>NW_027132905.1:0-2642500 GCF_026122565.2 Emydura macquarii macquarii | reverse complement strand
GACTGTCTCTTTTGCTCCTTGTTGAGTCCCAAGCATCATGTCTCCAGCATTAACAATAAATAATAGTAATAATACATTTAATCAGTATTGAAATCAACAAACCTGCCCTTCTCATCATAAGAGAACTGAACAAGCCCACAGCTCATGTGTGTGCATGCTTTTGTGAATACGGCCCTTTGATATGCCCCCATCCCCATGTCTGAAAGGACTACACTGGCAAACAATGACAACAACAACTACAAAACCCAATTCTTAAATAACATATCCCAAAGAATATCACCCCCCCCCCAATGGAATATGAGGGATCGTTTGCGTTCTCTCCTATGGCTTATCTCGTCAGACTGTTATAAAACGCATGCCTAGCGACAGGGATTATAGTGCACCCTTAGTTATAATGCTCATATCCACGCCTTCAACTTTCCTTTTGTGATAGTCATTGATTAGCAACATTCAAAGGGCCACCCAGGATTTAGGATTTGTGAGACACCCCCACCTCCAAACAAACACAGAGCCCAAAGCCAGCCTGTGAGTTGAGCATCAGGCCACACCCCAAACTGTCTGGTACTACTGGTGCATCACACTGACCTCTGAAGAGAGGGCTGTGAAACATCTGTGACAGGGAGCATATGTGTGTGGGCTGCCAGGGCTCAGAACACAGCGGAAGGGATCAGAGGCCATTCCCACACACCCCACCACAGGGCAAGACCATCCCAGATTTTCATGTGCTATTTACCTGAACTTGGTTTTCAGTTAGAAGATTTTGTTTCAAAAGGCTGTTAGTGCAAAAGAATAACGTTGAGGGTCGCTGTAAACAGGACCCTGAGATTTTGCCCAAGGCTTCTAGTCAAGGAGAATTTGGGACATGTAAAATCTTTGGGGCCTTCAGAGCATTTTTAAATAGCAAAAGCTTCTCTGGCTTATGGAGGCTGGCTTCAGGAGATGTTACATGTCTGTCATTGATTCCTCTATATCTTATTTCTAAACTTGGCACTCACCTCCCTACTCCCCAGTCTTTCTTTCCCTATTGAAACCCAACAAATGCATTATTCCTAGATGGGGAGCTGACCCGGACTCCAGATACAAACCTCCATAACCTTTCAAACAGTTTGGATCCGATATCCCAACATGGCAACAGATCCCTACCCCTATGAGAGGCCAAATCTGAACAGCCCTTGGACTTATGAAGCTTATGACTTCAACCCTCACTTTCTCACTCTAACCAAAGTCCCTGACTGTCTTTTGTAACCAGAGAACAACATATTCCCTTGTAAAACATTTGAAAGAGGCAGTCAGTTTAAAATATACAATTCTGTCTGAAAACTTTTACCTACTGCTGTTCCACTCATCCTCTAGGATTAATGTAACTGACAGAGATTAGAGGGAAAATGTGAGTTGGTTTACTTTGTGCATTTGTGGGTATAGTTTCAGTGTTTGACCCTCTAGACAATCAGATCCCCCTGCTGTTTGGATGGCAAGCAGCAGAGAAGACAGAAACATTTTTAAATGCAGGCCAGTGTAGATCCAATTTGAAGTTACCCTCATATGGACAGCTCCCTGCACCAGGGGAACTACATCAAAGACGGCTCTGCACAGACGCAGGGGTTTGCCCAGGCACATGCAGTTGCCAGGATTGGGCCTGTGATTGTAGATAGGGGGACTCAGGGGCAGGAGTAGATGCTGCAACCATTTTTACCCCATTTCTTGCAGTTTGGCTAGCTCTCAAGCCGACAGTGCCCTTTCACCTCAAGCAACCGTTTCTTGGTTCCCTTTTTTTTTACACATCATTGTGTCCACTCTCAGTCCTGTGTGGGCTCTATACAAATCCCATTGCAGTCTCCCAATGGTGCTCAAAACCAACAGCAAGAGAGCAAAGTGTTTCGACGCTGGGCTTTAAAAGCTTTCCTGGGGGAAGGCAGATTGGTGTTCGGTGTAAAGGTCGCAGATGTCTGCTGGGGCCTGGGAAGCCTGGTGACTCATGCCGCCATCTTGTTCGCAGGCCCATTCACATTCTCAGTAGGCTGTAAGGGCCCTAATTACTTGTCTTAAGGTCACCGATTGCTCTAAACAGGATCTGGCTGTGCAGGTTAAGGAAGGGGAGCCCCCCGTGCTGGGAAGCCAGGGAAATCTCGCCTGAAAGGCTTTCAGGAGAGCAGAATAAATAACGACAGGTGGCCCGGGTTGAAAGGAACAGACTGGAAGGTGCCTGGTTACCATGGCGACGGGGCCCAGCTTTCTGAACAACGGGCTTTTTCTTTCTCTTCTCACCTGCCAATCTTTCCCCCGCTGTAACTCTGCCTCTGCAGGAGACAAGCTGTGACATTTACACTCCCACTAACAAGCTGGCTGCGTGATGGGCAGACTCCTCCTCGGGAGAGCATCTGCTCCGGAGCGGTGTCGCACAGCCCAAGTGGCGAGGGCTTGAAGTTCAGCGCGGGGCCCGGGTTCTCTCTGGCAGTTAGTGTAGGTTCCGTACGTTTCTTTGTATTATTATTAGCGTTAGTAAGTGAGGATCCCTGCTTTGAAGCAGCAAGTAAAACCATGGCAGGGCAGGTATTGTTGTCAGACAATGGTCACACGCCGGAGAGCTGCTTTCTGATTAGAACCCCAACCCCTCCTGCAGAGGGAAGAAAAGGAGTAAAAGAAAAGAAGCTGACAAGATACCACTGGAGCAATTTCATTTCTAAACTGGGACCCTGCCCGACAGGCTTTGTGATAAGCTCATGCCGTGTGATTTCAGCGCTCCTCCTGGCTCCACTGCAGCCCAGCTTCTCCCGGGGACTCTTAACGCTGTTATTTTGGGGCCGTGTTACTCTGGTGGCAGTAGTGAAGTTTAGGCGGAGAGCCGTGGGCTTTGCAGCCGCTGTCCTTAGTTGAAGAGGTGCAGTCACTGAACTTCTCCAGCAGCTGGGGAGGAGGAGGGAGTGATTTTCAGTTCATTCAATTTGCAGGACTGAAATAACACAGGAGGAAGAAAGCAGCAGCTGGAACAGTAAAACAGTGTGAGAGATTTGAACAGCAAAGTGGCCGTGGTGGATCTGCCTTCTTTCACTGGCCAGTTTGGAGCCTGGCAGTATGGTGCTGTCAGGACTAGGCATTTAAACCGGACCAAAAGATTCATAGCTAGCATAAGTCAGACAAAGAAATATGTAAATAGGAGCATGATTACCTATCTGCCAGACCCCACTTCCATTAAAACCAACGGAAAGATTCTTCCCATTTGAACGTGACAACTAAGCTGGAGAGGAAATAAGAGGATACTGTGGCCAGAAATGGTAGTCCAGGATGACAAGGAGAATAAAACATTGAGGAACCCGCTTAGATCTTCTCAGTTTCCCTGTCGGGCACCTGAAAACCCTTTAAATATGCCTTTGGAGAGGAGGGTTACACAACAGACTCTAACCCTGTATCTCGTGAGCTGCTGCTCTGCCTTGTCAAATCGCTGCTAAAACCTCCTTAAAGACTTCAAGTGGCTCTTAAATTTGACTCCAGGTAATCTTCAGAGAAAACTTCCCCGAACAAAACATAGCCAAGATTGGAAGAAAACCGTGTAAAGATAAACCACAGAAAGATTCCTGCAGATGTGGTGGCTGCAGAGACAGAGATTCCGGGAGGAGGAGGCGATGTTGCACTACCCATAAAGCTAAGAGGACCTGCAAATTAACTGCAGTTAGAGAGAGCATGCTTGAAAGAATGGGCTAGCTAATAAACTGATTGACATGGCAAAGACTATGCAAGAGATGGAAGCACACGCCTTGAGATAAGCTTCTGGAGCAGGTAGACTTCGTGGTTAAACACCTGGGGTAGATCTCAATACTGTATGGCCACAAAGTACATTGCACAGTGGAGGTTCTGCATTCAAGGCTCTTGGGACCTGGGTTAATTGAGAGGGAAAAGAAATCAAAGTTAAAGACTCTTCCATCCACCCAGATTCTATGCACAGTTGACAGCTGTTACTCAGTGTAATACTTCCATCTTCCGGCTGAAAGACTCAGGTGTGGGAAATTACGACAGTTACATAGTGCCCCAGTATGTACTGTGGTACATGTTGTAAAGGGGGCAGTGAAATGTTCCAAGAGGAACATTAGAAAAAGGGCTTCCATTTGCTGACCTGCCCAGCTGGATAGTGCTGGTCAGGACATGGTAAGTATAACCTGTGAAAACAAATTAAAAAAACACAAAAAATCAAAATTCCAAAAAAGTTAATTTTCTCCTGAAATTTTTCATGGAAATTTCTCCAGTTTTTCAACAAAACAAATCAAAAACTGCGTTTTGAAAACCAAAGCGAACCAGCAACCAAATTTTCCTCTGTTTTTGAAAATTGAATTTATTTATTTGTTTATTCTGGTCTGTCAAAAAAAAAATTCACCCCAGAATATTTCCAAAGGAACAAAAGTTTTCACAGAAAATTTTCATATTGAAATTAAAGGTCACTTTTCTTCTAAAAATGTTTTCGACCCAAGAATCTTCACCAGCTCCAAGAATTAGGGGGACTTTCTAAGATACCCTTAGTTAATAAACCCTTAGGCTTTATCTACACTAAGGCCTATGTCAGCAAAACTTATGTCATTCAGGGTGCAAATATTCCACCCACTCCCCCCCACCCCCCGAGCGACATAAGTTACACCTACATAAGCACTAGTGCATACTGTGCTGTGTCAGTGGGAGAGCTTCTCCCACTGACATAGCTTTATGCCGCTCATGGGGGTGGTTATTTTATCCCATTGGAATAGAGTGTCTTCACCAGACACGCTGCAGCGACACAGCTGTATCTGTACTGTATTGGTACGGGCTGTACATTAGACATCCCCTTATTCACCTACAAGTGGGTTGGGGTGCCTGTCTAGAGCCCCCATGAGTAAGGCAGTGAATGACTGGAAAGTCCTGTGTGGCCCTGAATTATTCAATCCTGGATGCCTTTTTAGTGCTTGTGTAATTTTGACACTTGTCTGAAAACACCCGTTTGTATCTTTCTGGCCACGGATTCCTCCCCCCTGACTGAAGTGGCTTTTCAGGGATTTGGTGTCTGCTGCTGCTTGGAGTAAGACCTGCCCAAGGAATGTGACCAAACCAGTCCTGAAATCTGCATAGCCCAGGAAATACACCCTTTGGTTCATAAGACCCATGTTGGTCAGAATGCCCATTCAGCATCATGAAATGTCCCGAGCTGATGGAGACTGCATGTGAGCAGAGCTCTGCTCTTCCCAGCAATTAGTGCCAGAGTTCATTAAAGCTCCTCTTTAACTGGTGGATCACTGATGAGCAACAGAGGGTTTTCCCTCCCTGCTCAGTGGCTCTGAACTCAGCTCAGGACACCTGACCTACCAAGCACCATCAGCCTAGCCCTAGCCTCTGATGTGGCAGAATGGAGTGCTAAACGCCCTGCCACTGGGCCTGCCCTCAGGGTTCCTGACTAGCGAACAAGTATCTATCTGATATCACAGTGCAGTAATTAGCACTTAGCAGGAAGGTCTATTTAACTTTTAACCGGAGGAGGGAGTGTGGTCTAGATGAAGGAGCAGGGGACTCAGGAATTCTTCAATTCCAGCCCTGTTCTGCCAGGGACTTGTTATGTGGCCTGGGTAAACCTCTGCAGCCCAAATTCAGCCCCGGTGCAAGTGGAGGCGAGTCTGTCGGCTTCAGTGGGGTTGCACCTGCTAACACCAGGGCTGAATATGGCAATCTGTGACTCAGTTTCCCCATCTGCTAAAATGAGGCAGCATGATACTCGCTTACTACCTAGAGTTGCCATGGGGATTAATTAGACAGTGTTTGTCACATCATTACACAAGTGTCAGATATGAGTAATTGCAATCAATAACCCTATTCACAGAGATCAAATAATTAAGTTAGACACGCATCTCAGTTACACATGCAATAACTGCCTTTTAAATAGAAATCAAACTCAAAGCTGAGGACTACTCATCTCCAGTGTCACCTCAACCTGAATATTGCACTGAGAAATAATAATAATTTTGTTTAAAAAGCCATCTTGATGTGTTGCTCAGCAACAGACGTTGCGGGGGATACAATCTAGGCCTAAAGGAACAAGCATTTTCAAGAGAATGGGTAATTTCAGGAGAGACATCGGGGACAAACAAATGTCACAAACATGAGAACATTTTTTTTTCTTTTAAGCGATAATTTAAACTAGGCATTTTG
Source organism: Emydura macquarii macquarii (assembly GCF_026122565.2). Taxonomy (NCBI): domain Eukaryota; kingdom Metazoa; phylum Chordata; order Testudines; family Chelidae; genus Emydura; species Emydura macquarii. The sequence continues at coordinate 2,636,341 of NW_027132905.1, read as the reverse complement.
GGTAAATAAGTATTTACGTTTGATTATTAAAACGCGGAACCCAAACCTTTACATAGAGCTATATTGCTGGAGTAATGTTTATTCGTTTGTGTGAGGGAAACATTAGATTGAAAAGAAATTAAATCAAAAATTGAAAATGCTCTTAGAAATGTCGTGCCTGTGTTTAAAGAGGGAGATGGTGACATGTCAATGTTTTGTATTGTATTGTGCTTCTTAGAGAGCAACTTCATATTCATTTGGTTGTTCCCCCTCCCACATGTCCCGTCCCCTTTTCCTTTTTTTTTCTAGGACAAGACAAGCGCTCTGAGTCTCAGCAATGTGGCCGGAGTTTTCTATATCCTGATCGGAGGGCTCGGACTAGCCATGCTGGTTGCCTTAATCGAGTTTTGTTACAAGTCCAGAAGTGAATCGAAGCGGATGCAGGTGGCGACACATTCCCAGGCCTTTTACATCTCTTTGACACCACCCAGGCTCCTAAGCCGGATGCAGCCCAGACCCGGGGTGGAAACCCATGTTATAGGGATGATGATGTGAACACACTAGTTGACGTGTTTAGAAAGGAAAGAATGAGAATGGATGGAGGCAGCTCACTAATATGCATACATGAGTTAATTAATAATCGTATCAGATCTGCACCATTGGATAGTGCAAATTTAGATCACAAATACAAAGCAAATTCCTAGCATGAATGACCATAGGAATATATCACGATTCCTTCCAGTCAAGCTTCAAGAAAACCAAGGCTAGCTCTTCAAGGCTGCAGTCTGTTGGGCTAATGCACCACTGCATTTAATTCAGTTTCACACTGGTGTAAATCTGTGCAAAAATGAATGGAGTTGCATCAAAACAAAAATGGAGTCACTCAGTAGTGACTCGGGTCCTGTAATTCCATTAAGTGTTACTGTGCTAATGCGATTTATATTTAAGCAATAATGTTTGATGCTTAGAGCATTTACTGTGTCTTATTTCTGGGCCAATTCCTAAGTCCAACAATCCCAGGTAAAAAGAGTACCATTAGCTCCATGAACACCATTTTCCCAGGAAATGCATTAGTAATATGCACCAAAATCTTCCAAAGTGTATGCCACATTTTGAGGCTCTGGGACATAGTTTTTAATAAACTAGATCTTTCCCCTCATGTACTGTTATCCTTTCAGATTGCCATGACATAAAGCAGATAGGATTAGACTAGAGACTTCTGGGCATACAGGTTTAATAACCGTAGAGTGCCTGTGGAATGAGTTCATTGAGTTCATGAGTGCCTGTGGAATGAGTTGATTACCATTTATGGGTAAAAGTTTGGCATTAATTGTGCCCTTCGAAAACAATCTATCCCCTGTATTTTCCACCTTGACCATTCCAGTGAGCATGGAAGCCAGTCAGAATGTGACACTAAAGTTATTCCTATGAGATTCTCATTTCTCTGAGCACTAAAATTACCCAGAATTGAAACATTAATAAATGATCATCTCTTCAGTGTCCATGTTTCTATTTCAACACTGATAATGTTTCATCGATGATGATAACACATTTAATCAGCCGAATATGTGTAACATCTCTTTCCCCACTGAGATTTAAAAGAAGCCCTAACCAGGGAGAGTTAGGGAAAGGTAAAGGAAGCAGAGGAGTTGTGTTTTACGTGCAGCTAATATGGCTGAATCTAATACCGAATCTTATTCCAAAATAACTGTTCTGGAAGAATTGTTCTAGAATAGCTATTTAAGTAAGTTTCCAGGTGTAGACAACCTTAGACTTTGTGTCAACTGGGAAAATGGTCAGGTTTCCTAGCACATCTCATTCTTCCCAGTGTAGACAAAGCCGTCGGCATATGCTTAACTTTACTCATATGAGAATGCCTTAAGTGTTTGCAAGAGCCTTAATGGTCACCAGGTATTTAAATGGTCAGTAACTTACCCTGTCTATAGGTCGAGTACTTTCTGCACAGGACATGTGTGCCCTGTATCTCAAAGTGTTACTGAATCATTAAACTTGGAACCTAGAAGAGGTGTAAGCAACTAAAATAGAGGCAATATAGAATTGCAGAAAAGCAAGAGCCTTGCTGGAATTAGGGAATGAAGGCAAGATATAGACAAAGGAAGCAAGAGTATTTCATATTGTGATTTTCCAGACATTGCTAAGGACAGGGGGAGACCCCCCGTCCTTCCTAAAAAGGGTTTTTGTTTGATCCCACAGCAATCAATCAATGAAGCCATAAGGACTGCAACCCTTCCCAGGCCGGCCACAGCAGGAAGCAGTGGAGAAAACGGACGGGTGGTCAGCCACGATTTCCCTAAATCCATGCAGGCGATTCCATGCATGAGCCACAGCACCGGCATGTCTCTGGGAGCTACGGGATTATAATCGGCCATGAAGCGTTGCCTGGGTGAGAGCAGGGTCTCCCCAGCCTCACCTCTCCAGTGCCAAAACCAAACCAAACAAACGCAAGAAAAACGACGATGACAAAAGGGACAATTCGATGGATCTTCCTGAGGAAATCAAATCTATTTTCTTTTTTTGTTTTCTACTAGATCCACAAGCAGGAGAACAATAGCAGTCTGTACTGCGATAAGGAGAGGGGCAACAGGATTCAACAGGCTCACGGACCATCCCAGAATGCGGGACCACTGGAACACTGACGAGGACTGTGCCATTTTGTTTTAACTTGGTTGTTAATAAGTCTTAGTGTGTGCAATATATATATTTTTTCTTACCAATTCGTATGGTGTCAGGGTGACATCATATCTCCCCCTTCCCCGCTCAGCCCTTTAATCAGGTTTAGTGTGGGAGGCAAACCATAATGTTTGAGCTACTAACTACGAAAGGAAAATAAAATAAAAGGCAAACCTATCTCACTGGGGTGTCAGCATATTACCCTTCGATTCATCATGATTCTGCCGTCTGTTGCTTCAGCATCCTGGGGGCAGGGTTGTCGTAACAAGACTGATGGGGGGACCTCTCCGTTCTCCTTATAAAAGAAAGGACTTGAGAGACTAGAAAATAACTGAAATCTACTTTGGTGGAGAAGGTGGTAGAGAGCGACTGGATGGAGACAATGCCGGAAATTGTCACTGGAGGTGGAAGAGCTGACATTACTCAAGTTCAACGTGGTAATTATTCCAGAGATGATTAATGGTGATTCAAGGGAAAGCTGCTCTGAACTGGGGGCATGAATCCATACCAGTCCCCGCAGAGAGGAAATCCCACACATGGCAGGCTACAGCGGACCGTGCTAATCAGCAGTGGACTAAGATCATGGCAGACTGCTGCATATGGAAGTGATAAAGCAAATATAACAGCCATCCAAACCCCCTGCCTACCTTATCTGGGATTAATAGGCAGTTGTCACCCATCTCCTCACTGCTTTGCTTCTGTATGTGCTCCCTTTGATGGCGGAACCACCTTGAGCCTGGAGTAAACCATCCACCAGTTCTCAATGGCTGCCTGCTAACCAGTAAAATGGAGCTAGAAATGGTGGAGCTATCCTGGAGACGTTCCTGCTTTTGAGCTGTGAAATTCCCCTCTGGCCAATTGCTAATTAAAGGGGACATTTCCCGGGGTGCTGGCCCCACCAGCCTCTCGAGAAGAGCCAAGATCTCCCGCAATCAAGCCAACGAGGAGGACATCCCTCAAGCACATCACAAGCTTCCTTGAAGTTGAATTCAGCGTCAGAAATCGGCTCTTCTCCCAGCAGCAGTGGGTTCTGGCCCGTTTGGCCTCAGCAAGGAGGCGGAACTCACAAGTGGCCAGCTGGTTCCCTGCTTGGCACAGAAAAGACTGTCTATGATCCAAACCCCAGTGTTGCTACTACTGGAGATGAAATGGCAAAAATCCACAGTGCAAGACATACAGCAGGGGGTCCAGCTGCTGGCAATGTTGCCCCGATTGTATCTATTTTTATTTTGTAATTATTTTTGCTACAAATTTTTCATTTTGTGACGCTGCCACCATGGACAGTAGAATGCTTTTTGTTTGGGGACAGGGAGGACATCCCAATAGCAAATCAGTTAAAAGGGGACCTTCTCGAAAGATAGAAGACCTGTCAAACAGTGACCCTTCCCGCCCCATTCTCCCCGCACACTTCCACCATCTGTGTCTGGACAGTAACTTAAGAATTTTTAAGGGGTTGAAGCTTCTTCCAAAAGTCAATGACAACCCTGCACAGTGACAAGGAGCTGCTACCAGAGGCTCCTGGGCCATTTTATGTATAAAGTAACAGAGACTGCAATGTGGCAAGTGGAGAAACTGGGGGGCTAGGGAAGACAGGTGGAGGAGAGAAAGTTTGATGAGAAAGTGACAGGCAAATAACTTGAGCAGGTCTGTGATGAAGATTTCCCTGCGTGATTTTTCATAAGCCCGTCTGGCTGCAAACTAGTTCTCTTTAGCGCATGACTCATGGTGCAGTGCTGTATGTCAGCAACCTTTAATGACTGGCCTGCTCTGAACTGTTCTTTACCATTTATCTATTTGCTACCCATCTATTGTCTCTGGCTCTGCTCCTCCTAGGGTCATCCTCATGAGACTGGCAAGTCAAAAGCTCAAGGACCCTAACTAGGGCACAGCATGTCTTATTCCTTGTGTGTTCTCTCTCTGCCAATGGAAACCCTGTAGGCTCCATCTTTTCATGCAGACAAGCACTTTCATCAACCACTCAGAATAACTCTTCAAGGTCACCTTTTCTGCGCTTATTATTATTTTTTAATCCACCATTTCTTTTTTTTTTTTTTTTTACTTCAGTTCTGTATACGAGCAGGAGTGGAGCAGGCAGTGAGAATACTTACCTGTTTCTGTCTCAGAGCTCTTCTGGGAAAGTCTGCTGCCTGATTCCTTTCTTGTCCTAAGACCTTTCATAGCCCACAGTTATTTCACCACCTGAAATTGCACTGAGAGCAGGCTGCAGAGATTCCCTTTTCTGTGGAATTGGAAATAAGCCCCATCAACCTTCAAAGACCCCACTGCCTTTGTGGTAGGGAATCAAAGAAGCTCTGGCCTGCAATTGAAACAGCCAGTTAGATGGCCCTGCAGGAACAAATTTTCTGTGATAGGCCTGAATGCCTGTGACAATAAGACATGAGACTCAATCTTAGAATGCTTTTGATCAATGGAGGGGTGAAAAAAGGAATGAGACAAAAGCGTGGAAAAAATGTTAACTTGTAATATGTATTTTTACTACACTTTTCTTAAAAATAGAATAATGGGAAAACTCTTAAGGACATTGACATTTTTTCTCAACAGGAATCCATATTTAACAGTTTCGGCTTTCATTAAATTTTGTTCTTTGGTACCTGGATCTTTTATTTAACAGCTATCTTTGTTTTAACTCTCGTTCTTGGTAGAACTGCAAAGGGATTTTGCTTGATCAAACATAGAAACACTTTTTTGTTTTGTGATCTCTTTTGCCAGTGGTGTTTTTAATTATACATAAAAAATGAAAAATATCATCTGGAATTTAAGTACCGAGATTCCACAGTCCATTTTTCATAGCTGTCCATGCTGTTTTGTGCCAGTGCTGGATGTGTGGAAATGAAAATGATGTTACCCAGAGACAATCTTACCCAACCTGAATCAAACTAGACTTCCTTGATTTTTGCTGTGTCTGACTTGTGAACAGCAGCCAAATAAACTGCTTCAGGTTCAAATTGGGAATCTATCAAATATTTACCCAAGGGTGAAGGCAAAAATATCATTTGTGGTGGTTGGAGTGGGGGGATGTTGATGGCTTTCTTGTTTGTTTGGCATTTTTTTTTTTTTTTTTTTTTTTTTTGGGGGGGGAATGGAATAGGAGGATTTTAGTTTGTTTTGCAACCAACGAGGTATTGTCAGCTCAAAGTCAATTCAGAACCAGCACTGGTCCAAAAACCCTTCCCAATCTTGGCTTTCATTAGAAACGTCACGGTATCTCAGAGGCTGGAACGCTTCACATATTTCTCATTCTTTTTCACGCAGTTAGCCTGTGGAACTCCTTGTAACAAGAGATCGCTGAGCTGAAATGCTAGCAGGATTCAAACAGATCGGGTACTTACAGCGCTAATGATATCAGCTACGGTTGCACTACACTTGGAGCTAGGGTTATGAAGGACTGAAAATGAGGGGTGGGAAGGGGAAAACATCCAAAGTTTAAAAGGCATATAAACCTTCATACGTCAGTGTAGAAGATGACCACTAACTGATGCGGCTTAGGAAGAAACTTTTCCTGCGGGCATGTTATTTCATAATTGCCTATTGTACACTTTCCTGCATCTCCCTCCAGTCATTGTTGGAGGCAAAATACTGGACTAGATGGACCCTGGGTCTGATCTAGTCTGGCAGGGCCAGTGTTCCCACTCAATGAAAGGGAATCCATTTTGGCACAAAGTACAGCAATTAGAGATGGACAAGAAATGTAAGAAGAATAAGCCCATGCTCCTGCAAAAGGATCCTCTCATTGTGGTCATAAAAGATGTGGACAAATTGGAGAGAATTCAGAGGAGAGCAAAAAACATGATAAAAAATATTTAGAAAACCTGACCTATGGATACAGGTTAAAAAAAAACAAACAAACAAACCCTGAGAACATTTCGTCTTGAGAAAAGAAGACTGAGGGGCACCTGATAAAAGTCTCCAAATATGTTAAGGGCCGTGATAAAGAAGATTGTGTCCAACTGTTTCCCATGCCCACTGAAGGCAGAACAAGAAGTAATGGGCTTAATCTCCAACATGGGAGATTTCGGTTAGATATTAGGAAATGCTTTCTAACTATAAGGGTAGTTCCGGAATAGTCCCCTTCCAAGGGAGATTGTGGAACCCTGGTCATTGGAGGTTTTTAAGAAGAGGGTTGGACAAACCCGTGTCAGGGATTGTCTAGGTTTACTTGGTCCTGCTTCAGCACAGGTGGCTGGACTTGATGATTTCTCGAGGTCCCTTCCAGCCCATCATCTTGATGATTCTATAACCAAGGAGTTGTGTCTCGTCAGCAAGCTGAGCTGAATTCTGCACCAAGAGACCCGGTCTCTGAAAATTCAGCGGCAGCTTTTGGGTACTTCTAAACTGGAGGCTTATATTCAATTAAATATAGAAATGAATAATACAGTCAGTTGCAGTAACTCGTGTGACTTGTTTTGATATTAAATTCCATTTATTTTACTGTGCCTCTGAATTTTCAATATGCCACAGATTCGTGTCCTGAAAAAGCCCACTGCCCTATAGAAGTGACTAGGTAGGAGAAGCTCGTCTTGTCTAGGTAGGAGAAGAATGTCTTGGCAGCTGGATGAGGGACACATTGGGGCTTAATGCACCCTGGGAGAGGTGGCAGGCAGTTTAGGGCTGTAGAATAAACACATTCATTGGATGTTTCTGCTACCGTAGTAAGCAGTCAAACAGTGTAAGACATTCACATTTCAATTATCCTTGTTAGGTTTCCCAGTCCCACTCAGGTGCCTGGGTCAGTTCACAGCTCTCTTAGAGCTACTGTTTCAGGCTCTCTGCACACTCAGGAAGATGACATGGCATCAGTCTACATTCGATTATTTTGCAGCCATTAGGAAGAGCTAGAAATGCAAATCATTTTTTCACATGGACGCTTATTTTTTTGGCCCATGGCTCTGCAGAGTCACAGAACAGACAGAGATTGGTCCCCTTCTGAACCCACCAAGAATGTGCAGTCAATCATATCTTACATCTCTTGTTAGACATCAATTTCCTCCATATAAGGGAATGTCTAATGGACCATCTCACTGTCAGTGATGTATGGGGGCAACAGATTGAGGATTTTTTGTTTTGTTTTGTTTTGTTTTGGTTACTTATTAACAAAATAACAATGGCTAAAAAATCAATGTAGAAAACCCTGGGGAATTGAGCTGTGAAGGATGGTTTCTTTTCAGATTAGAGTGTCAGGGAATTCTCAGTTTGGGGGGGGTCTTTCTCGGAAGCCCTTTTGGTCTCTTCAAACTGTTCCCACATTACTGCCCTATTGGGAAACAAGGCATAATGCGGGGAGCTTTCCCAGAACAGAACTCTGACCTCGTCTGATCTGATCTGAACACAGGCCTGGCAATCCAGAATCCCTTTGTTCCAGTCTTGGCTCTAAAACTGGCTCCCCATTTGGCCTTGAGCAAGTCACTTAGGGCTTCTCTAGGTGGCCTAGATATAGTGATATAAACTAAGGTGTGATTTAAACGCCATAGTTATACTGATATAATTCCCCATGTAGACACACTCATTCCGGAATAAGAGTGCCTTTATATGGTTTAGCTGGTGTCACTTTAGAAGGGGTTTAAACTAAACTGAAATGAGAATAAGAACTAATACTGGAATCAGTGTTCCCACACAGGGTTTATGCTGGTATAACTATATCAGTTTAACTACACTGGTATCATTTACTGATATAGCTAATAAAACTTTCTCCTGTAGATAAACCCTTCTCCTCTCTGGCCTTGTAACCACAAATCTGCACTAGTTTAGTTAAACCAGTGTAACCCCTTGTGTGGACAGTTTTTCTGGTTTGAATGACTTATTTCATTTTTGTTTAAACCTGTTCCTAATCAACTTGGGCTAAACTGCAATGAGCCTGGTTTAAGCCAAAATGAAAACATTCACACAGCATTTGGCCCCGGTTTAACGAAAGTGGTTTAAAACCACAAGTGAAACCAGTGCAGCCCTGCATTGGGCCAGTCCCTCCGTCTCAGCTTCCCATTTCCACAACTAAGTTAGCAGCGCTCACCTGGAACCTCTCACGAGTGCGGGGGGGATCTGACCAAAGCTTTTTGCAGGTGTGATACGCTCAGAATTATGTGCACAGGCACATGAGCTGCAAAATTGAAGAGCAGGAATTATGCAGGGCTAGTCTAAGTAAAAAGGTTTAGCTGCGGGGGGGACCCTCGGTCTGAGGGAAGGGCAGTCTTTGAGAGCTAACACTTCCCACTGCATCAGGATTCCTAGCAGGCCATTGCAATCGTCCTCAGCTGAGCATCTATCTGCTCAGTCATTAAGACCACATGCGACAGCATGCTTGATCCTCCACTGGGCTGTTCACTGACATGCAGAGCCGCCCCTGAAATCCCTCAGCTGCTGCTTCGAGCACAGGACCAGCTGCCCTGGCATGGACTCTCCATCTGGAACAAGGAAGCTCTACACGGTTAAGCTGATAACTGGGATGAAGGTACAGTCGTTTTAAGGAGCTGTTCATTTTATGAATTGGGGAGAATCCCGAGGGCAGAATAGCCCCTGCTTCTCACCCTACCAAATAAATAATGGCCCAGCATTTTCTCTCCTCCGTGACAAAAAGTACAAGCATTGGAGGGATGGAGGACAGCAAAGTGGCACTGGTCCTGCCCATATTCTGGTCCCCCACAGCTACAAATCAGGCATATTTAGATGAGACACTCATGGTAATTTCCCATTTTTCTTATCTCAGGGTCAGTCAGGGGGTTCTTCCAGGAGCACCGAGCTGTTCATGTTTGGAGCAGGCCCCTTCTTGATGTTGATGTCAGTTCTAGATGCAGAAAGGTCAGAGGGCACCATGGGACACAGCAGGTTCCTGCCAGAGCTGTGCAAAACGTGGCCGTTTCACTTCATAACCGAGGCCCGTGGGATCGTTTTCACCCCTTTGGATCTATCAGGGTTGGCAATCACTTTCCCCTGAGTTGTGCTTCTGGAGCTGGGTTCAAACGAACCCAAAATCTCCAGGCAAAACTCGGCAGAAACCAGCCAGTGGAAACTACAAATAGATGATGTTTGTCTGGAAAACCTCATTGATATTATCATTCCTTATTACGTGTACTCTGGTAGCACATAGGAGCCCCTGTCATGGTTTGTGCAAAGCATTGCCTTAAAGAGCTTCCAGTCTAAGGGTGCGTCTACACTGGGAGATAGGGTCATGAGGCCCACCTTGCACGAGCTGGTGCAATAAAAAAAGCAGGGCAATGCTGGCAGTGGTGAGTGGTGGGAGGGGCTCACCACCCTGAGTATATCCCTGCCTAGATCCCAGGGTACCTACTCAGGGCAGTTAGCCAGTGCCACCGCTTTCCGCTGCCCACGCCACTGCAGCAACGCTACCGTTTCCAGAGCACTCGCTCCACAAGAGCCAGCACGAGCACATCTGTGCAAGCTGGGCATCGTAGCCCATTTTCCAAGTGTAGACATAGCCAGAGTAGGCTCGGGTTCACTTGAGAGCTGGCCCAAGTGTGCAAGGTTCGGGACCCACTGTGAAGCTTTCGATGGACATGGTCTGCACTTAGCTTTGCCCCGAAACATGAAACCAGGCAAGTTGCCCGCCTGGGTGCTGGTTCCACTGAAACCAGTTCCCACATTTCTAACGAAAAGGTCATTCCGCAGGAGAGCTGCAACTCCGGGGTGAGGTCACCTTCCGTCTGTATTACACAACTGGCGTGCTCTGCTAAACCATGGACGTGTGTGTCAGGATAGAGAGTGATGCAGCTCCAGGTGTCAAAGAGCTGGTGTTAGGGTGACAAGATGTCCTGATTTTATCGGGACAGTCCTGATATTCGGGGCTTTTGCTTATATAGGCGCCTATTACCTCACACCCCCGTCCCGATTTTTCACGCTTGCTATCTGGTCATCCTAGCTGGTGTTCGCTGGGGGGGTCCGTGTGGTGCAGTGGTGGGGCCGTGTGGGCAAGTCTGGCGCAGTTCCTGCCTGTCGGATGTTCGGCTGCAAGCATTGAATCTATCCCGAGTACATTTAAAAGTCATCACTGGTGATTCTTGTAGTTCTTGACCTCCCTGAACACAGAATCCCTGGGTGCATCCACGTTACTCACAGGCATGAATCAATTTGTCATTGCTTCAGCCACTGGCCCTGTTTGTGTTTGCTGGTAGCCTGCTGCTGAGTGACCTTCCAGCATGCCTGCAGCTCTGGTACCAATGTAATTAGCCGCGTGCAAAGGAAGCACGGTGGGATCACTCTGTCACTGCAGCCTCCAACCCTCAGCAGGGCCGGGCCTGCAGTGACAGGTTCCATATGTAAACCTAGTGTCAACAGATGCTAGACGGCGCCAGACAAACTGTTCCAGCTCCGTGGAAACAATCGTTCACCTTGATCCAGTTTATACTGAAAATAAAACGCCGCCCAGCTTTCCTATCTGACTGACGACACTGACCCTGGCTTGCGTTCTCTTCCCGGTCTCCATTCATGATGGTTTGTGTTCGTGGGGCGAGTGCAAGCTTGTGAATGAATTTAGCTCTCATGAAATTGACGCTCTAGAATCACCAGTAGGGAAGCCAAGCACAGCGCGATACTTCCGACACAGCTCTCAGCAACAGCATCCCCTGCTATTCCCATCCCGGGCTTCTGCCGCGCAGACTCCAGCCACACCAAACTGCACGCGGTGGCTTTGTACTGCAAGTATAAACGTCCATTAGGAAATCGATTTCGAGCAACAAATAAACTCACCTTCACTTGGAATCTAAGTACAGATGCAGCTCTCCAGTGGGGACAGGTTAGGCTGGGAACCCCCCACACCACCTCCCAGCCCTGGAGAAGAAATACTGGGAGCATTTCTTCATAGTGACATGTCGCATTGGACTGCACTGCAAGTCCTCAGCTAGGGAATCAACACAAAGGGAGCAGGAGGAAGGGATGGTTTTTCCATTATTGACAAGGCCCACCGAATTTAATGAATAATGATGAGCTTTCTACAGAATCTTAAAGCTCTCCTAGAGACAGGCAGATTCCTAGAGCAGGGATATACGTTTCTATTAAATGCTGCCGTTTGGGTTAAACATGCTGTAGAAAGGTTCTCGTTCTCTATTACATTCGGGGGTTTAGGATTATTGCTATAGAACATTATTCAATGTCCGTAGGCCCCTATACCTTCTTTCCCTATAAAGATCCAGAGGGTTTTTCCAGGAGGTCAGTGCTTCTGTCCAAGGGATAAAATCCAAGCTTTACCTTCTCCAGACCTGTGCAGATCGAAAGTTTGTCATCTCCACCAACAGACGGTGGTCCAGTAAAAGACATTACCCACTGGGTCTGTCTCGTATCCTGAGCCTAACCTGGCTACAACAGCACTGCAAACAAGATCAGTGTTTGTCAGGTGGGCCGATGGAAGGAGAAGGACACAATTTTTTCGCTCAGATTTCAACTATAGGGCTTCACGCTGCTGGGTGTCTGTTTGTGAGTACAAAGAGGTCTGCACCAATCTGGCTTATTCCAGACAGCCACATAAGAGGGTCAATATTACATAAAACAGGTCTTACCATATTATTATTGTACGCGTTACTGTATCATTTAGGAACTCCAGATATGGACCGAGACCCCACTGTGCTCGGCGCTGTACAGACACATCTGACTCTACGCATGGGCAGGTGTCTGTCTTCTAGGCCAGATCATTTTCATACAGTCGTAGATTTTAAGACCCTTATGATCATCTAGTCTGACTTGCTGCATAACCCAGGCCAGAGAATTTCACCAGTAATTCCTGCATCAACCCCATAATTTCTGGTTGAGCATGTCATGTAGAAAGACATTGTTAGTTATTGGTAATGTGGAAAGAAGGAAACAAAGCCAGAGTTACTGCTGGTGAATGGACATGCCAGCCGAATCATGCTATAAAACATCCAAAGAGAGCTTCTGGATTCACTGATGAGGATTAAAATAAAGGCAATGTTTCGGTTCCCTTGATGTGAAAATCATGTAAGTCCGGAGTTAAAAACCCGGAGAACTAAATAACTCATTGAAAGGAGGAGGGTAGAAATGATTTTACTTGGCAGGTGACACCATTCAGGGGCTGTTTTTCTGAGTCTCAAGAATCTGTTCAGTGCTGGCAGCAGAAAGAAGGAAAGAAACCAGAGCTGCCCTAGGGGAAGGTCCCACTAATGTGATCTTTATGGCAAGCTAGGGTGTAGCCCTGCCACTAGCCGTGAGTGAGGGGCAGTGCATAGTCCAGGAAGCAGACTGAGAGACCAGAATCACAGTAAGGTCGGTGTTCCCCCTTGCTCCAGGTGACAGAAATACCCTATCTCTAGCCAGCTGCTTTCCCTGCTGCACTGGCCAGTGTATTGGAGGAGAGGAGTGGTGAAGCCCGACACATGGGGCAACTGCACAATGCTACTGAGACAGTGCACTTGCTCAACCTGCAGCGGGAGAGCAGCACCAATGACTCCAGCCCTTCAGCACATTATGGGGAGGCATTGCACGGGTCCCATCCAGTCCTGCTCCAGAGGGTGGGGTCTGGAGTAAGGTGTCAAGGTGATGTACTGAGACTTCACCCTGTAAAGTGCAGCGGGTGCTAGTCCCAAGCCTCCAAAGCACTTAAGCACATGCGTAACTTTGTGAGGAGGGGCATTATTTTAAGGCCTGGGTGTCTGGGCTCTCTCCTGACTCTCTGTAGACTTGGATAAGTGCCCCTGTTAACCTCCCCCCTCCCTGGCATTGCACAGCTGTGAAGGAGAGGAGACTTTGTCGTTCTGGGTCTGTTTTTCAGCTGTGAAATGGGGCTAATCCTCCTTGTCGGGAACTTTGAGAGGATTAATTAGCGAATGTTTGCACAGCTCTCTACGTGAGTCAATTATATACAGGACACACACACACACACACTGGGTTATTAACAGGAGCCGTTGATGGCTGTCAGGGTCCTTTTTCATTCCTGGGGATCAATACAGTATAATGTAACAGCCACAATGTATGTTCATTACTCTGCTGGGATGGTTTAACACGCTCTCCGGATCCCCTTGGCAGTAATTCCTTCTCCATTCTGGCTGGCATCAGAATTAATAGCATGTCGTGTTCTATAAGTCCTGACTTTTTAGATGAAAGGTACACGGTGTTGTGTGCAGTATGTATTGCAGCGTAATAAATCAATTCTTTCCTGTCAGACGGACTGGAGACGAGTTTACAGCTCGATCGTGGGAAGCCAAAAGCCAGGTCTGCTGCCGGGCAATGGACAGAAGAACTCAGCTCCATAAAAATACACATTTCCTTCTTGCACCTCTTTAATTACATCCCATGCACAATCCAAGCCTGCGCATGGACCTGAAGCATGCCATAGCCAATGCAGTGTCTAATGAAATACCTGCTGCTTCCCCCATCAGCTCTTCGGGAGTCGGAGGTTGAGACCGAAAATGGGATGAGCAACTGCTTGGTTATTTTAAATTTGGTATTTAATCAGGAGCAACCGCTGGGGATGCATTTGTGCCATCATTGTCATTTATATCCCAGTAACACCTAGAGCCCCAGATTGGGATCAAGGCCCCATTCTGCTAGGTGTTGCACGGAGGCATAATACGAGACAGCCCCTGCCCCAAAGAGTTTATAACGTAAGCAGACAAAGGGTGGGAGGGGAAAACAGAGGTGAAGGCCCACATTCACAAAGGTATTGAAGCACCTGACGCCCACTGATGCTAAGGAGAGTTAGGCACCTTAAACACCTTGGTGAATATGGACCGAAGTGACTTGCCCCAAACCAGTGGCAGATCCAGGAATAGAAATCAAGTCTTCTGCCTGCTAGGCCACTCAACCGGGCTACTTTCCGCTTGTCAGCGCACAGACTGAGCACCCAGCATGAGCAAAGACGGAGCCTCAAAGGCAGAGACCACTGCAAAGCCCACAGAAGTCAAAGCAGTGGCTGAGATGTTAAATGTGCATCTTCCTTAGTAGCTGCCGCCCGTTGCTCCCAGTGCAGTTTGTTTACCTCTTTTTTGTGTGTGTGTGTGTGTGTTATTTTACAAACAGTATCTTCCGAACAAAGTAAACCTCCTATTCTCCTGGTTCCAGGACCAAGAGAGGTGGGATTTGGGAGGGAGGCCGTTTTGTCATCTCGGATTAGCTCAGCTGGCATGACAAACGCTCCCCACCGCAAAACCAAAGTTGTTAACCTTGAAATCGGCATTATTAATATTTCAACATGAGGCCCGTCAGGACCTGCAGAAAGATCCTCTCCCGGACTGGTGACAGCTCGTCCCCATTTGAGTCTAATCATATATGAATGCATGAGTTAAGAAGACATCATTAAAAGTACATTACGTTTAATTATGCTGGCGGCAGCAGACAGTCGGAGCATCGTCTTAATGCGGAATGCATAATTAGATGGGACCTAATCCATTAGATTCTTATTTGTTAAGAAAATGTGTCTCACATATAAGTGTCACTACAAAGTCATCCATAGCAATCCAGAGGAACTGAACCATGGCTGGAAGTTATTTTTCCCCGGTTTTCTTCATTGGCTCTTGTCTGTTGATTCTGTGACACGCTATGAAGACCTCCCCCTAAACAAATGGCAGGCGCTGAGATGGTTTTCGTGTTTCCTTCCAAAACAGTAGGACCGTAGCAAGACGACCTGGGTCTGCCCTGTGCTAAGCCGCACGCCGACACTGATGGCAATTGCAGGTGACATCGCTGTGTTCCAGAACGGCCTGTAACAGAATCCAGCATTTCCCCAGTGACACAAGAGGATGTTGCACAGTGAGACCTAGATGGTAACATCGGGCACAGCCCTCAGCCAGGGGGCTAGTGCATTAGCGACTCCTTCCCTGGAGTAGCCCCAGGAGGCTCCGTGACTCACGGACACGCCCCGGAGTCACAATGCCTGCCCCCTACATCCTCCTGGCTCCCCCCAGGGGTAGTAATTTATCGCTGGTCTGTTTCTGCAGTAGAATATTCATGCACGTTGTCCAGCCGGCTGGATCAGCTACTCTCGCTAGTGGGAGGTTCTCCATCCCTCCCCACCCACCTATTCCAAGGAGGAATTCAGTAGCTCTGCTTTCACCTACGTGTCTGGAGCCAAGCTGAGCTGGCACTGGACGGGCAGGGGGCAAAGCGGGAGGTGACGTAATTTGCAGCTGGTAAAGGCCAGCAAGAAATGACTGACACCCCCAGAGCAAGGAGGAAGCGAGGAAGGAACTATGATTCAGAAGCAGTCCCGTAATCTCAGGGCTTCCTGGGGCCAACCCTGGGGCGGTGCAGCTTATGCACCGTTCCTTACTCTGGGTTTTGCTTAAAGGCACACTCCAGCCGCCCTCTGAGTGCTGCACAAGTGCTAACGATGATTACCGTTAACTTGTAATGGATTCGTATTGTCTCTTCTTACTAAGGGCGGGGGTGCAATCGGAAAACAACAGCATGCAGACTTCCCTAGTGACTCTATAGGTCGGGCTAAACTCCTGCTGACGCACATTTCAGTTATGGGTAGTAGCCTCCAAATTTACCATCATTCCTGTTTAGCAGACAGCTGAATTTTCAATAACACTTGCAGGATAAAAGACCTACCAACTTTTCAAAGGAGCGTATTTCAGGGGGTATCAACAGGAGTGTCGTAGGTAAGACACGGGAGGTAATAGTCCTGTTCTGCTAGGCACTGGTGAGGCCTCTGCTGAAAGTTTGTGTGCAGTTCTGGGTGCCAGACTTTAGGAAAGATGTGGACACATCTGTTGCCCCCATACATCACTGACAGTGAGATGGTCCATTAGACATTCCCTTATATGGGGGAAATTGTTGTCTAACAAGAGATGTAAGACACGATCAAAGGTTCAGAAAACATGACCTACGAGGAAAGGTTTAAAAAAAACCTGCGCATGGTTAGCCTTGAGGAAAGAATACTGAGACGGGACACGATAACAGGCCTCAAATATGTTAACGGCTGTTCCAAAGAGGATGGTGATCAGTTGTTTTCCATGTCCAGTAAAGGTAGGACAAGAAGTAATGGGTTTAATCTGCAGCAAGGGAGATTTAGGTTCAATATCAGGAAATCTTTCTAACTATATGGGCAGTTAAATTCTGGAATAGGCTTCCAGGGGAGGTTGTAGAATCCCCATCTTTGGAGATTTTTAAGAACAGGTTGGACAACACTTGCCAGGGATGGTCTAGATTTACTTGGTCCTGGGGACTGGACTCGATGATCTTTTGAGGCCCTTCTAGCCCAACATTTCTGTGGGTATGTCTACACTGGAATGTAAGCCCAGGGTTAGCAGAACTTGGGTTAGCAGACACTAGGTTTGTTAATGTAGGGTTCTAGTGTCTACACTTATTTGTAATCCTAGGTTAGGAATTGTAGACCCTTGGGTCCCAACCTGGGGTTCCAGTGTCTACACTGCATTGTGCAGGCCTGAGTCCAACCAACCACACCCCAGGCTTCCTAGCGCACTCCTCAAATGTGCCCACTCTAGCCCTTTGTTTGTAGTGCAGTGTGTGAAAACATGATTGTCCACCAAACCTGACTGTCCAGAGGAGAAAGGAAGTTGGCCCATGGGATTGTGGGATACTTTAGGTGGACTCCCAGAGCACGAGTCCAAAGTGACTGCATCTACACTGCAAAGCAACAGGATTTGAACCTTGGTCCCGGCTTGACTCAGGCTCTGAACCTTCACCCTGTGGGTCCTGGGCCCTGGTTTAGCATGATTTGTGTGTAGAAGGAAGGGGAGTTAGGCCTGAGCATGTGATCAAACTCTGAACTCACACTGCAGTGTAGATGCAGCCTATGATTCTGTGATTACAAGAAATTGGATGTATGTGTTGTGGGTGATTACCTATGTTGTAATTGTATGCTTACTGTGTTGCTAGGGAATCTGTGTATATTTTTCATATTCAGGAGGTAAGGAGTGGGAGTTTTGTTGGGTGTGTGTGTGTGTGTGTGTGTGTGTGTGTGTGTGTGTGAGAGAGAGAGAGAGAATGTTGGTTTAACAAGTAAAATGGGTTGAAATTTTCCAGAGTTCAATTTTTTGACAAAATAATACATTAAAATTTCTAATTTTCACACATACACACTAGGAAAAAATATTGCTTACCATTTCATGAGGGTTTTTCCTATCTGCCTTTTGAAATTTTTCAAAATTCAATGGAAATTTTCATCAAAAATTTCTAATTTTGTTGAAAAATAAGGAAAAAATATTGGTGACATTTTGGAGAAACCTTTTTTTCCTGTTAAATAGCAACTTCCTTGAATTGTAGTGATTGTGTTGGTCAGATTTACACTTTAGCAGCCTTAGCTCTAAGCTAACAAATTATTTTTGTTTGAGGGAATAAAAATATAGATATATTATGAGACACTTGTAAAAAAAAAAAAAACCCTGAAATTTCTTAGGAGCCTTAACAGAAAATATAGATCTTCCGAAATGGACAGCCATTGATATTTTAAAAGTGGGTGTGCGTGTGTGAGAGAGAGAGAGACCTAAAAATAAAATAGCATCAACAACAACAACAAATCAAAGACTTACTCACAAAGCAGCTCCTTCAAGACAGAAATGTCAGGACCTTTCTATCCTCATAACCAATTCCCTTTAGTGTGGTAATCCATACAGCGAGATGAAGGGCAACCTATGGTGCTGTTAATTGTTCTTCTGAAAGGAGAACAGCTAAACTATTAGGATAGTTTTTATCGAGTGCTCAAAGGGAAACATTTGTTAACCCTTGTGTGCTGGAATGTCAGCTGAATGCTATTGACTCTGATTTGAAGCTGGTTCACCTCTTGGGTCCTGACATTAACATGCCACATCTTCTCTGGGACCCATAACCATCTCTGATGCTATTATATCCTTTCACAAAATGCCTCATGGAGCATCCAAGGGTTTAGCAGGGTTCGGTGGGATGGTTACGATGCCCATCTACACTGCAAGACAACACAGTCCCCATCCCCAGGAACCTTCCCAACATATCAGGCTGATAGGAAAAAGCCATCCTTTCACAGCGCTTTCTCCGTCTCTCTGAGCACATTTGCTGGTCATCCAAAGGCCCAGCGGCTCTGTCTTCCGTCAGCGTGAAGTCAAAATGCGGCGCGAATGACGTCACATTCCATTTCCATGGCAACCGACTGTCATCACAACCCCTGGATCCGCAATGAGTTCAGGGCAGGATCACGCAGAAGGAGGAGCTAGCCAGAAAGAGGAGGCTGTCATTCAAAGCCAAGGATCACGAATAGCAGCAAAAGAAAGGAACAGCCGGTTTCAGCCATGTCAGTTGTTTTAGTGTGAAATGCCACCTTTGGTTTGTCAATCACAGGGTTGCTCATCTTTCCTCCACATGCGGCTTCTGTGTCAGTCGAGAGCTGGTGGAAGCTGATTGCAGAGGTATTTATTTTCACCGGGTTATGCAGGTGAGGCCCGTCCACCCACTTGGGCCCCCTCCGTCGTCCAGAAATCCTCCTTTGTGCATTTTGCTATCCGCACATCATGTCTCCAGTAAGCTCCGCCTAACCTCCAGCCCACGGCCCTATGCTCTTTCAGGCTTTCAGGTGAGGTGTGCACTCTGAATATTTAAGGTAAAACATCAGTCAGTGACCATGTGAGTTCTGGAAGGGCCGAGGGTCAGGGAAGAAAAATAATAAGCTGCTTCTCCCATCGATGTCTCTGGGCTATTGTGAATAAATGGAGCTTTCCTCTCCTGCAGCCCCCGGAGTTCATCTTGTGGAGCCTATCATTATTTTACTGCAGTGGCTCGTAGAAGCTCCCAACTAAGATCAAGGGCCTATTGTGCTAGGTGTTGCCAAGACACGTACCGAGAGGCAGTCTCTGCCCTAAAGAGCGTATAGGCTTAATAGACATGGCAGACAGAGAGAGGGAAACTGAGGTAGGGACTTGCCCAGCATGGCCCACCAATGCCAGGAAGAGCCCCCAGGTCTCCTGATTCCTAGGCCAATTCCCCATCCACTAGGCCACGCTACACTCCTGGCTTGGTTGTGGAAGGGAAAAGTGCAGCCTGTCCCTGGCCGGTGCAACACAGCAGCTGGAGCTCTTGTGGGAGACAAAGTGAAGTCGACAAACACGGAGCTTTTGCTCTTGTGTCACTTGGGGTGTCACGTTTTGGCTTTAAGGCAGGGCAGGTGCCAGACGTCTCTGCAGAGAAAAAGGAGGCTGGGAAATGGGGGTGAGAGGGGTCCTGAAGGAATGGAATCTGGAAGGCCAGAGAGACAACAGGCAGCCCCCGGAGGGAAAAGTCTCTCCCCCTGCTTGTCAAATGCCCACACAGCAGAGGACATGCCCTCACCCCCTCAGCCACCCAAATCCTGCGGTGCTACCCAGCACAAGCCCTCCTCTCCCCCCAGCCTCAGGGAGAATTTCTTGGCCTCAGCCCATAGCTCTTCTGTGCCTCTGAGCAAAACCCTTGCACAGAGGAGCATCAGACTCCAGGCAGCTTCTCGCCGGCGTGGCTGCTCTGCGAAGGGGCTGCACAAGAGCCCTTTCTAACCCGCTGAGACGCGCTGTGGATGAACTGCCGGGGGAAAGGGAAGCCGGGGCTGCAATAGCATCACCCAGGAGAGTCACGGAATTTAACCGCCTACCGAGAGGGCGGCCCGGCGCTGGGCTGGCCCAACCGTTTGCAGCGCTGGTGCGGTCAGCCAAGGAACGCAGCTATTGAGAACAGACCAAAGGGCGAGGCTCACTCCTTCTGGGTATTTACACAGCCCCCCCGGTGATGGATTTAGGGTCACAGCTGGGAAAGGATTATTAGCCCCCTTTTAGGGAGGGGAAACTGAGGCAGAAATATCCTGTGGAATTTGCCTGCGGGGGAGAGACAGGAACTGAACCCAGACTCCCTAACTCCCTCCTGTAGCATCGTTAGCACAGGGCCAGGTCTCTGTGAGCAACTAGCTGCCGCATTGGGAGTTCGCCTGAACCCTCTGGGGGGAATACAGCACTCATTCCTTTCAGGAAGGGACATGCTCATAGAGTCAATTCATTCATTTTGCCCTCCCAATGGGCCCTGACTTAATCAATGCAGGTCATGGAGGAGGGAAGAGCCTGGAATAGATTCTGTGCTTTGGTTTCCATCCGCCCTTCTCTTCCGTTACTAGAAGAGCTTGAGATGTTCTTTTTTAAAAGTTGAAAAAAGCAAATGTTATACGGGGGCGGGGGGAATCTGCCCCAGCTTTGTGGCTTTGCATTCAGGGCAGAGAAACCAGCCTGCTGGTTCCTATGATTAGTGAAGAAGTCACCACAGCTGTGCTACTTCTGCTCCCTGGAGACAGGCAGAAATGACTTGCCAGGGCATTTTGCACTTCCATCGCCAAGATTGCCTGTGTCCACACAAGAGGCCTGCGCTGCTGTGATGGGTTTATAGACCCTTGCCTTGAGCCGGGCAGACAAAGGGTTAACCCTCTCCTCAGGGCCAGAGGAAGAGCCACGCTTACTGGCCATGAATGCAGGGATTGCATTGCCAGGGGAGCCAGGCTGGGCCAGCTGGAGGGAATTAACTAAACAACCTGCACATTATAAAGGGATGTGCTGCGGGGAAGGAAGGGGCTGAGTTTGGTGGTGAGGGCAGGGGTAGGATGAGGGTTTTCTGTTCTCTTCAGCCTGTCAGTGCTGACTGTTACTTTGGCAGAGGGAAGTCCTAGGGTGGGCTCTGAAAGGGGCGAGGCATTTTTTACCTTTCCTCTCCTGTTTTACCCCAAAACCCAGCGCTCAGCTGCTCCACCCCCATCCCGCTGCATGGCCATTCCTTTCCTGCCCCGCCCCAGAACCTCCCTGGGTTTGTTGTCTGCAGGAAATCCTTGTGCACCCTGTATCCAATCACACCCCCTGAGGTACTGCATGCTCCAAATCCCCCAGCACCCCCCCTCAGGTACCTGCACAGCACAGATGGGTGGCAAATAGCCATTGAAGAATGGGTTTGCTCTTTTTCCTGGTGGTGCAAAGGGGCCCTAACAAGGCAACTGAGGATTCACCGACCAGGGCTCTAGGCCCCTCTCTACCCTGGTATAAGGGTTTAGAGGCAGAGCAGCACTCCAGTGTTCCCCGGCCCTGGGGGGCTCTTGCAAGCTGGGGTGCACTAAAGCAGCCGTGAAGGTGCTCTAACTTTCAGCAGGGGTCAGACAAGCCCCCGAGAACAAAGCTGGTATATACAAAGCTGGTATATAGTACCTTCCCTGGGTCCTGAGGACTGGTGCTCCTGGCTGTCATAGCCAGCAGTGGGGGGTTGTGGTGGAAGGGAAACATGGATGGGTTATTTTTGCCGCAACAGGGAAATGGGGGTCTATCAACAGCATGGTCTTCCCCTCCCCCCCCCCCAACCTCCATCTGAGAGCAGGGCCCCATTGTGCTAGGTGCTGTACAAACACAGAATAAGAAATGGGCCCTGCCCTGAAGAGCTTGCAGTCCAAGTTCCAGTGGGTTTGCTCTTTCCTCGGAGATTATGTCCCTTATGTTATCTCTGCCCTTCTGTGCTGTGGCCAGTCTCACTTAAACGGCAACCCATGTCAGGAGTCTTCCTTTCAGCGCACGCCTGAGTTTATAATCTCCTCTAGGCAGGTGTGAGATGTGTTAAGCACACAAACCCATTTAGTCACTTTAGGGTCTGCCCTGTGGATTCGATAGGAGCAGGCGCGGGTGAACTGTCTCTTCGCTACCGGCCTCCCCTTTCAGGAGGTCGGCCGTGCGAATTCTGCGTCTGCCACCTCTGCTGCTTGCACACAAGTTACTCTTTGACGAGCCACGGTCTGGCTAGAAAAGCTGCAGTGTGGTTAAGCAGGAACAAGGTGAAAGGCGAGCAAGAGCTGGGAAAGGGGCAAGGGACAGAGCAAGAAGGGAGGAAAAGAGACTGGAGAGCGGAGGGAAGGATGAGTGAGAACTGGGAGTGTGGATGACATGTATGGGATAACATGCTTTGATGGAGCTAGCCCCAGAGCCAACAGCTTGACGAGACTCAGCAAGGACGTGTTGCGCATATTGAACATCCCGCTAATGTCAAGAGAGGGGGAACGAATGCAAGGAACAACAGTCACTCATGGATGTTGTAGGGGCTATTTTTCTGATTCTAATGAGCTTTGGCTGCTTCCTCTGAATGTGCAGCTTCCCTTTGGATGGGCCAATAAAGTAATTCTGGTGCAAAGCCTTTCTCCAGCTCCCATAGTTAGAGCTACTCGAAGACAAGCAATCATTTGCATGATTCCCAGATCCCCTGGCCTGGAGAAGCGGCCGTGCTGAGAACAATCCACACTGTAAACATGGTGCTGAGACTTGCTGCTTTCAGATTGAACCTTCTCTTGGTAGGAACGCAGGGAAGGAAGCTTTAAAAACTTAATCTGTATGGAAATAAGAAGGGGGTGCCTAGAGATTTTATCCCAATCAGCTTTGAAGCAATTACGTGTGCTTGGGGAAACATTACAGCTTGTTTAATGGGATTGTCGGCTCTCCGGCAGAGCCTGGCTCAGAACGATCACTCTTTAATGTAAAGGCTTCCTTCAAGCAATAAAGAGTTAATAGTGTGTTACTCATGAGAGTGCCGTGATAGCTAAACTCCATCCCAATAATTTACAAGGCAGTTACCCTAGTGAACTACGTTGGCACATTAACAACCTTGGGTGACCTCTCTGAAATGAGCTGGTCTCACTCCAGTTCCCAGTGACCATGTGTCCAACGGCTTATGCCCCGTAGGCACGTGACTTGAATGTATCATAAAGAAACACTCCTTGACTCTGTAGTGAATAGCAATCTCAAGGTAGGGTCTTGTTCTGCGTGGTGCCCAATGGCTTGCCTGTTTCACACCTTGGAGTTAAGGGTGGGTGAGTCCCAAAAGGTCGAACTGGCTTCAAAAAGGATGTGGACAAGTTGGAGAGAGTCCAGCGGAGGGCAACAAAAATGATTAGGGGACTGGAGCACAAGACTTATGAGGAGAGGCTGAGGGAACTAGGTTTTTTAGTCTGCAAAAGAGAAGAATGAGAGGGGATTTGATAGCAGCCTTCAACTACCTGAAAGGGGGTTCCAAGGAGGATGGAGCTAGGCTGTTCTCAATGGTAGTAAATGACAGAACAAGGAGCAATGGTCTCACGTTGCAGTCGGGGAGGTCTAGGTTGGATATTAGGAAAAAAAATTTCCCCAGGAGGGTGGTGAAGCACTGGAATGGGTTACCTAGGGAGGTGGTGGAATCTCCATCTTTAGAGGTGTTTAAGCTGCGGCTTGACAAAGCCCTGGCTGGGATGATATAGCTGAGGTTAGTCCTGCTTTGAGCAGGGGGTTGGACTAGATACCTCCTGAGCTCCCTTCCAACTCTAATATTTTATGATTCTAAAACCACCTGAAATCCTGGATGCTAATTTCCCACACTCCAGATTTTTCTGAGGTTTTCTCACCGCCATCTTTCCCCATCCACTCCACTTCCCTTCAATGATTTCAGAGTGGGGGAAAGACCTGAGGCTCTCCTCCCCTGCCCTAGGAGACTATATAAACTGAAGGAGCAGTCTAAATCTTTACTCTCTCCCCTCTATGTGCGCCAGAAGACATTAGAGTGCCCGTTCTGACTAAAAGAGTGAAGCAAATATCACCAGGAAAGCTTTTGCGAAGGCATCCACGTTCAGCAGTTGCTAGAATGGTGCCCTCCTCTTTGGGCCTGAACCATCACTGTTGGTGTAACATTCTTCTCTTGCTTTTTCGTTGGCGGAGAGTCTTGGTCCCACCAGAATTCTGCTAGCGTGCTGGAGTTTCTCTGAAGTGGAGTGACCTCTTTGCTACTTGCTCGTCCAGTTACATTTAACTCTTCGGGGGAAAAAAAAGAATATAAATTCTGCTTTGGATTCTCATATACTTTAACAGCAAGCGCAGGAAAAGGGAAGAATCCGATTAGATAGTAAATATCACAACCTGTCACGTTTGGGACAACGTGTGCCCAGAGCAGAACGTGCTCCCTTCGGCTCCCAAAATCAATCTGTTTAAAGAAGAATAGAGAGGGAGAAGCCCTTTCAGCACCTGACCATTAGCTGATTTCAGACACAGACCTCTTTGTGGGTACCATCCTTGCCAAAGGCTCCAGGAAATTTCTATCGCTTTAATTTACAACTGCAGTCACCGAGTACTGTCTCTTTAAAGAGCAAAGCAGGAGACTGAGAGGCTGGTAGAGGCAAACTTAAGGAAAGATTCAGATGATATAAGCTCTTCTTGCTAGTGCACTTAACTAAAAGGCAGTTGTTGAACCAGCTTAATGTGTCCTGTTTCCTTACATAGCAAGGGCCAAACCATTGTGATAATTGCTTTCCCAGCAATAAATTGCCTGGGTACATTTAGGTTTCAATTAATTTGCTTGCTCTAAATGAACTGCCTCCTAGTGCTTTCAGCAATCAAACCTCGTTAACCGAAAACCGCGTTTGCCCTGGCTGCTTGGAAAAAGCTGGACGAAAGTAGGGCAGAGGAATCTAGTGTGAGGGCAATGCAAAGCAAAGGAAGCCGGGGGAGAAGAGACAAAGCAGAGGGAGCACGCTGCATGCAGGAGACATTCCATTCCTTTCCACGTGGCCAAGGGAGAAACTGGGGACAGGTCTGAGCTCCAACCTATTGGAGCTCTCGGTGGTTCCAGTGGTGGTTGGATCAGGTCTGAAATCCGCCTCAGAGGAAGGGATGCGTACGGCAGACTGGAGCAAAGTGCTATGCAAACCAAGTAGACAGACACGTCTCTCCTGAGCTGCACAGCTCATTTCAGGAGTGTCTACTGAGTGGCAGGGATAGAACAAGTATGGTGACTTTAGAATCGTGCAACCTCTAGACCCCCATCTACTGAACTAAAGATTTAAAAAATGTGAGCCAAGAGAAGAGGGAAAGGAGGTGGGCTGAGGGCGCTGCTTCAACTCAAATGGAGAGGCGGGTGCTGGCTTCTTCGGGAAGAAAACCAGCAGGGGTTGAGCAAAAGAAAAGATCCCCAGGGAAGATGAATTAAATGTAACTTTTGAGTCCACCGCCTAGGCAGGGCGGGAGGATGTGGAGGGGGAATGGGCCCGTCAAAGCACACTTCCCCGCCAAATAGATATAAATTATTTCTGTACGGTAGCACCTAGGATGGACAGAGGAGCATAAAATGGTTGAGAGAAAGGGAACAGCCGGCAATTTATGTACAAGTCAGTTAGATTCACGGCAGGCAGGATGGCAGAAGTGGGTCTTTCGAAGGACTTAGCTAACGTTTACCATTGCTAGCATGAGAAGGACAGCCTGGGATTCTTTCTCAAGGCTATTGATAATTCATGGTGTCTCCTTCTGGATCCATCCAGGGAAAGGCCAGGGGGTGAGGGGGGGAGACATCAGGAAAGAAAAGGAGAGAGGAGGATGCTGGGAAGAAGCTTGAAGGGGAGAGTGCAATACCCCAGGAGTGGGATGAGGGGAACAGGGAAACCCCCAAACGGCGTATGAGTTGGGACGATCATATAAAGTGGGAGAGACGAGGGCTGGACAACAGAGATGGGGAGACAAATAACAAAGAGACAATGTAAATGAAAGGAGACGGGCTGCTACTCTTCAAAGGAAGTAAAGGCGACGTGTCAAGAGGAGGGAAATAACATCAACCGAAGAGAAAACAGTAGAGAGAGACACGAGCCAAGGGGCTGAAGATGTGTAGAAAAGGCTGGAGCTGGAAGAGGCTGTGAAATACGTGGTGAATGGCAGCACCTTTCCCAAAGAGCTCTCCTGATCCGTTTGCATGGGTGATAAACTGCCCTGCATCTCTGTAGGTTTAGCGTCAGCGGTGGGAAGGGCTGCTCATTCTATTAATATTGCTGGGTGCTCTGGAGTCTCTAGTTAAGTAATTCAGGGGTAGAGGAGGAGATGAGACAGAGGCGGGACAGCATCTGTCTGGCCTTCCCAAAAGCCATAAGTCTAGCCCTGCTCCTAACCAGATATCCACCCCCAATTCCCTCCTCTGCACCACAAGGTGGGCACGGGCCTTCTCCCAACGACCATCCCAAATATGCAGCCAGGCCAGTGTCGCTGGAGCAGGGCGAATACAACGACCGAATGCTGAGTTTTTGCCATAACGATCCAGTTGCCGCGTGAAGAGCCTCATTAAAACCCTAAAACACACGACAAAGATAGGACAGAGAAAACGTGACGGGATAAAGCCCCAGACGTAATTAAAATGAAATCATTGCAGCAGGCTGGCAGAGCTGTGCACTAAGAAGAGCTCTGAACACCTGACTTAGAATAAGATTGATCCAGACTGCATCTCAGCCCTGGAAGAGAGATGCAGATATGAGCCACGCCTCTTCTAGTTCGCCAGTTCCTTGGGCCCAGAAGTTATTTCTCTCCTCTGATGGAGAATGTGGTCTTACCAGGCCTCAGCCTCTTTGAGGCTTCGGAAAGCTGAAGCTGCATTTGGGGAAAACTGAAACCAGCATCGCCAACTCCCGCCGTATACTATGTTTATCTTACAGCCCGAGTGCCTGGAATCCTGTGATTTATGTGAGCATCTCAGTTTCCATTTTAAAAAGAAAGCAAGTTTCTGGCCCCCCTGGGTATGGAGAAAAGCTGAGAGACATGACCCAACTGAAGTGTAAAAGCTCAAAAATCAGAAATTAAATGAGAAGAATCCCCCCAAAAATATCTGGCTTAAAAATCAGGAGATTTTTTTTAAACCTATCACTCGATTTTAGAGGCTCTGACTCATGGTCTGACTTTGATTGCTTGGGATTGTCAATGGACACAACTCTGTCAGTCGTATCCCTTGAGGGTAGAGGCCTCTGCATCTCATTTACACACCTCTTCTGTGGGTGTGCAAAGGACTAGTCGGGGGAGGGACACAGAAAAGAGCACCCCACACTGTGGGACATGCTGGCACAGAGTTATAAGAAGCTTAGGAAGACATTTAGGACCCCCGTTGCGGGGCTCACTTTTCAAAGGTGCCGTCTGAATTTTCTCTGTGTCACTGGCCAGCATGCTCAACGGCATGCAGACCTAGCCCACGGCAGCAGGGGCACGATAGATCCCGGCACGAGAGTACACCCACAATCAGGGCGTTGCACTTACAGACTGGCCAGCTCACAAATTCCGGCAGTTTGCATTTCAGATGACACCTGTGAAAATGTGACCCTAAAAGTTGAAAATCACCAATTGGATTCACTGAACTGTACAATGCAACCAAAGTAAGAGAGAAGCAGGATCCCCTCGGTATAAAACCTGCCTTCCCACCCCCTCCTTCTAAAAGATACTTTTTGGCCATTCGGTTTTGCTGCCTTTTTAAAAAACAGCTTCACCAGCTACGTTTCACAATGTGAGCATTTAAAAGTAAAATGAAAAGCCCCCACCACGCCTGGACTTGTTGCATCATCCCATGGAAATGTCGCTGGTTTCTTGCTGCTGCTACATAATTGCTTAAGAGGTGGAGAGAACTGATGTGGCTTTTGGGGGTTTTTTTCTTTCCCTTGGTCTGATTATTTAAACCTTCTTCAAGTCCCCCACTGATTGAACCTAATGTTATCTCATGCACACAGTTGTCATCTCATTAAAAGGAAATCAGAGAAACTGACTTTAATAAATGTTAACACCCTTTGCGAAAAATCCAGCAATTAAATCTTCCTGCCCCTGGACCTTTGAAAATGACACACGGCAAATCCCCTTCAGTCTTAATAAGTCCGGCTCATCAAAGGATGGTAGCACTGGGGCATGCGGGGAGGAAGTGGGGGAAGGAGAGAAAAGGGGGCATTAAGACTTAAAAAGAGTAAGCGACATAGAATGACCCTGCCGTTTTTCATCAGCCACACCAAAAAGCTGAACAAAATGAGCATCGTTAGAATGGGAGGGAGAAGGCAAGTTCAATGCAAGCAACACAGGTGGGGTAACGGGATGTAAGGTAGGTTGGCATGAGAGTGGTGACCAATCCTACCATGAGGCCTCATTAGACAGATTTCCAAGGATGCTTAAAGAATTATATTTACCCGATAGTTATAATTTTGTTTTCATTATAGGCTCAAGCACAGAGGTATTTTGGGCACAGGAAACTGCTGGACAGCAGGTGGGGGATTAACTCCACAGACCGTGTTGTCAACTCAGAGACAATACTGATGAGAAGGAGGGAAGAGAGCGTCTCTCGGGAGAGATAATTGGTCACTTCGCCGCTGCTGGTTGGTCAGACGGGGATTCCCGGTATTCGTAACATCTGGTTGGTTTGGGGTTGTGGGAAGGCTGGTTTGTTCTTGGGGAGGTTTTGGCTTACGCATGGCAGCTCCCCAATTCCTAGGTAAGGCTCACATGCTGCTGTCCTGAGTCCTGCAGGTTTCCAGCCTGGGGAAGAGAAAAATATTAAGCACAGGTGAACCTCAAAAAAAGGATGGGCGCCGTTTGAACGGGACGCCCTCCCACCCGCCAAGGAGCAGATGCTAATTCAAAGCTCAGGCCAACCGAATGTTTTCCAGGACTCCGGGCTGATTATCCATGTGATTATCAGTGGCATTGGTGCCATCTCGGTCCCTTCTGTGCTCTTCCTGTGGCTCACAACAGCTTAGTCTCCTGCTAACCGGAATACTTTGGTTGAACGTGGGCTGTTGTTGACTTGGAGTGCGGGTGGTGGGTGTTGCTGGTGGCCTGTGATATACAGGCATTTGGACGAGATGATCTGTGGTCCCTTCTGGCCTTAAACTCCATGACTTCATGACAAGAGCTATAGACACCTCAACTGATATCAAGGTTGCATTGTGCTAAGTGCTTGTCCAAACCCAGTCCCTGCTTACCACCTGAGCTGACATTAGTAGTACTACTATTCCCATTTTACTGATGGGCTGCAGCGAGATCATGACTTGTCCAAGGGGCCTCTGGTAGAGGCAGGAATTAAATCCAGCGCTCCTGGATCCCAGCCCAGTGACTATAACCACAAGACCAATGTCCTCTGAGAGTTGCTCTGGCCTCTAGTTGGCCTTCGGGAAAGACAACCAGCCCCACCTATGAGTTGTGGGTCTTCCATGGGACATACAGCCTCCCAACTGTTGCTGGCTTTGCTCAGGCTTAAAGCCAGCCCTTTGGGAAACTTAGCGAAACCTCTTGGGTTTTCATATTGGACAGGAACGCCCCAGGGGCTGTCTCAAAAGTTCTGCTGCTCCTTGCTGGGAAGAGAATCCCACCAGGTTAGCCTCTCACCGGGTACTTTGGCACAGCTGCTTCCCGTGGGAGCTAGTGCCTGGGAGGGGGAAATAAGCAACTGCTGCTACATGAAGTCAGAATGCCTCAGAAATGGAGAAATTGGGCCTGCTTCAAACTTGGGGTGAAGATTTGGGGGAGCAGCAATTCCTACCGTGTGCGGACCAGTTCTCTCATGCTTAGAACTGAATTGCTGGGTGGACGGATATTTGAGTGCAGCGGGATCAATAATATTTTGTGACGTGTTTTGAAAGCAGTAGGGGAAGGAAGACTGGAGGAAAGAAAGTTAAGTAAGGGAGGAGAGGAAACCAGAGGAGGAGGCTGTTGAAGAGGGCGAAGCAGGGGCAATAGGATCAGCTCGTAATCAAATAAGGAGCATCTCAAGAGAGCTGAGTTCAATGGCTCTGCTACCAACTCACTCTGTGACCTTGGCCAAGTCACTTGATCTCTCTGAGGATCAGTATGTCCATCAGTTGTAAAATGGGGATAACAACCTTGTCAGAGCAAAGGGGCTTGATTCATCTCGAGTGTGCGTGATGCACTGTGAGATCCTAGGACAAAAGGCACCAAGTGTCATCCGTGGTTATGATTTACTCCGGCATCTCTGGCTGTCCACCAGGCCAGACTGCAGCCACTCCTCTTACTTAGACCAAAAGTTTCCCATTTCATTCTATTCCCATTATCCAGCTCTTTCAGCTCTGTAATCGAGAGTGGCTGAATTGGGCCGTAACTGGGAAATAGCTGGTTTTGTGCACAACCCGGTGAGATACTCCCAGTGATAAATCGCTGATGCGCAGGAACTCATTAGCACAAATGTCTAGAAAGCCTGATAAGAGTCCTCCAGTAAGTCTGCCCAAGTGATAACAGCTGTGAAAGAGGCTCCTCTGGAAGAGAAATGGCCAGCCAGGGACTACAGGCTTGATTGGATTGTAAGGAAGCTTTAATTCAGACGCTCGTTTGCCTGTAATAAAGTTTGTTGGGGACAAAAGAACTTTACTAAGAGTGCGTCTGAGCACACGCGCAGGAGACACAAGGGCCTGGAAAGCTGGGCCGGATACTCCCGCCTGCGGTGTGCGAGTGTGGGAGGCAGGGAAAGTAGGAACTCTGGCTGGCTGGACTGGGGAACCCAGAATTGAACAAGCACAGTTATAAAGGCAGACAGAAAAACAACGGCTAGAAGGGCCGTGGGATGGAACTGCCGTCCCATCTCTGCAGGGGAGACCCTCTGGAGACGTTCGCTCTGCCTGTGCCGTGTCGGCACTGTGCAGTGGCGCTGTGCAGAGCTTTCATCTCCAAGGCCTTGGTGCCGTGGGTGCTGTCACGGATCTCCGCGCGGGCTCCTTTCTGGTTCCCTCATGCTGACCCTATGGCCCTCACCCCCATCGCTGCTGGCTCCCTCTTTTTGCCACCCAGACCTAGTGAAGTCCTGGCTCTGCCGTCCCTGAAGGGGTGGGGCTTCTGCCCACCAGTCCTAGGATTTAAATAGGCCCGTGCCTAGCACACCTTCTTAGAGCTGGGTCTGCTGTCCAGGGTTCTCTGCTGAGTGTCCCCTCCCCGGTCCCTAGCCTCCCTCCCATTCCTGTTTTCTTCCCTGGACTCAGCTGGTCCTTGCAGTCTGTCCCTTTGAGCTCAGGGGAAGATCTTTACTGCTGTCATTGATGATGCTTTGGAGGCTTCACCTGCTGAAGCAGGAATCAAACAAGCCAGCCCCTGGCATTAGCACTGACAGAAGCAAAATCCACAGTGTGTGCGCACGCCTGGGCTTCTGCTTCCTGTCGGGCCCCTGGCTCCCACCTTCGGCCTTACTAAAACCAAGCAGAAAGTGGCTCTCCCTCAGCCAGGAGCTTGCCCAGGTTCTGTGCTGCCGGGGCTCGATACAAGTTACACCCAGGATGGAGTTTAACTTCAGCTTTGGAATTTCTTCAGCGGCTCTTGTTAGCTGAAGCCACGCCGCCTAAAGCAACTGTTAATGCAAAGAGCACCTCTGCAGTCAGGGCACGAATCCGAGCCAGCCAGCGGAGCCGCTTCACGTCCCAGCTCTGGGGCCAGCGGGGTGGGTCCATCCTCTGGCAGGAAAGAATTACAGGGTCCAGCGCATCAGGTGTCTCTCCTCCCTCCTCGCCACCTGCTGATGCTAGATTCTTCTCATCGGATCTAAAATAGGCCACAGGCTTTTTCTCATGGTGACGGGATCTGCTTCGGCCCTGACAGCTCCGATTCCTCTGTGGCAAAGGAATGTTTCATTTCCAAGGCAACTTGGCTTTGGGCAAAAAGCGATCTCAGCGCCTCTGCCTGCTGCAGTGTTATCTGCAGCATCCTGCACCGCCCGGCCACTCAGAAATGGCTCCGCTAATCAGCTGGGCTGGGTGCAATGTAACGTGGAGCCCCGGGGCCAAGGGAAGTTGGTTTGTCTGATGTGTGCGTGTTAGTTAGTTATTTAACGGCCGTCTCCACACAGCAGAGCCCCTTTCTGCTGCTGAGCGATAAGCAGCAAGGATTCAGAGGGGGAGCCGTGTTAGTCTGTAGACAGCAAAAACAATGAGAGTCCTGTAGCACCTTCAAGACTAACCATTTCTGCCATGATCTCCTCTGCTTCTCTCCTACCCCTGCTGGATCTCTCAGCCTCCGTTTCCTGGCAGCCTCTGGTGCTGTTAACATGCCGGCCGCACTGAGAAGCCACCACTTAAGTCTCTGCCAAGCTGCCTTCCCTGCCCTGCGTCTGAAAGGCCGCTCGGAGTGCCAGGGAAGCAGCCTCGCCCAGCACAGCGGAGACAGACGGGTGGGATGGCAGGGAGGGCAGACGGATGAGGCAGCTCGGGAGTTACTCAAACAGAAGCCACCAAAGCAGTCGTGCTGGGATGGAGCTGCAGTACCGGGACTATACACCCTCCGCAGCAGCCGCCCTGCATGTGCCACTCTGTGCACTATCAGCTGATTGCCTCGTTAAACAATTTGCATACGTGTCACTAATTTGCATATGCTGACATACTTCTGCTTATGGTCAATGCGCCCCACCCCAAGCTGCGGCCGGGGTTAGGACATTCAGCTTGGGTGGTGGAGGAGCAGGCAGGGAGATCTGCAAGGACGGACCCCCAGCCTTGCTTCCCTTCCCCCTCCCATTGCCCCTTGGCACCCACCTACGGCGAGATTCCCCTTGTCATGGGCGCGTCTGAAGCTGCAGAGCTCTCGGCCGACAGTTTTGCAAACCATATGGTGCTGCCTGGCTGGGGGCGGGAAAGGAGACGTGTCATTGATCCCTGCAATGTTCTGCTGGGGCAGGAAGTGGGGACTAAAATCCCCTGGGAGGAGAAACGGCAGCGAGGGACAGAGGAGGCAGCGACACGCCCAGCCGGCAGGCAGGCAGCCTCTCCCCACCTGTTCTGCCAGTGCACCTCAGCCCTGCTGTGCAAAACCACCAGCTGTCTGTCTGTCCAGGTGTTTGCATCACTGTGGTCTTGGGCCATGAAAAGCACTCAGGAAACAAACTCCGATCAGCAGAACTCGGCTCCTCCGCTCCTGCCTTTGAATGATGCCACTGGGAGAGAGAAAGTCATGAAAAAAAATAAACAACAGCGGGGTTGCTGGGCCATTGTGATCTAGCCATCGTGGAAGGCAAATGCGAAGAGGTGGGGCTGCTCTTCTGCTCTGAAGTTGGTGAGGTCTGGGCTCATCCTAAGCTGTTCCAGTCCTGGAGTCTCCCCCCACCCCCCAGCTCTGCCGATGTACCTCAGTCCTGACCCGCAGCCCCCTGCTATTCCTGCCCTGGGTCCACACACAGCTCTGCCCATCCACCCCAACCCTGATCCTTAGCCTTCTTTGCTCTCCCTCTGGTTTGGAATAGAGGCTCCTGTGTAATTGTGCTGCCTGTGGGAATCTGGTGCCGTGCCCAGCCAGGGGAGCAGAATGCACTTACACACTGTCCCTAGCCAAAGCGGTCACACCTGCTTTGTGATCCCTGCCCAGCTGGTTCCCAGTTGCTCTGCGGAAGGGAATGATCAGGGTCTGAGAGTCCTACAGCTCTGCACAGCCTTCCTGCTCCCCCTCCTGGCCCGCTACAGCTAAACAGCCACAGGGACGTAAGCTCCCAGGCCGGGCGAGAGGGGAGGAAAAAATCATTCTGATTGCTCTGTCACGTCTCCAGACTTGAGCCCATCAAACCCATCTGATGGTCTATTAAATTATCCATCAAACCAGTTAAAGGAACAGCAGCACAGAGAAACTACGCCGGAGGACCAGAGGGATAGTTTATTTCCCCTGCTTTGGAAGATCCTTTCAGAAGCTTGTAAATGTCATTTCTCTTTCTCCTGATAGCATTATTATTATTATGACTTGTGTCACAGCAGCACCCAGACACCCTGGCTGAGTTCAGGGCCCCATTATGATAGCAGTTGTCCAGACACCCTGTAAGCAGGTGCCAAAGAGCTTACAGTCCAAGTAGGCAGAACAGATAAAGATGGAAGGGGAAACAGAGGCACAGAGAAGATGCTGACTGCGGCCCAGGTCTACACTGCAGCTTTACATCTATAGCGTCTTCAGGCGCAGCTGCACCGCCGTGGCACTGTACGTGAAGACAAGCCCTTATCCAAGGTCACACAGCAAGGCCATGGCAGAGGCAGGAGTAAAACCCAGATCTCCAGAGTTTTCACCCAGTGTCCTACTTACCTCCGGCCCTGCCCCTTTTGACCCACACTTGCCTTAGAATTAAATACAAAATGTATGCAAAGTAAGTCTCTGCTTCATTTACTTTCTTTCTGTCCTGCATTATGAGTCATACTACTACTACTAATAATAATAATTAATTGTTTGTATTGTGGTAGAGCAAAGAGGTCCTGGCCACGGACCAGGACCCCTCTGCAGTAGGTTATGTTCAAACACAAAACCCCGCGATCTTTTGGAATCTGGATTCATTAGCTGCTTTGCGTGTCCTCAGCTGGCTGGATTGATAGCAACATAGTACTGAGTTTTTTAAGCTGTGACTCTTTAAGTTCTTGGGGACCCCACTATGTACTTGCAAAATGCAGAATAAAAAAAACCCAGCAAGAGTATTTTTCCACTTTAGAAAAGCAAAGTGTTACATTTTGTACTTGTTCTAGGTGAAAACCCATCGCCCCAAGATGTGTGAGATGCATTGCTAATTGCTCAATTATTTTGCTGGGTAGCAAAGAAGAACTTGGAGTGCTTTCAGCAGATTCTGGTGCGGAGCAAATAATGACTTCTTTAAAAATTACAAACTAAAGTGAGCAATTCTTTGTGAGATTTGTTTTTAGGCTTCAGGCATATTTTATTGCCAGTCCTCTACTCCGCCATTGCCCTGTTGTGTTACCTTGGGCACATCATTTCTGCTCTCTGTGGCTATGTTTTCCTTCCCACCTTTATCGCTCTTGACTAGCACGATGGGACCTAATGTCTGTCTGAGCCTCTGTTTGGCAAATGTGGCTGTTATAAGATTTGATTTTCTCTGTCTCCTACCACCCTTCCCACCCACCAAAAAAAATTATCCCCAGGATCAGAATGAAGTCTCCTCTCGAACTCGGCCCCAGACTGAGGGTATACCTGGTGCCAGGCTGAAAGGAGGTAGGGGCAGACCCTATCTACTTTGCTCAAATGTCTCTCACTTTTAAAGTGTCTAAGGGCCTGGTCCAAAACCCACAGAACCCAGTGCAAAGACTCCCATTAACTTTAATGGGTTTTGAACTAGGCTCAAACCTATGTCCTCCTAAATGCCTCATGAAAAAATGTGCATTAGCACAGTGTCTTCTCAGATGGGGCCCACGCTTGGGTTACTTCATCCTTAGATTACAGTCTGTCAGCCCTTCTAGGAACTGATCTTGTAGCCCTGAAGCCTGTAGCTCTTCCTCACATGAGTAGGGTCAATGACTACAGGGAGGCTACTCAAGTCAGCAATGGCTGCAGGAACCGGCCATAAGTTATAGGCATAAGACAGCTGATTTTTTTTTCCTGGGAAGGTGAGTAACACCTGGCTGCTGTCTCTCCTCCTGCCGGGTCTTGTTGCATCTTCTC
Organism: Emydura macquarii macquarii; assembly: GCF_026122565.2. Classification (NCBI taxonomy): domain Eukaryota; kingdom Metazoa; phylum Chordata; order Testudines; family Chelidae; genus Emydura; species Emydura macquarii. The sequence continues at coordinate 2,600,579 of NW_027132905.1, read as the reverse complement.
AGAGGTTTCACAGACAGGTTAAAAGCTTTGATTGTAACGGCTGAATCCCCAGCTAGTCAACTGCACAGCAAATATTCTGTTTGTGCAACACTACATATTATTCAACAGACAAGGTGTCCCCATCATGAAAGCCACTATGGCAATTTGCCCATTGGCAGGCTTGTTGAGACAGGCCGAGGACTAAACAAGGACTCCATGTCATGGGAAACGCGTTGTGCAAAGAACTCCCCTGGAGACCAATTCTATATAGAGAGCATCTACAGGATCCAAACCAGAGACCTTCTCAGCCAGAGCTGAGGTGCAGAAACTTACTGCACCCTCGTGATGGTGGGGGAAGCTTGCTTTGCTGCTGTGCTTGGAAAGTTGGCTGTCCTGAACTAGTTCTGCGGATTCACAAAGGGCAGCACGCCCAGGAGGGTCAGTCTGGTACCTCTCAAGAGCATTATTTTTTGCAGCTGGCCCTGGCTTTGGCACGGGGCTAAGTTCTAATAGCCGGTGTGAAAACACACTGGCGAAGTGAGCTACAAACTGAGCAGTTCCTCTACTCTTGTATTACTCTTGTAATGGGACAAAGTTCCTAGGAGACCATTGTCCTGCATCTGGGCTGTACTTACACAGAGCTCTTTGCGCAGGAGACTGAAGCTTTCGCTTCTGCCCTCTTGCTTTTAAGCCTGTTAGCGTCTCTTAACGGTTTCCTTTCCTTCGGCCCTCCTGAAGGGGATAATGAGCGCCCATGTTTTTGGTGTTCAAATTTCCCTGTGGTCTTTCCATTCAATATTTCATCTGCCTTCTTAACCAAATAGAAACCCGCCCCCAAATCGGAATGATTAATTCCATGCTAGTTCCCGGGATTTACAGACCGCTGGTGCTCCAGAGATATCAGACCTTCCAATTAGCCGTATTCTCTAAGGGGCTGATCCAAAGTGCCCTGAGGTCAGGAGAGTCTTTTCATTGACTTCAGTAGGGGCTTTGGATCAGGCTCGTGAACAGTGTCATTGAGACACTAAAACTAGAAACACTCAAGTGGTAGCAGTGGGGGTGCCCACCCAACCTCACACCTGTGTGCACAAAAAGTATCATGTCATTCCACGCCAGTTTGCTTCACAGTGCAGGGTTTCTGTGCACACAAAATGACCAACCAACAGGAGCCGCTACGGGTTAAATCAGAACGTTCGTTATCACCCTCGATTTTCACACGCTCCGGACTTTTCCCAATCACTCCTTCTGTACAGAACTGCATTCACCATCTATCTGAAAAAGGAAGAAAGCAAGCTTTGAATTAGAGCCAGATTCTCCCAGCACGGCACAAGGGATCAGCCTGGCTCAGATGCATGATACTTTCCCAAAGGCATGTACCCATTTACGTAGTCAATTTCCAAACCTGAAAAATAGCTCTCTGGCTGTTTCCTTGGGAGAGCCTAGTGTTGTGAACATGGTTTGTTGACGAAAGCAGTGGTGAAAAGAGAGTCCCACAGCACTCTGTCTGTAGAGCTAAGTGAGTGCCAATATATCTGCTCCCACAGCCTTTGAGGGAAGGATGGTCTTGGGGGTAAGACACCAGACTGGAACTCAAGAGATGAAGATCCCATTCTCAGTCTGCTATGACCTCCCAATGTGACTTGAGAAATCATTTAATCTCTCTGGATCTTAGATTCCTATCTATAAAATGAGACAACAATACTTCCTTGCTCCTGCCTTCTGTCTTGTCTGTAGATGGTGAGAGTTTTGGGGCAGGGACGGTCTCTCAATATTTGCTATACAGCACCTAACACAACGGAGCTGCAGTTTCACTTCAATATCTAGGCCCTACTGAAATAAAAACTATTCGCGTGGATATAAAATGAACTGGCTTCAGGTGTGCTCCTGTTCGTCTTCTGCAGGCCTCCAGGAGCCAGCTGTATTTGGCTAAATCCTGGCATAAAGCAAATTTTAACTGCTCACATGTGATCTTCCGTGGCAGATGAATATTAAAGCGACCTACAAATGAGCTGATCAAAGATATGCCCGAAGCTTTTGGAATTAGGTCCACACATGCACAAGCAATTACGTTCTGACAACGATGATGTTGACGACAGAAACTTCCACCATTAAATGCGCCGTTTTCTAATCTAAATAAAGACTTTTAGGATGAATTTTGGTTTTTGATGAATTATCATTAGTGATTATTTGTATTGAAGTAGCCTCATGGGGCCCCAGTCATGGATCACAGGGTCATATTGTGCTAGGTGTTGTACAAACTCATAACAAAGAGGATACCCTCTACCCTGTGGGGTGATTTTTTTCCCCCAGTTTTATCTCGTATGTGTCAGAAGTAAACCTATATTGTACGGGTGGGTAGACTAGCAATCTACACACACTCCACCCATGAAAACAAATTTATTTCACCCTATACATCAAGGAGAATCACAAAAGATATAGATATATATCCTGAGGATCTAGACCTCAGAGTTAAAGATCTCTAATTATAGCAAAAGCTGTGGCACTGACATGTATGGTTTAAGGGCCAAATTTAGTCCTATGTAAGCAGTCGAATCTGTAATTCTGCCTGAAGGTTGAAATACTGGCCTCACTGAAGTCAAAAGAAGTTTTGTTCTTTAATCCAATGGGGCCTGAATTTCATCCTAAATTAATTCATTTAGATTAGAGAATTCTGCATTCATTCCGCTCCATTCCCATTCTATACATACTGGGATCTCTGGTTTTTGGTGCCTGCCTTCGACTTACGCCACACAGCTGCAGTGGTTTTAACATCAGCCCACTTTGCCGTAGATAGAAACTCTTCACTAGCTGGCAAAGGTTAAGCTACTCCTGCAAAGCAGTTGCAACCAAGAGCTCCATGCCTTTGTGTGTAGGTGTGTATGAGAGAGAGGACAGGGCATGAGAATAAAGGGAAAAAAAGTGTTCCAAGTGTTTCTATAATTTCCAAGTGTTTCTATAATTACTATGAGTTTATTTTTATCCTGTTTACATTTAACTTTGCATATTCAGTTAATTTCCATGATGTGCATCCAGGTGCAAGAGCAATAATACCAAATCCTGTTAAGAAAAGAGGCTGGAGAAGTCAGGGCATTTTCTGGAGAGAAAGGAGGGACCTTGTGATGGAATTAACACCTGCTGATTTTCATCCTTGCTAACAATAAATTGCTTGACAAGAAAATCTGTGGGGACCAACTGCTGTCAGTTAACCATGCACTTGAGAAAAATAATTGGAATGCAAAGTTCAGTCATTCATAGCAATATCCAAAATGTCCTTGCTTCTTGAGTTCTTATCCAGCAGGATCTGCCTTTCGGCAACTTGGCATTGTTCAAAGGTTTTCTTCTGTTCTCTCTCTCTGGTGTTAATTGCTTGTCTTTGCAGGAACACTCGTTAAAATTACAAGACGAAGGAGTCCTAGGAAGCCTGGTTGGACTCACAATAGTGTCTGTGACTTTTCAACTGTCGTCAATTCCTGTGACACTTTAAATAAAAGGGTTAGATTTAAGAAGATTTGTTGTTAGAATGGAAACAAAGCCCAGCTGATTATTGGAACCGCTCAGCGAAAGCTACCAGCTAGTGGCATATCACATCCATAGCTTTACAAATGAAAGTTAAGTATCATTATCCTCACCTCACAGACAGGAAGTCTGAGGAACAGAGAGAAGTGACATGCCAAAGATCACACAGCAAGTCAGTTGCGGAGTAAGGAACGGAACCCAGGTCACCTGGCTATGTATTATATTATTATTATTTATCATTTCTATTGCTATAAGGCCTAGGAGCGGCAGCCTGTTGTGCTAGGTGCTGTCCCAGCACAGAACAGAAAAGTCCCTGCCCCAGAGAGCTTACTGATATTATCTAAGCATAAGACAAGAGACAACAGAGGGACGCAGACAGACAGACAGACCAGCACCAATGACGCACTCCTGGTCAGCATGCCAGCCACTGTTCTCAGTATACGAGCTACCTAATTGGTGTCACTTGACAAAGGAGAGTTTACAGGAGGACAGAGAGGCAGAAGGGGCAGAATGGGCGAAAGCATGAAGATGTTTGTTTGGAAATTCAACAGGTCGGCGATGAAGCCTGTCATTGTACTGTAAAAACTCATTAGCTGCCTGAGATTCCCCCTCCGCAGCACACCACAGCCAGTCAGAATGCCGCGGGGATGGGAGAGGCAGAGCTCAGATCATTCTACCTCAACAGCACAGGCTCCTGTCACTCCAGCTACAAGAGAATCGCCATTAGCAATCTAGGGCCTAGGACACACAGCTGATAAATTCTTATTGTCTGATACCAAGCATATGGTTGGCACCTAAACGATAAACAGCAGCCACCGCATCAGGAGGTGCCTGCAGTGGCAGTGACTCTTGGCCATTCGGAGATGGTAAAAGACCGCCTAGGTCATTCCAGGTGGGGCATCAGCTGGGACCAGTTTTAAGCCACAAGCAAAACAAGCCAGATTCAAAGCAGAGGCTTTGTCCTTGGAGAGCGTCTGAAGCTCCGGCAGCGTATCGTCCTTTGTTCCAATAGCCCAGCCGACATATGGTTTATCCCTAGAGATGTCACTTGGGTTTACCCATCAAAGGCCACACGCGCTGCCCCTCCAACAGCCCCGAGAGAGACACACCGTGTCACTGTCATTTCAGTCCTATTTGTCAGCCCCCCCAGCTGGCCTAGCCAACGTATCTCAGGGTTCAGAAGGACGGCAATGAAGCAAGAGTGAGGACAAGGCTGAGGGACGGGGAGAGAATTCAATGCCCATTTTCACGCTTCCAACCGTGTCACCTGATTTCTTGGTAATTCAGTCACTTGCCCGTCCCAGGGATTAGGCTTAAGAGTATTCCCCTGTTGTCCAGGAGTGAGTCGGTAGGAAAGGGCTTTTGACAGTCCAGAAAGCTTGAGTCCACTGCTGAGAGCAGCAAGAGAACTAGCCCCTGCCAGAAAACCAGGTGCGGAAGGGCAGGGATATTTGTTATTCTTCAGAGATTCGTTCCTGTCTCCCTGGAGGGCAGGTGGATTTGACCGAGAGCCAGCGCTCTGCATGGCATTAAGCCAGCACCAACAAATAAAAAAGGCACATAGCCCCAAAAGCGTAGCCATGACTGGGCAGATTATCCTACCTGGCTAATAATTCCTCGGTCTCCCAGTGCTCTCGCCTCAAAACTCGGACTCTCTTCTTTCTGCCGAGTAGGGGCGTGCACAGAAATTCAACTTTGACTCCTTTTGGGGGGGCACGTTCTGTCCCGTCCCCCCCCCACAACAGAAACTTGCTCTTTCCTTCCTCCCCCACCACCCCGGACCTGGTTGGAACTTGCTTTCCCCCTCTCCCCCACTCCCTGCGATCACAGCCCCGGGGCTGGAGGAGTTCTGTGCCCCGATGATGGGGGGGGGGGCGTGCCCCTGCTTGCCCTCCCTCGTGCACAACGCTGCTGTTGAGTCATATATAAGCCGATGGCCCTGACTCCCCGTGCAGGTCGTAGCCCTGCCACGGTTTTTAAGGCCCCGATGAACGCCTTTAGGGAGCTCACGTCTGAATTTGATTTTTTCAAGAGCTATTTGAATTACTTCATAATGATCCGAGCGCGGGAACGGCACGCAGCATCTCTTTGGCACTTCGCTTCGTCACCCGCATTAGCTAAGGGAACCCCATCGCCACCACTGGGGTGGGAAGCCAGCCCTACAGGAGGTGAGGTTGCTCTACGAAAAAGCCCTTGCACGTCATTAATCAAACACTTCATCCTATCCCAGTTCAGGACTGTGTATGAGGGGGAAGCATCTTGCAATAATGCAGCTGAAAAGGGGTGGCTATTATTATTCTCTTTACTTGTTACTGTAGCATCCAGAGGCCGCTCGTGAGATCCTGGTCCACTTCTGCCAGGCTACGGGCACCCGTGTAATACGAGATGGTTCCAGCTCCCAAGACCTTACAGCCTCAATAGACAGAGGGTGGGATAGGATTTGCCCAGAGCTGTGGCAGAACTGGAACCAGACCCTTAAATTACCAGCTCAGAGCCTTAGCCACTAGGCCACACTGCTTCACCGATCACACTAGCTGCACCAAGGCAGCAGCCAGTCTGGTGCCATGTAGGCTTCCTCTCTCCCTGTGATGCTCCGGGCCCACCTGCAGCATTTCCTCCTGCTACGCCTATCTAGGGCCTCTCTAGAGACCCATGTCTACCCTAGGGAGCTTACAGCAGCGCAACTGTACCAGTGCAGCTGCACCTCTGTAAGATCTCTTATGTAGCTGCTCCATGCCGATGGGAGAGACCTCTCTAGAGACTAGTTTATTAAGCCCTTCGGCCATTTCCTCTCTCCACACTATCAGGGAACTCTCCTAAGGGCAGAGCTGGCTTGGGAATCCAGAAAGCCTTCAGCTGTTCTCCCCACCCACGTCTGTCAAGTTGTCGATGGCAGGAAAGCGATGCCCAGGCTCATCTCAGCTTTCATTGTCACACCAGACAGTGTCGAGTCTTTCTCCTCTGGCAGACAGCCCGGAAAAGGCAACGCTGGTGTAAAGCAGTTGCTGGGTTTGAATGTCTGTTAGTGATTTTACAACAGGGCACGGGTTAGTCAGTCACCATCTTCACCTCACCCACACAAGTCTGGTATTTTGGTTCCGTGCCATGGTGCAGGATCCCACTATGCTAGGGTCTGTATGAACACAGAATAAAAAGATGGTCCCTGCCCCAAAGACCTTACAATCTGAGTATGTAATGCTGAGTATTCTCTGGATGGGGCCTGAGTGTGACTTCCACTTGGGCTGGTAGCCCACCCACTTTGGAGTGGGAATGCCAGTTAAATCACTCAAGTATTCATACCCACCCCATGCCTTCCCACAATTCCCCCCATGGGCCCAGAAGTACAGACAAGTCCTCCACTAATTCACTGGGAAAGCACCACAGAGTGGCTCAGCTTACTGCAGCATGAAGAACCATGGGATATGCCCCTAGAAGTCCTGGCAACACACATGGGGGAGCACAGCACCAGTGAGGACGTAGTAACTTGGGTAGGGCTTTGCGATGGAGATGCTCACACCCGGGCTAGGCTAACCCTCGTGCCTATCACCTGAGAGAAGTCAGCACTGAAGACCTACCCATAGACAATTCAAATCCTGTTCACTTGGCAACGGGGAGAGATGAGAAAACTCAGCCCTGCTGAGCCAGGGAAGTCAGCACTTTTGGATATGCCAGCTTCTGTCTGTAAGCAAATTTTAGGCTTTCTGTGAATCTGTTATTAGCAGGGAGAATAGAAAGCCATTCCCCCTGTCCCTTGCCTCCAAAATAAATCACTCCTGGACATTCCCAGGGTGCGTTGCTTTTTGGTTTTCAATGATTTATTCCCCCAATATAAGCTTTTTAAGTAGCCAGCTTTCTCAAGCGGCTGTCACGCTTATCTCAGCCGTGTTTCTCGCCCCCTGCCCATTCCATACCTGCTATAATACTGTATTCATTAACAGGAAGGTTATGAAATAGCTGCCCTCTCTTATATAAGCTCTTATCAAGCATAGGGAGTAAAAAAGTAGGAGGAGTTGGGAAACTGGAGAGTGGTTCTTCTTTTTGTTTTAAGTGAAGTCATTTTCCATTTTCAGAAGTTAATTTGATAGAGGGGGGATAATAATAACAGGAGATAACGTATAAATATTGAGCTATTAAGAAGCTGCTTCAAAGCAATCTCTGAATATTTTTTTGGAAAAAACCACGGAGATATACCTGCTAACTCCCTTATCTTTTCGGGTGCACCTGGCACTGTGAAAGATTTAAACTTGCAAATCCAAAGCTCAGGCAGGGTAAATATTCCTGCTTCAATCAAGCTGCCCTATAAAAAAAAAAAATTGACTCACTATATTTGGCCTTTGGATTTGTTGCATGTCTGTGGGAGGGAGGGTTTCGTGGGAGCTTAGGGATTTGTATGGGAGCTGAAAAGCTTGCGCCTGCTTTGTAATCTTCATAGCAATGTATTTAGGGGAGAGACGCTCCTCTGCGGCTTTAAGTCGAGTTTGCTGCTGTTTTCTTCAATGCCCTCTTTAGCGGAGGCAGCAATGGCTCGGACTGTAAAGCTGTATTTAAAGGGTCCCTGCTGGCATTGGAATGGTATGAAAAGACTCCCGCCCGAGTCGCTTGTGATCCTCGATGCCTGTGAAAATTGTCTGCAGGCAGCACTTTTTCCAGTGCAATTCTTACCTGCTTCCACCTCTGTCTCCTCTCAGCATTGTCCTTCACCGGCTGCTTCCTGCCCCCTCCTCTGCGTGAGATAACGGGCTTGATTCAGCCTCATTATTGCTCTACGCCTTCCTCTTTTAGCTCTCGGCGAAGTAGGCGCCCAATGGCTGCAGAGTGCCCTGCTCTCAATGACAGCGGGCGGGCCCGTATTTCCAGTTGCCCAGCACCCAACACTTGAGGCCAGGTAGGCACCTCACCAAGGGCCAGGTTTTCAAATGCTCAGCACCAATGCCCAAGGAGCACTTGCCGGGTTAGCTTTTCTGAAAATCTGGCCACTTTGGTGCTCGGTCTGGTGGCCCATGATGTGGGACAACAGTGAATCAGGCCCTGCATTGGCCAGTTGAACACGAGCATCCCTCACCCAGCCTCCCCCTTTTGTTATCCTGATCCACGTCCTCTGACAAGAGACAAGAAATACAAAACAGACCTGGGATTTTCAAAGTAACTTGGGAATTGGGTGTCCAATTCCCTTGGGCTAGATTTGAAAATGCTATGCCAGGCATGCGAGCTCCTCCCCGGGTGTCAATGGGCTTCATGAGGTCTGTGGCAAGACCGAGGCCCGTGCTCACGGGACCACAAAGCGCGCCCGTAGAGCCACAGTGTCAGTCATTCCCAGTGTCGACAGCTTTCATGATCTGATCACCAGTCTCGTGATATTTGGTTTGTTTCTTAAAGCCCCAGCTCCTGGAGTCACGTGAATACAAAGGGAACCCAGCTTTCTTTTTTTTTTTTAAAAAAAGTAAATTTCTAGCCCACATTGTTTCATAGATTCCATGGCCAGAAGGGACCATTGTGATCATCTAGTCTGACCTCCTGCATAGCACAGGCCAGAGAACTTCCCAGAATAATTCCCAGACCAGATCTTTTTAAAAAAAAAAAAAAAAAAAAAAAAAACCAACCAATTTTGATTAAAAAATTGTCAGTGAGGGAGAATCCACCACAACCTTTGGGAAATTGTTCCAAGTGGTTAATCACTGACAGATAGAAATGTACACCTTGTTGCTGAAAAAAGCTGGGGAAAAGTCATCTGAGAACACGTTTTTGGCCCCAAAAGCCTGAAGGCAAATCATAAGAACCCAAAATGTATTGTTTTGTCTGGGAGGGGGCTGACTCGTGAGTTTTGAAAGTATGGGGCTGGCAGTGGAGCAGCCCATATCAATGGAGTGTCAGGGAGAATGGGTGTTTATGTCTCAAAGACATGGAGTCCAAAGGCAGCTCCAGAAGTGGATAGGACCAACAGCTGTTCCTCTGTAGCTCAGAAAATGGAGAGAGGCAGCTGAATCAGAATCACAGCTTCTACCTGCTGCCTTTCAGTGATTACACAGTTTAGTTTCCATTGCTTTCTTCTGCTGCTTCTTCTTCTTTTTTTTAACATTGAGGTTTATGGGAGGAAACCCACGCAAATGAATTTGAGTGTAACAAACTTCTCCCTGTAGGTAAAAGCTGAACAGATCTATCCCTCCACCTTGTTAGGAGTAAGGAAGAAAGAGGAAGGTGGAAGAAACGTAGGGCTTCTAAAGCCTCGCTCGTCATGACTGAGTGCAGTGCTATTTATGATGCAATTATCGGCAGGGATGGAATTCTTTATGTTCAAGCTAACAGCCTGAGCGGAAACCCCATCCTCCCGCAGGCTTCCTTATGTGTCACCAGGACACAGGCAACCTCCAGAGAAGGGGGGTTCTCGTTGGAATCAAACAGTGAATCTTCAGCGTAGCTAGACACTGGAATCCTGTCCAGCTGGTTTATGTCATCCACCAGTTATCTCCTGCGTTTTAGACTGACAGCAATTCAGGGTAGAGACTGTTGTTTTCTTTATATTTGTGCAGCACCTAGCACTCTGGGGGCCAAAATGGAGGAGGCCTCAAGGCACTGCTGCAATACAAATGTTTATTAATAATAACAAGGAGGCAGAGGTAGACAGTGGATCTGGGGGTCCTGACCCTGGGAAGGGAAGGTAGACTAACCGATGGATTGGTGTATTGATTATTGATTAATCTCTTAGATCGCAATGATCGATAAGCCTTTGGTCTCCTGAGCCTCTACAGCATCAGGAAGACTATTACTGATATTATTAGAATGAGGAGCACATGAGGAACAACTGCAATTTCACAATTTCCTTTATTAACAAATCCATTAAGCAGTCCCTCCTGCTGGGGGTCCCTGGGATGTCAGTGATCATCTTCCTTATCATTATCGTCGTCATCATCATCATCACCACCTGTGGTTGACATTCTGGAGTCTCCCATGGCACCCAAGCCAGGTTATACCTTTTATAATGAGTTGTGCTGCCACCCACTCGGGGGGGTTCATACATATTCCTGAAGGTTTTCACCCCATTTTTGTATCTGCACTTCCACACCCCACTAACTTTGGGGTGCCCCCTTTTCTATATGCTAACTTGCTCGTTCCGCTTGTCCTCACTCATATTTATGTCACTCACGCACCATAACAACTTGTGGTTAGCACATTGCTGATACTGTGTGTCTGCAAAAATCACAACAATATTCTAACCAGCTTTAACTGGTGCATGGCGATATATATTTTCCAGATATGGGCAGTTAACACATTTCTTTACGGTAGCAGAACACTTTTACGGGTGCAAGGTTATTTTTTGGCCAACCTAATTCGGGCCTGAATTGCCATGCTAAATATCTTACAGGCCAAGGGTCTGTACGCCGTGTACTGCTGCATTAATCAATACTTCTGTTTTGACTCTATATCCTGAATATACCTGAAACATCTTTTTCCCTTGTCTGTGTCGCTGATGGGAAGCAATGGGTAATGAAGGACGCTGAGGGCTTGTAACAGAGGGGAATGGGCCCTGCCATGCAATGCAGAGGTACTTCACCCTTTCACCAGCTCCTCAGCTGCCTCTCCTTAATTTTCATTGCATGGTGCTGGAAGGCATCACTTCCCTATCACCCCTCAATGGTGTGTTTATTATTCTTGCAGCACAGGAACCCAAACCGACAATTGATCAGAGAGCAACTTTGCCGTCTAATTGTCACTGATTCCGGCATTTTCGCGTTCCCGGCACTCTCGCAATGGGAGGAGGGAAATCTAGGGAACATAATTAACTTCCCCAAACATGCCAGCGTAATTGAGATCCACAGAAGCCAGCCCACAAAAGCCTAAATAAATTTGATTAATTTCTTTCAATTTGTACAAGTCTCCCTCTCAGATGATAATTAATGGGCGGAAACAATTGAGGTAAACCGAGCACAGCGCAGAGAGCCGTCCTTGCTAAAAGTCCCTTTTGATGTTAATAACGATATATTTATATAAGTTCCACACTTCTAGCAAGTTTCCCATTTTCTCGGCATTTCATCATCGTGTAAATATTTTGCTTCAGCTGAATGGTCTTGTGAAATCATAAATCAACAGCGAGGGAGCCCAGGGGAATAGGAATGAATAGCTGATGGATGCCTGCCTAATAGTATGTGGACTGGGGGTTAGGCACTCAGGAAGAGGCAGTGTTAGACAATGGTTAGAGCAGAGCCTTAGCAATCAGCCCTCCTGGATTCTATTCCAGATGGCTTCCTGGGGCAAGTCACTAACCTCTTTGGGCTCCTTTTTACTACAAAATTAGCCTTAATTAACTCTTAATGGAACCCACTTGTAGCCTCCCCCTCACTTTTGTAGAACACAACCTGTGCTCACTGGTTCACAGCATGCGATGATCTGCAAGAGTGAGGCCTAGTTGCTCACTGAAGGAACAAAAGGTCAGGAGCTGAGGTGGGATTAGATATGTGACTAAAGGGTTAATTGTCTCCCTGCGCATGCAAGCAGTCCCATGTAAATTGCTGTGTTCCTCTTGGCTAGACGTGGCTATGGACAAATAAAAGATGATAACTTGTTGCAAGTGGTGTTCTAGCCTGCAGCTGTCTTTCCTGAGTCTGAAAACAGAGCTGTGCCAAGATGCAGTTTGAGAGCTACTGCTGTGACGCAAGGTGGCTTCTCTGCTGGTCACACTGCTTCTTGGATAGCTCACTCTTCAAAATCCTTGGTGTCAGTTAATAAGGAAACCCCGCTGGGTGCTTGGAGAATCTTCAGTGCATAGCAGCAAACCTCATTGCTCAGTATTGTTAAATCTCCCAGCAGTAGAAACCTGAGTCCAAGCTTTCATTGTACTGGTACGCTGTTTTGACCAAAGCAGTTAGGTATATTCGGGGTTTTGCAGGTTGTTTCTATTAGGGAAAGAAACTGATGATGGAAACAGGTCTTTCTTTGATGAAATCCTTTTCCTCTACAAAGAATGTGCCCAAAGTCCTGTTCCCCTGAACATAGTGTGAATCAAACAGAAGACAGTTTCTTCGGTCAATACTCCAAGCCTCCGTTTCCAGCCAGCACTCTGCCCAAAGAGCTCTTTCTCGCTTAGCATTCTCTCAGGGTCACACTACAAGTGCTTCTCTGGCTATGCTGGGCTTTCTGCTTGCCTTCTCTGTCTGCCTCGGGGGGTGTCTGGCTGCCTCTCCTCACACATACAGCAACCCCAAAACAATACCCAGCCCTCTGCATTTGCATTCAGCCCCCAGTGAAACCCTTCTGCCCACGTAACTCGGTTTCCGACTGGCCTTGCACATGTTTTGGTTGGTGGCTCTTTTGGTTTCAACTAGCTCACTCCTAAAGGAGCTTAACTGCTTCTTACATTTACCATGAATGAAGGGTGGTTATTACACCTCCCTGCTTCAACGAGATTTCACCCAACCTCCAAAATTGCAATACTGGCAATGTGTTGGGTCTGGACTGAATCAAGTAAGTATTCAGTAGGATTTAAATGGGCTCTTTATTTAAGCGGCCATCCCCAAATCTCAATTCTCTGGTATTCTGAGCTTTCCCTACGGTCCCTCTGGTGTTCTCTAGCATGTCTTGCATGTAGTCATTATTGCATTATTCAGTGGCATTAACATAATATCATGGACTTCTAGTCTGTCTCCCAGCCTCCTCCATCCAGGGGAAGCCTAGCCCTGGAATACGGAAACCATTCCCTTCTCGCCGATAAATGACCTGCAGTTTTGCCTGGTCCAAGGAAGAAGTGACCATTCAAGTTATGGGGCCGACCCTCAGCTGATGTAAATGCAGGGAGCGATGCAGATTTACACCAACCTGTGGAGCTGGCCCATGAGTTCTCAATTACCAGCAAGGAGAGAAATGAATGCCATAAACTATACGATCCCGGGCCGTAAGGTCATGTCATTCTGAGAGCTGTCTTGCCTCTATGCCCCACGTATCTCTGTCAAAACCTGACGTAAGCAGCCTGCTCCTGCAGCATCAAGGAGCAATTAAGGTGTGGGGTGGGCAACTGAATAGCATCCTGGCCCATGAACGTGGCTAGCCTCTGTCTCAAATGCCCAGTGGCAACTCCATTCTGAATCACGCAGACAGCTGACTCTTTCACTGCCACTGGAATCATTATGGTTCCCTCTTATAGCTGTAGCCTCACCATGGATGCTGATGCACTGAAGCAGTAAGAGAACAGAGAGACTAATTTGTAAAGCTGTCCCGCTGCATGCCCCTTCTCATCCGTTTCATTCGAGTCCCAGCTTTCCTTCGGGCCCAGCTCTGCCCTCTCGGATGAGCCCCGTGACTCTGCTCAGGGTTCAACTCGCAGTTCAGCCCATTCGGCTCATTGCTTCATGGCCAAGTGCGAATGCATTTCGTTGCTCGTTAGGTTGCCTTGGTGTTGTGTCGGTGCTTTGTGCTGCAGCCTCCCTCATTGGAAAGCACCGTGATGCAGGAGAAGAGCATGGACTAGTTGAGACGGGACCAGAAACTCTTCTCTTATGTATCTTATTCCTTTATACTGGTCACTGGCAGGCCTCCAGGTTGGTGGGCTTCAAACCGATTATTATTGCTCTGTATTATTTGTATTGCCATAGTACCCAAAGGACCCGGTCATCTGGCTGCACGCACACGCCAGGGACCTCCGCAAAGCCTTCATTCTTCATGCATGTCGCTCTGGGTGTTCGTTCCGCTCTGTGCTGTTTCGGCTCCAGTGCTGTGCCTATCACCCTCGTACCACAGTGCTGGCTACCGCGGGCTGGCAGTGTGACATCTTGTATCCTAGCTTGCCTGCCCCCAGGCACAAGACAACAGGAGGAAATCAGCTCTACACACCCCCCTGAGAAAAGTCACCCGATCAGGAACCTCTCCCTGCCCTCCCCAACCGCCTGTGTTCCTGCTTTCACCTCAGAAGCCCCTCACTGTTCCCTTTCCATCTAAAGTGCCCGACCTAGGTAATTCATTGGTGTGTGAGCGCAGGGCAGAGAAGGAGGCTTCTGTAATTATAGATAAGCAGCCGAGCGTGCCATGCTATTAACGGCTGCCTGGCTCTAATATGGGGAGGGAATGAGAGGCTGGCTTTTATTAATTCCTCTTACAGGCACTTCTGAAGCCTGGGGTTTGGGTTTTTTGCATCAGCCTTTCTGCCAGTCTGCGGTGACCTGCGTGAACAGGGGGGAGCTTTGCCCAAGAAGGTGTGGAAAGCTGAAGCCGAAGAGCAAAGTGACAGCCCTTGAATTCAGCCTTTCGTGCTCTCTCCGCCGGCCCAGGGCTTTCGAACAGCAAGTTGCTGTCCCTTTAATCCCACGAAAGAAAGCCCCACAACTGGAGAGCTGGCGCCGAGATTTGGGTCTTTGGTGACCGAGCAGTGGCTCGAATCTGAAAGGAGGGCGACGTACAGACTCCTCATGCCGCTCATGCGAACCAAAGCAGCGAGGCCGTGCAAAGGATGGCATTGAGTCCGTGTGGCCAGAAAGCACTCCCCATGAATGCAGGAGCTGGGTCAAGACGTGGTCTGCTGCAGTGACTGGACTAGGAGACCAGCCCGCGGGCCTTCTCCCGTGTACGCCCTCACCCCTTGATGTGTACGCTTTAAATACAACACGGCAAGCGCCGTAGTACATGGGATGAGTCAAATTCTGCTCTCTCGGCCACCCCGGTGTAGCCCCTGCTGACCTCACTGGTATAACCTTTGGAGATTGTTTGCCTTCCGCCATCTTCATGGCTCTGGAATAAATAGCTGCCCCCTTTCTTCAGCAACCCCTCTGCCTTTACGAGACTTTCAGTGCGGTTCTCTGATGTAGGCAGCTGGTGGGGAGTGCCCAGGGCAGAGCTTTGATACCACTACGATGGGCGCCTTAGAAGTACTCAAGACAGAAAGACGATCGACAAAAGGAACTAGAGAAGAAGAATGACCTTATGGCTGAGAATCAGGAGATGTACATTCAAATCTTGGCTCTGGCACAGGCTGACTGTGTGACCCAGGGGAAGTCATGTGGGACCACACGTGGAAAGGTCAGTAGGCAGCTAAATAAACAGATAGGAACTTGGTGGAGTTTTCAAAAGGGCCTAACTCCTACAGACATCTTTTGAAAAAGTGGTTTTTGCAAATCCCCACTAGGCACCTATCTGCATCCTTGGGGGCCTAAATACCTTTCAGAATCGGGCCCTCGGTCTCTTTGTGCCCTGGTTATAAAATGGGAATAAACCTGGCCTTCCTCCCACACGTTCAGTCTCGCCTATTAGCTTGCAAGCTCTGACTCGGTGCATGTACCGCACCTGCCACAAGGAGGCCCCTGATTTCAACTGGGGCCCCTGGACATTGTTGTAATACAATGAAAGGAATGAGCGAGCCCTGATCGGGAAAGGAGGGACGGAGGGACGTTCGCAGCTCGGCAGCTGCCTTCAAACTGAAGCGCTGCCGAATCTAATTGGTGCAATTAGCTTGTAGATGCGGAATCTAATTCAGATTGCAGTGAAAGGGCTTGCTTGGAGGAACCTCTCCTTGTGAAGAAAGTGCAAGAGAGTCCCTGGGCCTGTGTACTTTTCAAAACACCAGCCCTGCCTCCTGATTTTCATTTTTACAGGCCATAGAAGAATAGATCAAGAAGCCCTTTCATCAGCTCCTCTGCATCATTTAGCTGAGGCTGACTGAATTCCCCAGAACGCCCCTCTTCACCGACGGGCAGTACAACAGCGTGTTGGGCTGAATATATTCTACAGGGTTTTTAAGAGTGCTTTGTAAAATGTCTGCCTGGCAAATGATTTCCCTGGGCAGTCAATAGCCGCCGTCTTGGCTGGCTGGTGGACGAACATGAGGAGGCAGCTGTTGGTGACGCTGAGCTGAGCACCTGATGCTTCCAGATCATGAATGTGCCGGTGACACTGTCTTCTTGGCTTGGTCTGGTGAATCGCTGCTGCTGATGGCTGAGCTGCTCCAGCAAGAAGCCGCGCACACGGGTCTGGTTATTAATGGCAGATAAAACTAGTCCCTGCCCATCACCATCAAGGAGCCGCCAGGCCGGGTTATAAGCAGCACGGTACGAACCACGGCGGCTGGGACAGCGAGCAGCTGGCAGCTGCCCAATGTTTGAGCGGCGACAGGATCTCGAAAGGTGGGGGCACTCGTAGACCAGCCGCTGCCGCCGTGCTTCAGGGGTTTCGTTGGTCTCTGTGGAGACGTCATGAGTCAAGCGTGCCGCAAAGTGGGGGGTCTGCAGGGCCACAGTCATGCCAGCAAGCGTCAGCTGCTGTCCTGTGACCCCAGG
This sequence comes from Emydura macquarii macquarii, assembly GCF_026122565.2. Lineage (NCBI taxonomy): Eukaryota > Metazoa > Chordata > Testudines > Chelidae > Emydura > Emydura macquarii. The sequence goes on along the minus strand of NW_027132905.1, from coordinate 2,583,834 downwards.
GTGCTGTGTGCGTCCAGGAATCCCACTGTGCTCCATCCTGCCTGGCTGCTGCTGGGGACGGAGTGGCTGGAAGCTCCCTTCAGTTTGGAATCCCTCAAATATTAAGCAAGGATCCGAGGCTGCAGCCACTCACCCGGCCTGTCCTCGTGAGGGCCAGGCATGCTCAGGCGAACGGTCCCATTGAGGGATGCCTGCTTGCATCCATAAGGGCGTGCGAGGTCAGGCTCTGAAGCGCGACACATTTCAGCCTCGCTCACCAGACGGTGGCTAAAAAGTTGTGGGAGAGCGCTGGGATGTAGCCGGGCCCTGCGACTCCGGGGCTCCTACTCGTCTCCGTGGCCCAGATTTCAAACCACCACACCGCAGAGCTTCGTACAACCCACAAACCGGCGCCGTTCTCCAGACACCTCTGCTGAGCTCTGTGTTCATTTCCCAGGGGTTTCTGCCATGGACCCTGAAATACTAAACCCACTTTATCAGCCGGCAAGGCAGAGACAAAGCAAGACTTAGTAAAGCCCGTTGCTCGGGTTTGAACCTATTCCAGGGGCAGGTTTGCTTGGAAACGAAGACATGTCTGGCTGATTTTATTTCTTCCAGCTTCCTCCTCTTGCTTACAGAAGATATTTCAGCGCACTGGGGGAGGCAAGCTAAATTGCACCACAGAGGAGCAAGAGTAGTACGCTCAATCCTAAGTTACACTCTTTTTTTCCCCATGGTGCGTAGGAAAGTAGGTGGCGGTTTCTTTTTGTTTTTCCCTCCTCTTAATGCCTTCATTTGTTTCACTTTAGGCAAAAACGTGTCTTAACTCGAACAATCTTCTGTTTATTTTCCCCTATCTCGAGAACTGGCCGGTCTAATAAGTTTGGAGGCACGCTGAACGCTAACGAATCACAATTAATACAGCCAGACACCTGCTGTATTAATTACTTGCCTGTTTAGCTCATTACTCAACCAGCCTTTTAGGCTGGGGAAGTTGCTATTGAGGTTTCTTCATGACAGCAGCTGACAGAAGATAGAAAAACCCCAAACTGGGACTTTTATCCAAGTCCCTTTATTATTCCAAAGTGAGCAAGAGACCTCTACTGGTCTGGCAACTCATTGCAATAAAGAATTCTGTTTTCAGCCCTGCTGGACGGTGCAGGGCAAATCACAGCCCCTCTGTGCCTCAGTTTCCCCATCCTCAAAATGGGGAGAATGATACTGACCTCCTTTGCGAAGCTCTTTGAGCTCTCCTGATGAAAAGTGCTACCTAGGAGCTAGGGATGATTAGGACTATTTGTTATTAAGGTAAAAGGGAAGCCTAAAATCAACATGAGGAAAGGACAGAAGCAAACATACAGAACAGAAGAAGAAGACTGGAGCAGCAGAAGTTAGGAGCACAGCAGGAGAAGAGACCTGGAGTACCAATACTCACCACCCTCATTAACCTTACTTAGACTGTAAACCCTGTGGGGCAGAGGCAGGGGCAGGACCATCTTTTTGTTCTATCTTTGTACAGCACCTAGCACGGCAGGGCACCTAAACACCTTAATAATGATCATCACATAGAGGAGCTGAGTCGCGGCTGCTCTGACCGCTGCTAGACTAGTGACACAGGTGTCCGTATTTGCTCCGTGAGCACTTTGTGGATGGGAGTTTGTCTTTCCCGAAAAGAGCCTGGCACACAGCTAGCAGCCGGCAGTGCCCAGTCCCATTGAGCAGTGGGGCAAAGCCAGTAGGGTTGCCGGGGGGCTGCTTTCCTTTACGCCCCATCACCCACAGCTGGGTGTGGGCATGGGGAGGGCATTGAACTGGGATGGATTGTGGCAGGGATCCTGGGCAGGGACAGTGAGATTAGTTTTCAGATCACCTAAGAAGTTGCACCAGCATGTACCATTAATGCCATGTAAACAGCTCGTGTGCGTGTGATGTCTAAATCTATAAACAGGCATACATATACAGCCATATATATTGACCTATATCAATAGTGATCCTACATTCAGGGACATCTGGGGCACACCTGTGTCCTTCCTGTGACTGCACTGTTGATATGGGGGGACAGAGGCTCTGACGTCTTAGAGGGATGGGATGCAGAATGAAAGGAGCGGGCACACACGATAAGGACTTAGTGCCTCACTAACTTTCTGGCTGCACCTCTTTTCTCTTCCACTCTTCCTTTTGTTCTGTCTTCAGCCACCTCCTGACATCTAGTGGAAATAGGGCAGCACTGTAGGGAAAGAGGAACTGTGACACTTGCATCAGGTATGCTGACATTCACATTTTCAGCCCTGCTTTTGAGGGGAACGTAGGGGAACGTACAGCCATTCATGCCAACAAGGCCTGGGTGCAGCTGGGGAAGCAGCGGGTAAAACTAAAGGCCCCCCTCCGCTGCCTTCCCCACACATGCAGGAGTGAAACTTGAACTCAAGACCTTCTTCTCCAAAAGATGGGCTTCCCCACCCACTTGTGCAACAGAAAAATCCTCATCATCTAGCACAGAGCCTCCGTGTAGGTTGTAGCCACTAGAGGACGACAGAGCCCCGGGGGCTGAAGCAAGTGGGCGTTCCAGCCACCCGGGACAGACGCAATGCCGCTCAAACCAAGGCGCGCTTGCAAAAATCTTGAACATTATTGTAATCCTCATCCATGGCTGAGTCTCCGTCCTCCCCCACGCGGCTGCGGGAGAAGGGGGTGGGTGCGTACACAGCAGCTAAGGTTTTCGTGCTACCTCAGCCACAGGGCTGCCCGGGCTCAGCTTTCTGCAGCAGGCACGACGTCCTTGCTCAGGGAAAACACTAGCCCCACTTGTTGCCGTTGCGTTGTACTGTGGTTGCTTGTTTCCCCAGAAATTCCTTGCAAATGACCTTTAACCGGCCTCCCCTCCTCCCCCTGCTCTCTGCAGTGCAGGGCATGCTCCCGCGTGCAGCTAAACTGGGCCTTCTGCTCCCAAACCAGCACCCTTATTTTTCTCTCCTCCCACTAGAAAATCCTGGGGCACGCCCCGAGCGTTTGGGTGACAGACCCAACCCCTGGGAACTGCCCCACGCCTCTCCTTCGGGAGGACCGTCACGACGCGGCTGCAGGCACGAAAGGCTCAACCGATTTCATTATCTGGCCAATCCCAAGGGCCCTAACTCAGCGAGGTACTGAAGTGCAAAGTCAACGTGGGGGCTACTCATGCGTGAAGCGAGGCCTGGCTGAGCTGAGGCTTGAGTGAGCATCTGGTTGGCTGCCTTTGCCCCACCCCCCCAAACCCCAAGGGATTGCTGGTCCTGGAGCCCTTGGATGAAGAGTGCAGAAAGCCTCCTGCAGCGATGACCCTGATACAGGCCAGGCTCAGGGCAGGAGCGACGTGTCCCAGGGGACGTTTTCTTAGCAACATGATGCAATGCGGTGGATTCTCCCGCCCTTCGCGGAGAGAGCCCACTTTGTTTTTGAGCCTTTAAACTGAAAATCTCCCAGCAGTTTCCCACTCCCCCCCGTTCCTGAGCTGGAGGCAAGCCCTGGGCTGGCTCCGCTCTCTGCAACATGCAAGACAGGAATAGGTTTCCTTCCCCCTTTTTAGTAATTGTTGGATTTTGTGGGTGGAGGATGCCCTACTCTGGACACCACCCACGGGGAAGACGTGTAACAGCAAGCGTGGCATTCCCTGGCGATGGCATTTCTCCTGGAGCATTGCTAAGGGAGGAGGCTGGGGGGGGGGAGGCTCTTTATCAAACCACTTATTAGCACCTGATCAGTGATGACACTGGGCTAGGTGGTGGGTGACACTTGGTCCCGTAGGGGACGCTGTGGAGCCGACGCACCCAGGAGATTCCCTCCCTCCCCAGGAGGGTGCACAGCGACTGGGTGCAGATGGGACTGCCACGGCCTGTGAGCGAGGGGGTCAAGATGCCATCTCCCTCTCGCCTCTCTCTGCCCTCTTTGGGGCAACACGTGCCCCAGCAGGCACGGCCCGCCACGCTCTCTGGCCCGGATGCGGGGCGCCGAAGGTGCAGGGAAGCTCCTTGCACATGCTCCTTCCCACCTTCGTAGCACGAGAGCTGGGGGCAACGTGGGCAGCCGTTCGCAACTGCAGCTCTGGCCTGGGCAGCCAGGGGGGATGTTGTGGGCAGGGGACTGCCCAGGACGTGCGCATTTCATAGCATCGGTGGAATATTCCCCCCCCCCCCCCATTTCCCAGCAGTCACCACCCTCAGAAGAGCTGCAGCTGAACGGATCCCAGGACGCAATCAGCTCCCGCGCGTTTATAGCGCTCCCTTTCGTCTTCACACTCCCTCCTCCTTTGCGCCAACCACCCTCCCTCTCCTTAAGACGCACCCCGCCTTCCACTCTCCGGCCCCCGATCTCCTGTCCCCGGCCCTGCCTGTGCTGTGCCCCCCCAGACTGGGAACGTCTCAGGGCCATGGCGTTACCTTTCCATCTGTCTGCCAGGGGCCGGGTAGACGCACGAGGGCTTCCGCTCCAAGTTGATCGGGCGACTTACAGGAACCAAACCCACCCAGCTGGCGTTCAAACAGGTACAACACAAAAAACACTTTCCTTTATTTCTTTGACGATACGGGAAAAGTTTGTCCAAAGAGGAAAAACCCACTAATAAAAATCCAAATGGGACTCCAGGCGAACTGGAGCGATTTAAACGTCTCTCTAGCAGACGCAGACATGGAAGGAGAAGCAGCTCCGGTGGTGACCATCCAGGGGTCCTGCAGATCGCTAAGCTAGATCGCTACTGCTAAATGGCAAGCGCCTTTCAGAAACTGCCCCTGCCACCTCTTGCATGTGCTGCCTGGACTAGGCGTGACAGCAAACCGGCTGGGTCCCTAGGGAGGAACTATCTGCAGGGTGAACCCATCGGCCAGTCGAATCTGCAGGCTGAGGCCACAGGAAGGGGCCCATGGGGCAAACAGAAACCACAGCGCTTAAAGGGCTTCCGGTCAGCTTGGCAAACGGACCGTGCCGGCCACCAATAAAATAAAGGCACTTCCCAGAGATCAGCGGAGAGAAATCTGTGCATTTGTCATTGGCTTTCAAACTCCCTTTGTATTTCCATTCCCTACAGCAGCAGCAAATCCCTTTTGTAATAAACCGAGGTCCCGTCTGCACTGACAGCCCTGCCACTCTCTCCCTACCCAGGCCTCCGGGGGCTCCCGAAAAAGTCAGGCAGCCAGACCCCCACCCTCACAGTTGTCCCTGCATGAAGGTCGCCTTTAGGGATTACAGTGGACCCAGTGACAAGTCCAGATGTGAAGACAAAAATCCAGCTTCAACTCAGCCCTGCCCTTCTGTTTTTAGCATCTTCGGAACTGCAGGCCTTAGCTGATCTTGATTGTCATCCTGCAAGCAAGGCACTTTGTTGGGAAATAGGGAATCAAAGCTCCCAGCACTGGAGAGGACAGGAGAGGGGGGGAAACGAGTGGCGGGGGGAGCAAAGACACCTGAACCAACTGAGGAGATCAGGGTGGAGCAGGCAGACGGGCCGGAGATTCTCAGTCCTTTTCCTACGTGGTAACAAATAATTGTGAACACAGGGAGAGAGGATAACCTGGACCCATTCTAGAGCAGAGGCAATACACCAGATGCTCTGCTGGTGTAAATGGGAGTGGCTGAGGATATGGCCCCAAAGGAGACCCATGGAAAACACAGAGGAAGCGCTCATCCGGTGCAGAACCCTATAGCCCCACCTGGCTCCAGCAGTCATGGGGCAACAGGCAAGGCAGTATGGCCTAGGCTGGCTCCTCTCCCAATAGCACACGGCGCCCCCTGATGGTAGCTGGGGCAGATGGGAAAGGCAGGGATAAGATCCCGGCAAATCTGTAACCCAGCGACGAACTGATTATTTTTAATTAAAGCACTCAATGAAATTGAACCCAAACCCATTGAAATAATGCTATTGGGAGAGAAAACTACCGAGTCTAGATCATCGGCAAAAAAAGGCTGCCCCAAAGTTCTAGTTGAGCTTCATTTCCTCCACATTTCATCTCATTCCATTGTATTAAGCCACAAGGGGAAACCCGTCGTAGGCGCTCAGACAGTTGCTCTCCTGCTACAGAGCAGCTTGATCCAGATCAACCCTGGCATCACAGGGCCATCTCTAGCCAGCAGAATCGCAGATCCTCTCATCTCAACCCCTTTGTTTTGAAGTCCCAAAGCCATTCCTATGGGTTTCATTTCAAGGTTGCTTCCAAAACTGGAAGGGCCTCGTCTTCTGACCTCACTTCAAAACTGCAGCCAAAAATCTCAGGACAAGAGATGTCACCCCGAAATGGCAGAAATAGCATGAGAAACGCTGATCGCATGGGATTTCCACCACTCAAGATATCAGCAATCTCGTAAAATCATTTGTGGGCCAAATCTCCTGAGATTTTGCTTGACTTCAAACCCAATCCCTTCGGGCCCAAAAGCAAAACTTCAGCCTAAACCCAATCCAGATCCAAACATGGCCTCTTTAGCACATCTCTAATTTCACCATCTCTCCCTGCCTTTCTCATTCCATGGCATTCCTCTTGCAGCATACGGGGCACTAGATGGGGAGACTCTGAGTTACTACAGAGACTTCTTTCCCAGGTATCTGCTCGGTGGGTCTTGCCCATGTGCCCAGGGTCTCACTGATCGCCATACTTGGGGTCAGGAAGGAATTTTCCCCCAGGTCAGATTGGCAGCAACCTTGGGGCTTTTTCACCTTTCTCTGCAGCAGGGAGCACGGGTCACTGGTGTAAATCGTGGATTCTCTGTAACTTGAAGACTTTAAATTATTATTTGAGGACTTCAGTAGCTCCGCCAGAGGTTAGGGGTCTATTACAGGAGTGGGTGAGTGAGGTTCTGTGGCCTGCGTTGTGCAGGTCAGACTAGATGATCACGATGATCCCTTCTGACCTTAAAGTCTATGAGAAATGGGTCCCTGACCCTCGCAAGAGCAACCCGGCAGCATCTCTTAGCACGGCCAGCCAGAACTTGGGGCAGAAGCTTCCTGCAAATTCAGGCGCCCAAACAAAAGCAGAGAAGGAAGCAAACCTGAAAGACGGGAACGTACTGAACTGGGTATATTAAAATAGCAACTTCTCTTTGGTTTTTTGGCCAGAAGCGGCTGTTAGAAGCTGAACTGTGAAGATCAATGAGATCCCGGCGTTCATTTTGGGTTGCCCTCTAGAGGGATTTCGCCACAATGCCAAAATACCTTGGCATGTGGTTTTGGCTCCTAGAGGCAAGCCAGTGTCCTTAACCTGGCCCTACCTTCACACGTGCTGCCTTCCTTAAATCTACTGAGGCGTTCCTAAATCCCCTAAGCAGCTAATCAAGACTCTGCGTGGACGGTGTGGTGTCACTAATGGATCAAGGAATCCAGCTACCTTCGTGTTCTTTCCGGCGTTTTGCCAGAGAGGTTTGCATGCAGCCAGTTGCTGAGGTCGGTGTGCTGGTGAAATGACAGTAAAAACACAGAGAACAAACACAGAAATAAAACCGGCGATGTCTCCACCCCACCCCTGACCGGCCCTCCCAAAGAAAGTGCTGGGTGAGCTGGCAAGGTGCCAGCAAGGCCCCAGAATTTTATATTCTTCCTCTCGGGCTGAGGTCTGAGAATTGGTGGCCGTAATCGCGGCGCGCCAGCATGCCGGTGAGGATGTGCTTCAGCTGAGTGAGACGGGCCTGCAGCGAGGTGGTGGAAAACAGCCTGAGCTGGTCGGATGAGTCCAGGGGCAAGATGGAGATAAGCCACCAACACCAAGCTGGTCCATCTTTGGGGGCCTAGGGGAGAGAGAGAAAGCTGCGGTTCAGAACCAGGACAGGCGCTTGACCAGGAGCTCACGCAGTAGGGCCTGTGACGTGGGTGGGATATCCTGTAGGAGGTGTTATGCCCCTGCTGGACAGGATTGCCCCATCAGACTGTTGTTAGTCAGGGTGTCCCCTTGGACATCATAGTTCCCGTCAAGGGCCGAGACCGTTGCATAATAGAATTCAGATTCCAGAACTGAAAGATTCAGACAAATATACCACATGTGTCCCAGAGTGCAGTTTTGGCCAGAAAAGGGACTGTAAACATGGCAATTTCTTGCTCAATAAACCACTTTCTGGGTCTTCAGATAGCTTCTTGCTTTGCTGGCCGGGGCCAGATCCTCTCCTGTTATATCCACACAACCCCGTGGGGTGGCACCCAATAGCAGGACGTACTATGTCCAGCAGCTTTTGCAGAATGTATTAAGGAGACTCTTGCCTTCTCAGTGGGAAACCAGGGTATGTTTAGGACCAATGTTATGTTGCCTTTTTTTCGGTCATCTGCACGTGCAGCTCCTTGAATTGCATGCAGCACGGCAGTGCCGATTCATGCCAGTTACGTGCACAATTGAGTACCTAAGTCATCTGAAAAAACCGCTCTTCAAAACGTAATCAGGTTTAAGAGAAGACACCCCAGTGAGGTGAATGAGGACAGGGCCTGCCTCTTGTTTCAGGCTGTCTAAGGCAGTGTAAGATCCAGTCACACTCAGAAGGCTATCTCTGCAACCCGTAGGACTAGAAATTTACTTGCTTAAGAAAACAAAAGCTTGTGTTCTGCAGAATCTGGATACATCAGAAGAAAGTGATAAGCGGCCAGTTCCAGTCTTTTGGGCATCTCGTTTCTAGCCAAGAATGCCATTTCATTGAGGAACCACAAACATTTACTTGGTTTTTTTTTTGGTATGCGTTTTCAAACTCAGGCATTTCAGTTCCCAGGCAATAATTCAGAGAAGGTCTCTTGGGAAATCTTAAAAAATGCAGTGCTTGGTTTCCAAGAACAGTTTAAAAATATAGGTGGGCAAACTGTTAGATAGCTGAGGTTAACAAATCAGCACTAAAATGAATGCTGGGGAAGAAAGATCCTCTCTAAATAGCAAAAACTAGACCAGGCAGGACACATCGACTGATCTGTCACCTCCAGGGTTCGCACAAAACAGCAAGAGCCTTGCGGGAAATGGTTCGTCTCTCAGCGGATACTCTAAAACCAAACACATGTCTTACGGTTGAGCAGTGGCTGGATCTAGCCAGGACAATGTCCATGAAAACTCATCACCATGCACCTGGGATTGAGATATATAATATCCTGAAAGGACCTAGCCTCTGCTCAAGCTCACGCTCCTTGCAGGATTTAGTCAGGAGCTCACAGTAGGTTCCCCAAGCAATTCATCTTGGGCAGGGCTGGCCCCTTGGCTTGCAGAGGACCTGAGTTTCCCTCTGACCAAATCACTATCTTCAAACTTCTTGCTGTTTCAAAAAGGAGAGATTACTACATTGTTCTTTGGGACAGGGACCTTTTTGATTAGGTGTGTGCAGCACCTAGCACAAGGGGGCTTGGATCCCCAATGGGGACTCTATGACAATAAATAAATATTTGGGCAGGAAAATAGCCACCCACATATTTTTTCTCAGTAGCGTGGAGTGCCAGCTCCACTCCCCCCCACACTCTCTTAATGTACGATGGCATGAGCTGCAGAATCCCCTGCTGTTCCAGTCCTGGGCTCCCCACACACAGCTCAGCCAATGCTCCTCAGGCTCAACCTGCAGGGGTCCTCCCCAGACCTTTCATTTGGTAATGACAGGCTGCTGCTTGGCGCACGGGAGAATCTGAGAAATCGGACAGGAGTCAGAGCCAATCTGCAAACTCGGGAGAACACCTTCCGGTGAAAAACTAAAGGGGCTCAATCTATTTAGCTGATCAAAGAGAAATCACCAAGGAGCAATTTGATGACAGACTCTAAGAGCCTACACAGCAATCTCTCTGCTATGATCTCCGCTATGGTCTTTCATCTAGCAGACGGAGGCACCAAGGGATCCCATGGTGAAGTCAGCTAAATCCAAGCTGGAAACCAGATGCAAATTTTTAACAGGCAGGGGGATTAACTATAGCACCTGCTCCTCAAGGGATGTGTCAGCTTCTCCTTCCCTTGGAGACGTCAGACCAGGACTGGATGTCTTTCTAAAGATATGCCCTACTTCTGCCACAGGTCACGGGGCTCTAGGCAGGAACCCTGGCCTGCATGATGCAGGAGCTCAGATGAGAGGATCATGATGGCCTCTGCGTCTATGGAATCTATATTTCTATGTCTAAGAAGGCAGCCCTGCTGTAGGGGTCTAGACTGTGACTCCCTCATTACCTGGATGTCCTCTTCTATCTCAGGCAGGGGTCCGCGGTGCATCAGAATCTGCCTCAAGGCGGCATCCCCATGTTCACAAAACCTCTGCGCCAGCTGGTAGGTGTATTCGTGCAGCTGCTGCAGCTCAGCCAGCTCTTCCCCTTCCACCTGGCCGGCGGGGCAGCCCAGAAGGAAGAGCGAAGGGGAGCAAGCAGGGGAGGGGAGGAGAGATGGGGGCGGGGGAGAGAGCGGAGGAGTGGAAAGACAGCAGCGGAGAGGAAAGCAAGACAGGGATTTTAGAGAAACTGGCTCTGTCACGTCGTCTGTACAGGAGCATCACGAATAAGGCGACGCTCCTCCGCGGAGCAGGCAGTGCCCACCCAGCATGACTCTGCCGTCACTCCAGCCACAAGCCCCCACCGCAGGGCGGCCAGCGAGCAGCTCCTCAAAAGGCCGCAACACGCTGAAGTTGGCCGGGGTCACCTCGCCCATGGATGGGGGCAGCTCCCGCCCACCCCAGCGCACGGCACCGGTTCCTCGTTCACCGCCCACGTTGCTCCCCGGTGGCAATGGGGGCCGCCGCGGCGGGAGGGGATGCCCTCCACGACAGAGCTGGCCCACAGCACCGAGTTGCGGATGGTTTGGGTGATAGTCAGGCTTCGGTGCGAGGAGGCCAAGGCGGGGAAGATGGCTGACGTCCATTCTTGGAAACCCCAGCCCGTTCCCAACCCAGGAAGCAGAGCAAATGGACGTTCTGGGCCCCCAGAAACGTGCCTGGAGAGATCGTCCCCCACCGTTCTGGGATTGCCCCATGGCACCCGGCGATCTGACCCACGGCCGTGCCTTTGCCCAGCAGCCCGCAAAGCCCCGCTCTCACCCTTTCGTCCTCCAGGTACTCGATATCGGCCGTGTGGTAGCCGTCCCTGTGTCCCCGGCTCAGCACCCGGAAGCGACGCCTTCCCATCGTGTCCACCAGGGATCGCCCGTCGGCCAGGAACTCGATCTGCTGAATCTCCAGCATGCAGCCGAAGTCAGTGAAACTGGAGCGGAGGGGATGGGATGGGGGGGTGGGCAATGTCAGAGCTGCTTTCCGCAAAAGAGAAGAAAAAGTCACAGTCGCTGGCTGGACGAGTGACTCCTCCAGCGTCCGGGACGCTGAATTACGCCCACGCTACGCTACTGATGGCTCTCTGGATATATTTTACTCCGGGCTCCCCGACATCCTTGCCGGAGCCCTGAGCATCTCCTACCCCTGTGACCCCGATGGGCCGCTCACCGTCCTCCCACCGGAGGTGCACGGAGGGCGAGGTTGTCTTTTGGAGCCCTGCCAGTGGTGCTCTGAAAGGAACGCGAGGGGTGCCTCTCGGACTCTGTGAGGTGCTTCCTTCCCCCGCCTCCTGGGAAACCCCCGTCCCTGGGGCTCATTTTCATTGTGAGGGTTCGCAAGAGACAACACTGGCAGAGCTTTAGGCATGGCCCTGCTCCTATTGGCCCCCAAATCCCAGGGGAGATCCCCAACCACTGGGCGACCTTTCTTCCAGCATTGATAGCGGGCCCCTCCCAGGACCCCTAGACTACCAGGCCAGTATTTTGGCCAACAAAGCCACGGGAATTGAGACATCTCCAGCCAAAGACAGGAGGGTCGACAGGCCTGAGAGGATGAAGAGTGGGTAGGGGGAGGAGGAAGGGACGGACAGAGGGACGAGTGAGAACACAGCTGCACTTGGGGCCTGGTTCTGCTGCTCACCTCTTCCCACTCTCATACATACACATGCCAAACATCTTCGTGCCAGTTTCCTGGCATCGCCGCATCATGAGGCGGTAGCGAGGTTCGAAGATGTGCAGGGGGCACGAGATGCCGGGGAAAGCCATCGTGCACACGAAGATGGGAATGTTCTTGGTCAGGCTGCGGGAAGGGGACCAAGGGACAGAAGTGACCGCTTTGACACTTCCTGCCGGTCAGCCCGTCTCCAGGAGGCCGTGGCGAGGGGCAGCCCGGGTGCCCTTTGGAAAAGCGGAGGAGACGGAGTCTCGCCAATCTGAGCGAGCCCATTTAGATTCAGGGGGCCTTGCCGTTCTCACAAACCACCTCGGCAACACTGCATTCCACCCAGGGATGCCGGAAGACACAAAGCTCTGGCCTGGCAGAATATTAAAGCATCCCCGCAGACTATCCTAGGGGATATAAATCTGCCAGGGAAAATGGGATATGGAGACCCAATGGAGACAATCCCACTAACCCACCAGGCAGCAGCTTCTCAGAGAAATCCACCCGTTACATTACTGTACGTGAATGTACACTCCCCCGCTGTGCCCCCTCCTTCCCCCCGCCCCCGTATTGAAGACGTTCTTCGTTTACTTTGAGAGCTCGGCCATCTCAGCCTGGTGCACCTGCTTCCTGTCTGCCAGCTGCGATGGGAAGGTGGCCGCCATGATCTCCACCAGCAGCACCGTGGGGTTGTACTTCCCAGACTTCAAGTACTGGAATAAAGAAGAAAAGAAAAGAGTCTATAACCTTGGACAAAAACATCCAGGGAAATCCAGGGGCTCATCTGAAACTGGGAATTATCCCCACACTCCTTGGAGCCAAAGGCAATTTCAGATCAAAGAACGCCGAGGACAAAGCCTATGGTCTTCTTCTTTCGAGGACACAGACCCCCTCCCATTTCAGCGACAGGATGCTTTCCCACAGGTGTAACAGGATTAGGTATCATAGGAAAGGAATTGCCAGATTGGATCAGACCTATGGCCCATTTAATCTAGCATCGCGTCTCTGACGGTGTCCAATATCAGACGCTTCAGAGGAAGGTGCAAGAAAGCCCTGCACTAATCTGCTTCATGATGGTCTCCTCTTAATCCCTATTTGCTAGATTCCTTTAATCCCTGAAGCCTGAGGTTTTAAACCCCTTCCATTTTTTTGGTCAGCCTTTACGATTATAACCCTAGATGTATGTGATCCATATAAATGCCCAGTTCCTCCGTGGACTGGAAGGGGCGTGCGATGGTTATCTCGGCCAAGCAAGGAGGGTCTGACTTAGGACTGTGCTGTGGGTCGGCTAGCACAGTTCTCTGCAGAGGGGGTACTGGCTCCGCGCACGTGTGTGTGACCATCACACGCCCCATCAAGTCCTGGCGTGTGCTAACAGCAGTGCTCCGATCTCCCTTCCGCTCCAACCCGGGGCGTCGCCCGAGGTTCCTCCTACCTCTCGGAGACTCTGTTTGCAGAGCGGGCAGTTGGGCCGGTGGTCCAGACAGCGCTCCAGGCACTCTTTGCAGAAGGTGTGGCCGCAGGGTGTGGTCACTGGCTCAAAGAGCATCCTGCAGAACAACAGGCACGAGAATGAGCAAGACAAAAGGAGGAGGGCGAGGGAGGGGTGCGTGGAGTTACCGGCCAGCTAGTGGCACCGCCACGACTCAGCCTAAGGAAGAGCCTAAAGCCCAGGAAGGAGAAAAAGAGAGAGCAGGTGCTTGGGTGTTGAAGGTTTCGTATGTCAGCAAAACATGCCTGTTCTCTGGGCAGCCAGCGTGAACGCAAGCCATTCGCTTTCCCCGCAATGCCCCTCGGTCAAGCCCAATGACTTCAGTTAAACTAAAGCATGTCAGGAGACAAAACTGCTGTGTGCCACAGGTACTGAGTACAGGAGAGCCCGAGGTGCCACCATGCCCTGCAGTGGCAGGGAACTGATTAGCTCAGACGTATCCTCATGATCCCTGCAGGGAACCATGCCCCATGTGCAGAGGATACTGAAAAGGTCCCAGACCGCCTGGCTTGGGGGAAGATTCCTTCCTGACCCTGACTATGGCGACCAACTTGACCTTGAGCATATGAGCAAGACCCAACTGTTCCAGGTACTCAAAGGGTTCAGTGGATAATGCAGTTTATTTTAACACACCTCTTGGAACGAGTTCCGCTTTGTTTGACTATCAGCTCACTCAGACGCATGGCCCCAGCCCTGTCCCTGCTCCGTGCTATCAAACAAGCCAGTCTGGGGGCGGGCTGCATTCTGTACCCGTTTCCTCCCCTCCACACACGCAGCTCTGCTGATGCACCTCCGTTTAGACTTGCATCACCCCCAGCTATTCCAGTCCTGGAGTTTCTCTCCCAGAGAGACTCTCAGTGGTCCCCACTTATGGACTGCACCCCTCACTTCAGAGCCTCAGCCTTCGGGAGCCTAGTGTCTTCATTACAGTGAGTTAGGCAGCGGGCACTAGAAATGCTGGCTCGTGAGATGGAAGTTGCGATCGACACCACTGGGACCAACCACACATCGTTACCCGCCTCCTGTGTGTGTGCTTTGTCGTGTGTCCCTCATTTCGCTTTGGCACGCGGGATGCAAAATGTAGCAGCAAGATGTGAGCAAAAGATTTGTGCCAGCAAACTGGGCTCCCAGTCGGTGTTTGTCCATCATTGCAAACGCCCTTTGGTGACAAAGAAGAACTCACCGTATGCAGAGGGAACACTCCAGGTCAGACACGCTCAGCAGGTCCCCAAGCTCCGGCTGACGGTGATGGCTGGGTTTTGCTGCTGCCGTATCTGCTGCTGTCTCCTCCCCAATACCTAGTGGCAGAAGGAGCAGAAGAAAGAGCGCTGCCCTCTGAGAAATGCTTTGCGGTTTTCATAGATTTAAGCCCAGAAGAGAGCACTCTGATCACCTCACCTGCCCTCCTGCAGAACACAGCCACAGTGTTTCAGGCAGGTGGATTTCACATGGAACATGATAGCAGGCAGCATGGCCTGGAAATCAGCTCTAATGAAGCAAGCGTTAGACCGGGAGCGGTAATTCCTGCTCTGGTGCTGGGTCACTGCGTGGCCTGGGTGAGTCATTTCATCCCTCTGGCTCTGTTTGCCCACTTGGAGAATGAAACAAAGGCTACGTCTACACTAGAGAGCACACAGCAGCGCCGCTGTACAGCTCTCTGGTCGACATAATTCAACAAGCGGCGGTTGCTATGTCGACGGGCTGGAGAAGCTCTCCTCCTGACAGCGCTGTCCACACCGCTGTGTCTGTCGGTGTAACTTTTGTCTATCGGGGGGGAAGGGGGGATTTATTCACACCCGAGTGGCATAAGTTATATCAACACAAGCGGTAGTGTAGACACAGCCTCGTTCTCTGCCTCCCATGGGTGGTATGAGGTGTAAGGAGTTAATACCGTGCAATGCTTTGCAGATTAAAAGCCCAAGTGCTAGAGGAAGCTATCTAATAGCATGTGCATATCACAGCAGCCATCCTGCCACGTTCACACTGCAGAAAAGCTTTCCCCCCCCACCTGGTGTGTCTGTGACGTGACGTGTTTCTCACTGAGGAACGCAGGGTCTGATCCAAAGCCCCTGGAAGACCTCGGGAACATTTCCACTGAGTTCTGGAGGCTCTGGTTCAGGCCCTCCAGGAGCAAAGTAGCCATGCTTTGTCTTTTAAGCCTGTCTCTAAAGAGGACACGCTGTAACTGGAGCCAGCATTAACAGCCGCCTCTCCAAGCGAGAGCACGCATGGGGAAATGCGCCTGCCAAATGCGGAGGGTGTGGGGGAGCGCAGGCGTGGGTCTGAGATAAGAGTGGAATTCACAGTGCAAATGGGAGGGGAGGAGGGAAGGCAATGCTCAGCCGCTGAGGAGTCTTTGCAAGGGGCTCAGGGGAGTGAGGCACTGATCTGGGCATCTCTCTCTTCCCCACCCCACCGCGTGGGCAGAGAGGACCCAGGAGCAGGGGTGGCATTCAGAACCGCATGTTGCTGTGCTTCCAAAGTCAACTCCAACCTACATTCAGATGGGCTTTTAGACGCCTGCTCGGCCACCTACCTAATGATCTCCCCTCTTGCCTCTCTGCCAAAGTCCCGGAGTCTTTCCTTCTTCTCGGCCACCAGGCAGGCCGCTGGGGAATTCGTGGCTCCAGCTGGCTAAGCTCAGACAAAGCTTCCCCCTTCCCATCCTCCGTCTCTCTCTCTGGATCCTAGATTGCAAAAAAAAAAAAAACCAAGTCAAACCTCATTTCCCTGCTTCCCCTGAATTCCACAAGCCACGTCTGCACAGCTGAGTCCCGCGGGGGAAGGATTTTCTACACATCATTATAGGTAGATTCCTGCTGGGCATGGGAGCGCTAAGAGACCCACACATGCGCTGTAGAGGAGAACAAAGACGCTGTCCCCTTATTATCCAAATTGGGCACCTATCATGCATGCTGGTGTTGTGGTCAAAACATGGTAGGCCTATTCTCCCCAAGTTCCCCCAACTCCTTGGGTGTGTTTGAAACCATACTCCCGTCTCCTCGTCCCTCTGCAACTGGTGGGATCTCCTGGACAGGATAAAGTCACAACAGGAGAGGACCTTTCATTAAGCGAAGGATGAATTAATCATTAATCAAAACCTGAATTTTGACTCACGTAAAGCTTTTCATCAAAAAATTGCCCCCCTTTTTTTTCCCCAAAAAAATTAAACTTGGCGAAGGGAGGAGGGGGAATTGTTGACATGAGCTAAATCTTCTGTCAATCTTTTGTTGACTGAAATCAAGTTTTGGAGGGGAAAAAAATTGGGCTTAACAAAAATACTGCAGGGAAAAAAATATGGAAAATGGGTGAATTCTCATCCCTGCCCAGTCCCATCAGCACATTTAGGATATTGTTTTCCTGGTTTGCCACCAGTTCTGTCCCCCCCTTTGCTGTGCTGAAT
This sequence comes from Emydura macquarii macquarii, assembly GCF_026122565.2. Classification (NCBI taxonomy): domain Eukaryota; kingdom Metazoa; phylum Chordata; order Testudines; family Chelidae; genus Emydura; species Emydura macquarii. The sequence goes on along the minus strand of NW_027132905.1, from coordinate 2,567,089 downwards.
CTCTGCTAGCCACATCCCCCCAGTCTCTCTTTCACCCCCTTCCCAATCCCAGAGAAATACACTGTGCATATGACAGTACTCCTGTCTCACACCTGTGTGACTATCTTCACCTGATCTTTGCTCCCGCGCTCGGCTGCGTAACCAGAGCTGGCCCAAACACACGTCCTCACCTGTACGTATTCTGCTCCAGAAGAGGGCCTTAACGGAGTGCCGGCTCCTTCCTTCCCTGAGCTGGAGCTTTTAAAGTCCAAGCTGGCAGCACTCAGTAGCTCCACGACAGAGCCTGGAAGCGGGGAATCATCCAGCGTGAGGATCTGCAGGCAGAGGAGATGCGTCACTTTTCTGGCATAGGGAAAGCAAACCCTAATGTGGCTTCTAGATAAGAGGATGAAGAGTCTACACCTTCTGCCCTGCACCCCCCACAAAACCCTAGATATTTTAGAAGCTAGGCAGGACCAAACTCCAGCCATGCCTTGAGTGCAGGGGACCAGGCTAAAAGACCTCTCGAGGTCCCTTCCAGCCCCACGAGTCTAGGATGGCTATAGGACAGGATAGAGATGAAGAGCCAAACCCAATTTCTCTTCTTCAAAGCCTCTTCCTATCACCGGGCAGAACCCTGGTTTCTGGCTGCAGTGACACACCAGTTTTACCCATTGTCAAACTAATGCCCGGGTAGCGCAGTGAGATGGGAAGAAAGGGCGGCAGCAGAGAGCAAATATGGGGGTGGTGACGGGCGGCGCTGGCGGACGCAACAGAATGCACACAACCTGGACTGGAGCAGTGCAAACTGCCCCATCTGCAGCCCCTGCCTTGGACGCAGGTAAAATGTCCATTGGCTCGATGCCCGGGGAGGCTGCCGGGGGTAGCCAATCGGTGCCAAATGCCCTGGTGATTTCTGTGACGGGATCTGCACCGAGACCACCCGCAGGCTGGGCCGGTAACAACGCCGGGCTGGCGAGATTGCTCGTTCTTAACCATTGCCACTGGTGTGCCTCAAACAGCGGCGGGCTCGGGTACCAGTGGATTCTGTTTTTCAAAGCGTCTCCTCTGACTTTCTCCCAGCACGGGTGCAGGGCCGAGGGTGCATTGCCAAGGCGAGAGGCGAACTGAGAGGCCGTTTTCTTGGCAGGAAAACCACAAGACTTTTGCCCGGGCTGGTGGGAGGGAAAGGAAGCCTGTTTACAGTTCACTCGGGAACAAGCTATTCCTCACTCCCACGCTGGCAGGGTTTGCAGCTTTGTGGAGCAGGATGCCCAGCCCCCGGGAGGAAAGGCGCGTCTCATCGCTCGACCCTGCGGCCTAATTCAAGGGCACAGAAATCCATGCCCAGGGATTTCTACCTCCTGGAGAAGGTCTAAAGCGGAGCCTGGCTCCGGGGCTGACAGGCCCCGTGCACGTTCACCTTTTCCATCTCGTTCTGAGCAGCGGGGAAGCTGGGATTCAGCGTAAGGCAATGGTGGAACTGCAGCAAGGCTTCGGACTTCTGTCCCATCTGCAGCAGCACCTTTCCTTTCCTGAAATAGCCCTGCAGGGGAGCAAAGCAAACAGGACAGAGCCCTCGCACCTTCCCATCTGCATTAATCACCAGCTGGTCGTTTTCTTTTAAAGGGAACCTTGTGCCACTGAGGGGCGCTAGCCTGGCAGCCCTAGAAACCCACATCTTCATTGTATCAACACATCAGGCAGCACCAACACAAGTTGCCCCTTGTGGGATCCCCTAAAAAATTCCCAAATGGCTGCCTACGCTTTCCTCTAAGACGGCCCAGGAACTGAGCGATTACTCCCAGGAAGGCCACCGAGAGCCACGTGTGGTGAAATGCAGTCTCTGTAATGCTGTGGAAACCTCCTTCCAAGAGCACGGAAATTTGTTCCACTGAACTGAATTAAAGCTAGGTGGGGAGACAGGTGCTTGGCTGAGCCCATGAAAAAAGGCAGAAGGTGCAGTGAGCATCCCACTCCGGTGTCTGGCCTCCTGCCCTGGTGGCCTTTTTCAGGGCTGGTCTGATTCTGTCTCAGAGAATCACAGAAGTTAGAAATAGAAAAGACAAGAGGGCGGCCAGTCCTACCGAGGCTGCGTTTTTAACGCACTGACAAAATGGGAATTGCATCACATGGCCGGTCTTCTATAGGATAGCAACCTACTACTGCTGCTGGCTACTCACTTTACTCCGTAAGCTCAAGTGCTGGCGTTTGTTCTGCGGTGCTGAAGGACCCAGTTTCAAACCCTGCTGACTAACCGTTACACCTTCAGGCAGGTTTGATCATAACCCAAGAGGGCTCCACATCTTGATCTATTTGCCCTGCTCCTCGTGCTTAATCTTCCTGTGCATTATCAGCAGAAGCGCCAACAGAAGGAAACAGATGTCAGTGAAGGCTGCTTAAGATGCAGAAGGGGCTTTTATTCCAAAATGCAACACAGCCAGAGCAAATCAAATTAAACCGGCAAAACACCCAGAGGAGGGCTGGGGTTCCCAGCCTTGTACGCTGAGAAACTGGAAAGTCCTTGACAAAGCTGCAGTAAGTCCTCCCAATTTCCCACTCCTTCCACTCAGGAACAGATTGCTCTGACATCTCTCTAAGATACAGTCTTTGCAACCCATCCACACCCCTGAAACTGTCATCCTCCTGCTTCTCGGTTACTGCAATATCCTTCTCGGGGGGCCTGCCAAATGCAACCTTGCCCTGCTCAGATCTATTCAGAATGCTGCAAAGAGCATTTTCCTACCCCATCACATGAACCACCTCACCCTCTCTTTGCATCCTTCCACTGGCTCCCCTTCTCTATCGCACCAAACATAAGTGGCTTGCCTTCACTTTCAAGGCCCTTCATGGTCTAGCCCCACCCTACCCATTCTCTCTCATTCAGGATTGAAAAGTTGACTCCCGCAATTCCATGATGCCAGCCTCCATCGCCCACTTGTTCCATTTTCAAACAAGCTGCTCTGTCCTTTCTCTCATGATGCCCCTCATGCTTGGGAGAAGCTCCCCATACACGTCCCCAAAGCCACGTCACTGTTTTCCTTCACATCCCTCCTTCAAACTCTCCTTTTCTGGGATGCCTACAAAAAAATTGGGCGACAGTTCGGCCCCTTGCATGCTGAGACCACTGCCTGTCATTTCCTTGTACTCCCCCCGTCTCTCTGTAGCCATCTGGTGTCTCTTGACTTATACTTAAGTTGTGAGCTCTCTGGGGCAGGGACCATCTCTATGTTTGTACAGTGTCAAGCACAGCGGGGTCCTGGTCCATGACTGGTGTTCCTAGGGGAGCCGATAATACAAATAAAAAATAATAATAATGAAGACCCCTCTGCCTGCAGCCCCAAGCTGTGTCCCCACTAACCCACCCTGTGATCCATGCCCCAGTCCAGCAGGAATCAACCTTTTCCTTCCACTCTGCTGGAAACTCTTTATTAACTTGGCAATGTGCAAGCAACGAGTTTGCTTGAATAAAGACGTTCTTTGACAGGATGCCAGATAGCGCGTGGAGAGCACTACTTGGGTTTTTTTTTTTAACCCAATAGAGTTATCTAGGTGCACTGGGCGTAATGAGAGATGACAGATGGCCCGATCAGCATAATGGCGTGTTCACGTTCTACTTTTGCAACTTCACACTTCATTGACGAATTTGGTTAGTGTGTTTCCAAGCAAGCCACACCCGATGACTGTGCCCACAGAGCGGGCGCGTGAGTTCAGCATTACCAAGGAACCATGATCCTGGCTCAACAACCAGCTGCCCCAGGGCAGTGGCCAGGTATTGGCATGCAAAGGTTAGCTCCTCTGTACAGTGGGCAAATTTCCCCCTCCCCTCTCGGGATCTAAATCTCTTGCTGCCGTCTGCAAGACATCCCCCTGGGACACAGGGGAGAGCCGCCGTGCAAGTCTGGCAAATTGCCACAGCTGAAATCTGAGTGGGTTCTGCGTTCCAGAGCCAAATCTTAATGCATTAGCAGATAAGTTGCTGGGTAGATCCTGCTCGGTCCTGGAGTGTTTAATGTTTGCTGACGGATTCAAGTTTTGTTCTTAAATACTTGTAGAAATGCCCCCATCTCCTTTGGACAGCTCTAAATCTCTCCAGAGGGGGGGAATGTAGAGAGGTGTGGGAAAGCAAGAGGGGGGAGAATCCTGGGGCCAAATGAAGGCCTCTAGGAGAAGCAGGGAGGGAGAGCTGGTCAGCATTTTTAACACCCCCCCCCCTTTAGAGTGCTAACAGTCCCATGGATGAAATCACCTCGTCCCTGCAATCAGAGGCCTGCAGTCCCCCAGTTCAAGCTCAGCATTTCGCATCATGTTCCATGTCAAGGCGCCCTCGTAGCCCGCAGCAGGCGCCCCGTCCAGCCGCTTGTACCAGCGCAGACCCGCCAGCCACACACGGACTCACCTCGCCCTCTTCCGGCTCACTCTGACACACCACCTCCAAATCCTCCAGAGCATCTGGATACTGCTGCAGGGCCACATACACCTCTGACCGGCACAGCCTCAGCGAAACGTCGTCCGGAGCTGCAGGGAGAAGCCCTCGGTGCTGTTACTACAAGGTCTACGGTCAATATCTCCTCTACACGGCAAACCTAGCACAAACAGGTGCAAGTCCTATGGAAATCGCCTGGACAAATTCAGCTGGGATAGGAGTAACACATCAGAAAATCCGTGTCAGTGGCAACTTGCACAGACGTGGTATTGGATGGAGAAGGCAAAATGAGCAGAGCTTGCACATCAAAAGAGTGGAGGAGAGGGTGTAGGAGGAAAGCCAGCTAAGAGGATAAAACAGAGTTGCAACTGACAATTGTTTTGCACCCCCATTATACGCCAAATCAGTGAGATTTGCACTGTTTTGTCACATACACTCGCACTTGAATTTTGATCAATTTACACCATGATTTTGTCACCACTAAATTCAGACCACTGGCATTAATTATTCTTTGTTAATGACTTAATTTCAGGCCAAGGTGCAGATGGGTCTATAAGGCAATAAATATGCAGATTAGCACACGCACAATGGAATATCAGACACGACTAAGAGATATTACTCAACTAATTAGGTGATCTAGTCAGACACTAGCCACAGATTTAAATATTTTTATAACGAACCAAAATATTTTATAACGAGCCTGCAGAAGCAGACTAGGCTTAAACTAGAGTTGGCCAACAAAGCTAAAGACAATTTTCATGAAAACTCTGAAATTTTCACAGATTTCATTCTGCTGGGTTTCAAAATGGGCCCGGTTTTCATTTTTGATTGCCAATATTTGCACGGAATTATGTTATCCACATTAGTGTATTAACAAAATGGTTTTGAAATTTTTCAAAAAAAAATTTTTTTTCAATTTCAAAATAGATGCTTTTCATTTATTGTGCATTTCCGATTTTTTGTAGAAGCCTGGCATGCGGTGAATTGGTCCGATCCTAACTGGTAAAATCGTCACACACAAAATAAGAAAAGAAAAAAAAAAAAACTGAAAACTGATAAGTGAAAAATGAAAACAGTACACAAAACCTGAAGAAAAACGTTTCTCACATGAAAAACATTGACCAGTTCTACTTAAAACCAGCCACTAGGGGTATCTCAACTACCCACCCTTATTATAATGAATCATGTTTATTATGGTAGTGCCTAAGGACCAGCCAAGATGGAGGCCCCATTGTGCTCAGTGCTGTACAAACACAGAGCAAGAGACAGTCTCTGTCCTGAAAAGCTTATGATGTAAATAGGTGAGAATAGACACAGGCTATGGGAAAGGGAGAAAATAACAAGTAGAGCAATCAGGTACAAACCAGGAATGGTTAGAGACAAGGAATCAGAGCTTCTGTTTCATCTAGTCTCTTTCCCTGCCAATGCTGAACTGCTCCCCCCATTTTTTAATCTCAGATGCTTGGTGTAACAAGGCTGAATCACAGCCAATTTTTATTAGCCAGAATCCATTGAGAGACTATTGGACAATCTAAGACACCTTGGGATTCTCCTCCCCTTCTCCCTCCGCCCCAGATATCCAGCCTTAAATTTTCCTTTGCTCCAATTCATCCTGACACCATCAACCCAATCTCTTATGCAAGACCTCAGAGGAGTGGAATCTGCCAATGCGTATTAGATCTGCCTTTCAAGAACAGGACCTACTGGTTTGAAGGCTGGGGAGGGGCAGCTGTTCTCCGGACAACCTGAAGCACAGTCTTTTGGGATTCAGCTGTGCTTCAGTGGCTGGACAAAGAATAAAAATAGCCCCTGTGGTGTGCTGTTGCCAGAGGAGGCACAGGGGCATCTGCTAGTGTGAGTCACCGAGGGATGCTGCTGTGAGACGTTACAAAACAACATTTCAGCTGAGAGGAAGCTTAGGCTCAAGCAGCGATGCTAAACAGCCTCAGTCTGTCTGGCCAGGTGTTTGGGATTTCCATGTCAAGGAGGCTGGGAGGAGGAGGAATATGGACCAGAAGTCCCGGCAGGTGGACATCAGCATAGTTCCAATGCAGCTATGCCGACTGACAGCGGCGGAGAATCTGGCACTATGTTTTCAAGTATAAATTGAGAGTGAGATTCCCCAAAGCAGCCCACAGAGGTTAGGAATTCAATTCTCAGGGACATTTTAATAGCGGCTGGGCGCCTTTGACGTTCCCAGCTTTAACGCTAATGAAAGGTGCTGTAGTGACAGTTCTACAGAGCTCCGCTACCTACTGGAGAGACGCAGCACAGCGGAGCACTGCTTTACAGCGGGCCCCATCCGCTGACCTGGGGGGACCACTGCTAAGGTTTGCCTTTTTTCCAGCACTGCCCTCGTGCGGCCGGGGTGTTGCTGATTTCACATGGATACTTGTTCACTAACACCCCGGGATGCTGTATGATTAAAATGTAACCATGTATAACACTGTTGCTACCACTGTTATGCAATTGCCACTAAACTAAGGCAAAGTAGGTCACGTAAGGTGTCAATGGAAAAGTTGCGACTTGCTCTTTATACTCACATACCATTTGATATCTGAAATACAGATTTTGTATCTGAAGTTATGGATATTGACTATGTACTGGCATCCCGCATTCCTGAGTAACACCCGCCAGGTAGAATGTACAGTGAAGTCAGACATCCCATTGTAAATGCACTCGGCAAGTTAATGGTCCACTTAAGGACACGTAGCTCGCGCCACAGACCATGGGAGAAGCCTGTCCCCACCCGATGGGCCTTTCTGTGAACCTTTCAGCCAGAGCATGGACAATGGCTGCTCCTAGGAGTCAACAAAGCATGCAAGGACACGTGACTTGCTCATGTGACCCGTGACCCCATTTTGGGCTTGTAATTTTCCACAAACTGAGATTTCACTGAAGGCATCCACACACACACATGGGAGAAGATATATAAGGTCACTGCACCATCTCCAAAGTCCATCTTGTCTTCATCTTCGGCTTCATTTCTTTGGATTAGATTTCAAACAAGGAAGCTTTAAACAAGGTCTGATGTCCCCCAACCCGTTTGGGTCATTTCCAGAGATTTTGCAAATTGGCAATTTATTCCACCACTGCCACAAACCTGACCCAATAACTTTGCAATGATTGCATGTGTGTGATTCTTTGACCCTTTTAAATCTGCCTTATTGTCTCTCATTTCTTTTTCCCTAAGAATAAACCTTTAGCTATTAGATACTAAAGGACTGACAGCAGCATGATTATTGGGTAAGATCTAAGTTATACAGTGGCCTGGCTGCATGACTTATCTCTTGGGATTGGAAGGACCTTTTGTTTGATGAAATTGGTTTTAAATAACCACTCTTCATAAAATCTGGTGTCTGGGTGATGAAACAAGGGCTGGGATATGTAAGGAGACTGCTTTTCTGACTTCTTGTTAACCAGTGCGGTGAGACAAAAGTTTACTTTTATTGCTGGCTTGCTATATCTTATGGAAGAATAACCACCAGTCTATGGTTTATCCGGAGTCTGATATCTTAGCTGTGACCCCACTGAGGCATGGTGACACACTCCAAACTCTAATATCATTCAGGTTCTGAATAAGTATAAGACGATATTGCTTTCAGATCCTACTGACTGAGGCTGGATTTCAGCTGATGACATAGCTAGAAAGCTCCGTGAGACAACCTGTCATACCGTATATTAATTTGCTGAGGGGGTCACCTAACCTATCCCCAATATGCTGATAATTTTCCTGACCAAGACAGTCTGTCTATGAGTATTTTCTCTCTTTCAGTCACTCCTCATGAGAATGTTACATGGATGCTGACGGCTAAAAGCTTAACCAAAGCATGGCAGTGAAGTCCTCCACCCTTCTCTGCAATCCACAGCCGGTAGGTTAGAGAGAGAAAATTAACCCCTGCACTAAATACACTGGAGGCTTTCCGGGACTCCTATCTCTTTGTGCCCGCCGGAAGGCTCAACTCTCCGGCAACTCCAGAGTCTAACTTTGGAATGTTCGGAAATGCCGGCCCGACCACATCGCCTCTGGGCCTGTGCTGGGGAAGCCGTCTCCTTGCAGGGGGTTTACTCAGATGGGCTGTAGTGGTGCACTGAAGTGAGAGCTTGACAACAGCGACCCAGAACCAAGCCATAACGAGGGCAGGTGTGGTGCCGTCCTTCAACACAGCGGGCCAGGCATCCACCTCTTGCAATTCATGTGCAGACTCAGAAAAGTCTTGAGAAAAGAAGACGGGGGGGAGAACTGGTAACAGTCTTCAAACGTGTTGAGGGCTGTTATAAAGAGGACGCTGATCAATTGTTCTCCACGTCCACGGAAGGCAGAAGAAGTAAAGTTAATCTGTAGATTGGGGTTAGGTATAGTTAGAGAGTTTTCCTAATAAAAGCAGTTCAGGTCTGGAATAGGGACCCGAGAGAGGTTGTGAAATCCGCATCACTGCAGGTTTTTAAGGTTTTACCAAACACCTGTCAGGGATGGTCGAGGTTTATTTGTCCTGCCTCAGCACAGGGGGCTGGACTTCGTGACTTCCCAAGGTCCCTTCCAGCCCTACACTTCTATGATTTTATGACTAAGGGGGGCAAAGATCTGCTGCTTGATGTGAGTGTTACATAGCCCTAAGACAACACAGCCAAGGACTGCCCTGTAGCCAAAGGGGAAAAAAGGCCTTGGGCTAAAACTGAGCAACAAACTACAAGCGCTTTTCAAGTACTGATAGTTATTTAACTCCAGAGAAGAGCTTCTAGCAAAACCGCCCGGAAGACGGCGCGTTGCTGAAATGTTGGCAGCCCTCTCTTCTCCGTAATAAAATAATCCTAAGTGCTCGGAACATATGCTGCGGTGTATCGCTCCGTGTAAGCCTGAGGCTGTTCAGGGTGTGCGGCAGATTTTGGCTTGGTTTGCTATGGAAGCTTCCCAGCCGCACAACTCTACCAATGCACCTTGTGCCCAACCTGCAGAATCCTCTGCCGTTCCAGCCTGACGCGCTGACGCAGCTTTGCCAATGAGCCGCAGCCCAGGCTGGCAGACGGCTGTGACGATGATGACCAACGAGACCATTTATTCATGCAAACATAACATGGCTTTACTGTAACCTTGCCCACATTCCCGCGTGGGGCTCTTTTCCCACCTGTTGTCTATTGTCATAATTCTGGAGAATGAGCTCTCTGAGGCAGCAGTTGCCTTTCTTTTCCTTATGTGTACAGGGCCTCACACAATGGGGCTGTGATCTCTGACTGGGTCTCCCAAGTGTTACCGCAATACAAATAATAGCAGTAGCAGCAGCCCCTTGCTAATCCTGGGCAAGGCTGCCAACCGCCCGGAGCAGTGTGTTTTGTTAAGAGGACAAAGGGATACCAGGGTGAAGTCACAACTCATTTTTCATTTGTCACCTCAGCCAGGAGCTAGCCAGAGAGGAAGTGCTAGGGTGTGACTGCATTACGCACACATGAAAGGGACAGGTGACGTAGTGCAAAGACAAAGTGCCATGGCCATTAGTATTTACGAGTTTAATGATGCCTACGGATGGCCAGGTTTATCTGCCACGTGCACAGAGACACACGTCACTGCTGGCAAACTTGAGCTTGTTGTGGTAAGTAAGATACTACACCCCAAGTTCAAGATCTGGCTCGATGTTCTTATTGTTCCGTGTTTCCGTTTCAGTGGTCATTGTCTAATCATATTTTTGTATCTTGATTGTCACTCTAAGTTAAGGAGAGGGCCACGGTTCTCACGGATACACCATTCACTAGCTCATTGACAGAACTGATATAAGGCAACTGACGGATTGATCAAGCACTGCCTTTGGTTAACTGCATTACTCATCATATTGTGCTTTTGCCTTTCCCTTGAAAATACCTTGTAAAACTTTGTTTATAGACAGGCAGTATCCATAACCAAGACGGGAAGTTTTTCTGGGCAAGGATTGACTATTTGCTATGTGTTTGTACAGCACCTAGCACCAGGAGGCAGGCGCTACAGTAATCCAAATGATAATAATAAAGAAAGACAAGTTGTGGAGATGGTGAATAATAGAACCAGGGACCTTTGGAGCACATATATAGTGTAACAAAGATTTGGAATCTGAACTTTTTTTCGGTGTTTCTTTTCGAGAAATCCCCTATTAACATGATGTAAATAAAGCAGTGACGAACATGTTCATAAACACACATGAATCCATTTGCTTCAAGACTGTTGATCAAGCAGTCACGATGATGAAAAGTGAGGCATGTCTTTTGTTAATATATTGGATAAAATGATCTGCTCAGTTACACAATCATCACCAGGGTTCCCTAGCCATCATCAGATTAGTTACACAGATACACCCCATTCCCAGGCTCTGGTACTGTGGTGATTCATGAATTAATGTTTGTGCCGTGCACTGGAAATGCAAAGATCTACCTAAGCACCAAGTATGGCTCAGTATTGCGGTTGTCTCGTGGACAACCCACATTCCCTCCCATACTCAGAAAATCTAGGGCCTGATCCTGCAGGTAGATTTCCCCTGGAGATCAATCCTGAAAGAAGACAGCAGGATCCAGCCTTGGCTCTTGGAGTCGTGGGAAAGTAGGGGATTAGTCAAACCCTGGCTAAGAATCTTTGCCAGCATTGTATTCTCCCGAGAGGTGGAGGTGGCTCAGACAGGTGTGACTGTGGGTGGATACCCTGCTGCTCGTTTTCCATCTCTTCATCACCCTTTTGCACATTGCTCCAACACTGGCCCTGTGACCAGCTGAGCAAAGCACTTCCTCTGGGACCGAAATATCGCTGGAGTGAGCGCTGTGTACTGAACTTCCAGTTCTCAGCTAGTCCCCTCCCATCTTCTCATAAACTCACAGCCCCTCCTGCAAATAATGGGTCGAATTCTGCTGTCGCTTACACGCATAAAACCCTTTCGATGACCAGAATTTGCCCCTAGCAGCTACACCCCCAGCCTGCTAGAGTGTCCCAGAGAAGTTGGTCCCAAAGGAAGAGCAATGACTGCTCACATGCACAGCGGGAAGCAATTGATGTGCAGGTGGATAATGTAAACGCTGTGCAAGGCTTGCAAGAGAAATATTTGCAACTGCATGAAAAGGCTGTTACCACCCTTTAAAAGTCTTCCTTTTTTTAGCGGGGTGGGGAGGAGAAGTAAACACTTCATATGTGCAAGCCTGGTAAAAATGATGCCGGCTTGACCCTGCACCAGGCAGCGACAGCCCGTGCAGTCACAGCTGCATTCGCAAGTCTGGACGGTGGGTCTCCCACCGCCTCAGCTCCTCCAGCGTCTCTTTATGACCAGCAAAGCAAGGAAGGGACGGCTGCAGCCTCCGAAGCGGACCGTGCCTGGCGGTTTACACAACGCAGGCTGCGATAAGGCGAGAAGTTACATAACCAGGAACTTGGGGGGGGGGTTGTTTTGGTGCCTGGATCAAGAGAGTGACCAGCCCCCTCCCGACCCCCAGCCCAGCTTACCCAGTTCGAGCCCCGTCCGGGCTGTCCGCAGCGCCTCCCTGTAGTCTCCGCTCCTGAGCAGCTCTTGCAGGTGGCGGTGCAGACGGGCCAGCCTGCTCCCCCGGTCCACGCACTTCTCCAGCAGGCTGCCCAGCAGCACGTTGCCGTGCAGGGCTCGCAGGCCGGCCAGGCTGCAGGTCTCCCGGCACAGCCGGCAGCGGGCGGGCAGCGCTGGCCCCAGGCAGCGCTTGCAGAAGGAGTGGCCGCAGGAGAGGGTCGCCGGCTCCCACAGCAGACAGTGACAGGCGGGGCAGAGGAAAACGTCCATCGCTCTGCGCCAGCCGCCAGCCGGGGGGTGGGGGGAACTAAGCGTGCCCAGGGCAGGCGCGCAGCATCGGCCAGGCGCGGCGATGCTCCCCGGGGGCAGGCGAGCCCCGCGGCCAGCGGCGTGCAGCGGGCGGGGAGGGTGTCCCCGGCCGGGGCACTTTGCAAAGGGGGGTTTGGCCCCCGGGGCCCCCGGTGCACCGCTGCGTCCTGGCCCCGCGCTCACGCACCGCCCAGGGCTCCGCGCAGGTGCTTCCCTGCGACGCCGCCTCCTGGCTCCGGCTCGCCGGCAGCCCAGCCCCTCCCAGGGCTCGGGGACCCAGCCCGGGGGCACGAGAGCAAATCCCCCCCCCTCCTCCTCCTCCTCCTCCCGGGGCCGGCCGGCGCGCGCGCCCCTCAGCCCATCCTCGCGCGCCGGGGCTGGCTGCGGCTGGCCGGGGGCATCCTCAGCAATGCAACCCGCTCCCCCCCCTCCAGCAAAGTGGTCGGCGTGTGTCGGTGTCAGGCCAGCTCCGAGAGCAGGATGCAACGGACAGAGCAGCAGCAGCAGCCGCTTTCCCTCCTCTTCTGGGGCTGCCCGCTGCGCATCCCTTCGGCTGCCCTCCTGGGGGGGGGGGGAGAAGGGGGGGAAGGCTGCTCCCTCCTCTTCACTGGGAGGAAGGCGGGGGGGGGGGCAGGTGGGTGCAGTCACTTCTTCCCCCTGGGGCTGGAGCAGCCCCGAGGAGCGATTTGTCGGGGGAGGGGGCGTTGCACCCCCGCCCGGTTTCCCAACGCGTTGGTTTCTTGCACGCACACACACACACACACACACACACAAAACCCGACCTTACGTAAAATTTGGAGCAGCCCCCATGTGATGCGGCCCCGGCGCCTGCGCCCGTCGGAGGCGGGCCCGCCCTGTTGTGAAACAGACCTTTGCAGCGAGCTGGTTTCATAAGGGGCCGAGCCGAGCTGAGCGGCTGGCTGGAGTTTGCCGCGGGAGGGGGGGAGACGGGGCAGCCCGGCGGCTGGTGCCAAGGGGTCCGCTTGCAAAGCCGGGCCTGACTCCCTCCGGAGCAACGCATGTAAATGCGGGCTGAGGCGTGCCCGGCCCGAGACGCGCTCAGCGAGCCAGGAAAACCCTTCCCTAGCTGGAGGACGAGGGGGCAGCGTTTGTTTCCCGGTGGTTTTGCACGCTCGGTTTGCACCGCAGCTGTACCTGGAGCCCCCCGCCTTCCTCCCGGCTGTAACCCCCGTGTCATTATGCCCGCTACTGTAAGACTGAGTATGGCAGGAGCAGACAACTCCTGGTCCAAAGCTTGCAATTTAAAGAGACAAGACAGACGGGGGGGAGGGGAAGGGATAAATATTGTTATCCAGATGGGAAACTGACACAGGGGTAGATTAAGAGACTTCCTCAAGGCCACACAGAAGTCTGCACCAGAGCTGGGAATTGACTTCAGATCTGTAGTCATCAATCCATGCTTCCCCGCCTCTGGAATTGAATTAGAAATATATCATATATACATGGTCAAATTCCATTTTTTTTCCACATATCTTCGTGTCTGTGTGGGGCAGGAAGGCGCTGGGAGAATCTTTCAAAACCAGCTGAACGATCAATCTAGTCTCCTGTCACTCCACAGTGTAATTATGTGGCAAAGGCAGTTTTATATAATGCATTCCAGAGGAGATGACTGAGCCATATTACCTTTCTTGTGCTCCTTGCAGCTCAGCAAATGGTACATTATATGAAGCAGTTTTGCACATACAACCTGCTTGGAGGAGGGGGAGTTTCTGTGCCTGGTGGGTTTACTTTGAGTAAAAAAATAAATCAAAAAGATACTCATCAGATATAGAGAAATAATGACCCAACGTGCGGAAACGTCTACCTGTGCCCAGGTGTTGCAAAAGCAAAAAAAAGGGGGCTAACTTCATTGGATGAATTAGAAATAACCATAGCAGACCAGCCCAGACCAACCCTGTGAAGCAACTGAGTAACAGGTTTCGAGTGCATGAAATGAGCTCACCAGATCTTTTCTCAGTGTGTATGTAATGCCAGTGTTTTATAACCGGGTGGATTGTGCCCTTTGGCATTTAAAGTTACACTTAGCGTGGCGCACGAAGGCGCTGTGAGGTGTCTTTATCGTTTCAGTCACCATGGCAACATACACCAACACGCTGATTCTTTAATGCAGTTCCAGGGTTAGAACCTTTTCAATGTGAAACCTCAAGCAACCCTAGAACATCAAATCCTTTCTGTAAAGGTCGGATACCAGGGATCTGCTACCAATAGTGCTTCATTTATCGGCTCGCCCAAATAACCAGGGTAACTACTGAGAATATAACCAGCTTGGATCCCAAGATACATTTTTTCAGCTGCATTTTTTCCTCCTGCGAGGTATGTTTAGGCCCCTGTTGGTGGGGTGGGCGGGAGGAGAGATTCATGAAGAGCAAAGGAACGATCGTCCCTAATATTGACCTGCCTCTGTTGGATAGTCCATGCCTTTGAACGCATAAGGAAATATCCATGTTGCTGGCGATGTCATTAATAGCCCCAAACCTAAGGCTATGCCTGGGTTTTCAATGGAAGATCTATAACAAAAGAACCTTCCCTTCTGCTCGCCGGTCATTTAGCAAGAGGGTAGTATTTCAACAGATCTTAACTCAGACTCCAAAGCCATAGATTAGCTAGACCCATCAAGCTTGACTTATGCATTGTGCTGTCAGTGATACAGCCTCTCTCAGGGAGACCCTCTCCATATGAAAAAGGTCCCTTTAAAAATGTCTGCATCTCTGGCCCTGTCCCCTTCACAGCTGATTTCTTCCTGCTGGTCAGGGATGGAACAGCAGGGTGATCAGCCAGAACTCAGAGCATTCCTTGCTGCCCGAGAAGCTTTGTTTCCGTTTCCCCTAGACCCAACCTTTTCGTCATACCATAGAAAGTCAAATGCAGCTACTTTCCTGACGCCAAATTCCTGACTTTTTTTTGCACTGACTCAATGTAAGTTTAAAAACCACCTTAAATACCTAGGGGTGACCTTGCTGTCATTAACCAACTGAGGACTTCCTGTTTTGCACAGTGGTTACACAATACAAATTATATTGATTTACTAGGTGATACTTGCAAAGCACAGCAGGACATTGTTACACAAGGCACAGTCCAGAGTCAATTTAAGGTAGAGAACTCTGCGTAATCATTAGCATCTCGACTGACTCCTTTCTCCCCAGATGTTGTCGGCACAGTCAGTGTGCGCTAATGCTATTGTCCAGGAGAGCACGGTCCAGATTATTCACTGATGCAGCGTTGGAATCAATGGAGTGACACCAGAAATGAATTTGGCCCCTACGTTTGTATGTGAAATCTGATATCATAACTTGCTGTAGATATTTAGCAAATTCGTGATTAAAAGGAATGAGGGCAGAGGTGACAGCACAAAGCTAAAGGCACTTCCTGTGAATGTAGATGTCACAGGAGTCTTCAGTGATTAGAGCACGGTGAACAGATAAATAGGTATTTATGAACTGAAATACATACTATAGAAATACATTTTCAGTCACTTTTTAGGAAAGATATCCCTATGTCTGTATCTTTATTCAGGAAATAAGCTATGGGATCTATCTATCCTCACATAATCCATCTAGCTGCTATCATCTTGTATGGCCCTGATCACCATCATATCCGAGTACCTCATGGCATCTATTTGGTCGATTGCATTTCCGAGGAGTAAACTAGACTGAAGATACGGTTCAGCAATGAAAGAGCCGCCTTCCCCATTTTGATGGCACTGGAAATCAGAAAACTACAGTTTCCATAACCATTGTCTTTAAGGGTTAATTTAACAGTTGGCTTACCCAATTATTTTAATCCCAATACATGCAAATAATTTGCAGCAGATAATTTCCATGATTAATTTAGCCCTTTTCTCCACTGCCAGGATGTCTGCAAGCAGATCACACTTCCCTGAAATGTATTTTTTCTTTGTGTAATGACACAGTTACTTGCACTACATAATTCAACCACTAGATTTCTCTGACTGCCAGTTAGAGATCCAGCCAAGCCTTGGTACACAAAGAAGACAAATGAGGACAGCAGCTGTGTGGAAGCCTATTTGATTGTGTCTATAGTTGCAGCTGTTTTCTTTAATAAACGCCTCTTCTTTGCAAAGGGCTGGCATTCCATGTATCATGACAATGTGAAACCACTTGACTTTTTATGTGAATGTTATTCTCTCGGGCTGATTGCAGACAGTTTGCTACAAGAGTTTGATATTAGGTATTCCAAATTTGAGCAGTTGATTAGCTGTTAATATTCATGTATGTTCAGTGGTATTGTTTCAAGTCCCTGGATCTCTCTATCGACTGGAGGAGAACTCAAAGAAGCCACTGCAGCTCTGACCTTCTCAGTGAGAGGGATCAGATACACAGGATTAGGGAATTAAAGAAAATATTAATCTTTTCCCTTGCTAAATCATACAGACTTTGCCTGAAGTGGCATCATTCCAAGAAAAAACATCAGGTTTAATGGTTGCTGATCTTAAATTTCATTTTGTCCCCTCCCAACCCTGCAGAGGAACGGTGCATTCATCTGAGATCCTGCGAAGAACACAGCTCAGATCCACATGTGACATTCCCCTCTGGACTGGTGTATAGCTATGTCAACCCAATCCTGGAGACCGTCTTGCACTTGCTCCGCTGTGTGAACCCCCATTCCTGGGTCAGCCTATGCACAGCGTCCTGCAAGCAAGCGGACCTTCACTTAGTGAGCGAGTGCTTCCGGCCAGCCAGTCATGGGATTATGCAGTAGAATGACCTCAGTAAACGCCCCCAGTCCCAGATGCAACCCTAGGAACTTCCATTTCACAATGTTCAGTGTTGCCCACTGAACCTTGCAAGCTCATATTAGTTTGTCAATTCATCAAAGAAAGCGACATGCACCAGCTCTGTCACGTTAAATGAAGTCTCTACACACACCCAAACCGCATGCACTGCTTTAAATAAAACAAATACATTTATTAAGTACAGAAAGATTTTAAGTGATCGTAAGCCAGAGGAATTTGATCAGATCAGATTTGATCAGGATGAAATAAAAGCAAATCACGTTCTAAACTAAGCTTAACCCTCCAAAGTGAGATGATGCTCACCACAGGCTGGCTGACTCCTTCAGCCAGGCCCTCCCCTGTGGTCAATGCTTCAGTAGCTTGATATTGTTCATAGGTGGAATGGGAGAGAGAGAGAGAGCAAAACGTCTCCCTTTTTATCATGTTCCTTCGCCACCCCCTGGGGTCAGGTGACAAACCATGTCCGGCATGGCTTCCTCCTCTTGAATCAAATGAATACCGGTGCTTAAGTTAGTCCATTGCTCCTGGAAGAGTTGGGTTGTTTTATGCATGCCTTAGTGAGGTGTGAACGACCTCCCTGATTTTAGTGTTTGCCTAAATCTGCCTCAAGCCATATGAGACACATATTTGGGAATATTATATAGCAGAACTTCATAACCATACGCATGACATTGGTAATATGTTTCTTGCATAACAATAATGTTCAGTATGTCATAAGCATTCCAAAAACATCTTACATGACATACTTTGCATTAAACAATACACAGTTCCACTATCAGGGTGAACATGAATGTTACACAGTCACACCCTAAGGGTGTACATGGGGTGCAGTATGTCACGCCACGTCTAGCTCATTTAACTGCCTCTGTACCAGGGATCTGGTGAGGGACTTGCAGGAATTTTGTCCCCCTGCTCTTTGAAGGTGCCTCCACTCTATTATTAAACATAGCTCTTTGGGTGTGAATACTCCAGCTTAGAACATGCTCTCCGGGGGCATTCGTGTGAATAAAAATGTGACCTCTCGAGAGTTCCTGGAAAGCGAACACAGCAGGCCTCCAAGCATGGCCGCAGATGACTCATTATTCAGTTCAGGGAGATGGTTATGAAATGTGTTTGCGGTATTTGCCCTGCTCTGATGCATACAGACACTTCAGATGCTTCTAGTGGTTCTTTCGTCTTTGTAATTGGTTACCCTGACTAGATCATCTTGTGTATGTCATTGGAGTTTCTCTTTTATGCAGTGATGCCTTGCTGTGTCCGGCACCCGCAGTGCCAGGAGCTGTACATACACATAATAAAAGACAATTCTTCAACTCCTGTTCTCGCTGCACTAAGGGGCCGGATACAAATCATTGCAGAGCCACTGAAGTCATCAGTTGGGGCTTGGGACCATGAATCTCAAGGCTATTTTCCTGTCTGCACGGGGACAGGCTGGGGGGGTGTTTTGCCATCACTTCACTCTGTTTCTGCACAGGTTTTTGCCTGCGATATAGTCAGTTGTCCCTGAGCCAGGTGTGCATTTCAGCAGGCCTATCCCAGAGCAGCCATCTCCACATGGGACTCTGGAAGGCAAGGCGTGAGAGGCTCTCAGGCACCCCCGTGTTGAGCTCCAACGATATTTGGAGGCTGTTTTTAGCTAAGAGATCGTTCGGAGCATGTGCCACAACAGCACAAGCCAGTCGGGTCAGGAGGAGCTATGGATGGTCCAACTCTGAAACCCTCATCCTAGCCCTAGCGGGATCAGCACAAACCAGTGAGCAAGTGCTCAGGGCTGTCAGCAAAGGTCCCCGTTAATCTCGATTAGCCAGGCAGCCTGCAGCCCAGCAAATCATAAATGAAATATTAAGAACAGGACCCCATTCTTCTCTCTTCCCCCCCCCCCCCCCCCCGCCAACTTCCATGCTGGTGAGACTCCACTGGTTTGAGAAGAGCTACTCCTGATTTACACCAGCGTGACAACAGAAGCAGGCCAGACACTTGATCTTTCGCTATGTGCCTCAGTTTCCTATCTGTAAAGTGGGGGTGATAGCACATCCCTGCCTCACAGAGCTGTTGAGAGGCGATACCCATGAATACGTCAGAGACGCTGCCGTCATGGGGCATGGGTAAGAACCTAAATAGATTGAGGATCATCCCGGGGGAGGCCCTGGAGCTCAGGAAGCGGCAGATCTGGTTGTATACATATGTCCCCAGGGCCAGCAAAGGCAATGGCACGCCCGGCCTGCGCAGATGGCGCTAGCAGGACTGAGCTGTGTGGGAAGTCCAGGAAAGGGTGTGTGTTGAACACAGATGCCCAGCAATGCCCGCTGTGCAGAGCTCGGATGACAGGCTGGGGTTTGGCTGGATGACAATCTGACCACAGCTGACTGAACAGACAGAGGGCTGCCTTCGGCATCTAATCCAGTGAGCCTTAATTTCTTTGGTCCGCAACTCAGCACATGGCCCACACAATCGTCCCACCATCCACCGGAACCTGCATCCCTTTCCAGCTGTAAAACGCCACGGAATGATTATGGGCCTGTGAAGAAAGCCTGCGAGGTGCGTAGGTGCTGTGGGGTCACTGGATGCAGGATGTGAGGCGGCTGGGACAGTGCCGCTGCTGAGTTGGGAATCCCCTGGAACAGCTCACAACACGCTTACAGGACAGGGGAGGAAATTGGGAGGTGCTCTTGTGTTGGTTTGGTTTGGGCAGGTCCTTCACTGTTCCCTTGAGTTTGGCTTTAATAAAAATCAGGGCAATGGAAATAAACCCTGGGGCAGCGGATCGGTAACAAGGCCAGTGAGGCCGGAGAGTCGTCAGCACAGAGAGCGTAGCTGGGTTGTTACCATTAATAACCACGTGCAAACCAAGCAAAGGGGACTTCGAACTTCATGCCACACAGAGGAGGACAGCGCCTGTAGGAGTGGACGAGGCGCTCCCCAGAGCCCCCATCATAGGTACAGCAAGTGAGGTGCATTATGGGACTTTTCATCCTCTCCAAAGCACCAGGTTGCAGGCGCTCCTAGAGGCACAGTACTGGGCTAAGTGGCCTATTGAACTGACCTGACTTGTCTAATCTTTGCTTCCCTTGCTGCAGACGAGGCTGGTGCTCTGCTGAGACAAGCCCAGGTTAAGACAATCAAGGCAAAGTCAGTATGAGTTTTGCTGGACCGCACAGAACAGTGAAATGAGCCATTAATCCTGGATATTTCCTCTACCGTCCGTCCATCTTCACATGCTTCACGGTGCACGATCTTCAGCTCCTTCTGCTTCACTTTTACCTGCACCTGCTGAAGAAGCAATAAAAGAGACCTTACTCCAGCTCCTGACAATGCAAGGCAGGCTGAGCAGTTTGTGGGGCTTTTATTATTATTATTTCCTGAGGAGCAGCATCCAGAGGCAAATACTAAAACACGTCCTTGTACAGAGACACAAAAGACACAGAGACCGTGGGCTGGACTGGAACTTTCATTGCACCACCCTGGGAGCAGACCAGGGACCAAGTCATGGCTCAGAAAATTGCAGTTCCTCCCTTCCTCTTCCTCTTCCTCCAGGGAAGAAGGATGTCACTTCCCGTGGAGCAGCTCACTAGCCCCTCTGCACCCTGCCGGCTACTCTGGAAATTAAGGAGAGGAAGCCAGGGGTCCTCTCAAACCCCACTTCCTGCCCCACCTACTTGCTCCAAGCGGGAAGTATTGGAAAAGTAGCCAATGCTCTCCCCCCAGAATCACACTCGAAAGCATGGAGTGAAGAGAGAGGGCTCGGCTGCATGGCTGTGTCAGGGCTGTTACAATCCAGTCTAGTATTGAGCAAATGATGCACGGTAACAATTCATAGGAAGGCAACGAATTCAATATTATTTAGAGACACAATGCAACCCTTCCGGAAGGCGGCCAGGCCAGTGAGTTCTGGAGCCCAGGTTCCATTCAGAAAATCTGATTCCCGTGCTTGTTTTCAACCACTCGTCGCTTTCTCTTTGCTCCTGGCCATCTCTGGGGAGGTGGCGTGCGCTGCATTGCCGTTCCGGTCGTCTGTTTCTGCTAGGCTCCTGCTCGTCTGCCAAAGGCCTCAGGATTTCCCAACAGAGTAAGCGTCAGCAGACAGCACATGTGCTCACTCAGCCCCCTTTGGGCTTTGTGTAATGAATTTGTGAATGGTGGGCGGGCGGAGGACGTAACTAGCAGACTGAGCAGATGGCAAAGTCTTTGGCTGGAGTGATGTCTCCATTAAAGCCACCTGCTTCGATTGCCATGGAATGGCTCGTTTTCCAGGTGAGCCATTAAACACGAAGGGCTCATGGTAGGACTGGGGTGGAGGGGAGCAAAGCCACCTCTGTGATCCCCTGAGCCAGGAGCGGACAGGAGTAGTGGGGTCCCCAGCATCAATCGGACCCTCCCGTTCATCTCCATCGCATACAGAATGTGTGTGTGGTCAGAGATATGCATAAATAACGGGCCAAACATGGTGTTTACTTCTCTGAGGTGTAAATCTGCAGTAACTCCATTGAAGTCAGTGGAGTCATCCTGGTGAAGTTGGCCCAGTGAGCGCTAGATTTCCCAAGCCTTATTCCCTTGGCGGGCCCTTCCTCACCCCAGAACCCTCACTGACTCCATCCAGGCCCCTGGGGGGAGGAAGTGCTCCCCAGTGTGAATGTGGCACAGCTTGCCCTGAGGTTTTGCTCTGCTCACGGTCTCCCACGGCCTCCTGTCTCCGTGCAAAAGAAACGATTGAGCGACGGCTGCTGCCCCGCTTCTGCGGCTGGGCGGAATTCCACGCGCATGAAGTGCCGCGCGAATGTGCCGTCTTGTGCTTTAGCCCGATGCAGTGGGAGGGAAGGGGGAGAACATATTAACTGGACTGAAATTCCAAGGAAAAGCCACATTTCCAGGTGAAGAATCGTTTGCTTGGGATGGCACGAAAAAAAAAACCCCAACCCCTTCCCTTTCCGCCAGCTGTAGTATTAACATACACACCAGCGTGACCGGGAGCTACATCAGATCTCACAGGAGGACAAGCCAGGCTGCCTGTGTGTCCCTGTTCAAACCATAAATATCCACCGCGGAGTCTGTGGCTAGTAATGGCAGGAGTGGCCAGGGCGGAATCCTCTGATTTCTGAAGCCTGAATGTGCATTCGCAGAACATTGCAGCTTTTGCAACCCTGGCTCATTTTCCTTTGTGGTTCTGCTTTTTTGCCTGTTTTATTTGCATGTTCTTTTCCCTGTACTTTAGACTTCAGGTGAGTCATGCTTGTATAAGTGACTCATGGCTCTCTTCAATCAGATCGCTCACCAGCAGGCTAGCTTTCATAACACACCAAGCAGTCGTCTTTTAAAAGGGACCCTGTTGGTTTTTTTCCACTGAGGGTCAGCTTCTTGTCATAGTGAAACCTTGCCCAGAAGACAGATCTGGAAGTCTGCTTTCCTTCCAGGGTATTTCAGCAATGGCAACATACCTGACATCATTCCTTTGTGAATTTAAAAAGTGTGTTAGTAACCTTTAGAAATCATGAGACGTCTCCATTCTTCCAAAAGATCAGATTCGGGAATCAGATAATGAACTGTAGGGAAAAGACAATTTGTTAAACGGTATATCAAATTCTCCTAGAAAGGTTGACAAAAATGAGCCCTGGACACAGTTAAGTGGAGAAAACCTTTGGGGCATCTTATAGTTGGTACTTAACAAAAACAGTGTAATTTAGGGATTCTTGTACTCAGAAACCTTAGAAAGATATATTATGTGCGGGGGATGTCATCACAGGGTATGAGCTAAAAAGACAGCAGAGATTTCAGGTTCTGAAACATTCTTCAGCTACAAGAAGTGAGTTCTCTCTTTTTTCTTGTTGTTTAGCTCAGACAATAAAAAAGACTTGGTGTTTTCATCACAAGAGAGGGAAATGACCTATCTTTAATTAAACAGAGTTTATAGTGGGTAATAACACAGAGGCTGAGACTCTCAGAGCAAAGCATTCTGATGAGAACATTGATCATTTTATGCCTCCGTTAAGAGTTACTTTAGAGAAACCAGAAAAAAAATGGATGTTTTATTTTTGGCAAATTGCCATGTACCTTTTCGTTTGCAGAGCTCAGTCATCTGCTGCTACAAAGTGACTGTAACTGTTCTGATTGCACTGGAAGTATTTAGCCAAAGGGAGGTTTGCTTTGAGGGTCTGTGAGACACTTGCAGCAGAGGAGAATCAGCTGCAATCAGTGAAGCTAGAAAGGAAGTAGGAGACCCTCAAATCTTCAAATACCACACATTTGAATATACTGAGGCAGAACCTCCCTTTCATCCCAGAGCCATTCACCCGGGTGCCTGGTTTTGTATTCTACCAAGCAGGGAGGGAAACAAGAAAAGGTTCTGGCAGATTCACACACCTGTGACGTTGGGGCAGATCTCCCTTCTTTGTGATTCCAATGTATGGCCAAAGCATCCCTGAGTGGAACCTTTGTGCTGGCTGGTCCCTGCAAGTGGAGAGCAGTCAGCGTGCTCTCAAGGAGCAAAGGAGAGCTCAGTCAGGCCGCTGAGCAGCAGCTGCGGCGGGGCCTCCCAGAATGAAGCCGGTTTCAGTGGTCAGCAACGGGAAATGACCTCGCTCTCTGCCCCCCAAGCGAAGACAGTTTGTGTATGTAAAGGAGGAGCCAAACTCAGCCGTTATTCAGCCACATCAACTTTGGGGCCGAGACCCAGGCAAAGCGCTTGTGCTGTTGGGTTTTTTGATTCACGGCCTGTTCATCGGGCAAATTTCACACCTTCAGAGATTGGGACGCCCAGGCTGACCTCCCCTTTTTCCCCTCCAAATAACCCTACCCCTGCTTTTAAAATGGCACTGGCTGTAAAATACATACAACCCCCAGTGCTGGCATCATAAGGCTACGAAGAGGAGGACGCTGTAAATGAGTGTCCTCATAAAAACCAGTCAAACTGCACGGCAAATTCTATAAAGGCGCACTTCGCACTGGGAAGATGGTAACATGGGAGACCTCTGCAGGGTTGGAAGTGTCTCCGATAAGGGTTCCAAAATGTAGATGTTCATCCTAAATTACCCATGTCTGTGGAGATCTCCCCACCGGGCCCCTTGATCCACCATCCACGGGCCCTGCAGCAGTCAGTCAGCCGCCTCCAAATGACACAATGGCCAGCACTGGATTCGGGAGCCCCAGCTCAACAGCAGCTTCCACAGCCGTGCAGTCGGGCATCGCTTTGCAACGATCAGGGAGAGCTCTGCCACAGACATCCTGTGACCGTGGGCAAGTCTCTTAGCTTCTCTAGGCCTCGGTTCCCCATCTCCAACAGGGAGGTAATAGCACTGGCCTATG
Source organism: Emydura macquarii macquarii (assembly GCF_026122565.2). Taxonomy (NCBI): domain Eukaryota; kingdom Metazoa; phylum Chordata; order Testudines; family Chelidae; genus Emydura; species Emydura macquarii. The sequence continues at coordinate 2,542,818 of NW_027132905.1, read as the reverse complement.
CACAGGGGCGTTGTGAGGAGAAAGACTTTAGAGATTGTGAGACACACAGATACTCTGGTAACAGACCCTCTGAGGGCCCTAGACAGAAAGAGGGATGAGAAGCAGAGAACGGGAGGTCATTCAATTAAATGAATCCTGAACGTTCACAGCGATTCCTCTTTACACACAGTCTAGTACCGGACTAAGACTGCTCGGACGGCACTGGTGATTTTCCTGCAGGGCTTCTTCAAGACTTGACACTAGCCAGCTGCCCCCAGGAGCCCTCTCGGACTTCCCAGCTAGAGACATGCCACAGGGTGGCTGCTGCCTGTGGATAAACTAAGCCCAGCCCCCCTGGACCAGGGCAGGTGAGCCCAGTCCAGCTAATTAAAGAGGGCTGATCCACCCCTGGGCCTATAAAGGGCTGCTTATGGGCAACTGGAGGAAAAAGGACTGAGACAGGCTGAGCTCTGGGGAGGAAAAGCCATGCTGGGATGGAGCTAGCGCCTGTGATGCTTCGGGCTTGGTCCAGGGGCTCTGGAGCCAGAGACCCCTGGAAGATGCACCCCTGAAGCCGGCAGCCGAGGACAGAGAGTTCAGCCTATTTTCTGTGTGTCCAATAGCCTGGGTTAAAAAGAGAAACCTCCGTGGCTGAGGCTGGGTGTGACGGCGCATGCGTCAAGGCTAGGGAGATGCCTGACCCAGTGACAAGTCTATATCCCCCATATCACTCCTGAAGAGAGAGCCCTAGTGCGATAACCCTAGTGTTATATAAATATGAGTAAACAGATGTACACACGATGGGACTTAAGTAACTATGGCTCTGCCGGTTGCCCTTGTTTTCCTTCCTGCACTCCACCCAAGAGCCTTACATAACATGGTCTCTTGGTTGCTAGATTCGTTCTCTTCTGCAAAGGTCCTTCTCTCTAAGGCCCGGATTCAGCAGAGCACTTAAGCACTGGCTTAACCTTGAGGCATCCCAGTGGGACCACTCAGGCACTTCAACGTGTGATTAAGTGCAATGATGAATGAGGCAATGTGGTCTAGTGGATGGAGCACTGGATTGGGAGTCAGGAGCCGTGGTTTTAATCTCCTGGTCTGGTGGGTGAGTCAATTCCCTCTCTCTGCCTCAGTTTCCTGATCTGTAAAAAGGGGATAATAATACTGACCTTCTTTGCAAAGCACTTTGAGAGCTGCTCCTGAAAAGCATCATAAAAGAGCTGGGTACTAAATGAGCCTAAGTTAAAGGTTAACCTTTCTTGATCAGAGATCTAGAGGGCAGGCGCTAACTGAGTTTACCAAATGGTTGGGGGGGTTCTCTGTATCCTACACTATAGCCTGATGGTACAAAAGTACATGCAAAACTCGGTACCATCTGGGCAAGTGCAAAATGTTTTGCTTGGGTTTTTTTTTTTTGCATATTCAGGGCCTAATTCAGCTATGCCTCTTTATCCAGCAAAACTCTTATGTGCATAGCTAACTCTAAGCAAGTGTTTAAATCCCATTGTCCTCAGCTGGATTCAAGCCCAGGTTTACTTGCATGGGTAAACTAGGACATCCGTTCATTTTAAATATTATCCCTCTTGTTTGCAAATCACTGAAGAAATCATTCTGATTTGAACCAAATGCATGGGTCATGCCCCAGTAACATGCTCATGGAAATGATGGAGCTAGCTACTTCCACAATAATCCTTGGCATATGGGGAAAGAGGGCATCTGTCATTTTTGGGAGAGAATTTTTCTGAATGAAGGCAAAGCCAGTGAATGATTTTGCTTTTTTCTTGGGCAGTAATAATCTGGGCTGCACATACTGTGTCTGTACAGCACCTAGCACAGAGGGCCCGGGTCTGTGATTGGGGCTCTGAGGTGCCACTGCTATGCAAATAATGAACGGTAATAAAACGTTGATGGTATTCTGCACTTGCCATAATCTGGCAGCTCTATTGTACCTCCAGGGAGTCCACGGCCATTGGGCTGCTGGGAATTTGGGACAGGTTCCGTCCCTGAGGGAGGAGGACATGTACATCCATGGCTCCTAGAAAAAGTAATTACTGACACGGTGGTGCCTCCGTCCAGGAAACCTTACACTGCTTGCCATAGCAAAAGCCTTTAACAACAGAAGTTATACAGCATACAGAGCATGAGCGGCCTTTGAAATGCGCTGGGTTTCTCAAAACAAAACCAATTAAGGGCCCCGTCCTGCCAGCACTTTCCCCACAACACTTGTATTGTACACAACGCTGTATACATTTAACGGAGGATTTTGACAGCAATTAGGCACAGCTGGAATTACAGGTGGGGTGGGGGGAATCCGCCCAGCCCCAAGCAGGGACTCTGCCTGCCACGTCCTTACCCCCCTTGCACTGTGGGGCAGGAGAGAATAGTACGCAGCTGGCCGCACTGTTGGCTGGGAAATGGGGGTGTAGAGCCATGGCACAACCAGCTGCCGGCCCCTCCCTGCCCCCTCCCCACCCAGTTGTTCCCAGAAGGACATACCAAAGGTGCAGTTCCTGCACTCTCTTGCTCACGGGGTCTATGATTCTGGAGAATCCATTCCCGGCTACACAGCAGGCGGGGGTATCCTCATGGGTGCATAAAGCAAAGTCACACTGAAGCCCTTAATTCTTTAGGCTGCACAGACAGTATTCCCACAGAACCTTGTTGGCCATGGCCTCAGCTGAACATAAGATGCTAGAACTGTATCAGATATTTGGCTTTAGGCCAGACCTTTGCCATGGGCCCTACACCGCCGAACTGAAAGCTGAAATGGAAGCAGAGACTGACCTGATATACCGAGGGTTTTGTGTTAACCTGGAAACATAGAATTAGGCTTGGGAGAAGGCTATTGTTTTTGCAGTAATTTTGACAGATAACATCAGTTTATTTTTAAGCATTTGTTTTTATTTTTATCCATTTGAATTTTCACGGTTGTACAAAATTATGGAAGGATCAGACAGTGGGAGGGAGGAGACAATAGTTATTTTATGACAGTAGCTGCTGGGAGTCAAAGTTCAAACTTTATAACCACTAAAACACAAATTGTCAGCATCACATGTCAAAATATACAAAGTCAGTATCCTTAACTCAAAGTCTTAAGTTCTCAAGCAGCATTTTACTTACTTTGCCTCTCTGTATATTTTGATTATCATCAAGGGAAATATTTTTTGTCTCTTTGTGTGTGTATGGTGAAATTGACGTTACCGAAATTTCAAATCAAATCCATCCAAGCCTAAATATAACTAAAGCACAAAGTTTAGAGTTGGTGTTTGCTTAGTAAATTACAGCCACTTGCAGTGTATTGAGAAAGCAATTCAGATCCTTTTTTCCCCCCACCCTATAATATTGTGTTATTTTTTTCACCGAAGTCTATAATTAGTGCAGTGTTCTTTATTTCCTGCTGTTTGCTGTGACTGTTTGAAGCTGTTTGAAGATTTAAAGCTGTGTTCTCTGGTTTAAAAAAAGCCTCAGTGATCCTGGCTTTTAAACACTTGTTTGTCCTAAATTCACTTTAGCAATAAATCCTTTTATTTCCCCTTTGTTGATCAAAGTACATTTAAAATATACTTGTTGTAAAATAAGCAAAGTGATATTCCACATTTTTAGAGAGCTTGCTTTAGTATGTATGAAACGTATTTCTTCAATTCATTATTATCAGTGCTATTTAGTTGGATTGCAGTAGTGCCTATGGACTAATGGGATCTGGACCCCAATGTGCTAGTGCTGTACAATTGCATGACAGAAATATGATCTCTTCCCTTAAGACTTCCTAGTCTAAATAACTGCATTTGGTGTTAATATCTAGGGCCTCGCTCTCTTACTCGAAGGCCTCTTTACAACACAGGAAAGGCAGTGAGCAAGTGGAAACTATCCCTGCCTGCCACAGTGAGGCGCGATGGTGCTGCCCTGAATCGCCTCAGCATAGGGCAGTACTGGGAACAGAGAAGGGGAAGGGGGGGATCTGGAGCCTATGACACCTCAGCTGCTCCTGGCTGCTCACCGCCTGTAAGGGCTGTGGAGAGTCTTGAAGCAAGGACTTATCTACACAAGGAAGTTATTTGGAAGGAAGATAGGGTGTGAATTTAAAGTGCAGTGGCTATTCTGGGTTAGCTCTCTATGTGGACTGCTATTCTGGAATAGCGCTTGTGGAACAGTTTATTCCACAGTAGCGAATCCAGTCAATTCCCCCAGGTAGACAAGCCTGTAGTCAACACAACCGTTAGGCCTGGCTCCAGTGTATTGCTCACAGAGCATAAATTAAGCAGGTGCATAAGACTTTATAGTATCTGAATTCAACTAGGAGGGAACAGGGAACCTAGTTCAGGCTGCTGCTCCTGCATACTTGCTCCTGCCGCAGATGGGGTTCAAGCGTGCCGCCAGCAGCTGCCTTGCAAAGCCGGCAGAGCTCTCTAGCAGTGCTCCCCGTTTGAAAACGTCCGTGGCATGTTAGGTAAGATCTGTGCAGCAGCCAATCCTGTGCATGAATGATATGAATAGAATGTCCCGAACACACACCGCGTGTTCATGAAGATACACGCTCCCAGGGTAAACAACTATTGCTTCACATCAAAGAATACAATTATAGCGCAGGAAAAACTCAACAAGTGCCAGCAGCTTGCTCCGCAGCTTCAGGCCTTTTTATTGTCGTTCAGAGACTGCACGGCCATGTGGCTTGCCAGGGAAGCCTTACGAAACAGCCGGGGCGGGGCAGGGGAGTAATGGTTATGGAACATTTAGATTAGCTGCAAGAAATCCATTTCGCCAGTAGATGGAGCAGAAACATCATTTTTAATGGCAACTCCATGGTCCTGGGTGGTGGTGATCAGACATTGGCTCTGTTGCCATTATAAATCAATCAAACGCTGGCAAAAGTGGGGCGGCTTGGCTCTTAGCCACGTGTGTCACCTTGGGTTGAAGATTGCCCTATATAGAATCTGAATAATCACCCAGCTGCTGGGCCACATTCAAGTTTTCAAAGAGAAACAAATGAGAAATGTACCCGTTTTTTCACTTTAAAAGAGTAAATTTCAAACCAGATTTGGTTTTAACAGCCTGTTAGTCCTGAGTGTTCAGAGCCCTTCGGAAACATCTGTCTTGTGCTTTGGTGTCTCTTGCTGACAGATCCGTAACAGGCCGTGAGGTCTGAATTTCCAAGGAGCTGCCCCCGGTTGGGTGTTCCCGCAGGAGCTGTGTGAATGCCAGAATGGGGAGGAACCAGTAACTGAACAGGGGAAAAGGTAACAAATGCAAAAGCCAAAGGCAACCTAGTTCAGTGGACTGAGCACACCCACTGGGCAGCAGAGGCGCTTAGGTGCATCCCTGGATCATTCCAGGGTCTCAGGCGATCATTGTATTTCAGAGACCCCAGCCATAACCTGGGGATAACAATATTCACCCATCGCACAGCCTTTAGGGGACAGTGCACAGTCATTCCATCTGCAAGGAAACCCAGAGCTGAGCTGTGCTACAAGAGTCCATGGGCTAAATTCAGTCTTGGTGTATTGGTAATATCCCCATTGGTGCTGCCGGAGCTTACGTCATTATTATTTGTATTATAGGAGAGATCCTGGCTGAGATCAGGGCCCCATTGTGCTAGGTGCTGTACTTATACAGAGCAATCGGCAATCCCGACCCTGAAGAGCTAACAAGCAGACAAAGGGGAGAGGGGGAACCAGGGGAGCAGGGAGGTGAGATGACATGACCAAGGTCACACGGTAGGTCAGAGCCAGGGACAGCACCCGAATCACCTGGCTCCCTGTCCAGTGCCAACTATGAGTACAGAGCTCTGAAAATGGTCTGAGTTTATTATTAGTAAAAGAGAGAAATGACAGCTGAGTGCATGGGGGGAAGTTCGACTTTGCTCAATAAACAGAGTCTGTCTTTTTAGTACTAAAACAAATTTATTTGGATGAAATAAACTCAACTCCAGGTGCATTTTTTCATGGATGGTTCCCTTCCCTTCTCCTTCTCCCCAGCCCCTGTGCGAAGGCAGGAAACACAAATGTGGCCTCCGCTGGTGCCGAAGAACTTATTCTTTATCCTTCTCCCTTTTCTTCTTGTCGCCATGGTGACCCTAAGGGGTAAGTAAAAGAGAAGCCCCAGGGCGTGTCAGGGCTTTGGCAGCTGAGGTGTGTTTCCTCGTCCCTCTCTCTTGCTCACGCTCGTGGCATCCGCAGGGATAATCACGGAACCACGCTCGTCCCCATCTGGAACCAACGGCCTTGCATCACCCGCTAGCCAAACTTTGCCCTCAGATGGAGACACGCGACTCTCCCGGACACCCAACTTTGTGGCTGCCGTGGGAGGGGCACACAGAGGAGCCCGAGGGCAGAAGGGAGCCCACTGCGGTCATGCCGGGAAGCGTGACCGTGGCAAATCCTCTTTTGATGGCTATGTGAGCCAGACCACGAGGTTTCCCCTGGGTCGGGACGGGCGCCTGGACAGCTGTTTACAGGACGCGACCAGCTGTCCTTCAGCCAGGCTTTATAACCCGTGGCTTTGGGGATGCCATGGCCTGAGCCCAGGGCTTCTAAGAGTGATAACATTGCTCAGCTCAGGAGCGTGTCTGGGGCATGGTGCGGGAATTGGATCACTGACCTGGCAGCCAGTAGGAAAACCTTAGGGGTGGAGTCTCTGTTCCAGCAGCTCACAAGATTCGGAGATTGCAGATGTGTTGTGAACATTCACATCGAGGACCAGAGACAGACTGGGGCTTGTGTTGGGAGCTGACTCGCAGAAGCTCCCAGAGCAGATCTGACTTGCCCAGGGTAGGGGGTTATTTTCAAAGTCACCCCACACTGAATTATTCCCATGCCCATCTATGCCCATCCCTGGCACAACACACCTCCAGGAAAGGGAGGCAGAGAAGTCCCCAGACCCACTTGCCAACTCCAGCTGCAGCACTGACATGGCAGCAGCAGGGCTTCCTTACATGCTCCCATGTGATTTTGTCACTCCTTCCCTGGGCTGGCAGGGGCCAGGAGACGCTGAGATCTCAGAAAGGGTGAGGGGGGAAGGGAAAAAAATGTATTCTGCCACCGCAGTGACTAGACCCAGGCTGGACGAGGATGTTCTAATCTAAAGCAAGGGAGAAACAACCCCTCCCCCCCAGTAGATCTGGTAGGCCCTGATCAGTTCATGGTTACCTCTTCAGAATCACTGTCAGAGCTGCTGCTGCTGCTGCTGTCTCCTCCATCTCCATCTCGCTAAGGTGCAAAGGAGAGAAAGGAGTCAGGATTACAATGGGGCAGCACCACTGCACTGGGAACACAGCTTCCTTCCCAGCAGGGGTTAATGTCTGTCCAGAGGCGTCCTGGCTCATCGACTGTTGGCAGGCGAGGTAGAGGAAGAGCGATCACTTGCATTTTGTTTTGTTGCATTTACAACAGATGCCAACGTTCACGCTCGCTTCCTCTGTTCCCCGTAAGTGCATCGGCAGGGGAGGAGACATTACAATGATCTGACAACCTGACTCTCCCCTCCCTTCCCTGAGAAACTTGAGGCCGCTTGCGGAACTGTTTTGCGGCGGTAACGCACACAGTGCCACCGCCCGGCGAGGTGGGAAACCAAACCCTGTCCAAAGGGCGACGTGGCATGCACAGAGATTCCAAGATGATAAGGCCCAAAGGGAACATTACGACCGTGCAGCCTGCCCACAGAATTCCACCCAGGATGATCACAGCATCGAATTATCCGATGAACACCGAGGGACGTGCAGCCAGGGTGGCTGAATCGCCATCGCTCACGTGCCCAACATGCAATGACAGTAGGGGCTTGTACTCGGCTGGGTTTGGAGGGGACGCTGGGGGAGGGAAGCTGTCTGAAATGGAGTCAAATAGGTTTTAATTTGTTATTCTGTCATGGTTCTGAGATACTGAAATGGCAGCTTCCATCACACCACGGCGGTGGGAATCCAAAATGCCCCGACAACACATGGAACGCAGGAATTCTCCACTACTTCCTCACCTTTTTCTCCTTCTTCTTCTTTTTCTTGTCTCCATCTTTCTTGTCTTTCTCCTTCTCTTCCTTCTTGTCTTTCTCCTCTTTTTCTTTCTCCTTCTTGTCTTCTCTTCCAAACACTAAGGAGGAGAATGAGCGGACGGGTCATTCCACAGCAGTTCTAGAGGGAGCTCATCCCACGCAGCCGCCATGCACAGTGTTACTCATTGAAGGACAAGGTAGAAAGGGGTGAAAGGACAAGAAGGGCATGGGACGCCCAATCCTGCACCACTGCCAGCATTGCGCACGGCTTCCAAGTGAAGCCCAAGAGGGGAACTGGGCCTCATTACCAAGAGGAGGAATTGTGTTTAAGAATGTCATCAAGTCACAGAGTTTCAGGCCAGAAGGGAGCCAGATAATCTAGTCTGATCTGAATAGCACCGGCCACCAACACCGCCCTGCACCTGCACACTAAACCCAGCCCCCAAAATGAGACCACAGCCCGCAGGAGACTAGGCTATAATGTGCCACAGATAGAGAATAGGAGGCACCGAGGTTCATCCGTGTTCCAGGCCGCCACGACGGCAGGGAAATAATTAAAGGCGACAAACCCAGGTAATCCTGGCATGTGACCCGTACCCACCCAGTGCAGAGGAAGGTGAAAACTCTCCAAGGTCCCTGCCAATGTGACCTGGGGGAAAAGTCCTTCCTGACCCCACACATGGCATCAGTTAGACCCTGAGTATGTGAGCAAGAACCAGCCAGAGAGAGAGAGAGAGATTCACCCAGGTGCCTCCTTGGAGTCCTGCCCTCCCCAGCCAATGTGCCATCTCCAGCCGTGGCCAGCCCTGATGCTTCAGAGGAAGGAGATTTAAAAAAAACCCAGAAAAACCCTTCTAGAATACATTGGGGGGGCGGGGGAGGAAAATTCCTTCCCGGCTCTTGCAGTGGCTGGCTGAAAACTGGAAGCCTGAGTTATTAGGAACATAAGAAATAAACTGGAAATGAGCTGCCTCCCCCCCCGTCCCGCCACCATCGCACACGCCCATTCTCTGTGCACACCCTCCCCGTTTTCATCTAGTGCCTTTGCAAAGAAGGGACAGGGCAAGCAGAGAACGGAGCCTCATCGGCCTTCACAGAGAGGACAATGCCTTCCCAGGTTAGCTTCCTGCAGGAACGCAGCGACTCCATTTGCCCTGAACACCATCCCCTCTGCAGTGTGCAAGGCCGCGGAGGAGCAAGACTTTCCTCTCGCCTTCCCCTGGGCACAGTCTCTCCGACAAGAGGGGTGGGCAGAGCACATGGAATCGGAGGCCGACATAAGAGCCGAAGTGCAGGGGAAATGTTCCAAGTCTGGGCAACGGGCAGGAGAGTGGAATATTTACTGGGCAAGGGTAAGGGCAGGGTTTGCTGAGGTGTGGAAAGATGAACCGGCAGAGGGTCCTCCCAAAGGAGATTCCGCGTAGACACCTCCCTGCTCCTTTCAGTGACTACAGCACAGGGCTACGTGCAGTTAGCGATGTGCTGAGTGAAGAGCCCCGTGGGAATGTGAGGCTGGGTGGGACTCTGGGCCGGAAGCAGGTGGGATGAAGAGAGCGTTAGCTTCCACGACACTGCTTCATCCCACATCAAGCTCGCAACTACATTCAGCAGGGGTGTCCCTGCCTGAATGCCTGGCCACTCACTTTTTAAGATGGAAGACATTCCGCAGCAGCTACCTGGCTCTCCCACGTAGATTCAGAATATCTGGAAAAGAGACATCCCCAGGCAGGGACAGCAGTAAACAGAGAGGTTACAATGCTATGTGATTATCAGTGTGGATCTGAGCTTTTTGGCATTAAAATGATGGTTTCGGGGTCCCCAACACTCACCTTTCCTTTAACTTGCAGGTTAAAGACGAGCCCTGAATGTTTTAACACCTTCTGGAATGGTTCGTTTCCCAGGTTAATGGAAACCCTGTGCATACAGCATTAATGAGACTGTCTGTGATATTTCTTGCTGTAGCTTCTTGGTAACCAGTGTGGGAAATCAGGAGCACTGTTTGTGACTGGTCGGGGAATCTAACTTCAGTGTTACCCACCAGTTCTGGGAGAATCTGCTCTCCTTTTGCCGCCTGCCCTAACCTGGGCATTTTCAGATGGGCTACTCTAGGCTCGGACAGGTCACAGAAATCAGTCATGTCTCAACAATGAGGGTGAATTAACCATTGTTACAACTTCAGGGCTGTGGCAGATTCTCCATCACGTGAAGTCTTTAAATCAAGGGTGAATGGCTTTCTACAAGATCTGCTCCAGCCCCGCCAGAAGTTATGGACTTATTGCAGGAATTAGCAGGGGAGACTCTCTGGCCAGTGTTATGCAGTTCATCAGACTAGGTGATCACAACCGTCCCTTCTGGCCGTAACGTCAATGAGCCTCTGGGTGTTAAGGGGGTGATTACTTGTTTGGAGGTCTCCCAGGGTGACAGCATTACAGTGTCATTTTGAGTTTGAGTTACTATCATGGCAGCCACCTGGGAAGCAGGTGCAGCGAGCAGACTGAGCCAGTCACAGAGTCCTCCTTTTCCTGCCGAGTCCTGCCTCCCGTACAGCCACATATCGTATCAGCAGAGAATGAAAGCTGCTGGTGGTGAGCAAAAAGGAAAGGCCAAAAGCTGCTCACAGCTGTGCTGCACATGTACATCTGGGTCACCCATATCACCTCTCAAGGTCTCCACTCGTTTGGGAAAGGTCAGTCCTGGTAGATCTCTAGAGGAGGACACAATCCCCTCGCCCCGGTGAACGGGATCATCTCAGCATCAAGCATTTAGGCATACGTTCGCTTCGATGCACGTTTGCAGTGAATTTGACTGTTTGCAACATGCAGTGTGGGTGGAGGCTGAAAGCAATAGACGTTCTAACCCATTTCCAAAGCCAGATCCGGTTTGGCTGGCTCTAACCTAAGTTCTTTCCCAGTCTTGCTCACCCCACTTTCTGCAAAATAATTTTTCAGAAGGCAGCAGGCACTTCCCCAGACTATTGGATTACACAGCGAGCGGGTGGGCGGACAGCGACAATAACCATGCCATTGGCAAATTGCATTTTCCCCTTGAGGTTGAATGAACCAAAAGAAAAGGTCAAACCAGCATGCACTGTAGCTCAAATAAAACAAAGCTGCATATTCGTAGCGCCTATGCAAATATGTTCATCTGTATTTACCTATTGCCTGTGGGCACAAAGAACTTGCAAATTATAACACTCACACCTGCTGTAGTCTTGCCCAGGTGGACTGGTTTCTTAACTGAAATATTCCGTGTTTAATCTGTGCTAGGCCTGAGCCCCGGCACCTCTAGGCCTGGCAGTTCAGAGCCCCGGGACCTCTGGGCTTGCCGCATCAGTTATGAATGTAAAAATATTGCTTGGGCACCGACCCCTCTTTCATTACAAATGAAGCGCTGGCAATATCCCCCCTTCGGGAGTGCTTTGGAACAGGATTCAAAGCAAAAATGCCTGTGCCTGAAATCATACCGAGTGGGACCTGCAACTCAGCACTTTCCCCAAGTAGAATCATAGAATATTAGAGTTGGACGGGACCCCAGGAGGTATCTAGTCCAAACCCCTGCTCAAAGCAGGATTAACCTCAGCTAAATCATCCCAGCCAGGGCTTTGTCAAGCTGCAGCTTAAAAACCTCTAAAGATGGAGATTCCACCACCTCCCTAGGTAAACCATTCCAGTGCTTCACCACCCTCCTAGGGAAAAACTTTTTCTTAATATCCGACCTAGACCTCCCCCACTGCAACTTGAGACCATTGCTCCTTGTTCTGTCGTCTGCCACCACCGAGAACAGCCTAGCCCCATCCTCCCTGGAACCCCCTTTCAGCTAGTTAAATGCTGCTATCAAATCCCCCCTCACTTTTCTCTTCTGCAGACTAAACTACAGTACAAACTGTGTTCACGCACCTCAGATCACCCTCCCCGTTTCCTCACTGCTCAAAGTTCCCATGTAGCAAAGCCAGAGCGTAACTCCTCAGAAAGACACAAAGGAGAAGAAGAAAGTGGCCTTACCTGGCAGGGAAAAAGACAAGCGGCTTCCCAAGTTTCTCACTAGCAGGCAGCTCTGCAATTCCTGTCTTGTCATTTTGTTCTGTCTCCTCCCCAGTTCCCCTGCCAGAGCAGAAAAACTGGTTCCACCATCCTCCCCTGGCATCCCACGATACCAGTGAACCAGCCCAGGCGCACAATGAACTGCCTGCCTAACACTGAGTCATTCAGGAATTTCGGACCCACACGAGGCAGGTCGGGGATGCAGTGTAGGTTGGAAAACACCCACCACATGGACAGTTCGTGTTTGATCCGGAGCGCAGTGGGAGCAGGAAGGGGCTTCTAACACTCAGTCCAAAACCAAAACAGCCCTTTCTGGAAACCTCTGTTTGGAATGCTATGGGGCGGGGGGTCCCTGGAGCTGCCTGACGCTGTCAGCAACTCTGGAGTCCCAGCCGCTGCGTGTGGTGGGGCCCTCTGCAGCTCCGAGCCGCAGACCCCACAGGGCAGTGGGGGGGATCCGCCTAGATCTCCGAGCCCTGGGCCCCAGCTCCCAACCTCTGCAGGCAGTGGGGGGGAGACCCTGCCCTGCTGTTCTCATCCCACACCCCCTCCCAGTCAGCCCCATTTTGTCATCAATAGTTACTTTGAGTAAAAGCCGGGGCGAGGTCGCAGCTTCGGTGCATTTTCGTTTATTGCCCGCGAGCTCTCCCTGACTTTTACTTAAAATAAGCATGACAAAATCTTAACCTTAATCATAGTTAGCCAATACCAGTCAGGTATCAGGCCTGGTCTACACTGCTGGCGAAATTCGGCAGCAGTCAACAGGAGTAATGCAGCTAGACGGAGTAGCTAGCGTAACACCGGTCGACTTCATAACTCCCATTTAGCGCACCGTCTCCGCTGCGCCGAAGGGAAACGTGTACCCGGCAAGGCGGCACGACGCTTTCTGGGGAGGTGGTTTTATTAAATCGGCCTCTGGATCGATTGAGCGGGTTTTCCCTTCCGCTCCATCGAGCCGGATAAACCGATTTGACGGCAGTGAATTTGCTGCCATCAGTGTAGACAAACCCCAGCATCAAACATCTCCGGGATAGGCTCCGCCCTGCTTTTCCTCTTCAAAGCAATGGCCTCATCTCCAACAGCATTGCCTCAATGAAATAACCCTGACGATGCTTTGAGAGCCTTAGGGGCGGTGGAGCGGCAAAGCACATTACAAGAATGAATTAACCCAGCCCTCCTGCACCCCTGGGTGGTGGGAATTACCTTTGCTGGTTTGAATAACGAGAAAAATTGGTTGGGGAAAATGCATAGACTCATAGATTTTAAGGCCAGAAGGGACCATCGTGATCATCTAGTCCAGTGGTCCCCAAACTGTGGGGTGCGTCCTGCTAGGGGGGTGTGGAGGAACAGAAAGGGGGCGCAGTGGGGCAGGCCCCGGGCCAGCCCCCATGGGGGGGGGAAGGATGGAGTAACACCTAGTCCTACTCTGCTCCTAGCTCCATTCTGGCCCTGGACTGTGGCCCCATTCCCCACTGTGACCCCAGTGCAGCTCCGGCCCCAGCCCCAACCACGGCCCTCTTCCCAGCTCCAGCCCTGGCCCTGACTGTGGCCCCCGGACCTGGCCTCGGCTCCCAGCCCCAATCAGAGCCCCGCTCCCGGCCCCAGCTCCTGACCATCCAGAGTCCAGAGTCAGGGGGACACGGCTATAAAACTTGGGAGCCCACTGATCTAGTCTGACCGTCTGCACGTCACAGGCCACAGAACCTCACCCGCCCTCTCCTGCAATAGGCCTGTAACTCTGTAACTCTGGCTGAGTTACTGACATCCTCAAATCTTTGTTTAAAGACTTCAAGTTACAGAGAATCCATCATTTACTCTTGTTCAAACCAGCAAATGACCCATGCCCCACGCTGCCGAGGAAGGCAAAAACACCAGGGACTTTAACCAGTCTGACCTAGGAGAACATTCCTTCTCCACCCCAGACCTGGCAATCAGATAGACCCAGAGCACGTGGGTAAGACCCACCAGCCAGACACCCGGGAAAGAATTATCTGCAGTGATTCAGGGCCCTCGCCGCGTGCGACGCTTCACATTTTCAGGTGGGCTACCCTAGGCACAGCGGGTCACACACAACTCCGGCCACTGGAGATAATTAGTGGACGGGCCATATGCCAGCGTGGGCAAGCTCATCCTACCATCCCCGCCATACATTTATCAAGCTCAGTCTTCAAACAAAGTCAGTTTTTTTGCCCCCCGCCGCTGCCCTGGGATTCGCACCCAGATGCTTCAGTTCACCAAGTAAGTAATTCAGTCTGAACCGTGGCCCCAGTTCTGAGCTGAGCGCAGACACAGAAGTGAGAGGGGCGTGTCCAGGTGCCTCCTGGATTCTGCAAGCAGCAGGACACCCACCAGCCAGACCGTATTGTACTCCAGCCCAGGCCATCTCCAGCATGGCCCTCCATGGAGGGAGCAGATCAGAGCCATTCAGCTAGCCTTTAACTTCAGGGACATTGCCCTGCCCCGATGATATTCCCCAGCTGGCTCGCTGTGCTGACTCTGCAGCGCTCAGCTCTAATTTACAGTTTATTCTCCTACCGATCCAACCCAGCAACATCGGATATGCCTCTGGAACTGAACTGCTCGCCCTCCAGGCCAATACCTTCCAACACGTCCCGCCCCGCAGGAATCATGCTTAGCAGCATTGTAAAGAACCCATCAATATAATGTGATTAACTCCGCTTTACATTTGGTTATTCCTGGCCATTGCCCCTGAGTGTTTCTTACAGCGACTAGGACAGTTTAGATATGAAATATAAAAAAGGCCGATCCTGCCATGGCAGAAGACCACGCTTGAACCCATGGGAGCCTGCAGTGGAGTGTGTCCCCCGAAGGGGAGAAGGAGGGCTACAGGGAAATTGTGACCCACTTTGAGCATTTATGGCATGGAGCTGGTGAGTTCCAGAGGTGCATCTAAAATGTCTCAGCTGAAAGAAGAGAGCCTGGGGACTCAGTTTACAATCTCGGCATCCAATGGGAGCCAGCCCCGTTCATTGCAATTCTCAGGTGGCAGCAGCAGCTTAATATGCCTTCTGTCATCTTCAGCGCACACAGAGATGGTGACTTTTTCTTCTGGTGGTGACCTCGTCATGGAGATCCGTGCCTTTACCAGCTCCAGGCTGGACTCTAAAACCCTTGGAGAAAGACTTCAGCTTCTCGACCCCCCACAGCTGCTGTTTGAGCATCTCTCCTCAGTTCTGAGTCATGCCATTTAATTGTTTATCTGAGCCGCTTGGGGCAGCTCACTGAGGTTTTGCTCACATGGCAGCGCTTTGTTTCTTTCTTTGCAAGCCAGCTGGAAGTTGACTGCTCTCCCCGGGTGCATAAAAGAGTTTTCTGGTGAGCCACATTTGGATTTTAATAATACTAAAACAAATCAACAATCAGGGATAGAGCCGGGCCAGCGCTTGGAGGAAATAGCCATAATTCCACCCAGCACAGAATAGTTTTTTTTTTTCTTTTACATTAGCACAGCAGCTGGTGGGAGGCAGTTTTCTAAGCCCATGTGTAACCGAATCACACTGAATGAAAGAATATAATTACATTTTCCCCATGGCCTGCTCACTGCCTCCATGTTATGGGACGCTTATCTCGTCCAGAAAACCTCTCACCTCCCCAAAGAACAGCACCAGGAGCTCTCAAATTACTTCTAGCTCTCATTAAGTTCAGGCACCAGCCAAGGCTGAGTAATAGGATCTCTGTTCATTTGCAAATAGTGCAGTCAGCTATAGATCCAATGCAAGCACCTACTCAAAGGATTTGTCTGCTTTCTTGGGTAAACAAGTTCGACTACTTGTATGAGCAGGAATGATGCTATTATACCTTTGGTTATTTGGTCCTGTGGTACATTCCTGTTGAATATATAGTCTGCCAGGCCTGCTCCCTGATTCCTTAAAGAAGTTGAGCTGTTTGGGGTGTTTTTTACTGGAACGCTGTATGTATTTTAAAAGCTGCTGCTGCCGCCTCATCAAACTCGTTCTCCGTGATTCATTCTGCTCTGCTATCATTTGCTGTATTTCTCAACCTGTCAGTTTTATCAGAGAAGTTGGCATTTTGCACAGACTCAAGGACTGTCTCTTGAAAGCTCGTTTGCTTTCATTGCTTATTTCCCACTTGATGTCCCGGGTCTAGACAATCACATGCAATTCCTCTGGCACTAGCAGACTAAAGTTCAGCTAATCCTGCTTCCATAGAGATTGATTCTCTCACCCTTTATCATGTTGAGTGCCTTTCTCCACAGGCAGTCCCACTGAAATCAGACTACTTGCTAAAATCCCAGGCCCTGTGAACAGGGGTAGCTAAACCTGACCAGAGGCAGCAGTCAAAGAGGGAAGTGAAGACGGACACATCTGATTCTGACTATTTTCTTGCCTTTCTCTTACTGCGGTAGGAACTACTCAGTCAGCTTCATGGTACTAAAACAGATTCCACCTCACTGTTTGGCGATTTGGGCACAGGGACGTCAGAACAACACAGCGTTCAGTCCGTTAGTGCAGAAACTTTCTTTTAATCCTAAACTTATAACGTCTACATAATTGAAACAGTAGCACATCTCCGAGAATTTACAACATCCACCTAGGAGCCTGGATCTCTGGATAACTGGAGGTGGGAGGAGGGAGCTAAAACACCACAGTACAAATGTAAAACCTGGTACATATGGGGCTCAAAACCACAGTCAGTGCCTGGGAAAGGGAGCATGACATAAACCCATGCCTACTTGAAGCTTGATAGCATCGGTAGCAACTGTAGCCCCAGGTTGAGAATGGACCTTTGGCCTCTCGCCTATATACAGATATAGAAATGCTGCTCAGTCAGAGGGCAGGGGAGAAGGAAGACAGAGCGAGGTCACAACAGCCTTGGCACCCCAGAACTATACTGCCAGATTAGTTTTTGCCAGTTCATGACACACCAAACAGCATTGGCATTTTTTCTCAGCTCCTGGCCGCAGAACAAATGGTCCACAGGTGCTCAGATACTATAGTGACAAGCAGTGTAAGAACACACAGAATAGAATGGCATGTGAAAAAAGAGAGCATAGGGTGGGTGTGGGGTGGGGTGGTGATTCTTTCTTTCCTCCCCATCTCTTTAACCCTCCTCCCCCACCTCTCCCGATATATGATGTAGGATTCTCAAGGCAATGCATTTATTAGCAGCTCATGAAAGGAAGAGAAATCCTTGCCTTGATGTTACCACCAAAAGAAGGACAAATATATACATATATTTTATTGTAGTGCAGATTTTTCCAGACATTCATCCTTATTCCATGTATGGTTTTATTATTAGAAAAGTCAATCCAGCCATAGATTTGATCATTCAACCAAAACTGACGCAAGGATTTTTTCCAGGTATATAAAATTGGAGAAGCTGTTAGCAAAGGAGTATTTCTATAGTAAAAAAAAAAAAAAACCAAAAAAAACCCCACCAATCTCTGCTTAGCAACAAGCTGAATCAATGGAGAAGAGTGCAGGGTAGCACTAAACCCAGAAGCAGGGATTTGCAAGTCCTGCTAAAACCTGCAGAGTTCTAAGGCTGGGACTAGAGATTCATTGTTACTGATGAACCAATATTGAGGAAAGCAGATGTGACAGTCTACACTCGTAAGCTGCCTGGACTCCCTTCTTATTTCACTGAAGCCACCTCTTTCTTTCCCCGCTGGTGCAGCAGAGGCTATTTTTTCTCAAAAGAGACGGAGTGTAAAAAGTAACAAAACAAAGATGTTTTTCAAGCACAAAGAAAAAGACATCCTATGTGGAACAGCAGCTTCTGGAGCAGATGAGGAGTGCCAGTGTCATTATCAAGCTGTTTCCTCTCTGCCATATTCTAATAGCCTCTTACTGAGACAGGAAGTAGTGCAGTGCGACATTTTTATACAACAGCCTAAGAAAGTCCTTCAGTGGTATGAGACAAGCCACTATACACCCAGACAGCGAGTGATGTGTCAAGTTGTAGTGAGAAATTCTCTGCTACATTGTCTTAATCACTTGAACACAAACCCACCCCTTCTGGTTGCTTTTCATTTATTGCTATCGGGTCAGCACCCTGTTATTCTGGACAAATCAGCCCTGTTACAGCTTTCTTCTCACTAACGGGCCTACGTGTAACCCTGCGTGCAACACTTGTCTTCTAGAAGCAAACATCTTGCAGGAAAGAGAAATAGTCTTATTCAAAATCTCCAAGCCCCGATCAAGAACTCAGTACAAGACACAGCAGGTGTATGTTAGAGATTAGCACCCTTCAGCGAGCTGCTGCTTTTGTATATACAACGCCTCAGGGACCTTCGAGTCCGTTCTTTCAAAGCTGAAAATCACTCCTGAGAATCCAAGCCTCGCCATATCTTGTATCTAGTATGCACTTCGCAGGAACATAAGTGTGTGCCCTAAAACTCAGCTGGAGAGTTTGGTTAAATACTCATTAACCAGTTACCCTCGTCTTTCCTCTAGAGTGATTTAACTTCAGTCTTCCCTCAGAGAGCTCATTAACATAAGTGATGGCAGAACAGAGAGAAGAGTGATAAACAGTCAGCCAAAACGAGGGGTTGGGCCACACTGGGACTTGACAGTGGCATAGCTACGTCTCTCAGGGAGGTGGCTTTTCACACCCCTGAAAGACACAGCTAGGTTAACAGACGAATTCTGTTAACAGACAACCTAGTTACTGCCCCTTGAGGGGGTGGATTACCTACACGGCTGTGAGAACCCCTCCCATCAGCGTAGGTTGTATCTACACTCAAGTACTACAGAGGCACGGCTAGGGTGCTGCAGCTGTGCTGCTGTAACGGTTAAAGGCCTTTTCTACACTAGCATTTATGCCAGCAGGGTGTGAAAAAAACACCTCCCTGAGCAACATACATTTTGCCGGCATAAGCACTTGTGTGGACAGTGCTATATCGGCAGGGAACGCTCTCCCACCGACAGCTACCGCTGCTCGGTTAGGTGGTTTTATGATGTCGGCAGGAGAGCTCTCTCCTGTTGACATGTGGCTACACAAGCGCTCTTACAGGGGCATAGCTGTACCGATACAGCGGCACCGCTGTAAGTTTTAAGTGTAGGCCAGACCTAAAAGTAGACACACCCTAAGACACAACCTGTACTTTTAACCTGCTAGATTGCCCAGATGCCTAGACTACGCTAATCACATCCCTCATGTCTCTTGACAAATTGTACAGCTGAGACTTGGCCAGTCAGCATTTTATCATCACCACTGCAGTACCAGTGATCAAAGCTGTGTTTATTTTCTGTCCCCACCCCATTCCCAGGCAAGAGAACGGTCAAGTGGGCAGATCTGGTTTCTGCTCAATTAGCAGGATTAATTTACTGCTGTGATAATCCAGTTTGAGTCTGGATAAGAGAGATCTGTAGCACAGGTAGGAGTAGTTGAAAGGCATCTTGGATATATGAAGCACTGTTTGAAGCCTACAAAACAAAACAAAAATTACATTAGAGACACTCACTACCAGTCTTCTTTACTGCTTGAAGTGTGTATAATATATGGTCACTGCTGATTAATAGACATAAGCAATAGCAGGCTACTAATCTCAGATGGTACAAATTGTTTTCAGTTAAGACTAGTTTTTAAAACCAGTTTATCCCACTGGGCAAAAGGTGGCCAACCGACTCATAAGAATTGCCATAGCAGGTCAGAGCTGATCCATTTAGTACAGTATGCTGTCTCTGAGAATAATCAGTACCAGCTGCTCCCGGGGAAGACATAAGAAACCCTGCTATAGGAAGGAAGAACATGCCAATCAGGAACATTTCTTTCTTATGCCCTCAGTTAGATGTTTACACACTTTGGGAATCAGTTTAATTGGGAAGCATATGGACTGACACACTGAATGATCTGACCTGTCCAAGGTATGAACACAGCAATTTCTCACTTTCTAGCTATTTGCTGTAACAGTGACAGCTGTAGCAAAGTGTACCATTTTGAGCCACAGGGGTTCACGCAAAATTCCAGGTTGGAAGCTCGCTTTCACAGCTATCAATCATCAACTGAAACAAAGTTTCATGTCAAATCACACACGTCATCCCTGGTCCAGTTGGAAGCTTTACGAACTTTCAACAGACTTGGGCTGAGTTTCTAACAAAAAACAGGATGAGTTTCCTACTGACAGGTCTGCACTGCTCTAGCAGCTATGAAGGCCCCACAGCCTCCTGGACTGTGAAATCTGGAGCGCATTCAGGTAATACCTCTGAACGTGTGAAAGATCCTAAAGGAAAAGCAAACTGCAAAAACAGAAACCAGCAGCCCTTTTCCCATCCACACAACGGACTTGGATTTCTCACCACATCAATTTAGAATGAGTTCTCTCTCAAAAGATTAAATATTATGATCCCTATGAAAAGTTTCAGATCAGTCTTATTAGTAAGGCAGGATTAACATGTAAGGACTAAGTATAATATTTTGGTACATTTGTTTGGTTTTTGGTAGTTTACAAATATTCCAATTCTACCTTGCTTCTCTCTGAAAAATGGTTAGTTTATTTAAATGGAGGAAAGATGCATGTTGGAAAAAATTAATAAGAATCAAGTTTTCCTGGCAACACTAACACGGAAAATCTCATTAAATTACAATGTTTAGAAAGAAAAGCTAATTTGTTTTCTCTGAATCGGTACAATTTCTTATGTTTACCAGCTGAAATTTGGGAGGTCTTTTAAGGAGAATTGCCAAGTAGCTGACAGGAAAAGCAGACATTTTACTAAATGAAACCCCCCCTTCTGTTGCATCCTCTCTACACTGTTCTGAAGGGATTATGTTTATACTTGACCAAACACTGTGCCAGATGTGCAATGACTACACTAGCCATCCTCCCTCAGATATCTATTAAGACTTGTAAATTACCACTTGGGGAAGCAGAGTCTTAAGCCATGGTTTAGAAAACTGGATGGTAATAGGGATTGATTTGTGCGCCCACGTTCCAACATTAGCTTGGATTTGTAGCTGTAAGTGTATCATAACTGACCTCCAGAAACACTCCAGTGATTAACGGGTTAAGCACATCTGCCTTCTCTTTGACCTGAAAAGATTAGAGATATATCATCCTGCTTGAAAATTTGATTGCATTTCCTTTAAGCAAAACACAGGTCCACAGCTACTTTAGAAATCAGCACAGCCCTCTCACCTTCAGTGAAGTTACTCTGATTTACATCAGCTGAGGATATGGACCACAGTATGAAAATACAGACTTGCAAAAGTCCCAGCATACACCAAAAGCATGCTATATACAATGATGTGCACTGAACTTCCAGACCAACTGGGGATAGCTTCCAGAATTAAAGCAAGCTAATGTGACATTTATAACAAAAGCAAGTGCAGGCTAGGATGAACCACGACAATAGAGGGGTGTGGTGGAAGAAAGGGTCTTGTGTATGGGTTGGAATTTTCCCACCACTTCTGCTCCCAACATGTGAGAGGGTTACATTCTCCTACATCAATTACACCTTCCTCACCCCAGCCATTCTGTACTTAGTCTCCTCAAAGCATGTAAAAAGGTGTCTGAGCTAGATGGCTTTACTTCAGTAAAGTTCACTTTGAACTCCAAGCCAGGTTGCAAAGCTATTAGCTTTACAGGCTGCTAATGTGAAAAATCAGAAGGTCCTTATGAATTAGGAAGCAGTGAAGCTCACTGATGACACACCTGTGTATTTTTAAAATATAGAAGATTAGACAGCATGACAAGCTGGACAGCGGAACAAGAGGGACGTGACAGTATGAATGCATCATGATGCTGAGCTTGACTAACCAATCTCATTCCTGTTAAAGAAGAAGTAGGTCTTACCCCTACAGTTGTTAAGCATGTAGTGAACTCTTTAGATAGAGAAGACAATTCTTTACACAGCGCAATAGTCATTCTGGGAAAGGAAAAAGGAAAATTATGTTGTAAAGTGCTTTAAAAAAAAAAATTCCCTTTACTTCACAGTATGTTCCTATCGTCATCTGTAAAACAAACCACCCATTACTATATGTAAATTTTTCTTTAAAAACAAAAATATATATATAAATGTTTAAAGGTCCAGTTCAACAGAATAGCATATGAAAAATGAGATGTTCCAAATAAATATCTGAAAAGAGAACAAAGCTGAAAATCAGAAGCAGATTTCAGAGAACAGGAATGCCTGTTCAAAAAGGAACATGCTTAACTTGCTTTTTCATTTACAAGCAAGAAGTATTGCCTTGTTTGGAAAAGAGAAATAGTTGTTTTGTTTTGTTTTTTTACACACATGCCAACTGTTTCTTAATAAAATAAGTCCCTGCTTGTCTTAAGCAGTATCAGTGAAATAAGTCTGCTCAAGATAATTTTAATATTAGGCATCTAATGTGCCAACAGGCTAGCGAAATGTTACTGAAAAATCATTTTACATGCAGAGAATGGCTTTCTTTTAGCTATTTTAAACAGAGCATTTTGTGGGCTCAATTTTTTTTCTTTTTAAATGCCTGTCTTACTAACCTAACACAAGTTTAGGGCAAAATTCCCTTCTCTAAGCTACACGGAAGCTGTCAAATAATATTTTCCTTTCTCCATGTGTTCCAGTCGAGAAATTTCTATACGTAGGAAAGACAGACGGTCAAGGTCTTTTTAGTGGTGGCAATACTGCCCGTAGCAATTTACAACATAGATTCAATCAGATGTAAACTGCTGGCTGAGAACTACGGAGAGAACCTCCACAGTTATGCCTATGTCAACAGTAGGATGTAAGCCTAATCATATGTTATAGTGTAATTAAAAGGACTTACTGGGAAAGGACTTTGGCTCGGCCTGTGGCTGACACTTCTTGCTTCTCACCATGTAGGACCAATGCTGCAGTTTTGTGGAAGATTTCAATGGAGCAGGCTGTCAGTTCAGCCAGACTTCTAATGGCAAATGCATGAATATCCTGCAGGAGTTACAAAGAGCTCATTCCAATAGGTTTGCTATCTTTTTAAAATAAGATTTCTCTCCACTCTGCTCTCTTGAGGAGTTAACATAAAGATTCTAACTGTGGCTCGAAAGCCATAAGCAATCAGTTGTCAATATAGGTTAACGTGCCAGCCCCTTCAGAGTTAGATTTACTTTTCTCTTTCTCCTTTGCCCAGTTACCTCTACTGATGTTTTAACGTCTTGGTCAGCATCCCCTGAGTCCAGCTGTTTGTTTTCTTCACTCTTTTCCCCATCTTTTGGAGCTTCCATGTTGAGTCTTTCAATCCATGCATGAGCAGATTTCCTTGCCTGTGTAATAAGAGGCAAGGACACATCAGCATGGTACTTAATGACTGGGATGAAATCCTCCTACATACTGCAAAAGGTGGAAGACTGGATTTCTTTGTAAGAAACAGTTACTAGCCTTGTGTTGGTGGAAAGAAATGAGACAAGCAAGGCAGTTACCTGCTGCACTTTGCAGAGGGTTGAGTGAAATAGAAGAGAACTGGCTACTATGCACACACACTTTTGGCACTTGTTTTAGTTTCTTACATGATGTCCCACGACATCTGCTGCTTTAACAGCTCAACTGTGATCAAGAGGTTTTTTTTAGTGTTTCCAGTGGATGTTAGTGCCACACAGTGGACCACAATGGTATTGCAAAAGGGTGAGAAAAGGAGATTTTTCTCTAAATTTATAAATTGGTCTGATGGAGAGGAAGTTGCCTAAAGAGGAGTGCAGACACTGGGTTATGGATCATGAAACTGACCAGCAATAACCCAGTGTATGCACTGTAAGTAAGATGCTCGATAACTCCAGCACTGAGAACCTTGGAGGTGTTTATGAGCTATTCGAGAACATATAAGAAACGTTTATATATATTTTATACACAAAGGCAGCCCTTGCTCCTTTTCCACAGTTTCAACAGAATGGGCCGTCGTTACAGATATAATCTTCTGAGGAAGGCACATTTTTAACACTAGGAGACCAAGAAAATTCATCTTATCAAGGACTCCAACAGCAAATGCTCCTTATTTTTCTGTAATCCACAGGGGGAAGAAAAGTGCTTCATACTTTTAACACCTTCACCAGGAATTCCGAACCTGAGCAGCATCCCACCAGGTCTCCTTAGAGATACCCACCAGCCATCGGAGGACAAAAGGATAACTCACTGTGGCTAGCTTGTCTGGCTTGGTAGAGACGTGCAGTTCAAAGAAGAGTGCAGTTATTTCCTCTGTGAAATCTTCGTCTCCTGAAGGAAACAACGCAGATTGGCTATTGCTACAATAAGATAGTCTGTACTACACAAATAAGCAATAATCAGGAAATATATAGTGTTTAACCATGCAGCTTGTTTCTGCACACATGCCTCAAGGATTCAACTACACCGGCTGACAACCAATGGCTGCATATAATTCATTTTTAAATCTCATACTCCAGGAAGGATCCAAACCCCTCAAACTTGGTCTTTCTTAATGCAATTTATAGGGCAATATTTAGTTTTGAGGGCCTATAGACACGTCACTAGGACTAGCCTTTATCTTCTCAGTCCTGATTTTTTTTGCTAAAATAATTGTATTTTTGCAGCTAGCATCCAACCACAGCTGACATAAATCCTGCATTTCAGAAAACATCTGCTTGCACAGTACCTTAGAGAATTTTTAAGGCCATTTAAAGCCAATGGTTTTCCTATTATATATGCAGAGCCAGATGTTGACAAAACAGTAAAAGAGCCATTGGATGCATCATGTACCAAGACAAAAATTATAAATAAGGCTCTCGAGAGTACCCAACACTGAACACGAGTCAGAACACAGAAGCCATCTTTGCTCAGCCACTTGGGTAAAATTGAAACAAGAAAATCGTTTATGTTCAAATTAGTGAAAGCTTCAACAATGGGATGCTCCCTGCTGGGTCGGTTGTTTCAGAGCTTTACAATGTCCCTCCAAACGATGTGGCCAAAACTAGCAGAAACTTCTTTTTAAAAAAGACCTCTTTAAAAGTCAGATAATGTTACTAACAGCTTTCCCTTGGCTCCAGGAAAGGAGGGAGTTGGGAAGAAGTTTGTCTCTTGGGATTTTCTACATAGTTTCTCCCTTCACTTCCCTCCCAGCCCCGCCATTTTCTTCTCTCTCTCAAGACCCTGTATCAGAGGGAACTCCTTTCTTCTGCCCAAGGTGAGCTGGATGAGCCAATCAGTTCCCCTCTTGCCTTCTCAATGGGGTCCCTGCAGGAGGAGGAGGAGTTCTCCCCATCCTCCCAGAGATTAAGGGCACTGGCCCTCAACAGTGTTTCCGGCTACTGATAAGTTGAGGCTCAAGCAACCAGCTGAAGAATAACCCACCCTGGGTCTTTCGCACCTTGCTGTCAAAGATGAGTTAGTTTTAAACTGGAGTTTAAAAGCCAGCTTCCCCGCCTGTAAACAGGGATCCTCTTAATTACCCTTCTTCTCCTCCTCTTCATCGTCATAAAATTCAGCTAAGGAAAATGCTTCTTTGAGCTGTTCCAACTCCACTTTTAATGTATCTAACTCTTCTCCAGAGAGGGCATTTATAACCGACTTCACCTAGTTAAGAGCAATAAAAAGATTCAGAAATGCAACAAGAAAGAGAAACAAGATGGAAATGATACAGTTCAGCTGTATTAATGAGATGCTGATAGCAAATGCAGCTGTCCCTTTAGGACAAAGAGTTCTCTGCCATGCCCCATCAGGGAGTAATTGATTCTTTACCAGGCTTCCTAATGTTTCATGTTTCAAGAGATATTTGCCAAAAATTGAATAGGTGGGATACAATTTGTGTTAACCTAGTAGGATCACTAAGGTTAAAAATATCACTAACACTAACCACATGCCAGAAAACCTAGGAAGAACAGAATTGGGTCACACGAACCCTTCGTTGGACACACAATAGCCAAACAAGCATCAGGAATGACATATTCTGACTGTATGGACTTGGGGGTTGAGGTGAAACTAGAGAGCTGTACCTGCCTCTAATTACTTGAGCATAGGCATTTGCTGTAACTGAAGAAGCATCTGCTTATTGGCCCAGCTGGGAAGAGAAAAATTGATAGCTGGGGAAAATTCATATTTAAAGAAAACAAAAACCAGAAGAGTGACTCCTTTGTTACAGGCTGAACTAAACATACCATACTTGGCTTAGTGCTCATGATTTTTCATTTCCTGCCCATGCTTTCTGCTCAACCTGAAGTCACCAGCCATCAGAATTACATAAAAAATAACATAGTGTAGACAGAGCTGGTGGCACCATCTATTATTAAGATAGCCCAACACTTCCTGTAATAAGACTCTGTTTTCAGTTGCTTTTAACTTTGCCAAATTTTAGCCACTTGGGCTGAAGTTTTCCACGCCAAGTGTCTGCCTTAGGCTGAATTTTTCTGAGAAGATTTCAGCCAAATGGTCCAGCCATTTCTGGGAATGAGGCTAGGGAAAAATACGTTTTGTCCATGTTAACAAATTTCTGGTGACTTTGTTTTTAAATGCTCTAGCACCCCTGTTCTTTGGAGCAGAGACTTGAAATATGGCAAGGGTTAGGGGTATGCCTTGTGTCCGGGGCGAGCCTATTCTCACCTCTGTGAAATCTGCCCAAATTTGGACAATTATAAGCCTTTATATTTTTTTTTTAATTGCAGTTTGCAAATGCTCACTGGAGACTTCTTAGATACTAGCAGCAAAATTCTAGCTGAAAATTACGTCTACAAAAGCATGCTCTAGACCCAACGCTGAGCAGGACTTTCCTTTCAATTGCAGCTCTGGGCTGGCTGGATCTGGGCATGTGTACAGGAGGAAGACTGTCTTGGGACAAGGAATCTGAGGGGTGCAGAAATTGGCTGGGCAAGCACACCGAGCTGGAAGCTGGGGGGGAGTGAAAGGAGGGAGAGGAGATGGATCTGACGAATTAATTACATGTGATCATGCAATCAGACTGAATCATAATGCATACACACAAGGGAGACAAATAAGGTTTCACGATCAACCTTAATTCTGACATTTCCTAACTTTTGAGTGCTTGACATTGCAAACATCATAATGTTCTTTGAACAAGTTTTTTTGTGTATAAATATAATCTTTTCCCTCCTCAGCTGCACATATGAAATAGAGAGGAAATTGCTCAAAGCCATTACCTTTGAATCACTCTCTCTGGAAAGCATCTCCAAGGCTTCCAGATGTGAAAGACCTTGAAACTCATCAAAGAGTAACCCATAATGGGCTTTCTTCTCTGTAGCCATGGTAACCTCGGCAGCTGTCCGCTGCTCTTCTTTCTCCTTTGCCTCTCGCAAGACCTGAAAAGAAAAAGCAGAGGTGTCAAACCAGTGCAGAGAGAAACTGGAGAAGGGAGGCGAAGACCCGAGTGAACAATTTTAGGAAGCATTCATTGGATGCTAAAACTGAAGGTTCCTTAAAAGGAAAGCATAAGGAAGAATAAAAGAGAGAAACCGATCAGAGTCTCATCAGAGAGAAGCTAATACCTGTGATAGTGTGGAATTTCTGTTCATTAAGCCCTTTGTTTTCTTAAATCCAGGGTCTCCTTCAGCTATCACGTCCATTGTCTTCTTCCCAATGAATTCCAAGGCATCCAAACCTCCACTAATAACACTCTTCCCCTAGAAAGCAGATTTGCAAATTGAGGGAAAGCGTGTAAGTAATACTTCCGTTTGTCTAGCTACAATCCGTTCAAATTTATGAGTAAAGTATGGTTTGTACCAGAAGTGATATGGGTCAATGCTCGTCTTCCACACTGAGGGTAAAGAGCCCTATTGGAACATAGCTATTGTGATCACCAGGATGAGGTGGTTCCCCAAGTAATTTGGGCCAATCCCACAGAGGGTTATGTAGAGAAGGACTGGAGTCATCCCTAGAAACTCCACTGAAGTTAGTGGAGTTACTCCAGGAAGGAATCTGCCCTTGAATTTGGCCCGTTATTCTACAGGGAGCCAGAAAAGAGAGCAGAGCATTGGGGTGACATACTCTATGTTACCATGTGGTTGCATTCTCAGGCTGCTTTGTTCGGAGCCATTGCAGCATCAAAGTTTAATAGAAGGGGAGCCCACTTACAGATTAATGCTCAGTTGGAAGTGAAAAAAAAACCCAAGGATTTTCCACTGTGTATAAGAGTGTTTTCAAATATCTCTAATTTCAGACCTGAAGGCCAGGATAACCTGTTCAGAGTTTCATCACGAAAAGCCAGAGAAAATAAAGAGTAGAATCAAGGTTTGTTGATATGAGGCTGCCGAGTCAAGGAAAAATAAGTTGCTCTATTGCCTTGCTTCCCCACCCACCCGCTCACCGTGCTTTGAACAGCAGTAGAGATAGTGGATAAAACTCCAAAAGCTCCACTGATGGGCGAGGAACTGCCATCATTGACTCTGCCTGTACTGCTTGCTTCAGATCTCTGGCTTCCTGCAGTGGAGGGGGAAGAGGTGTTTTATTTTTCAAAACTCGCAAACAACAAAGTTAAGACTGTACACAGATATTGTCAGTTTCAGGCAGGCAACTGCACACATCTCAGACAGAAGAGGGGGCCGCAGCATGTGAAACAGAAAGAGAGTCAAGATCACTCTGCCATAACTCTAAGACTCCGCAGAGGTAACAGAAATAAGCACCGAAATATTATTTTAGTAAAGAGATGTCAATCTCAGTACATACAGAGCAGATCTGTTGAGTGTAAGATGGTGCTATTTTTAGACTGTCCCTTTTATACCAACCACACTTGGAGAAATTCAAACATTACAGTTCTTATTTTAATAATAAAAGCTGACCTCCTGTAACAACTTCGGCCTCTGAAGAGATTTCACTAGGGCTGGGGATCCCCAGGGACGTCTCTGCTTTTTCAATGACATTCGAAATACCTTGTCCTAGAGAAGACAATGCTATTACTTCAATCCTAAAGCAGACCTGCATTCACTTTAGCCACCAAGAAAGCAATGATTGCATCAGAAACAAGATTAACCCCCACGTGCTGTATACGGGAGATACAGAAGCACTAACCACATACTGTTATCCAGTCAATACTAAAAGCAATTGCAGTCTGGCTTGCTTACTGACCAGCATAAAGAATTCATGTTACATTGCAGCCTTTTATGCTGTATCTCACTGATTGGAAAGTATCAGAATTTTGTCAAGTCTTTTAATACCTCAGCTGGCCATTGTTTGTGCCAACTCCTTAAAAGCCTGAAAGTTATTCTGCTGTACATATCTCCCTACCTCTCATTTTGCTTTTTGACACACTTTGATTTCCTCCTCCTCCCCCCCCACCATATTCTGAACAGAGTGCTTGACTTTTGCCAACTCTTGCTTCTAAAACTGAAATCTCGCACTTTATAGACAAGCAAGACATTATAAGCTGGAAACATTCGTGAAAACTGAAGCCTGACTTTAGATGGCAAAAAGAGTGATATCAAATTAGCAAAATGCCAGCAGCCCTTACCTACTGTCGCTACGGTGGCAGAGGCAGTGGAGAGAAGTGACTTTCCCCAGTTCCCCCAGTATCCCCATCCTGTCTGAGATGCAACAGTGGAATCAGAGACCTTTATTTAGAGAAATAGGGATGAAAGACAAGACAGCAAAATGACAGACTGACCTCTGAACTGTATCTTTGTGAACCTCTTGTTTAATAGTAGTAACAACACTGAACTTCAGCCAGCATAAGCACCTATAGCATATCCACCAGTGACAGCCTCCTTGATCTTATCAAACAATTACTCAGCTAGGGTTAAATTCATCCTCCTGCAACAAGGCCAGAATAAGTGAACATAGTAATCGTCACATTGCATCAGAGCTGTGGTCCATCTTGTCCAGCATCCTGTCTCAGGTAGGCGTAGGGGAGCAGGAAGGAAGGTAGAAAAGAGAAAGTATATTTTTTTAAAGGTTCATAGGGCCTTGTCCCTGTCCCATACCTTTCTAGTATGGTCAGTGTTCTAATGTCACTTGTTCCACTCTTTTCTAAATGTCCATGGGAAAAAGCCAGTTCTTAGCTAGCCAATCTGTGCAATTCCAATATAACGCCATGACTTCATGCCACGCGTGGGGAGCGGTGAGACTACATTCAGAGCCCCATTTGCCAGTTTGATGCCAAACCCATTCAAACCAATGACATTTAAAATAATGCATTTTCAGCATTGCTCAGTGCGAAACTGTAGTCTGCCACAACTCTATTTACAGACTAATGTGAAAAGGCTTCATCACCGTTTCCAACACAACCAGGATTCTGCTGTGTTCTAAGTTCGTGTAATTTACCAATCTGCATGTTCAAAGAGCCAGCGCAGAAACATACTTTCAGGGCTTGATCCGGTGGCTCTTCTGCAGCCGCAGGCTCGCTGGAGGGTTTGGCTTCAGGTCTTTTCCGAGTCAGAGCCACAGGTTCAGGTTCCCCCTTTTTCCTATCACTGCCCTCAACGGATCCAGCTTCCTCAGCTCTCTGTCCATTCTCATCCTCCTGGGAGGCACCTGCCTTCAGACTTTCACTGCCAACTTTTTCAGACATGACTAGAACATCTCCTAGAAAACAAAGCAATTCCAAGGATGATAACAACCCGCCAGGATATTTGTGACATTCTTTTAACATACGACAGTGTTCTCCTGAACAACGAAGTGAGAAGAAATTGTTATTCCCTTCCTCTCCCCATATATACACTCCAACCCGTCCTCAATTAATTTTTTGAGAAACAAGGTGGGTGAGGTAATATCTTTTACGGGACCAACTTTTGTTGGTGGAAGGGACAAGCTTTCAAGTTACCTAGAGCTCGTCTTCAGGTCTGGGAAGGAAGCAGAATTTTTTCTTAGTCAGTCTGAACTATGCACTATGCATGATGGACAGAAAACAGTACTACAGGACTTTAAACTTCCAAATGTGACAAGTCACTCTATCTGATAGATATACCCTCCCAGTAGGAAAGGAAATGAGCAATATCTGTAAGTGCACTACAAGTACAAAGAAAGTGCACATAATTCTATCTATGGTTTGTCTCGCTAACCCAGCTTTGGTGGACTGTTTTTGAAAAGCGTTTGCCAAATATGAAAGAATAGCATGATTAGAAACGTGGGCAGTTGAATAAGCAGCAGCTTGTTTATCTGAGTGTCCTGCATTTATAGCAGAGCTTTTCTAAAGTGTACAAACAATTTGGAAATTCAAAGTTATGGCTGCCATGGCAACCAAAACAAGGATGCCAATTTATGGCTGCTATGGGAATCAGACTTTAAAAAGCCTGACTTTGGTGTACTAAAATATCTCAGGTAAATCACCGTAATAACACTGAATTTTACATTTATTTACAAGCCCCAGAAAGTCTGCTGGTGATGCAATCAGATCAGCTGGTTACCTTGTAAAGCACTGGTCACCTTTCCATTAGTAGAAAAGAAGAGACAAATCACTACTCCATCAATTTAAGATGACATTTCCAAAATCCTTGCTGCATGTACCTCATTTCCCCCTCTGTCTCTTCATCCCCTGCCTACATTTCCACACTCCTGGTATTTTACAAACACATGCGCAGCCTCGAGGACTTGCACATGGGATTTAGACACACGTTCTCCATCACACACAGGCCGTAAAAAACTTGACAATAGCAATAGAGCTCCAACACTCTCCCAAGGCTCAACGTCCACGCTCTTGGTCATCCACACTGCCCAATCGAAGGCAAATGTGACCCCAGTGACTAGAACATGGGCTGGTTTGAGACACCATGGTCCCTGTTAGCTCTCTTCTCAAACCCGGCCTCCTGCCCTCGCCCCTCCACGGTCTCCCCTGCCCTCGCGCCCCCCACCCCTGCCCCCCAGGGTCTCCACTAGCACCTCCACTCCTATCCCCCTCCAGGGTCTCCCCTTTGCCTTTCGTACTCCCACCCCCATCCCTGCCTCCCCTGGATCTCCCCAAGCCCTCCCCACCTCTACCCCCTCCCAGGAGCAACCCTAGCACTCCCCCAGGATTTAGCACCCCCATCATCTCCCCTCGCACCCCCGATCCCTGCCCCTCCCCCCCGATCTCCCCTCGCACCCCCATCCCTGCCCCTCCCCCCCGATCTCCCCTCGCACCCCCCATCCCTGCCCCCCAGGATCTCCCCTCGCACCCCCCAAACGCTGCCCCCCCCCAGATCTCCCCTCGCACCCCCCAACGCTGCCCCTCCCCCCAGGATCTCCCCATGCACCCCCGGCCTCACCTGCAGGTCAGGCCCCAGCCCGGCCTCCCCCGTCTCTGTCAGTGACAGCCCGGCCCCGCCACGTCTCCGCCGTGCCCCCCCCGGCCCGTGACACACACACACACCACTGGAGGACCAGCACCATAGAGACTGCAGCGCAAACGGGCACCACACCGCTGACCCCGGAAGGACACGCCGGGCTGACCCGGAAGCTGCCGCTCCGCCTCAGAGGCACTTCCGGGTTGACCGCGGCCGGACGGAGTCTGCGGCAGCG
Source organism: Emydura macquarii macquarii (assembly GCF_026122565.2). Classification (NCBI taxonomy): domain Eukaryota; kingdom Metazoa; phylum Chordata; order Testudines; family Chelidae; genus Emydura; species Emydura macquarii. The sequence continues at coordinate 2,510,501 of NW_027132905.1, read as the reverse complement.
GGGAGAAAAGGTCCGTTCGTCGGCGTCTCTTCCAGCGCGAGGGTGTGTGAGCGGCCCCGGGTAGGCGGCCAAGCCCATCTCCCACCCCTCGGTATGTCGCCGCGCCGTGACGACACAGCGTGTCACCGCGGTGACGTAGAAGTGATGTCATGGGGGGTTATCGGGGTGGAGGCTGGTGACATGCACGGCTTTGTGTGCGGGCAGCGCGGGGAGGCTGCGCGGCCGCGGCTCGGGGCTTCAATGCGGCGGGGCAGGCTGTGGGCTGCCCCCTGCCTGACGTCACGCTGCCCGGCCATGACGTCACGGCACGGCGGCGTGCTCTGCAGTGGCGCTGCAGGCTGTTGCCCTGGAGACGCCGGGGCGGACGGGAGTTAATTGGGGCTGGCTCTGGCGCGAGCAGGGGTTTGGACCTTTCCAACCCTCATCCTCCTGGGTTAACTCCGGGACGCCCTCTCTCCAGAGGGGGGCTCAGACTGGATCACAGGGGTCCCCTCCCGCCTGGGGCTCTGCAGCGCACGGGACGTGTTGCATCACAGCAAGGGGGTGCCCTGTCGTGACGTCACGGGGCGTCAGCCTGGGCAGGCCTTGCTGCATCCCCGTGAGCCATCGATCCCCCTGGCCGGCCTGTCCTGGGGTGATATTCCGACCCCTCCGGGGTCCTGGTCCTCATGTTTTGCCGGGAGGATTTGTGTGGGTTTTGTCTTCTTTTTTTATTACATTTTCAAATGTCATTCGAGACGTTGACGTGCTTTTAAAACAGAGAAAGAGCCACGGTCAGATTTCTTTTAAATTGCCATTAAAAAAAAAAAAAAGCTGCACTATATCTTTATTTCACACTCTGCCAGCATGGTTGTGATGAGTGAGCTTGTCACTAGGACAGCGTACAGTCTCTAGAGCCTTCTCCCCTTGCATGTTTTGTAAGAGGGAGAGACATTATAACGGTTAAGTCTTAGGCCTCACTCCTGTAAACGGATCTGTGTAACCAGGCCCTTGTCATCCTGCAAAGCCCCATCGTCCTCTGTGTAGCTCCAGGTGACAAGTGTTAGGCTCTGTCCATGTGAATGACATGCTCAATTGAAACCTTAATTCTTGATTCAGGAAAGCAAGCAAACGTGCTTAAAATTCAGCATGGCTTTAAGTGCTTTCCTGAATTGAGGTGAATTTAAGAACATGTTGAAGTGCTTTCCTGAATCAGGGCTTTGGGTACTGACGGAGGGTCTAATTCAAAGCCCACTGAAAGCAATGCGCCTTCTGATCAGGCTTTTTGGGCTTGAAACTGTGCACATTGATGTATGTGCTTACCTTCATGTAAGAAGTCACACTGATTTCAGGACTACACGTGAGTAGAATTAAGCAAAACCATAAATATTTGCAGGTGTGTGGGGCCTAAGAGAGACCCAATTTTCAATTTACTTAAAGTCTATTTTGAAATCCCATGTACTATAGATTCTAATATATATCACGTGGGGAAAAAATTTCTATTATCATACACTAATTCCAACTTTATTTTTTTCAAATGTATATTATAACAAACTACTTGACAGGCTATACAAAGATGATATATATAATAAGAGAATATTTTCTAATAATGAAAAACTAGGTTTGTGGGTGAAGTGAAGACAACATATTTTGTTGTTGTAGATGATTCTTTAAAGACAGGAAAATTCAGAGTTCAAGACTACAATCCGATAGTCCTAATGCTGGTTATTATGTAGTTGGCATATTTTAAAACTGATACACACACCAAAATAAATTCTCTAAATCGTTTGGCAGAATCACCAGTTAGTTAGGACAGTCTAGGGTTTGGGAAGTGTATCTTGGTTTTTTTATTCCCGTTAATCTAGGTATATGAAATGATGTTTTATCCAAGTGAACATAGAGCTATATAACTTACTGTCTGTCAGGTCCCTGACTTACAAAGACTTATGCATGTTTGTAACTTTAATTACTATGAGTAAGCTCATTGACAGTTAACTCATGTGAATTTTGCAGTTTGATAGCCAAAGACTTGACTCTCATAATTGTGTGCATCTTGAATATTTATTCCTCCACAACTCTTTAAGTATGGCTCAATAAAGGTTAAGTATGTTGAGCTTAAGTTCAAGTTCAGACATAAAGAATTCCAGTTACTACTGCTTTCTATTGCCTTGAGTAATACTTTCTAGAAGAATTTGTGATGTTTGCACTTTTCACATTTTATCCTCTTTTTGATTCCATTATCGGCTTCAGCAGCTGTTTTGCAAAAATGTAATGGTTGAGTAATATGGATTTAGCAAACCATTCTTTTCCAGCAGTCGATAATGAAAGATGATTGTCTGCTTAATAATAATGGGTTTGTAAAAAGAGAAATGCAACAAATAATTTATAATAAATCAGACCTTGAAGAATGTAATGGTAAAATTCAATGAAAATTCATTGAACATATAGAGGAGAGCATATGCAATTACTGAAGATAATTATCTCATTCTTAGGGAAAATGTTGCTTGATATTTCCTGTGCTGAAATAATTGACTTAGGTTTCTAATGTCAGTTTAGAAATAGAGTTGAGAGAATTTGAAAATTTAATAGTTTAAATTTAATCATTCAAAATGAAAATTACAATATCTCCAGCAGTTTTCTTGTGAATTTATCTCCACTGACTCTAAAGCATCATTAGTCAAGAGATTGTTAGATTGAATCATTGTACACTACTCTTGGTGTCTGATTCAATAAGGAAAATAAGGATGTGTGTTCACTACAGAGTTAATTAGAGTTATAACCTGAGTGCTGTCTTAAACTCAAATCCTGTCCACACAAAACAGTTAATCCAAGTGTGGTGGGGCTTTTATCTTGAAGGGGTTTAGACTAAATCTCAAGTTAGCACAACTCTTCAGTTGCTGACACATGCCTCTGTGCAACTCCAATGTGATTTTGCAGTGTGACCGGCACTGCTCTTGCTCGAGCTGAGCTAACTCAAGAGGAGTTAACTCAAATGTACAATCACTCAAGTTAATTCTGGAATGAAGATACACCCTAAATCTGCTCTCTAACTATATTGTACAGACTACATAAATGTATGTTAATGTTGCAGTAAGGTTATCATTTTAGGCTCTGATCCAGCAGGCACAGGGGTGTCCACTTGCAGTGCAGTTGTAGGATTGGGATCTGAAACACTTGGACCTGAGGAAATGTAGACCTTGTTGGTCATGTAATTGCAGCTTGCTCCCTTTTCACCTATCAGAACCAAAATAAGACATGTCAGATACACACAGCTCCACTTGACTTCAATGGGAGCTGCAAATGTGTATCTATCTGATGGCAGGTTTGGGCCCATTGTATATTAAAGTTACATTTACCTGCATAACTAATGTTTCACTGTTGAGTGACTGTCAATCACTCAACAGATTGTGCTGCGTATTTCCAGTGTCATGTCCAAGCACTTGGTCAGTTTTGGAATTACACCTAGAAATAGCAGTTCAACGTTAAAATTGATTCTTCCATTTATGATGTGATTCCATAGTCACATAAATAGTATTCCACTGAAAAGTTAATGGGAATGTTTTGTACTCTTCATGTTCCAAACACCCTCCCACCTTCTCCCTTCCCCCTTCCCCCCCCCCATTTCTTATCCTTTATTTTTCTTTCTGGGCTTCAGTCATACAAAAGTTTACACAGCACGTGTTTAACTTTATGCACTGTGAGTAGTCCTGTTGAAGTCAGTGGGATTACTCACAGGGTCCCATGCTGCCCCCATTGAAGTCAGTATCAAAACTCACTGACATTAGTCTTGCAGAATCTGGCCTGCAGTGTGTGAAGAGAAACACATGCAAGTCTGTGCAGAAGTTGTTATTTGTCAGGAAGAAGGACGTGTGCCCCTTGGACTGTTCGGCTGTTTTTGAATTACACTTGCATAGAAAACAGATCTTATAAGCTTTTAAAATAGAAATCTTTTGTCCCTAACTCAAAAATAAGTGTCTGGATTTTGCTCATCCTTTCCAAAACCATTCATCCCTGGAGCACTTTTATCTGAAACAGTTCCAGCTATAATTTTCATAAGCTGCTCCTAAGATTAATGTAAGTGAAAGAGAGGAAGGGGGGAAAAAGTCTTTCCTTCCTCCCCGTTCCTCCCCCTATTTTTACACTTTGGGCATTTGACAGCACTTTGTTTATAGTCAATTTCTCTGTTTTCTCCTTTATAGTCAATTTGTCTACCCTATGGGTATAGTCTTTCACACAGCAATAAGAAAAAGAGAGAAATCTTTTAAAATATAGAAAAAATATTATAGTAAAACCACAAAAATTGGTAAGGGGAACATGTGGAAACAGGTGTAGGATCGGAAACTATGTTCCACACTTTTTTGACTAGATTGAATCAGACCTCATATAACAAAAGTGGGGCCCAATGCTGTAAAACTTGGCTCACATGAATAATGCTTACTTATGAAAGTATCTTATTCATGTGAGTAAGGGGTTGGATGATGCAACCCCTAGGTTGAAATAACATTGAAGTTGTGAGATGAAATCCAAAGTGTAAGTTACCACTTCGGATTTAATTCATACTGTTGTTCTGTCTTCACCCCATCAAAACAACATGAGTGAAGGATTGTGTGTCCGTATAAACTTTGAATTTTCTTGCTGTTTGTTGTTTCATTTATACAACAGTTTATTGCACTTTATTTCTTGTGGATTAGAGGGAAGTATAAAGAGAAAGCAGAACTTCTGTGTTATAAAAATGTGTCATACAAGAAATGAGAACAGATATGTCACTTGATTGAGTTTGTGCAAAATATCCTTCTGAAACTCTTCATTTGTCTTGTACATGTTCAACTTTTCTTTATTTTTTAAAAATTATATCAACAGTGATTAGATCATATTATGGACTAACTGCTTGCCTCGTTTTTTAAAGCAAAGTAGTTTTCCAGTTATATAAGAACAAAAATATAAAATCTTAAGCCCATGAACTTCTAACATTGATTTATATATGTTTACAGTTGTGCAACTTAAAAAATCCAAAAGCATTTTTATATTAATTTACTACTAAACTGATATGTTTACTTGCCAAGTTTCAGCCCTGAATGTGTTTCTCAGTTGACATACAGACCAGAGAGAAATAAGATTTTTAACTGTAGTGCTAACAATACTATTTATTTACTTTATTATAAAAGCGATAGGGTTGTAAAGTTACATGGCGCTTCAGAGACATAAATAAATAAGACACGTGCCTTACCAGCACAATAATGCCAGATAAACTCAGGAATGTGGTAAAGGAAATAAAGGTTGTGGAGTTATTGATTAGGAATAAAGAGGAAAAGGAATAGCTTTAAAAGGATGATTCAAAGGAACAGAGCGTGCACCTGGGGGCAGAGAAATATTGTGCTATGGATAAGGGGGGTGAGAGAAAGGAGAGTAGGGCAAGATGATTGGGAAAAGCACAGGGAACAAGAAAGAGAGTAGAAAGAAGGATCCAAGGTATTAAAAACTTTGTAGATGAAAGATACATGAGACAAAGTGCCTCCAGGACTGAGTAATGTACCCGGAATATCTTGCTGGAGTGGTAAATTTCCATTGGAATGTTGGTACTTAAAAGAGGACCCTTGAGTTCCCCTGTATGGAAGGCGTTAGCTGTATCAAAATAAATCTCAGGAATGAAGGCAGCAGGCAGAAGTCCATAAGCGAGGGACTTTGGTTGTCCAATAGCAAACTTAAAATACCTTTTTTTAATTTAATTTTATTTTTTGTACTTCTGCAGTTAGTGTGTCTGGGACAACCTGCTGTAGCAGCAGCAGAACTTGATCAGCACCAGTATCTTTGCATAAGTACTTTCGCAGAGATGCCACTAGTGGAATGCAACTAACTAGGAAGCTCTATTCCTTGTCAGCTTGCCTGTGGGAAATGGCTTCTGCTCAGCAGTGTGGCACTAATTGAGTTCCTTCCACAGCTGCTGTCCTCATCCTAAAGGAAAAAACAAGAAGTGTAACATGCAGAAAAAAGAATGGGGAGAAGAGACAGGCTCGGTGCCATTCAGTGATATTTACACACAAAGAACAGTTGGAGCTTACTATATGTCTTCTACCTCAGGCTTAGACATGCCAGTCAGTTGAACCTTGAAGGAGGGTCAAATAACACTACTGTTTTATCTAATTAATTGATTTTGACAACAACAGCAACCAAAAATGGAGGGACAGAGTTGTCAGACACCAAATTAGAGATCCAAATGGTCTTTGGGCAAATCATCTTTCATAAAAATTTCTTAGCCTGCATAGTATATGGTAACTGATTTTCTGAATCCTGGATGTGATTAATCAATCTATCCTATAAAGGATCTGAAGAGCTAGAAACAAGTGCATTCATTCATAGAGTAATCCTTTGTACAGTGATCATCTGTCTCTGTGGCATATTAAAGTACTATAAGCAGTGATAACTAGTAATGTCAAAATGATGAGAAAAATGTATCAAGTGCTGCTGCATTATTTGTAAAAAGCATTAGATGTATCATTTATTCCTTTGTACTGTCCTACTTGTGAAATACAACCCTCTTGGCGTTAGTTATTGGTAGAACAGATGATAAAGATTGAAGTCAGATATTCAACACGGTGAAATAATATATCCAGGAAGATAACAGAGTATTTTAGTTTGTGTTTTTTCCCTTCAGAAATTGATTTTCAATGCCCTGTAACAGTCTGGAAGGAATGATGAGTCCAAGGAACACTTACTAGATCAAAAATATTTTCTGGTCGTGTTTCATGAAAATTATATATAAATGTTAACCTTCCTCATGCCAACTCATTCTTGGAGTTCAGTGTATTTACTGACTTGCTTTGCTTCTTGGTGGGGGGGGGGGGGAAACTGATATATAATAAAAGCATTGAAACTGGTCTCTTATTCTAATGCCATCCATTATCTTATCCATTACCTTAATTTTAAAAATTGTTTTAAAAACACCCCAACATCATTAGGAGATGCAGGGCAGAATTTGGCACTTCATAGCTTTTAAAGCACTTTCAAGATGCAAAACATCCTATAACTGCTGAATAGTAGTAGCCTTTAGTGCAATATTTTCAGCACCAGATTATGGTAAACAATGTGGAGTCAGCAAAATGTGGCAGCAAGAAAATTTGCCATGGGGAAAAACATCTAGACTTTAGGGCCAGATTTCAGAAGTGCCCTTCCATTTGTGCCCACAAATAATTGCAGATACAGTTTATCAGGCACAAATGATTGTGGGTGCATTTTATAGAGCTTTGGCTTCTAACTACTGATTGTCCCTGCAAATCAGTTGCGTAAGTGCTATAAAATGCACCCACACTTATTTGTAGGTGCAGAACAAGAGGCTGAGCAGATATTCTTTGGAAAATCAGGACTTGAAATAATTTAGATTATTTATTTTTTTAGATTACATTTTCATCCTTTGTTTTCCCTCTATTGTGAAAACTTTCTTTGTCTGCCATGTGCACAATCCACATTTTGACCCCAGTGGAAATGACACATTTCCAATATGTTGATCACTTTGGCCCTTTTCGTACATTCTTTTTTCCCCCTAATGTCTAGCCTGCCTGACACGTCTTATTCTGGATGGAAGGACAAGTGACTGGAGTACTGATCATTGCTAATACCTTCTTACCCTCATTCCTTTGGCATGCCCTCAGCTCGTCTCTGATGCCAAACCACTCAGCTGACTGTTTAAATTATTTTAGTCTGAAATCTGTTTACTGGAAATGAGATTTAAAAACCACACAGGCTTGGTATTATTAACAAACCTAATTTTTTTTTTTTTTTTCCAGTTGGATTTCCCATTTCCACTATTAATATCGATGGCCTTGAAAGTGCACTAGGATTTAGATTTTTCCAAGAAATTTTCTGCCAATGAACAAATCAAAACCGTCCTCACTGATCTTGGTTTAATGCAAACCGCTTGATCTTACGCATCCTACTCCTCACTCCAAGTTAAATGAAAACAACAATTTTCTCTAATCTTCCATGAAGCTCAGTTGTTGCCTGTTAGCTTTGATTGTTACTACTACTGGTCTGGCTGCTGCTTTTGCATTGGAAAATGTAGCTTCTAACAGGACAATTACACCTGGGTCAAGATCCATTTCTAGGAATGCTTCCCTTCATCCAGTCTTCCGAGTCTTGGCGTATTCTCCAGCACATCATGATATAATAGCAAAGGAGGGGACCAATGTTTTAATTGAATGTAAATTGAACATCAGCCAGTATGAATTTATCCTTTGGTACAATTCAAAAGCACAGCTGCTCAAGCAAAGCGATGAAGGTAAGCTCTGCTACTATCTGAGGTACTTCTATGGCCCCCACTATCATAGTATTTGAACACCACACAGTCTTTAATGTATTTGTCTTCACAACCATCATGAGATGTTTATCCCCAATTTACACATGGGGAATTGAGGCACAAAGAGATTAAGTGTTTTGCCCAAGGTCACACAGGAAACCTGTGGTGGGGCAGGGAATTGAACCCGGCTCTCCCCAGTCCCAGGCCAGAGTCCTCACTTCTGGGCTGTCCTTCCTGCTGTGATGCCTAATCTTGTACAGCAGAACTGTTTTGTTTCCAAGGTACATAATTAAAGCACCATAGTATCGGCTACATCACCGATTTTTCATTTTTGTCCTGCTCTTTGTTGCATGTTACACTTTAGGAGCACGAATTAAAAAATAATTTTCCACAAATTGACCTTTTCTAGCTGGCCATCAGTGTTTTCATGTCTTCTTGGCCTTTCTGAAAGAGAGGGATGATTTGATTACATTTACTTCTTGGTTTATGCACCAGCAGCTCTGTGGAAATCAACAGGATGTTTAACTGCTCAGGGAATGGTTTTGCTAGTTAACCATTGCTACAGAGGGAGATACTTTTTCTTTTTTTAAATTAAACACTTAATGGCTGAGAAAGTGTAATACTGCTTTATAGAAGGTGGGGAACATTCACTATTAGATAACAAGTTTTAAGTTAGGTCAAACTGTGAACCTGAGCTACCTGACAGTATCTCTTTACTGCTGTGCATATTAATTTGGGGTATTTGCCAACTTATGGGCAGCTAAAATAATCTTTAGATACCATCTAACAATTAATTGAAAGCAGAGTAAATGAAGAGAATGAGTTATGAAAACAAATGTTTTCTCCCTAATTTAATAAATGTAGGAAATACAATGCTGGCTTCACGGGCTTATTATTATTATTATTTATTATTATTTTTACAGGAGTTTTGTAACTCAGTAGAAGAGGCACAGTTGTGTAGGTTAAAGCAAAAGACTGGATCTCCAGGGGAACTCTGGGTTCTAACACTGGCTGAGCCACTTAGGGCATGTCTCCATTTCACACTAAACCCAGGCTCTGGCTCAGGTTTGAGCCCAAGCCCTTCTCCCGTCCACACGCAATTCAGTCTGACTCAGGTCAGCAAGAACTCAGGATCTTGTTGTGGGAGCAGGGGGAGTCAGAGCCTGAGTACATGTCCCACTGTGACATGGGCCCAAAGCCTGTCATTTTGCAGTATGGATGCAGGTCAAGTCACAGACCCAAGTCAGAAGGTCTGCGTAATGCAGTATGGATGCGTTAGCACAGCTGTGAGAGGCGGGGCCAGCAATTGTAGACCCAGGTTTACAGTGCAATGTGGATGCTCAAGAATGGATTTCGAAACACTAAGTCCACAGACCCGGGCTTAGTGTGCAGAGTAGACATACCCTTACTGACTGTGACTTTTTCCATGGGTCACTTAACTTTTGGCTTAGTAATCCCAGATGGAAAATTGGACATTCTAATTATAGAGAGCAAGAAATAAACACAGCACTATACAGCAGGTAAAATGTGCTAAATAAATATTGGAAGAGCTGGCAGTCTAAAGGCACTATCAGCACAGTACAGAACAATACAAAATGGAATAAAGAGTGGGATGTGAGTGCAAACCTATGGTAGAAAAGTACGTGTAGCATTTGAGTTGTACTTTTCTGGGTAAACGAGCTACAGAACGAAATCTCCACCACATTTGGTGTGATCACTGAGGAATCTTTGTATTATGCTAGAGATGCATTATTTAGTGCCAAGGCCTGTATCTCACTAAAGGAGTAAGTACAATTTGTTACATTTTCTTAATTATGTGTGTTTCATTACTGTACTTCTGGGGTTTTTTTGATCTTTAGGTGGAAGATGGTTGATCACTGACAATATCCTTAACATCACCAGTGTAACTTTTGGTGACCGCGGGCGGTATACTTGTGCAGCCACTAATCATGATGGCACTTCCTACTACGCAGTCACTCTGCGGGTTATCTTCACATCGGGGGACATGAGCATCTACTACATGATTGTGTGTCTGGTTGCTTTCACGATCATCCTCATTTTAAACATAACCCGTCTATGTATGATGAGCAGCCACCTCCGCAAGACAGAGAAGGCCATTAATGAGTTCTTCAGGACAGAAGGGGCTGAGAAGCTTCAGAAGGCCTTTGAGATCGCCAAGCGCATTCCCATCATCACATCTGCCAAAACCTTAGAGCTGGCCAAAGTCACCCAGTTTAAGACCATGGAATTTGCTCGATACATTGAAGAGCTTGCCAGAAGCATCCCGCTCCCGCCTCTAATCCTTAACTGTAGGGCATTCATGGAGGAGATCTTCGAAGCAGTGCGAGTTGATGATCCTGATGAAGTTGGTGAGGAAACCAAACAGACCCAAGCCCTTACTACCCAAGAAGCAATCTACCCCATCAACCCAGAGCTCAAGCGCAGTAATTCACCAGCAGGGGACTCGGATGATGGCTCCATGAATGAGCAGGGTCAAGAAATAGCAGTCCAGGTATCGGTCCACCTTCAGTCAGAAATACAAAGCATTGACACCATGTCCCATGACAGCTGCCATTCTATACCTTCCGAAGAAGAGGTCTGCTGAATCTAGCGAGGTGGAATTATGAAAGCTGCGTCTGATTTCTGTAGGGCATCAAGAGAAAAGGAACCATAGTCCAAAAGTGCACAAGAAATCATGATTTATTTTTCCAGAATATGAGGTGCCAAAATTATTACAAAATCTGTGTATTTTCCTCATCTAAGTGGTCCTGTAAAGATTTAAAGCCTGATTAGATGAGCCCATTTGGAATACTCCTTAGCAACAATTTTGCAAAGCAAATGTACTCTACTGGAAACATTTCACAAAGGGGATGATTCACACTCCATTTCTTGGTTGCCTCAGTTACTGTATTGGAGGTGGCTAATCTAAGCCAAACACCTGCTATAGGATCCTTTCCTTTGTGAACTGTTTCTTCATATACACATAGAAATCTGAATTCCTTCAGATTCAATTCTGCCCGCATTATCGTCATGACAATTTGAGATGTCTGCTCTTTCTGAACTGCCTCTTGATGTGTGCAGCCCGTCAGAACTGTGGGCTTTGGCAAATCTGCTTTGTGTATTATGCTTCTGTGTTGCCTTCAAAACGTACTGTACTTAGAGTAAGGAATAGTGCCAGACTATGCATCTGGATTAAATTAATTGTCGTAGTTTCAAAGCGGTTTATGGAATAACCAGGGATCTCGGTTTTTCATGATTCTGCAGAAATTTACCCAAACTTCGTTGTAGCTTATGGGAAATTAAATCATAATACTGGCCATTTAAACATGGTGCTGATTGCCAGGTGCCTATCAGGAAAGCAGCACTGCTGGTATTATCTCTCCCATGACCTTATTGACTTTACTCTCTGCAGAAAATCCAAAGGCTTGTGGTGTGTTTGACATTGCTGTGAGCAAAAGATGACAGGCTGGTAGTTATGCAGTTGGTGGTTGGTGGCCCTAAAAAAAAAAAAACCAAACAAACTACAAATCAGATGTCTCAGGCCATTGTTTCTAAACAACATTAACAAGAAAAGTAGGGGGATGGACAACATGGAGGCAGATTCTTAGCTGTGGCTAGTATTTGCTGAGTGCAGAAGGGGAGGGAGGCCACAAAGGAACTAGTTGTGGCTCTCTGATTCTGCCAGCCGCAAGTCACGAGTGCAGAAGCCCTCTGGCCATGCCCCCTTCCGTCACCAGCAAGCACCCTGTTGCAAGAGCTGCAAGAAGGAGTAGCACAGGAGCTGGCCACACTTGCTCTGTGCTGGTTAGGGATTCTCCCATGCCAGGAGATTCCTCAGCTGTGGAGATCCAGTCCCTAGGAACTGGAATGTAGATGAGAATCTGATCCCTAGTTTCACCCTTTGGTGCTGATCTTTTCCTTTTTTTTCCCCTTCAACATTTACAAGTGTATCTCTTAAATAGTATTTTATATCCAGTTGAGATTTAAACATATGTAAGGCTTGTAAGCACTCCACAAATTAATTTCTTACAACTACTGGAAGCATATTGCCATAGAATTTTAACGACTTGGCAACAGGAACACCATTTAACTTCCCACAACTGTTTCTTTGCTTCCTGTTATTCAAAGGTGACTTGAATTAGCGGTTTCCGGAGGGAACGTTCAGGATTTGTAAGAGGTTTTAAGGTTATGTTTACAGGAGTGGAGGTGGATGGCAAACAGGCATAGAAGTGCCATTCTAGAAAGCAGGGTCATCTGCAGTTATACATCCTTGTAATAAACGGTGTAAATAAATCATATTTATCTGACTGTATTAGGGAACTAAAAGTTTTAGCATTTTTCAGTTCTTTCCATAGAAGCGTCTGAAGCCAAACACAAGACCGACATAACAGATTGAGAGGCCTGTGTTTGTTAGGACAATAGGAATTGCTGACTGGATCAGCCCAGTAATCAATCTGCTCCAGTCTCTTGTTTCTGACAGTGGGCTGTGCTTCAAAGGAATAGATCCTGCAATAGGTATTTCTGGAATAACCTGCCGTTAGTGATAGATTCTTCCTCACCCCCAAGGTTGGCTTATGCCCCTCTTCATTTTAAGGGTTTTTATTCCTTTCTCAGCTCTTGTTTGTTTTTTCTTTAATAGTTTCGGTTATAACTCTGGATATTCTTGTTAGTCATATCAATGTCCAATCCTTTTTTACATCCTGCTAAGCTGCTGGCCTCTGATTCCTAGTGGCAGTGATTCTACAGGCTGACTGTGCATTCTGGGGGAAAGAATTCCCTTTGATTGATTTTGAATGTCACAGGTCAAAGACGTTAAGGCCAGAAGGGCTGATCATGTAGTCCGACCTTGGACGTCCCCCAGGCCATAGGGTGTCCACTACGCCATGCCTATCTTTCAGAGAAGCTGGCTGTGCTCCTCTGTCAAACCACATATGGTGACAGCATCCTTGAAGTTTTTGTACTCATGTTATAAATGCAATTTGGAGATGGAACCAAAAAATCAAGGCTCCTTTTAAATGCTTCCGAACCAGCAGATACGCAATAATGATTGACAAACGTCTCATCAAAAATGGCAGCTTGCATGCAACAAAATGACACTGGATCTATGTGAGATCAGTATAAGAGAACAGCTCCCGATTTAACTGAATCTGTTCTTTAATTTGAATAGTTTATGTAGATAACACTGTGTTCTTACTAAACCAAGTCAGTGTGTGCAGATCTATCTGTTTCATGTAGTGTCTATGTAGAAGAAAGAATGGCCTAATGGAACAAGTCCTGGAAATACAGACATGATGTGCTGGAGAGCTTAAAAAAAGATTCCAAAATCAAATGGCCAGTTTGCCATAGTAATAAGTCATTTCAATTCTGGGAGAGAGGCTGTTCTGTAGGATTTTCAGTACATAAGCAGCATTTATTAAATGAAGGGCCCAATCTTGTTTCCACTGAATTTGATCGGAATGGGGTTGGAACCCTGATATGATATCAACAAGCATATTGAACAGATTCCTATGACACAGAGCCAGGATGTTGATGACGACATGTAGCACTGATAATTTCCAAATAGTGAATTCTAACATAGCGGTTTCCAAACAGGTTGATCTGTTATCAATGAAATGGGAATATCTATTTCTGGTTGAATTTTTTTGATACATCGAACTAAAATGTATTTTGGAAAAGTTACTCAAACATTGTACATGGGTTTTTTTTTAAACTCCTTGTAAATGATACAAACTTTGTCGTGGCTGAAACTAATGTCTGACAATCAGAAGGCTGTTTTATCTTTTCTTCCTAACCTCAATTTTTCTTTTTTGATACTGCAAATTCTACTTGTTAGCCAAGATCGTATCTAAAAGTAACTTTGTCATAGTTATTTGTATTCTGTAGAGTGTAATGTGACTGTGTTATGTAACAACGTAGGAGTTCATACTTTCATAAAATTAACTGGTAGATTTGCAGAATAAATTTACCAAAAGAAGAAAACCTAGAGTTTTATGATCTATTTAAATTCTCTTGTATCAGAAATCGGAGAAGAGGGGCTCTTCATAAAGGGTTAATAAACAGCTGTCTTTAGCTAATGCCAGCAAAGCCGTTAAGCAAACTGGTAAAGGTTGCCTGTGTATCTGATTTATCTGCAAGAGAATTTGTGCCACAACATCTTTGATTTGTCATTTTATAATGTCCTAGAATCTCTATGACCATCTGTAACAATTCTTACCAGCTGCGTAAACAGATGGCTACAGAACAGCCACCCTGAAATGATTTCAGTGAGGTCTTTGGTTTCTTTGTTGCTTCTTATAGCAAGATAAAAGAGTGGTTACAAATTGCAGTCTTTGCCTCCTCAAACCTGTATTTGCTGTCCCACACCTGGGAAGACAATTGTTCTGTTCTCCTGTATTTATTCTAATCTTAGATTTTGGGAGGCTTTTTCCTATGGTTTGACACAGGTTTCTTCCGCGGAAGGAGACACGTAACTAATACAACACAAATCTACAGCTGGCATCATTAAAACTTCAAGGGGTAGATTCTGCTTTGCCATGCCTGTGAGCAGTGGTGGGTGTATAAAAAAATCTTCCTCCCACTTGCTCAACTCCGATAGGGCCTGGCAGACTCCCAGTTCCTGCACTCAGAGAAGTACAAGGGCGCCTTCTCTACATTTCCTGAGACAGAGGAAGTGAGGCTGTGACTCTTTGTGGGCCAGCAGACCCATTAGATGCATGGGGGGTGAGAAGTAATCTGCATCCATAAAGTGCTGTAGGAGCATGCACATGCCCTGAAGTTCTGGGTGCTCCCTGGGGAGTAGTGCAGCATGAACACTATGATCCAGTGCTCAGTAGAAGTGCAGTCAGATCTACCATCAAAGTTTTAAGTGCAATCTGTAGGGCAAATCTTGTGTACACTGGGGCAACCTTATTAAAGTAAGTGGAGTTGCACACGTGTAAATGAGAGCAGAATTTGACCCTCTGTTTTGATCACAATGTTCTAAAAGTTAAGTTCCCATTGTCAATTTCTGCACGTGTGGGACAGTGGAATTCAATCCGAATCTTCCTCCACTGCAATGTGGATTTTACTATGGGGATCTGACAGCTGAAGGAGTAACAATCAGGACTGGGGTCACTTTTCAGTCAATGGTAATGTCTAATGTTTAATGGGCACGGTAATTCCACTTCCTGGGGATGCCTTTGATCATTTAAAGATGCTTAGGTCTCTTTCATCCTGCTTCTGTGTGTCTGTGCCTCTGCCCTTTCATCCCCTCCATACATGTTTTGCTGGGTAAGTGTTAGGAATTGCTTCACCGCTGCTTGTTCTCCTTCCCCAACATCTTACACATGCTGAGCTGCCAGGCTGGGTCTGGTAGCTGCTGCTGGCGCCAGTACTATTTGAGTATCAGGATGTGGGCAGGCACAAGGCTGCCCACTGCTAAAAGCCCCGCCCCCAGCCTAAGGGGAGGAGCTATGGGACATGGACTCAACTAATTACAGGGGACAACGAATGAAAAAATGAGGATGGGTGTGGAGGTCAAAGGGCTAAACAAAGGGAACCTGAAGGGGACACTGAGCAGAGAACCCCAAACAGCGCCCACTGCTCCGTGACGGTAGCCAAGGAGTCAGTGGACGTGGCCCAGAGGAGCTCTGCTCAGAGACGTGATCGGACAGAGGAACAGAAGGAGGCCCCACAGTTGCAGAGCAGTGCTAGGTAGGCAGCAGGTTCACTCCAGCCCTGTCCCTCTGCAGATAATGTCTCCTCCAACTCCAATAATGCAATGGCTTCTGCAGCTCCTCAGCCTGCAGCATTCCTCATGCAAAGAGGTCTTAATGAGGGTGAAAGATATCCACTGGGGTGTGCAACGAAGAGGATTCTACTGCGTTCTCTAGAACCATTCAATATTTCCCCACATATTTCACATTAGTGGTGCCCACATTTGCGTAAATAACCAACATTTCAAAGGTTTTTGGTTTATCGTCTCCTTTGTGGAACAGTGTACGTTTTCCCATTGTTCATTTTTTGACAACTTAACTTTCAAGGGTAATAAATGGAGGTGAAGGGGGGTTCACAAGAATAGAGGGAAATATTTCATTCAGCCATCTTAGATGACACTGTGGGTTTCTGATGGGAACTGTGCATGCATCACCTCCTCTTTACAGATGCTTGGTTGTGACAGCCAATCTTTCACAGCATGGCGTGCGCGCAGTTCCATGCTAGATTTGAAACGCTTTATTTGATGGACTTTCAGGCATGCTGCAGAAGCTATGTATTTACCAGGGGCTGGGGGACAGTGGAGGTACGGACCTGCAGGTTAAGGGGACTGTTTTGCTGCTTGGATTTATTGGCTTGCTGTGCTAATTCGTTATTTCCACGTAATTATTTTTCAGTGCTGGACAGTGACTTTTAGAATCATAAACCTCATTAACTATCAGAGCACTTAGAGCTTCTTTTTTTATGGGTGGATCTTTATTGTTATTTAAAGCTAAAGAAATAGGATCAGTGGGATATTTGTCAGAATAAAGGTTTTGGCTGTGGACAAAGAGACGGGGTTGGGTTGAAGTGACCTTGCAACGCCAAGAAAACAAGGCTGAGCGCAGAAGCAGCAGGTTGGCATGGCCATGCACATCACAGGTGAGGGAGGAGCTGACAGCAGGAGAAAGGAAGTTATCAAAAGATGTCTAAAGAAAGAGAGGGAGAGAGAGAGAGAGAGACGAGTCGTGATGAAGCAATGGGCTGGAGAGGAGCTGGTATATTTATATTGGAAGTTCTTTGGGACAGAGACTCTTTTTTGTTCTGTTTTTTTACAGCGCCTAGCACAGTGGGGAAAATAATTCCTGAATAATGGATCAGAAGGACAGAGTTACCCTAAGACAGCTCATGATCCTACATCCTTGTATCATAGAAATGTCGGGCTGAAAGGGACCTGGAGAGGTCATCAAGTCCATCCCCCTGCACTGAGGCAGGACCAAGTCTACCTGTTCTTAAAAACCTCCACTCTGCCCTTCCGACCGCAGGATCGGTGCAGCTCACAGCCTTCACCAAAGCTAGCAGCCTGGGAGGCAGGGCAGGCCAGGGCTATTGTCCTCATTCACTGAACAGATGAGGGCTCAGGCAGCGGGGGTACGCGACGCAGCAGCATGTCGGGCGCTTCCCAGCGTGGGAAGACAGACACGCACTTGCTGTGCTCGAGCTAGCCTGCTAAACAGAGCGATGTGGCTGCAGCGGTTCCAGCCAGCCACCCAAGTGTGTGCCCAGGGGGTCGGACGGTTTTGTTCTCAGGCAGCTAGCCCAAGCCGAGATCCATGCTGTCACTGGCATGCTGCTATTTTAGAGCTAGCACCTGTCAACCTTCCCAGCCAGGAAAGCACCCGACCAGCTGCAGAATAGATGTACGCAGAAGGCCCAGCTCCTCAAAGGTATTTCAGTGCCTAACTCCCGCTCTCCTGCCTGTCAATTATTTGTATCCTTAATTTAAAAGAAACGGGGACTCCTTGACTCTAAAGCATTCTCCTTTCATTGCCTCAGCCCTGCAGAAAAGGAAGGAGGCCAGCTGGGTCCATCCACCCATCTGTCCAGCATTTTGTATCCTGTAACTAGTCCCTCGAAACGCTTGTCTAACTCCATTAAGAATAGGTTCGCTGTGGTTGCATTTCACAGCCTGCTCTGTATAGTCAATCGCCCCATGTGACATTCGCCCTGCGGTGGAGAGTATCACCCCAGCCCAGTCGCAAGGAGCACTGCTGGCAAAGCAGCCTGCATGCTGTGTCCGACAAGGAGAGCAACTCTGACCTGCCTCCAGTCAGTCAGTCAGTGCATGGGGAGGAGACCCGGGGGCAGGGAAGGTGGCATGGGACCCAGTGAACCGGATCTCTCCTTGTAGGTTCGGACAAGCCGCATCCACCATTCCAGCTCAGTGGGCAGCCAGAGCAGGGCTGAGCTGCAGCCCCATGGTCTGCCCTTGAGCTGCGGTGTACACATGCCTGCTCAATGCTCTGCACAAAGCCTGCCGGCTCTGCTTTTAAGAGGAGGGATTTTATCCTTCCCACACTCACACCCTGGTAAGAAATCTCCCCCGCGCCAACTACAGTCCCTCTCCTTTGGCTGGCTGTTTTTGTTTTTGATCTCTATTAATTTGTAGTTTCTGCATGACTAAAAACGTTACAGGCCTTAGTGGTGGGAGACAGCCCAGGCTTTGCCATGCGGGCTGCCTGGCCCAGGATCCTCTCTCCTGCAGTAGCCAAAACCTGACACTTGAGAGGAAGGCAGGCAAATAAAACCAGTCAGTAGGATTCACCCAGCCAGTTGTATGACCCTGTGTATCAGCTCCCTGGGGCAGGGAGTGTCTCCTTTGTTATTTCCCTGTGCAGCACTTAGCACAATGAGGCCCTGATGCTTGATTGGGGTGTGCAGTGCTACGGTGATAGAGAGAATAAATATGAATAATGTGCAGCACAAGGAAAAGAGGAATCCCTATCGGACTCCAGCAGGGTCTCCATCTATATTAAAGTGTGACAGCTTGATTACCCTTATCACTGTCCTAACGTGCAGAGCTGCAAATGGGATTACTGGTCATAGAAAGCTCAATTCCTTATGGAAGAAAAGGCCCACAGACTGCGGCTGTAATCTCAAATGGCCGGTTAACTATAAATCGCGTTCCTTCCCTGCCTTTTCATTGCGTTGTGCGCCTGTACTCAGCCACAGTAAACGTTTTCACAGCGCTGCCATCAAACCTCCATTCCAAGCTGGATCTTCAGGCTGTTTTGTCGCAGCCTCATCCGCTAGACCTCCAGGTCTTTGCCCTTTTCAGAAGCTTCACGTGACGCACACGCCGTCGGCCCATTGCAGTCAATGGATCTACTCACATGCTTCGCTGTTTGTAGGATCAGGGCCCAACACTGGGCATTGTACTCAAGAGGAGGGAATATGATGCCACCCCAGTTTCAGTGAAGCTTGGATCTGAACGGCATGTAATTTTCTGTCTCTATGCTGCATCAGAGATTATTTTGTGCTCCAGAACAGAGGTGGAACATTTCTTTCCCTGCTTTCCGAGTGTCCTTTACAAACTGTGGTCCATAGGATCATGGTAGTATTGCCTTGATTCTCATCCACTGATATAAAGGGGACTGGCACTTACAGAGAGAGGAAAAGTGTGACTAAGGTAGCCAACTCATTTCCCGTGAGCCCCACCTGACTTACTGCATTGGAGTGCCAGAGCTTTGCTTTAAAATCCAAATGTCCTTGAACTGGTAAAACAAGGCGCGGGCCAGGTGTCTGTGTCTATTCTAATCGTACAAGGCTGCTGATCACATGCAGCTTCTTGTCACTACCAATAAGCCCCAGCTCGTTTAAATGCTAAAACCTGGCTCCAAACTCCACCGAGGTGTAGAGGTGTTTGGAGCCAGGGCTTTTAGCTAGTCTTAAGCTGCAATTGACATTGCCAAGACAGCCAGTAAAACTTCAAAAGATACTGAGCTTTCCCCAGGGACCACGGTCAGCCAAGAGCCAGTGGGGGGAGAGAGAGAGGGAGCTACCCGCCTGTGTATTCAGCACCGCAGCCTGTGTAGCTGTATGAACCTACGGAAGCGAGTCTGCCTTGGTAACCATCATCAGCAGACATCACTGCAGGCAGGTGTAGTAAAGATGGGGTCAGCTGCAGTAAATCTTTCTGTGTTAGTGGTACGCAGACCAACAAAGGCACATTGGAAGCAATTGCCTCACCCCTAGCAAAGCGCTGAGGTTTGAACCTGTCGTTGTGTCCGGCTAACACTAGAGGCGGCTCTTGTTTTGAACATGGAAGGGAGATGAAAGGAAGTGCCATGCAACATGAAGAGTTCGTGCAGGCTGATCATTTCCAGGCCTGGGGAAGGAGCTGCTGGCAATCATAGTCTCTGCGGGCAAGGGGCTACCAGCGGAGAAGTGGCAAGTGCGCCGTTGGTAGGTCGTTGCACACGCTTTTTCTAAAACAAAACTTGAGTGGCACAAGGAATCAGCCGCCCCCCCTTAAATGAGGTTTTGCATTAAATGCAGAAACCAACACTCCATAGAGAGAAGCCAGAGCCCAGAGTTCAGATGAGGATGTGAGCTTTCGCTGAGCGGGGACATGCTGCTCATCCGGGCCTTGCAAAGGACCCAGGCGATTGGCTGGGCTGCCCGGGTAGAACTGCAGCTCAAGGCTAAATGTTCCCTGGTGGGCTTGGATCTGAGCAGGAAAGGGTTAGGTGTCTATGCAGCTGATACAGCTGGGGCTCATCAAGCTACCAGGGCCAGCTGACCTGAATAAAAGGAGGAAGGAAGCAGCAGCTTGTTTTTTGTGATGAGGGGGGGAAGGGTAGACTCATGATTCTGAAGGGAAGAGGAAATCCCACACACCATCACCTGGCCTGCAGAGGCTTTGAGGAGCTCTGGCCTGGGCCTGTCGCTGATGGGGAATTGCTTTCACTTAAGGGAGCCTTTTGAGAACACTGCCAGGGCATCAGAGAAGCTTCTCACTCGGCTGTTAAGTGAGGCAGGCAAGGGGAAATGTTTGCTCCTAATCTAAAGCAGTGAAAACGCTGGGGAGGGAGAGTTGCTGCTCTAGGCAGGCCCCAAGCAGAAAAAGAGGAATCATTCCTCTCGCCCCACCTGCCGTGGCTAGGAGCAAAGTGGTGAGCGCTGGGGACTCATCTCCACTGCAGCATGTGGCACTGCAAGGCCCCCGCTGCTCTGCTCACACGCTTCACCCACGTGCAAGCCTTGCACTAGTGCACCAGAATTCACACTGCGCTTGCAGCAGGGCCTAGAGAGCTCCCCCCAGCCGCAGGGCCCCAGCGTGCTCTAGTGTTGTACAAACATGGCCCGGAAGATTTTACCGTCTAAATAGGCAAGACAGACACAGCCCAGGTCATTATCCACGTCTTACAGCTGGGGGAGCTAAGGCACAGGGAGATGAAGTGAGTTGCCACGATCACATCGGGAGTCTGGGGGAGAGCTGGGAATTGAGCCCAGATCTTCTGAGTCCCAGTCCAGTGTCTTAACCAGCCAATATGTATGTCTACACCTTGCTGGGGCCTCATGTGGGCAGCTGGCGAAGCATCTCCTGGACACACCTGGTTCTGTGCGTGCATCCCCTGGACCTACCTCAGCTGCGCCTGGTGGTGAAATGAGAGAGGCAGCGCAGGCCATTCCTCTCACCCGCGACTGCCTGGCAATGTGTAATAGTCCCCAGGATAATATCTGATCCCATCCCATGTATCTTATTTATTACAACGTCCGAAGGGATGCGTTACTGCACTGCCAGCTGCACAGCTGCTGCAGGAAGCAGGACCCCCGGGATACTAAGCAGCCACCGCGTAGTGTTGCTGAAAGATTTGCAGGCAGTGCTGGGCGTGGACATGCAGGCCCAAGGCAGGAGGGCGAACGTGAACCCACTGCATCCTGCCACTTCCACGGTTCAGTCGCCTGAGTGTAAGTTTACGCAGTTTGCTAGTGTAGACAAGGCTAAGCAACGCTGCGCCCTAGAGTGAGGCTTCCCTGCAGGAAGACTTACCGAGGGAACACAGCGAGCCACATGCAACCATGCGGCGCTCGCTATCCAGCAACACATGGCGCCAACCCGTTCAGTGATCCATTTGGGTTTTCCTTTTCCATACGTTGCAGATGGGCCCGAACGAAAGCCTGCCTCCAAACACCCGGGGGAGCGCTGGGCAAGTTCCGCTCGGGATCCATGCTTGGCCAGGCAGGGCTGTCTCCGCAAAAGCGGCCACGTCCTGAGGACGTGACTTGGCTTTTACTCCGTCCCTCCTCTCAGGCAAAACGTTCCGTGAGCTCAATGGGCGTTTGACCCGGTGGAAGCTGAGTCAGTCGCTGCAATGCTGGCTGATGCACTGGGAAAGGACGGTGGCCAGGGCCTTAATCTAAGGAAGCCTGCTTTCTCCGCGTCCCAGCATGCCACCAATGTCAGTTGGGTTTACCCTTCTTCTCCCACTTGTATAACTTGGTTTACACCTTGCAAACCTCCCTCCTCATTCCCCCACAAAGGATCTTTCCAAACAGCTCCGGCTCCTCCTGAATCACACTGTAAGGCAACGAACCGTACCGCATGGATTGGACCGGCTTCGCTGCTGCGTGGACAGGGACTGATGGCATGAAATCAACTCTGCGGCTGCTTTCTGCTAAGGGCGTTATGCACACTGCACTGAAACCGCAGCCAGGGTTAGTGTAATGGCAGTTATCCTCACCCCATCCAGTTCCTATCACCTCCCCAGCCTGCTTGAAATCTGTCCTTTCCAAACCGCAGAGAGAGATGGCCACATCTGCGTGCCAGCCTCATTACAAAAAACCTATTCATCCCAACCGAGATTCCTGCCAGGGGAGGGTAGCAGATAAGGGAGGGTTCTGTTTGCCCTTCTTCTTCTGTAGATTAACAGATGTGGCTCTGACTGAGGAATTTAATGATTAGAGTAACTGAATTACAAGGGAAAAACACTTCCTGGCTTTATCTAACACGGATACCACAGGCTGCACTTTTCCTCCTTTTGTGTGGTCCTTCGTGGCTACAAACAGAGAAATCTCACAGCTGCCAGCTCACCGTCCACGTGGCCCAGGGGACCAACGGCATGTCCTTCTGCTCCCAACGGTCAGCCTGATGAGGGGAGCGATGCCCGCACAAGCAGATCAGATCCCTCTCCCTCACATACACTCAGTGTCAGGGACATAGCTGCAGCACAGGTATCCCCTGCTGCTACCTCCAAAATAGACTAGCTTGACACCGTCCTTACAGTGACATGGGAGCATTAAGGAGCTGCCATGCCTGCCCTTGCCTTTCATATTGGGATACCGCTATTCCAGTCTTCCTTCATTTGGTCCTTAACTCCCTGCCTAAGAGGTTCTGGGGCGACTTCTTGAACTACTGAGGTGGTTTCATTTAGCCTGACTTTCCCTCATTGAAGGTTCCATGGCTCAGCCTGGCTGAAGTTTAGTATTGACAGAGACTAAGGCCTGGTCTACACTTAAAAATTAGATCAACCTAGCGACATTGCTCAGGGCTATGAAAAAGTTTGCACCCAGTGCGATGCAGTTAAGCCGATTTAGCCTCGGATGTAGACACGGCTAGGTGGATGGAAGGAAAGGATTCTTCCGTGGACGTAGCTTTTGCTTCTCGGAGAGGGGGATTAACTAGATGAATGGAAACCCCTTTCTGCTGCGGTGCTGCTGTAGTGAAGGCAGGGCCTCAGTTTCCGGTTGCCTTAAAGCAATAAACGATGCAGAAAAATATTTGATCAATGAAGCCAAACAATTTGCTGCGTGCAGCCTCCTGCTGTAAACATCCTCCTCGCAACCAACTCATTCTAATGCGCTTTCAGTCAAGTCTCGGGGGGGTTGGTTTATTCCTCCCCCCACCCAGTGCTCCACCTCCAGAAGAAAAGCTCTTATAAAGACTATGCAGGCAACGAATCACAGAGGCGCTTGACTCGGTTTTTGCTTTCTTCCCCTGGCTGCTTTTGTTGGGTCTGATAGCTCTTTATGTGGCAGAGAGGGGCTTTGTCTCCTCCGTAAGTTGATCGCAGAGCGCGGATCGGAGACGTGACTCGAGGGACTGAAATGGTCTGAGGCTCTATTCTGCTGGCGTCTTCCTTTTGCCATCTTTAGCTCCTGGCTTTGAAGGCGTTAGCCATGAAAACTCACAGACGCGCACGTGCGTGTATAAAGACCGGCTCCCGCCCTTGCCCAGGACAGCGTTCTGCCGGTGTGCGCTTGTTCAAGGAGTCAGGATTGCGCTTTTAGTCCGTTTCCTAATCTGCTGGAGAAGCCCTTCGCCTTTCCTGAAACGCTCACTAGAAATGTTAGGGGGAACCTGGGCCTCCTCCTGCATATGGGAAGAGAGAAGCTGCTGGCTTCAGGGATGGATTCTTAGTCTGGGGGTTGCAAATGAGTGTCAGGGAATCAGCTCTGCTGAGCAGGAGGGGCTCCCGGCTGTGACGGGTGGGGGGGTCCAGTATGGAAAAGGCTGGGAACCGCTTGCATCAAAGATCTAAAAGGTTATCCAAACACTCATTGGTCTCAGGCTGTCCCCAAGCCAGCGGAGATGACAAGCCACAATGCTCCTGACCCCTCCGCTGTGTGATCTGGTGCCAAAGAGCAGAAAAACACGGAGGGGAGGCCGCGTGCTGCTGACTTCTACCAGCCCTGAACTGCTCCCCCTCTGCAGACAAATCACTGCGGGTCAGTGGCTTTTCACGCAGGCCAGCCCTCGGAGGGTCAGAGGCCCAGGGCGAAGCCGGGAACCTGGCGGCAGCCACCGGCCTCCCGCTGGGAAGCGCGGGGCCCCCAAAGCGCAGGGCCCCCAGGCGGTCACCCCGATTCACCATCCCCTAGGGACGGCTCTGCTTCCACATGGCTGAGCATGCGGGGGAAATGGGGACTGCGGCGAGGGAAAAGGGCAGGAACATGGCAAGGTGCGTTCTTCCACAGGTCAGACCTGGCGCACCCCCTCCCATCCGTGCCTGGCTGCCATCCTGGGCCGCCTCCTCCTCTCCCATCGGCCCGGCCTAGCCCTTAAAGCTAAGCTCCCCTCTTTTGGGCTGATGGGCCCCCAGCTGCCTTCTGATCTGCATTCTGTCTTCCCCGCCCTGCCCATCTCTCCCGCTCCTCGGCCCAGCATTTCCCCCACCCTGGAGCCTGGTCAGATAGGTTCCATTCCTCCTCCTTCCCCCTTCAGCCAAATCCAATGCCCCCCCACGGCCCCTAGCGGCAGTCTTTGGAGGCGCCATGGCAGGTACCACCGCCGTCATCGGTACGGGCCCAGGAGCCGTGTGGGGAGGCAAGCACGTTCAGAAGTCTCCAAGCACACCTCTCCCACAGCGGGTGCACACCTGCCGGGGCCACGTCCGTGCCCCAGTCCTGGCCCAGAGGAGCATTTGGCCCTGAAAGTTGCGGCTACGTGATGGCCACGCCGGGAATCTGCGTCAGTGGCCCCAGTGCAGTTTGTAGTGGACAAGAACCCACATGATCAAATGCACCAGGGCGATAGGCCCCTTTATGGCAAGGCCCCGCCGAAAGGCCGGAGAAACGACATGCGTGCGGCTCAGCACTCCCCCCCTCCTCCGTTTAGAAACCGTCTCTCCATCCTGGCAGCTCGCCGGGCTGCTGGGTGTGGGCTGTGGGTGCAGAGGAGGTTCCTGGGACTAGCTGGGGTAGCCTGGTACCTGTCACCAGCACGTCACAGGCATATTTCACTGTCTTTTGGCACGGATCCTCAGAGACTCACTATCTCCCGGCCCATTTTCATCACCGAGGCCAGTGTGCGCAACGCAGACCAGACACCAAGGCTTTCCTTGTTCACGGCTCAGCGAGGGAGAGGTGACAGCATCCATTTTGCTGGAGAGCCTCAGCTTTCCCTAGAGGAGGGCTCTGGTGGCATATTCCAGGGCTCATTTGTCGGTATGCTGTGGGAAATCATCAGGCGGAAACTGTACTGAAAATGCAGAATCCTTTTTCCTGGGCTGGAGGGCGGACAACGCAATGGGTGTACCTTTTGTTCTTTTGTCTCCTGAGGTTCTCTCCCAATTTGTCCCCACTTTACCTCTCCCTATGCTGCCGTTCCCCCACTTTGGCCATCCCATGGTGGGGATGGTCAGACGGGCCTGTCTTTAGGCCTGGTTGTTAATTGGCTGGAGGTTGTTGCTGAGCAACAATATAGTCCTCCTACAACTTGCCAGCTTGGGAAGCAAAAGGCTGGACCTGGAAGTGAATCAGTCCTTTAAGTGAAACTTGGGACCAGATTCACCAATCCTCTGCACTGGGAAACCAGCTTAAACCCAAATTAACTTGCTATTTAATGGCTGCTAACAGAGATGGGCCAAAATCAGAATCTCAGAGCAGAATCCCTTTGAATTTCAGAGGGTTTCATATTCAAAACCCTAAATTTTAACCTGCCCGCAATGGTTTTGGTTCTGTGTTCCAGTTCTAGTCTAGGTACAGCTAAAATCCTCCAAGCACATTCCTCCAACCGGGTCCAAAAGCAGATGAGAACAGCATGCGAGATGTCATCACCATCGTCTCTGAATGTGACCTCAGCCTTGGTTCCGCCTCAAACTCAGCCACTGGTGCCTAATTTCACAAGCAAAGCAAACACATTTTTAGTCCCTAAATTCCGCCAGGCCCATCCTCTCCAAGGAGATAAGATTGGCCCCAAAGAGTCAAAATCCCAGAACGCGACTCACAAAATTGCCAGACCAGGTTCTAAGAGGAAGGGCCTTTACAAAAAGGAATTGACCTCAGGCTGATAAAGACAACCACAGTTGGTCGTGGGGAAATGATACCCATTTTATAAGGGATGTTGGATTTTTGCACTTGCTCAAACTCTGTGCTGCATTCCCTTGATCTGTCACAATGCAAAGGAGATCCATGATCTGCAGCACCATTGCTGAGTGACAGCTTGGAATGTTAAATTCAGACTGTTTCATTTCAATGCCTTTTTGAAACTGTCAAAATACCATGAGCTCCTCCGCTGTGTTGCTAGCATTGCTAATTGGTGGCAAAGAGCAGAGTTATGCTCAGCTTCCACCTACTCTTGGAATTTGGGCTTGTCTTTAAAATTCTTTAAAACATAGACTTCACTAGCATTTGAGGTTTTTTTTCTTTTTTAGGTACGACTCCATCTCAGAGACCTGGGACACTGCAGACAACCCGAGCTGCTGCTTTCAAGGTTTATACTATCAGAATCTGTTGATCACATTGCATCCCATTATACATATTTCCAACCACCCCCTGCTGGCCCTTTAAACTTTTATCTCTGGCCCTCTAGGCTCCTCATAGCTTAATGATAAACCTCTGGACCCCAGCTGGCCCCTAGACACACCACCCCCATCCAGCTCAGCGCTCTCTTACCCACCAGGAAGCTTGCTTTCCCCCAGGTCCTAGGATCAGAGTTTTAGAGCTTGCAATTGATGGTAGGGGCTGCAGCAAAACTCTTACTCTGGCAATCTGATAGAGCGGCCTGAAAAGGTTGGGCACCATCGCCTTAAAATGTTGGATGTTTTTTTCCTGACCTCGACATTTCATGAAACATAAAGTGTGGCAGCTAAGCTAAGCCAACCAAAAGGAGCACACACACACACAAAAAAACCCACAGCCTTTCCCAGCGATGATAAGTGGGCCACTGCCAATCCGTTTAATTGTTTGACTGCCATGGGCATTAACAATGCCTTGTTTAAAAAGTTTGCCTTGTGATTCATCTGGTTTTAAGCACTTCTCCAGCCATGAAATAAGGGAGCTAATCCACTTTTCAGAGCCCTTCATGGGATATGCTTGTGGGAAAGATACGGTGTGTAAACAGATACAGATTTGTCAAGCTTAGTAAGACATTTTGACACAGGCAAATAAAGGCTGAACAGTTGAATTCTTTACGCCTTCCCACCTGCAAAACAGGAGTCAGGGATCAAAGATTTTTTCTTCCTGAGCAATCTACAGCTGATGGCGTTTGGAGATGTTTCAAATCCATTTGTTTGCTTTTGTTCTGTGTGGTTATAGCTTTAGACACTCACGTGCCAACACAGCACAGCAACATGAATCTTTATCTCCCTGCTGAAATCGCCTCGTCAGGGCTCTCTCCGTGCACCGGTATAAATCGGCAGCCTTCTCTTCCCAAGCATGTGCAGTGCATATCCCAGTTAATTGGAAATGTGCTCCTCCACGGCTCCCACCACATATACAATATTGAAAAATACGCAGGACAACAGTCTGGTGCAGATATGTATTTCTGGAGCTACTAAGCTTATAAACTGAGTGCAGGAGTAACCCAGGGGAAGTCCCATCAAGTATAGTCTTGGGGACCTGATCCTCGTGTATTACCGTGCAGCTTTACTCACCTTCAGTGCAGCTCCCCCAGTTGGAAATCTGGGTTTTAGAATCAAGAAAAAGCTTTTGAGGCATGAGAGACACATGAAAGCGCTTCTTGATTGTCACCGACAATGACAGAGATAAGGTACTTTCGCTGGAAAGAGTGTCCCCTGAGACTACCACATGCAGTACAGAGTTGCTCAAAGGATTGAATTGGAATGAAGATCTGAAGGACAGGTTTAGGCATGTTGAATTGATGGCATCATTATTCCCAAGCGGAAAGCTGCTATCTATTTTTCCCCTGTTGTGGATCATTTATAAGACACTTCACCTGTGTAAGGACTGTCATATCTAGACATCTTAAGTGATATCTGCTTCCTTCCTCTAGAAGTTTCTTACAGCAGGAAAGTAGCCAGACTTCATTTACAGCGATCAGCACATTCCCTGGATATGCTGGGGAAAAGAAAGCAGAGAGACCATGAAAAACAATGAAGAAAACAAACATGTTTGGAGCAATTATTCTGGGTTTCTATGTGGTGTAGTAATTTCAGATCGCTCATTGAAAGGTTTCTAACAGAAGCTGCTCATAAATAATCGGCACTGTGGGTTTCTCTTTTTCCTGCTGAGTTACAATGGAAAATTGCAGGCTGTGTTTCCAAAAGTTAAATAAAATCCACACTGGATCTGGCGAGTTTGCTTCACTCTTTGGTTCGCTGTTCAGCTTTTTGAGAAGATAATTGAGTCCAACAGTTGCATTTTGTTTAGTATAATTTGTACCTTATGATTACGCTAATTTTTTTTTTTTTTTTTTTTTTTGGTATTAGTGCCTTTCACATCATGGGCCTGCTTCCCCACTCTTGTTGTTTTTCCCATTTTACACGAGGGTAACACAAGTAAAATTAGTGGTATTTAATTGGTATAAAACTGGGGTCATGGAGCGGTGAGCCAGGCCCTGTTTGTTAAAGAAGCACACAGAGGAAGTTTTCTGAAAGTACAACGGTTGTAATAGAAAGGTCACTGTTCAAAGTTACCACGACATTTCACTAGACTTAGAGGGGGAGAGAACTCTGGCATCCCAGCATCGCCACTGGGTAGAAAGTCTTGGCCAATGCTTACTTCCTAATGGGGGCCATTGGATGCCACTTTATGACTTCGCCCAATTGTTGTTTTAAGGGGAAAGTGCATATAGCATAGTCAAAGCCTGGGAGAAAGCTCGCTGGTATGTAACCCAGTTCAAATCATGCTTACTCTTATCCATGCAGTAGGTTTTTAGAAGGTATCACGTTTTCAAATAGTCCAACACTCTGGCTCTGAGCCTGGCCTGCAGCCACTCTGTGCTTGGTGCAGTTTAAGAGGAGAGAAGCAGAGGTGGCTTTGCACCACTTTTCCTTCCCAGGATCGTTGGGGCTGGCTGAGGACCTGGCATAAATTAGAGCAGCCTCAGGTCTGCTCTAATTCACTCCCAGGACCCCATGGTATTGAGGGGCTTTTCTAGCCACTATATAGCACTTGGGCATGCTATAGGCTTGCCCCAGGTACACCCGCTTCCCCTGGCCACCCCCACTTACGCAGGTGGCTGGGGGGTGAGAATGGTGTACTAGCTTTCCTCACCCAGGGAGTTTCCCATAGAGGCAGAATCCTCCACCAACCAGTTAACCTGGCCCGATGGCTGCTTTGCGCTGTGAGTGCAGTGCAAATCCGGGCCCAGGAGCTGGCCCCACTCTGTTTAAAAGGTGATGCTCCTTGAGATATGCTAATTAGTTTTCATTGTAATTACATGAACGTCTAAATGTTCTGAGGCCTCAAAACGAGGGAGCGATCAGCAGCTATGCTGAGAGATATGAATGGGAACAGCCTTCCTGCTGAGGAAGACATGATGGTGACTGATCATTCCAGACTGCACCGTAGAGTCACAGACCAGAGAAGCTGGCATTCTGGAGACTGGGCGTTATAAATAATCATGATTCTCCGGAAAAAAATAGGAACCAGAAAGGCCTGTATTTTGGTGTCATCCACACAGTTCTGATCTGATCTTCTGAAAGACCTGAAGGACCTCAAAAGCGAAAAGCCTGAGCTAAAACTGCCAAGGTGGGTTTGTAACAGACTCATCTCCTCTGCGGATCAGACCCAGAGGGGGACTTGTAAAACGCACTCACCAGTGGGTTAAATTTGCAGATGCTGTTAAAAATGATCTGTCTTAACAAAAAGATGCCCAATTCGCAAACAGGCTCAAAAACAAGAGAGCAACCAGTGCAAGAAAGAATTCATGGGAGGGTTTTTATTTGAATCAACTGCTACAGCTGGAAGAAATGGAGTACACCGGGTTTTCATTCAGCATAAAGAGCAGCTGAAGTCAACAGAGGAGGGACACCTCGTTTAGATTGTTACAGCTCAGATCTCTGATTCTATTGCCTGCATTCGATACAAATTTCATCACTAAAGACGAAAGGAGCTAATTTTTTTCAACCGCAGCTGACTTGCGAAAAACCGGCATACAGCTGGCAGGTGGGTTCTGCAATCTGATGCCAGGCCCCTCCTAGGTTTTCATGCTGATTAAATCAGACAATGTGGTTTTTCCAGGTGATGTTCATGCATTTTCGTTCCCTTTGGCTAAACCAGCACCAGTGGGGGAAAGCAGGGTAGATAGCTCCAACATTTCTCGCTCTGGAGCTCAATGAGCTATTTGTGAATAAAACAGGCAAACTTTGCCTTCTTCTAGCTAGCATCTTATTTATGCAGATTCTCTAATATAATGTTACCAGCACTGAACTGGTTGAACACAAACCTTTGCCTGGTGATTTTTGTCCCATGGATGCAAGGATACACCTGCTAAAGGAATATATTCTCTGTGACCAAACTAAGCAAAAATTGAATGAGGCCCCCTGAAATAGATCCCTGCTAAGACAATATCCATGAATTTCTGCTTTTACTGCAATCGATGTCACATAGCTTTTTTTTTTTTTTTTTTTAAATCTTTATTCCTGAAGCAAAGGGAAGAGGAGGGATGAGCACCATCGCTGAGAACGCAGTGTGACCAGCAATGCCCTCCCAGGTCAGAAGCAGAGTTGCAAATAACTTCCCGGATTCGATATCTTACTCTGTAATCAGCCAGATCAATGCCAGTATTTGGGCCACACAGAGGTAGTAGGATAGAAGAGGGCTTTCCCCTAGAGAAGGGTCATTTATACATTAGGTGGGGAGGGGCAGAGGAGGAGGGAAAGGAATGGTAACATTTTCAAATGAGCCCAAGTGACTTAGACACCTATGTCCCATTCACTTTCAATGATATTTAAGCTCCTAAATGCCTGTCTCTTTTGAAAATGGGACTTTTACACCTGAATCACTTCGGCCCTTTGGACAATTTGACCCCACATCTTTACAAGATGGTATTTGGGGGGCAGAGAGTCTTAAATCAAAATAGCATAGAAAGGAATAAGATGTCTTATTTGCTGTCTTGGAGGAAACCAGGACCCACCCTCTACTCCTCCCGGGAACTTGGAAAATGGCACCATTCCCAGAACGACTGAAAACTAGCAACCATAGCAGCCTGATTTGCTGGCCGAGGTGGAAAATATTTTCACCGCAGCCCCCACCCTCTTATCCCCAAGCATCTCAGCAGAAAAAAAAAAAGCAGCCAGCCAGTGGAGGGGGGAAAAAAAGCCAGCAAATCAGTGAAGCAAAAGCAGCTGGCCAGTACGGCATCCCCTGGAAGCTGGTGCCCAGGGTGTCCGCCATGCTTGTCCACCCCTAGAACCAGCCCAGGACTTCCACACATGCCCAAAGTGAAGCATGTGCTCAAGTGCTCAGCTGAACAGAGAGAAACGACTGAGCTAACCAAGGCCCTTGGAAGGCTGCTACCACTAAGATTGCAAAATGCCAGTCGGCGGCAGCAGGCACAGGGCTAGCTCAGGCAACTGGAATCTCACTCGGCACCCAGCTGGTAAAATGCAGTGCGTGGAATTCCAGTGCGTGGAATTCAGCATCTCCTCTCCACGTCTGCTCCATGCTCCATCTCACGGCTCTTTTAATGGAGGCGCGTACGAGGAAGGGTGTTTCGCGTGTTAAGAACCCCCAGCTGAACTGGCGGGAAACGAATCCTGCTAGTCGCAAGCTGTGCAAAGGGAGGCCAGGCAGCCGCTATGGCAGCAGGCCTGCAGTCCAGTGTCAGCGGCCTGGGGACCAGGTGTCCGAAGGACCTGGAGGTGCACAGTCAGCCAGCGTTATGGAATGCCACACTAAGCTAATGGAACGTGTGACTCCGAGAGACGTTAGCATCATGGTTAATTGTGATGAGCAGTCGAATTCCAGCCAAGGTAGAAGGTCCCAGTGCCTGCCGATTACCTCTGGCATCCTGAAGACAGACTGTAATGAAGTCATTGAACCAGGCCTATTTTGCACTGAATGTGTTCTGGGCAACCTTGCCACAAACAAACATTGTGCTTTTGCGGAGTCGACGAGAACAATGTGCACAAACATCACATGCCAGCAAAATCTCAGCAGGGACCAGGGCCGGCAGTGAAACCACTGCCCAGCCTTTTCCAAAACAAGCACCTCTTTTCATTCCGTGCATAGCGCATTAGCTGTGCCGGAGATGGGGCTGAAATGACATTTCAGTCTACAACCAAGGGACAAATCTAGTGAGAGAAAGTGACCAGGATCAGCACTTAAATATAAGATAAAACAATTCCTCTCCCTTTCTTTTAAAAACCAAAAAGGACTTTGGCACCAGAGCTTAACAGATAGTATTTAAAAGGGAGCCTTGATGCAAGAAGCTGTTTACTTGGTCATGTTGATATAAATAGAGGTATTTGTGTCTCAGAGTTTTCTCCTTTGCAGACCAGCTCTGCCCTCTGCTTGTCCCCGCCACCATCTCCTGGTTATAATATCACAGTTACGGCCATGAGGAAAAACTTACCCTGCTGTGAAACAGAGGCTGATAAAAACGCAGGATGAATTGCTTAAAATTTGATTGGGTGGGTGATGGCCCACCAGTAACTACGCCACTGATGCAGACCTTTTACTTAAGAAGTGCTTACACGTTATCGCTATGGGCACTATGGAAAACCCTAAGGTAGGTAGGTAGGAAGATAGACATCAAATCAAACATCTCATGTTTCCGATACAGGTGGAAAAGGGAAAAACCCATAATGCACCTGGCCAACCGTGCAATGCTGTACACAGAGGAAAAGAGGGTAGGGCTTCTGGTTAAGACTCTGGATTCAAACTCAGGAGATCCAGATTCCTGACTCTGTCATAGGGCAAGTCACTGGGCAAGTCACTTTCTCGCTGTCTGTGTCTCAGTTCCCCAGCTGTGAAATGAGGTGACGGCGCTTCCTTAACTTGTCCGGGTGGTGTGAGGATTAATTTTCTAATATTTATGAGTTGCTCATATGGTGGGGACTGTAGAAATACCTACAGAGAAAGAAATTCCAGGTCTTACCATGTCTGACTGATAGTTCTTTGGCTCTCTGCTGAGTTTCTGTGGTGTGTTGTTATGCCGGCCACAGAGCTAGCAGTTACCACTCTCTGCAGAGCACCAGGGCAGTCTTCTCTGCTTGTTTAAACAGTGAGCTGAGGTTCCAGTTTTCTCGGGACAGCCCCAGTGTTCAGAGGCTGGTTCTATTGCAGGAACAGAGCCCGGAATGGGCACATTTACAAATGTCAAGAAATAAAGAAACGAAATGGATAAAGGTTTCCTGAAGAAGATTATTCCAGTAAAATGCAGCAGCATCCTTACTGCAGTGCAACAGGGTAGGATGTTGTAAGGCGATGGCGTTACGAGGAAAGGGCTAGGCCGGGCAGTGGGGAGCCAGGTCCAATGTGCTTTTTAAGACGGCAAAGCTCGCTTCGTCCACACAACTCAGCTAAAAGCAGAGCCCACAGAAGCAGTGGTTGCATGGTAGCCCTTGCCCGAGCGACAGTTCCAAGTGAGGGCAGCTGGTTGTAGGAATGCTGGACCCTTTTTCTCTGTGGGGGAAGTAGGAACCTCAGGAGACAATCAAGGGGATGAAGACGGGTGTGGCCATTTGGGTGCTCTCTGCTAGCCTCCGCCTTGGCAACCCGGGATTCCCAACACCAGCAAGTTGTCCTGTGTGCTCTGGGCGAGTCACTTAGCCTCTCCCCGCCTTGGTTCCCCATCTGTGCAAAGGGGGCTAATCCTGCCGCCCGGGGGTGCGGTGAGGATAACTACATGAAAGAGGTGCTCAGATCCTACAGCGATAGGGGTCAGGGAGGTACCACAGACAGGTGTCAATCATGAGCTGCTCCATCAGCGTCACTGTGCCCGATATTCCTCTCGCTTGTGCCGGAGCAACTCCCCCCACGCCAGCGGAGTGGCATGAGCAGGAGATCGGGACGGGCCCCTCCTGAAGCAAGAGGCCGTGGCGCGGAACGTAGCCGGCGTTCTGAGTGCCTTTCGCTCCTCCTGACACACACAGGCCAGCACCACGTTCACTTCCCCTGCTCAGGAAGCATTTTAATTCGGTTGTTCATGATGTCAGCCGGGGCTCCCAAGGGGCGAGAAGGCGGGGAAGGGGAACGCACCCTGAAATGTCTACAGCTTGGCTGATGACAGACGTCACCCCGTGGAATCCCTCAGCCGGCTCAGGCCAGAGGAGGAAACAGCTGATTCTCTGAGCAATTCCTCTATTTGCCACTGCAGAGACAGGTGTCTTCTCATGGCTGGACCTGCAAGATCACAGCGTAGAGGTCAGAGGGAGACGACAACCTGCCCTGGAGGGCAGCTGAAATCAAGGAAAACCTGGAAAACAGGGCCGCCCGGGACAGAGACTGCAGCAGGCTACGCCATGGTCTTGCTGGTTGATTGGAAAATTGCCTCAGAGGCTGTTTATTAGGCAATAAAAGGGGCAGCTAAAGCCGAAAACAACAGAGGTGGGAGTGGATGTGCTTTGGTTTGTGGCCACAGGAAGCATTTAACAGGGCATGGTTTTATGTGACTGAGATACTGTTGATTATTAAAAGCATAATTGGAGCCAGATGTGGGGGAAGAAGGATGGGAAACGTCTCCTCCCACCCAGACCCAGGCCAATATTGCACTGACTGTACACGTCAGCGGACCTTGGAGGCTGTCTTTCTTCCTCTCCTCTACCGGGGGCTTGGGTGGAGTACGGGGGGGCACCTACAGTCTGAGACCTATGTTGCTGCAGCACACAAAACAGCCACATGAGTAACAGCCAGACTAAACCCGGTTGTATATACAGAGCAGACTCTGAATGCATCATTTCCACTGCATTAATTTCCACTCATTATTGATCACCTCGTAACATGCTGCTGTGCTTCTCCTGTCATGAGTTATGAGGTCATCAATATCTTGCTGAAGTAAATGATGTGCCCATAGGAACCATCTCTCCCTAGCTACATAAACAGAGAGGGAGACTTATCTGCATGCAGCAACTTGGTGTACTGTAGTTTGGTCAGCTGTGATCTCATTATGATTCTGAATGTGGCTATTGAAAACACCTAACTACTCACAGAGGAGAACAACATGAGAGGGACAAATTAGCCTAGTTTCTGCTAAGATCAGTCATGGCTCCACAACCTGTGAGATTTCTCTGCAGGTATTTGCAAACTAGAGGATAAAAGAGAACTGGGGGCTATAATTTATTTATATTTTCAAAAAGGCTTTTGATGATGTCCCTCCACAGAGACTATTAAGGACATTTGGTAAGTGTAAGATGAGAGGTAAAGGTCTGTCATGCATTTAAAAACTTCATGAAGAGCTAACTTGGAGAAACCCAAGAGCCGGAGTAAAGCGCCAATTTTCAGCGTGGAAAGAAGCCAGTACGGGTTGCCTTATAGACAAGCATTAGGACCAATGTTGTGTAACGGATTTATAAATGACCTCAAGGAGATGCTAGGCTGAATTACGGAGAGGATTGAAAATACCATGGAAAATATTACACTGCCCTTTTGCAAACCGGTGGTACGTCCTCACCATGAAAACTCCTTTCAGTTGTGGTCACTTATTTCAAAATTGTCCTACGGTCCCGGAGAGGAAAAGGCGTAGCAAAGAGCAAATGCTTAGCAGCATGCGGTGGGGCAGGGGAAAAGGAAGCGCTTCCATCAAAAGAGAACTTCAACATTATTACTTTGGCAAGAAGATGAGTAGGAGAGGATATAGCAGAGGTATATAGAGAAGTGCAAGGTGTAGCAAAGCCAGGCCAGTGCTTCTAGTTATCCTTTTCCATACTATGAACACAGGAAGGCACTCCAGGAAAGTGATGAGATTTTTCGGAGGCTGGTCTGAGACTGTGGAACAAACTGCCACAGGAAATCCAGGACCGTCAAGACCCTCACCACCTTCCACTCCCCAGTGCAAGGACTTTGCCTTCTTTACTATGAACCCAGAAGAGCATAGACAGACTTAAAAGAAAAAATCCACCACCACCGAAAAATCCTCTACCAAACCAAAATCCTCCACTGCACGCATAATTCTCCCCACAGGGAGAGGGTGAGAGTGAATGAAGTACACTAAACAGATGTTCGTCACATGACTTAATACACCACTGGAAGAAGCTCAGATACTTCAGTGATGAGGACAGTATAAGAACATGCACCGAATCGAATAGAATCAAATAGAGCGTGTGTTTATTCCGATAGTGTCTGTCCCAAGCTCAGTGGGAGGCTTCCCATTATCTTCTGTAGGTTTTGCATCAGGTTCATAATGGATGACAACTTTTAAATGCAAGAAAGAGTTAACCAGTGGAACTCAGTGCTGGAAGATGTTATAAAGGCAAGTACTCTAGTAAATGTTGTTCTTTTTCTTTTAAATTGGACATTTAGACACCTAAATCCATGGGGGGGGGGGGAGGGGGAGAATGCCCATGCAAAAGTGTGCTCTCCACAGCTGCAGGCACAATTACTACAGTAGCACAAGGCAGTCAGGGAATTGCACATACAAAAAGCTATCTAAGTACCATTGGCTCCTGCCTGGCCTTAATTAGCAGGCTCAGTTGTAATAAGTGTCATGTGACTGGTGAGCAAAATGTGAGGCTCTGTTTCTGAAAGCCTGCATAAGAAAGGATTTTGCAGCTATGCTATGTGGAACAATTATTAGGAGGGCTTTCACTCCTCATGTTCCAGGGCATAAGGTGATCATCAGCTGGCGTTAGGAAGAAATGTCCCCCTTGGCACAGCATTGCACAATTAGGTGTATTAAAGGATTTTATTGCTTCAGTATTGGCTGCTGTTGGAGACAGAGTACTGGAATAGAGGGATCATTGATCTCTTTCTATGTGACAGTTCCTATGTTCTGTTCCAGCAATTTACTGCAGCAATTAGAATATCCCCAAAGGAGGAAGTGAAGCCTAAAGAGGCAACAACCCACTAAAATCCAAAAGTTTCTGTAGTAATAGCAGCCTCTGAATGATATGAGACTGCAGGAGAAAGATTGAGTCTGTGTCATGACATCAATACTAAACGCTTCTCTGCACTGAGCTTCAAGAGAACTGAGTGCTAGTGAAAGGCATTGAAGTAAGAGCTCTGGAAACTGACGTCCTCTCTTTATCCACAGAGAAGGTACACAGCCTGGGTGGCAGTGTCCCAGCTTCCCCAGCCTGTCTCAGCCCTGACCTAGAGAGAGAGAGGCGCTCTTCAGTGCATGGTCTTTCTGTTTGTGGGATGGCAGCTTGTTATGTCACACACCATGCAAACAGCAAAAACAAATCATGTTCTTGCTGGAAGGTTGCACCGTAACACTACTTTATTTCTTAGATTCCAGAACACTCAAGAATCCCAAACCAGAGAGAGACAAATCAGGCTGCTCCTGCAAACAGAAAGGCACAACTCACCCCACCTTGTTTTAAGCTGGCTTTTTGCATCCTGACTGCTGCCACTAGGCCCAGATTGCACACTTGGAACAGAGCCCAGCAGCCTCTAGCCTGCAAACAGGACCCAGAAACCCTCCCTCCTCTTAAAGCGATAAGTCACAATTCCAACACAGTCCTCAATACACCAGACACCTGTCCACTAGGAACTGGACTTCAGACACCGGCTCTTTTTCTGTAGTCGGATAGCGAGGGGTCTCAGTCACCAAGAACTAATTTAGATCGCGTGACTTAGAGGTGAAAGGCTGCTCTCCCTGATTTCCACACAGCAGAGCAGATTGCATTGGCCGGTGCAGCCACCAGCTACTGCCTGCTGCAGCACGGCGCAAAATGTCAAGAATATCAGCCTCTGCACGCCTTGTTCACAGAACCGCACAGCATTTAGAGACACAGAGAGCCTGCTTCCCCCCACTGGGTACATTAGCTCCCACTAAAGTCAGTGGTAGTTGCTGGTTTCCTATAGGGCTCCAGAAAGCCCAACTGGGCACAGGAACACTAGATGGTGAATCATGTGACTTCCCAAAGCAGCAGGTTCTTTGTCTCTTAGGTGGTTATTCTGGGTCCGGTGATGTTTCAGTGATGAGACCAGCATCCCCACCCCACACCCCCCTTAGCCTCTTCCACACCTTTCCCGTTTTGCTTCTGCTTGGCTGTTTGTTCATTTCTCCTTGAAAATGAGAGAAACGTTTCCATTTCAACCTCTGAATTCTGAAGATGCCACTAGCTGAGAAATGGCTAGTTTCCTTCAGAAACAGGCTTGGTTTCATGCAACGGGGTCCCATCATCCTGCAAAGAGAATCCTTGGCACCTGGTGAACTTTTGGCAAAACGGGTGTGTTTCCATGCTTGTACCTAGTGGCAGACAGAATCCCATCCCCCATCGCGTCACTTTTCAGTCCAGCTATCCTGCACATCTCTGCTGGCCACTGATTGCGAGTCAGTCACCAGGCTCTTAGCCCCGCAGCCTAGCTGAATGTCTCCAGGGTGAGGGCCAGAATGGGCAGCTCCTGGCGGCTGAACAAGCTGCCTCTTTTCCCTGGTGGCTGCATCTTGTGCGACAGAATCAAAAACTACATCAAAAAAACATTAAAAA
The DNA here is from genome assembly GCF_026122565.2 of Emydura macquarii macquarii. Classification (NCBI taxonomy): domain Eukaryota; kingdom Metazoa; phylum Chordata; order Testudines; family Chelidae; genus Emydura; species Emydura macquarii. The sequence goes on along the minus strand of NW_027132905.1, from coordinate 2,471,495 downwards.
AAAACCCCACATGAGTTCTATTCCTAGCTCTGCTGCTGACATGCTGGGTGACCTTGGACAAGTCACTTCATCAGTCTGTGCCTCAGTTTCCCCATCTGTAAAATGGGCATAATGAGATGACAAGCACTTTGAAATCTATGGACGAAAAGAGCTAGGTATTATTATTTACAACACAGCCACCTTTGTGACCAGTCTCCATGCTGTGGTCATGTCTCATTACAACCAAGAGTCCATGTGATCATCTCGTGTGTCGAGTATGTGGCCAGCTTCTGTGTTTCTGCCTCTGCGACCTGGGACTGAGCTCCATATAATAACTAGTAGGAGGGAGAGCTTTCTCTCAGGAGGCAGATAGCAGTCAAGGGCCACCTGAGGAAAACTAGCACAAATGGGCAACAAATGTTTGCATTCTTTGGCTAGATTCTGTTCATTTTGGCATGTGAATTTCTCTTTTCCCATCCAGGAAGGAGCTTTGACTGACGCACTATCAACCCTTCAAAAGGGATCACTTTGAAATGTTGTGTTATTGATTTTCCTGTCTCATCAAGACACAATTCCCCTTCCATCACCCTCTAATTGGAAGTTAAAACCTAGATTTGAAAAATGACGGAGCACATTTTTCTGGGAAATATGTGGGCAACAAAGACAGGGATCTCTTTGAGACACATTGCCTATAATGAAGTCACGGGAAAGTAATGGATGTTACAAACCACTCCAGTGCAATTTCCTTAGATATTCATCTCAAAGAACAACTAACCTGTATTTTTTTTTTGTTTGTTTTAATTTCTAAAGCGTGCCATCGAGAGAAATGCAACAAACTGAGACATGAAAGAGACGATCTGGAAAGCCAGTTATTTTTGTAGAGGCTTCATTATAAGTGTGTCAGTACCAGACTTCACAGGCTAACAGAGTTAACCTTTGGCAATACAATTCTTCTGCATTGTATAATGTGAAGGCTTTGTTCCTTCACGCCTAGAAGAATACCTCAGATCAGGATCTCTGGGTTAGTCTATGAAGAGCAGGGGAGGGGAGGGAATCAAGGTTGTAAAGCGGTGGTTTTCAACCATTTTTTTTCATTTGCGGATGCCTAAAAAATTTCAAAGGGAGGTAGGTGTGGACTAGCCCCTCCCCCCCCCCCACACACACACATGCCCTGTTCTGCATTGTTACCCTGGGGTGTGGGCCTAGTGTTTTATTGTTAGGCAAGTTATTGTTAGGAACACATTTTGAAATCCTCTACATCTGGGGCCTCGTGCAACACGTATGTGCACACACAACAAACGTGCAAGGATGCCCTCCTAGGTGCACGGGGGGAGCACACGTGCTGCATTATTGCAGCTAGCCCATCTGTGATAACAAGCTGCATGTGAGGATATGATTCGTTCAAACTCAGCTAGTCACTCTCCAGAGCCCACCGTTATGCGCTCAGAGAAGTGTACCCTAAAGTCTTCAGACAGCATTAGGCTCTGGAGAACCAGCGCCTGTGATACTGTGTCAGCTGATGAAAGCAGCAGCTTTGCCTGCACTCTCTCCATAAGGAGGAGAATCTAATGAGATCCTGGGGGATGGAAGTGTGGATGAGAGCAGTGAGGAGTCGTAAATCAACAGAAATCAGCCCTGCTTTCTTTCCCTTTGTGAGCTCCGACAAGAAACTGAAAACACTCTCCAAGCCATCTGACCTCTCGGCCTGCACACAAGGGGTTGGGGACCGGTGGGAGCTGCGGTGCTAGCAGTGGCAGAATGAAGATGTGTCTCTTCACAAGAATAATGATGATGCAAGAGGTTCAGAGGTTGAGTGTCTTTTGGAGTAGAAACCAAAAGTCCAGATGCTCCATGTGAACATTATAGAAACTCTGAATCTTTTTGGTTCTCACAAAACTAGGCTGGAAACTTCAGCACACCACGCCACTGGGCAACAATTCTACAGCCAGACCCAAACCGTAACCTCAGATCTAAACACCCCAGACTTGAAGGAAGTTGGAGTCTGGTTCTGAATTTTGTGGCTGGCCCCCGGTCTCTCTTTGAGACTGAACAAAAACGCCAGAGCCAAACACCCGGCAGCTTTAGGGAAGTTTGGATCCAGACCTGAACTCTGCTGCTCATATCTGTCTTCAGATATTTCTAACCTTTCCTGTTCCTGGCTGGGCCCTGGATTCCACAGTGGCACTGTTCCTCATGGTGTTATGGCCCCATCACTCCCAGGCTTAGCTGTCGCCAGGAATTGAAGGTACAAACATGAAAAATACGAGAGATGGAGTGAAGTACTCAGGTTCCTTCAAGCCTCAGAAAAGATTCCAGCTGAGTTTGGGGCAAAGGTTCAGCTCAGGTCTGATTTTATCCAAACCAAGTCACCCATCCCTAGCTCCAACCAAGCCTGGTCTAGATGAAGCCCTCTGTTGATCCATGCAGCAGGTAGAGCATGCAGCGGTGTGAGCTTCTCTGCACCGTTCTGCCCATGAGCCCCTTAGCCTGACCTGAGAAGAGACCGCCTCTAAGACCGAGGGGAGATTTCAGTCTGTCTGATACATTCATTCCTTGGTTCCTCTGAAGTGACTGCCAATAAAGGCACCAATCAATGTCAATTATGATGGTGTTTGTTGCAACATGGCCACTTGTTCGGTAGCAGCTGGACTGAAACCACCAACTTATTTTTCATGGGCCACCTGAGGGCGGTCAGATGGTCACAATTTACAATCCCTTCCAGCCTGGCAGGATTCAGTCCAGTAACCATCTCCGAGCCATTCGCGGTTACCTCCTATAATCAATGGAATTAGTGCATATGCTGAACTAGATGGACTGTGAATCCCAAAGACAGTCAGTCGTGCATCTGTTCATTCTTTTTAACCCTTGGGAAAACCCTGGGTCACATTATCAGACAAAAGAAAAGATAAAAATGAATAAAGCAATTGCCAGACTGGACCAGACCCAAGATCCAGCTAGTCTAGCATACAACAATGGCCTGTAACAGATGCCACAGAGGAAGGAGTAAGAACCCTGCAGTAGCAGATGTGGGCTAATCTGCTCCCACATTAAGTCTCATCCTAGTCCCATTGGCTAAAACCCTGTAGCACAAGGTTTAATAGCTCTTCCCAAATGTGTCAGTATTAATTATGATAGCTCTAGATAGTTGAGTTATCTTATAAATGTCCAATCCTTTCATGAACCATGCTAAATTCTTGGCCCCAATGATTTCCTGTGGCAATGAGTTCTGCAGTCTAATTACACAGTGTGTGGGAAAGTATATTCTCTTCCTGAATTCTGAATTTCCCATCTTTTAATTTCATTGAATGTCCCCTTAATCTTGTGTTATAACACAGGAAGGACAGAAGCTCCCGATCTCCCTCCTCTAGACCATTCATTATTTTGTACACATTTATCTTGTCCCTCCTTTCACCTCCGTGGATGAAATCCCAATCTTTTCAATATCTCGTCTTATGAAAATTTTTCTCTGCCCCTAATCTCAGAACCCCCCATAGTGCTGCAATAACTTCTTTGAGATGGGATGACCAATACTGCTCATAGTATTTCAGATGTCGCCACCCTGGTAATTTATATAAGAGCATTATTATTTTCCCCTTATTATGATACCATTATATAAATCACTGGTGAGAGTCTGTAAAGCAAGACTTTCCAGTTGGCTTCCAATGTCACATATAAGTCCATGTGATTATCTACACTGACAATGTTTCTATCAAACAATCCATGAAATGGGCACAAAATAGTGTTTGGATTAGATACACAACTAGCATATACTGAAGTCAATAGAGTTGCCCCTTTGCTCTTTCTGCATCTCAGGATGTGTTTAGTCACCTAATCAAACTGGGTGAGGTTATATCTTTCAACAGGCCCTCATTTTTCAAAGATCTCTATTCCCCATCCAAAGGTATCTTCCCCTCACTTTTATTTTTGAAAAGCATTTGCCCCAGAGACAAAGAACTATGAAACTGAGGTTATGTTTTCTTTTGGGTCACTGCCTCTCACTGCATCCCACACTGGGGCCTTGGCAGGTTGGGCGGTATGTGTGAAGGTGTCTTAGATGAACAGCTGCCCGTGCTGGGTCAGTATATTGGGTAAGTCAAAAACTTTGGAAAACCCAGACAAGACCTTGCTCGCCTTGTAGCTGAATTTGAGCTATAAAAGGAAAGTGCTGGAGACAAAAATCAGTCACTAGCTGAAGAGAACACTGGGGATAATAAGGATCACAACCGAATCAGCGGGGGAGCAGCCACTGAGGAACTATCCCTTTATTGATTTATTTACAGAGAATAGGATATTAATATAGGGCCTGGCCTTTGAGCTGTTTTCTTTTTTACATGCAGAGACAGAAGTGCTATTGTGCCTGCCTGTGTCTGTGTGGAGTGTTAATTCCCTTTGCCAATCCAATCCTCCCTCCATCTGCTGCTTTGATGATTCATTCTGACTTCTCGACTTTCTATTCCCTTTCCTAACCCTGAACAGGGAACGGCTGGCAATTAAAATATTAACCGAGGGAAAACGTATCATAATGCACATAATCATTGCTTTGTCCCAGGAATTGTAATTAGGTAGAATGAAGAAGAAATAAATCAGTATCAGATACAGCCACTGGTCTCTATGGAATAGGTCTGGTTACATGTCCTCTAGGACTGAGGACTACAGGAGTGATCGTGGGGAGAAGGTAGCAGAACGTTCGCAGCCTGGAATGCGACTCCGATGTTGGTTATCACTGGGTAAAAGCCAAAACCCAAAACCCTTTGATTTTCCAGTCTTTTTATTATTGTTTATTACCCAAGTTGTGCAATGTACAAGTTTTACACCAGGGTGCTTTTTGTGCTGGGGGATTTGGGTTTCGTTTTTTGTTCGGTGGCACAATGCGACAGTGAGATGAATGGACCGTTCTGGGTTTTCCTTTATAGTTTTCCTTGCAGGATCATCACTTCCAGTTCCTTTTGCATTCCGTGCTGGCTCCTCTCTTGCGCTTTTGTTAGTCCTGAGAGACACAAGAGCATTGCTTTTCACCTGTCAGTAAAGCAGCCCGGGCAGCTTTCAGAGAGGAGCTGTTTGGGCTAAATAGAAGCTTCAAAAATGGCATGGTTTAAAAAGTCTTCTGCAGTGTTTGTTTCAGTTAAAACTGATCGTTGCAGAGCTCTGGTTATGGGGTACAAATGGCATGAAAACATGCTTTATTGGAGCAATAGGACCAATATAGGAGTCTCCAACAATCACACAGGAGCCAGCAGGAATAGTTAAAGAGCTGAGGCAAAGCCAAAAGTTATAAACCAGCTAATGGATAAAAAGAAAGTTGATGCCAATTCATAATAATGTCGACATCCCGTGGCCAGACGTGGGGCAGACAAGGCCAATTTTCATTCATTCCAGTCTCCTGCCTGTAGCGGGCAGTGTGGGGCACTGCATAGGATATACTGGGAGCTAGGAAACCGAGGTTCTTATCCTGCCCAGGCAAAAAAACACCCAATATTGTTTAGGGAGAAGGTAAATACTGATCCAGGGCAATTGGGACACTATCCCTTTAAAAACTGTGACGACTCTTCTGGAAGTGCAATGAATTCTGCTATAACAACAGATTTGGATGGCTCCCATTTCTAACCACTGGAATTCACTGGTCAAGTGTGGGACTATAAATCCCTTGCTCTCTGACAAGCAACATCTCCATCATGCAAGCAAAGAGTGAGCTCCACCAGGCTTCATACTGCCAAGGGAGGAGAATCAGTTTAGGGGTCCAACTGGCCCCCCCAGGGGCTGGAACTTTCTGTAACTGACGGCCTCCTAGAGAAAAGTGGTGACATCCTGTCCTGCTGGTTTTGAAATCAGAAAGGAAAATCAAAGAAATTCCTTCTGCTCAGATCATCATGAAAGTAAAAAATGCCCCGCTGATCAGCAAGCAGATTTTGGAGAATGATTTTTGATCTATCAAGTCTGAGGATTGCAATATCTGGTGCACACAAAACCCCAAGTTCCATTGTGTTTTCATATAAAATGGGCTAATGCGATCCATTTGTTCAAAAGCTTAGCCCTCCCACACACGTTATGTCCAGATTCCCAGCGTTTCACCTGCCTGAGTTGACCTTCAGTACAAAGTTGTGTGTGTGTGTTGGGGGGGGGGGATCTTTGATGCCTTTATTTTGTGCAATTATTGTGACCCCTTCTATTTCTTTCTGCTAGGGTTAGACAGGCCTTAAGGGTGACATCAGAATTTGGAGACAGCAAGATGTTACCCCCAGTTTTACAGCACTGAATCTGACAGGAAAGAGAGACATAATGTATTTTGCACAGGTTTATCAAATATTTGGCAAAATGCACGTGACATATTTGCAAAATATATGACAGTTTAAAACTGCACTTGTCATATTAGAAAATGGGCCAGCTTTTCAAGTATTTGAAATGCATTGCACAACGTCGCTAAGACAACCTAGAAGGCGGGTGGGAAGTAGCACTTAGATTTGTTTGTTTTTTACATGGAGTGATATCTTAGATCAGTAACTAAAAGTTAATTATCTCGCAATATATGCATAGCGAATAAACTAGGGGCTATGAAAATTATTGCATTGCTGTTGGGAACAGTAAAACATGATATATTGTATCAACAAATATTCTTGCCCACGCCTACAATCATCAGAAGATCAGCTTAAAAGCTGCAGTGAGAAGTGTGCTGGTTTCTCAGACCTCCGTTTTGATCTCTATTATTCCGTGCCAACTTGTGCTTTGCAAAGCACTGTGAGATCTGCAGAGAAAGGGCACTAAAGAAATCTGAAGTATTATCACTATTTACATATACTCCTTCTAAATCAACATTATCTGTGGTGAGAGCAAACATTTGAATGATTTCACACCACTCCTTTATTCTGTCGCACAGGCAAAACTATAAAATGTACTCATTCTCTTGGCAGGATTCACTGCCTCTTGCTCCCACCATGTATGATGCAGCCCCAGACACTGCTATCCTTTCTGAGAGCTCTAATCATGGATTTCGAGTTTTCTTGGCTATTTTAGGCAGTCTCCAAGGATCATCTGGGTCCATCTCAAGGTCATAGCTCACACCATGCCACAGGGCAGCTGTCCTGGGAATTGCTCAAGCCAGCTCAACATGGATCGAGCACGCAAATGAAAAATGGTCGGCTGTGCGGGAACTAAGCTTGGTCAGACACAGCCCGACCTGAGCTGGAACCAAAACCTGCAGCTCCATCTATCCCTACCCCGCCCCTTGAGAAAGGTACCACTCAGGATCCAAATTTCACAGCTGAGCCCTGTTTTTATAATGGACCAAACCAAAATCCAGGATTCAAACAGCCCCAAACTAAGGGCAGATCCCCACTAGGCATATTTTGCAGATCAGACTCTTTCCTAGTTGAATGATCCCTTCCCCTCTGAGCCCCCTGGTACAGACCCAAGACTCCTCTACACGCATACAAACTCTCATTCTCTCTCTCTCTGTGCAAGCAAAGGTCTCAAGCTCTAAGCGAAAGGCTGGCCACCGCCTGTGTTTCACCTTGCATGGCTGAAGAGTTTGCTGGGGAGAAACATGAGGCATTCCCTTTTCCTTCCTGGGAAGAACATCCCCTCGGCCCTTGACATGAGAAGCAGAGCTCAGGTTGACCAGTGGGAACCCCGTGTGACAGCACATTGTAACCCTGACATCAGCTATGCAGCTGGTCTGTAAGAAACCTATTCATACTTCGACTATACTAGTATTAAACAGACAGGGTGGGAGATGGCTGCCAGTCCTGGCATGCTCTGCACCACAGAGACAAGGCAATGGACTCTGCACTGCCTCCCACCCAAATACATATGTTGCGATTGGCTCCCTCCTGTGGTGGGGAGTCTGCCCCACACTGGCGTTTAAGGGGTTAAAAGCAGCCCTATGGAGGCTGCGTGGGAGGCAGCCAATAGAAGAGAGGCTGGGAGGAACAGCCAATCAAAGACCAGCTGGCCCACATAAAAGGAGCTGCAGGGTTGAGCAGAGCAGAGACTGTGTGGTGCTCCAAGAGGGAAGGCTGTGTCTCTTGCAGGCTGAGAGGCTGCAGCACATGAGAGAGTGTTACTTCTGGGAGGGGGTAGTAGCAGACCCTGAGGATGGGCAGAGAAGGTGCTAGGGCTGGGGGAAGTGGCCCAGGAGACAGCAGCATGGAAAGAAGTTCAAGGTAGAGCAGGAGGCTGCAATTCACAGCATCCCTGGCCCAGGACTCAGAGTTGTGGGTGGGCCCAGGTCCCTCCCCCACACACTTGCCACCGAGGAAGTGGCAGAATAAGTGACTGCAAGTGCCACTGAAGAAGTGGTGGGACTGAGAAACTGCAGTGGCCACTGGGAGAGTGGCTGGACTCCTGAGGAGGCAAACCTCCCCTGGAAGCGGGGGACACGGCTTGTGGCTTGGCCGGAGGGCCGAATCACGAAGAAGACGCTGCGGGTCCTAACGACTGTGGGAAAAGCCACAGGCAGACTGGGAGGAAGAGAGACAGTGCGCAGACTGTGGATGTGGGCATCAGCTCAAGCTAATCCCCAGACAACCAGCAAGAGGTGCCAGTCTGGCGGCGGTGAGTGGTGTGAATCCATCACGCCTCCACGTGTACGTTCGGAGCTGCAGCCCAACCTAGACAGCGCCTTTTAACTTGGCTTCCCGCTGACCTACGGCCAAGGTCTTGCATTCAAGCCCAAGTCTCTTGTTTTCTGGATCAAGTGGGAGTTGGAGCGAAATGGAGACTGGGCGCTCAGCTGCGTGGGGCAGGGGAGGGTGAGAAGTCACTCCGTCGTGACTTCCCCCGCCCTTTAAACAAGGAGGGTTACGTCCCTTCTCAGCTAGAAGGACAGTGGTCACGTGCTATCAATAGGCTTCCAGGAGCGAGGTGGGTGTGAAGTGTGGGGAAATGGAGTAGGATCTGCAGGGCTCTGCCAGAAGCACAGTACGTCCCCTGGCTCCCAATGGGGGAACTGATGGGAAACCAAATCCAGGTTTCACAAATGGTCCGTCTATACCAGCACAGGGAATCAGGTTCCACAAGCAAAGTGGGTGCCACTGAACATACAGCATCCACCTCAGGCAGAGTGGCCTAGTGGACAGAGCACAGCACTGGAACTCAGGAGACCTGGGCGCTATTCCTGACACTGCCACTTGGGCAAGTCACGTCAATCCTCTGTGCCTCCGGTTTCCCCATCTGTAAACCAGGAATCCTGCTTTGTAAAGTGTTCTGAGATCTACAGCTGAAGAATGCTACATAAAAGCTGGGGGTTGTTATTTACACGGATGAAACCTGCTGAGTGAACCTGCTCCAATATAGAAGAGGCCAGCATCAGATAAGCACGGAAGCAGTCCAGCCAATATAATATTACTGCATTCCATATATGTATTAGAATATCAGTCTTGTGTGGGCCTGCTCGGAGGGAGGGAACACGCTGCCTTGGTTCTCTTCTTGCTTGGGAGAAGCCGTGATAAATGTCAGACAGCCAGAGGCAGGAAGTTGGGATTTTATTAGCAGTAGATACAGTAGCTCTTCTTTCGCTAGAATATCTCGTGAAATGCAATCAAGCCCATTACCTCACCCCGCCATGTGTCAGCACATCTGCTGCAGGAACTGAGCCAGGCCGAGGAAGTGCGAACTAAACCAAAGCTCAATCTGTTAAGCCGGGAGAAATGATAGTAGCAAGATGACAGTTCAGGCATTCGGGAAGACAGTTCACTCGACAGAAGCAGCTAATAGGAAGGAGAAGGAGACAGAGACCAGAGTTCATTATCAGCAATGGGGAAGTGTTGCTGCGGGGAGGAGGGTGAAGGGAAAGGCAGGCAAAAGAGGCATCTTTGGTAGCGATGAGCACCAGGCATCACTTTCAGATATGGAGCTGATCTTTCCTAAAGTTTGGGGGTTGGCTGGAGACATTTCTGTCGTTAATATGACAGCAGTACATACCCGCGAGCCCTCATTGCTCTGGGTGCTGTACAAACACCTAAAGCTTAGTCTCAACAGGATGGAAGGGGAAACAGAAGCACAGGAAGGCGAGTGTCCCCACATCACACAGCAGGTCAAAGCAGGACCAGAAGCCAGCTCTCCTGAGCCCCATCTACTGTTCTGTCCGCTAGACCAAGCTTTCTGCTCAGGCAAGCTCTCCTGTTGCAGGTTTGGTAGTGCCCTTGATGTGTGTGTGCTCTTTGTGTACCCCAGCTTAGTACTAACAGAACACCCCTCTCTTCTCTGTCCTGGGCTTCCCCCATTGTAGCTGAGACTCATTGCTGGAGGCCTAAACACACCAGCTGGAGGGGGAGTGGGGTGAGCCCCCTTGCTGTGTCGAGGCGTGAGATCTTTATGTTCTTAAAGAAATTGAAAAACATAGGCACCCGCTTCCGTTCAGCGTCAGCGGGCCGCTCCCCGGCGCAGCTCGGGGGCCAAATCCTGCAACCCTTGGTCTGTAGAACGTGCCATTGAGCTTGACGGAGAGCGTAGCGTCCACTGCAAGAGCGAAGGGACAGCGTTCAGTTGCAGAGCGCTTCGGATTCTGCAGGGAGGCAGCAAGACACGGAGAGGGTCCTGTCGTTCTCTCTGGCTCTCGGACTGTGAAAACAGACCAGCATTGCCTAACGTCACCACACAGGTGTCTGAAAGTGCTGGCAGTCTCAGAAGGGACCCTGTCGAGGGCATCTTTAGTGTAGGGAGGTGAGTGGGTGATGGAGGGAGGAGGCCAGGTAGAAAGATCCATTTGATCCAATGGGAATTGTGCCTGAGTGAAGACTGTTTGCTCAAGATGCTCCTCAAATATCTTCTTGCCCCCATCTACTGTCTGCCCAGGCGCACAGCCCGTGGTGCCACTGCACAGATGAGAGAGCATTCTGCTGCTGCACAAGGAGACTTTAAAAAGCTAAGCCACAGATGCTGCCACCTCCATCCCGTTCAAGCTGCATGTCAAGCTACAAATGCTACTAAACTTTGCTCTGAAAAGCAGGGCAGGAGTGGGTGGTCCGAACCACAGGGAGAGAAGAAAGGTCAGTTCATCACCCTCAGAATCATTACATGACATTTCATGGCAGGGCAGGCTGTGACGGTGGCAATTTGTTCTCATTAATACCCTCGCTGTCCTTTTTGAATGCAGGGTTTACAGTTCTAAAAGGCAGATGCAATGGCAGAGAGGTTGAACTCATAAAACACAAGGGAAGAGCTCAATATTCACTAGAGAAGAGCTAAGTTCTGGTATAAAGGATAGAACAGAAGAGAAAAGAACAGCTGATTTTAGACCATTCATCGAGTCAGGGAACAGAAACGACACCATGTGACCCAGGTGTCCAATCAAAACTAACGAACGCAGCTTGGCTTTTGAATTGTGAATAATGGATACTGGCACGGAGCTGCTCAGGACCCAGTATGCCAGTCCGAAGTATGCGTGGAAAAACCTCACATGGTTTGTGGACAACTAAAGGGGTGGGGAGGTTAAATTCATTGGATTGATTATTTGCTACAAATCACTCGCTCCCCTTTATCTGTCGAAATTCATCCTGCAAGCGGAGAGCTATGAAGAAAGAAGGATGCTTTTGTGACTTCGGACTGGGACGCAGGAGATCTCATTTCTATTTCCGCCTCTGACACAGACTTCCTGCCTGGCCCATGGGAGTTAGGCGCCTAAATGCCTTTGAGGATCTGGGCCATAGTCTCCCATTGCTTCATTTCCCCATCTGTAAAACGGGCACAATCCTTCCTTCCTTTCTTTCACCCTTTGTCTGCCCTGCGTACTTAGATTGTAAACCCCTTCGGGCAGGAACTGTCTTTTACTATGTGTCTGCACAACACTTAGCCTCGGGCGCACAGCGGGCTCCCAGCCTGGTCGCTAGGCAACCTAGCAAGCTCAGCTGGTCCACTGAGCCATCTCCAAATGGTCCTGCTTCCTGACCGGGCCGGGGAGCCGGCAGCTGGCTACTTGAGTTTTTCAGCGGCTACAACACCACAGCTGTTCAATGCATTCCAAGACTATGAATCCCATCTCTCCCTAGCTCTTGGCTGTGTCAGATGCCCAAGTTGGTCAGGTCAAGGGTATCAGCCTTGAACTTAATCCCTTCAGCAGTGCAACACAGATGGAGCCGTGTCCGAGTTCTTTCCCTGTGTGTGAATGACCTGGCTTTGTAAATTTAGTGCCAGGGCCCGAACTCCCACAGAGCTCTGCTCCCTTTTAGGCACCAAAGCAAATGGACAGAGCTCAGCATGCTGGACACCAGCCCTGTTTGAATATCTGGTCGGATCGGAGTGGGAGCTGCTGTGTGCTGAGTGCTCGAAAATCTGGGCCCGATTGTGCGTGCTGGGGAAGTGAAAATCTGGCCCTGCGCACTTTGGAAATCTGGTCTTTAAAGGGTCACACAGTTTCAAACTGGCCTCTAAACACTTGTGCCTTCCCATTTTGCAGATGGGCCTGTCTGTGCGCCATCATCCATGTTCCAAAAGCAAAACTGGGTCATGGCACACCTAGCAACCCCATTTGATGGACACAAACTGAAGCTCTTGCCAGCAGGGCTGCACAGAGGTTTTCCAGGGCCCCAAGGCAAAACCTGAAACTGAGGCTCCCCCATTGAGACAAGGCCTCAGGATATGTGTGAGGGTGGTGTTGACAAGAAAACCCATCCTACAATCACCCTGCTGCGGTGGCTCCTGTTCCATGGAGCAGGTCCCAGCTCCCCCTTCCGGGCGTTGCACCCTGGCCCACAAGTCAACGCACCATTCACTCAAATTCCACAGATTTGGGAGCCCTCCTGGGGCAAACTGCCCCTTTTGCTCCCTCCTTGCCCCCAGTGGCCCTGCCAGCCAGACCACTTTAAGGACCTAGCTAGAGATAGATCGGGCTGGTGCTCGATCTGCAAGGATGCTACATCCCTTTGGGATTTGCCGTGAGGATGATGATGTTTGCACAGGCAATCGCCTGACCGTATATGCAAATAGGATTGTTGCATAAAAATCGTGGGGTATTCAAAATGTGTTTTTATAAGCCAGCAGTTTGAAAATCTGGCCCCAAATTTCAGCTCTAACATCACCCAAACATGGACTTTTACATTTAATTGCCCTGACTTTTTTTTTTTTTTTTTTTTAAGTTAAAAGAAAACCGGTCTTGCATTTACTTAAATGCCAGTGAGAGAAGCAGATGATCACCCTCAAAAAAGGGCTCTTTTGAGTTTACACATTTTCTGAGTTTCTAGAAGCTCTTAAATCAAAGAGATCGGTAGGTAAGACACATACTTCCAGGCCTTTCTGCTCATGTCTGAACTGCATGGGCATCCACATAGCACTGGTTAAACTCCAGATTCCTGTGGCAGCAGACACCCAGCTCAATAAAAAACCTGGAATGGATTCTCTGGGGTTGATCTGTTCTTTAGTTGTTCCAAAATCCCGACGGGGCATCTGGAGAGAGATATTCCAGGGCTGTTTCCCTCACCGTGGAGGTAATCAACTAGATAGATCTTTCAAAAGAAGACAACTCCTGATTCACCCTCAGTGTTCGGGATTTTGTGTATCAAGTTGGTCCTTTTTCGAAAGGGGGAAGGCATTCCCTCTGTGCTTGCACGGTGTTGTCACTGGGCGTTGGTCCCTGCTCCTGTCCCCCAGCCTACAAATCACATCTGCTTTCGCCAACACTGAGCCCATCTTTCTGAAGCCTCTGCTTTCTCCCCCCCCCCAGCAATGACATTGTGCATTCAGCTCTTGGATTTTATATTGCATTGGGCGGAAGGGGGGAGGCACAGAAGGGGGTTATGCCGGGTCTATAGAATTTACTGTCTTTTTATGTCGCCTGATTTTTGTCAGTGCAAAGCTGTCAGCTGAAAACGTCAAATTAGTGCTGTTAGTCTGCTGAGCGGCTCTTATCTGCGTCTCACAGGATGGAAGGCACTTCAAGATGATTATTGTCCCCCACTGCTCCCAAAATGAAATTGGCCCTCCTGGAGCGCTAAAAGGGAGCCGAGAAATTGTGTGCCTGAATTTGCTTGAAAATCCTCTGAGATTCAATGAAAGGAGGTGACAGGCCCAGTGTCACCTTCTGCCATTTAAACCAGATAAGGCATTTTTCTTTCTAATTTTGTATTCGCTTTAGGACTCGCCTTCTTCCTTCCCCCCCTCCCTTCCCTTTCGCTCAAGATTTCTTTGTTTCGTAATCAGGCAATTGTAAATGATTGCACAGATTTTGACACATCATCTCAGGCTACACGTACAGTAGGAGGGAGAGGTGTGATTGCCGTGCTTGTGTACAGACGCTCTTGGAGCTAGCATGAGCATAAATAGCAGGGCACCACAGTAGCATGGGTTGCTGCAGCAGAAACACGGCTGAGCCATGCCACGTACGCGCCCACCGGTTTCTGATGCATTTTCACTGGGCATTGCTCAGCCATACCTCGGCTGCTACTACGTGTGCTACCGTGGCCACACTGCATTGAACTAGCGTGAGCGTGCGTACACGAGCAGGGGAATCAGCCCTACCTCGTAGGGTAAACACAGCCTCCGAGAGGAAGGGTGGTTTTGTGGTTAGAGCACACCCGGGATAAAGGGGTTCTGCGAACTCTGTGTGACCTTGGGCAGGTGGCTTAGATCATCCTCTGCCTCAGTTTCCCCATCTGTAAGACAGGGATAACACCACTCCCTTTGATGAGATTGCAAGCTACGGACAGGCTTTAAGCAAAAGATGGTGCCTATAGGGGGTTTTCAGCATCATCCCCAGGGTGAGTCAGAAGCTGGAGGAGGGGAAGCCTGTACAGGGGTTGGAGCTTTCTTTTTTTGCTTGCCTGCTGTGTTCTGTTACCAATCAAAGCCAGTCCCAGCACACACAATCTGCATGTCCCATGCGGCAGGGTCTGGACAAGAAGTGTCACGAAGCAGACTGGAACAGTGCTACAGCCCCAGTACAGTGGGGTCTGGGTCTGGGTCTCTTACGTGCCACCGCAATACAAAGACATGTGAGCGTGACTGGTGATGAGCAGCCCCCGCGGCCAATGGTTTCTTCGGCGGGTCTTCACATGGTCTATAGATGGAACAAACAAAACCCCTTTCTGGGGTATGCAGTCTTTACCGCCCGCCAAGGCTTCCTCCCAGGAGGCACTGCCCTCCGTAGCAACCCAACGGGGCCCATCATGGTACCCTTCATTGGTGCGTCCTCTCGGCAGCCCTCCCTGGGCTCAGTCTCTAACAAGACCAACAGGGCCCATCCCAGTACCCTCGCTTGGTCTGGCTAGGCTCTGGGTTCTGTCCTTACTTGGCCCCACACCCAGTCAGAAACTCCTTCTTCACTCCCCGGGTTTTTGGCAGCCTTCCCTGGGCTCAGTCCTGCTCGCATTGAGCTGTCCCTGGTCCTGTTGCTCTTCCTTCCATCCAGGATCCCAGTTTTCCCTCTTCCAACTCCAGGCAACAAGTGACTGCTCGTCCTTTGCTGCTCCCTTTTATATGGCCCTTCTGGCCCCTGACTGGCCACTTCAGCTGCCCTTCTGATTGGCTGCTTCTTCTGCAGCTACTCTAGGACTCTTGGAGGACTTCTCCTCTGCTCTTTTCTGGGGTGAGGTGAGGCGGGGTGGCGAGGCCTGCAGTCCCTCATCTAGCCACTTAGTCAGCCTCCCCTTGGACAGATCCTACAGCTCCAAGGGGCCAGCTCACCAAACACCTTCCCAGCCCCGGGCCATGGTCCAGACAAGGAAGTTTAAGATGTGTTTTAGATCTCAAATACACTTCTGCCATTTCTAGACTCCATCTCCTTCCTTTCCTCATTCGTTCTCTCTTCCACTCCTCTCCCCTCATTCCCTCCTTTCCCTCCCTCTCTCTCTGTTTCTCTGCCTTTCTCTCTGACGCAAGCAACATTCCCTCCCACGGGGCTGAAAAATAAAAGCCACAGTGCCAGGTTCTCTCGGTGAAGCTGCTGATGGATTCAGGAAGTCCTGGAAACTGGAACACAGCCCAGCAATCGGAGTTAAAGTACCTGGGCATGCCATCATGCCAGCTTGATATACAGTTTTTTTTATCTACTCACTCAACTGCAAGCAATCAATGCTAATCATATCTTCTGGGACTGAACGAAAGACTGGCTGTTTAGAGGGCTTGAGAAGATTCTCCTGATTCCAGTGAGATCTACGTAGTCATTTTAACCAGCATCTGCCAGAGAAAACAACAACGCACACCGAACGGGAGTTTAATGGTTGGTCTTAAGGGGCTAAATCCTCATGGAATATGAGTGGCAGGGCTAGAGGTGAAAAATGTATGCCCCATGCACTAGGCTCTGGACAATGACAGAGAAATGTTTTATCCACACGGTCGGCAGGGCTTTGAATCAAGAACTGCTAACTCAAGGGCTAACTTTGACTTTGCAAAATTTCACTGGTCAGCTTTGGTGGGGTTTTTTTTTTCTTTTCTGCGCCACAATTTTCCTGAATCCCGGGTCACTGAATCCCCAGTCACGCTGCAGCAAAGCTTGGGAAAAGCTTTCTTTCTCCTTGATCAGCAAACTCATCCCGTCAGTGACCCACAGACGCTGCCTGTGGCCAGCTTAGCAGCAGTCATGTGGCCTTTCTGTGAACATCTTTGGCTTCCCTTGAAATCTCACACAACCGAGGTAAATCCATAGGCTCTGAGCAGATGCATAGGTGATGCCTCAGGGGCTCAGAAATCTGGACACGGGTGACACAGGGGTTTTAATTAGCACACTCACCGCTCTATTGTTCAAGGCACAAGATCAAGTATTTGCTTGAGGCTAGACACGTTGTTGTCCGTACCTCACTCATTTAGCAATGTGCTCCTTAGAGAGCAGGGCTGCACGGCAAAGCCCACCTGCGCTGGCAGAGCTGTGTGGGCCCAGCTTGACCTGGCCACAAATACACTGAGGTTACTTTGCAAAGTTTGGGGTTCATTTGATCGTAGAGCTGGCCCTAGCATGACCTGCTGGGAGGACGCCCTGTGCCATGTTCTACAGTATCAGCACAGGGCGAGCAACTAGAGGAGAGCAGGGGAGGAAACAGATAACCGGAGGAGCTATTCTAGGGCCTCGGAGCCATTACCCATTCCTTCCCTCTACTAGCCCAAGAGAAATCTCCAGGCTGGTAGTCAGACAACACACACACACACATGCCCCAGAGACATCCCCTCTGCTCAGACTGGTGGTGCTGGGGTGTGAATGCTGCCTGGGAAAATCCAAACACCAGAGACATGACAGGTGAGCGAGTTAGTGCAGCCTGATTGATAGCATGGGGCATCTGCTGCCCGGCTGCATGAAGGGGGCTTGGGTTAGAATTCAGGGCATGCTGTGATGAGCTGAGCGCTGGTCTCTGTGATAGAACAAAGCACCCCACCCTTCAGAGGCTCCGGCATGAAGCTCTTCTGCACTGTTAACACTCTCGCCTCTAACTCATCTATCCCACCTGTTCTCCCATCACGCCCCTTCACTGCTTTCCTGGGAACCCGCCACCTCCTCCTTTTAAAGCCACCCATTGCCTTCCTCTCCGGTATATCTCCACTAAGCTGGAACGTGCTCTAATGCACATCACGGGGCAGCAAGATCGAGCCACCTTTTGGCCCCTCCACAGCTCGGGTGTGAGGGAGGTGCTGGGGGCAGCAGCGGGCATGTGGAGAGCCGGCGGAGGAGCAGCCATGGCAATCCATATTCTGGTGGTTCTGGGTTGCAGTGCAGCCCTTGGGATGGCACCATATGTTAGAGCAGTTCCCAAGGCTGCTCTAATTTATTCCTGGTGGCTCCCATAGCAGCTTCTGGGCAGCACCAAGGTGGCTTAAAGCCCTTTGCCACCCTCTGCACTTCACCTCTCAGGAGATGTGGCATGCAATCTCTGGCCCCCTCAGTTCATTTCTTAGATGTTTTTAATGATGGGTGAGGCTCCTCCCAAAACCGGACGGCTCCAACCCCAGAGAGCCTTCAAAACACCCATCAGCTAACGAGCGAGCAAGGAAAAAACCTTCCCCCAGTGCAAAGATCTGAGAAACGCTTCAGGCCTACTTTGAAACGTGCTCTCACAGAGTCAGGAAATGAGACGGGGGAGGGGCTGCCTCTCCAGAGCACAAGGGAGAGCCCTGCCTCGTGAGCAGCGGGGCGCTTCGCCCCGCCACTGGGCCGGGATTGTCTTGGGACAGATTGATGCAGAGGTCTGTGAGCCAAGCCAAAGGCAGGATGAAATCAGCGGGATCAGCTGCACTCACACAAGAAGCTGGGAGCAGCCCCAGCCGGAGGACGGGCACACTGGCAGAACACGGTGCTTAATGGAGGCGGAAATAAACGGGAGCGTAATTCAATTAAAATGTTTTTATTACCCTCCATGTTTTTGTGATCAGACGCAAGTTCTGCTTGCCTTTTGCTGCCATTAACATTGCCCCAAACTCGGGGACAAGGCAGCTGCAAGGCCAGGGCAGACACTGCCAGCAATGATCGGCCAGAGTTGTTCCACTAGCAGCACACCTCCCGCACGCCTGCTGCCGGTGCACGGCTGGGACCCTGCACGTCTGTGGCTGCGGGGAAGACCCCACGTAGCTAGTCGTCCCCTACTCTCTGATGGAGATAAACACAGGTTTCCTCTCTACCATCATGCCCTGCTCTGCTCCATGCTCCCTTGTAATGCAGCAGAGTGAGTTCTTCTTGCGCCCAGCAGGAATAAGTGCCTTGGAGGAGAATAAAACCAACCACACACACACATCTATAGTAGAACTCCCACTCTCTTGATCTATTCTTACATCGTCGTCACCTCCACTGACCTCCGTGCTTTTTAACACAGATACAGCCCGGGACTCGGCATTCAGAGAGGATATGCTGCTCCTGGGGCCACTCCTGGTGGGGTACACCAGAACCAAGCCGGGAAGGTTTTACTGTATGATCCGGTTTCATCTCTTGCACAGCTCCACTGATATCAACGGTGTAACATCAGGGGGCTTGGCCCTGCCTGGGAACTCTGGGGAACCAGCTGGCGGGGGGGATATTTTAAAACATCTTCGCTGTCACAATAACGATCACTTTGAAACTCTCCTTGGCAATTATACCAGGAGGCAGATGGAGGCCAGTTCTTTCCTCTGTATTCCAGCCTCCTTTGTTCAAGCCAAGAAGGGTGGCTTAAAGGGAAGACACAGCCGCCTTCTGCTTTCACTCCTACTTGGTATCAAATCCATGCCCCTGAGACAGGCAACCGCTTCTTTTCCTTTGTCCCCACTGTCCGTATTCTTTCTTCTTCCTTGTTGTAGAGAGAGAGAGCCCTCCTGAACCGCCAGTCCTGTGTGCATGCATTTTCCACAGGCTGTAACAAGGCATCCTATGCTCTTCTCTGGGCTAGGGGCTTAGCCAGAGGTGCAGCCACACGCCCTTCGTGTAGACACAATGTACACCAGTGCTTTGTGACTTGCGTGCTGCACAATTTGCAATCCGAGCAAGAAGCACCGGTGCAAATGGCAGCGTCCTGACATAAACCGTGTCTTACCTTTGGGATTTGAATAGCTGCAGCCATAGCAGTGGCTAATGGTCCATAACAGACCAGGCCTGCTTTTCAACACAGGTGTGAACCGAGCTCCTCTTTGGTGCTGTGGATTAAAAATACACTTTGAAACCGTCATGATAAAGGACTCACCCTGCGCTGACACCCAGGGGACGGCTGTCCCGAAGTTACCTGCGGTTAGCGCTGCACTGTTCCCCATCCCGCCTCTGTCGGTACAGCACACAAGCACTGCATGTTAGCACGGCCCTGATGACATATACCTACCTGACGTGCGACATATCAACAAAGCACTGGAGCAACTGGGGAACAATGACTTTAAGAAGCAATGATGATGCTGAAGTACCACCCCCCAGCCTCTGATTCCCTCGATCCGCTAAAACCAGGAGGGCTGCACGGGTTTTAGACTCAGCATCCCTCAACAACAGCCCCCCTGGCCTGTCAGGAAAGGGTCTAACGGCCTCCAAAGAGTGTCCTTCTCGGACGTCTGCAGAGATCCGGGATTGACACTCAGGGGAAGCCGGGACCCCTTTGGCGAAGGAGATCCTGGCCCTTTGAGGAAACACCTTCTGAACGAAGCTCCCTGGTCGGTAAAGCATCGAAATCTCCATGCTTTGCGGGCTGGGGCTGGGATTACTCACGTGTTTAACGTTCACCGCACGTTTAAGTGCTTTGCCGAACGGGAGCCTCCGTGAACATAATCTCGGGACAGTTAAGGGTTAAATCCTTCTACGCCAAACGCAGCCCTGACTTCAGTGGGAGCTGTGCCTGCTTACATCAGCACTCACCTTGGTGCCTGGAGCAAACAGTGCATGCACAGGAGCCACTGATGTTTCCTTCTGCACTACATGAAAATGCAACATAAAGTAAGACTGCCATGGAGCCGTATTGGGCCTGCTTTCTTGGTCCATACGGATCTCCGAGATGCTGTCTAGGCCCAATTATCCCCAAGTATCAGCCCAGACACTGCACCCTTCACTGCCTTTAACTGGGTCTGTTGGTAACTGAGGTTTTCCAGGAATAAACTTCTTCTCATGTAGTTTCCAGAGATGATGCTGAATAACACACATCTGTCTAGTCTGGGTTTTACTCATGGCTTACATAAATCTGTCCTTTACAGGGCGAATTTCCCCCCGTCACTAATGGAACCAGAGAGAGAATTCCCCTGGGCGTTCTTGTGTGGGTGCTGTGTTGTTGACAGTAGTGGAAGAGCTAACCAGCAGCTTCCGTCAAGCCCAGCAGGAGTTATGTTTGCCGTCACTCTTGATTTTGTGTGAGCTCAAATGATCTCCACTCGGCTCCTGTTCTCACAGTGGGGCTGCTGGCTTCCTTCGTCCCTTTTCTTTCCTTTATGAGCCCTCCCTTGCTTTGACTTTTATTTTTAATCTTTTTGGTTATTGCTGGTTTGATTCTGTTTTAAGCCAATTTAGGGCTGGCGGAAAGCGCTGACGGCCCTGGTGCCTGGGATGCTTTGCTTAGCCATTGAACAGGCCCAGCAAGGGCAGAAACAGCGGCTAGGTGTAAGATCTTTGGGGCCTGGACCGGCTTTTTGTTGTACGAGAACTTAGAATACCGTGACCCCACTTCCTGATTGGACCCCTTAGGCACCAGTATAACTGAAATACCTCCTAAGGATGGTATCCCCCTAACCCCCATGCCCTGGGATGCTTCAACCCAGGTCTGAAGAGAGCCCACTCTTTGGCACTGGAGAAGAGGTCCTTCTCCATGTCCACTGAATCTTCGGCTTCTCTTTTGACACTGACAGCACAGGTGCTGCCGAATGCCAGTTTGAGTGGATTTTTTGTTGTTGTTTTGTTGACAGGGCTCCTGTCGGGTAGGAGCTGGACTGAGATTGCCAGCTCCTCCTTCATACACACAATGCCTGGTGCACATACGCGCTTTCCACATGCAGCCTATCTAGACAATGTATACACACACACAGCTGCAGAACACACACCCTAATCACACAGACAACACGCTCCGCGTCTTCGCTTGTCAGGAAATGGGAGCTGATGGGCATTCATTTAATGTCAGGAAAGCTAAGGAGATCTTTTAATTGGCATGGAAAGCTAATCCAATTCTGCGGCAGATGATGGCTCGGGGAAGTTTTATGGGCTGTCTGCCTGAGTTAGGCGAATGATTTGTTTGTTCTCCCAGCGTTCGCTTTTCCTTACTCATGATGAGAATACCACTTCAAAGCTCAACAAGGTAGGTGGGGTCGATTTTTTACTGGACCAACTTCTGTTCATGAGAGAGAGAAACTTCCAAGCCTGGCTCTCACCACCAGAAGTTGGTCCAGTAAAAGCTGTTACCTCCCACCCCTTGTCTCTCTCCTGTCCCGGGACCGACGCAGCTACAAAGCTCATGCAGTTATCCACCAGTCTTGCTGAACGTGGATCGTTTCCATCTGAAAGGCAGCACCCCAAGGATGGCCTGCAACTCGGGTCTCCACTACAGCTGCGGTCACTATATGGAACTCTTGCAAGATCTTGCTAGCTACAGCATACTGTACCTGAGCAAGGCCTTCCTTTTCCAGCCCCAGCTTTCTTGGTTAAATGTATGTCGCGAGAGGTCGATTTTAAAACACGGGCAGGCACGCTAGCGTTGTTAGCTGCCCCAGGGAGGCACGGCAGCGCCAGCGTTGCAACATATTCCGGATTTCCATGGCTGAAGTCTGCTGCAAAACCTCAGGCTCTGAGCTTCCTCTGCACAGAATTGTATCTCCCTGAAGCCTCTTTCTTGAGGGAACGAAAAAGGGCTCTGGACAAGGAGGCTGGGAGGCAAGGCACCATCCCACCGAAAGCACCAGCTTGAAAATCAATCTGCAGATAGTTCTGATATTTCCAGCTGTCAAGTGCTCGGACATTTCAGTGCTGAGATGATCAGTGTGCGCAAAACAGCCAGCACCATGTCCACTTGACAGGTCTCAGCAGCCACACGGTTATTCCAGAGATTGATTTGCTGCTTGGAATCTGTCCAGCTGAGCTCAGGGCTAGTTCTGGGAGGGATGGAGAACAGGGCGAGGGCCCGCGGCAGTTGTAATTTGATGCACTGTTCCTCTCGGTTTTTATGGCGCTGAGTGTTTATTTGATTTGTTACCCTGATCATTAATGAATTCAACCTTTTCCGGACTAGCCCCCAGGTGCCTGCTTGCCAATAGGCATGCCATCAATTACTTCCAGGCAGTAAATTAATTAACGAAATGCCATCTGTTTCCAACTCCTGACTCGTGGCACTGACGGAGCCCGGTGTAGCTGTGCAAACATCCTGCTATACCTCAGCTCTGACCTGCAAAATCCTCCGCGGGTTTAGTCCTGGCCCGCCACCCGCTTGTGCTCCTCGCTCCTGATCTGCTCTGCCTGTTGCTGTTCCAGTCTAAGGCTACCAGGGCACCTCAGTCCTGACCTCTGACATGCCTCCCTGCTCCAGTCCCAGCCCTCCACACGGCTGTGACACGGCACTTTGACCCTCCGGTGCTAGTCCAGCCCTGCCACGTTCCTACGCAGCCAGTTGTGGGAAGTTGTGACGCATTGGCCGTTTGTCACAAATGGACTTTCTGCCGTGGACAATCATCCAGTAAAGATTAACCTGAAACCACCAAACTCGTTCCCCCGTGTGACCTCATCCAGTGTTCTGCTCGTCTCTAAAAGTGCATTAATCCCCTGCACCGTTCCTCCACCTGCCAGCCCTCCTCGCTTCCATTTTTCAACCCAGCGCTCCCCTCCGTGTCTCATGAGGCTCTTTTAATGAGATCAGGCTATGCCCTGTTTCTAATTTCCCAGTGGTATCAGGCCACTGTGCTGCAATACCACTTCTTGTCTGGGAAGCAGCTCAGCGCAGGGACAGCCTGCTCCAGGCAAAAGCCTGCAGCAGGAAGAGAGAGGGAACATTTGCTCTCTGTCCACTACACACAACCTTAGCTTCCACAAGTGCCCCCAGCCTCATACTCGCCCCATTGTCTCCCTGGCCCTGCACATAAATGGTGCTCCAGGAGGGAGAGAACATGCCCCGCAATGCTAGCAGGCAACACGCCCATCATCACATGTGCACATGTACCAGCCTCAATGGCACCCGTGTACTCGCCTGATATTTAATTCTCTCTGCAGGTGACCGTGTTAATTGCACATCATGGACCCCTGTGTTATCGCCATGGGAGATGATACTGACCTAGCTCCCCTGCCATCTGCCCTGGCTGCCATTATCTGCATCCTGAGGCCGCCCGTCTCCCAACCAGCTAGCTGCTGCCAAAGCGGTGGCTATTTGAGATGCTCAGCGCATCATCATCACAGACCACAAGGCACTCCCGATAGGGTGCCAGTCAAATGGCACTTAGGACCAGCTTCATGTCCCGGGTCCAGCCTTCACAGAGAGTCCGTTCTAGGCACCTCATCTGGGAAATGGGTCAGACCACAGAGGCCAGCTGTCCGTCTCCTCAGCCACCTGTTTGCTCATTCAGAAATCGATCCCTATTTCCTGTGCAACTGTTTATCCCTCCCCATGAGAAGCCAATGCCCCTGCATTTACAGCATTCACGTGCAAGCACGTCCCCGTTGTAAAGCCGACTAATGACGCCTGCTCACGTTCCCAGATTCTCCCGGAGACAAATCATTACGGGGCTTGAAGGCTCTTCAGATCAGTCACTGCGAGGCCCATTGGCATCTTATAAATGTGTTTTTAATGCCTAGATAAATCTAGCGCTGCCTTATTAGGCCGCCCTTCTGAAGTGAAAGAGAGATTTCTGGCGTGTTGTATATGATCATGCTATTGCCATCAACTACAGATCATCTTTGCAGGAGGCGGCAGAGAGGTAACACGGCCAAAGAAAACAAACCGCCAGCAGATTCCGTGCCCAAGGAGGGCTGGCAAGTTGCTGGGAAAGTGGATTGGAGCAGATGTAAACCCCTTTGCCCCGGTGAGGTTCGGGAAGGTGCTTGTGGAGCAGGTCAGAACGCTCAAACGCACCTCGTCAGCGAGGGCTTGGAAGGGAAAGGAAATAGAGGAACATCTGTGAACCAAATGGGGCCATACAAGGCGCCGTAGTGCTAGGGAACCAGGCCCACTCGGCGTACAGCGCGGCAGAGCCCTGCAAGGTGAAGAAACCCCTCCCTCCCCGACGCTGGAGACCTCTGCACCACAAGGGAAGTAGCATCGGGAGAAGACGCTGGCCAGAGGGAGCCGTGTTGGGCAACGGGCCCTTCTCGCTTGGCTGGGCTGTGGCGCTGTTGAGCCACATTGTTCGACTGGGTGCGCGAGGATCAAAGGTGCCATTTGATCCGAGTGTCCCTGTGTCGTTTGCAAAGCCCAGCAGGTCACGCCGGTGACGCGTTATTATTAGTCGATGAAGCACCCGAGCACTAACCGCCCCGGTCGGCTGGCTGAAGGAAGAGCTGAGATTGCAGCCGCTGTAGCATGCCTCTCTCTCGTGAGGGCAGACCTCTCCCCCGACAGGCTCCTGCAGCCGGACGCACCTTCCTCATTCCTGCCACACGGGGCGCACGTCTGAAGTCACCCAAGGGGCATTTGCATGCACCAAACCAGTGGCTGTGGCCCGGGGCCCAAAAGTGGCCTGCAGGGGCTTTCAAAGTGGCCCGCGGCTCCCCTCCCCCTGGCTGTAGCAGGGAGCACGGCAAAGCGCTCCACCTGGGTCCGTAGGCGCTGGGGTCCCTGCTGGAGCCAGAGGGAGGGGAGCACTGATCTTCTGTCCGCCTGCCTGCAGGAGAGGGCCACTGCCTAGGGACCCAGGTGGAGCCAGGTTTCCTGGAGGGGGGGAGTGTGAAATTGTGCCAGACTATCCACATATAGCTCTGCCAGCGTACCCCAAACCTATTTGGAGCACCCCCTCTTGTCCCCTGAGCCCCCCGTATCTCTGCCAGTGCACCCCAGCCCTGATTAGCAGGGGGAGCTGCAAATTCCCTCCCAAACCCTTCTGCCAATCCACCTCCATCCTGGCAGGCTGGTTGCCCTGCAGCCAGTCAAGGGTGCTGCGAAGACTAGGGAGGCTATGGCCAGTGTGGTAGGTCTTTGCAAAGGATGCACCACCAGCAAGACAGGGCCGAGCCCTGGAGTATTAGCCATCCACCAGGAGAGGGCCCAGGCTCAGAGCGGCCTCATACACTAGCCTGAATGGGTATGTCTCCACCGCACCCCCAACTCCAGGCTCTGACTCCAGTTTGAGCCCAACCCCCTGCACTTCTGTCCACACACAAAACAGTCTGACTCAGGTCAGCAAGCACTCAGGACCCAGGTCCTAGGACCCCACTAGTGGGGTGGGCCAGAGCCCAAAGTTCCACTGTGACTCAGGTCCACGCCCTGTCATTTTTGCAGTGCGGACGCAGGTCAAGCCGCAGACCTGAGTCAGCCGGTCTGCGTAGTGCAGTATCGACACATGAGCAAAGCTCTGAGCCCCAGAGCTGGGATCTCCGATCAGCCCCGGGGTGGCATTAATCAAACTGGACGAGCTGCCCATGCAGCTCTGCCTCTCGCTCCTGATCGGTTTCCCTCTCTGTAAAACGAGGGTGACAAGACCTGTCCCACAAAAGGGGGCGGGGCAGGGTAGAGGTTTAACTGCACTTCCCCTTGCAGATGTAGGCTGGGTGTGCAAAGGAGCCTAAGGGAGTTGGGAGCTGGGCATCAGACTTCCTTTGGTCCCTTTGCAAACCCCATCTGTAAGGCACTAGGTATTCGTTGTTGTTATAGTCATTGAAAAGGGAGTGCTGTATAGCACAGCCGAGATACGGCAGGTACCTTAAGCCCTGAGAGCCGGGTAAGACCCAGCCCTTCCATCACAAATAGCATCAGCAGCTTCCAAGTGCAGGCTCTGCCCCCAGGAGTGCGGCTCCGCAGCTAGAAGGCACCTTGCTTGGCTGCGCTGGGGCATATTTGCACCGTGTGAGTCTGTGGCCTGGGCTCATTCTTCGCCATGAGGTACTAGGGGACGCACATCCTGCATGGCACAGATTAGAGGCCTATTGTGGCAGGAAACGGGGGGAAGAGGTTTCTGAGACCAGGCGAAGGCCCGGGGCCTTGTTTTCAGCTTGTTTACAAATGGAAAGGAACAGCCCTGGATCTGCTCCTGAGGGATTCTTCTGCTCCATTCCGGGTCACGGATAAGTTGTGTCGAGGTCAACGGCAGCCGGCGAAAGCAGCCAAGCCTGACGGATACGGCCCTGAGCGGGCGGCTCCTGTCTCTCTCACACGCACGGTCCGCAAATGACTCCGAGCCCTCCGCTAATCTGGCTGCCTGCCCCGTCCTCCTCCTCGGCGCCCCCATCTCCACCGCCATCCCAGCTGCCCGAGACAGCAGCACCATATGTAGCAAGCCAGGGGAGAGAAGGAGATGGAAGGGGACCGATGCCATCTGCACGGACATCCCTGAGACTGGCGGGAAAAATGACTCACCCATAGCAGCTCACGAGAGTGCCTCAGACTCCTAGGAACAAGACCTCCCAGGGCTTTTCAAGAGAGAAGCCCTAAAAATCCTTCCACCCTGTCAGACGCGTGGTGAACTCAGTGCTGCCTCAGGCTCAGGAGAGGATGGTCCATGCTGGCAGCTGAGAAAGCCCAGCGGAGTGTGCGGGTTGCCGGAGTTTCAGCCCGTGGTGAGCTTGCAGGGACCAACTGAGAGGAGGGTGGGATGTGTAGCAGAGGGAAAATATCCCAGCCCCAGCTGGGAGGGGCTCGCTCTCAACCCAAGAACAGCACAGCCTGGCACATGCCGGGGGGGAGTCCACAACTCCCTAGCTGGTCCGCTCCGGGAGCCCGGCAGAGACGACCAGCTCAGCAAGCAGGAGACGAGGGAGCACCTCGAGTCTCAGCCCGCGATGGATACATGGTGTCACACTGACGTGCTCCAGCAGAAGGCTCTTTTCCACCCAGGAGTGTCACCGGGGCCAGGGCCAGGGGGAGGCGTTCCCATGCAGCGGCTGCATAATCACCAGGCCAGCTGGGTGAAAAATTGGCCACTCAACCTTTTTTTGCAACAAAAAGGCCTTTGAATCAAAGGGACATTTATTGAGGGGAGGGAGGAATCTGTTTTCAGCCCACTTTTTGGGGGAGGGGGAGGGATTTCTCACTTCCCAAAAACTGGAAACGTTGGCTTGCTGAGAACCGAAAGGATATCCGACTGCGGGTTTTTTAAAGGGCAACGTACATGAAAATGAAAAAAAAAAAAAAACCCAAAGAAAAATCATTTTGTCATAATATTTCACTGGAGGGAGAAAAGCACCTTTGCCCACCCAGCTGTAAGAACCAGTGGGAGGGCGCAATGGCGCACTGAAGGTCTCTGGACCGACGTGCATTTGCATGCCTTTGTGGTGACGTCCAGGAGGCAGACTGACTCGCCCAACGCCCTTCCTTAGGAGGGAGGGAAGCCACCAGGTGCCGTAAGGCAAAGCGCCGAGAGGCGGAGAGGTGGATGCGGCAGGCAGGCTGGTGGCGGGGAGTGCTGGTGGGAGGCGGCATGGAAGGACCTCTCCCAGGTCCACCACGCGCAGGGAAAACCCCTCAGAGCAATAGAGTGAGCGACAGGCAGATAGACGGAGGGTGTGAACATCAGCTGCCCGAGTGCGAAAAAGCCACAGACCAGCTGCACAGCCCCACGGAGGAATATTCGTCCGGTCCGGATTCCCTCTCCCCAGCGTGGAGGGGCAGGGAGATGGGAGGTGGCATGGCCCAGGCCGTGCCCCCATCTATTCCCCAGGCTCATAAGGTGCAAACCCTCCCTTCCCCCAATCATTAGCCCTTTGCCGGGCTCTGCTCTGGCCCAGGGCTGGATTCACCCCAGAGCTCCCGGGCACAGAGCGCTGTGTTTTGCGTAGGCGGCTGAAGTGGGGGCAGGGGTGGCCAATGCAAACCGAACGTCCTTGGTCTCCAGCACCAATTACAAGGAACTTCTGACGCACGCTGGCCCTTCCCACACAGATAAATATTTGCTAACAAACGACTTTGTAGCTCATCCACTGAATCCTTCACCCTTCTCTCCGGGTTTCTCTTTAATTACAGTGCAATTCGTTTTCTAAAGGAAAGCTAAAACACAGGCTGGCCGGGTGGGGGAGGGGTTCCTTTGTACCTGGAAGGCTGGCTCGGCTGAGGGTGGAGGTTGGGAGGCTGTCAGAAACAGCTGGCACTGGCTGAACCGGGGCAAGATCGGCAGCTTGGGCTTCGAGTGAACACCCCCTGCTCCCCTCCCTCTGTCCTGAATGCCTTGGCGAGGCTCTGAGCTCGAAACCCAGCCCTTAGGAGTTTGATCGAGGGCAGGGTACCGGTAGGAAGCCCTGCTCCTGCCCTGGGGAGTGAGAGTTCCCTTATTGCAGCGTAGCAGCCCCCCGAGGCACTGACTGGCACTGCTAAGGAACTGTCTGGTGACAGGTTTAACACTGCCTTGGGCTGGATTGTGAGGGGATGTCTTGGATCTCTGGGCAGAGAGCACAGGGGCTTTGCATCCTTTCTGAAGTCCTCTTTGCCTCCCCACTTTCTGCTGCCTTTAATCAGCTGCTTCCCAACCGGCTCTTTCATAACCAGAAGTTCTTCTCTTGGACCAGAGAAGCAGCCGCGACCTGGGCTTCATTTTATCCAGTCCGCTAATGACCCAGGTCTCCCATTTGCCTTTGCTCTCTGAAACCACAGGTGTCCATGCACTTGCCTTTCCCCCCGCATACCTCCCGAGTCTGCAGAGCTACGTCCGGCGCACCTGAACATCCCTGCCTGAGCTGCCTGCAGCATTGCCACCCCAACTGCTCACAGCTTATGAGTCAGATTCCCCCAGAATCACGAGACCAGCTTCACAATCACGAGATTTGAAGTAAAAGAATGAAATCTGGGCTCTGTTTGATTTCCAGTTTTGGAGTCTTCAGGGCACTTTCAGGTCACATTTTCAAGTTTTTCTCGGCACCCAGGAGGACTAGGAATGTCGTCTTCTTTTTTTAATGAAAGTCGAGATGCTGACGTAATCACGTGCCTCCGGGCGCTGGGACTTTAAGACAAGCAGCAAATTTTTGCAAGACTTGCGAAAGAACCATGAAGTTTGGCATCCCTGTGGTGCCGCCGCTGAATTCCTCACCCAGACCCTGACCGCCCCTTGTCTGTCTCCCTGCAAATCCCTCCTCCGTGACCCGCTCATGAGCCTGCTCGCCAGACTCCAGCCCGCACAATACGCTGCTGCCGTCCATCTGCCATGTACAGAGAAACACATCCTCACTGCCCCATCCTCAAACTACTCCACGCCCTCCCTTCTCTCCGCTCCACCCCCCTTCACTCGTGTTATTTGTCTTACCCTAGCACCTAGCAGCCCCAGTCGTGACCCAGGACCCACTGTGCCAGTTGCTGTACAAAGGCAGAACCAAAAGCCAGACCCTGCTCCCAAAGAGCTTCTGGTCTCAGCCCATGAATGAAGCCATTTCTCACAGGATCCCTGCTATGTGCTCGGAGAAGTGGGTTGTCGATGGTTTCAATGAAATGCTTTTATTTAACTATTGTCTCAATGACGTAACAGGGGAAATCAGACTCGTTGTGGTATGCAGAGCATGCATGTCTGTACATCGCCACGTCTCTCCGCCCGCCCTCTGTGCTGCCAGGCAGACACGGGCAATGTCTACAAGGTGGGAATACGCCACAGTCTGGGTCAAACTTGCCTTCCTTCCTTCCTCCAGCCTGTGTAACTCACCCCCACGCAGTGCAGGTGGATGGGCCAGATAGAGAGGCTATAAGGCTGTTAGAGCCGGGGACGAGAGACCGTGGGTGTTTCGCTTCGGCAGCAGAGGCTCAGACGTTAAGACCCATAGATTCAATCCCGGCTCCTTGTGGCCCACCTAGGGACAGGGCATTGTGCCGCCATCTCAGACTTTCCTCTCTCTTCTCCTCTCCCTGTTCCTCACATTTACCTAACACTGTCCTCCACTCAGTCCCTCCACATCACACCACGGTTGGAGCAAGAGCCATTTCCTCCATCTTCACCAGCCTCCTGCTGCTCATCAGCTCTGCCTCATTTCAAACCTCTGCTGAAAATCTAGCTTTTCCGGCCCTTCGTTTCTCTCTCCTTCTGCCAATATTCAGCTTTGCTTTGTGAGTGGGCTTTGTAAAGCTTGCTGGCTTACGGTTTGTTTGCAAGGACGCTAAACAGCGTATATTTGAATTGTACTGCAGTTATTTATCTGTATTGCAATATGTTTAGCCCTTTATTTCCCCCTTTAATAGGCGTCAACCTTTAATATGGCAGCTATGTCAAGGTGCATTGGACATCTGGCTATCCGTGTGGCTAAGTGGCAGTCTGCTTTGGAGGGAACGTAGGAGTTCACGATTTAGGTGCATGGATTGAAATGCGTGGGAGCCCAGTATTGAAACAGCAGCGAGGGATGTGTTGTAGGGGAAGGGCAAGGCAGATTGGTAAGGTAAAGACGTGTGGAAACGTGCCTACCAGTTATATTTCTGGCTCTAATCCGTTACAATTGCCTCTCAATTTTATGAGCACCCAGTTCAGTTCTGAGTCAATTTATCAAAAACAGAGAGAGCTGGGTAGGGGTGAAAGCAATCAAAACCAGACTGACTACATCTGATTTCCCCCAAACCTCCCCCAGAGACACAACATGCCCCAGGAGGGTAGAAGGATGCTGCCTGGCTGTATTCATCAGGTATTCTAAGGGACTGCGTGATACCACATCCTCAGCTAAGCTGAGTCAGGCTGTCATTTCATCACCCAGTAATTCCCAGTTCTGGCAGCATTTCTCCCAGTCTGATGGCAGACTTGATAGCAGGTGGCTTCTCTGATGCCTATGCATGGGCTGGGCCCGCTCACCGACCCCCGGGGTACACAGGAAAGGGGTGTTTGCAGCACAGACAAAGTTGCATGAAAAGGGGAAAACTCTGTTATGCAATAGCAGCAAAAGAACAGAAAGGACGTCTGAGAGATTCAACCTGACATGATGTCAGCCTGACACAGACACGGTCTGGTAGTAATCCGAGGGTATTGCGGTTTCATTTTCAGGAAGCTGTTCCTAAGGGAATAGTTAGCTGAGTCACAACAATGTGCCAGAGGCTTGTAGGAAGCCGAAGGGAGAGTATGCCGGCCCTCAACCCTGCTCGCCTTGAAGTGAAAAGCCAGCGCTGCCGTGGACGGCAAAGCCACCAAGATCGGGCAGCTTACCTGTCCGGCTGGATTGGGCTAAGCGCCTCCATTTTAAAATGAAGGCACACGGAGGAAACTGGCCAAGGAACTGGTTCAAGAGGAGCAAGGCTGAAGGTGGCCTCTCAGCAGCGACAGAAACCAGGAGGGTCTCCTCCGAGTCGTCCATTGCACTAAGCCTCGGAAGGTCACCTCTGGTACTGAGCTCTCTGGCTAACTTCTCTCGCGTTCACTTTTATTTGCAGCTATGAGGTATCTCTGTTCCAGCCCTCTCTCTGTGCCCTGGCCGGATGAAAGGCCTCCTGGGAACTAATGGATAATGTCCTGGCTTCCATACAGGCCGGCAGCTGCCTAAGACACAAGGGGCAGCAAAATCTTTGGCATGCAAGGGACGGCAGGCTGAGCCAGGTGCACATGATCCACGTCACCTCGGGCGGCTCTTCCGTTACTGTAAACTCCGAATCTCACCTTTTCTTCTGCCCTTTCAGCCCCTGCCGTTCCTTTGCTCCCAGTTCTCTTCCATGTCCAGAATCAAGGTGTTGGTTATAGCCCATAAGGCAGGGATCTTCAAAGGAGCCCTAAGGGAGTTAGACACACAAATAATTAAGTGCTTAACTCCCTTTGGCCTCTTTGAAAATCTCAGTCTAAAGCCATGAGCCGTCTGTCCGACCTAGTGACATTCCCAGTGGATCGTTCACCGCTGTGGAATTCACTTCCACACCCCATCTGTCCAAGCCTGGATTTGGTGGCCTGCAGGCGTGATGCAGCATAGTCCCCTGCTCCAATGCACTAAGGGAGGGAAAGATCAAGGAGTCAGGTCTGCTGACCTCACTGGGGAAGGAGCGAACATTAGCCGGAAAAGTCCTTTTCTTGGTCAGAGTCAGCACACTGGCTGCACAAAACCATCGCCCCTGGGGGAACCTTATCTGGAAATCAGGCAGCAGGAAGCCTTTCTTGCAGTCTTAATGTGACCTGTGGGAGCAGTACTTTGCTTTGACCAGGCTCTGAAAAGTCCAGGTACATCCGCTAATTGGACTCCAGGCCTCCAGAGTATCAGTCCCACGCCTCCCCGGCGCTTTCCTGACCATCCGTCACGGGACAATTATGGTTTCGCATCAAACCAACGGGCAAAGGCACATGGAATAGCACGCACCTATAATCAGAGGCTGAAAGTAACTGGAACGCAGGGAGCATGTTAAAACCACAACAGCTGCACTTATGAGATATTTAGAGCCTATATTCAGTTGCAATAAGTATGCAGATGAAGCTGCATTATTCATTAGATCACTTTTTGCTATTGAATCCCAATAGCTGGTCAGCTCCTTTGATGTACATGAACCAGAGACAAGAGCCCTCTGAGCGGCAGGCATGGAAGGATGTTGTACTGGCACAGTTTGTTCACCCTCTTTTTTTTCTTAAGCCTGTGCATGTGAATATGTGAGTGGCTGAACTTCACTACAAAACCCCAGTCGCTGCACTGGAAGCCGGGTCCTCCATTTACCCGGTTATTCCAGACCGGCAGGTGCTTTGCTTCTGTCCATCCCTGAATTAAAGATGAACTCTGTCGCCTGGTCCATCTCACTGCAGGAGAGGGCTTTCGACTCCAGGCCAGGTCTGCAGCTAGATCCTAGCGCTCCATCACTTTGATCTGTGCAGCGGCCTGGGGGATGTACAATTAGAACCTATCCAATGGGCAAGGCACGTCAGGTGCCACACATAGAACAGTAATGATGGTCAGGAAAAGTCTGAAGCCAGGCTTGTGTGCACAGAAAGAAATATCCAGAGAAAGGAAGGAGAATTTATGGGAACTGATGAAGCAACAAAGAAATAACAGAGAGCTGTATCCTTCTGAAAGGGTTGGAATTCAACTGTCATCTGTGGTTTATCTCTGTAATGAATCAAATGGCAATAGGTCAGCTTTTAACAAAAGGATTCTGTGTAGACACATACCGTGATTTGTCTATAACTGTAGGTGGAGATGTTTATGTCATGGTATAAGTGCAGAGAGCTTCTAGATAAAATACATCAGCTTCTGAAGCACAGACGAGGTCTGGGGTTTTCATAAAATTATAAAATAAGGAATAAAAATTGGAGTGCACTTTCCTTGTGTTTATCTCCTTGGTGTTCAGCGCGGCCGGATAATGCAATCTACAAGCTACAGAAGTGTAAAAGAGCTCAGATGCTAGTTATTTCTTTGCCTTTGCAGTGCCTCAGAGGCAATCCTTAGGAAGCAGAGAATTTTGCTTTTATATACCCCCACTGTTCCATTTATATTCATTACCCAAGCAGGATCAGAAAGGAGAAAACCTTATGACCACTAATGGCAAAACACTCTCGGTTTAGAGGCCCTGCAGTAAAGGGGTTTAGCTACGAATTAGGAAACCTACAACAGGATGCTGCTAAACTATCATTACAGGTAGCACAAAACCCTGAAATGTAGGTTTCAGCCTCGCTCCTTTAACTCCTTATAGGGACATTAGGCCAGAACCTCAGCCGCTGCACATCAGTGTAGCACCTTGGAAGTCAATGGAGCTCTGCTGATTTGCAGCAGCTTGGGCACTGGCCCATTGTGTTTCCCTGGCCCTACATTTGATTTACCTTAAAATTACAGATGAGCCACAGAGGCCGGATCCAGACCTGAGCTTCCCTAAAGCTCAGGGCTCTTCACGTGGGGGTTGGGTTCAGGCCCGTCTCTGCTGGCCGAGTCTGGTGGGGATTGCCCTCTGGATTCTAAAATACGGTATTGCTTAAAAACGTACCACTTGCCAAGACGCTGTAAAGAAAAAGGTAGTTGCTGACCCAGCTGGGCCAGACCCAGAATATAAGCTGGTTGTCTGCAGAAGACAGTTATGGTTCCCTTCCTCCCCCAGTCCCATATCCTTGCATTGCACAATGGGCCAGGGGTGAAATCCTGGTTCCATTGAAATAACTCCCCCTGACTTCAATGGGGCTGGGATTTCACCCCCAGGGTACACATTAAGGAATATGTTCATCTTCCTCTGATTCATCTGGTGGAACATCCCAAAGGCAGGGTACCGGCTTCAACCATCTCTGTTCTGGCAATCCCTGTATATTATGGACAGCTCTGCAGTGTTGGAGGTCGAGTGCAATTTGATTTGCCCGACTATTGTCCTACAGGTCTAGCATAGCTTCAGTTGATTGCGTGGCTATTCTGACCCCTGTAGCATGCCATCTTCCGGTCGGCAGAGATGAAGAGGACTGCTAATTAACCTTGCAGGTGTCTTCATTTCTGCAGACCACGGCACATAACAAGACATATTATACATGATTGCAGCTGCACATAGATAACGGTGATGGGAACAACAAGTGATCCTTGGACGTCTGGGGGTACACTGCTTCATTGCCAAGGGGCACATTTTTACACCGCCCCTCCTATCACCAGATGTTGTTTTGATGACCCCAATTATCATGGTGAGAATGAAATGTAGTTAAGGTTAAAAAATCAATGTAGGCAATTAGCATATATGATAATGAGTAGAGAGGTAATTAGGAAAAAGTTGTTTTATGGAAGGGTATAAGAAGGCATTATTTAGACAAAGGGGCACGCTCCATCAACACCTGACTCCATGGGAGGTGCTGCCGGTCAGACCAGAAGATGCACTGACTCCCTGGAGGGACCCCTGAAGAAAGCCGTTCCTGTGTACAGCCTTCTGAGTGACTGCTTCGCTCTCCAGGCTTAGTGAGTATGATACATTAGAGTTCATTTTAGGCTTTGTATTCAACTAGTATATCTATAGAAAACCTTGCACATTAAACCTTATGGAGCTGCAAATCGGGGGTACCGTGTCTCACCAGTATCCACTCTAATCGCTAAGTGTCCAGTATCAGCATGCAGAGCCAATCAGCAGCACAGGAAACGCAAGTTACCTATCAAGCTCTTTTCTCCAGATCGTCATTGCTAATGACACACAAACGTGTGCTTGCATTTCCCAGCCATTAACCCCCTGGCTCTGCTTCCTCCTGCACAAGAATGTGTCCATCAGGGACCCTTGAGTCTGGCTGATGTCAGTAAGTTCATTTCCTCATACATATGTTCTTACCTCTTGACCACACTGATTAATCAAATGAAGTGATGGCGGATCTACTGGCGCATTGCCAGCTATGGAACAAGGTTGCCTGATTTTCTCATGTATTGGGTCATTCACTCCAAAATGGTTAGTAATGGCGGTCATGTCTGTCTTCCACTGAGAGTTGCTCACCCCTGGCCTTATACTTTCAAGGTAAAAAAGTGAGATCTACATTCTTAGTATTTCCAAAATTAATACGAATAAAGGGGCAGCTCCTCTAATGGTATAAACCGGAGAAGCAATTTTAATTTCCATGGAGTTCAGCTGATTTACACCAGTCAAGGTCTGGGTCTAAAAGTGTATTTTTATTAAAAAAGGAAAAAGGATTGGGGGGTGGGGGGGATCAATGTTCACAAAATGGGGAAAGATAAAAATGGCAAGTCTGAAAATGTTATTTTCAAGCTTCCGAGAGTGTGGTATAGAAACACAAAGAGTAAATCAGTAAAAGGAACCTCTCTTAAAAGAAAACATGTGATCATGTCAGCATGAAGGCTATTGTGTGTTCTCCCACTCAGATGACTGCTTATGATTAAAAAATTGGAAAACATGCTTTATAATGGCAGACTCCAGGCGCTCAATCCATTTAGCTTAATAAAAAGAAGGTTAAATTCGTTACTTGATTACAGTCTATAAATAGCTACATAGGGAACAAAAAAGTGATATATGGGCTCCTCAGTCTAGCAGACAAAGGTATGACAAGATCCAAGGGCTGGAAGCTGAATCAAACTGGAAATAAGGTGCACATTTTCAATAGTGGTGGTTGGAACTGTTGGATCAATTCACCAAGGGCTGTGGTGGGTTTTTCATCACTGGCAATTTTCAAATCAAGACTGGATGCTTTTCTAAAAGACCCGCTCTAGTTCAAATAGGAATTATTTCAGGGAAGTCCTAGGGCCTGTGTTATGCAGGAGGTCAGACTAGATGATCACAATGGTGCCTTCTGGTCTTGGAGTCTATGAATCTACTAATGGCAGGTAAAGTTCAGTGGTTTTACGCCAGAAAAATAATTTTTATTGTGTAAACATTAAATGGCCACATTTCCTGAAGACTGATGCAATGCCCATTACAGTCAATGGGAGTCTTGCCATTGGTTTTAATGGGAACTGGGTCATGCCAGAGGTGCCATCAGAGGAAAGATGCTCTCATGGTTAGGGCACTAGCTTCAAACTCGGAAGACCTGGGTGCAATTCCTTGCTTTGCCAATAGGACCTTGGGCAAACACTGTGTCTCTCTGGGCCCCAGTTCCCTGTCTGTGATATGGGGACAATAGCACTGACCTGCCTTACAGGGGCGTGGTGGAGATAAATAATTAAAGACTGTAAGGTGCTCAGATACTATGGTGATGGGGAGCATTTAAGTACCTAAGTTAGATAGGTGCTGTAATGTACATAACCAGAATCCATGTGATTGTCATCTAGGGATCAATTCATCAGAAGGTCAATTCCCATCAACAACGTCCTGCCCCCGAACTCGTCTGACTGGGTTCAGACTTAATTCCTGCAGCTGAGAAGTTCTAGGTTTATTCCCCTGGGAAATGTTACCTTAATAGGCTCTTAACATTATGCTTAAGTGACAATGACAATTACACGTTTTATTTAAAAGTGGAAACAAGGAACCATTTAATTCCCCACTAGCTAATGGAGCATTTCCCCTCACAGGCAGCCAATTAAATATTTAATCAACACAATAGCCAGTTAAGTATTGTATGTGGGCATAAATACAACCCAATACATTTCCATGCTACATTAAACCAAGGCTTGTAGACACTTGTCTTCGTGGCATCAGATACAGCAATTGGGTCAATGCATCCTTCGAAAGCAGCTTCTACTTATTTTCCTTTGCATTAAATAAACAGCATCATTTATTTCCATTTTGTCCCAACCAATGAAATTAACCATTGAGCAGAACTGGGCAAGCCATGAGCATCGAGTAATTGCTTCTTTTCCATTCATGGAATATGTGCGAGGAGACTGCAAATTTTTATTATTACTTTGTATTAGGGGAGCGCCTTGGAGGAGTTCTAACCCAGGTCGGGGCCCCAATGTGGTAACAGGAGGCAATCTCTGCCCTGATGAGCTTTCAATCTAAAGAGACAAGACAGACAAAGGGACACAGGAGAGGAAAATAATTTCTATAGCCCCATTTTCTGGATAAGGGATTGATCCAGAGAATGATAAAAGGTCAGAATTTCAAAAGTGTTTAGTCACCTAAAGAGACAGGTAGGAGCTTAAAAACACCTAAGAGTAGTCCCCTAATTCTCATGGGAGTGAGGTACCTCACTAAATTAGGCACTTATGAAAATCCTACATTTTCCTGTACAAAGACACAGGTTGGCAAAGCAAACTGCACACAGGTTGGTGCAACAAATTGAAGGATCCGGGCTGCAGACTGTGAGCTGCATGGGGAAGCTATGGCCTGTCTCTTACAACGTATCTGTTCAGGTACAACTACAACGGGACCTGATGGTTGTTAGGGCCTGTAGACACTCCACTAATAATAGGAAATGTTTCTGTGTTCTTCTCCATGCATTGCGGTTTTGTTGATTAATTAACATTTATTAAAAAAAAAAAGAAGGTAGAGAGGGAAGTGGGAAGCAAAGCACTCCGGTTTCTCTCTCCACTTGGGCCATTGGCTTTCCCCGTCACTTTATGTCCAACACTCGCAATGATGAAGAGGATTTTCATTAATCCAGCCAGCGGTCACTGGATTCATCATCCAGCCTGCTTCATCATCCAGATTGCAACTGAAGTATTATCCACTAAGGGGCAGAAGACAGAGAGCTAAATTGAAATCTGGGTGCAAATCTATTGACTTCAGTATCAATGTAGTTGCAGTGCTCAGTGTGACCAATACAAGCTAATGCACATTGGAAGGAATGAACTGAACTACTCAAGACACATGGCTGGGTCCTTATATTTCCTGTAACTGCTCAGGAAAAAGAACTGGGCATCAGTGCGTGCAGCTAGATGGAAACATCTGCGCATGGTACAGCTGCAATATTATTCTCTATCTGTAGAGCTATGGGATAGAAAATAAGACATGATGCCATTCTCTGAATCATTTCATCCACTCCTGGAGCAATTCTGGTTACCCACATCTCAAAACTGATGTAGCAGAAATCGGGTGAAATGGAACATAAGAACGACCACGCTGGGTCAGACCAAAGTCCGTCTAGCCCAGTGTCCTGTCTTCCAACAGCGGCCAATGCTAGGTGCTTCAGAGGGAATGAACAGAACAGGGCAATTATCGAGTGATCCATCCGCTGTTGCCCGTTCCCCGCTTCTGGCAAATCAAATAGCTAGACAATGATAATGACGAAAGGCCTGAGGACCCTTTCCTTGGCTCCAGTTCAAGAAGGCACCTTAACGTTGAAGTAAATGAAATTGAAGCACACCCTCAGTGGGACCTAAGCACGTGTTTGAGGTTAGCTGTATGCTGGAGCTTCCTTCCTGAATAAGGACACTTTCCCTAATGTCCTTCCCATCAAAGGACAGACTGAAAAGATCAGGCTTGCGTAGGTTAGAGAAAAGAAGAAACACGGAGGACATGATAGAGGGATTTACCCTTCCTCATAATACAAGAGGATAGACAATGACATTGAGAGGTAACAGATTTAATTTCAAACCGATCATAGGAAATACCTGTCACAGCTGTCATTGATGTGAATTTGTTACATGGCTTGGTGTCGCCAAATCTGTATTTTTCACTGAAAAAAAAGATTTGCACAAAAATTTTGCTCAGCTCTGTGTGTGAAGACCATGTGCGTGCAATCTTGGTCGCTCCCTCTTCAAATGACCTGTTAAAGGCCTTGCTCTCCATTTGTTCATGTCGCTACTGAGATCGTGTGTGCAACTACAGTTAATGCGAGTTCATATGAGACACACAGCCCTGAAACTGTGAGCCAGGATTGCCAGTTGGACAGCCACTCTCAGGCTGGTCTACACTAGAAGATTAGGTTGGTTTAACTACATCAGTCAGTATTCAGTGTGAAAAATCCACAACCTAAGTCCCCAGGGAGATAGCGCTGGGTTGACGGAAGAATTCTTCCTTCAACCTAACTACCACCTCTTGGGGAGGTGGATTACTTATGTCAATGGCAGAACCCCTCCCATTGGTGTAGGTAGTGTCTACACTGAAGCACTACAGTGGAGCAGCTGCAGCGGGGCAGCTAAGCTGCTGTAGTGTTTGAAGTGTAGCTATACCCTTTGGGTATTCTGACATTCCAAACGCTGAGAAAAGCTGAATCTCGGGACGCAGGCTCTAAAGTTAAATTGTGTTTTAAGGTAAACATACTGATGCCAACCCTAAACAGTATCTTTCTCGTGAAAAAAATAGACCCCCGTAAAGATAGAGGCGTGATCATTTCTTTTCTTTTCTTAATAAAGAATTCACTACAAAAACTCTATGTGAATGTTAGTTTGTGCCACCAGAGACTTCACTCTCCTGCTAAGCCGAAAGGCACAAGGTACCCTATCAAATATATGGCACCACTTTCCACAAATCATCTGTCTGCCTTTACTGCACATGAGGCCTTTCCAGCAACATGCGCAGGCAGAGGCGAGCTGTGTAGTAGCAGGATTTATTCTGTGCAGCTGGGCGGCTTTGAAAGCAGCTTGTTGGTAATGGGTAAATTGCATTTCCCGGCACATAAAAAGGATGCTCTGGGTGTGTAACCAGCTTTCCTCTTTGTCACAGAAAGCAGGGCAACATTCTGCAGGAAAAGAAAACAGATCCTTCTTATGAAAAGGGTTACTTCAGCTTTAACTCCTAAGAAAAGGGAGCATACAGTAATATAAAGCATGGAAATGAAAAGTGGAGTGTTTTTGTGCTCTGATTGGGTTGTAGTCTATCTGAATCTTTTCTCCCGCTGCAGAGATGCCTCATAAATTATTAATTCTGGCTGTTCTTCTGAGCCCACGGGGCTCTGCAAAATGAAATCCGCTCCACAATGTAATAGACAAAACTGTTATGAGGAGGCAGGCGGAGAGCCAGGAGTTACAGACCCATTCAATAAGTAGTTAACAACGGCTCGATGTCTAGTTTAGTCTGCAGAAGAGACGAATGAGGGGGGATTTGATAGCAGCCTTTAACTACCTGAAAGGGGGTTCCAGGGAGGATGGAGCTAGGCTGTTCTCAGTGGTGGCAGATGACAGAACAAGGAGCAATGGCCTGAAGTTGCAGTTGCAGTCTAAGTTGGATATTAGGAAAAATGTTTTCACTAGGAGGGTGGTGAAGCACTGGAATTTGTTACCTAGGGAGGTGGTGGAATCTCCATCTTTAGAGGTTTTAAAAGTGCGGCTTGACAAAGCCCTGGCTGGGATGATTTAGTTGGGGTTGGTCCTGCTTTGAGCAGGGGGTTGGACTAGATGACCTCCTGAGGTCCTTCCAACCCTAATCTTCTATGATTCAAAAACACCATCCTTGCCACAAGTTTGTTGCAGTCACTTCTGTGTTTGCAGAATCAATGCTGCTTCTTCCAGGGAAGGTGAGATGGGCGCTGGGCACAACATCCTGATCTGGGTGTGAGTATGGAACTAGACTTCCACAGACTCTGGCGGGGATCAGATTCAACATTCCAGTTCAGCCTATTACATGGGTGAGGTCCAAACCATGGGGTTTGGATCCAGGTCTGGAGTTTGGAGGGAAAGGGATCTGATTCTGATTTGGGCCCCATCCCTGATGCTGAAGCGAAGGGTCTCTGGTTAATGTTCCTCACAGAGACAGGTGTGAGTTTACAGTAGCTCCATTTAATTCATTAATCTTACACTGATGCATACAAAAGGAGAAGCAACCTACACGGAGACAAATTCTGATCTTGGTTACACTGGTGCGACCCTTTCGAAGCCACTGTGGATTTGCCCTGGCATAACTGAGTTCAGAAGCCTGGCCAAGAGCTTTGCAAATTATGGCCCAAAATCCACACTCAGTTACCCCTGTAAACAGACAGTAGAGCAGAGTTACGGCTGTTTTCACAAGTTACTGTAACTAAGATGCTACCGCAGACAACAGTACTACCTTGAAATCCACTCGGTCTTTATAGTTCTCTTTCTCCCTCCTGGGGATTAAGTTGTTCTGGGGTTTTTTTCTTTAAAAGCGAGTGCTCCTATATACTACAGTGAAAGAGGTTCAGATGTGATGAGGGCAGGAAAGCAGGTTCACACTCCACAGTAGATTTAGCTCCTGTGTTACTAACAAAACAATCAATAAAAAATATAGATTTGAGAAAAGCCAGATGTCGTGGGGGATCTGAGTAATTTCCACATTCCTGGGGATTTTTTTCCTCTTCAGTGTTGCGGCTGGGCATGAGTGTATTTGCATTTGTGGTCATGTGTGCGTACACACAATTACAAAACACCCTGGCCCTGATCTTGCAAGCTGATCTGTGTGGGCAACATTAAGCCCTGGCTGGGACGATTTAGTTGGAGTTGGTCCTGCTTTGAGCAGGGGTTGGACTAGACACCTCCTGAGGTCCCTTCCAACCCTCATCTTCTATGATTCTATGATTTACTAGCACAGAGAGCCATTGGCTTCAATGTATGTATGTCAACGTTGGCCTCACAGACCTCTGTTGACTAGCGCTTTTATGCTAAGGACCCGTGTGCTCCATGACAAGATGAATCTAATTCTGTGGCCAGGTCCCTGGATTCTGCATCAGCATAGAAATGCTGCAGCAGCTCAGTTAGCATTAGAAGATGGGGGATTTTAAGGAATTAATCATGAAAAAGAATGATAGGATCAACACAGCGGCCCCCGCACTGTTTACTTTGATACCAAATGCCATTTATTTTACACTGTTCCCCCTCTTTCCATTTTCAAGACGCTGAAGGCTTTAGCAATGACAACTCATTACTGCCCCATGCAAGTGGGTCGGGGAGGAAGCAGAGGGGTTTGACAGCTGGGTGAGGGCAGTTTGGGACTATGGGATAAGCACAATTCCTTGGACGTTTCTACTTAAAACGGTCAGTCGTGAAATAGTTAACAATGTTATTTAAACTGTCAGCTTTCCGTTTCTGACTTGACACCCCACAGAGATGAACTGGGCTGGATCTCCCTGCGCACAGCAGTTACTGTGCGTTGTCTGCAGACCCATTTGACAGCACTGCTTCGGTTTACACTCCAGTTGCATTTTCAAGGTTTTCTTCACGGCCATGTGGCTAGAAACGTAGGGTGAAATCCTGGTGCCATAGAAATCAATGGGAGTCTTGCAAATATGGATTTGGTCCGCACTTTTTTTTATTTGTTTGTTTAATGGAAGCTGAGATTCTGGCAAAAGCTATGGAAAGAATAGAGTCCATGAGTGAGAAATCACATACTATACCACGTATAGTAAATACTCTGTGTGTGTGTATGTTTTCTTACCTTCTAAGAAAATGATTCAGTCAAGAAGCTTTTTATTTGGGCTTAATTTCTATTCAACTTTATAAAATATCACTGTAAAAATATAATCTTTCCAAAGTCATTTTAGACCATCCTTTTGAGAATTACATCCCTGCTACAGGAGTTTTTAGGGTGGTTTGGGGCGGAAAAAAAAACACCTATGGAAGAAACACCTTTATTAGTTAAATTCTATGTGTGCTTAGAGTCATTTCAATAGAGCACTATCACATTGCTACGAAAGCATCCTGGTTTCATCACCTGACAATTATATAAGCCTTTTCTATATCAGTTATTCCCAGATCTTTTTTTAAAAATGCACTCACATCCTCAGGACACAGTTAGATAACTACCAGAGACAGGTGCTAGAGATCTGGAGTTAAATTCTCATTGACTGTGGACTTATGCACTGTGGTGGGACTTGAACCCATGACTTTGGTGTCTAGATTTATGAGTGCAATCTACCCGGCATGCTGAAACCAAAGCAATGGCAGTAGCCTGAAATGATAGAAGTTAACTTTGCAAACAAAGGCCTGCAGGCAGAGCAACATAATCCAATAACCTCTTTCTCTGAACTGATCACACTGCCAGTTCTAATGAGCTCAGTCCCAAAAGCAGTATCTTGAGGGGTCAGAGCCATGCATGGAAGTCACAACTAGACTAGTTGATGCTAGAACTACTCCCAGATGTATCGCCTTCCAAAAGGCAATCCTTCTCGAAGTGATGTCAAACCTACGTAGCTCCTCCAATACTCAAGAGTGGAGCTGATCGAAACCTTTTAGACAAATCTGCTTTTTGATGAAAAGTGGGTTTTTGACAAAAAATGACAAATTTCAAGAGGGGAAGATTCTGTTTTCATCAGAATTTTTCAGTTTTTCATTAAAAAAAACCCTCTGAAAACCAAAATGTCAATGAAAACAAAGAATTTTCCCAACCTGTTCTGCTCAAGAGTGAAACAACAGTAGTTTGTCAATGAGATGTTATGTGCGGTTAGCCGCAGACAGTGGTGTAGACTGGATATTCCAGTCCCAGTTCTTACTGTGCCTACCCAAAGACAAATCCCAAACTGAGACAAAGCACCAGTGGAATGGAGCCAATTTACATCAGCTGAGACTCTGCTCCCAAATCCCTTTACACCAACCCCTTCTTCCTTCAACCAGTGAACTTCCTCATATTTGGAGACAACAACCGAAAGACAAGGTCTGATTCCTGCCTATTGAAATTAGATCAATCTCTGCAATAGCTGTCAAACATCATTAATCACCAGACAAAATCCTGGAGCTTTGAATCACTGTCTTTTTAAAAACGCCTCCAGATTTTTTTAGTGTCTGATGCAAGGTATAAAATGGTTTTTGTTTTTGTGTCTCCTACCCCAGCCTCTAGTTTAATTTCTAGCCCTGTGTCCTTCTCATTTTTCATCTGCTATAGATCTCCCTTTCATTGCCTCTTCCCCCCCTCCCTTTGTTACAATAGCTATTTTTCTGTGAATTCTTGTTAAAACAGCTGTTGTAGCTAATAAAAAAAAAAATCTCTCTCAAAGCAGATGCCCTGGCATTACTGCAGCTGTAATGTGCGAGATTTATAATTCCTCTCCAATTCAATATAGATTCAAGATAAAGCAACTCAAAACCCACTGGTAGCTCACAACTTTTTGCAGTTTCCTCTTTCGTCTTTCTCTGTTATACCATGCTTTTTTTTTTTTTTTATTTTGCTTGACTCAAATTCCTAAAAAGAATGTGAAGGAGCAAATGATGAAACCTCAGTTCATCCCAGCAAGGGGCACCACTATATGAGAAGAGCGAGCATTTACGTTTACGAAAGGATGTTGTCAGATGCTTTTTTTAAATCGTTTTAATTTATTTTTCCCTCTCCATTGTTTGTAACAACCTTTGCAGTCATTGTTAATTTTCTTCACTTATGCTTCATGGATCAGAAAAATTTAACATAGGTC
Source organism: Emydura macquarii macquarii (assembly GCF_026122565.2). Lineage (NCBI taxonomy): Eukaryota > Metazoa > Chordata > Testudines > Chelidae > Emydura > Emydura macquarii. Next base: position 2,426,564 of record NW_027132905.1, on the reverse strand, counting down.
CTTTTGTTCTCCTCCCTTGTACACCAGCTGCCTGGGTGCTCTGGGAGTAGAGTTTGGAGATCCAGCAGATACAAGATGCTGGTTTTGTGTCGGTGTCACTAAAACAGAAGTATTGTTTCCCTGTGTTTATTGGAAAGGCTGTTTTGTCTAGTGGTTAGAACAGGGAACCATCAATTTGGACTCCTAAATTCTAATCCCAACTCTACCACTGACTCACTATTCAATGTTGAGTAAGTCTGTTAGCCACTTTGTGCCTCAATTTCCCCACCTTTAAAATGGGAATAATAGTCACGTTTTGCTTTGGTGAAGTGTTTTGATGTCTCACAAAGAAAGGTGACATCATAGAAATAAACATTGATTAAACATTACTACTACTTTTTATTAAAAGGAGGGTGTACATTTCTCAGTGAAACACTGGTAGTTTGGTTTTTTTAAAAGAAGAGATTATTCCTATGACAGAGCATATTTTCCACCAGACTGTGGTGGAATTAAGCCCTCCGCACCAGTTGTCTCCCTGCAGTGCGGTTCCAGTGGAACAATGCAGCTGTGGAATCTCCCGCCTACTACTTCCCCGCAAAGATCCCAGAGCAAAGGGGCTTGATGCAGTCTCAGGTTGTATTAACATTTTGGCAGCTGCCCCATGCGGCTTTTGGGCGGCCTGACCTATCCCCTCCCCCTGTTTGGGCCACTGAATCCAGGTAGGGCTTTGATTTACTCTCCATGGTACAGTGCCATGCATGCAGCCTCCAGACAGGCAGTGGGAGTTCCAGGAGTGGAGAGACCCTCCATGTAAGCTCTTTGGGGCAGGGTCTGTCTTTTTGTTCTGTGTGTGTACAGCACCTAGCACATGAGGTCTTGGTCCACAACTGGGGCACCTTAGCATTCCAGTAATGCAAATAATTGATCAGGATCAGGAGAGGATAATCCCCCACTGAAGTCACTATATTGATGTCATGATGTCATCACCACCTCATGATCACGTGTCCTGGGATGAGTCCACTGGGTAAGAGCTGCCAGGTGAGATTTAATTTAATCAGACATCATCTTGGAAGTGGACTTACACCTTTTTTCAGGTTACCATATAATTTTCAATGACAAGCCCCAGAAAAAGTACAAGGAGCTCCCAATGCATTGTGGAAAGAAGCCCCGGCTTGAGCGCTTCTGGTGTCCTAAGGTACATGGTGGATTCGCCGTCACTTGAAGTCTTTAAATCAGGATTGGATGTCTTTGTATACAATGGGCTTTAGCTCACCCAGAAGTTCTGGGTTTGATGCAGGAGTCACTGGATGGAATTCTATCGCCTGTGCTATGCAGGAGGTCAGACTAAATGATCATAAGGGTCTCTGCTGCCCTTCACACTAGGAGACTGTGCATGGATTGCAATGACTTCTATGAGCTCAGAGATAGGAAGCTTTTTAGAGAGGTAGCAATGGGGTTTGGAAGTTGTTCCTATTACTTAGAGGAATTAAGTCATTTTCATTTTCTTGACGTTTTATCTCCAGTGTTTCAGATCCCTGAATACCAATTAGATTTAGTGCCAAACATTTCCTAAACCTAAAATAGAAATACCTTCTCCCTTAAATTACAACAAATCTTGTGTTTTCTAAATTATCTGTAATTCACAAACACCCATAACAGGAATTTTTTCATCATTATAAGATTGTAAGTTTATACGTATTTGTCTCGACCTACACACTTTACTTTTTGGCATTTAATAATTTCTTCTGAAATTACATTAACTTGTGTACCTCTATCATTACATAGGAAATAAATGTTCCACTAGTAGATAGTGTAACTGTCTGGACCTCCTGGTAGTTCACAGAATGACTCTATTTCAAAATACCCAGAAACAAATTTTCTTCATCTGTAACACCAGCTCAGTATTCCTTATCTGGTATCTTCTCTAAGAATTTTGAACTAAATGCGTATTTCTAAGTTTTGCCAGACTTCTCTTTTTACAAACTTTTGCAAAATGATTCGACTTCCTGCACATATGACATTGTCTAGGCTGGTGCCTCCTTCTATATCTAGAACATTCTTTCATACACTCATATGTTTTACATTTAATACTTTCACTATGTTTTCCTTCATAGACTTGTTGTGGTTTTTCTTCTCACTTTTTCTTATTAAGTCTATATTCTCATTAGTTTGTTTGGTTGCTTCCTAAAATGTGCAATCGTTGTTGATTAAGTTCAACAGTTCAGCAAATTTTCACTAGTTTTTACAGATCTAGATTTGGCTCTTCTAAAAGTCTTTTTCTTACACTGATATATTTTATACCCATCACAAGTTGGTCTCTTATCATTGACTCAAATTCTGGAAATTGCGTGTCTGACTTCTTATCTTTAGATCTGTTTAAAATGACTCAAAAGTTTCTTCCTCTATTTGATTTCCTTCAGTGAAACTCAAATATTTCAAATGTTTCATTTCTTTTTGGTAAACAGTATTGCTCAATTTTTTTTAAGATAAACTCATAGTTCACTGACATTTAGCTCAAATGAATTATACAACACAATTGCTTCAGCTCCTGCAATATTAAAAAAGATGGCAATCTTTTATTCATCTTCCTTCTGAGTAGGTCCTGATGACCTCAGAAATAAATCAAATCCGGTTTAAACCTTTTACAATTTTCTGCAGCATTTCTCGACACTTTTAGAAATGTGGAAACTCTTAATTGGTGAGCTTATTTCATTCAAATTTGGTTTTTGCCCCTGAGTAACTTTTACTTCAGGTTTTTATTTGTTTTTTTTTTTAACTTTTTCCAATTCTTTTCATCCTTTCTCCCACTCCTGGTACCATGTGATGTTTTATATCCATGTAATTCAATAGTCTTCACTGCTTGTAACTTAACAACTGTCTTCATTTGATGCAAAGCATCTTAACTCAAGACAATCTGTCCTAAAACCAGCTGCCAGGAGGTGCTCAGGAGGTGAGTGCCTCCGCCACATGGTCATATACTTTAAAAGCATGTGCTGTAAAAGCCATTGCCAAAAATGGAAGATTTTGTCTCTCTCCATATGAAACAGTCTTTTTTTTTTTTCCTTAGGGGGATCAAAATTTAGGGAAACGAGTGTTTGGAGAAGGTGATCAGTCGCAGACCTGGGTACAAATGCATCTTCCTAACAGTCTCCAGATGCAGCACTACAGGTCACTGGGGGAAATAATCTCTAAGATGTCCAAAGGGGCCCGCACCACCATTCAAAATTTTTTCTGGGCCTGCAAATGAAAAAAAAGGGTTGAAAACCACCACTCTGCAAGCTTGTGCCACCTCCCTGTTGTTACAAGAGAGCTCCACGAAAGCGATGTCCGTACAGCTGTAAATCATGGGCGTGCCGGTTGAGGGCATAGAATGTCAGGCCAATAGAAGTGGTTGGTTTTGTGCACTGCCAAAGACTCCCTGTGTGCAGCGTGTAGCAACGGAGGCAGCTTCAGTAATCTGTTTGCCACTCAAGGGGTCCCCGCCCACTTAACGTTTCCAGTAAAGCGCTTTAGGGCGCAGCCCATCCGATTCGCATGCACCTCACCACTCAGGAGACACAGGTTGCCTTCCAAACGCAGTCTCTAGCTCTTTCAACCGGCTGTGAAAGCAGCTGGCTGGGCCCTTGTAGAGTGGACATACCTGATGTGACTCCACAGGGGCCAGGGTGACCAGATGCCCCAATTTTATAGGGACAGTCCCGCTATTTGGAGCTTTTTCTCATATGGGTGCCTATTACGCCCCACCCCCTGTCCTGATTTTTCACACTTGCTATCTGCGCACCCGAACAGGGGCCCCACAGGTTGAGCAAGGGACAGGAAGGGAATCTTCTGCTGTGAGAAAAATAGCGCAAGCAATGCTGAGTTTGAATGGAAAGCAGTCCATAAAAGGAGGTGGGAATCTTTGAAGCTTCAGGAGTGCTGTTGAGAGATCCCTGGGGAAACCAATTTATTAATAATTATGGTCACCATATTTTTCTTTCAAGAAATAACAAACACACTTTCTCCCCTAGGGAGGTCTTCTCTGCTCCTTTCTTCCTCCCTGCTAATTCCCGGTATCATTCCATGTTGCTATTAATCAGCGTTGCTCTGCCTTTTATTTATTCCGATGGCTGGTGTTTCCAGCACAGCAAACTGGCTGTTGCAAGTGGCAAAATTTGTTACATGATGCACAAATTGCACCTACAGGGAACAGAATTGACTTTTTACTGCCTTAAAAAGGAAAACTTTCCATGGAAGGTTGCCTGGGTTGGTGAGTTCAAAATGCACAGCTATACAATCTTAATTCCGGGATTTGGCAGTTGGATACAGAATGATTTATTGTCATCCTAATTTGATTATTTGTCTCTTGCCTGGAGGGTGCCAGGGAATGATGTATTCAAAGGCAGTCAGGATGCACACATAAATTCATGACAGAGATTCATTACTCTCATTGAGTACACAGTTACCGTATCAAGTTGTTTTGACTCATCTTTCTAACAATATTTCAGACAGATTACACTGCCTCAGTCACTCACTCCCTCTCCCTTTGGGCCGTGTGGGGGCTGAGGATTGGGAAAACAGTCCACGTTAATCCCCGCTAAATGCACTGGGGTCCGTGTAATGTGACCTGGCACCTGAGCACCTCTGCTTCGAAGAGCAGGAAAGACTGAACGTTAGCGAGTTAAGACCTGCTTCCTTGGCTGCGGGGAAAGAACTTTCTGGAGGTCTTTGAATCTTGCATGCTGGATGAAAAATCAGATTGCTGGCTCGGCGTTGGGCTGGTGCGAGTACTGTTGTGCCTCTGAGGGGAGATGGCAGGGGCCCAAGGCAACGCTTGGAGTTTGATAAATAGTTGCCTTTTCCCCCCTTTAGACAGCCCAACAGCAGAGCAAAATCACTCTCTCTCACTCATTCTCTGTCAGAGAAACATGCACGCCTGTTACAGATTTAAAACCTTACATCCCAGAGCTGACATCTTTTTCTAATTTCCATTGAATTAAGCATACAGTTCCCAGCTTTTCCACTGTGCATAGCAGGGCAAAGCAGATTGAAACCTTCAGGAAAATGTCACCTCTTCTTTTGCTTTTTAACATCATGGATAAAATGATGATGGATCCAGAGGGAGGTGTCTTCCCAAACTTCGCAGCTTGAACGATTGTAAGCACTGTCATTTTGAAGTGCAGTAGATAAACATATTGCATCAGTTCCAGCCAGGAGATCTGAAAGAATCAAACAAGTTTATTAAAAAAATAAACCTAGTTCTGAACAAACTTCACTGTCCAATTAACCTTGATTTTCAGCCCCATTGTTAGGAGGTTATTTTTTACCAACTGTGTATAAACATACAAAGCGTACTTACATTTTAATCTGTTCAGCATTGTTTTGCTGAGGAGCAAGTACCTGCAAATTGCAAATGGCTCTGATCATCCTGTGGTTAGTCCAACAATTTGTGCTTCACATTGCTCTGGTGATTTTGATGTCTTTGATGTCCCTTTGCCATTTAAACGCATAGTCAATCAGATGTCAATGCTTTGATCTCAGATGCACCCAAGAAGTTTTTTATTTGTCTGCTTTCCTGTTGGTAATCTCGAGCGTGTGCCCAGCACATTTACTAAGGAGACCATTGCTTTTCATGTTTCGTACTCCATTATTCTTTATTGCACCTCTCCAAGACTCACTGTTTGAACAGATTAAACCAATGCTGAACAGATTAAACTGAAATTGAACAAAGACATCCATTTCATTAGGGAAACCTGGAGGAAACAATTGATCGCATTACAACATTATCCAATAACACAATCACAAAGTGGAATATACTCAAATTGGCCATCTTTCAAGCCTCAGAAGAAACTCTAGGTAAAACTCAAAGATGCCACCAGGATTGGTTTGATGAAAACAATGATGAAATCAAAGATCCTCAAGGAGTAGAATGGTGCATTTATGTCTTGTCAAAATGACAAAAAAGCAACATAAAACAAAGACAAGATCAAGTACCTACAAGCAACAACCCAAAGATGGCTTTATGTTCTACGTGATTACTGGTGGGAAAAGAAAGCAGAAGATATACAGCATTACACCAACACTAAGAACACAAAGTTGTTTTATGACTCCCTGAAGGCTATCTATGGTCCATCGAAATTGGGACCAGCTCAGTTAAAGAGTTCAGAGGACTCTACATTAATTAAGGACAACAGAGGAATCTCTGAGAGAGCAGCAATTTACTGAAACTACTCAACCATCTTTCCACTGTCAACTCACTGGTGCTAGAGAAACTGATCCGGCACCCTGGAATTGCCCAGTTACCAACCACAGAGGAAGTGTAAAAAGCTATTAAATAAATGAAGTCAGGTAAATCACCAAGGAAAGAGAGTATACCAGCTGAAATCCATAAACTTGTAGGCATTAAAAAGGTCAACTAGCTACATGAAATTATTAAGGATATCTGGGAAACTAAGAAAATTCCTCAGGATTTCAAAGCTGCAATCATAGTTACACTATACAAAAACAAAGGCAACAAATCTGACTGTGACAACTACTGGTGTATGTCCCTGCTATCTATAGGTGGCAAAATCCTTGTCCGTATTTTACTCAATCAGCTGCTTGAAACAATATCAGACAACCTTCTACCAGAGACCCAGTGTGGTTTTAGATCAGATAAGAGAACCACAGATATGATGTTGGTTGTGAGGCAGATTCAGGAAAAATGCAGTGAACAAAACATGGAACTGTATGCTGTCTTCATCGGTATAAAAAAAAAAAAGCGTTTCATACAGCCAGCAGAAATTCCCTCTGGGAAAATTCTAGCAAAGATTGGTCGCCTAACCAAGTCTCTGCCCAACTTAGAGGTGAAGCCCCTTTTGCAAATTCTTGTGTCACGGTGAAAGTGGCTGACAGCTTTTCTTTGACAAAATTTCAGAGGCAACTAAAGAATTTGGACTCACAATAAGCCTGAAAAAAACAGAAGTCCTCTTCCAACCAGCCCCATCAACCACTACCACTGAGCCAAACATCATCATCAATGGTAGAGAACTGAAGAGCGTCAATCACTTTACATATCTTGGCAGCAGCATGTCCAGTGATGCCTCTCTGGATCAAGAAATATCAAACAGAATATGAAAGGCAAGCCAGGCTTTTGGAGGACTTTACCACAGCATACTCAGCCGCCACACCTTTGAACTGTCAACAACACTTACATACAATGCAGCAGTGACAGCATCCCTTTTATAGGAGTGTGAAACATGGACTACAAACATCAAGCAACTTGGGAAATTTCACCTGCTGTCTCTGCTCTGTTCTGAAGGTCCACTGTCGTAGCCCATCCTTGTAAGAGCAAAACCAACCAGCACAAGGCAATGATGGTCAAAGCTCAGCTTAGATGGACAGGTCATGGTATCAGAATGGGTGACTCCTGAACAAATTTTTCTATGACGAGCTGGAATTTGGAAAGTGCAGGTCAATAAAAATGTTTCAAAGACTCCCATGAGCAGAATCTCTTCTCATGCAACAGGAATATTCAAAACTTTGAAGCCATAGCCAGGACCAGACCTGAATGGAGAGCAACTATCAGTAAAGGTTGTAATCGCTTGGAGGAAGACAGACCCCAAAGAAACTGATTGAAAAATAGACCAAGCATCATGCGAAATCTTCAGTGGGAACCTGCTCTCTCCTGGGTGACATCTGTTCATGATGTCATGTTTGGATCGGATTATACAGCCACATGAGACCACACATGGTGCCATGACATCATCATTTGATGCAAACAGACCTCAATATACTCCCCCTTCTTCTGAAAGCTTCTGCGAGTTATCACCTCTTCTTAGCCCATAAGTCTCATCTACCAGGAAGGACCAACATTACATCTTTGTTCAGACCGTTACCTGCCATTTACCCAGCCATCTCTTTCCTACATTCACCCAATCATTCCTCCATTCTCCCCTCCACTTCCTCTCTCCTGCCTTAACAGCATTGTTGTTGTTGTGATTTCTTTACATAGTATCACAAACTTGCATAGTGCTCAGTAGACTAAGATGAAGGTCCTTCCCCCGCAAAGCTAACAACCTAGGTTGAGACAAGAAAGACAACATGGCAAACGCTGGATGGGGCTAAAGGAGAAACCAAGCAGGACAAGGAGATCATGCAGTGCTCTTGCTTAAAGGGAAGATCCTCTGGTGGTGTAAATTATCACAGCTCCATAGGTGGGAGCTCCATCTCAGGATCTGACCCTAGACAAAGTGTGTGAGAGTGTGTGTCTGTGTTTGTGTGAAAGAGAAACTTTAAAATAACCTTCTAGAATCCAACAAGTCACAATAACAATCACATGAGGACGCTTCTCCATCTAAGTATTTTTCCTTTTGTTTTTGCTTTGCACCTGTGCTGTCTTCCTTTCCTTGCAATAAAGTTGTTGTCCATATAAAGGGACTGGCTCTCTCTCTTTCCATAACTCCTGAACACAGGAGGCTGTGGAGTGGATCGGTGTTACGCAAGGTGAACCTTCTCCCTGCTGAAGCAACTGATCAGCAGAGGCAGGCTCTGTCCCATTACGTCAGCTACCTGCTAGCAGCCACTTCAGCAGTGAAGTGTTTATCAAGAAAAGGCAAGAAACCCAGAAATCAAATTTTGCAAGATCGAGCAGCTACAAGATGTAGCTGATCAGCTGAGGGAAGGTGGGATTTGTATCATAATGGCAGGCAGCTGCTGCCTGGTCCCTAATAAGAAAAAACCTGCATTCATCTCACTGTTGTGGGGACACTGAGGCCTTGAACTCAGACCCTAAAAGTCAGGATATCCTACTTAAAGAGAGTTCTACAGGATCTGCTTGGTGCCTTCTGGGACAATGCAGGCTAATGGTGACTTTCCCAAATGCATCAAGTCTTGTAATTGATTTTTTTTTAAAGGAAGTATAAGAAACAAAAGCAAAGCAAATAGATTCTGTAGGGGCCATTTGGAGCATCAAACCTTATACCCTACATCTAACCGTGTCTAGTCTCCCTTGATGCCATCTGATTGTTTCTTGAAAGGCTCAGGTGCTTTAGCTTCAATAACCTTGCCTAGTAGGTCAATGCATGCATTATGATGCCCCGCTTGGGAAAGTACTTCCTGACATCTGTTCTGAATTTGATTCTCCTCAATTTCCATTTTATAGCTCCTAGTTCTCTTCCCTCGGCAGAGCTGAGCGTAGTAATTCAAGATGACATTGTCTATATCACTTAAGATTTTATTCACTTCACTTAAATTTTCTCGTAACCAGCTACCCACCCCCGGCTATCTTCATTATTATATAATATTTTACTGCTGGGTTAAACTTCATTGTCCTTCTCTTCCACTTTCAGAGATTTTTTTTAATGGGGCAATCAGCGTTTATCACACTATGCAAATAGTGTCTGGATGGAGAACTTGATCACCTAGCTATGCTTTTTCCATTACAGATCAATCCTGAAGAAGACTTAATGGTTGAACCAGTGCCACTAACCTACAAGCCTGTATTCAAAGAGTTGGAAGAGCAGTAGACATCTCCTGCAATTTCACTTTCAAACGGATAAATGCTGCACAAGATATTTGCAAACACTTGTTCAAAGAAAAGTCACAAATTCGCTTGGAAATTCACTTCGAACCAGGTTCAAATTTCTGGAATCTAAGTTTCAGGGTCTGGTATTGGATTATTTCTATTAAAAATTTGCGAGCCTACTGACAAGCACAGTTTGAAAGACTTTAAAGTTTTCATGCACGGAGGGGAGGGATTGGAAAATGGCTGGAGGACCAGGATTGTAAGAATTAAGGCTGACATTTTCTAGGATGCCCTAGAGATTTGAAGATGGATTTCCAAACCTTTAGGCAGCTTTTGAAAATATTAGCCTAAAAGATGGAATGGTAAGTTCTGTCGGACAACGATAAGGGCCGCAGGAACAGGACGACTCAGAGGCGGAGTGCGTAGTGACAGCAACTTTCTTCGAAGCAGGGTGTCCACCCGTTCCACCTCCCAGTGCTGGGGAGTGAGTCCTGAGTCTAGGCAAGGTGTGTACATATACATCCGTTTACATGCATCTTGGCCTGCTCTGAGGAAGGTAGTGTGCCCTTGTATTTTTACCTTATAAGGTCTTGTCCCGTGTATACACCTAGACCGCCCCTAATATTATTTACCTTTTTATGATGACGCTCTGGGCTTGGGTTCCCTTCCACGGTATGTTTGTGGCTAGGGCACTTCCCTTGGACAATAGCAGGACCGTTGCCTGTGGCTGGATATTGATACATCCACTACCCCTGTTGCTGGCCTACAAGTTCAACATGGCAAGAGCTACCGTTTTCATGGGGAGACGTTCCAGCATTCTGGCTAACTGGCTTTGCCTATTCTGGAATCAGTCTGATTCATTCCAGGTAAGGCAGCATCTCTGAATGCAGATCAGGCAGGCTAGACAAAGATTATTAACAATTCCGGTCTGAAGGACTGCAGCAAGTGGCTTTTTTAATTAAAATAGCAAGGTTAGTTGGATGACTTACATGTAGAAAACGTCCCATTTCCTTGTACCCAGACTATGCTACATTGTTAGTTTTGCACAAACACTCCTGGCTGCTTTAAAAAAAATAGCAATAAGCTAAATCAGCCCGAAATGTCATCCTGCAAAGTGTGTGGGTTCATTTGGGGGGGCCACGGGCTTTTTTTTGTTTTTGTTTTTATTGTGGTTGCAAGGGCAGAGTCCGTGCTGCTTATGAAAAGGTCCTTGTGAGCTAGTGGATAGTGCACTGGACTGGGATTCAGGAGACCTGGATTCTAGTCCCAGCTCTGCCACTGGCCTTTTATTTGACCTTGGGCAAGTAACTTCCTGCCTCTGTGCCTCCATTTACCCTCCCACTCTTTTTCTGTCTTGTCTCTTCAGATTGTAAACACTTTGGAGTAGGGACTGTCTCTTCCTATGTGTGGGCCGAGCCTCCAGCACAATGGAGTCCCACTCTTGGTTGAATGCTACCATAAAGAAATGAATAATAATACCAGCTCCTCGCTTATTTTAGACTCACCAAGTCACATTGCAACTCACAGCGAGGACTTCTCCTGCCAGTCTGATTATTTACATGCCTGCTGCACAGCTCACGAGAATAGTGGGAGGAATATTTTGGGATACTGGTTATTAATTGGGAAACCACTAGTGGCACTTGTTCACAAGAAGAGCAAATCCCTGGGCTGTGTTAGTACAATTGCTTGCAACACATGGAACACATGAAGTGCTCTCCCATTCCTTCCTTTAGCATTCTATCTTTTATTTACCCTCTGAAAAGCAGTCATCACTTCTCCCTTCGAGTCCGTGCCTGAGCTTAGACGGAAGCAATCAGTGCCTGCCACAGGAAATTAGCTAGTTAATTGAAGGGCAGGGAGAGGTTCAAGTGTTACACTCTGGAAAACTCTTCCAATAGACTTGGTGCTTTTATACCCAGCAATGTTTGGGATATTCCCTGCCTCTCCTCTCTCTTGCGGTCAGACCATGGAAATTAGAGTCACTTGAGCCCTCTTTAAAGAGACAAACTTCCTTAAAGACAGATACTGTAGACTTGTTTCCTAGATAGTTTGGCTCCTGAAGGGGAAATTAAACTTATTCCAAGCAACCATTAATTTTCAATAAACAAAGTCTGCGTTTGTTCAGAGAAAACTTAGACAGCCTTTGACATTGACTTTTGGGATTTATTTTACTACAATAAACAAAACTAATCCAGGCAGATCAGTAGAAAAATCTCGTGGTAATCATGTGAATTGAGTTAAAACCAATTTCACCACACCCCATTTTAGCATTGCTTCCCAGACAACTGGCACAGACTCAATTGTTTTCACACAGTCAGCCCACTTTGGAGCTTCTCGGTTGTTTTCTGTGGAAGGGTTAGAAAGGGATGGGCAGACACCAGTGGTTTCAGAGCACGTAACTTTTAAAACAGTGTATTTATTTCTACTTGCTCCCTGGGCTATTCATGCATTTGCATTTTCACAGCACCATGTGTTGATCATAATCAGTTCTAAGCTTCCAAGGAGCCCAGCTAGAATGACAGGGCAGCATATGCCAGCAAATACCATGATATTGAACAGTGGAGCATTTTTCTCCTGACAAGTGACCCAATTCCTGTGCTAGGCTGCCTTGTCTTTCATCAGAAAAACTATCAATTTGGCTCACATGGGATGTGAGCTGAACTTCAACCAGTGCTAGAGGGAAAAACGTCACAAAGAAAATCCCTTTGTTCCACTGTAACATTTGTGCAATGGGGTGTACTGGCCCTTGAAGAGTGAAAGGGACCAGAAGACCCCAGTCCAGGGAGCTGGAATGAACAAAGGCCCAGGGAATGGCCCGGTAGCAGAAGAGAGAAAACAGTCCCGGGAATTAGGAGTTGGATGGGAGAAAACCCCAAAACACTGTTCCTGTAAGGACCCCAGATCAGGAGCTCCCCTCTCTTCCAGCCAATGCGGGGGAGCTCTCTAGAGGAGGGTGCTATGTAGATTGCCTTCTCCCTCAAAACAGATGAGACATCGTCAAGAGAAAGAGGCCAGAGCCAGGATAGTAAATTGCAAGGGAAGAGAGCTATGAGAGATGATCAGAATGAGCTGTGGCAGGGGACAAGCTCTGTGTGGATGGCAGAAGAGCCCAAGATAAGTATGAACCGTTGGGTTGCAGTGATGGACTTCACTGGTGGGGCTCTTTGGAACCATTCGTGGGCATGACACGAACTCGAAGCGTAGGGCGATCGGAGCCTCCACCTGCGGTATCAGACTCTAGTCCTGCCACTCGCTCTGTGCAGAAGCAGGGGTCTACCAGTCCAAAGACAGTGGCACGAATGGGGCCATAGCTTGTAAGCTCTCTGGAAAAGCCCAACTTTTGGCTCTTTTCAGTGGTTAAATAGATTTTAGTTCCAATGAAAGACTTCTGATATGATTTATTTCAGCGATCAGATCTGAATGATGATGTGATCTTGCAGGGAGGAAAAGGCTTCAACGTAAATATGTAATGCAAAGCAGTGACTTGCAGCAAGAAACTGACCGGTGTGAAATCCAGAGATGGCCATGTGACCTAGGAGCTGTCTGGAGTGCTGAAAAGTGATGAGGGCAGGGGGGTGGGGGGGAAGGCCTTATTATTAAATTTTTATAGTATGGAGCAATGACTTGTTGGCCAATCAGGAATGACACTAGCAGAGCTCAAAGAGTTCAGTCCTTCCAAGAGGGGCGCTTTTCTCAGACATAACAAGGACGTTCTTTCCTCACTTTGTAGATTTTGGGGCCAGATCCTACGCTGGTGTTAATGAGTCCATTTACTTCAATGGAGCTACACTGATTTACACCAATGGGGACCTGAGCTTTTTGCATTTTCTTGTGTGTGATTTAACAGAAGAGGAATAGTACTGATTACTTTACAGTACTCAGCTGCCATGCACACATTCTCTTGCACACTTTGTATCACATGTATGAATCACCACTATCCAACTAATGAGAATGTAAAATAATTCTTCTACCTGATGGGCACAAATAGCCATGACAGCTAAAATCTGTTCTCATTTACACCTGAATAACTCCATTGACTTCACAGGGGTGCAATAAGAATAGACAACTTGATGCATTGGAGTTAGATTTTATTCTAAAATGAGGAATGTTCATTTCCAGAGTGTTTACCAACTGACAGATTTCATTTTCATCAAGATTTCTGAGATGATTTAGTCATTTGGAAAGCAAGACACTCATGTACCAAATATTGATCAACGTACAGCATGGGACAAATTTTGCTCTCTGTTAAAACCGGTGTAACTCGACTGAGATCAATTTATGAGGCAAACATTTAATTTAGCAAGCAGGTTACTGTTCCTGAATCTAAATATATTGCAGAGCAACTAGTATTTTGTTTTAATTAACTCAAACTTTGTCACTGTCATATCTTTATATAAAGAAGATGTTCTGCCAAGGGCAGAACTTAATCCTTTGTATGTACCTGCAAGATGGCGTGTTGTGTCATAACCACTTTAAAAGGGCCAAAGAATGTGTATATTGTTATAAGAGTGCATATGGAAACACAAGCCAATTAATAGTACTGTAGTCTTCGGTCAGAGATAATGTAGCTTTGTAACCCAGGTCCTCAGACAGAAAGTGCCATGCACATCTTTCTCTATTGTTGAACAATTTTAGTAACTATGCATTATTCAGCAAGGGATTGGGTGGTGATAAAGCGCATACATTTAGCCCAAAAGACCAAAGAAAAGTGAATTCCTGGGTTTGTATCCCTTTAATATACAAAGGGATAACTGGAAATATTGCATGTTGTGTTGTTGTAGGCATGTTGGTCCCAGGATACTAGAGAGACAAGGTGGGTGAGGTCCAAGAAAAGCTATTGCCTCTCTACTGCCTTGTCTCTCTAATAGAAACATTAGCATTTCTAAAAAAAAAAATAAGGCAGTGACAAATTCTGAGAGCGGATTAAAATGAAAGTACAAGCTGTCTTACTTCATATTTAGATTTAGGAGCAGTAACCTGCTCTCTAAATTAAATGTTTTCCTTGGTAATTTGGCTGCAACATAATGAAAATGAAGTCTGCTGGAAGGTGCCACCTAGTGGATTATACAATTAATTTAAGTTTAAATCTTTGGGGGGGAAGGGGTTGTGAAGAAAACTGGGGTTGTTTTTTTTTAATGTTTTTTTAATAGATTTTTGTGTCGTAGTAGGAAATAAAAATGTAGCAGCAGAAACTTTAGTTGCAAGAGACCTGATATTTACGTTAGCTGTAACCCCAGCAGGACACTGTATTGCCACAGATCTGATATTTGCATTAGCCTAGCTATACTGCTGTTATGCTTGCAGTGCATCTTCATAATTATCTGGGTTGTTTGCTCTTAATTTAAGAAATGAATCAACTGGCTGTCTTTGGAAAGCTCAGTTACTTTTTTTAGAATGCTGTTTTATGATTATAAATCACTTAGATTATGGTACAGTAGAATTCACTTAATTGGTACCGGGATAAAGAGCATTCTTTCTTAATTGGAACTATTGCCAGAGAACTGATTCCAGGCAATCCTGCATGTCAATAACATCAGCCAATAGATTAATGGCACAGTAAATTGTGGATGTCTGTTTAAATGGCACACATAGTGTTTCCTCTAAACCTGTTTACAGTAAGTTGATATTAACTGTGATTCTGTTTGGTGGGTGAGCCTTATTCAGTTGGGGTCAATTCATTCCAATGCAGAAAGCCCAGCAGAGGGTCCTAAGCACCATTTAAGTTCTAGGGATGATTCTCATCTTTGTTTCCCCCCACTGCTCTAATATTGCTGCCAGACAAGTACATCTTAAACACTTTAATGTGCTTCATGCTTTGTAAATTGCTGATTTTTAAGGACATGCTTTACCAGGCAGTGAATGTGTATTTACAGTGTGTCCCTGTGAGTTTCCACTATTTGGGACCATCACCTAATTGGCATGTTTACTTCCGCCAGGGTACTAATTTAAAGGGTTCTAGCCTACCTTTCATAAGCAACGAACATATCATCTTCCCCCACTACTTCACATTGGATCTAGCTGCTTTTGGCTACACCACTATAGTTAAAGTCAAATAGCCATTTCTACTATGTTCCCTGTCTTCACAGTTTACAGTTTAACCATACACATTTGCTCTGTGCTGAAATTTGGTGTAGGATGTCACCCTGCAGTGCATAGATTTTTTTTCTCATTATCCTTAGTAATTTGAATCTCCTTCAGAGTTAAAAACCAATGCTGCAAGGCGGTCAGCTGTATTGCCATTGAATATTAAAATTGATGTAAATTAGGGGCCATCTAAGAACCTCACATTGACACCATGCTACATATCATGGCCATTCAGGATTTAATGGCAACAGCAGGCAAAGAACTTAGATCTCACTGTATCAAAAAGCACAGATCTGTATGCTCTTAGCTAAAGAAACTCCATTAGCTGCTGTTTTTAATGTAAGTCTTATGACATGCAGCTAAGCAGGTCTGATTCCACCCAGTGACAGGAATTACATGGGTAATATTTTTTAGTGTAATAAGAAAACAATGTCTGATACTACAGTTGGTCCAGATACTGTCCTCTCTGTCCAAGCAGAACCAATTGAAGAAGCAGGGGTATAAAGCAGCTATAGTAACTTTTTTTAAGTGTTTTTTGAGTGTCCGTTTGTCTGCATTATCTACACACATGCAATTCCCACTGACTTCAAGAAGTGATGTGCACATGCAGCTGGGGAAGAGGGCAAGCAGGGCAGAATTTGGCCTTTAGATGCCAAGTGCTCTGCAGGTGGACAGGGAATATTATTGTGGTCAACTTTCTAAGGTACAAATTGTTACAACTGCTGAAGCAAAAACAAAACATGAACAATAACAAAAAAAGTTACATGTTCAGAAATGGATAAATTCATAGAAGCAAGCAGTTAAGGTTTTTACCTATACTTTAAATTCACCTTTGCTGTGTCTGAATATTACAGCACATACCAATAAAGTGTAAACTTTGAATTTCTTTGCTTTAGGGTTTGAACCCAGGATCCTAATTATTCTGTAAAACTATTTTGTCTTCAGAGTCACAGAAAAAAATTAAAGCTGCCTTCCCAAACTAGTCTTACATTATAACTTTTATGGTAATGCAGGTTATTTACATTTCCCAGTGGGTGTGGGAAAGAGAAGTATTAAACTCCTCAGTAGGCCTATAATTAGGGACTAGTCTATAAAGACAAAATAAGAATGTTCAGCTGTTAAAACTCTAGCAGGCATACACTGAATTTTAAAAAACCTGCTGCTGTTGGCAAACAAAATGAGTTTCTGCACCACAGGCACAATTAAATTAGTAATTGTGCAAGGAGCTAAAGGTGAAAAGACAGCACATCCAACTCTTTGCTCCATTGCACATCTCTGCCCTTTTTGTCTATTTAACTGCACTGTTGTACGTTTAACCCTTTACTTCTCTGCACGTGTCCACCAAAGTAAGCACAGTTCATTGCATCACTGTGCATCTACCTCTGTTTTGTAGCACCTTTGTCCATTTGGACCTGATCTTCGGAGGTGCTGAACACTGCGTCTCCCCCTGATGGCAATTCGAGTTGGTTTGGGGGGGGATCAGCATTTTTGAAGATCAGGCTATTGACTCTTTCGTTTATTGGACCTTTACACTACTGCAGGTTTATGACTCTTGCACCCCAATCTTTTGGACTAGATCACATCTTGCACCTCTAACCCTTTGCACTGTTAAAGCTGTTGCACCTCTAAACCCGTGCTCTGGTGCACCCCAGCCCCTTGCATTATTGCACTCCTTGCAGACGGCATCCCTTGCACCCTCGCTCTTCGCACTGTGGCACCCCTTGCACCGCTCACCGTCTGCTCTATTGCACGCTAGCCCTTTGCACTATTGCGCTTCCTAGACTCCTAATACTTTGCTCCATTGCGCCCCTTGCACCCTCAGCCTTTGCAGCTCGCTCAGCTCCTGGTGGGTGGGCGGGGGTGGGGGAGTGCAGGGCACGATTGCACCAATTAACTCCTGCCCCTTCCCCCCCGCATATTTTTTTTGCCCCTACTTCGCTGTTATCTCCAGAGCAGCCCCGCCGCTGGCTGGGGTCGGTCGGTACCATTCGCGCACGCCGGGGGGAGGAAGGCGGGGGAAACGTGGAAGCGGCCAACTGAGCTCGGGCCGCGGTGGGTGTGGCCGGCAGAGGGGCGGGGCGCTGCCGGTTCCCCCCCCTCCTCGCTGTGGGAGTGGTAGCGCTCGCCCGGCCCCCCGCAGCGGAAGTGCCGGAGTTGCTGCTCGCTCGCTGGCTCGCGCGGCTCCGGCTCTCCTCAGCGCTGGCGCGCGGGGAAAGTTGGGCGGCGGGTCGGGCTCGGCGGCGGCGGCGGCTCCGATGCGGCGGAAGCAGAAGCGGCTGCTGCAGGCGGTGGGGCTGGCGCTGGCCGCCCTCGTCTTCCTGCCCAACGTGGGGCTCTGGTCCCTCTACCGCGAGCGGCAGCTGGAGGGCGGCGCGGAGGGGGCGGCCGGGGCCGCGGCGGCAGCCGGCGGGGAAGCGCAGGTGAGCGGCAGCCCCCGGATCGGGGGGGGGGGCTTCCTCCGTAGGGACTGGGGGGGCCGCCTATAGGGGTGTGGGGGGCAGCGGCCTCTGAGGGAGCCGAGCCGGAGCAGCCTGTCCCTGTCTAGGGTGGGGGGCTCAGCTTGCCCCTGTGGGGAGGAGGCGAGGAGGGGGAAGTTGCTGCCCCTATAGGGGGAGGCTCCTTCATGCGATATATGGATGGGGGGAGGGGTGCTCCCGGAGGGGGGGGGGAGGGGGGTGATGAGGCGGCCCCCATCTTTCCCTCCCCCCCTGCCTGCGAAGAGGAAGGCCCCCCCTCCTATGTCTTCCTCCTTCCTCATGGGGTGAGGGGACATGGGGCTGGGCCCGATGTCCCACCGTGCCTTTGCCCAGCCCCCTTAGAAAGGTGGGGGGGGGGGGTAAAGGTGACCTGCTTTTCCTAGGTGCCCCGTGGTGGGGGGTGAGGATGAAGGGGGCTAGCAGGGGTCTCCTGTGGCCCCCATCCCCGTGTCTCCTGGAAGGCTTAGAGATGGGGCAGGCCTGTCTGCATGTCCTGTGGGGAGGAGGAGGAGAGAAGGGCCACGTCCTCCTTCACAAGGAGGTGGCCGTCCTGGGGGGGGCAGGTGCGCCTTTGTTCTTCGTGACATTTTGTTTACTTGCGGTGTCTTGGGTCCCTGAACCTTCAGTGTCAGACTAGCTTTATCTGGCAGGAGTGACTTAGCTCTCCTTGATTGTGTTAGTGGGAGTTCCCTTCTTGGTTTGGCTTTGTGTCGTTAAGAAGGACTGGGGACTTAAAGCCTATGAAATATATCAACCTGTAACTATCAGTTCAACTTCTCCATTACAAGGCTATCTTTGTTCGGGATCGCTTGTGCCCTGTTATCTAAATCTTTACCTCCTCGGAGACTTGCCATTGCAGCTTTGCCATGAAGGTGTTGAAACTTACAATCATAGTTGCTCCTTCCTGAGGAAAAGAGAGGCTCTCTGAGGAAGTCTCATACTGGTGATTAGCTGTCCGTCCTCCCCTGGCCCCCCCGAAGAAACACTTTTTCAGAGTCTACTTTGAAGAAGCCTCTACAGTGCTGTATGTTGATATAGGCATGGTTATAGTCATGACCCTGTGGTATTCTTGGCTGATAATGAAGGGGACCTCTCCATGTCAACTTATGTAAAATATACCCTGATGCATGTATGTGCTGTGACTTCTGAAATCTGCAGGGTTTTTTAAGGAAAATGCACAGTAAACATTAAATGCTTGGAGTTCTTGCTGCTGCTTATTATACCTGCACTTCAGTTGCATGCAGTGATTCTTTTTGCAGAGCACTTTGATGATAACGATCAGGTTAAACTGGCCATTGTTTTATGGCTTCACATTATTTGCTATTCTGACAAGAGGAGAGAGATGTAAAATCATCCAGAGGGGTAGCCGTGTTAGTCTGTATGCAGCAAAAACAACGAGAGTCCTGTATCACTTTAAAGACTAACAAATTTAATTTCTGCAGGCATCAGCTTTTGTGGGCTGTGACCCACTTCATCAGATGCAAGAAATAGAAATCAGATAGGGGGTATATATATATACATTCAAGGGTAAGGAACAACAATGGGGAGGGTAGGTGTTAGCAAAGTCCATTCAGTTAGAGTAGATGAGGCCTATTACAACTGTTGATTAGAAGGTGAGAATGTGTGAACAGTGACAATTACTTCTTGTAATGAGAGAACCATTCCAAGTCCCTATTCAGACCCAGTCTGATTGTGTCAAGTTTGCAGATGAGTTCCAGCTCTGCAGTTTCTCGCTGAAGTCTGGTTTTGAAGTTTTTTTGTGGAAGTATGGAGCTCATTGACCTGCCCATCTACTAATGTAATATGTGCCAGCAATGCCCCTCTGCCATGTACATTTGCATAGTGACAGTCCGGTTTGACCAAAGAATAAATGGACACAAATCAGACATAAAAAATGGTAACATCCATACACCAGTGGGAGAGCACTGTGATGTATTGGCACTTGACACATTGTTGTTCCTAACCCTTGGATGTGTGTGTGTGTGTGTGTGTGTGTATATATATACATATATATACTCCCTATCTGATTTCTGTTTCTTGCATCTGATGAAGTGGGTTACAGCACACGAAAGCTTATGCCTGCAGAAATTAAATTTGTTAGTCTTTAAAGTGCTCCAGGACTCTTGTTGGAGAACGTGTGGGAAGAAAAGGAAAGTTGGCTTTTATCCAAAGGAAAGTCTTCATAATTTCTGATTGGGACATAAGATTGTTAGCTCTAGTTAAGCTCTAGTTTGAAGGCTGAAAATATGGTGAGAATTGTCCTATGTTGCTTTTTAATTTTGATCTTTCAGAATCGTATCTGTAGCATGGCCTTAAAATAGACTAGCAATGAGCCTGTGAATTGACTTTGAGTTGATCTGCCACTACTTTTTTCCTTTTGAGTTTTCCATATTTACAAATCTTGTGTTGCCCTTATTGAACAATGGAGTTAATATTCTGTATCTTACTGTTACTATTTTAACACCTATTTGATGCATGGCAAAAATGTCACCACATTTTTATCTGACTCTTGTTTTGATTGTTAACTGTACAGGGCAGAAATCTGTGTATGGAAAGTCCCTGGAATATGCTGGTTGTTATTGAAATACTATTACTGATTAATTTCCAGTAGCATCCACAATGTGCTTGTTGCTTTAATAGAAAAAAAAGCTATTATCCCTGTGCTAAGGAGCTCACAATCTTAATAATTCATACTGACTTTGTTCTAGACACTAAAAATATAACTAATCTAAAATCCTATTTTAATATAGGAAAATAAAAGGAAAGATACTAAACATATTGACTAAAAGGCTGCTTAATCTGCTTACAGTATAAAATAACATTTTACATAAATAATCTCTGTAGTGCTTTAAATCAAATCACAGAATTATAGGGCTTTACAGCAAAAATGAGTAAAATTATGCAGAATGTGTAAACTTTGCAGGATTGGGCCCTGAGATTAGAGTTCCTGTTATCACTGAAACAACCAACTTTCTCCTCAAGGATAATTTATGTTGGAACAAATAACTTCAGGTGCAATGAAATGAAGACAAAAACAGTGTTTTGTTATTGTCATAGATTTATCCTCTAGCTGTTTAAGAAGTTTTATTGGACACAAGGGTGCCTTGTTAGATTTCTCTTTTGGCCTCTCTTCTTCAGTGCTGATAAGTATTCATTATTTTGTCCTCTTTATTTATTGGCTTCCAGCTTATAAATTGGGTAATATATACGGTATTCTCCGGCACGGTTATCTGTGAAGGAGTTGTGCCAGAGAACTGATTTGTTAACAGCAAAACTTCTAACTTTGTAGAAGACGGTGTTTCCCAAAAAGCTGTAGGCAGAACGGGGGAAAATATTTGCCGGTTTTTATCTTTAACTTTGGGTTTTCATATAGTCTCACTTTATAAAAAGGATTAGTGGAAAATGAAATGCCTTTAATGTTACATGAAATTGAGCTATTCAGTAAAACCTGCCTGTCTCATTCCCTTTTCTGTAGATATAGGATTTACTGCCATCACTTGATTTTTTTCTTCAAAATAAATGCACAGAACAAACATTCAAAGTAACAGTTGGATTAAAATATAAAAAGCAGCTCCTGGAACACAAAGATGGAATACCAGTGACTTAAATTCTAAACAGTGCTAGAGATCTGTCTGCCTGTCTTCCTTGTGTTGCCTGCTACCTTCAGTATGGCAACAAATCAAAAGAAGGGATTTTACCCTGTTTAATCTTTCTAGTGGCTGAGATAAATGTATCAGAAAATTAATCATTCAGGACCCATGTAAATATATTGTAGGAAAGATTATGCTAAATCATTTCCACATAAATGAGTAGACAACTAATCACTTACATATTTGCATGCTCAGGTGAAACTTGATGGTGGGTGAAAAGAATGTATTGATCTAAATAACACAGATTAATTCTGCTGGTATTCTTTGTTTCCGTTGGGTTTGTTTTGGAGCTCTTAATGTAAGAGGACAGGGCCTCAAGAAGTTACTGGCTTTGCAGATGTTGGAGATACTGATGTAATGAGTTTTACTTTACAACTGTCTGTTCAGAAGCATCTTTATAATTTCTGATAAACAGTTATACCAGTATAATATAAACTAAGAAGTCTATTGCTTCTCTATCCCTTGTTATATGTTACTGCGCTAATGGGGTGCTGCTAACATGGGAACATCAGATGGGGACTATATAGTACAAGTGTTCTATCCCTCTGTTAGCAACTAACAAGGCTACTAGTTCAGTAGCTTTTAAGGTCTAGCCTCAAATTTTATAACTGAACTGGTATGCAAATTTCAGGATGCTCAGGTAATAAAGCTTGTAAATCTTAGCATGAATTCATCTTTTTTCCTCTCTTAAGTAAATGTATAGTAGGTCAAACAGTGTGTGCTGCAGACTAAACAATTTGCCAGCCATGAGCACTGCCATAACTGTTGCTTAGAAAAATAGGGATGCAAATAGGAAAACAAGTTAATGCTAAAAACAAGCTAAAAACAAAATATAGCTGAATCCCACAAATCTACACTTAAAATTGTTTCTTGGACTTGGTTTTTATTTTAGAACAGAAAAATGAGATTTCATTGCTGTGCTAGGAACAAATCCAGTGTGGGTGTCGTCATGTACCAGCTTCCTATCTTCTCAATAATGCAGTAAAGTTTCTCCCCATCACTTTCTAGTTTGGAGACATAACATTGGTCCTCCCTCTGCTCGTACAGGTTATTGAGGTTCTTCTGTATATTTGTTGGAAGGAGTATTATCGTTGCTTCTAAAAACTTGATGCGTTTGCCAAAACTTAAAATCTGGTAAACTACAATGGGTTTCTTCCATGCTCTGGGGGATTGGAGATTCTGCTGCTGGTGTTTGAGGAAGGTCAGGATAGCTGGATTGCTTCCACCAGTGTACTGTGAGCACTGATTATTATTCTCCTGGACTGCTGATTCATCCTGGGTAAATACTTGCATAGAACCAGTCCTGTAATGATCCAAATTGTGGTTCATCATTGTACCTCTTTGGTAATAGTTACCAGATCTCTGCTCTCTGCAGAGTGTATCATAAGGGGAATGTAAAGTTTTTAAAACGCTGCCTCTTTTTCCCTGTAATTTATATATATTTTTAAGTAATCTTTGTGGGAAATTTTCAGGGGATTAAACTTGCTTTTTACGTATTACTCAGAATTGCCAAACAATAAAAATGATTATTACAAAGTAGCTACTATGCAGCCTATGCAGTTTTTGTTATCAAATACGGTAGTATGAATGCTTTTCAGGGCAGCCTGGTGTAGCTGGTTGTAGCAATAATATTTACTCTATAAATTCACTTGTATATGTGATGGAACTATATAAATAACATTGATTATTCAGGTTGGTGCCCTCCGCTGTTAGCACAAAAGAGTAAATCAAAGCACATCCACCTTCTGATAGTTTGACTACTTTCATAAATAAGTATATTGAAAACTTAATTGTAATTGAAAAATCTAGTTGTAAATAAAAAGCTTCACCTGCTGAGTTTGGGAGCCTAAACTGTACCCTTTAGCAAAATTTAAGGCTTGACTTTAAAAGGTTTCCTATAGTTGTAAAGATGACTTTCCAACTGTAAACTGAAAGTAAGGTGATGCAATGTTGTCTTCCAGTGTCTGTAGCCAAACTATGGTGCTGCTGTTATTGCGGACCTGTCTGTCAGGAAGTCACAAGGCAAAACTAAAGTGACCCTACTATTCCAAATCCTAAGCAGCTGTGAAGCTGTCAAGAATTGTCAATTTCATGCTGCTGCTCCTGAAGAAGGTTATGAGCAGCAGCAGAGAGCTATTCACAGCGGAGGAGGACCTAAAAAACTGTAGCTGGGGAATGAGAGGGAATAGCTGACACCCTGCTCCATCACGACAGCCAGGTGGGTCTAGAGGAGTGAAAAGATAACTTTCTCCTTTCTGGTGGCTGACAGGAAATGGAACTTGAAATTGATCAACTACATAATAACCTATGTCTGATATGAAAGACGTAGCAGGGTGTGGAGCAGTGCCATGACAGAATCTAGCAGCTATTGGGAGTTGTCCTAAACCTTGCTGAAATTCCCTCACTGTCTTCTGTACCTCTGGTTAGCTCGTGCCTGGTAAAGCAGGATTTGAAAAGTTTAACTTCCGTAACCAAGTATTTTTACCTCACACTTATGGGGGCTAAAGTCAAAGTGCTACAACTAAGCAAACCTGTTTTGAGAATGATTCCTCTTTTCAGTATTGGCTGATCAGCAAAGATCCCTTATTTCTGTGTGATTGTGCAACGTTGTTCTGGGACTGGACTTATTAATCATCACAGATGCTCTACAACACTTAATAAAATGAGCTTTAGGTTGTAGCTACAAGTCTAATTTTCCATAGCTGGAAAAACTGTTGCTGCTGATGGTTTGGAACATCCAACAGAGCTGAAGCATCTGTGATGGCTGGAACCAAAATAGAATTTTTGACTGAGACAGGGGAGTGAAAAATTGAAGTTTTCAGGGATTTCTTCTTTCTAGTTTTGATATGCCAGGCGACTTTTTAGCTGGAACAGTAATGTAGAGATAAGACAACATGTGGGTGGTATTCCAGGCACCTTACGTTGCACAAGCTTAAAATTATTTCTCTTCCTTCTGTTTGTTCTTTGAGGTCCCTTCCCTCTACTAGAGATCCTGGCTCAGTCTGTAGCCATTTTAAATTAATTCATTGTACTGCTTAAAAAAACCTGCATGGGCTTTCTATTCTCTTTACTTATGGAAGACTTTTATTTATTATAAAGACAATTTGTAAAACTGTTCTGACTTGAAACATTTGGGCTGCTTTTTACATCATGTCATTGAACACGGTACCATATAATAGTCTGTTTTTCTGTTTCGCTATGAATATGGATCAGATGTTGACGGTCAACAAGATTTATGTACAACCAAAGTTAGTTACAAATTCACTTCCTAGATAGTGTATGAACTCTTTGGGTGAATGAACAGTTGGGGGGGGAGGGTTGCTTACCAGCAATGGCAATTCTCTAATTATTGTATCTACTGAACCTGCATAGAATATAATGAACTTGACCCCAAATGTTTTCTTCAAGACTTGTAACTAAAAAAAGTCTTTATTACCTTCCCTGACAGTTAAACATAAATGTATGTCACAATGAAAACATCCACTGCTGCTAGTTATACTCTCAGGATACTTGTACAAATAAATGTCAGACTCAGTCTTTGCAGGCAAAAGGAACTTTGGACATATCATGTAAGAGCAGATCCTGTTTGACCTAAAAACTGAGGAAGTTGATGTTACTACTTGAATGGCAATCTAAGCACAAGTGTCCTCTATTCCTGTCTTGTTTATGCATAATCTTTCTCTATAACTTGTACATGTGGAGTAGATTGGTAGGTAGCCTTCAAGTTCTTTCTGAAAAGTCAGAGCTTAGCAAGAGATGTTGCACAATAGTGATGTGCCTGTTATGTCACTAGAAATAGAACTATGTGCTGCATGGGGTTCAGTCTGATTCAACACATTTCTTAAGTTAAAGCAAAGAGAGTAAAAACAATTTGGCTATAACAAAATATCTGTGAAAAAGAGCTGTGGAGCTAATTTGGTACTTTCCATCAGCCCCATCCTTAATGCAGAGCTCCCATTTGTTGGCGTACATCTAAGCCAAAAATATTCTTTACTTGTTTTTCAGTAATAGGCTGCACTAGGTTGACATAGATGCTAATGTAGACAGGACTCAAGTATTCTTTGTCAACATGTAATAGACCAAGGCCCTGTCTATACCTGTATTTAAGCTATGTCATTGATGCAGCTGCGCCTTTGGTAGAAAACACGTAGAAAACTTGTAGACAAGGCCTAGGAGAGATTGTAAATTATCTCTTTTGACTCTGCCAAATGAATTGCTAACACTTTCCTAAAAAACTTGTTTTTATTACAGCACTGTGGTTGAATGTAAGTGGCATAATCCAGACATGCACATGATTCAGTATGTGGGCTGCACTGCTTCATACCATCCTTAAGCATTGCAAGTCATTCCCAGCTATTGCTCCTCTTTATTTGACACTATGATTATTAAAATCTAGCTGTAGGGTTTTACCTCTATAAATCATTTGAAATTGGTAGCATGTATGTGGAGCAGCAGAAAGGCAGCTAGCTTTATGAGGTGCTTTCTGATAGTCTTAAAATCACATAACTGTTACTGGAAGTTAACGTAATTAGCACACAACACGATGTGCAAGGGGAGCAGAATTGGTGGTTTCCATAACCTCTGTGCATAGTAGTACATATTTATTTGGATGTTACCTAATTTGACTGTGAGGAAAAAATGATCCAAGAGAAATTTCACAGAAAACTGAAGGAATTCTTTTGTAGCAAAACAGGTAAAAACAAGTTAAACTTTACTTCGTGTAAATTTCTAGGTACAGAACTTTCTTTGGAATGAGAAGCAGACACCTCATCCACTAATTTGTATGGTATTTAATTTCCACCCAGCAGAACCTGCAGGTATTCAATTAGCGATGATAGATTTTAATGAAAGTGGTAGGAATTTAATGAGAATGACATGTGAAAGTAGAAATCAAATAGAACTACAGAGTTCAAAATCACTCCCCTAGTTTATAACGAAGAGGGTGCAAAACAAAATATATTGTAAATCTGCTGTAACCTACCAGTTTTCAGACATTTTAGCAATTAATTTCTTCATAGAGTAACACTTTTGTGATGGTATAATAAGGTCTCTGTGTATGTGTGAGAGAACTACTTGGAGTTGTCAAACTTATAGATTTCTTCTACGTAATCAAAGTCTTTTGTACGTAAACTGACAATTTTAATGTATAGTGAGTCACTTCTACAACATTTTTATTTATTTATTTATGTTTTGCTCCTCCACCTAAACACCTCTTGTAGTGTTACATGAGAAATGAAGTCACTGACCTTACACTGTAAATAACAGTAAAATAATTGGGTATAATAATGACACATTGATACTCTACTTTGAATAGTTTGCAACTGTCCATTTCGAAAGATGACTGCAGAGTCATGAGTGGCTAAAAAGTTCAATTCTCAAGCAGCAGTCTTTGGCATAGATGATGCAGACATAAGGTGCGGGGCCAGAAGATGAAACCAGTGCACTGCTGGTGCTCGAGGCCTGCTGCACTTTCCTCTTTGCTTTTCTCTCTCTCAACTACCTCTTTCCAATCTCTGAGACTTACTGGTGCATCACATTCTTCCAGTGTAGCCTGTTGCTAGCTGACTCTTCCCAACTTGCTGTGTCAGCAATGAAAGTTTTCAAATCCTTCTTTCAGATGTCCTTGAACCTGAGCCTCGGTTGGCCCAGTTGTCTTGGAGCAGCATCCACAAGTTCTGGATACAGGAGATATTTGGAATGCATCCATTCAGTACTTATGACTCAGCCAATAAAGATATCTGTGTTTAAGAATTAGGCTTGGCAATTTTGCTTTCTCAAGTACTTCGGCATCAGGAAGTTTGGTTTCCCACTTAATACTCAAAATACAATACAGATAGTGAATGTGGAAGCTGTTTAGCATTCTCTCATGCCTGCTGTAGGTGGGTGAGGTCTCGCCACCATGCACCAGTGTGCTTAGGATGCATGTGTGCTAAATCTGTTATCTTGGTGTTCAGTGTCAGCTTTGTTATCCCATAAATGCTTGATCAGTTGATCAAATGTCGTGGCTGCCTTTCCAATGCAAGAATTAACCTATCTCTAGATGACAAGCTTATCTGCTGTTTAGGATCAATTGTATCAGAACTTGTGTGCAACTTCTAGCATAGTTCTAGCTATTAAAATTTCTGGTGCAGTAAACCTATCTTATATCATAATCATTGTCATCTTTAGACTGATGGCTAGTCCAAATTCATCACAAGCTAACACACACCTATTGTAAAGTTTCTGGAGCGCCTCTTCACTATGTGTGAAGAGCACTGTTGTTGATAAAAGAGCTGCTTTTCACCAACGGGTGTTTAATCTTGCTTGTTTTCTCTTAGCTGTCCATCTGCTCTTATATGGATATATATAGCTTGGTGCTAGATGAGAGAGCACGACAAATCAGCAAAGAGAAAAATATACTGAAGAGTGTTGGTGCCAAAACACATTTCTGTTTCATACCACTATGGATTTTAAAGCCATATTGATCCTCACATTCTGAGCTGTAGCCTTCATGCCATCATGAAATGATTGAATCATACTGAGAAGAAGTGGAGGGGGACAGCAAATTCTCTGACAATTGAAAAAAGCCTTTTCTGTTGACTAGGTCAAAAGCCTTTGCAAGATGTATGAAGATCATACAGGGGACTCAACCTGCTACAGCTTGTACTGGGTTATGTGTACCAGTAGTAGGCCTTACTCTGAATTATGACTGTAAAAATGGTACCTAATGTATTTACTCAGCATAGTTAATTTTGCACACGCTAACTGGGAGCAGATATAATGACTTCAGTGACAGAAATCACTTTTTCATTGTTTTCTTGCTCATTAGCATGACAGATCCATCACTGCTAAGAGGGTGCTGGAGTCTTGCCCTTGTGCATCAACACTGCTATTCACTGGTTTCAACAAGTACAAAATGATTGCATGCAATGGAGCTGCACAGGTGTTCACTGACGGCATACATTTCCCTGTACATCCTTTATTACTAGAGATATGTATAGGAAGGAAAGACCCTGCCTTGATTTTCAAATCTCAAATTGCATTTGCAGGACTGGCGAATGGGGAGCTGTGGAGAGGTATTTGCTGTAAACAGAGCAGATTTAATAAGGAGTCACTGAGATAATAAACATAGAACCATACCAATATTTTGGTTATTTTTTAGGAGTAGAACTATATTTAATGTGGCACTAATGTGTCCTAGTTAAGATTTATACAGTCTCTTCCACAACTGAAAGTCTGGGTCTTTTTGTTTAGTTCTGTTGTGTCATCTATTTTAGTGTATCATGTACATGAATTTCCCCTAGGCTTTTTCATTAAATGAATGAAAGTCTTAAGATGTGATCTGCAATTTTATCTTAAAATCTGGCAAGTCGTCTTGGACTTTGACTAGGAGTTGGGGAAGAGGGAGAAGAGAACCTCATTTTACTTTAATACAGAGACAGTGCTCTACATTAAGTATCTTCTCTATCTGTGTAACACACTCTTATATCTATGGGTAGTTTTAAAAAGCAGGTAAAGTTTATCTACACAGCTGTGTTCTAAAAGTATAGGTAATCTTCTATACTTCAGAGAGCTGATAAATGAACAAGTGTCGTGAAAAGAGTAGTTAGTAAATCAACCTGTAGCACAATAGGTCACAGGGGAGCCCTACATAGTTTTCAAACAGATACCGTAGAACAATAACTTTGCCAGAATGATTTCTGTGGCTTCCGAAGTTCACTGGTGGTCCTACTCCTGAAACTTTATTTAGCTGCATACCATGTCATACTAGCCTACAGTGCCAAAAACATGTCACTTACTACAAAGACACAGTTCTTAAATTTCTTTATGTACCTCATGAAATAGACAAAATGTTTTTTAAGGAATAACGGTATACCATATTTAGTTTTTTAAACTATTCACTTTTTTTGCTAAGGATCAAAAGCCAAGAAACCAGTAAAATTCATTTATTTTTCTTTCTCTTCCAATTACATCTCTGACCCTGGTCTTAGGGCTTGTTTACAAAAACATTTAGTTTGTGACAAGCTGATGTGTGACTCCACCCAGTGCTAACCTTCCATGCAGTATCTCTGTGTGAGTGGACCCTGCTGATGCACACTTACACTTAATGTGTTCTGATCTACTCCTGTTTCAAAGCTATGTTCCCTGTAGCTAGGAGAGGAGATAAGTTGTCGAAACGATCGCTTATGTCACTATTTTTTTATATATTTGTGATGGCTGAGAGTTTTTGGATACATAGTGTCAGCTTACTTCAAGGCAGGGTAATGTCCCCCATTTAGTGCACAGATCTGCTCTTCAGTTAGTTTTCTCAATTATATGAAATTTGTTTTGTCTTTAGAAGTCAATGGCTTGAAATGCATTGCTTTGTATCAGAAAGATACAAGGTCCTTGACTGCCTTAGATCTTGCCCACACAAGAAAGTTCCATTGATTTGAATGACAAATGGATTTTTAAACAGATTTCATTAAACTGGTGCAAAAGGTGGTGTGGCACTAACTTCAATTTAAACTAGGTTTATTTTTGGTTGAATTCAAGTTGATTAAAAACAGGTTTAAGATAAATTGCAATAAGATTATTAGATCATAAGAGTAAATGCATGGGGGTTTGTACTAGTTTAAATTGGTTTTAGAACCAATTTAAGTGAAACAGGTGCAAGTTTCTCATGTAGCAAGCAGCTTTTTGCTTGCTCTCCTTTCCTGTTCAACCAAAGCCTAAGATACTTTCAGATGGTGAACCAATTCCTCTTTTTCCTAAGTGAGTTTAGCTATGCAGTCCATCACTTTTGCCATTCCTTCTCCTCAAGTTGCACAGTTGTCTTTGATCATGGATTTTGCAGATCTCTGGGAATAATACTTAGCAGAAGCTCAGAAAACTGTTTTCAAGGAGTATTATAATCTGTTTTAGTGACTGAGTTGGGTGTTCAAGGAGTCAGCCAGGAGATGCAATTGCTTCTCAAAACTTCATCCAAAGAACTGAGAAATTTTCCCACTCTTTTGAATTATTCAGAAACTTCTAGTCACCTCTTCTCGAATAGGGATGTGGAAGACATTATGCATTTTATCCGAGTCACTTTAAGAGGCTGTCTGCCATCTTTGATCTTTATTGCCTTGGGAGCCCTTCAAAATGAGAGATGGGGGAAGAGTAAACCAGAACCTACTATTCAGATTCCCTGCAAAGATGGACTCTCTGAATTGTTGAACCCAGAGAGGAAGGGAATTATCAGAAGAGATCATTAAACTTTAACAAGAAAATGTCTCCAATTTCTCATCTGTTCCAAGATTCTCTTTCTCTTTACATCTTGGCCAAGACTGCTATCAACACAGGATAATTCTACTCCTCATGCAAAGTCCCTGCTCTCCATGGGTGAATGGATTTTTAAAGCTTTCGAGGTAGGTGGAAGGGGTACTTGTGGCTTTTGTATCAGAGAGTCTTCCAAAAAAGGAAGTTGACTGCTAGGAGGCTATGAATCTGATAGTGGCATTGTAGATAAATTTACCTGGAAATTGTCAATAGGTCTATATAAAAGCTCAACAAATATTAGTTTAACCTGAAAATATTAAATGCATAAAAATCCAAACTTGCTTTCTAGATGCTTAAAACAAATTAATCTGGAAATTTAAATGAGTTTTTTTATTACAATTTTTTTTTGGAGAATATGCATTATCTTGCATAATGCAGTGAAGTCATAGAAGCGTAGCACTGGTAGGGACCTCAATAGATTATCTAATCCAGTCCCCAAAGAAGGGGGCCAGGCGCTAGCAGAGGATGATTACAATCCATCAACCTCTGGGTTATGGGCCCAGCACACTTCTGCTGTTTTTATAGTTGTTGAAATGAAAACTGTTGATGCTTATTACTTAGTGGCACCTCTTTTTAAAGCATACCAGAGGAAATGCTCCATGCTGAAACATATGTTAGTGATTATTGGGACCAGCACTGCAGGATAAAATAGGAGTAATGTGGCTGTGCATAGAAAAGCTGAATAGGCAAAATACAGAACAAGGAATGTAGTGGTTTTTGAATTGGCTTTAAAATATGAAAAGAATAATGTAAAATATATTTAAGGTTCTGTTTTTGAAATGGTATATCTCTTGCAAGTTATTTCAGGTTTAACTTGCTGAGATGCAACATCCCCTAACTTCGCTTTCCTGTACATTTCTCTGCGTATTGTGTATATTTATCTTTTTATTAAAAAAGCCACATTTTCTGCAGAACTTGCTTTTTTCCTTTACATTAGTCACAACTTATGCTTGTGCTGTATGCATCTTTTGTTTATAGTGGAGTGCATTTAAAGCCCTGGAAAATGAGAGACTCAGGGCTACAGATTTGATGGAAGTATAGTGCAGTCAGGTGCCATGAAAAATTGTCTCACTCTTCTCCCTCCCCCGGTCTTCCTCTTCTTAATTCTACTTGAGCAACACCCTGGCTATCCAAGAGTCTTGGATCTCTCTTGACCAGAAGCTACCAGTCATGCTGAAATGTGTCCAGCTAGTGTTTCCTTCTGATATGTGCAAATTGGGGACAGGTTACACTTGAACTCTTGCCATCAAAGGTGAAGGACTGGTTCACTAACATACTGTGCTACTTCCTGTTTTCTGCCCAAACTGAATGGCTCAAAACTGGGTATTTCTCTGATAAATCATAACAGGCCCCACCATGTTGAGTTAAGAAAGAAGCAATACAATATTTTGAAACTTTCTTAATGGCAAAAGTAGTTTTAATGTACAGCTAAAGTTAAAGGAAAGAAAGTTGGAGTAGCTAAAGTCTAGAAAAATGAATTTATTTAAAAAGCTTTTTTTAAAAAATATCCTCAGACCTGCTTGCAGTGTGGGAAGGAGGGACTTCTGCTTTAGTCTTTCTACTGTGAATGCTAAAATGGGCATAATTACCTCCTGTAATGCAGTAGCAAGCAGCTAATTTATTCCTAGCTAAATCCAAGTTATGAATTCATTTGTCATGACTCCTGTCTTGTACTCATTATCGTTGTGACTCTTGTCTACCTACAGAATTTTCTGTACAGATCTTTCCCACTTTGCAACTTTTGAAGCTTTTTCAGATCTGTTCACTGTACATCATGTGGCTGGAGCCTTTTCCATTCTGGCCAATAACATGATCACTTACAAGTAACTACAACATTTAGGATTGTAGAAATAAACATTTTGGGATTTGGTGGGCGGAATAACTACTTCATAGCAATTGTGGGGAAATCTGTAAGGGAAAAATGTACAATATTCAAATGGAAAACATTTCTCACCAAAAGTAACTCCAGTTGGAAATATTACATTAGTTTATACCCCTTCTTAATATTCTTTCTGTAGCAAATGCCTTAAGAGCAGACACCTGTACCAAAAAAGCAACTTTCCCTGTAGTACAGTAAATTAACTTTGTATTGTCACACATACTCTGCCAGCTTCCTGAAAGGGGACATTTAGGTTTTCACTGGTAACTGAACTCATTGCTTAAGGAACTTTGGAATTCTTAAACAACTAATGTGCAGAGCACCTCTTAAGGATTTTTTATTCCTTTTTGCTTAAATCTTCTCAGTTCTTAAATGAGATTCCTGGATTTGGTTTCCTCCTTAGCTTGTCAGAGCTGTAAGGGGAACTGACCTCTAAACCTTTACTTGTAATTCTTTGCCTGTTTAGACCAACAGTAGTAGTAAAAGGAATATCCACTTTGCTCATTTGTGCATCACACCTTAGCAGTAACAAAATGGCTGCTAAAGAATATTATTGAAGTTAGGTTCTTTACTGATCAGTTCATGTGGAGTTCTGGTTGTAACTGCTGGTAATCTATTTTTAAACAGAACTACAAGGCAAGTGTCCTCTCCAAAGATTGCCACTCCAGGGCATTAAAAGAAATGTAATGGCTATGATCTGAAGAGTAGCAATAAAACATTATATCATCCTTTCCTCACTCTTTCAGTGACAATTAAATGAAGCTAAAGTATTTGTGTGTTTCTGCTCATTATGCAACTTGTTGCATTGTTAGGATGAATGTGTGCGTAGACTCCAGCAATCTCATTATGTCAGTAGCCTAATGAAAATTATGCTTCTCTGTTCTATCCTGTCTTACATCTAAATGTAACTTCATCACAAACTTACAGTGAATGAGTTCAGTGTCAGTTTTGCACATGTGCTCGATGCTGCTGAATTTATTCACTTGGGATTGTTTCAGTTTTCTAAATGAGAACCATGTGTAATGCATCACTCTGTTCATTAGATATGTAAACTACATTACGAGTCGTGTGCTTTAGATAGTCAACTAAAAAGGACTGGAATTGCATGGGGGGGGTATATCTTTTTTTTCAGAAGACTAGGCAAAGAGCTTCTAAAGCTTACATTTAAAAAAAAAACTTTCTGAGCAGCCTCTGAAGTATCATATGGCTAATGTAGGAGACCTCTGAAAGCTGCGGGCAATGGGGTGTCCTTAAACATGATAAAATATATTCTAGCATTTTAAGTTCACAATTTCATACATGGGATCTATGCTGATTCTTAATGTTATCTGCTTAATACCAAAATTGCACTAAACTCCTTACACAAAGTCTCTGCTCCAAAGATCTTAAAATTTTAAAGACACATCTTAAGACATTACAAAAAAAACCCCAAACAAACAAAGGGGAGGAAGGTGAGGACAAGAGTTACAATAAGATCTTGTGGTTGCTTAGAGTTGTGCATCTATTTTGACAAGTTCTTGTAAGTTTTTTTTTTTTTTAAGATGTAAGTTTTTTCTTCCCATTAGTTTGCAGAACAACTGCACTGTGACACAGCCTGCAGTCAGTATGCAAGAGATTACTCTGATCTGCAACCAAAATGATGGAGCTACTTAAACAATACCTGCAATAAAATAAAAACTCAAAAACAGTCTAATTAGTAAACTGTTGTTCATTTTTAGATCCATTCATGAAGGGACAAATTCAACCCTCAACTCTTGTAGTCCATACACTCAGATACTGTGATTCTGTGCAATATTAATATATAAAATAAATACGCAATGGAATCAGTGTAGTTCTATTGTCTGAGGGTTTGGGCTGAGGTTGGGTTGGCTAATTTTTATGTGCCAGAGAACTACTGCTGAATCCTCCCCACAAGTGGGCTTGTATAGAGGCATCGAAGATGGCCATGGGATTGAAGTCGCTTCCATGGAGCAACTCTCTCCTCATGGGAGAAAAAAGGATAGCCTTTTCTCCCTTGTAGAACTAGTGCATCTACCAAGAGTCCAGCCTAGCTATTTGGGCTTTGTTGGGCTAAAGGTTCGCCTCTTAAGTGCTAGGTATGTTGGCACTTCTTTAGTATAGTGGCATTATAATACTGTAGTTCTTGTACTTTCATAGAATGAATCATGACTTAACAGACTTTTGTGGAGACCTTCCCTTCCAGTCATTGTGTGGACCATCTCTTCTCTTTCCATTTGCAATTGTCAAACATCTTTGCAATAACTGACGATTGCGTATGTGAAAGAGGGAAGAACGTAAATGTTTTATTGCCTTTTAGTGCAGTTTAGCAGCTAGAAACATGGAGAGATGGAACATAGAGATATGATCAGCCAACTGTTCTGAGCTTTTGCTAAGACCATTGTTGCGAGAACCATTGTTGCAGTAATACTCCATTGGTGGAGAACAGTGGGTCTCTTCTCTTCCCAGCCTCTTACACTTCGTCTAATGAGTACTGTTGGCTATCTGCTTTAATTCTCATAAGGTTATAGTTGATGGAAGTTACAACACAGCACTTCAGCAGGGAATAATCTACTCAGTATAAACAATCTCTCAGTCTATCCAATACTTGCAATTCCCATTTCAAGGGAAGCACAAATCATCTCTAAATAGTAAAAGAAAAGTTCATATGTATCCACTCACTCTTTCCAAAGGCAAAAGATCATGTTGGATTTACTTAGATATTGTTGACTGCTGCCTGCTTGTAAACAAATGCTTTCTGCATTTCAGATGAAAGGCTCTATATAATGCAATGTATTTTATAGTGCTTAACCTAGCTTGGGGTGTGGAATATAGTACCTTTCCTGTATACAAATAAGAAGCAATTAATACTTGTAATTCAAACTCTCTGTAGTCCTGGCTTGAGTAATGCAAACTATATGGAAAAATACAGCAAAAAACTTGTATGCACATCTTGGGGTAAACAAGCATGGTGACATTAACAAAAGTACATTTTATGTATTTTTACCACTTCACCATGTCATTCAAAAGATGACAAAGGACCTTCTATGCATACATTTTTCTGATTGTGCTGAACACCCTTATGAATTGTTGGCTTTCCTCTTCCTCAGGGTGGATTGATTTAAATGAAGGTGATTTAAATCACCAAGAGAAAATCGTGGATTTAAATCAAGTTTCCCACTGATACTACTTCTCATATTTCTTAAACAGTGGTGCAAATCTGATCATTAAAACATGTTAATTTACAACTCAATACAGCATTTTACAACATCTAGGAGGGTATACTTTTTTGTAATTTTTTTGATAACTTGATTTGCATTAATTTAGGAAATAGAACTCATTACCTGTGTCAAGCTGCAGGTGCAGCAGCAGTACATTAGGAATGGTAAGAACTAAATCTCACACATAAACACAATAGCACTTATATTTTATTAAACTAAATCTTAAATGTTACATAAATGTTTCACATTTGCAATTGCAGCAGTCTTCTGAATTGCTGGCTGATGGCTGTCCTTAAACTTTTTTTTTATTTTCAGATTTTATTAACCCTGACACACAAGTCGTCACAACACTAAATGTAAGCTGTCCTTAAAACTTCTACAACTAGCTCTCATCTTCCCCACTCCCACTGTCATTTTTAATCATAGACTGAAACAGAAATACGAGTTTTCCTGCTTTTTCAACTCCCAATCAATTTCTTAGCTTTGAGTGAATAATACCAAATGATGAAAATATTCTCTCTGTGCCTGCAGAGGCAGCTACTGCTGTGAAAAGTTGGCTTAGCAGCTGAAGGACCTCTGTTTCAAGGTGCCTGGCTAACGATTTCCACCAATTCAGGGGAGTGACTTTGTTCAAAACATAATCAGTAAACATATACTTGACACATTTTTCCTTTTTTACCCAGGGAAGGAATTTCTTCAAAATATTCCTAGATAGGGTCTCTCTTACACCTAGAAGTCATGACAGTTTTTCTGTGGCAAAAGTGGGGGGGAATATAGGAAGCTGTGTGTGTACTGAATGTCTTCCCTTTTTCTTTCCAGTCCACTCCACTGTTCCTTTCTACTCTGCCTCCATCCTTTGTCTCTCTATCTTTAAGACAGTGTCTTAACTAACTCCTCTGCCTTGCTTGGCCCAGCTCCACCACCACATAAGCACAGAACAACAGTCCTATCCAGCCTGTGTCTTTGCACACATGACTTTAGTCTGTTGAGAAACAGAAACTGAAAGCCCAGAACTTTCGAGAAGCAAGACCTGGTAGTTAGGCTGGACGGACTAGAGCCATTAATTCATTTTTATGAGACTGTAAGTGTAGGTTTAGCATGTTTGTGATGAGATTTAATTGTAACTTATTTTTTTAAACGAGAAAGAAATTTAGTATTTATTTTTTTAAAAATCTAAAAAATCTGATTTAAATAAAAAAAATTGATTTTAATTTTTTTTTTTTTTTTTTAAATCATTGATTTTTATCCATCCTGTCTTCCTTGGCCATATCTGATCTCAGAGTATTTACACATGGCAAACTTCCTTGGACACTGTACTACATATACTATGGGACTCCCAACTGTTCTGAAAAGGCTTTAAATGCTGTCTTAATTAAAAATAGTTTTAAGGCTTTAAGTTATTCAAATATATTTCAGTTATTTCTTGAAGTCATTGAAAGCCAGTAGTAAATTCCTTTCAAAGTAGATCGATTCTTTGCAACCCATGGAACAGTTGGCTGTAGCAGTCAAGTCCAAAAGAAATTTATAAGGTTCTCTTCTTGCAGCTGTTTGGCACTTTGCAGACTGACACGGACGTTAACAGCTACTTTTTGGTATTTATGATGTTGCACTTGTAGCGTTTGCTGATAGTAATGCATACAAGACATGTTTTAGAAATGCTTTCAATGTGGAACTTTGAGATTAAATCCCATGGGATGAGAGGTTTGATCTTAGATAGTGTAACTCAAGACAAAAATGGAACTCTGTCCAAGTTAGAGCCACTTAAAACCCTTTTTCTTTGAGTGACTCAAACATTTTATTGATATTTTGCATGACAGTTTATATAATTTTAAAAAGAAAATGGCCTTGTGTAGAATCTATTGTCACGAGTCCTTCACAGCCCTCACGGTTGCTGTAGTACAAGTATTTAATGCATTATGATTTGAGACGACAAGCCCTTAAAAGGTTCTACCATAAAAACAAATTGTACTGGCCTATGTTTTGTTTCTTTACCAAGATCTGTGAAAAGAGCTTGCTTTCTCATTCCTATATCATAAATAATGGAATATGTCTGACATCTGAACATTGGTGTATTTTCCCGTGTTTGCTAATACTATGCTTTTAAAATATGCATCCCTTGTATGTGTTGAGCGCATTTCTATTGGTAGCTTGCTATTTTTGAGCTCTGTACATTTTAACACAGATTTAAAATATGGTCGTGAGGATTGGAGCAATTCCTACTTTTTCCCCCCATCTACTATGGGTTGCCCAAAAGCTGAAGCTCATTCTTCTTGTGCTCCTTCTAAACCAGTGAGGAAAAGACCCAGTGTTGAGAGGGCTGAATTTGGATTGAGTGTGGGCAGAATTCTTAGCCTAAAAAATGAGACTATTTGAGAGATGATATGGCATCAAGCTTCCCAAACTGGATTTTTTTGGCTAGAATAGACACTGAACTTGTCTTCAGAATCTGAGCTTGGAAAAGCCACTTGCCTAGGGCTTGTAAGCATCCTTCCCTGGTGAGTATTATTAAACTTCCATCTCTTGTTGTTGGTTTTAGCCCATGTGATTATGAAGATAACTTTCCAGTCTTCTTCGAATGCCTGCTCATGTAGATTCCAAGTAGGGGTGTGCATGACGCATGCACGGTCGCCGGATTATTTTTTTCCCTGAGTGGTGTCTGTAGGTCCAATGGGTCCTCATGAGGTCCAATAAACTATTCAAGATCTTCCCTTTGAGGGACTCTGTTCTCTGAACAGACAGATTCCAAACTTCATAGTCTTAGGGACTCTTGGACTACCTTGAAATCCCTGGGCCTTCACATCCCAGTGTCACAAAGGAAGAACTTCAGACTTCAATCCCTGCCTGTTTTATCAAAATCAGCCTAGGTGGGACTCTAATCGAAAGAGGAGCAGGAATCACAGGAGGAGGCCTCCTCAGCCTTCCTCCAGTCGAAGGCCTGGTTCCATCATCTGGCCATCATCTGGTTCCAAATAAAACTTTTGAGGGTGAGCCTGAGGACGGTGCACCAATCAGAGACCTGACTCCACCACCTCTTTTTATTTTCGGACCGTCTATCTCATTTCTACCATGCATGGGCTCAGATCATGTTAGCCCTCTGGGTACTATGCACAGTGGAACTGGGTTACTTGCTCCAATTTTCTGCCTTCCCTCCTACCCAACTTTCAACCTTCTCCTCCCTCTTCAGGGACTCCTTTCACAAGCATCTTCTACTACAAGAGGTGCAAGCTCTCATAAGAATTGGAGCAGTGGAGGAGGTTCTTCAGGAGTTATGGGGCAAGGGATTTTACTCCCAATATTTCCTAATCCCAAAAGCCAAAGGCTGGCACAGGCCCAACCTTGGCCTGTGAAACCTCAACAATTCATGAAGAATCTGAGATTCTGCATAGTCTCTTTGGCCACCATTATTCTCTGTCTGGATCCGGGGGATTGGTATACTGCTCTTGACTTGAAGGACACGTACTTCCACTTGACCATCTTCCCAAGTCACAGTAGGTTTCTCCGATTCATAGTCAGTTGGACTCACTACCAGGCCGAAAGGTAGGATCATGAACTATCTGCAGTACTGTGTGTGTTCACCAAGTGTAAGATGGTAGTCACCGCGTTCCTGAGGAAGCGGAGGGTACAAGTCTATCTTTTCCTTGATGATTGTCTTGTCATGGGACACACCAGGGTGCAGGTAGAGGCGGATGTCAACCTCTTGCTCAATGAGCAGAAGCCGACTCTTATGCCTACTCAGAGGATAGAGTTCATTGGGGCGCTATTAGACTTGATTCAGGCCAGGGAATTTCTCCTGGAATCTCATTTCCTGTCCCTGTGGCATCATAAAGGACTTAAAGCGCTATCCCACCACCACAGCTCAAAATTGTCTGAAGCTGCTGGGGCACATGTGGCATGCACGTAAAGAGTTTGGCATGTGAGATTATTCCTCAGACTACTTCAAGCATGGCTATTCTCAGTGTACCATCTGGCTCAGGACCACGTAGATAGAGTAGTCTCACTTCTCCCATTGGTGATTGAGACCCTAGATTGATGGCTCAACCTGCACAAAGTATGCGCAAGAGTACCTCTCTGCTCCTCATCCCTCACTTTGCCTAGTGACAGATGCCTTGGTGATGGGTTGGGGAGCTGATCTAGTAGAGCTCAGGACCTAAAGTCTTTGATCTCACAGAGAACTTTTATTCCACGTCAATGTAAGAGAGTTAGGAGCGGTACCCCTGTCCTGTCAGGCCTTCCAAGTCTATCTGGAAGGCAAGTATGTATCGGTCATGACAGACACTACTACAGCAATGTTTTATATTAATAGACAGGGTGGAGCACAGTCCTCTCCCCTGTGCCAGGAAGCACTCAGATTATGGGAGTTTTGCATTCTCAATCGATTCACCTAGAGGCAGTCTACCTTCCTGGAGCTCAAAAAAAATTGGTGGACAGCCTCAGCAGATCCTTTCTCAATCACGACTAGTTTATTCACCTGAATATGGTGAGCAACATCTTCTAATGGTGGGGAGTTCCCTGCATAGACTTGGTCAGAACAAGGCCCAATGGGAAGTGCCTGCAGTTCTGCTCTTTCCAGAATCACAGTCTGGGATCAGGTGTGGACATGTTTCTGATCCCATGGACAGGTCAGCTGTTCTATGCGTTCCCACCTACTCCACTCGTTCACAGCGTTCTGTTGAAGATCAGGAAGGAAAGATCCTCTGTGATTGATAGCCCCAGCTTGGCCATGTCAACACTGGTATACCATGCTTCTCAGTCTCTCAGTGGAAGCCCCAATCACTCTGCCTCCTAGTTCCAGACATGATCATCCAGGACCACGGCAAACTTTATCACCCCAGCCTATTTCTCTGTTGGAGTCATCTGGCAAGAAGGAACTGAAGAGGCGGAGGGTTGGCAGGGCCTTATATATGGCCCCATGAGGGCGTGACTCTAGGGGGTACCAGAGCTGACCCTACAGATATCCTTGGGAGGAAAACCTTCCTGTGATTGTGCATGCAGTGCGCGTGCACCTACTTGGAATGGACAAGAGCAACACATCTTGAACAACACAGAAGGTTAGTAACCATTTTAACATGAGCCCAAATGTAAGTCAATGCAATGCTGTTTTCCTTAGTTTGCAGATAGACTTCCACAGAGATGAAAGTAAAAATTGACTCAAGTCTTGTCAGTTTGCATTGCTGCCCTTCAGGACCTTTTGAACAACTGTGAAACTCTCAAGAATCAGGTTTTCTTTTTACTGGGAAAGCTATGAGGAGTCACAGGGACTGGCTAGAATAAAGCCCAGCTCTCCAGTACGGATTGGGAATTATGATATCTACTTGGCAGGACATTGTGGTGCTCTTAGACCACTTAGATCAGCCAAATCTGAACAGTTCATTAAATGTAAATCATTGACAGTTATCAGATATGAAAGCGAAGAAAAAAATTGTAAATGAACTTATCAATAGCATAATATTTTACCCTTTTAATAATCTGCCCTTAATGAAAGAACAGTGTCTCATCTGTTTGCCATGCAATTATTGTTACACATAGGAGAGCCTGCTAAGTGGTCAGACAATGAAAGGAAGTGTTACTGGCAAGGTTAGGACCAGCTGGTTATCCCAATTCTAAAATTAATAATGAATCTTGAAATTTACTGCTTGTCCTAAAACTAGTAGGGGAGGTAATTCTGTTATACATCTTGTGCTAGCCAGGATTTTTAATTGAGATTAAAGACTTGTCATTTCATTGTTTAAAGGTAATTAAGTGACTGGATATTGTCATCTACATGAAATGGCTTAAAAGTTCATCTTTTTAGAAAACGGGGTGTAATAAGAGATCTGTTTAAACCTTTCTAAGTTTCACAGGAAATACCATGGTATGTGTTTGACCTCTTCTATCGCTTTCTTTGATAGCATCTCATTATAAAACTTCTTACCTGGAGAGGAAGTCAGTTTTCTAGTTTATTATTGAGTCTCCCCTGTTGATTCACTTACCTTTGTGTTTCATATGAGCCCGAGAATGTCTTTAATGATTCGCTTTAATTTCTGCAAGATTCTATCTCCAAAGCATCAATGTGTTCTGATTACTGAGTAGAAGAGAGCTGGCCTAAGCCTGTCTTGTACAGCTTTTCTTATTGCACAATGGCTGTAACTGTCACTTCCTTCTGATCCATTGGTGACCAAGTGCTGATGGAAGTTTTCTTGGGTAGGAGAAAGGGGACAGACTAAGTCTCTCATTTCATTTTGACTGCAACATTGAGCAAAAAGTTTTAAACTTACTTTGAGTATGATTTGTAGCAGGCATTATTCTGTTTCTCACCCCACAACAGGATGGTAAAGTAAGACTATATGAGAAAGAGGCTTTCTTCTGTTGGCATGCCATAGTCTTGTGCTGGAGCTCTGCATTAGGATTCAGGTTGATCAGATACTCCTATGGGAATTCTGCACCACTGCACATGCGCAGAATGCACGTCCCCCACAGGCTTTTCCCCCTTGCAGAAAATACATTCTGCCTGAGAGGTGCAGCAGTTACACGTTTTGCTCATGAGGAGCTGCTGTGCTGCCAGTACAGAGGGCAGTCAGCTCCCAGGCTGGAGCAACCAGTCGCGGATAGGGAGAGGGGCAGTGATTGTTTTGCTCACAGTGCCCTGCCTGCAGGACCGGGTGAGGAGGCATTGGATATGGGGGGGATGGACAGAGCGGGGCACATGGGGCTGCTGAGGGGTCACATAAACTGGGGAAGGCCTAGTGGGGGGGAGGACAGACTGGGACAGGGGCATAGGAGCTAGTAGGTTGACAGCATTGAAGCTAAGGGCTGAATGGGAGTGGGGATGCAGTGACGTGCGGGGGGGGGGCGGGGGGGGGGGCTGAATGGTGGTGCAAGGACAAATGGGGATGAGGACAGATGTGCCTGACTGAATGGGAGAGGTTAGGGATCAGCCATGGTCTGCATGGAGGAGGCTCCCCAACTCCCTAACAATTCCTTCCCCTCCCAAAAAACCCCCAAACTGTTTCATACTTCTCCCGCCCACACCCAACAGCGCTCCAGGTTCACTTCCAGGCTCCTTCCCAGAAATTACTTCCCTCTCCCGAAGCTCCTCCATTACCCCGACTCCCCCAAGTCTTTGCACTGCTTCTGAGGGGTGAAGGAAATAAGTTTCTGTATTTTAGTTTAAATGAATTATTACTTAAAGTTCTGTATTAATATTCCTGCTAAGGAATCTATTTGTCAAAAAGCATTTCCTGAATCTTTTTTTGTTGTCTGTATTGTTACAGACATATTTGCTGAAAGGTATTTTGAAAGAAATTACCAAAATAATTGAAACTGTGCCATGATTATATTGTTTTGATAAATAAAATATGTAGAATTTAGCTGAATTTTAAAATATTGTGCACAGAATTTTTAATTTTTTGGTGCAGAATTCCCCTAGGAGTAATCAGAGTCATGCTGGCAAGTGGGTTCAGTTAACTCCAGCCCATATAGAAATTGGTGGGGTGTGTTTCTTTAGGCCAGAGGAAACTAGGGAGCCAGGACAGAGGATGCCAGAGAGGGAAACCTTAGGAACAGCCAGATTTGGTAAGGAAGTTCTAAGCTGAGGTTTGATTTTACTTGTTATCTGTAAAGCCCAAATCTCTAGGCATGAGGGAGAAGGGAAAGTTTGTACAGTAACTTGGTTCAGTTTGTACTGTAATTCAATGGGGTAGGGTCTCAGCTTGTACACACCCCAGAGGATCTTAATCACAAGGCTTGTGAACTTGTTTGCAAGCTATACACGCATTCCAAGTGAAACATTCACATACTATTCTGTGAAAAAAATTCCTGTTTACCACTGTGCAACTACATAAGCTGTGAGCCATAAAAAATTAAAAAGGGACATTTGAAATCCTCTCTTTCAGAAAGACTAGTTTCATATACTGTGCCAGACCCTGAATCCAGTTGCCAAAATTTTTGCATCGTTTCTTCATTATTATTTTAAAAAACACTTTAAAAGAATTAACATATCCTAGTTGCCACATGGTAGAAAATCAGTCCAATTTCTCTGTTTGCCTGAAGTAGACCAGTGTAGCATATACATGTCAATAGTTTTCCTCCAGTTTTGGACATTTTCACTGGGAATACTCTACCTGCCTGTG
This sequence comes from Emydura macquarii macquarii, assembly GCF_026122565.2. Lineage (NCBI taxonomy): Eukaryota > Metazoa > Chordata > Testudines > Chelidae > Emydura > Emydura macquarii. The sequence goes on along the minus strand of NW_027132905.1, from coordinate 2,382,406 downwards.
AAAGAGGAGGAGGAGAGGGTTTGAGTAGGAAAATACTTCATACATGGGGAAGACACCCACCCATATTGATGTTGGGAGTCCATGAAAAACAATATTGGTATTTATGGGAAATTGGGATTTTGGAGGGAAACCTATACTGTGTATAACATATAGTTTTTTAAACCTATTGGCAGAGGCTTGAATGCTGTCGTAATACAGAATAAAACTAGCAGGGCTTGTGGGAGTTTATAACTTTCATGCAAGAATACCCTTTTGGTGAGCAGATGTCAGTGTTTCAGAGCTAGGTGTCTTTATACATACAAGCTAGTGCTGCAGCTAATTTGTACAACACAAGATGGAGAAAGGAAATCTTTTCTCCCTTGCACTACAAACTCAAGAGCTTTCTTCAAGCTTTCTTATTACGTGTTTAAATAGTTTAAATATCAGACAGCTGGCTCTCATCCAAATCCCAGTATCTGCACAGAACTGGAGACCAACAGTTCCAAGAGAAGACCAGAGGTGGCAAGGATCAATGGATGACTACTTGAGCAGGGTCTGAACTGCTTGCTTGAGGAAACCTGGCACCCTGCCTTCCAGCAGAGAGATGTATCAAACAAAGTGCAAGTCTAATGATTTGGACTTTGCAACTTTGCATTAGTGTTTAAAACTGCTTAGACATAATCCGCTTGGCAAATCTTTGTGCTTTGAGACAAACATTCATTGCTGCACGCTGATTTTGAGCATAGACTTGTTCAACTGATCTGTTTATAGCTGAACAAAGGCATTCACTGCTGCGTGGAAAAGAGGATCCCAAAAAACAAATTCCCCTTAATTGTACAGGAGCTGAAAATGCTTCCTTGCATTGATGGAAGTTAACCAAAGCTTGGTTTTGATCCTTTCCAGTCACACATTAGTATCAGTAGTTATACATATCATCTAGGAGCAGGAGAATTCTTTAAGGAAAGCTTGAACTGACTCAGAATCATGAACTGCATCCTCTGGGTTGGACATACTTTCTTGGCCCAATGAGCGTTTTAGAAGTGGTTGAAGATTACTATTTATGTAATCAGTATCTATTTTTAATGCCTTTTAAATGGGACAGGTCAGTCATTAGTATTAATATCCTACTTTGTTGCAATTGCTTTCCATCTGAATCTTCACTCTAGTTTACTTATGTAATATAGAGCTGTTGAGTACATACTATCTATTGTGTAATAGGAGTGAAGACAAACAAGTGATGCTCTTTATTCAACAACTGACTGCAGAACGGGGGTGGGGCAGGATGATAGATTTTTGAGAGGTACAAGACTTGTATATCTGACTTTTGTATTTAAGGTTATGTCTGTACATACAGTGCTGCAGTGGCGCAGCTGTACCGATACAGCTGCTGCATATCCGGTAAACAGACTGTGCGTCGACGAGAGAGCTCTCCACCAACAAAAAAACCCCACCTATATGAGCAACATAAAATGTCAGTGGGAGAAGCTCTTATGCCGACATAGCACTGTGTATGCGAACGCTCATGTCAGTGTAACTTATGTCACTTGGGTGGAATATACAAACACCTGCGTGACAAGTTTTGCTGACATAGGCTGTAGTGTAGACATAGCTATAGAGAATCTTCTGAAAACACTAAGAACGTAACAGATCTAGTGTGAGGGTATTTAGAAATGTGTAATACGTTCAGTTTAGCTTCATTACAAGATCTAACCTGATAAATGTGCCTGAATTAAATATTTTACCATCCCCTTTGCTTTATCCTGACATGTTCCTATAGTACTAACAGGTACTTGCAAAAAGGAACTGTACAAGACAGTCTGCATCAGAGATTGCAGTAAACAGAGTGGCATGTAAAGCAAATGGCAAGCACAGCTGTTATGTTTGCAGCCAAGCTCAGGGCCTGCCTGAATGCTTTGAATTGATAATGGAGAAATAATGGGTGTCATTGGTCTGGATTTTTAGGAGACAGTTGGTTTTTCTACTAATGACTGACTAAGTCCAGGAAGTTTAGTAAAAAGGACTGGTCTCAATAGAGAACCATGCTGACTTTTAATTATATGACTTTTAATTAGTCATATAAAACAACTCTTCTAAAGTCAGAATAAGATTAGGTAATCTTTGAACCCAGTGAAGTAATTTCTGTCCTTGTGTGAGCACTGAGGACTTTCTCCAGTACAAGTTCTTCACTTCCCGTCTTTTAGGTCTCTCTTTATGGTCTCTGAAATACCAGTGAAAATTATACAGGAAACCCTTTTGCAGCTCATCGTGCTTCTCTTTCTTTGGCCAGGATGAAAATACTCTTCAGGAACACAAAGTACCCCTTTCTTTCCTTTTGCCCATCCACCGAGAGCTGGACAATGCCTCTGCAGCAATCCATTCCTCAAGTTGCTGATTTTGGGGGAGCAGGGGGGAAATTCTCTGTAAAAAAATGTTTTCAGATGGCTTCTAAATTTAGGAAATAGAAATTGGAGAACCTGCTTCTGAACAAAGCATGCTATTTTCATCTATAACTTACTGTGTTGGTGTAATAACTTGAAAATGTTGTACTCGTGTGTTACAAAGGCATGCAAATGTCCCATGGGGAAACTAAAAAAGCATTTTATGCCCAAATCTGGTAGCACAGTAACTTACATTAGTGTAGTTTCTGTTACATGATTGGAGTCATCTTAGAAAAAGTCTGTATTTTTCATGCTGCTTTCTCATTCTTTATTTGGTAATACATTTATTTACTTTATTTTTTTTTTTTGCTGTAAAAAAGGGATGTCACAAACAGGATTATGACCATAGGTAGGTAATGAACAAAAAAGCAGAAAATCTCAAATATACTACTGTTTCATATAAACTTGCTGTAGTGTATATTCTTCCTGTGACTGGAGCCTTCAGAGAATGTAAGCCTTAACACTACCCAAGTATGAATGCCTTCTGTGTTTCTGATAGTCATTTCTAAAAAGTATTTTGCGACATTTTCCAAAAGCATCAGATAACATTACTAATGTAGAAAAAAACAAAGTGGAGACATGATATTGCAATGTTCTGTCATTTTTACAATAGAACTAAGACTTAAAGTTGAGGATATTTGTGTTTAAAAACTCAAGTTGAAAGGGCACAGAATTTAGAAGAAAATCAAATGGCTTTCGTGTTTCCTTTGCAAAGATGAGCTGTGGTTATAGCATTTATTTTTGGGAAGCATCTTAGCAATATAAGCTACAATTTTGGCTCATTCCATTTCCTCTGTTGAAGAACAGAAAAGTGATCTCTGATCCTACCCCTCTAGCTGAGACAATCAGCAAAAAGTGGGCTTTGTTTGAATATAGGAAACTACCCAAAACCTCTCTCTTTAATTTAAGTGGTATGCCTTGGCTTGTCTAAAGCAATTTTATTGCTGAGACATTTTTAATATTTTAATGTCTACAGCTCTTATGAGTTATGGTCTTTCTTGTGTTTGAAAGAATCTTCATACTTGCCCTTCATGGATGAGATGTTTTAGCTTCCTGTAATTAGAGCCACTGTATAAATTATTATTCCTGACACTATTAGAATACTCCTTGCTGAGGATGGAGGATTAAGCAATGACGGCTTTAACTGCACGTGCATTGCCACTTTGCATGCAGTGATCTTTCTGAAGCTGATAAAGGGGATTATTGAAATAGAACATGACGTTGCTGTGGAGCCTTTGTTGTTTAATTGGGCTTTTCTTCAGTTGTCCCTCAGCTGAAAATGTTAGCATGAACTTGATGCACTTTTGAAAACAAAGGTGAGCGAACACCTTTTTAAAAAAGTTGTGTATAGGGATGTTTGTTTCTCATGATGATCGATGTAGTTTAATTGGCTATAAAAATGTGTTAAATTTTCCACCTTAATGCCAGCTATTGTTCCTAAAGCTGGCATTGAAGTTTCCTTTCGTTTAAAGTATTTTTCTGCTTTGAGTCAGTGGCTTTAATCTCTTGAATCAATAAATCTAAGTTAATGAAAACTGAAAGTTGATAAGTACTGCTGTAATAGAGTATGCAAGTGTAGTTATGAATTTATAAATTAGTCTTCTGTAGCAGCAGGAAAGTTTAGCAAGTAAGGTAACTATTATGACAGGATCTCTTGTCTGGCTATAAAGGTTTTTGAAGTCTAATGGTAGGAGTGACTATAATTGCACTCATCCCATTGACTGTGATATGGTTGATATCTAAGGTCAATAACTGTCACCCATAATTAAATTGTTATGGGTGAATTTTTAAGTTCCCCGACAATACATTTTCCATTGTATCTAGTAAAATGGGTCATGATTACAGCCATTGGAGTCAACAACAGTATAAACAAATACTAATGCTAAGCACAGACTGAGACCATAAGAAAATTGGAGTAGAAGGCTTGCTGTTACACACAGAATCCCTGGCAAACTGATCACTTGTTACAAATGAAACATGAGAACTCTGTACTAATACCTTTCACATCACTGAACTCGACATCCTCCTCTTTCTCTGTCCCCTGGCTCTGTTCCAAATCCTCCAGCATCCCCAGCAAGATGTACTGGACTATTCCCTGGTACCAAAATTCTCATCACAAAAGTAGCCTTGCAAAATTGTATTTCTTCCATGCAAGGATCACCAGTCAAGGTGCATATTCACCACCAAGAGTTGCTGATGTGTTTATACCTGCCTCTCTGGAACTCCATAGTAGTTGACACAGAAGACTTTTGCTCAGTCATGGCTTTCCCCCTTTCCTTCTCCTTGAACAATTATTTTCATTCCGTTAACCCTTGAGTGGGTTATGGGGCCACATGAGCCCTCCCAGCCCCATAAGGAAAAGCTTTGCTAAAGACTCTCTCCACTTCAAATTGACTTCCCTTCAGCCTTCTCCAGAAAGGTCAGACTAGCAGGAGGTTCTTACTCCTTACTGCGATAGGGATTGCATAGATTAACACTGAAGGTGCTGAATCACTGCTATATAGTGTATCCCTGATGCAGATCCTGGCAGGAATAGCTGCTTGATATTGGCACCTAATGTATGCATCAAACACACTTGTAAATATTCTCAGTAAATGCACTGGCATTGTTCTGTGCAATTGGGATAGTACCTTTATACAGGAGAAGGTGATCTTGCAATTAGCTATTTGAAGGAGGCTGTTGGTGCTGCTTCTGCTCTTGGATTTGGGTCATATTCCCACAAGGAGTTTACTCATTGGCCATGGAAGAATATATTTAGGGTGATGGCCTGAAGTTGTGTATCATGTAAGTGCAAAGCTAATTTCTAACTTAAAAGCTTGAAAAAATGGATATCAGTCTTATTGATTCTGTTAGGTTGTTTGGGACTTTAATTGGCTGTTGTAAGTATTGAGAGAATCTCTTTAAATACAGAATTAGATGAATTTTTTTGAAAGATGGACAACTCAAGTTTAAGCAATAAAGACGCGCATATAGATGCTCCAGAAACTTCACCTGCATTGCCCCATTGCACTTCAGTCTTGATAATCCAGTTGTCCTGCGTAGGCGTCTCCTGAACAGAAACTATGCCATTTATTCTGAATGGGATTGAGATGTTAACAACTGTTTGAAGGCTTTTCACTTCCATAATTAATAGCGCACCCAATGCTGTGGCCTAAGCTCTTTTGACTCGGGGAACTTGGCTTGACTGTGTTCAGTGTAAATTTATGGTGCTATATAGATATTTTATACTCTGGAAGCATTATGTAGAGCCTTAAATCTTCAAGTGTCTTTGCATGTTGCTTAAGCCAAATTTCAATCAAGGTTCTCAGAAGTAAGGCTAGCTCACTTAATGCATTAACCTCCAAGGAGTTTATTATAAGGATGAGTTGTGGGAAAGCAGATCTGGTTAAAGGTACTTGTGAAGTATACCAGGAGAGAAGTAAAAGCTTTGTTTTGAGGCGGGGGGGCAGTAAGGCATTACAGTGCCCTGTGCAAAAAGTAAATGTATTGTGTATACAAGACTTGATAGGCTGACAGCGTAATGTGCAGCACTGACACTAACTTTCAGCATTCAGACTAGCTATGAATTATGGAGTGACTTGAATCTAGATTCAGTGTGCATCCCTAATAACTCTAAATTCACATAATTTTTTGCTATTACCTAACAGAAGAAGTTTATACATATTTGGGATTCTAGTGCCCTTTTAGCAGAACAAATGGCAACTTTTTTGGTCTATTCTTGCATATTTTGGTGCAGTCAGTTATCTGATTTCTCTTTGCTAGACTGGTGAGGAGTGACCAGCTATCCTTAGCTATCGGTCAGTGTGCATACAATGTCCGAAGTTTGCTCTAAAACAATTATTTTCAACCTGTGGTCCGCAAACCCCTGGGAGTCCACAGATTAAGATTTCCAAGGGGTCTGCAAATGAAAAAAGGTTGAAAACCACTGCTCTAAAACTAAAGTCAAGGATCTAGATGCTGGAGGGGAGAGATGGCTGGTACTCTTGTGAAAAGTTTATACGCATGCTTTACAGGCTGACTGTTGCATGAGGTTTTCCCTCAGCACACTAGAGTGGTCTAGTCACTACCAGCAAGTACAAGATATGTGTACTGTGTAGTTTATATGGAACTGCAGGTGATAAAGAATATTATGCCTGTTTCCCACTAACAGGTATAGTTAAGAATAGTTTATGCTTCTTTCTAAGCTTGAAAACTCATTTTCTTGAAGTTCCCATAGCTATTTTAAAAGCTATCCTAGTCATACGTCCTCTTGTTTGTCTCCTATATATTTCTTGCTTTGTGAAATACTGTGTGCATGGTATTTCCAGCAACATTTTTAGTACTGAAATGTTGCAACACAAGGTTGTTACTAGAATGTTATTGCTGTGAGCTTTTTAATTTTACTGTGTGTGAAGCTTCTTTTGGATTAGGGTGCCCTGTGTTGAGCTATGCAGGTGCCTGAAATCTATTCCATTGCCACTTAATTTAAAAACTCTACAAGTGAACCGTAAACACCAATAGACAGATGTTATGTCCTTCCTTTCTCTTTTCCCGAGGGTGAAAAATAACAGATGTTGTTACCAACTAAAAGGCATTTTAGACATTTGCCACAAAAGATTGTCATCAGGCTGTCAGAAGCTATCTTTATAGGCAGGTTGGTCTTTTACAAGGAGATGTGTTTACAGAGCATGAAATTAACATTTTTGTACAGAGGCAAATAATTGCTTATCGTAGTGACTTCAGTAGCAGATTTGAAGCTTGAGTGATTATTAGTAAGGTCAGATGGAACACACAGTGATGCAGTTAGCAAAGTCCACTCCCAAAGCAAAGTCAATCAGAACTTTTTAGCTGTTCACTTACACTGAAAGGTTGCAAGATGTTCATATTGCTAATTTGTCAGTATGGACGACAGCTTGAATAGCTTGACATTTCTATCTGCATAGGTGATGAGTGATATATTTTTTTCTTCAGACTTTAGTGGGGGGGAAGGGAATGTCTTGCTCATTTGAGTTGCAAGAATGCAAAAACTGGAAGATATCTCTTTTAAACTTGTATTGGGTTTTTTCCACTTCTACAATATCATTAAAAAGATTCTCAAAGAATAATGTACCCTGTCCCCATTAAATATATCTCTAGGTATATTTGTACAACAAAGAAAAATGATAACCGTGAATGCATACTCCTTTTTGTGGTCATGGGAAGATTTGTCAAAATGTTGGCTACAGCCATGTCTAGAGCTGGCTGTTATATGAGCTGCTCCTTTGCCTGAATAATTATTAACTTGTTGTTCTCTGGTTTCCATTGAGCAGCAGTGAACAGTTAGTTGTTCCCTGTGACAGATAGTGGATGTCCACCAAGTTAATTCTTCACATATAATGTAGGCTGCCTTGTTACAAGCCATAGAACTAAACAATTCCTGTTTGCTGCAGGCTGTCATGCACCATCTTCAGTCAGTAGAGTGCCGCTTCTGGTCCCAAGAAACAAGCAGTGACTGGTTGGATTGCATTGTTATGAAGGTGTGGGATGATGAGCAGTGGTTGCAGAACTTTCAAAATGCAAAAGGCTTCTTTCTTTGAACTTTGAGGAGAGCTCTCTCTCGCTCTGAAATGCATGAATACTTGCTTGAAACCAGCTCTGACAGTGGAGAAGAGAGTGGCCATCACTCTGTGGAAGCTAGCAACGCCAGACTGCTACTGGTCAGTTGGGAATCAATTTGGAGTCGGTAAATCTACACAGCCCCACTGCCCCACACACCACATTTTCCTGCTGGTACAAGATTCTGGACTCGGGATATAGCCAAAGACATGCAAATTGCAGTACATACTCACCAGATGTGCCTTCCACGGCATCCCGGTCAGTCACGGTTTCCTGCATCTGGGTGTGCTGCCTCTGTGTTGCAAACAGCTGCTGGCTTGCCTGCCTCCTGTTCTCCTCCTCATCCATGGACTCATCCTCATTTATCCTGGCCTCGGATTCCCCCGAGGTATCCATGCTGCGTGATGGCACAGTGGTGGGGTCTTCGCTGAGAATTGCATACAGCTTCTCATAAAAGTGGCATGATTTGGGTGAGGAGCCAGAACAGCTGTTAGCGTCCCTAGTTTTCTGATAAGCCTGCCTCAGCTCTTTCATGTTAATGTGGCACTGCTGCATGTCCCTGTTATGCTCTTTCTTGAAGATATCCAAATTTCTTTTGCTTGATCGGAGCTGAGCCAGAACAGACTCTTCGCCTCACAGACCGATGAGATCCAAGACCTCAGGTTGACTCCAGGCTGGAGTGTGTTTGGGGCATGCAGTCACCATTATCAGTTGTGCTGGCAAGCTCTCTCCATGATGACCCAACAGGAAGTGGGAATTCAGAATTTCCCCGGGGCTTGCGAGGAGGAGCTATTTCCTGTTTACGTGCCACAGTGCAGCAGACTGCGAATGTGCACAGCGATCACAACAGAGCATTATGGGATACCTCCCGGAGGCCAATGATGTCGATTTATTTTGCGCTCTGCCTACACTGACGCTTATTCAACCCACAGAATTTGACTTCAGAGCTACGCCACTTGCGGAGGTGGTTTTATTAAGTTAAATTTTACCGTGATTTAGGTCCGCGAAACTAACATGCCTGTGTAGATGCATACTTTATGTGGTCGACGTAAGCCACGTTACATGGACCTACATTGTCAGTGTAGACCAGGCCTTAGTTTCAATTTCCTCACACTGTAGCCTTCTTGAGGGTGACCAACACTCAGTGAAATATTTCTGTCTAATAAAACCTGCTGTTAAAGTTGGAATTTAAATTTAAAAAGTTCATCCTTTCTAATACAGTCCACTGCTGCACAAAAGTTACTAATTTGAAATTATCTAAACATGCTAAGCATAAATGTGCGAGTTAAAGCTGGGGATTGCAGCTACTCTTCTTTACCTTTTGCTGTATTGACTGTATAGATTTTTATATAGTACCTATTGCCATGGTATGAGTGCTGCATTATCAGAAACTCCAAGTTTGTACATGCCAAAAAATAAACTTTGGGGTAATGTGGTTGAGGCTTTTCTGGAAACTTGGTCCTGTATATATCATTAAAGGTTTGGAATTAACATAACTGAAGTCTGATGGTACAGCATTGACATAGGCAGTGGAAAAGTCCAAGCAGTAACAGCTTGTCCTGCCTTTGGATCTTGGAGGCACATGTTCAGGAGTGCCACAGTTCCATAGTTCAGAACTAATTCCTATTTGATTATTGTTCCCTGTACTAAGAGTACAGACAAGTGTGTCAGTCTCCATAGATGTGTTGTATACCTGTCAGAAACGGGACCCAGATAGCTTACTGCTTGTTATGGTCAAAGGTTTACGTTAAACCTCAGTGCACTCTTCAAAATGGTGTGGCAAGCTCTAACACTGCCACTTCTATGGGTAATGGATTCATCTAACAAAATTGCTATGCAATGCTGTGAAGACACGTACCTTAGTAAACTCCTACTACGTTTTACTTTATTTTTGCATGTTGCATTCCAATTAAATGAACGTCATTTTGATCTTCAGAGCCAAAAGGGTGGATGTGAAGAATAGATGTTTGCATATATATACCACAGTCAGTACTGTGTGTGTACAGTTGCTATTGAATTACCATGGATTCCACTTCCTGCATATCCCTTGGTTTTAGCCAGATAAACCTGTTCTTCTTGGAGTGCTAGCTCATGTTGATTCCATTGTAGGTGTGTGCATGCCTCCATGCACGGCTTCTGGAACTTTTTTCCCTTTAGCAGTACCCGTGGGGCTGGCTCTGGTGCCCTTGGAGCCTAGTGCATATGCCGCAGTATGAGGCGCTGCCGGCCCTATGCCCCCTCAATTCCTTCTTTCCACCTGTGACGGTTGCTGGAACTACTGTGAGTTGCATTGCAAGTGTTGTTCAGAACCCTTTAGATCCTGTGAATTAATTGTTTGTTCTATAGTTAGGTAGATGAGCTTAAGTTTCTGTTAATAGTGGTTGTTAGCATAGGGATAGTCCTGGCTGGGACTTCTGCCCGAGAGTGGGGTATGCCCCAATCACTGGGCTTCAAACCCTGTGTCTCTTGTGGAAAGCCATTTCCACTGAGCGACCCCCATGGTAGTTGCCTAAAGTGCCTGGGGGAATCTCATCGCAAAGAGAAGTGTAAAATCTGTAAGGCTTTCAGGCCACAAACACAAAAGGACTGAGAGATTCACTTGAAAGCCTTACTAATGGAGGTGGCACCTTAGACACCTTAGACCTCTGAGCCAGCACATTTTGCCTTGGGGCCGAGTATGGCATCAGTGCAGAGCACGCAGTCGGCACCAGCTCTGCCACGGTACCGAACCTCTTCGCCTCCACTGAAGAAGAAGCAATGGAAGCAACGCATGGAGTGAGGTCACTCCCCTACACCATCGAAGTCATGCGTGGGGCTGCACCGAGGACAGGCAGCGGAAGGTCGATCACGTAATGGCTCGCCCAGATCTGGGGAGCGGGAGGGCATCTCTGCACATGTCGACACCAGAGGCATTTTAGGCTGCAAGGGCCCTGATGGCCTTGCCCACACCGCTGCTGCCTCCGCCTCTGGAGCTGTCGAGAGAGAGAATGTCGGCATCCCAGGGGAAGCCCACGTTGGGGCCCCCTGGTTGACTGTGGCAATCCCCAGAGATAGGGAGATCATCTCGGAGAACCCGATCACCGTGGGTGGAGACATCGTCACGGCACCAGTTTCTGAGCAGATGCTCACAGTCACTGGAGCATTTCGGGAAAAATGTCATCATTTAGGCACCGGTCATGATCCCCAGCACTGAGCGAAGCTCAGCCCAGAAGGTAGTGCCAGTCTAGGTCGCCCTCCTATGGACGCTCCCCAGAAAGGGGCCGGCACTGCTCCCCAGTGCTGAGGAGTTTGCCCGCACCGACACCATGCAGAACCTGGTCGTTGGAGGTAGAGATGGCACCAAGGGGCAAGTGGCACCGTAAGTCATTGGTTCCCAGGCGCTACTCTCGGCATTCTAGCTCGTTGTCAAGGCATGATTTCCCAACTCCACAACACCGCTATTGGACGGCATCAGTTGGCGGGAGCCTCAAAGCAGCCCCTCCTTGGTCATTGGACAGTGAGGCGGTGTCCTCCCAAGGGGATGGGCACTGCTTGAGACACCATCATTTGCAGATGGCACCTGAGCATCCCCCTCCCCCGGCACCTCAGAGATGGCTTCAGGGGCAGTGGCCAACTCAGTGGCCATAATGGGGTCCCTGGGCTTTCCTGGCAGGACTTGGACTGCTTTCAAACAGGTTCTTGGAGGTGCAGTCGGTGCCACTGGCTCCAGAGAAGGGCCAGGACTCTGCCTCGGATGATGACTCTGACCCTCAGGAGGGGACCTTGCCAGGGGCCCCTCAACAGCAAAAGGGGATGCCACCACCCTCCACGCCCCTTCAATCCTCCTCATCCTCCCCCGATGAGGCAGTCACTCAAGGGTCATCAGTGCCCTTGGATGACTTTAGGGCCATCAAGAACTCCTCAAGAGGGTAGCCTCCAATCTGGGTCTGGAGGCGGAAGTGTTAGAAGAGGCTTCTGACAGCCTCTTCAATGTGCTGGCGCAGCGGTGGCTCCAGCTCAGGTGGCCCTCCCAGTGCATGAAGAGGTTTTGAAAATAGTAAAGGCCCTGGAGTGTGGCCCCGACCTCTAAAAGGGCCAAAAAGAAATACTATGTTCCAGCTAAGGGGTTTGAGTACCTATTCGCCCACCCCTCTCCCAGTACCCTTGTGGTAGATGCTGCCAACCAGCAGGATAGGCAGGGACAGCCTGGTTCCACACCCAAGAATAAGGACAGTAAGAAATTGGACTTGTTCAGGAGGAAAATTTATTCAATGGTTAGCCTGCAGTTTCGCATTGCCAATCAGCAGGCTTTCCTGGGCAGGGACAATTTCAACCTCTGGGACTCAGCGTTTTGCAGACGCTTTGCCCCAGGACCAGGCGCTGGACTTTAATACCACCCTAAAGGAGGGCATTACGAAGGCCAGAGCAGCATTGTAGGTGTCTTCGGATGCAGCAGTTTCGACGGGCAGAGCCATGGCCTCGGCCATCTGTATGCGTAGGTGGTCGTGGCTACAATCTTTGGGGCTGTCCCAGGAGGTCCAACAGTCCATCCAGGACCTCCCCTTTAATGGGTCGGCCTTATTTCGGACCAGACAGATGCAAAGTTGCATGGTCTGAAAGACTCGAGGGTCACGCTCTGTTCCTTGGGTCTTTATACACCCCAGACCTCGAGGTGCCAGTTCCGTCCTCAAAGCCAGCAGCAACAGATACCAGCCACAGCGGTTTGCCCCCATAAGCAAAGGGACAGAAATAAGGGGTCTAGGAGATGTCGACCAACACCAGGGTCGTCCTCAGCCCCCCAGCAAGGGTCGTCTAGGTGGTCCAACAATGAAAGACAGTCCTTTTGAAGGTGCTCCTGAGGATGGCGTTCCACCCGGTTTCCTGGATCCTTCCCGTCCCTTCCTAAACCATCTAGCTCCCTTCCTATCTGAATGGGCCAAGGTCACATCAGACCACTGGGTCCTTGGCATAATTTCGGCAAGCTATGCCCTCCAGTTTATCTCCATTCTTCCCAACAACCCTCCCTCTCCATCCCTATTTAGGGACTCCTTTCATGAGCAACTCCTCACAGAAGAGGTAGAGACCCTTCTCAGTCTAGGCCGTAGAAGAGGTCCCAAAGAACATGAGGAGAAAGGGGTTTTACTCGAGGTATTTGCTCATTCCCAAAGGGAAAGAGCGCCTCAGGCCTCTACTAGACCTGTGTTATCTCAATAAATATCTCGAGACTAAAATTTTGCCTCCATTATTCCCTCCCTGGATCCAGGAAACTGGTATGCCGCCCTCGATCTAAAGAATGCATACTTCCATGTTTCTATTTTGCCCAGCCACAGATGTTTCCTCCACTTTATTGTGGCCAGCTCCCACTACCAGTTTGTGGCATTGCCCTTTGGCCTTTCCTCGGCCCCCAGGGTGTTTACAGAATGTATGGAGGTAGTGGCAGCACACCTGAAGCGCAGAGTGGTCCAAATTTTCCTCTACCTGGATTATTGGTTAATCAGGGGCAGGTCCTAGGCCCAAGTCCAGAGCAGTGTGAGTCTGGCATTGTCACCTGCCCTCGGCCAGACCTGCTAATAAATGAGCAAAAGTCCACGTTAACTCTGGTGCGACAAATAGAGTTCATTGAGGCGGTCCTGGACTCTTCGCCAGTCAGGACTTTGCCTCGAAACCAGGGTGGGGATGGAATGTCAGCCATCATTGCTCGCCTGCACCTCTTCCCAACTACAACAGCCAGGCACTGTCCGCAGCTGTTAGGCCACATGGCGGCCTGCACTTATGTGGTGAGGCTTGCTTGGCTAAAACTCAGATCACTTCAGTTGTGGCTCGCCTCAGTTTATGTCCCGAGCAAACATTCTCTGGACAGGGTGGTCACAGTCCCCGTCCCAGGTTCTGGCTGCAATAGACTGGTGGCAGAGCCCCTGGGCAGTGTTGAGGGTTGTGCCGTTCAATGAGCTAGTCCCCTTGGTCATGCTGGAATCGGATGCCTCGGACATAGGATGGGGGGCCCATATCAGTGCCAACCTCGGCATGCAAGGGGTCTGGTCAAGGGAGGAGAGACACATGCACATCAACGTGAGGGAGTTATGGGTTAGTATGTGCCTAGCTTGTGGAGTTTTCCTCTCTCTCCTTGCGTGTACTGACAGACAATACCGCAGCTGTGTATTACATCAACAGACAAAGGGGAGCCCATTCCTCAACACTCTGAAAAGAAGCAATTTGTCTGTGGGACTTGGCAGTGAGGCACGATTTTCACATAATAGTTTCTCACCTACCTGGAGTGAGGAATAACAAGGCAGACCACCTCAGCAGATCATTCTTACCCCGCCACGACTGGTCGCTTCATCCAGATGTGGTCTCTCTGATTTTCTAAAACTGGGGCTCTCCCCAGGTGGACCTGTTTGCATCAGCATGGAACAGGAAATGCTTGCAGTTCTGCTCCTCTGTGGTCTAGAGGCTGGGTCGATATCCAATGCCTTCCTTCTGCAGTGGATGGGGAGCTAGATGTATGCATTTCCATCCCTTCCTTTTTCTTCACAAGGTCCTGCTGAAAATCAAGAGGGAGAAGGTGGATATTACCTTGATTGCACTGGCCTGGCCGCGCCAGCACTGGTTCAGTATGCTGCTAGATCTATCAATTGCCCCCACGCCCCTGGAGCTTCCGAGGTGCTTGATCTTCTGTCCCAGGGCCACGGCTGCTTGCTACACCTGGACCTGGACTCCTTACATCTCACGGCATGAAGGCTCCACGGCTGAGTGTGGACAAGCGAGCCCGTTCAATGCAGGTCCTGCAAATCCTGCTGGGTAGCAGGAAGCCTTCCACACAGGTCGCGTATCGGGCAAAATGGAAGCAATTTACCTGTTGGGTGGAGTCCTAGGGAATTTTGCCTGGATCGTTGCTGATACAGGTGATCCTGGAATACCTATTGCATTTAAAGCTTCAGGGCCTAGCCGTGGCCTTGCTGAGGGTGCACCTAGCAGCTATCTCGGTGTTTCACCAGCCTTTAGAGGGAGATCAGTTTTTTCTCCCACCCTATGACAATTAGGTTTCTGAAATGGGTGGAGAGGCTCTATCTGCAGGTCCGTGACCCAGTGCCTCCCTGGGATCTCAGCCTGGTTCTCTCGTGGCTCACAGGGCCCCCCTTTGAGTCCATGGCTACTTGCCTTTTACTGTTGCTTTCATGGAAGGTGTCCTTCCTGGTAGCCATTACCTTGGCAAGGAGGGTCTCTGAGATTAGAGCGCTGACCTCTGAGCCTACTTATACTGTGTTTTATAAAGATACGGTTCAGTTACAGCCACATCCGGGCTTCCTGCCTGAGGTGGTCTCTCTCTACGTTGCCTTTTCCTATAGTGGAGCCCATTGTGCAGTCTTTGCACTTTGCAAGCTCTAGTTTGAACGCTAATTGAATTTAAGCAGTATAGTATGACTTTAATTGGACATGGATGTTTAGCAATCTTAAATACTGCATTCCAGTTGCTGTCTTGTTTTTGAAAAGGCCTTCTTGTGTTGCTGCAAATATCTGTTGGTTGTATAGTTCCCAAGAAAGTCTCCAACATGGAGTTCAACAGGTTCAAAAGAGCATGAAAGAACTATGGTAAGAAAGAGGTGCTGACGCCAGGGACCTGGTCTCAAAATAGTGAGGTGGTGGGACTCACCCTAGTAAAAAAGTGCAGGCTCCAGGTTAGGCACTCAAAAAGTGACATTCCCAGAGATATGGCTCCCCTTTGGAACCACAGCTGTATCATAATAAGAATATTAGTGTAAATGTAAAAGAATGAAAAATATTACAAAGTGCTGTAATACGTATCTAAGGAATAAAACTGAACATTACATTTGGGAAATAATGTGATCATATATTAAGATTGTATCTTAACACACGCACACATGGGCTGTGGGACCATCAAACTTGCTTCCTCTCCCAGTCCAAAATATCCCAGACTTTATGATAGTCCAGGTATACTAGAAAAGCTATTTATGACATTGGTTTTTGAGGATGGTTGAGTGTATGCTCCTTGAGGAATGGGGAAAGGTATGGGGCAATTTTGCTGTTGGTATATTGGCTGTGAGTTAATTTATTCTCCTTCTTGTTGCTGGGTGATTAAGTGTTTGACTGACTGTTAGGGTATCCAGAGCTTCGCATATGAGCGTCTTCTTAGTTTTTAAATGTAAATGAATAAATAAAGCTAGACCTTAACTCTGCCATGTCCTGATTCTTTGAGTGATTACCATGAAATCTTAGTGTTCTACAAATCTATTTTAATGGAATGTAGGTGATCTTGTAGTGCATGTTCACACCTCCCCATACTCCAAACAGTTCAAGTGCATGAAAGCTGAATTCGTTTTTTGTACATATGCAACATCCTTCTTAGGTCTGACTACTTTTTTTGCAAAGCTGGAATAATACAACTTAATATGTCTGGGATAAACAGTACATTTTGGTCTTTAGTGATGGCTGTAATTTCATGACAAATGAAACTGCTTACAAGAAGCCTTTCAGAATCTAGTACTATATTGCAACCTCTCCAGACATCAAGCACTTCCCTTTACAGATTTCCTCACAATACTGCAATAGGCAGAAAAAGTCACTGTCACTGCAGAGTACACCAATTTCATTTGCTAAACTCCATCAAAGTAACATTTGGAAAGACTAACAAAATACAAGTACATCTGATGAATTAAGAAAGGTAAATATGGGAAATGTAGGCAATGTGATAAGCTACATATTCAAGTAACCTAGGTAACAGCAGAAAGTCTGCCTATGAGTAGAGTATGAGAAATCTTGGCACAGATCTACACACTTGTAATCACTGGGTGCTCTGTATTAGTTTGAGCAGCAGTTGGATCTCTTTTTTGGGGAGAAGGAACACTTAACATATCTCTTTAGATTGTCACATTCACTGCAAAGATTAGCATTGTCAAGTAATGAAGCCCAGAATTTCGTTACATTCTTAAATATTTAAAAGTAAAATTGTAATATTCTGTTGCTGAAAACATAGAAAACAAAAATATTGTAGGATGTTTGTGCTCCAGATATTCTGAAGCAGGAATTCACACTGTCATGTGATGACACTAGGGCCAGGAGTACAAACAAGAAAATAAACAAAAGAAGCCAAACTCCTTAAGCAGATTTAGAAATAAAATCCCAGATTCTATTTATGTACATGCTTTGATTTTAGTGGGTCTACTCAAGTGCTTAAATTCTTTGCTGAATCAGGGCTACAGTGATGAGGATTACAGACATTGTCTGCCAAACTAGGAATAGTCCAAAATTGGAAAGGAGAGTAGTTTTACTGGGACTAAGATTATATTGGGAGGGGAGAATGGAGGGTAAAACAGACAAATTATACAAATCTCCTCATTATTTGAGCTACTGAATTAGCTTTCCAGTTTAGTCAGAATGACTGTTCATGTTAACTAGTTCAGCAGTGCAAAGCAGCATGTTAGTACGCCATCAGTCCTGGTGATTGAAAGCCTTTGCAGCTTAATTTATGTTGGAGTGTAATAATGAACAAGTGTGTCCTGTATGTATTCAACATGACTTATACAGTCGAGTTCATAAAGCTACCTCATCCACATCCCTCACCCAGATATCTCCTCGGGGACTACTTTCACGACAGCATCCTCACTCTAGAGGTAGACTCCCTCCTGTAGAGGGGGGCGATAGAACACTTTCCTCCAGCCTGTCAGGGCATGTATTTTCTGGTATCCAAGAAGAAGTGTGGATGGAGACCAATCCTGGGCCTTTGACTCCTCAATCACTTCATATGCAAGCCACAGTTCCATATGGTCACCTTAGCAGTCATCATACCATCCATAGGCACTAACTCAGGGTTATACCAGCGGGCAGGGGCGAGCCTTGGGGAAAGAGGTGGGGTGGGAAGAGGCGGAGCGCTCAGTGGGACCATTGTGAGAGTTGGCCGCTGATCGGCTGATTTGCAGCACTGTTGAGAGCCACCGAAAAGCTGATTCGTGGCAGCCAGCCCCAATGGGAGCTGAGCATCCCATATTTTTTTCCCTGTGGATGCTTGAGCCCTGGAGTACCCATGAAGTTGGTGCCGATCATACTGTCACTAAAAAGAGATATGTGGTTTATGGCTCTCGATATGCAGACATCCATTCTCAAGAACCTTTTGTGGGTTGATTCACAGGGGGCACCCAGCACTTCAAATACAGGGTCCTCCTGTTCAGACTCATCTGATGCTCCATTGGTCTTCACTGAAGTTTTCTGTCATAGCAGCCCACCTCCAGTATCATGAGGTCCTTATTCCCTCTATTGTGATGACTAGCAGCCTAATCCAGGAAAGAGGTTCAAGCCTCAATTTCCATGTAACTCCGACTCCTCTCTTCCGTGCGGGTAAGCATAAATGTTGAACAATCGGCTTTGCTTCCCACACAATACCTGGATTTCATAGGGGCCTCCATCAATGCTGTGTCAGTACAAGCCCCGAGGGATTAGTTCTGTATCCTGCAGAAATTCATTGCCCGAGTAGTAAACGGTCTTTCTGTTCTGGTCAGGACTTGCCTATCCCTCCTTGGCCACATAGCAGTCTACACATACATCACCACCTTCAGTCACCTCCGACTTCGCTATCTTCAGCTGTGGCTCCAGAGAGTTTATCCCTCTCCAGTCAGCACCATGGAAGAACACTCCATACTTACACATCCATTGACCATCAGGTTTTGGAAGGGTCTCCTCAGAACCTTCCCACTCATTCACTGTTGCTCCCCAATAGGATCTCAACCTTGTCCTTGTGACATTAATGCAACTGCTCTTCGAGCCACTGGCTTCTCTGATTCCTGCTCCTCCTTTCCATGAAGGTTGCCTTCCTGGTAGCTATTAATTCTGTGAGAAGAGTAGGTGAACTGGGGGTCATGGTGCCAGACTCCACTTTTACCATGTTCCATGGGGACAGTTTCCCTACACCTGCACCCCAAGTTTCTGCCAAAGGTGGCATCCTACTTTCATCTCAACCAACCCATACGCTTACCTGCTTTCTTTCTGAAGCCTCATGCCTCAGTGAGGGAGTGGCGCCTTCACTCCCTCAATGTCCACGGGGCCATAGCCTTCTACCTGCAGATGACAAGACCATTCAGGAAGTCCCCTATTTCTCACTATCGCTGAAAGGATTCAGGGGCAGGCAATCTCCACACACGGGATTTCTAAGTGGATTTCAGAGTGCTTTATGCTCTATCTGTTGTCAGGGCTGCCTCCATCCCTTTTGGGTGAGAGCCCATTCCACAAGAGTGCAAGCACTGACTACGGTCGCCCTGCATGCTGTACTGCTTTCAGACATGTAGGGCAGCCTTGTGGAGTTCAGTATATACCTTCACTACGCATTACGCCTTGGTGCAAGACACTGGGACAGATGCCTTGTTCAATGCAATTTTCCTCCATTCCACTATTCCATTTTCTTCCTTGCACCCTTCTCCAAATTAGGTATCACCCTGATTAGGTATTGTTAATCATCTTCAGTGGAATACAGTAGGGACAATCACTCAGAGAAGAGGAGGTTACTTATCTGTAACTGGAGGTTCTTCGAGATATGTGGTCCCTGTCTCCTCTTGTTGGTTACCATCTTGAGTTTTAAACTTTAAATTCTAAGAGTAGAATGTCACCACAAAGGTTCAGTATTTCATTGAATCTGTGCTACTTTCTCATGAAATTACAAATAAAAATAAAACTAGTAATCTGTGTAATCCATAATGTTGCAGAAATGCATGCATTTGTTTCTTCCTCTTCTCTCTGCTAAACGGAAGTTTGGTTGCCTGTTAAATTGCTCCATATGTTGAGTTTAGCAAAAGGCTGTACTATAGTCCTGTTTTTCCAGTGTCAGCTAAAATTTTCCACATGCCATTTTCGAAAACTTTTGTTAAAATCTTTTTTTTAAAAAGTGCAGTTTACATTCAGAAATAAAATGGGTGCAATTTACATTCAGAAATAAAGTGAGATGACCTTCACTATTTTGATCTTCCACAAGGCACTTCTGTAATACTGCTTGTGTGAGTTGCCTAGAACTCTCAATATCAGTCACTGAATTTAACTTTTCTCTTGAAGCATTTAGAACCAAATGTAATACCCTTTCTGCAGACCAATGTGCTTCACATCTTGGCAAATCTTTCCTCATCACAAGGGCAGTCGAAATTTTGTAGTCTGCCTATTGAATTTTACGGATCGGGCAAGGGTTGGCCAAGTTTTTGCTGAACATGGTTGCTATTTCCCCAGTCTTTCTACCAATATCTGGTGTATCGCTTTTTGTGACGGTTATGCACATGAGGCTGACAGTTTATAACATACTGACTTCTGATAATCCTACCACCATACTGATTACTGTTGTGAAAGATAAATAATTTTTTACCAAACTGTCATGTTCAAACATCTTGGTCTAACTCAGACCAGGGGGGAATATACATAGCTTGTGATACAAATGCTCTAACTCCCATCCTAATCATGAATAGTCTTATGATTACATGTTACAGGTAGCCCAGCAGTGCAGTATGCATACCCAATGCTTGTAACACTCTAGGACTTGAAATAATATTTCTCTTTTTCCTGTAGCAAAGACTAAAATGAAGATGCACCATCCTCCCCCCATCTGTGTCAGTAGTAGATGGACTTTCTTCCCTACTAGATTCACTGGTTTTTGGGATGTTATTCCTGTGATCCTTCTGCTTCCTGTGGTCACACCAGATTTTCCAGGAGGACACAATACTTGACCAGCTTTGCAGTGGCACTTAACTGTACTCCTCTTGTCCCAAGCCCCCTTAAATAACTCTTCTCTCCTTCCTGCACCTTGGGATGAAAAAAATCACTTGCTTCTCTATGGAATTTGGGGCAAACTTTCCACAGAATTTGCTAAATTCCATTAGCGCTGTTTGTTTAGATATTGTTGGAAACATTAGGCTGTTCCTTTTTTTTTTTTCCCATTAAATATGTAGTCGTAGACAGATTTGCTCAATTCACCTATTTGCAGTGCTGTGTGTTCAGTTGTGATGTGGTTATGTCTGGATACTATGAATAAATATTTCTCTCCTGCAAGCTTGGTATTTTAGAAAACAAAAGAACATCCGTATTTCAACCTTCTTAATAAAATGTTTATAGATATGATACTCTACTAGTATTTGGAAACGTTTAGCTGGTCACATTCCTCAATTGGCTCAACATTTCTATAATCTGATCAGGAGTTTCATAATTCAAAAACAAGGAATTCATACAAACGGACTATGGAATTATAGGTCTCATGAATCCTGCACTTTTAATATTAAATCTTATTGTAGATTATTCTGCATATGCTGAAACATTTGATTAATCCTGGGTCTCAACAGGTAAGTTTTCCAAACATCATGATGTGCTGTATTCTGCTTCTATAAAGGATTGCTATAAAGTAAATATTCCAAATTGTGGGCTTTTACTTGCAGATTAGTGGAGCACAGATGTGGGCTTCTGATGGATCACATCTATATGAGATGATTCAAATATGGTTTGCAAATCAATTTGCAGGAAAGTGAACACTTATTTCTGTGGGTATATAAGACATGCCCTATTTTTTAAATAGTTTTTTTCAGCATATTAGTAAATTCTGTGGAAAACTGATAAGCACCTTTTGAGGATTTCATAACCTTGTTTTAATCTGCAGTTTTGGAAAGAAACAAAACCTGAGTCACCAGACAAAATGCTACAAAAAAGTTGTTTATTTGTAAGCTACATGTGAAAGCATGCAACTCATTTGACAGTTTCCAAGGATTATACAAAGCCTTTCAAAATTCATCAGAATAAACAGGAAAAAAAAGGTTTTTTTTGCTATCTTCTAAATTGCCATTCAGAATGTTTGTTTTTTCTCTTCTGTAGAGGTTCTCCCAGTAATCACCGGAATATCTGTATACCTTCCAGTAGTGCATTAAATAATGTGACTAACATCTGTCACATGTTCATTCTCTCCCCTAGGGGAGAAATGTGCAGTGGAGTAGTGTTGTTTGGAATTTAAAAAAAAAATAACATGTTGCTATGTTACCGGTACACTCTAGGGCACCCCACCTTTACCCCAATCCATAGAGCTCAAAGCATAACCTGGTTAAGGCATCCCTACTCTTTCCCAGTCCATAAGGCTTCGGGGGAAAGGCACCTACCCTTACCCAAACACTCTAGGGCTCAAGGTTACCCATTCCCAGTCCATAGCGCTCCAGGCATAACTTGGTTAATTTAAGTACCCACCCTTTCCCAATTCATAGGGCGCTGGGTGTAATCTTCTGCAGGCTTGCTGGGCCTTGTACCAGTAAAGGAGCCTTACATAGTAATATCCTTATTTTCTTATTTATTAACAATTATCAAAACAGAATACATAATGCTAACCATACAATGCTCGCTGCTTCCAATAAGGCAGACAAACGTCTCCTGGTGGCCAATCAGGATTAGGTCATTTGGGGACACCAGCTGCACGATATGGTTGGCAGGGTGTTGAGGTCTGGCAACTCTGATCTTGGGCTGTGTCCTGGAGTTAGGTTCCAAAGAATTTATTTTTGAACCACAGTTATATAGTTAAAACTTAGGTCATGCTTGGCTATACCTTAACCAATCATTTTAAACTTAAGTACTACAAAATACCAATATTAGCCCAATATGAAACCATTCTGTAATCAGTTATACCCCACTGCCTTAGTTGATTTAAATATTGCACAATTAATTATGAAACAGACAGAAACAATGAAAGAATCAGACAGATATAATTCAGATAAACAATAAAGTGGGAACCATAAGACAACAATAAGTATAGATTTTACAACCACAACTTTGTGATTCCTTGCCAGACAGAATGCTATTAAAGTTTTCTTTAAACATCTTAAGATCTGTTTCTTTATCTGGTGATGGTAGGTACTATTAGGAAAATAGCACCTTCTCAACAGTCCGATATGACGTTGTTTGATGTGTATAGGGACGTGACTACCTGCAACTTAGCTCATGGCTGCTCTCTCTCCTGATATGGCTGCTTCTGCTTAGCCAAAATAACAAGGCCTCAGACCTTACAGTTATGTTTCTGTTAGAGAAGGCAAGGTCAAAGAAATGTGCCTTGCATATAGAATGAAGGATGGCCAGGTTTGTGATGGTCTTTAGTTCCTAGGATAGTTAATTCCATAGTCTTGGACAGGCCCCCAAGAAAGCTTTCTCTCCTGCATAGAAGCATATTTGCATAGAAGATAATTTAGAGGGATTTTAGATGCTATAGTTGATGGAAGAGATGATGGAAAGCTGCATCAAAATTATTCAGGAACACATTAAAGCTACAAGTTACTTTCATTCCATCTGAATGAATCCAATAAAATAGGCCGACTGAGTTTTTAGCAAATGAAAATATAGTTTGAGGCTGAAATAGTAGTGAGAGTTTGGACAACTGTGCTGCCACCTGGTGTGCCAAAATCTAGCGAAGCTTTCAGCTGTACAGAGCTGTGCACTGACTTTTAGTTGAGAAAAACATCATACTCTTGGGGCCCTGACATAGATTCATCGACTGGTAAGTGTGTAGAGCAGAAAGCATTGCAAGACAATATATTCATACCAGTAGCTCTCAATAGAGTGAATGTTTGAGATGGGAGGTATAGGGTAGCTGCAAATTTGATCACTTCCTCCAGGATCACTTCCCCAGTGATCTTTAAGATCTTAAACTATTGATATGCTGATTAATTTTAGATACAACTTAGAGGGGTTTTTTTATGCAATGTGTTTTAGTAATTAAAGCGTGTCTTTGAAATCAGTTACCTTATTCAGGGAGTCTGTTCAAATTTTCTTTGAAAGAAGAAACAAAATGTGTTCACTACTAATCTTTAGTGGTGTGTGTTGTAAACTGCCCTACTATTTAGTTTGAAAGATGCCATGTAAATATGTGGCGACAAAATTTTATAACTCTGAACCTGCAAACTTTTGACTTGTCTAGTAGCTGATGCTTTGGACTTCAGTGGCAGTTTCTTTCCCAGGTAGATTGCTTCTTGGGACAGTTGTTGGAGTTCCACAGAAGAAGGGCTACTCCATATCACAACCATTCACTTGGCTGGTTCAGGACTATCTTCAACAGAGTTTAGAGGGTGTCTCTTTATCATTGACTGTCAATTTTTACTATCTTTCATCCCTTTCCTGGCTCTGAAAGGAACACACTGGGCAGATGCCCTTTTCTGAGTTACACTAGTGCATGTCTTAGAGCAACTAGATTTGAACATTGAGTTCAAATTTTGCAGCACTTGAAAATTGAAAAAAGCTATAATGCTTCTATTTTTTATTTTTTTGCGAGTGGGGAGAACAGCATACTGGAGCAAATGGTAAGTAAGATCTTGGTATTTTGTAGGGACCTTTTAGGCCCACAGTGTATGGACCTGTTGCTTGAATTTAGGTACAGATAATAATGTGCTGTGAAGACACAACTGAAGTGTTTTGTCATTGCTGGGAAAACTTAATCATTCCACATGGCATGCTGTGGTTTAGTTCTGCACTGTCTTTTAACAGCCCCTGAAACATTGAGGAGACAGACTATATATATTAATGTAACTTATAAATTTTTGATGGGTTGAAAGCAAGGCTTCATAAACATTAATCCTTTTTCTAACTAGCTGAAAACATACGAGTAGATCCCAAAGCAGTCTTTTAGCGCCATACTTCGTTTGAGAGTACACCACCTCTCTGTGTCTCGGACAGCAAATGAAAAGTCTTCTGACTCAACAAGGTTATGATCAGCTTCCCTGAACTAGGACAGAAATTTCAGGCTAAGGTTGGGTGTTTAACTCACCTTAATTTTCTTTGAAAATCGTAGCATTATTTCCTTACACTGCCCAGATCATTCAACAGCAAAACTGTGTGTGAAACCCTCTCCCCATCCTCTTTCAAAGGTCCTTTCTTTCTGCAGCAGTGCTTTAGAATGTTAACCCACATTAGTCAAATGTCTTCACCACAATGCTTTAAGCAGGATCACTAAGAAAGTTGTGATCTTTCTAAGGGCTTCACCACATAGGCATGTTACATTGGATGAAATTTGGATTGATCACCCAAAAGTGTGTTGCATCCACATGCAACCTCTTTCAGAGCAAATTTGGCATCTTAAGTCCGAGTGAGTAGTCTTCCTTGGAACAGAAGGAACTCCACCGTGAGTTTGTTCACTTTGAGTCCACACAAACCTTATTCCTAGCTACTCCTCTTCTGGCAGTCCTCCAACTGTTATCCCAATTTGCATTGTTTCACACCTGGGTAGGCCTGCCTACGAACCTGTGCCCTCCATGACTCTGGGAACATCTTGACCAGATGTCACTTCTCTGCTTAAATGAATTCACATATCCATTATAGCAGCCATATCCTCTGTGTCTTGTGTAGACCCTTTCAGAAGTCCTGGACTTGATTGCCCTGTTCAGAGAGCTGCATTGTTGAGTCTCATCTGGAGAAGACACTGGAATGCAGACCTCTATAAAACATTGTCAGAGCAAAAGAAGACTTCGGGTGAAGTCAAAGTAAAGGGGCTTCAGAAGAAGTACCTGAAGACAAGGGAGTAGAACAGGACCTGCGATAAAGTTTCCAATATCTGCTTATATTATGAGGAACTGGACTCCTTTTTTGCAAGTGATTTTATGGCATAAAACATTCATGGATATCTGAACCCCTTGAATTCAGAACAATTACTGCTGAATTCTAAATAAATTTTGCAGTGTACTATGCTGTCAGAAAATAACTTCAGACAAAGTGCTCCATTTTGTCGTGCACATTTCAAGGCAAAGTAGCTCTCTCAAGGCTATCCATATAGATGGTTCATTCCACTCCTGCGCCAGCTGAAGGGACACCAGCCCAGTAAATTAGCAGCATTCCAGATCTTTGTATACTGCTGCTCTTTTGTTGTTGCTACCAGATTCAGGCCCAACAAATGTTTGCTGAACAGGTTTTGAAAACTGTGCAGCACTATGATTAGAGTATGTACTTCAAATCTTTTTTCCTCTTACAGAAAACGGTTGGCTTACATCTCCATCCTCTCCATTTATTCTGGCTGAAGCCAGGCACTCTAAATAGTGATTAAACAAAAGATTAAAATTCCATTTTTGTGTGTTTGGCCGTTTGAATGCTAATCGATTCCTTTAGTGGAATGTTAAGTAAAAGCGTGATAGACAACAGAAGGGGCTATTTACAGCAATCTGTCTAAATCCATTTTCAATGTATTGCTTAATATGCCTTTCTACTTTAATTCATTTTCAGTAAAAATGAAGGATAGAAACAAAGAGGAAGGAGATTAGTTAGACATAGCTACAAAAATAATCACTTCTGAGTGGTAAACAATTTCCTTTTTTAAGTTAAGTTAAGTTTTAAGCCCAGAAGTTATGGGCTTTCTGCAGGAATTACTGGGTGAAATTGTATAGCCTGTTATAGAATTGTAGGACTGGAAGGGACCTCGTGAGGTCATCTAGTCCCGTCCCCTGCACTTATGGCAGGAGCAAGCATTATCTACACCATAATGTGTGGGAGGTTAGACTAGATGATGATGATCCTGTCTAGCCTTGAGATCTGCAAACCATTTAATTTCTTTACTGCCTACATTTTTAAAATGTACATAATTTTGCTGTGCCTCAGTTTCTTGCTTTACAAAACATAAAATTCCAAAGTTTCAATAGGCCTTCACCCTGCATTTCAATGTGCAGCTATAGTTTGAATGGGAAAAAACTCTCATCTGTAAAAAGCTTATCTACTTACCTATCATACGCAGATTATGTAAGTGCAGGTGTCAAAGAATGGTCTCCACATTTCTAAACTAAAATTTAAATTTTTAAATAAGAACAGGACACAGTCATCTTTATTCTTTTGGACAAATATAGTAACACCTCTTGATGTGTAATTAAAGCGTATGGTAAATACTGTTGACAAAACACAAGAAAACTTCCAGTGAAGGAACTTTAAGGAAGAAATTTATACCCACAAATGCATTTGTTTAAAAGTTAAAGCTGAACTTAGCCCCAAAGATTTGTCTAGGTATTGCTGGTCACACTTAGTCTAGAGTTTCCGTTTACAGGGATGTTATCAAACTGCTTAATTTCCATAATTTACTACTAACAGATAAATTCCATGCAGCATCCCTGAAGGATGTCATTTTAAAAGTTACACATTCTGATCCTCAGGTGTGTTGTGTTGAAATTTCTGAAGCTCAAATGCTTTTTATAAAAAGTATTAAAGATGACTAAAAATACATTTTTCAAAATAACATCAGTATTGGCAACACTTTCTAAATGATCCCAGTGGCCAGATTAAGAGGAACAATCAATATATTAGTAGTTTAACCACTCTCTGCCCTTTAAGTCAATGACATGTAAGCTGTAGGCCCATATCATGTGTTGCTGTTAATTACATTTCATAACCATGGAATTTGTAGTCTGGGGAGGAAGGAGATTGTATAATAAGGAGTTTTGAATGTTTTGGTAGCATATATTAATAAATTCACAACAGTGCAGTATACTGAAATTGCTGTAGTACCCACTGCAGTACTAATGTTCACATGCATAGCAGTGTTTTAAAAAACCCAACCTAAAAACAACAAAACCCCACACACTTTGCTTAGTAAGGAAACTTTTTCAATTTGCCAGGCCTTTCCAAGACTTATTTGGCAGGCATCACTCTGATAAATAGGGAGCATCTACTGAGCAGAACTGGCTTTTTTAACAGCATGCCAGGAGAATAAAAATCCTGTAATATAATAGTGTATTTTGATAAGAACCCTGCATTGTTTAGCCTTAGAGAGACTGCATGATGCTTGATATTGGTGGCATATTGTCTAGAAAATTGGAAGTAAATGTGGTAGACAGCATAAACTGTCTTGGCCATTGTGGCAGAACAGTAAAACGTGTTTAGTCATGCTGAAAACTCATTTAGATTTCTGTACCAGAAATAACTGAGCTACCCCAGTTTTTATTGCTCCTCCATCATCACTGGGTTGTTTTTTCCTCGCTTTCTCATGGTATTTGCCACTTGCTGGTGTATAGAACACATGGGATTTGTCTTTGTAGAATATTGACCTTTTTTCAGAAATACCCAACTGTCACAGGTGCTTGAGCTACATACAGTTCATTACCCAATATTAAATTCTATCATAGTTATGGGTCAATTAAACTGAAGGAGTATCCTATGAGCTGTATCTGGAAGATAAGTTTTCCTGCATTTAACTCCTATTTTCACCTGTCCCCACAAGTACAGCAGCTTTCCTTAATGGGGTCTGAGTAGATAGCAGCATGTTGTTTTGTTCTACTGTCACTTGTGAAATTGCTCCATGATAAGATCTATTAATAACAGCATGAGATTAGCCAAATAAGGCAAATTACTTTTGCTTACACTTGCCCCTACATATGGATGTGAATCGTGAGAAATTAATACTGCTGACAAAAAGAAAATTGAAGCCTTTGAGATGTGGTTCTGATGAAGACTCTTGTGTATCTGCTGGACGGAAAAGATGAATGATGTTAAAAATATTATTGGAGAGAAGCAAAAGTGAAAAGGCATCAATTTATGTACTTTATTTCCATCTGTATTCCTGAGGTAGCTAACCTTGAGAAAGTTGTTATGGAAGGAATGGTGGCAGATCATCGTAGTAGGGGACAGCCAGCAAGACAATGGCTGGATGGCGTGTGGCAGATCACTGGAAGGTCAGCTGCTGAGTGCTCAAAGCTAGTGATGGATCAAGAAGGCTTCCAGAAATTCTGCTATGTCATCAATATTCACATACAGCTGAGGCAGCTCAGTTTGATATACATGTTGTCTGAGTTCAGGTGGAGTGAGCAGTAGCCTTGTGGGAAAGGGCTGATTCAGCTGCTGAGGCTCAGAGTTTTAGGGGAAGAAACCCTGGCATTTCAGAGCTAGATAGGTTGGTTTATTTCTGCGTGCTGCAGGGAAACAGTCTGGGCAGAAAAGCACTTTCCTAATACTGCTTAAAAACCCTTGTCCATTAACACATTTAGCTGGAGAGGAAGGTTATATTGTTGATGACTTTATTCAGTTTGTGTTCTAGTAGGTGTAAAATGTATATCTGAAAATATGTTAGCAATCTATGCATTTCGACAGAGATTCGTGACTGATAAAAGGAATATTGGTGAGAGGGAGAACAGGCCATTTTTCCCACTAAGCAATATTTAAAGTAAAAGACGAGCTGTCACTGGTTCAGTTACGGTGGTGGGAAGATATATAGAAAAGTGGACAAGATAGGCTGCAGTAATTATAGAATCATAAGCTAGATGGAAAAGATACATTGTCACCTAGTGCATCTCCCTGCCAATGCAGGATTTACTCCAGGGAAGTTTTCCTTACTGCTTTGTTCACTTTAGTTTTAAATGTCCCAAATAATAGTTCTTCTACTTCCCGTTAACAGCCTAAGGAGCACTCATTTGTCAAGGTTTTACTTTTGTTAATTACATCCCAAGATATAGTTATACTGCTGTGCGCCATCCAAATAATTCCTTTCTCTTCTTACTGTTTGCACACTATAAATATTTTCAGAGAATCTCCCTTATCCCTATCCTCCTGTAACCATCTTACCTAAAGTTTCTTAGTCTTTACTCATAAATCAACCCCAGACATTCGACTCTGTTGCTTTTCTTTGAACTCCCATCATCTTGCTTTCCATGACATCGTGAACCATGAGATTAAAGCTAAAATTGCTAACAGCACAAGATGAAAAATTTTATATACTACTCTGCAAACCTTTTTATTCAAGGGGGTTAAATGGGGTTTAGTAGTTAAAATACATAACTGGGACCTTTCTGTGATGGGTAAGTCTCAGCTATGCTTTAGTGTGCCCATCTGCAAAATAGGTATAATGCTGATTTTACCAGGCTGCTGTGAAGATTCATGTTTGTGAGTCATTTTCTGATCCTAGGCTGAAAGTCTCTAGTGTTGTGTTATAATGCATGGAAACAAATGAGTAACTATAGATGAGACTACAGCATCAGAACAATTGGAACTAGATATGGTTAGTGTTAAAATGGCTGCTGTCAATGAGATTAAATTGGAATTTAGTCTCATGCCATCATTTTGAACTACAAGTGAAATGTCTGAGTGTCCTAAAAATGTAAGATTGGTGGATTTATACTTTCAGATGGATAGACTCTGAAAGGCTTATTTCACAGTATTAGGATGTGTGTTCAGTAGTCACAGATTGCAGTCCAGTGCCTTGGTGCCTATTTAATTACGAATATTTATTGGGGTAGAAAGTGAAAAATGAAATGTTCTGAGGAACAGAATTTTCCCAAGACAAATCAAGACACAAAAATGATGATTTCATAAGTTTTAATTGTTCAAACCGATGAAGAGCCTCTGTTACAGGACTCCAAAGCCAGGCTTGTTATCAGATCATGCAGAATGCTGCGCCAAGGATTTTTTGTCAAGAATTGTCCAGAATGTCTTTTGAAAACTGACACAGTAGACTGTTGTCTATACTTGCTGTGTAGAGGAAGTAATGAAGCTGTTCATATGTTACTAGTATTATGACTTCCAGAGCACTAGCTCCAGCCATGTTGGATTTTTTTGTTTGTTTTTTTTGAGATTCCTTAACTTATGGTGATCGGGGGAGGTCCTGGACGATTGGAAAAAGGCAAATATAGTGCCCATCTTTAAAAAAAGGGAAGGAGGAGGATCCAGAAACTACAGACCAGTCAGCCTCACCTCAGTCCCCAAAAAATCATGGAGCAGGTCCTCAAGGAATCCATTTTGAAGTACTTAAAGGAGAGGAAGGTGATTAGGAACAGTCAGCAGGGATTCACCAAGGGCAAGTCATGCATGACCAATCTGATTGCCTTCTATGATGAGATGACTAGCTCTGTGGATGTGGGGAAAGCGGTGGACGTGATATACTTTGACTTTAGCAAAGCTCTTGATATAGTCTCCAATAATATTCTTGCCAGCAAGTTAAAGAAATATGGGTTGGATGAATGGACTATAAGGTGGCTGGAAAGCTGACTAGATAATTAGGCTTAATGAGTAGCGATCAACAGTTGATGTTGGCAGCTGGTATCAAGCAGAGTGCCCCAGGGGTCAGTTCTGGAGCCGATTTTGTTCAACATCTTCATTAATGATCTGGATGATGGGGTGGATTGCACCCTCAGCAAGTTCACGGATGACACTAAGCTGGGGAGTGGGGAGGTGGTAGGTACTCTGAAGGGTAGGGATAGGATACAGAGTGACCTAGACAACTGGTAGGATTGGGCCATAAGAAATCTGTTGAGGCTCAACAAGGACAAGAGCAGAGTCATACACTTAAGACCAAAGAATCCCAAGCACTGCTATAGATTGGAGACCGAATGGCTAAGCAGTAGTTCTGCAGAAAAGGACCTGGAGGTTACACTAGTTGACCTCCTGAGGTCTCTTCCAACCCATATCTTCTGTGATTCCAAGTCCTGAAAGCTGTATGTGTGTGTCTGTCTCCGTAAAGTGTGGAAAGAGGGCCAAAGTGTTTGCTGTGTTGGTAAATTTCTCATTGTGAAATGTTAACGTGGAGTAGGTTTAGGAAAAATTCCAGCAGATTCATTCATAATGGAATAATAAAATGGTGGGAGCGGGTTTTGCACTTTAGGGGATGTGGCATTACTTCAGAGAGAGCAACTCTGGATTTATGATTTGGAAGCTCTCATGCTTAATATTCTCACTGTATTTCTGCTGCAAGTATTTTTAATCTAATGGCATGTTTTTCATGCGTCTTACTTTACAGACTGGAAGCTCTATCACTTCTCTGCATTGTAACAAAGGAAACATCTTCTTTCCATTGAAAAGATGCAAACTAAATGACATCTTTTCACCCTATGTATACACAAATACGTATATATCCACATACATACTGTCTATACCCTTCTATGCAGGAGAAATTTAAAAAAAGTCTTATTTTTACTGGAATGCGTAATGCTATACTATGGAATTCACCCATCAGTGCAAGAGGAATTTTAAAAAGCCAGGGTTTTATAAATGCTATTTGATATCTGTTAAACAACTGTTTCTATGATTTGGTTTCTACACGTAATGCACCCATTATACATATCAGTGTGTTGTCACATCATGGAGAATGATTGGCAGAAAACATTTTCTCTAACTCGAGGTTTTATTTGGGCCCCCAAAATTCAGGCGAGAAACTTTCTGGGGTGAGATTCATTAAGTCTCTGGCTCTGAATACCACAATTTCTGTGTCTTGTGGGTGTATTCACCCCACCCCTGAAAAGCCTCTTGGTGTTTGTCCCTGAAACTTTGAAAGCTACAATGAAAAGGATAGATAATGGGGGTCATGGTTCATGTGAAAATTTGCTATTAAGGGGAGTATTGAGAAACTTGCATCTTACTCAGATTTATTTCCCCAATTTTATTCGGATATGGTAGTATGCTCGTTAGTAATGATCCTAAAATAGGTCACCCATTATAAAGTTTTATTGTTAATTAAATACGAAATAAGGGCTATTACTTTTTTAATGTGAAAATGAGTTTTTAATGGACGTTGCGATTAAAGGTGTCCTTACTAACAGATATTGCACACATTTTAAGTATGGTGCTGTACTGCAGTATGTGATAGCACAAACTAAAAAAAATCTGTTTGCCAATAGTTACAGAACACTGTTTTGGGGCAAGCAAAATCTTCTGCTGGATATAGCCTTATTTTTTTAAAGAGCTGCAAATAAAAGCTGCCTCTTCAAGTTCTGGTTTGGGCAAGAAGTGGTTATTAGCTTTTTTCTCTTTTTTGTGGATGGACAAATGTATTTCAAAGGTGTAATGGCTCTAATCTTGTGTATTAAAAGGGCTTGCATCTGAGGCAAAAGAAAGATATTTACTTTGACAATGGACAAAGGAAAAAGGACTGGCATGATAAAGAAGCTATAAGGAGGGACTTGGAGCGCATAGGTATGTAAGATCACTTATAAATGTATTTAATGTGCATCATAAAATGGTTTGGTTCCTTATTCAGCAGACTGAAGCTGGTGGAACAGCATGCTCAACCCGTGGGCCTGGGAAAGTGTTGTTAACACTGCTTAACATCATCCGCCTCTGTGCAGCTCAAGAATGACAGTGAATGAGAAGCATTTTCATCAGTCTCTTGAATAGAAAGATGGTAGCAGCATCTTGGCACTTTTAGGGTGGGTGCTGTTTTAAAAAATTATAGGTATCTTTATAGTTCAGACAAACATTGCAGATCCAGAAAAGGAGAGACCTCGTTTTATGAAATCTACAAGTGCTATCATTCTAGAGAAATCTGTTCTGTTTCCATAGTTTGACACACAATTCAGAATGCTTAACTTCTAATGCCAAAAGGGTTACAATGGAGAACTACACTCACAAATATGTGTCAATGTAAACTTAAGGCTTAAGTTCACCTTAACAGAACTTTGTCAAAGTTGCCCTTGAAAATGTCAGTACCTGCTTTGGACTGAGGGGTGAGGCAGATATGAGAAACATTTATACCATTAACTCACATCTGCAAACCAAAATAAACCTGATGGATCCAGTTTTGGCCCTAGCAGTCTCTAGTCCCTTTACTTCTGGCTTCAGAATGAAGAGGTTAATGTTTCATATTTGCACAGCTAAGTGCTGTGTTTCTAACAAAATATACTGTACCATTAAAATGGGTAAGTTGAAGTTAATCCAGGGCTAAGAATTTCTTAAAACTCAGAATTTCAGGCTGTGTACAAACGGTGTTGTTGAAGGAAATTTTCAAAGAAAAGATTACTGCTTTTGGGTCAGTCTCTGGCTGCTTAGGCTGTGATTAGCCATAATGATACCGGTTTATTTTGTACCTGTCCATAGGAAATGGAGAGCAGGGAAAACCTTACCCGATGACTGATGCAGAGAGAGTGGACCAAGCATACAGGGAAAATGGCTTTAATATCTTTGTGAGCGATAAAATTTCTCTTAATCGTTCCCTTCCTGATATCAGGCACCCGAAGTGAGTACACACTTTTTATTTGTGTTAGTGAAAGTGTAGGTGCCCTAATTTGCCATTCTCACTTTAATTTATTTTATTCTTTATTTTATTTTTATGTACTGTTGCAGTCTAGCCTTCAAATGTGAGGCTTTCAAAACGGAGGACCTGTTGTCTTAGGTGTCCTCTAACAGCACTCTGTACACTAATTGAGGTAAAAATAAACTCATATTCTCGTGTGTGCACTGAGGAGCACTGACTGAGCCCCTGAAAACCTACATTTATCTGAAGATAAATGCCATATGGGCAGAAGCAATGAAGGCTTCCCCAAACTGGCACTTGCCAGTCAGCCTCAACCCTTCCTTGGAGGTGGCAACCTCCTTCTCTCTTGCCTCATAGATCATTTTTCATGCCGATTAAATCCTTGTCTACATAAATGGCCACAACCATAAAGCAACAAAAGTTAAAATTTTTATGGTTATCTCTCTACTGAAAATGGGATTTAAATATCCAGCTCACTTGACAACTGCCCCAAAGAGCCATCAGATGGTAATGACTTTCAGTCACTAATTACCTGGACAAATTTTGCATAAGTGACCAGTTGGAAGCGAGACAGTACACTTCCATGAGCCATTTATGTTTTGTGGAAGTCTGCCACAAACTAAGTTTCACAACCTTGAAATATCTAGGAGGGAAAACCAATTTTGGAGCATTCCAAAAAGATATGAGCAAAACTGTGAAAAGTCTATGAAGTGACTTTTTTTCTCGGGTACTCAGACCTTGTCTACACTAGAACTTCCTTGAGTGACGTTATACTGAAGTGTCTGACTTATCCACACCCCTGAGCAATATAAATTTTACTGACGTAAGTGCCGGTGCAGACAGCACTATGTTGGCGGGAAAGCTTCTCCCACCGACATAGCTACAGCTTTTTGTGAGAGGTGGAGTAATTAAGCTGACAGGAGAGCTTTCTCCCATTGACTTAGTGTCTTCCTTCTCCAGAAGTGCTACAGCGGCACAGCTGCATCAGTGCAGCTGCACCACTGTACCGCTTCTAGTGTAGATGTAGCCTCAGGGCTTTATTAAACTCTTCACTTTCTAGGGTTATAGGTTTGGCCACAAAGTAGCTGCAGTCAGAAATTACTTTGACTCTTGAATTCAGCAAGTGAGGGGGGTGACTTTGCCTTACACCAATTGCTAAGCAGAAAATCCTTCATGTTCCTGCAGTCATGAAAGGCTTGAAGATTTAGCCTTTCCTAAACAACGCCACAGAGTGCTTTTGATGGGGAGGGGTGGGAAATGTAGTTCTTAGTCACTTTATGAACCAACCGTTTTAAATACTTGAGTGCAAATTTCTTCCATGGAAAATTTTTTCAAACATGATGGCATAATTTGATCTAGAAGTCTACACTTGCAAACAGATTAGAAGCTAAGACTTAAATAAATAAATAAAATAAAAAACCCTTTTCTTGCTTCTTCTGTCTCAGCTTTGCTATCTCATTAGGAACATAACTGAGCTTCAGGCAACTTAGACTCTGCTAAACTGCATTTATTTGGATTGTTTTGGGCTTTGAGAATTAGACAGTGCCAGTCTCCCTTAACCTGAGGAATTAATATATTGGCTCATGTTCCCTAATGTTTCACTAAGTTGCTGACTCCTCTTTGCTAATTTTCCTACTTTGACTTTTTTAAAATGTGAAATTTCAGATTCTGGTCCCTAGTTAAAATTAATAGGTGAAATGTCTGGGTTACCAACAATTTAAGCTGTGACTAATGATACCAGTGCAGCTGGTGTTTCTTGAGTTAAACTTGCTTTACCATAGGAAATTATAATTATGTGGGTCTCAAGGAGAGGATAAACAGTATTGGATATAATTGATGCTAGGATTAGCTAGAAGAATGAACAGGGTTATGTATAAAGGAGATTTGAAATGAAGGAACTAATGACTGAAAGTGTCTGGTGTGC
This sequence comes from Emydura macquarii macquarii, assembly GCF_026122565.2. Lineage (NCBI taxonomy): Eukaryota > Metazoa > Chordata > Testudines > Chelidae > Emydura > Emydura macquarii. Next base: position 2,346,594 of record NW_027132905.1, on the reverse strand, counting down.
ATTCTCCCCTCATTAAAAAGATGTATTTGGAAATGGAGTATTTAATGTTTATAGTGATGTGATGAGGCCAATTTATAATGAAGTTTGGGTAAGATAAAGTCCATAGAGAGCATTTTACCAAGAACTGAACATTGTTGTAGAATACTCTGAATTCACCCGCCCCTTAATTCCTGAAAGAGGAGCTGAAATTGGTTTTATATTCAGGAATATGTCCCAGACAGAAAGTTTTATATTTAAGATTCTCACCAGGTGCTGCTTGTGTTGGCCTATTAAACATAGAAGCTCTGGTATGGAATTCTGGATCACTTGGAGCACTAGTAAGATATAGCTCTCTGCTTCTGTAGGTGACTTTCCTTGTGTGCTATAAACAGTATTTGAATAAGACATTTTGCTATATTGTATACTAATCTAATAGGGCTTTTAAAGCAATTGTGGAAATGATACCAGGAGAGAATAAACTTCATTTGCAAACCTAACAGTGATAGCAGTTAAATATGGCACAGATTATCTCCAGCCTCTCCCCTCTTATAGCCCTTGAGACTAAATAGCCTAATTCTGTCTCACCTGTAATTCCCTGCAGTATCTTTGCTTTCTTCTGCTGTTTGCCAGCTGTTGGTGGCTGTTGGTAGTAAACAAAATAGTACTTCTGTATTGACTCTGTTCAATTGTAGCTGGACAGGATGAGTAAGAGTTTTTAATAAAGCTTGAGCCACTAATCTTTTGTGTCTACATTGTCAGCAAAGGTCCCTTTTTTTTTTTTTTTTTTTTAAATTAGCGGTAACTGATGTGCAATCTTTGCTTCCCTCCTCCAGCCCCCCAGTAACTAGCAGATATAAAAGTGAATAAATAGGCAACAGATGTTTTTCTAATGCCATGGAATTTATTCTTGATCATAAAATTTCACTCATTGAATAAATCTTCTACAGTAGTAGAGTTAGTGGTTTATCTTGGATGAGCTGTCGCAGTAGAACATTTTTACTAGATTCAAGCATGAGCTTCACCAGCTTTCACAGTGCTTTAAATTAAATGCAAACTTCCATACTGTGCTTTATGGTGATTGCTTGACGTCATCAACAAAATCCAGCGAGATCACATGAAGACAATGGATTATACAACAGATAAGAACAAACTATGAATCCCTGATTTCATCAGTTACATGGCTATTGCAGAGATGCTAACGGTCCCTAATTTTTCATAATCCTTCTGATTTTTTTCACATAATTACAAAATTACTAATTTAGGCTTCAGTGTGCTAATTTTGCAAGCACACATTTTATAATCTGTATATTTATGTGTGAGGGACTCACCACCACTTGAGTCCAATGAGCACAGCAGGTAGCACTATGGCCATCATGGGTAGTTGTGGGGGACGGGGGCATTCTTTTCCACTGCTCCTGTGGTACATGCTCAGACTGCACAGTAAGGATCTGATAGGAGGCAAGCCATGGTGATTTTTTTTCAATGGGTTGTAGTGCTGCTGGATTTACTGTCCAAGTTACAGGCAGTGTGTTGCGCTCTGACTGCCCTGTGTGGGCCCTATTGGTGCACTCTAGGTACCAGCAGGGTCCATACATGCAGCCTCGGTGTCCTCATGGCGGCAGTTAGAGCACTTAGCCTGTGACTTGAGTGGTGAATCCTGCACCCCAAACTCACTAACAATCGCAGTGGCTTGATTCCTATTCAATGCTCTCTGCACAGTCTGTGAGGGAAGAGAAGCTGCAAGAGGAGGCGGCAGCAGCAGAGGAGGGAAGAGGGAAATGTGACCGAGGAGGAGGATCATCCCAGGAAGGTGGTCCAGGCCCGAGACTGGTCAAGGTAATTAAGGGCCTTAAGCAGCATAAGAGGGCAGCTGTCCTAGAACCAATCCTCCCTTTCTCCCTGTTTGGGGGTGGGATCAGGGCAAAATGTGGGGGAGGGGCGCAGACCCTCCCCTTGGTTGTATGTGGGGAGGGGCTAGGGCAGAGATCCAGGCAACCTCCCTGATTCCTCCCTAACTTTTTTTATAAGCGTCCCATAAAGAGCAAGGTTGGCATCTCTGTGAAGTGCCATTAGAAATAGCACCTCCTTCTCCCAGACTCCAAGCTGCAAGAGAAAGATGTGCAATTTTTGGTTGCTTGTGCACCCATCTGTGGTAAAATATATTTTTCCCTTTACCCTTTTCAACACATGTCTTTAACTCAGCCCTGTGTCCTTCTGACTTTGATTGGGTGGTAGTGCAATTTAGCACATGAGGTTTTCAGATGAGATCTTAAAGACTTACAGTCCTGTCTTGTCTGTGGGGCTAGAAATGCCATGTTACTTCAAGTGAGAGCAGAGGGTTGTCTTGATGGACAGAATTTCTGGAGTCCCAACTAACCCGAGGGTAGTGGAGAACCTAGCTTCTCTATGTAAGTAAGACCCCTTGCTAAATTTTCTGATTAGGAGAAAAAGGCTGTTGGAACAGATTCTAAGAGCCTTTGGAAGCACATATCCAACTCCATGGAATATGCCTGCTGATCAAGGGTGCTTGTTTTTATTTTCTGGATAATACTGTGGTTGGATGAGTTTGGGGAATAGATGGACACCTTCATGGAAACACTTGTGTAACTAGTTTTTCCCAGTCTAAACATTTGCCTTATTGGTGTAGGAATGGGTATCCTCCGAAATGGCAGATGAGAGTTTATGCAGCTGTGTTTACAGGATTGGGGCCCTAGGGCAAGTAAATAGATGTAGTTTTAGCTGGATGAATATTAAAAGAATATTATTAGGTGGTCTTGTTTAAGCCCCTCTCTCAAACTTGCAAACTAAAATAAGCTAGATCATTATATTTATAGTGATAGAACAGAACTGAGCCTCTCCCTTTGAAATTATTCTTTCAGACAAATTCATCTCCTGAAGGTTGTTGGGGAATGGGAATAAAAGCAGAACAACCAGAAAGTTGCCAATAGGCTTCTGTCCTTTTGAGCTGTAAAGAGAACGGCTTCTAAAGGCAACTTTGGCAGGTGATGGAAGTCACTAAATGACTTTCTGTATCTTTAAAATTGTCTCCATTACTGGCTAATGCCACTTTTGATATTTGTAACATGTTAATATGGAAGAAGTATTTTGAATATGTTATTTTAATCTATGAATATAGAAAACTCACTGCTGGCTGATAAACATGTAGTTTATGGATATACATCAGAAAGTGTTTAATATATGTAGGTAGCTGCTTCACAAGTTGAGGATTAATTAGTTATTTGGAAAGTAATTGATATAGAAGTTAGTGTTTAATGTGTCTTCTTTCCTTGGTATGTTCATAACTTTGTTTTATCCTCATCTAGCTGCAATAACAAGCTGTACCTGGAGAAGCTGCCAAACACCAGTGTGATAATCCCATTCCACAATGAAGGATGGTCATCTCTCCTCCGAACAGTGCAAAGCATCCTAAATCGCTCCCCTCCTGAGCTGATAGCAGAAATTGTGCTGGTGGATGACTTTAGTGACAGAGGTACAGTAACTTCCTATGTAGCATCTCTACCTACTTCTGCATAAACTACCTGAGAAAATGCACATAAGTATAGTAAAGATGACCAGAGTATTGTTACCTGCCAAGAGCCAGCTTTGGGATTTTGGTGTCTCCTGTAGCAATCAGTTGATGTCTCCGTAAGACCTTAAACAGAGCAAGAAACTGCATTTCCTGCAGCAGTCGCAGTATTTTAAGTATTGGTGGCATCAGCGCTGCTTCATAACACTGAGCTTAGTTTCAACAGTAAATAAGGAAAGTAAGTTCTATTATAAAGAAAGTATTAAAATTAATCTTGGTAAATTGTTTCCAACATAGAGGCTTCATATTTTAACATTTTTAGCTTTCCAGAAGTCAAAGTAAATTTAAAAAAATCATAACCTTCATAATACCCAGATCTCTATATAGCACTTTTTTACCAGTAGATCTCAGTGTTCTACAAAGGAGGTAGTATCATTATCCCTATTTTACTGATAGGTAAACTGAGGCATGGTGGCATGGAGTATTAGTTTTACTCTCCATTTTTCTTTTCCCTACTCCAGGCACAAAAAATACCCAGCAATGGAGAATCACACTATCCATTTACATCCTGATTTGGATTCAGACTAATATGACTGAAAACCCATACAGTGTATATTAAGTATAACCCATAAGACATATTAAGTCTCCCTATTGTACTCACCACATGGCTCTATTTACTCTGCAGTAGAAATTGTACTGCATAGCAAGAATTCAACTGTACGGTAGTAGTGTGTGCAGTCACTTTTATCTGTGTTCATTTCTACAGGTCAATAGGGGCAGAAGCGGGAGATAAGTCCAACAAAAATTGGCATTAGTGAATGGCCTTAAATTTGATGACTATAGCTAAGAACCATAGTGTGACAAACAAATAATCACCAGCATGATGCATCAGCAACAAAAATACAGTAACTTTGTTGTGGTTGCAACACTGGTACTTAATTTGTAATGAGACCGGCACAACTGCCAAAAGATTTTGTTCCTTCGGATCTGTTTGGACCACCATGTACTATGTCATATTAAATCAAACTGTGGTTTAACTACTTAGGATAAAATGAGGGCTAGTAACTGTTCTGCTTGATTGCTTAAAGTGACCGTTGGATGGAAGAAGTAATTCTGCTAGCCACTTGTATGTTGTTGCAGTTTGAAACTTCATGTGGGGTTTGTACCTTCTCCGAAGCATCCAGCGTTAGCCAGAATCTGAGATGGAATATTGTCTTCACAGGATCATCAGTCTGCTCTAGCAATTCTTAAGTTTTTTTCCATTTTAATTATCAAAGAACAAGAACATAAATACTTTATGCTGCAGGGTTCTTTTAAACAAGATCCTTCCATGTGGAATTACACAAGGTACACAGGGCTCTCTCCCTGAGAATTGTAGTAAAAGAAGCATTTCCAAGTAAAAATCTTGAGGGTGAGAAATAGCTGCTGTGACTGATTCTGAAGCACATATAAAAACATTAACTTAAACACCAGCTTTGACCCATATTGTCTTTGAAATGCTAAGTGTAGCCCTAAAGCTGCAGTTCTTCTCCTGACGTGTAACTTTCAGTAGCTTGCAGGCAAAGCATGGTAGTTTGAAAAGCTCGTTAGGCTATAGTTATTTGGCACTAATGTTTTAAAGTATTTTGAGACTATAAGAAGAAAATACATTTTCTGGAAGCCTTCTTTCAGCTTCTTGGCACAGAAGAGTTAGAAGCAGATAAATGAAATCAGGGGATTGGATCAACCCTCATGCTGTAACCAGATCTGCATTACATCTGTGTCCTGCATTACATTTCTGTGTCCTGCTTAATCATTGTGGATGAGGACTGTTTCTGCCCAGGATAAATAAGACTTTGTTTTTCTTAAGTTTCATTCCACTGTTTAGTCTCCTTTTCTGCACAGTGGCATTCCCTGCTGATCCCAGGTGCTTTTTCCAGTGACTGATATTCCTTTTTTTCACCACACTGAAGTGATTTCCAAATCTCTCCCTGTCCCTAGATAGACTTTTTCAAAGTCTTAAGGAGGTAGTGGCAGCAGCAAATCCTTAAATGTGATCATCACTTGGAAGTCAGCCACTCAAAAAGCCTTGTTTGTGTGTGTGTGTGTGTGTGTGTGTGTGTGTGTGTGTGTGTGTGTGTGTGTGTGTGTGTGTGTGTGTGTGTGTGTGTGTGTGTGTGTGTGTGTGTGTGTGTGTGTGTGTGTGTGTGTGTGTGTGTGTGTGTGTGTAATTTAAAAACAAAACTTATTCAAATGCCTGGTCTTGGGACTGAGATTTCTTGTGAAGTTAACAACCGCATAACGTATGCGTGTGTGCATCTCCAATGGAGCTTTGTCTTTAAACATTGCGCTTAAAAGGCTACATAGCTTCCTAGGGCTTGGATCCAAATCTGGCCATATGCTTATACCAGTGTTAAAATAGATAACAATTGAGGACCTTGTCATATGTCAGAGTTACAACAGCTCACTTGACTGTGCCAAAAATACAAACAAACCAGTGAACGCTCAAATAAAAAACAGTCCTTTACATCTTTTTCAGGCTTTCTGAAATGTGAGTGAACGTCGTACTATGAAAGTCAAGGAGCTAATGGTAGTGCCTTGAGCCAGGGAGACATGGGACTAAGTTTCTCTCCATGTGGTAATCCGGTCATGAGCTCCATAAATCTCTCCCAGTGCACCTCTCCTGATTTGCAGACGTTTGTTTTTAATTAGACATCCCGACTGAGATCAGGACCCCTTTGTGCTAGGTGCTGTACAAAAAATGAATGACAGCTCCCGCCCCGAAGAGCTTAGTCTAAATGAGCAATGCAGGTACAAAGTGAAAAGGAAAACTGGTGGGATGCAAAGTGACTTGCCCAAGATCATACAGCAGGTCTGTGACAGAGCACCAATTCTCCATCTCCTCCTAGTCTTACTTTTTTTGTAGCTTTGTGCATTTTGCATCGCTTTGACCCCTTATCACCACAGCCTGCAATAATAAACAAAGTATATTTTTTTGGGTGGGCTTAAGAAGATTTTGACAACAGATCACCCCAATCCAAGTCTGATCACGATAGTAAAATATCAGATGTGTTCTGCTTGCATCTTAAAGCAAGGAGAGTTTAAAGGAATGTCTAAACAGCCCTGCCAGACCTTTTGTAGTGATATACTTCTAAAAAGCTGGACAGCCCTAGCAAGACTGCCTGTGGGACCCAGTGTTGAGGCTCTGTGTGCTTAGTATTGAATCCCAGTGGGCTTGAATTTAGCTGGAGCTAGGGAAATTCCCCTGAGGATTTTCTCGTATGTGCTGCAGCCTTATCCATACGTTTATTTTAGCAGAAGTTATGTCTACAGAATAAAGTAAGCAGTAAGACTGTCTGTATTCACATCCTTTACGTTTTTGGCTCTTTTTAACTCAATATCTTCAAAGATAGTGAATCTTTGTATTTCAGCCTGAAAATGTAACTTTTGTCTCATAGTTCTGAAAGGGCTCCCAAAAAATTTTAAAATAACAATTATAGTTCTTATTTTGTTGCTCATCCTCTAGCATCTGCCATTGACCATGATTATGACTGAGACATTACTATATTGTGAGCCTGCTTCCACCTTCTAATAGCTAGTTTCTAGCATCTAAGCAGTCTTCCTGATAAAATCATCAGAGTCTTATGTCTCTCATACTCTTTACCCACGAATCTATTGGAATCTAGTTCTTGGACACATTTACAATATAAACATGGACATTTAGCAAAAATTACTAATGTTTTTGACTTGTAGAAAAATGTAAGTTCCTCCCATTGACTGCAACCAATGAAACACTTCCAAAAAATTTTGAAACATGGGAACCCAACAGCATATACTTCTCAGTAAAAATGTGGTGTTAAGTTTAGAATGTAGTAAGAGGAAACTAAAAGGACACGTTGTTTCCCTTGCACAGACATATCTCAACTTGATTATTCCAGGTGGCCACAAATGTAGTAACATCAATCCTTATGGGTAAGCAGAAATCAAAGTGCCATAAGCGTGAATTATGACTTCACAATTCCTGATCATAAATAAATGCTTAACTGTGGCACCTCTTTGTGGATTTATGGCTTTGTTTAATTTCATTCATTAATTCTAATGAACTGAGTTAAATTATTAAGCTCTTTCATATCCTGGTTGGCAGGGCTCTTATTATATCCCTGTGAGCTTGTTATCAGAATGGACCAAAGAAAACTAAGACATTATTACTTATTTTCATGTATTTCTCCTGGGGACTGTCAGATTGCATGCCTTTTGAATTTGCATGCCTTTTGATTACTGTATCACAGTGCTGTTGACTGGTAAAAGAGTATATTTGTACTACTGAAATATGGGGAGAGAAGTTGAGGTGTACAGGTCACCTTGAATCATAGCTTATCTTCTGCTAGTCCTCATGATTTTTTTTTAAGTTGCTTTGGGGTACTGAATGGTTTGAGGGCAGTCAGTAAAGGTGTGGGAGCTATGTGCCTCTAGATCACCAGTTTGAATCTAACTCCAGCTGCAAGAGACCAAAAGTCATGACCCATTTGCTGTTTGGTCTGTGTGAATTGCATTGGTGATCTCAGTGTACATGCTTATACTCATGTCGCATGTCATCCATGTTGCATGAATCACCTTCATGATTGCATCTTTATCATTAGGTATTTGAGCCAAGTTCAAAAGTGGAAGGGGAGTGGTGTTCGCACTGCCACCTCACTCCTACAGATGGAATATTGTCTTTCCAAGCCAGGGTCAGCACATTTGGAGAGAGCAACAGGTGAGCAGTTTGTGCTGCTGTTGCCTGTTACACTGGTTTTGGGGATAAATGGAACTTCAGTTTTGAGTGCTGTCAAGACAGAATTTTTTATGAATATTAAGAATTTTAAACTGTTGAGCTTAGTCCCCACTGTGTTTTGTGATTTTGGTATCTATATTGCCAGTAGGCAAAACAAACATCCTCTTTTCCAGTAAGTGGCTTTTCTATGAATATTTTTTATCTTGGATCAGAAAACTGAATGTCACCTTCCCCCCACGTGTCCAAACTTGAACCTCAGGACCAGACAAGCTCCACTCAGCACAAGACCCAAGGCAGGGGTAGGGCAGTGCAAACTGACCTTCTCCATTCCTTCAAATTCTGGGATGTGCCAGGAGCTGAATTAGCCTTCAGCTCAAGTATATGAGCAGGCTCACGGCAACACCAGAGAAGGCCAAGAAACAAGCATTCCTTTTGTGGGGAGGTTGTGCAGCCCAGTCAAACCACATCTCCCTCTCTTGCTGATTCTCTTAGCCATCACAAAGCTGGTGTGGTGTAACCTTCTACAGCTAGGGAACATCAGGCTATCATCTGGTGCTGATAGTCAAATTCTACTGTTCCGTTAGTCGCTCTTGTTGTTCACATTGGATTATTAGCAAAACCTCTTCCAAATAGAGACTAGATTTGAATTGCCGCAAAATGCCATTTACAGGTAAGAAACTTCAGAGTTAGTGAGTTGGAACATCTTGGAAGATTACACCTAGTCAAACAATACGCTTGTGGCAGTCCATAATTCTCATTGTCACAGTCGTCTTGGATCAGAAGTTGAGTCAGTAATCAAGTCAATCATCAAAAGGAAAGTCAACATATAAAAGCCTGATGCTTTTGAAATGTTACAGTAATTGCCTGCATTTAAATGTTTCTGTCTGGAATGAAACTGCATTGGAATTGTCAGCCCTTTCTTTGCTGGAAAAACATTGTGGTTTTTTTCCCTTTCACCTTTCATGCCATTGGAAAATTTTTAATTATTCAAGACATTGAATCTTTGTCTGCCACAAGGCTGGCTGTAATGTAATTGTTGAACTTAATTTAGAGAGCTGACTCACTGTGTAAGCGTCCTTTTTAAGAAAAAAAGATACTATGTGCAGAAGAGAACTTATATTTCTATAATGGAGGTGGTTCAGAACTGCCTCAGATAATCCTACTTATTCCTACACATAGCTTCATAGAAGTGAAATCAGTGGCTGCTGCTCAATGTTGAAATTTTGTGTATCAGTCACTTATTTTGATACTCAATCCACTGTATTTTGACTGATAGCCCATTCTTACCCATTTTTTAATACTGCTTTTGTATAAATGGCTGGGTGCTTTAGATCAGGGATTGTCCCTTGTTAAGGGATGACAGTCATAGTTTCACTAATGAGTCGTGGCAGTGGCATATCTTTAAAGCTTTTATATGTTAATACACATTAATGCAGTGAAAGGTTGAGATCAAGCATTCAAAACACTGGAATCTTCAAAAGTTAAGGTTCCTCTGGAAAGATGTACTCTTTCATGTTGCCAATTTTGCCATTTTTATTGGATATGTTAATTATCATATTTCACTAAGTTTTAAGATTCTGCTGCAAGTAACTGGTTAGATACAACACCTGTGACACCATAATTGCTCTAACCACTACTTGACTTCAACCAAATGCCGTTTCCACTTGTTCAGCCTAATATTGCAATGAGATACTTGATACGAGCCTCATGTTGATTGCAATATATAAAGCCCTATTTGTTCTGGGACCCATTTATTCAAGAGACATGACCAAGGAGTGAGTTTTTTGTTTTGTTTGAAGAATCTTCTCTCCTGGTAAGCACAGCGAATTGGAAATCGGGACACCTGGGTTCTATTCCTTTGGGACAGGTAGGCCTCTCCTTGAGCATCCCATTGATCTTGCACCTTCAGAAGCTGGAACCAAATATCTTCCTGTTTCCATTTCCAAGAAGTATACGCTATTTTCTTTGGGCTCTTCCAACATAGCTGAATACAGCAGAGCACTTACTTTAAATTTTTCTCCTTACCTCCAAGAATTTTGTTCACTCTGCAAACTGAGCTGTCCTCGAAATATCTATTGTCCTGATATTCTGATCTTTCCTTCCACCCCCCCACCTCACTCCCACCCCTGACCGAGAAAGATTCAGGATGATAGCTGTTGTTCTTTAGCAGTGGCCCTCGTGTTAGTGAGCTAGCTTAAATCTCAATATGTACCTCTGGGAGGGAGTTTTTTTAAAGGGGGGGGACTGAGGATCCTTTACCCCACACAAATAGCAGTTATTCCTTCTTTAGGCATCCTCTTCAGCAGCTCTTGCCTTGTCTATACCTTGCTTTTTTTCTTCAGGTTTGGCCAGCATTCTTTGCTGTACATTGTCATCTTTCTTCACAAAGTCCTGCTGCTTGCTCAAAGGTTTATCCACAGGGGAGATTCCATTTATCTTAGGTTTTAAAGCTGCAGCTGTTAAATATGGGTCTTACCATTGTGCAAGACACACTACTGCTCTGTTTTGCAGGTATATCCCTCTCACTCTTGGTTTCAGTCTCTTTAATCCCAGGTTTAAAAGTAATCTTGAGAAGATGCTCATGTGGAATATTTTGTAAAGAAAAATGAATGTGGGCAAGGGCTGCTTGGGCAGTACCAGAAGCAAGGCAGTTTTGCTTCCTGGATCCATAGAACTCTGCAATCATAAGTGCGTAGGAGTCATATTACAAGCAATAAACTGATTGAAAGGTAGAGAAGAGGGAACCCATGTTAATGTACAACTGGTCCGACAACGGCTGCAATATCAGGTGGATGTCGAAAGCAGCATGGTTTCATTAATTAAACATATCTGCATGGTTTTAATTGACAGAAATCATCCTTTTAATATCTCAAATGGGGAAGGGTTTAATGCTTGATTTCTTTCTAATCTTAAAATGGAATGGTAAAGGATTTATCCAGCTAAAAGGATTACCTTGTCATCTGTAGATACTCATTGTATAAGTCATTTTTCTGCTAAAATGCGTTGAACTACATCTGGTTAGTTCATGAATGTGAATATACAGTGATTCTACTTGGGACAATGTGGTGACAGTCCTTTGTGGTTTTACTAAAGTTTGAATGTGATCTCATGTTACTTTAACCTGTGAAGAGCATTTACTCTTGTCTTCCTATAAAGCTGATTAAAGTAAATTAATTACATTATAATGCACTTTTTTAGATTCATATGGCAGCATGTATGTATCATCCCTCACACCAAGCTGCAACTTTGAGCTTTGCAAGCATGGCTCAGATTGGCTTTTTGCCCTCAGATTAATCATCTAGGCAAGCTAGTGTGCAGCTCTGACCAGGTGCTAAGGCAACCTGTGCACAGGAGTTGCATTCTCTTCCTTCTGTGATTTTGGTAATGGATGTCTCAGCTATGGGGTGGGGAGTACATCTGGACAATCTTCTAGTTTGAGGTTTGTGGTCTACCCGTGTGGCCAAATTACACACAAATGTCCTTGAATTGTGCATAATAGTCTCTGCATGTCTGCAGTTCCTGCTTCACATTCAGGGTAAGACTATCCAGGTGCTCACCAACAAGAAGTGTTTATGTGTACAAGCAAGGTAGTGCCAGGTCAGACTGTCTGTCAGGAGGCAGTCACATTCAGGAACTGGTGCGTTTACAGCTCAGTCACTCACAGGGCATCACATTTGCCAGGGGTTCAGTTGGTTTGACGGATCATCTGAGCATGTCCTTCAATTTGGACCATGAATGGTTGCTAAACACTAGCGTTCTAGCTTGATTGTTTCTTATAGTGGGTTTCTTGTCCATAGATCTGTTTGCAACTCCACAGAACAGAAAGTGACCTCTGTTCTGTTCCAGGGAGGGACTCAGCCCAGGATAAAATATTGGATGCTTTCCTGTTTCCGAGGAACAAAAAGCTCCTCTGTGTATACCTGACTACCCAAGATCATTGTAAAACTCAAGAATGATCCTTCTAGCTCCAGCCTGGCCAAGACAAATATAATATTCACACCTCTGCAAGCAGTAATTAAAGACCTCCTGACACAGAACCATGATGGGTTTTTTCACCCAAATCTGCAAATGCTGCATCTTACAGCATGGTTCATCAGTGGTTGAATGTAGAGGAAGCACATTAGTCAATGGGAGTCCAGAGTGTGCTCCTAAATAGCAGAAAGCCATCCACATGAGCTGATTACTTGAATAAATGGAAACCTTTTCCATCTGGGCGGCATCCCCTAATGTAGCCCTGACTCAGTTCAGAGTTCACTGAATTGTCATCTGTCTTTTGCGCGTTAAAGAATCAGGTTTGGATCTTAGATCCATTAGGGTGCATCTGGTCGTCGTCTTGATGTTTCACCTTTGCATAGATGGTAAGACTGTTTTCATTCACCCAATCATGACCAGGTTCCTGAAAGGTCTTGTTATGTTTTTTTCCACCTTTCAGAGACCAATATCTTTTCTGGGATTTGAATCCAGTGTTGTCTGCACTTACGGACCTTCCTTATGAGACGTTACAGTTGTACTGATTTTACACCTGACAGCAAAAGTAACTGCCTTAGTGGCCATCACCTGTGCCAGGAGCGGGGAGTGAGAGCTGAATGCATCGGTCACTGGTCCACCATACAGTTTTCTCCAAAGACACAGTTCCTCTCAAAGGTGTTGTCTAGTTTCCATTTTAATCAGTTTATCTACCTACCAGTTTTCTTCTTGAAACCACATACACACAAGGATTAGCAGGTATATAGAGCCCCAAGTAGCTTTGTTTCATATTGAGCTTGTTGTAAAACAAGTTATACACAATTTATTTTTCAGTTCTTGCAATTTAATAATTGTAAAATCAAAGTTACTCTCAGCTGGAAGAATGATCAGGAAAGAGGTACTATGAGGTTGATGAAAAGGATCCAGCTTATTACAAGCAAACTGTTTTTAAACTAATTCTGTGCAGTTGGAAAGATGTCAGCTAAGTAAAATTTTGAAGCAGGTTTTTCATCACCATTTCAGCCTATGAAGTGGATCCTAACTACATTGTTTTCAAACACTATTATATATCTAGATTGTATTGGCAATGGGTTGTGGCAAAAATCTTTTTCTTTTCTTTTGTTTTGTTTCCCTCTCACCCGGAAGCAAGGGCCTTCATCTGCTAGGAGTAAAATATCTAGATAACTGCCAGCTGCACTACAAATCAGCATTTTAAGCTTTACAGCTGTTTCTCTGTATAAGTTGATTAGAAATTTGATTTGAATACTGTCATCCCTCGTTATGTGTGATGTGTCTATTACTGATAATCATCGTTTTTCTTTAACAGACATTACAGACAGCATTGGTAAAGCAAGAATTCTAATACAGGAACTTTAATAACAGGAGTTCTGTCTCCTAAGGGTTAAATTCCTGTGCAGTTTACAGAGAGGTATGAGGCACTGGCCAACTCTTCTGTTAAAAAGGAGATGATACTGCTTTCTCATAAAGCCTATGAAATTCTTGATTTGTCATTCAGGACAAACTGTTAGTTCTCTTGTACATCAGTGAGCGAGAATATGATAAAGAAATGAAGCTAGTAACTATTGAAATAAAGAGATCTGATGTAGAATCTGAAACAACTCAGCTACACCCAACTAGGATCCAGTTCAGAAAAGCATCTCTAAGGACAGTGCTTAGGTTCTTTCCTGATTCAGGACCCTAGTAAAATTATCAAGCTCTTTGGTGGGGTACTTGCATGTTCATAGCTCAAGTCTTAAAGACAGTGGCTCTTTTCTTTCACTGCAGATATGTGCATGCTTTTCTCGTCTGGGATTCTCTGTCCAGGGAAAAACTCCAGCTAAGCACTGGTTCTGATAGGCCGTGATGAGGTTGAGGGTAACATTGGGTGACATCCTTACAAGGAATTTAGTGTGTATTAGAAGCAACACTAAGCAAAATGGCTTTAGTTAGAACGCATGCAAAACACCGCCCCATGTGGAAGTCTGAATTTGTTTCAAGACTGAGTGTGATGAGTTTATGGCAAGGATAGTATGATGAGGTTACATACAGTGGCATATGGCCCATCCACATCTGTTGTTAGGAAATATCTTCAACAGCTGGAGATGGGCCACTAGATGGGAGGGCTCTGAGTTACTACAGAGAGTTCCTTCCCAGATGTCTTACTGGTGTGTCTCATGCACAAGCTCAGAGTCTAACTAATTGCCATATATGGGATCAGGAAGGAATTTTCCCCCAGGACAGATTGGCAAAGACCCTGGGTTTTTTTGCTTTCTTCACAGCATGGGACAAGAGTCATGTGGTGGTTTGAAATGGAGTAAACAGTAGATTCTATGTAACTTGAAGTCTTTAAATCATGATTTGAGGACTTCAGTAACTCAGCCAGAGGTCATGAGCCTATTGCTAGAGTGAGTAGGTGAAGGTCTGTGGACTGTGATGCTCAGGAAGTCAGACTAGATGACTTCTAGCCTTAAAGTCTGAGTCTATGAACAGTTTTTGATTTCTGATTAAAAAAACCATTTTGTCAAAAAAAACTCTCAACCAGCTCTACTTAGAGTGACTATAGTCCAATTCATGATTGGCTTCTGGATCACTCTTACTTATTACATGCAATGCATGTGATGCTAATGTCTCCCATGGAAAATAGTGGGTCTACAAGCTGGATAGTGCAGGCCTGAGCAGGATTTTCAAAAAACAAAATAATTGGAATAAGCAAATTTAGCTACCCTTCCTACCTCTTGGACTATCTCTTCTGCCTTCTCCCTCAGCCTCCCACCCTACATGATGCAGTTAAAACAAGTATGGCAGTTAACTATGCAATTTTAATGTCTTTTTAACTTTGAGCTTCCATTCTGATATTAGCACAGCTGTTAACAGCCCTAGATTTACACTTTAGGATTTAGTAGACTTACTAAGTGGAGACCTGTCTTGGCAGATGTCCATGACTTCCTGAGTTTCTCTTGTATTAGTTCTGTCTTTTCATTTTCCAAACATTAATCATGAACTGGTTAAAAATAAAAATCTGTTTGAAGAACATTAAGTGCTTCTAAAAGATATAAAATCATGCTTTGGGCACTCTGGTGTTTGCAGTCACATCTCAAATGTTTGACAGTATTTTTTTTTTCTCACACCATATTGGTCATCTTTCCATTTGCCAAATTTTTTTCTAGTCTCTGACATATGGAGCACAAGCCAACATGGTTTGCTTTATTTACTTATCATTTGTGGATATGAATTATATTAACACAGTTAGAGGAACGGATTATTAGATTATTTTCCTAATTTCAGGCTTTGATGTAACTATAGAACAAAACGATTGCAGGTCCACAGTAGCTATCTCATAGCTTGTAGGTTTCATTCCTAACTACACTACTGTGTCACTTAGAAATTTAAAATGAAGCATTTAGAATCCAGAGTACATTTTCCCTACCAGCTCAGAATAGCTTTAAGGTAGGTTAAAATTTAGACGTAAACTAAATCAGATTAGCTTTAAAGTTTAAAAACAAAAAAATCCCAGTCATGTATCCTAGTTGAGAACTGAATGGATTTCTTCCTTTCACTTAACATTTGCACTGTTCTGAGATCTTCCATTTCTGTATTATCCTCTTGTACATTTCACCTTTTTTGTACAAGATGAACAATTCTTTGGGGTAAGGTGTTCATTTTTAACAAATATGGATGGTAAGAGCAAACAGTTAAGTCGGTGAGGATTGTTTTGCAACAAACATCTGCATCATTGAAGTTTTGAATCCCAAAGACATTGAATCCCTGTGACATTTAAGAGTCACATTTTCTTTCCACTTTAAATCTGTTGTTAATCTGAGGGGGAAATGCTGAATGCTTCAGCTGCTTACAGATCTTAGCTGTTGTGAATTTTTTCCAGACATGGACTTTAAAAAAGTTTGACATGTAAATATGTGTTCAAGTACTGTACATTGCTGTTATAATGGTGAGCTAAAATCAACATAGCTTGCAAAGTTCCAGTTTGTACTATCTCAGTGAGCTACTGCCATACAGCCCTGCCACAGCACCGCATTCCCTACTTGCGCCCTTATGTTCTTGGTGTGTATTCCCGGGCCTGTCTACTAAAAGTGAAAATCACATCCAGTTGTATGACTATTTTGCAACATGGACAAATGTCCTAAAGTGTTTTCCAGCACACTTCATACTGTCTCAAATGTCAGACCTTCAGATAATCACACTTCATTTTAACAAGTGCAGAAATTGGTTGCTGATGCAGAGGAAGGGTGGGTGACCTTTTCAAATCTGGTCTAGCTTGATTATCTTTGCCCTCATAACCCAGTAAAGGAAGTGTTGAGGGTTTTAAAGATCAGCCAGCACTGGGCTTAGTGTATGTGTTGTATCTGTCAGTTCCTGGTCCTCATAAATGTTGATATGATTGGCATGAAGACATGTCTTTGTATTTTTGATGCATTAAAGTGAATGTGTTCATGGGTGTTTTAGCCATTGAAAGGAAAGTATCATTGAATGAGACTGTGTGTTCCCCTAGTTAGACAACTGGCTAATCAAGAATAGCTATTTGAAAAGGCTTGAGGGATCGTAGCACATAACTACTAAATTAAGGGCTCTAGGGGAAAGCAGATGGTTAGAACCCTGCAAATCTACAGATATCTGCAGACTATGTTTGCAGGTACAAATTTTGTATCTGTGAAGGGCTCTACAAATGGTGGCTTTCCTGTCCATTGTCATTGCTATAGAAATTCTGAATTAAGTATTTAATGGCCTGTATGCTATACTCTGTAGTAACTGAAGTATAAAAAACTATGCTGTGTTGCCTGAAAACAGCTTCTTGGTCAACAAGCATAGAGCTTTTTCACTCTCTTCTTTCCTAAAAGCGCTTCAAAGCTCTGCATTCTGTAACATACTTCCCTGCCTCTTTCTAAGAGGGAGGGATGGGTAATGAGTTCCAGGAACTTTTGAGAACTGTGCGCCAGCTCTCCCTGTGTCCTGCCACATATGAGCAATGTGTCATCTAGGAATGCAAATCCTATGACAGTCTTAGTTTTTCATAATGTATTTTCTGTAGTGCAATCCTTCTCACAGAGCAACAGCAATTTCCTTTTTCAGGGCCCTTCTGGTTTTCAAACAGATTCAGCATGGAAGGTGAAAAGAAAATGGGAAAAACTGTGATTAGCTTAATGGTGTAGCTGCTGTTATTGAAAGTGTTAGTGTGTGGTTATTAAATCAATTTATTTTCCTCCCACCAATTGAACAAAGGATGAAAACAATGAAATAAAATTAAAACTAGTGTAAGTGCTGTCTGTTTGGATAAAAGCACATTTTCCTGTTTAAAAGGATTGCTCATCTTTACCAAAACAGGTAGAGGAGTTAATTTCAATGATGAAGTGCTTTCTATCTCAGGGAGCCCTGATTTGCAGAGGTGATTGATTCAGGAAGGAATGTAATTCATTCTTAAATTGTTAAATGGCACGTTAGGACTAAATATCTAAGTAAAAGACGAATGGAGTCATTTGTTATCTTAAACAAGAGCATGTGTGGGAGGGAAGGAATGAAGGGGGGAGTGTAATTTTGAAAACAGATGCAAGACAAACAGTTACCTTAGGAGTGTGAGCACTTGGAAGCTGGCCAAGGTAACGTCTGGAAAATAGAGAGCTGAGCTTGCTTTCTGTACCAGTTGCTTAAAAGGGAATTATGTCTCTGCTAATCTGTAATGGAGGTTTTAACCACAAATTGGGAACTTTTCTCTTCTATTACCTCAGTTGTGTCCTTGATGCTCTTCACCTGCAAGGGGAGGCAGTTTTATGAATTTTCAAAGCATAAAAGGTGGCTCTCTCTCCTGACGGTGCTTATAATCCCACTGCTCCCCTTTATCCTTGTCCAAATTGCATCTAAAATGCCATCACACCAAGAGGTAGGAAACTGGCTATTATTCACTGTAAGTGCGATGGGACTTTGTATTGCCAAAATTCTATTGCCAAAGAAAAGTTTTGGGATTTAGTTGTTAGCTTGGATATTCCTGGTGGGTTTGAATTGATTTAAGAGGGTGGAACATTCTGTGCATGTGTGTGCTTGCACATGCTAAAATCATGCACTCCATGCTTTCTGTGGTGTGAATCTTGAAGGTCAAATCTTGAAGGTCAAACTAAAATTGGTTTTAAAATAAGACCTCTTATTTTTCAGTGTCAGAAGGAAAAGTGACTTCTCCTTATTGCCATTTCCAACAGAAAGCTACAACATAGCTAATACCTTACTAACACATACAAGGTTTCAGACCATGTCTGATCCATGATTCTTGTAAATGTCAGTCCCATGTTTAAGTCAAATGGAGCAGATGTGCAGTGCAAAGGAACGTAAGTGTTGCACACATACATGTGCTTAGACTTTGTGCCAATCAAAATGCCTCCAGGAGACCCTGTCTTGAGGCCGTTCAGCCTTCTGTTACCTTTCATTAAAGAAAATTGCTCTTGTAATAAAAATCACTGCGTCAAGGTGCCATAATATGTTTTTCTAAAGCACCATAACATTTGTAGCAATTAATACCTAGTTTCAAACTTGTTTGAGGTTTTCTTTTAAAAACAAAAATTTAAAATATTGTCATAATTAATTTTGATAGAAGATGGTTGTCTCATTCTTAATGTTGGCATCTGAGCATCATGTGGTCCAACAATTAGAGCAAAGGAGAGCATACCAGTACTGTCATTTCTTATTCCCTTCTCTATTTTTGCCCTCTTTCCTATTAGAAAAACGCAATTTTTAATTGGAAATTTGCTCATGAGCGTTGTCATTAACCCGACAACACTTTTTTGGTAGGGGAAATCACATCAACAAGCATAGTAGAGCCTTACTAGTTTGCACTTCAGTAAACCACAGTCTTAAACTTGCAATAAAATGTTGTGTTGATGTGTGAACTTTTCTACAGCTGTTGGAGATGTGGCAGCTATGACACATCTCTTCCAGTTGGCAAAGGAGAGAGCACTACATCTTGTCTAACCTCAACAATACTGCATCTGCTGATGTGCAGCACTAACTTTCAGTGCCTCTCTCACCCATTAATGCAGTTTAAGGAGGTCTTCCTAGCATGATAGCTCAGGGAAACTGCACCTGTATTCCCTCTCTGTGGTCCACCAAGGGCACCTACTGTGACTTCTGGCTCCCGAGCTGTCACCTCTCTTGGGCAGAGATGTGTTTCTCACTTGCTTTGGTCTGGGGTATTTCAGACTGGACTGTGAATTCCCCAGCAAGTCAGATTGGCTAAGCAGGCCTGTTTTGTTTTCTCCTCAGAGGTTGTAAACAGTTGCCCACAGTTATGGGATAATGCACAGCTGTTCCTAAGCAAGCACACTCATTCTTAAGGTAAAAGCATTACAAAGAAAACCTATTAAAAACAACAAAAGAACATACACATATGCTAAAAATCTTACCAGAGATCACCACAACTCCAGCAAGGGTTCTGGCAGGTGATCAGATCTTCCAAGCTCACCAAGAGGTTTTTCTGTGATCAAAAGTTCATAATGACTATTAGCAGAGAACAAACATCCCCATGAGTCTATGCGTTACTCCTTTATACAGTTTGGGCCTCCGATCTTGTCCTCATGTAAGAGGTGATCAGCAGACGAAAGTCCACTTCTCAGGGCAAAACTTAAAAAAGCGGAGTTTTTGCATAACTGGACATGGTATATTTGCATATACCTAGAGATTTCCTGGGAAAGCCACCAAATTTCAAAAGCTCATTCTTGTCTGGCACGTTGTTCTTTGAAGCTCATAATACTTCTCTCCTCCCCGCCCCCTCCCTGAGACGTTACATACAATCCTTCAATAAAACATAAACATTTTGCATTTTTAATGCAATGAACTCATAAGATACTTAAACTTCATTTAATAAGATTTGTCCAGGGACTTGCCATCTCTGTTGCACCTAGTTTACAGGGCTTTGCATGACAAAAGGTAGTTCAGATTCTGAAGCCAGCAGCTAATAGTCATGACCAACCTCATAGTAATGGGTAGCTTTAAAGATGTATAACAGGTGGGGAGAGAACCTTCCTGAGTTGTAGGCTTCTGAAGGACTATTACAACCAGTGAAGAAAAGCACCTTTGTAATGATCTGAGAGCTCTAAGCTACTGCTCCTTGGTTTTTTCACTTTATTATTTGATGGTTGGGAATGAGACACTTATACCAAAGCCCAGTCACATGCTGGGAGGACAATAAATACAACTGGAAGGTGTCTCAAACATTGTCTGCATGCCAGCCTGCCTGCCTTATCAATGCAGCCAAACAGCAGGACACTATGGTGTTCTTCAAAGCCCACTTATGTCCATCTCCTTCAGATAATGCTACCTATAATGTCACTTACTGTATTGCATCATGGCTGCATTTAGGAAAAGATAAATTTCATTGCTTCTTAGCATATGTGCAACATGCCTCAGGTGGCACATGACCAGGATTCATCACCAAATTTGGTCTGCTGGTTGGATCGTTAGCTTGTCTAGGCCAGCCTAGGTACTGACGAGCACAACATAAATGCTGATCCATGCTGCCCACTGCTTATATTATTTGAATTCCCGTGACTGTTTATATTTTGTGCAATATAAAGAGATCGATGCTCTTTACCCTGAAAACTAAATAGAGGGTGAAAAACTTGACCTTTTGATGCTACAGTGATAGATGCCGTAAGGGAATCTAGTTGGATTAGAAAACTTGATGTTCTCTGGAAATAATTTTTTTGGGAAAATTTGGCTACTCGTGTCCTCTCTCTCTCTCTCTCTCTCTCTCTCTCTCTCTCTCTCTCATATCCTACTAGAGTAACTTCATGCAAACTGTTCTTAATCTTAGCTGTTCATTTATTAGCTGCTGCTAATTATCCATCTTTCCTTGACATCATGGTTGCTATAGAAACAGCTATCACATCAGATATGGAGAAATATGCCTATGCTGTGTTCTTAAATTATTCTGTGGTTGCTGTAATTCCCCTAGTTCAGCTCCACCAAAGACAGTGCTAGAATAAAGTGGGTACCTCTACTGGATCCTTCTCTCCGCAGGGTAGGTGGCATGTTGGTGGAATGCTGGAAGCTGGTCTACACTAGTGTCAGCAAGTGCCACCACTGCTGAAGCTGCAGTGATTTATAGAACAAGACAGACATTAAGAAAATGCTAGTGCATACAAGGTATTGGAATACAAGTGGGAGATAAACAGGCCTCATCATAATCAATGAGAAGCTGTATAATTACCTCTGAACATTTAAGATTCTATGAAATTTCAGCAGTCTTTCAAGACCATTAATGTTTTTTGGAGGAAACTGGTTTAGATGCAATTATTGCTGTAGGGCCTGATTGTGAAAACACTGTAGTCCTAATGAAGTCAATATTGGGAGGATCAGACCCATAGCTCCTGCTTTTCTTTTCTTTCCTTTTTATTACTATGTAAATCGGTATCAGATGTCTTGAAAATAGTTACCTTACTCTGATTTTAGATTATTGGACCAAACATACAATTTATACCTTGAACTTGGCTTTGGATGACTTTTTTTGGCCACAGAGTGGGGAATTTTTTATTCCAGAATGACAAGGAATGGCACGGTTGCACTAAATGAATGATGGTTGTGATTTTTTACTATTTTTTTAATTAACAGTCACTGCCTATACAATGCTGCATGAGGAATGAGTGTTAATATCTTGTCTGGTCTCCCAGAGAGTCGCTTTTTTGAAAGATTTATCCATTCAATTAGAGAAAATTGATTCCTGGTTGCTGCAGAGGATCTGTTCAGAAATGACTTGAAAAAGGTATTAGTCCTTGCTAGAAAGCAATAAATAGTAAAAGTTTTACTGAGTAGACTAACCTGATTTTAATATTTTTCATTATTTTAATTGCTCCAGCTGTACAAATATGTCAGACAAACACCAAAATAAGTTTGATCTTATTGAAGCTATTGGAGATTTTAAATCAGGCTCTGAAGAAGAAAAATGTCAAGTTTACACAAGGAACACTCTAAAAATATTTAAAAGGAATTCAAGGCTAGATTTTGGCTAGTTTTGAATGAACGCAACTGCTGGCAGCATTAAAGGTGGGCTGCTTTTCTAAACTTGGAGCATATCTCAGCGATGTCCTACAGTAGAATCGTATAACTTTACATACAGTGTTGTAACTTTTTATCAGAACAATGATGTTCAGTAGATTTGAGTTTTCAGATGATACCTCACAAGGCATACTTTGTACAAAATTGATCATAGTTTTGTAAAAGTGGTGAACATGGGGTACAGTCTGTCACACTTGTATTGCCCCATCACTGTAGCATCTGAGTTGCAATCAGGTATTCAGTAATCGTCTCTGCACCCTCCCAGCTTATAGAATCTGCTTGGCTAGAATTTTTTTCCTTTTGTTTGGTTATATTTGGGGGTGGGTGCTTGTGTGCTTGAAGAAATTCAGGAAAAACTAATTCAGTATGCGGTATACAATTCTGAAAGTGGTGAGGTCTGTGCTCTTTCTGTGCTTTTTTGGCATAGTGAGTGGGTTGATCCAGTTCCTGAAAAAGCTTGGTTTCCTGCTCTCATGAGCATCCCTGCTGTTAGTCAGTAGTTCCATTTTTATCCCAAGGTTCTGCTAATTAGCTTTTGCTCTTTTGTGTGTTCTCTTGTCTTCCAGATTTTTTCTAGTCTTAAGCTCCTCCATCCTTCTTTATCCTGTTTCTGTGGTCCAAATCTATGAGTAAATTTTGAACCCACCATTCAAAGATTACACCTACTTCTCCTTCCATCTTGCCTAGACACTCTTTCCTGTTAGTGCACTCGTTAGAGGTTGTTCAATATAATGCTCCAAAGACAGCTGTCTAACAAAAAAGGAGGGAGCTACATCTTAAGGAGTGATTGTTTGTCTTCTTTAACTTTACTCTTTTACGCAGAACATCTGAAGAAACGCTTGGAAGACTACATGGCCCAGTTCCCAAATGTGCGAATCCTGCGCACCAAGAAGAGAGAAGGGCTAATAAGAACTCGAATGCTGGGGGCCTCTGTGGCAATAGGGGATGTTATCACATTCTTGGACTCTCACTGCGAGGCCAACGTGAACTGGCTGCCACCTCTGCTAGGTAAGGAGGTTGTTTGAAATGTTTCCTAAAGCTGATCTTCAGCCTGGTAGAAAGCTGATGACAGATGTCGGCATATGGTTTATTGTATGTCCAGGCTGCTGTCGTCTCATTCAGAAATGTCCAAAAGAGAAAACTGACTTTCTAAAGAAAATCCAAGGAGAGCTGTCAATGACATGTAGCCTTGAGAAAAATGCATTTCTCCATGCAAGAGCTATAAAACCCCACAATTTCCCCTTAAACAGTTTGTTTAATTAAAAGCAGAGATCATGTTCTGTTACCTCCCCACTAAGAGAAATCTTGCATAATTTATAGTTTGCTGGAAGAGTAAGCCATTCATGTAGTCATTCAGCAGCTCGTAAAGAGAAATTAGTTGTAGGACATAAAGCTAAGCTTGTAGTTTTTAAATAGCTCTTGACTCTTTTTTTCTATGGAAATATATTTAAGGTAACTTCATAATCTACAAGCATGTGGAAAATCATTTTTTGTGGATAATGTGAACTGCTGCAATGTACACCTAGAATGTATGTGATCCTTTACAAAGTAGTGTTTAAAATAGCCTTTAACAGGGGTGCAGTTTCATAAAGTAAATTCTTTCATATGTATGTTATTAAATGGACAATGTCTTCTTTTCAAGGAAACTGGCTTTTTTCCTGTGCATCTTAATTCTGACGTGCTCCACCCAAGTGCCCTATTAGTCTCATTCTGGACCTTTCTTTAGATGAGACTTCCACTTGTGCCGACCTGCAAGTTTTGCGCAATGCTCAAATAGAAAGTGGGATGAGACCACTCAACCTGGTTTTTTTGCATGTGACCAGTGCCAGGATTTGGATTCTGGACACTTGTAGGACCAGAAAGTCTGTGCCCACTAAACCAGCCACATGACTTATAATGGGCACCTGGTAGTATCTTGTTTACTTAAGGTTGCAAGGCAGTTTGTTTATATAGCATCTTTAGTCCTGAGGAATATCAGACTGCTCTACAAGCTTATTTCAAGTGACATATGTGCCATTGGAATGCAGCCACCTCTGGGGTGAAACATGGCATCTGTCTAGCAAATAATAGCAACAGTATACACCAGGAGGTGAAGAAAAATGCAGTCACAAACTGAAATGAAAAATGGTCTGCTGGGTTCTCAAATAGTAATGCTGTTACTTTCACCGTCTGTCAGTTTGTGTGTCTGGTATTAATTTTGCATGGTGTAAAACATTTGCAACTTCCTGAGCCCCAGGAAATGGAGACAAAAGTTGTCCAAATGCCATTTAAATGAGAACACGTACAGTATGCTTCAAATTAAAAATATAAAACATTTTTGTTACAAATGTTCATTGGAAACTGAAATATATTACCCGTCACTTTGGTTCTTAAAGTTAATTTCTAGTTAAGAAAACTTGTTAATAAAATAAGTATTGAAGTTCCAGATGTCTAGGTTGGAACTAATCCTGTCTCAGTATTTTTCAGCTGGAAGAAAAGATTGAGAGAAGGCGCAGATGTATGTTTCTAGAGCCTGCCAAGATGAGTTATGCCATTAGTCTGAATCACTTCCTGCCAGATTCTGGCACGACACTTCAAAGCTTCCTGGGGTTAGGTGGCATAATGGGTTTTTGCACTAGCTTTCAGCCAATGCAGAAGGAGTTCATATCCAGGTCACTTGTTAAAATGAGTTTTGTGGACTCCGCAAAGTCTTTAGAACATGAAAGACAATCTGTTTAGTCTGGTATTTAAGTGGCAGAGGACCAATGGGAAGGGTGGGGAGATGTCCAGCTATTTTGTTTCCATTTGTGATGTGTTTATTTTTTCTGTCACACCATAGAGTGACTGTCACCATAGTGAGTGCCTTATTTTTCTGTACCATGTGGGTATAATTTAGGATAAATAATTTGTTGATGTCATAAATACATATAACATCAGATAATTTGGTGCAACGTGGAGTTCTGTCCAAGGAAAGCTTTCCAGTATGTCTGAAGTCATGGAATGTAACTGAATCTCATATAGACATACCTGAGTGAGCTTTAACCTTGTTAGCTCAGGTACAGGTAGCAGTGAAGCTGCAACAGCATGGATTTCAACAAGGGCTGTGCAAGCTCACCCAGAACTCTGCGTAATTACTTGGTTGGCTAGCCCACACTGACATCTGTGCTGTTGTATCTTTTCTCCTACCAATACACAAGCTAGCTAGATTAAAGCTAGCTCAGGTACATCTACACAAGCTGCAATTTCATCCCATGATTGCAATGCAGATATGTCCTTTTAGTTTGAGGGTAAAGGGTAGCACAGATCAGAACTGAGGTGCACAATTACCTGGAAAATATCAATCTCAATTAATTCTGGCCAGTATAATTGGTTCCTCATTCTCATATATACTAAACTGACGTGCAATTTTAGGGAAAAACAGAAGCACAAGGCAGAAAATGCATCCATTCTGTGATGAGGCAGCTTCCCTAGATCTGCAGGTGTTTAGTGATGCATTAAAGTTGGACTTTGGTGGTAGAGTTATAACTAGTTGTGTGGTGGTTGTTCTATGATGATAGAGAAACTAGGCTCTTGTTTTAATATTGGTTTCATATCTCTAGATACTTTTCTTGTAACTATTGGTAAAAGTGACCAGTAGCTACATGCTTCCTAACTTATTTCTCTGTGATCCTCAGACCGCATTGCTCGGAACCGCAAGACTATTGTGTGCCCAATGATTGACGTAATTGACCATGACCACTTTGGATATGAGACCCAAGCTGGAGATGCAATGCGAGGGGCATTTGATTGGGAGATGTATTACAAGCGGATCCCTATCCCTCCTGAATTACAGAAACGTGATCCTAGTGACCCCTTTGAGTAAGTTGTTGAAATGCAGAGTGATGATAGATGGCTAACAAAAGGTGCCCTGTTACAGAGTTGCTTACACCTTGTTGTAATAGGAGTCTCAAGTTGGTGGTAAGCTACCCTCTGTTTCTAGCAGCTATTTATTTTCAGTAATAGGTTTCATTCAGACCAGTAACTGGACACAGTCTCTTTCTATGGCTACTTTTTGCAAACTTAATCTCCGCAGACATTAAGTTAATGAAAATTGTAATGTGTAATGTCTAATGTTACCAAGATCCTTGGAACATAAATTTGTGGCATGGCATGAAGGACACGAACAACTAACAAATAGCTCATACGTCATTCTCAGGTAAAACCCTGTAGAATAATTAGAGCAATTTTGATGATTGTTGTGGATTACAGAAATAACCATTTGGATTAAAAACTGTTTTGTTGTTGCTGTGCCTGCCAGCCTTAAAGGCGATAGAACTGTGTCAAATTAACAGTAGCAAAAAACTGAAAAACCACTTTTTGATTGCAAGCCCAGTAACTTATCTTGTTTCCCAGGCTGGCATGCCAAGGAGGATTGCATATGTAACATGTTGGGGTTCCTCCAGGAGAGGGAATTCCTTGTGTCACTCAACAGTGAACCAAGTAGCCAATATGAGAAATGGCGTTGATTGGTTCCGAAGGGAGCCCTGTCCAATCCTCCTGTTGGCAAGGAGTGGGAAAGGGGTGTAAAAGCAAGGACAACCGGTAGATGCTCTGACCAAAGTGCAGAGGCACCAGGAGGAGTGGGTGGTGAGAGAAATATTAATGGTAACTTGTTTTTTTTAATGTTCACCCGAAGCGCTGTGTCTTGAATATGTTTGTAATACAGAGTCTGGTTTTTTCTTAAGGTCTCCTGTAATGGCTGGAGGACTGTTTGCAGTCGATAGAAAGTGGTTCTGGGAGCTGGGAGGGTATGATGCAGGTCTGGAGATATGGGGAGGAGAACAGTATGAAATATCCTTTAAGGTGAGCTATGTTCTCTGAAAATTACTTTTGCTTTGAAAAGATCTTGAAAAGTAAGAAGCTCTCTGAGGCATGGAGCACAAGTTACCTCTTGTGTAAATATGACAAGATATTTGAAAGGTATGGGTGGTTGTAGGATAGTAGATACAAAGAATAGCACTATCCTGAATTAAAAACTAGCTAAGACACAGAAAGCAAAGCATTAGTGATAGTCAATTTGAAATGAGACAAAATATTAATGGTAGTGCCACTGAGTCCGTTCTATATAAGCAAGGCTGGTAGTTCCACCTATTAGTAAGGTTGCTTGATGTTTCCCATTACACGCTCCTGTTTTCAGTTGCTTATAAGTTTCTCAAACTTCAACTGTTTGGGCTGGAATTTTCTATGATGGGCATCTTCCTTAGGAGCATGATTTCTGGAAATTCCAGCCAAAATAGTTCAGTTGTGTTCAAGAACAAGGTTAGGGGAAAATACATTTTGCCCAGGTTGTTTCAAAATATATCTGGCAACCTTTTCTTTGAAAGGCTCTAGCATCCCCATGCTTTGGAGCAGGCCTTGATGGATGTACCTGTTGCTGTCCTTGTGAAAATCACCCAAGCGTGGCCAAGTTATAAGCCTTTGAAAAATCACACATCTTGGACTTTGATTTTAGCAGCTAAAATTTCCAAAGCTTCCATCCTCATTGAGCATGCTCCATTCCCCACAGCTGCTAGTGCTGACCACACTCCATATGTGCCATGCCCACAGAATAGGTGAGTGTGCTCCCTCCAAGCCAAGGCTACAGAAGCAAAGCCAGGCTTCTTCTCTAATGGTTGCTACCGGCCACTGCAGGCTAGGATGGGACTGTGCACTGGAACTGAGAGTAGGGAGTCTGTCTCCTGTACTGTCGATGAAACCCCCTGCTAGAGAATGAAGCCATCTGAGTTGAATGCAGAGGAGACAAAAGTTGGACCAGGGGAGGAAAAGAAGTAGATTGGGACTGATGGCGATAAGGGAAGAAGAATGGGGACTGGGAGCTGGTGAGGGAAATGTGGGAAGAGTGTGGGGGGAACACAGATTATGAGAAGTGTGGAGAGTGGGACTCTCTAGACAAGGAGATTGTAACTTGGAACCAGTGGGAGGATGAAGGGGAGGGGAACCTTCCAACTTCATTGGTAAAGAAAGCAGCCTCCTTTACTATACAACATGATTAATCTCTAGAGTGGGTCCATCATGTGCATTGAATGAGGTAGGGGTCCTGTGGAAATAGTATTGTGTGATCATGTAATGTGTTTGTATCTAATGATATAAAAGAGGTGAGCATTTTCTGAAGACTCAGTGGCAGAGGAAATTCACTGGTGACAAATCTAAGCTAATGGTCATTGGAAGGAATGATTTGAATTACTCGTACACCCACTGAGTTACAAAGTAATTATAACCCTTCACTAAAAAGATCTGTCACTATGAACAGCTCAATGAAAACTTCTGCTCAACATGAAGTAGCAGTGGGAAAAGCAAGTGAGGAATGGGTTGGAAAATACTGAACATTATACCTCTCTCTAAATCAGTAATACACATTCATCTAAAACAGGTTTTCTCAGCCTGTCGATGGTGTCCCAAAATGGGGCTGCAAGAATGAGCCAAAAGGATTGCCAGCACTTCTGATCCAGCAGGGCTAGCTGGCCTTGGTTCCCCACTCTGGACATTGTGACCTCTAGTGCTCAGAGTCACAGTGCTGATTATTTGGCCCAGCTTCCTGTCCATCATGATGACTGGGCAAGCTGGGCCAAATTTGAGTGAGTGATGTCCCTGGGTGCCAGATTGCAATGCCACTCACAGGAATGTGGGGGTGGGCCAAGCCTGAGCAGCACTGCCACCCTGGAGTTCACAACATCTGGAGCAGGGAACTGAGCCCAGCCAGCCACACAGGATTTGAGCTGTAGGAACAGCTAATGCAGGGGAGCACTTAAATGGCGTGAACAGTTGCCAACCTCCTGTGCTTCGTGCCACCTGTTAATTTTAGGAAGGATTCCCAGGAGTTGAGCGAGGGGGCAGACATAGAAAGGATCAGTGGCAGCAGCACCTGTGGTGCCTGTCCTGTTGTCCAGAGCTGTGGGATGAGGATGGGGAGGTTGCTCCTGCTGAGTTCCTTCCTGACAGCATGGGGCTGTTCAGTGGCTGCAGCTGGGGAAGGGGCTCTGCGCAAGGTTTCGTGGACACTGCCTGGCCCTGGAGAGAGTCCCCAAGCCCTGGGAAGTGCTGGGGGGAAGCCACCACTTCTGGAGTTCCCTCAGCCTCAGCATGCACCTTCCCTGAGATGCTGACCCTGGCACAGCCCATTTCCTCCACACACCGAGTCTGATGAACTGTCCTCTTCCTGGGAGAAGGGAATAGGGAGCCTGGTAGCCAGGCTCCAACAGAGAGGGTAGGTTCCTCTGAGGTCTCTACACCCTGGTGTGCGGGCAGCTCCAGGGGCCACTGAGGGAACGATCATTCCTAGCTCTTCCTCATAGACTCTCAGGCGGTTGAATCTTGGTGGTGGAAAGTGGGGGGAGAGCCCAGAGTGTAGCGATGTGGGGCTTTGGGGAAGGCAGAATCTTCCGGATCTTCTTCAGCCCCATCCTGGTGGCCATTGTCTGCTGCACCGCAGAAGTAGGAGCTGCTTGGAGCCAAAGTGCCTCAACAACAGCAGCTACTGCTGCTGGGTTAAAGGGCTGCATTTCCCCATGAAAACAAGCTGATCATCTCTTCTCTGCCCCCTCCCCTTTTCTTGTGCCCCTTCTTGACTTTCTTCTCTCCCCCATCTCCTTTTCTCTTTCCTTCCTATCACATCCTCCTCTTCTCACCCTTTTTTCTCCATCATTCTTCTATCTCCTTCACCCTTATCCATCAGGAGACAGTTGCCGCTTACTTAAAATGGTGGCCACAACACAGTATCCAGATTAAATTTTTGACACCTATCTACGTACAAGTGCCTGGGAAATTTCAGGGGACAGGAGTGGAAATAGGGGAAGACAGACATAAGAATATGGTCAAGAGTTCCCACCAGCATCAGAAGCGAAGACTCCCTAAAATAATTTCTGGCATAATAATGTTCTCTGCCATTGCAAAAAAAACAAGAGCTTCCAGGGACCCAAGTGGCCCCTGAGCCCCCACTGAAAGTTGCCTCCACAACTGCAATCTGAAATGGTACCCCTGTGGGGTGAGTACAGGATGAGTATTGCAAACCAAACCCAGCCCCCCACCCATGTAAAGACTTGTATATGAGGAGGGAGTGAAAAGATTGAGACTTGGTTTAAAGAGTGGAACAAAGAGCATTTGAGGTATAAAAAAGTGTATGGCATAAGAAAAGGTAGATAGGAGCGTGCTATTTCCCATGATATCACTGAGCCTGCCATTTAGAACTCATAAAAAGGGAATGTGTTTATGCTCAATACATCATTAACTGGTGCACCTCAGTCCCACTGGATGTCAGTAGGGCCAGGAGTTTGGTAGGATTCATAAAAGGGTTAGGTATTTATATGGACAGTGAGAACACAGATGTATTGGGATATTTTTACATCAAAATAGATGTAAACTGTCATACTTCAGGGCATAAACTGAGCTCTGATATGGATTAGGAAGACATTTCTCCTAGCTATGCCGTTTCTTGCACTTCCTCTGAAGTGCCCAGCTACTGCCAATATTGGTCTAGATGGAAAACTGATCTAATCCAGAATGGCAGTGTGTATGTGTTTGAGGTTCTGACAATGCTCATTTCATATGAATAAGGCCATTCCATATCCTGTTTGTCACTGTTAAATACTTAGACAGTTGAGGATGACATAAGGAAACTGTATTGGCCGGGCTTTAGTGCTGTTGAGATATCTATATCTTTTATAATTTTCCGTTCTTCTGAAACCATGGAAGTGTGTGTGAAAACTTTCACCTCCTACTTTGATATGTTTTTTCCCCTTACTGACATCTGCAGAACTCTGGCTTCATTTTGTTTTCTGGTGCACGTAGAACTCATTAAGAGTGTCGGGTCAAGATTCTGATGGATGAAGTTCTCTTTTCACAGAAAAGGCACAGCATAGGCAGTGGCTATGCAAACATCTCCATTCTTACCAGTTGGTTGTTTCAGCCCTGACTTAGTGAAGCCAAAAATGAGAATGGATTAGTCTCTAATCAATCAGTCTGACTCCTGACTGCAAAGAGAGAGACTCTGACTGCTCTCATTTCTCAGAAACCCCAAACATTTGGAATAGTAAGTAGCTGACGGTTATGACTTCAGGTCATTACTCAATGGGGAAGGTTATATTAACCACTGCTGATTGCCTGAGCCATTCAGGCCTCAAGGACATTTTTTAATTTCAGGAATAACCACTGACATTGGTCTGGGTGGGGCATAAATTTGTTGAGCAAACATGGTGTCATTGCAACCCATGAGACTTCTGTTTCTGTGTTTCCATGGAATGATGCATCCCGAGTTATGTTCAGTGAATCAGGAAGTGTCAGTGGATTTCATAGACAGAGGGAATGAATTTTTTAAAGGTTAGTTAAAATATATTTGTGTACAGAATGCCCCCTTGCACCGTAGAGGGAATTCAACCCAAAATCTGTTTAACTCAGTTTTGGTTTAATTTGCAATTTTCCTTTGAGTTTGCATTAGCATATTGAGTCTTATGGTCCAGGTTGCTACTGAAAGAAACTAAATGGCCTCAGCATGGGTCCAGCAAGTGGTAGTGCAAACAATGCATGCGAACCATGCAAACAATGCATCTTAGGCAGCCAAAGTCCCTGCTCCAATTCATATCTGGTTTTACTTTCACTAAGTAATTTCATAAATCTGAACAACTTTATGCTATTTAAAGACCTATCAAACTATGTTTATCAGGCAGTTACCACACAATACATGACATTGTCCTCTCACTGTTGATTTACAAAAGGCTAAGTAATAAAGCCATATTGGAAGCCTCTTGTCCTTTCTACTAGAGGAGGGGGGGAAATGCCCCCTTGGAGATTCCATTACAGTTGGATACATTTATCCCTTTCAGTGTTGTGTAGTGAAATTGTGTAGTATTGTAATTCTCTGCAGGAGAGAGCAGAGGCGGCATTCATCCTCTTTCTTTTGGTCCCCTTTTGAAAATGCTAGTTTCCAAGAGCGATGACAGTGGCTATGCAAGCCCTTTGTCTCTCTTATGCCACAGCAGACAGTCACAGTGCTTGATCTACAGGAAACAAGACTACTTCATTCATCTGTTTGCTTATCCCCTCTGAAACACTGTGTTTGATTTCAGTCCAGAGATGGTAATTTATGAAGGGCTAAATTGACTCAAATCAATCTCAGCAAAGACCCCTTTTTCTTTCATAGTGACAGAAAATGAAGCTTTAAATGAAAGAGGCTCAATGTATTTCGGAAATTAAGATAAATTGATACATTCATCTGTGGCTGATAGATTTAATAATTCTGTTGAAATTGCAAGAATAGAAGATTTGTTCATAATAAAAAGACATGCAGATTTTTAGAGCTATGGAATTTCCTGGCAAAAAGGAGGGACACTGTCAAATAATTAAGGCCCTGATTTTAAAGCTAGGGTACCTATTTTTGGATTATTTGTTATTAGGCTTAGTAGAATTTTCCCTTTATTTTTTTGTAATTTGAACAGATATTGATTATTTTAAAGATCTTTTTAAAAATATTTTTATCGGTTAAATTTTCAGTTGTAGGAATTATGGAAGGGAGGTCATACAATAATTATTTCGTAACAGTAGATGTTGACATTCAAAAAGATAGCTAGATAAATTGCACCTCATCTCCAGCCTCACAAGTGCCACCATTACAACACTTTCTGTACACAGTAAAGTGGGGACTCTACATTTCAAGGGAAAGTCATGCCTCACCAACCTGATTGCTTTCTATGATGAGGTGACTGGCTCTGTGGATGTAGGGAAGGCGGTGGATGTGATATACCTTGACTTTAGCAAAGCTTTTGATACGGTTTCTCACAGTATTCTTATCAGCAAGTTAAAGAAGTATGGGTTGGATGAAAGGACTATAAAATGGATAGTGAACTGGCTAGAGCATAGGGCTCAACGAGTAGTGATCAATGGCTCCATGTCTAGCTGGCAACCGGTCACAAGCGGAGTTCCCCAGGGGTCGGTCCTGGGGCCGGTTTTGTTCAACATCTTTATTAATGATCTGGAGGATGGGGTAGATTGCACCCTCAGCAAGTTTGCGGACGACACTAAGCTGGGGGGAGTGGTAGATACCCTGCAAGGTAGGGATAGGATACAGAGTGACCTAAACAAACTGGAGGATTGGGCCAAAAGAAATCTAATGAGGTTCAACAAAGATAAGTGCAGAGTCCTCCACTTAGGAAGGAAGAATCCCATGCACAGCTATAGACTGGGGACCGACGAACTGGGCAGCAGCTCTGCAGAAAGGGACCTGGGGGTAACGGTGGATAAAAAGCTGGATATGAGTCAGCAGTGTGCCCTGGTTGTCAAGAAGGCCAATGGCATATTGGGCTGCATTAGGAGGGGCATTGCTAGCAGGTCACGGGAAGTGATTATTCCCCTCTATTCGGCATTGGTGAGGCCGCATTTAGAATATTGTGTCCAGTTTTGGGCCCCCCAATACAAAAAGGATGTGGACAAGTTGGAGAGAGTCCAGCGGAGGGCAACAAAAATGATTAGGGGGCTGGAGCACAGGACTTATGAGGAGAGGCTGAGGGAACTGGGCTTGTTTAGTCTGCAAAAGAGAAGAGTGAGGGGGATTTGATAGCGGCCTTTAACTACCTGAAAGGGGGTTCTAGGGAGGATGGGGCTAGGCTGTTCTCGGTGGTGGCAGATGACAGAACAAGGAGCAACGGTCTCAAGTTGCAGGGAGGGAGGTCTAGGTTGGACATTAGGAAAAAGTTTTTTACTAGGAGGGTGGTGAAGCACTGGAATGGGTTACCTAGGGAGGTGGTGGAATCTCCATCCTTAGAGGTTTTTAAGCTGCGGCTTGACAAAGCCCTGGTTGGGATGATATAGCAGAGGTTAGTCCTGCTTTGAGCAGGGGGTTGGACTAGATGACCTCCTGAGGTCCCTTCCAACTCTAATATTCTATGATTCTATGATTCTATGATTTTCCAGTAACCATTTTCTTTCTTTGCCTTTTTGTAAGTTTCAATTATCAGTGGAAATAGGTTTTCATCGGTTTGTGTGTATAGAGAAAATGATGTTTAATGACATTTACCAATAAAAATCTAATCCTTCCCAGTCTATAATTGAATGGAAAATGTCTTCTAAATTCTAAAGCCAAATTCACTTCCAGGTCTTAACCAAAACTACATTTTCATTCCCACGAGTTGTAGATGCAGATACTTCCCTATACTTTTGGGTGTTTGAACCACTATATCAGATTTGTCCCTGCTAAGTGTATCATCTAACACCCACCTGTGGTTGCTTTTCCTTCTACAAGTGCATCCTTCCCTCCTCCTGGGCATGTAGGCCGTGCTTACTCATGTAGCTTGTAACATACACTGCAATTTACATCAACTTGTTTTAGCTTCTTACATTTTACTTTAAATCAGCACTCTTACTGAGAAATTGAAATAATGATACTGTTCACATAGAAACTTATAGTATTTTTGCTCTTCTGTTTCAGAGCAGACAGACAACTGTAACAAGTTAATATTCCCATTGTCATTAAGGTCCATTCCCTTTAGGAAAGCAAACAAAACAGTCATGTTGGCTTCTGCTCTCTAGTAAAGGTAATGGGGAAGTGTGACAGGTGACACTCCCCTCTCGTGAGTGCCTCTTGTTGACTGCATGTGGTGCTGCCATCTCTTTTCTTTCTGTAGGTTGTTGACTTCGTTAGGCAGGTCTTCAGTGGCTCAGTCTTCTGGCCAAATTACACAGTCAAAATTGATCTCCTTCCTGGGGGATAGGTAACAAAAGCCCAGCTGAAAGTCTAAACAAACATCCAGACAAATTATTCTTCTCCTCCTTTTGGCTTATTCTTCAGCCTGCTTCCTGGCTTAGTTCTCAGCCACTTCTGGGCTAACTTTAAGTCCTTCCCCATCCTCTTACAGAGAACTGATTCCCAGGCAGCTTTCCATGGAGTCCCTCTTGCTGTCTTTCACTTGCTGAAGTTCCCTCCTCCTTGGCCTGCAGAGTTCTTCTTTGCTCCTTTAGCTGAACACTACCCCCAGGGCTTTTTCCTTGGAGACCCTTTATATTCACAGGTTCTCACTGCCCCAGCTCTCCAGCCAGGTCATCTCTCAAGTTCAGTCCCCTTGTGGGGTTGCAAAGAGTTGTCTGTCCTTGCCAGGGTCTTCAGCCCCATCTCTGAGCCCTTTAAACTACAGCCTTTTGTTCAGGCTTCTAAAGAGGCCTTGGCTTCTTCTCAGGGCTTAGGCCACTTCCCTAGTGACCAGTGGGGGAACATGAGCCCTATAAACAGCAGCCACATGCCACTGCTTCCAGTTTGTTGCTGCTATTCCCTGGGCCTTTTCCCACATAGCCCCTTTTCTTTCACCCATTATCTTAGTGTCAGGTCCTCTCCAGAGCAGAGCACTCTTCCTTACCCCTCTAGTCCCAGACAGGAACTGACCTGTTCAGGCCCTGCAGCTGGCCTCTGATTGGCTGCTTCTGTGCAACATTTCTAGGCAACCCTGGAGGACCCATCTTTACTGCTTCTTCTTGGGACAGGGTGTGATAGGATCAAAGGACCTTGAAGGGTCTGGGACACCCCCATCACAAAAAGACATCGATGTTCAGCAAATGGGAAAGGGCGTAGCCAGAGGAGGGATTAAAATTTCTTAACCAAAGCATGACTCTTTAAATTGATGATACACAAAGATGAGGTTAAATTGCACAAGAAGAAAGACATAGAACACTGGAGAGAAATCCTTTTAAACCTTGGGCATGTTCAGATTCTGATCCAAAGTTTTCAGCTCAGGGAAAAACTATTTTATCTAATATTGCATGTGTGCACACCTCATGGAACCCTGTTACTAGCTCAGATATTATGTAATCTGTATTTTATGTAGCAGGTTTAGAGGGCAAAGTTTTCCATACAAGTGTCAATATTTTTAAGGTGGTTGGTAGCCTATTGAATTGGTGAAATCTGCTAATACACACAACTAAAAGTTGATGGAGTAGAATTAGAGGGTTGTGAAGCATTGACCTGTTCTGTCAGGGATTGAAGAGCTGTTCCTTTCCACTGTGACTGTACCCTTTACAAATCATAGCAACTTCCTGGAATAGATGGAAGGAATGATAGGCTGCTTATGCTCATTTTGGTGGGGAAGGAGTTGATCTCACAGCTAGAAAAAACCATACTCTAATTTATAAATCTCCTCTCTCGGAACAAAGACCCTGTCTACAGGTTGGACTTAAGTATTTGCTCCTCTAGGGCTTCTTCAGCCATCAGCAGTTCATACTAATGGAATTTTTCCTTGCCCTCTAATTTCAAACTGTATCAACAGTATCCGTTCTAGCTACACTTACCCTGAATCACTAGCCATGTGGTCAATTAAAGCAAAGTAGGTAAGTTGTTGTTAGGCACTACAATAATAAGAGTCAGGGCCAAGGACCCCAATGTGCTGGGTACTGTGCAAAACAGCAGTCCCTGTCCCCAAAAGTTTACAGTCTAAGAATAAGACAAGACAACAGATGGATGCAGATCAATGGGGGAGAGTACATGGAAACAGTGCAACATTACACAGGCAGCAGGAGAGAAGTCTGCGACTGGGCAATTCACAACTTTGGGTAAGTCAGTTTTGGCTTCTCTCTGCAAAAGTCAGCAGTATTTCATTTTCCTCAGCTGCCATAACTGTAAACATATCAACTAAGAGATCCCAGAGAAGCAAAGCTCATTAACAAGTAATTAATTGTCAAGCAATAGGAAAGCTATCTTTCCATATGGAAGACTGAAAATGTTGATGCCTATCAAAAATGAGATTTGTTTGCTTAATGATAGGTTGCAAAAGGCAGGGGTGCAGGAAGAAAAAAAATCCCTAGAATCTGTATCAAGGCTTTGGTTATTGTCTAAGCATCTCTAATTGTTGGACACCATATCAGGGTAATAGTTTAAATTACATGAAAACACTGCGTTTTGTGGAGAGCATGCCCAAATAGATGAATCCTATGCAATATAATGAAAAGTGGCAGGAAGCCTTGCAACTTTAAGCTTAACACAGCTGTGATACCAAGTATCTGGTACTTCAGGATGCCACCCCAAATGTGAAGTAGAGAGATGGGAATTAGGGGATAAATAAAAAGGTGTTTCACCCAAAGTCAAAATGACTTCCCCTACGAGACTGCAGTCCTTCTCTAGAAAGTGAAATACATATTTATTACAGGCTGGACTGTAACACTAACTATTACTGAGGTTACCTGTCACTTCCCATTATGAGACAGTATTTTCAGTTGCTTATAATTTTGGCTAACTTTAACCATTTGGCCTGAAATGGTTCATACTGAGTGTCTGCCTCAGGCTGATTTTTTTGAAAAATTTCAGCCAAAAAAGTTATTTATGTGGAGGAGGAAAGTGTCTAATATTGAATGCAGAGGGGAGAACAGTTATACCTGGATGGGGAGGGGGAGTAGACTGGGACTAGAGACAAAACTACTACTCCGGCTTTATGGCCAGAGTGAATTCTTTTAAACCAGGACCTTCAGAAAGCCCTGGTTACTTTTGCTAATTCCGAACAGGATACCTGTTTAAACATGCAGGAAAGACAGACTGCCACTTTCAAACACCTGAATGCCTTCCTTGTTGAGCCACTTCTTAATTTTGACCATTTCACATCGCTGATTGTGATTTCTTTCTATTGTTTGGCGAACCCTGGGTGTTAAATTTACCCATGAAAGCCAGCCTTCAAAAAAGGTTACGTAGCACGAGCGTTAATGTTTACCCCTACTGCACAAGTCAATGAGACATTATTCCATGTAGGCCAGGAATAATTTTCACAGTATAGTAATGTTTAGGGTTTTTGGAAGAGGGGTTACACAGTATTTCTTATACAATACCCGACAAAGGCCCTAGTGTTGACATAGTTGTATCAGGAAAAGTGATTGTCCATATAGTTTGTTTATTCAAAGAACTGGTATAAGTTATATTGGCAAAAGCACTCTTTTGCTATTAAAATTGAGTTTATGCTAGCAGGATTAGCAGGTATACTGGCAAACCTTTTCTAATGTAGACCACTCACAAAGCTTATTTATGTTTTGTAAGGCATTCAGATATCACAGTGATGAGCACAGCAAAAAAACTGAGATGTCTGATGTTTTGCACCTCGCCCCACTCTCAAACTGTTGACTGCGCCATGTACATTGCCAGCATTATGCTAGGTAGCGGAGCAGGCCCATGGACACGGTGACTGTAGAATGAGGGAAAAGGGATTGGAAACTGGCCATTTCTGTGGTGAAAAACACCATTGGTGGCTGGATTTTTGTTCTTAAATAGTGAGAAAACCACAGATCTTAAATAACAGGAAGTAGTTTCCCCATATCATTCCGGTCAGATTCCTGGTTGCAGTTGGAACATTACACACTGACTTCTGGGCTGGCTTCGTTTTCCTATGTATGATTCCCTCCATCCCTTAAAAGAAACAGGAATTGCCACACACAGGCCAGTGATCCATCTGACTATCCCAGTATTCAGTCTTCTATTGTAGCCAAGAGGAAAGGGTAAATTGTTTTCTCCTTTCTTCCTGTTTTCTGTTCCTCTTCTTCCCCCACCCACCGCCACTGAGAGGAATGTGTACACTTGCACCAACTTGCATAATAAAGTACCACCACAGGGAACCATTCTTCTGCTTCAGCACATCAGGTGTAATGGGAGGATTTCATAACCTCTGTAATTTTAACTGCAGGTGCTGTGCTTATTCATATGTGCCTAATCCTTTTTTGAATATTGCTAACCAGTTTGCATCAAGAATATCCTGGAGTAAGCAGATTACACAGGTTAATTATGCTAAGCATTATAAAAGCATTTCTTTCTCTCTGTATAAATTAGTTGCCTCTTAATTTCATCATGTGCCCTTTTGTTCATATTATTGGAAAAGGTAAATAGGAGCACCCAGCAAGTAGTGTCTGCCATTCATTATTTTATATACCTCCTATTACGTTTCCTCTCTGCCTTCCCAAACTACATTGACCTAGTCTCTGTGATTATTCAGTGTTTGGAAGCCACTGTCCAGCCCCGATACCTCTAATTTACCTAGTAAATACTAAAGAGTACCTATCTTTAAAAAGGGACACAAAAAGGACCCAGGGAATTATAGACCAGTCAGCCGAACTTTGATACCTGGAAAGATACTGGAGCAAATTATTAAACAATCAGTTTGAAAGCACCTCCAGGATAACAGGGTTATACAATGTAGTCTGTATGGATTTGTCAAGAACAGATCACGCCAAACTGACCTGGTTTCCTTTTTTTTGACAGGTTTACTGGCCTAGTAGATGGGGGAAAGCAGTAGATGTGATATATCTTAATTTTAGTGCAGCTTTTGATACAGTCCCACATGATATTCTCATAAGCAAACAAGGGAAAGTCATCTAGATCAGTGTTGCTCAACGACCAGTTCATGGACCCCGCCGATCTCTGAGACTTCCCTAACACAGTTTAGAAAGGCAGAAATCCTGTTCCTAGTATCAAAAAGGTTGAGAAACACAGGTCTAAATGAAATTACTATAAGGTGGGTGCACAACTGGTTGAAAGACCGTACTCAGAATAGTTATCAGTGGTTTCTCTGTCAAACTGGGAAGGTATATTTAGTGGGGTACTGCAGAGTCAGTCCTGGGTCCAGTACTAGTCAATATTTTCATTAATGACTTGGATAATGGAGTGCAGAGTATCTTTATAAAATCTGCAGATGATACCAAGCTGGGAATGGTTGCAAACACTTTGGTGGACAGCATTAGAATTCAAAATGATCTTGACAAATTACAGTATTGGTCTATATTCAACATGATGAAATTCAATAAAGATAAGTGCGAAGTATTTCATCTAGGATGGAAAAATCAAATGAACAACTACAAAATGGGGAATAACTGGCTAGGTGTTAGCAGTGTTGAAAGAGATCTGAGAGTTATAATGGATCACAAATTGAATGAGTCAGCAATATGATGCAGTTGTGAAAAAGGCTAATATCATTCTGGGGTGTATTAACAGGAGTATTGTGTGTAAGACACGGGAGGTAATTGTACCTCTCTCTACTTAGCACTGGTGAGGCTTCAAACTGAACTACTTTGTCCAATTCTGGATGCCACACTTTAGGAAAGATGTGGACAAATAGAGAGTCTGGAGGAGAGCAATAAAACTGATAAAAGGTTTAGAAAATATGACCTATGAAAAAAGGTTAAAAACCAAGAAAACTGGGCATGTTTAGTCTTCAGAAAAGACTGAGGTGGGACATAAATCTTCAGATATGTTGAGGACTGTTATAAAAAAGATGGGAATCAACTGTTTTCCATGTCCACTGAATGTAGGACAAAAAGTAATGAACTTTATCTGCAGTGAGGGAGATTTAGGTTAAATATTAGGAAAAACTTTCTAATTATAAGTGTAGTTAAGCTCTAGAATAGTTTTCCAAGGGAACTTGTGGAATCCCCATCATTGGAGGATTTTAAGAACACAGTTGAACAAATACCTGTCACAGATGGGCTGTTTACTTGGTCTTGCCTCAGCAGAGGGATCTGGACTTGATAACCTCTTAAGTTCCGTTACAGCCCTATATTTCTATGATTGTATGTATTAGGAGTTGAAATTGTTCCTTTCTTGTGTGTTACCTTGTATGGCAATTGTCTACACTAAAGTTCAGCTGCCATTATGTTGCCTATTTTTACCTAGTTTGGCCCTTCTGTGACTGTCCTAATTATCCCTGGTCTGTCATCATCACTAAACTACCATTCCTTCAGCTACTTCTTGCAATGGTTAATAAATGTGATTCTAGTACTAATTCTTGGGTCTACGAAAATACAAATAGAAAGCTCTCCATGTAAAGTCAAAAGATGAATGAAACCAGTTTCTATGATGAGCCAATGTATGATGCTTCTCTCCAACCTGTTTTCATTTATTGTTCATTTTAGTTGTATTATATCTTGGACTTTCCTGTTTTCTGCTCCCAATGGAATGTCTTTGGCTTTTATTGCCTTAGTTCAGTAACCCATATTTTTAGGGTTCAGTTTTGTGAATGTCAGCCATGAACTTGAAATTGCTAAGCATTTTAAATGTATGAGTGAGACAAAGTGGGTGGTGAGGTGATATCTTTTGTTGGATCAACTTCTGTTGCTGAAAGAGAAGCTTTCGAGCTACATGGAGTTCTTCTTCGGGTCTGGAAAAGGTAGTCAGTGTGTCACAGCTAAATACAAGGTGGGACAGATTTAGCATAAGGGATAAACATGTTGCAGGAGACCATTTCAGAGGAAGTGGGCAATTAACACCTCTACAGTCCTATTATAAAGGACATTAGTGGTTTACAGATGGTTGAATTGAGTCATAAAACCACGGTCTCTGAGAGCTTGTCTACATTTGAAATGCTACAGTGGCACAGCTGCAACGCTTCAGAATTGACACTAACCTACATCAATGCCGGGGGCGGGAGGGGGAGGTAATCCACCTCCCCAAGAGGCGGTAGCTAAATCAGCGGAAGAATTCTTTTGTCATCCTAATTCTGTCTACAGTGGCGTTTAGGTCATTTGAATTACACCACTTGGATGTGGATTTTTCACACCTCTGAGCAATGTAGTTAAACTAACTTAATTTTCTAGTGTAGACCAGGCCTGAGTACATTATTTAGCATAAGGGCTAAACACGTTGCAGGAGACCATTTAAAATGAACTGGGAAATTAACACCTCTACAGTCATAGGACAGCATCTTCAACAGACAACGTGGGATCTTAAATTCATAACTCTGCTAGACTCTAAAAATAATTGGTCCCATCTTGTATTTAGTGGTGACACTGATTACCTTTCCCAGATCTAAAGAAGAACTCTTTTTAGCTCAAAAGCTTGTCTTTTGCCAATAGAAGTTGTTCTAGTAAAAGATATAACCTCACCCAAATTGTCTTTCATATCCTGGGGCCAACATGGCTACAACACTGCAAAAAAATCTGAGTAGTCAGTCATTCCCATGTAAGAATACCTAGATACTACAATGATGGGTACCCTAGAAATACCTCTTCTGCTTTCCTTTAATTAGTAACTCTACTGCCCATGCTGACTGTCTCCTTATCTCAGTGACAGATAAGGCCTCTTGCGTTTATTCTGGTGATCACAAATTGCTGTACTTCTCTATGTCCTCCTCCAGAATCATCAAATGGGAACACTTTCCCAATTTCCACAGTATGAAACAGGTTGCACATTCTACAATAAGTCCAAATACTTTGGAGTTACCATCTTCATGGTTCATCTCTGTGCTTCCCTCCTGACACCCCGCCTGCTACATTAGCAGCACATTTCTGATTTACATTTCACCTTTGGCCTCACTGTAGGTGCCTAGTACAGGGCACAGCTGCAAAGGGGTTGCATCTGACAATGTTGCTAGTTTCTTTGCTCAAATTAGCACCAATTGTGAGCCTTCACTGCTTATTCTGGGCACGTACTCAGGCAATTCTCCAGCAGCTCACATGTTTGCCCACAGTGAAGCAGGCCAAGCATTCTACTGCTCTCTTAAATCAGTGCAGATCACTTAATTCTACAGGAGCTCAGCTTTGGATAAAGGGCAGCCTCTTTCCCTTCTCCCACTTGTTTGAAAGGCAGAGATGATCTCAGTCTATCACCTAGCACAGCAGTCTCTGTTCATCCCTTGCTACGAAATAAAGCCTGGATCAGGCTGCAAACTAGGCTTCTACCAAATACCAGCAGGAAGATAGAAAACACCCCAAAATGGGACTGGACACTTCTGCTGTTACGTGAAATACTCCAAACTGTGGGGCGGGTCCCCACCAACTCTGCCTGCTGCAGGAGGGGAGTGCTTTGTGCTGTCTCACAGTTCACATTTCTTTTTGCTATCTTAATCCCCTCTAGAGAAATAAGTTGTGACTTTGGTGGTGGCTGCCACTCCCAGTAAATGGGGCTGAGATCTGCTTATTTGCTCTTTCCTACAGTTTCCTTTGCTCTCGTCTTTTCTGTTATGCAGAGAACTGCCTGATCTATCCACTGCCTGCTTTCTCTCCCACCTGCCTCAGAGATAGCAACCATACACCAGCAACCTCATCACCACTCTCCTTCTGTCCAACCACTTGTCCCTTATTTTCCTGTTCCCCTTGTAGACAATAGAAGGTTGGCTTTCTTTTCAAGGTCTGGCTGATCCCTTTGCTGCCTCCACGTTCTCCATGGGGCACCATCTGGTCATTCTGGCACATTCTCCTGTAGACTTTGTATGTCTAGGTAGTTTTGAATTATACTCAGTACTATGTTTTTCCCTGAAGTCTTGTGTGACATTGCTACTTGCAGTGGCAGAAAGGGAATTGACTAGCATAACATTAGGATAGTGGAAAAGGGGTGAAATAATACTTTGTTTCCCTATCAT
This sequence comes from Emydura macquarii macquarii, assembly GCF_026122565.2. Taxonomy (NCBI): domain Eukaryota; kingdom Metazoa; phylum Chordata; order Testudines; family Chelidae; genus Emydura; species Emydura macquarii. Next base: position 2,303,012 of record NW_027132905.1, on the reverse strand, counting down.
ATTCCATCAGAAGTTCTAAATTACTTTGCAGATAGTGAATGAAACCTCACAGTCTCCCAGAGAAGACTGGGATAATATAACCTGTCTTAGAGTTCACCTGCCTAACATCATACACCCAGGACTACAAACGAGGGGTGAGAAATCCTGGCCTCATTGCAGTCAGTTGCAAAACTCTCATTGACTTCAATGGGGCCAGGATTTCACCCCAGTTCTCCTGATTTCAGTCCAGGCTTTAGCCACTAGACTACCTCCCTTCAAGACCCCGGATTGCAATAGTTATGTTTGTTTCCATTATTCCCAAAAGAGATCTGATTAGATCACCAGATGAGTTACTGCCTCCCTGACTGGCTTTATCTGTAGTCCTCAAGGAGCTTTACTGAAGGCTACTAGAGCCTAGAAGCTTGTCTCATCAAACTGAAACTTTGATATCTACTCTCATGGTACCCGAGGGGGAGGGGGGAGATAGGGAGCTCCATATTATATCGACTCTACTCAGAGTAAACACAGAATCACCCACCCCAGCTGTGGTTTTAATGTGGAGAAAAGCAACAGATCTTGGCAAACATTCTTGTGAAGGCACATAGTCCTGCCCTACAGAAAAGGAAAGTTGTCTCAGCACTTTATTTTAAAATGTTGTATTTTTAGTGTTGTGTTGTGATGCCTCATACAGATTAACTGTATTGCTTATTTAAAACCACCAAACATGGGTAATTGATTTCATTCATTCTCTCAGCTGGCATGCATCTATTTTGGGTTTGTTTGCCAGAGTTATTCCTTGATAAACCCTTGATTATGTATATCTTTTTCAGTGCTAACTTTCTATTTCTTTCTGTTAGCTGTGTTTTGCTGATGCATGTCACACTCCCCTCCCCCTTCAGTTTTATAGATAAGAGCTGGTAATTGTCTTTATGAAGGCTGTAATGAATTCTGTCATCACACAATGAAGCTTGATAATAAAACAAATTAAAGCAGCAATGAAAATGAATGGGAAGCATGCTTTAAAATTAGATTTGTACTTCTTGAGTGCTACATTGTCACTTACAGAATGAGGAAATATTAAAAAGGTACCAAAAGCTAAGCTGAATATATTTGAAAGATCCTTGTGGTATGTCAGCAGCTTGCATGAAGCTTGCAGCTGCATTCACAGGGTGCTGCAATTGCACAAAAGTCAGTAGGCAGCTAAATATTTTAAATCGTGGTCAGAAAAGTGGATGTAGAAATTACTATAGTTATGTTCCATGTTCTTTCAGTAATTTACTTGGCTTAATAGTCTGTTTTATCCTAGGATCTTTTGTAATGGTGTCTTCTACTGTGATTGTAATCTTCTCTGATGCCAGGTGACTTGCATTAATTATATTGACTTCCTTTGTAAAGTGCTTTGAGATCAACTGATGAAAAGTGCTATATAAGAGCTAGGGATGCTTCTGCATGTTTAGTCTAAGCCTATTTTTCTGATCTGTGTAGGTTCTCGCACCCTGTTCAACCCCATAGGATCTGAGTGCTATCCAAAAATTGTAAATCTATGGCCTGTCTTAGCTCCTCTAGCAAGGGAGTTCCATGGCAGCTGATCTTATTCCTACTGTCTGAGAAGTTCACTCTTCCGATGGCTCACAGTTGCTTTAGGGAGTCATGGTCCTGGGGAGGAGAGTCTTTGGGGTAGCTTGAGCCCAGTGCACTGAGATTCTTGAAGATTAAGACCAGGACTTGGTAGTTCCTAGGCAGATAGTGGGTGGATCCAAGCTCATATTGGGCAATGTGCTCCTGTCAGGCTGTATGTTATAAAGTGGCAGCTGTATTCTGAACCAGTGGAGGCTCTTTAGATTCTGTGGATTCCCCCCCAAGTGTGATGGGTTATAACAATCAAATGTGGTAGGCATGCGCGTGATCACCATGGCCAGGGCTATGTCTGACAAGATGGGATGGAGTCTTCCATTACTGTTGTTGCTGTGTGGGTGACCTGTTTTAGAAGTCCAAGGATGGTGTTATCTTGGGGCAGGAGAAGAAAGGGCTCTAGGGCACATGTACTCTTGCTCTTTTTATCTTTTCCCTTTCATATCCCTCACATAGTGAAGGTGAAGCAGGAGGGAAGACCAGAGTGAATGTGGGGCATGGAATGATGAAACGAGAAAATGAGTCAAAAGAGAAGGCACAGGGGTGGGTAGTGGTTTAAGTTTTTTTTAGAAAGTGGGTAAACTAATCTAAACTAAATTCCATATTCCCTAAATTAGAAGTTGATAAACTCATTTACCTAAGTTTATCTTTGACTACACTGTTGGGGGTGGGAGAGACTGCTTATAAGTTTTAAACTTAGTTTCAGGCTATCCTTTTATCTGCACACAGTGCTCATGCCCTGGGATTAGGAAGAGCACAGCTGGTACAGCCTCCCACAGGAGTAATGCCTTAGGTAGGAGCAAGGAGACATTATTTCTTGGCCTTAGTGAATCCTTCAGCCTTATTGATCACTTAAGGTCTGCAGGCTTTCCCTGGTTTAGAAGGCTCTGCGGTCGTTGTCCTTTTCCCAGTGCAGATCGTCTGTGGAACTGCTAAGCTCCAGGTTTTTCCAGGAGGTCTCTCCAGGTTTCTCTTGCTTCCCAAATTCCATACTTTGAATCCTGCTGCCTGTCCCAAAAGCCTTGCGGAGCTGCTGAAGCCCACAGCAGATCTGCATTATGTGATTTAAAATATAGAATCATAGGACTGGAAGGGACCTTGAGAGGTTATCTAGTCCAGTCCCTTGCTCTTATGGCAGGACTAAGCATTATCTAGACCAGTGGTTCCCAACCTGTGGCCCGGGGGCCAAAAGTGGCCCATGAGGGTTTTCATAGTGGCCCATGGTTCCCCTCCTGCCTGGCTGCAGAAGGGATCCCCTGCCTAAGGACCCAGGCAGAGTGCATTCCGTGGAGCTAAAAGACCGGTGCAGGCTCCTTGCTGCAGCCAGGGGGGTCAGAGATCAGCGCTCCCCTCACCCTGGCTGTAGCTGGGAGCAAGGCAAAGCGCTCCGCCTGGGTCCATAGGCACTGGGACCCCTGCTAGAGCCAGAGGGAGGGGCAGTACTGATCTTCCATCCCCCTGTCTGCAGAAGGAAGCCTCTGCCTAGGGACCCAGATGGAGCGCACAGGGCTACAGGATGCATGCAGTTTCCCTGCTGCAGCCAGGGAGATGGGAGATCAGTGAAAAGGCAGCCTCTTCAGCGAACTCATTCCGTCTGGCTGCAGTGAGGGGGGACCTGCTGGCAGAGACTGGTGGCCCTTCAGGGTTGTAAAAATGATATCTGTGGCCCTCGAGTGAAAAAGGTTGGGACTCACTGATCTAGACCATCCCTGACAGGTGTCCCTCTAACCTGCTGTTAAAAATCTCCAATGATGAGATTCCACACCTCCCTAGGCAATTTATTCTAGTGTTTAACTACCCTGACAGGCAGTTGTTCCTAATGTCCAACATAAATCGCTCTTGCTGCAATTTAAGCCCATTGCTGCTTGTCCTATGCTCAGAGGTTAGAGAGAATCTCCCTCCTCCTTGTAACAACCTTTTATGTACTTGAAAACTGTTGTCATGTGCCCTCTGTCTTCTCTTCTCCAGACTAAACAAACTCAGTTTTTTCAATCTTCCCTCATAGATCATGTTTTCTAGACTTTTAATCATTTTTGTTGCTCTTTTCTGGACTTTCTCCAGTTTGTCCTCATCTTTCCTGAAGTGGGGTGCCCAAAACTGGACACAATACTCAAGTTGAGGCCTAATCTGCGTGGAGTGGAGCAGAAGTATTATTTCTCATGTGTTGCTTACAAATCTTCTGCTAATACATCCCAGAATTATGCATGGGTTTGTTTTTTGTTTTTTTGCAACAGTCACACTGTTGACTCCTATTTAGCTTGTGATCCACTATGACCCCCAGATCCCTTTCCACAGTACTCCTTTCTAGGTAGTCCCTTCCCATTTTGTATGTGCAACTGATTGTTCCTTCCTAAGTGGAGTACTTTGCATTTGTCCTTATTGAATTTCATCCTATTTACTTCAGACTGTTTCTCTAGTTTGTCCAGAACATTTTGAATTTTAATTCTCCAAAGCACTTGCAGATCCACCCAGCTTTGGTATCATCCGCAAATTGCTAAGTGTATTCTCTCTACCATTTATCTGAACCATTGATGAAGATATTGAACAGAACCAGACCCAGAACTGATCCCAGCTGGACCCCACTCAAGGTGCCTGTATAATACTGAATTCTTGGTCCCTTAGTCAGTAGAACTTTTGATATGTCCTAGCAGTGAAATTCTGTCCCAGCCACTGCTACAACCTGACCCTAATGTAACTTGTATCATACAGGAATTAGAGTGAGGAGCTCTGCAAAGTAATACCACTCGGATAGTACCATTAGAAAGGACAGCTGAAAGTTTCCCCGAAAGTTAAATGGAATACAGACTTTATTCATCTGCAGCAACTATCCTGTCCTCTCAGGACACAACAGTAATTAAAATAAGACCAGAGGAACAAAAATCCATAGGTCAGAGTTTCAGTCAAAATTCCTTTTTGTATCCTTTACAGTTACAAACATTTGATTAAAATACTCTGGGTTAGTGAAATTCTGATCTCTGGACACTGACAATATAAAGAGATGAAACTTCATTAAGCTATACACTGTTAGGAAATGACAATGATTATTAAGTGTCTAGAAGCCAGTAGATAGAGATGAAACTCCAAAGGACTTTAGAGTTATTGACTAGTAATTATGCAGCAGCCTTGGCCAAATATTTCGTTCCCTTACTAAATATTTAATATTGTAGCTGTAGAATATTAATGAATCACCTTCTATGCATGATTCTGTTGACTAAACTCACTGTGCTGTGAATTGCTATATAACACATATAGAGCTTTTGAGTATTGAGATGGGATTTGGATATCAAACCAAGGGCAAGACAATGTCAAGTGTGTCTTACTGAATGAAAGGAGGAGAAAATGGAAGAAGCTGTTTGAAGATTGGTAGGAGCCAGCAATATAACTAATAAAGCATCTGTCAGGTAGTTAATGTTTGTCTGCTCCTCGTTTGCTAAGACAAGCACTTAAAAAAAACAAAACAAAAAAACAGAAGTCAGTCTAAGAAAAGTGCAATATCCTTTTTTTTTAAACATATAGATTAGATGTTTTCTGATTGGCTGAAGCTCCTAAATGTATTCCTTAAACCTACTGGAATGCATTTACTCACTGGTACAGAGAGCAGCATTCACTCTTTCATTCACTTAGTCGGGCAAAAAGATTACATCTGCATTAATCTAGATATAAAAGAAAGATATTAAAGGATGTTGGCACAGAATCAATGTCTCTGCATGGAAAATAAACTTCTTGGCCTCACCTTAACACTAATCAAGCATCAGGTCATTATTCTGCAGCTAATGCTCTATTCCATTGACTTTCTCTTCCTTTTTTTTTTTTTTAATGTAATTGTTTTCACCCAACAGGACTAGCACTAATTGCAGGGCTGCAGAAGCTAGGAGCGTGTCTCTACATTAAAAACATAGCATTGATCTCCTAGATCTAGACTTTGTTCTGATACCCAGCAGTAGCACAAAAGCATGGGAGCCAGTATTTTCTGGTTTGAAGCTTAGACAGGCTTGTGAATAATTCCATGAAGGGTGTTTGTATAGCACATGATCTGACCTACAGTGTTACTCCCTCAAGCTACTTTTGGAGCTTTTGCCTGACGTAGAGCACAGGATTTGGCATGGAGATCCAATTTTTAATCACTCTGTGCAATAATATAACATTCCACGTTAACTTGGGAAATAATCTGTGTCGGTGCTGTGCTGTTCAGAGTCCTTTGCTTCTTCCCACCCGAAGGCCAAGGATCTGAAGAGCGTCTCCGCAGCTAATGTGCTAATCCTTTGGCTAATCTGAAAGATGCCTAACTGTGCGCAGCCAGCAATCAGGTTTGAAAGTAGTATTTGAGGGAGAGACTGTGAATCAGTCTTTAAAATACAAAGCTTGGGTACATTTTTCTATATTGAAAGTTTTGTTTTTCAACTGAAGTGAATTCCGATTGTGCGTCTGTCCCTCTCTGCCATCCTACAGGTGTGGATGTGTGGGGGTCGCATGGAGGACATCCCTTGCTCCCGAGTGGGTCATATCTACAGGAAATACGTTCCTTACAAGGTTCCAACAGGAGTCAGCCTGGCAAGGGTAAGCATTTTTCTAACTAGCCTTCCCGTCCAACTTGAGGCCCAGGGACAGGCACGTTGAGGACTCTGCAAGCCTCAACTCTCCATAGCTTGTATCATGCTTAGAGGTGGAAAAAGACCTATTGGCTTAGCAAATTGGTCCTTCTGTTAGGGCAAGGTACAGTTATTCTCCCCCACCCTCTCCACTGGAGAGGAAATCTAAAAATAACCAGCAGCTACTCTTGATCTTGACCAAAACTCTCAGGGCATGTAGAGTTCTGGGGTTGTGCGCTTGGCTGGCTGTAAGCAATATAATTCCCAGTAAAAGACACAGTATGTGTTTATCACTTGTGTAAAATTTCAATGTTATGATAGCTTAGAAGACATTCTGGGCAGTGTGGTACAGGGTGGTGGTTGTGCTGCTTCAATGATTGAAAGGCCTTTCAGCCTTTATGGCATGTCATGGCTGTTCTCACCCTGTAATAGGGTAATACTCTGTTAAAAAGAGAGATCTCATTACTGTACTCTGATACAATTAATTTAAGATCCCAGGCTCATGTTTTGAATGTGTTGTGCAGGTTTCCTTTGAGGATGGGGACTGAGAGATCAGATATAGAGTGATCATTTTGTGAAAAGCATTGACCCACGGGCAATACGGTTTTTTAATCATTTTTGTGTGTGAGTTCACTTGAGCATAGTGATTGCCTAGTTGCCCCATTAACAACTGTATGGGTGAAGTTAGTGTCCTCAATGAAGTACACCACATGTTGTGATAGGTATGTGCAGGACCCAGGGATCTTGAAAGGTGTGTTTGTACAAAGTATTGATCATCGTAGCAGTGGGAGATATGTCTGCAGGTTCACACTCAGATACTAACGAATATGCTCCCATGAGAGAGTCTGGGATTCACACTTAAAAGCACCTTCACCAAACAAGGACACTCCATCAGAGAAATACATTACATCTTGGAACAGTCACCCTTCTACTGTCTACAAAGAGAATAGAAAAGTAAGGGATAATGGATGGAGAGGAGGGTGAATTGGTTGCTGTCTCTGAGGCAGGTGGGAGAGAGAAGAGGCAGTGGATATAACAAGAAGTTCTTTGTATGACAGAAGATGAGAGCAAAGGAAGCAGTAGGAAAGAGCAAATAAGTAGATCTCAGCCCCACTTATTGTGAGCAGCAGCCATCACCACAGCTGCAACTTATTTCTCTAGAGGAGATTAAGATAGCAAAAAGGCGTTTGGAATTGTGTGTGAGACTGCACAAAGCACTCCCCTCTTACCGCAGGCATAGTTGGTGGGGCCCCTCCCCACAGTCTAGAGTACTTCACATAGCAACAACAATAGTGTCCAGTAATTCCCTTTTGGGGTGTTTTCCATCTTCCCAGTGGTGCTTGGTAGGAAACTGGTTTGCAGCCTGATCCAGGCTTTATTTGATAGCAAGGGATGAACAGAGACTGCTGTGCTAGGTGATAAACTAAAATCACCTCTGCCTTTCAAACAAGTGGGAGAAGGGAAAGAGGCTGCCCTTATCCAAAGCTGAGCTCCTGTAGAATTAAGTGATTTGCACTGATTTAAGAGAAAGCAGTAGAATGCCTGGCCTGCTTCACTGTGGGCAAACATGTGAGCTGCTGGAGAGTTGCCTGAGTACGTGCCCAGAATAAGCAGTGAAGGCTTAATCAGTGCTAATTTGAGCAATGAAACTAGCAACATTGTCAGATGCAACCCCTTTGCAGCTGTGCCCTATACTAAGCACCTGCAGTGAGGCCAATGGTGAAATGTAAATCAGAAATGTGCTGCTAATGTAGCAGGCGGGATGTCAGGAGGGAAGCACAGACGTGCAGATGGCAACTGTGGAGTATTTGGACTTATTGTACAACATGCAACCTGTTTCATGCTGTGGAAATTGGGAAAGTGTTTGATTCTGGAGGAAGATTTAGAGAAGTACAGGTACAGCAATTTGTGATCACCAGAGTAAATGCAAGAGGCCTTATCTGTCACTGAAGTAAGGAGACAGTACGGCATGGGTAACTACAGTTACTAACTGAAGAAAAGCAGAAGAGATGTTTCTAGAGCATCCGTCGTCATAGTAACTAGACATCGTTGAGTGGGACTGGCACATGCTCAGATGTTTTTTGCAGTGTTGTCACCATGTTGGTCCCGGTATATGAGAGACACAAGTTGGGTGAGGAACTTCTGTTGGTGAAAGAGAAGCTTTTGAGCTTACACAGAGTTCTTCTCCAGGTTTTGGAAAGGTATTCAGAGTGTCTCAGCTAAATACAAGGTGTGACAGTTTATTTGGCCTAAAGAGTAAAACACATGTTTCAGGAGACCATTTAAAATGAAGTGGACAATTAACACCTCTGCAGTCATAGGACACCACCTACAAAAGACAAGCCTGGGAGCTTAAATTCATAACTCAAACGCTAAATGTCAAGGTCTCAGAAATAATGGTGTCATGACTCTGTACAACAGTCTGTAATCTACTAACCTCCTTTGTCTTATGACTAGAGAGGTGTTGATTGCCCACTTCCTCTTCATTGGTCTCCTGCAACACATTTACCCCTTAGGCTAAATAATTTGTATCACCTTGTCATCTAGTTATGACCTTGAGTACCTTACACTGACTACCTTTCCCAGACCTGAAGAAGAGGTCTGTGTAGCTCTGTGTCTGGTTCACCACTGATCCAGTAAAAGATACTATCTTACCCACCTTGTGTCTCCAATATCCTGGGACCAACATGGCTACAACAACACTGCAAACTGTTGTAATGATTGTTTTTGTGTTTGATATTTACATGGCAAAGATTTGCAAACCTATTAAAACTTCCTAAATCAATAGTAAAAGAAAAAAAGAGCCCCTTCATCCTCATACCTCACACTGTACTGGAGGAGTAAGCTATAAGGCTTATCCATTCAAATTTCTTCAATATCGTCGTTGAGAAAGAAGGAAGATAAGTCCTTAGCACTGTACGCTGCAGTTTTCTACTATTGTTTGCAAGTAAAGAAATTGAAAAAAGGTTAGTAGCACCCTCTGGTGGGAAAATAAAAAAGGATATAAAACTAAACAAGAAAGAGTGGTCCTACCTGGTTATACCTAGATCCAGAGGGTCAGAAAACATCTTACATTCCAGCTACATAATCAGGACAGTCTTATCAAGTATTACTGTGGCAAAGGAATGACCTCTCAGAGATGTGGTGTTCTTCTGTTCATCTCCCCTGTTATGTTAGAATCCTGCATGAAACTGCTGAGTCAGTTGTTCTGATTCCTTGTAAACTCCAGGATGTCTGAGGGAATTAGGGGCAGACATGGGAGGATCCTGCTGGAAACCTTGTAATTGCCAAACTCGGACAATGTTGAGGCTTGAGGTATACATTTAGTTGTTGGCAAATCAGATCATAAAGTCACACCTCAGGAAAGATGTGTGTTTGGCCTTATATACAGTTGACTGTCTGTATTTGGAGCAGGATAAGAATGTGACTTGCTCACAGTTGCCTTCACGGTTTTTGCTTCTAATCCTCCCTTCCAAATGCAGTGCTGTCAGTGGAGCGTTCCATTGGAATTGGTATGTCAGGTGTATTTGTTGTGCTCAGCCGTACCGTTGGTATATTCCAGAGAGAGTGTGTCTAATGTTGCCAGGCAGCAGTCAGGGAGCTAATGACATATTGTACTCACTGTGTTAGGCAGTACAGCAGGTACTTTGTGCTGGATCTACCCTGTGTGTTTAGCAGCAGTCAAAAAACTGTGTATAGCTACATTGTGGATTTAATGCTAGCAAACTGTTTGCACTGAAGTGATCACACTGCTGGTTTAGTAATGTAATTAACTAAAATTCAGTGTATGCCGTTACCTGCTTGTTGTTTTTTATCAATATATCTGAGTTTATTTCTTCCAAATGAAGACTTGAGTTCCATTTTAAAGTTAGTACAGACCTAGAGTTAGCCTACAAAAGGCTTTGCTGTTTTTTTTTAATTGACTTGGTCATGGGCAAACTTGTTAACAGGAAGCAAACAGCAGGGGATGTTCTGGAGGGACTGCATCTCTAGTGTACATACTCTCCCCCTTGCTGTGTTTCAATGTTAAGTTTCTCTTAGTTGTTGATATAAAAGAATTAATAACAATGGAGAGGAGAGAATACCATGAGAAGATGCTTTCCAAAACTGGGTGCTACAGATCTCATTCAGAAAGGAAGACAAAAGGATGTGGCAGGATGGATTAGAGCAGGAGGGGTGAGAAGTTGTCATCTCAGACCTGTACGTATACAGTGGCATTTACAATTGCTGTCTCTGCTCTGACTTGTGTTTTAAATCAACTTCTGGCTAAATGCTGTTTCCACAGCACAAGGAACCACATGTAATGGCCAACCACCAAGGATTCTGTTTTGACATCAACCAAAAATACCTTTTCTTATAACTTTCCTGGAAGTAGAGAATAATACCAAAAATTATCTTGCTCCGAGCAGCCCGAGAAAATTAATTAATGAAAATCTTTCTGAGCAAAACCATGAGACCTGCTCTGAATTCTAATGCAGAGTTGGAGTGGACACAGTTTTTCATACACTTCTTCCCTCTCGTTCCTTCCACATGTCTGCTACCTATGTAGAACTTGAAGCGCGTGGCCGAAGTGTGGATGGATGAATACGCAGAGTACATCTACCAGCGTAGACCCGAGTACCGGCATCTCTCTGCAGGGGATGTGACTGCTCAGAAGGAACTTCGCAACAACCTCAACTGCAAGAGCTTCAAGTGGTTCATGAATGAGATCGCTTGGGACTTGCCCAAGTTCTACCCACCAGTGGAGCCCCCGGCAGCTGCCTGGGGAGAGGTGAGTTCATCTCATAAACTGCCAGGGTTGACAAGCCACAAAGATCTACCAGGCTGTTTTGGATCGTTATAATAGAGCTAATCACGAATGCGGATATCTATTAGCCACATTCCTGTGAGCAGACATAACATCCTTATTCATAATGATTCTGCTCTGAATGCTTGAGATCAGAATTCCTGCATGGTTCGTTGGACTGGCCTGCTCAGGAATAGGGCAGACTTTTTTGCTGACCATTTCCATTAGCACGTGATCCGTACACTGGCTTGTTCTGTAAGATTGCAGCTAGTGCACTGTGTATTGGTTAGGGGAGGTAGCGTAATCCAGTCGATAGGACATGGGATTGAGGAATCAAGAATCACAATAGTAATAAAACCCAAGTGTTCTGTGAGACCTCGGGCCAGTCAGCTAGCCTTTCTGCACCTTATCTTTCCCATTTCTAAAAACCAGAGTAATACTACTCATTATAACGCGTCTAGTCTAGGGATAAGAAGCCCATAAGTGAGACTTGTTCTGCTAATTATTAAATAATAGGCTCTGCTGTCCTCTAGTGTACATTCTGTTTAAGTTAAATGCAGGGCACTTAAAGCAGATCACTGTGCTATATAAATTAATCCCTGGTTTTGACCTACAAACTTTGCATGCCTCTTTCCAGCTGTAACAATGCCAGCTCAATTGTATAATAATGTAAGGCATTTTGCAATGCATCTTTGTACTAATAACTACTGCTGTTTAAGGTAACTCCTTAAATCATTCTGCCATTTAGCTGTCACTTCAATAGAAGTGTAACATAACTAATTAACAATTTAATATTGCAGATCCGTAATGTAGGAACTGGTCTATGTGCAGATACTAAGCACGGAGTTCTGGGCTCCCCACTGAGGCTGGAAACCTGCGTGAAAGGCAGAGGAGAGGCAGCTTGGAACAACATACAGGTAATCGCGTCTTCCTCATAACGCATTCATTTTTAAAAGGCTTATGATGAGGACAAGCTACATTAAAAATAAACATCTTTGCCATGATCTAAATTAGGACCTAAAAATATCACTGAGACCAGGTGCCTGGGGTGGGTCACATTGAGAATGCCACACTGCAAGAAATAGGGTAGATAATACCCAAAACTGGTGATTTATTCGATAATTAGATTCAACGAGCCAGTAACAAAATAGCTTCTGCAGTACCACACTGGTTAACCAGAAGCTAAACACAGTCCTCCTTAGGCATTCCAGCCCTTGGCTTCAATCCAGATAAATAGGTCTAATATGGCGAGGGGTTACTGAAAATCTAATTCACTTTATGAGAGGTTCTTACTAATCCCAGAGAATCAGACACATACCCTCAGGTCAGTATATATTTCAGATCTTACCCAAATATCACGCTATCAGCCAATCCTTATTAAACTAACTAAAGATTTATTAATAAAAGAAAAGGAGAGTTATAAATAGTTGTTAAATCAAATACAAATGATTGCAAAGTCCTTATTAGGTTTGTAGCAGTGATAGAATATTACAGTGATAGAAGTGATAGATTGCTGACTTGTAAAATCTCTCTGGAATCACCCAAATAGATTGGGGGTCATCAGTCCTTGTTCAAAGCTTCCTTGTTAGAATTCCAGTCCAGAGAAATGAAGCATAAAATGAAGACAAAATGGAGATATCTCAGGGGTCTTTTATATCTTCTGCCATGTGCTTGGAATTTTACTATCCCAAACAAAGCCCACAGCCCCTGTTTGTGGAAAGTTACTGGCCCAAGATGGAGTCCAGGGTCACATGATCATATCACGTGTCCTTACATGGTTTGCTGAATGACAAGGCGTGGCCACTGGATCCTTGTTGTCTGAGGCATCCTGAGGAAGGGCTATCTGTGCGGGATGAGTTTCTTCTATGGCCCATTGTGAGAGCTGAGTATCCTTGATGGGCCATCAATACCTAGCTGTCTAGTCTTGATGTAAATGTATCTGGAGGGTAACACCCAGGAATACAACGCAGATTTAAGATACAAGCACATAGTCTTGATGTAAATGTATCTGGAGGGTAACACCCCGGAATACAACGCAGATTTAAGATACAAGCACATAGCTAATATTCATAACTTCAGATACAAAGATGATACATGCGTATAAACAGGATAATCATACTGAGCAAATCATAACTTTTCCATTGACACCTTCCTTCCATGATGCACTTTGTGCAGGATTTATGGAAATTGTTTAACAGTGACATAAATGGTCACCTTTCCTATGTGCAGCATCGATCACAATGGCTTCACCTCTCAGTAATGAGGTACAATGTTGTGCTGGGTGAGTGAAATGTGGTCGAAGCACCAAACGTATTGATGCTGTTCCTACTAGACTGCAGCAGTTAGTGTAAACGCAAACAGTGGGAGAGAGAGGATCTGGAGCCAGGAAGGCCCATTGTGGAGCTTTTAACCAGTCTTTGAAGTGTTGGGGTGAACAGAAGAGAACAGAGGAAAAGAATACACCAAAACAATAAAAAAACTGGTAACAAGGCAACTATAATCTGTAACAAAGTGAATATTAACTTCAAAGCATCTGCTGAAAGAAGTGATGAAGAGGAGTACCGTACGTATCGATGAACCTGCAGGCATATTCAATAACCACTTACTATTGTTCCTCTGACAGGAAGCAAATGCATGGTTAACATCCCAACCATTGCTGGGGAGAGAGATTAAAATGGCTGGGCTATAGATCCACCCTCTTGACACATTAGGTGCCAGAAATGACAGCTTTATTGTAACTGAGTGGGGGGAAATATTGTTAGTCTAAAATGTAGCTGCCAAGCTGAGGAAAGATCAAGAAAACAATGTATCTATTATGGAGCAATACATAACTCTTCAAGGAAATGGATTTGGTATTAGAAGATAAAGGTCTGTTGCATATGAATTTTGATGCATGAAAATTGGAAATTAAACCAATTTACTGTGAGATTTGGTTAAAAAAATAATCCTTCACTCTGTCAGTGGGTTCCCTGGGCAAGTATCTATGGAGCTGTTTGTTTAAATTTAGGATGATAGTGTGACTTTGTTTTTGTATAATCCATCTCTGAAAAACTATAACAACTTCCATTGAAGGTTTTCCATTGAAACCCTCTGGGTTCTCTTCTGGGGAGAAGGGGGGGGCAATTGGCCCTTATAGGGGGTTTTTGATAGCATCTCTTTGAATAGTAAAGTCACAAAGCTACCTCTGTATTAGCTTCACCTTCCTACTGACACTGAGGTATGTGTATTTCTGAAGAGTTCCTCTCCTGTTGTCTCCATGATCACATAGCCACAATCCGTAGAGCAGCTCCTGCTCTCCAGGGATTGACGAGGGAGGGAGGGAGGCAGCTTCTCTGCCCCAGACTGTCTCCTATTAACTGGGAGTGAACAACCTCACTCTGAAAAGGAATTCCCACTTCCTGGATAAATTCCAGTGCCTGTTAATGTCACAAGTGGGGAACCCGTACCCCTAAGTATCTATATTGCCATAGGGTCTAGGAGCCCAAGTCATGGACCAGGACCCCATTGTGCTAGGTGCTGTACAAACACAGAACAAAAAGACAGTCCCTGCCCCAAGTGGAAAACAAAACGCTTTTATACTAATAACGAAATTTCAAACTATAGCTTCATTGCCCAGTAGGACTCAGCCCCGCAGGCTGGGCCTATTGGCAGCTGGCATTTCAACACCAGTGCTAAGACACTAAGGCTACAGCCTTCCTCCTTTGGTCACTTCATCCCTTTTTACTCCCATTCCATCTTTTGCCACCACCATAAAAAAGGGATCGGGATCTTGATGCCATTCCTAGGTCAGTGGAAAAGATCAATTGAGAGTACCATTCTCGTGTTACCTTATAGACTTTAAGGTCAAAAGGGACTATCATGATCACCTAGTCTGACCTCCTGCAGGTTGCAGGCCACAGAACCTCATCCACCCACTCCTGTATAGACCCCTAACCTCTGTCTGAGTTATTGAAGTCCTCAAATCATAATTTAAAGAATTCAAGTTACAGAGAATTTGCCATTTACACTAGTTTAAACCTGCAAGTGACACTTGCCCCCACGTTGCAGTGAGCCAAAAAAAACCCAGGGTTTCTGCCTGTCTGACCCGGGGCAAAATTCCTTCCTGGCCCCAAATCTGGCAGTTAGACCCTGAGCACGTGGGCAAGACCCAGCAGCCAAACACCTGGGAAAAAATTCTCTATAGTAACTTAGAGCCCTCCCCATCTAGAGCGAGTGGGGCCCTGGTCCATGACTAGATATTTGCTGCTAGCAGTCGCAGATTGGTTACATGCCATTGTAGGCAGTTTCATCATACCATCCCCTCCATAAACTTACCAAGCTTAGTCTTGAAGCCTCTGTCCCCTTCCCACTGAGTAGCTCGTGCTACCTCCAAGGAGCCCCTGATAGCCTGGGGAGCACAGGGCTTTAGCTCAGATTCCCTGAGCTGTTGTGCCTATTGCCAGGGCCGACCACAGAACCATTGTTAATGAGGGCAGCTTGCAGCTCTTTCCTGATTCTGCCCTCTGCACTGGCAAGTGCTCTAAGCAGGGAGTTGTAAGCTCAGTACCCCCATTCAGATCCACATACCAAACTGGGGAAGTGGCTTGCCTTCCCCAGAGAAGTGCTATCGAGCTGAGCAGTGCTGTGCCCTGTGGGGAAACGGAAGAATTTCAGTCTTGAATCTGGGTGGCTTCTCTTCATTCATGCACATTCATCCCATTCTAAGAGGGTTGTGTTTGTCCTGGCAGGTATTCACCTTCAGCTGGCGGGAAGATATCCGTCCCGGGGACCCTCAGCACACCAAGAAGTTCTGTTTCGATGCCATTTCCCACAGCAGTCCTGTGACCCTCTACGATTGTCATGGAATGAAGGGGAACCAGTTGTGGAGATACAGGAAAGTGAGTGTGTTCACTTGATGATGTCACATCATTCCATGAACACCTGAGATTCTGTGTAATAACATGACTCGTGCATTATTCTCTTGTGATTCATGTATTTATGATAAGAGAATCTATAGGAATCCATTGTCATTTAGTATTAATAAAAGCAGCACAGGCAAGATAGGGTAGATGTATCTTTTTTCACCTACCTGAATGGAAAAGGCCTCCATGAGAAACTCATGGCTATGTCTAGACAGACGGCGGCAAATTTGCCGGAAGTGGAAACCTGCTCAATTGACCGGGAAATCGATGCTATTAATCCACCTCCACCAGGTAGAGTAATACTGCATCGACAGGAGGGCATTTCCCATCAGCACAGCGAACAGAAGACACCACGGTAAGTAGAAGTTAGGAAGTCAAGAGGAGATACACACGCTACGTAAAGTAGCTTGCGTATCCCTTGTCGACTGCTGCCGAATTTGGCAGCAAGTGTAGACATAGTCCATGAGTAAGAAGAGGGTATTAAAACCACAAACTACATGAGACAGCAAAAGCAGCCTGCTTCTTATGTTTGCTCTGCAGAGCCTGCCCCAGGTAGCGATTTGTGTCTGTCTTGTTAGTGTGGGCACTGGAACCACATTTCATTGATGGCGTAAGCAGCACCGCTCCAGTGACTTCCCCGAAACTGGTTCTGCTTGTACCAGTTGTGTCTGGTTTAGTGTGGGCTCAGTACTTGGTTATAGGAAAGTCAGTGTAAGACCAACTTCTGTTCTTGCATGATTGCAGATTGGCTTCAATCAGGCAGCACTCAGTCCTGCTCCTTCCACTCACACGAGTGCAAGGCTCCTCGTGTCCCTTTTATACGCCCTTATTAGATGGCGCTGTCTCCCTGTTGCTTCATTTAGAAATGGGAAGGAACAGCATTGTCATGCCTCCTGCTCCTAGCCAACAAAAGAACAAGCAAGGAGACCCTCGGTGTTAAACCAGCAGCAGTTTCCACCCACAGCTGGGCAGTAATGCAATACCTGCCATGCAGAACCTGTTTATGAAGTTGTACTAGAGTTCCTCAGGTTGAGATTTTAATAATGTGGATGCTCCTTCATGAGCGGATGTGAATCAATACTTTACAATCAATGTTCGTGTAGCAACAAGTAGAGATTTTTATTTAGAATGCGCTTTTCCCACAATCTGTCCCCCTCCCTACCTCCTATGCACTGTGTGACTGGAGGGTAAACAGCAGAACGTGAGCCTGCAGGCTGAAGAATCTAGCTTTAGTTTGCTTTTGCTTTGCCTGGCAGATGTTGCAAGGGTTGGACTGGGTGCCGGTGGCAAGGAGAGAAAATGTGGACAGGCACACACGTGCCATACTAACATTTCAAGTATGTAGGCAGGGCTCACGTGGAAATCCTGATCTCTGAACCAGTTCAGCACTTCTTGCAGAAGTGATGCATTCTACTGCTCATCCAGATAACATGAAGTGAAGTAGACAGCAAAAGTAACATTAGTGTCTGCTGGAGAAGTGGGAGTGGGGGATGTCGACGTCTCCCCAGGGAAGTGCTTGGGACCCCACTCGAGAAATTTAAAAGCAGACGGAACAAAGCATTATAAAATGCAAGGAACTATCCTACTTTAGAAGGGGAACGGACTTTTTAAATTTGTGGAATATCATAAATAACTGTTCAGAGCACCATGCACAAGAAAGAAAATTTCTGTCTTGAAGAGCTTGCAGTTCAAGTTACATGTTAGACTAGATCTGATGCATAAGTCCTTTCCATTTCCATGAGATGTCTGCAGCCAACAGCAAGTCAGGAGTAGGGTGAAATAGTGGTGGGGGGGGAAATGTGATGGGTAAAATATCTGAAAGGGCAAGACCAAATGAGAGAGACGCCCTTCCATTCAAAGGCTTGTATCTAGATGTGATAGGGCAGCAGACGGGTAAAATAGGATCAGCCTTGTTTTCCTCGGTGGGATTTTCCTTTTACTTACCTATAGACCCCAGAATGTTCCCCAGTCCAGCAAATTGATTTTGAATTTTTCTTCCTCAGGACAAGACCCTTTACCACCCAGTAAGCAACAGCTGTATGGACTGCAGCGAGAGTGACCGAAAGATCTTTATGAACACTTGCAATCCCTCTTCTCTGTCGCAGCAGTGGATATTTGAACATACAAACTCAACCGTCTTGGAAAAATTTAACAGAAATCTTGATCTTTAAAAACTACAAATATATGTATTTTACAGCTATAGTTTTTACTGGGGAGGGTTACAAAAAATTTTTAAAGATTTTTTTTTTTTTTAAACAAACAATTAAGGTAAAAGGGAGAATCTCAGGAGAAGGATGTGACTAGCAGGCCAGTCTTTATTTTTCAGATGCTGCATCTTTCTCTTTTGGGGATGATGGAAGTCCATGAGGCTTTACCAGAATCACTTGTCTGTCAAGACCAGATCAGAGACTATTTTTAACCTGATTCAACCTGCATTTAGATCACACGTGGTACTTTCCCAGATGGGTCTGGCATGAATGGTTATGTTCTCCATGGCCCACACAAGTACAATACCACTCTTTCTGTAGCTGCTAAAGTGTTCCCAAATAGTCACTTTACCTCCCAGAATCCATCCAAGCAAAACATGCACTCAAAATTACTGTGCAAAGTCAACACAACTGAGTACCTAACAAATACACTGACTTCCAGTGCATCAAAGTGTAAAAAGCAATAGAAAAATAAAATGAGTGTCTTTCTCTTCTGTGCCCCAAACCAAAATATACTTAAAGCAGCTTGGCCCCTGTAATGCCTTCCAAAGGAAAAGGAATACAATTTGAGTGAACTAAAGGCAGTTGAAACTAATGTTCCAGTGAGTATAAGTCACCTGTGGAAAAAACACAATTTCATGCCCATGCACCTTGCTCTCTGCTTCCCATTGTTGTCTCTCTTCAGTATGAATGTGAAGGCTAAGACTATAGCAGGGTTCAAAAAAGAACTAGATAAGTCCATGGAGGACAAGTCCAGCAATGGCTTATTAGCAAGGGTGGCCATGCTCTGAAATGTCTGCAGCCTCTGTTTGCCAGAAGCTGGAAATAGGCAACCGGATGATTGCCTGTTCTGTTCATTCCCTCTGAAGCACCTGGCATTGGCCACTGTTGGAGACAGGACACTGGGCTAGATGGACCACTGGTCTGACCCAGTCCGGCCATTCTCATGAAGAAATAGAGAAGAGGATTTTAGGCTAATGGAACAGCCTGCAGCTAAAATAATTGTGGCAACTCTCGCTAATATCAGAATGCACAGTCACTTATAGTATGGGGTGTTTTTAGGATAGAAACATTCCAAGAATCCTTGCTATGAAATCTGCTGCCTAGGAAAACCTAGTTTTCTTCTAGAGACCTGGGGCCAAATTCACTCTTAGCATTTCTACTGAAGTTGAAGGATTTGAGACTGCTACCATGGCTGAATTTGGCCCATGGCTTTCTGTGGCCAGAACTCCATCTCTCTGCAGTGTGGAGGTAACCCCAGTGAGTGCAGGGCCCAGGTACAAGGCCGTTCTGTTCCGACAGATGACTGCATAGTTCACCTTCTGCTAAGATGCTGCATAAATCAACCAAACTAGCCGTTTTTCTCTCACCACCCAGCTGCTTAGCTTGTCCACCTACCCTGTAAGCACTCTTCAGGAGTGGGCAGCATGTGGCCAGCTCTGGGATTGCAAAGCATGCCGCAGCATGAGGGGCTGAAACAACCGAAGCACTGTCTTGGGATGAGTGAGGGTATGTTTGCAGGAAGAGCAGGCTGCTCTTTGGGACTCCTGAGCAGTACAGTAATAGATCTCTGCTCTTGCCGGGACATGAAGCACCCCATTTCAGGCATCTGCCCTGCTGTGCGGCTCATAAGCTTCACAAGAGAGCTGTGCTCTGATTGGGGTCAGGAGGCCCATATGGCATCCGCTTTGTGGTTCAAGCCTCCCCTTGCTCACCACAAGACGGTAATGCAACCGCTTCTGCTACTGCCTGCTCCCTCCTGCATTAGTTCAAGAGCTGAAGAGGTTATCAGGTGACTGATCTCTTAATGATGGTGCAGAATTTGATGCACCTTTGTCACGTAAATCAGAGTGGGCTTGCTGCAGTCTGGAAACTAATAAACCCAGACTTTACTTCTGAGAGGTTGCTAATTACAGCATTTTTGCAAAGGATTCACATAGTCCTTTGAAGTCAATCACAGCTTCATTTGGAGGGGTGGGAGGACAGAGAGTGACTGCCTTTTGGGATAGTCCATGTTTTTTTTTCTGTGATCCCTATGTGGTGCCAGCATACTACAGCAAGAGGTGCTGTACAAACTAGACCAGTGCCACACATTCTTTGATTAAAATATAATGTTATATGTTCTAAGTATCTGTAACATCTCATTAGGAGCACTTTTTGATCCCTTGGGGGGGAGGGGGCGCCTGTTTCCAGTGCTTTGTATGTAGCTGTCAGATGTTTTCCTTAAGTTATTAATGCTCTCATTAGCCTGGCTGTACTTACTGTGGGTCGCTAAAAGGCCTGGTGATGTCTCTGAATGTTTAAATACCTGTGAAACAAGAAGCTGTACGTGAAGAGCACGAGTTTATTATAATTGGGGGAGACAATCTGTAAATGATCTCTTGGTCATTCTGCTGCAGCTAATAGCGCTGTAACTTTAATGCCTGCATTTTAGTTTTCCACCTCATTAGGGGATCAGCTTCTGTTTAAATTACACGGCTTGCTCTGTACTTGGATTCACCTTGTAAGCAAAGTTTTGGACTTGTAGCTGCTTACCATGTTGGACACAAGCTTTTGAGATTATTGGGGAGGGGATGGGAGCCTTTGATACCTAGGTCAGTGATTTGGCTTTGGCTCCAGGACAGTTGTTTGGCAGCATGCACCAAAGGACTTGGTGATCTTAATGCAGTTCCTGCTTGACAGATCCTGGTCATAGGACCACTCACACAGCTGGCACCGCTGTTTCTGGGCTTAGCACAGAGACCAAGAGTTGAACAGACCGAGAATGCTATAGTCTCTTTTAGGGATAGTCTCTCCAGGTCCGTTGGAGTGCTGTCAATCTGGTGGATTTCAAATGAAGAATATCCCATGAATTCAGCCTGCCTGTCTGATTGGCTCAGTGGTGTTCTTTGAGCTATTGTTTTACGTACATTAATTATACATTTCAATGCCCAGCGGCTTTGCTGACTAATGGGAAGTATTACCATACTTGGTCACCCACTGATTGAGAAATTGAGCTTTTGCAGAGTAATCAGGCTAATTATTTCAATTATGTCTAGTTATTTATCAGCAAAAATCACCAAAGCATGAATCCGTAAACAAATCCTCACATGTGCATGCAAGTCAAGATCTGGTCTCAAATGCCATCAGTTACCTAAGGGAAAATAAATGTTTTTCACATCCAGATTTTTGTTCAAAACTAAAAAAATCTCTGCCCCTGGCTTCATACATTCTCTAATATGTGGCAACCCTGCATATAAGAATTCTGAAGTATAGTGGGATGCTGTGTGGTGTATTCACTAACATTTCAATACCCAGAATGCTCTTCCCTCTCTCGCCTGTTTCATAGTGGTGCTAATGTCTGACCCCTGTGAGCAAACAAAATGGGTCTGGACACTGCATGTGAGTGCAGGGAGTTTTCCTGTAGGCTTTGATGGCTGTAATCTCCCCCCTCTCCCAATCATGGAAGGTTGTGTGGGGTTTAATGGAAAGGGAATACAGCATCATTAAAATAAAGATGTGCCTTTTTAAATGCAAATGTACAGCAAATGCCTAAACTTGAACCATTTCCTAGTGCCTTGCTGGACAAGAGTGAAGTGGCTTGGGGAGCAGGGTGTACAAGACGGTTTGATGCAGTGTGCAATTACCATTCTGGGGTGTGTTTTTAAATGTCCGATTTTAAGTGCAAATTTTAGGATGACAGAAGGTTGTACTGATCAGGAGATGCAGGGGCTCCAGGTTTTCTGTATTAACAGAGTATCACACTCAGTAGGAAGTCTGCAGATAGAAGCCTCATTCTTCAAGTGATGGTCCCTATTGTGTTCCACTGAGCATTATGCTTGGGACATAGAGTAGGCGTTAAACTGATGTTAGACCAGAGGAATTCTTGGGCTGGTTATATATATATAGGAACTTAAATGAGCACTGAGTTCACAAGTAACTGGTTATTGGTATTAACACAGTGGAGCACGGTGCTCCTGTAGCCATCACTGTATCATTATGGTAACTGCACGGTCCTTGTGGGAGTGAGGGAGATCACCTGAGAACCCTGTGAACAGTCAGGATACATCCCTGGATGAAAGGAGCAATTTTCATGTACATTTTTTTTTTTTAAATAGGACCAGGATGTTGAAATGTTGGTGGGCATTAAGTGCCCAAGCCAGTCATTACCTGACACACACACAGCAGTGAACCGGTTGTCATTTTCACTAGAAAAGGATTGTTTAGCATCAAGTGTTCCTAATGGTTTGGTTTTTGTTTTATTTTGAACAGATGAATGTTGTGGAAAGCAAGTTAGCAAAGCACTGTTAACAAACAATAGCTTGAGGCTAATGTCCGTGATATCCAGTGTATTTTAAAAAAAATCAAGTACTATATTATGGGGGAGGCAGTGTGGGCTAGTGGGTAAGGCACTGGACTGGGAGATGGAGATCTGGGTTCTATTCCTAGTTCTTCTGCTGACCCGCTGCTTCCCCTCTGTGCTTCTTTTTCCTCATCTGTAAAATGTGGGTAATGTATACCTTTGTAAAGTGCTTTGATATTTACAGAGAAAAAGCATTATGTAAAAATGACTTAATAGTGTAATACAAATGACAGTTCTTCACAGACAAAGCTTTGAATGAAATACTACATTTCCTTAGGGGAACAGGGTAGTGAGTCAGAGATTAGAAAGTTGAGAGGAGGATTCCACCAGCATAGCTTGCTTATTTTTCAGTTGTAAATTCATTTCATTTTACTGATTAACCAGTCAGCGGCTGCCTTATCTAGGTGTCACTGACACTACTGAACTCGTACTCCAGTTGTTCCTCTGTAGTGAGATCATGTATAAAACTAGACACTGAGAAGTTTATGAAAATCATAATAAAAGACCTTTGTCTAGTTTTCCTGTGACTCTGCCTTTGCTAGCTGAGTAGGCTCTTCCTTTATTCACTTTGTGTTCTGAGCTTTCCTGATGCTTCTGTATTACCCAGAAGGCTAATCAGTGATTCCAACAGATGTGTGGCTTTCCAGTGGGAGCCATGCGGTCTTACAACTGCTTATTCAGCTTTAGAAAGGAAGCTCTGATACTAATTAGCAAGCAGGCAAATGTGAACTTGGCTTACAAAATTATATAGAAACTAATCAAGTCAGACTAAAACATTAACCCTTAAAATAACAGTAACAAATCGCATTAACTTTTAGGATGGGCGCCTCCGAGGTCTCTCTGATAAGGACTGAGTTGATTCACTCCTTGTACTGTCTGCATAAACCAGTGTATATTTATTTCTGGGCACAGGACCACGCTCCTACTATCTGGGGACGGTAAAGGATGTCTAGCACTTTAATGTAGTAGCTTTCATAAATTGGAGTCATTCAGAGATAATGCAGAGTGTTTTTAAAAGTTGAATGGACTTCCTTTTATAATATTTAAAATAAATTTTTAATGTTTTTTCTGAAGATTTGTGTATGCAGAAACGACTCTCCCTTTTTTTGCCGCAACAATTGCTTTCCTTAATTGCTTTCCTTTCCCCTCCCCCCTACATCTTGTGAGAACAAACTAAATGTCCTGACTCACCTGGAGCGTAGCTTGTTTGCCATCACCCCACATGCTTCCTTCACTGTGCCCTTCTGTCCCACTCGCTCACCGGGGAAAGTTACTCCACGCTGCCCCCCTGCTGAGCGACTGGCGCTCAGTCTGATGGTTCACCACACAGACATGGACCCACTGCCCAGCTATAAGGCTCACTCTCCACAGACTAGTGCGACGTGTCTCTTCTTTTCTCTGTAAACGTTGGCAAACTTTCCTGATAATTGGAAGGTGCTGATTTTGGAGTACTTTAAAAATGGGTTTTGAATGCTGCATACTCTAGTGTTCCACAAAAGAAACTGAATGGGGTGTTGTCATGGTTAGCTGAACTGTGCTTTAGACCCCTTTGCAGTCATCTTTCCAGCACATCCCTCAGGTGACACTTAGCTTCCTTCCTTCAAGGTGAAACCCAGCGGTTCAACTGCTCTCTCACACCGGAGCTCTGATTTCCAGCCCCCGGCTCCTAGCTGTGTTAACATGACAGGCTAAACTGTATTTGGCACCTGGAAGAAACGTCCCTCCAGGCAGCCTGTGACCAGCAGCTAATTCAAGTGACACACAACAGCTTTAAAAAGAAAAGTGTTCTTGGTTCACCCGAAGGTACACAGCCATTGGCAGAGAGGGTTAAAAAAACGCCTGCCCATCTGGTCTGACATAAACTTCATCCTTTCTTTGCAAGTTTAGGAAGGTTCTGCTTAACCCAGACACCCTACATGTGGGCTAGGAGAAGCAGACTGCCATCTTGCATGCATTGCCTCTGTCTCTCTCCTGCATCATCTCCCCACTGGTGGCTGCTGCCCACTCATCCCCCTCCTCTCTAGACAGAGGGGTTTAACTATTTAATGTCCTTTTGATTTCAGGCACTAGCTTTGGAAAATAGACCAGGTAACCTGATAGGTGAGCAGTTCCCAATTAATCGCCCACACATTTTTCTCTTAAGGACCCTTGGTATTTTCTCTGGAGATAATTTATCTCTAGACTCATTCTGTTTCCTGCTTACTCTTTCTACTGGCCCTTTCTTATTTAACTCTGTGCAGGCAGTCAGAATAATAGCAAGCAAGTAAACTGAGGTACGTATAATATAGATATCTCCCTTGCTCTCCTCAGATGCAAATACTCCCAGAAAGGGATGAAGGTTTTCAAAAGAACAGCAGACAACATGCAAAAGATACTGCCTGGATAAGTAAATGGCCCCATTTCTATCCTGAATAGGTCTCCGGATGTATGCATGCTGGCGCATGGAATAATCTTCTGCACATGGGACATGTCAAAGGCGTTGACATAATAAAAGGCTTTAAGCAACGATCCCACTCAAGCCCTAACGTTCTCCCTACTGGAAACACATCACAATGTATCAAGTATGCTCCCCGTGCATCTGAGCTGTGCTTCGAGGGAGCTGGATCTAAACTGAACAATCCATTTACATACCCCACCTTCAGAGCAAGCAAATAGCCTTCCATCCAACCCGAACAAAATAGCGAACCTGCTTTAAACAGCAGGAATTTTACCCTCGCAAAGTTACTGCACAGACTTGGTCTGGAAAAGGAACGCTTTCTCCAGGGTTAGCAGGAGGCTGAGGGTACAAAGCACCTGTCTTGTTCTGATATACCCACTTTTTCCTCACTCATGCAGGTGGAGGAGGTTGGTCTCAAATGTAAACACTTAAATCTACAGCGTGAACTAGTCCTTGAAACAAATGAGTCAGGGGAAACTTATGCCCGAAGTTCCCGTTTAAGACACATTGCACGGGCAGTATCTTCCCTGGCTTTTGTAACGGTGGGTAAGGAAGTCAGACCCCTGAGCTAGCCTTGCCATAAAAGGCCATCACACACACACACACACACACACACACACACACACACACACACACACACACACACACACACACACACACACACACACACACACACACACACACACACACACACACACACACACACCACACACCCCCCCCCCCCCCCCCCCCCCCCCCCCCCCCTAGATGACTGGAAATTACTACGGTGCCCTGTGCAAAACATCGTTCACAGGGACAGATCAAAAGCTGATTAAATTCCAGCTACACAATTTCCAAAGTAGGAAGCAAAAGGAGTTCCTGGAGGATCCTATTATCTGTGAATCAGGGATATGTCCAGCAATCCGATCAAAGGGATGGATTACTATGACAAGTTTCATGAAAAGTTAGCTGGGACATTATGTTAGCTGAACACAGCAGATCTGGATTTTTAGTCCAGTTCCTTATCTACACAGATGAAGGTAGCCAGTGTTAACCTCAATCTGGGGGAGGCAGGGAAGAGCCTGTCAGTTGTACCTGTCACCAACACATCTTGTTACTTAACATGGATAGAAAAACCCTGGCTAAAAATCCAGCAAGTAGGCTGACAAGTGAGTTTCCTGATTCAGGACCAAACAACTTCCTGCTCATTAGATGCTCTATCAACCACCTCAGTCATCTACCAGTATACTCTCCTATGCAGGCTTTTTCCACCAAGAAGCCTGGTTCATCTGCTGACATGCTGAAAAGGTGTTGGACGGTGTGGGGTGAGCCTACAAACTGGCAGTTCTGACCAAGGTCTGACGAATGCTGATGGATTTATTACATGAATTAATATTCTGTAGAAATCTCCCGCTTCCTACTCATGGCTCAAACTGACTGTAGGCCTGGCATTTTCCCATCAGGATTTCTAGACTGAAATTTTTTCAGGACTTGGGTTTTTCTTGTTAGATACTTTTGCCAAACCAGAGTCGATAATTCATGGAAATACCAATGTAGGAATTTGCTTTCAAAACTGAACAAGACCCTCTGGAGTTTTCCAACGGGACCCATCTGGGTCAACTTAGAGATCTTTTCCAGAAAGACAGCACTTGACCAAAGACTCCACTCCACTTCCTGTACTTCCCAGTTAAAACAATGTCATACGCAGAATACCAGGTAAATGATGGATTCTAGTATGCCCGTGTATTTCTTCACTGTAGAACTCAGTTGTTTGCGGTACTGGGATGGTGCATGTGTTATAGACACTCATTTTGGACCCGCATTACACACCATTGGATTCACAATCAGTGGATGGTACGTCTAACCCAAACTCAAGAACAGAGCTAAGAGTCTAGCCTAAACATAAATAACAAAAGCAGCAAACCCGCTCACCCCTACAGCAAAAATGAAAGAATATCCCACCCTCCTCAGAAAATGCACTGCAAGCAAAGACCCTCGGCCTCTCGCCACCCACCCCAAAATAAAAGCATTGCAGCCTGGCCTGGAGGCCAGCAGACTCGGGCTATTTCACTCCTCGGAGGGCATTCCAAAGTTTGGGTCCCTTGAGGAAAAACTCTGCCTCCTGCCGCCTCATTCACAGTGATGGAGGTCTCATTCTAGCCCTTCTGCTGATCATAACTGAATAATATCATGCATCTGTGTGCTTCTCAGGATGTTCCACATACACCGCCGAAAACCTGTTCTGCAAAAACGGTAGTTGGGCCTTTATCAGAACCCTCTGCCTGTAAAGCCAGGTGTCTTCGTTACAAGTCTGTGTCAAGGACCCTGAGCCCCCCATAAAAACCTCGACAAGTGACTTAACTTTTCTAAACATAAAGGGTTGTGAATTTAGTCAAGCATTGGGACCTTGAAGGAGTAGAAGCAAGTGCTGAGTCCAACTGGGAAGCAGGGACTCTGCCCTCCCCAGTGGTCAGGTAAATAAACCTGGAATTCTTAAACTGCTGCACTGAACTTCCAACTACAACCTGAGTGTGTACAGTAGGGATTCCTGAGACTTCACTTGCACGATGGCTTTTCCTTTCCTGCCAAATCAACAGACTGAATGTAGGTATAGCTGGTGGCTCAACAGCCTTTGTTATGGCGTCTGGGTATCTCAGTCTGTAGGGTAGCAGAAGTGATAAACAAGCACATGTTGAACAAGTGTCAGGTCATCCTATTTATTTACAGCCCTGCTTTGAAAAACGAGGTACGTTCACTGAATCTAGTGCTGACTCTGGCTATGGCAATCCGAAAAGCTGATGTTTTCTGATGATCCGACTCATTCTTGTAGGACTGTAAAATACAAGGAGTTACCTGGCTTTTGGTAGAGGCCACAAATCCACTTACTTAAAGGGTAAATATTTGTTTTCTAAAAGGCATCGTGTAGTGAAAATCCAAAATGTGAGACTAAACGCGGCAGAGAACAGTGATGCATTGAGAGGTTTTGAAGCATATCAATGATTTAGCTGCATGAATGCCAACCTGGTTAATGGCAGACGAGCTGGGGAACATCAAGCTTGACAGTGCATTGCCGCTTCGTTGGTCTTCCGCTTTATATCCATACCTAAAGCACCTATCGCCATAATATCTGGGGGCTTGGGGAAAAACAGTCCCCTTTGGGAATTGAACCCACAGGCCGGGGTTCAATCCAAAGCAAGTGTTTTCCTTCCCTCATCATCTGTTCTTGCAACTGCCCCTTGTGCTCCTGGCTCCTTCCTACAACACTTGACTCTACAGTGCTCCTTTTGATGGCTTTGTGCACGATAAACAATTAACAATTCAGTGGAGTGTATACCTTAACACAAGCTGCTCCCAGTAACCTGGGGTGGGTACTGTGCCCAGCAGCCTAGCTTGCACCTTTTAGTGCATTCTGAGGTTTATGTGCACTACAGGCTGCCTGGAATCCATCAGACCAGTTGATCCCATCTAGGGGGACAGGGACCATTGTCAAAGGTGGCAGAGTTGTGTCTCCAAATCCTCTCCCAAGCAGGGGGCAAGA
The DNA here is from genome assembly GCF_026122565.2 of Emydura macquarii macquarii. Lineage (NCBI taxonomy): Eukaryota > Metazoa > Chordata > Testudines > Chelidae > Emydura > Emydura macquarii. The sequence goes on along the minus strand of NW_027132905.1, from coordinate 2,274,622 downwards.
GTTGTTGTCCTTCAGTATCTCTGATATAGTTGGAACTGTGTTAATTACAGCAAATAATTCCCAACCTGATCATGAGTGGTGACACCTGGGTTCCAGAACTTAGAATCATAGAAGATTAGGGTTGGAAGGGACCTCAGGAGGTCATCTAGTTCAACCCCCTACTCAAAGAGGACCAACCCCAACTAGAACAGATCTACACAAGACTTATTTGTTTGCAGAACAGATTCTTTGTGTACATGGGGCCTGTTTTCATTTCCTCTTTGTGCAATAAAAGTAACGGGCAGTGATAATTTCCCATAGTGATAGATTGTCAGAGATGGAAAAGGGTCCTAGAGAGCATCCAGGAGAACTTCAGTTTCCATACTGGATTATCTTACTCTCCTCCAACAAGGAATGGAAGAGCTGGCACTAGGCGTCAGCAGACAGGTAATCCTCATCGATGTTAAGTTTTAAATATGTTTAACAATGTGCTACGACTGAGCCTAGCCCTGGAGAATGGGGACCGCTGCGACTGAGGGTGGAGTGAATGGGGCTGGTGGGAACACAAATGCCCCTTTTTGTCATCGCACTCTTCAAACCCTGTTTCTCCCACCACAAGCCCTGAATTTGTCTCCTGAAAATGGAAACATCCTGGGGCAGGCCTGAGGTTGTGGGGTTCTTCCTCTGATGTGACAGTGAGCAAGATGTGAGGGCCTGACTAGCAAACCCTGGGTACGTCTACATGGCAACAGAAAACCAGCAGCAGCAAGTCTCAGACCCTGGGCCTGCTGACTCAGGCTCGTGCTCCAGCACTCAAAATAGCTGGGTCGACATTGAGTCTCAGGCTGGAGTCCATGCCGTGAAGCCCTGCCTCCTCACTAGGCTTCAGAACCCTAGTCCCAAGGTCTATACATTTATTTTTAGCACCGTAGCCTGAGCCCCATGAGCCTGCGTCTAGATCTAGGCTCTGAACCTCACTGCTGTGGGTTTCAGCTTGCCATGCCTTCAGACAGGAAAGCACCTTGGAGAAAAGCAGAGTTGGTATCACAAGGATTTTGAGTGGATGCATTAAAACTGAGCTCTCCGGGAAGGCAGCTGTGTGGCAGGCATATCTTTTTGGCCATTTATCAGCATCTAAACGAAAGTGTCCCCGTCAGATTTAAAGATCCGTGCAGATAGTGTTCTAACCAAAGTAGGGAGGCTTGGATGAGAAGACCATTATTACATCTGCAGAAGCATTAAGCTGCCTCCGTTCTGATGAATTTATGAAACATCGTGTCTCACCTCACTGCTGTTTGCACGAGGAGTTATTAGATCAGGCTGGTGATATGTACCCAAGGAAGAATGGATGTCTCCATTAAACTGTGTATTTTACAGCCAGCTACGTTTAGCCTTGCAGAGGGGCAAATCTCACAAAGCCCATGAAGATAAATATGCTGGAGTATACTGTAATTGTACAAGGCCTCCAGGCTTTTTCCAGATAGATTTTCAATCAATATATCATTGCATTTATGGGTACCCAGCATTTACTTTAACAGAGAGAGACAGCAAAAATACTTCCTTCCCCAGTAAGTGCTGAGGATCAGTACGTGAAACAAACATTTCATATTGTTTCACCAATGCAAAAGAAAAAAAAAAAAGGCAAAAGGGAATCAAATCTTTATGAAAAGTAATACACACCCTGGCACTGATTGAACCTGTTTCTCCAACAGCCTCCTATACCAGTGCATCCAGGGAGTACTATATCCTCGGGCCAGCAGAGGGAGACAAGAAAAAAATCCAGGCTCTTCTGTTGACATTACTTGCTCCATCATCTATCCTAGCGTTTCTCAACCAGGGGTTCATGTACCCCTGGGGGTACACAAAGGTCTTCCAGGGGGTACATCAACTCATCTAGATCTTTGCCTAGTTTTACAGTAGGCTACATAAAAAACACCAGTCAAGTCGGTACAAACTAAAATTTTATAGACCATGACTTGTTCATACTGCTCTATATGCTATACACTGAAATGTAAGTAGAATATTTATATTCCAATCGATTTATTTTATAATTATATGGTAAAAATGAAAAAGCAAGCAATTTTTCCGTAACAGTATGCTGTGACACTTTTGTATTTTTGTCTGATTTTGTAAGCAAATAGTTTTTAAGTGAGGTGAAACTTGAAGTACGCAAGATAAATCAGACTCCTGAAAGGGGTACAATAGTCTGGAAAGGCTGAGAACCAGCGATCTATCCCATGTGGTCTGCTCTGTTTCGGCAGCAAGAACAGGAGGAGTATTCTCTGCCAGCCAGCAACTATGTAATAGAAATAAGCTTTCCTCAGCCAGCTAGCATTAGAAAAGAAAAAACATCAGAAACGCCCTTGCCCCGAGGCCATACACAGAGAACGCCCCATCCAGTCCCCTGCCTTTAATAACGAGGATCAGTGGCATTTGTTGCAGGGGACAAGTAGTCTTTCAGGTATGCAGGTCCCAGGCCATTTACATGTTACTGACTGTGACAAACACTTTACATTCTACCCAGAGATCAACATGCAGCTACTGGAGATCGCAGAGCACTTGTGTCATGTAATCCCAGCAAGTTGCCTCACTCATTCTGCACCAGCTTTGGTCTCCCAAATGATATGAAGGCATCGACCCACGTAGAGCTGTCTTGAAGCTAACTGCCCACAGGAATGCATAAGGGTCACGGAGACCCCCTGGGTGTGGCATCCACCTACTAGTCTGCCAAAGATGTGAGATGTATGTACAGAAAAATGTGTAGTGTGTATGTACTACAAATTATGTGCAAGTCACCAAAAGGTGATCCACTGATTTCTGTAGGCAGGGAGGAAGAGATGCGTCTCTCGCTCCGGCTGGACATCTGCAAATTAAGTATTGTATGGTTCACAACAGATGCCCATTTACCGTCTGATCAAAATTGTAATCAATAGATTGCGGCAGCGGCAGGGAAAAACAAAAACAGCAGGGGTTATCCTCTTCTGGAGTAAGACAATGAAACTTGGAAACTAGGTGCAGATGAACTGCCAGTTATTCCTTCCCTTTGTGAGGACCAGCCTCCAGTGGGCTTGTTTGGCTGAGATCCTCTCTCATACAAACTGGTTGAAAACACTGGGACAAGAACTTGGGGTAAGCTACCTTATAGGGAATGCCTTGTTAGTTAAGTTTAGGCTCTAGAAAACATCTTATGATTTTGTTTTCTATGTAACTGTTTCCAATATTCTCACTCTCTATCACTTGAATTTCTGTTCCTTGATGATAAACTTATTCTTCTTTTCACTAAAGCTATATCTAAGTACTGTGTGTTGAGTAGAGTGGTTATCCTGAGTCGAATCTTGCAAGCTGGTGAGTACTATTCCATTGAGAATAGCAGATCTGAGAATTCAGTGGACAGGAGCTGGGCACTCCAGAGGGATGCCCAGAGAACGCAGGGTTTGGTGAGTGCCCATCGCTAACCTGTACTCAGAGTCCTGCAGAAACCTGGCAAGTACTTGTGTTACCAGAGGCTGGTGGTTTCAGGAAGCTTATCCACAGCAGACTCAGCTGCTTCAGGCTAAGGGCAGGTGATGACCAGATGCCTCAGAACCCTGGGTATCCCTGGGAAGCGTCAATGGCCTGATAGTGCTTGCTCATGTCCATTCCATGTCAAGTGTGCGTGTGCCATCTGTACCGGTGCCAGAGATTTTTCCCTCAGTGGTCCCATAGGGCTGGCTCTAGCGCCCTCCGCAGTGGTGCATGTATGTGCTGGTATAAGGGGCGCTGCCACCCTCTCTTCCCCAGTTCCTCCTTGCCACCCGTGAGGTGGTACCACCTCAGCAAGCAATACTACCAGTGGCTTCATCTGTAGCTTTAGTGTATATAGTTTTAGATAAGTCAGTTAGAGCTTGTAGTTAGTCCCGTGGGGACATAGCCCCAGGGACGGGGCATGCCTCAGTCCCCAGGCTTCAAACCATGCGCTTCATGTAAGAAGCTCATGCCTGTGAATGATCCTCACCAGAGCTGCTTAAAGTGCCTGGGTGAGACCCTCATTCAAGATAAGTGCAGGATTTACAGAAACTTCAGGCCCGCACTAAAAAGAACTGGGGCATCAAGTTAAGAGTGCTTCTGATGGTGTCTGCACTTAGACCGGACTCAGAGCCTGGCCCCTGAGACTCCATGCCCAGCACATCAGCACTGACTGAAAGCGCCCCGCTGGCACCGAGTTCATCCCAGCACCAGTCACCATTGCCAGTGCCGAAGAAAGTGGCACAAAAAGCTGCACACCACAAGAGAGCACTCCCCGGCCCCTAAGAAGGACAAACAAGGAGCAGGGGATGAAGACCTGCTCAATCGATCCAGAAGTCGATGCTGTAAAACCACCCCCTCAAGTGGCGCAGTGCTGCATTGACAGGAACACGGTTCCCATCGGCCCAGTGCAGTGGAGATGCCGCGCAGAAGGGAAGCACAGCAGTCTATAGGAATTACGCAAGCTATTCTGCGTAGCTTGTATAACTCTCGTCGACTGTCGCCAAATTGCCAGGTAAGTGTAGACCAGGCCTCAGACCCATGCAGGTCTGCTTGTCTTCCCCAGAATTCAAGTCGGCTACAGCCTCGCCCATTAGAGCTCCCAGTCCTAACCAGGACCCACATCTGATTCCTGGGAGTGGTAGGGGGGCCAGGCATCTCACGGTACCATCCATGGCTTTTCAAATGGCCAAAGGTTTACTCTCGCTCCCCATGCCTTGGGAAGAGACCTCTGCACCAGGATCCTGTGCCAGCGCAGTTGGTTAAGAGTGTGTCCAAGAGCAAGCCCACAATGGGGCCGCCACAGAGATCCCTAATATCATGATGCTGCTTCCAACCCCTCTTCGGTCACTGACATCCAACAGCAGTTGCCAGGACCCCATTATCAGTCCCCGGAGAACAGCCACCGATAGCCAGATGCCCAGTACTGATCTCCAGACCCCCGGTACCAGTCCTCAGAGTCTCGATGCAGGTCACCAGTCTCAGCACTGATCCCCAGAGTGGCGTCACTGGTCTCCAGAGGACCACTACCAGTCGTTGGATCACCATCATCAATCCCCAGATGCTCGGCACCTTTCTAATACAGCTGATGCCTGCTTTGGAACCTTTCTGTCTGAAGCAAGAAACAGGATTTTTTGCATACACAAACTTGCATCAGATCACTGAAATCCTCCTTCATCTTTGCAGCTGTCCCCAATCTAGTGCAATTTTGGTGCTTGACAGCACACACAAAGATGAAACAGAATTTCTTCGCCAAAGATCATACAGGTTCTACAACTTTTTTAAGATTTAAAAAAAAAAAGGGAGAGCAAAATTGCTTCGGAGCTAATGTACTGAAGGAAACATCTCTTCCGTAGTCCAATAACTACACCAACTATGATGCACATTAAACTAGAAAAGCCTCTTTGGTATTGGTATCAGCAAAGGATTCCTCTTAGGCTTGCGCTGAGATGTACAGAACTTCGTACAGTGAGTTTTGTGATGCAGCCACTTGGAGCTTGTCTCCCCTATAAATTATTACTCAGGCTGATCCCTAGAGTAAACTGCAACTTTTTGTATCCAGGAGCAAACATTTGGGGAGTGAGTCCAGAGTAGTTTTTATAAATGTGTTAACTGGCAGTTGACCAACTCGAAGTTAAAAACTATAATCTATGTATGCCTCCTTCACAGCATACAAGACTGATATACTGCCTACCCTTTTATCTAACCTAAACATGCAAGTAAAATGAAAATTATGGAAAGTAAATAAATGTAACTTTTTAATTTCTCCCAGAGTAAGACTGCCCTATGACCCCGCTCTTATTGGTTGCTATATCCCACAAGTACCATCCAGACCAGTGGATGAGAGAGACTAGATTTCTTAACCTGTCCCTTCTATTTCTCATAATGGGAAGGGAATGCACTGGTCTGGACAAAGCCCCAAAGCCACATATCCAGATGTGTTGGGTACAATTAAGTTTGTATTTAATTTAATTCTATTAATTCTTTCATCTTCAGTGGAGGTGATGTTGTTTACCTGGTTTATGTCATTTCAGCTTTGGAAGTCCTGGGATCAGAGCGTCTGCCACAGCACGAGTCTAAACTCAAAGGATGGAAGTGGGGAAAAGTCTAAGCTGCTATCTCCATTGTGGCAGAATGGACCTATGAGCAAGTCCACACCATAAAGAGAAATACAAATTACAAGTAAGGACACAGCTAGCCTCTTTTCTGTACTGCCTCTGTTTTAACACGGGTTCAGCCTCACTAGAGCATTGCACAGGGCTTTGGAGAAAATCCTGCTCTGTGTGTTAGATGAGGGAATAATTTTATTCTACCCATGCAGGCTGCCTCTGGCATAAAAAAGCAGTGTAGAAAAAAGTGAAGATCCCAGCCCCATGAGGAATGGAGTAGATGTTTTTCTCCCCCATACTATCGCGGGGTAGCTCGGCATGTTGTTTAATGGTTTAAGGTTTGGAATGATTTAAAGGAGCTGAGCCTGGGCCTTTCACTCCCTCATCTCTTGCGGCAGCTGTAAAGGAACTGCCTGAGGCCCACCTGTAAGGGTGTGTGTCCTGGCCGGGGCTGGGAGTCTCGGGTCATTCTTGTCAGGGGCTAGGACAGGTTGGGAACTAGTTGGGGAGGTCGTGCGCGCAGACAGCTGCTGCTGATGATGCAGGGAGGAGTCACCAGAGATAGTCGGCTCCTTCCAGGGGCGGTGGGGGGGGGGCTGTTGTTAAGGCAGCGGGTGGGATGCAGCGTGCAACGACTAGCCTCGGGTCCCTGCAACACCCCTTCATGTGTTACTGCGCCTGCGCCTCCCTCCTCCCAGAAATGAGAAGGGGGTTTGGGGGGGGGGGGTGTCTATGGGTCTGGCATCGTCTCAGGGCCGGGCCAGGTCCCGTCTACGGGGCAAGCTTCGGGCTGCGCCGCCTCCTGGCCCCCGTTACACGTGGCCGGCTCAGGCTGCCCTGGCGCTGGGGGCACTGGATGGGGCGACGCGGGGACCCCGCCGTCCAGGGCCGCGGGACCAGGCCCGGTGCGCGGGAGCGGCCCTGGACAGCGGGGCCCTGAAGAGACCGGGGGGGAGGGGCCGGGTACCCCCCTTCGCCCCGTGCCCCCCCCTTCACCCCGGTCACCCGCTGGGCCTGCTGGGACAGGGGCCCCGCGCTGGGCCTTCCCCAGGGGGCGGCCGCCCGGTACCGCGAGGGAGGGGCCCGAGGCCAGGCCTCCTGCGGGCTCCCTGCTCTGCTCCGACCTGCTGCGTCGCCGACGCTGTCGGTTGCCCGGTCGGTCAGTCAGCGCCCACCCCTTCCGCCGGAAGCGGCCGCCGGCCTCAGCCTGGCAACGGGGACGGGCAGCCGCCTCCGCCAATAGGGTGCGCGAGCGGTGCCGCCGGCCAATGCGAGCGCGGGGGGGGGCGGTACTTCCGCTGCCAAAGAGGCGGGGCGGGGGCAAGGCAGGTTTAGCGTTCGGGGTCCCGGCTCCCCGCTCGCGGCGGCGGCGCTGGCGCTTCGGGGGGCCCGGCCCGCCCTGCCCTGGCCTCGGCAGCGAGTGGGGTGCGGGGGCCCGCCCTGGGCTGTCGGCTCCTCGCCCGGCTGGGCCCAAGGGGGGCTGGAGCCCCGGGGCGCCGCCGGCTGGGTCTGGGGGGCCCGTGAGGAGGAGGGGCGCCGCCGGCTGTGTGTGGGGGGCCCGGGAGGGGGAGGGGCGCTGCCGGGTGAGAGTGGGGGGGGGAGTCCCTGAGGGGGAAGGGCGCTGCCGGGTGTGGCTGGGGGGGCCCGTGAGGGGGAGGGGTGTGGCTGGGGGCTCTTGGGGGGAGGGGCGCTGCCGGGCGTGGCTGGGGGGGCCCCCGGCGGGGGGTGCTGGCGGGGCTCTCCGTGCCGGGGTGGCCGCCTCCCCCCTTGGGAGGCCCCGGGTATCTCGCTGCTGCTACCTGCCGGGCGGGGCTGGGCGATGAATGGTTTCAGCACCGAGGAGGACAGCCGGGACGGGCCCCCCGCGGCCCCCTTTTACGGCCAGAGCTGCTGCCTGATCGACGACGGGGAGCGCTGCGTCCGCCCGGCCGGCAATGCCTCTTTCAGCAAGAGGATCCAGAAGAGCATCTCCCAGAAGAAGCTCAAGCTGGACATTGACAAAAGTGTGAGGTGCTGCCCCTGGGTGGCTCCCCTGCGGTGGAAGGTCGGGGGTAGCCTTTGGGCTGCAGAGAGGGGTTCGCTCAAGTGCTTTGCAAGCTCATTGTGCCCCTGCAGCGCGCTCTCTTCTGGGGTGGAACCCAGCCCCTGCGTAACAGCGCGCAGCAACACCCCGCAGCCGTTTGGGACACACCTGCAGCGCTACCTGACGCTGCACGACTGTTCGCACCAAACTAAAGATAGACGTTGTGCGTTAAACGGTGCAAAACGCTTTTATTTAGCTACATGGGCAGTGTTTCAGACACCGGATAGATGATGCTAGGTTCTCCCCCGCCGCTCCAAAGGAATAGGAATTGTAGCGATGTGTGTAGGGTATACGTAGTGTGACACTTTATTTAAATGTGTAAAATGGTTTGGAATAGAGCTCGCAAAATAATCTAATTACTAATGTCCTAAAAGAAGTCGGCGGAAGAGGAAAAGGTCTGGAAGAACAGATACAGATCTTCAGCTGGTGATTAAGTGAGCGTTCCAGAGGGGTAGCCGTGTTAGTCTGTATACAGCAAAAACAACTGCATCTGCCAACTGCATCTGAGGAAGTGGGCTGAAGCCCACGAAAACTTACGCCTGCTGAAATTAAATTTTATAGCGCTAGTAAAGCAGTGAGAGATTTAAAAAGATTTTCAGATAGTAGGTGCTATGGGGAGAAGCATCTCGCATGCTGGTGAGCACATTTTGTGGAAGGATGGAGAAAAGTCTCACTTTCTCTTAGTTTTGGAGGCAGTAGTACTGTTTGGTGCCTGTGAATGCTACCATTACTAAAGAGAACAAGTTTTAATTCTACAGATCCCTACTAGTTGGGAGGTATTTACATAAATCAAGCATTCCCATGAAGCAATAGTTTAAAAACTGTCACATCTGACTGAACAGTGTAGACAGCCATTTTTTAAATGAAAAATTGCAAGCTTGTTTATTGGTTGGCATCTAGCAGTCCTGTCTGCTGCCAGCCAATTAGTGATAAGGTTAAGTGACATCTGTCAGTCAAGCCTATAAATGAAACCCTCACTGGGCGGAGGATACATCTGAGCTCAGCAGCCATAGAGAAAGTTTCTATCTAAAGAAACTTCATCAACGTAAGTCTCTCTTCCATCAGAATTTTTTTACCTACGGTTGTTAAAAATAACCCATAAGATTAGGACAACTGAAAGAAATTAGAAGTTAATTTGAGTTTACTTTGTCCATTTAATGGCATATTGCGTATGGTCGGTTTCAGTGTTTCTCATATTTGTGAACGTCTTTCACACAACAGCAAGGGGGAAAAAATCACTTTAAAGACACTCAACTTGAAATCTAGTAAAAAAAAAAAAAAAAAAAATTTTTTTTAATCAAATATTTCACCTGTCCAGAGTAGTACCCCTGAAGATTTCTAATGTTAATAATATTTTCCTGTTTTTTAAGGAATATTTTCTTTCCCTTGTTACATGTGAAAAAAGCACTGAAGTGAAAGGGGAAACCAGACTAATGAAATAACTATACAGGCAGAAAGGATGAAACTAATTATGTTTAGAGTGCTTTCAAGTGCACAGATTGTGTGGTACAATTGAAAGGCATCTATACTGGATTAGCATCAACTCATTTCCATCATTTACCGTCAGTTTTGAGAATGTCCGTTTTCATTAGAAAACGCCACCCTTAACTTTCATATTGTGGTGAACTTTTAGAAAGAGGCTCTTCTGTATGAAAAGCAGTTAATTAGTCTGCTCTCTTCTGTGCTTTCATAAGGGGTTCAGCCCTGATTCTGAAAACATGCACGTTCGTAATCTCACTGACGTCAGTGGGACTACTTGTACACATCAAGTAAACACATGCATGCATTTTCACAGAATTAGAACCTTATTCTTCACAGCCCAGCTACTGCTTAATCCAGAACTGAAGAGACGTGATCCTGTAGAGAATTCATCCTGTATTTTGTGACATTTGATTGCTTTCGTGAAAGTGAATGTGACATCACAAATTCAGCCTTATTACTAGAGATTGAATTTCAGCTCGGGCTGTTAGGAACCCTTCGTTTTCCTCTGTCTCTTCTTAGTCCTAGCCATTCATATAATGAGATTATTTCTATCATTCACAAGTATGGAATCAAATCCATGATTTAAAAGAAACCAGTTATCTTGCTGTTAAATGTAGTGCAGCAAATGTGTCCTGTGTATTATTGCTTTTTAATTGACTGTAGCCTCATACAGTTTTTTATACAATGACTATTGTGATTGCTTCCTCCCCACTTTTGACTCTTAGGTAAGGCACCTGTACATTTGTGATTTCCACAAGAATTTCATTCAGAGTGTCCGAAACAAAAGGAAGAGGAAAACTAGCGATGATGGAGGAGACTCTCCTGAGCATGAGACAGATGTCCCAGAGGTAAGTGCTTACAAAAGCAGACATTGGCTTCTGTTGTCAGTGTCTGCCATGTTCAAATTCCATGGACCTTGTTGTCTTGGGGGAAAGGTGTACATCCTCCCAAGTTCATGAAATAGAAGAACCTTGGGCATTTGAGTGCTTTCGTATAGCTGTAAAGACTATCCTTCGTTCACTGAAGTTGCAACTTAGTCTAAATTCTTATAGAAGTAGCAGTGTCGTCGAGAATAATTTTTATATTGAAGGAGATGATTCTGATTTGTTTCCTGAGCATAATCCATTTTCTTTCTTCACCCTGCGATGACCCAGTTCCTGGCTTTACTAGATTTCTTCTCTATGCCTGTCCACTTAGAACTTTCTATAAAAGGGGAATTGTAAAGATTTGTTGAGAATAGGCCTAATAATAGATTTTTCAGTTCAGTGGCGAAACCACACCCAAAAAAACCTAATTTTTTTTAACAGAAATGTTTTGGTTTTTTTCACCAAAACGAAAACAAAAATAATTGTTTTGGGTCAAACAGAATGTTTAATTGGAACCCAAACTCATATGTTTTTGGTTTTTGTTACATTTGTGGAGTGTTACCCTTTTTAACACTTTTTTAAAAACCAAATTTCAAAACAAACGTTTTTTATATTTTTAATACTTTTTTATTCAGCTGAAAATACTCACTGAATTTGATCAAGAATTGGGAATAGTTTCAGTTGCCCTGAGACTGAATTTTTTTTTTGCAAATGTATTATTCTGTTGAAAAATCTTATCTAGCTCAAGCAGAAAGCACCTTAAACAGCAAGTGTAAGGGGGGATATTCAGCATATACGCTGTTCAAAACTTAGCATTTAAAAAAAAAAATTAACGCACATCAAGTTTCACTGCATGGTTCTGATTGGTGCCATAACCAGCGTGCATCATTCTGGGATGTCATAGCTTTCAGAAACTCCGCTGTGATAATGGAATCAGCCCATGTGGGCTTAACTAAGTAACATTCAAGGATGTTATACAGTTTTGAGATATGTACAATATTTTTTACATGCCAGAGCAGCATTATTTAATAATGCTTCTCAAATCATGAAACATAATAAATTATAAAATCTTCAAGACAAGAGCCACATAATCTTATCCAATCTAATTTCTCTATTCCTCAATTTCCCCATCTGTAAAATGGGGTTAATGATACTGACCTCCTTTGTAATGTGCTTTGAGATCTACTGATGAAAAGCACTATATAAAAGCTAGATGATATTATTATTTGTACCTTGGGCATTGAGTACACTTTTAATAAATTGAAATAATTGCTTAACACAGCCTTTGTGGGCAGGCTCATTTTCTTTAGTGGTGTTTCTGGTATTTCCGACATCCTACAAAGTTGCTTAGTTAATACAGGAGCCAGCTGGCAGGATGTCATAGTTCCTAAAAACATTAGTAATAACAAAATTAAATTTCTGTGCCATATGCCGCAGATAGCAAAAGTTAAGTGACATTCAACACGTAATTTAAAACATTACGAGGGAGTTTTGCAATTTATATTTAATGTTAAAGTTCCCTTCATCTGGTCCTGCTTTTAACAGAACTTCCTTTTGTTGTTGTTGAAGCACACACTTTCTGCCTGCTCTTTGTCCAGTTATTTTTCACTCTCTCTCTGTAGAAATTGTGCATTTACATTCTGAAATATCCCTGGATGAGTTCATTCCTTCACAGTGCCCTGAAACCCAGCAGTTTCTGACACGAGTCATTTGCTCAGTGGGCACGAAGCTAATATTGCAGCCACAAGTTTTTAAACTCTGTAGGAACCACTGGGAATTGTAATGAGTACGATTTCTGTTGTAGCAAAGAACTCTATAATTCTTAGTGTGGTTTGCCTCTGAAAAACAACTCTGTAAAAATGGCATTGGGGAACTCTTTGTGTGTAAATGACCTGCTTATCAAATTCACTCAGCTTACAAGTAAAAGGATTGTTCAGGATGCAGAGGTGTAATTGAGAGCAGAATTTGGCCTTATAACTGGAAATTGGCTAACAATTCTGTTGATAATCTATGAGCCAGAACAGAATTTCTCTCCCCTGAGGCTATTTTGGCTCTGCAGCATTAACAAGAGTAAAAAATAGACTTATATTTGACACTAAAGGCAGCAGATGTGGCTCTGAATACAGAGAGCAGTCCTGTTGAGTTAGTAAGTGCCATTTTGAGAGACTCTCCTCAGATACATCTGCATACCAGTCATCCTGCATCTGTTTTTCAGGTTGACCTGTTCCAGCTGCAAGTGAATACGCTACGACGTTACAAAAGACATTACAAGTTACAGACCAGGCCTGGCCTCAATAAGGCTCAGCTAGCAGAAGTAAGTGAGGGTGCGGGGAGTTGCTTTTTATAACAGAAGAAAAATATATTTTTCATTCCCCTGATTATGCATACATTTTCTGGACACAAGTGACTGCGCTGATTCTATCGCTAGCACTTACCAGATGCTCTGCTGCAGATTTCCAGTCAATTGCCCCAGCGGAAGGCTATAAGCATATTCTCCTTCCCATGAGAAGGATCTTGAGGAGCATTTTGCAGTAGCTGTTTTGTTCTCCTTTCTTCCCACCCTGTTAATTCATTAAAAAGTGAATTATTAATGATGGCACAATGAATAGAATCACAATATGGACTCTCTTACTGTCCTGTGGGTTTACAAATTTTCAATTTATTAGTTGGTGACAGCTGTGAAACCAAACTCCTGACACCTGTTCTAACAGAGGGACAAGGTGGGTGAGATAATATCTTTTTATTGGACCAACTTCTACTGGTAAGAGAGAAGCTTTTGAGCCACACTGAGCTCTTCTTCAGGTCACCCAATGAAGAGCTCTGTGTGGCTCAGAAGCTTGTCTCTCTCACCAACAGAAGTTGGCCCAATAAAAGATATTCCTTTGTTCATCTTGTCTCTCTAATATCCTGGCACCAACATGGCTATCACTACATTGCATACAACATGCTCCATCAGTCATTTAAAATGTCATGTTTTAGTTTTTCTCCATTCTCTACCTAAGGCAATTGAGCTGTAGTTCTTCATATTAAAAGCAGACTCACTTACCCATTCCTTTCCTTCTCTCTTTCCTCCCATGATCCTGATATACCTTGCTTTCCTAATAAATCATGCTTCACCAATCTATTAGAATTCTTTGAAGGGGTCAACAAACATGTGGACAAGGCTAATCCAAGCCTTTGACAAAGTCCCTCATCAGGGCTCTTAAGCAAAATAGGCAGTCATGGGATAAGAGGGAAGGGCCTTTCCTGGATCGGTAACTGGTTAAAAGACAGGAAAAAGGGTAGGAATAAACTGTCAGTTTTCAGAATGGGGAGATGTAAATAGTAATATTCCCCAGGGATCCGTACAAGGATCAGTGCTGGTCAACATATTCATAAATGATCTGGAAAAAGGGGTAAACCAGTAAAGAGGTGGCAAAATTTGCAGACAGTACAAAGCTACTCAAGACAGTTAAGTCCAAACGAGACTGCGAAGAGTTACAAAGAGAATTCACAAAACTGGGCAACAAAACAGCAGATGAAATTCAGTGCTGATAAACGCAAAGTAATGCGCGTTGGAAAACATCTTCCCGCAAAATGATGGGATCTAAAGTAGCTGTTACCACTCCAGGAAGAGATCTTAGAGTTGTGGCTGGTTCTCTGAAAACACCCGCTCGATGTGCAGCAGCAGCCAAAAAAGCTAATGGTGTTAGGAACCATTAGAAAAGGGACAGATGTTAAGACAGAAAATATCATAACACCGCTATATAATCCAGGGTACACCCAACCTTGAATACTGCGTGCAGTTCTGGTTGTCCCATCTCAGAAAAGATACATTAGAATTGGAAAAGCTACTGAGAAGGGCAACAATAATGATTAGGGGTATGAAACAGCTTCCATATGAGGAGAGAGTAAAGACTGGGACTTCTCAACTTGGCAAAGAGACTGCTACGAGGGGATATGATAGAGGTCTATAAAATCATGAATAGCATAGAGAAAATGAATAAGAAAATGTTATTTATTCCTTCACATACCACAGGAATCAGGGGTCACCCAATGAAATTAACAGGCAGCAGGTTTAAAACAAACAAAAGGAAGTGTTTCTTCACACAACACACAGTCAGCCTGTGGAACTCCTTGCCAGGTGGTGTTGTGAAGGCCAAAAGTATAACTGGATTCAAAAAATAATTAGATACATTCGTACAGGGTAGGTCCATCAATGGCTATTAGCCACGGTGGTCAGGGATGCAATCCCATGCTCTAGGTGTTCCTCGCCTGCCAGAAGTTGGGAGTGGGTGATGGGATGGATCACTCAGTGGTCACCGATTCTGTTCATGCCCTCTGAAGCACCTGGCATTGGCTGCTGTCAGAAGACAGGATACTGGGCTAAATGGGCCATTGGTCTGACCTAGTATGGCCATTCTTAATAAGCCATTAAAGAGCTGTCTCCTCCTTCAATCCTCCACTTGAGATGAGTTTTGGTAGTTCTTTTATACCAGCAGTGCTGCAGATAGAATATCCGTTGAGGACACTACACATAATATTCAGGGCAATTCTGCTTCAGGCCAATGTTACAGAATCCCCAATCCTGCCCTGATTTCACCTGAATGTGTTCCTGGAGAAGGTCTGCTCTCAGCTCAGATTAACCTTACTTCTAAGGAAATTGCACTCTGTTTCCTGCAGACCCACAACTTTTACTACCATACAGCACCCAAAGTTCTGTCAGCTTTGTCAAATGTTTTGTTGCTCATTTTCAAAGTAGAGTACAGAATTAATGTTTATAACGTTGTACCATGTAGTGCATGGAATAATAGGGTTAAGGGTGGGATGTAATCCTCATTTGTACGCCGTGTATTTGTAGGGTTCCACCTGACTAGTAAGTAGTCGTTCAACTACCTCTCGCTGTCCAGGACTATGTACTTAAGCACATTTACATTAGTGTCCCCAGCAAAACTATTATGCAAGCAGAGATTAACCTTCAGGAGAGCCTAACTGAAAATTGTCACACACTTCCCAGATTTCCTGTGAAGTTTGAGCAGCTTTGACCCTACGCTGGATCCTCGTCCAGCTCCCTTGCTTGAATCACTTCTGCCTGAGGCTCTTAGACACCTGCTTCTAACCCACCGTAAGGAAAAATCAAACTTGCATAAGTCGTCTTGGAGTGATTCATATTGTTCAACCTGCATCAAAAGCCAGTTCTGGAGTTGTGTTGGGTACTGAAAGAGATGTTTCCACCATAGGAGAAAGCACATCTCCTAGTCCTGCCCCAACAAGTCTTTTTAGATTTATCCTCTGGATGAGAAAAGCAACCTAACCGTCCAGGGTTTCTGCCAAAGTTTGAGGTAGCAGCCCTAGCTTTTTTCTGTCATGGATCCCCTTTTAGTTCCTTTGATGAAAGCTTCCCCAACATGTTTTAATGTGGACAAAGGTCCATTGAAGCTGCATTGCTTACATTACCAAACCTCTACCTCTTTTGGATCACATAGTGAAACTTGGCAATAGCTTTCTGTCACCCTTATTTAAAATATTGAGTTCTGGGGAAACTCTCTCCAGGCAAACTTGGTGTGGAACGGATTCAGGGGGTGGTTTCTACTAATAACTAAAGAACTAGTCTATTGTAATTCTTTCTTAGGAAAGGAGGACTTCCTGGCTTCCAAATTCCACTTGTGAATTGGCCGCTGAAATTGTTGATCTAGCAAGACAGCTCTCTGCTCACATGCACGTACTAGCTATAGCGAAGGGGTAAATGAGGACTAACTGTTCAAATCAGTGCATGTTTGCATAAAAGTGTGTTTCACTTGACAGCCTTAAAATCAATGTCAGGATGAACAAAAATCAGACTGTAGCTCTGCTTATTTCTGCATTTAATTCAAGAACTTGCCTTTTTTTTTTTTTTTTTTTTAAATGTTTAGACCATTAGCCGCCACTTCAGAAATATCCCTGTGAATGAGAAGGAGACACTTGCTTACTTCATCTACATGGTGAAGAGCAACAAGAGCAGGCTGGATCAGAAATCAGAAAGCAGCAAGCAACTAGAATGAAGATTAGTTGGATTTTGGATGAGAATAAGTGTGATATTGAAGGAACAGATGATGTCGTTTGCATTTTAAGCCTATAAAAACTTTTAAACTATATTGTAATCTTTTTTAAATGTGATGTGTGTGAATGACATAATATAAACACTCTTGGTCAGGAATATCTGAAAACATGCATCCAACATGTCTAAGAAGACTTTCTTCCCATTTCCAAGCCAACGTTGGAATGAAGGAATAAAAATCATAGGAAGAATGAAAGGTATCAAGTAGGACCCTGTGACTTTGTTAAAGTGATTATGGAAACCTGCTTCTGAATGTGATTTACGTCATGAGTAAAATAAATTCAGAGGTCTGTCTGCATTGCAAAACCACCACGCAACACACTTTGGCGCAGGACTGGAACAGCAGTGGAGTTATAATTCAGAATCAAGGTTCATGGGCCAGAAGTTTGTATGGAGCTTGCTCCTGACCTGAACGCACACCATCTTGCCCTGAGTCAGTGCCACAAGTCCCAAACTTCTGTGAATGCTACAGTTCACCAAATCCACTTCAATGAATGCTATCTGATTGGTTTGAAAATGGATTTCTCACTTTATGTAATATGGAAACCAAATTGATGCTGCCAACCTTACCTTATTTAAAATCTCATTGAATTGAATTGAATTGTTTTCAGAATTTGAGAATGTCTGCATTTTCTGGACTTGCGGTATTTAGACAAATATTGTGAATGGATTCATTGGTTGGATCATGTTGTTAGAAGTGCCCCGATTAATTCACTGAAGTCGTTGTTGTGTCTCTTGAATTCTAGGCTCGGAGATAGGTGAAGAAATGGCTTACGGCACCAGCCTTTAGCCTCGGTCAGATCAGGTGACTTTATTCTCAATCTGGTCTTCAGCGGGTTCACATCACAAAACTGCTACACAGATTGGTCTGATTTCCAGTCTCGGTTTCAGATAAACAACAACAGGAGCAGTAGTTGTGTCACCAGTGTACTAACAGGAGCGTATGCAATGTTTGGACAGCATCTGCCTGCACTGTCATTCATGGTGGACAGTGTCCAAGAACTCAACTTTCATAAGTGTTAAATTGACGTTTCCGAGGAATAGTGCTGCTCGTAGAATGGCACACAGTTGTCCTTTGTCACTGTATATTTTAAACATAAAGTTAAAATAACTGATTTTTGTCATTTGAAGCCAAGATATCCTTGCAAATCTTCATAGCCGAAACAAAATTGGCAAAAGATACCTAAAGAGGGTTGTGACTTATCATTTTCCAATGACCTCAAATTCAATTCAAGGTAATCTTTGTGATTTAAAACACCACTCTGCTCCCCCACTGTTTTAATTTTTTAGGCTTTATTCTGTTCTAGGATGCCAGGACCCCACTTGAAGAGCATATATGCAAACAAGCCCTAAGCAGCAAATTGAACAGTGGGGAACTTTGGTTAGCATTTTTCAGCTGTGGGTTTGATTTGTGCAAGACAGACAGTTCATACAATAGCTTCTTGAAAACTTAAGTTTTCCCAAGGTATCTTCAAGATAATTAGGGTCATCACTCTAAGCAAACTGAGTTTATTTGGCGGCCTTTGAAGTGTTTTGCTTTGAAGTGTTTTGCTTATGTTCCAAATATTTGTTGAAGAAACTTCAGCCTTTTTAAAAAGTCCAATGTCATGCAGAAAATATTTATAGTCCTAGGGATGTTCTATTTTAATCTGATGCATCTCTGAGGGATGTAGGTTGTTTCAATTGTCCTCACAGACTCCAATTTAGTATGACTTTTAAGAACCTTTTACTATTTATATCAGAGAGTCTGTCTACACTGCAGTTAAAAACCCGTGGCTGGCCCGTGCCAGCTGACTCGCACTCGTGGGGCTAGGGCAAGGGGCTGTTTAATTGCGATGTGGATGAGTGAGGGGCCCAGAACTCGCCTGAACCCAAACATCTGCAATTAAACAGTCCCACGGGAATCAGCTGGCCCGGGCCAGCCACAGGCGTCCGATTGCAGTGTAGACATATCCTAAGGCGATTTGACACAAACAGTGAAGAAGTGCATGGAAGGGTGAGAAAATGTCTCGCATCAATAAGTCTGTTCATTATTCTGGTCCCTCCCTTATTGAAAGGATGAAATAAAAACCCTGTATCGGTCAAATGATCTGCTTTATATAATTCAGGACAGGTACCTAGAAGGTGTATTCTCTGACTGCATGATTAACTTCAGAGTTTGTGTGCATGCAACCGGATGCATAAGTGATAAGGAACAATCAGTCTTCAAGTTCTGAGTAGGTTATCACCTCATCCTAACTTCCAGACCAAAATTGTAAAAATGTAATTTGTTTGGTTTTGTGGGGGGTGGGGGCGGGGTTTAAGAGCAAATAATTGGTTGCAGGGTTTTAGCAGCCAGCAGCGAATTGATTGATTCTTTACAATGGAAATATGGTGGCAGGTTCCATCTATTCAGGTGTATTCATTGGAACGTTTTCTGTGCAGAGGTGGGATTCAGGAAATTTTTCTGAACTAATCAAGTCATATCAAATTTGATGGTTGTTTTCACTTAAGCAATTAATAAATAATCTTATGCTAAGGGGTGGTGATGGAAAGATGTTTACCAGCCATTAGCAGGAGTGTATAAGGTGGAGAGGTTGGAGGAGGGACACCAAAGAAGCAGTGCAATCTTTGGTTTTCAGATCCTTTGGATCCCATTGCCTTATGAACACTTGCAGATGCCTTGTTTTCTTGTTCTCAACTCAGCTAGAGGAACAAGCCTGGATCATAAGAGAGCAAATGTCTTGTTGGAGGGACTGGTCACTCATGTGGCTCCCCACGCTAGAAACTGACATCACACGTCAATTCAGCAGCAATATCCATGATCAGGGTGCCTGTGGTTCTCAGAGCATTTAGTGTTTAATAACCAGAAATGCAACAATGCAATTGTTCTGTGTAATGCCATTGTGTGTGTTTGATTATGCTGCATGCCGATTAAAGATGGATTTTTAAATCCACTGTTTTTTAAATCTTTAATAGCAAATATCTTTTTTCAGCCTCAGAGGTGTGAAAGCTGAGGTAGCAGAATTTTTCAGCACGTAGATGAGGTTCGTTTAAGATGTAGGAGAGCAGAATTACTTTGCTTGACATGGTTCATTCCCACAAGTTGAAGGTTTTAGCTTGATACAGAATTTGCATTTCACAGATGGGCTTTAAATGCTGTCTAATTTTGAACCATGGTGGGCAAACTTTAGTAGTAGTCTATCATTTGTTTTAAGTCTGTGAGTGGAATTCACCCCAGTGCAGAGGGTCCATATGAAACCCTCCTGTCCTCTTAAGAGCCTAATCCAATGTTTGTTAAAGACTCCTGTCAACTTCATTGTCCTTTGGATCAGACCGTAAACCCTTAGAATGCCACTCGGTTAATGTGCAGTGCCTCCTGCAGCTTTCTTCAGTGGGTTAATTTCATCCTATGTAGTGGTCCTATGGTGGTCACCAGTATTTGTAAGAGAAGAAAAAGAAATCACTGACCTTATCCATGCCTTGGGCTCAGTGAAGGAAAAAGCAAGGGAATTTGAAGTGTGCTGTGATAGAATTAAATTGGGGGCAGTGGCATTGTGATGAATGGAAAGAGCAGCTGACAAAGCGCTTGGGGGCACTTTGTCCTTAGATGTTCTGCGTTCATCTTTCAAGGCCTGGTTTTGTCTGTGTATCTTAAATACTACGTATCTTGAGCAAACTGCATTAAAATGCAGTGTTTCTTTTGCTAGAAACTTTGGATATTGAGGCCTGAGCTACACCTAAAACTTAGGTCAACCTTGCTACATTGCTCAGGGCTGTGAAAAATTTAACACCCTGTGCGACGTAGTTAGGTTGACCTAAACCCGCTGTAGAGACAGCTAGGTCAACAGAAGATTTTTCTATCGATCTAGCTACTGTCTTCCTGAGAGGTGGTTTACCTACATCAATACTAAAAACCCTTCTGGTCAATGTAGGAAGCATCTACACTAGAATGCTACAACAGCACAGCTGCAGCACTGTAGCTGTGCCGTTCTAGCTGCTGTAATGTTATACATACCCGAAGATTCAGAAAAGTGGAGGTTGTCTCGAGTTTCCCTAATACTCTTATATCTTCGGGCATGCTTCTAAGGAAAGTTGGAGGGCTCTCTTGATGTGTAGCTCACAAAGCTGGACCAAAAAAAAACAAACCATGTCTGGCATTTGAAAGTCAGACATTTCGGTAGGATGGCTTCTTATCCAAACAAGCGAATCTAGAACCAAAGTAACCCACAGCAAGCATGTATTTCAGACTAGATAGGATAGCAAAGAGAACTCCAAATAGGACGTGGTCCAAATGGAAACCCAGCTAAATGTCTTTCTAAAAATTTGTGTGTGAAGAAAGAGTCACCTAAACAGTGTTAAATGTTGCAATGAGTGATTTATGCCAAACACAAATATCGTGGGGAGAAGAAAGGGTGAGCCATGCACTTTACTTCTGTCGGTAGGATCTGATGTGAATACCGGTGGGAAATCATAGTAGGTAAATGGAAGTGGTCGGGGAGGGAGGCTTGATTAGAAAATATTTTGTTTATTTTTTGTTTCAAACGGCAAACCATGCTTACTCCTGCAGTGCCCTAGCATCCTTTTCTCTTTAAAGTTTAAACTACTGAGATGAGGGAACATTGAACTTCAGGTGGGAGCCATTTTATTGCCCAGAAGATAAAGGGCCCATCCTGGAGATAGAATATTACTGATTAATCTTTTTATTGTTATTCCTTCATGTCAGCTAGAACTTATCAAGCATAAGAGAGGTGGTAAAGTTCAGGTTACAGTTTCTGCTTTCTAGTTGTAAATGGGACTC
Organism: Emydura macquarii macquarii; assembly: GCF_026122565.2. Lineage (NCBI taxonomy): Eukaryota > Metazoa > Chordata > Testudines > Chelidae > Emydura > Emydura macquarii. The sequence goes on along the minus strand of NW_027132905.1, from coordinate 2,253,243 downwards.
TTATGACACAGGATAGTCCATTCAGTTCTGCAGCAAACTCCTGCTCTCTTGCCTTAAACTCTGAATTTCACTTATAATCAGGTCTGATGTATAAAACAGTTTGCAATAGGTTTTTAGGGTCTCTTACCTAATTGACTTCCAGCATTGTTTTCAAAGGAGCTTGGTTTGCATTTTTGCCTTTCATTTGTTGCCTTCATCCCTCCTGTCCTATCCCATTCCACAGCTCGAGCACCGAGAAGACACATATCGGATAACTTTAAAAAAAAAATCCTTTTACTCCATAACAGGCTTACGAAGAGAAAAAACAATAATTCCTCCTTTCATTATGGCCTCCCACTTGTTGTACTGATCTTATGCCAAATGTTTTGGATAACTTGTATTTTTAATTGTGTAATATAGCTGTGTACTGTCAAAGTAACTCTAGTAACTTATAGTGAAACTGTAGAATTCTTTTCTCTGAGATGTAGAAAATGTCCCTGCTCCCACTGTGTATGAGACTTTAACTCTGTACTGTCAGCCGAAGATAGAAATGCCTGAGTCTCACTTTAATAAATGATCTATCTAGCAACAAGCCCCACATTCCCTCTGTTTGCCTCTCAGAATGCCTTTCAGCAACTGACTTAGAAGGTTTGGCTCCTGCACTGATCTACAAGTAGGGCTTCTCACTGCCACACAGGATGCCTGGGTTGAGTTCGAATCCTGGTGCTGACTTTTTGTTCTCAGGACTGAGAGTACTGCAGAGATGGGAGGGGAAGTAGATGAGTGAGGAAAAATGCCTTATGTTGACTAAACAATGCCATCCCCCTATGTTGAATAAAGGAGTCTCACCAACTCCTTAGCTGGATAGGTAGTTTCTCTGCCATAAGGCTTCTTGTATGCAAGTGGTATAAGCCATAAAATGTTCCCAGTGGTACATGAAGATCTTTGTTAAATAAGACCTGTTCACTTGGACAGACTCGTGAGTCTTCTCTTTTAGACTTCCATCATATGGGATTTTCCTACCATGGTCAGCCAGTAAAATACACTGTCTTCCATTTGATTCATTCTTTTTTCATAAGATTCATAAGAACAGCCGTACTAGGTCAGACCAATGGTCCATCTAGCCAAGTATCCTGTCTTCGGACAGTGGCCAATGCCAGGTCCTTCAGAGGAAATGAATAGAACAGGTAATCATCAAGTGATCCATTCTGTCGGTCATTCCCAGCCTTTGGCAAACCTATCCTGGTTAATAGCCATTGATGAACCTATCTTCCATGAACTTACCTAGTTCTTTTTTAAACACCGTTGTAGCCTTGGCCTTCACAACATCCTCTGGCAAGGAGTTCCACAGGTTGACTGTGCATTGCGTGGAGAAATACTTCCTTTTGTTCATTTTAAACCTGCCGCCTATTAATTTCATTTGGTGATCCCTAGTTTTTGTGTTACGAGAAGGAGTAAATAACAATGCCGTATTTACTTTCTCCACAGCAGTCATGATTTTATAGACCTCTGTCATATCTCCCCTTAGTTGTCTCTCTTCCCAGCCGAAAAGTCCCAGTCTTATTAATCTCTCCTTTTCTGGAAGCTTTTCCATACCCCTAATCATTTTAGTTGCCCTTTTCTGTACCTTTTCCAATTCCAATATACCTTTTTTTGAGATGGGGCGACCAAATCTGCACGCAGTGCTCAAGATGTGGGCATACCATGGGTTTAAAAAGAGGCAACATGATAAGACAGAAAATATTAGCTAGCCTTTTCCTAATGAGTCCCAACATTGCTAGCTTTTTTGACTACTGCTGCACATTGAGTGGATGTTTTCAGAGAACTATCCACAATAACTCCAAGATCTCCTTCTTGAGTGGTAACAGGTCATTTAGACCCCATCATATTATATGTATAGGTGAGATTATGTTTTCCAATGCGTATTACTTTGCATTTATCAACATTGAATTTCATCTGCCATTTTGTTGCCCTGTCACCCAGTTTTGTGAGGATCCCTTTGTAACTCTTTGCAATCTGCTTTGGACATAACTATCTTGAGTAATTTTGTATCCTCTGCAAATTTTGCCACCTCACTGTTTATTCCCTTTTCCAGATCATTTATGAATATGTTGAACAGCACTGGTCCTAGTATAGACCCCTAAGGGGACACCACTATTTACCTCCCTCCATTCTGAAAACTGACCATTTATTCCTAACCTTTGTTTCCTATTTTTTAACCAGTTACCGATCCAGGAGAGAATCTTCCCTCTTATCCCATGACAGCTTACTTTGTTTAAGAGCCTTTGGAGAGGGACCTTGTCAAAGGCTTTCTGAAAATCTAAGTACACTATATCCACTGGAGCATCTTGTCCACATGCTTGTTGACCCCTTCAAAGAATTCTAGTAGACTGGTGAGGCACGATTTCCCTTTACAAAAGACCATGTTGACTCTTCCCCCAACAAATCATATTCATTTATGTGTCTGATAATTCTGTTCTTTATTACAGTTTCAACGAATTTGCCTGGTGCTGAAGTTAGGCTTACTGGACTGTAATTACCAGGATCACCTCTGAAGCCTTTTTTTAAAAATTGGCATCACTTTAGCTATCCTCCAATCATGTGGTACAGAAGCTGATTTAAATGATAGGTTACATACCACAGTTACTATTTTGAGTTCCTTCAGAACTCTTAGGTGGATACTATCTGGTCCTGGTGACTTATTACTGTTTAATTTATCAATTTATTCCAAAATCACCTCTAAAGACACCTCAATCTGGGACAGTTCCTCAGATTTCTCACCTAAAAAGAATGGTTTGGGAATCAGCTTTGGAAATCTCCCTCACATCTTCAGCCATGAAGACCTATGCAAAGAATTAATTTAGTTTCTCTGCAATAGTCTTATCTTCCTTAGTGTTCCTTTAGCATCTCAATCATTCAGTGGCCCCACTGGTTGTTTAGTAGGCTTCCTACTTCTGATGTATTTAAAACATTTTTTGCTGTTACTTTTTGAGTCTTTGGCTAGTTGTTCTTCAAATTCTTTTTTGGTCTTCCTAATTATATTTTTACACTTCACTTGCCAGAGTTTATGCCCCTTTCTATTTTCCTCAGTAGGATTTAACTGCCACTTTTTAAAGGATGCCTTTTTGCCTCCTACTGCTTCTTTTACTTTCTTGATTAGCCACGGTGGCACTCTTTTGGTCCTCTGTTTTTGAATATGGGGTATACATTTAAATTGTGCCTCTATTATGGTCTCTTCAAAATGTTTCCATGCAGCTTGCAAGGATTTGACTTTTGGCACTGTACCTTTTAGTCTCTGTTTATCTAACTTCCTTATTTTTGTGTAGTTCCTCTTTCTGAAATTAAATGCTACCATGGTGGGCTGGCTGCCTTGGTATCCCCTCCTCCCCCCTACAGGGATGTTAAATTTTATTATGTTATGGTCACTATCATCAAGCGGTTCAGCTATATTCACCTCTTGAACCAGATCCTGTGCTCCACTTCGGACTAAATCAAGAATTGCCTCTCTTCTTGTGAGTTCCAGGATTAGCGGCTCCAGGAAACAGTCATTTAAGGTGTCCAGAAATTTTATCTCTGCATCTTGTCCTGAGGTGACATGTACCCAGTCAATATAGGGATCATTTTATAAGCTTAAAACCATGGTTCCATTTAAATACTCCCTGTCACCGTAGGGTGGCAGTGTTACCTAAATAACACCCAGGACTAGATTTAAGCAGGCAAATGTCAGCTGCAGCACCACTGGTGATGATGTCATTTGCTGTTTGGAGGGAGAATGTTATCCACAGCTGTTCTAGGGACCAGAGCCATATTCCTGTCACAAAGATGGCTTCTCGCTATGAGTTGGTTGTACTTGTCAGATACAGGAAGTGGGATTATGCTGTATCAGGGGTTGTGGCTATCATAAAGGGGGTTGGTTTTTATACAGCCTGGTTGAGAATGAAATTGAACATGTACAATACTCTGCACCGTGCCGGGGTCTTTCCCCCACCCTGTCCACGACGTCTGATATAAACCAGGCTTGGATTCTCTCTGCATCTCTATTAGACAGGGCAGATCAGCAGATGGGGGAAAAAATGTAAATGGGGATTTAATGGCTTTGTGTTTTATAGACGCAGTCCATTATCAAACAGGCTCAGCCGTTGCTTTATTTTATTTTATTTTTCTATCCAATGCATGTAATAAGTGATGACTTGCCAGCACTTAATCTCACTTGTCCAAGAGCTGAAGCCGATTTCATGTCTCTATTATCCCTGCAGGTAGGATTGGCTTCTTCCCTAAGTAACAAGAAGTCCTAGAATCGCTTTGCTTTAAAACTTCCTTTCCAGGATGTGCCTCCTTCATATGTTCCTAGCGGCTTTACATGATCAGTGCAGCAGCATGAATAGATAGGGGCCAGGTGGCAATGAAACTTCCAGCATAGGCAATAGATATAGCTTGACCACGGTGTGAAGAAGGGACCGTTAGAAAGAGGAGACGTAAGGCAAATGCAGGATGCACCCTCCAAGGAAGCTGGAACGTGAAACCTCAGTGTCAGTGAGCGCTTGAACAAAACAAAAAGGGCCCTGTGTGCTACGGCAGCAGATTGCCTAGCCCATCTGCCCTGGGCTGAGACTACAGCCATTGCCCCTGGATGCGCTATGTCTGGCTTGATCCAAAATGATCCGCGAGTATCCTGTAAGCCACAGGGGGCTCCGGTACCATGGCGATGGGTGCAGCACCGAGGACCTGAACAGAGTCGCCGAGAGTCACCAACCCCGAGAGGGTTCAAATGGGCAATGTTTCTGCAAGTCATTTGTGTATCCTCTTAATCTTGACCTCTGGGTGGGGAACCCAGACCTAGCCAGCCCATAACTAATGGGGCAGCAGGGGGCAGGAAGGAGGTGAGCTGGGTCCCAAGTTCTTACAGCCAGCTGGCTCGTAAATTCATTCTGGAGTCTGAGTTTTGCCAACTTCTTTGCCTGTCAAGAGGAAGGGAAGCCAGCGAGCCCTGTGGGATCCCAACCTCTGCTTGGTGCTGCCTTGCCCAGTGCACGTTACTGCTGTCAGAATTTCAAACTGGCGTTTCCACTCGTGTTACTAGGGTTAAATTCCCTGAGATTCAGGTGGCCCTGCTGAGTGGACACTGGACTGGCACTTCACAGATCTGCCTTCTTGTCCCAGCTCTGCCACTGACTAGCTGGGTGACCCTGGGCAAGTCACTTTTCCTCTCTGTGCCTCCGTTTTCCCACCTGTAAAATGGAGATCTGGTGCTTTAAGATCTATGGAGGGGCAGGTGATAAACTCCCTTTACCGGTCGCAGCAAATTGGCAACGTCCAGAGGTGAAGACCTCATTGTGGAGGGACAACTGGAGTCATTCGTCATTAGCTACCCTTCTCTGCATTCCATCCAGCAGCTTCGCCTGCTCTCGTCTTCCCATCTTCCTCCAGGCTGCCTGGAATTTCCTCCCCCCTTGCTGTGCCGTCACCCCCTCTTCCTTCCAGTCCTTCCCTAACACACATTTTTACTGTTGAGGTGGTTATCAAAGGGATTTTTAAAGAGCTCTTTTTGGCATCTTTATGTTGCATACAAAGAAAGCCTAAAAGAAAAAGGCTTGGTTTTTATCCTTAGAAATCTCCAGTCTGTGGCTTCGCTGGATGACTTAGTGGGGGACCAGTGTGCCTGGCACTTTATCCCAGCTCCTTTGGTTCTGAATCGCTAATGCAGACCTCCTTTCTCCACAGTGTTCTGTAGGCATTAGAGTAAAATACAGGCCAACAAATACAAACAGTCAAGAGAGTCTGCCAAAGGCCTCATCTGCACTGGCCCAAGGAGCCCTGTAATTCACCCCGGCTCTAGTTTCGCTGGTAATCAGCTTTGGCTCCAGCAGTTTTAAATCAACCTGTTCAGAACACGACGGCTCCTACAGCTGCTGCCAACGGGCAAACTGAGTCTCAGGGATGTTTTTGCCAGCCTCCGATTCCCTTCCACCTCTTGGTCCTCAGCTTTCAGCCCCTGGTGACACCATAATTCCACTAGCTCTGTGGGCACCAGGGAGGCTTTCAGGGTGGCCAAGACCTGAATTCCTAAAGTTAAAAAGCAATCAAAACAAATAACCTTCCTGGTCTGTGTATCCATCACAAAGAATCCGACCAGGCGGGCATGAGCACATGTTTTCACTTTGCAGGTCCCAGCGTTAACCCACTTCAGTAAATATACCATCACACTTGCAACTAGAATAAATAATAACCTCACTCCACTCTTCGTTCCCAGCTTCCAGTCCATTTTAGGCCTGGCTTGTCTTGCTTGTCGGTCTGAACTGTAGGCCTCTTGGGGCCTGTCCCTCCAGTTTCTGCAGCAGAACCCAGCATGTTGTTGCTGCTTAGTGCTGAACAAACAATAAGATCCAGGTCTGGCCAGACATACCCAGCTTCCAGGACAGCATAAAGTTTTGCAGCACCTCTGCATCCTGAGCGCTGCAGCCTCTGGAACGGCTGTTTAAACTACTGAGCAGAATAGTGTTCCGGCTATGCCCAGCTCATGAGATGCATGTCCGATTTCTCCTGTCCTGTAACCTAAGCACGGCTGATGCATAGAAATCAATGTGCCTGCTCTGACATCCTTGCTACCGCTTAATCTGAGGAACGGACCGCCATGTGTGAGGAAACAATGGAGGGGGCTTCGTTGCAGGAAAAGAAAAGGAGATTTTCAACAGCTTGGGGTGCAAACACTTGCACGTGACGCACTCTGTGTGTTGGAAGTGTTCACGTTTCTCCAGAGCGGTTTAGTGTATCTCTCTTCCCAACCCTGTGTTGTGTACACACGTCCGCTGCCGCATGCTCTAGATGGTTATTAAAAACCCTGGCGCTCCATGTGCAATGCAAGACTGCAAGCCCGCAGGATTGCCCGGGCCAGGGTCGTGACGATTGTATTCGCTGCATTGCATGAGTTTGGGCATGCCAGCAAGGTGATACCAGCAATGCAAGGTGGGATGCGGCTCAGCATACGCTGTGGCTGTAGAAGAGGGTTGCCAGCTTCGACCGCAGAAAAGGGAATGGGGGCGAGTGGTTAAAGAAGCATCAGTAAGAGCCGTGACTCCTGGCTTCTGTCCCTGGCCTTGCCACTGACTCGCTGCGTGATCTTGGGCAAGTCCCTTCCCTTCTCTGCGTCTTGGTTTTCTCACCTGTAAAATGGGGATAAATCCTAGCCCATCTTTTTGACCCTGTCGATCCTCTCTTTGAATCCCTCCCATGGCTCCCTTTCTTTATCACACCAAACATAAGCTTTCAGGACCCTTCATGGCCTATCCCCAGCCTACCTACCCACCCATCTCTCATTTGTCACTGAGGTGTCGACGCCTGCCTTTGAGGAAACGGACTCACTCGTGGTAGTGGGGACTGTGCCTTTAAGGGCTGAGCACCCCAGACAGAGAGTCTGGGTGGGGCACCTGCACATCTGGTTGGAACCACCACATCTGGTTGCAAACACCTTAAGCGCTGTGTGGTCACAGCACGCCCCACACAGAATGCTTCTTTCTTGCTGCATGTCATGAGTCCCTCAGCTCCTAGTAGTCATTGCAATACATTTCTCTGGGGGCCATTCCCAGCTGCCGTGGCAGGGAGCTTTGATTAAAGATGAACATGAACATTTATTATGCAGCTGGCAAATGAGAGCCCAGCAAAGCCCAGACAGGGCTCTGCCAGACCCTGGCACTGCGGCAGCGCTGCCTGGGTGGAGGGGTTTCCTTTCGAACGCCCGTGGAGCTAACAAGGAGTTTGTCTGATCACTTCAGAGAATGGTCTTTGGACTCCAGGAGTGAGAATGAACCCCCCTCCCTGCCCAGGATTCAAAGCCGTCCAGTGATTCAAGTGCTCTTTTATTTCCTCCGACCCACAGATGCTTCACTAGGTAATAACATCTTAAATTCACATCCGTATTACAAGTCCTATTTGGGCGTAGCTGCAGGTGCACGCAGCCCACCTCAAGCATTTAAAAACCGGGAGATTTAAAAAAATTAAATGTCGTGTCTTTTTCGTGGCCTCCTGCTTGCTGAGTCGTGAGGGCTCTTATTTTCCAGCTTTACCCACAGTCACAAGGGCAGGAAACTTGCCCTTTTTAAAATGGACTCTGTGGTTCTCACGTGACTCCAGGAGCTGGAGTTTTAAGAGAAACGCCAAATACCAGGCAACTTGCCACTATGGGGTCTTTATAGAGTGTAAAGTCCTCATGGCCTGAAGGATAGTTCTAAGGCCTGCAGCTCTCCAAATTCTGTGGAGCTTTTCCCACAGGGCAGGTAGAAGGAAGGATGGACCAGGCTGACTTTTCTCTTCCAGGTTTCCAGATCCCCAGCCCTGCCAAAGCACCAGCCCAGGGCAGCTTGCAGGGGTGGAGGAGGAAGTTCTGCAATGCACAAGTAAAAGCCCTTGTTATGCAGGGCTCTGACTGGGGTGCAGAGGGAGGGTACCCTGGTTGGGGGGGTGCAGGTCTGGGGGCGGGGGGGGAAGGCGACCAGCAGTAGGGTTACCTCCAGAGATGGTGCATGGGAGACACTCATTTGATCTGGGAGCTAGCGGCGGGGCTGAGCGGCTCCAAGCGCTGGGACAGGATCAAAAGTCTCCCCTGGCAGTAAATCTTTCACCTGCAGTGTTACTCGCTGGGGTTTGTGGCCATTACGCTGAGGTCGGCCCCAGGTCAGGATTTCTCCTGTCTCTTTAGCCCCCAAACCCAGAGATTTGTGTCTTATCTTTGACGCCATCTTGACATCGAAAACAAATTATGGGCCAATTACCCGCCCCGAAGGAGCGATCCGCAAGGTTGGGGGCCACCTTAAATGACAAGAACTGTCAGGCGCTTCCTTAAGAGAAGGTAAACAAGGGGGCTGGGGAGCGTGGGAGGGAAAGAGAAGAGGGGAGGGTGGGCTGGCAGGGGCAGGAACCCCAAACCTTCCTGGCACAGGGACCCACCTTCCCATTCCCCCGCGGCTCAGGCCTGGGGAGACGATGCTCTGGCTGAATTTGCCATAGGCACTAGTAGTCCTCGGATGGATTTCCCCGAGGAGGGGTGACTAGGCGAATCCTCTGCAGCCAGGCAGCCTGGGGAGCCTCCGAACCGGGCTGGGAGAGTGCAAGCCCAGTCCTCAGCTTTGCAGGTCCAGTCCCGCTCCGGAGCCAGGGGGGCATTCGGTATTCATCAGATGGACGTATTGATTGTCTCTGTGTCTGTTGCCGTAGCACCTGGGGGCGCCTCGCGCGGAGCGGGACCCCGCTGTGCTAGGCGCTGGACGAACAGAGAACAAAGAGGGCGGGCCCTTCCCCGAAGAACTTACAAGCTGTAGTGCGGGAGTTGGACAGGGTCTAGGCACAGACGAGGTAGCAGGCCATGGGTTAAATTAATGCAATCCTTCCCATGACATGCCAGCCCTGGGGTAAGCCCAGCAAAGACAGAGATCACACTCGCGCTCTGGGGCATTTTCAGTCCTGGACCACCATCCCGGAAGTGCCGTTTGTGAGAGGCAGTGCGGTCCAGTGGGTAGAGCACTGGTCTGGGAGTTAGGAGATCTGGGTTCTAATCCCGGCTGTACCATGGGACCTTGAGCAAGTCATATCCCCCCTCTGTGCCTCAGTTTCCCCTCCCACCTTCTGTGTTGGGTTATTTAGACTCTTCAGGGCAGGAACTATCTGTGCTGAGCACAATGCAGCCCTACTCTTAGCTGGAGCCTCGAGGTGTTGTGTGCAGTAATGCTGTACTACGGTAATAATGTCAGGATGGCGGGAGCAGGGGGGCCTCACAGCTGATGTGGAGACTCTACAGAATTTTTTTCTCTCTTTACGTGTGTGCGTCTGTCCGTCCATCCGTCTCATTCGCTTTAACAGGCTCTCATCCCCTGGATGCAGGCCGCTGCTGTTCCTGTCGATGGGATCTCCTCACCTGCACATCCACTGAGCGTGTGTGCGGACTCCCTGTGGCCGCAGGCTAACCTATACACAGTCCCAGGACTGCAGCTTCCATTACTGTATTGGGGTGGGGGTTCCCTCTCTCCCATGACAAGGTAGGTTCTGTAGTTTCTAAAGGAGACCAGGAAAATGAAACAAGTTAGCTTGTGTCCCCGTGCAGGCCCAGCCCTTGGAGCCGTAGAATTAGCTCACGCAGAAATGAAAAACATTCCCCGTTAATTTCAGGCTTTGCCTTCATTTACCTTTTTTCACTCCTGGGTATGTTTTTTTTTTTTTTTTTTTTTTTAATGTCAGTTTGGTATTTTATTTGGCTCCATGCTGTCTAGGGGCTGTCCGCTTTAACCCTTCCCTTGCTGCTTCTGAGATAAGACTAGGCTCCCTGGAGATCAGATAAACAGGTCCATAAATACCTAGAACAACAACAAGCCAGTTTCCAGCTTTCTGAAGGAGCGGGGAAAAATGCAAAGGAAAAAGAAGATGCAATTCATGGAAGAGCCAGGCCCCATGAATACAGAGATGAGTCACCGGGTGATGCATGAAATGTGCATCTGTTATTTGTCTCCCTTACATGTACCGATAGCGGCGTTTGCTGTATATCGGACAGTAACGGGCCAGCAGCCACGTAATGTACATGGTTAGAGGGACAAGATGATCTTTTGGGGATGAGGGCACCTCTGAGGTTCCCTCTATATTGCCCGACTGCCCACCTTCACAGTGACTATCCCTGTGTCTGGACAGGTCCCTCCTGGAAGCCAGTCAAATCCATGCCACACGAGAAAGCGGGAGGTTCCTCTAGAGTAATAACCTTAATTCTGCCCCTCAAAGGGTGCCAGCCTCCAGCCTTCCCTTATTGGTTCCTTTCATATTAAGGACAGGAGACTGCCGATCTCCCATCAGCCCTTTGCCAGGGAATTGGATTTGGGTGCCCCCACTCCCTTGGGTGGATTTGACAATCCCAGCATTCATGAAGAGCTGGGTGTGATGAGCTCTTCAATGTTCCATTAATCAGGTGCTTGTAAATGGGTCAGTTGTTGATGGGTGTAAAGAAGAGAGTTTGGGAAGCCACTGTCCGAGCGAGGCTGCTACTCTGCTGAGGAGATGAAAGTGTTAGTTATGGATGGATACAGCCCTCGCAGAGTTTTTGTCTTCTCTCCATAGGATTCCAGGCACTTGGTGTCCAGTTGGCCAGGTCCAATGAACCAGGCCGACTTTCCTAATTCCCCAGTGAATAATCCTCCACCGGGCCTTTCCCCACAGAGCTAGTGTGCACCAATATGGCCTCAGAAAAATGTTCACACTCTATTTAGTGTCTTTCTTTCTCTGAGTAGCCAAAACGACGTGTTCGAATCACACCAGACCTGGGCAGAAAAAACCATCTCTCTGGCCAGGGACTGCATCTTCAGAATTGCAAGTAGAAAAGATCTTATGTCGATTTTTAAAGAGTTGGGGGAGGGAGGGCAAAAGTGAGTTTACAGTGGAAGACAAGTATCCTCCTCTATTACTGTGAGGCAGTCACTCCTCTCTAATACACAAGATGCTTTGAAATCCACCAAGGTGCTTTACAAACAGTGCGTATGATTGGATCTGCACTTGAGTGATTGATGCATGCATGTCTGGTGCAGCAAAAACAAGGTTAAGAAATGTGCAATGTTTAAACTAAGCAAGAAATATCAGTCCTGTATGCCTGGGTCTGAGATCAATGGAAGCACTCACAGAATCATAGAAAGCAGAGGTCACTTAGGCCATGGGTTCTCAAGCTGGAGTTTGCGACCCCAAGGACTAGATCCTGAGTAGATGGAAATGGTGTCCCGGGGGATGGGAGAGGGACCAGAATGGAAAAGATGGAAGGCGGCTTTGTCAGTTTGTCCTCGCGCTGTATCCTGATGACCCTGAATTGTCCAAAGTTCAATTGGAGCAACTCCAAGGTCACTTTTTAATCCATTCCTCCTTTGTAAACCCTGTGGGCCAAACGCTGCTCCCACGCCAGTGCAACCCAGCTGATGGCCGTGGGCCGGCCGTGCTATATGTGAGGCGGCTTGTTGAGTACAAATGGATACGTGCTGGCGTACATAAGTAATCTCTGTGTGTGTGTGTGTGTCCTATTTTGTGGTTGCTGCTCTGTGCTATGGAGCTGGGGCTCTGAGCATTTCCCATATAAACCTGTTAGTTTTTTAGGGGATTGTAAAACTTGGTCCTCAAAAAGGCATTTGGGGCTGAGTTTGATCTGTTTGTTTGGTTGATTTTTTGTTGGTTTTTTTTTGGGGGGAAGGGGGGGTAAATGAATTTTAAGTGTCTGTTTTTGGCTTAGGTCATGAAATCAGTGATTTCAAAAGCTTTGTATATTCCAAACCGACGTCTGTACGAAAAATATCATTGCCGGCTGCTCAGGTTGCCCTTTGGATTGGGGTCTCGGTACATTGAAAAGGAAAGTGGAAATGGACCTGATTACTGAATTTCAGAGGGGGCCGTTCTGCAGCCCTGGGGATAATCCTCCATAGGGCACTTGAGTGTGCGTGCCCAGGGGTTTCATGCACACGGAGTTTTAAATAGGCCGGCTCCCACTGACAGAACCCTTCCAACCCGTTGTGTCCATCACCCGGGGCCTTAATGGTACAGTCAAGTGTGTGTGTGTGTGTGTGTGTGTGTGTGTGTGTGTGTGTGTGTGTGTGTGTGAGAGAGAGAGAGCGCGAGAGAGAGAGAGAGAGAGAGAGAGAGTGCCTAACCGGGCGTTCCTGGTTGTGAGTAACCTCCCTAGAACAAGGATGCAGTCCTGTCTTCCACATGATTTGAATGGCAGTTTGGAGTACACAAGGAATGCAGGATTGGGCCCCAAACCTGAAACAACCCTACAATAACAACCGTGTGCGCACGTGACACGAGGAGGAGGCGTGGGGGCGGGGGGGAATCCAGCATCACGTTCTCCAAGGTGTATAAAGTGAATGAAGCAGGGTTTAGGATTGTGAGAGTTGCCTTGACCAGGGTTTGTATTTAACCCGCAGTGTCGGCAGGGCTGTGATGGAAGGGGAGGGCCAGTCTCTAGCCTCAGAGATTCCTGGATCGTAACAGCTGGTTGTGTTTGTGCTGCATGGAAGCAGAGAGGCAACTTCCTTTTTTCAAAAAGAAAAACCCAAACCCCCCAAGGAATCTCGCTCCTGCGTGTACCATGGTGCAGGCAGGGTCTGAGTGGACGCCACGGAGCTAACAGCCAAAACCCCCGTGGCAGTGAGTCTCAGACTGACTGGGGCTCGCGCCGTGGGGCTACAAATAGCCGTGTAGGTGGCCAGGCTGGGGCTGGGCTCTGAGACCCAGCTAGGGGAAGGAGAGTCTCAGAGCTTGGCTCCAGCCTACACCCGAACATCTACATGGCTATTTGGAGCCCGAGCCTGAGTCAGTCGACCTGGGCTGTGGGACTTGGTGCCCCGGGGTTCTTTTTGCTGTGTAGACGTCCCCCGTCAGACTGCTCACATGAGCAATGCAGGCAGGGAACTCGGGGTTAGCGCCCTGTTCAGCACAGCACTTAAACATGGGCCTAACTCTAAGCGCGAGACGCGTCAGTTCCATTAAAGTCTATCGGTGGGACGTAGGTGCACGCTGAAGTGCCATGCTGGCTGAGAACGGGTCTAAGAGCACATGCACCGGGGCACAGCTGAATCGGGACCTGGGCACGCTCAGGAAACCCCATCACTGTCTGGGCTAATCCTTCAGTCCTTCCTCAGGTCCGACTCACAGGGGCTTGCCCAGGACTTTTGCCTGGAGGAGCGTGGCTGGATGGAGCACGTTGCACGTATCCTTGCAGAGAAGGGGCATTCCGGTCCCTCGTGCACAAAGGGGCAAAATAAACAGATCAGGGCAGCCCTCACCCAGGCCGCTGTGGGTTTCTCACCACCCCGACGCTTCTTGAAGGCTCGAAGGGGGGGGTAATGTCCTCTCTCTCCGGTAGGGATGCAGGATCTCCATAGAGATGAACAAAGGCACCCAGGCAGCTCTTTCTTCCAGTGAGGAGCTCAGCATCTTTCCCCGACACGTTCTGCATTCCCCATGTGCACTTTCGGGGGGGGCCCCTCCTAGCTCCCACAAAGTGCAGAGGCCCTTGCGTTTGCAGCCCGCTAACTAGCAGTGGCCATAAAATGTGCAAATAAATAAATACATAAAGGGTGAAACACCCAGGCCAACTGGGCCTGATCCAGCTCTTTCTTACACGGATGTAAATCAGGAATAACTGCATGGAAACCAGTGAGGTTACGTGGTGTCAAGCTGGAGTAATGGGAGGGGGAAATGAGGCCTCTAATTGTACGGTAACCTGGGGGTTGTGTATGGGATGCACAGGCCCTGATTCAGAAGGGGTAAGGACCATGCAGGGCTGCACCCCCTGGCTGCCGGGTACAAGCAGCAGAATGGGTGCCAGAAGCTTTCTGATCACGGTATTTCTCAGTGCTTGTCGTTAAGCAAAGGCTTTGTGGAGAGTCCCAGCTGCCTTTGCAGACGGCTGCCCGGCCCTTGGGGTCACACACCGCTGGCGCTCTGCCGTCCCAGCACAGTCGTTATTGCAGAGGTGTTTTTCCTCATTAAAATGTGCCCGGCTTTTTGATCTCGCGTCTCTTGGCTTTGCTGAAAGAAGGTTATTTATCCCCCTGCACAAGTCAGAGGGGCCAGTGATTTGGTTTTGTCCACGTTGCGTTTGAAATCAGCAAAAAGGTTTCCTTTGACTTGCCACATTAACACTAATGGAGTTTCCACCCCTATAAAACACAGGGGATTAACTCTTCAGGCTCTAAAAAGTCCCTTGTTCCCCACAGTGATTATCTGTGTATGCATGTGAATTATACCTAGTCAGAGAGATGCTGTGTGTACCCACACATCTATATGTTGCATGGTATGGATGCTGTTTATATGTATATTCAAATCAATATAACGTGTGTGTGACTATACCAAAATATTACTTATAGATATAGATAGATCAAGACATATTGATAACATCTATATTCTGTATGAATAGTTAGATACCTGTATAATAAACACACACACACATTTAATAAAAATACACACATCTTTTGGATGAAATTCTAAGGCCTCTCTTATGCAGGAGGTCAGACCAGATGGTCGTAATGGACACTTCTGGCCTTAAAATTTATGAATCTGCTGCCAATATATATACTAAACACATATTTCTAAATGCAGGTATACTAGAGAGGTGTGTGACAGACAGCCACAAATACAGTGTAGTGAGATCAGACTCTCTGGTGAGATCTATACAGAGATGGTATAGGTGCCCTGCGTAGTACAAGGAAGCCACAAACTATGGAAGGCTTCTGCAATATAAAGAAAGGAGCAGAGCCTTGTATGTGTCTATCATGATGTATATGGGTGTAATTATGTAGATTTAATTATCTCTAGAGCCCACACTATTCTAGATAGCTCTCATACACGCTAGAACTGCTCAGCAGTATGTATATACATGCAGATTTATCTGTATCTCTACATATCTCAGAGCTGGTTTGTATCTGTTACACACACACCACGTTCAGTGCCACATCAAATCTATATTACAGTCCGAAAGGGGCCATTCGTCAATGCTCATTTTCCTGGTGGGTTGAGGGTATTTTACATAAACCCGTTTTTAAAGAAACCCCATGTTTTAGCCCTTCTGTAAAGGCCTAGATCCTTGTCAACTTCACCCTCAGCAAATCTCCCGCCAGCCCCGGCCAGTCCCAGCCTGGCTCAGAGGCACCCAGGTCTGTTCCGAAAGGGGGAAAGTCCATTTCATAAAACTTTTATTTATTTTTTTAAATCCACATAAATATTTGGCTTGGCGAACCTCTTTTCTCGGCAAGTGGTCATACAAATTTGAGGTAGAAAACCCGGCCCAGGAAACCTCCCAAACGCATTAGGTAGTTTAAATACAGCAACACATTTCACCAAGGTTGGGTTTGTATTTACAACAACAGCGCGCGTCTCTCGGGCTGTCGGGCAGGACCCAGCCAAACGCGGCTTACAAACTAACTGAAGGGAAAGGTTACAGAATATACCTCGGAGCTCCTTCGGCCCGGGCTGCAGTAGGTCCCGATCCTGCATGAACTCCCAGCACACAGCCGCCTTCGGAGCTTTCTGCTTCTGCGTGTCCCCCCGGACCAGAAGCCGCACCAGGGACTCGCAGCGCCGGAGAGAGCAGATCCTGCCCACCGAGCTGAGTTCGGTTTCAAGCTGAGAATCCGTATTGCATCCGGTTCGGTTGTTTTTTTTTTTTTATGCTTAAGGCGGGAAGAGACCAGGCGGAGATGGCTCCAGCGAGGAGAAAGTGAAGGCCACTGGAAAAAGAAGGTGAGGGAAGCGAGTCCAACCTCGGGGGATTTGGGACAAGCGCAGAGGGTTTCACTTACCCCGGAGTCACCCCGTTTCTTTTCCTCCTGCTCAGCTCTGCACATTTCCCCCCTTCGGATTTTTCTCCCCAGCTCCAGCCCTTGTTTGTTTGTTTGTTTGTTTCCTTCTTAAACATTGCACGTAAGGGGGTGACAGACACCCCGAGCCTGAAGATGGCTGGGGGGGGGAGGGGGATGGGGGAAGGGGGAGAATCTTCGGGGTCGGTTTTAAAAACGAGTCCAGTCTTTGATCGTGTTTCTTCTCACTGATTTAACTCCAGGGCCCAGACCTGTTGCGGCCAACCAGTCCGTCCTTTGAGTTTCTTCTCTCCGTGGCCCAGGGAGTGACAGTAGACCTCAGGCGGCTGCAGAAAAACACAAAGCCGAAGGGGGGGAGAAACCACACAACGAGACATGGGTAAGTGCGACTCCAAAACCGCTCGGCATTCCCGAGCGCGGGTTTTAATGCGACAGACGAATGGCGGTGTGGGGCTGCGTCCCGGGGTGTCTGCTCCCGGCTCGGGCTGCAGACCAGCGCCTGGCTTGTGGGGCTGTGTGGACGCGTTAGCTAGCGGGGCCGAGCCCTCGATCTGCCTTTGATCGGCAGAGCTTGTATAAATGACTGTGGAGCCGCCCGCCCGCTGGTAAACACGGCGCGGCTCCGCTCCAGGGCGCGTTATTCTCTGCGAAGGATGGGGACGGGAAAGAAGAAGCGGCCCTTGAAAAACAGCCACTTCCCTAAAATTGGGGGGTTGGGCGCTGAGGAAATGATGGCCCCAGCCGCGGTCAAGTGCAAAATCCCTGTGAAAAGCGGGCCTAGGCTGGGTCTTTTCCTCCCCAATGCTCGGAGGCAGGTCGGGAATGATCCGGCCAAAGAAGCGGGGACCCGGGTGTATTTTTGCTGTAACCGAGCCGCGCCCTTTCCGGGGATCGGTCTCTAGAAAGAAGCCGGGCCGGGAAATGTTCGGGGGGCTGCGGGTGCGCGGCGCTGCCTTTTCCCTTCCAAAATCGCAGCTGAGCGAAGCCAACCGAGCCGTGATCTGCGGGTCGGCGGGAACCTGGTTCTCGCTCCTCATGGCCCCCGCAGCTTTTGCTCAAAGCCGCCCCAGGGCCGAGGCTGCGATGAACGTCGCTGGCGGGTTTATCTGAGTGAGTTCCTGCCAGCCCCCGCGTTCAGTTCTGGCCCCGATCCCCGCCACGGGGCGGAACGCGCCCAATCATCCCTCACCCTCGGGCGTGGAAATGGGCCGGGGCGCCGCGCTCCAGCGAGCGGGTTTCGGGATTATTGGAGCCCGCCCCACTGATGGGCTTCCCCGAATATTTGCACCACTGGGGGGGGGGGGATCTTTGTGTGCAGGACCCAACCCCCCCCTCCCGCCCCCCCCCAAAAAATCTCATAAAACAAATCGCAGCCGCGGGCCCCGAGACTGATTTTCCAGGGAAGCTCAAACTCGGAGTCTGGAGCCAGGCGCCTGGGGTAGACTCTGCCCAACTGCACATTGAAGCCTCCCCCCCGCCGCCCCCACTTTTCCAAATAGCCGCAGTTAAACCAGCCCGGGCCCAGCTCAGTTTGCAGTTTTTAAAAGCTGCCCGCGAGCCTGCCCCGTCCTTGGGAAAGGGGCGCAGCCGCTCCAGTCAACGGGGAATTAAACAGCAGAGCTGTGTACAGCGGAGGGGAAATCCGAAGATGGGGTCCCCCCCCCCCCCGCCGCCCTTCCCGCGGTTCTGGTGCAGCTCAGCCCGGCCTGCAGCCTCCAAAATCAGAACCCTAGAAATGAAATCCACCGTTCCATCGCCCTGCCCCGGCCCTGTATCTGTGCACCGCACCACCCCCGGCCCTGGAACCTCCCACGCAGCATAAACTCTTCGTGCACGCAGAGCTGCGGCGCGGAGGATCCCGCCCGCGGGAAGGTTTCTCTGCTGCCCCCGGCTCGGGCGGTGCGCGGCTCCGCGAGGAAGCAGCAAGCTCCATCCACACCGCGGCCGCTGCGAAGCAATTTTCCCCGTCCCTGTTCTACCCGGGGCCGGGGAACAGCCGGGCCGGGGAGCCCCGCGCCCCGCTCCCACCGGCAGGACCGGTCACCTAACAAACGCGCCGGGCCCAGCGTGCCAAACTTGCGCGCAGAGCAACTAACGCGGGTGCAACTGGCCCGGCCCAGCCACCGCTCCCGGCAGGAGAACACGGACCGGGCCCAGGGCGGCTCCTTCCCCGCAGGAGAGGCGCCAAGGCCCTGCGAGCTTCTCCTGGCGCAGCGCATCCCGGGCACGGACAGGGGCGCACGCACGCGGTTCTGGGGCGCGGATCTTAGCGCGCCGGGCCCCGGCCCCGGCTCCGGCTCCCCCCCGCGGCCTTACCGTCTCCCTTTTCCTCTTGCTCTCCCGGCTGTCGGTTTTCTTCAGCTCGGCCTTGAAGCCCTCGGTCTCCCCGGCCTGGCTGTCCTTGGCCAGCACCTCCATGAGGTAGGCGATGTAACTGGTGGCCAGGCGCAGCGTCTTGATCTTGGAGAGCTTGGTGTCGGCCGGCACGTTGGGGATGCACTCCCGCAGCTCGGCGAAGGCGCTGTTGATGCTCTCCGTCCTCCGCCGCTCCTTCTTGGGGCCCAGGCCTTTCCGCCGGCCCAGCCGGCCGCTCAGCGCCTCCAGCCGGCCGGAGCCCGGCGCGCCGAACGCCGGGCCGGCGTAGGAGGAAGGCGGGCCGGCCAGCTCGGGGGAGACTTCGGCCGGGTTGAGCACCCAGCTCTGGAAGTAGGAGCGCTCCGGGTGGCATCGGGCGGGCGGGCTGAAGAGGAAGGGCTCGTGGAGCAGGTGGTGCTGGTAGCTGCCCACCAGGTTCATGGTCTGGCCCCGGCGCGCCGCGGTTCCCGGAGAAAAGAGCCGCCCCACCCCGCCCAGTGCCGGGGAGTCCAGCCGGAGCGACCGAGCCTGCCCTGGGCTCTGCTAGACGGCGGACATCTCTGCCTGCGGGCCCTGGAGCCGCTCTCCCCAGCTCAGCGGGGCCGGGAGCAGCGTCCTCGGAGCGAAGTCTCTGCGGGGCCGTGGGTCCCCTGCGCCCGGCTGCGCGGGTGGGGAAAGGCGGCCGGGCCGGGCGGTGCGTGCGGGGCGCGCCGGGGATTGTTTTTAACCCTTCTGCAGCCTCCCCGGCTCTGCCTTTATATAGGGAAGGGGGCTTGGGTGTCACCCCCCCCCCCCCGGCAGTGAGAAGGGGAGGGGCCGTGCGGAGCGGGGGGGCGGGGGGGGGGGAGAAGTGCGCCGAGCGGTTGACTGCGCCAGGCCGCGTTTCTCTGCGCAGCGCTGGGCTCGCACTTGTCTGTTTGCCCCGCCACCGAACCGCTTCCCTTCCCAGACCAGACCAGGCCGTCACGGGAATATAGCGCCCAGCCCTCCAGCCTCCCCGGCCGCCAAGGGTCTTGCTCTCCCGTGAGGGAGACGGGCCGCAGGAGGCAAAGCAAAGCCCGGGGGCTGGGGTGGGCAAGGTCCCTAATTCCAGCGCCCACGGGCCGGGGGGGGAGACGGCAGCGGGGCGGGGGCAGCCCCGCAATCTGGCAGCCCAGCAGTTGCTGGCGAGGGGGGCGGAGGGCCCGGTACAGCGCTGCCGGGGGGGCGGGGGGGGTTGTTTGTTTTTACGGACGCCCCTTGTCCCGTGTTTGTGTCGCTGCAAGAAAAGCGAGCGGCGCCGCTTAAACACAGTGCGGCGCGAAGCGGCGTGTAGAAAACGCCACGTGCGGGTTCCCGTGTAAACGCAACCCGGGCAAGCTCAGAATGCAAAGAGAAATGAGGGGGGGGGGACATCGGATTTATCCGAGTGCCAGTCCGATCTCCTGCTCGTGTTTTAACCGCAGTCTGAAATGGGTCGCTCTTTCTGGGGAGGGGATGGAGCGGCCCGGCTCCGCGCTAGGGGGGCGGAGAAGCGGGGTCTGACCCGCGCCTCCAGCCCCGGGGGAAGGTGGCTGGGCTCTGCGCTTTGCTTTTTGCAGCGGTTTCTTTTGCTTTTGGAGTGAAAGGAGAAGCCTTGTGCGCCTTCCCCGCCGCCCGGCCCAGGGATCGGGGGTGCCGGCGTTTCGGGTCTGGTAACCGGCGCAGTCCCTGCTCAGACAGGCCGGGAGGGCATTGAATCGGATTAAGAGGAGGCGTGGTTCTAACCAACCTCCCCATCTGAACCTGCTGGCTCCCCCAGGAATGTCCTTTCTCCCAGGAAATGGGCCCCTTCCCGCGGGGGGCTCCGTCGGAGGGAGGGGGACACACCCACGCGTGCGGGGCCGCCGGGCTGTGGGGCGGCGGGGAGTCAGACTCGGGCCTCAGGGAGGGATGGAACCGGAGTGACTCGGGCGGGAGAAGTTTTAAACCGAGTCACTGCGGGCCCAAGGGCTGGTTTCATCTGCTCGCCCCGCCTGCCCACGGGGTGAAGCCCCAGGGCCGGAGGGACAGGACAGGACAGGACAGGACCGCGTTTGAGGCCGCCTAGTCGAAGCGTCCCGTGTTCGAGTCCCGCTCCTGCAGGCCTGGGGCGCTCGGTCGGTTAATTCAGGGCCGAGAAGGCGCAGGGTGGGGCAGTGGATTGGGGGCACGAAGCCGTCCCCCAGCCACTCTCGTAGGTCAGGGCAGAGCTTCTGGCCTCTCTTAATCTGGAGCCGAGCCGCCAAGCGCAGCCCAGCAGCAAACTGGGGGGGTGCCGGGTCCGGGGGGAGACGCGGGGCGCTGGAGCCCGCGTGGGGCTGGCGGACTCCCCAGATTTCGCTCCCTTTGGGGCCCAAACCCGCGGCCTTAGCTCGAGCCGCCAGTGAGTGTGTGCGGGGGGGTGTGCGTGTGTGTGTGTGTGTGCGGGGGGGGGGGTCATGGGAACGTTGCCTGAGCGAGGACTGCAGCGCCGGCCGTGCACCAGTTAGCACCCGCAGCTCCGGCCCTAAAGCCTGGTCGTTCCCAACCAGACCCCCCCCCGGCCTTCCCCCCCCATGGGGTGCTCGGTGGCGCTGCCTCTCCTTGTACCGGGGCAGGGGGGGGCAGGTGCTGCTAGCCGGCGGGACGGGCCGGCTGTCAAACACCGGGGCGCCCTGTCCTCTCGTCCCAGCCCGCCCCCGAGCCCGAAGGAGCCATCCCCGCCCGGCGCAGGCCGGTGATCAGAGGGGCTCGGCCGCCTGGTAGGGCCGTGTGTGCCTCAGAGCCTTGGGAGGGGCAGAACCACCGCCCGCCTTGGGGCTCAGCGCCCCCGGGGCCCCAATCCTGCCGCGCGGTGGGAGTGGGGCGCGTGGGTCAGAGCGCAGGATCGGGCCCTGAAATGTTGTGTGTCCCCCCCCCAGGTCCCCCCTTCCTCCAAGGACTGTGCCTGGCTCTGCGCTCTGCCCGGCTGGCATCACATCTCTCACGTCCGCGAGGGCCAGCCCAGCCCAGCCCAGCACACCCGGCTTGGCCCTGGCGTGGTGCTAGCCGGCCCCCCGGCTTTATTTTATTTTATCCCCTTCGAGTAGCTGAAAATATCATTGCAAGAGGGCGGCCTGGGGTATTGTCCCGTGGTGAACCGGGGGGGGGGGGGGGGATCCACAGAAAGACATGCCTCCGCCGAGATTCCGATTGCATTTACACCCCCCGCGTAAATCCGGAGTAACCCAACTGGCGTCAAGGGAGTTGCTCCGGATTTACACCGTTGGGAACGAGACCAAAACAACTAAATCCTCGGCGGCGTCCAGAAACCGCCGCGAAATTCGATCGAAGGGCAAATAGCCCAGCCAATAACCGGGAACGAAGCGAACCGTTTTAGGCTGTATTTTGCGCTCCGCTTCTTCCGAACCCGGCAGGACGTTTAAGGAACGAATATTCTGGAGAACAGAGACCCAGACTCGGTCCTTTCATTCACAGATCTGTCTATACGGAACGAATATGAATAGTACGCGTCACATATCAGACCCGGATCACGGCTAGAGCTGGGTTCTTCCGTTCTCTGGTTACCTCCATAGGCTATATTTTTGCGGGCACACAACTGTATTGTGTGTGCACGTGTGTATAAACACACACATCTGCGGCCTTGCATTTTGTGTGTGTGTTTGCAATCGTCAATATGCAGGAGGAAAAGCCGTTAGTTTGCAAAGCGAAGCGGGTCTGCTGCGTGGTTCGAGCGGCCGGGCGGCGAGGTATGTTACCGATTAAATACCTTCTCAAATGATTAATCTTCTGGGTGAGGGTGGAAATGTTTTAGGGTTGTTTGCAGGCGCTTATATTAATCATCCGACCTAACAGACCATTAATGTCCTTTTGCATTTTAAAGATGACAAATTTGATTTGACTTATTTCAGTCACAGGTCCCGAGCCGTCTCCAGCGAGTTCGGTGGCCACTTAAATGTCTCGGATTTTCCATGGTTATTTGTTACAATCCGAGGTGAAAAGCCAGGAAGTCTCGGGGCTAAACCTGCCTCTACATCTGATCGGTCACAACCTGGCTTTCCACATCGCAAATGCCAGCCGGGTTTCAAAGCCCAGCTCATGGCGATGTGTTTGCCAGCCCTGAACCCTGCCTTTGATATCTGGGGCATAAGAAACGGGTTAGCCGTACGGTTCTGGATCCCCCCCCTCTTTGTGTGTGTGTGTGTGTGTGTGTCTTTGTTCTTACATGGTGCAACATTTCCCCCTTTTACAGTCCTTTAAATGAGGGCGGTGGAAACATTTGTTGTTGATTATTTGTCCATTGAAATGAGGCGGCCTTAGACCCTGGTGTTAACTGGGAAAGGCTGAGTATCCTTCCCCCTCCTCCCCCCAGTAAGGGACCGTTGCAAACCGGGCTCTCTCTGGAAGGGGAAATCTTTCTCAGCCAGTCTTTTCATGGGTTTCCTTTAAAAAAAATACTTCTTAGGTTTCTTTCCCCCCTTCAGTGAAGAAGATGGTTTCAATCCGGTGGTTTTTGAATTGGCACAGCCCCTGGGCAGAGCTCGCGCTCCAGGACTAACGCCGTTTCTGAGCAGACAGACCTACGTCCCTTCTCCAGCTGGCTCTCACGGGCAGGTATCTCCCCGCAGCTGGCAGAACTTCGCTTCGCTTCGCTTCGCTTCGCTTCGCTCTGGGACTATCACCCAGCGCTCCTCGCCAAACGCTCACCCTGCAGAGCAGGGCGCCTGGGCCAGGAATGTGTAACCGGCAAAAGGGGACCCAGGACCTGGCTTTGGCTTTGACGCCATCTACCAGTTTCCGGGTGGAATTCGGAGCCAAGCCGTTCGCTCCGTCGCCCTCCCCCTCTGGCAAAGCCTTCTCCACTCAACTGCGCTCGCTCCGGATAGTCCCGCTGAGTAACAAAGGCTGGCTAACGCCACGCGTCCTATTTGGCCATGGAGGAGGAGATCTTCCCTGTGCTCGGCGCTGGCACCGCTTCTCCCGCACAAGGCGGGGGCAGATGGCCCAGGGGCGCCTTGCTTGGCTTTTCTCTTCCCGGGCATTTTCTCTTCCCTCTGCCCTGCGTCTCTGGCCAGGCAGCGGCCGCGCAAGCGGGGCATTTTATTGCAGAAGGTGATCGCGCTTGGGGGTTGCTGTTCGCCCCCCATTGACTGCCCCGAATAGAAATCTGCGCCCTAGGTCAATTCCCAGCCACCCATTAGACCTCTCTCTGCGTTTTTGGGGGGTCGGCGGGGGGGGGGGGGGAAGAAGGTGAGGCACCCCTCCTTTAACTCCTTTAACTCCCCTGACTCTGCTCATCTTTTTCCTCGCCCGAAGTAGGGAGAAGGAAACATCCTGTCTTCATCTCCCGCCCGCGCTGCCTTGCCCTGAATCTGAAGCGAAATATCAGGTTCATTTATCTAATCAGAGGCTGGACCCAGACCTAGCAGTCAGTCTGTGCCGAAGGAATCTCATTGATAAGGGAGTAGGCTAATTGGGCGAAAGGGCTTAAAGAAATGGCGGGGGGGGGGGGCTCTATACCCCGTCACTTCATTAACTCCTGCAGTGCCACCGTCCCTGGCTCAATTCGGAGCCTTTCCAACGGATCCCAGGTCCCATGCCTGAGCCGTTCCCACCGCGTCGGTCTGTCCGTCTTCGGGCATCAGGGCAAGAGCGCGGGCCTGCCCCGAAGTGCACAGCTGGCGGGGAGGAGGCGGGACGCGCCCGTGGTGTGAACGCGCCGGATTTCATCCTAAAGAGACGTGCAGGCAGTGCGCGCATGGGGTGCTGTGATCCCTTTCACACTTCGGGCTCGGCCCCATGCCGAGCCTTTCCCTTGCCCTGGAAAGCTCCGGTTTACACGAGCCCGGGTGCCTGGGTTCATGCCGACCAGCGGCCGCACAAACCCCCCCGGTTTATAGCTACTCCCAGGCGCTGGGCTGCGGTGGGGGGCCGAGCGTTGGGGGGTGCTCGGGGGGCGATGCTGCCTCTCTGTAGCAAAGACATCGTCAACGTGAACCCCCCGAGCCGGTCTCTTTCCACCGCAGCTCACGCCGCAGCCCGGAGGTTTCTGGTTTCATTTATAACCGCAGATCTTCTTTTCTGGAAAGCAATGTGGTGTGTGTCTGGTGAGTGTGTAGTGTGTGGTGTGTGTCTGGTGAGAGTGTGGTGAGTGTGTAGTGTGTAGTGTGTGGTGCGTGTCTGGTGAGTGTGTAGTGTGTGGTGCGTGTCTGGTGAGTGTGTAGTGTGTGGTGCGTGTCTGGTGAGTGTCTGGTGAATGTGGAGCCGGTCAGCGGAACAAAGAGCGAGACGCGGGGCTGCTTCTCCTTTGGAAACCCATCCTCATCCTCCACGTGCTAATCCCGTTTTTAAAAAGGCTGCCCGGCCAGTCCAACACCGTTTACATTAACCCAGGCTGAGTCCGGGACCGGGGCCAACTTTAGCACGTGTTCAAGGCCCCCCCCTTCCTTTAATGTCCCTCCGACCCCAGGATCGTGGACATCCCCCAGGTTTCAGACTAGGACCGAGCTCCGCGAGGAACCCCGCGTCTACACCTGCTTTCCAGCCCCGCTAAACGCTTCCTCTGGGGGGTGCCCGCTTCCTGGCCCGGCTGTGTTTGTGTAGCTAGCGGTGACAGACAGACAGACACACACAGCCGCAGCCGGCAGCACACGTGAGTCACACGCCACACGCCCGTGCCACATGCAGCCCGGCCCAGAGCAAACACGCATCGCAGGGCCGCAGGCAGCTCCCATCCACGCCCCAGGCCCCATTGTTATGGGGCGAGAGGCCTGGGTAGGGTCACCCCCCTGCTGGCCAGCTGCCGGGCTGGGCCTTTCCCTGAGCGGGAATGGGGAGCGCCTGTCCCAGCCCCCCCCGGGGGGAGTGTCATGCCGGCTGTCTGTTTGGTGGGCTCCTATCACCTGTGCAGGACTTCCCCACCCCATGCACCCGGGCTCCCCCCCCCCCCGGAGCTTTGCACGCCGCGGGGACCCGAGGAGGGGGCTCCGGCTCGCTGGGAGCCCAGGGGGGCTGGTGCGTCTCCCCCCCGGCCGAGGGCTGCATTCTTGGGCCGTGTATACAGCATCTCCTTATCTGTGGCCCAGCGAAACGTTACCCTGGTGCGTCCTGTGACCTTGACGCCTCTCGCTCGCCCGGCCCCGGTCTCCCTTATCTAAATAGGGCTGTAAATCAGCCCCTTGTCAGAGGCCATGTCATTACAGGGACTCCATAAAAAGGGGCTCTGCTCCAGCGCTGTTTACATTGCAACCCCGTAAAATATTCCCCCTGTCTGTTGTATGAATGTCTCACTGTAACATCCCATAAATCAGGGCCCTCCAGCCTGAGCAATGGGCGAAGCCCTTGGAGATTTTCCTAGGTATAAATAATGTCAATTGGCTTCCATCTGAAACGGGGGGGGAGGGGGGGCTAGGAAGGGGCTGGAGCAGGATCAGGCCGGACACAGCGCTGGCTGGGTGCAGATGCGCCAGGGAGAGACCCATCCATGCCCACTGGCTGGGCAGATGCCCCCAGCCCCTTGGCACGGCTTGTCTGAGAGTGACCCTGGGCTGCCGGTTTGCCACTCTCAGGAGCCCCTGGAGCAGCCACCTCTGAGCCAGTTTATTAGCACCAAGCGCCATACATAGGGGCACTGGCTCCTGTCCAGCTGTGCGGCGCTCAGGGTGTCCCTAGGTATTTATAGCCTGCAGATAAAACAAGGATTACTCAGGGCCTCAGGCACACTTATGCCCCTGGAAAGGCTTATTTATGTCGTCCCCCCCCCCCTTTTTTTTAACTGTTGGGGAAACTGAGGCACGGAGGGACTCAATGTCAAAAGCAGGAGCAGAAAGCAAGCGGTCCTGGCCCTGACTTCCCTCACCCTTCCCTTCGTGTGTCTCAGGCATGACTAGAGCTGGGGGGATTTCAACTGAAACTTGTTTTTCAGCGAAAAAGGCAGATGGGGGGTGACATGAAATCTTTTCATTCCTTGGTGCAGGGTTGGCCGAATTGTTGATTTGGGGGAGGAAAATTAAAAAAAAAAAAATCTGAAAAAAAAATTGAAATAGATTCTGATTCTTTCAGTCCAAAATGACTTTTCATTTCAAAAATCGCCATTGATGTCATTTTGTTTTATTCCAAAACATTCAAAAATGCTCAGTGTGAAAAACGAAATGTTTTGCTCAACCGGAAATATTTTTCTTGAACGTTTCAAACCGGTCAGTGAATTGCCAAACCCGTCACTCACCCACCTCTAGGAGGAACGGGCTCAATCCTCCGCACCTTTACACCCTTCACCTGGTGTAAATCAGGAGTTCCTCCACTGACGCCAGGGAAAATACTCCACAGTGCAATGGGTGTAAATCAATACTCACCCCCCCCCATCTGTCAGCCTGTGTGCCCCTCTAGGAAGCCTATGCCACTCTAGGGGACACACACACACACACAAAGAAAATCAGTGACCAGAGTCAAAACACAATGACTTTCCCTGGGGGGCGGGGGAGAATTTTGCACAGCTGTGTTGTATGAGAGTAACTGTTGTTACCCTCTGCACCTTTAATGGCAGGTAGCTGCTCTCCACCCCAGGCAGTCCTTCAGCACTTGCTTATTCACCCCCCCCCCCCCAAAAAAAAATAAAAATAAAACCCATACCAAAAAAACTAGCACAAAGCTACTGAGTCCCATAGTCACGGACACCTAAGAATCTCATTCTGCTGCTTGGCTGCTGACTGGTACCTTGCTCATCACGTTAGCCCCACTGAAATCAAGGTGGCGTAGGCTTATCTGCTTTCTGTGGCCAGGAGTGACACCTCCTGTGGAGAAGGTGCTTCCCCGATACGAGTGCTGGTGGAAGAAAGAGGGTCTGAGCCAAAGCCCATTGAAATGAATGGGAGTTTTTCCATTGGTTTCAATGAGCTTTCTGTCAGGCCTTTAGTGATCTGAGCTACATCAAAGGACAGGAGAGAAATTCTGCAGTAAATTCCAGTGCAGTTGAGAGGGGTCTTCTGAAAGCAGATGGCAGATGAGGTGACCAGCTCTGATCTGTTGGACAATTTGCTTCTTGGTGGTATGAAGATGCTAAGATATGACCTTTTGTTGTTTTCTCAGCTAGCTATCTATGGCATCTCCTCTGTATACACTGCTCAGAAAGCGGCGTAAGTGGTGAGTGCAACATTTGTCTGTAAAGAACTACAATCTCTTTATGGTAAATCAGCCACTGCCCTCCGGTAATGGCCTTGATAAATCAAAACGCAAACAAAGCTTTATGGAAAAAGAGCATTAAATTTTCCATGTGCTCCAGGAGGGACGGGCCTGGCTGCTCAGGTTTATTTTCCTCCCCCCTTACTAATACTGTAAATGACAACGTGTTTACAAAAGTTTTTATGTCATCAGAGCAAAGTCACAGCTCAGCTTCCTCTCGTGTGTATTTTATGTAGACGGATGTGTCTGCGGGGAACGTTCAAGCTAAACAGAGCGCTGGCTTATACGAAAATGTATTTATTTGAAAAATCATAACTCACAATTTCGGTGAAACCAGCCTCCACATTTATTGCTGCTAATGGGGTGTGGCAGCCATAAATTAATCTAGAAAATTGCCGCAGCCATGTCAAGAATGGGTTGTGCTGATGGAGCCGGGCAGGTGATCCGCAGAGAGGCTTAAGGTGGATTTCAAATGACATTGGACGCAAACGATAGGGAAAGGGAATTTGTCTCGCTGCCTTGTATCGGAAACAATCCCAAGACCATTTTTCTAAACTGACTTGGGTTCTCTGCGTCTTATTTCAAACACCATTGCTCATTGGGGACTTGAGCTGATGCCCGTTGAAGTCGATGGAAGGACTTATTGGTACAGAGGGAATGTGTTTTATTTCTGTCCAAACACCTGACCAGTCCTGGGCACGATCTTGACGCTGATGACAAAGCTTTCCTTGACTGCAGTGAGAAGGAATAACACCGTGATCTGCACTATTTTTCAAGCCGGGGCCACTTTGGCAAAAAGCCTTCAATGTGAGAGGCACATCAACTACTAAATTAACCCATTGCTTGCCCCTCCTTAATGATGGACCGTTGTGCTGATCAGGTATGGCAAAGCCTGTGTCCGTTCCACGTCTGTGGGACAGTCGGGTCTGGATATTTACCTGTGCACACACCGACCACTAGCACTAATGTTTGGGTTTATCATGCAAACTGCAGCTTTAGCTCTTTGTCCCCAAAGTCCCCACGGCGCCCAGGTGCCGCGCTGGGCAGGAACCTCCTGCTGACCACAAGGCAGACCACTCATGAGCCGTAACTTCGGAGGCCGAGCGTTTCGTTGGCTTTGTGTCACCCAGACTCAGCGATAGCCAGGCGCTGCGCCTTTGGGTTATGATTTATGCTGCACACGTGTGCGTGCAGGTGGGTCTCACTCATGCTAGGCACAGTTCGTCCCACTTTTCTTTTAAAAGAAAATCTTCTTTTGTCAAGTGCTTTATGCGTAGAGAGTATTTGAGACAAGTGGGCAATCGGGTTATCAGTCCCCTTTTTTGGTCTATCACCATCTCCACTATTTAATTGCAAATGCAATTGAGGCTTAGCTGGGTGGGTTTCTTCTGCAAGAGAAGGAAAGTGGGGGACAGTCGGCCCTGAGGTCACTGTCATGCGTTTCCGGTGGTTGCTGAAGTTCTGCTGTCAGGACTGCAGGGCTGGGCAATGCATGTGCATGTTGGAGCTTTTGGAAACCTAGCTTGACAACCTGCTCAGCTGTCACGTCGATCCCAGGGAATTTATTTTCTAGCGTATAAAAACACAGGCCTGGATGCTCCTCTCTGCAGGCCATTGGAAGGTCTTCAGCCTTCCTTGGAGGGAGCTAAGGACATTGTTCCCCCCCCCCGGGACTGGCAGCTGTTCCACCCCTCTTCCGTCTCGCAGTGGTCTAGTGGTTAACTCGGTAGGCTGGAGAGTTGGGTTCAATTCCCTGTTCTGCCTGTGTGACCTGGGCCAAGTCACGTAATCTCTCTGTGCCTCAGTTTCCCCATCTGTACAATGAGGATAATAGGCCCACCGCCCAGGGGTGTGTGAGGATAGATACATTACAGATTGTGAGATGCTCAGATGCTTCAGGGATAAGTGCAATAGCGAGATATAGCAATCTGGATGCTTGGTCTCTAAATATGTTGATATATTAATGAATGAACCTGACCTAAAATATTGCTGTGCGCATCTTCCACAATGTCCCATTCTTTCATACTTAGTTTTTACCTAGAGTGCCAGGAGCCAAATTCTGATGTGCACCCCACTGTCTCCAGTGGCAGAGCCATGGAGTATAAATTAGTACAAAAGCTGGCCATGTTTGCACAAAACGGGGACAATTTCCTTCTTTGGAAACCCTGGCAATATTACAGTGCAGCAGGGGTTCTAATAACTTGTGCATCTCTCTGTATTTGGTAGAAAATTGGGGAGGGAGAAACGGGCTGTGTTAAAACTCTTCAGGGCAGAGAAAAGTTGGAGGCCACAAAACTTACTAAAATGGGGAATAGGCTCAAAAACTAGAGGCAAGAAATGAAACTGATCAAAGACAAAGCACTGAGGGAAACTGCCGGGGGGAGGCAGAAATGGATAGGACAGTGCGCTGTAGTAACAGTAGAAGCAGCTACTTGGGTCTAAGCTCAACAAAGAATTAGACACACGCTGAGCGATAAAACACGTTATAGGGCGCAAGTGTCAGACAGCGGAATAGATGTTACTGCGCGGCACATGCCTCCTTTTGGTCTGGCTCTGTTAGTACGTTTCTGTCCTGAAAATGCTGCTACAATAGAGCAGGTCAAAAACTAGGATGTATGTTTCATGATGAAATTCAAAATATATTTGTTAGCTCAAAATTTTGATGTTTTGTTTTTTGACCAAAACTTTCCCCTTCTCCCAAAAGTGAAAATGAAAACTGTTGGGTTTTTAGTTCCCTCTTCCCTGTTCTCTTCCTTTTCCTTCCTTCTTTACTTCCTTTTTTTTCCCCCCTTCCCTTTTGCACCTGAAAAAAGGAGAGAAGTGGGCGGAAACCAAAAACTGAGATAATTAATTTTGTGTTTCAAAATTGGAAAAAAAAAAATCGGTACTTTTCCATCCCCAAACTGGAAGATTTTGCATATGGATCTGTGGTTGGTTTTGTTTTAATATTTTTTGCGGGGAGAGGAAAAAAAACATTTTTTCGTTTAAAAAAAAGTTTCAGATAAAAAAACTTGACCAGCTCTACTCTAAAACAATACCTCTGTGTTGTCACATCTGTTTTTCTAAGTAAGGCCCATATAAAACTGTGTTAAAAAGAGTAAGAAGCCAGCAGCTGCTGGAAGATTGAAGGAGCTGAGCCAGTCACTTAAAAACAATGCTCTTCTTTGCCTGTACATAGCTATAGTTCCAAGGCCGGCATGTCAGACAGTACTCTGGAATGCGTTTTTGAAATACACAATCTGAAAAGCATTACAGACATGACAATACAGTACAAATGGACATCACAAGGAGGTGGCTTACATGATGCTGTTATCTGTCACCCTTCCCTGTTTCATTTTGTCTGACAGTTCTAGCAGCAAAGTGCCCTAGACTTAGTTAGTTTGGTAAAAGAATCTTAAAAGCCAGAATCTCATTCAGTTCCCTTTAAAGGGAACCAAGACAAGGGAAAGATGTGCCCAATCTCCCACTAGTCAGGATGTAAAGGACATTCAGCACAGACATATTAGATTAACTTTGTAATTTATTCCCTAGAGTCCTTGCAAAGTCCACTAGCCAGTTCTAGGATTGTTGCCGATGCTCTGTAATTGTGGAGCATCATAGCTTCTGGAAAACAATCACCAGGGTAGCAAACCAACCCAGAAAGCCCCAGGTAAGTCACAGGGCATTGCAGACAGCCTAATTTCCTCTCCCTGGTTTCTTTAGCAATGATTGTGGTTGAGAAAATGACCCTGCCAATCATTTGGTTAAGTCAATCATCATTCCTTTCGGGTGTGGAGTTATCATTAGGTCTTCCACACCAATGGAAAATGAGCAAAAAGCTGATTGACGTAGAGAAGCACATTGTCACACCTCAGTCTGCAAGGTTTCAGGAGAAGATTGCGGTTGTTGTATGTTCCTTTCTCTAGCCAGGGCTGTAATTTGGGTACTTGTGGCCAAACAGCCTGTCCTCACATGTGTGGAACAGCATGTGTGTCTAAAGCTGCCAGGTTGCTTGAGCAAACAGCAGACAGAGCAAGCCTCTAGTCTGCACATACACAAGCAGATGGGTTTTTTTTTTCCTGTGTGAAAAACACTGTCCAAATCTGTGGACACAAATCTTGAGGCTGCTTTAGAAATCTGGCCCTTTATGTTAAACAGTGGCAAGATGGTGATTACTGGCACTTGGCCTGCCCTGTGGTTTTGTTGGTAAGCTGACGTTATTTTAGGTAGCATCAATGGATTCTTTTTTAGTTTTGTTTTTCACACAGGAGGTGTGAGGGAGCCTCTACAAGTATTATGAGTTTGAGGCTCCCAAACCTAATCTCAGCACTCCAGAGAACGTATATCTCCACCATCTTCCTTTCCTTATACGTCCTGGGCTGGGCATCACTTCAGAGTTGGTTATTTCCACTCTTGATTCATTGGAGAGATCAATGCTGAGCCATGAGACTTCCCCCTGCCACCCACCTCCCCCATTTTTATGTGGACACATGATGAGGATGCTCTAAACCTGTGAAAGTAGATTCTAGTCTGCAGAGGATAAAGACTTTACTTTTTTAGTATGTTAATTTTTGAGTTGTGAGCAATTAACCAGCAATATTGGTTGACTTTTTTTTTTTTTGTTTAAAATTAGAGCCAAATGGATAATAGTGTTCATGTGGAAAAATGTTCTCCCCCCCCCCCCCAAAAAAAAAAAAAAGAAACCCAAAATGTTTTGGTTTTAAGCTGAAAAAAAATTGGGTTTTCTGAGACAATATCAAACTTTTGACAGACACTTTCCACGGAAACATTTTTCCATCGAAAAGGGTTTTGATGGAAAATTTTCCACCTGCCCTATTCAAAATGCCTTTTTTTTTTTTTGGTTGGTTGGTTGAAAAATGATTTTTTTTTTTCATCAAAAGAGGCATTTCGGTGTGGAATTTGATAAAATAAAGTTAGGGTTTTGTATTTTTTCCACAAAAATCTGAAAACTTCTGAAGCCAACAATTGATGAAAATTAAAACTTTTTCACAGGAACAGAACTCCTCCAAATTTCCCAGACAACTCGACTAACCAGGTTTGAAACTGATCAGCACTTGGCAGGAAGATTGCCAAAGAAAATGCTGGGTGTGAAGGGAGTGGGTGCTGGTGATTTTACTAGTGATGCTTTTCCCTCTGAGTCAATATTGAGCCGATGCCCCAGGAAGGTGTCAGACGACACACACACCACTGGGGGAGGTGCTGTCTTGTGAATGAACCTTTAGAATGAAGGTTATGACCAGTTGTGTTCCTGAATGAGCCCCTGCATTTATTTACAAGAGTAGGGGTCTTCACTCTAGTGGCCTGACCAAATGCCATGTTTGGTAAATACATTGTAATTCCCGCCTGCAGTTTCAGTTTGATACAGAGTTCTTAATTCCTGGCCCGTTGCTGTGCGCTGTTAAAAGAGCGGCCATGTTTTGCTCTAGAGGTGGCTGCATTTCAGTGCTGCGTGAAAACAGCCAGATATGTATGTGCGTAGAGTCACCTATTTAACCACTGCCCAGGCTCAATCCTGGTTAGTTTATCTGATGTGCTTCATTGTACGTTCACTCATGTATTGGCATCATGTCACTCACCATGGAAATGTAGCCATCCCTGGGGTGAAATATGGCGTCTGTTTAACAGTACACTGCAACACTGGCCGACCATAGAGACGGAAGAGCTGAGTGGGTAGAAGCATGGTCTTGTGGTTAAGACTCAGGAGAGCTCAGTTCAGTCCCTGACTCTGCCACAGACTTCTTGTGCGACCTCGGGTGAGTCACTTAATCCACCCGTGTGTCAGTTTTCCATCTGTAAAAAGGGAATAAGAATACTTCCCTTCTCCGCCCTTTTGTCTGTGTTGTGTATTTAGGCCCTGGTGTCCCAAAGACCTATATATGTGCTTGCCCCAGGGAAGTCACGTTTGCAAGATCAGGGCTTTCGATTGTAAACTCTGCAGGGGAGGGACTGTTTCCCACTGCGTGTCTGACCAGCACCCAGGTGCTCGACAGCTGCACCCAGCACTATGGGGCCCCGATCTCAGCTGGGCCTTGAGGCTCTACTGAAACGTATACATAACAGCGGCGTCCGAGTCGGTAAATGATTTTGTGGAGTGTTCTGGGATCCTTCTGGAAAGGAAACGTTACTCGCTAGGATTATTCTGGTGGGGCCATTGCAGAAGGAGGCTGTCTCGACTTCATCCGCTACGTGCATGAAAGTCAATCCCATTGAGAAGGGCCTCTCTTTACTGTGGGGGTCTTTCACTCATTGCCGGGTCTGGTCATGGTCTCCAATGGTGTCCTCTTCAGAGGGCCCGGTACAGCCCATTGCAACCCTGTCACAAAGACTCTCTCCCTTTCTTGGGACGGAGGGTGGAGGAGGGAGGCTGGTTCCTGGGGTATCTCATTTTTGGAAGGTGGTTGTTGTTGTTTTCTTAAGCCCAAACTGAAAGGAAAATCATTTCTAAAGATGACAGGCTTAATTTACAGTGTCATTAACCAGATCCGAAACCTTAGACAGGCCGCGTCTCCTGTGGAAAGCACATTCTCCTCGCGCTTTGCAGCTGATGTTTCTCTGATTATGCCAGATAAAGGCCTTGGTGGGTCTATTTCCCTCGTTTGTCTTCATATGGATGCTATTACTTAGCACAAGGGGGCTGGGGAAACCATTTCTCTTTCACGCACACAGGCACACTCCAGATTTAATAATTCATCTAATGCCGGCAAAGCACCCGTCCGCCAACACACTTGGCCATAGCCCCGTGACATAGCTGTCGCCAATTTAAGATATAGTTAACTTGAAAAGAAGAAGGGTGTTCCCCGAGATCCTGAACCAGCCCCATGGCATCTCGGTGGAAACACTCTCGTTTTCTTCACGGGGCATTGGCAAGCTCCCTGAAATCTTAATAAATAAAAGTTCAGGATATTTCTGACACGAAGGGCTATGGAAGGTTAGAGCGGGGTAACGGGGAGGTAGCACATACACGATTAGAGTTTTGTGTTTCTGCCCGGTACAGTGGGAACCTGCCCCTTGACCGAGGCGCCTGTGTGCTTCTGCAACGCAAATAATAAATAACGCTCGTTCAGCTACAAATGCCTCTGCAAGAAGAGAGGGTTTAAGATGCTATTTAAAAGTGGGGCGAGCGGCTGTGAAGTGCATTCCAAGGAGGGGTAGATTACACATCACTCATTGGTATCAGTGCAGGCCCTGGTCCCGGTCCAACTGACCTCAATGGAAAGGCTCCTATTGACTTCATTGGTGGTGGATCGTACCCCAAGGCAGTTACCTCGAAATGATGGGAAGTGTCTGAGGTAGATGAGGCTCCAGGAGGAGACCTGGGATGCAGGGTGGTCCTACACAGGTAAGAGCCTTCCTTGACCCCTACCAGAAGTGTTAACGGTGCCGCTCCACTGGCCTTTCTTCTAACACCGCCCAGCGCCATGTTCACCCCAGCAGGGCATTCCAGTGACATTCCAGTGGGGAAATCCCCGGAGAATGTTTTAATCTTGCAAGGCTTCCATTGCTGCTGACCAGGCCACTTCTTGAGCTCTCCCAGATGCCAGCAGAAGCTTTTTGTTTCTGCTGGTTACTGTAATAAAGCAATTGACCTCCTGGATTCTGTTTTGGCGCCTCCTTGAACAGAGGCTCTTCCATAGACAAAGGCATCTCGTGTGACTAATGTTGTCTCTCCAAATACAGTAACAGCGGCCGCTCCACTCCATGGTTCGCCCTACTAGGTACAACTAACAGGAATTTGTTAGAACATGGGGCTTTTAGTCCAGCGAAAAGCTCATCAGAAAATTAGTCGTTTTGGCCACATCAATATCAATGTGTCAGATATAGTTTGAATCGGTTACAGTTATATACTCATAGAATCGGTTTCCATGTAGCTCTTTTCCTACACCTCTGTTAACCTGGAGCTCAGGTTCTCATTTGCTCCTCACTGGTGATTCTCACAGAGTCTCGGATGACATTACAACCTAATTTTTCTGAGAAAAGGAACGTTGTCTAGGACTAGCCCTGCTCCTTGAGTAAAGTGTCCTGGATTCCTTCTCAGCTCGTACCTGAATAGACGCGTAGAGAAAAAAGAAGAGAGCTTTGGATACAGCGCTAATACTGCCGCAGTCTTGTACCGCATTCCAGTGATGAACTGAAATCCTGGTGTGAGACTTAAAGCCGTGATGGTTCTGTACTGAGGCAAAATTGTGATCAAGCTCCCCATCACAGCAGATTGGTTTGTTAGAATCTGTGTGTGCTGCTGTTACTGCTGTCGGTGAGCCTGCGTACCTCCATCAGCGCCAAAGTGATGGTGGCATGCCATTTTCTCTCCGAGTCTAGGTATTGCACAGGATTTCTTCATGTGCACAGTCTCCATGGTCCATGCACCCCATTCTGCAGAGACATTGTGCCTGATAAACACATGATCACAGGCAATCTGGATATAGAGGAATGGGGGATGTTGTGCCAATGAGTGGATTGTTTAACTCTGCTATCCCACCGATACAGACAGATTATTCATTTGTTATTTATGTATATTACAGGAGCCTCTAGACCTGAGACCAGGGCCCCGTTGTGCTGGCCATTATATATACACATAGCAAGAGAACGTCCCTGCCCCGCAAACTAAACAGCTAAAGGGTTGGAAGGGAAAGAGTGGCACAGAGGGCTGAAGTCACTTGTCCGAGGTCACAGAGCAGGTGAGTGGCGGAGCTGAGAATCATGTGTTGGTTTCTTGCCTTCCAGGCCAGTGTCCTGTTTACTGAACCATGCTGAATGACGGAGGGGAGAAAATAGGCTGGAAAAAATATTACAGTAGCAAAAGAATCTCCCATTTGCCCCACAGCACCAGATCTTCCAGGGCTGATAACTGAGGCCCTTAACTAGCCCTGCAATAACAAGACCTTCAGGTTTTTTGCCAATATCTTTGCTTTTCCTCCCCAGAGATCCCAATCAGCAGCACAGCTGCAAAATGGCTGGACTCTGTGCTACTTTTCTCAGATTCTGGTCAATATGAAGTAACCTCTTCTCACCCACCCCATCGTATTTTTGCCCCAAACTCATGTAAGTCTCCTGTAAGGGTTTCCGTGTTTCCTATCCCCAACATTCCTGATCCCGAAGGTATTTGTGTGCAGATAGGAACTGTCTCCTCTCTAATCATCCTTCTCCTCCCACCAGCTGATTGACTCGGTGATATCCCAGTCCAGTATGTAAGTCGCTGTAGTTAATTTCAGGATGACTCAGGGGGCAGATGCAGGCTGATGATAGCTGCTCTATGCTGGGAAAAGAAGTGAAGGGAAGAGACACGGACATGGGAAACCCAGAATTTACTAATCCAAACCCTCTTGAACCTCTGGGGTGGGTATAAAATGGAGCCTGGGTCCAACGTCCTCCCCACCCCACTCCAATATGGAATTTCGGTTTGCAAAATAAACACCTGACTTTGGGGTATTTTTAACCAACGTTTATCCCCGCTTTGAAATGGCTCATCTCTGAAGGATGCGGGTTGGTGCAATGGCGTGAGATCGAAACGTGATGGTGTTTAAAGCTGGCTTGAGTACAGAGGGAGCTTTTTAAAGTTAGCCCGAGCACCAGATCCGTATTTGCTCAGATGCAACATTTTTCCCGGGGGGGGTTTGGTCTGACCACAACACAAGCTGCTCTGGTCTTTGTTGAGGGGTGACCGTTAAAGTGGACCAGTTGGCTCAGCAGATAAAGCCTGTCACCGGGGGGTCACTAGATTGACTTTGGCCCAGGCCAGTAACGAATGCAAATGTGACTCTTCGATTGATTTTTCAGAGCCTGCGTGCAACGAGCTGGCGGCATGCACCCACCTCCACGCCTCAGAGCTGCTGCCGCCACCACCACTGGCATCCTTGTTCGCTGTCCCAAGACTGAATGAGCAGTGGAGGCCGAATGATGTTCTCAACCCTGAAAGCAGCTGCAAATCTGCAATGGAATTACTCCCATGAGTAAGTGTTACTCCCAGGATTAACAGTGGCAGGGTCGGGCCCAATGTCCAGGAGTGCAGTGGGCTCCTCTGGGATTCTCTGTTAGCTACGAGAACTGACTTGCATTTTCTTTACCTGCAGCGTAGTTGTAGCTTCACCCACCCTGTGTCTCTTGCGTTTTCTTAGCGAGCTAGCAACTGTGCGCTTCATGTCACTATGTACCTTGTTTCCAGCAACAGAAGCATCTTGTCTCCTAGGTCTCCTAGGGTGGATTGTGTTTGTAAAGACAGCTTATTGCAGCACACAGAGTGAGATGTCTTCCATTTCCGGTCACTTCCACGTAACTAAAATAAAGGAGACGGGTCACAGGCAGAGATCTGAGGCAAACTGGTCAGCTGCAGGTTCCTTTTTACTAACAGCCGATTTCCAGATTTCAGCTTTTTTTTTTTTTTTTTTTTAATGCAATAACAAAAGGCCACAGCCCCGTCGACTGTCATTGGCTTATATGGACCAGTGGCGCTTTGGAGCAGCTTCAGATCTGTGCCTATGTGTTTTTTGAGGGGAACCTTTGATATCTCCTACTTGAACCAAAGTTGTGACGCTGGTGGAAGTTTCAGTCTGTGCTCCACCCAAAGGGTCAGATCCTCACCTGGTGTAAGCAGGTGTCACCCCATTGACGTCACAGTGTTGTGATCCCTCTTGGACGTACACAATTTGGTGTAGCTCCACTGTCGTCATCCAACGTGTTGGGCTCTCTCTCGGATGCTCCTACTAAATTCCAGGCAGGCGCACGGTCTGACCCCAGAAATCTGGTGTTGATGCGCTGGGGAATAGGCAGCGCCCCACCTTCAAAGACCCTGCTGAATTCTGGGGGAGGAAACTGTGAATGGTTACCACCCTGCGGTATCCAAGGTGACACCTACTTGGAGGATGGGGGAAAGCTGTGATACCTCAGAAACAAATACCTGCGGGTTCTGGGTAGACACTGGCTTTTGAAGGCCATGAATGTCCTGCGGGGGTTTACTTTGCTGTTCCTGGTTCACGTGCTCGCTGTAGACTCCGGCGTAGGAAGCAGTGTCAAGGAACGAGGATGGGCAGGAAGGGGAAGGGAGACGTTTCCTGGCACCACAAACAGTTGCCGTGATTTTAAACAATTATGGCCTGCCGTCCGCGTTATCAAGGTAACTTGCTGCGTTTAGGACGGGTCACCATTCCTGACATGGACTGTAAACCCTGTACGCGGGAGGTCTGCCAATCATAATGGCTACAGTGTCTGAAATGTTGGGACCGCCCCCCCCCTCCCCCCCACTCATTCACCCCTTTTCTGTGACTGAGTCCACGCGCGCTTCTGTTAGAGTTTTTAGCAATGAGAATTTAAGCTATTCCACACTGGAGGTGCTCCTGGTCTGGTATGATGTCTTCATGGTGATATGACTGGCTCAGGGGGCTCTTATTGGAATCTGACGTGCCTGTCACTCTGAGGTCCCTGGTTTGGCTACGGCTCGGATCAGTAGGATATGGAAATGTTACTGTCTCATTGCTCTGTAGATGCCTGTCTGAAATGATCTGCCGTTGTCTGGTCAGTGCCTAGAAGACACATGACCCCATCAAAAAAGCCACCCCCACCGCCAGATATGGTAGCTGTCTACTTACCATCCATGTGACCACCATGAGCAGAGGGACCCAGGGTTTAATGGGCTGTGAATTAACTTCACAGCCTTGGAGACGTAGAAGGCATTGGGCCCTACAGCTCTGAAGATCTGCAGTTTCAGGAGGGACTCAGACAAGTCTGGTTGTGCCAGTAGCAGAAATGCAAGTATCAACCCATTAAATGCTAGGTAAGATTGTTTGTTTGTTACAGATCTTGTATTTAATAATCACTACAGCTGGAAGATAAAAGCCACTTCCTTCTTGTTTTCCATCCTCTGATCAGGTGAGGATCAGGAAACACAACCAGTGACATTTAGAAGTCCTCCATGCAAAGAAAAATGTTGCCCAGAACTTGTCATCTCAGTAAGCTAACTGCAGTGACCCAGAACTGCGGGACAGCCTAGGACTGTATATTTTTGGTAGGTGATTCTGTATCAGCTCATCAGGTTAGAGTGATGCTGGTCACTGCCTCATTCTGTAGATTGCAGCTGCCCCTCAGACCTATGCTTGAGGCAGAATCAGGTCAACTCAGTGAAGGTGGCAATGTAATGCAAATGCACCTTCTTTGAGATGGCAGATTCTCTTTCTCTTGGAAAGCGAGGTGCTACTCTTGGGTGCTAACATGTCACCACTGCTCTGTTTCCAGCCCTCCTTTTCAAACTACCTGGGTTTCTTTTTTTTCTTTTTTAAGGCTTTTATTCAGCTCTTGTGCCTGAAAGCTCCTTCCCTGAGGTGCTACCCAATGACCTGCGTATGGTATTGGTGGAAGAGACAGTCTGTATTGCTTTGTTTATAAGAACATATTTCCAGTGATTGATGTTTGAGCTGCGGAAGTATGTTTGCAAGTTAGACTTTAAAACATGAATCAAACAATGTTTGGAATACATATGCTTCCCTGTCAAACATTTCTCTTAGCCTGGAGTCTGCACAAGCCAGTGTTTCCAGAGGTACCAATGCCTGCTTGGAAATATCAGGATAAAAAGCATTTATTCTATAGGACCATCTCCAAGGGTGATTGTCAGACTCCAGGGTGTGTGCTTGCCAATATACTGCATTCACTGAAAGCTTTCCTCCGCAGTATATCTCAGGTAACGCATGCCGATGCAGTGCATGAGTGGTAAGCAGCAGACAGATGTGCAGCAGGCATTATCCAGCACAACACGCATGTCAGCTGCACTGGAACATGCCTAAAGGATAAAGCAAAGTTCAGGAGTAATCCGTAAATGGCCTTGCAAACTGGTGGTGCCCAAACAGCCCAGCATGGTCATTCAGATGGTCGTGAGCGTGCCCAGCATGGCTCTCTGGACACTTACACGTTGAGTTCAGTGCAGAGCTGAGCCCCCTCACTTGGAAACGGACTCCCATGTCGGATTTGTCTTAGTGCTATAAGGGCTGATGTCAAGAGATGTGATTCCTGGCCAGGGGACAGATCCTGGCATCTTACGCACCTGAGCAGTCCTGCTGACGTCACTAGACCAGGTTCAACAAACCCCAGGCGCCAGGTCGCCATCGCACCTAGAAATTTAAGTCTGGCGCCTAGTATTTCTCCAGGGGGGCCCACCACGCTCTGGCCAGGGTGCCACTGCACCCATGTGGCAGGGTTGGGAGGGGGAGCGCTGCAGCTGCCGTGCTCCAGCCAGGGCCCCCGCCGCTGAGCCCACGTTGTCTGGCTCCTTAATTTTTGGGCTGGCTCCTAGCTCCAAAACAAATTTGCCGAGCCCTGCACTATACGTCTTCAGTCTGGGGGAGACACACGAGGACCTTGTCTGCCCATCCGTCACAGCTCTGAAAAGACAGAGAGAGAGGGCTATTGTAAGTGCTCGAGGAGAGACAATTCCAATGTTCTCGGAGACGGTTATTCATATTCATGTCGGGAGGGGCTCCGAGAAGTACCAAATCTGGCCCTTGTGAGCTGCTGGTGACGCTGAGTCTCTCTGTTCTGCAGCTGTTAAAAACAAACGCACAATAAGAACATCCGCTGTTACATTACACGAGATTTATAAAGGATCTAAATCTCCAAGCTTCAGGGAAGCTTCAGGCAACCGACTAGCTCCGTAGGGTTAGAAGGAAACTTTCTCTGAAACATTTGAACAGGCCAGCGACGGAGGCGGGATACTGAACTAGATGGACCATCAGAGTGATCCAAACCAGCAATTCCTATGTCTGTGTAGCGCCCAGAGGACACATGCTACCCCCACCACCATATGTGGTGGTTGCCGCCATCCTTGTGAACGCTGTGATTGGCTAGCGTAGGCACTAAGGGCCAGGTTTATAAAGGTACGTAAGCACCCAGCTTCCAGTGATTTTAATGGGAGTTAGGCACCTAAATACCTATACAAATCTGACTCTAAGGGCCTGATCCAAAGCCCATTGACGTCAGTGGCCAGTGGGTCAGACCTTTCAAAGATATTGCAGTTTTCTAGCTGGAAAAAGAAAGCAGAGGAAAAACTGCTCAGCACGGACCTCTGTTTCTTTAGCGCATTCACATGCAGAGACACACACACAGCTTTTCTCACTGTTCCTCTTCCAATCCTCTTCCTCTTCTTTTCTCTCTCTCTCTCTCAAGGGTGGTTACGCTATGCTGCACCTTCTTATGTGCCTGTGTGGCTGTTTCGGGTCTGTCGATAGGACGGTATCTTTTCTTGGGCGTCGAGCCATTTACACTTTCCAGCAGCGCGAATGTTAAAAGCAAACATTTAAAACAGTCTTTTGGACACATAGTGGACATTTTGGTGATCAGGGCCATACCTCGGAAGACGGGAACAGCTGCTGACTCACAGGTGAGCTGCTGAGTATTTTAACATCTGACCTGAAACAAGGTGCGCAGAGCCGACCCGGGAGTTAGCTCTTCTTTGTCTGTGCGGTGGGAAGCGTTCATTGCAGAATGATCCTGACCCACCAGGAAGCAGGACAGAATTTGGTTCCCAGAGCAGAGCTGTTGCATTCAGAGGTGTCTCATTAAGCCACGTCCGTCACTGGACATTCTTTTATATGACACCACATAGCATCAAACTGTCCCATGGGGAATCTGAAGAGCGAGGGTTTATTGAAGCTGCACTTTAGGACCAACTCAGCCGCAGGTTTCCTTCCCCTTTAGATAACCCGATTGCCTGTGGAAGGAGCAAAGGAATGAGTTGGATGGTCAGTATCCAGATGTTCAGGGGATTGGAAAAGCTTTAAGGCCCTGATCCACCAAAGCACTTAAGCACATGTGTAATCCCGTTGGTATTGACTTCAATGAGATGACTCCCGTGCTTCAAGTGAAGTATGTGCTTTGCTGGATCACGGCCTGAGTGATTTATATTTACTGATGCATTCTTGTGTGATTTCACTACTCCTGCCTCTCTGGCAACGTTTGTGTCTCTGAGTATATTGTCCATTTCCCTAGCCAGCTGTCTTCTGCAATCCACAGGCTGTCATGGGCAGACTCCCAGCACCTCACACGTGGCTACACTGTCGTTAGGTGCATCGAGATGTTCCGAAGCTGAGGGGCTGGGTAAGAAGCCAATGAAAATGGATTTAACGCAAGGCAGCCTGGTGGCCTGGTGCTAGTCATCATGACCCAGGTTTGAATCCCATTCCCAGTTTCCAGGCTGGCAGGGGTTGCGATAGGCCATTCACTCAGCTCATGAATGAGAAGGGCTACCTCAGCTTGCTCAGTAATAGGACGGCTTAGAAAAATACAGCCCTTCCGAGTCTCAAAGCACTGCATAATTAATCCTCGTAAAACCCCCTGCAGGCAGGGAAGTAAATATCAGTGTCCCCATTGTACAGATGGGGAAAGCCAAGCACAGAGAGATGTGACGGGATTTGCTCAAGGTCCCACAGGGAGTCAGTGGCAGAGGTGTGATTAGAACTCAGGATTTAGTGAGTTCAAACCCCACATTAGCAGAAACCTCTGCTCCAGCCAGTCGGGAGCAGACAGACTCTGAATGGTAGATCAAGCTGTGAAGGGATTCATGCATACTTGAGGGGGATACGGAGATACGTCGGTGGGCAGCTAAGCACCATGCTCCACACAGATGAAATTATTTGAGGCTGTGTTTTGAAATGCAGTGTCCCTCTTCTGGTGGGAGCAGGGCTCATGGATGCGCCTTCTCCGCAGAAGCT
Organism: Emydura macquarii macquarii; assembly: GCF_026122565.2. NCBI lineage: Eukaryota > Metazoa > Chordata > Testudines > Chelidae > Emydura > Emydura macquarii. The sequence continues at coordinate 2,209,742 of NW_027132905.1, read as the reverse complement.
TTGCTCTGCTTGATAATTAAAAAAAAGCAATCCGATCGATAACTCTTTAACGATGAGTGACCCACGGTTATTTGAAGAAAGGCTTGATTCTGTAAACGGGGTATGTTTCGTTGGGAATGATGCCAGCTCTCTCCTTTGCATTGCAGTTACTGCCACTGCGTACACAGGATGGATGACGGCTCATGCAAATCGCAGGTGAGGGGAGTCTATAGAGATTACCCAAGATTTCTGGCCACACAATTAAGATCATTTCAGGTGCATTTGAGCATACAATGGTTGGAAAATTAGGCAGTAAATGTCCACGAAAAGAAGGATAGTCTCATGATTAAGACACTGGGCTGGGACCCAGGAGAAATCTGGATTGCATCCCTGGCTTTGACACAGACTTCTTGTGTGACCTTAGACATGTCACTTAGCATCTGGTCCAAATCCCAGGGAAGTCTGTGCAAAGACTCCCGTTGAGTTCAGTAGGTTTTGGATCGGGCCTTCTGTATCTCAGTTTTCCGGTTTCTACAAGGGGAATATTAATACTTCCCTACCTCACAGGGGTGTGGTGAAGGTTGACTCATTGATGATTGCTTGGCATTCATGTACTATAAATAAATGAGCTTGCAAACCCAGAATTCAGGAGGGTTAAACTTAAGAGTCCTGACACTGAGAAGCCACCTGAGGCTGCAGATCTAGCCAAGAGAGGCTGGAGATCCCCTCCTGAAGGCTGTGGTTTGACCTTCTCCAATCCCTCGTCTCAGCAGCTCTGCCTGGCTCATTCTCCTAGACTGTTTATTTTATTTTTCTCCCAGAAATCTAACGCTGTTAGAAGCATGAAAAAGAAAAAAACCCGTGTTCCTTTAACCACTTCGTTTAAGAGAACGCTGCTCGTTTGTGAAGTCCGGTTCACTGTGGCACATGGAAAATGTATCCATTTTGTAGGTCTATTTCTTTAACAGGTCTGCTTTCGTTACCTTTTAGTGCAACGGAGATTTATTCACTTCCCAGGTATTTTTCAAAGTTTTTTTCCTTATAACAAGGCTGCTCCTGCTCAGGAGAGATTAGGAGATCATATTTCGTGGCTTCTCTTGGATTCCCTTTCTAAAGCTCTAATGAACTATGGATGAGTGGCTGCAGTAATCCACTTTGTGCAGGAGCTTGTTAAAGTCACTGATGCCATTGTCATAACGAGCTACATATGGTCAGATTACGGCTTTAAATAACTGATTACAGTAACATAGTTGGGCTTGAGCATATGCCCAGAGAAGCGATTGACCTCAAGGGGAGTGAGGCAGCCTCCTGAGTTCTTAAAACGGGATGCTAACAAGGAGTATTTTGAGCGTTTCAGGCCAAAAAGTAACACCGTTTCCTTTCCTTTGCTCGCCTGGGCAATTGCTGCCCAGCGTGTCAGGCATGCCGGCCGAGTTCCATAGGAGCTGATTAAGAAATTATCCAATGAATTTAGTCCTTTCAAATATATACAGGTAGGTGAATCATTCACACACTGAGCCTGCTCCCTGCAAGTGTTTCTGTTTTTCACATAGGTTTGCCAAGACGCTGGTGCAAACGAATCAGTCTGTGGCTCATTCCCAAGGTCACTTCAGCAGTCCTGTCATGATGGGGGAGTGCTGGTGCAATAAAGGGGCTGGCTGCTGCCTGCATTTTCAGCTCCAGCTCACGCAGACCTGCTACGAGCAGAGTCGGACGACACAGTGCTTAAAACCTTAGCATCTGCCTGGAGTCCGGCCTACGCTAGTCTTTATTCATTGGCTAATAAATGGCATCCAGAGGCCCCAGCCAAGACTGTGACCCTGTTGTGCTGGGTGTGCACAGAGTGAGAGTTAGTCCCTACTCTGCAGAGTTTACAGCCTAAACAGACAAAATCTGGGCGGGGAAACTGAGGCACAGAGAGTTATAGTGATTGGCTCGAGGTCACACAGTCATGAGCGGCAGAGCTAGAAATAGAAACCAAAGTCTCCTGAGTCCCTGTCTAGGCCCTAGACCAGACCACCCAGGCGAGACCCTGGGACCTCTCGTACGCTAGCACTCATGCTGGTGGAGCTGATCCACTGGAAGCAAGCGTGGGAAATTTGGGATCTTGTGCAAAGCCCTGATCCTGCACATTGCACGTGAGTGGGCCCCACTGGAATCAATGGGCCTCTCTGCATGGCCGCCGGGAGTTGGCCAAAGACACGCTGCGTGCGTGTGTGGGTCCAAGGGCTCTGAGTCTCACAATGAGACGTGCTCGAGACGTGCAAAACGTTGTTCGTGTATTTCACACTTTCAAAGACAGTTGCCGGCACTTATGAAGCAGGCCCTGACCCCACCCAATTGCCGGCCCATAGAGAAAATAGCTGAACTTCTCCCCCTCTGCTCACACACCGCCATGAGCAGACTCATTTACAGCCACAATTCATTGGTTATCGAAAAGCGGCAGCAGCAAGCCGCTCAGTTAATACCCGGTGTAAGAAAGGCCCTTCCTGCCGCCAGCCCCGGCCACAAACACACACCCAGAAATGTTCCTTTGTCTAGGGAAGCTTCAGAGAATGAAATTCCCTTTGAGGTTAGAATTGTGTTTGTAAGATTTCAACCTCCCCCACCCCCCATCTGGACAATAACAGCTTCTGTCTACGGGAACCATTCCCCCAAGGTATCAGCTGCGTCTGGAGTATGATACTTTAGTACAGTAATTAGGGTTCTGCTGCTGATAAGGATGCTGGCCGAAGCCACTTTCCGCTAGGGCCGGGCCAGTGAACTGAGTGTGCATTACCTTCTGCTGCTAACAGGACTGAATAGAAAGAAATGTAAACACTTGGAGATCTGTCGCTGAGCGAGCCGGAGGCTGGGCAGGGGACGGTAGGTGGCATAGCAGCATGCAGTTGGTTGTGGGCCTGCTTCTGCGTCATTGGAGTAAACGGGAGCTTTGCCAGCGACTTAAGAAAGGGCAGAGGATCAGCTGTAAATGACTCGCTGTTTTCTGCCAGCTCAAGTTCAGATCTGATTGAGGACGGGGATTTTTTTTTTTTTTTTTGCTCGTCTTGAGCCGCAGCCACTGCACCGAAACCAGCCCCACGTTTGCTCAGCAGCGGGTCTGGACTGAGGTCTGTTGCTAGCGCTGTGTGGGGGGGATGCTTGCTATTTGCTTGCTACTTGACTCCAGCCAGTTCTCTGAGTCCTTAACTTTCAGAGCCATCCCATTAAAAGAAAAGACCCGACTCCTTTACCCTGTCCCATCTGTCGGTAACTCTGCCTCTTGTATCGCAAGCAACAGTTGTCGGCCTTCTGCTCCGTAGTGCTTTACATCAGAGCAAACGGTCCAGTTGTCCCATATTCCTTCAGCAGTCATAGAGGTTTTAATATTAATGCAGCCTAGACTGGGGTTATAAAGAAGAGAGTGGCAGCAGAGAACTGCAAGGAAATAATTCCAAAAGGGATTTCTGATGATCTCATTAACTCATGAGAGCAGAGGGAAATAATTGCATGTGCTTCAGTGTAGCCCATCTGTATGGGATTTTCTAAATAATAGGTGCCTAGAACACGATTTTAAAGTTTCCAAACATTTTAAACAACTAAAACATTTATTAGGCCTGCAGCCTTGTCAGGAATCATTTTAAGCTATTAGCGTAATAAAATAAAGGGATGTAAAGCTTCTCAGATTGACGTTTTAACAGAGTTCATGCGAACTACAGTTCCAACTATGCTTATGTAATTGATGCACCAGAATAATGTAATTAGGTCATGCCCCCACTAGGAGCATGAGAAGCTGACCTTTTAAATGCATGGAACGTTGCTGCATTTTGGTCATATTTTAAATAATAATAATAAAAAAAAAAAAGAATCATGAAATTGGCATAAAAATCATAAGCGTTTAAAAAAGCAATGATACATTCTTTTTTAAACAATCAAAGCTGAGGCGCCCACAGAATCACATGAGTCCAGGAGCTGGCGCTTCACGAAAAACACCAAGTAACAGGGGAGTTGTGATAAAATCATGAGAGTAGGCAGTATTGTCCTTTAGAAAGCTAAATAGCCAACTGGAACGGTCTTCCGGGGATAGAGAACTTCACAGGCATCCTGAGAAAACACACGCATCCACCCTCTCTCTCTGTCTCTCTCTCTCATTAAAGGCAATCTCATTAAAGTGATGCTATAACCCCTGCAGAACTATGTCCTAATAACTTCTCAATGGGGTGAGGCTCTAGTCGGGCCACGCCCCGCCGAGGAATCCTGAGACTAAAGCAGCAGTAAAGGGCCTCATCCTGAGAGACGCTGCTGAGCATCAAGACGCTGCACTGGGTGGCTTTGGAAACCAGGGCGACCTGCTGGGGCTCAGCACCACTCAGGATCAGCCCCTGAGTCTGTGACTGTGAGGTACCATATCTGGTAATTAGGGGGGAGGGGGGGGGCGATACATTTAATCTTTCTCTTAAGAAGCACCTACTTAATTACTCCTTTTTCCAGTTGTATTGTTTAAACCGGTCTTTGAAAGAGCGATTCCTCCTGTGATCATTATCAAGTTCTCCCCCCCCCCCCCAGGTTTCCCCCTCCCCCTCCTGTCCTAATCACCACGCTGGTGCCAGGGCCTCCTTCGCTAGCCTGCCAAGGGATCTGGTAGGAGCCAGCCATTGGGCCGCCTTGTTCAGCATCCCCCATTCCCCAGCCTTCTCCTGTCGTTCCCACTCCAGAGCTCCAGCCCTGAGAAAAAACAGATCCCCCCGGCCCTGTTCTCCAAAGCGAACTGCTGTCACGGTGACGCATACTGACCTCCACCCTGCCTGCTTGGGCTGGAGGAAAACACTGCGCTCAGCCAGCCCAGCCGGCGCGAAGGAGGCCATCGCCGTGCGGCCGCGGCTGCCTCCTGCCTGCCCCGTGTTGCTGAGGACTGCAGCATCGGGGCCAGCGCCAGCAGGCCCGTTAAATCGATAGCTCTGTAAGGACGAGGCATGTGATACAGGCCAAGCCGATGTCACGCTGCCGGCATTTCCCGGTGTAACACAGCCAGGCATGACCGCGGCTGGCAGTGCCCCTAGAAGCGCCGGCATTTAGCTAAATCCAAAGGTGCTGCTGGCGGCTGAGTGGGAGGGGCTGCATGCGCTGGGATTTGGCTGAGTTTCAATCAGCTATTTTGGGAAGTACTCTAATTTCCTGGGCAGCGCTCGGAAACAAAACTGAGCCGGATTCTGATCGCCTTTTACGCCGGTGAAAGCGGAGAGTAGCGCTCCTGACGCTGGTGGAAGTACTGTGGAGTTAGACCTATGGAACTGTGCAACCCGAATCTGGTCCAAAGCATTTAAAATATGCTTCATTGCTTGTTCAAGTGCTGATCCTTCCTTAAGTGGGCAGGAGTTTTAACCACAGAACTTCCATTGGGCTTAATCAGAACGTCCTATGTCATTCCACCCACTATTTATAGGAGAAAGGAGTCCTTCATTTTGCTTCAGCAGAATGGCTGTTAGATGTTGAAAACATACCAGTAACTATTCATATATTACATAATTTGCTCAGTCTCAATCTATTTTAACAATTAGTTGCTAATAGATTGGTTGGAAATTGTCTTTTTCTTTTTTAATGGTAGATGTTGACTTTTCTTCGAAAATGAAATGGTTTCCATTTTCTGCAACCAAAACCAAATTTTTCAGCTGAAACTGCCATAACCACAACGACCAAAAAAACCTGATTTGCAATGGGAAAGAAACATTTTTCAACGAACGTAGATGCCCCCCATAAACCTTTTAATTTAGTCAAAAGTGTGATTTTTCCATCAAAATTGATGGAAACCTTTCACCTGGCCCTCCTTGCTATTTAGCTGACATGACTAAACTTTGACAAAATCGAGCGCTATAATGAGTTCATTGGTTCCTTGCGGTCCTAAAAAGATGAGAACCTTTGTGAGCATCGGGTCTGAGCTCCTGTATAATACAGGCCAGAAAATTTCACCGAATAATTCTTGAATCAAGTCCAATAACTTGTGGTTGAGTTAGAGTGACTCTCTTAGAAAGAGCCGTCCAATCTTCCTCCGAGTGATAGAGAATTTACCACATCCCTTTGGTAGTTGTCCCAGTGGCTAATTACCTTTACTGTTTATAAAAAAAAAAAAAAAGCGTAAGTTCTTCTTTGAATTTTACTGGTTTCAACTGCCAGGCTCTGGATCTTGTTATGTCTTTTTCTGCTCCAGTAAAGTGCCTTCTAGCATCAGAGACTTTTTCTCATGTGTAGGCACTTGCAGACTATGATCAAGTTCCCTCTTAACCTGCTCTTGGATTAAGCCAAATAGCCGGAGTTTTCCAACAGTGGCCATAGAGTTTGTTACTATAAATATCTACGTGCCGGTTAGAACACATTCAGCTTGTGCATTGTACTTCTAAATGGTTTCCCTTTTTTGGGGAGGGGGGGTCACTGCTAGTTTTGAGTGGTCAGGCAAATCACATGGTGGGTTTTGCTTTTAGGATATTTTTTTAAATAGAAAATTTCCAATTTCAGAAATCCAGCCAGAATTTCAGTCAATAAAAAATATCAAACCATTGCAAAACAGGACAGAGTGGAGAAAACACTTTTGAATTTGCCACACTTCCTGACTTTTTCTCTTTTTCCGTGAGCTCTAGTTACGGCCCTGCTGCCAGGTGTTTAGGAAAAACAGAAAGACTCAGGCTTGAAGAGATAAAATCATTTCATTACACTTTACTGTTACTTCAGAACTGTTCACAAATGTGGCTACAGACGCTTACTGACAAGCACTGTGTGATGTAGGAAAATAGAGTAAAAGAGCCATCCTCACCAAACATAGACCCAGTTGTAGTCTGTGGGAAATCAGAGGGCGACACCTTTCTGAGTGAATTTAATAAGCCAAGGGAAAGCACAGGTATTGTCACCAGTAGTAACGGTAAACGCCGCAGCATGGTAAGCTGTGCATATACTGAACAGTGCAAGAGAGTAGGGATACAATAAGGCATGTAATAGCAATGGTCCCACAGCTGCATAGAACAGTAGTCGATTCCTTTGAACAAGGAACTGTCGGATCAGCAGATAGTGCCTGCGGTGAACATGACAAGGCTCTTAAAAATGTTCTGAGTTGGGACTGGAAATACCACTTGGGCTCTTGATTCTTGAAGTCAGTGGGGTTCCCCATGTGAGTGAGGACCACTTACCTAAGGGATTGCAAGCCAAGGCCCTTTTGATGCATCCTCAATGTGTTGGGTGCCAGCACTGACCAGAGAACAACACAAAAGACAAGTACATCTGGCCCTACGGCTTTTGAGTTAGCTATTGTACGAAAAAAATGTGGCAAAGCTTTTGTACGGCAGTCCCATGAGCTGGTTTTTGGGTTTGTTTTCCCCAGCGTCAGATAGCTCAAAAATGGTTGATAGGATTTTGATCAAACTTTTTTTTTAAAATTGCTTTTCAGCTGAGGTGGAAAAAGGGACATGGGGTCGAAAAGGACAGTGATAAGTGATTGAAAGCAGCGATTCTCGTTAAAACGGTTTGTCAGCTGTACGCACCACTACCATGTGGATTAAACTGGAATAAACAGCATAGAGAACCATTGTCACTTATTATCTCTGTATTTATCACCACAGCACTTACAGACCTTAGCCAAGGAACAGGGCCCTATTGTGCTAGGTGCTGTACAGACACATAACAAATGGCTATACATGGCGTTCACTTTGTAAATGACTTAGGAGCCTAATTCCTGATTTTAAGGTGACTTAGGCAGGTAGGTGCCTAAGTCCCATTGACTTTCAGTGACACGTAGGTTCCTAAGCACCCGCGTTGCTTTTTAAAATGGCATTTTGGCTCCTAAATCACTTAGACACTTTTAAAAATGTTTCCTTACCATGCTTAACTTAGCTGTGACTCAGCCATGTATGAATAGCGTGGCCATCTCAAAGGTGATACAGGCAATAAAAGTGTGTCGCTCCCCCACACCGGCAAACATTCTGCATATAACAGACCAGCTGAGTCCTGGCATAGCCCCAGGGGGTTATGGGAGAGAGGCATTTGCATTCCATCCTTTGCTGTGTGAACTGGAGGCAATAGTGCTGTTGGGGTAAAGTTGAATCTCTTGAGAAGGGTGCTAGAGGGGCCGAGCCTTGGGATGGGGTTGGGTTCATGCTAGGAGGCTGGTATTGTGTTGGGTGAGCTGCTGAACATAAGAACATCCTGGGCCAGAGCAATGGCCCAGTAGCCTGGCTTTTGCTCCTGAGTCTCTGTGTTGTGAGGCAATACCCCTGAGCAACGTTAACGCGGAGTCTTTTGTGTTAGAAGTGGCTATTGGACAGTACGACGCAGTGATTAGCCAGACACCTACGTCTGTTCAGAAGGGTGACAGGCAGCATTAGCGCCTGCGTGCCCCACACTCAGCATCGCCATGCGCGCGTGTATTTTTGTTTGTCGGCGAACAATAGGCACCCCTGGCGTTTTAGTTTTGGGGAATGTCCTTTGACCGCGTATTATATAAATAATATAAATAACTCATCCTCAGACTTCAAACATGCCACTTGCAGATGTATGGCAGGAGATTACAGAGGTTGTGAACGCTCAGGTCTTCAATCATCACGGCATCTCAGTGGCTGTGCGCTAAAATAGAGATCAATGCTTCAATTTTATGGAGGCCTGTCCCACGTGACCAGACCCAAATCCTTTATTTTATGGCTTGCTTATGCATTCCTGGTGAAAACCGGTTTACATTTTGGGCCCCGGGAGCTCTCCTAAATCAGCTGCCAGGTTTTTGCAGCTGGTAGCAGGGGGAAGCTCTGTCAACGGGCTGCCCGGAGGTGAACAAACGAGCCAAGATGTGTGTTAGCGACGGCCTGAGCGGGTGCTGAATGCCCCCCCGGTGCATGGAGCTGTGACTGAGCCAGGCCGAAAGGCTGTGGTTCCATGAAAGGGATTTTTGGCTGACTTACAGGGTAATGCCAGGCCCTTCCACCCCAAGCCATCACTCAACCCGCGGCGTGAGAGAGCGGTGCTAGTGAACGCCAGAAAGGGACAAGCCTGAGCAGCGTGACCGGGCTGCAGGCTGTTTATCATCCTCAGTGACTCCCTGACAGCAGCTCCTTGGGCTTCTCACAGAGGCAGGTGAAAGGGTTAAAGAACAACAGATGTGCACGAAAGGACAGCAAAGGCAGGCAGCTGGAATAACCCCATCACTGCTGTGATTGCTCCTAGTGCTGACTCTTGATGGTTCTGTTTGCAGAGATGAATCAGGACCTAAACTAGTGGCTTCGACTCCCACCAAACTTTGGAGGGGATCAGCTCCTGCTCCTGTGACCTCCTGCTTCTCTCTACCGGGCCAGAACCAGAAAGCTGAATCCAACTCCAGAGATGTTTAGACTCTGGCCCCAAACTTCCCAACTCACATCAGACCATTGTGAGGTCAAACAGAATTATTATCCCCGTTGGGGAAACTGAGGCACGGGGCAATGAACCGATCTGCCCACGGCCCTCTGGCTGGGCAGTCTGCAGTGAGGCAGGCTGGAACCAAGGAGTCATGATTTCCAGGCCTCGGCGTTAACCACCCAGCGCATGATTCATTTTCCTATCTGGGATGGAGAACAATGAGCGGTTGATGTAGTAAGCACCCACCAGCAGCGCAAGGCATGCTGCGTGTCGATGAGAACAGATTGAAATGCCACAAAGACACAGTGTCACAGATGCTCTTCTGGAGTCGGCCAAAGTGAGCCACCTTCAGGGTACCTTGGTGTCGTTGTCCCCCCGTGGAATCTGGGAATCTGTAGGAGTCACCCCCACAACCTGCTCCGACCATCGGAGTGCAGTCAGATCCCTGCTGGCTATTCACAGTTTCCAGTTATGCTGGAATTCTGAGTCATCCTCCCGAGCTGTGAGATTGCAACACTGCACTGTAAAGGGTGCATTTCTAAACGCTGCCCTTTGCTTGTCTGCACGGGTGACTCCTCGCATGGGGTTATTAGCAGGAATCCGATCCAGTGCCTGGAGCACAAAGCACAGACCCTGACCATTTGAACTAACAGAGGGACTTCATTCGTTGGTAGCAATAGTAGGTTCTTATCCTCTTAAGGGGGTCAGAAACTAGGGAAGAGGAAATGTGACACATACTGGGTTACACATGCCAATGTGTACATGCAGTCACACCTGGTAGATGCAAAGATTGGTATGTCTTACTAGCTGAACGTGCAGTTTCCATAATCTAACACCTGCCAGGATTAGAATTCACACCCACAGAACCTACCCAGGACAAGACATCAGAATCACTTTAGTCTCAGGATTGTTAGGGAAATTGCTGCAGTGCATTTGAGTGTGTTTCCGGTGGCGAAACGTAAGACTCGGGTTCCTTCTTGTCTTTAATGTCTAGAGATACCTGAATAAGTGAAACCTCACCCTTGCAAATGAAATCTATTTCTCCTATTTTAATGGGTGCAATAACCCTATATCTTTTTCCATAACAGACCTGCAAGCAAAGCCCTTGAAGTCCACTCCAAAGCCTTTAAACCCCGTGTTGTTGGCTACCACCTAAGCCAGGGAGTTTAGATGTTGAATTATTGAAGTTTTGACTCTTTCCTGCTAAGCAAAGTGCACAGTTGGTAGCAAGCAATAAACATAACTCCTCTGCAATGTACAAACACCCGCCCCCCGATGCACCCGTCTCCTTCCTGACTGTGCTGTGACAGAAAACAGCTGCTCCGCTGGAAAGAAGCACCTCCAGAATGTGGGCAAGGAGAAAGGGGGACTTGACTAAGAACAAATAACTCGCTGGGATTCGGGAATGCACCTTTTCCCCACCCTCCACCTCCCACTGCATGGAAAAATTCCACCACCGGGGCTAAGACATTATTTATCGCGGTGTCTCCAGCTGACAGCACATGCTGCCTGTGTTTGCAGGGAACGCCACCATTAGTAACTTTTAAAAATTGTAATCATCCGCAGGGCTGGAAGCTAGCAAAGCTGCCGCCAGAGAGGTGAACAGCGCAGCGAAAACAAGGTCGTCTGTTGCTTTGTGATGCGCTGGCTTTGTAAACTTTGAGAGCAATGTGTTCTTCTATTGGGGTCTCACACTGGTTATAGCCACACGCCCCTCTCTAGCTGGTGCAAACCCCTGGCATGGTCAATGGAAGGCCTGACTAGTAACCTGACTAACGCAACCCTTCATCCAGTTTGCAGATTCAGAGATTCCGAGGCCAGAGGGGCCCATCATCTCACCTCCTGTGTGGCACAAGCCAGAGAACGTTCCCACCATACTTCCTAGAGCAGATCTGTTCGAAGAACAGGCCATCTTGATTTATTAATGGTCCGTGATGGTGATTCCACCCCCACCCCCTCTTGGTAAGTTGTTCCAATGGCTCATTACTCTCACTGTTAAAAATGCACACCTTGTTTCCAGTGTGACTTCGTCTACCTTCAGCGCGAGATGCTGAAGTTTGGGGTGTGGTCTTACGAGACATTGGTCATCAGGGCTTTCAAGGCTGCCACCGATGCCTCCATCGAAGGAGGGAATTGTGTGCATAGTAGGCTGAGCACTGGAGGGGGATCTGAGTTCTATTCCCAGCTCTGTCACTGGCCTGCTGGGTGTCCTTGAGCAAGTCTGTGCCTCAGTTTCCCCACCTGCAAAATGGTGAAGATGCTGTTGACTGCTTTTATGAAGGGCGTGGCGATCTGTGGAGGAAAAGTGCTATGCCAGCGCTAGCTGGTGTTTCAAAGGAAAAAAAGCAGGGGTTTTACTGGAGGCACATGGGTGGGAGTTTATCTCAGGAATCAAACTGCCCACAGATAATTAAACCCACCTGTTAAACCAGATACTGAATCTGCGAGAGCTGCTTTCCCTTCAGATACAACCGTCCATGCTTGACATGGAGCACAGACAGAGACCTGATCGTATACCATGACAATTAGGAAGGGGTTGTAATATCTGGTTGGACACAGCACCTTCAGGGATTGCCAAAATACCCACAGGGAAGGCAAGACCCTTCATCTCTGCTGTACCCCGAAATAACCCTATCCCAAGTAGAGCTGAACCCTGAAAGAGAACCAGAGCCTCCAGGAAGTCCATTAAGAACTTTGCTGTTGATTTTACTTGAAACGTGCTCAGATGCCACCGTGAAGGGCAGTGGAACAAACGCCTAAAATAGAGAGACAGATCATCCCAAGTAACCCTCCTTAAACTTTCCACTGCAAAGGGGGAGAGAGGGAGCGAATGAATGACCAGGCAGACAGGAGCAACCTGTCAACCAGCCCTTAATCCTTTTGTATGCTTGCAACAATGTAATAATGGCTATTAATTGTTATGTAGGATTTGTATTATTGCAGTACCAGGGCCACAAAGTGCTTGGCACTGTGCAAACACAGAACAAAAAGATGGCCCTTGCCCCAAAGAGCTTACAATCTAGACTAAGACAAGAGATAACAGGTGGATACAGGCAGATTGATGAGGGAATACAAGGATACAGTGAGACAATATTACTCCGTGTGACTGAGTGTTCTCAGAACACCAGCATCACTTGTCCTTCCATTGCTTGAGGCTTGTAGCTGCAAGATACCTTTCCTCGTTATCCGCTTTTACATACCGTTCACTTGCCTACATCTCTCTACTGTCACCGAGACCAAAATACCTGACACTAAGGTATCAGAGACACACGCACACATATCTGAGTTCTGCTTTGAGCCGCAGGATAGGGTTGGTGAGGGAAGGCCTGGGCTGGAAGGAGAGGGTAAAGAATCTAGAGGGAATAGCAGAGGCAGTGGTTCCCAATCTTTTGGAGTGGAAGCCCCACTGGTTAACACTAGGTAAAACACACACCCCCTCACCGGCCATAGCAACATATAACCCTTATAAACACCTTTAATGATGACAATAACAATAACCCTAAATTACATAAATAATAATAATAAATGGCTCTAACCTGAGTGAGAAGCGAAGCCTTCCCTGGCTCAAGTAATAGAGGTGGGCCCTGGCTCCAGGCCCCCACCAGCTGGGCTGCTTCTCTCCAGCCAGGCGCCTGGCCAGTGCGGGGCTGGGGGGCGGCTTCTCCTCCGCTCCAGCCGGCGCGAAACTCAGGGGGCTAAATAACCTCAGTATTACTGAAGCCTCATGGACCCCCTGGAATCTTTGGTGCCCTCCCCCCCACCAAGGAGGTCCTGCCCCCCCAGGTTGGGAACCGTTGGTCTAGAAGAGAAAGAAAGAGGGTGTTGGAGAGAGAGATCGTTTAGCGAATGAGGAAGGCAGATTCTGGAGGGCGATAGGCAGGAAGAGAGGAAGGGGCTACAGAAGAAGGTCCCTGATTCAGCAAACCACTCACGTTCAGCAAAGGACGTGCAAAAGTTCCATTGACTTCAATGGGACTTCGGACCTGATCCGACACCCACTGAATACAAACATTCTCATTGACTTCCATGGGCTCTAGACTGGGTCCGCAAGCCCGTGTTTCAGTGATTTGCTGAATGGGGCCCAAAGAGAGAGCCCGCCAGAGGCGAGAGAGAGAGAGAGTCAGCCCGGAAGGAAGACGGGAGCACAAAGAAAAGCAAATCCCTGGTGACCCACTAGAGCGTCTCAGTTTGCCAGAGGAACTGGGCATGTGCACTGAAGATGAAATCTTGATCCACTGAGATCAGTGGCAAAACTCCCGTTCACTTCCCGTGGGCCTAGTGATCTCATCCTAAATCGCTGCTCCTGGGCAAAGCTCAGTGCAATGCCGAAGTGCTGCGTATGGGTGGGGACCTGCGCCTCCAAAAATAATAGTGATTTTACCCGGCTCTCCTTGACCGACACAGGCTTCCAGGGAAAGCATTGCTCGCTCCTATGCTCTGGGCCTTCTCTTTGCTTTCTTGCAAACCTGTAGCTTTTTAAAATGGCCGAGTTCCACTTTCTTGGAAAACGACGTAATAAATAAATGCATAAAATCCAATGCCCCCTCCCCCCTTCGTTATGTGGCTGAGTATTGCTGGTGTTAATTGGAGCCACCGGGCATGTGGGAAGGAACAAATCCCTTTACGGGGTACGCTTCAGCCTGGAGGGCATGTCGGCAGCTTATTTCAACCCCTCGAAGAGAGAGACTGATCAGAACTCCGGCGGCTTGCACCGAGCCGGGGGTGCTGCTATAATAGTTAAAACGCAGCGTTTGGGTGGAAAGTATAGAAACCACATGTTTGTCCAGCTGAGTTCTGCTGCTGCTCAGGGTTTGATTTGTGGCGATACGGCCTGCTGTGCTTATTTGTTCGGCCGGGCGGGGAGGGGCGTGTTTCTCTTTGTGTTGTTGTGCTATAAGTAGTTATGATGCTGCTCAGATGACAGCCCCGGAGAGTGGCTTTTTCTGAGTTGGGTACAGCACTGGCTGGTTATGCTTTGCCCTACTGCTGTTGCTGGAAGGGCTCTTGTAGAGGCCGGAGATTTGGTGAGTCTCCATGGCCCTGCCAGTTCCTGGACTCTCTGCTGAGACCACCACCCTGAGGACCACCCAGTGCTCTTGCTGCTGCTTTTGTAATGCAGACATCTGCCCACGGGGGACTGGACTCAGACGTCAAACCCGTATCCCATCTGCCTCCTAATGATCACGGCGTCCAGTCAGTGTAGACCAGGACAGGTGAGACCCAGTGATCCAGAGTCGTCACTGAAGTCAGTTATCTTGGGCCTATCCCGAGCCTTGATTTCCTCGTTACGGGCAGGACCTGAGGTGTCTGTTAGATGAGGAAATCGCGGAGGGCAGTAGGGTTTATACGGCTTTCTTTAACGAAGCTTGGTTAATAAAAGGCAGAGAGTCCCTGTTTTCAGCTCAGGTTTGCCTCCCGCTGGTGCAGTGGTATGCTGAACTGAAAACCCATCAGAATCATAGAAGATGGGGATTGGGAGGGACCTCAGGAGGTCACCTAGTCCAACCCCCTGCTCAAAGCAGAACCAACCCCAACTAACCCATCCCAGCCAGGGCTTTATCAAACCGGGCCTTAAAAACCGCGAAGGATGGAGATTCCACCAGCTCCCTCGCCCTGAATCCAGCTGCTACTCTGTGAGCCATGCAACAGCTATTAGGCTCACAGACACCCACAAACCCTGAGGGGCGGGGGGGGGGGCGGTATTTTCTTGCTCTGATCCTCATGCGGTTCGAGGTGCTTCAGCATTGCCATTACAGGGGAAGCCCAGAATCTGGGTCTCAGGCAGGCTCTGCCGATCCTACCCTTGTGCCAATAGAAAATTGAAAATATTGACGAAATTTCAAATTTGGGGAGGGGGGAACCCCAAAGTCCTTGAAAATGTTCAGTGAAATTTTCACCATATTCCCCTAACATTTTTTTATCCAACTGCCAAGCTGGTTGGAACTTTTCAAATTTGGGGGTGGGGAGGCGCCTTCCATTAGATTTTGACTTTTGAAATTCAGGGAGAAAATGGGAAATCAAGGTCAAAACATTTTTTGTAAATTTCTCTTCCCACTTTTTGAGCAGTTCTGATTACTTACATCGAGTAGCATTGTGCAAGGAGCCCCACTGTTTTCAATGGAGCCGCCTGCAGAAGAAAGTGACAGACCCAGAACCTAAATATAACCTGGAGGCTTAAACTGGGGATGGGTGAACCAATTTGATCTAATTTTGAACCCTCTCAAAACATTGTTGTCTTGAATTTTCAATGCAAGCTTGAATCTTACTGGGCTGGCGCTCTGCCTAAGAGAGACGATGGTAAAAGGAATAGTGGGGGGAAAGAAATGAAAGAAATGTGAAAAAAGGAGAGATACTGGGATAAATCCTGGCCCATTGAAGTCAATGGCACAATTCTCATACTAAAAAGGGCAGGATTCCACCCACAAAATATTAAAACAGGTTGAAAAATGGTGAATACAATTTCATGAAGAATTTTGAAATTTCAAAGTTGTTTCCACTTCACAATGTTCAAAATGAACCCATTTTCTGCTAAATTTTCCATGATTTTTTTTAACCAAAGTCATTTTCAGTAGAGTGATCGACATTTTGTGTTTACCAAAAGCTAAGTTTTCAGTAAGTAAATGCAGTTTCAGGTAAATAAAAAAAATTGATGATGATTTTGATTAAAAAAAAATCCTGGAGAATTTAGGAAAAAATGGGAAAATGTCTATAATGCCGACAATTGTTTTGCACAAAGATTTTGTTTTGTTTACAAGGCCATTTTTCGATTAGAAAAGCTGATGCAAAAACTTTTTGACCAGCTCTCCAGCATATACACTGTACACAGGTCAACCACATGATGCTAATGTGAGTCCAGAGTGGGGAATGTAGGAGCTACTTCCAGAAACAGTGTGACATGATTTTTTTCTTGTGTGTTTGGTGCCTAAACACTGTGCGGTTGGATACTGTACACATGGAGAAAGACAGACAAGATCTGCCCCAGACACACACATGGTTCAGAACTTCAGCTGACCAATCAGGCGCCTCCGTTTACCCAACCTACTGCACGGACTTTCTGTGTGGCTGAACTGTGCAAATCTGCGTTTGCAGAGCTGTCTATTCTCTAGTGCCCTGAAATAAATTACGAAGTGTAAACAATTAGCAATAAACCAGGTCCTTCGCTGCACAGACCCTTTGCCATCCCGATCCACCCTCTGCTAAACCCTTTCATAATCGGCAGCCTACAGCGTGATTCTTTCCCCCTTTCCAGGAGCGGGGTTAGGACTTTTTCCTACCAGGACAGTAGAGAGAGCCATGAGCTGGCAGCACTCCAAGGTGGACACCGCCGTGACACAATCCTTCCCTGAAAGATGAGTGGCCAGCCAGTTTTCTTAATCCAGCCACTTTGGAAAAATTGTTTGTTCTCATCCAGTTTGAAACAGCTTCAAAGTGACCTCCAGTCTAGACTGTGCCAAGATAAATTACAAACCCAAAGAGCTGATATAAACCATAGGGGGAGCGAGTCATTTGCTTTAATGTGATTAAAACAAGGTATAATTAGGTATGTATGTATATGTGCATGCACACTCTCGTCTGCTGGAAAGCTTTTGTATTGCTCACCTCTTGACGGCTGAGATTTCTCCAGTGGAATCAAATCTTCTGTGGTTTGAGAAACACTGTCTCTTTAAGACTGGCGGGGCGGAGACCCAAGTGGATCCTTTCCCCTCCCACAACTTCAGCCAGCCAGTTAGATTGTAGCAAGCGGGCTAGGCTGCATAGCAACAGGTATAAAAGGGACAGTGGAACAAGAAAAATAGCAGGAGAGCGCTGGTGATGTTGTGAGCATGGAGGGACATATAGTTCTTTGGCACAATCCTGGCAGCTAAGACTGACAGAGTGGCACTATTCGAAGAAGAGAATTACTGGGCTGTAACAGGGTGATAGAGGCCCATGATCCTAGAAACAATAACAGAGAACAACAGAAGATGAGATAGGGAGATAAATGGTGCCTTCCATGTGAAAACCAACAGATAGGAAGGCCCAAGAGGGCCAATCATCACTAGTGGATCTGACCCTAGAGCATGATTTTCCTACCACATAATCCAGTGTGACTCCTATGCTCTGTACAGACACAAAGACACAGTCTGTGCCTTAAAAAACTTACCAACATGCTAGACCCTGTAACTAATCTGTTTGGTTATTGTGTCCAGGTCAATGGTTTGGTTTTCAGGCTTGAAGTTTTAGACAGACATACATCTAAACAATCTCTCCGGCATTGTCTGTGTTTAAAAAAGAATAGCTTAAAAAGAACAAGGTTACTTTAACCATTATTCATCAAATCTTTCTGTTTATGCTGCACAAGCTGACGGAGCCAATATTATTCAGCAGAAGTACTACACAAACGTTAAAATATAGCCCTATTAGCAGTAGATATGTCGAAAGTGTTCATGAGTGTGTCATCTGGGTCAGAGTTATGGCTGATCTGGAAACACGTACGGTGAGCTGTTACATGTCAATAGTGTCTTTCACCAATTTTGCTACATAAGCTGCTGGACTAATGGAAAATAGCTGATGTTATTTCCTTTCTTTTTAATGCTTTAAGGATAGATTTTGCCGCCGTTACTCACATGGTGATCACCTCACTCCACAAGAGGTCCTGCTGATTTTATTGGGACTACACAAGAAGTAAGGTACTACTTAATGTGAGTAAGGATATTACACTCTGGCTCTCATTATGCAGTTAGAATAAGGGCTAATCACGGGAGCAGCTTTAACCTGACAGAGCTTTTCATGGGGTTGGTGTTTATGAATCCAAGTGTCAGCAAATCAGTTTCCATAATGAGGCTCTGGAAACGTTAAGAGGATTGCACGTGTAAAGTAAATGGGCATTATGATTTCTAACAAACCATTCAGGGGTAATTCTCATAAGAGGTTTTGATGGTCTCAGTCCAAAACTATCTTGATTAAAAAGCACAAGAATTGCTGTACTAAGGACAATATTCCGTCTCATCTAGACACCCTTTCTCTGGTACCACAAGTTTAAAAGGCAGGAAAAAATAAAAACCTAGACTTCGGTGGGAGACGGTGCAGCCTGAGACTGCATTTTCATCCCGGCCCTAAGGAACAATCAGCCCATGCCCTGAAGCATGAGGAGAGCTGATAACACCTGGAATTTTTTATCCTTGCTAGTGTAATTGCAGTTGCTATTCCTGGTCATATCTGTTTAACCATCGCATCTGAGATATGTGCCTCAGAACCAGTTTTAATCTTTCTTTTTTCCCCTATGGAAAATAAGCTGAAATCTGCTCAAATAACTTTAAGCTTAAAATATATGGTTCCTGTTCTCATTGCTGGGTTTGTTTTTCAACAAGCCACAATTGAATCAAGAGCAGTTGGTGAGAAACTAACGTCCTGTCTACACTAGAAAGTTGTGCAGCTCTGGCTGTTGGTATTGTTACAGCAGTAAAATCCGCCTTGTGTGGATGCAATTCTACCAACGTAAAGGTGCTGTATACCACTGTAGCTATTCCTATATGGGAAGGGGACTAACTCTAGTGGTATGAGGCACTTTTATACTGGTAGAACTGTGTCCACACATGGGGACGTACCAGTACAATTGGAAAATCACCTCCCTAACTGACATAGTTCTGTTAGGAAAACGGTCCAGGGTTGGCCAGGCCCAAGGAACAGTTGGAAGATGCACTCTGCCGTTTCTGCAGAAGGCTGAGGAGGGTTTTTGTGCTACCTGACTTCAGCAAAGGATGAAGCGAGCAATGGATTTCATCTGTTAACAGTGACGCTCTCTCCAGCTCTGGGCGGGGTCGCTTACCAACCCCGTGTTTGCGGGTGTCCCTCCTTCCCCACGCAAACGCTTTACGGCCATCAAGCTCTCTTTCCAACCACGAGATGATCTCCAAGTGAAAACAAAGACAAGCCGAACAGCTGGTGCTGACTTCTGGGCTACAGTTAGCAAACTCAGCTGTGCTGCTTATTGGGGGGGGGGGGTGGTTATAGATCGGGGGGGGGGGGGGTTGCTTTTTCTCCCCCGGTTCATTTCTGCTCATGTGTTTTCCAAAGTGTATCTGCATGGGTGAGGGGCAAACGAACGTTGACCAGCTAAGGACCCTGGCAGCACCCAGTTTGCAACCAGCAGAGCAGACCTTAGCCAGCCTCTTATAGGGCTGGATTCGGCGAGTGCGCTCAGCTCCCCCTGATTGCAAACGACAGAGCCCTACGGCAGTCCCGCCGCCTGGCTAAGACGACAGGTCCTCCTGTACGCCTTGATCCTAGCAGCCTCTAATATGGAGTGGGCCAGATTCCCGTGCTAATGGCGAGGGCAACGGTGGGCCACAGCGGAGACCCCCGGCGACGTCAGGATGCCTTTGGAGGCACCCCGGCTTAATGCCTTTGGCTTGTCGCGCTGCTGTTTGCCCGGTGGATGTTTGAGCTCCACAAAGCGCTGCAGTCCCCTTGGTTCAGCGAGACTGGGAGAGGGATTCACCCTGGTGTCTGGGCAGCCCTTCCCCGCCCAGTGGTATGCATTCACATGGCGATGGCTGCGGGTGAGCCAACGGGAATGCACTCCGCGAGGGATTTTTTTTCTCGCTTTCCTCCAAAGCATCAGGGCTGGCCATGGCTGGAGATGGGACGGTGGGTGGGGCATGCCAGGCCTCTGTGGTGGCACCAAGCGTTCTCCCTCTCAGGGGCCTGCCCGGCGGGTTCTTGCTCATGTGCTCAGGGTCTAACCAGTTGCTGTGTTCAGGGTCGGGAAGGAATTTCCCCCAGGTCACATTGGCCGGGACCTTGGGGAGGGGTTTGCCTTCCTCTGCAGCATGTGGGTGCGGGTCACGTGCCAGGATTATCTGGGTACAGCTCACTTAACCATTTCCCTGCCATTGCGGGGGCCTCAGGGCCTGGTGGGCCTCAGTCCCCCCATGCTCTGCCGGTGGCGCATCGTACCCTGGTGTCCTGTGATCTGTTTCGGTTGCTGGGCAGGGTGCTGGGTGGAGTTGGTGGCCTGGGCTATGTAGGAAGTCAGCTGGGATGATCTGGTGGTCCCTGTCTGGCCGTATGTTCTCTATCTCTAAGCACATATTGACTGCCCTGCATCCCTAGCGCATCTCTGCATTCGCACCCCTTGACTTACTGAGCGGGGCAGGACCTTGGCGTTCGCAACGGCTCTGGTCAAAAAAAAGCCAGGGGACCTCAGTGGCGTCTTTCTGCCAGGGCAGCCAGCTCTCAGCATGGCCCTGCCAGCTGCAGCTCCGGGGACATGCCCAGGTCCTCCAGTAGCAATTGGAGCATTTGTGTCTTAATCAATGAATTTCTTCCGGCTACGGCCGGGCATGAGTCACTGCCACGCTGGCCCGGCTGCCCCACCGAGGCGCAGGGCCCCCACATGGGGGTGGGGGAGGGAAAGGGTACGCTTTACTGGGGGCTAGGAGGGCCTGGCCCAGGCTGTAATTTTCATGGCTCATCAGATGGTATGTATGGGAGGAGGGATTGTGGTCTGTGTGTGGGAGGGAGCCCGCCTTACAAGTTTGTACTGGGCCTGAAAAAATTCTGCTTGAGCCCTGCCGCGGCGTGGCGAATGACTTGCTTTGCGATGTGCGGAGGGTCCCTGGGGCAGCTAGGAAACCAGCTCTGGGCAGCCCCGTTCTAGTCCATTTGGTCAGCGATTTACGCCTGCAAACCTGCAACCTCCCGCGTCATTGTCGATGCAGGCTCGGGCATTCTTCGGCCACATAAATTTCAGGTCCGCGGGCTTTGAAGTTTCCAGTGAGGACGTTTGTTTTTGTTTGTAGTGTTGCTTATCACTTTACTGCCCCCTCCCTGTCTCCACGTGGGCTCCACTCTCCATGTAGCCCCATCCTTCCGTCCATGCAGGCCCTGCTGCCAGGGACCGCAGCGCTGCCAGAGAGCACTGATAAGGATGATGGATGGGGAGAAGGCTGGCTCCACTATGGCCCAGTGGCTTCCTGGGAGCTCGAGACAGTCTAGCTGTTCCAAAGCCCATTGGAATGCTTGTTTAGAAGCTGGAAAGCCGCTGGGGAGGGGGAAGAAAGGGGCAGAAAACGCTGCATCCGTCCCCCTTCCCAGCTGAACCCTCAGCCGGGCTGCGATAGCAGATTTCAGCACCCTTCCGTTGCAATGATTTGCTCACATGTTGACAAGGTTACCTTTCAGCATCTAGCCCACCCTGTGATCCCGTTCTGCCAGGCAAGCCCTGCCGTATGCCCTGGCTCTGCTTCCACCAGAAGACGGTGTAGGCAGCCATAGCAAACCAGGGAACAGAGCAGGGCCCGCTTCACCC
The DNA here is from genome assembly GCF_026122565.2 of Emydura macquarii macquarii. Taxonomy (NCBI): domain Eukaryota; kingdom Metazoa; phylum Chordata; order Testudines; family Chelidae; genus Emydura; species Emydura macquarii. The sequence continues at coordinate 2,188,126 of NW_027132905.1, read as the reverse complement.
CCTCTTTCCACTTGGCACAGCCAGTCCCCGCCCGTGCAAAGGGCGTGTCAAATGTCAGCCGCTGTCTCAGTGAGGGGAGAGGTCTGATCTGCAAACAGTTTGTATCCCCTTTTGCACCGGTGCAAGTGACCAAAGCAGGAGAGAATTAGGCCCAGTGAATCACAGTTTCTAAAAAAAAAAAAAAAAAAAAATTGTTTCATTCCTGTCTGGATTTTTTGACCTGGGTTTTTGATCTGGCCCTTGATCCCAAAGCTGGTCACTGACAGCTGATTTTTGTCCTCACAAAACAAAGGTTGTTTAAGACACACACACAACTTTAGTTTCCCCTGCCCTCAGCCCCCTGGGATGAAATTGTTGTGGTGGGAGGGGATATAAACCATCTTCCCCGTGACTCTAGGGCCGGCTGGGAGTGACTCTGGATCCGGCCCTGAGAGGCCTGTGTCTTTCGTCAGCTGCTGCTGGATTCGAAGCCCCTGACAGGTAAGAGGTGCGTCGCGGGGGGTGGTGATGTGTCGGCCCTGCACTGATTAGCGTTCTGTCTGATAGCCCAAGAGAGTGCAGGGCTATGTGTGGATGGACCTGCGGGCGGAGGATCCTGGCTCGTCAGGGACTCATGTTTCAAACTGGCTCCCACTAGAGGCCAGTCCCCCCACGTTTCCAGCTGAGCTGGCCTGACAGACATGGCTGCTTGCGAGCTGCTTTTGATATGGAGCCAAAGGGGCACCGAGGACATCTGTGCTCCAATGAGCATCTCCTCCTTCCACGCTCAGGCGTTTTCCTTCCGCCTGGCCCTAGGGAGACAGCCGAATCCCGTGTTTAGGGCACCGCGGCCCATCGTCCTGGAGATGATGCTGATATGACAAACATCGCATGGTGACTTCACTGCCGGGCTAGGAAGGAGGAGATGGCTATTTCGTCAGCAAAATGGCCTGGGGACCATGACAGACGGTACATGAAAAATCTCCTCCCCACCTGGGAAAGGCTCCTTTAAGAAGAACTTTGGCCCTTAAATTCCGTTAAAGACCCACTAATGCCTCACGGGGAATAGTGGAAAGCGTTGTTCAGGTTAGACAAGTTTCTTCTCGTGTCCATTTCCATTATCTCCCTTCACTCCTCCTTTCTGGATTCATCCAAACAGGGTCACAGAGGGTAGGTGTCTGCCAGGGCGATTTGGGGAAAGACCGCCTGCACGATGCCATCTTCGCTATCCCCGGGCGTCCCACGGGCTGGTTAAGCCACGCTGCCAGGCCTGACGCATAGCTCCACCGAAAAGCAAGGGCTTGTGAGCTGCAGATCCTGCGGGAAAACCTGGACCATAGACTCCATTTGGAAAATACATTTATTATTATTAGCATTTTATTCTATTCATTCAAATACCCAGAAACAGGCAAGATCCTTCACGAAGTGAAGACGAGTCAGGACAAGCTCTCCGCCCCCTAGAAAGCTTCCAGCCTCCATTCTGCAGGATGCAGGAAGTGCGAGTCGGAAGGATGAGAAGTGGGGAGGGGAGAGGGCAGCTGAAGGTGGTCATGGTAGATCGGTCGCTTTTTCATCTGAGGACCCCAAAGCACTTTACAAACCTGCCCTGGGCCTCGCCGCCCTCCTGCAGTGAAGGGCATTGTAATAACCCTCATTTTGTTGATCAAAGTTTAGGCCCAACTTTTCAGAATGGTCCTGAGTCTGGGGGGCCGATCTGACACCCCATGGGCCAGATTTTCCGAGGTGCTGAGCACCCGCGCTTCCATTAGGGCAGATCCATTGGTGTAGCCCCTTCCATGGAAGGACGCTGAGTTACAGCTGCTCAGCATCCAACCCACTGACATCAATTGTTTTCCAGGTGGTTGCCATGCAGGCCTTTAACCCTTTAATGACTGCAGAGCTGTGCCTGGCTCCATCTCAGCGTGGCTGGAAGGCCAAGGCGTGAGGATGGTGGTAATAATGGGTGAGCAGCACTTCCCGAACAGCCTTGGTGAGTGAAGAGCAGCAAGGAAAGGGTTAATATGGAGCAGTGCAATGTTAGCCAAACACCCGCTGAGCGCCAATGCCAAGGACCTTGTCTGCACTCGGAGTTTGCCCCGATTTAGCCACTGGTAGCCAGCAACGGCTGCAGCTCCACCCCGAGTGCAGAGAAGCAGGGGTAAGCTCCAGCAATGCAGATCACGGCTTTCCTTGTCTACACTTGGCAATTGCCCTTGGGTAGTTACACTCCTCCATGTCCACTGACGCCGGAATCCCAAATACAGAGCAGACCAAAGAAAATGCTGCCCAAAGGCCATCTCCATAATTATTTTACTCTTCCTTTCCACCCTTTTTCCTTTTCCATTTGTTTTGCTGGCCTGCATTGCTCAACTCCTCCAGTCCCAGCTTCTCCCCGCATGAAAAACCCTCTGAGAATCTCGTGCCCACGGGAGGAGTCTGGCTTCAGTCTCCTATAACGGGTGGCTGAGAGCTACTGTGAATTCACCAAGAATCCCAGACTTTAGGGATTACTTTGGCTATGCCACTCATCTGGTCCTCCAAAGCAGCGCTAACCGCTTCTTGCCAAATACGAACACCTGACAAACAAGCTAATTGCAGAGCTTCCATCCGACAATGAACAAGTTGGATGTGTTTCCACACTGGTCTTTTTATAAAGGTTTCTTAAATAGAGGTTGTGCTTGCAATTAAATAACTGTATCTGGGCTCCCAAAAACAGGAGGACAGGGCAATTTAAAAACGTATTAAACTGAGTTTTTGGCAGTTCTCCTGGACTTAGAACAATGCATGAATTTAAATGGTGCTGTTTCAAATATATGACCTAGCTTTAAATGCGATTAAATAAAGATGTGCAAGATGAAGGGAAGGCAAAACCTTCCTGGATGCTTTTCCCCCTCAAAATAACGAGGAAGGTTTAGTAGTGTTGGATTCCAGGAACAAACTTTGAAACACAGTCTTTTCTCTGAATGGTGTATTTGCGTGTGTACGTGCATGCATATACGCTACTATGTTAAGGCCCAATTTTTCCCAAATCTTCAGCTTGGCTTCTGCTCTTGCGTTTCTGCACTCACTGTCATTTGCACACGCACATTAAAAAATTTGCACATGCAAGTGCTGGAATGCTTGGAGAAGCATAGACCACCAAAGGAATTTGAGGAAAATTACAGGATGCTTTTCCTCAAAAGAATGAACCAAAAAAAAAAAAAAAAAAAAGGGCAAAAGAATCCATCCATCTGCATGTAGACTTCCAGAAGGTCAGATCTACAATATCCTTGTTATACAAGTTCCAGAGGGGTAGCCGTGTTAGTCTGCATACAGCAAAAGCAGCGAGAATCCTGTAGCATCTCGCATCTGACGAAGTGGCTTGCGGCCCACGAAAGCTTATGCCTGCAGAAATTAAATTTGTTAGTCTTTAAAGTGCTACCGGACTCTCGCTGTTCTTGTCATACAAGATCCATATGAACAGAGACAAAAATACACGTTGACTATTTGTGAAACAGAATACATTTGCTACAGAAAGACAACTATCTTCATTGAGCTTTAGACCAGTGGTTCTCAATGAGGGGTACGCGTACCCCTGGGGGCACACAGAGGTCTTCCAGGGGGTACATCAACTCATCTAGATATTTGTCTAGTTTTACAACCCGCTACATTAAAAAGTGCTAGCAAAGTCAATACAAACTAAAATTTCATACAGCCAATGACTTGTTTATACGGCGCTATATACTATGCATTGAAATGTAAGTACAATATTTATATTCCAATTGATTGATTTTATAATTATATGGTAAAAATGAGACAGTCAGCAATTTTTCAGTCATAGAGTGCTGGGACACGTTTGTATTTTTATGTCTGATTTCTTAAGCAAGTAGCTTTAAAGTGAAATGAAACTTGGGGGTACACAAGACAAATCAGACTCCTGGAAGGGGTACGGTAGTCTGGGAAGATTGAGAACCACTGCTTTAGATAGTGACATTTGTATGACTCAGGTTTATATCTACGTTAGTGACAGGATTTCTCACTGACACCCTATAGAAAAAACTATTTACACTTCTGCAACCATAACCAGAATCTGAAATTCACCCTCTTTGGGAAGTGCTTGGAGATCGATGGATGGACGCATGGGAAGTGCTGGGCATTGATTATTAATAATTATTTTAAACCTGGCTTCTACTCTCTTTTTCATGGCAGAAGCCTGGCGTGCGTCGGTACATTGTTCTCAGATTCTTTGTGTTTGTCTTAATGCGTTTCAGACACCAAGCGTGCGCCAGTTCCAGGGACGTTTATTAATGTATTTGAATATGCTTCTCCAAATACAGCTCCATGCTGTGTCTCGGCAAAGTCACGATGTCATGGAAGGCCCTGTGCACGGTAATCCTCGCCGACGGTGATTAGATGTGTCCTTGTGGAAGCCAGTGGCTGGTCTCAACAGCGCGCCTAGCCCTCGCCTCCCATCATAGCCTACATGTGAGAAATCAAGTCAGCATTCACTGAATGGCACTTGTGCAATAATCTCATAAGCATAGGGGTGAGCAGAGCTTTTAGGCATGAACCCTAGGAATGATCTACTTTCATGGCCAAATTCTCTGATGGTGTAAGTCCGTGGAAGGGAATGAGTGTTGCCAGCTGAGAATTTGGCCCCATGGTCTGGTTACTTGGGTTTGTGTGCGTGAGCGGGTAGCTGAGAGGTGAATTGTGAGGTGTCCTACTCGGCTAACATGGATAATAGGGTAGCATTTGGATCCCTGGGGTTTTGTTCGAAGTCTTTAAGTCATCAGTTGCAGAGATTGCTGGGTGGTGGGGGGGTGGGGAAGGGAAAACCAACAGAAAAGGGGCTATAAAGTGCATTACTTCTGTGGTTAAAGGTCCTTTGGTCGGTCCATAAATCCAGCCTGAGTTCTGTTTATTCTGTTTACTGCAGTTACCTAACCTGTGAGCCGCAGTATAAATCATGGGAAGTTGTGATTTATAGAGGAACATGTCTCCCCATGGGGTGTGCTCAATGTCCCCCGCACAGAGCCCTTATGGAAACCTTACTCCTACGGGAGAAAGGAGATAAGAGCAACAGAAGCCATATATCTATCTACACTGCTACTGCTGCTTAATATTTCAGCATGATCAAGCGTGTCACCAGCTGATGGACACAGGAACTCCAGCTTGACTTTTTTTTTAGGTAGCACCAAACTGAACTGACAAGAAGCCAGAGATTGGAAATGATCTTCTCTTCTCCCTCCGCCACCACAGTGAGCTTGGATGGTCCCGGCCCCCTTCAGAGCAGTGGTTCTCGATCCACAACCCGTGAGCCGCTTGCAGCCCAATCAGCGCACAGCTGCGCCATGCAACTGTGACATCCTCAGGGCCATACAGGTAGTCTATATAGTGTGTGGAGCGGCCCACAGCACACAGAGAGCTGCATGTGCTGCTCACGATGGTACGTAGGTTGAGAACCACTGCTCCAGAGTGAACATCACCCAACCAGTGCCTCAGGCAAATCCAGAGCCCCCCAGCATAGCAATGGCTCGGGGAGAGGAGAGGAATGTAGAGGACTGGCTAGGCTGGGGATTTGACCTCAACCATGTTATTTAGTGGAGACTCTTCCAGTGAGCAAGGGGAGATGCAGCAGGAAGGATGTGTGTGTTATATACCCTAGTCTCTAGAGATAGAGGGACAGCAAGTGAATGTATGGAGAGGGAATGGTGGGGGGGCTTCCCCGTGTATTGTCCCAATCTTACAAATGGAGAAACTGAGGCACAGGGTTTCTATGTGGCGTGCCCAAAGCCACACAGCAAGCCAGCGATGCATCCACGAGGAGAACTCAGGATCATGGAGCACGGCTGCCGTCGGAGCCCGGGCCTGCAATTGGAGACACGTCCTGATATCGGATGTTGCTCTTCCAGACAACAAGGTGACCAGCGAGATAACGCCCCCTGCTAGTCCCCCTTTGAGGGCTCGGCGGGTAAACAAACCATCCTCACTAGCGAGGCGCTGATCCCTCCTGAGTTGAAATTGGCAGGCAGATAAGAGTCTCCCTTCCAGGCGCAGCCCCTAGCAGCACGTGGAGGGAAGCTGGCTAGTGAGGGTGCGTGGAAGCAGCCCCTGTTATCTAGCAAAAGAACCAGCAAGGAGTGGTCATAAGGATGACTGAGGTAATCACAGCAACAGGTCCCCTTTATATCACCCACCAGGCTACGGTGCATCAGCCGATGAGCTTCTGGCTGTGCGCCGCGTGCATGGGGCAGGAGAGATGTTCTGGGCGCTCTTTGGCCCTGGGCATAAGCACGCGCGGCTCGTTGGAAGCTCTGCCTGTGGACAGCGTCCCTCAACGCTGCAAATCCCTGTCACACTGAAATCCGCCCAGTGGCAGACAGGAGGGGATGAATTCAAGGGACTGCCCTGGGGCAACGCCAGCCGCCCCCAGCGTGAGCAGGAGGGGAACACGCTCAGCCAGCCTAACGATTCTTGGTTGGACGTTTCGTACTTAGCCTGGCGAGTGCATCTCTCTCTTGGGTCTCCCTGGCTTCAGTTGGACCCGACAAGCTACTCCCCTCCCCGTGCCCCTGTTCCCAATCAAGCTGGCTGACGAATCCCCCGGCCTTTTCCGTTATGACTTTGCTGCCAGTTTTGATGCTAACCATTGCGCCCCCCAAAACTCCTGTTTTAAGCCAAAGGCATGAGCGCCAGGGTGCTGATTTCTCCTAGATAGCCTGAGCTGTCTGCACGGCAGGGCTTGTCTCACCGGGGTGGAACAGAGAGAGAGATCAGGCTGGGTCCCCGCTGTTTAGTCTACCAATCACACTGGTGACAAGGAGTCTAACAGCTGGCAGAAAACACTTTTACAATTGCTCTGATGCCTGCTTCAGACTGTTGGGCTGGTGGACCCTTCCCTTCCCTGCCTTTCTTTCTTTCTTTCTTTCTTTCTTTCTCTCAGGACTCACTGAGAATGGCGGGGGGAGAGTTATAGTGGGAAGGCAAAGAATCTTCCAACCCCAATATTTAAGTCAAGGAAATTGAACCCAACTTTCATAGGACCGCTGACCCCAAACCACGACAGGACCACCGGGGAAAACAAAATGCTCCGGCCGCTGGGCTGGCTTTTGTTTGTGGGTTGCATCCAGGGCAGCGCGAAGCAGGATGGCTTGGGGACCTAACACGAGCCCCTCTTGCCTCCATGCAGGACCTTCCCAGGCTGAAGGGCCCGGACAAGCTCCAGGGTCGTCCCATATTGTGTGTCGCTGGCTGGGTGTGCCTACTCCTGGGTTGCTTGCTGAAGAAGAAGGAACTTGTGTGTGTGTGGGGGGGGTGAGGATGGAAGGGCTCCTAATTGCCCACATCCTGTCCGAGTCTGCCCTGTGCAATGTCTCTTTTCCTTCTGTTTGAATCAGCTGGTGGATGACAAAAGGGCAAAGAAAAGGAACATCCGCAATGTTAGCGCGCCGCTCATTAAAACAGGGGAAAGAGAAGCAGGTGCATTTGTTTACCCTAATAACTCCATCACAAAGCTACATTAAAATCCATTACGGTCCCGATCCAGCAAAACTCCAGAGCACGGGCTTAACTTCAGACACCTGCGTAGCCCCACTGACCTCACATGTTAACGTTCGTAGATACTAAAGGCAGACAGGACCACTGTGATCCTCTAGTCTGCCCAGACATCATCACCCGGGGAGTCTCGCATAGAGCCCAGTCACTTGTGGTAGAACGGGAGCATATCTCTGCGAAAGAGACGGCCAATCTTGATTTAAAGACTTTGTAATGGAGAATCCGCCAGGTCCCCAGAGAAGTTGTTGCAAAGTTTCCTTGATCTGAGTGTTACAAATCTGCACCTTCTGTCTAAGTGAACCTGTGCGTTGCAATGTCAGGGCCAAGGCTGCAAAGAGAAGCACTCAAAAGTTGGCATGTGCCAACATTAATGGCCCTGATCCAGCAAACCATTGAAGCACGTGCTTAACTGTAAGCATGGGATTCATTCCACAGACTTCAGGGGAACAACTCGAATGCCTGAAGTTAAGCGTGCACTTAAGTACTTTGCTGGATCAAGTTGCCCACACAAATTTTTAAAGAGAAATGGCCTAAGCTTTAAAAAATAAGCTACAACAAAGAAATTCCCTAACGTGGCACTATTTGGAAGAGAGCATTAAATCATTCGGTGGCCGTGCAGGGTGCATACAGCTGTCCCTTTGTGTTGGGGGAAATTTCACCCCGAAAGTATTTTTAGAAAATTGAACTAACTTAGCTCCAGTTGCTCTGTTTCTTTCCCTTTCTCACCTCACTGAGTTTGACCAGTGGACCTAGGCTGGCCAGTTTCTCTTTGCTGTTTATAGTCAATTTCACTTCCGGTTTCTCATGCAGCATCAGGATGATGTTGTGTTTGGGCTTCCCATGCTAAAAAAGAGCTTTGGAACCAAACCACAAAGCCGGAGAACTTTTCTCTTCTGTTTTGCAAATGCCGTCTACTGCCCGTCTTGTTTTTGGCGTCCTGCATTGTGGAAATACTTGACCACGTCTCTGTAATGCTTCATGGCAGGTTTGTAAACTGCTCCAAGGTTCAGCGCATTGAGGACTGATAAGCTCATGAGACATGCAGCCAGATACCATGGTGGTGGGCACAATATAAGCACCTGAATAGACCAGAGTGTCTTAGCCCTGCCGCCAGAACAGCTCAGGTGGGGAACTTCTAATTCCAGCAGAGGGAAGCTGGGAGACATTTAGAAACTTACAAGCTATTTTATAGGAATTTTCTGAAACTCATTTTGGGCTTGGTGCCTCTTGGCATTTTAAAGGGAGAAATTAAAAAGGGGCTGAGGGTTATTAAATTCAGAAACTCCACCACTCCTGCGAAAGCAAACCTCCTTGTTCCAGCCTTGGTTTTATGACTGTTCTGTGTCTACCATCAAACCTGGCTAAGGCTGGCACTAAGGATGTATGGCTATTGTTGCAGTCCAAACCACATGTTCACGGGAGTGTTATTGATTTGCTGACGTGCTCTCTGAGCTTGGAAACATTTAATTTAAACGAAAGGGGGGAAATCCGAGCTCGTCTGGTAGTTTGAGGGCTCTTTTTATTTGAAATTAGATCTTCAATTAATCATAATAATTCTTCGTAATAAAAATCATTTTATGTGAATAAGTAGAAAGGCAGCTCCTCCTCGGACGGTTTATAAAGCTTCTACCTCAGTCGCCCGGAAAGCTAATTTCCAACTCCCGGGTGTCTTCTCACAAGATGAGAATCTAAATCCAGATTTCAAATCCCCCCAGAGCTCAGGTGTGTTGGGAACTGCGTGTTTGACGTGAGACCACTTCTTGGTGAGAGTAACACACTGCTGGGAGTCTGCCCTGAAATCTGCCAGTGTTACTGACATTCCTGCTCAGTTGCATGCTCTGGGTTTGTATCGCAAAGTTCGCCAGGAAGACAGGACACTGGCTGATTCTCCTGCTCTATTCGAGGGGGGGGCAGTCCAAAGATCTTCATCACAGCCTTGATTTTTCCATCCCACCACCCATGTGGCTCAGTCACTGGACCGCAGGGGGGGGAGGGGGCGGGAGCCACAAGTGAGCGCGGCAAAGGAGCTGTGCCGCAAGGATTGCAAGTCCAACCAGAATTCAGGAGGAAGTAAACTGCCTTGGTCACCTCGGTCCCACAGAACCACACACGTGTCCAGAAAGCTGCTTCGGATCGTCATCGTCTGGAGACCGACTCTTTGCTCGTTAGGAGCCAGTTTGTCTCTGCGCAGGCACGGATGCAGGAATGGAGGAGAGGCAGCTCCCGCTCACGCTAGTCAGGGACGGCTGGGGGCTAGTATGGGTCCCGATGCAGCCTAGGGCAGCCCGGAGGCCTCCAGTGGTCCCTATGGGGCTTTGCTGGAGTGCAGAGTTGCTGGGGCAAAGCTCTGCCCTGGCCATGCCTCTTACCATCCACCCAATGCTCCCATCTTCCTCGGGGCTGCCCCACCCCACCCTAGAAACTGCCCTGTGCCTTGAAGAGCTGGCCGTTGGCTCTGGGCGAGGGGTAGAGGTGTCCTCTTTCTGGGGGATCTTGCCCTACGATCCCATCGCACCAGCCTAATTGGCGCAAAGGGGCCCTAAAGCGCCAGTGGACGGGGCCCATTGCCTCCTGTGGGGCTAAGAGGCGAGTCAGGCCTTAAAATAGTCGTGTCCCTCTCAGGAGCTCGTCCCAGTCGACAGGCAGGAACTGAGGCCCTGCCCCCGTCATAATCCATCTCCCGTCCTGACCTGTTTCTATGCCCAGGGACAGCTGAATGGTTCCTCTCCGCTGGATTTGATTTCTCTGGGAGTCTCCTGGAGCCCCCGGGCCCCTGCTTGGACTCTCTTTGGCCTGGGCCTGCCATCACCGCAGGGATAAAAGGGTTGAAGCTGCCAGAGTGGCAGGGCTGCGCTAGGCGGAACAGGATTAACCCTGGAGGGGAAGGAAAATCGCGCCATCTGATACCTCAAAAGCAGGACTCTAGCTGCTATCGAGGGTGGACCCCGGCGGCTGAGCATGCAGAATCATAGCCCAGGGAGATGGCAAAGGCCCACTCGCTCAGCTTGCCCGTCCTCCGGGCCTACGGCACGCTCCTTTGGCCTGCCTAGTCGTCCCTGTCTCAAGCAATGAGGCTTCCCCGCTTCGCTTCCCTGGCTGGACCATTGCACGGCTGAGTCGATATCGCTGGCCAGGCTGTCTCCTGATAGTCAACCTATGCTTCCCTGGCTTCTTTTCACAGCCCTTTGCCTCTGGTTCATCCCCTTCCTCCCAGCTCCATCCCAGGCCTCCCGCTTCCTCGCTGAAACTGGGCCAGTTGGAGTTGGGTCTGGATTTTGCTCCTCTCCACGCTCACGGGACTCGCATGAAAAGGGGACCCGGGGTTCCAAGGACTTCCCGTGCTGCTTATGGCCCAGCCGGCTGTGGAAGTAACTTCCCAGCCCGGGAATATAACGAGGAAGAGGAACTGCTCTGCTCAGAGTCACACGCTTCCTGCCCCGGGACCCAGCCGCTGCCCGCAGTTGGGATTCAGATTCTTCCCAGCCACATGCGGACTCGTGGCCAACGTGGCCAGGAAGCCTTTCCCCGTCTGGGCGACCCTCACCAGCACACGCCCCCTGCCCCCTTTCTCGCTCATGACCTTCAAGGACGCCTTTCGCTGGCCAGTCAGAAAACCCAGCGCTTGGGAATGACCGAGGGCTGGATGGACGCTTGAGCCACTGCCGAGGACTGGGCGTGCGGCTAAGGCTGGTCTCGCCCGCCATCTGGTGGCTGGTTTGCAGGGCGACAAGAAGAGGCTCTGCACGACCCTTCGTTCATGCCAACCTGGGGCTCAGCCGGAGACTGTCACTTGAACTCAGGACCTCTGCCCGTCAGCGCACAGATCTCCCTCGGCGCTCGGGCCAGGCTGGTTTTCAGCAGCTGCGTTGACTTGCTACAGGCCAGCAGAAAATCACAGGCACAGGGCAGAAAACAGTCTGGGGCCAGGACAGAGACACGCAGTTCTGTGCTTGGGGCAGAAGGGACGGGGAGCTGGGCAGGCCTGGCATTGGGCGTAGGGAGCTGGGCATGAGGCGCTGGGGACATGGGCACCAGGCGGCCCTGTCCATGGGGCACTGGGGACACGGGAGCCGGGCCGCTCCGTCTGTAGAGCGATGGGGACGGGGCACTATGGATCCCGGAGAGATCAAATGAAAAGTAGCTTTTAAAAACTAAACGCCTCTTATAAAGGTTTTGTTTTTCTACAGCTGCCATGGGAAGATCAGGTCAGCGGCCTGCCCAGATGGATCTGCCCAGCTCAGCCTTCCCTTAGCTTCCTGGAAGGTGGGAAGTTGCTTGGAGCCCGAAGGTAAAACTGAGCCAGGGGAAGGCCGCGGCAGGGCGATCCCACCGGCACAGGTTTGCTGGGGCCGGGACCCCTGGCTGCGGTTCTGATCCATTGCTGCCCTGTCTCTGTCCCCTCCCACGCCTTGTTTTATGGCCCTGTTGCACAGCTGCATACCCAGAACACACACGCACACACACACACACACACACACACATGCACATCTGGTTTCCATCCCCCCATAGTGACCCCTAATTGCCGTCGATTCTTTTGAAGCATTTCTCTATTATAAAAATGAATGCGAGTCCTGTAAGGAGGGGCGGGGAGCAGCCTGCCGTGACAAAGCCAGCAGTCAAATGATTTTATGAACTCGCTGGCTGTAAATTTCTTACCAAACAAAGCCCAAGATTTCCGGGCCCCACTCCGCCACCTTTGCTTTCTTTCCCCCTGGGGTGCTGGCAGTCGCACACCTTGCTGCTGGGGCGGGGTGTGTTTTATACGCTCATCAAGGCCATTCAAACCATGGGCGCAAGAGTGTAATGCTGCGCCCGTCTTTCCCCTGTGTGTGTGTGTGTGTGTGTCTGTGTCCGTGCAATTTTTCAACACAAGGAGCTGTTTAGCACCTGGGCTGGTACTTATAGGCCTCTTAACCCCTCAACACGCCCTGTTGTGGAGAAATCACTGCCCTGTGGCGATGAGGAACTAATGACCGAAATGAAAACCATACCGTGCAGCGGTATAGCAGGATCTGTGAGGCTGATTCCTGAAGAGAAAGCACGAGTCTCTTTTTTTTCAGCACCTGTCCCTCCCTCCCGCCTCACGCCCACAGCATCACATTCTGCCCTTATTTGCACCCCCATATTCCTCTAGAAAGCCCTGCTCCTGTGTACACTGCTTTGTTATTGTAGGGTCCCTTGTAAGCCCCAGGCTGTGCTTGCTGGTTTGTTATTGTAGGGTCCCTTGTAAGCCCCGGGCTGTGCTCACTGGTTTGTTTTTGTAGGGTCCCTCATGAGCCCTGGGCTGCGCTCGCTGGTTTGTTATTGTAGGGTCCCTCGTAAGCCCTGGGCTGCACTCGCTGGTTTGTTGTTGGCAATAATACAAATAATGATGTATTGTTAATCATATGTCCCAGGGCTACAAAAACTGGTTTGTTGTTATAAGGTTGCCTGTGCCTGGTGCTCTGTTATTGTAGGGTTGCTCAAGTTACTGACTTCCTGGGGGCACTGCACAGCCTAATGCAGTCACGTTTGTGAAGTGCCTGGCGGCCCCCCATCGACAGGTGTCACAGAGGCACGATGCAGCCTTGCAAAAACCTGCGCGGTGCGGCTTCGTCACACCAGGCTGCTCTATAAATCCAGCCGTGCGTCCTCCCCGGTGCCCGGCAAATCAATGGGATTTTTTGCCGCTTGCTCTGACTGAAGAGCGGCCAAGGAACAAAGCCGCCGGCACCGCCCGTAAAACCCGACACAAAATCAAACCCTAAATACTAATAACAAACAGAGGCTGGGCCGGCAGGCTGTACAATGCCCTGTCCCGGCCACAGCTTTAGCCAATTAACATTCCTGGGAGGTTTCGGGGGCAAGCGGCGGGCCCGCCCCTTGGCTCGCACCTAATAAATGTCAGACCCAGCGATCCAAGCAAGCCGTTGCTGTCGCGGTAATCCCGTCAGAAACCGCCCGGCTCCCCTCCGTCAGCCTGCCTGCCGCGCCCACTCGCCGCTCTGCGCCTGGCGCGGCGGGAACGGGCTCCCACGCCGCGGCTCTGCCGGCGGCTGGACACAGTCCACCAGCTCTGCCGGTCTCGTATTGAGAACGGAGCCAGGCTTGGTATCGGGGAGGGGGGCACAAAACGCCAGGTTCAAGCCCTGCAGCGGAGGGGACTCGACTGCCAAAGCAAAAGGCCGACACAAAGGCCAACGGTAGCCGGCGGTGACAGACAGCTGGGCTGGGCGGGGAGGAGGGTAGGGAATGCGATGAGAGAGGCAGGCTGGTTGGATTGAGGCCTGGAAGCCACGGTGACCCATAGCCAACAGGCTCTGGACCTCGGCGTGTCAACATCACGCCGGGGATGACGTCCCGGCCAGGATGAGCTTGGCCCACGCGCCTCTTCTGGCTGGGCCCAGGTGTGCAGGGAAGGCCAACGGAAGCTCTCCCACATGTGAAATGAGTTTGGTAGAGCTCAGCGAGCCTTTGTCCACGCCAGACGATCCCCAGCTGTTTGAGGGCGACTGGCACGTCTCCGTGCAGGGGAAGGGCTGGGCTAATGCGGTGCAGTTATTGGGGCGTCGCGGGTTCAGGACTGACTCCGCAGCGTTGCCAGAGCAGGTGGGGGAGACGCTAGTAGAACTGCCTCACTGATATTCTTACCTCTAAGCTGTGCGATCTTTCGTGTAAAGCGACCCTCCGTGGCAGAAGCAGGCTTGCCCGGGTGGCGAGCTCCATCGGAATGCCCAGGGGACTGTCTGCGACTCCATGGTCAGGCCGAATCGTGCTGGAGGCGTTTACACTCGTCTCTTGGGCTGGTGAAATCGACGTGTAGAACACACGACCAGCCTGGAGTTTGTGCCTTCTTTCTGGGCAGTCTGCCCTGAGCTTGGCGCCCACGCTTCTGAGCCACGCCCGGCAGCGTGACAGGTATGTCTGCATGACTCACGTTCACAGGGCTGGGGCGACAGGGTTAAAAATAGCAGTGCAGATGCTCAGGCTTAGGTTATAGCCCAAGATCTGAGACCCCCCCCCCCACCCCGCCTCGTGGGGTTTCAAGAGCTTGAGTCAGCTCTGGCTTTGCTGTGGGTATTTGATGGCAGTGAGGCTAGTTGCTCTGGCACTTTCTCTTAGCAACTCTTGAGTGACTATTAGAAAGAGCATCCTCTCTCTTTCCCTGGGTGGGCTGGCTCTGCTACCCAGACAGAGCCCCAGGGGGAAGTGTCCATTCCCATATGCAGTGCAGAGACACCCACTCATGTCAGACCCAGACAGAGTATTAAGCATTATTAAAGAGCGTCCCTACCCCCCGCCATGTGTCACAAGGCACTTGGGACATGTCTTCAAGTTTTACTCCACAGCCACGAGAGCTAGAAACTTCTATTTTTTTTTTAAGGAAAGAGGAAATGCTCATGAAATCACATGACTCCAGGAGCTGGAGATTCAAGAAAAAACACTAAATAGCGTGAGACTCAGGATGAAATCATGAGAGTTGGCAACACTATAAATGTTTGCTTGCAGCATCTCTCAGAGACGTTCCTAGCACGCACAGCTCTTCAGAAGGGATTCTCTGTCTGGCCACGGGATGGCACTGGAGTTCCACGCCTCCATTAACTGGCAAGCAGCCGGCCTGTTTGCTCACCTGCCGTGGCCATGCAGGCCTTTGCTCCCAGACCATGAGCAGAGGGTTTCAGGAAATGTCTGTGTATAAAAGCCCAGCAGGGCTCGGAAGCAGCTGGGAGCCAGAGGGTCTCCAGTGAGAAGAGGGCGAGTTGAAATGCAGCCCTTTCTACCTGCAGGGAGGTGAGGGGGATTTGCCAACTGTTTATCTGCTGGGCTCACTCCTCACTCCTCAGAGACCTGAGGACCCAGCATCTCAGAACAAAATTCAGGGGCTTGGCCAAGTTGTGCCCAGGATAGAAGGGCATTGGCAGAGCTGGAGACGGGGAGGCTGGAACAGCGGCAGGGCCACAGGCCAGGATTGAGAGTGGGGTGCGGGGGGAGAAGATGCCTCCTCAAACTATAAATCATCCCAACTCGCTCCCAACTTGTCTCAGGCTCTCGCTAAAGACAGGGGAACCTGGTGTGGATTTAAGGTTAATAACAAGACCCGAAAGGGCTTGCGGTTCCCCCAGTCCTCAAGTGCAGTTAAGGTATTTTCACAGGGCTCTAGTTACAATCCAGGAACAAAGCAGCAGCTGCCTCCCTCCCTTTCCCGCTCCCCCTTGTCTGGTTTCCCCTTTGCATTTTGCACACTAGATCAGGCTCTCCCTCAGGAAGAAAGCACCTGGGGTTACAGATTAACCCCACGAAATGGGCCGGAACCAAATCCTGGCATCCCATCGCACCCATGGTCCTGTTCTCCACTCTCTCTCTCGGGGGGGTTCGTGCCGGTGTCAAGCCAGCACCAGGCCGTGGAGAATCAAGCCCTGACACTTTGGGAGGTTTGGGTGTGACTGGCTAGCCCCAGGGTCACACACTCACGAGGCCTGGGAGGTGAAGACAGTAGTTGTGTCTCACCTGGGGCCGAGAGGTTCCAGGACTTAGCTGCCAGAAGAGCCCTCGCCCCGGGAGTGCTCTGAGATCCTGTAACCCACCCATGGGGCTTCATGTTTTTCAATATCAAAGGCAAACATTTAAAAACGCCCCCGCGGCAGCCCCGCTGCGTCCCTCCGTGATCTGCCCTGCATGGGGGAGCTGCTTCTTCGTGCAGCCGGTCAAGAGGCAGACTCGGCTCTCTGCTCGGAGGCGCCATATTGAAGAGGCGTGCTAGTGACCCCGTAGCGAAGGCTGAGCTGAGCTCTTGCGTTAAGGGCTGATGTTTCAGGTCGCTCTGAAACGCACGGGCACGCTCAGATTGTCTCGACCGAGGGCTGGCGCAATCACTGACCTTCAGTTCAGTGCAGGAACTATCATGCCAGGGTGCCAGGCCATTCTGCACCCCAAGGAACCTCGTCAGCTGCGTTTTCAGGCTGCAGGCGCCTTCTCGCCTTCTATCTCCCAGTCGTTGCGGGGTGGGTGGGAGGCGAGGCAGGGAGGGGGCAACGCCCCCTGTGCAATCAGAAAACATTCGCAAAGCTGTGTGAGCTCTTGACCTAGCTAGGCCATGCAGCAGGAGAGGGGATGTATCAACCCCGTGTGTGAGAAGATAGGGGAGAATCACTGTGCTTTGGGCTAGGGGGAAATAGATGCAGTGCAGGGAACCACCACAAGTCTATGCACCACTTAAGGCAGGAGCTAGTAAATGACGCACAGACCTAGCCCTGGCTCTCTGCAATGGGGTGAACTTCATCCTACCTACAAAGCAATGCTGCTGGCCGCAGGCCCGTGGGAGCCAGGAAGTGGAATACCACGGATTCACTCTGGGTTACCAGCAGCCTCAGCGGATCCAAAGTTAAAGAAGCGACGCTTTGCTCTTCCTCTGCGTGTTCCTTCACAGCCGTGTTCATTTCACCACCCTGGGCCCCGGCCCCTGGACTGCCCTGAGAGCATTAGCCGCTTCTGCTGCCACGCACACTGACTGGGAACACATCCGTGTGCTGTCCATGGTTACAAACCATCAACAAGCCAAATGAAAACCACTGCAGTCCCCAGGGACTCTGCTAACCAAATAGGCGGGCTTGTTTGGTTACTATGGTCCCAGCTGCAGGACAGCCGGGGAAGGGAAATGTCCCTTGTCCCTGCAGTTTGTTGCTCCCAAGATTTGTGTGTCTGTTGCAATTTGCCAGCACTGGAAACTAACCAAGCTGCCGTGACTCGTTTCTGTGTAGCAAGGCCTTTGGCAAGACAGCCCGGGCCCCAAATACATCGATTTCTGGAGCTCTGGTGAAAATAATACAAGCAGGTGAAGAAAGAGAGAGAAGGCTGCAAGGAGCAATGTCATCCTTTCGTCCAGGAGCATGGAAAATCCCGCTCTAGAGAAAGGGGATGACAAAGCAGCTGGGATTTAAGGCTTTAATGCAGCCCAAGGACCTCTGGATCACGATCTCCATCCATGCATGACAGCGTAGAGGCTGGAGCTGGTGAGTACTGTTTCTAAGGGTGGCAGGGTTAAATGTGGACTGCATCCTACCTGTAAAGCAAGTCCTGGGTGACAGCCCCTGGAATATGGCCCTGGGGGACCCACAACCGCCGTTAACTTCATTGATCGAGAGAAGGGGCCACAGCACAGCAAGGAAACTGGGCCAATGTCAGCACAACGTGCGTGTGGATGCCACGGTGGAGGGGGTCAGTCTGGAGAGGCTAGAATAGCTGAACGGCCACAGGTCAGAGCTGGGGGAGCCCCTAGCCGGGAAGAGATCAGGGTTGAGGTGCAGTGGCAGAGCAGGACAGGAAGAGCAGCGGGTCCTGCAGGCGGGCGGGCATTCTGGGAAAACATCTGGGAGGGAAAGGGGCTTGTTGTCCATCACTGGCGGGACGCAGGGGGAGTACGGCCAATGAGGATCCAAACACCCGCAGCCGGTTTTCTACCCACCGTGGGCAGCGGTTCTTCAGTGAGCAGTGGCAGCACCTGCAGGCGGAAAGGTCTGGTGCAATAAACTGACAGTCCCGTAGGGAACGGCCCCTCGCGTTTGGCCTGGAAAGCCGCCCCCACGATAGGATCCGGGCAGCTCGCACACCCCGCTCCTCATCCATCTCTGACATCTAGAACTGGGCAGGCTGCTGGGGTGACAGGTCCGGGAGGCACTGCCTGGTCCCCTGTGTATAAGGGGTTAACCTCAGCTCAGCTGTGGATGGAGACTCAGGGGGAGGTCTATAAATTGGCTGCAGAGAGGCACTTGGGCCCCCCCTGGGCTGAACTCCAGCCTGGAGGAGAGACGTTTCTAGGGTTTTTGTCTGTCGTGTGGCTACTGTGTGTGTGTTTTGATTTCTGGAGGTAAGCCGGGCCCCGGGAGGGAAACCCTCGGCGCTACACCTGGGCTCTGCTTGTGCTGAGTCACTCCACCGGCTCCCAGCTGGGCTGAAGAGTCAGGCCCTGCCAAAAGCCGCCTGTGCTCACTGTCTACCCCCTGGAGAGTCAGGCCCCACTAGAGAGCGGAGCCTCCCTGCGCCGCGCAGCCGAGCGGTTACAGACCCGGGGCGCCGGTGCCACGCCAGGCAGCCCGGTGAGCGTCAAGCAGGTTGAGACGCCGGCGCGCTGGGCCTGACCAAGCTGCGCTTCACATCGGACCCAGCGTGGGGGGGGAAGGAGGCTGTGAGCCACCATCCTGCTTCCCTGCTCCGAGGGCTACCCCGGGACCGAGCTCGTCCCTGGTATCACTTAGAGCAGCCTCAGGGACTAAAACAAGACTCAGAACTCTTGAGCCGGGATTGACGTGGGGCAGGGGAAGCTCTCCAGAGGTGCTGAAGTGGTTTAGGAGCCCAGGCCCCACTGAAAATCAACGGGACCCGTGTTCCTAAGTGATTAAGGTGCTTTTGAAAATCCCACCTTTGGGAACTGAGCTTTGGGCTCCTGCCTCTGCAGACCTCAGCCCTAGATCAGCAAGTGTCCCATTCAGCTGGTGCGGGGAGGAGGCCCGACCGTCTGGGCTAGTTGTCTGCGATTAAATGTCCACCGGCAAGTAACCAATCATGTCCCCAAACACAGGGCCGGGGGGTCTGAAGCTGTAACATTGTCAGCACCAAGGGGGATTTCTCCAGCGTTCAGCTAGTCTTTGGCTCCCGTTTACCTTTGTCCAGCGCTGATTTCCCTTGCATTTCACGGGATGACAGACTTAATCCGGGTACTCACAGCAGGTCCGAAGCCCAAGCTACGGACAAAACGCACAACCACGGGGGATGAAGAGCTGCTGGGATAGCGGGGGTCTGTTCAGCTAGCTCACCGCAGTCTGCCTGTGCCAGCCAGTGGACATCCGCTGTAAAGAGTCGAAGGAATCGCAGGCTCAGCGCAGGAAGGGTGCAGGGCATCTTAGTTACTCACTGCGTTTCTTTCAAGCTGGGCGGGCAGGCAGGTGAACCCCATGGGAACCAACGCGAGCGCCTGATTCATCCATCACCAGCATCAGTGTAACTCCAGTGACTTCCATGGCGTCCCTCCTGATTTACACCAGGGCAGGTGAGAGGAGAAGCAGGCCCGGGTAATCAGAGGACAGGCACGTCTACGATTCCATTTGGCAGCCTTCTTCTGCCGGCCGCACCTGACCTGAAACTTGCAAGACACAGAACCACCTTTCATGGGTCTGTCCCACATTTCGTGACCCCTGTGTTAACTCTCAGAGTCCTGGCCCAGCGTCAGAGCATGATGATGTCACACAAATGCTACTGCAAGAGGACATCATGAAACCATTCATTGATCTGACCCCTCAGAGAGAAGATCCGGGACTCATGATGCAGCCTGAATGCCCAGGGAGGCTCTTGATCCCTCCATCTTTAACGAGTCAGCTGTGTGGGCTGTAGTGTCTTTATCCGAACCCAGGCTCTGTGCATGCCAGGAACATGACCGAGAGACGGAGCTCACTGTAACACTGCCCTCATGAGCCGGACTTGGCCGTAGGTCCTTCAGAGCCCTCCCATGTCTTCCTGTCTCCTTGTCTGGTGAGCCAGTTCTATTTGCCATTCAGTTATCCACCTACCGTCCCTCCACGGATGGGTCTCTCTTCTCAGAAGAAGCTGTTGGCTACCGTGCTTCAAAGCAGGGCTCAGGGACGCTGACAGAGCTGAGAGGGCCAGGGATCAGGTCTGCAACAGCAGTGGGGGCTTTGGATCAGGGTTCAGAGTTGTGCTGGGCAGTGGGAGTTTTCACATCTGCTCACACTCTGCCTGGCTTTGGTGAGCGTGATCAGAGCTTCACTTCCATGAACCCTGGAATTCCCCTCCCCAGAGACCCTGAAGATTGGTAGGAGGCTCCAGATTTCAACAGAGTTCCCCCCCACCCCCCATCAGTTTAAAAAGTTCATGTAATTGTTTGAAGATGTTTACTAAGCAAACACGTCACCCTGTCTATGAAGGGTGCAGTTTGCAGAGAGTTGATCAATGATTAACCGTGGGATATGCGCATGTTACAGACATGAGCAGTCCGTGCTAGCTGGGTCTCTCCACGTCAGTAGAAGGTGCTATAGATAATTATAAGCAGCCTACTAGATTCTGTTACAACGACTGATTAACCACTTATTACAACTTTATTAACCATTTATTAACCCTTTATGAAGTATTTCTCCGGGTATCCTTAGTAGAAAGGGTGACGGCTCTATGGCCCGAGAAAATAATCAATCCAAGCCCTCAGGCAACCCAACAATAACTATCTGGTGCCTGCACTTCTTTGCTAATGTTCACTGAGCCGCCCCAAAATCCGGCCCAGCCAGCGGGCTCCTTGGAAAATCTGGAATGGGGAACGGAAGGAGGATTTTTGGGAAGCTCCTGTCTCTGCATTCAGGGAAGAGCTTGTGCTGGGAGGAGCCCGGACTCAGCTGCTCCTACCCGTGTGCGGGGAGAAGGGACAAGAGAGAGGCTTTATGAAGAGAAACTGCTTCTGCAGAGGAGGCCGGTGGTCCAGGTTCAGGGGGCCTGGCAGGCTGCACCCTAGTGAAGAGTCAAAGAGGGGGGGTGGAGGCAGCTGGCAGCAGCACAGGCTGTGGGGACACAATGTCCTCTGGTGGGAGGCAGGGCTGTTTACACACACACACCCCAGCCCCTCCGCTTGCTGCTGTACATGGAAATGTATGGCCCAGGCCCAGGCCTTAAGATGCTTATTCCCCACCCCTGTGTAGCCCCCCAAACCACAAGACTGTCTGCTCTGCCCTTACCGTACTTGGCTAGGGACTCGGCCCTCACGTCTGCTGGCCGCGGTTTTCATGAAAAGCCGCATGTCCCAATTGCACACCTAATCTGCACGTGCATTTGCTCCTGCTGCGCGTGCATTTGCAGCCACCCGCCCTATCATCTGAGCAGCTAGTCACTTGCACATGTCACTAGACCCCGTTTTTGTCTCCAGCATGTAAGGGCAGCCCCACAAACCCTGGCTGATTAAAACCCCTCTGGGACTCTTGGATGAAAAGGCCAAGCCCCAGATTGAACCTGCCTTTACAGGGGGATGAAAAACGTTTGCGACCCAAGCTCCAAACAACGCTGAAGCTCTTACAGGCAGTGCCAGGCGAGGGGGCAGCTTTGGCGGAGGGTTCTGCTGGCGTCTGCTAGCCAGGCGCAGGGCCCCCAAGAGGCAGGCTCCACGCAAGGTGGAGGAGGTTTGCATTGGCCCAAGATGTCTGCAAGGTCCCTTCTGCTCGGAGCACCTGGAAGTGGCCAGCAATGCGTGGAGGGGTGAGGCCAGGGGATGGGCTGAAACAACACTTCCTTGGGCAGCCTCGGCTGATGGGATCCCATGTGCAGTGTAAAGCTGCCCTCCCAGAGAGGGCTCCGTTCTCGTCCAGCTGAGGGTCCCGTCCCGGAGTCATCGCACGGGCCCAAAGCTGAGTCTCCATCGTGCTTACGCCGCCACAGGCACTGCTGAGAGCACGGCAGTGGCAGGGCAGTCGCCGAATCCTGAACTCAGGACGGGCCAAGAAGAAGCTGGCTTCCCGGTAACGGGCTTTGTGCGGGATCTGAGCCCTGATATTGGTGGCGGCGGCGGGGGAGGGCAGCGGTTCACCCACTTCTGGCTGTCTAAATGTGGCGGCTGCGTGTGCATTGACTACGCTGGCCGAGAGCTCTGCCCCGCACGGCCGCCCCCGAGATCCTGCCTTCCCCTCCTGAAGAGCTCCGCGTCAGAGACGGTGTCCCAGTGGTGGGATGGCAGCTCCACGTTGCAGCAGAAGCTGTTCCTCTGGCTGGGAGGAGCAGGGCTGCCTTAAACATCAGAGGCTCAGCCAGCAAAGCAAACCAGCTGAGCACGGGCATAGCAGGGAGTGGTTACAAAAGCAAGTCCCGTCTTGCGCTGGTGTGAGCCCAGACGGGGAGGGAGCTGCTCTGAGACTTGATTCCCTCTTTGCAGCAGTCTGTCTCCTTCTGTTTTACAAACGAATCCCTGCCTGACGTGCACAACTCCCCTCAGCCTTCACCTCCGCCGCTAGGATCACAACAGAGCAGCTTGAAACTAGCGTCTGAGCCTGTTCCTCTCCGATTCTCTCCTCCGCTTGGGCCAGATTCTCCTGCCAGCTTTGCCGGTGCGATTCCCGTTGGCCTGAGTGGCGTTACTTTCAGTTCAACACACTGTGACCGAGGGCAGATCGTGCGCCTGCGTTTGCACGCTGATTCGCTCGTGTGTGGGGGGCTCACGCCTGCTGGGGCAGGCTCCTGAGCGATGCACCCTGCTTGGTTAATGTCGGGCTGCTCACGTGTGATGCAGCTGCACCCCCTTGTTTGTTACTGTGGGGCAGGCATTAATATCTGTATTATGATTGCATCTCGGGGCCCCAATGAGCTCAGCAGCCTATTGTGCTAGCATCTGCCCTGGAGAACTTACAATCTAGATAAGGGGAAGGGGCTTGCCAGCCATCCCGCAGCCGATCAGTAGCTGAGAGAGAGCGAGAGCCAGTTCTTCACCCTTTCGGCAAGACCACATCAGGCTTTTCTCTCCGCGGAGGGGTGTTCACGAAGAGGCGATCGCTGTTGTCGTAGGGTTCGTGAGAAATCTGGGCTGGAGGCATGGCACTGATCCCCCTCCCCTCCCCCCCGGTGAAGCGTTCACTGTGCCTTTAGTTATCTGGCTGCTCCTTCGGCTGACGTTAATAGAGGCTTTACATGTGGATCGGGGGACAGAATTAGCTCTTGAAAAGGGCCTAGAAATATTCATTTGGGGGGAAGGAAGTTAAGGCTGAGTTCCTTTGCTGGTCCTATGCAGCGTCCACTCCTCTGGGGGAGGTACAGTGGGTGATGAGGGGTTCTGTGGCAGCAGGGAACCGCCTGGAGTCCTGAACTGTTCATTTCTACAATAGCAAGCCGCACGTTAGGCAGTGAAGGGGTAGAATTTTTTATTAAGACAGTGAATGTCTGGGCTTAGGTCCTAGCTGGATTCCAGTGCAACATACTTTAAGGAAGTTCTTTGCGGGAATTTCCTTGTTTGCTTTGTTTTTTTTTCTTAATTGAGCACCTAAAGTTTCCACTGGTTTGGCTTATAAGTTCTGCAGGGGGTGAGCTCTGCTCTGACAGATCTTAGGAGGCCCACCCAAGTGGGATCCCTTGCCTGGAGACATAAGCAAGTCCATAAGATGCCTGTGTCTCTGCTCGCCTATGTGGTTGTTACATCAGTGTCTGAGACACCTTCGTGTACAAAGGGCTCCAGGCGTAAATAAAGAGCTCATGAAAATGCAAAACTACACAGGCTACAAACGACATTAACCAGGGTCATTTTCTGTGTTACTCAGCGGTAGCCCCTAGAGGCACCAACCAAGGATCAAGGCACGCTGCAGACGAGCGGTGTAGAGACGGTGTAGAGACAGTGCACTGGATTTACATCATCCCTGGCTGGTGCCTCCTAGCAGAGTTCTCCCGTCATTCACAGGATCTGCGGAGGATCCCTAAGGAACGCCACGCAGCCCTTCGTGTACAAAGCAGTGATAGAGGCTTATTCAGCCCTCTCCCACGGGGCAACAGTTTGGTTCCCGTGGGATGAATAAGCAAAGATGAGCTATGGGTTCTCACTGCCAGCTTCCCGGGGCCTGAGTGCTCATAACAACGGCTCTGTCTGGAGCTGCTCGTGGGCTCAATCCCACACAGTGAGTAAATCTGCTTGTGTGTCTCTTGGAGTGTGTTTGCTGGGGCAGCGGGCCGCTGCCGGAGGGGCGCTCTGCCCTTTTCCAACGACAGAGAGAGCCCAGAGGTGCCGTTCTCACCTCGCTCAGAGATGGCTTTGCAAGGGACGCTCTTGGGCAGCACAGGCCTGACCTGGGGGGAGCTAAACCTCCCGCTCTATGCCCTGGTGATCGCCAATCCCTGTTCAGGAGCAGTCGAATAGCTACTGCGGCTGCCCAGCCCCGTGCCATACCTGACAGTGGCGGGGGGAGAAGGATGCGTGGGAGATCGTGTCTCCCTGGACTTTGCACTTTAAGGGACCTGAAGAATCTGAGTAAGACAGTGGGGGGCTGGCAGTAACCTTTGGGGTCCTGGGTGGGGTAGGGAGCAGGCTACAGAGCTTGCTGCAGCGTTGCCAAGCATTTAAAAATCATGAGTCAGGCCCCCAAAATCATGTGATTGGCTGAAATATCATCATTATTGTTGTTGTTTTAAAAAAATCGATGGGGGGTGGTTCTTCTTCTTTGCTCTTTGGTTTCTGAGTCTTTAGGGTGCAGTCCTCCAGGTCACCTTTTCAAGCTTTTCTCTGAATTCTACGGGTTAGAAACTTCCTTTGCCTAATAAAGGCTGAGATTCCCACCTAATCACTTGTCTCCAGGTGCTGGGGCTTGAAGAAAAATGAGAACTATTGAAATCTAGCAACAAACTCATGAGAGTTTGTAACACTGGTGCTGCTCTCCCTAGACTTTGTGTTTTCTTTTGGCTTAATTTGAATTTCTGGATTTAAATGCCCCTCTGAAGGGGGTTCTGCTGCCCAAACATTGCAGCATTATATTAGCATGAGACCTACAGCATGAAACTGACTGGTCTGGTCTTGTGTGAAGTGAATCAAGTGCAAAATGTGAAGTGCATTCAAACACGCATTCTGTGTGTGTGTGCGTGTATTGAGGGGAAGGATGGTCCAGTGGTTAGAGCACTGGCCAAGGATTGGGGTCAAGTCCCTGCTCTGCCACTGACATTCTTTGCGGCCGTGGTTGAGTCACTCAGCTATCTGTAAAATGGGGCAATAGCCCCGGAAGTTGCAAGGAGAAATACATTACAGGTTGGGAGGGGGCTCAGATGCTCTGGTGATGGGGGGCCACCTTAGATCGAGGGGCTCTCCCCTGGCATATGTATGAGCTACATACCCCTAGAGCTCTGTCAAACTACCCGTTGGTGCTTGTTTGAGATTCAAGCCCTGAGCTGTGTGAGACATTTAGGGCACTTCAGAGAGTTACAAGCAATTTCATGCCCGCCTCCTCAGACTGGCCAACATCACCCCAACAGTGACAGTTTGACCCGCGGTTCTTTCTGAATGACCTCCCGTGCATTGTCCACTGACCTCCTTTCGCTCACCCCACCGGCTGGCTTGGGCCAGTGGGGGCATTTGCAAGGATGAAATTTGGGCGGCTGGGAGGAGGAAGGGAGAGAGAATAGCGTACACCGAAAAGGCAGGAAACATGGCAACAAAAAACGACCTAATGTTCCCCTTTCTGTGAATCCAGTGAAAAGATGATTTATTTGTGTGTTTATTCTCCCTTCCCTGCAGGGGCTGGGATGTTTCGCCCAGCTGCGACTGCCATTCGCCGTTTGCTCTGCCCGTTTCAGAGATCCGGTTCCAAGGGCAAGTGACCAATATTGGACAGGAGCAGGGCGTTTCAACCTGTACTGTGCAGGTGTATACACTGCTTGGGACAGGTTGCAAACGTCCTGGTGTGTTTCTCCGCAGCTCCCTGAGCTTTGTTTCTGGGTGGGGACTTTGTGCACGCAGGTAGCTGGCCCTGCGTTGGACAGGCTGGCTTGCAAACGAACCTTTTGTCTTTGCCAACAAATTGCCTGCCCATCCGGAGAGGAAAGGGCTCGTTTTAGCCGAGGAGGAGACCAAAGAGAAGCAGCAAACTGGGAAAAATCTCCTTGTCTCTCTGTTTTGTCTACGAGCCTTTCTGTGCAGAGAGGGATCGCTGCCCTTTGACAATGGCAGGAATTGACTCTTTGCAAACTGCCTGGCTCCCTCTGGACAGCAGGTGGCAGCAAATCCAGGCTAACCCCAGAGTCGCCCCTACTTTATCCAATGCGCCTCCTACACGTTTTAATCCAGGGTAACTCCACTGATGTCAGCGGCCTCACTCCTGATGGACAGGGCGTGAGTAAGAGGAGACTCAGCCCGTGATCTCTAGCATGGAGGCAGTACCTTTGTCTAGGCAGCCCTTGGTTTCACGGAGATGTTACAGACGTGAGGTATCTCATCTCTGGGGTGAGCCTCCGGGATGTCCCCACAGCACCACACTGACCCCCAGCAGAGACGTAGCCCTGGACATATAATCAACCATACAATGTTGTTATTGTTGACATCAGACCAGCGGACGCGTCCTTTGCCTTGTCAGCAACCCTACAATAACAAACCAGAGGGCGCGGCCCAGGCGTCACGAGCAGCCCTAAAAAATCAATGAAGACAAACTCAAAAGAGCCCATGAAACTGCCCCATCCCCAGTGACTGAATGGGTTCCTGCTGATCTCCAGGCCTGTTTTTCGCTGGGGTCCCTTCAATGCTGATGCTTGGCCATCCAGAGGGAGGCGAAAGCTGCTCGTCCCAAGCCTAGGTGGGGTGCGTGGCCGGGGCATGTGAGATGAGAAGAGGGAAGAGGTGCCCTACCTCTCCACTCCCCAAAATACAGTGGAGGGTGAAACATCAGCTAAGATTTCACGAGCTGGCTCCATAGCCCGAGAAAACGTTTCCCGGGAGCTCGCCCACAGGATCACGGGAGAAGCACCCGGGACAAAGGCCCCAGGGCCTGTTGGGCATCCATCCCGGCACCCCTGGCAAGACCCTGCAGCATCTTTGCAGGAGGCGGGTGCCGCCCGTCACGGCTGCCGCATGCCATTATTTCTCACGTGCTCGGACCAGAGCCTCGTGGGAAGTGACACCGCTGGAGACCTCGGTGGAGAGGACCTGGGGAGAAGGCAGGGGAAGTCCCCTGGGTCGACAGAATCCCATCACGTGGAAAGCAGCGGTTCTACTGAGTCAGTGTCCCGGGCTGGAGGATCCACGAGCATTGGGCTCATTAAAAATGGATCAAAAGAGGCTTTCGAGCGTTCCGAGTCCAAATTCAATGTCAGCTTCCCAGGGATTATGGAGAAAAGTCCAGCACCCTGCGGAGATCAGGGAGACTTCCTGCTGCTTCTCTGTCTCCAGGACACAGGCCCTGCATTCAAGGCCCTGGGTGGATAGCATTGGCTTGGGAATCCCCACCCATAAAGCACGAGCCTCTGCTCACAAAAACTCCTTCCACGAGTTTTCTCGCATGCCCTGCAAACGCCCAGGGTCTGTCCTCCTTTCAGTGGGGCAGGAATTGACTCACCAAATGCCTAGACCGGTTCTACTGTGCCTGCTGTTTGAGCACAACCCGCATGAATGCTGTTGTGTGTGTCCGTCTCTGGCGCTAGTGGCTGGGCCCTGGAAGAGGGCTCCGAGCCAGCGAACACCTCCAAGCAACAGAGCTGGCCCTTGAGCTCAGCATAGCCTCCTGCTCTGAGGTCCACAGAGCCCCAGCCGGGGGTATTGCGAGGTGAGGATCTCCACGCGCTTCCACTCGCTGTGAGATAGGGATGATGATCTGCTGATGGCGAGACAGGAGCAGAGAGGGGTGAAATGACTTTCCCAGGAGTTCTCGGCAGGCCGTGGGAATACAGTGCTGGAGTCCTGCTGCCCCGTTCCGCTCTACACCCACTGGGCAACGCTTCCTCCCCAGTTGCCTGCAGAGACCCCCATCTAGGTGCTGGAGAGAAACTGGAAACCCCCCTGCTCTGTCCCCCTCACCCCTGCCTACACCAGGGTCTTCAGAGTCTCTTTCTTTCCCTTTCTCTTCGCTCTGTTGCCTGCTCTGCACTGGTGGGGGGCAGGGAGCGGTCTCCCACCATTGCTAGCGCTGGAGCAGCTCCCCCCAGGTAGCAATAGCACGGCAGCCTGCATTTAGCACACCACACTTTCTGAGCGAGCTGAGAGCGGGGCTGTAGGGGCTGGCAGTAGAGGGAGCCTTGTCTACACTAGGGGGTTCTGCCCTCTTCCACCCAGAGCTTCGCCAGTGGTAGCATCAGTGGGAAATTCTCCCTGCCTTAGGCGCAGCCTTCCTCTCTCTCTGCCTGTCATCTGGGGCGCTGCGTTATCTCTGGTGCGTTGGCTGTTCGGCGTCCCTGCAGCCCCACCCGGCCCGGGGCAGATGCAGTTAACAAGGGGGGCTGCCACGCATTGATTACACGCTCCGGTACCGGAGCAGGCAGAGCTGGCTTTATCGTGGGCAGAGCGCTGCCAGCTCGTGCGTTCTCGTTGGCCGTGTCCTGCCCTGAGCCCTGTGCGGACACGCTGACTGCGCTATCTATCTCCCCGGGTCACGGAAGCAGAGCCACGTGCAGCCTTCCTATCACAAAGGCAGCCCTGAGCGCTGGGCCGGGTTGCTGGCCTCTGAACAAGGGAAGCCCCAGCTGGAGCATGTTCTGGGAGCCAACAGGGGCCTTCTCCACGCTGCCGGCGGCCTGGTTCTGCCAGAACGGGCTGGGCCAGCGGTGACAGGGCTTGGTTCTGAGCTGGCTCGTGCCACTTGTCGCTGGTGGAGCTTCCTGGACCTCAGCGGACGCCCCCCAACTCAAAACTGGCCTGAGATGAGAATCCAGCGCACAGACCAGCACCGGCTGGAAATGAGGAAGCGAAGGGCCTGGCTCGCCGTTATCCTGTCACGGAAGCCAGCCCAAAGTAAACTACCCTGGGACGGCAGCATTTCACACCCGCTGGGCGCTGGTGTCAGTGGCTGCCCAATGGGCTGGCGCCAGGCCGGAGGGCTTTCCGCTCCCGTGGGGTGGGGCTGCCAAGCGCGGTGGTCCCAAGAGAGGCTCCTCAAGCCGCGAAGTGCAGATGCGGAGCCACGCCTGGGCCTGTCCCAGTTTCTAACCCTGGAGCCCTTTCGCCTCTGAACGGAACCGTCGCCCCAGACCTCGTGGTTGGAGATCTCTGGCTGAACCCCTAGTGACGCGCAAGGGAGCCGCGGACATCTCCCGTTATCACTCTCTCAGTAGACTTAAACCTTCTCGAAAGGGATTTGGTTACATTGCTGGAAGCTCCTGGTGGCCACGTCCACCCTAGGAAAGACTGTGTATCTTTCACACACGTTAGAAATCCTAGGCCTGGTCTACACTCCAAAGTTAAGTCAACCCAGGTACGTCACTCAGGGCTGTGACAAATCCACACCCCTGAGCAACACAGCTAAGCCGAGCTAACACCTGGTGTAGACATGGCTCTTCCATCAATCTACCTACCGCCTCTCTGGGAGGTGGATCAACTACAGCGACAGGAGAACCCTTCCCATCGCAGTAATAAGTGTAGGTTTGTTTGTTTTTAATTGAGTGTTAGCGAATGTGTGGAAATCCTAGGGTGGACAAGGCAAGTTGTCCCATTTAACATGGGTTAGCTGGTCAAGTTTGCCTTGTCCACCCTGGGATTTCCACACATTAGCTAACACTCAATTAAAAAAAACCGAACGCAAACACCTTTTTTCTTAGTGCAGACACATGCTCAGCTTCTCTCAGTTTCTTCCTGAACTGAGCGAAATCGCTACGAGGCGCGCTTATAGCGTTCAGTCACGTCCTCACCTAGGCTTGCGTCAGTTAGCGAAGTCGGTTTAAAACCACACTTGGCGTTGAAAGGCGTCACTGCCTCGTGGACAGCGTGTTGTCGCCAAGGGTGGTCAGCAATTTGCCATCAAAACTTTTTTTCTGATAAAAATGGCCTTTTGGGTGGAAAATTGTCACTGAAAATTTTTGTTTCATTTGAGGTTTTGCTGCAGGGGGGGAGGGGAGTTATTAAAAAAACCCTCCAAACACAAAGAAAATTTGGTTTTCAAATAACCAATTGCTTTCCGGCCTTTCGTTGGGGGAAAAAATTGCATTTTTTTTTTTTTTTAAACCCGGATATTTTTTGTTCCTTTCAAACTTTTTCTCAGAAACATTTTTCATTTTCTGACCTGCTCTCATTAGCTCCTGACTGGTGCCTTAGCTCACTGCTGTTGCCAGGTCTATTCTCTGGAGCTCTGGGGCTGGTTTTTTCACTTCCTCCCCATGGAAGAAATGATCCAAGAAGAAATAATTCGGAGATGATGGAAAGTAAGAGCCAGGTTCAGCAGCATCAACGTACACATGCAGGGGACGTTGTCTCGAGGTTACAGTGCCGGGCTGGGGCCCTGGAGACCTTGGCAAAGGATTTGACTTTTATGGGACTTGTGCACAGGCATGGAATGGGATGCAATGATCAGGTCCCTGCAGTCTATTCCCAGCTCTGCCACGGCGAGGCTCTGACTCAGTTTCCCCCCTCTGTAAAATGGGCATATTAATACCTAGTCCATGAGAGGTCATGCAGCATGAATGAACAAATCATAGAATCATAGGCCTGGAAGGGACCTCACATAGTCATCTAGTCCAACCTCCTACCCTCATAGCAGGACCAAGCATTATCTAGATATGTGTATAAACTAAAGTGCATTGAACTCCCTGGATGAAAGGTGCCGCACCCTGGTTTATTCATTATTAAAATACAGGGCAGCTGTCCGCGTTGGATCCGTGTCTCCTGCCCTGATCTCTCAGATCTGCCTCAGGCGTTTCCAAGGCTGCTATCCTCACGATGAGTCAGCACATTTGGGAGACCTGGGAGCTGTGCCTTCGCACCCGTTTTGTGTCCCTTCGGGCTTGCGGGGAGCCCTAGCCCTTGGCAACAATATCAGGGTTAAACCTGAACCTCCCCCGTTTCAGCTACGCGAAGCATTGTCTGAGGCAGCCAGCTGTGGGGAGCAGCTCGGCGGGAGACAAGCGAGGTGGATGACTGGGTGAACAAGGCAGGGCGGTGCCTGGCTTCAACCAGTGGATGGGCCTCGGTCCAGAGGGCTAGAGGGGGCGAATTGGAAAGCTCGAATGCCGCCCAGGAGAAGCCTCCAGCTGCACGGTGCTTTTCAGTGTGGACTGAGAGAGACGGTAGAGCCTCGTGGGAAGCCAAGCACAAACCTGGCTCTGTTCCTCTGGCTTGTCCCTGATGAGCGAAACATCAAATAACAAGCACACGGCCCCCTCTGCGTGTATGGCGGGTCAGGTCCAAGACGGAAGCTATTAAAGGGGCAATGCTCCATAAACCGGTGCGTGCTGGAATTCAGTTTGGACTCTCTCCAGTTGGCAGGTAACATCTGGTGCTGTTCCCTGGGGAATCGGCATTTCCAGCCTAGACCATCACCAACGGGACAGCAGGACACAGCTACCAACCTCCTAAGCCCCGGCCTTGGAAAAGCCCAGCAAAAGGTTACAATGTGACCACGGGGAATCAGCATTGCCTGGCGCGGGGTTAGTGACTCTTTCCACGGGTTGTGTATTCAAATCCCCCCGCACACAAGAGGCAGAGAGCAAACGACCTGCACAGAGTCCAAATGGAGCAATAGAGGGTGGGATTTTCAAAAACACCTAAGGGCTTGTCTACACAGGGAAACTTACCGGCAGAACTATTCCGGTATAATTACACTATCACAGTTACTCCGATGCAGCTCCCTGTGGCTGCTCAGATTCAAGAATATGAGTGCTGTTTTCTGGTTTCACTGATGTCCCTTTGAAAGCAGTATAATTATTACAGCTGGGAGAAAACTTTCAACTGGAACTCTTTTGGGGGATGAAAAAATGCAGATTTGGTGACCTTGAAGCATTCTGTGACTGCGTGTCAGTTTTGTTGAATTGTTCCAGTTGAAGCTAAAATTAAAGCTAAAATAAAAATAATTATGGAAAAATCAGAACGTTTTGGTTTAACACATTTGAGACAGAATGTGTTTCGATTTTTTTTTCAAAATTTCTTTTAATTTTATTTTTAAGAAATTAAAATCATTAAAAGAAAGCTCAGCTTCTAAACAAAAGGTTTCTTTTGGGGTTGAAATGAAACATTTTGTTCATCCTGAAATTAATTTTTTTAAACTTCAGTTTGCCAAAAATGTCAAAAAAATGTCTTTCCGGTTCGATCTGAAACAATTTTATTTTTCAATTTTTCGGAATTGCCAGAGAACCAAAAATATCAATTATTCACCCAGCTCTAATAATTCAAGTGGAAAAGGCACTTTTAATCTGAAATAAGAGCATCCATGTGGCGAGTTATAACTATAGTGGTATAACTTTAACTAACTATAGTGGTATAACTATAACTATAACTAACTATAGTGGTATAGTTATACTGGTTTAGTTCTGCCACTAACTTTCTCCATATAGACAAGCCCTAAATGACTCGGGGACACAAGATGTGTTGACGTTAGTGGGACTGGTGCTCCTACATCACATCAGCACTTTTGCAAATTCCATCCTTAACGAGCACCGATGTCCCACCAGCACTAAGGGAAAGTTCAGCCATTGGGAAGAAGTGAAGGACGCTACCCATTCTGAAACCCTGTTAAGTTCCTATTGAAACTGAAAACTGGTCATGCGGACAGGGATTCAGCCAGCCAGTGCAAAAACTCTGAACCTGCAATCTGGAGAGTCCAGAGGTCCCCCCGCAAATGGGAACCAAAGGAGTGGGCAAGTATTGACTATCCGGTCTTAAACAATCACTGAGATAAACACTGGAACAATAGAGGCAAACAGTAAAATGGGGAGGGGTGAGTAATGAGGCTCGGTTCTGATGGAGGAGGGGAGACCATAAAGTTACACCAGGCATGAATTTAGCCCAGATAGGTTGTGTAGGGGGTGGGCCAGAGGAGTTGTACCCCAGGCGTCTGAGCGGTGGGGGAATCACAAGCTAACAGCTTGTTGGGAAGCTGAATTCATGTTCTTTTGGAGACTGAAAAGATACTACCAGACGCCACTTTGTTAGCCTGAGCGCTGTGAGTTCAATGTCCTGGGAACCTCCGGTATTATTGATGACAATAATATGTTGGTCTCCACATGCACAAAGGCATCTGGGTGCCTTAACGAGGCTTAATAAACTAAATTATTAAATTAACAACGAAGGCAATAAAGCCCAATGGATGACCAGTGCCGGAACACTGATCACACCACCACAGAGGACTGTTTATGTATCCCTGGGGCAACCTGGCTAACAAAAGCCTTCAAACCCACAGAAATAAGAATCATAGATTCATAGATTTTAGGGTCAGAAGGGACCACCATGATCACCTAGTCTGACCTCCTGCACAATGCAGGCCACAGAACTGAGTTCCTTATGTCCTCAGATCATGATTTAAAGACTTCAAATTACAAAGAATCCACCAGAGACTTTATGATCTGCTGGGCTTGTGAGAGTTTTATATATAGTGTGTGTGGATGTGTGTGAGAGAGAAATTCTTCCCAGGAGACAGGCTGCATAGATGGTTAGTGAGACATAATAACTAGCCACGCCAGGTGCAATATATGCTCTGGAGCGGACAGTGACCCTAAGAGAAGCAGAAAAAACCACAAGGAGAATTGTCATGGGATGCACATTCCTGAATGTGTTTGAAGCGAAGCAAGTGCTAGCACCAATGTATGCTTCTTAGGGCATCCGTGCTCCATGCTTTCCAGGTATTGCAGTTGCTCAGAACAAGAATGTAGCATGTTTTTGACCATGTAGGAGCCGTGGAGTTTTCCACCTGCTGGGGTGTGTGCCGGGGGACAGGTAAGGAACACCAGCTCTACTATAATCAAAGCAAGGATAAGGTGGTTTGCCCTTTCTCCATGTAGGACGGGATAATGATCCCTTCCTCCCACTCTGTTGGTACCTTCCCGGTAGCCAAACCCAAACAAAAAGTTGGTGCAATGCTACAAATGTGGTGCAGCTGAGGAATTTGGGCATTATGCCTTCGGGTCCAGCAGCACGCCTGCGTCACGGTTTCAGAGGAAGGAGATTTTTGTTTTAAAATGTATGGGGGGGAATCGAGTGGTGTGCTTTTGAAAGAAGACACCCACCTTGCAGGTACGGTGATCAGTAATAATACCTAGCACTCTTTTTATCAGTGGGTCTCACAGCACTTTCCAAAGGAGATCAGCATCATTGTCCCCTTTTGACAAGGAAACTGAGGCTCAGAGAGGTGAAGTGACTTGCCAACAGTCACTAGCAGGACAACAGCTGAGCCGGGAATAGAACCCCGGTCTGTGGAGTCTCAGTCTTGTTCTTTTATTTTACGGTGGTGTCTAAGAGTTGTGGTCATGGAACAGGACCTCATTGTGCTCCACGTTGTACAAACACAGAACAAAAAGACAGTCCCTGCCCCAACGAGCTTGCAGTCTACCAGTAGGAAGAGAAACAACCGATGGATACAGACAAACTGATGGGGAATACAAGGAAACAAGGAGATCATACTGGTCAGCATGACAGGCAGTGCTCTCAAGTTTGTCA
Source organism: Emydura macquarii macquarii (assembly GCF_026122565.2). Classification (NCBI taxonomy): domain Eukaryota; kingdom Metazoa; phylum Chordata; order Testudines; family Chelidae; genus Emydura; species Emydura macquarii. The sequence continues at coordinate 2,153,568 of NW_027132905.1, read as the reverse complement.
TTAGCAGTGACCCCTACAGTGAACAAGCGTTGTCTGTTGTATCTTACTCCTGACACCCTGTGTTTATCTCCCCTGGAATCTTTCCTAGTACTCTTCCGTTACCGTATGTGTCAGCACCGTACATAACGCCTTTAGCATCAAACAAGTGTCTCACCTAATATTGGGTAGAAACTTTTCCCCAACCCACTCTTAACCAGTGAGAAACGGGGAATAAATGTTGGTCCCGAACTTCGTTTTGTAGGGATGAAATGTTCTCTGATTGGCTGGCGCACACAAGGCCCAATCAGAATGCAGCGGCTGAGTACGGGGGCAGCGGGTACCTGTCACCACTGCGGCACTGACGGTGTAAGTTATTTAACACGGATTTCTAAAAATAGAGTGATCGCACGAGAATAGAGTCACAGCATTGCTGTCTTCAGCATTGAAAACCACCTCCTCTGCCTGGCCTGGGTATTTAGTCAGCCGCTGAGGGAGTTCCGTCCTTTCACCCTGTTAGTTTCCACGGACACATCTCTGAAACCGGAGGAAGTCCCCAGTGTCCCTGCAGGGGTTTATTCTCAAAGACGTGATCGTTCCTCGGTTTGCTGTCCGCTCGCAGGGGTCAGGGAAGCGTGGAGGCAGAGGGGGGGCGCAATTGTCTTCAATTGCATTAACCCTCGGTACGTCTCGGATAATGATAAAAACATAAACAGGGCCTCTGAATGCACAGAAATGCCTTGACCTTCACCCTCCTGATGCTCATGCTGTATGAAAGCTGAGTCAGGGCTGCATCCAGTGGGTTTGCCGCTGGGTGCCGGTTAGTGTGCTCTAAACTGGTTTGCCTCTCGACGCTCCCGCAGTTTACACACGACATTGAGATTCTGATTACAAATACCCCACTTTGTGCATTGGGGCTACTGTCCTTGCTGTTTCTGTAATGTAGTGACAATTTCCAGATGGCTGCTGCAACGCTTGCAAGCATTCACCAAAGAATTGCTGCCCTCTGCAGAGTCAGGGCTGGGCTCTCTGTATACAGCCGGGACACTGATTACGTTTTTTTCAGGTGCTGTGTCGTTGTTCACATGTCCTAGGGGGAAGGGACCCATGACTCATGAGGAGAGGCTGAGGGAATTGGGCTTATTTAGTCTGCAGAAGAGAAGAGTGAGGGGGGATTTGATAGCTGCCTTCATGGGCAGCGGGTCCATAAGGCCAGAGATGGCCCCATCCCCTCCTGCTGCATCCCCTGGGCTGTGGGCAGAGTGCCAGCCGCTGCCGCCCTCACCAGCCTCTCCTCCGCCCCAAAGCGGGCTGCCGGGCGCTGGGGCCGGTGGCGGCATTCAGCCTGGCGCTCCAGGGCTGGAGTGGGCCAGCGCTAGGGCGGGTGGGCCCGGTGCTCCGGTCTGAGGCTGACGGGAACTGGTGGGCTGGCAGCCTAGGGAGGCGAGGCCCAGGACTCAGGCCAGCTAAGGCGGGGCTCTTCTGGCCACCACATGGGCCTGGGTGGGGTCTGTTGTGGAAGGAGCAGGGCCAGCGGGCTAGCTCCCCGAAAGGGCAGTTCATGTGCCGCCCATGCTGGCCTTCAACTACCTGAAAGGGGGGTTCCAGGGAGGATGGGGCTAGGCTGTTCTCAGTGGTGGCAGATGACAGAACAAGGAGCAATGGTCTCAAGTTGCGGTGGGGGCGGTCTAGGTTGGACATTAGGGAAAGGTTTGTCACTAGGAGGGTGGTGAAGCACTGGAATCGGTTGCCTAGGGAGGGGGTGGAATCTCCATCCTTAGAGGGTTTTAAGGTGCGGCTTGACAAAGCCCTGGCTGGGATGGTTTAGTTGGGGTTGGTTCTGCTTTGAGCAGGGGGTTGGACTAGATACCTCCTGAGCTCCCTGTCAACCCTCGTCTGCTATGATTCTATGAAACCCAGAGTGCGTGTCTGGAATCTCCTTCTAAATGTTCATGTGATAGACATGGACAACGGGACCCTGAAATTATGGAATGAATGTATAGCACATTAGTTAGCATGGCTTAAAATGGAACGAGCTAAACACGTCCCAGGGGACACGCACTGTTCAGTTCTATTCCGCAGGAGGCAGGATGGTCTGGTCGTTAGGATCTTCTTCCCCGTCTCATTCCAGTTGTGTTATAGCTTCCAGCTGCCCATCCGAGGCTGGCTGGGCAGGGCTCGTTGTTGGAGCTGTTGAGTCTCAGCCCTCGGCCGGAAGAGAATCTGGTTCTTCCGCCTGGCGACGCAGAGTGCTGCAGTAGGCCTCCAAGCCAGGTCGGGAAAGCAAAACCTGCTCCTTCTGCGCAGTTCCTTAAAGGGGGCTGCCAGAGGGGAAAGGAAGGCGGCAGAATTTGGTTTTGTACCTTTCTGAGATCCCAGTTAGGCACATCGGACCAAAATCTGAGCTGGTTGATCCCATGCAGCGCCACTGACTCCTTCGGAGGGTTTACATGGGTGTTGGGCTGGGCAAAATCTGGCCAACTGGGTCTTATTCTTTGAAGTGGGGAGTTTTTGGTGCAGGCTGGATAAGTCGGCTTACGCAGCACCTGCATGCTGGCGTCCCCCCTGGAAGGATGCACCCCCACTGAGCACTCCTCCCCCCCCGGCAGGTCAGTGTTCTGGCCTTCCCGTGTGTGCGCCACTCACTGCGTGCTGACCTGCTGCCGGTTTGACTTTTATCACAGCTGACTTCACCGGGGATAATGCATCAATGCAAACCCTTTCCACTGCAATGTTTATGTATACAGGCATGCTGACAGAGATCTTTTAATCCCCGCTCTCTGTGCCATAGCCCGTGCCTACACAATAGCAGCCCATGGCCTGTTGCTGGCACTGCACTTTACTTCATGACTGAAACCCTTTTACCTCTGATTCACTGACCAGTTGCTGACAGGGTGTTATTGCAAGGCTGGGGTTGTTTAGCTGGCGTGCTACAGTGTCATAAGGGGCAGAGGGGGGGACACCCCAGCTGGATTAAGTGACACAGGTTGGAGGGTGTCCAGGAGTGGGCGTGGGAAAAGACCTGTGCATTTTGCATCACATCCTATGCGTTAGCTGTCTTTTAGCATAGTGGCTCTTCAGTTTCAGGGACTCGGGGTGCTGATCAGCTCACGCTTCGGTGATCTGATGGCTTCGATGCGGCAGGAGCTTAATGCTGGGGGAAGCAAATTAATTGCCTGAGAGGACGGAGTAGCTTTCCTCCCACCCAAACCTCCTTGGTCCCTCCAACCCACTGCAGGACACTTCCGTTTAGAGCACAAAAGCCACAGTGTTTTTAGAGCTGCGTCTGATTTCCTTTCCCCTGATTGCTTGTGGAAATATCCCTAACAGCTACACAGGCTGCACAGTGATGCTGTGTGTTCAGGCCAGAGAGAGAGAGAGAGTGCAGCTATGACTCAGTGATATTTCAGTGAGAGTAACACTAGCTGGGGTGGGGAGAATCCCTCTCCCTTCTCCTCTACGCGTCCTCAGCCCAGTTCCTGGCTGCGTAGCCACTGAGGTCTGTGATAAGAAAAGCTGGAAAACTGAGCTAGCTGAGTGCAGACACCTCTGGAGCAGGGAAGGGAGAATATAGGTGTATCTACTTAGCCGAATAAAATCCCCACCCACATCAATGAGCCAGCAGCTTCCTGAACTGCAAAGCCAAGCACTCCACAGTTCGGAAATGCCAGTCCCCAGGTTGCCTGTGCGAGCTTCATTCAGCCCCCTTGCGTGCATGCACATTGTCATGCCGTCTTCCATGACATGATCGCATGCTACTTTTTCCACAAGTCCCCAGGCTCATCCAGTGCATCCTTCAGCTCGCCACGTGTGGGAAAACCAGTTCACACGGCCCACCGCAATCATTCAGGGCTCAGAGAGGCTCTAACATCATCTACTGCCAAACTGGTGAATTACACGACACCTTTATTCATGGTTTTTGGCACTGGTGCTGCTTCGCTTGTGGCCAAGATCCTAGTGCAAACCTATGTCATGCTCCCTCCCACTATACTGCCACCAGGGTGCCCCTCTGCAGTAATGGCTAAGTTTGCAAACTTTAAATTAGACAGCCCAGCCCATATTGAGGCACACAGATAAATGGTCTGTATTCCAAAGAGGCTGAGCGCTCATAGCTCCCACGATGTCAGTTTCTGCAGCTGATGTGAGTAACTGGGGGTGGGGAAAACTTTCAAAGATTTCCCCTGGGTAGACAAGGCAATATACTGGCTCTGTCTCATTCCCACTCAAGTAATGGTTTGTGGGAGGGGGAAAGTCATGTTGATCATGGTAGATTTTTTTTTTAAAAATAGAGCAAAGTGGTTATTTGTAAGGGACTAACAACAAGACGTTCCGCTTTAATGTAATGTGTCTGTTAAAACAAGCAAATGCAACCCGTGGATGTGTCAGGTGAAGTATTTCCAGTAGAGACAGGGAAATATTACTGCCATTAAAGCAGGCACGGGTAAGATTCCCCTGGAATATTGCGGCACTATTCTGGTTACCCAGGTTCAAGAAAGATGAACTCAAACTGGAGCCGGTGCAGTGAATGGCTGCTAAGGACTGAGAGCCTGTTTTCTGAGACTATGAAACTAGAGTTATGTCTACACTGCGAGCTAGCAGTAGGATTCCCACTTGGCTGGCTTTCCTCAAGCGAGCATCAAGCTATTTTTAGCATGCTTGCTCAGATGAGAATTAGCATGAGGATGTGTACGGGAGCTGGAAATCATACACTCCTAGCCCATAGTGTAGACATAACCGATAAGACCTTGGCTTGTTTAGCCTAGCGAAATGAAGGCTGAGAGGGGACATGTTTGCTCTCAGCAAATGTATCAGGGGAATAAACTCCAGGGAGGGAGAAGAGCTATTAAAGCTTAAGGATAAAGTTGGCATGAGAAAAATGGGCTTAAACTGGGCATGAATACGTTTAGGCCAGAAATCAGAAGGTTTGTAACCATCAGAGGAAGGAGGTTCTGGAACAGCATCCCAATGGGAGGCCTGGAGGGCAAACAAATTAGTTTTATGATGGAATTTGATAAGTTTCTTAACAGGATGATATGAGGGGGTTGCCTGCAGTAGCAATGGACTGGACTCCAGTCCTATGTCCTCAGAATTTGACAGATTTTCCCAATCCAGTTATAGCAAAATAATTGCAAAGATTGCACATCAGATTCCAATGGCTGGGATGCTCACTGACTGCTGTCCTGGTGACTCATTTTTAGTGGCAGGAAAAAACACTGCAGCTTGCAGATGACCGGCTCAATTTGTTCTCCGTAGTACACAAGTTTGTTTACAACACTTGTTTTTAGTGTACTGAACTGAGTGTAACTGGCCTGTTGAACTGTGGCCATGCATACCCTTGTTGAGAGAGGTGAAGGTGCGAGCGATCTGTTGAATAGTGCGCGTGCAACACATCTACATATTGGACTGGAAAATTCAACTTGCAAATTTGAGACCCGGGCCAGTGATATCTCACTAAGCAAAAAAAAAAAAAAAGCCCTTCTATAGGAAATCATTTTCAGTGATCGTTTTATTCCATGGATCAAAAATTACTTTCCCAAAGCCATTTATTGCTGTAGGTATGGTTACCCTTCAAGCTGATCAGTGGGACTTGGAGTTATAAAGATCTGCATGGATGCAACGTTGTTAATCTCATGGGGAAGGATTTTACACCTTTCTGAGAATCACATGGCTGCAGGTAAAGCATTTCACGGGAGTGCCAGTTTTAATCTGGCTGTCCTGCCTTGAGGTTAAAATGCAGACTAGAACTCGTATGCATGCCTGGCTGCTGATTTAGCTTTTGTGCCCGGCTGCGTCTATACTCGAGACGCGAACTGTTGGTAAACTAACCGGTGGGACAGCACAAATGAAAGTACAGTGCTGCAGCTGACATGAACCATCCTGATTTCAGCAGCCACAGTGCGCTGCTATTGTTGCACCTATTCCCCAACGGCTGGCACAGTTCCCTGCAGTATTGCTGTGTCCGAGGTTGACGTCTACTTGCACCTGCTTATATTTTTTTAGAGCTGATAAAAAAAATGGGAATGTCTTTCCTACAGGAAATTCTGATATTGTGGCATTTTGTCTTTCTCCTGATCTGGGACAAACATCTGAAACAGCGAAATGTTTTGAGGAACAAAATGCTGGAAATTTTTCTATTTGGAGATGGCAAAAAAAAAAAAAAAAAAAATTCTATTTGGAGATGGGTCAGTTCGATATAAATCTGTGTCTGTTTGAGCCATGGCCTGATGCCCCATTCTCTCCTTCTGGACTACATCGCTCTGTGGCTTTCCAACCAGAGGAGAGGCTGCAGTGCATCATGGGAGATGTAATCCAGCAGAGAGCCTGGCTCACAGGGAAGAATGAGGCACATGAGCCAACTGAAATACATCTTCCATCATGCACCGCTGCAGCTTGGCAGATTAACATCAATCTGACTCGGAAGGAAAGGTTTCAGTGAGGTTCAACACTCAAAATGTTTTGATTTGGGTCTTCCTGAGCCAAAGTGAAATATTTTTGTTTAGATTTTCCTGAGGGAAAATTGAAAATTTTTGGCAAAATTTGGAGGGGGGGAAAAAAATCAAACACTTTGTTCCCTAGTCTACTCAAAACCCTAAGGTGACCATGACCAGCTGACAAGTGTTAAGCACTGTCCACACTAGATGATACTTTTTAAAACAACACTCATGTTAATGAAAACATGGTAGTTTAGTGGAGTTTTAAAAAGGTGTTAGAACCTAATATAGACAACATTTAACGGGTGTAGCTGGACATGGTCAACCCAAAAATCTAAGCCTTGTCTAAACTAGGAAAAACAGTTTTATTTTTCTTTAATTGAATTATCTAGCAATTTAGAACACCAGAGAGCACCTAGTGGAGACACAGTTTAATACCTTAAAAAACTAAATCCCTTATCTGAACAAACTAAATCCCTTATCTGAACATCCTCAAGCTTTGGGAGAAGCTCATCTTGGATATTACACCATCACCAGGCCTGTTTGTCTAGTTGTAACTAACATAAAATTGCTTTTTCACTTTTGTGATTTACTTCCTGGTTCCTTAAAGCTATCCCAGAATGTGGCACGTACTAGAAGTCTCATTGGAATCCATGAGGCTGCATCATCCTGTGACATCACAGACCCTCAGGGATTCAGGAAGGACCAAGAGAACCTCAGGGAAGGAAAAAGTGATTTTAAAAAGTTCGGTAAAACATGCCTGTGTGCTGAATGGCCCCCACAGCCTGGTTAATGGCGTCATTTAGTGCTTAAATCTGGACTTCATTTTTTGTTGCTTTACAGTTCATCCTGAAGGCCAAATTCTGAATATGGGTGCCAAAAGTGCATGAACTCTCCCATGATAACAGGTAGCTAAGAGCCCTGTTACTGGTTCTGAACGTACCACTTGAACACCACCGTTTGCAAACTTGGCACTAAGAATCTCAATTAAAGGGGCAGATCAAGGCGCTTCAGAGGGAAGGCTGCCATGCCGTGTGCATTCAGTGCTGAAATACAGCAAAGAAAGCGCAGCTTCTAGTTCTTCGGACTTCATGTTTCCACTCTACACAGTGCATCCAGTGCGTTTCAGTCATATTGACGGTACGGTCCCTACCTCAGCAACTGCAGCTGAGCATTAAAACATTAGGCGCTCTCCCTCCCTCTGCCATTCCATTGTGCTTGCTCTTACAAAGCCTCACGAACATTTAATTTAAATGCAAACAAACCTTATTTAAGTTTTTCTTGGAGCAATCTCATGCAACTGCTTTACAGGGACTCAGAGGCAGAACCATGAAGACAAGAGCAGCTCTTTGGGTGGTCCATATGGGTTATAACAATACCATTTATCATAGACAGTTTCCTCCTATTAAGGGAAGCATCAGAATAGCCAGGTAAAGGATCTAAGTGCAAATAACTTAGACATAGAAGGTGCTCTGTAAATAATACACTCTGTAAATAGACACAGGCTAGACATGGCAAAACTTAAGCTAAATTTTTTCAGATTTTTACGCTCTTACCATAGAAACTCCATAAAGTGAAAACCCAGAAATTTCAGTCCAAATTAAAAAACTATTGAATGGCTAGTTTGCAATGGAAATGAGAGTTTAAAATACAGTGGTGCTGCAGGGATGGTAACCCTCCCATTTTTTGAACATCATACCAAAGGAGGAAGAGACTGAAATTAAATGTGTGGAAGTATTGTGCTTACTCGTGTGTGCGTGCCAATGCAGACTTAGTTGTGTGTTCCTGTACACTGTTTGTGTGTTTGTACTGTGCATAATATACGTTGGAGTGCGTCTGTCCTATATTCTTTATTATTTGTATCACCTAGTGCCTACAGAGCTAGTTATGGGCCAGGGCCCTAGTGTGTGTGTCTACACTCTCCCTCTTTTCTGGGCCTGAAAGCATAATCATAAATACATTGGCTTTTCCAAGCTTTTGATATCCAGGCATTAGTTTTGCAGACTAAATATAGAAATATCTGTGCCCCAAAAACACTGACAGGTAAGTCTTACGTAAGCAGAAATGAGGTGGTGATGGCGGCAGCAGTTGTCTCAGTTCCTTTTAGCGCACACAGACCAAGCTCCTGAAATGCCTATCAATCACTTGCACCGCGCTCTGGAAATAGTCACATCCAAAGGGCGCCCTTTCCCCGGAGGATGAGTTTCTATGTAGTATGATTGTACAGTGCTCCGACAGTTGCAGTGACATGCTTACGGGCAATGTGGATATGACAAATATTTCACAGGGGGCTTCGATGGGGCTGGAATGAAGGGAGAGTAAATAGGATCAGTTGCGGTGACTATAGGTACTCCTTGCAATTTTGTAGCTATCATTTGGCTGATGCTGCGAGGTTTCACCTGGCCAGTCAGGTTTTTACACATGAGCTATCTGTATTTGGTGTCAGCAGCAAGGCATCATTTGTCAGGTTCTTGAGGACAGTGTTGGGTAAGGATTCATTTCTCCTCTTCCCCAACACCAATGGCTTTCTCAAGTGAGACCCCATATGGTTGCATTTTGCCACCCCTCCCTGTTCAGTGTTTGCATGAAGCTGCTAGAGAAGACTAAGACATTTTGCAGTGCTGGTGACAGTCACATCTATGTCCTTTTCATCAGATCCAGACTTTGCAGTTTCCTTGCTTTTCCAGTGCCTGGCCAAGGACTTCAGTGAGAATGAACTGGCTGAGACTCCGTCCGCATAAGAGAGAGTTGAGGATGATCGAGGGGGCGCAAGCAGAGAAATGGATAGGGCTTTGTAACGACTCCATCTCTTGCTGGAATTTGCCCACTCTGTGCCAAAGATGCTCTCAATCTTGGGGCACATCCGTGCCTCCAATTTGCCCGACCACATGACTGCTCTTGGATTCTTCGCTGGCGACAGTGGTTGGTAGCACATTCTTTTCCACCTGCAGTTAGCCAGGAGGTTGTCATCTTTTCCTAACCAATGTGGACCTCACCACAGTGATGCACACCTTTGGCTTCTCTAGGTTGCACTACTGCAGTGAACTTTACTTAGAGCTAACCCTTAGGATAACTTGGAACCTTTAGCTAGAGGAGAAAATAAGTGGTTTGCCTGCTTAGTGGAGCTGATCCACACGAGCATGTTATCCCTGTGGCCCACGGCTTCCTGTTTGGCTTTAGATGCTATTCAAGGTGTTGGTTCTAATCTAGATGCCTTACTTGTTTTGGGCCCTGGCTATCTTAGAGACCACAAACCAGATTCTCTCCTGTCTTCTGATTCTTTTGTGCCTCTCTGGCAGCACAAAGGAGTCAGACCCCATCTGGATGTAGCCAGCTGAGAATTCTCCCAGTGTGGGGGACGTCTCAGCTGGCGCCGAGCCAGCATAGCTGGGTCCTGCCCTAGCCGTGTGGAATCACAGTGCACATGGGCAATTGCCCGCTCGTGGAGGTTAGAGGACTCCCTAGGACTCTTCTCTTGCCACAATTGTACCTAACGGGTCTCCGTGACAGTCAACACATTGGGAAGTGAGCTGGCAACCTCCAGAGCTGAAAGCACGTCTCTACAGCTTGAGCAAAGAGCCGGCGGATGTAATGGACTCTCATGCTCTGTGGATCGGGCACAGAGAGGGTCATCGTGACCAATGGGTTATTTACAAGTACTCTTGAGGGCTGGAGGCAAGACATTCTCAGTGGAGGGTCCTTGGCTGTTTGAAACTCCCTCCAGGGGTCTGTTAGAACTGTAACCCCCAACGCCTGTCAGAAAAACACACAAAGTTCATCCTCTTCATCCAAGATCTCATCTAATATGTTTTTTCTTTCCTATTTTTGTTTCATTACTTTTCTTTCATTTTCCCCTTTCTTTCTGACAGTTAACTTTAAAATCCAACTCTTCACTTTTTTCCATGCACCACCCCCTTGAAGCTAAATAGTTACTACAACTTGTCACGCTGTCTTAACTCTGTGAGCACAGCTCCTATGATACATTGATACACCACTTCTTTTAGATGAAAGGTAGTGCTATATAGCAGTAAGGTATTGCCTTATCTGTTAAATATAGAATATCTGATTGCATGAGGCTTATCATGAATACAGGATGCCTTAACTGAGAATCAGTGCAGAATTAGATATGTTTTTATTGGCACATCTGGCACGACCTAACAGCACCCCACACCATCACATTTCTTGGGTTTTTTTGTTTTCGTTTTAAGTCCTACTTTTTTTCTCCTCCTTGAACTGCAGTAAATACTATGAAAACAATGTTAGTTTGGGAGTGACACTGTGATAACCACAAAAAACACAGTTAAATTATACAGTGGTTTGAAATGCCTGCTGTGGTATGTAAAATACTGAAGATGAGTTGATAATTATCAGAGCCTCCTGAAATGTCTGTACCTATGCGGATCTATAAAACTGAGAATGCTAGAGTAGGAGGAGAGCCTTAGTCAAATTCTGGGTTGTATTTCCCATTCTCTGCCCTTCTTTCGTCCCTTAAAAGTCTTCCATTGGCTGGCATCTTAGTTAAATGTTGTGTGAGTAGATTTCAGTGCTGCTGACAGGTGCCTGATGGGCAGTCAGAGAGCGATTCTCTGTGTAGCCAAAAAAACAGTACACTATGGGCAATCTAACCCACACACACCATCTCCCCCGTGAGCCTCAACCCTGATCAGAAGGAAGCACTTCCAAAGGGGATAGTTCATTCACCATTGCCCTTGACCTCTCTCTGCTCAAACACGCAACAAGGCTGCCCCTTGGTTCCTACTGCGCTGGTGTCTTTTTTGAGGAGGGAAACGGTGAACATCCTGCATCTAATAACGTAGGCCAGGGAGGCAGGGATGGTGGTGCAGGGTGGCCCTGTGAAGTAGGTGAGGGCGTGAGGCAGTGGTTAGTCCCTCCAGTCCCCAGACTTGAGAAAAGCTGGAGTAGATGTGGGAAAAGACACTTCTACAAAGCCCTATCCCGAGTGAGGGTGGGGGCATGAGGGAGCCCCAAACCCTAGTGGGAAAAATTAACCTGAGCTGCCCGTATTTGGTGGGGCTTCCCCAAGATGAGCAATCCTGTGCAGTGGGTGGGAGACTTCCCTGGCCTGCTGTCTATAAAGGCCCCTCTACACTTCCCAGAGCGGGTGGAGTCCAGGGGCTGCAGGCCCAGCTAGCCTGGGTATAAAGAGCCGTGTGGCTGGTCAGGCGTGGCCGGGGGCTGGTCTATACTGAAAACTGACATCGGCACAGCCACATCTCCCCGGGGTGGGCGACAGCCACACGCCTGAGACGCAGCTATGCCACCCTAATCCCCCCACACATGTAGAAGAATTCTTCCGCCAATCTAGCCACCACGTCTGGGGGCGCTGGGTGAACCACAGCCAGAGGAGAACCCCCAGGGGAGTGTCCCAGCCACGTGCAGTGCATGGAGTGCAGACACCCCTAGGCCAGCAGACAGCCCGCCACGCCTAACCCCCGGGGCGTGTGCACCCGCCCGGCCGGGCTCGTGTGGACGCAGCTGCCTGTCCACGGGGCTCGGCCCTACTCCGGCGGGGAAGACAGAGTCGGGGGTCGGCTCTGCTCCGGGCGTGGAATTGCACCCTAGGCGACCCCCGCATCGGCTGGGCTTCTAGCGCCTGCCCTCGACAGGAGGGCGTCAGTGTAGACGAGAGCCAGAGCAGGGCGAGCAGCAGCCCTGGCGCAGTGGGGGTGGGGGGAGTGCACCCCCTTCCCAACCCCCGCCCCCCACACACAGCCAGGGAGGGGGGGCAGCCGGGCCCCCGCGGAAAGGGGGTGGGAGCAGCAGAGGGACGCGTGGGAGGAGATTGGGGCTGCGGGGTCAGGGGGTGGGGTGCGTTTTTTTGGGGGGGAGGGGCAGGGACACCCAAGGCCAAAAGCCAGGAGCTGCTGCCTGCCCTGGGGGGAGATGCTGGCCGGGGGGGGGGGGCGGGAGCCAGCTGCAGCGTTAGCCCCCAGACCCCGGGCAGGGCCGTGCTCCTCCCCGCTCCCGCAGGCGCGGCCCCTTTAAGGACACCCCCCCCCCCGGCTCCTCTCTCCAGCCGGCGCCGCCGCGAATTGCATCAGGCACGTGCGTGCGCGCCCCGCGGGGGCCGCCCCCCGCCTCTTCGGCGTGCGCGCCTCCGAGGCTAGCAGCAGTCGCGGGCGGGCGCGCGCGCGCCTTCGCGCGCTCCCGAGGTGCCAGTCGCGTGGTCTCCGCGCTTCTCCATATTGCTGCCGCGGGGAGGGCGGGGGAGCTGGTGCAGGGAGCCCCCCCACTTGCTCCGGGCTGCGTGCGGCTGAGCAGGGGGGCGGGGGGGGCCTGGAGCCGGAGCAGCAGGAGCGGGCGGGGGGAGAGAGGCGGCGGCGGCCGGCCCGGGGCGCAGCAGATGGCTACCCAGGTGGAGGCTCTCCTGCCCGGCACCCCGCTGCTGCCGGCCGACGAGCACGGGCTGCTCCTGCGGGCGCCCCAGGAAGGCAGCCGGGAGAAGGGCGAGCCCCTCATGCCCCAGGGGGAGAAGGAGGAAAGCAGCGGGCTCGCCCCGGACGGCTGCGGCAAGGGAGGCGGCGGCGGCGCGGCGGGGGAGCCGCCCCGGCGGAACGCGGCGGCGGTGGTGGTGGCGGCGGCCGCCCCCCGGCCCCCCAGCATCAAGCAGCAGAAGGAGGAGAGCAACCAGCAGGAGAAGGAGAACCTGCTGCAGCAGCGCGGCGGGGCCGAGCACCGGCTGCCCGGCGAGGCGGGGGGCAGCGGCGAGGAAGGCGGCGGCGGCGAGCAGGGAGGAGGAGGGGGGCGCAAGGAATTCATCGAGGCCCCCCCGCCCAAGGTGAACCCTTGGACTAAAAACGCCCCGGTGGCCGTGGTCACAGTCAACGGACAGGGCCCTCCAGGTGGGTCGGGGGGGTCACCCTCGCCGGGGGGCGGGGATCTGCGCTGCGGTGACTTGCTATTTTTTTTTGTTCTACCCCCCCAATCCCCCCCCCCCGCTTTGCTCCATCTCTGCTTGATCTACCCCCCCCCTGCATCGGGGTCCCCCCCCCACGGTGCATCAGCCCTGCAGAGAAGGAGGGGGGGGGAAGGATAGAGCTGGGGTGCGGGGGCTGGGAGCAGCCGGGGAGGGAAAAGCCAGGCCTCGGTGTCACACGCGCACACGCCCGCCCAGGGCACACGAGCCTGAGCTGCTGCCTGGTCATGAAAGGCCCCCCCCACGCCGGTACATGACAAAAATGCGGGGCAGGGGGCGCTTGGTCTGTGTGTGGAAGGGGGTGGGGGGGGCTGGTGCGGAATAGATCACTTTGGGTGCCCCCCCCAATTTAGCAGGGCCCTGTTTACCCCCGTTGTACGTGTTGAATGAGCGTGTGTGTGTGTGACACGGAGCAGAGCCACCCAGCGCCCTGCCCCCCGCCCCGGCCGTGGGGGTGCGAGGCCCGGGCCGAAGTTTGCTCGGAGCACGGGGGGCAGGCACTGGCGGAACGCTCCGCCGGGGTTATCCGAAACGGGCCCCTGTCGCCTGCCGGGACGGGCGCGGGAGAGTGCAAGGGGGGGGGGGGGCTGATCGCCCGCCGCTCCCCGCCTGCATCCGAGCCGGACACGTGTGGGGGAATGGGGGGCGGGGGGGTCATCTGGGGAACGTGGAGGTATGATTTGTGCCGTGCCCCGCTCGCTGGGGAAGGGGAGGCGGCCGCCAGCGGGAGCCATGAGGGCGTAGCGCGCGTGTGTGTGTGTGTGCGCGGAAGGGGGGCGAGCTGAGCCCAGGCGGAGCGGCCCGGCCCGGCCATGCGGCTTTGGCGGGGAGGGGGGAGCGGCTTTCACGCCGAAGGTTCCACGGCGGTGTCGCAACGTTCGAGGCCGGGGTGCGAGCGTTCCACGGCGGGGGGCTGAGCGTTCGATCCGGGCGGCGTGGGGGGGGCCTGGCTGCGCTCGCCGAGCGCTTCCTTCCCTCCCCTTCCCGGCATTCCACTGCAGTAAAGACAACGTGGTTTCTTCTGCTGCGAGCATGTGATGGTCCCACCCACCCACCGCCCCCGGCTCACCGCGGGGCCTTCTCCCCCTTTCCCGGCACCCATCGACCCCTCTCCCGCGGGTTTGGACCCCAGCAAGAATCTGCAAAGCCTCAGAGGGTGACAGACAAGCCTTTTTTTTTTTTTTGTTTGGGGGGGGATTTGCCAGTCCTGGCCCATCCCCCACTCCCTACCCTGCCTCCCATGTGTGGGTTTGATCCAGTGCACCATTGATCGGGGCACGCTGACACTTTTTGGGTGGGGGGGGATTTCCCTTAACCTCCACGTGTTCTCCGGTCTCACAGCAGGCCTGGGTGGGTGGTGGGAAAGGTAGTTCTCTTCCTCCTCCCCACGTGTGCCTATTCCTCTGTAGCGTAATGCGGCTGGGCCCTTGATTCCTGTCTTCCTTGCTTTGCTAGCACGGTGACATGTAGGCCTCAGTCCTTCCTTTCTGTGCAGTTCCATAGCTGGAAATAAGCTGGAGTGCGTTACCCTCTCTTCCCAGCATTGATTCTGTGGGGAGGGTGAATATGCTGGACAAACAACCCCCCTTCTTCCCCCCCCCCCAATAAATCCTTGGCCCAAAAGAAATGCAGGGTAGGTTTCTGGTAATGGTGCATGTTGCAATACTGATTCTGTGGTGTAACTTCAGCCCTCCCCTCCCAAAAGTTTGGGGAGGGGGGAGAATATTTCAGTTGTAGTTTACTAACAACTGCCTTTTAAATTGTACATTTTTCCTCCCACCATTCCTTTTAGGCCAAGATTGGAAATGCTGAACACTTTGCATTTTCTTGCAAGTTTTAATAGATATTACCTCCACCGGGAGAAATAAACTGTTTTAGTATGAAGGGAATCCATACAAGGAGAAAATACTGACAATTTTAAATGGATTTCTTATTTATGAGGGCTTTTTAATTTTTCAGACTTCCCTTGCAAACTTTAAATTACATTTCCAGCTATGACTTCTGATTTCTCATCAGTGCATGTGCCAGCATTTTGCAAAAGTTGGTACCATCTAACATGATGAATCATCAGAGTTATTGATCTTTGGAAGATGGACAGCTCTGCAGTATCTGCTTGGAATACTTTTTTTAATGGGGAAAAAGCATGTAGGAGAAGTTAATGGTGCACAGCACAAATCTCTGTGGAGGCAAACTGCTGTATTCTATGAAACCATGGAATGGTCTAAGAATAACTTGTCTTAACAAATTCTGAATATTTTGCTGTCTCAGTTTACTTCTTGTTATATGACCTAACGCTGATCTCATCACAGCTTCATGCAGCAGTGAGGATTCATAATGCTGCCTTGTTGGGCGATACTCTTTAATAGCCATTTTCTAGAGATAAGCCAAAGGTTTAGCACTTGTAGTGTTTTCAAAGTGCAGTACAAACATTCTGTGATGCAGGAGACTGATCACAATCAGTTGTGATGTAAACAACAAAAGACTTCATGTATTAATTTCTGTGCATATCATCTACGCAGAGCTTTGTGAATTACAATATTTATGCTAAACTCTGAAGCTACAGGACTACATAATTCCAGTCAGAAAGGACTGAATGTATACCCCAAGGTCTGCAATAAATGTATTTTTACTTGCCTTCATTTCTTATGCATTAATATTTCAGTTTTTAAGGGACAAAGGACAGCATGTTTTGGTATTGGCCCTGTTACCTGGGTGGCAAAACATTTTTTTTTCCAGAGAAAAAATAATGCACTTTTAAGGAAGATACAACCTGTGTTAAGCACTTGAATTACCGTGCTACTAGGTTTTTCTGGAGAGGGGAAGAGAAACTCCAAAACTTATTCTTGTGGGAAAAACAGTCGTTGAAAGGAAATACTATTGTAACACCCTGAATTCTGTTGCACTCAAGAGTCAGGGGATATTTCTTAAGGTGTTAAATAGTGAAATTGACTAGTGGTGCATTTTCTGGAGCTTGGCAGCCCTGACTATAGTTCACACAATGCAGGCCTTGTTAGTATTATTCCGCTCTTTTGCTCTTCGGGCATTGTTTCTTTTGCTGCCTATTAAGTAAGAAGAGAAAAAAAGTGTTTATTTTACAAACATGGCGGTTATAAACTAGCCAAATAAGCAAATTCATGGCTGAGGTGCGCCTGGTGGGTCCCATCTTGAATATATTTCCTAGCATTTGTGGGTTTCGATCACACCTAGGAAAGTTCTTTAGCTACTAGTGGTAAAGAGTTTCTAAGGGTCACCAAAGGCTCGTGGAAAGTTACAAAGCTTGTATGTATCTTTGAAATGGGCGTGTTGGTTAGGTAAAGTTTTAGGCTGCATGTTAGAAAGGTCTTCTAAAGACCTTCCAAGAAAATTGATTTTTTTGCACATGTTTAATGGTGACCTTCTGAAGCTCAAATGTTTGAAGTGGTTTAAAGTATTTTTCAAAATACACAGACTAAGGACTCACTGTAGGACTGTTTTCAAAGCTGCACTTGAGTTCTAGAAGTGGGAAATATCTTAGACCTGATTCCTGCAAGATAGTCTGCATGGGTGGGCCCTTGTGCCTGCATGGACTCCGGACAGTAGCAGAGCTCTGCAGGGGTACAAGGGCCCCTCCATGTGAATTGCTTTTGCAGACTCGGGGCCTTAAATAATAATAATAATTTAAACATATTTGCGCACATGTTATAAGGTAGTAGAACAGTTTAGGTGAACTAAACAGGCTCTTTAAGCAGAGACCTGTGCTGTCAGGTTCCATGTTCAGAGTAGTGCTTATGAAAGTGAGGGACTCATGGCATTGGATTAGGCCAAGTAATGGGCAGCTGTACAAACTTCTGGACACAGTTGTGTGCTGATGGTATTTCAATCCTGACTTGCAACACCCCTACAATTCTAAGGCTGGGCATTTCCCAGACAGAGTTGGCTAATTGTTCCCCATTGCATAATGGCTTTGAAAGGTACGTGTACTGGGACTGTGGCGGGATACTGTAAGGCCGAATTTACGAAATGATCTCCAGAGGTGAATGTCTGATGTACCTGCTGGGATGTTTTTAGGGCATGTGCTGAATGATTAAATCTCTTTAGACTTCCAGGAAAGGTGGAACAGCCTCAAGTAGAGCAACCATTGGATAGTGTAAAAAAAAAAAACGTTGCTGAGTGCAGAGAAGAAGTGTAGTGAATTCTCTGAGCATACTATATTAATGGAATCTGAAAGTCTCTTCCCTAAAATTTTGACTAGATATGCATTGTATTGGAGGCGTTCGGGGAGTGACTCGGAGGTATAAGGAACCTTGCCGGGGGAATATTTAATTGGGCTTCTAAAGATTAGTGCAATTGTAACGTTTGTCAAATGCAGTAAGGTGTATCTGAATGGTCTCATGATTTACCATTACCAGCCTTGTCAGAATCTCCGTCTCTCTTCCTTTTTCTCCTTATTGTTGGTCTTGTAAAAAGATCCAGGTAATTGTAATCCCGTGGTATAGGACTTATTATATGTGCACTTTTATAGTCTATATAAACGAAACTAGTAGCCTGTTCCGCAGAGACATACAGAAGAAAGGAAAAATACCTTCCTAAGGAAAAGGGTTGTGCTTTTGTGTTTCCAGGGGTGGCTATACATCAAATTTAAAATGTAAACTTTAAAAACACAATTTATCAAGCGTTTCTTTTTTATCTCCAGAGAATTTTTTGGAGAAAAAGGCTTATCCTCGGGTCATATTCCTTAACAAATCTCCGATACTGTTCGGTGCAAATCTTCCAGCAATTGTGCAGCTGCATCAGTGTTAGCAATGATGTATGCACTAGTGTGGAGAGGGTTCAGGTGTTTTGAGCACCCAGTTGTGAAAAACTGCTGCATTTGCTTAAAGAAACATTGTATCAAGGCACTTATCACTCTGTAAGAACTACTTTATATTTTACAGCTTTGGTTGGAACCAAGACCTGCCTGGTTTTCGGGACCGTGCCAAAAATGGCTGAGCTCTGTCTACGCTAGCACTTATGCTATTACTAGTACTGGTGCAACTGCACTGTTACCAGAAAAAAAGTACAGCATTTTCTAGTGTAGATGCAGCCTGTAGTGGGTTATTTTAATTTCTTCTCTAATGCAGTTTCTGGCTCACCGTCTGGTGTATACTCTTTTTCTAGCTGATCTTGAAGGGTAAGTAGTGCTTTCCAAAAGACACCTCTTAGTTCCTTGTAGCAAGCGTCAATGTCAACTGACTCCTGTTTGGAAAGGGCATAAAATAATGCTTGGGTAAGCACAGCTGAGGCTAACTTGTTGTGGTGATAGGTGGGGTGGGAGAAGAGAGACCATAAACGTGCGCTGCAGTTCAGCTACCTTTCATCCCTCATCAACTGTCTAGGGTGATGCTTACCACGAAGGTTTGGGATAAGCACTTTACTCGGCACCAGCCTCCACCAGAGGGACAAGACACACATGAGAAAATTGCTTGGTCGCTGGCCTCTTTTCATCTAGATAACTTTTTATTAGTTGCAAGAAAGTTAGTCACTGCTATTGTGCTGAGTATCCAGCGCTCGGTAATCCAGCACGCGCTGATCTCCAAAGTGTTGGGCAACTCTTATTCTGTCACAGCATGTAGCTGCAGAGCAGTGTTGGCTTTGTTGCAACAAAGTCCCAACATCCCAGCTCTGTTCCCCTTGATTTCGTCTCTTCTGAAATATCCTTTAGCGCGGATCGCACAACTCCGGTTTGAGTAACTTTTTGCAGAAGAGGACTGGAACTTCCTGCCCCGAAAGGTTAAAGGGCATTCTCTCCGCCCCCCACGCGCTTATGCCCTTCGGCTTTATTCTGGACCTTTGCTCCATTCTGCGTTGTTTGTTTCAGGAACGGTTGGGGAATGCAGTGTATTCAGTCAGAGCTGATTTGTAACTCCTTGTTGCTGGGACTCGTGAACTCCCTGATATGATGCTAAACTCTAGTTTTCCAGGACTAAGGAATTAATTCTGGTGATTCTTATCAACTGTTTTAAACCCTTCCAGCTTTTTTGGCCTCACGGCTGTGGTACGTACAGCTTGTGAAACTGGTGGTCATTAAGGCTGAGATTTTGCATTGGATACCTAACTTTTTTAGGCCCATTTGGCAAGCCCACCCATAAGTATTTCTGATATCCTCATGTGAAAACGACTCGAGTACAGACATGTCTGCACCACTCAGTGGGCAATGAGGGTGTTGGGTCTGCAGGATTCTGCCAGCTCTTCCCTATTAAGATACCTAATCCTTGTGGTATTCCAGTCAGTAATGTGAAATTGTAGTTGGGGTACACCAAAGGCCACCCTAGATGGGGTTCAGTTTTAGTGCTAAGTAGCTGAAATACAGGGCTGCCTTTATTCAATCGTCTACCTCCCTTTTCCAGCTCCGCCAGAACTTGTTATAAGGGTAAATCAAGCAATTGCACTTAGCTGTAAAATCTTGTTGTTGATGATTATAGGTGGAATTCTTAAAAGGCAGAGCCACCATATTTCCAGGAGCAGATAACCCCTGCATCTGTAAACAGGGTGATGTTCAAAAGGTCTGAACCTTAGTGAAAAACAGCATTTGCATAGAGGATCTGGTATGCTTTACAGACACAAACTTAAGTCTCACAATATCCCTGTGGGATAAGTATTGTCCCCATTTTACTGACAGATAAACTGAGGCACAGATGTTGTATTGCTGAGGGCCCTGCATTTAACCTCTGGGAAAACTAGGAGGAAAACAAGGTCTCCCAATTCTGTGCTTTTTTTTTTTTTAAACCTCCAGACCTCAAATCAGGATATTTGGGTTCTTAATCCATTCCCAGCTCTGGCATAGACTTCCTTTGTGGCTATGGGAAACCCTCCTTGCCTTCCTTCATTTTCATATCACATACTCTCTTATGACCAAGGCTGTATGACCTGTTGCTGAGTGCTTAATGATCTCCATGTTTGCTCAAATAGATGTTGGTTTCACTGCCTGCAGATCTGTTTTCTAGTTTGGTATACATCTAGGGTGACCAGAGAGCAAGTGTGAAAAATCGGAACAGGGAGTGGTAGGCGCCTATATAAGAAAGAAGTCCTGAATATCAGGACTGACCCTATATTGGTCATTCTATGTAAATCTGAGGATCTCTTGGACATGGAAGGTGTGCAATAAATTCATCTTCTGTGAATCCACTGGGCATGCTAAGCAGTTATTGTAAAGCTCAGATCTTCCATAGTTGATGTGCTAGAACATCTCATTGTTATGCTGGTACCTTCTATCAGTAGCTTTGACTTCCCCATCCCAAGACATCTCCTGGCCTAAGGAAAAGCTGTGGATACCTTGTACAAATGTATGGTCTTCCACTTCAGCATGTTTGCATCTGCGTTTGCTTCACTTCAGATCAGTGCTTTGGTCCCAACTTTGTTTTCTCTGAATTCAAGGGTTTATTAAAATTCTAGTGAAGAACTATGTGGCGCTTTCTACCTGGCTAGCGTATTCTCAACAGTAAACCTGGGGAAGCTATTGAAATAATTGTGACTGACTTTAAAATCTGGTAGCCAATGATAGTCTCATGGCTGCTCATGGGAGAGAGCAGATGAGGAGGGTCTGTAACAAGTTAATGTGACACAGCAAGAACTTATTTAAAACAGCTGTTTGCATGTTAAACAGTGAGCTCTGGTCAGAACAAATGAGAGCTGAATTGGGTGGTTGAGTAAGTCAGTTAGTAAGGTACTTTGCAGACGGAGTCTTGGCTCAGGCAAGGTCTGGGTGTGACAGAATGGCTTCTAGGTTGAAAAGCCATCCCACCCTAGAGTTGGGGGCTATTAGGGTGAGAATTGGGATTAGCCTCTTGGATAAATGGGTCTACTGGTCAGGGTTTATGCCTTCCTGTGTGTGACTTGTTATGGATCTGGTTTGATGGTGGACACATAATGTCAGCATGTTTCTAAACCGGTTGCTCATTTTATAATTGCAAATTTTCAGAAAACGTCGCTGTCATGTTGGTCTGAAATCCTAGTTTTCCCTCTCAATTTGCAAAGAACACACGATTTGCACAGGGATGGGGCAGTTTCTAGAGGGCTGGTGTGGACAGATGCATGCAAACACCCCTTGCCAAGTAGGTGAGTGTTGGCTCTGGTACCTGGAACGCTGCAGCAATTACAAGACAGCGCTGAGCGGTTCATGTTGGGAAAAGAGGATTGTAACTTAGAAAAACCAAAGGGGTCCATGCTTGCCTTCCGAGCTCTTTGTTGTATTTTGATCGATGTTTGTTTGTCGCAAGGGGATAAGAACCCTTCATAGAGTGATAAAGCTATGCTTGTTGGGTTAGGGGTATTATGTTATGCAAGGAGAGAATTAGTGGCCTTGGGCTCAGACCTGCACCTTACCTTTACCAGATTAGTAGCTTCCACTAATGCAGCTTTGTTCCAGAAGGCCATTGCAGTGGGAATTTCTGAAAGCTTTCTTGCATTGTGATGCTGTGCAACAACAAACAGCAGGCAGCTGAGTGCACTTAAAAGGCAGATGACTGTGTCATCTTGTTACTTTTCTGATCCTTCTCATTTGTGGCAATTTAAAGATCTCTGCTTGATGCAGTTCAACACTGGAAACAAAGAGGAGAAGCCACCATAAGACTTCCCTAGGCATTTTTGGGCTGGGTGATCTAATAGTCAAATTAGGCAGAAACGGAAAAGACCTGTTAATGCAGTAGTTCCTGTGAACTGGGATTTACCATGGGGAACCTGATCTGATGCTGACGTCAGCAGGTGCAATAGTTATACTAATTCTATTGATTTAGAAACATAGGATCTGTCTTTTTTTTTTTTTTTCCCAGCCTTCGCGTAGGCACGCTTTGTGTGTGTTGAATGCCAGTGTTGCTAACTTTGCATGTGCGTTTGGTAATGCACATTCGAGTCCCTGATTTGCACATTTATGTGGTATCTGAATGAGGCTGATGGTATGGTGTTTTTAAAAAAGGCCTGGCTGGTGTCATTGCTCTCCATAGCCATGTGTGCCTACTTACGTTCCTAGCTTCCTGTCCTGCTGTGGTGGTAGTGAAGTGCTGGTAATGCAGCAGAGGCAGGAGACTTTCTGTGCGAAGGGCTCTTGGGTTGGAATCCGTTTCCTGCTCCCCTAGGCGAGGCAGTCATGGAGGGGAGAATGTTTTCTGTTGCTCAGCCGCTATCCTTCCAGTCAAATAGAGGTGGTGTTGACTGGTTCTGAAAAAAGCCCTGTGTTGGTGGGCGGGATGGTGACTGCTAGGGATGGTCTTGGGGCTGTATACAAAAAGAAATTTTGAACTTTAATGGCATCTGTAGAAGGTGTTGGAGAGAGGTTGACCCTCCTGCCAATCGTAGACTATCTTATTACCTGCAGCACTTTGAAGGAGGTCCTGTACAAGGGAGTGGCTTATTTCCTAATAAGCAGAGTTGTGGAATCCCTCTCTCCCCCAAGTGGGTGAAAACACCCAGCCAATTCTCCTCTGCCCTCTTTCTCTTCCCCTTGCCCAGTAGCAGTAGTTTTATTTTGAACTCACTGTCAGGTACCTATATGAACCTGACCTCTTTTTTAATACTAGACGCATTAGGCTGTAATTTAATTCTGTTAATTAAAAGTTGGAGCTATTCTAGAAGGTTAAAAGGCAAGCGTTGGTTCTTACTATGCCTGTCAAGCATGTCAGGAGACAAGAAGGCTACAGAATTATTACAAACTTAGAGGAGAAGAGGAATGGGAAGGGTTGTTGGTGATAGGAGATGGCTGCTGGGTGGGGGTGACTGTCATTGGAGAAGGGGACTGGGTGGAGTTATAAACTGTAAGGGGGCAAAATTTGCTAGACTCTAGAAGCTAACTGGCTAGTTAACTGGTGTCGTGTTTCCCCCCTCCCCCTGTCTTTACAGTCTTTGAATTCGCCATGTAGGGGTTTCTCATTCCAACTGTAGTAAAACAAACAAGTGATTCAGTGAAATGATGGAAAATGAATTTATAATAAAATAAAATTCAGGTGTGAAGTAGTGAGATAAAGGGAATCGTGCTCATCTCAGAAAGTGCAGGGAAATCAGCTGCTTCAGGTTCTTCAAGGTCAAATGGAACATTCATTATGGAAGTGGAAGAACAGGAATGCTGAATTTGTTGCTGCAAGCAAAGACGCTTTTTATACCACCACGCTTGAAAAGAAGCCATGATTATATCTTCAGTTCCCTCTTCCAGGCCTTCCAGCTGCTCATAAAAATCAGCTTAATTCAGAAGCAATATCTGCTCATCTCTGGCTCCTCCAACAGGGACAAGATCAAGTATGGTAAAAGCTACTGAAAAGTAGAGACTTGAACTCGATCAGAAAGTTGCAGCTTTCTTCCTCTATGATGATGATATTGCTGTCAATGTAGCAGGAGATGACCAGGTTTAAGAAGTGGCTGAAGCACTTTGAACCTGTCTGGAGCAGTACATCCAGGGAAAACTCAAGTTGTGTACAAGTTACTGTAAGTGAAGAAATGGCAGAAAAATGAAAGCAAAGAACCAAAAGTTTAAAGGATGACATAATGCAAGATGGTTAGTTGAACATGAGAAGTGACCTAGTAGAGGCCATCATCAGGATGGGGGAGAAACATGTTCCTGCTAAAGCTGTTGATTTTATCTGAAAAGGAAATGGCAGAATACTGTGTCCCAAGATGCCTCCTCTGCCGGAAAAGCGGAGGAAAAATGTTAGCTCAGGGATTTCTTTGCCATGTTCTCAGACAACGGAAATAAAAAATGGAACTCTTCTAAGGTGCAGTCATTCTGAGGTGTGGGTGCTCCACATGCTGTCTAAACCTCCCTGAGAGAGAATACATAAAAGTTCTAAACCATATTGTGACAGTTCAAAAATGCCGCCATTGGCTTCATGGGAAGCTGGCACGTTAATCCTCCTTTTCACGCAGCCAACCAACAGTCTGTGCAGTCACGCTTGGGAAAGTTGTGTGGGGTTCTTCGTTTGCATCAAGGCGCGATAATCCTTCGCTGGGATTATTTAGCTGAGGTTAGCCCTGCTCTGAGCGGGGGGTTGGACTAGATGACCTCCTGAGGTCCCTTCCAACTCTGATTCTATGATACTAGTGCGGATGTTTGCACTGATGGTGAGAAGGAACTTGATGTAACTGTAGCCCATATTTTAAACAAGGCACTAAATTTACAAAAGCAATTTGAAGGAGGTTTCAGAGGGACTCGACAGATTATATAGGCTGACAATCCTGCCGTTTTGAAGTCTCAGCGGAAATCTGGCTTGATCTAATTAAGAGCAACAGAACTGGAACCACGCAAGGACAAAATGGAGAAATGATTCAGAGAAACTGTAGGACTTGGTTTAAAGCTGAACCAAAAACCACACCCGAGAGGAGGGTGTATCTGAGGCTTTGTCTACATCTGAAACTTGGGTCAACCTAGCTACGTTGCTTCACACCCCTGAGAGACATAGTTGAGCTGACCTAAGTCCCGATATAGACTCTTGCTAGGTCATAGCAGATTTCTGTGGGAAGGGGGGAGATTGACCCCAGTGATGGAAAATCACCTTGTGGTGCTACAGTGGTGCAATTGCAATGCTGCTGGAGTACTTGGAGTATCAGTAAAAACAGCCTGTGGGTAAACACCAGCACAGAGGGTGGTTGCAGATGAATGTTACTTGGTTGCCTTGCCTGCCCTAAAGCCCCCTTCGCCCTCAGCTCTCCCACCACTAGTGATGTTAAAGAAGGGGGGCTTTTCACTGGTTAGGTTTTGTCTCCTGGGCAGGTCGCCGGCAGAGTGCTACCTCCCTACTAACAGGGATGTTTGGAAACCTGGTCTGATGCTGCCTGTGTCATTGGATGACACAGATGGTCCTGGGACACGAGATAACCATGGTACATTGATTGTGCTTGTGGATAGGTCTTCCCTTTTAATTGGATGCTGGAAATCCAGCCACAGTGATTTGAAATTCTGTTTGGAAGATTCCCTTCCACCGCTCCCTGTTTTTTGTTCCCCTAGTTCGCTTGTTCTCTCCTCCTTGGCAAGCCTGCCTTTGCCAGCAGAGGGTGGGATAATATCTCCAGAGTTTACCCACCAATGATGTCCAGAAAACTGCTGGATTGGTCCTGCATTGTCCCTTTTTGTTGGGAATGTCTGTTGACCTCTTAATTTTTATTGACTTTTAACATGCAGTAGTACAACCAATGTGTGCTTTTTTTTTGGAGACCGTGTATTTTCCCCTTAAGCACCCCTTTCTCCTGCTGATCACCTGGGTGGCTGCATGTTTCCAACAGTATCACTTCAGGCTTATTGGTAATTAAGGAACTGAGGCAGGGAGCCAGGCCCCCAGTTTCTTCATGGAAATGATAATTGGACGTTACTTTTCTCCCACTCTCCTTTGAGCCGTCTTATACTTTCCATGCAGCTTTTCAGCTCCTGTCTTGATAAAGGGCCACTCCGTCTTTGTGGCATGGGCAGCAGGGTTTTTGCTGCTTATCCAATTTGCCAGGTCTTATCGGCCCTGGAGTGGGGGAGGAGTCAACGCAGGGAACATCTAGTGTTTGTGCTCCCCCGTACAAGAACTGATAAATGGCTGGGAGAAAAAGCAGCTTGGGACCACACCGTTACTTTCGCTTGGGCACTTGTTGGAATTACAGGGTTATTTGTTGGGAGCCACCTTCGCTTTATCGGGCCGATGGAATAAACGCAGCCCCTAGAATGCAGGGGCAGAGCTTATGTCTTTGCTAGGCCGAAGGGGTTTATGTGGACCTCTTCCTCATCAAGGCTTCTGTAATTCACCTCTCCAAAGCTTGAAGTAATAGCACTGTGGTAAGCCGTGCAACTAGCCTCATTAACAAAGGGTCCTAAGTAAATAGCCATCCCTTCAGGGTGGTTTCCCGCAGGGAGTGGCTTTGAAAAGTTCACCAGCAGGGGCAGCAAGGGCTTGTCTACACCCGAAAATTAATTCGGATTAAGGTGGAGGGTGAATTTAAAGCACAAGGGCTATTCCTGAATCACACCATATGTGGACTCCTATTCTGGAATCCCAGTCAGGTCAGGACTCTGGAATAAGAGTGTCCGCACATGGAGTTACTCCAGAATAGCTATTCCTGAATAACTCCATGTGTAGACAACCCTTCCGGTTCAGAGGTGAGACCTCCCCTGCCTAAGCCTGTACGCCTATTTAAAAGTGACGTTCGCTTGAATACCTCCGCTGTTCTTGACTGTCAGGAGGTAGAGTCAAGGAAAGAGAAAGGTAGTTGGGGAGGAAATGCAGGACTGAAACAACCAAGTCCTTTCTAGATTAAAAATGTATTCAGTGGATTTGATCCGTTTTTCTCATTCTCCTGCGTTGTCCGTAAGAAATCGGTAACAGTACCTGTGCGCAGGCATAGGCTCTTCTAATGGCATGAACGACCACATTGTCTTTGGATGGACGATGGGCTGACGGCTTGCGAATTTGCCAGTGTGAGAGTTCTTCCTCCTTTCGAGGTGGCCAGGAAATAAGTGGGGGAATCCAGCAGTCCCCGGCAAGTCCTGACCGACTATGAGGAAAGAAAGGGGAGGGATGTGGGAGCGGCTGAGAAGTGTGTGTGGTTTCAACTCAAGTGCGGATGCTGCCTTCGCTGTTACAATCTCTGTGTCCAGTCCATCATGGCGACACTGCTTTGAAGATGCTTGTAATGTCACAGCAGCAGCAGAATCCATGCCCGGATGTATCTGTTCCTGGCTCTCTAGGAGAAGCAAAGTGGTATGGATCCAAGCTGAGGTGGTACCCTAAAAAAATGATTCTCCCCGCCTATTTTTAGAGGAGGAGTTTATTTGAAACATTGAGCGTGTCAGTAACTGCATTGTGAAGGCTGTCTTCACAGCCATGAGGACTAGGAATGAAATCCAAATCTGCATGAAATAAACTCTGTAGAGAGTAATGGTCACCTTTGCCGGGGTGCTTCCCACCACTCGTTAGGGTTTTACTTCCTGTCCCAGTGAGGGAGTGCGTGCAGTCCAGGAGAGTTGCTTTTCCGAATCTTCCTCTGTCTGCAAAATGTGGCGGGTGACTTGATTAGTGACTTTCATGGGCGTGTAGTGAAGACAAATTGGCTGGTGTTTGTGCTGTGATGTGGTGATATGAAGTGTTGTGTAAATGCTAAGGACTTAAACTCTCATCCTCTGGTGCGTGAGTCTCTCTTGCACTCTTGTGTGAGGTAGGGTTCTTGTTGCTATGCACTTGCATGAAGTGTAGGGGCCTAATGAAAACCGTTTTTATGATTGTGGCTTTTTTATTTATTTTCTGATGGTTTTTTCCATTTTTAAAAGTAAATTCTGTGTTTCTAATCAAAATTGTTGGATACATTGACAAGTAAGTAGCCTTCCCATAAATGCATAAAAATGTTCAGAATTGGGTAGCAATGGGGAGAACAGATTTTTTTTAGCAAAAATCAAACACATTAAACAAAACATTCTGCAGGTATACAGTTTAAAGTAAGACATATTAAATCACTTTTTAAAGTAGCACTTGGTAATGTGACCCAACTGAAGTTGAACAGTAACACTTGTAAGCGCCTCTTACCGTGTCAATTTAACTGAATTCAGATTTGAATAATTAAAAAATGCACCGAACATAAAGTCATTCACCTTGAAGCAGATCACTGTTGCCATTTTAACTTAAACTTCGTGCTTTCCAGCTTCCTATGTTCTCAAGAAATGTTTACATTTCAAAATTTGATTAAATGTCAAACTGTCAAATCAGCAGCGTATTGCTGAGTAGCATTCCCAATTGACAAACTTACCTGCCAGAGATGGCAAAAATAAGGACATTTATCTCCATTGGGGTACATGATAGTTAGCCTTTTAGTGTTCTCCTCAGGATGTGATTCCCTCTTGTGTGTAAGTGGTTTTTATATTTACTAAAGCTTCTCTCTGTGTTTACACAGCTGACACAAGGCAAGGCAGCCTCTGCTACCTTAGGCACTTGTCCCTTCGTAACCTTCCAGTGAGTGAAAAATCCAGTGGACCTGGCGTGGGCTCATTCTGAGTACTGTGCAGAAACACCAGCTATTGTCCACACAGTTCTAGCGAGGGGCAGCCGAGAGGTGGTAGCTTGCTGTACTGATCAGTGATTCGTTGCATGGCTGCATGCATATCTTTTGCTGGATGGACATCCCAGTGTTGGGAGAATTGGGTAAAAGCAAATGGATAGGCTTCCTGCAGATTGTCCAGGATATTTCTCTTCTCTCTTACGGAGAAGTCGTCCAAAAGTTGGTCAGTTTCTTCACCAAACCCCCACAGATTTTGGCTGTTCCGGAAAGCGATTAAGACACCCCCTCCCTCCTCCTCCTCCTTCCCCCCCTCGCACCCGGTCTTCTATAATGTTGAAAGCTGAGACACCTTCAAAGATGGTGATCAGGGTTATCAGCTTGGGGCAAGCTTCAGATATGAAAGCTGTCTGAAGTTTCAGCATGTCTGATTTTTTTTTCTCCTGACTAAGTAATATCAAAAGGTTTGTCACAGCTTGTGCTGATTTCTTTTTTCAGAAAAGTCCCAGTAGAGATTAATGTGCTCTGCAAGATATTTTTATTGCCTGAAACCAGCTATTCCATCTTGTGTGTACTGCTTCGTGGTGAGCACATCTTCTTTGGACTTAAGAAAAGCAACCCAGGCTGAGCTGGTTCCTGTTCATTGACTCCAGAACAGCCTGTGAGAATGCATCGTGGTTGCACTATGAATAGGACATGAGTCGAATAGTACTGATCTTCGACACCTGAAAAAATATATATTCTGTTATAATTTTTCTACTTGTTCGTTAGTGGAGGATTTTATTAAACTTAAAATTCAGTAATGGAAAAAAATTTCAGCTTCAAAAATCACTATTATCCTTTAAAGTTTTTTTGTTCTGTACAGCATAATATTACAGGTGCATTGCAATACAAAATGAAATTTCCTAATGCATGTGAAATATGAAATGCTTGATAAAAATTAGTAAGCATTTTATAGAATAGCTCCAAAATTCCAGTGTGGTGCTTTTTTTGGCTTAAGGCTTTTTTAAGGGGTCACAGCATCTTAAAAGTTTGTCTTAAATAATCTTTACTTTAAATCGTATACATGGTTAGTCTTTTTGAAGCATAACACGCTTTTTCCTAAAAACCAATGCACACATTATTAAAAAGTGTCTATTAAGGATCTCTCATTATAGTAAAAGAAAAAACATACTTATGAGAATATTTAGCACCCTGCAGACTCTGATATCTGTTGTCTCATCGATCATCACTGAAATCTTTTTCCTGTGAATTTTGGCCAGCCCTGCCACCATGTGCTCCTGGTAACACAAGGCAGATGAATCTGCTGACGTGCCACTCCATTTTCAGGCATTCCTCCTTCTGCCCCCCCTCCTCACCTGCAGTGTTTTAAGAGGAAAGGTTGAAGCGTCTTCATTTTTTCCAACGGGATATCCGCTTCAGCGCAGACTGCAACAAAATCCTCAACAAACTCCCATCTGGCATTTGCAGATTTCACACTGTCTGCATTTGTCCTCTGTAGAGAGTGAGAACCTCGATGATTCTCGTCATAGGTGACGTGATTCTTCAGATGGGTTTTTGACATTAGCTGATGGTTGCAGGTATCTTTTCAGGTCCAGTCTTCTGTATATTGACAGTATTTGCAGCACATCAGACCACCCGATTCATAGAAGTCACTAGCTCTTAACTTTAGTGTCAGCATGTCATTTCTCAGCTTTTTGGATGAGCATTTTCCAGTTGTAGAATGTCTTTTTAGACATATTTAAATTGTGTACTGAACTATGGGGATGGGGAACTGCACTAGTAGTAGCAGGCTGTTTCTCTAAGCAATGGTCCATTAGTCTGTGGTGGCAGAGAAGGGTGAAAACACACATGTATGCATTCTCGTTTTGTGTGTCTCTTTTGTCTTTGAAGCTTCCCACACTTTACGTAAT
Source organism: Emydura macquarii macquarii (assembly GCF_026122565.2). Classification (NCBI taxonomy): domain Eukaryota; kingdom Metazoa; phylum Chordata; order Testudines; family Chelidae; genus Emydura; species Emydura macquarii. Next base: position 2,123,350 of record NW_027132905.1, on the reverse strand, counting down.
TCGTGCACTTAGGTTTCAGATATGCTACTTCAAGCGTCGTTTTCTACTGCTGAACATCTATTATTTTGCGTAGCGCGGGCTTTTTTTTTTACAGCCCTGGATTCTGTTATTGTTTTTGATTCCGTGATTCCATCTGTGTTCTTGTGAATGTGGATTTCATAAGGCGCTAGGAGTTTTTTTTCTTTGGTTTGCTGCCATAACATCAGCAACGTTGCCATCAGATCACACAACAGGTGCCTGCGCTCTCTAGTGGGGATACCCAGCTGAGATGAGATGTGTTAAGCTTCTCCACCCCGTGCGGTGGAAAGGTAACTGCAAGTCAAGAGGCCCATGTGGCGTACAGAACTAGCCTCTCTCTTCCCAGAGCGTAGTTTGTGGCAATGCTGGACAAGTTGACGGTTACAATTGTGGGTTGCAGTAATAACGAGTTGGCATGTTCCTCTTGCGTCAGGCCGAATGAGCTTCTCTTCAGCCTCTCCCATCCCCCCCAGTTTAGAGAATGTGGATTCCAGACAGAAGGGAAGGAGGCGGACGGACGGACACCAGGCGATTCAGGGCCGTTGTGCCATTTTTTTGCTCTAGCTCTTACCTTTCTCTTAAAGTGGGTAGAAAGCAGACATGAAACAAGGGGGTGTGAATTTGGCATCAGTGCCGATGGAAGATAGTGACTGTTCTAAACAAGCCTGCTTCTGCAGTGAGGAGGGATGTAACGCACACAGAATATGCCTTCCCACCTTCTGTAACCTGGGTTTGCAAGTTGGGTATCCCTCTGGACTTGGATGCCAGAGAGCGGCACTGGCAAAGGGCCTTTTTTTGACTCCACCGCCCAGCCACCAAATTGAAGGTTTTCCTAGATGGCTTAAGTTCTAGCACTCCCATCGGCCCCAGCCCTGGGTCTCTGGTGCTGAGACACTGGAGGGAGTTTTGGTGCTGTGTACAAACATTAACACTTCCAAGATACATGTGTGCACTGCCACACAAGTGATGTGTGACGCCCTTCCTCACCTCTTGCTAGGTACAGTGTAGCCGTCCCATTATTAACTAATCCCTAGTTTATGAACTACCGTACACTCCTAGGTGCCTGGATCTCATAGGGGCAAGAACATTGGTGCAGTATCTATCAATGCACCATAAGACCCGGAATAGAGTAGTGGTTTTTCTTCTCTTTGAATGCCCGCTTTGGCTAGGCTGTTACTAAAAAGACAAGCCTGTAATGATAGGATGCTTTTTAGAAGTCAGTCCCTGGGCCTGTGTTTCGAGCGTCTGGTTTTGGACCCTTTGCTGAAAAATCCCAGGCAGACATATAGGAAGCGGAAGGAAACGTGAGGCTGCAGAGCCCAAATTTCCTGGTGTTTCCTCACTTTTCATGCTTCAGGGTCTTGTCCACCCGCTCCTTCCTGCTTACTTGTCCTGGAATGATGTGGAGTGGCACAAGTGTGGTGATCAGGATTGCAGACTTCTGGTTGTATCAGGGGGGAAAAGACAGTGGTCAGGGAACCTGTCCGGGTCAAACATAAATTGCTGGGCAGTTCCTGCCACCCGCCTGCTCCTTGCAGAGACCAGGGCTGTTCTCCCTTGGGTCTGTCATCTGCATTTCTGATTGCCGCCTCCTTGTGGTAGATGTGGAAAAAGAGAAGTGTTGCCTGATTTAGACTCCTCTGGGTGCTTCAAGTGCTGTTCCTAATTGGCAGGCTAATTTCTAATCTTGTCAGTTGTGCGTGAAGGGAGGAGCTGGGGAAGGGGCATCCCAGAGGGATTTCCTGCCAGCAGCCTTTGGCGTCCTAGGCCTCAGGATTGCAGATGCCCTCAAAGCAGGGTACGATTCAGTTTTGCAAATAAACAAGTGGTGTTGACTAATGGCTCTGCAGCAGGCATGCGGGAGATGCTGCCTACGGGTTCAAAATCTGGCGCTGATCTCTAGGAAGCGGAGTTCAAGTCTGCCTTTAAGTCACAGGTGAAATGAGTTTGGTGTTCTCAACCTTCATGCAGATGAATGGCTGCAAATCAAGGGGTGTTGAGAACTGGAGAATGAAGAGCTGCTGTTGCACGGATGCCATTGCTTTGGTGCTTTGAAGGGTCTCAAACAGTTGGGCAGTTCCTGCCACCCCCCTGCTCAGCCATCCATGCCGCAGATGGGGTTTAAAATCCAAAACCCTAAACTGGCCAATACGGCAGATTTCTAGGAGGACCGTCTAACTTCCTATTCGCTTCCTATGGCAAGAAATCCCTGCATGATAAGAAAAACTTTTCACATGCTCTGAACCGTGGTGAGACTGGCAGTGGTGGTTTGCCTCGTTTCTTGCAGGTACCAGTCCGTTCAGTCCTCCAACATCTAGTTCAGGAGTCAGGTTTTCATGTAGTTTAGTCATTCAACTATGCACTTCATAAGATTGCAAGAGTGAATTGGGTAATTGAGCACGCGGCCAGTTCTGACCCCTTTAGTCTCACAATTATCAGTGTTGCATGATCACTGTTAGTAATTGTGCATGCAAATGTGGTGTGCATTTTGCACTTCCATTGTGTTAAATACTCTATCCCCCCAGGTGTCATCTGGCACGGGAGGGACAATGGTGCCTCCCTTGATTCTGGTTTTGTCGATGCAGATGGGTCACGTGTTCTTTAAAGTCCACTAAAAACCCCTCGCACATAGTAACGACAAGCGGGGCTTTTTGCTGCTCTGGGGGATACCTACAAAGATGGGTGAATAGAGCTTCTTCAATCGTTCTGCCATTCTGTTTAATGGGTCTGTCTGCCCCATTCTCTGTCCAGGGTTTCTGTCTCCCTTGGGCTAGCAGAGCGCCACATTTAAAGCCTACAATTGAAGAGGCAAATGGCTGCTTGAACCCAAGAAGATATTAGTGGCAGCCCAGGGATTTTTGCAGACTCTAGGCTTTGAGGACATGTCTTGGCCTACTGCCATGAGGGCATTTTCATACACACCTGCTAGAAACTTGAGATTCGAAGCCATTGGTTCCCTTTGGTCCAAGTTCTCTGGCCTGCCCATCCTCATGCCCAGTGCTGAAGTCCCTTCATGCTCACTCTGGGATACGAGCGCATTCCCCAGGGGTCTCCTTTCAATCTACCTGACGGGGCAGCGGTCGTGACCTGCAGCCCAGACTTTCAGATCAGGGCTTCAGGGTGGCAATTAATAGACAGCAGGTTGAAAACGAACCAAAGGCGGCATTTCTTCACACAACGCACGGTAACCTGTGAAACTCCTTGGTGGGGGGATGTTGTGAAGGCCAAGACTATTAATAGGGTTCAAAAAAAGAAATAAACTCCAGGATGAATAGCTATTAGCCAGGACGGGCAGGGATGCAAATCTGTGCTTTGAAGTGTCCCTAGCCTCTTGAGTCCCAGAATCTGGGAATGGGCGACGGGATGGATCACTTGATGGTGACCTGTTCTCTTCATTCCCTCTGAAGCACCTGGCATTGGCCACTGTTGGAGACAGGCCCGCCAACAGCAGTTCTGGGCCCCAAGGCAGAACCTGGCCCCTGCTCCCCTGGAAAGGGAGGGCTGAGGTTCACAACCATGGGTGGTGGGCGTTTCCGTCCAGCCTCTTCATCCCATGGCCCCGCCCACACGTCACCCCTGCTCTGCTCCAGGCCCCGCCTCCACTCCAGGCCCCGCCCTTTCCCCCACTCAGTGTTCCTCCTCCTCTCCTACACACCACCTTCCCCCAGGCGGCAAGTGACTGGAGGTGGGGCAGGGGGAGTGAGCAGGGAGGAGGGATGCCGGGGTGGGCTTGCCAAGCTTGGAGGGGGTGTGTGGAAGAGGAGTGGGTTGAGATGGGAGGGGGGCGTGGCAGAGTGTGAGCTGGGGGTGGAGTGGGGTTGGACTATGGGCAGGGCCGCAGGATGGGGAGCTAGTCTCCCCAAGGGGACGCTTCACCTGCCGCCCAGACCCTCTTAAAATCGCTAGGCCCCTGGGCAGTTCCCCCGTTGGCAGGCCTGGTTGGAGACAGGCAGTAAGGTAGATGGACCATTGGTCTGACCCAGTCGGCTGCTGTTAGGGTCTTACGGCGTAAGGGATGCTGATCGTGGGCAGAGAGAACTCAGCATGCAGCTGGCCCCTGGGATGCGGAACTTGAAGGGCGGTTCTGTGAGGTCTCACACAGGCTTTCCCCATAGTGGGGCATGTGGCAGCGATCCAGCAGCAGCTTTGGTTGTCAAGGCCTTGCGTCCCTGTCTGAGGGGTGAAGGAATTAAGTGCAGCGTTCTTCTCTCGGCTGGGACCTGTTCGCCCAGGTCGTGGGTGCTTTTGCTCACCTGTGGGAATCTAACCTTCGCGCTGAAATGCTGTGCTGAGAGATGAGCTATCGAAGACCTTAGATAAATCAGTAGCATGCGTCTTCACTTCCTTAACCCTGGTGACCTCGAAGACCTTCAGAGGATCGCACATGCTCCCCTGATCTCCATGTGGCTGCAGACTGGCCCAGGGGGCTGTGCATTTCCAGAGGTGTTGATCTCACTAAACGGATCCCGCAGGTAAGGTCCTGTGACCATAACGCCATGTAAAGGCAGGGGGTTCTGGCATGGGTGATTTCCTCTTGCTGTATGCACTTGGGGAGGTGGGGGAATGCATCTCTTTTGTGTGCTTGAATCTGGGGTGCCTTCAGGCCACGTTTCAAGGATACAAAACTAAAACCTGTTTGGCACATTCATGCTCTCTTTCAGATGCACTGGGGACAAGCCGGGAGTGTGGGCCCTTTAAGGGATAGGAGCCCAGCTATAGCACTCTTGTGGTTTTCCAGCTGAAGAGTGTGCGCGTGGAGAACCTTGGCTTGTTGTCTCCTCACGCATGTTGTTTTGAACGACATACGGAAAGTTTGGAGGGTCCCTTACCTTTCAAAATGCCCCCCCTCCCCTTTTTTTTTTTTTTTTGCGGAGCCCTGCATTTAGCTAGAAAAGTAAGGACAGCTTTCAGCTTTTTCAGACAAGGATCCATGCCTCCTCGCTTAGGGGAAAGTTTAATGATTTACCTGTTCCTTTCCATATACCTTTCTGTCCTGCCCTTCAAAGTCATCGAGGGTCTTCATGTGGTGTTGTGTGAAGGCGGCTTTTTGTCTCTGGCTGAAAATAAGCGGGTGTTTGTTGGTGTGGGTGGGGGGGAGATTGGATGACCTGGTGGTCTCAGAGCAGCCTCTGAAGATTTCAGTAGCTCAGTTGGAAGGACCCTATAAAGAGGCTGCTCTCTGTCAAGGCTGTACTTCTTGGGCTGAGAAGGCGTGGCAAGGTGTACCAGGGTGTCATGCAGCCGTGGCGCATGTTGGATGCTGCCTCCTGTAGGCAGGTAATTCGTGTTGCCATTTGCCAGTTTTCCAGGTGCCCATGCTACGTTGCCGTGGGAGCTGGGCATGGCTTTTGCTGACCCCAGTGTCTCTGCAGCTCAAGGGACATAGAAACTGGCATTTCCCATTCTGTTTTGGTTTCCTTGCGTCCCTCCTTGGCAGCCCATGCATCTCACCCTCGCTTGGTTCTGTTGGAGTTAGCGCCGTCTCAAACTCTTTCAAGGCGGATTTCAATTTAATTGAACTTGCAGTGCTTGGCAGAGTAGGTTCCCCACACCTGCTCCCCGCACAGAGGGAGAGCAATTGTAAGTGTATTTTTTTTCCCCATTCGGCTGGTACAAAAAGGACTTGTGCCCACTCCCCGTGCTTGGAGAAGCCGGTTTGAAAGATAAGAAATGAGCTGGTTGTTTGTAAATGCCTTTGCTTAAAACGAAACAAAATAAAACCCGCTTTCATGTGAAAAGCGATTGAACGGCTGCAGGGCTCCAGCTAGGCTGACACGCTGACATAGATTTCCATTTGGCAGCGCTAAGAAAGGACTTTCTCTGTTTTAGTTTAAGAAAACCCAAATAAATCCAAAACCTTCTAAATATAATTCAAACCCCAGCTGTATCCAATATTCCTTTTTCACAGGTACCTCTCAGCTGTAGCCCATTCTGATGTGTATATATTAGACCAGCTGATCTGTTTTAAATCCTCTCCCCCCACAGGAAAAAAAAAAACCCACTACACTTCTAAATGTTGATTATAGCTGTAGACTGACTCAGCAAAGACTTTAATCTTCCACTACATCAACATTTGTGGGTGGCTTTTAAAAAGTAGGAAAAGAAAAACTCTTAATTTCTGACCCTCCCCTTTTAATACACAGTCTCTGTGTATTACTGACACACTCAAACACCTCTGTATAATCATATTAAATGTGGGCTGCCCTCCTTAAACCACTGCAGCATGGCAGATTTTAGGATCTGGATTGAAAGAAGCCTTCCAATTCCAGTTTTTGGAGGTGTTTTTTAATTCATAATTCAACACATTACATTAAAATTTAAACATAAAAGTGTAGGTCACAGAATTTTATACTATGCAATTATTTTCACTTGTCCAGCACACTTTATTATAAATATCTAGATAAATGAATCTGGATATTTGATCACACTGCTCTTTAAAAAGATAAATGTGAAATTCCTTGTTGATTCAGTTATTTAAGTTTTTAACTGATTTGTTTGCAGTAAAAGTGTGCTATCTCCAGTGTAGATATATTAATAAGGCTATGATTATTTGCATTGCGGTTCACATCACTAGACAGAACACGTGAAAGTCAAGCTCACCTGGCCCAAAGAGAACGCGGTATATAACTAGGACACACATGACTGAAAGTGGCTCAGGCTTGAGAGAGCTATGAGGACTTATTTGTGAGGAGAGCAACGTAGGCAGGCTTTGCTGAGAATGGGAGTTTGAGGAAGAAGGAGGGCGCTTTCCACTTTTGGATGTGAGAGGCTATTATCATAAGAACAAGAGAGACATCTTTTTAAAAAAACAAACACCACCCCCCACCCCAAGTAATACAGCCTTAATTCTTGCATCTTCACAGTTGTTGGGGACTTCTGTTCCATCATGGTGTTTCAGGCAAGCAAAGACTGGTCTTTTGCTAGAAATGCCCAGTGCAGTCAGTGAAATCTGGATGTCTGAGAGAGGTAGACATGAAGATGGTCTTGTGGTTAAGGCACAGGAATAGGACCCAGGAGACTGGGGTCAATTTCCGGTTTAGCTGCTGAGTACCTGTGTGACTTTGAGATAGTCTCTTAATCCACTTAGTCTATCCTGTGCCTTCATTCTTCATCTGTAAAGTGGGGAAATAGCATTCCCTACCTCACAGGAGGGAGTGAGGGATAAACTCCATTAATGGGGTTCTCTGTTCCAGTGGTGCGGGCCATATAAGTACCCAGATAGACCCAAATGTATTACAAATAAACTGATTTTAGTGAAATACCCCAAATTTATTTTCTTCAAGGTCTGTATAACAAACGTTTGGGGCAACTTAATTGTTGGCTTCATCAAAAGAAGAAAATTAAGAAATTGTGTTTTGTTTTGTTTTTTTCTTTTGCAGTGTTCCCACTAGGATAAGTTGCTGTGGGGTAAACAGATCCTGCCAAAATTTTACAAAAACCTGCGTGGTCTTGGCAATGGGATGGAAACTGTGGCTTGGCAAATTTTTCCAGCCCATTTTTCTTTGCTTTCAGGATGTGCTAGGGACTGAGAACTTCTCAGCCAGCACTCCTGGAGTGGTAATCCTATTGTCTTATATGTTTAGCACTCTGAGTCACTGGTCCAGATTTGAGGTGTTGGGTAAATAATTTCCTTCCGATGCATTATTATTTATTTCCATAGGATTCTCGTCTGGGACTTGACCGAGACTTCTGTTGACTTATTGGACTGCTGCTAGTGCAAATCATTGAGGGTACACGGATTAGCAGAGCTGCTCTGATAGAAGTTACATTCTTTCTGCTCTAGGAGCCTGCAACATGCTGTCAGAGACCCTAGGGAGTGTCTGTGGGATGGGGCGGGGCAAAAATGCACATTTGTAGTAAATAATAGTAATAGACACTTTTCAATAAATGCAACTTACCTGACAAAGTAGCATTGCCTAAATTGCAATCTACAGTAAAGTTTTTTTTACAACACAGTATCACTTCTAAAAGAGTCAATAGGGAAAAGGTTGATAGCCCTAAAATATTGCTTCTTTTACGTATGGCTGTCTTTCACGCTCTGGGCAGCCAGTCTGGTACCTAAGCAAAGCCATAGGATCAGAAAGTCCTTGAAGGCAGCAGCTATATTTTTTCCTGTGTGTTAAGCTTATCTTGAAACCCTGATATCTTAAAATACCCAGAACTGTAAATGCAACAAGCTCAGAATGAACCTCTGGCTGTGGGCAGAGGGTCTCCTTGGAACTTGCTTCCTGTATACTAGCCAAATACTGGTGAAGTTTTTATTTTGTGTCTGGTGTGTGTGGGGGGGAGAAGGGGAAAATGGGAATACCAGTATTTGGCTCAGACTGCCTTAGTCTAACTTGCATTGCTGAAATTAGTCCAGGGGATTAACTCCATAAAGGCCACGAGCCATGATACTGTGGCATTAAATGTCTCTTTAAAATATATCGGTGCCCATCTTCAAGGATAATTCTGTGTCCAGGAGTTGCTCGCTCTATGGGATTTGCACGTTGATTTAGGCTGAGGAACCAGTCTGATTTAGCTAACAGTTCTGAACTCCTATAATCAAGACCTATAATCCACATGGATTTGGAACAGGAGCCAAAATATTAAAATAGCCATTTTAGAGGCACAACAGTGTACTATGTTCCCGTGTGTGTGCTTGATAATATATGGGTTCTGGAGACGTTCTGCCCTGTACCAAGTGTCACAAGCACAATAGAGGTGGGTGGGTGGCGGTGCCCATATCCTGGTGGTTTAATAATAATGTTTGGAAACAAAGCTGCTTGAAAGTTCTAGGGAAAATACTTCATGTGGTGGTGGAGTATTTTTCCTTCCACTTTATTCCATTTGGTGCCTAATCTCTAGCTTTTTTTTTTTTTTTTTTTCCTGTGGATGGAGCCTTTTCCATATCCACCGGTGTCCATGTCTGAGATGAGTGGAATCCTTGAGCTGATATGTGGACCTGGTAGGGTTGGGTTCAGTTTTTGGTGCTCTCAGGGTATGTCTGCCCTGGGGTTAAAATCTGTGTGGCACCTGACTTCGGGGGTGAAAATAGCGGCGTTGTCCTGCGGCCTGAGCCTGTGCTTTGAAACGCCTCCTCTTCCCCTCCCCCCCGCCCCCCAAGTGCATGAGGTGTTGCTGACTCTGTGAACAGTAATAGGGGGTATTGTCAACCCTCCCCCACCCCGCCTCCTTGGTGTGTCAAGGGAAATTCAGCAGTAACTTAACCTGCTAAGGATCGGAGGAAACTTTTTTTGTTCAGAGGCTGCATGTGTAGAATAGTTGGCGTTTCCTTTGCAGGAACAAACAGACTTTAGGCACGAGGAAGAAGCCAGAGGACCTTGACTGTCTTATCTGAGGGGCCCATGCCTGAGAGAGACCTTGTGTTTTAGGTTGCAAATGCGAAAGGGAATGGAGGTGGTTGGGGATTTGGGTGCAGTACATTTTTAACCTCGTTGGGCTGACCTGATGTGCAGCATAGATTTCCCCTCCCGCCTGCTGCATTGCTGGTCTGTGTCCTTTGTCCTGCTCGCTGTAACCATCTTGATCTTGCCAGTTCCACAAATCCTGAACCATCTCTTCCCGAGCGCATGCTGTGTCGGGAAACGAGCACTTCCCTTGCCGCTACAGTCACTAGCATGGCTGTGACTCAGCAAGGCGTGTCAGTGGCCTCGGGACTCTTACTGCAAGGTAAATAGGCCTGAGAGGGTTAGATTTTTATTGATAAGTTTCGGTAAACATCGATCCACCATATGCTCCTAGTTCGTTGATGGGAGTCAAAGAAAGAAAAACGCTACTTGAGAATGGTCTCCCCTGAATGTGTACCAAACCCATTGTAATGAAAGCTGCACAAAGCGCATATTTACAGCCGGCTCCAGCATTCACACCTCTGGAGCTGCAGATGCTGCTGCAGCCTTCATAAAACTTTAGCTTTGTGAATCTTGACGTCTTCTGTCATTAATAATTGTCTGATGCCCCCCCCCCCCCGCCCCCCCCCCCAATAACTTCCCACAACTGCGAAAGCTGAAGATGATGATGGTATCCATGTTTATTCTGAAACTCTTTTCTATCAGTGGAAATTATTTAAAAAAAATAAAAAATCAAATTCTGCCAAGTCTAAAGATAAGCTGCTTCCCCAGCGTGCAGTGATCAAGGAATCCAGGCCAATTTTGGGGGTGGTTCTTAGCTTATCTAGTCTAACAGGCCTTTTGAAAGCTTTATCATAGCTGTCTCCCTGTCATTGCAGGATTGTTCCTTATGGTGCATTCATTCCCTTCCCTCCTACTAACCCTTTAATAAGACTCTTCATTTGTAGCTTTACAATATCTTACAAATTCTCTCCCCCTCTGCCCTATCTCCACGGCCCTTTTGTTGTCTTCATGCCAACTGCTGTGCTCGCTCGGAGTTTTGCCTATTCCTGGACTGCCTTGCTGAAAAGTGACTGACGACACTGCAGGAAGGGCTCAGTGGCAAATAGGTGTTGGTTGTGAAGCACATCCTTTCGTGCATGTGAGTTAACACCTTGTGTAGTAACTTTGGATTTCCCATGCTCCTCCCTCCCCCCCTCAAACCGCTTCTGTCCCCAAACAGGATTTTCAGGAAGCTGGAAAACCAAAGCTGCCACTCGGTTGGAGAGACTGCAGAGCAAATACTTCAGCTATATTTTTAGGGTGTCCGGAGGTGCCTGCGGCAGAAAAGTCTGCTCCCCAGAGCCAGGAAGTTGCATAACAATGTCCCAATAGATTAACGGCTGAAGCACAAATAACTGAAGATCCTGGCCCTATAGGGATCTAGATCTGCTTCAGCAGCGACACACACTGCCTTGAATGATACAGCATGTTGATGCCATTGTGCTACATCATCCAGTGACCTACCGTGAGGCAGGCAGAGACTCCAACTTGTGTCACAGCCTGTGCAGAGATTTCACGAGGACACTTTCCTGATCTTTTGCCATAAGAGGATTTTTAGTTCCACTGGAATGTCAAGACAGTGACTAGAACACATGGAGCTTATTAATGAAGTGTGGCTGTCATTACACAAACTAGCCCCCAACTTTACCTAGGCCTGTTCGCTCAGGAGTTAACACCAGTGTAACTAAATGGATAGAGCGACATCATTTTAGTGAAAGCAGTGCAAAGCACCTTTGTGAATGCTGTTAAACCAGGTTTAAAGCTGTTCCAGGGTTTATGCAGGAGTCTGCACTGATTTAATTACATCAATTTGAAAATGGGTTTTAGTGGACTTTTGGTGTAGACAAGCCCGTAGTCTGAGTAAAACTTTTTTTTTTTTTTTTTTTTTTTTTAAATACACAGGGGGGAGGGCAAAAGAGAGAGCAGATTCTCCAGAAATCATTGTGTCTAGATGGGGGGAGGGGGGCAGATAGTTCTTTCCCACTTCAATTTAAACATGACTTCATGAGTTGACTTCATGCACCGCTAGTTAGAAATCAGTGCTTTGGAATGCCTCTTAAAAAGGGCAGATGTGTGTGTGTGGGGGGGGGTGGGGGAGGCAGGCATGTTCGTACCCTGGTTAGTTAATGGTCTTGGACCTTTTAAAAATGATCCCTGGCCCCTTGGTCTAGCTATATTTATTTCTGGACAAGTGTCAAAGGCACAGTGCAAGTCCTGGGCCTTGGACGGGTGTAAAATTATGGAGTCCCAGATATGAGAGCGAGCGCTATTTTTATGTAAGTAGATGCTTACTGCACAATCCAGTTTTGTCTTGTATTAGTGAAACCCATCTACTAGTAATTTGTGGTTGTGCAGCTGAGTCCTGAATGTAGAAAATCTAGGGCATGATTTTCAGAAAGTGGCCTTTTTTTTTTTGTGCTGGCATAGGTATTAGTGCTGGAAAAGTAGGGGCCCATATTGAAGGAGGCATAGTTGAGGGCCTTCTTTAGAAATGCCTTTTCTCGAGAACACCACTTCACATCCTTTTTTTTTTTTTTTTTTTTTTTTTTATTTGAGTGGTGTCAGGGAATAATGTCAAAATCGCACCGTCCAATTCAGAAAACTCCAGAACGTAAGGTTCCCAGAGCAGCGTGACCTGGCTGTGCTGCTCGCACGGGCGTGTTCTATTTCGGTCTGAAATGTGTTGCTTGTTAAACACTTACAGTAAAAGGTAGGCTGCTTCACAGCAAGGTTTTGTCAGATTGCGAGCCCCCTATTGCAGCCGCAGAGGAGATCTGACGGCCATTAAAGGGATTGAATTTGTGCAGAACTCCAGGCTTGGCTGTGAGATGATGTGACCACCTGACACGTAGCTTCTGGGCACTGATGGCTGTGCCGTGTCCCATCAGCTGCAGTGGAATGCGGGCTGAGAATAACCATCTTGTGGCATCAAGAGATTAATAATATCCGGGTCTTAGGTTTTATTCCTTTGGCGCTTCCTCTCGGGGGGGGGGGGGGGGGGAAACATGATAGCCCCTTCGGCAGTGGGAGAGCTAGCTTTTATTGTTACGCGCCTTGGGCATCCTTTAGGTAATTACATAGGGCACAAATGAACTCTCTGCACAGCTACCCTGACCTGCCCTTCTTCCTCGGAGCTGCCTCTTTTTCTACGTCAGGGTCTGCTCTGAGTGGGTGCCAGATGGGCAAATGCCCGCACAAAGCCAGGAATCTGAACTTGAAGGTGGGCAGAGCCTGGTCTCTGGCAGGAGTGAATACATCTGCTTCCCCTAGGTCGCAGAGGGGGAAGAGTGGGTCAGCCCCTAGCTTGCTTAACCCTTTGAAGATGGGGCCCAGGACCTTGGGTTGGGTGCAGAATTTGTCACCTATTGTGTTCATTAGTCTCCCTTGCTTTTACAAGCTTACCTACTACTGCCTGATTCCTTCCTCCAGCCCACTGTCAGTCTCTCTTTCTGTTCTAAGGGCTGGGATATGGAACGGTTTATCCTTTTGTAGCAGCAACCCCTTCCTGGCTTGTGTCACTCATGTGCCGAGTCTGCCATTCTCAGCACATAACTTGGCTTGGGCTTGATGAACTTTGCACATGGAGCGGCAGGGACTCGATGAGGCAGTAGTGTGGTCCCCTCGCTTGGGGGTGGTCTTGTCGGGTCGTCGTTTTTTAGAACTAAATATAGTTGATGCAAGACGAGGATTTTTGAGTCACGTGGCTGTTTATCCTCTCCTGGCCCTTAGTCAGTGCCTGGATCGTGTATCTGAGTGGGTAATAATTAACTGTTAACTAGCTTTTTGTGGATTTAGGCAGAAGTAGGCAAGAGTGGAGGAGACTGGCTCCCCTGGCGCCCCCTCCCCACCCCCGAGTGTGAAGGCTGACTCTGTTGGGCCGTACACCCCGTCCCCCCAGCCCTTTTTAAAATTAAAAACCTTTTGTAAATGGGGTGCTCTCCGTGTGGCGGGGAGGCCTGGAGTAGCGGGGCCCTGTGCGGGTGTCCTGTCCTTGGTTGGGGGAGTTCTCTGGGTTGTCAGCTTTCAGCTAGGAGGAAGGTTTGACCCTTAGACTTTTCAGTGACTTTGCCCTTTGTGCTGCCTGCCTCTCCCTCTGAGCTCCCTCTCTGAGCTGTGCGTGAGCGCTGGGGGGAGAGCACCCCGGAGGGAGCCGACCTTTTTTTTTCAGCGGCCCAGGTGGGATCGTCTCCTGGAATCCGTCGTCTTCCCTGCCTCGAGCTATGCAGTGATTGTCCGAGCCGTTCCTCGCCCTCCCTGAGTGACGGCTGAAATAACACTTGCCTTTTCCCAGGAGCTGTCCTGCAGCTCCAGCTCACGTTGTGATGGATGGCCACAGGTGGGAAGGCTAACGTGGCATGCAGCCAGGGGCACGGCTCTCTTCCAGGAGCGACAAGAACCATCTAGCTTCTGCCCCCGCGACCCTACCTTCGTTAACTCTTTCATCTTCAGGAGGGCTTTTCCAGGTACCTTCAGAGGCATTAGGCTGCAGGGGTCTAGTTGGGGTGTCTTGATCCGTATCACTCAATGCCGGTGGAGGAATCTGCTGGCTGCACGATGGACACTGACTGACCAGAGACTTACCTGCTTTTGAAAAGCCCAGGCCGCGGTTGAGCACTGCTGGAACTTCTTCTGTCCTTTGCCTGTGAGAATTGCCCAGTCACTCATCCCATAAGAGCTGGCTCCCTTCCAAAAGCGCCTACTGTGGTGTGATAGTTGAGTGATTTGGGGTGCAGTGTGGGGTGCGGCTCCCCAGTTCCGAGGTAGTCTGTCCCGAGCCGTTGACTCGCCGGGTGATCGTGGGGAAGTCAGGGACACGGTTGCATTGTCCGTCAGACTCGGCAGGAAGCTTCCTGAGGAACAGGCGCTGCAGCTGATGTGAGCTTTCCTGGAAAAGCGTATGTTTTATTTTAAGAAACAAAACCAAAACTACTTCCAGGAGCCGGCGTTTCTCTGACACATCTTGCCCTGGGTGTTGGCAGTGCCATGCGGATTGGTGCAGGAGGGACACAGGGTGTGGTTTAATATTTATGATTTAAGAGCTATAGAAATCCTCCTCAACGAGGAGTTTCGTTTTAGAATGAAGTGGCGGCGGGAGGGGGAGTTTGCTTCATTGAAAAATTATAATTGTAGTCACCTTCCCCTTCCTCCACGTGCAGACTGCAACTACAGATGCCTGTCGGCCTTTCTTACTCTCAGCCCACCTATTTAGGGTTTAGAACATGCCTGTAACTTGGTAGGATTCTGCCCTGAGTTGGAGATCACTTTTTTCAATGCATCTTCAGTAAAATTGAGGTAACCTTTCCTGCTCTTCACACCCCACCGTAAAGCAGAAATTAGCGCAATGGACCCCCAGTCCTGATCGGGGTTTCTGGGTGTTATTGGATAACAAATGAGCATGTTACGTGTGCTTGGGACTCCTCTTTGTGCCCTCCTGTCCCCTGTCACCCGCCCCACACAATGCATTTGGAAGTCATGTCCATGTGATCCTTGTGAATTACCCACAGGATGAACAGGTGTTACGAAGGGCGTTCTCTTTACTCCTGTGTTGAAGTAGCTGTTGATACAGTTAATGCGTCTTTGCGGCCAGTACTGTGTAGATTTGAGAACTCCTAATGGAGTTATTTAATGCACATTAAAGTTGTAAACACGGTTGTCTGTGGCCTCGGAGCTGGCCCGGGCCCTGCCATGAGCCCTCCAATATTCCTTTGAGGACCTCTGTGTTAACATAACTCATGGATATGAGGTGGAATTGCAGAACATGATCAGTTTCTTGGCTTTGCTGGTTTACCCTGATACCTCTCAGGTTGCTACAGTGCTGGTTGGGGTAGAATATTGTCTTTCCAAACACGCACGCACAGGGCCTCTCTCCAGGCTGTGCCATGTATATTCCTCACTCTGAGAGAGGCACAGGGAATGTGTGCAGAGGTGGGGTTGAACGAGAAGTCTTAATCAAGAAGAAATCGAGGGTCAGAGGAGTGAAGGACAGTAAGGCGTTTTAAAAATCTATTTTGAACAAAAAGAATCCAAGCGATGCTATTGTTCCACTACTGGATGGAAATGATAGAATTATCAGTAATACAGAAAAGGCGGATGTGTTCAGTAAATATTTCTGTTCCGTGTTTTGGGGGATTATGTAGTTATCACAGAACTCTTACCAGGCCACTAATATCTCAGAAGATTCAGCAGCTGCTAAAGTTAAACATTTTTAAATCAGCAAGTCCTGATAGTTGTATCCAAGAGTTTTAAAAGAGCTGGCAAAGGAACTCGTTGGACCATTAATGTTAATTTTCGGTAAACCTTGGAACACTGGGGAAGTTTGCCCTTTTTAAATATTGGCACAGGATCACCTGGGTAATTATAGGCCTGTCAGTCTGACATTGATCTTGGGCAAGACACACACAATTAAAGGAGGGTAATGTAATTAATGCCAGTCATGATGGGTTTATGGAAAATAGATCATGTCAATTTAATTGGATATTTTTCTTGTTGAGATTACAAACTTGGTTGATGAGAGTAATAGTGTTGCTATAATGTACTTAGATTTCTGTAAGGCATTTGACTTTGTACTGCATGGCACGCATTAAATGGGCTTACTGTTAGGTCTCAAAATACAATTGTAAATGGAGAATCATCCTTGAATGGTTTTGTTTTGAGTGGGATCCTGCAGGGACTGATTCTTGGCCTTACGCCTATTTAACATTTTTTTTAAATTTAATGATCTGGAAGAAAACGTAAAATCATAAAGTTTGCCGATGTCACACAAATTTGGGAAGTGGTAAATAATGAAGACGGGTCTGAATCAATCTGGATGGTTTAGCAAGCTGGACTCAAGCAAACAGTAAGCGTTTAAATATGGCTAAATGTATACATCTAGGAACAAAGAATGTGGGGCATGCTTTCGGGATGGGGGACCCTATCATGGGAGGCAGTGACTCTGAAAGATTGGGGGGCCGTGGTGGATAATCAGCTGGACATGAACCTGCAGTGTGATGCTGTAGCCAAAAGGGCCAATGTGATCCTTAGATGCATAAACGGGAATCTCAAGTCGGAGTAGAGACGGTTTTTTTCTGTGTGTTTGGCACTGCGGTGGATGCTGCTGGAATACAGCGTCCACTTCTGGTGTCCATGATTCGAGAAGAACGTTGATAAATTTGCAGAGGGTTCAGAGAAGAGCCCCGAGAATGAGTGAAGGATGAGAGAATCTGCCTTCTAGACTTACAGCGCTCAATCTGTTTAGCTAAACAGAGAGCAGGTTTAAGGGGTGACTTGATTAGTCTATTAGTACCTATGTGGAAAACAAATTGGGTTCTTCGGTCTAGCAGAGGAAGGTCTAACACTGGAAGTAAGGCGTACGTTTTTATCAGAGAAGATAAACCGCCATTGGAACAACTTATGGGGAGTGGAGTCTCCACCGCTGCCCATTTTTACGTCAAAATGGGATGTTTATCGAAAAGATCCGCTCTAGGAGTTGTTGTGGGGTCGTTTTATGGCTTGTGTTCTACAGCAGGTGAGACTAGCTGACATCAATGGTCCCTTCCGGCCGTGGATCCAAACAGACTCTCCCCACGGGGTATCGAGGAAAAAGCAGATGAGCAGCTGCCGCTCTGCAGGCTGGAGGGAGGGCCCACCTGTCCGGACGGGGTGCAGTAGCTGGGTTTCTGGGCTCTCCCCACTCAGCCGTTTTGTCTTTGGAAGCGGTGGCATTGATCCCGTTCCTGGGGGGGGGAGCACTGGTTCCCTTGCTGCACCTTCCTAGTGGCCTTGCTCTTTTCCCTCGTTTGGGGGTAGCGTTTGCCAGAGCTGCCCCAGGTTAGCCGTGCTTTAAGGTGCAGGGTTATGGCTACTGCTTCCCTAGAGCTGCTGTGCAGGTGGGCCTGAGCTGGTTGCGGGTTTGCTTTGCAGAGGGAGAAGACAGCTGCTGGAGGGGCTCCTAAATCTCCACATTCGACTCCCCAATATGTGCATCGAAGAGATGGCGACTGGCCGCCGAAGCCTGGTCTACACTGACTACACGGCTGTGTCGCTTGGGGGTGTGGAAAAATTACCTCCCTGCCAGAGAGCTGTAGCTGTGCCAACCTCACCCCTGGTGTCGGAGCGGCTAAGTTGACGGAAGAAGGCTTCTGTCTACCTAGCCACCACCGAGGACAGCAGGTGACCTACACCCTGGGAAAGCGCCGAGGCTATGGAGCTACAGGGGCAGAGCTACAGCACCGTGACTAGGCCGCTGCAGGCCTGGTCGCATAGGCTGACTTAGCCTGCCCAGTAAAAGGAAGGAGTGCAGTCGTGTGTTAAAGCGCGTTCCCCGAGGCCAGCCGAGAGCTGTGGTGGCTCTGATCATTGCACTATATTCGGGACTTTAATTCCACTGTGTTGTCATGGAGCTTGAGGTCTCTGCGCTGCAGGGCGCTGAGATCGGAGACCTCCCATATGCTCCCTGCCTGTCTGTCAGAGATCCCTTCTGAAGTTATTTTTAGAAGGTGATCCTTCCAGCAGTTGCATAATTTACGTTGTAGAGAGGTGCAGGCAGCTCCTGGCTTGTTTTGCTGTTACAGCAGGACTTGGGGGAGGGATCTGGCTGTACTCGGAGTGGCGGCAAACGGGTTTTCATGTTTTGAGCTTCCAGTGCCCGCAGCATGTCCTGGTGCCGCTTAAAAGGTGTTCTACAAGCCTTGGTTATGCTAAGCTCTGATGCTTAGCACAAGGCCTTTTGCTTGGATCTGACTTAACCAGTGCTGCTCGCACGGTTATCTGTAGCACGTACAGGAAGCCACAAGCATTGCAGATGTCGCCGGACCGCCTCCCACAATGCTGCGCTTCGCCTTTGGAAATTGGCCCCAATGATCTGCTTCCCGAAGGCGTGCTGGGCCCCGAGACGCAGGTGCTTTTGGGGTTCAGCAAGAATTTGGTGGGGGATGGAGAAGGGGTTGTGCTCACGCTCCCTGCAGGCATTTCCCAGCCGCTCCCTTGCTGATGTCCCTGTGCCCACTTCTTTACATTAGATTCTCCTTCAGAGTTACATAGGAATTGCCAGACTGGACCAGCCCCGGTGTACATCCTGTCCCTGCCTATGGCCATCTCTGCATGCTTCAGAGGTGGTGCAAGAAATTCTGTGAAGGATAATTATGGAACAACCTGCCCGTAGGGAGGGGATCCCGTGTCCATGGCTGATGTATGCGCTGAACCCTGAGGGCTGTATATGACTTGTGGGGGTTTTTAAATCCTAGGTGATGTAACTAGAGATTCTCCTAAGCCATATGTTGTGTCTCCCAAGATTTGTAGCCTGTGTATGTGTCTGTTTCCGCTTTGGATGAGCGTTGCTGGGAGACAGCAGGTATTGCCATCGTAAGGTCTCCCGGCACGCTGCTGCTTTCTCTCTTGAAATGAGAACCGTTTCTTTTTGCATTTGGGAGGAAAGCCTTCCCACTGCCCGTCGGCCGTATTGCTGGTCTTAGGAAAAGCTGGTTGCAGCCATACAGGGGCACTCTCCGCACCTGAGTGAGGCGTTATCTTGCAGACCGTGGCTGGGAGGCACTGAGCGCTATTGAGAGCAGCAGGAAACAAACCCTGGTGGGAGCTGGCAGTTGTCTTTCTGGTCTGTTTTCCCCTCCCCCCGAATCACAGAGTCAGACTTCCATCTCACCAGCGAGTGACGTGGATAGAAGTTATCTCTGGCCTGTCAGGCTTGGCATTTCCCCCTTTTGATGCCCAGCAGTTCTGTAGCTAGGCATGAGCATTAATCACCGCTGTGTCTGGCTCTGAGTGACCAAGCTGGTTGGTGGACACAAAAGAGAGGCCAAAGGCTGACCCGGGGGTGGACAGGTCCCTCCAGTCTGGAGGTGGGTGGCAGGGAAGCCTGCACCACTGTTGCATGTGCTTAAGAACAGCAATAGTGGGTCAAACCAGTGGTCCATCTAGCCCACTATCCTGTCTTCTGACCATGGCCAGTGCCTGGCCCTTCAGCGGGAATGAACAGAACAGGGCAATTATCAAGTGATCCATCCCCTGTCATCCAGTCCCAGCTTTTGGTAGTCAGGTTTTGGGACAGCCAGAGCATGGGGTTGCATCCCTGATCATCTTGGCTAATAACCATTGATGGACCTATCCTCCATGAACTTACCTTGTTTTTGAACCCGGTTATACTTTTGGCCTTCACACCATCCCCTGGCAATGAGTTCCACAGGTTGACTGTATGAAGAAGTACTTTCTTAAGTTTATTTTAAACCTACTGCCTGTTAACTTCATTGAGTTACCCCAGGTTCTTGTGTTTATGTGAAGGGGTAAATAATACTGCCTTATGCACTTTCTCCACACCATTCATGATTTTATAGACCTCTATCGTATTCCCCATTAGTTGTCTCCTTAAAAAGACTGGGACTATTAGAAACCTCTCCTCATGTTCCATACCCTTGATCGTTTTTGTTGCCCTTCTCTGTACATCTTCCAATTCTAATATTTTCTTTGAGATGGTGTGACCAGATCCGCGCACAGTATTCAAAATGTAGGTGTACCATGGATTTATATAGTGGCATTATGATATTTTCTATCTTCAATGCTATCTTTCCTAATGGTTCCTAACATTGTTGGCGTTTTTCACTGGCACTGCACATTGAGCAGATGTTTACAGAGAACTATCCACAATGACACCAAGATCTTTTTCTTGAGTGGTAACGGCTAATTTTCTTCCCATCATTTTGTATAGATAGGTGGGATGATGTTTTCCAGTGTGCATTCCTTTGTATTTATCAACACTGAATTTCATCTGCTGTCCTGTTGCCCAGTCACCCAGGTTTGTGAGATCCCTTTGTAACTTTCCACAATCTGCTTTGGACTATCTTGAGTAATTTTGTATCATCTGCAAACTTTGCCACCGCCTTGTTTTACACCCTTTTCCAGATCATGTCTGAATATGTTGAAAAGCACTAGTCCGGTACAGATCCTTGGGAGACCCCACTATTTACCCCACTCTCCACTGTGAAAACTGACCATTTATTCCTACCCTTTGGTTCCTATCTTAACTAGTTAGTGAGCCGTGAGCAGACCTTCCTTCTTATTCCATGGCTGTCCGCTTTAGGAGTCTGTGGTGAGGGACCTGGTCTGAAAGTCCAAGTACACGATAGCCACTGGATCACCCTTGCGCACATGCTCCACGACTCCCTGCAGAGAATTCTAATAGATTGGTGAGGCGTGATTTCCCTTTACAAAAGCTGTGTTGATTCCTCCCCAACAAATCGTGTTTGGCTGTGTCTGATAATTCTGTTCTTTATTATATTTTCAACCAGTTTGCCTGGTACTGAAGTTAGGCTTACCAGCCTGTAATTGCCAGGATTGCCTCTGGAGCCTTTTTAAAAAATTGGCGTCACATTAGCTATCCTCCAGTCAACTGATACAAAGGCTGATTTAGGTGGCAGGCTACGTATCACAGTTAGTTCTGTAGTTGTGCAATATCTGTTGTGTGAACGAATAGGCAGCTTCATTCTCTGCTTGTTACTTACCTTTTAACCGGGGTGAGCAAGCTTTTTGGCCTGGGAACCACATCTGTGTATAGAAATTGTATGGCAGGCCATACGGGGCGAGGAGGAAGGGGCAGGGCTGGGCGGGGAGAGCGGCCGTGGTGCGGTACTGCATGGGGCCGGGAGCGATTTGTCAGGGCACTGCTGGGCCCACGTGGTAGGAGAGGGGGGGGGGGGGGAAGAGGTGGGGCTGGGAGGGGAGTTTGTTCCGCAGCTTTTCCGCAGACCACCGGCTGAGCTGGAGGGCCTAATGAAAAGCTCAGCCGGCCATAGTTTGCCCGCCCCTGTTTTACAAATACTCCAAATTGGGGCATCTGTTCTTCCTTACGTGTGCAGGAGTCTTGTGGGGATGTCCCAGAGGGGTGCTCTGGTTTTGATTGAAGAGATGGGGCCAGGTGGGATTTGTCTTTTGTCTTTTTTTTTTTTTTAACAAAGACCTTCTTTCTCCAAAGTGCTCCTGGGCTGTAGAAATAAAATCCAGTGACACAAACCAAAAAAACCCACCAACGTTAAACAGGCTGATTCTTAAAACGCCTAAAAAAAGGGCAGGTGCCACGGCGGCGCACGCCGTCTAGTGCCACGGCGGCGCACGCCGTCTAGTGCCCGAATGGCCTGGCACGCGTTGCTGTTGCATCAGTTGCAAAGCCCAGTGCTTGTCTAACCGGAATTGCCATGTTGGATCAGACCAGCCTTGCCTCTGGTTCACCGTCCGTCCGTGGCTAGTGACAGATGCTACAGGGATTCTTCTGAAATAGACAGGAGAAGAATAAGCAGCCCATGGAGGAAGTTTTCTCTCATCCCCCTGGCTGTTGGTGGCTTCGTTATGCCCTGACACATGAGGCTTTATAGATCACAGGATGAGCTGATCTGACCTAGGTTTAGGTTGCGTAACGCTTCACATTACAGAAGATTCTTCCAGAAGTTCTCGCACCTCCACTATTTGCAGCCGGCCTGCGGTATTCAGCGGGCGAAGCCTCCTGGGGCTAGAAAAGTGCCTTTTCTTTCTCCAGTCAAATTCTGTTCAGCTTTGGCTGAGATGCAAACTGTTAAAAATCACCCTTTCCTCCCTTCCTTGGGACGGTCTTGTCCAGCGATTCTGGCAGCCTGCCCTCTGGCTGGGCTCACCTGGCGGCTGCAGCGGCATGTTGGTGCTTTGGGAATGCCGGGCGGAGTTGCCAGAGCAGCTGGGTTTTTTGGGGGGAGGGAGCTGAGCCCCGTAGCCTCTCTCCCCCCTTCCCCAGACTCAGCACATGGCACCAGTAGCTAATGTACACATGAGGGCGCACACCCCAGGGACGTGCTGTGGAGTAAGGGCTCCCCAAAGCCCTGGGCGATTGGGGTAAAGGATGGTCTCACTGTTAAATGTCTGGTTTTAAAAAAAATCTTGTTAGACTTTAAGATGCTTAAACTGCTGGCCTTTTCAAAGGAGCCTATGGGAGTTGGGTGCTCAAGGTGCCTAACTCCTTTGGAATTCAGTGGGCTAAGAGCACCTATCTACCTTTTGGGCTCCTTTTGAAAAGCCCAGTCCCATCACTGTCAGAATAGTTTGCAAGGAGCTGCGTGGCAATGTGCCATTATCTAGTTGGGCTGTCTGTTGCGGTACCAGGTGTCGGCCAGCCTCGCGGATTGATTCAGCCTTTCAGAAAGCCATTGTGGGCTGATGGTGGAAGGAGAGGTCAGGCTGGCGAAAGCTCGGTTTGGATTTCCACAGGCAGGTAATAACCATCTCTCCTAGCCTGGGCGAAATACTTGACAATTCCAGAGCGAGATTCATCGTCCAAGCACGTTGCAAACGCTAATTAGCCTGAGATCAGTTGTATTGCTGCATCGTCGCTGATGCCCGGGTCTGTGGCTGTCGTCGCACAGACAGTTGAAAGGCATTCATTAACCTAAAAGCCTTTGTGGACTTCCCTACGTGTGATGTCTGCCTGGGACTACGCTACTTTACGCTCAAACCATTCAGGAACGCTCAAGCAGTTTTTGTGCTGAATTCTCACCCAGTCAGCCCACTGGAAGGTCCAGCTAGCAATCGGCAAGATCCGGAAGTGGTAGGCTCTACTGTGATGTGAAATTCCCCAGCAGCAAGACAGCAGGGGTAGCAGATAGCACTGTGGGCTGGGGCTTGAGACCTGAGCTCTGTTCCCTGTTCTGGGACCTTGGGCAAAATCAGTTCCTCTCTCTGGCCCTTAGTGTCCCTTTCTGTCCTTTGTCTCGCCTGTGTAGACTGTAAGGCCCTCAGGGCAGGGACCCTCTCAGTAAGTATTGTACAGCACCCAGCACAGTGGGGGCCCCTGCTCCATTCTGGCCCTCCAGTCTCTGGGAAGACCAGTTATAAATAGCAGGCATTGCCCACGGACGTCTGCAAAGGAATTGTGGCTTTGAGATCGAATGCCCCCATTTAGTGCTGCTGGAGCTGACCGCATTTGGTGTGGATGATAGGGCTCCTGAAAAGCTGCATTTCTGCCCCGCCCGTGCCAAGGAGCTGTCTTGCTTGCAGAAGTCTCCTGACTTCATAAATGCAGTTGCTTTACTTGGGTTCTTCCTTGTCCCCCAGCACCTGTCCCCAGTTTAGCTGGGAGGCAGTTGGTGTGGGCTTCTATCTGAGGTGACCTTCTCCGTAAAGACTGCACGCTCCACCCCGTCCTCACCATGCGAGCTGCCCTATCAATGCCTGCAGTGCACCAGGTTTGGGCTGGGCAGGTTTCTGCAGGGCTGGCTTGGGTGGAGTCTGCATCCTGTGGCATTTTTGCTGTGCTGGTTTTTTCTTTTTCTCCCTGCTCACGCTGTAGCGTAATGGAGCTAGACAAAGTACAGTGCAGCAAATTTTCCTGGGGGTGGTTTCTAGCTTCCTCCGTGCATACGATAAATGCACAGAGAGGATAATGGGAAAGAGTGATTTAGACCTGGGTTTGATTTTGGAATTAACGAGCGGCTCTGTTAACAGGCCGTTTTCATACCAAAGTAAAGACCTACTTACTAGTGATGCGGAGACTGAACAGACCAGCACAGCAGCCTTTGAGTGTCCAGGAATCAGCCGTGCGTATTCGTGGAGTCAATGCTGAGAGGGACACTAGAGCCTGGACCACATTAGGCTTAGGTGACATGATGCTAAACCGCTGGTGATTCGTGCTGCCCTACGTGCGCTAGCACTCCTACCCAGAGCAACCGGGTGGGCAAAGTACAAAAAAAAAAGTTGAGTGCAGATGCATCCAGGCCGGTGATCCCTGTCAAGCTCGTGTTGCGTGGGTGTGGGCAGAAAGCATCTCACTGGAATGCGTGCTTCAAAAAGCATTGCATTACATAGTACACCACGGGCATCTGGTTTTAAAAAGAAGTGTTAATTTCTGCTGAAACCTTGGTAATAAGCCGACTAACCCAGCCCCGGCGAGCAACTCAGTAAAATACCCGGCACAAGCACCCTTTCCTGGTGGCACATTGGCACTGCCTGGTTGAATTAGATGTAGTCTGTCTCCTCCAGTACCCTGATGCTTTGGAGGATGGTGCAGTGTGGAGTTGCTTATGCTCCAGCAGTTGCTTATCCCTGTAGCGGCTCTGCAGGCTTCTCGGCTGCTGCATGTGAGTGTAGATAATCATGATACGCAACGGCCGGCTGGGTCACGCTCCTTCTGTGTTCATGTTTGTCGGGAAGGGGCTCTCTGTAATCTACATATGTCTTGCCTGTGCCGCTGGCTCCTTTTGGCAATTTACACCCTCGTCTGTATCGCTGTCCTGTGTATTTTCTCCACGTAGCTCTTGATGGAGCCGAGAGCTCAAAACTCTCTCACTGCAAGACCATGCTTGGCACGTTCCATTTTCAAAGCGCTCCACAAAGGTCTTTCCTCCCAGCACCTCCGTACGGGGAGGGAGTAGTATTCCCGTCTTGCAGATGAGGACGGGTTTAAATGGCAGTTCTCAAGGCAGCTAGAATGACAATAGCCGTGTTCCTGACTCCTGGTGCTGTTCTCCTTCCTGGAGACTGCCTCCCTCTCCTGGCGGTGTCGTCAGCTGAGGGTGCTGTTGGGCATCCATGGGGGACGCACCTATGAAATCGGTGGGCCGGATTTGTCTCGGGGTGTCCCGTTGAGTTCTAGGCACAGGATTGCAGCGTGGGGGGGAGCCGACGGCTAGGGTAGGGCCAGATGGATTACATTTGGTACAGTGGCAGCAGGAAGGGGGGACACGCGCTAACTATGTAAATTGAAGACCCCGTGTGCCATAGAACTAATGGAATGCGTTAGCGGCTTGATTTTTTCAGAGGGGCAGAAGGCTTGCCGCTACCGTTGGAAGTCAACGGGAGCTCCAGATCTGTCCAAGCAGAGAAACCCAGGGCCTGGTTTATCTCTAGGTGCTGTCTGAAGCTATATTTAGCTGGTGACATCTGTGGGCGTGGAGTGGAGAATCTCCGGGGCTGTTTGAAAGAATTCCCCTTCCTACGCGAAGAGGAAAGTTAATGGTGAGCATGACTCCATCGGGCAGATACTTGGGCTGTGAGCTCCACTTTGGCATCGCTGACGGGGGCTGAGTGCCAGCTAGCCAAGAGGATTCCAGAAATGGAGAGCTGCTGTCTCCTTGATGTCAACTCCCCGTGCGGGAGCCCTTCGAAGGGGAATCGACAGGGGAAACGCTGCTTTGCTGCTGCTTAGTCTGGCTTATTGGCACTTCACTGTCTACATGTCGGCACCCTGGCCCTGCGCAAGACGACGCTGGGGATTTCAGGCTGGAAAAGGGACTGTTTAGATGGCCTGGTCTGAGCCACTGCGTGTACCGCAGGCTGGCTCGGAGGAGCAGGGAGCTTCCGGGGGTACCCAGACGGGGCGTTCTGTGATGCAGACCTCTGGGCTGGTCCCTGGAACGGATGGTGCTGAGCGCACGGTACCTTTTGGCGTCCCCTCACTGAGTGGAGGATGGTTTCCGGGGAATTGGAGGAGAGGGGGGTGTCTGCTGCTGTCTTGTTGCAGTGCAGGGTTGCTGTTTGCAGTGGCTGGTTCATAGCTGTTCTGCGTGGCCGGCCTGCCTGCCTGCGAGGCCTGCTGAATGGGGACGTTTCTCGGGAGCTTGCAGGCTGGTAAAACTCGGTTACAGGGTTGCCTTTGTTTTCACCTGTGGCTCTTTGCAGTGTGCTGATCCGCCTGTGGTCCGGACAGGTGGGGAGAAGTATTGGCAGGGGGTATTTGAAGTGTGTCCGCAGCGAAGCGTGCGCACGTGCTTCGTAACCTTTTAAAACAACATCGGTGAGTGGGAGCGTGCTACAGGAAAAAATAACCTCCCGTGAGGGAAACGGGCATCAAACTTCCAGGAGTCTATTTACTTTTTTTTTTTAATGTGCTTATAATGTCTCTCAAGCTACGTAACGTGGTTGTAAGAAAGTGTGACGTCCTGTCTGTGACCCGTCCTGTTTTTAAAAGCCACCTTCTCTGAACGAATTGAACCAGTTCGCATCAAACCTCGTAAAACAATTTCACAACTGAAATGCCAGCCAGATGTTACTATGGCCGCTTTCCTCGGGTGTTGGATGGTTTTCAGACCATTTACAGAACGTTCGTAGAGAACTGAGTCACTAGCCTTCCTCTGGGCAGAGGAGCTGGTGCCCGGGAGGAAAGGCAGATACAATTCTAAGGACTTAGCGGGGGGGAAAGGATCGATGGTGAACGTTGTGGGCCCGGCACCTCTTAAAGATGGGGGGGCCTGAGCTAAAATGGAGCTGGAGTATATTTCTGGAATAGCGATGGAAAATCTGCTGTGGGGTCAGTGGCACAGAGAGAATCTGGAACTGTAAAACCTCAGCCCGGTGCCGTTCTAGGACCATCTAGCAATCGTATTACCCGCTTCCATCCTGCCCCTGGCCCAGGGAGCCACTCCACCAGGAATACCCCCCCGGAGCTGTTGCTCAAGGCGGTCGTGCAGCAATCCTGCCCAGTGGGGCGGCTGTTTTGAAACTGGCTTGGAGCCCTGCGATCCGGCTCATCCGGGGCGGCGGATTCCCTCCGCCCGCCTACTGTCGGCAGGGGTGGAAGTGAAGAGGAGGGCTGGTGGAGGTGGCCCTTGGTTTGGCAGCTGGAGGAACAGCCCGGGCGGCTCCCTTGGCGTGTGGCTGTGCCCGGCATTAAGACCAAGGGGGGCGGTCTGTCTCCAGTTGCTCTCTGGCTGGCAAAGGGGGCTCGCACAGCTGCTGCCCTTTG
Organism: Emydura macquarii macquarii; assembly: GCF_026122565.2. Lineage (NCBI taxonomy): Eukaryota > Metazoa > Chordata > Testudines > Chelidae > Emydura > Emydura macquarii. Next base: position 2,096,251 of record NW_027132905.1, on the reverse strand, counting down.
CGGGGACTGTGCCAAGAGCCGAGCCGAGCGCGCACGCTGCACGCTTGGCGGCAGAGGCCATGTGTCCCTCATTCCAAGAGCTCCTCCATCCCCACTTCCTTGGGGAAAGCCGAGCTCATCCAGACGTGCGGGTGCCCGGCTATTTGGGGGCAGGCTTGTTTCGCCGCCGAGGCAGCGGATTACGTTTGCAGGGCGCTGTACAGAACAGGAACTCAGCCGCCCCTCCTGCGAAGAGCTGGTCCAAGTTGTGGCAAGCTGGCAGTCCTGCTCCGTGTGGGAGGGGCTGTGCGCTGAGGACAGGTCTATGGGGCTCACCCCGGGCACAGGCACTGTCATGCCGGAGAATTCTGCCTGCCTGCGACCCGGCCAGGGGTGTCGGGTGCCGTCCTGCAGTGTAGCTGGATCAAACCACAGCGTGGTTGCGGCTGCTAACCATGCGAGGAGGCTTTCTAGCTGCAGTCTGGGCTGTGAAGGGCTTTGCAGTTGGATTATAAAACCTGGCCTAACCCTGTGTCTACTTCAGGATCAAGCACATGCAGAGAGATGCTACAGTCTGATGGGCTGCCTTAGCTCCATTCTGCAGCTCCTTGACGGGCCTTCGTGTGGATGCGTCAAACGCCGCAGATGGGAAGCGAGGGCTGGGTCTGCACCCGACACTGCTGCTGGCATAGCTGTGTGTGATCCGGGACCAGCGTCCCTAGCATGGGTCCAGCTGTACGGACAAACCTTGCACCCCGTACCGGCACATAGCTTGTTTCATTTGGGAGGGGGCAGGTTTGTTATAGCAGTACACAGCCGGTATCGTTGTGTCCACACTGGCGCCGTGCAGTGCTGGGGTACCCGACTGATACTCTGGTACTAGTGCAGCGCTCCAAATTCAGTCGCCGTCGTTTCTTCGCTCCCTGTTCTGTTGGTTGTCAGCCCTGCCATGCTGGGTTTGATTCTGCCTTGTTGCCGGCCCGGGCATTTGCTCTGTCCTATCTGTTGAAGGTGTGTGCGTCTTTACTAGCTTTTGGGTGGGAAGGAGAGGGGCCTTCGTTCCTCCGTGTTAACGTGAAGGGCCCTGCCTGACCACTGTGCAGTATTGCCCCTGCCTTTGGTGTGTGTGTTCACACCGCCTGTGTTTAAATTCCCTCCCCCAAATTCCCAGCTGCCCTGTCACACCGTCTGCGTGTGAATTCAGGGGAGACCCCCCCCCGGCTGCAAGTGGCATGGGTTAGTATCCCCTGTTGCTTTCCCACCTCTCGCTTGGGCTGAGCAGGTGGGGGCAGGGCTGGCTGACTGAGCCCAACTCGTGCAGGGCAGGGGTAGATCCCTCGGTGTGTTGTAAAGCTGCAGAGGTGGAGGACGGTATGCCGGCCTGGAGGAAACACCGGCTCTCGGCTGGAGTTCAACTTTCCCTGCCTCCGGGGCTGGGTGATCAGAGCAGAGACGCTATCCACTCGCCAGGTTAGGGAAGGGTGGGTTGTGCTGGCAATTGGGCCATGGTCTGCGGCCTCCGTGATCGTGGGGGCGCCGGTGCCTTCTAAATTCTTTGTGGCCCAGAATCTGTAGATGTAGAAACGGTTCCTGTCGTCCTGCCAGTGGTGAAATGGGGCCGCCTCCTTTGGGTGCCTGGGGTGGTTCGAGTTGGTCAAAGGTTGGATTCAGGAGCGAATAGTTAGAGAGAAACTCCACTCGGCCAATCCAGCAGAGAGCAGGCGAGCTCCTTCCAGAGCCACGTTCTGGGGCAGATCAGTCCGGAACGGCCCAGCCGTCCTGCCTCTCCTGTTTATTGCACTTCCTCCCGGGGTCTCCTCGGATGGTCCCTGCTTCCTCCAGGGGAGTGTTGGCTGCTTCCAGAGGTGGCCACATAGGGTAGGTCTGTGCTGGGAACTGGGCTTGTGGACTCCGTGTTTGAGTGTCTGTCTGCCCTGCCCTGTTAACCTGGCTCACAGCGGCTGGATCCGATCTCCCAGCTGGGCTAACGCGTCGGCGCTGCGCTCTGCAGGCTTTCTGACTCCGCACTGCAAAATGACAGGGCTTGGGCATGGCAGAACCCGGGCTCTGACCCACCCCGTAGCAGGGTCCTAGGACCTGGCGGTTGCTGACCGGTGTGTGTCTGGGAAGGGGGCGTTGGGCTCTGTGTGTAGTGTAGACGTGCCCATCCAGCCCTTAGAACGGCACACTGTGGGGAAGAGGAGGGTCATTGGTAAGAGCTGAGAGGGACTCCGGCCAGGCAGGGAGAGAACTCAGCTGGTGCCAACCCGTGCCTGCTGTCCCCGCTGTCCATCGCGGCTCACGCTATAGCAACCTGGTGTGTTGTATCTTAATGCCTCTGTTTACTTTCACAGAACATGCAACTCCAGCCAAGGTGGTGAGGGCCGCAAACCCCAGGCAGCGGAAAGGAAGCAAGGTACGTCCGCCTCTGGGCGCCAGCTGCTCCTTGTTTGCATTGCTGTAGCAGCTAGAGACACCGCCAAGATTGGTCCCAGGGTGCTGGGTGCTGTACGTACACATGGAGGGAGACAGTCCCTGCCCCCCAAGAGCTTAGTCTAAACAGACAAGACAGGAAAAGCATTGGAGGGGAAGTGATTTGCCCCAGGTCACCGACAGCTGGGACTAGAACCCAGGTCTCCTGACTTCCAGGCTACTGCTCTGTCCACTAGATCACGCTGCCTCCCCGGCCACTTCAGGCAGTAGTTTTGTTCGAGCTCGGCTCTCTGAATAGCGCCTGCATTTCCACTCCATAGCCGCCGGGGACGACTCATCACCCGCGCGCCCTGCAGCTCTGCACAGCCTCCAGTGATGGGGGGTGGCCGGAAACGTCAGAGGGCCTCCGGCAGCGCATGGCAGTGCCCAATTGTGGGCTGCGCCGTTGCCGCAGGGGGCACCTTTGTCCCAGCCTGCTGGGCGCTTGCCTAGCAGCAGTCGTCAGAGCATCTCACAGGGCTCTACCACAGCTGAGCTGCTCAGCACCCCGAGACACGGGTTGTGCCGAGTTGCTCCGGTGACCGGCACAACTTAAATTTGTGATCGATTTTACAGCTGGATAAACTGAGGCACTGACGTGCCCAGTGCTGTGTAGTAGGGCGTGGGAACCCAGACATCCTGGTTCCCAGTCCGCTATTCTAGCCTCATGCCCCCAGTTTGATCCCTAGAACAGCATTGATGGTCCCGGGCGCTGCCTGTCATTCAGGACATCCGACGCCCTCTGTAGCAAATGCCCAGCTGGGATGCTGTTTAAAACATGGTAGTTCCTCACCGCAGTTGCAACGTAGACAGCAGAGGTTTTTTCAGGGGTACATCAGCTCATCCAGCTCTTTGCCTAGTTTTATAACCGGCTACGTAAAAAGCACCAGCGAAGTCAATACAAACTAGATTTTCATAGGGACAATGACTTGTTTATACGGCTCTGGGCTATGCTCTGAAATGTAAGTATAATATTGATGTTCGGATTGATTGTTTTTTATAATTATAGGATAGAAGTGAGAGCACGCAGTTTTTCAGCACTAGGGTGCTGTGAGACTTCTGTATTTTTGTATCTGATTTTGTAAACAAGTAGTTTTTAAGTGAGGTGAGACCTGGGGGTCCGCAAGACAAATCACACTCCTGAAAGCGATGACCCAGATCTGAAACAGCAAACAGCTGCTTCAGTTCTGTCTCAGGGAGGAATCTCGCATGTACCTGTGAGCTAGGGTTTTCCTCCTTCCACAGCCCTTAGCTAGCATGTTCGAAATCCGCCCCCGCACTCCCAGTGGGCTCTGAATTGCAATAGCAGCGAGAGGCACAGCCGAGATTGGACCCAGCGTGCTGGGTGCTGTACGTACACGTGTGGGGAGACTGGCCCTGCTCCCGAGAGTTTATAGTCTAAACAGACGAGACAGGCAAAGCAGTTGTTGAGGTGAATGGTGTGGTGAAAGGGGAGCTGGACCACACCGCTTGGCTCTCATTTTCAACCAACCCGCCAGTAGAAATTCTCTGCTGGGGAAGAACACAGAAAACTGCCCTGCAAGCAAACAGCTGTTTGTGTAACGTCCTCTGCGACTCTCCCTGAGGACTAAAAGATCATTGACAAAGGCACTTCTGTGCTGGCCCCGGAGCGTGTTCTGCTGGTCCTCTTTCCTGAGCATTTATGTTCCTCCCCTGCTTGTTTGCGAAGCGACATCTGTGCCCTGCCCTTCCTCCCCTGCGAACACCTCTTGGTCTCAAGGAATCGGGTTTGAAAACTAGATGAAGTGGAGACACCAATAAATCACATAACTGGCCTGCAAACCAAACCGCTTCCCTGGTAAGCTCCAGCCCTACAAGGGAAGGCGCATGAATGGGGTGTTGTGCCTGGCCTTGGAGGCTGCTCTCAGTGGATTGAATTGAAACCAGATGCCGGTTCTTGCCATCAGTGGAGCACCGAGCTCGGTGCTGCTGCTGGTGTAATTGCAGTACTTCCATGAACAGCACAATTGCCATCAAGTGAGCCCTGCAGCCATCCGCCGCCAGGTGGCGCGAGCTTGTAGAATTAATTTTCAAGTCAATTCGGCAGCCCAGCTAGATTAACAGCACAGAAGGCCCCGGTGCTCTTCCTGCTCCTGTTTAAAGGGAAACAGGGCCATGCTGAAACCCTTGCTGTTGTGATCTGATCTCCCCACGGACAGCACCAGGATTATGTAGTTCATTTCCAGACACCTTATTTAAACAGACAAACAAAAAAAGTCTGCCGTGCGGAAATAGAGGGGATTTAGGGGCTGACAATGAAATTGCTTAGGGGTTTGCAGAGACTGAAAAGATTGGAGTGGGTTAGCGTAGGGAAGAGACGATCATTCCATACCCCCTCTTCACAGCCCTCACCGCTGTGTCGGCAGCTCCTGTTTATGTCTTTGTCACATGGCTCGTCTGGGTGAGCTGTCAGCCGTAGGGCTTGAACCTCACGCTGGTGGCTCTGAACACAGGACCCCATCTACTGTCTGAGCTAAAAGACCCAGACCCGTTAGCTGTCACAGGCTCATCTATCTGTCTGTGGCCAGCTAGCACTAGGAAAGTACAGAGCACAGCCCAGAGTCGGTCTGGGTTGCATTTTCCCACCATGCAAGAATAAGGGGATATTCGATTAAACTGAGGGCAGCACATTGAAAACCACCGGGCAGTATTGTTTTACACCATGTATAACTAGCCTGTGAAACTCGCTGCCCAAGAGGTCAAGCACTTAATAGGGTTTTTAAAAGGGTGACACTTCACATGGATGACACTGATCCACAGTTATTAGACAGGATTATAAGGGTTCTAAACCCTGAGGCTGCAGGCCATAAACCAACTTCTGATTCCCCTGGGGTAGGCAGCAACTTTCCCCTTTAGGCCTGTTGTTCTGTAGTTGTCCACGCGGAAGTTTCTTGTGTCTTTCTCTGAAACATCTGGTACTGGATGCTGTCACCTGGGGTGAGAGGCTGTTGATCCGATCCTCTAGTGCGGGCCTTGTCTTCAGGAGGGATATTGGCCTATTGAATACCAGGAAGCTGCCGTTCGGAACCAGCGCTTGAGTTTACTGTACTAACGAGATCTCTCTCTCGCTCTCTCTCTTTTTTGTTTTGAATCAAGGTCGGAGACTTTGGTGATGCCACGAACTGGCCCACCCCTGGAGAAATAGCCCACAAGAGCGTCCAGGTAAGAAGCTCAACCCTGAGAACAAAACGCTCTCCTGCACAGCAGCTTCTGAACTTTCACTGGTGAATGGGTGATGTCCCCTCTTCTCTCTGAAGGCACAGAGCTCTAGAAAACTTGACTGCTCAAGATGCCCTGTGCGCTTTTCCTCTGGAAGCGAGGTCTCCGGAGGGCATTTGTCCAAAAAACAGCTGAAATAGACACTGTCAGCTGAAAACATCCCTTATCCCGTTTTGGTACCTATGTAACCAGTAACGTCACAGATCAGGGTTTGGAGATGTTATCTGATGCCTGCTAGTTGATGGACTAATTCTTCTAGCCAGAGTGGAAGGAGCTAGGCTGCTGCTCCCTGGAATGCAAGGAATAAACGGATGTGTCCTGTTTGTATGTCTTCCTTAGCTGTACTTCGCCTCTGTGCAGATTCTGATGCCTTTAAACTACGTTTGTGGGAGTTGCTTTTGTCTGTGTTCCCTTTGCTTTTCTTTTTCTCATAGCAGGGCAGCGTATATTTCCCTGGGCTGTTTTCAGCATCTGTTTCCCTCTTTGCTTTCTCACTCTTGCTCTTTTCTCTACCACCTGCTCCATAATCCTCCTGCTGCTGCTTTTCTTCCCTTCAATCTCCCATTCCCCGCGGCTTCAAGTCTCTGTGTACTCTGCTTACCTTTAATATGTCCCCTCAACCTCCCTCATACACCCTCTGGTTCGCTGGTCTTGACAAATTCTGCAGCCTTCCGGAGAACTAAACATACTAAAAGGCCATGCTGCCCCAGGCAGCACTCAGCCAACCTCCTCACCGGCTGTTGCTTAGTTTCCTACCATGGCGATGCTTCTGGACCCTGCTTGGGGGAGGGTCCATTTGTAGCCTCCTGCCGGTAGGTGCCTGAGTTTGAAGTCCCCTCTGGTTGCTGGGAAGGTGACGTGATTTTCTCTATTTATTTAATTTAGCCTCCTTTCTTATAAAGGCCCTTTACCTGGTGAAGAGCTCCAGGGCATGCCTCAGCTGCTCATTGCTTTTCCCAGCAGCAGAGACATGAAATTGGACTGTTTAGCACTGAGTTTCCAGTTGTTGCCATGAAATTGACCAAGCACGTGTTAATTTCAGGCTGGGGTTGTTGAGCTGGGGGCAGCAGAGGTGCTGAGGCTGTGCGCCCACTCACCAAGATGGCATTGACTCAGCTTTGTTAGACTGATGTTCAGAGGTGATCCTTGCAACCGTGAGAACTAGCAGCTCCTCTTAAAATTGAAGAAGTAAACCGGAGCTTCTGCCGGTCTTGTTTCACTTACCTGCCTAGTGGGTTTTGTGGTACAGTTCTGGAGGTCTGTGTTTGGGTTGGAAGAGCAGAGGACTAGATACATTAGACATCTGTTCCTGTCAGCATTGCAAACAGAACACCAGCCCCTGGGTGTGGTGCTGAGGTTGGGTACAGGATTGCTGTCATGCCGGTCAATTTTGAGACTGGACTTGGATTGTCCCTTTTTAAAAAAAAAAAAAAAAAAGAAGCTGAAGGGGCGGTTTAAGCACTCAGTGAGGGACATTCTGTGCAGAGCTTCCACTCGCGTGTGTGGGTTGGACGCGCTTTCATCTACCCGCTGAGCAGACTCTTTGCTGTTCAGGATACCATAGATCAGCACAGTTCTTGTACCCTTTGGGCCTGGAGGGGCGAGTGCCGCTTTCTGAGCCCGCCCCGAACTCCTTGTGGTTCAGAACGTACCAGGTTCCTGCAGCCTTCTCAGGCCGAGGGAGGAACGAAGCCAGGGGCCCTCCGCTGGGGTGGCTGTTCTGATGTTGGTGTCACAACATGCTGCTGAAGTGGAGGTGAGATGGTCTCTCTCCTCTGGCCCACATCCCAGCTCCTCTTTCAGCCTGGAGTTCCTCCCCTTCCCTGGCTCCCCAGCTCTGCGCAATCGTCATCAAGAACGAACCCTGGAGGTGAAACGGTTTCGTTCTCTTCCTATGTTCCTCTGCCCGCCACTCTCAGAAACAGATGGAGACGGCGACCTTTGCGAGGTCCGGTTGTGAGCTGCCTTACCCAGCTCCCCCTGTGGCGTGTCAGCACGTTACCCCCTTTGCTGGGAGAAGGGCCCGACCAGAGCTCCCTGCAAAGCTCATGTCTAGTCCCGCAGCTTCCCGCATGCCGGGAAGGCTCTCAGCCCATAAGGTTGCACCCTTGTCCCTGCCGTACATGCCATGAGCAGGCTGTAATCCGTGTACGTTCTCCCTGTGTTAGCCCGTGCTGGACGATGCATTGGGTGGCAGAGCCCCTCTACGCACCGCTCGTCTTCGCGGCAGGAGGCCCGTCAGGGAATCTCAGCCCGGATTGTTCATCAGTGTGTTGTGTTTTTCCCCCTCTAAGGAGGTGTTGTGTGTCTGTCTGGGCTGGAGCGCAGGCCATGGCCCTACGGGCGCTGCCTCTCTCCTTCTGTAGCGTGGGGAGCTCCAGTGGAGCGACTCCTGGGCGTGCGGGGCAGCGGCTGAGGAGGCAGCCAGGAATAGTTTGCTGTGGTCCCGGGTGCAGAGGATTTCCTTTTAGGGATTCCCTGCTATTCTGGGACTGAGAGGCTGGATCCCGTTCTAAAACCTGGCCGCCCCGCGTCGGGCCGGGCCGGGCAGTGAGCAGGCTCTCCGGTGGCAGGAGTAGAGTTACCAAGGGGTTGCCGGTGAAAGCAGAGAGCAGCAGAACAGCCTGCGGGTTGGTGCCCGCTGGCACTCGGGGGGAGGGGAGGGACGGGCCTGGCCCCACACGGCTGCAGCCGAGATGCAGGAGCTGGCAAAGCCCTTCTATTTTTGGACCCTTTCCTTTTCAGCATTCGATTCCCAGCCGTGACACAGCTGCTGCCCGTCAGTACCCGCTGCTGCCTCTCCTCGCCTCTCCCCCCATGGTGAGAACCCAGGCTCTTTATCAGGCCCAGCATCCCAATGCAGCAGAAGGCCCCTGAGCATCCCTTTCTGTAACCTCCCTGTACGTAGGACGCCTCGCCCCGCTGTCGCTCCCCCGTGGGGATGCGGGTGCTGAGCTTGTGTCCGGGCCGTGCCCAAGCGGCGATGGAGCATGGCAAAGCCGGCTCCGACTTGGCTCCAAGCCCTCGTTAGCGGAGGTGCTCTTCACCGGGAACCGATGTCTGCACGGGGTGAGGTGCTGTGCTCCTGTCTCCAGGCTAGTGACTCTCCTGCCGGCTTCCCTGCTGGGGGATGGAGGGGCACGGCCCGGGCAGTGGGATCCGACCAGCTCTGTGTCGCCTGTACCGCGCCAGCTGCCCTTCGCCTCAGCTGCCTGACTCTTGTCTCCAGCAGGTGCCCAAGCCACAGACCCTCCGCAAGCCGCCCGGCAAGAAAGACATGAAAGAGCAGGAGAAAGGGGACGTGAGCGACGGCAAAGAGAACCTGAAAAGCAAATCGGACGAGTCCGGGGAGGAGAAGAACGGCGACGACGAGAACCAAAAGTTGGCCCAGAAGAAGAAAGGTGAGAATGGAGGCGGGGTGGGTAAGATGTGGGTGAGATGCCGGGAGGGGGCAGCCAGAAGATGGGGGGAGTTTTGTACTGGCTGAACCAGCTTCCGTGAGCTCGTGACCTTTGATGCCGCGCTGACCTGGCCGTCGCCGTTCGTGCTCTGGGCTGCTGCGTCCGAAACCCGTTCGCAAGCTGGTGCGGACGCGGGCAGTGGCGGGTGCTACGTGGAGAAGTCGCGCTCTTTCGCCACCTGCCCTGGCTGCCGGTGGAATTCCAGGTGTTGCGCTTTCGGCCTGGCACGTGCCAACCGGAGCCTCTCCCTCTATCTCAGCTGAGTTGAGTGCGGTGCCAGGCCTGGCTCAGTTGCTTGCAGGGCGTCTCCTGAGTGTTCCTCTGCTCTGGGATCCGTTCCCCCTGCTCTGCTGGATCCAAAATAGTCCAGCTCTGCTGATTTCCAAGGGAAGGGTCTCCTCTTTTCTAGAGCCTCTGGGAGGAGGGTGGTCGCTAGTTTCTGCTGGCGAGAAGGGTCTGCTGTTGGATGTCCTGGGATGTCAGGCACATGGGACCAGGTGTGGGCGCCACCGTAGCAAGAGAATGGGTAGTGACGAAAGGGAGTGAGGCTTTGTCCCTGGATCTGAGAGGGCAGCCAGTTCCAGGCCGGGAATCCATGCATCTGCCACCTTTGTCCTCTGGGAGTCTTGGGGTCCCGGTTTGCTGTCCTGTCCCGTCTCCGAGTAGCTGGGATCGCAGAGAGTCAGGGTATAGCTACTCTTACTCTTCTACAGTACTCAGCGTAGACGCTGCCTATGCCGACTTCAGAGGTCCCACCGGCGTAGTTAATCCACCTCCCCGGGAGATGGTAGCGAGGCAGCGGAAGAGTTCTTCCATCCCGCTAGCCCCATCTGCATGGGTGTCAGGTCACCATGGCGGTCTCTTTCCGGCGTGGATTTTTCACACCCCTGAGAGACGTAGCTATGCTCATGTGAGTTCCCAGTGTAGACCGACTCTCAGCTGGCTGCTGGCACAGTCTCCACGAGACTGCAGAGAGGGGGGCAGACAGGCCTGGCAGCTCTGATAAAAGCAGATCACAAAAATCAGCAGAACTAGGAAACCAGGAGCCCTGAGAGTCTCACCACCCCCCCCCCCCCCCCCCCCGGCCCCCCCATCACGTGGTACGTCCGGTGCTGCAGCAGAGAGACCCTGGGATCTGAGCTTTCCATGGTGAGTTCGGGGAAGACCACAGCCTGCCTCTGGGTGGACGAATTGTCGCCATTCGTCACCTTTCCGGGGGCAGTGGCTGGCTGTGCCTTGGGAGACGGCAGTTGCATTCCACCGAAGGAAGGGGCTTTCCTGGGGGAAGCCTGTGTAGATCCCAGGGCGCAGCAGGAAGTCCATCCCGGCGCACCGGGGCAGGAATGGTTTTCCTCTCGCTTGTGCTTTTGACGTTCCCCAGGTCAGGTCCAGGTTCCATCAGTGACTCGGGGGCCATGTGTATGAGCCGAACGCAAGGGGCAGAAAGTTCTTGAGTCCAGTGATCTCCACAAACCTCGGCCCGGGGTTCTAGCAGCAGCAGCCTGGGTTACTCTGGCCCGGAGCTCCCCAGAGCGGCAGAGGAAGGGGAGCAGCATTGATCGCCTGGAGGGGAGCCGCACCCAGCCCTCAAGCTCCGTTTCTGGGGCTGTTTGCAGGGCAGCCCCACGGAGTGGCCCTGTGTCAAAGGCTCAGGCACTTCCTGGCCCGGAGTTGGATGAATCCTAGGTTCTGCTGCTGCTAGACTAGGCAGGGAGGAGGGGAGGGGAGGGGGGGTGGAAGCAAATATTGGTTCTTCCTTTAAAGCTGTGTCACTCCTCAAATCCGGTCCCTTTTTCAGGCAACAAACACAAGTGGGTCCCTCTGCAAATAGACGTGAAGGCGGAGACGCCCCGGGACAAAACGGCCTCTCGGAACAACCGGCAGAACGAACAGCACAGGCATCTCTCCAACAACCGCAGCGACCTGAAAGGTGGGTGGGCCGGGCTGGCCCTGCCCCTCTCCGCACCTGGTGGTCCGGCTGGTGCCGTGCTCCCTGCCAGGAAGAGCCAGGCTGCGATTCCCCTGGGGTATTTCCACAGCTATCGCCTGCGTTGGATGCTGTGCAGGAAGGGAAGGGAGCACGCTCTTGCCTGGCAGCGCCTGGACGCTGTGGCCAGGTGTGCTGCAAACGAGATCCAGAGGGAAGCTCTCGGGAGACGGTGGTTGGATAATGCCCGCTGGGCCCTTTCCCAGCCACTGCTCTCCCAGAGAGGAGCGGGTCCAGGAAGGCCCCGGCTCTGATGCATTCACCCTCTAGCTAGAGGGCCCGTCTGGGTGCGGGGCGGAGAAGGGCAGGGCTTTAGCGGGGGGCATTGCAAAGGGGCTGGAGTTGCTGTAAATGCTGGTACCTGCCGGAGGACAGCGAGGGTCAAGAGCAAAGTGTCCCTCAGCCGGGGTCACTGGCTTGGCCTTAATCACACATCCGAGCCAGCAGAGAGTTCGCTGTGACTTCATCTCTCCTGTGCTGTGCAGCCTGGCACCCGGATAACAAACATGAGCGGAGCTGGCCCGACCACGACGAAACCTCCAGCGTCAAGAGCGAGGGAGGAGCGGTGCGAGGAGCCTTCAGAGGCCGGGGCCGAGGCCGTGGCCGGGGTCGGGGCCGAGGAAGAGGAGGCATTCGCTGTACGTATTGCCCTGCTCTGGCTGTCTGCTGCCGCACCCGATGCAGCCCACTGCTGCCTGCATCCCCTGCTCGCAGCTCTTTTGTCGGGGACCAGTGATTATCTGTCTGCGGCTGCTGGCGCGAGGGTGGCCTCGAGCTGGTTTGTTCTGTGGGAAAGGATTCGGGGGAGCAGTGGTGGCCGAATTCACGCGAGAACAGACGGGCCCATCACATCCCTTGTCGCCCTGTGTCCTCAGGCGACCTTGGCTGCAGACTTTCAGTGCAGAGACAGGAGAGATGTATCCGCCATGCTCTCGGTGGCTCGGCGTTTTGCTAGCTGGGCGTGGGTCCCAGCAGGTCAGGGACCGTAGGTTAGAGCAGCGTCGTGGTGCAATCACTAGCCGCTCTCGCACCCGCACCTGGCTCTGGACGGGCGGGTCCCACTGGCCAGGGTCCCAGGGCTGAGCGGTGTTTTGAGGAGTGTCGTGGTGACGGTCCCGCGTCGTGGTTGACGTACCCAAGGTCACAGGGAGCCTGGCAGAGTAGGAGGGACTTGAACCCAGGACCACTGAAACCCAGGTCAGGACTCCAGCCACTGCATCGCTTGTCCCCTCTCAGCAGGAGGGTGGTGCCTCCATCAGTGAATCACAGGATAGGCTTGGACTCCGAGCAGAAGGGCTAGTTTGGTTACATTTTCCTCCTGCTGTCTTCAGGCCCGGAGAGAGAAGAGAGCAAGAGCGCTCCGCACGGAGCCGCCGGGCCTTCCCGGTGCAGCGCTGTCCACTTGCCGCGGGCCCCCACGTTTCCGGCAGCCAGGGCGCTGCCCCAGTCAGAGACATGCGAGTTCCCCTTGCTCGGTGCCAGCCTCTGCCGTGAGCACGACCGAAGAGCTGCTCCCGGGGAGGGGTCTTTGTGGGCGGCTATGCCCATGCCAGGAAGGGGGGGCTCCAAAGCCTCGGCAGGGCCAGGGAGTGCAGAAGATGGGGTTTGAAAGGAAAATGTGGCGAGGGGCCCCTAGCTAAAATCACTGCCGGGGGTTGCAGCGTGCTGCTGGGAGCTGCAGCTGGACCTACGCGCTGTAGAGCGGCCCCTCGGGGTGCCTGTGTATGAATGCAGCCTAAACCCAGCTGGTGGCTGGCTGAGCCTGTCTAGTATTAACGAGCGCCCGTCTTCCCACCTCTACTGTCTGCACCTCTTTGTTTCTCCCCGTCTCCTTTGCACCCCCTGTCACGTGTGGGGTCCAGGGCTGCATGGGAGTTCTGATCCCTGACTCTGGTCCTCTTCCTCCTGCTCGGCGTGTGGAGAGCCGACTCCTGGTTGAAGGACAGCCCTCCGAGGATGGGGCTGTGTGAGCCGCTGGTTCACGTGCTGGTGACTCGCCATTTGCTGCTGAGGCCATGAAAATCCAGCGGAGATAGCAGTTAACTATGGCCAGTTGCTTTGTTTCCCCGAGAGGTGCGTTGTTCAGCCGAATCAGAACGCTCTCCTGATGGCTGAAGCGGGACGGGCATGGCCACAGGCTTGCGAACTCCCTGTGCTGTCTGGGCCCCTCTCCTGGCTCTTTAAGGAGGCGGCTGCCAGCAGCAGGGTTTCTGGAGAGCTGGCGGTTTCTCCACTTGACTTGCTGCAGCGTCTGGACACCGAGCTCCGTTGGCCAGGGTATTTGTAGTCAGAGCAGAGGAAATTGCCCCAGGCTGGGAATCCATATCGGCTTTGTCGTTCCTACACAGGGTGGAGCGAAGACCTGTCTCTCCCCTTGTGACGGTCTAGCACACTGCTGTGTTGTTGTCAGCACCAAGTGGGGGTGCGCTCTTGTTTGTACGGTGGTCGTGCCTGGGTTGTGTGTTGGTGCGACACCCACAGGGAGACCCTGAAGGCCCCAGGGGCAGCAGGTGCCCCACGTGCCCCTCTAAAAGGTCTGCGTCTTTCCTCCTCTCAGCGCACTTCGACTACCAGTACGGCTACCGGAAATTCGACAGCTCGGACGGCTCGCGCAGCCAGAAGTACGCCAGTAACATCACCTACTACTTCGATAACGTCAGCAGCACGGAGCTGTACAGCGTGGATCAGGAGCTGCTCAAGGACTACATCAAGCGGCAGATGTAAGTGCTGCCCCTTCGCCCGGGGGCTGAGGGGGTTTTTAGCCAGCGGAGCAGGGGCCGGGGATTTGACCTCTCTCGCTGTGGCACTATAGTGTAACGTGGGGCACCAAAGCGCTGTCAGCCCGCCCGGGGGGGTGAAATCCGCTCAGATTACGGCGCCCGTCTGACTTGGGCTACCCACAGCCCCAGTGCCGGGAGGGAACGCGGCCACGTGCTTGCCACAGCCTGGCGCTCGAGGCGTCTGTCTGCCGTGGCGTTACCCAACCCAGAAGGGAAGGGCTTGTGGCTAGGGCATGGGGCTGACTCCAGACCTGGGCTGAGTTCCCCACTCTGCCTGGGACAAGCCCCTCGACTCTCTGCACCTCAGTTCCCCACCTGTAAACTGGGGCCCTTGGTCTGTTTTAGATGGTAAACTCTGCGGGGCAGAGACTGTGTACACAGAGCCTCGTCTGACGGGACCTCGGGCTCTCCTGGGGCCTTCAGGTGCTCCTGGGATACAAGCCAAGCGCTTGCGAACTCGGCTTCACCCAGCGCTGGTAGCGAGCGCCTCCTCGTGCGGCACGTGGCCGTGCAGGGCTGGCTTCCAGCTTCGCACTGCGCTTCCGGGGCCTGGCCTGAGTCCCCCGGGCTCCCTCTGCCCCTCGCCCTCACAGGAGGTCAGACTAGATGGTCAGACCGGTCCCTTCTGACCTCAGAGTCTGTGAGGAAGGGTGGGAACTCCCTGGGGCGGGGGGCTCGTGGGGCGAGGTGGTAACGGGCTGCCTCTCTCCTTGCCTCGCTGCACCGGGCAGAGAGTACTACTTCAGCGTGGACAACCTGGAGCGGGACTTCTTCCTGCGGCGCAAGATGGACACGGACGGCTTCCTGCCCATCACCTTGATTGCCAGCTTCCACCGGGTGCAGGCCCTGACCACGGACGTCGGCCTCATCGTTAAGGTGAGGGCTGCCGCCGGGCTGGTGCGCGCAACTCCCAGGGACAGCTCAGCTCAGGTGCCCGCCCCCCCCCCCCCCCCCCCCCCCCAAACCTCACTGGCCTCTTCCCCTCTGTGTGTGGTTCTGTCTCCACCGCCCTGCAAAGACAGCTCTAGCCTCCATGCTGGGTTGGGGAGAGTGTCTTGGCTGCGGCTCATTCACGGCCACCCCTCCGGGGGTGTCCCTGCATTAACCCCGCTGCGGGGCTTGTTCCCCAGGCTTTGAAGGACAGCAAAGTGGTGGAGATCGTGGACCAGAAGATCAGGAGAAAGGAGCAGCCAGAAAAATGGCCTTTACCTGGCCCCTCCATGGCCGACCACACGCAGACTGACTTCTCGCAGCTCATCAACTGCCCCGAGTTCGTCCCCCGGCAGAGCTTCCAAAAGGAGACAGGTGAGTGCAGCAGAGGGCGGCGCGTGAGTAGCCGGGGAAGGGCAGGGTGGCGCCTAGAGTGACTGGCCAGGGCTGTGTCCATTTCAGCGACAGAAAGAGACCTGCTGGGAACAGCAAGTCGCCCCGGAGTCAGTGGGTTTGGTAACTGCATGGGGTTGGGGCGCTGCTCCTCGGGCAGGGCAGGGATTGGGTGGGACTTGGAGAGAGGCGTGCCCCGGGGCAAGCGTTTGCCACTTGATCCGTGGTTGGTGGTGACGCCGGCGCAGCACGTCCCCCAGGTCCCTGCTCGGTCCAGCACGTCCCCCAGGTACTCTGAAACCGGGCCCTGGGCTCTCAGAGCAGCGGACGGGGTGAGAATCTCTCCAGGCTTCTCCCTGACGGTTGGCAGAGCACCCTGAGTGGCTCTGCCCTGGTGGGTCCCTGGGCATGCGACTGGCAGGTGCTTTGGGAAACCCCAGCCTAAGATGCAGGAGTGTTGGGTCCCATTGGAAGTCAGTGAGTCGTTGGGAACCCGCCTTCGGGCAGAGCGGGGGGCACCTGGGAGCGGGCGATCCGCGGTCTGAAGTCTTTAGCCAGGTGTCCAGAAAGGCTTTGCTGCTTTCTCGGCTGCTGGCCCTTCCTGGCTCTCCTCCGCTAATCTAGTCCTGCCCAATGGGAGGTGCGGGGAAGGGAAGCGGACCGACACCAGCACGAGTTTACCAGCTTACGGCATTCCTGGCAATCTGTCCAGTGAAGACCCTGACTGTCCTGGGAAGATCCTACTGAGAACGGAGGGGGGGCACAAGCACCCGAGACCCCTTGGGCTGAGGTTTCTCCGAGCTGCCAAAAGCAATGGAAAGCGAATGTCTGGATCCCCTGGGTGTCTCTGCAGATCTCAGCCTTGCAATCTAGACAGGGCAAAATATGGGGCATGCAACATAAGGAGCGATCCTGCATTGGCAAGAGGGTTCCCCTTAGCAGCCCCACTCCTGGCTACGGGGCCTTTCCCTTCTCTGGACTCATGCTTTGCTGCTGCGGCAGCTTTCTCTAGGACCAGCCTCCTTGAATAGTGGGCCCAAACTCGTGGCACTTGCCCTGGGGTCATTTCCTCCTGGAGGGGGTGGGTGAGTGGCTGCGCGCACACTTACGTGCCGTGTGTAAGAGGCACGTCTGTCCCTGAACCTCTAGAATCTGCCCCCGGCTCTCCCCGCTCCGCCAGCCCTGTGCCAACCAAGACCGAGGAGATCAGTAACCTGAAAACGATGCCCAAGGGCCTGTCTGCCAGTTTACCAGACTTGGATTCAGAGACGTGGATTGAAGTGAAGAAGAGGCCCAGGCCTTCCCCAGCCAGACCTAAGGTAGCTATTGTCCGTCCGTCCGTCCGTCCGTCTGCAGGCTGAACTGCAAACGCCACCAGGTGGGAACTGAGCTGGCCAAGGCATGGGGAATGGCTGGGTTTTGCTGGCAATTGTCTGGCCAGCTTTAGCAAGGAGTCAAGAGCAGGGTTAGCACTGAACTGGCTTCTAGAGACGTGAGTCGCGTGGGTGACTTCCCGGTTCTCTCTCGCCCCCACCCCGTTCCGCCAGGAGCCGTCGCCGTACGCTTGTGCAGCCGTGAGGGCCTGGGGTCGCTGACTAACGGGAGACTTTCCGTCCCCCTTGGGGGTGGAACACGGTGCTTCCCGGGGCTGAGAGAAGCTGTGAGCGGACGTTGGGCCTGCCCGTTCAGCGGCACAGAGCTGCTGCCTTTAGGATGTGTCTTGTGCTGGGTCGGCACCGTGGTCCTGATAGGACCAGTCTTAACTAGCCAGGGCAGAAATGTACAACTCCCAAGGAGGGCGTGGGGGGAATCCTCTCCCTGGCCCGATCTGAAAACCTGGTGCGTCTTGCTTTCTAACCCGCCGTGGCTGTTCTGCCAGAGCCCGAACCGCACCCCCCGGGCTGCACCCGGCTCATCCTCGTGTCTGTTTTTTGCCTTTAGAAAGCGGAGGAGTCGAAGACGCCCCAGAAGGACCAAGACGAACCTGAGGAGTTGGACTTCCTCTTTGATGAGGAGATGGAGCAGATAGACGGCCGCAAGAACACCTTCACCGACTGGTCGGACGAGGATTCGGACTACGAGATCGATGACCGGGACGTGAACAAGATTCTGATTGTGACACAGACGCCCCCGTACCTGCGCCGGCACCCCGGGGGGGATCGCACGGGCAACCACACCTCCCGGGCGAAAATGAGCTCTGAGCTAGCCAAGGTCATCAATGACGGGCTGTATTACTACGAACAGGACCTGTGGACGGAGCAGTTTGAGCCCGAATACTCTCAGATCAAGGTGAGAGCTAGAATCCGTGTCCCAGCGGGCGTCTGGGTGATGCAGCCCCTGGCTTAGTCCCGTGCGAACCGTACGTGGGCGCGCGCTCGTTTTTGGTTTGAGCCGCTGGCTTGTTCAGTTTTACTGAAACCTCTTCCTAACCAGCGTGTGCTGGTTCACACTGAAATAAGTGTGACCCCGCTGTCTCTTGCACCGGTTTAAAATCAGTGCGGCTCTGCACAGGGGAGGGCATCGTGGTTCTTGTGAAAAGTGCCTGGCTGACAGTGCTGGAGACGGGACTCCTGCCTGCCGAACAGGGTCAGAGCCCCCGCGTGCTCTGGAGAGCCGTCCCCGAGGGCGCCAGGACTCTTTCATCCTGTAGTAGCACGGCACCTTAGGGAGAAATGGCGTGAGATAAAGTGATGGGTGCAGCTGGTCGGGAGCCAGCCAGCTACACCCCGTTCCTGGTCCCTTCCTGCCACTTGGACCACATCTCCCTCTTCCTGCCTTGCTCCTGGCCGGCTCCCCCGAGACTCGGCCTCATTTCCTCCGCCTTCATCTCTGTTCTCGCTGTGTCCTGGCCTCTCCTCCCGCTGTCTCCTTGTGGGTCTGTTTGTGCCGCCTCATATGCCAGACAGTCCTTGGCTTTGTCTGCCCGACTCGCTCCTTTCCATACCTTGTTCTGTCCTCCTCCTCATGCGCCAGTCGCCTGCACCCTGGCGCATGTGTCAGGTTTCGTAGAGCATTGTGTGTAAACGGGCCTTTCGGGCTTGACGTTTCCCAGCTTAGCCAGACCTGGATGGCGATTCCGCTGTAGCGGGACCGGCGTCACTCCCGGTACGGGCGTGCTGTTCTGCAGTGTGTGACCTCCTTCTGGTACAGTCGCTCCGCTTTGGAAGCAGAGGGGTTATGTTGGAATGAAGTCGCTTTGAGTCTAGCAATGGCGTGTCCACATGGGTCTAACTGTAGTAGGACAGTGAGGCTGGTAGAGCGAGGCCGGGAAACTGCCCCCTGTGGACAAGCCCTTAGCAGTGCTCTGCAGCTCCTGGTCGCTGTGCCGCTGTCCTAGCAGCGACCCGGGAGGGTGGGGGGAGTCCCTACCTGGCAGATGGGGAAAGCGAGTCACGGGCTGAGTGGGTGGCAGAACCGGGACTGGAACGCAGGAGCGCCTGCTTCCCAGTTACATGCTTCTTCCTCAGCTGCTTTAGGGCTCCACTCAGCATGGTAACGAACTGCAGCCCGATTTCACACGTTAAACAGCGCATCTGGCAGTCAGGCCTTTCCCCCGGCCCTGGGGTAGGACAGTGAGTGAGACAGAAGCTCGGAGAGTTTTCCCAGCTGGAGTCTCGAGGGGCATAGGTCCGTGCCGTAACCATCTGGCCATTGTGCAGAGCCCTTCCCTGAGCCGGCCGGCAGTGCATCCTCCTGCCGCAGGCCATGGGGAGCTGCCTGCCCCGCTGCTCCCAGCCGGGGGACAAGGCGCTTCCTGGAGCTTGCCCTACAGATGTGGTTAGGTGCCTGACGTTCCCCGGGCCGTGGGAACGAGATTGGAAGCTGCGACGCCGTAACGGCTGCAAGCTGCAGTCAGCGACCTCAGGTCGACTTCACAGCGGCTAGCCTCTCCCTTGTTTCCATTTCTCTCTCAAGCCTGAGGAGCTGCGATCTCTCTCTAGAGGGGCGGGGGCAGGACCGTTGCGCTCGTCCCTCCATGCAGGCAGGGATAGATCGTTCCGGACAGAAAAAATTCCGGTGCGGAGGCTGCTCTGTCCAGAAGCCGGGAGAGGCCAGTTTACAGCTGCCCCTTGTGCCTGTGTGTTGTGGTAGCCTTGATTTCCAGCATCCTCTTGCATCTCTGGTAACACAACACTGGTTCCGATTCTTTTCAATGATCCCTCCCACACGCACACTTTGCCCTGGAGCCGGTGCTTTGTCTTTACTCTGTTTCATTGCTACAATGACCTGTTGGCTCTCCAGTGACTCAGGCTTTTCATAGGTGGTCTCTTTTCTCTCTGGAGGGCCGTGTTCTGGGCCGCCGATTCCAAGATTTTCTCTTCAGCCCAGCCATTCAGGGCGCAAAAACTAGTTGGGCTGCAAACGCGTGCCGTCAGCGGGTCGCTGTTACACTGAGGCTGTTTCTTGGCTGCACGCAGAAGGGGTGTTCTTCACTCCGGTTAGCTACCGGGGATGAAAATAGCAGAGAAGACCCAGGAACTTGGCTTTTAACTCGAGGTAGCAGTTCAGGTTCAAGCCCAGGCTCCCCTGTGGGCTTCAGTTTGAGTTAAAAGCCAAGTTACCATCTCTTCACTGCTGTTCGAACCTACGCTCGCTGCCTTGGGGCAAGAACACCCGCTTCTCCCCACCTCCACCTC
This sequence comes from Emydura macquarii macquarii, assembly GCF_026122565.2. Classification (NCBI taxonomy): domain Eukaryota; kingdom Metazoa; phylum Chordata; order Testudines; family Chelidae; genus Emydura; species Emydura macquarii. The sequence continues at coordinate 2,076,372 of NW_027132905.1, read as the reverse complement.
CTCCGGGAAAGCTGGAGTCTGCCGTGTGCCGTGTAAGAATGGTTTGACTGAGTAACTCTCCTGGCGTGCCCGCCCCGGCGGTCAGCGATGGTTCATCATGCAGGGGTGGGGGAGTGAATGCAGCTGCCCCGCGGTGGACAACTTGAAGCTGGGAATTGGGATACTGGCAGAGGGGGAAGGTGGGCAGGGGCGAGGAGAGAGGGCATGAGGCAGGTGTTCTTTGGAGGCCGTAGGCAGATGCACATGGCACGTGGGTGTGAGTGGAGCCCGGCGTAGCACCTGGGTACCGGTCTGGGAGCTCTCGGGCTGTGGCAGTGGGATGCTCTGAAAGCACCTCGAGAGAGGAGATGGGCTGGGGGGCGAAGGAGGCGCTGGTGGAGGGGGAGACTGTCCCTGAGTGCTCCTGGAATGCAAGGCAGCTTGTCAGAAGTTCTGGAGGTAACAGAAGTGGTGGGAAGGGGGTAATAATGCCTGTACCCGGCAGAGTTTGAATGTATCTATCCTCGCATCATCCCCGAGAGGGCGGGGAAGCATTCTCCTCCCCATTGTGCTGAAGCACAGAGAGGCTTAAGTGACTTGCCCAAGGTCCCCAGGAAATCCGTGGCGGAGCCTGGGTCTCCCGTGCCCTCGGCTTGTGCCCTGACACGGGGCCGGCCTTCCTAGCGATGAGCGTAGCCCTGCTCGGGAAGAAACCTTCCAGGTTGGCATCCGAGTGGGGCTGGCGGCGAGCCGCAAGAATGGGTTACGGCCCCATCCCCTAGGACCTCGCTGTGGAAGGGTTTCCATTTCCCATCTCCAGGAAAGCCGAGGTGGGGGGGAGCAGAAGCTGCACTAGCGCAGGGTGAGGGGGGCACATGGACATTGGCATCTGGAGTAGGAAGAGAATGGAAGGGCTCCGCGTCTGATCCCCAGGTCCCTCCCGTGGCGTGGAGGGGTGAGCTGTGCCCTTCGGTGCTGGAAGCAGACCATGCTGGCTGCCACTGGCACGAAGGGGTGGGTGGAGCTGGGTTCAGTCCGATCCCCTCTCCCAGTCTAAACGGGCTGGCGCTGCAGCGCTGGACTCTCCCAGGAGTTACCCGCAGGAGCGCGGGAACCTCCCGTCTCGGCTGTGCTGGCCAAGGGAGGGGGCGGCTCAGTTCGGGTTGAGATGGTGACTGCTCAGGGCCAGCCCAGAGCCCTGGAGGAGGCAGGGACGTGCCGTCTCCGGTGACTCCAGCCCAGCTCCTCCAGCTTCTCTATCTTGAAATGCAGCAAGAAGTCGAGAACTTCAAGAAGGTGAACATGATCAGCCGGGAGCAGTTTGATACTCTCACCCCGGAGCCCCCCGTGGATCCGAACCAGGAAGTCCCGCCTGGACCCCCCAGGTTCCAGCAAGGTGAGAGGCGCGGTAGAGAGGACGCATTTGTGGAACTTTGCTACTGGCCCTTGACGTCGTGTCTTTCTGGGCACACGTGGCCCGGGGTCTGGATTGCAGACTGCTCCCCTGGAGCTCTGGGCGGGGGCGGGGGGGCAGCTAGCACGTCTGGTCCATCTCCTGAGCAGGCATTTGGGGGGGAGGGTCTCTGCTGCGCGTTTCCAAGTACATCCAGTGGGGCCCCTTCCCCCCAGTCAGGGCTCGGTCTGACCTGGCTTCTGGGGGTTGTTCCCAACCCCCTCCGCCCTGCAGTTCCCACCGACGCTTTGGCCAATAAGCTCTTCGGCGTCCCGGAGCCGTCGACCATCGCCCGGTCGCTGCCAACCACTGTGCCAGAGTCGCCCAACTACCGCAACGCCCGGACCCCCCGGACGCCGCGCACGCCGCAGCTCAAAGACCCGATGCAGACGCCCCGGTTTTACCCCGTGGTGAAGGAGGGCAGGACGATAGATGCCAAGGTGAGGGGTCCCAGAGGGCTGGGCTGTGTGTGCTCTCAGCCCCCCGGGAGGTGTTTGCGACTCCAGCTTCTTGTCTGGGGTGGTCGCGGGAGCTGGGGGTAGGGCAAAGGGGCGGGGGGAGGGTAACCCATGAGAAAAGACACTAAGGCGGCTGTCTCTTGCAGACTCCCCGGAAGAGGAAGACGCGGCACAGTTCAAACCCTCCCCTGGAATGCCACGTTGGCTGGGTGATGGATTCCCGGGAGCACAGGCCTCGCACTGCCTCCATCAGGTATTTCAGAGGCGGCCGGCGAGAGACGACTGGAGCCGAGAACAAAGGCGCTGGGTGGTGGGAAGGGGCTGTCACGGCTGCCAGCTGGGTTCGAGGGTTCTTCCCTGCGGAACGTGCCCGTCCGGCGGAGCTGCCTCTGCCGGTGGTGTGGTGACGGGGCCAGGGCTGCCGCTTCCCTGGAAATGAGTTGTCCCCTGTCCGTGTGACGCACCCGTCCCGGCGGCAGACAGTGTGTGGGAAGCTAAACCAGTGTGAGCTCGTGGCAGGGGCCCGCGCTAGCCCTGGGGCACCTGTTCACGTGGCCCGCAGCTCGGAGCTGGGTCTGATCTCTGCAGCGCTCTGTGCGCGCCCGAGGCTGTGGTCTGAAGAGGGTGAGGGCCCTGGGCTGAGAAGTTTGTGCCCCAGCCCCTCCCCGTGCCGTCCCGCATGTGATCAGGCAGCAGGGGCCGCAGCTCACTCTGCCGACCGTCTGCCTGGCCCTGGGGCGCTCCCGCTTCCGCTCAGCAGCAGCCCCTCGTCCCGCGAGCGATGTGCTGGCCGTGCCGGAAGGAAAGGGAGAGGGGGTTTGACGGGAGTGTCTTGTGCTCAGCTCCAGCCCCTCGGAAGGGACCCCTGCCGTCGGGAGCTACGGCTGCACCCCGCAGTCGCTGCCCAAGTTCCAGCATCCTTCCCACGAGCTGCTCAAGGAGAACGGCTTCACGCAGCACGTCTATCACAAGTACCGGCGGCGCTGCCTGAACGGTGGGTTGGGAGAGGCCCCCGGAGATCTCGCTCTGGCCAGCCGAGGGGGGGGGGGACACGATGCGCCTTCGCTGCGTGGGTGAACGCCTCCCCCTGCTGCTGTGCTCTTGGCACCGGTGCCGTAGACGCCAGGGCGAGCGAGTTGACAAGCCAGAAGTCACCCTCCTGCGTGGCAGAGTAAAGATGGAGCCCACGGGACACCTCAGTGCGTGTGGGGAACTTACACCAACCTTCAGCCAGTGGGGGGGGAGGTTCTGTTTCGTCCCAGACGCTCTTGTTGGGTTATCCAGGGCATCCTACCACCTCCTCCGCATGCCCCCGGGCACGCTCTGCAAAGGAGGGCTCTTCTCCCCAGCGTAACTGCCTGCCTTCTCCCCGCACAGAGCGGAAACGCCTGGGCATCGGTCAGTCCCAGGAGATGAACACGCTCTTCCGCTTCTGGTCGTTCTTCCTCCGAGATCACTTTAACAAGAAGATGTACGAGGAGTTCAAGCAGCTGGCTTTGGAGGACGGGAAGGAGGGATACAGGTAGGGCAGCGGCCGACGTGGGGACGGGCGCCTGTGCTGTAGCCGCGCGGCCGCTTCCAGCCTAGGGAGGGAGCGGGCGTGAGTGGGGCTGGCCCGTCAGAGGGCTGGGGCGGTAAATGCCGGCTGGTCTTGGAGCAGAGCGAGCGGGGATGACATCGGGGCTGTGAGCATCCTGGAGAAGGAATGGGGGAGATGCTGATGCTTTCCCCGCCGCGGACGTAGGGAATTAGCTGTGGTGTCCCCTTCAGGAGCATTGCTGGCCCTGAGAGGTGAGGTGCCCGTGTTACTCCCTCCGTGGGGGCGTTGTTCCCCGGTGACGTGGGGCTGGGGGCCGGGAGCCCTGCTCTGCCCGAGGCTTCTTGTGCGGCTGCCCCGAGCTGCTGTCTGCACGCGCCACTCACGCCGGTGGCGGCGGCCGTGTCTTCGCAGGTACGGCCTGGAGTGCCTTTTCAGATACTACAGCTACGGGCTGGAGAAGAAATTCCGGCCGGACATATTTAAGGATTTCCAAGAAGAAACCATCAAGGATTACGAGGCCGGTAGGTGGTTCCTTCCGCCGCTCCTCGGATCTCCGGCCCCGGCCCGGCTCGCTGTGACTGGCTTCCTCCGGGAAGTGCAGCGCTGCTCCGGGTTGGCCGGGGCGATGGCGATGGGTGAGCGGGGCTGGTGGGATAGAGCACGTGGGAACCCCCCGCTGCTCCTTGCCGGAGGTGCTGGGCTGGCTGCAGTCTGGGGGCGTTTCCACCCCTCGGAGTCAGGGCAGGATGGCGAAGCACATGGCATGGAGAGGGTTAGCGGCCCAGCCCTTGGCTGGGGTTGTGTGCGCCGGGGCAGGGCAGGGGCTAAAAGCCCATACGGTGTCACAAAAGCAGCCCGGGTGGCTCCGGTTGTCTCTGGCAGAAGGCCGTTCCTGTGAAGTAAGTCCTTGGCATGGAGTGGGCAGGAGGTGCCCTGCCCCCAACGGGGCGTCTGGCTGTTCGGGACGCAGAGCTGGCTGGGGCCTGGCGCCAGGGGCGGTGCTGGAAACGGGCTGGCGTTGATGTTCTTCCGAATCGCCCTGGTGGGACCAGGCCCTCCGGGCTTTCTCTGCCACCTTGCCGTGACCCAGCCCTCCCGCTGAGCGAGCCGCCCGGCCCCGTACCCTGCGCACCGCCTCTCCCGGGGCGGGTGACCCAGTAACGTGGGGGGGGGGGCCCTTTCCTCTCCCCCGGCTTAGCCATGCTGGCTCTGCTGCTCCCACAGCCCCCTCGGGAACGACTCGCCGTGCGAGTAAAGCCGGCAGCCGCTCCTGTGTGCCCTCGGTGCCAGGCCAAAGGGTCCAGGGAGGAGTCTCAGCCCCCGCCAGGCACAGTGCCCCAGGCAGTCCCGGCTGACCCTCGGGGAGCCTGTTGCAGGGTGTCCGTGTTCCGCTTGCCTCTCCCGTCCCGGGACGGGTAGAGATGAGTGGCTGGTTGGTTAGGCTCTTGGGGGGTTCCTAGGGGGCAGCTCTGATGTCTGTAGCTTTATTTCTCCTAACAGGGCAGCTCTACGGGCTGGAAAAGTTTTGGGCCTTCTTAAAATATTCCAAAGCCAAAAACCTGGACATCGACCGCAAGCTGCAAGAATACCTCAGCAAGTTCAGGCGCCTCGAGGACTTCCGAGTGGATGTGAGTAGGAACCGCGGCTGCTGTCACGCCCTCCCCCCAGCAGGAGGATTATCTCTGCGCTCCGGCCCTCCGCCACCGCCTCCCATCCCAATCCTTGCTCGCTTCCCCAAACTCAGGCGGAATCGGGCCCGGTTTAGAATTGCTGACTCAAAACCAATCCACAGCGACACCCAGCGTCGGGTTCTGCTCATTGCAGCTGGGTGGGGAAATAGGACCCGCCCCTTGGTTTGTGTGTCGAAGGGCCCCAGAACACAGGGGCTTTTCTTTGGTCCCACGGGCTCTTCTGTAGCCTGGCTTCCTGTGGGCGAGGCCAGGAGACTCTCCCCCAGCAGACCGTGAATTGGTGAAGGCGCGGGTTCGTTTTCACCTTAGTCCTCGGAGGATGTCAGGGACTTCAGGAGCCGCTGAGCCTGAGTGCGATGCGACGCAGCCTGAGGTTGCCTAGCGCCTGGGGGCCGGCAGCCCCGTGTGAAGCGTCCCGGGCAGGAGATAGGGGAGCGTGTTTCGGATGAACTTTGCAATAAGTTGGGCTGGGCCGGAGGCTGGCGCGGAGATAGCGTGTGGGGGTTGGAGGCGGGGCAGGGGCAGGACAGGAGAACTGCCAGCTTCGATAAGCTAGGCGGAAGGGAAGCTGCCTGGTGTGGCTGAGCCAGGAAAGCTCACCCTGCCCCTGCCGGCACATGCGCTGCTCGGAGGGATTATCGCTGGCCTCTCTGAGAGGAGGCATTTGGTTTTTTGACTGGGGACAGCAGCCCCTCTGTACGCGCCCACCCGAACGGGTGCTGCTGGGTTTGCGTATTGGGAGCAGGGTTAGGCCTGTCTGTACAAACGTTTACCCCCCCTTAGCCCCCCGCCCCCCGGGAGGCAGGTCAGTATTTCTTCTCCCCGTTGCGTTGGTGAGGAAAACAAAGCACTGAGTTGGCAGGTTTGCGTGGTGGGGCCAGGTTTGGTAGAGCGGCTCCCCATCCTGCTCCGGACGGCTGGACCGGGCTGCTCTGCGGAGAGAGGCTGGGCAGAGAGGGGGAACCCGCCGGGCTGGCACTGCTGCATCTTCGTTGGGAAGCCCGTGTGCCTTCCCTCTGCATGGGTGCAGCCCGTCCCTGTGTTTAGGGCAGGCCGCACCCCAGGGGGACTTCGCGTCGGGAGTTGGCCGCTGTCGTGACTCGACAGGAGGCAAAGGCAACTTGAGCTGCCGCCTCCTGCGGGGGAGGAATCGGGATTACAAGAAAGGGAGGCAGAAAACTGCTGCCGGGCTGGGGATCAGCCTGGGATGCTGGGCCTGGAGCTCGTGTGCCTTCCTCGTGCAGCTCTCCCCGAGCACCTGCGTGAGTGGATGGGGGAGGCGGCGCTGAGGTTCCCTGGGCACCAGGGAGGGCCCTTTGCACCTGTCTACGGGGCTTCCCCAGCGACGGGTGCTGATCGCCGACACGGGAAAGGGCCGGAGGTGGGGCCGCGGTCGTGGCTGCAGTGGCCCCGTGCACGGGGGCTGACTCGCTTTGCAATGGCTGCTCTGACGCCGGGGCCGTTTCTTTTTCAGCCCCCCATGGGAGAGGAAGGCGGTCACAAGAGATTCCCGGCAGCATTGGGAGGAGATGGAAGGAAGCGCTACCCATCCCAGTCTTCCAGCAAACCGGTCAGCCAGTCCCCATCCAGCCAAGCCCAGGCCTCGGCCAGCCCACCTGCCAGAGAGGATGTCAAAACCCTGAGCCAGCCAGCCCCTGCCACGGCGGCTGTGGAATCTCAAACACTGGGGAAGTAGAGGGATGGATGGTGGGGAATTTGACTGGGGGAGGGGAGAAGTGCGGTGGGGAGGGACAAAACGGGGGTTGAAATGTGGGTGTCTGAGAAGAATAGGCTGCTGGGGGAAACGTCAACGCACAGGATCTCTCTTGTGGCTGGAAAACAAGACAATCCCAGCTGAAAGCATCCTTTGCTTGCTGTCCGTGTCTGACTGGAACCAAGCCCTCCCCCTCCCCCCCCCACTTTCATGTCTTAGCTTCTTTTTGGGTGGGTTGGGAAGGGGAGATATTTTTTTTATTATATATATATCAAGTTTTAAATTATTGATAGTTTTTGTCTGGATTTACCAAAATCACTCTGCGCTACGCCGCCCCTGCCCCCCCCAGACACGCACCCCGTCGGATCAAGCTGCTCCGAGGGTCGGCCGGCAGCTCCCTGGCGCCCGATGACACCCTGCGGGAACCGCCGACAGCCCGCACCCGGCTCGTTTCACCCATTCCGGATACAGTGATGCTTTTTAAAAAAAAAAAGAAACCCGACCGATACAGAAGGATTTGATTGTATTCACCCCAGCTCCGTTTCCCGGGGCTGGCTTTCCCTCCGCCTGGCTTGCCCTTCCGTCACGGACGATTGGAAGTCAACCAAAGGACCTCTCACCGGGCGTTGCGACGGGCTCCTTCGACTCTTCTGTGCATGGGCTGGAGCCGTGGGCTCGCGCTTGCTTCCTCCAGGAACACTGACTGCACTAGAAGAAGGAGCTTCCTCTTCACTCTCCCTTTAAAAACCAACAAAAAACCCCTCGACACAGACTGCTCTCCCTGTGCTTTCTTCCTTGGAAATAATCGTTTAAAAACAAAAAACAAAAAAAAAAGTTGCCTTATTGTGGAGTGGGAGTTTTGTGACCCGCCTGACTCTCTCACGTGGCCTCTGGGCGTGGCGTCTGCGGGACGAGGGCCCTCGGCTGAGCGGCCGGGAGCCCCTCCGTCACCGCCTCCCTCCAAGAGACTCCTGCAGGAAACGGCTGGCGCTCTGCCGCCCGACCCGGTTGCATTGACGCCGACGACGTGGCTGCAGCCGAGGGGGACGTTGTGAGAACCGCATCGGATGACCTGGCCCCTCGGAGGTGTAGGTCCTGCTCCGGAGAGGAAGCGGTGCTGACGCAGTTTAATCTAAGACTTAATAGCATAAGTAGTTGACGCTGATGTAATGTATATACTGTTGTAGTGTCCTTCCTGCTACAGCAAGTGTGTTTGCTCTTGCCTCACTCAGACTCACAGGTGCACTGTCATTGTCTTTCCTCTTCCACTGGTCCAACAAGCAGGGCAGCGCGGTGTGGGGTCTGCTAGCAGGGAGAGGAGCCGTGCCAGTGGCTGGCCGGGCTGACTTCTCACGGGGAAGGGGTGGCATGGAGCTGAGAGAAAGGGGAATGCTACGGCACAGCGGCTGAGGAAAGCGGATACAGAGAACGCCGCCTTAAACAGCCGCAGGTGGCCTCACAGGCGGGGAGGGTTGGGAGAGGCCGTCTGAGAAACGTGGGCGGGTTTTCCTCTTAGATTGGTGCGGTCAGTCGTCCTCCTTCCCCCGTTCGGGTGCAGCGCATTGATCAGACTCCGCTTCCGAGGGGGGCGACATCCCCCAGCTTGTGCGTTCGGACTCTCCAGAACACCAGCCGAGCCTGGGGTGGTTTGGCGGGGGTGGGGAGCAGATGCGGCTGAGATGGCGCGGTGTGGCGGAAGGAAGGCATAGCGTGCAAGGTTTTCCTCCTGTGTCCCGGCAAGGAGGGAATGCAGAATTCAGGCCTGAAGGTGGATGTGAATTCCCCAGGAGGGGAAAAGGTACTTCCTCCGTGTGCTTTGGGCCTGGGCTTTGCGGGTGCTGTGCTGTAACCTCCCGGCTGTGCGGGCCTTGCGGGCGGGGGAAGAGTTTGCTGGAGGAATATGCAATGACAGAAATGTCTGCAGATGCTGCTACCTGGCCTGCTGCGGTGGGGGCAGCGTAGGACTCCCCCCAGCTCATTCCTTTTAATGCAATGGCATGTCACTGCAGGGCACCATTTTTGGTGGGGGGACATGTCTCTAGGGCTTGCATGCTGCTTACTAGCTGGGAACTGTACAGACAGGAGGCCCAGCAGCGCGGGGGCTGGAGCAAAGCTCAGCACAGGGAGTTGGGCAGGTCAGGCGGAGGGGCGCGGTGGTCGCTGTTGGGTGTGGGCGTAGCCAGAGAGCCGTGAGCTGCTAACGTGCCCTGTCCAGTGAAAGCGACTGTGCATAAAACACGCTGCCTTGGTTGGGGCGGAGCTGAGATTGCGGGTCTTTTCCCAGCAGCTTCGGGGGACCCTGCAGCTGGCCACGGGAGTTGAGTGGCTGTTCCCTTTAAATCAAGAGCCTGGTACGTTCCGCCATTAAGCAGCGACCTGCTGACGGGTGCCGCTTAAGGGCCTGATTGAAAGACGAGGGGTAGCACGGGTCCCCGATTGGTGCCCACGGTAGTTGGCCGTGTGTGCTACAATGCGTAAGTGCGGCACCCTTGGGCATCAGCCCCGGCTTTGAATTTCCCTGGAGCCAGGCCTTCAATGTTGCGGAAGTGCTGGGATTCCACAGGGGGTGGTCTGGTAGAGCCTGGAGGGTATTAGTCTTGACTGGGGGGACACAGCTGCCTCTTACTGGTGCCCGGTCTGGTTTTAACCAGTTGCCTGCATCTTTGCTCGAACTGGAAATGAGGAGAAGTGGGCGCACGCTGAGGAATGGTGGCCTGTGAAACCGCCAGGGGAAAGGGGCCGTTGGATGGCAGAAGTGCCCAGAAGCATGCCAGAGATCCAAACTGATGGACTGTTTGCTGCTCAGTCTGTTCGCTGGTTTGAGACCCCCTCAAATTTCAGTCCAGAGCAATTTTTTCCTCATTTAGTCAGCGGCTTGTGCTTGCCGCCCATGTGAATGGGGCCTGAATAGAAAGTCCTGTCTGCAGCAGCCTGGCCAGAGGAGAGATTCCCCAGCCAGGGTGCCGCAGCCCAGGATTCCCATGCAGTCGAATTGTAACTGATTACGGTAGGGCCAAGTGTGAGCTGTGTTTTCATGTTGCTGTGTGATGCAGGCCGACCCCGGGGGGAGGGAAAGGAACCCAAGAGAGGCAGCAGTGATGTGTCCTGTGTGTTGCCCTGAAGACTGAAATAAATCAAGGCAACAAGGTCCTGTTGTACTCTCTGCTCCAGAGAGAGGAGACCTCTGTTGTTCACAGCCCCCAGCAATGTTCACAATGCTCCAGAAGGGAGCATGATGGAGCGTTGGGTGGCTCCGGTTGTACAAGTCTCCTGCACCGTCGTTCAGGTGAGGGCTGCCCCCAGAGGGTGGTGAGCAGGTGTTCGCAGGCGCAGGGCCCCACGGCATGCTTTGCTGGTACCGTGGCTGAATGCTCTGGGATTGACCTCTGAGAGGTCTGCCATGCCTCATGGTGCACACGGGGGATGAGTCTCCAGACACGCCTTCCTACAGTTAAGTGAGACCCACCCCTGCTATAGAGAATATCCTCTAGCTAGAAGATTGCATGCGGCCTGACAACTCCGAGGAGAGGAGATGGCTGTTGAAATACATTTCCCTTCCAGAGGAGAGCAGATGGTCTGAAATTTGCATTAGCCTGTTTTCCTTCCCCCACCCCCACTTTCCCGGGAGGAACTTGACTTCCCTTCTAGGCAGGGGTGTTCCATCTGGACCAGCCCAGCTCCTTTTTTAAAAAAAGAAATAAATGGTTCTGCCATGTGCTGCTCAGTTCTGCAGCTTGTGATGGCCAGCTCTGCCCCAGAGCCCCTCCTTGCGAGGAGGAAACCACGGCCGGTCTTCAGGCTGGTGCCGACTGAGTGGGTGAGAGGCAGTTGTTAATGCAGAGCCTGGTCTGCCCCACAACCCCAAAAGGGGGGGGGGTGCAGTTGGGCTTGCCATTCCAAGTGGAAGAAAAGCCTGTTAAATCATGTGCATCTCCTCTCTTGGGTCCTGCACATTGGATGCCCTGGTTTTATATACAGGTAGCTGTGGCAGGGTCCAAAACACTGTGGTTCAGGGTTTGCACAGAGATGAGGCTTTTTTAAAAGGAAAACGTGTCTAGGTGCTGCTGCTCTGTCTGCCCTCGTGGCTTGTTCCCCTCCCGCGGGTTCTCGATCTGTAATCATTGGATTCTGTCCAGGTTCTGTATTCACTCACTCTGCTTCTGATTGGTTGACTGTACTGTAAAAAATGACGACATATTAACCTCAATACTCTGCCATACTTCTGTACATGTACAATACGAAGGGGAACCTTTTAGCTGTCAATGCCTTTCTGAGATCTGTTTTTCGTTTTATCCAGCAAAAACACAGAGACAAATCTGTAAATGTAGCAAATGGTTTGCGATGCTCTGTATCCTGTGTGTGTCTCTTCTCCGAGACTTCGGATTTGTCAGTAGCTCACTTTCTTTTGAATCAATGTTAGGCTCTTAATGAGGGGAGGGTTGCTACACTTCATGTGAAATGCCTCACTGACTTTTTTTTTTTTTTTTTTTTTTTTTTTTTTTTTAATTTCCAATTCTTGTAATGATGATAGAGGAGAGTGGGTTTTTTTGGAAAACAGTTTCATCTCAGTGATGTGGATTGGATGGAGTGGTTTGTGTTTGTGTTTTTAAATTCTAGGGGTAACGTTTCAAAGAGCAGTTTACATCTTCACTTTCTGAAGACACTTGAACATAGGACCGACGTATCTGTGACAAGCATACCCTATCGTTGGAAGCTCTCGAAGAGCATGCAAGGGCATGGGCTTTAAACCTGTCTGGTTTGGTTTTTATAGACACTTTCATGTCAAAAGTCAGATGTATTTCAGCTAACCCCCACAATCCTTCCCCTTTATTCTGCGGTGGTACATTCTCGCTTCTCCGTGCCTCCAGAGGATGGGGCCTGTGCTGGTGATGTCCCTGGGAGAGGGTGGGTGTGGCATTGTTTCATCCATTGGCATCTTCCTGGCACAGCGCCGTGCGTCCTCCCTTTCCAACCCCAGCCATGCTTGGTCCCTGTGGAATGTGCGACCGTTGGGGGTTGGAACCTCAGCCCCTGGCACTCTGACATTGAGCTTTAACTGGAAGTGGTTGGAGCAGGGAGGGTTTTTCGTGTAAGGTCTGAGCTGCTCCAAGCTGTGTGGATAAGAACCTGCCTTTCAGTAAAGACCCAGTGTTTCTGTATAGATGCCCGATCACTCAGCCAGAACAAAGGGGGGGTATTAGTTTGATCTCACTGCCCTTCCCCACCAGGCTCTGTATCTTTCCCAACCTCATCCCTCTACTCCCAAAAACAAAAAGAGAAAAGTGTTTGCAACCTTCAGCTGCGTTTATTGTAGGGACAAATCTTAAAACGACGTTTCAGACCACTCATCACGGGGGAGGAAAATCTTGTTAACACGACCCACGGTATGTGATCCACCTTCTGTTGATAGTACATAATCCCGACTCGCGTACTAGAGTCATCACCATCCCACGTAAAAGGAAAAGAGGAAAACCAACAAACAATGTAAAATACTTGAATGAGAGCTTGTATTATAACATTAATATTATTCAGAGTATCTGCTTCCTAGGCTGATGTGATTCATTATTCTAGCAATGCTTTAGTCCTTTGTAATTTGTGGTAATTATGCTTTTTTCCTTTTTAATACAAAAAAAAATGTATAAAAATAAAAACTTCAAAAGACCGTGTGGTATGGGCTCTCCTCTCCCTGCAGCCTTCCTTACGCTGGTCTCCGTCGGGCGCTGGGATTCTAGGGTCCGAGCTGGAGATCAGACGCTTCTTGTGGAATTAATACACGTGACGGTGAGAGGCTGATGGCGCCCAACAAGTATAAAGCAGTGAGGCGCGAGACAAGCCTTCCGCAGAAGAGCACTTGTAGGACTGGTCTCAGTCCGGCTCTTGCTTCTTCCTGTCCCAGGCCCCCATACAGCTCTGCCAACACACCTTCGTCCTGGCTTTCAGCGCTCCTGGTTCTCCGTGCTCCATACAATCTCCTGAGCAGATACTTTCTAATCGTGTAGCAGTTTTCTGATGAGACGAGGTGCCCATTTTCTGTAAGGGCTTTGCAACTCTCCCCACCAAACAGCTCAGGAGAGCAGAGTGATGGTGGAGAGCTCTTCTAGGTCATTCGTGTCCCCTTCTCCATGCATGTATAACTTTGTCGCCCTGGCATTTCCCTCCACCTGCTTTGCGGCGTTGGAAGTGACTCGCTGGGATGCAGCGGTCAGTCCGGGCTGACTGTGCTAATAAGACTTCAGCTTCAGAGCCTCCCTCTTGGAAAGCTCCCTTGGATTTTGGTTTCATCCTCCAAATAAATGGGTTTTAACATTAAAACCGACCCAGGGCTGCCAGTAATTTAGCTCTATCCCATGTGGGGGGGAGCGTCTGCCTGACCACTGGTGATCAGCTCCTGGTTAAAGCAGAAACCCCTCATTGCATAAATACGTTGAATATCCGTGCTGCAGTAAGTTGCACCGTTGGGGCTGTTTGTGCTGGTGACGTGCTACGAAGGCCACGTTGCTTCAACAAGCTTATTTCCATGGGGGGTTCAGGGTGAATTCTCCCAGGCCCAGAGTGGTGGGATGTGATCGGGCCACCCTGAATGTCAGCAGTGCAAGGCTTTTGAATTCCCTGGCGACTCCCCGTGGAGCGTGGGTGAGGTGTAGTCATGTACCCAAAAGCCTCGTGAAATCAGACGCTCTAAAGGCTAACCAAGAGAGCAGGAGATGGGAATCTGAACAGGGCCATTTCTCTGTGGGGCAGCTTGAACCAGGGGGCTAAAAAAACCCAGAATCCCTGTGGTACCTTCCAGAGGCTACCCAGCTGCAGAGCTGAGGGCCGTGCACCAGGCTGGTGGGGGCTGAAAGGGAGAGAGTGCAAATCTCACAGCCAATGGGTTATGGTTCTGCTTTGTCTTCATTACTTAGGATGAACTCATTAGAAAATGATTTGGCATAATGATCGTTCCAAGCGCTTGTGATTCAGTGTACTTTGCGAGAGCTGCCAGCGGCTAGGGGGCGGGCTCACTTGGCTTTCTTGGGAGAGTCGGGAATGCTCTCGGTGAGCGGGGTGAGGCTGAGTAGCACGCAGTGCCTCTCGTAGGCCTTGGTTTGCTTGAAGAGCGTGTCCGTTCCGTGCAGGCGGTCCAGCACTCCCAAGACTCCGTAGCACTGATTGAACCTGGCAGCCAAGCAGAAAGGGAACAAAGAGGGTACGGGAGGTCACTGTCTAGAAACAAGGTAGGCCATGCAGGCCTCTTCTTCTCTCGCGTCCCTCCCATATCCTTCATGTCCCCATCAGAGCCATGGCAATCCTACTTCGCTTCCCTCGCTAGCCACGTCTCTCCCAGCCTTTGCTTTGCAGCTTGTGGAGGACTGGCTGGGGTTTAGTCCGAACCTGCCCATACTGCTATATAGTCACCTAGAAAAGGTGTTGAGCAAGGAGCGTTCCCCGTTCCCAAGCCCTGTGGACTGCTTTTGCGGCCATTCCCATCCCGGGAGCAGAAGAGCAGGATTCTACGCCCGATGGCCACCACTCCAAGATGTACACTAGTTTCTGAGGTCGCAGGAAGACCAGACTTGCCTGTACACACTTACTCAGGGCCATGCCTCTCGCTAAGGAAGCTATGAGCTGGTTCTATGGCATTGCTCAGTGCCTGCCATCGGCCCTGATGTCCCTGGTGATTCATGCTCCTGGCCTACAAACATAAGCGTCTGGCAGAGATGGGGATAATGAGTGCTGGCCGGCACTTCAGATATCACCCCGTCCCTAGGCTGGGGCTGAACTGTCATCCCCAATCCTGCACGAAAAGGGGAAGCCAAGTTCAGGAGGCGATGCTAGACAGACAGCACGGTCAGTGAACTGAGCACGGCCCTAGGAACCAGGTCCTCCTCGGGACTCTACCTGCCAGCCTGACACGGCTTTGCTGTGCCACCACGGGCAAAGCACTTAGCCTTTGTAAAAAGGTGCTATGCTTCACTTCCACGGAGGAGTTTTGACTATCTGACCAGGCGTGGCCTGGCTCCTGTTGTAACACTGGCTTTTCAGTCGTGGGGACGTCTCTGCATTTTCCATTGCTGTCTTGGACAGAGCAGGAATTCAGCAGCCAGGACGATGCCCTGGGTCACTGCTGGGAAGGCCCAGGCTATGCCTGCTTCTCTAGACCCTGCCCGTTTATTTCCTTCGTCTAATCTGCCCAAGACACCTGAGCTCAGGCTCAATCTTTCATTTCCTGCCAGTTTTCCTGCTCAGCTGACCACGAAACAGAAAGGAAAAGCTCAATGATTTGGCTGAAGGGTGCATGGTAGGGCAGCGGCTGAGCTGAGCTAAAAGCAGGAGCTGCCTGAGGTCCAGTCCTCTGCTCGGATCTCTCGGTGCCTCCTGCTTTACGAAGGGTGAGGCGGCTAGAAGGATTCAAGCTGCCAGCTGAACTAGACTGAGGCGGTGGGGCAGACGGAGTGCTGGAGGAGTAGAGAGATGGACCAGTAGTCACATGAGCCTCCGCTCTTCACAAGTGGGCTACATCCCGTCCCGTCCCGCCCGTTGAGGGGGTGATCCAGTCCCCAGAGCACAGGGCGTGGGGCAGCGGTACGGATCGGGTGCCGTGGCCTTACCTGAGGTGGTGGAAGTCGTGGAATTCCGGCGAGGGGAGGAAGGGCAGGTGGTAGCCGCAGTGCGAGATGGATGTAGCCAGAATAGCTAGGCAGAGCCACACCATGATGGAAGCAACGTGGGAGCCCAGGATTATCGGACCCACCAGCACGGGCAACATGTTGGAAAGCTGGAATTCAGACACGCCCTGCCTCGTTAGCATGCACACCCCAGGTGTCCCCGCTCCTTGCTTGTATTACAGGGGCGCCTAGACCCCGGGGCTGCTGGGGCTGGCCTTGACACATGGTTTTAGTGGAACAGGGGGAGCGGAGCGCCTTGTGGAGGCGTAATATTAAGTTCGCTAATGCTGCTGTGGGAGACGCGTTGAAGAGTCACCGGGAATGGTCTGCCAATGCCCCAGAGAGACTGAGATACAAGAGAGCCAACTCCCACTGTAACCCAAGCTGCTTTAACATCTCAATCCCTCTCGTGGGTTTAGCTGCTCACTCCCTGAGACCTGTGCCTGGCTGGGACAGCCAGTGCCAAAGCAGCCCAGCTGTGGCCGCCTGAACCTTCCCTACTTGCTGCCCTGACATCTCCCACCATGCTCCAGGAGGCCCCATTCCATCCCGCTCAAAACGGCTGGAGGCCCTTGTTCCCCAAGTTTGGCTGATGGTAGATCGACCCTGCTGTGTCTTGCAGTCCCAGAGCAAAGGGCCACGTGACACTTCTACTCAGAAGCTGCTTGGAGACCCCACAAACCCAAGCTTCGCCTCCCAAAAGGAAGTTTCTGAAGTGCAGCTGCTCTCCTCCCTTACCACGTTCTCCCCCCCCCCCCCCCACTGGAAATGGATTGGGTTTACACTATGGGCAGTGACCCCGGGAGTTCCCACTTACCCCATGTTCGACTGGATGAGCATAGAGGGAGACAACACCAACAGGGGCTGTCCATTCATGGTGCTGCTTGTGTATGCTCTTGTACAGAAGTGGGTGATGAACAAGCCTGTACAGAGAGAACCAGAATCGAGTCTTCCTTTCACATCCAATAAACCCGCAGATCAATCCTCCATACTTTTCTCATGTGTAGGTTTTAAATTGTAGACCAGGGCTAGAAGTCAGGACTCCTGAGTTTTTTCCTGCTCTGCCCTGACTCATTAACTATCTGGAGGATGGGGTGGATTGTGCCCTCAGCAAGTTTGCAGATGACACTAATGGGGGGAGTGGTTGGTAGGCTACAGAGTGACCTAGACAAATTGGAGGATTGGGCCAAAAGAAATCTGATGAGGTTCAACAAGGACAAGCACAGAGTCCTGCACTTAGGATGGAAGAATCCCATGCACTGCTACAGACTGGGGACCGACTGGCTAGGCAGCAGTTCTGCAGAAAAGGACCTGGGGGTTACAGTGGCCAAGAAGCTGGATATGAGTCAGCAGTGTGCCCTGGTTGCCAAGAAGGCCAATGGCATATTGGGCTGCATGAGTAGGAGCATTGCCAGCAGATCGAGGGAAGTGATTATTCCCCTCTATTTGGCCCTGGTGAGGCAACATTTGCAGTATTGTGTCCAGTTTGTGGTCCCCCATTACAGAAAGGATGTGGACAAATTAGAAAGAGTCCAGGGGAGGGCAACAAAAATGATTAGGGGGCTGAAGCACCTGACTTATGAGAGAGGCTGAGGGAACTAGGCTTCTTTAGTCTGCAGGAGAAGAGTGAGGGGGAACTTAATAGCAGTCTTCAACTACCTGAAAGGAGTTCCAGGGGGGATAGAGCTAGGCTGTTCTCACTGGTGGCAGATGACAGAACAAGGAGCAACAGTCTCAAGTTGCAGTGGGGGAGGTCTAGGTTGGATATTAGGAAAAACTTCTTCACTAGGAGGGTAGTGAAGCACTGGAATGGGTTACCTAGGGAGATGGTGCAATCTCCATCCTTAGAGGTTTTTAAGGCCTGGTTTGACAAAGCCCTGGCTGGGATGATTTAGTTGGGGTTGGTCCTGTTTTGAGCAGGGGGTTGGACTAGATGACCTTTTAAGGTCCCTTCCAACTCTAATCCTCTATGATTCTGTGTCCTTGGGCAATTCACTTGGCCTGTATATATTCCCACAATTGCTTTCTTTGCTGTTGAACTCTCTCTTTTTATGAGGTAGGTTTTTTTCTTTGACTTTACTCTGCATCTGTTTTTTGTGCAGTGGTAGTGCTCAAGGGGTCTGGAGCGGCGGGAGTTTGTGCCACTGTACAAATGTATAAGAGATCATGGTTTTCACCCAGTCTGCTCTCTCGGTAGATTTTCTTTGGAGGGTGTATAGTTCCTCCTATGGGCAATAACCTGGCTACTGCAGTGCTTTAGATTATAGCTTATGAATAAAACCAACTTGTCTTTCCTCCCTTGGCCTGTCGGCCGGTTAGTCTCAATCCTATCGCTTTCATCATCTCTGGTTCAACGCAGCCACGGGTAGCATTACACCTCCAGGAGCTTGGAAGGGAAAGGCAGGTGCCACTGATTGGCCACGGTCAGTGGGAGTGTTTTGCTGGGGGTACTGTCAGAAGGAAGGACAGAGCTGTTCACATTTCCTAGGGAAATTACAGGAGGAAGAAACTGCCCCGGGACAGTCTAGTTTCTCAGGTCAGTTTTCTTGCCCAGCTCACCGGTGTGAATAGTAGAAGAGAATTTCCTCCAACAGGATAAAAATGCACAGCTCCATGAGGAACCAGTGGAAGGTGGGGAGTTCCTGTCTGCAGGGGTGTCCTCGCCACTTCATGATAAGGAGCATGAGCATCATCATGGGGAGGGAAATGAAAACCTGATTATACAGCACGGTGTAAACAGCCTGCCGCAGTTTCGCTGTGTCCACCTGCAAGAGAGGGGAGGGGAGATGAGAACTCGGAAGGCTAAAGGTGGAGCCCCGCAGCTCTGGGCTGCAGGGAGGGAGCCTTTCCAGGACTAGGGGCTTTGATGTTGGTAAGTTTGGACCAAGTTTCACAAGTAGACAAATGAACAAGGAGCTGCTCCACTCACTGTTCAGGGCTCTCATTCTTTGTGTCACTAACTGGCAGTCTGGGGCCCGGTCCTGCTGCAGGCATGGCACAGATCTGAAGGTGAGGGGCAAGAATTGGGACTGACGGAAACAGGCCCTCCGTCCCCCGCAGTGAATCAGCCTTTGCTGTCTGAGCAGGGTGCCTTCCCTCTTCCAGCCTGAGCAGCTCCAGGACTGGCATTCAGTGAGGCAGGAGTTATTTGCACTGCTCCTGTGCTTTATGGCTCTGCACTATTAGTTAAATGCTTTGTCTTCACTGCAAAACGGGCGGGGGGCAGTTTATAGCGGGTCAGTGACTGCCCTATACCAACTCGCCTTCTGGCAGTGGCAGCTGCTGACTCTTGTCTCCGAGCACAGACGTCAGGTGTGTTGCTCCACCTTGCTTAGAGCAGGAGCAATAAAAAAAAAAAAAGCCAGCTGCCCTTCTCAGGATCGATGCATGCCCAGTTAAACTGTCTCCCTCTCGCTTTCCCCATGACTTGCTCTCCTGGGCCAAACAGCTGCACGCCTGTGGCCAAAACTTTCCTTTCTATAATTTTAATCTTTAATAAAAGACTGTGGTGTGCAGCAACTGGATGTCAGCGGTCCGGGACACAAGTCCAGCGGTGGTGTCCCAGGAATACTTCTCAGCTCGCCTCCACAAAAGCTGCAACATTCTTCAGCCTGCAGCCCTGGGCCTCTAGGAAAGGGGTTGAATCCTTCCCTGCTGCTAGAGGTGATTGCTCTGCTGGTCAGTGGGGGCAGGGCCGTGTGCGTGGTGTGGTGATGCAGCTCCATCACTGCAAATGGTGTTAAAGTGCTGCTGTGCTGCGCTCCAGCAAGTGAAATGAGGGTGACACAACTCCTTAGCCCACGCAGGTATGAAGAAACCTTCAACCTGTCATACAAATAGCAGCCTCCTGCTGTCTGCCTGGGTCTGAGACTGTCCCCAGAGCTGAAACTTGGCCCCTTTACCAACCTGGGCCGGTAGCATGGACCTCTGACGACATCAGCTGCTCCGCAGTGACATTTAATGAAATCGACTCAGGCTGCGGTGCTTACGGGCCTGTTTGCACATAGTGAAAAACCCTGGGCCGTTAGTGCACCCGCTCGTTGTCAGTGGGAGGGGGAAAGGGAGTTATTTACCTGTGGGCTGCGCTTACATTTTATGTCACCACGGGGTAGGGGAAAAAACCTAGCCTAGCAATGTGGATAAAAGCCCCTAGCCTAGAACTGGCTTAGCTCAGCTCATGCCGGGGGGGAGGGGGAGGTAGTGCAGGCCAATAGAGCTGTGTTGCCCTGGGCTCTGTCGTGTAGCCCTAGCCTGCAGCTGTGTCTATTCTATGGAGACTGTAGTGGTGTAGCTACCCCAGCATCACCCCATAGGCTAACCGCAGCCCCTGCTGCGGGGAGAGGTTGTGCGGAGGATGTAGGAACACAGCCCGGCCAAACGAGGGTAGCTATGTGGACAGAGGCGTTCTTCCTTCACTGAGTTGTGGCAGCCGTGGGGGGGGGGGGGGAGGATGTTCCACACCTGTGACTGCTGCAGCTATGCTGCCTTGAGTTCACACGCCCGAGTACTGGAGCTATGTGCCCTAACCCCCTGTCCCACTCGCAGGGGAGGTGGGAGGTCCAGGCCCCAGTCCCACTGGTCCAATCACTTCCCTTATTTATCCAGAGCACAACAGGTGCCCATGGCCGAGGCCAGGCTTAGCCCCACCTTCCTCTCGTTAGCCTCTCCCAGGGGCTAGGTTAGGCAGGCAGCCCCCTTCCTAGGTGCTGACGCTTGTGGATCACAGGCTCAGGGGCATCTATCCAGAGGGCATGGGGACAGGTGGTTAGGCACCTGACTCAGGCTGGGGGAGTCGCACTGACGTTCTCTGCACGTAGGTATTGTTACTGCCAGCTTCTAACTCCTTGGGGGCATTCAGGCCTAAATGACTTGCCAAAGACAGCCTGTGTCAGAGCTGGGACCTGATGCCCAAGCCATCGCCCTGACCACAGGAGCATCCTTCCCCGCTGCGTTTTCATGCCCTGTCGAATCTGATTCTACTGCGCAAGCCCCTCCAGGGCAGAGCGTGAGGTGGGGGGAAAGGTACTGACAGCTCTGCCCCCCCCCCCCCGCACCCCTCTTACTCAATGCAGGAGGCATTCAACCAGCCTCCCCACCCCCGGCACCTTGAGAAATACCTACAGGGTCGTTTTTGCCCAACTGAATTCGGTAACGGGTAATGAAATTTGGCTTTCCGGTCACGTCTGCCACCATCAGGAGTCCATTGAAGCACCAGTAAACCAGGGTTGGAACCACGGCTGTGCCTGTGGCAGAGGAAGGGTGGGGGGGGGAGACCGATGAACAAGAAGGAGCCTTCATAGCTCGAATGATTTATATTACAGTGGTGGCCAGGGGACCCGATCAGGGCCTTGCGCTAGGCACTGTACAGAAATGAGAGTCAGTCTCTGTCCTGAAGAGCTTACGCTCTAAGACACTGAATGAGACCGAAGGGGAGAAGCGAGGGGCATGGGGATGAGATCACAATAATGCAAACATCTTCACAGGCAGAATCTGGCTTCCCTGCAGCCGCCCTTTGTCACTCAAAGCAACTCACCTAGCAGGAAAATTGACCATTCATTTCCTCCAAGCAGATGGTGCGTTCTCTCCCACTGTGCCTGCCAGAAATCGCCCGAAGCCCCCCAGAACTTCTGCAAGTGCCTGGGGAGAAGCGTCCAAGAATTACCCGCGGTGTTTAGCTTTCCATTACAAAAAAATCACATACGGCTCATCTCCCCACCCCGTGAAATGGCGCGTCTCCAGCTAGCAGGGCTGAGCGCTCTTACCAGGTGACGGAGTTCCTGAAGGCAGCAAACATGAGCCCTCCAGTGCCCAGTATGAAGGCAGTTGTCTTCACCGAGTCCCAGAGCTTCCCCTGCTAAGAGCAGGAAAGAGAAGCGATTACACCTTTGCTAGGCCGTGGACGAGCCCTTGTTTTAAGTAACAGGAGCGAATCCAGTCCCTGCATCCCTTGTTTTCTGGTGCCAGCACTCTACAGAACAGAGCTGAGCAAAGTTGTTTGGCAATATTTCTTTTATCCACCCTATCAACAGATCCTAGGCGTGTCAGGCTGAGCTTGTCTCTGATTATATGGTACAGTACGTGTCTGTATGGTAAAAGATAGTAATCTGTCTGCAATTTCCTCCCTTCTCTTCTGTAGTAGGTTATTACGATGAACAGATAAAATAGGTCACACCAGCCACAGATTCAGTGTGCTTGTGTAATTCAATAATTCTGGTTGCCGTGCTCATCTTTTCTCAGCAATGTCATGGGACAGGCACCAACAAGAGAAGCTTAATCCCTTACAAGAGGATGAACGCAGATGTGTGGTGTAAGGTAACGCAGCCCGGAGCCCTCCCCCTTCCTCAGCAGACTTCAGTGCTGTGCTGGTGGCTGTCTCTCCAACATGAGTAGAGACCATCCTCCTCTCTAACGCCCCCGCTCCAGAACGCTTAGACAATGTCTGTCTGCAGCTAGACAGAATTGAGTTAATTTGTACAGAAGACTCCAAGTGGAGAGCGGCGCTGGCCCTTTTCAACCCAGTAAAAGTTTGAGGCCTTGTAGCTGATTCAGCTGGGAGTGGAAACTGGTGATGGCACCTGGCTTCTTCTTTGTTTGTTTGTTCTCAAGGAATGGCTAGAGTCCGGCTTCTATGCACACAGGAGGCACCAGAAGCTGTTCCTTTGCTTACAGGCCTCAGCTTCTCTCAGCCAACACGCCTGACCCAGAGCCGTTCTCTAGGCTTCTCCCAGCCCCACATCACGGTTGACTTTCTTGCTGTCTGCCTTGCTCTCAGGCTGTGTCTATGCCATCATTTATGTCAGCAAAACTGATGTTGCTCTAGGATGTGAATATACGTAAGTTACACCACCGTAAGCACTAGTGGGTGCTGCTCACGGAGGTGGTTTCTTTATGTCGACAGGAGAGCTCTCTCCCGTCAGCAGAGAGTGTCTTCACCAGACGTGTAGTGTACGTGTAGACATGGCCTGGTTGGTGCTAATTGGTGGGCAGACTCCATTATGCCTGCGGGGGGCTTAGCTGTCTCTTGTGCTGTAACTTAAATGAAGGGGGTATTCACACCCATCAGTTTCAATGAGGTTTTAACTAACCCATAGCAAGGTTTAATGTCGCTTGTAACAGTATCAATCAGCATGTTGTCCGTGACTTGGGAGAAGACCCTTTAAAGGAAGTACTGCTGTGAGTTTTCAAAATTTCAGACCCCTACAATCACAGATCAATGCACTTGGCGCTCAGCACTAACCCTATATTGTCCTTAACTACAGCACAGCAGAGGTTGGTGGAACAGGCACGGTTTGGATCTGGGTCAGGTTTACTCGAGGTGGCGGGTTTGAGTTAACTGGGTCAGACTCTGATCTCTCATCACGGTGCTTCCACACCCAACATATGCTGGCGTGAGAGCAGAATCGGGCCCCCGAGTTCAGTGCGTGATGAGTAGGGGCTGGAGCATTGCCCCAGCCTAGGTAAATACGACACATGCTTTAGAAGGTGGCTATGGTACCCAGTCTCAGATTTAGAGCATTCTAACGTGATGCTACTCTGGCTCCTTGCAGACAAAAGATGGGATCTGCACAACATGTGGCTGAAAAAACTCTGCTGAAGCCAACCTCCTCGAGGGAGCTGAACCTGGGCCGTGCAGGTTTCCAGGCAGACACAACAGCCCTCCCGTGTGCCTTCCAGCCACTGATCTTAAACAGTTCCCTACTGTAACGTCTAACGCCTCACAAAACCCACTCAAGTAATTGCCCATTTTAGGGGTGAGGCATAGAAAGTGTAAGGGGCTTGCCGAGGCTACAGGGCAAGCCAGGGACCGGTCCCCACCCGTAACCTTTCTTGCACAACTCCCAGTCCTGGCTTCAATGCCTCTCAGAAATTCATCTCTCTGTACAGCTGTATTGCAAGGCTCTGTTGACTAGACACTGCCTTGTTTAATTGCTGCACCTTTATCACAGGAACCAGCAATTACATTTAACAGAAATACCGCACCCTACATCTACATCAGCTGCAGAATTTGTAAAGCTCATTGTGGGAAAGATTTCTTTGTACATGTAGTCCATTTCCCGGCCAGCATCATCTAGTCCTCCTTCCCTCTGTTAAATTCTCTAGTGCTTTACCCTGTCCCCTGGTCCCTGACTCAAACCATGGGAGGAGACTACTCAGTTAGTCAGCATCCACAAGAGCCACTCAGAAAGCTCCCCAGCACCCAGCCTTCGAAAGCCACCATATAACATTTCAGTTGAGACGTCCTCTTTGAGGCTTTACCTGCTTCTGCTGTTCGCCCGTCGTGGAATATGCAGTATCTCCCTTCATCTGAAATAATTAATGATGTGAGTGAACAGCGAACTGAAAAGAAAAAGGGGAGAGGATGGGAAAACAGCCCCAAAGGAAATTTGCATATGATCTGATACGGCGCCCTCCTACTGGCCCAGCTGGTCTGGAACGTGCTGTGTTCCCAGGCCTTCAGGGAGTGCCCGAGCGAAGCCCTCTGGCCGCTGTGAGATGTGCAGCCTCATACTGTGAAGCCATGATGTTAAAGGAAAATAAAACAAAAAAAATCTGCTACAGCAGAGTAAGGCTCTGGGGCAAGGGCTTAGATCACGCTGCACCCTTAAATTACAGCACCCAAGGGCTTGTGCACCAGATACTGGTAACGGGATAAGGGAGCCGCTTCACCCTGAGTCACTGCGTCAGATCCAGCCCAGTGGGGAACGGCTGAAAACGGTTACCCTCTGCTGGCTTCTCAACTACCAGCCGGGCAGGTGGCAGCATCCAAACAATCCCCTTTGCCTGTGGTTCTAACCAGCCCCCTTGCTGACAGGCTCAGCAGCGAGGCCAAGGACAGGACAGACCCCGGAGATACTAGCTCACGCTCCTAGCGGTCGGGTGAGGCACTGTACTTCCGGTGCATGTGCAGTGCCTAGTGCAGGGCTAACCTGGGGATTTTTCCTTTCCTGGACTGTCAACTTTTCCCAGCAACAAATTTATTAAAAAAAAAAAATGTTCCTTAGTCACCTCAGCTTCACTGAGTCTTCGTCAGTGTTCAAATAAAGGACACTATCATGCCACCCACATAGAAGCAATGAGCCAGCTCCTACCCTCGGTTGAATCCGTGCCACCCTGGGGCTATTAATGGGATTGCATGGCTGGAGAGAAGGACAGAATGTGACTGATGGTGCTTTTAGCAGTAAGCAATGTACAGCCAAGGCCTTATTCTTTATTCGGTCTTCTGGTGGACCCTTCGTTCCTAACGGTGGCAGAACCCCACTGCAGTCAAGTCTAAGGGAGTTTTGCTGGACCTGCAAGATTAGGGTTTTACTGCACAGTAAACCCTCTAACCGCATTCTCCAAAATACCACCGCACGGCACTAACAGAGAACGAAGCATCATAGCTTTGTCTGTTTACGATGCAAGAACCGCTCCCAGTGAAAAGAACTGTAAAAGGTGCAAAGCAGCCGTTAGTTTGTGTTCAGGTGCCCCGCAGAAGTAAAATATTGAGTACAAAGGGTTCTGTAGAACTCCTCAACTTGGTGCATTCTTTCCCAGATCTGGCCATCCAGTTCCCATTAGCATAAGCTGGAGCAATGCCCAGACCCCAGAGACCTGCAGAGAGAGCTCTTAAAAGGGGATTTCAGGTGGAACGTTCCATGACACACTGCCTCCTTCATGGTAGGAGCAGACAGGCTCTGAGATATGAAGCACAAAGTGCTGACAAAATAAATAATGCAAAAGGGGGTGGTGCCTTACCTTTCTGATGCTAATAGTCCCACGGGTGGGAGCAGCTTTTGTCGAGTTTCCGAGTCAAGGGGGACACTGTCAACAAACACAAAAATCAGCCCATTGGCTTGGTGACAACATTGCAGCTTTGAAACTGGAAAATTTTAATGCCTTTTTTTCCTGCACCTTAAAGTTTGTTAGTATTCAGCTTATAGTCCAAAATCAGCCCCACGCCGCTGCGTGGGTTTCTGCTTACTGATGGGTAAAAAGGGAAGGGCTGAGTCTCAGATCTGTGAAGTGCCCACAGCGCCCTATGACTTCGGGGCAAGCTACAGGGGCTCAGCGTGCTGAAATCTGGCCCTAAAAGACTTGGCCAGTGACTGTGGTGGGGCTGGCACCGGTAGCCAGCAATTCTAACTCTCGGATTCTTATTTTGAACACGTGCAATCTGTGTTCTGCATTGAGAAACAGCCTTGTTAAAAATCAGAATTGCAAAATGATTGAGCCAGTGCTGACTCCCTCATCCAAACGAGCGAGTGTAAGAAGCATCCTAAGATGCTGCTGTTTAGACTTTAAACTGGTGTCTTCATCCCATATGCCATCCTCTTCCTCAAACGCCCCACTGCCTTCACGGTCAGAATGCTCTATTCTTTCCAGTCTGTAAAATCTGCCCCGTGCCTTGTTTCCAGTTTGCTAGTTAGTTAGAACCCTTCTGAAAAAAGCCAGTGGATTTTGATGCCAATGTTGCTGATAAACACACTAAATGGTTGGTGCCTGAGACTACGAAGCAGAAAGGTCCTGCTGGCTGGCGAATAAGGGTAACTACCTTGCTTGTAGGATAAAATTATCTTTTATCTTATTTTGCAACAAGCCCTTTGCCCACTGTTACACTCCACCCCAATACAACCCCATTATCTCTGAGATGTTATCTGTGCAGCTGCATGCACTGTCCTTAGCGAAACAGCTTGCACATGAAGTAGCTTTTGCTTAAATAAACAGTTTATTTTGGAGAGCCTTCACTTCATCTCGGTGTTGTTTGCACAAGAAAATAGTCACAAGCCAGCCCCTTTTGAGATCGCTACACTGTGAAATACATCATAACTGAAACGGTTCTACTAGGGCAGTGTAGCATTAGTATTATCTCAATGGCCTTTTGTGAGTGAGTGGGTTCGCTCCCATGCACGGCTACAGACTGGGGACCGACAAGCGAGGCAGCAGTTCTGCAGAAAAGGACCTGGGGTTACAGTGGATAAGAAGCTGGATATGAGTCAGCAGTGTGCCCTGGTTGCCAAGAAGGCTAATAGCATATTGGGCTGCATTAGTAGGAGCATTGCCAGCAGGTCACGGGAAGTGATTATTCCCTCTATTTGGCACTGGTGAGGCCACATTTTGAGTATTGTGTCCAGTTTTGGGCCCCCCCACTACAAAAAGGATGTGGACAAGTTGGAGAGAGTCCAGCGGAGGGCAACAAAAATGATTAGGGGGCTGGAGCACAGGACTTATGAGGAGAGGCTGAGGGAACTAGGCTTGTTTAGTCTGCAGAAGAGACGAACGAGGAGGGATTTAATAGCAGCCTTTAACTACCTGAAAGGGGGTTCCAGGGAGGATGGGGCTAGGCTGTTCTCGGTGGTGGCAGATGACAGAACAAGGAGCAATGGTCTCAGATTGCAGGGGGGGAGGTCTAGGTTGGACATTAGGAAAAGGTTTTTCCCTAGGAGGGTGGTGAAGCACTGGAATGGGTTACCTAGGGAGGTGGTACAATCTCCATCTTTAGAGGTTTTTAAGCTGTGGCTTGACAAAGCCCTGGCATGGATTATTTAGCTGAGGTTAGTCCTGCTTTGAGCGGGGGTTGGACTAGATACCTCCTGAGGTCCCGTCCAACTCTACTATTCTATGAATGCCCAGGTGCTATGGGGATGGGCAATGTTATACGGGTCTAGATAGATGGGTTGAGCCTAACTGCTCCGACCTGACACAGAACAGCCTGCTAGAGGCTGGTGTTCCAGAAACAGGCTTCTATACTGACACCGTGGTTCAAATCCCACTGGAACGCTGCCTCCGCTAAGACAGACAGCTGGGAAGTTTGCAAGTTGGTTTTGAGGTCTTAGGAGCAGGCAGCAGGTTTGCCCAATGCCATTTCATCTCTTGGGCTTTGGGAGGAACTGTTAAAATAACCATCAGGATTCCTCACGGCTGGCTCCCTCCTTGCACTGTAAAGTCATCAACTTACACACTCCTCTTTGAATTAGGAGCATCATGCCACCGATTGCAAACACTACACTGACAGTAAAAAAAGCCAAATTTAGCTGCATCCTGTTCTGCTCCCAGCACCACACTACATAGAAATTTTGCTGTGGTGGCCCAGGATGCGTCTATTAAACATGACAGATACCACAGGGCTGGGGTTATTCCAGTAAGCAAAGAATTGCTGACACCACTGAACACTGAATTTACACTGGCATATAAACCAGGCAGTAGGCAATCAAACAAACTTTACACCTCTCAGCTGGCTGCAGCCATGGCCGAGGCTGACATGAAATGAAACTTCTGGACCTGAGGCTGGTTACAAAAGACAAATTCTCCTTTTAAAGTGGTTTAACAAAGCATTTCTTATTAAAACAAGCCAATCCCAGCCAGCAGCACCAAGGCCTCAACCCCTGAAGTAAAATTCTGGCATATCCATGTCTACTGCTCACTCAGGCTGAATAATTATTCTTGCACCATGGCTCTGGATTTCTACAACAGCCATTTACAGACCAGCAAGTCCCTTGTCACAGAATTTACCGTTCCAGCCACTGAAAAAGGCCCATATGTCCTGTTATGTACTATACGTGGCAGTAGAGTGTTAGAAAATAGGAGGGTGCACTTCTTTCCACGCACATGCACAGCCTGTAGCATTTCCTGGCCTGGGATTTCAGCAGGTGTTTTGGAGTCAGAATCAAGTGCTTGGCTTTTCCTTCTAGTCTGCACTTTTTAGGTTCTCATTTCGTACCATCGCTGGGATAGCTGAGTGCCTCATCGAATCCCCTACGGCTCTTCTCACAAACATCTCGGTAGCAGACAAGGGGGGGGGGAGGGGGGGGTGTATCCCCCACCCTATTGCAAGGGACAAGGCAGGATAGTTCCTCCTCCCCCCAAGATAAACGTCCAAGGGTCACCTAGACTCAGCGTTGCAGTTCAAGGGACCAGGCCTGCTCCCCAGCTTACGCATGCCACAAGCAGCGAAGGGCAGCTGCACTCAGTCAGCTGGGCTCACCAGATATGTTTGCAGCGTTGGTTAGGCAAATGCAAACCCAGCGCAGTGAAACCCACAGTGACCTCAAGACAAATGTGCTGCACAGTTCCTGAGCTCAGCACAGTGCACAGCGAAGGCATCTAGCCCCCTCCAGCACTGGCTAGCTTTCGCCCCACTCCTGACACACAATTTTGGTCCGGGCGTCAGCCGCCACTGGCCAGCCCAGCCACAGCAAAAAGCATCCCCGAGGGGGGAGCTTCCATGAAACACTTTTTAGTTGACTGCTAATAATGCCTATGTTCGTGATGGTGTTAGCGAGCAGCCCGTTGTCGACGTGACAGCCTGGACAGCAGCGGGGAACGCTTTGGTAAATTGCTCCGGTGTAGCCAGTGCCAGAGCAATACACCGCTGTCCCCACAGCAGCCGTGCCCATCACAGCTCTCCTCCCAGCTGATCGCTCAGGGCTAGCGTCAGCTGAACCCCAAGACAAGCAATAACTAGGCCTGGCAGTTACTCCGTGTGAGTCAGTAGGAAGGCCATTCCTAGCCCCCAAGTCCCATGACTCTGGATTTGCGCCACCAATACAATCACAGCGATTAAAAGCGAGAGCACATCAGGCTGGCGAGCCAGGCCGGACCAATCTGTTCAGGTGGAAGTGGAAAGAGGCAAAGAAGCATGGGGGAAGGGGGCCGGGGGTGCGCCCCTCACCTCTGTGTGCAACTTACATCCATCCTCTGGAGGGGCGGGTGGGCTGGGGAAATGGAGAAAGTGCATGGCAGGGCGGGGACGCTAGTTCGCATAAGGCAGCATTTATGGGCAACAGGGCGTCAGTCACCGCACTAGCGAAACAAACTTATCCTGCCCCTGCCTTACTACACCTGAGCCTCATTGCTTCCCGGGCACCGACCTCCGCATTGTGCGAGCTGCAGAGCATAAGGGAAATGTTGGGGCACCATTTCCCGGCACTGCAGCCACTCCTGCTGCTGGATGAGGCTGGGGAGGCGAAGGGTGGGTGGGGCTCCCAACCCTGATTTAGCCTGTCTGCTGTTAGTCACCAGATGCCAGCCCAGGGACGGGGCAGTGCCCAGGGAGAGCAAGACAGAACGTCTCCTTCCTCCTCCTTCCGCACTGAGAGAGGGCTGGGGCGTTCCCTGAAGTGGAGAGTTGCTCCTGCATGTTCAGTTCTATGCATTTGATACACGCACATGCTTGTCTAGCTAACCAGAAGCCCCGCCCAGCCGATGGCTCCGCCAAGCTGGCCATTGCAGTCAGGGGACCAGGCGTCTCTAGCCAGTAGCATTTGCTCATTTAAGCCAATAGCCAACCCTCCAGCTGTTGATGCGCCCATCCCTTGGCGGGGCACATGCTGCTGCTTTCTCCAGTAGGTTCTGGGAAATCCCATTTCTAAACTCAAACCAGCTCGTGCCTTTTCTCCCATCCTACCCATGTCACAGCAGAACTGCCCCGAACTGCAGCAGCTTTTATTCTTGCCCAGCCCTGGCCATCGCTGCAGAGCTGACATCGTGCCAGGCAGGCTCTGGATGTCTGACCCACCCAATTGCAATGCCAAGTTTGCATGTGCAGAGAGCGGCCTTGAGCCGCTGGTTTATTGAGGCAGCGAGACCCAGGTGTCAGGAAAGCTGGACTCAGCCCTTCATCTTTGCCGGCAGCTGGCTTGTCATCCCGGTACATCTATGAAACCATCCTGAACAGTGTGAGCTGGGCTCAGGCCTGGCGCGAGGCGCATGGCTCCTGTCAGTGACGATCCATGGCATGTGTAGATGGGGTGGTTTGACGGCCTCCGTCAGAAGGATGCTGTGATGCATCAGTTTGTTCCCCAGATCACCCTTCATGCACCAGCTGGGCATTCAGGAGAGAGCACTGCAGGCGCGTTGCAGGCCTGTCCATCACAGATGCCCGATTCCATGCAGCCGGTCACAAGGAACTAGTGGTTGATGTCCTTTTGCAGAGTGCACCAGGCAGGTCTGGATCATGGTCCCCCGACATTTGTCCTGCTGTACTGGCTCTCACACTGCCCCTTCCTGGTGAGCTGCTTCTGGGGTTTCCATATGGCACCAGTGTGATGTCACCCAGCTGGGGAAGAGCTGGGCAGCCAGAAAACCATGGCAGGCCGGACACTTTTTAAAATTGTATCAGCGCTTTCACTGACACTTTTTCCAAAACTTATTTTATTGCTTTGATTTCCCGCCTCCCCGCAACCGCAAACTTACTGTTACCAGCCTAGGTGCCAACCTGAGGCTCAACACATGCCCTCTTCTACAGTAATTACACTGAGCCTGCCATTCATCCCTCTTTGCCGACACCAGCTGGAGACCCAGCTGCTGCTGGCAGGTGCAGGAGCTGAGAAACAGGGCGCGTCTGTGGCCATGGACTAGCCCCCTAACACAGCACCTTTGGCTTTTTCTTGCCCCTCTCTCCTGAGCCCCCGGCTCTGAATCCTTTTCCCACTGGAATCAGTGCTGGCTGAGCGTCAGCTGCTGGAACAACCAGCTCGCCTGGGAGAAGAGACAACTAGTGTCTGTGCAGCAACAGGCTGCACCTACAGTCCGGCCAGCTCGAGGAACCACAGACCCGAGCAAACACCGGAAAAGGAGCTCAGTAGCTACCCTCTCTAGGGGTAGATGAAGTGCTTCTGGTGCTGCTCACGACATGCAGGCACGGCACAAACAGGATGGTAGACCTGGGCCCGGCTCGGAAGATCCGGGGATATTTGTTCAACATAAATGCGTTCATAAAAAGAATGCCAGGCTGGCCGGCTCCTTTAATGGAGTCACCATCCCCATAGTTACCATCAAGTACTCTAAACTACTGGCTGTGCTCTCTTTGCTCACCTCCTGCTGGTGGCTGCAGCCTAGATGGGGCCCTTGGGTCGCTGGCCAGAGCCCAATCCGGAGCTCAATCATTCCCTGCCTTGCACACTGCTGCTGCGGATCCCTTTATCACAGCTTCAGGCAGAGGAGGGGCGGGGCATGGCTATAAATGAGCAGCTGATTGTCTCCTCCCAGGCACGTCACGTGAAGCCAGCATTAGGTCACGACTGGGGCTGGCAAATGTTTTCGCCCTTTTGCTCAGACAATGTAAAGACTCTGTGTGTTGCTCTAAAAGCGACATCCTTTCACTTTTGTTTTCATGAATTACACATGAATAAGTTTGTGCTTTATGTGTAAAGCACCCAGCCAGTGCCCTGAGCACAAACAATTAAAACCAGTGCCATTTCATAGGGCAAAAGTGCATTTATTGGGGCCAGGGAGAGCTATTGGGCAACACTGCTGAAACCCTTGGCCCCCATCTTCACTACACGTGTTTAGCCGCATTGCATAAACAGGCCTAGCAAGCAGTGGTTGAAAAGGGCTATAACATGATATTGGTCCTGTCTATGTGGAAAAGATTAAATTATCTTACAATGTGACTGGGGTTCCCTCATGCTTAACAATGGCATTTAGGCACAGTGAAATCTGTAGCGCACGAGAGCATTGGGTAGTGCAGGGGTGGTAAAATATAACTTGTGGCGGGCCACCTTCATTTTTAGCATGCAGGGATGGTCCCAGAAAACGCAATTCAGTCCAGCATGCAGTGTGGCAGTTGATCCAAGCGCTAGGAGAGGTGCTGTCACCCATCACAACTTTCTGGATTTAATACAGGAGGAAGAAGCAGAGACACCTCAACACACTTCCACTCAGCCTTGCCAGGTCTGTAAGGCAAGTAAGCAGCATTTTGGTTAATTGTGGCTAGAGCTGAAGAGAGATCCACAAGTACAAAATGTCCTGTAGTCTGTGGCTAATACCCTGTACCCATAAACACACAAACAGCCTTTTCATCAAGTCATGTTGGGGGAGGAGGGAGGGACAAACACCATTCTCACATTGCCCCCTGGATGGCCGCTTAGTACCTCAGCAACTTGCTGTGATTTTATTTCCACTCAAAGCCGCTGTTACATTTCAATAACATTTTCCCCTGACTGACAAATTCTCCGTGGTGGGGAGGCGGCTATTTCCTCTTTGTTGTTTTCTGTAGCCCCATAGACTCAAGGAGAAGCGATGCATTGCACAAGCCAAACAGAGCACAGGGAATGGAAATATACAGATTGAGGAAAGAGTCACTGAGCTGAGCTTCATTATGACTGGTTCTTGCAGGGGGTGGGTTATCCTGCATGCATGAACAAGTGAGTAAAAGGCCATTGGAATCTCACCAAATTCCACAGACCCTGGTGTTTGCCTTTAGCTGTCACTTAAATAAGAAATCGTTTTTGTATGAATCACTTTCCCAACAGAGGACTGGATGGCACAGGGCGTTGGTAACAGGCAAGATAAGGACTTTTCACCTTCTAAATTGCTAGTTTGAATCCAAATCCAAGTTGACAGCAACTAAAAGCTTCTCCTCTTTCTAGGCTATTTGGTGTCCTATCTGAAATTAGTTGGGTTCCCAGTGGACAGGTGTCCACATCACAAAAAAGCACCATTGCTACTGCTACCCTTGTTGAGAGTCTGGAGGCAAGGAACGAATGGATGCAAGAGCGAACTCTTCTCAGCAATAAAAACTCCTTGATGAGATACCTCAGAAGATTATAAATAACAGTTTCTCACTGTTTTGTAACCTCCACTGCTTGTTTCCCCTGGTGAAAAGTGTGTGTGTTTTGGGGCGGGAGGACAGGGAGACCCAAAGTAGCTTACAAGACAGCATGTAAAACTTTGTAATAGTTCCTCTGATAACAATGGTAAATACTAATGTTAACACTCCATGACTAATGATTAATTTTCTGTAGCCTCAGCTACTTTCCTAGCCCTCCTCCAAGGACATACCTACATCACTTAGTGCTTTAATGGTACTTTTTGAAATTTCTGTGGAGCAAAGGAAGTACTGTAAAGAGGGAGGTGATGGCCTTGCCACTTAGGTTCAAAATGTTCAGTGACATTTATGTCTCATCTAACTCCAGAAGCATATTGTAAGACTTCCACAAACGTTTATCTATTTGAATTGCTGTTACTTAGTTACTGGTGGAAATTGGCAGCAGTAATTGCACCAGTGAAAAACCTTGGACCCATCTAGGAAACTATTTGCACGAAAAGATTGTCTCATGTCCTTGCAATGGTTGAATACATCCACACACTCACTAAAGCTTGTGACGGTTCTCTTTTGGCAGGTTCTCATGGAGGATTCTGTAAGCACCTCTCTCAGTGCCCCGTGCTGGTGCTAGGAGCAGGCACTTATCGGTAACTTCCAAATGCAGGGGAACCGAGTTGTGGGATGGAAAAACTACAAAATGCCTAATCAGTGCAGCTGCAACACTTGTTCCTTCATAGCTACTGGCAACAAACCACATTATTATATAGGGAATGGAAACATACAGACTGAAATGTGTGCAAAGGATCTGCTCCTTGGTGTCGCAATCCACCACTACAATCAATGGGATTCAAGACACTGTACAAACATTGCAAGCTTCAAATGTTCCAAGTGATGGTTTCTTGCAAAGCATTTTCAGTTAGTACAGAGGGGCCCATATTTACTGACCATTACTGGGAAAGACTCCTCTTTCTTCATTCTCTGGGATCCAACACACCTTAAAGAATTGGGGTACTGACTAGAAAGAATATGTATGTATCTTTCCATCAAGCCTGTGGCAATAAAGGGAAGTATGAAATGCTAACACTATATTTACAAAGTGCTGTAAACCTATGTTGCTATACAAATGATTATTAATAATAAAATCTCTCTCTTTCACCAAAGGCTCCAAATTATAGCATACATTGGAGGGAAGGCACTTGTTAAATGCTTAGCATTCAAGGCTTGCTTTCATCCATCGTGTTTTCACAGTGCATGTAATGTATAATTTATGCAATTCAAAGGCTATATGCTGTAGCTGAGAAAGCAAAAAGGGAACAAAAACTACTAATCTGTAAAGATAAGCTTTGAATCCCTAATAATCTCAAAGATCAAGTTCAATAAATCCTGAGTTACGAAAGCTCCATTTCTTTGCGTAAGATAGACACCATGAGAATATGCTGACATGGAAGAGGTCACTTGCTGGAAGCTGATAGTTAAATTAATGACTTTCATATTGCTTGAAGAGTTGTCTGTGTGAATAGTTCAATATTAGGACTGGGATACTGAAATACATCTAACACGTGAAAGGAAACAAGTTCCAGAGACTTGTAAGGCACTGATCTGAGATTCAGTGTGAGGAATGAAACCACCTAACTCTGAATTGTGGGGAGAGAACAGCAGCTGAAGCAGTGCAACAGCTGTCATGTTTTGTAAGAATAGTAGGACTCACAGATCCTGTCCCAAAGGCCTCTGCTCCTTCAGCAAAGTCAGTTGCAGACAGGCAGATACTTTATCTCCTTTAGAAACAGACTCAAGCCTAATCCAATTTAGAGCAGCAAAACGGAGAGCACAGCTTTCAGGAATTCTGCTTTGGCAGCTGGATCTGCATGTGTTAGTAATGTTCCAAGGAACCGTAGTAGGCTTGGTCCTATAGTCTCCAAGGAACCCTGGCAGATAGAGATAGCCTGGCCAGACGGGAGTCCACGTTAGCTACTGGTTGTGCTCAGATCTGGATGAGCTATCCTAGGTCTAGCTCCTAGGGTGATGGGACACAAACCACCAGGCCCTGTTGTTTCTGAGAGAGAGATAGTAGTATCCTAGACAAAGCTTACTGAATTAAGTGTAAGTACCTTAGGAGTCTGTTGTATTAAAAATGCAAATGTTTATATATTATGGTGGGATTATATGTAACTTCCTTACAGGGGAGACATGACTAATGTAAACCCTGGAGAGTGTTATGAGCTTCCCACAACTCGTAAATTAATGGGCCAGACAAGATCGATTTTTCCTTGAAAACACTTGGAGGAGAGGAATGCAAATTACCCACCTGTAGACCCAGCCTTTTGAAGCTGCACCCTGAGGACGGGACTTTGGTCTGCTGATCACCTGTTTCGGGAGGACAAGATCAGAGGTTTAAACCGTATAAAGGAGCACACTCATGGATTCCTGGGGGCGCATGTCCTGTGTTAACAGTGTTATAAACTTGTGCCCACAGAAGAGCCCCTCGCTGGGATGGGGAAACCGATCACCTGCCAGAGCCCTTGTTGGGGGAGGGCAGGCGACCTCTGGAAAGCCGATCACCACGTGTCGATTCCTGTTCTAGTTTGTGTTCAGCGTGACGTTTTCCCCCGAAGAGTAAATGAGGAGCGGCTGCAGGTCTGTCCCGCCAGAGGCCCAGCTCAGCTGACCCTGGCCCTGAGACTCGCTGCCATGAAGTTTTTTCCCCATACAGACACCCGTGGCCTTGCTTGAGAGTTCAGTGTAGACAGGGACCGGCGCAGCCTGGGCAACCCCCGTCGGGGGGAGAGCACGGCAGGTCCGCACCCCTGAGACGGGGGCCTAGTGCAGGCGCCCTTGTGTGGGGCTGTCCCCCCAAGAGGCCCAGCTGATGTCTGTGTTGGGGGGGGGGTGCCCTGTCTCCCCCAGGGACCCCAGCTGGGATCCATGGTAGTGCAAGCACCCACCTGTCATGACCCCCCCAGCCCAAAGCCATTGGTTTGCCCTCCCCACACAGGAGTTGCCCCCCCCCAGCCGAGGCCGTGGGCTCGCCCACCCCACACAGGAGTTGCCCCCCACCAGCCAAGGCCATGGGCTCGCCCACCCCACACAGGATTGGTTTGCCCCCCCACCAGCCGAGGCCATGGGCTCGCCCACCCCACACAGGAGTTGCCCCCCCCCACCAGCCGAGGCCATGGGCTCGCCCACCCCACACAGGAGTTGCCCCCCCACCAGCCGAGGCCATGGGCTCGCCCACCCCACAGGAGTTGCCCCCCCCCGCCGAGGTCATGGGCTCGCCCACCCCACACAGGAGCCGCCCCCCCCCACCAGCCGAGGCCATGGGCTCGCCCACCCCCCAGGAGTTGCCCCCAGCCGAAGTCATGGGCTCGCCCACCCCCCACAGGAGCTGCTGCCCCCCCCTCCCGCCGAGCCCATGGGTCGGCCCGCCCGCCCGCCGGCGGAGCGCCGAGCAGGGGCTCCGGATAAGCCCAGCGGCAGAAGCTGCTATCGCAGGTTTGACTAGCGCGGCGACGTATCTTCCTTGCACATGCGCACTTGTCTTCGGGTAACGAGGCAACGCAGATCAAGACTCCAGGCGGCCTTGCGCGGTGCACGCGCACTCCCGCGCCCTGACCGACCGAGGCAGCCTACCAACTGCGGCGGCGCCGCCGCAGGAATGACTTCACGAGACGCTTGCGTCAGCATTGGAACGAGTCTGCGCACGCGCAGTCGGGCGGCTGGGCTTGCCTCCTGCCTGCCATCGCCTCAGCTCTCGCGAGAGCGAGACCGGAAGTTCTGAGGCGGTGGAAGCCGGCCTGCTGCTGCTAGTGCGGCTGCGCGGGGGCGGGGCGTCGCGCCGAGTCCGCCCGAGGCGAGGCGGGAAAGGGAAGGAAGGAGCAGACGAGACGCGCAAAGGCTTAGCGGGAGGCTAGAGCGGCCGGCGGCGGGAAGTGGAGGATCAAGGCCCAGCTTCTCCCCTCCCCCCCCCAGCCCGCGCTCTCTGCGCCTGTGAGGAGACGGGGCGGGCCTGGCGGAGACAGCAGGTGCAGTGGGGGGAGGGAGGCCCCGTTGTATACCCCCTGGGGGCCGCTGAGGGGAAGGGGGCTGGGGGCGTGAGGAGGGGGGAGGGGGGCAGGGAGGAGGATCGGGGGAGGGGCGTGGGGAAGAGGTGGGGGGCTGGGAGGAGGATCGGGAGCAGGGGGGTGTGGGGAAGAGGAGGGGGGCTGGGGTCTGCACTGGGGCGGGGTGGGGAAGGATGCCCTGGGGAGCAGAGCCTACCAGCCCATTGCTCCCCCTCCCCGTGGCTACGGGTGGGTGCAGTCAGTGGGGGGGAAAGGCGCCCCTGGACGATTCTTGTGCCTGTGTTTTGCTGTGTGAGAAACGCGACTTCCTCTTTGTGGGAAAAGGTGGAAGGCAATGGGCGCCTATTTCACTATCCAGGGCTGCCTTCCTGTGGGCTGAGTTAGCCCCTCTTCTTAAAGGGGATTTAAGTGTCCCTTCATGAGCCAGTCCCAGGCAAAGAGCGCCTCCCGCCTGCTGCTAGATAATTTGGAGGGGGCCTTGTTCTTTTCTCAGATCACAAGCACGCCCCTCTTCCTCTGGAACAGTAGGTCGAGGCACTAACCATAGTGCTTCTCAATGGAGAGAGACTGCATTGCCAGCGCTAGATGCAAACTTCCCCTTCGGCTGTGTACCCCTTTCCTGACATGCCCACAAATCCTTGGAGTCTTGGCTGAGGCTGCCAACAGGTGTGCCATTACCCGGGAGACCTGCCCACTAATAACTAGAGACAGATAGCATCTCATCTCTTATAAGCTGCCAAAAAGCCAAAGTTGGTAACAGCATAATCTCAAGCGTAGTGTGTTTCCTCTTCCATCTTTCCACTAAGGAAATTCTGGGAAAACTAGAGTTGACAAGACCCAAAAGGCCTACATTGATGATATTAAACTTAATAAATATTTGTTTAATTCCTGGGCAGGTAAAACGATATTGATCAGCATCTGCTTTCATCAATATTTTGATGGAGTGTTTAGCTTCAATGCAGCTTCTGTTCATAACTTTAGATGCCTTGCATGTAGCAACTTGCTATAATACTTTGTGCTTGTCTATACATGGTTTTCATACTGCTTTAATTATTGGCACAATCCCATAGTGTGGGTGCAATTATACCAATGGATTTAGTCCCATAAATGAATCAGAATAATCTGTACTGTTCTAACTCTGTCAGCACTAGAGGTTGTACTGATATAACTATATCAGCCCAAAATCTCACCCCTTACTGGAATAGTAAAACTTCTACAAAATCTTTGTAGAACAGGCCTTGGGGAATTGAAACAGAGCAGCACACATCTTACAATAACAGTACAGTAGGGATGTATTTACTCTTACTTTCCAGCCGTAACAGAACAACACTGTTGCAAAAGCTGTACAAAATTAAAGTATTAGTCCCCTTTAGGCTTGTACAAATAGATCTCACACTTGAAATGCAGACTTAAAAAAGAAGTGACCACTGGCTTGGACTTAGTAGCCCTGGATGCCTTCTGCCAATTTAAAACAGATGTTTTGCATTTTCTCGTTACTGCATATTCTAAAAGCAAGAAAGAATGTAGTTTAATAACTCAAATATGCCAGCTGAAGCTGATACCCCAAAGTAGGAACATGCCATTCTAACTTGCTGTCTATTGTGTTCTGATTTGTCGAGATGTATTGATATAAAGTAATGTGTTTGTATGTGCTTACTGCATTGTGATAAGGTTACACAGCGTGCGGTTCTACACTACCATATTTACCATCCAACTTTGACATCAGGTGTTTCTACTCCAGTTCCTGCAAGATGCCAGCAGCACTTGTGGAGAACAGTCAGGTTATCTGTGAAGTATGGGCAAACAATCTGGAAGAAGAGATGAGGAAAATTCGAGAAATAGTTCTCAGCTACAGTTACATCGCAATGGTAAATATGCTGTACTTCAGTAATCACCTACTTGACTAAACTCGGGCATTTTAATGCAGGTAGCTTGATTTAATTTAATGTAGATATAAAGGTATTCCAAGGTCAATTTAGGCTGAATAGTAAGTGGGGGACCAGTTGGAAAGCTGCTTGGCATTTAAAATTTTACTTGCATTTTTAATATATGGTCTTCCTCTAATAGCTTGCTTAGTATTTGTGTAGATTCTCTGTGAAATCACACATGCATACCGTGAGGCTTGAGGGATATCACACAACAAATAACCACTATGCTGATTTTTGAAGTGTTTTTAGGACAACGTGTTCAACAGATAGAAAAATAGATTTTTAGTAGATATTGGATAATCTACATGTGGGGAAAAAAAACTTCTCTAAATATATGTAGCAACATTATATTGCAGGGCTGTGTTAGATGTTTTGCATAATAAAAAACTGAAAGAAAAGGCAGCATTGATACATGACTAGTAGCAGGAGATAAACTGTATAGTCACAAAGATGCTTTTTTAAAGAGAGGCTATGGATGAAATAGAAATTGTCTAAAATTGCAAGTTCTCTTAGCATTGTCTAAACTTTTTGTTCACTTAATCCAGTTTTAATCTAGTTGTTCAAAGGGTGTGAATTGTCCATCAGTTGTTCTAGTTATTAAATATAATTACTGGATTAGCACTTTGACTAACACTGTAAGCAGACTAACCTTCCTGCTGGGAAATAGAAGTAAAACAGCAGCTCTCCCTGAGAAGCACCAAAACCATTCAGAGAGGGCTATTTAATTTTTTGTTTTCTTTCTTTACAAATGTTTAAATCAGTAGTAATATAGTGTATGCGGCGTGTGGTGCAGATTTTTTTTTTTTAAAAAGCAAAAGATTGAGAAAAGAAAAATGCTTCACTAGGAAACAAGAATGTAAACCTATTGAGTATTTGTTTTCTGAATTTATCTCCCAGCTTCCTGACTTCCAAACCAAAAGAAGGGGTTTGTGCTTATTATTAATGAAAAGACAAATTAGGAAACAAAGACACTGAATGATTGTTGCATCAAGTCAGTGTATTGTACTCTTTGGCCCCTGAGTGTTACTGTTCCATCCTAAAAGTTTTGTTATGGACAGGAATGCCTGTAAAATTCTGAGATTAAATGCTTGCAAGGGACAATGAACAATTTGGCCATGGGCATCCTGTAATTTATCAGTGACATCATCCATCTGCCATATTAAAATATGGGAACATACAGTCAGTGAAATATATCCCATTTTGGTAATACAAGAGTCATGGGAATACTTGGATCATGTGATGCATAATATCACTTTAAGTATTTGTGTCCAGACAAGATTTAAAGGCCTTGTTCTTCAGTCTGTGTATGTATGTGTGTGTTGATGGGGTTGTGTGAGCACACTTCTCCCCTAGAATCTCTAAAGTGTGCTGTAAAAGCTGTTCAGCTCAGTTATTCTGTATCTCCCTCATACAAATGTTTAACCTTTGTTTAATGTGAGGAATCATTAACACTTACTTATTTATAAAAGCAAGTAAATCTAAATCTTAAGGGTAGGCGTGATTTCTTATGTGGAGCGATGGCTCTAGGTTGAGGGACAGGGTGGTTGAATTATGGGCAAGTTTTCTTTACCTTACACCCTCATCCTGTCTGAATTTACATTTTGTTTCTAAATATTATAAGATCTTATGTATTAGTATTCTTTTTTGCCCACTGTACTGCGTTTGTATTGCTAAGGGAGCCATATAGCGGTTTAAGGTTGTGTAGCAAATAGCAATTAGAAAAAGCTGATAAAGCAAATTCCATAATTTTGTACATATGTAGAAAAGGTGGGAAGTTTAGTATTGAGAGCTGCTAGTGTCAGACTGAACATGCAACTTACTACTATAGCAAGGCTTAACTTTTTCTCATGTTCCATTCCTAGGACACAGAGTTTCCAGGAGTTGTAGTGAGGCCAATTGGTGAATTCCGCAGCTCCATAGATTATCAGTATCAACTTCTTCGGTGTAATGTTGATCTCTTGAAAATTATCCAGCTGGGCCTAACTTTCATGAATGAGAAGGGGGAATATCCTTCTGGGATCAACACCTGGCAGTTTAACTTCAAATTCAACCTTACGTAAGTCTTCTGAGTCAGAACAATCCACTACTCCCCGCTGTTCCCATTATACTTCTGCTTGTCGACAGCAAGTTTCAGCATGTCCATTGCCAGAAATTGATGTTGCACCAGGAAAATTCAGATCTCCGCACAAAATGACTAAGCTTTTCTGACACCATGGAAGTTGTTGTAATACTCCTGAAAGTCAAAACCTTGTTAAAATATTGCTCTTGATCCCAGCTTTGTAACATGTTGTTTGCCTGAAGGTACTGCTAGACAGTTTAGGCCCAAACCTTCAGGTACCTTAAGTTTAATTGGAACCTGAAGGACTCTTCCAGATTTTGGTTTTCTTTAAACTCCATCTCCTTGTCCAGAAATAACAGAACTGCTTTCTTCTGGTTCTGCAACAGCTAAAATCTATGCCTTTTCCCAGAGTTGTGCTCAAGTACAAGCTGTGACCTAAGCCAGCAAATATCAACCAAACTCCAGTAGCAATCCAGCAGAACTAATCTTGTGAAATGGAACAGGCCAGTGGTTCTCAACCTTCTACATATCACGATTCCATGTTACAGCAGAGATAATTTTCAGGACCCTTTCACATCTAGCCATAGAGAAAGTGTCGGTGTGCATGATGCTAGAACTGGCTGGAAATTTTCTGACAGTGTTTTTTCTGTCAGAAAAGGGCAGTTTGTCAAAAGCTAAACTTTTTGTGGAAACATGTCAACTTCAACACAATTTCATTTTGAACAAAACAGAGACAAAAAAGCCTTTCCATAATGTCAAAATATTCTGACACTTTCAGAATGGAATGTTGCAATATTTTTTTGTTTTGAAACTGCTTTTTATTTTGATATCTTTTATATTAACATTTTTTAAAATTAAAAATGTAAATCTGAATGAAACATTTTGATTGACCCAAAACAAATTTGTTTTGAGATTTCATTTTGTGGGAAATTTCAAAATCTTTGTTCTTGTTCTGTTTCAGAAAAAAAAATTAACCTGTGAAACAAAATCCTTTCCCCGCCAAGCTCTGTGTAATGCATCCTTCTCCCCCTTCCTTGTCCTGTTTGAGAAGCCATGGTATAGGCAATAATTAGGAAAGGAACAAATACAACTTGATTTCTCAGATGGCATTGGAGATGGAGGAAGTAGTATGTGCAGAGATGTGAAATGGCCTTTCTAGCAACTCTACTGTCTGCATTCGAGCCACATCTGCTCACTTCAGTGACAAAAATTTTGCTCCTAGCCAGCAGAGCAACAATGCTCAGAAACTGTCAGCCAACATCATAAGGGTGGGTTTTTCTGACTTGCACATCAATTAATAACCAAGTTACAATTGTGTTGTTGGTGATGCACAAGCCAGAAAAGATGGTAGGTTGAGGTTGAAACCCCAGCAGTTTAGAAAACTTTTTACCTGTAATCTGAATTGATGTGAAGTTCCCGGAGACATAAAACAGAGTCCAGTGATGCCATTGTCAAGTCACTGTACTAGTGTTTTGAATTGAAGTATTTGGGGAATCCTTCTTTTCAGCTATGAGCCTGCCAGATCAGCATATCTAATGCAAAGCTGCCTTTCTCTTTTAGGGAGGACATGTACTCACAGGATTCCATAGACCTCCTTGCAAACTCTGGGCTGCAATTCCAGAAACATGAGGATGAAGGGATTGATACCTTGCACTTTGCAGAGTTGCTCATGACCTCAGGGGTGGTCCTCTGTGACAATGTGAAATGGCTCTCCTTTCACAGGTTGGTGCAAGAGGAATTGAAAGTGCGTTGCTTATCAGAGAATATTGAAGCAGCAAAAAGAATAATCTTGTCAGTAGATGCACGCCCACCTTTGATCTTAATAAAACACAGATTTTAAGGAGATGAATTTATAACTCGCTAGTTTCAGTTTTTCAACTACGTAAAGTGCGAACTGTTTCTCTCCAGTTTAACTGGTATTGGAACTTCTTTTGCCCTAAACCTGTATGTATCCAGGTCTGGCAAACCCTGGACTTTTAAAATTTTCCCCTTTGAAAGCAAGAGTTAACAGAAAACTGAAGTAAAAGAATAAGGAAGAGTTTTTTAAACTCCTATCTCATGTGCATTGTAAACTCAAGTTCTGTTTTCTCTGACGCTATCACATTGCTGTTTCTCCCTTTTATGAGCATCATTAGTATGGATGTTTACTGTAGAGAGGAAGAGGCCTGTGTAGCTGAGTTGCCCATCTGGTTGTAGTTGGCTTTCTGAACTACTTGAGTGCACAGCCACTTTCTCATCTATTGCTCACCCAAGCAACCCTCCTGGAGGTGAGGATGCAAGGGGCGGGGCCCTAGGCTTCATGCCTTCTCATCTT
Organism: Emydura macquarii macquarii; assembly: GCF_026122565.2. Taxonomy (NCBI): domain Eukaryota; kingdom Metazoa; phylum Chordata; order Testudines; family Chelidae; genus Emydura; species Emydura macquarii. The sequence goes on along the minus strand of NW_027132905.1, from coordinate 2,033,003 downwards.
TCCCATTGCACATTGCTCCAGCCACTGACGCCAAGTTTACACTAGGAAAAAAAGGTGTTTTTCTTCCAACAATATAGCTATTTTGTGTGTTTATCTCGAGATCCTACTGCAGACAAGGCAAGTGATAGGAGGACCCACCTTGATGTAAATGGTTGAGGTGAGCCCTCTAGGTTCCCACTCAGGAAAGTGAGTGAAGTTTTATAAGAAGCTTAAATGTTAGAGTCTGAATGATCTGCAGTAGAGTCCTCACTGTGAGGAAGAGGTTAGTGCTTTTGGCTGTGGCTGCTGCTGACTTAATTTTGCACAACTCTCTCCCAGCGGCTATGACTTTGGCTACATGGTGAAACTATTGACTGACTCCAGGCTGCCAGAGGAGGAACACGAGTTCTTCCATATCTTGAACCTTTTCTTCCCATCCATCTATGATGTCAAATACCTAATGAAGAGCTGCAAAAACCTTAAGGTATTTAGTTCTTGTCAGTAACTCTGCTGGATCACTTGATTACTTGTTCTATTCATTCCTTTGGAAGCATCTTGCATTGGCTGCTGTCAGAAGACAGGACCATTAGTCTGACCCAGTATGGCCATTCTTCTGAGCTAAGAACAGATTGGGATTTGCCTGGTTGATAACATTCTAACAGTAAGTGTGTAATAAGCCAAAGTGGGGGTTGGTTGCAGATGTACAGTATTTTACAATCGGGGCATGAGGGGTAATTCTTTTGACTGTAGCCATGCAGTGGCACTACCTACATATGACAGAATGGAAAATTGTTGTAGTTAGTTTGTTCTACCTCCTATGCTCTTTTGACTGATCAATTAACATATCATTTAGGGAATAGTCCACGGTAATTCATGATTCATAGCGTACTTATTTCTGAAGCCTGCTGAGACTGGGCATACTTGTCCTCTCTCTGAAAAGAGTGAATTAAATGAATTACTGCATGACTTGGATAACTGCTAAAAGCTGAAATCTCTTAAATCAATTTCCAAGCATCGTTTGGATTACCAGTCCCAGAGTTTTTCCCTTCCCCAGACCTGAGTTGTTTCCTGAGGCATGTCGTCTGAGCACTGGAATGCCTGATGATATTGGCACATCAGCTGTGATTAACTCTAAAGACAGCCATTAGCCTTCAAGTCTAGAAGAAGTATGGGATGTGGTAGCATTGGCAGAAGAGAGACTCTAGGTTATTAAATCAGTGGTTTTTCTCCCACTATAGGGCGGCCTTCAAGAAGTTGCAGATCAACTGGATTTGCAACGAATTGGACGGCAACATCAGGCAGGATCAGACTCTCTGCTCACCGGGATGGCATTCTTCCGAATGAAAGAGGTATCCCTGGGTCACTCTCCTCCTTCCAGCAGCAATCTGAGGGGGAATGTAATGTATGGCCTGCCCCCCCCAACATGCATCTCCTGGTATTTTCATTTTTGAATCTTTGTCAGCCCTTTAGGCCTCAGACTAGCAGTTGTAAGACCTAGTAGTGTTGGCAGAAATTTCTTCTCCACCCTTCCCCTCTCGCCCCATGGGTATGTTGATTGCCACCCTCTACCCCAGAAGTGGCTGCATTTAAACAGAGCTGTACTTTAGGGTCAAAGGCACACTAAGACATGGAGAAATATTTTTCCTCCCTCCCTGCAGTTGTTCTTCGAGGACACGATTGATGATGCAAAGTACTGTGGGCGGTTATACGGCCTGGGCACGGGCGTGGCACAGAAACAGAACGAAGATGCAGACTCAGCCCAAGAGAAGATGAGCATCCTGGCTATTATCAACAACTTGCAGCCGTGATCACTGGGTACCACTCACCAAGACATGGTCCCATCGTGGCAGCTGCAGTCCTAAACTGTTTCCAGCAGTCTCTGTCATACAGATGATGTGCAGCAATGTGCATTTAGCATGAGGACTAGAGATTTGCTGAAGACAAAAGATGCTTCTCCTTTCAGTTCAAACTTACACTAAGGGAGTTGACTTGAATTTACAATAATGCCAGCAGTGGTGGCTTGCCATCTTTTTAGTACCAAGGACAGGAGAGACACAAAGAATGTATATACCTGGTTTTTTCCTTTTAAAATGTACTGCATCTGCAAGGAAGACTCAACTGCAGAATGTTCAGCAGAACTGAGGTTCTGAAATGCCAGTGAAATCGGACCCACAAACGCACTTGCAGATTGTGCTTTAAGAAGCTTATTTTAACATTTCTTTCGTTGGCTGTAACGGTGAGGTCTGCTCCTCATCCTTTGCTTGTTTTTATCGGTGTATTCTGTAGAAATGACCCACTCGTTCTTGCTAGCGTTTTGGGACAGGATAATGTAAGAAATACTTTGCGTGCAGCTAAAACATTCAAATAGATGTGTCTTGGTAACAGCCAGACATGGTATATTTGGAGTTGAGTTGACCACCTTCAGAGCTCCCAGTTCTGTACAATTTCCCACTTTCTTTGGGACTGTTGTGCCATACAGATGTGACACACCTGTAAGACTAATCTTAATTCTCATAAGTATTAATACAAGAAACTGTTCTGCAAAATAGTTTAAAAGGGCCTAGAAGTTTCTCTTTTCTAGAAGACCAAACTTGATTCTAACTTCAGCTACTTGGTGTTACTTGATAATGTGGAAGATTTTACCCGTTCCATCACAGCATGTAAAAGTTTACTAGGTGCATAAATATGTAAAAAGTGTCTCTAGTTTTATATTGTAGTGAGTTAACAGCCTGGCAAAGCAATTGGATTTCCCTTTTATAAAGATAACAGCTCAAGGGTGGATATAGGTGGCTGAGAATTCTGATTTTTGTTTTAAATTAGATATTCCAAAAGTACACTTATTTTTGAACAGCTTGCACAGAGCACATTAAAACAGTCTTGCATTTTAACAAGCTTATAAAATTCTTGATTTTTTGCAATGATTAAAATGTTATAAGCTGGTATTTAAAATGCATGTAAATACTATTGATGTTTTTAATTTTGTAAAATAAAGGTTTTTTTAACCAGTTAGAGCTTTTGGTCTTTCTACTTAATTCTAACACTTAGTGAAAGTATTGAACCTGCAGCAATACCTCAGGGGGAGCAGCTAACAGTTCTATGGTAATCTCTTTCTAAATTCTCTACAAATGCAGCAGGGTATGAGTAGAGGAGGGCACCACTCCCTAAACAGCCTGATAAAGCAACTGTGCTTCATCCAACACTTGCTGGAGCTTTCCATGTGGTCAGTTCTTGGATATCCACTAACCAACTCCAGGGGGCTCGTTTGTACCTTGGGACAGAGATTAGCTTGGCTGTAATGAATGTGGGAGGCTTCTGTCATTCAGAAAACGGAATGAACGTGATTAGTCGGTGGCTGTACCCCAGCCCTAAACACTTGGGCAAGAGCCTGGCTGTTAGTAGCAGCTGCAGTAGTGTGACTGGGGTTGTCAGGTCTGCTGAGACAAGGAACAGAGCAGAGCTTTCTTATGTTGTGTTCTCTTGGAACCTAGCCAGCTATTGTGGTGATGGCAGCAGCTTCCTCCACACATGGCTACCCTTGCCTTAGGAGAGGGTAAAGGGGGCTCCTTTATGGAACAATAGCACCCTCTGCTGGTTTCCAGGCGTCTTGACACATGCAACATCATGTTTCTACCCATCCCTGCTCTGCCGAAGCACCTTTAAATGTTTTCATATTAGATCTCCCCTTCCATCTTGCAGCAGAATGTAGGCTAATCCATCCCTGTGAACACTCAGTGCTCACGCACTCCTACTCAGCCCAATGCTTATGGTGCTGCTCAGCTTTTTATGACATCACCTCTCCTGTCTTCAAGGGAAGAACTGACATTTCAAATAAAAAGCAAAACCTTAAGTGACTCCTGAGGCTAGCTGTACATGAAATATAGGTAAACCAGACTGACCTTGACTAACACAATGATTCCATGGGAACTATGGTTAGGTCAAATATACCATCAACGTAGCAACATGAAGAACCTACTTTCCCTTTCCGCAAAGTCACACAAGGTTCCACTCCTCACTTCCCCTCAGATGAATGTGAAGAGACTTCATGCAGTCACACGACACTTCATTGGACAGAACTGAACCTAAAGTAGCAGGTGGTACACTGAATGAAATGTCAGCTAAATACTAATACACTTTAAAAAAAATAGCCACTGCTTCCTTTTTCCTCAACCCCTATCAAATTAAATTCAAGGCTCAAAATGTCAGACTTTTATTTGAAGAGGAAGAAAACACTTTTCCCCTAAAAACAAAAAATTCATTTGCCCAAGACTATAACTGGGTTAAATATTAAGTTGCTTAAAGTTAAATCAAGTTACTGCTCCTTACGTAGATAGCAACTACTGCAAAATGTTGATGTAGCTGTCTCATTTGGTTTCTTCCAGGTATGTAAATTCAGGGGCATATCTTCATAATTTTCCCTCCCCAAAAGTTTAAAAAACATAACTGACAGGTAGCAGGAGTGTGGATATAAAGTTGATTTTTGGTAATCCATTTTCTAGATCAAAGCATCCTCCAACGTAGGGTGACCAGAGACAGTCCTTCACTTCAAAAAGAACAGTACAGCCTCGGCTTGGAATAGCTGCCGGTAACTCAGGGGGCTTGAATATAACTTCACGTTAAGAACTTCCTGCAGATCTTTTCATAAGCTTTAGCTCTGCTGTATTTCCTAACCAGTTCCAAGGCCTGTTGATATAGTTCTGGACTCAGCTCCGTGGGGCACTGGGTTCCAATGTGAAGTAGCACAAGACCACACTCCAGCACATCTGGGAAGGGGAAGACCTGCAAAGAGAACCATAGATGGTATCTACGCATTAAACAGGGAGGAACGAGCATGTAAAGTAATCCCAGGAGAGGGAAGCCATCTAGGGACATATTGCTGACAGTGGCACATGAGGAAGAGCACTTGTGAAAAGCAAGTCTCTTGTGCAGTTTTATGCACTCCTTTTTCTAGTACAGAATATATTTGTGTTTAGCTAAGTTTTTCTCCTTATCTCGTGTTCAGTATCAGAATGGCTGCCTTCTATTTTACTGAGGAATCCAGAAGGGTAGGGATGAGGACAATGAGCACACATGGTTTTATATTATTGATTTTTCCCCCCCAATATCTCACTAAAGTTCATCTCATTTCAGTTGTCATTAAAAGAAATCTCCCATAGGCTAATTTTGTACTGTATCAAATTGCTGAGCTTGTAAGAACTGTTTATTTACACAGTGAATTGCCTACCAGGTACAAAGGTTATGGACTTCAAGACATCTAAACAGACTTGTGTGTAGTGCTGGGGAGAAGCCACTGATTGTGGTGCGTGTAGGTAGCAGTGACAGAGGGCAAAGGTAGGAGAGAGGTCCTGGAGGCCAAATTCAGGCTATTAGGTAAGAGATTAAAGACCAGGATCTCCATGGTAGCATTCTCTGAAATGCTTCCAGTTTGGTGTGCGGGGCGAGACAGACAATCAGAACTGCAGTGTTTCAAGTGCATGGATGAGATGATGATGGTCAGAGGAGGGATTTAAGTTTATTAGGAACTGGGGAACCTTTTGGGAAAGGATGGGCTCCACCTAAACCAAAACAGAACCAGATTGCTGGCATGTAAAATTAAAAAGATCAGAGGTTGTTTTTAAATTAGGGGTTGGGGGAAAGCTGGTAGGTGTGGAAGAGCACATGAAAAGGACAGCCATATCTCCTAGGACAGGATTTATTAAAGGGGATACTTTATGTCCTATGACAGAAGTTGATGAAGTACAGGTAGAAATCGAAGAGAGAAAGTCAAATGAAAGACAGTTCCATTCACTTATATCACCTGAAGGCAGACAACTAAATATTGACAAATTTTATAAGTGCTTGTATACAAATGCAAGAAGTCTAAATACAAAGATGGGTGAACTCAAATTCCTGGTATTAAATGAAGATATTGATATAATAGGTATCACAGGAACTTGGTAGAATGATGATAATCAATGAGAGATGGTAATACCAGGTACAAAATATACCAGAATGACAGAGTAGGTCACTGCACTATATGTGAAACAGACAAATATAATAAAAATCTTAAATGAATCAAGCCATACGATAGAAGCTCTATAGATAGAAATTCCTTGGTTGAACAGTAAGAGCACAACAGTAGGAATATTTTACTGCCCACCTGATGAGGATGGTGATAGTGACTGTGAAATGCTCAGGGAGATTAGAGAACCCACAAAAACAGAAAACCCAATAGTAATGGGGATTTCAACTATCCCCACATTGACTGGAACATGATGGGACACAGAGAAAATTTCTAGACATCTTCAGTGACTGCTTTTTGGAGCAGCTAGTCCCGGAAAGGCAATTCTTAGTTCAGTCTTAAGTGACGCACAGTCTCTGGTCCAAGTGTAAAAGTATAATTAGACAGGTCAATTTCATGCATCTGACAAAGTGGGGTGCAGCCCACAAAAGCTTATGCCCACAGAAATGTGTTAGTCTTTAAGGTGCTAGAGGACACTCGTTGTTTTTGCTGTATACAGACTAACAACTTTTCACCATGAGGTGACAAAGTTATCAGATCAAACAAAATTACTCAAAACTGGGTGACTGGACAACAAAACAGCAGATGCAATTCTGTGTTGCTAAATGTGAAGTAATGCACACTGGAAAACATCATCCCAACTATCTATACAAAATGATGGGAAGTAAATTAGCTGTTACCACACAAGAAAGAGATATTGGAGTCAGAGTGGATAGTTCTTTGAAAACGTCTGCTCAATGTGCAGCAGCCGTCAAAAAAGCTAACCGAATGTTGGGAATCATTAGGAAAGGGATAGATAAGAAGACAGAAAACATCATAATGCCACTATATAAATTCATGGTACATCCACACCTAGATAGTGCATGTGGTTCTGGTCGCCTCATCTGAAAATAAATGTATTAGAATTGGGAAAAGTACAAAAAGGATAGCAAAAATGTTTAAGGGTATGGAACAGCTTCCATATGAGGGGAGATTAAAAGACTGGGACTGTTCAGCTTAAAAAAAAAAAAAGGTGACTAAGGAGGAATATGGCAGAGGTCTTTAAAATGATGAATTGTGTGGAGAAAGTGAAGAATGAAGTGTTATTTACCCTTTCACGTAACACAAAAACCAGGTGTCACCCAATGAAGTTAATAGGCAGTAGGATTACAATAAAAAGAAGTACTTCACACAGCACACATGGAACTCATTACTGGGGTAGGTTGTAAAGGCCAAAAATATAACTAGGTTAAAAAACGGAGATAAGTTCATGGAGGATAGGTCCATCACTGGTTATTAGCCAACATAGCCAGGGATACAACCCCATGCTCTGGGTGTCCCTAAAACTTTGATTGCCAGAAGCTTGGACTGGATGACAAGGGATGGCTCACTCAATAATTGCACTGTTCTGTTCATTCCCTCTTGAAGCATCTGGCACTGGCCACAGTCAGAAGACAAGACATTAGGCTAGATGGATCATTGGTCTGACCCAGAGTGGCCATTCTTATGTTCTTACATAGTCACTATATAACTAGTAAGGAATATTTTAAAAGCACATGAAAGATTCAGACTGGAGTATAGTTCAAAGTTCTGCCTAGTGCGACGACTAACTCCACAAAGTCCTTGTAACTATATCGAAGAAGTCCTGTTTGAGGAGGAATTGTGTCACAATGGTCCAAGACATCTCACCCAGCCACGGAAGCTACTAGTACTGTGTGCCCCAGGGAACATTTTTCATGTTTAGTGCAGTCGAACCAAGAAGGAGATGACATTAACGAACCCAAACTTGCAGAACTGGGGAGCCCAAAAGTAGCATAGCACTTTATGTGCTGTTTCCTTTGGTCAAGAAATTACCTTATTAGCAAGCACCAAAGACTGTCATCCGATTGACTTATTTTAATTCTTACCTTTAAGCTCTCTGGAAATTCTGCTAATTTCTGGTTTGCCTCTGTAAGCTGTTTCATCAGCTCAGGCAGGGAAACTGGTTCCTTTATTGCTTCTTTACTGTTGAAAGAATATAATGTATGTTACAAAACTGCTTTGCCTACGTGTAGTGTCCCCACCTTCAAAGCAGGGGAGATGGGGTGAATTGAACCAAATATCACCATCGGCAACTCTTGAACAACAAAGGCCAAACGAATCATGCACCAATGGAGAACTGTCCAGCATGCCCTTTCCATTCTCCTCCTCTCTTAACGCATTGCGTAAGCCAGGCAGCATTAAGGCATTTTTTGTTTTAAGGGCACTTACTCATCTGTAGTGGGTTTTGGAGTAGGGCACTTCAGCTCAGAGTTCTCTGACAATCCTTTGCCATCTGACCTGAATTCTCATTTGTTCAAGTTTTTAAAATGGCCTGTGAACAGTGTCAGTGAATTTAGGTTCTCAGGGCTCGTCTACACTACACCGTTAGGTCGACATAAGGCAGCTTATGTCCACCTGATTATGTCAGTGTCTACACTACAGACTTCCTCCCGCTGATGTAAGTGCCCTACTACACCGACATAACAACTCCACCTCCATGAGAGGCATAAGGCTTATGTCGGTGTAAGTTAGGGTGATGCAGTGTCTCTGTAGGCACTGCATCCCGGACATCAGCTGTTGGCTATTTTTTCAATTTCATGACAGGAACCATGGAATTGACAAGAAAGCCAGACAGCTAGAGCCCAGCTGCCCCCTGGAGAGCTGGGTGGCTTCAGAGCAAGTCCCCTCTTCCTCCCAGCCCCCAGCCGAGAGCCAGGGCGAAAAGCCTGGATTCTCCTCTGTGCCTGGAGCAGGCAGCCTTGTCAATTGCATGGCTCACCCTCAAGACTGGTCCAAGGAGTGGCTTAAACTGGAGGCAGAGCAAAGCTGTGCTGAATGATAGCTGTGCTTCAAAACTGCAACCTGAGAAAGCAGAATCTGATCTCACTCAGCACCTCATTGTTTTGAAACCTACCACTGGCTCTGGCTGCTTGAGGGGACCAGCGTGTCCGATTCAGTCTCGGAGCTCACATGCATCTTGCTTTCCTGCGCACCATCTTTTATGCTTTCCTGGAGATTGTTCCTCTGATGCTGGTGGATCATGTCTGCCAAAGTCTGCTGGACCTCAGATATGTCTTTTTGGGTACTCTGCAAAGCAGCATGCACTTCGGAAAGGAGCATTTTACAGCCGTTCAATTTCAACCGCCTCTCTACCAAATCGCTTAAACTAGCTGTAGTGTTGCTTTCTGTCCCAGAGCTATTATGGTCTGCACTGGGGAGATTTTCTTCCATCTCGGCTGCAGTTTGATTAGCAGTTTCTTCAGGGGAAGAGACAGCTGTAAGGTTGCTCTGGTCAACAACTGCCTGCTCTCTAGGATATGGCGCAGAATCCAGCACAGCCTGTACTGAGACAAGGGAATCCTTAGGTAGGTTCCACCACAGATCATACAGCAGCCCATAAGCCACAAATCCCTCTAAACTTCTGCAAGCCGCCATGCTCTGAGTGTTTGTGCTCTCCAGATTGTGTCTCAGGTGATCACAGCCTGAAAGAGGAGAGGGAACAAGAGCAGTGTTAAAAAGGTTTCTCCAAAACTAGACACACAAAACTCTCCAATGCACATATTTTGTGAAGGTATACAGGGGGCCCAGATTCACTCTGGAGTTAGCTGTGAAGTGCAGAGAGCAGATAGGGACATTTCCCTAACATTTTCAGAGACCCACAACTTCCATCTTTTTGGAAACTAAATGTATACAACAGGAATTGCCATAGCAGATCACCCCAGGGTCCATCTAGCCAGTATCTTGACTTTGGCAGTACTAGATGCTTCAGAAGATGTAAATAATGCTGCAGAGGACAATTATGGAATAACCTGGTCATAAGGGATGTTTCTTCCTAACCCCAGGCAGTTAGTGGGTGGTTTATACCTTGATGCAGAAGAGTCTATCTCCCTGACACAATGTCTTATCCTAGCTAGCGTGAATGTTTTGATGGGAATGTCTCATTCTTTTGAGTTCTACAAAGATCTAGAAATGCCCAGTGAGGGGTCTGGAGTTTATGGAGATCTCGTACTGAAGAGCTGCTCCCAATGGGACACAGCATATCTGTTAGCACCCAACAAAATGAAGGAGGAGATTTACCTTTGGGAAGAAGGAGGTTGCAGATTTCTTGCATAAGAGTAAAGTTTCCGGCATCATAGCTGCGGGTCACAGCTCCAAGAATAGCCTTCACGGCCTCATCCCATGAAACTGTTTCATGGCTCAGCACAGCTAGGGTCAGATCGTGGGAGATATGGAACAGGAGCTACAGGAAGCAGCAGAATCATTAAGAGTTTTCTTGCAAGCCACGAGGAGGTCTTCAGGATAGCAGAAATGGAATGCAGCCATATACAAGGCTCGCACGTTGTCTTCATTGTAAAAGGAACCCAGAAGAGTCCCTTAAAACACAGAACTTAACCCCAGCCAACTTTAACGTATGTCCCACTTAACTCTGCTACAATCTGCGTATCCTCTTTCAGCTGAAGAGGTCAAAGCACTTTAGAATTGCAAGTAGGACTATGGGCTTTACAATGTCTCGCATGCATCCTATTTTACAGCTCACAGCTTAGACAATACCTTTCAATTCTGACGCTCACCTGTTACGCTAATTCCTGTCCTGAGCAGAGACAGATGGAAAATTGGGCTAGATTGTGTAGTTGCCCACAAATGCTCTTATCCTACTTCCTAAACTCATCTTCTAGTTTAAAGTTTGAATGCAGATCACCTCCGGCCAATGGTAGTGCTGCTGTGACCCCTGCACTATAGTTAAAGTAGGGTTTGCATTACAGTGGAACCTGTTTTTCCTACTGGAGATTGAGGTGTTCAGTTTTTATTAACTTCCAATTTTTATGAACATCTCAAAATATCAGTAGGTATGCGGCGTAAGGGGCACTGCACCGCTTTCTTCTTGCCATTCATATCACTGCAAAGCCATTTCTAACGCAACGAAAGCACCAGAATGTGAAGGCAGGTTGGCTTGTTCTTCATAGACCTCACTTTCGTTATGGGATCCCTTTCCCCCGCCTCATTAGGAAAAATGATTCACCTAACTGTTCTATTGTAACTGCTCTCTTACCTCACCCTGTCCCCACTTTCAGAGGTGCGATTGCTAGTACACACAGATCCTAGACAACTTACCTGTTTGGGATGTGTGTTGCTGGTGGCAGGAGGATACTCAATATTGCGTAGCTGCTCAAACACAGTCTGGGCCTGTTTGGTGGTATTCACACCAAACACACTCTGCCACACCTTGCTCACCATCTCCAGGAAAGACCCCTCGTTCCTCACAACCCAGCTGTGGTAACAGGGCAGGGAGCCGCTTTTCCGTTCAGTTGGATTCCTTTCGCTAAGGCACTTGCACAGCAATTCGTTGAGGCAGAAAACTAGTCTTTGTCCCTGCAAGCAAAATGGAAGAGATTGCTGGACAGTTGCTAAACCTGAGGATAAAGCAAAACCTTCAATGATTTGAAAGCAGATTGAATAAAACCATCTGGCAAGGAAGTTCAGTGAAAGCTTGTTTCACAAACTCTGTGCTCCAGGCATAGCTGCGGAGGGTTGATATTTACAGCCCAGAAGGGGACTCTAATGATCATATAGTCTGTCCTCCTGCAGAACTCAGGCCAGAAAATTTCACCCCCTAATTCCCGTATCAAGTCTTGGCTGAGTTAGTGTGTATCTTTTAGGAAGATACCGAGCTACATATTCTTTCCACTGCTGACCTCTGCTTAGGCAGAATCACCGCATTGCAGCACCTGATCTTAGCTGTATATTTTAAAAATATAAGTCACAGAGGACAATTCAACAATGGCAACTCATTATTAAAAGACAAACATGCTCCCCCAGGCTCCACTTCTCTCCCTCCCTGTGTTGGCATCTCTCTTCCTCCCACCCCTCCATGTTAGGATGTCCTCATGAATGACCTATCTAGCTTAGATTGCAAACCACCCATGACAGGGATTTTTTGCTTATGTCTGCGAAGTGTCACACATGCTCACAGTGCTGAAGAAATAAACCACCAGCAAAACCTTTCAAATCAGGAAGAATCCCAAAGGGAGTTTTCAGCCGGATCATAGCAATATCTAGAGGATCTTCTAATGCAGGGCGAGTAGTTGCTAAGTGGGGTCCGTATCTGGAAGGAGCCTGTTGCGACAGGGGGAAGCAAACTCACCAATAAGCTTTCTTGTTGCTGAAGGACCTCTTGTGCCCCCACCCAATTCCTGGCAGACAGCAGCTCCTGAGCACATCTGAAAGAAAACGTCGTCGCCAGATCCTTCTCTCCAACTATCTGAGCCAGCTCCGCAGCTGTTTTAAGGGATGCCACATCCCCTTTTTTGGCCAGCACTTTAACTGCATCATAGGGAGAGGCAGCCCCCAGGTAGCTGAAAAGAGATGAAAACTAATTAGCAGCAGGTTAGTATTAAGGGTTCATTTTCCCTATATGTATTGCATTGCAGGAGTACTCTCTCTCTCCCACTTCTTCATTCCGAGAGCGCTTGTCATCTCCCCTCTTCAAAAGATCCATCACAAACAGGTGGCAGTTGATCTGGTGCAGGATGCCGAAGGGAAAGCCTGCAATCACATCACCTGTAGCTATCTCTGCGTACTTGGAAGTGAAATGACTGATGGCATGCATCACTTACACGTGAAATAAGAGATTCAGGGGGAGGAAAGTTATACCTACTATACCTTTCTATGGGCACCAATTACAGGAGGCAGGAGAGTTGGAGCTATTCCAGTTCCATCCATCCCTGCTTAAACAGGTCATTTCACAGATGTGAATGCCAGAAGGGACCATATTTATCAGATTATCAAACCAGATTATCTAGTGTGACCTCCTGCATAATGCAGACTGGAGAATTTCTGCAGTAAGCCCCTAATTTCTATTTGAGCTATCGCATATCTTTTTGAAAGACATCCAGTCTTGATTTAAAGATTTCAAGTGATGGAGAATCCAGTTCCAAGGGTTACTCTCTGTTTAAAATTTCCACCTTATTTCTAGTCTCAATTTGTCTAGTTTCAGTTTTGACCACTGGATCTTGTTATGCCTTTTTCTGCTAGAGTAAAAAGCCATCTGCTCTCAGAAATCTCTTCCCCATGTAGGTACTTGTAGACTTGTAGGTACATGATCATGTCACCTCTTAAACTTCTCTTGGATAAACTACATAGATTAAGCCTCTTGCTATGAGACATGTTTTTCAGACCTTGTAGCTCTTTTCTGAACCCTTTCTAATTTTCCCAGCATCCTTTTTGATGTGTGGCCATCAGAATGCCTAACCTCAGAAATCAGCACCAAACAACAAAGTTGGCAAGTTGAGGTACAACGATTCCAGATACGTTGACTACATTTTTCAAAAGTGATCAGTCACTTTGGGAGCCTCAGTCATGGGTCTCCAACTTGAACTAGCTGAGGTGGAGGAAGGATGGCCCAGCAGTTGGGATGCAAGCCTGGGGCCTGGGAGACCTGGATTCAGTTCCCTGCTCCACCACATGTCCTGCATGAAATGCACTCAGGCCTTGTCTACACTCACAGTTATGCTGGCAAAACACTGTCGCTCAGGGGCATGGATGCACTCCATTGACCCAAGGAGAGCAGTGTGGACAGCAGCCACTGCTGGAATTATAGCGGTGGCTGAAAGTTGACATACGTTATGTTGTCTTATTTTTCTAGTGTAGATGAGGCCGGAGGGGTTCAGATACAAGGTAATGAGGGCTGAGATACTAAGGTAATAAATACCTGAGAATAGTTACATTCACCAGAAATCATGGCCTCAGACACACACAATGGGGTTTATGGCTCATTACAACATTCTGTAACACACTAACCCTCTTTCTTTTGTCCTATGACTACAGAGGTGTTAACTGCCCACTTCATCTTGAATGGTCTCTTGCAACACGTTAACTCCTTATGCTTACTCTGTTCACCTTGTATTTAGCTGTAACACTCCCAGTACTTTCCCCTGACCTGAAGAAGAGCTCTGTGGAGCTTGAAAGCGGTTCTATTTCACCAACAGAAGTTGGCCAACTAAAAGATATTACACCTCACTTACCTTGTGTCTCATTCCTCTCTCTGAAAAATCTTAAGATGGGGCCCCCAAAACCACCAGTCAATTCCTCAAATCTCTCTGCCATTATGTTCAGAACAATCTCTCAGTAAGAGCTTGGCCAGTAAGGTAACGTTATTCCCTTCCTGCTGGAACCTACCATTTGGCTGCAGTGGAATAATGACCATCTTTTTCCAGTACTGCTGCCCAACTGGTGTAGAGATCCTTCAGGACCGGATCTTCTGGACGCAACCTGGCTTTGGCAATTGCAATTGCTTCCCTGAGGCAAATAAGAGAAACTCTTATGAGAGAAGTCAATTTAAATATTACCGGGATGCATACAAGACCACACACTTACGCCCACTCCTTTTACAGCAGCAGTCTTCCTTGAGTTTCAAAAGGAAGCTGGCTCAAGTATTTTAGGCTCAAGATTTAGGAAAACATTTATCTCAATGGATCAAACCATTGGTTCAATTAATTATAGGATTCCATCTCCAGTAGCTGCAAATACCTGATGTTTCTGAGAAAACTAAAAAATGCTAACACACCTGGCTAGCTATGTAGTGCTGTATGCCTAGAGGGAAAGTTTATTTAAAAAACACATATTGTGTTTATAGTAACTAACAGTAGTGGAAATGTTTCCATTCATGTTATTTTACTGAACCCTGTTTAATTTAAAAAGGGACACCAATTTGAAATCCAGTAAATTAAAGTAATAACGACCCAACAGTTTCATGTACAACTCCTACCCCTGAATCTCCCTGCCCACTAAGTATTATGGTTTTGTCTATTTCTCTATTTTGTAAACTATTTTCTCAGTTACTGTGTCGAAGATTCAAGCCAACAAAAGAAGAAAACTGACTGGCTATACCAGGGAAAAAGTGGGACTGACTGAAAGCAAAGCACCGCAAAATTCACAAAAGAAAAAATTAAGAAGTTCCCTTTAATTACTCCCATGCAGCATCTGTGATTCAGACACTACAGTACCATGCTAGTACATCAGAGCCAAGAAATGAAATTGACTACAGTCAGACCACTCCATTTGCAGTAAAAACAGTCAAAATATTAGAGTTGTAGTGACCTGTAAAAATGGTTCGTTTTCAGTAGCTTCACAGCCTCGTACACTTTGTGAATGGAGAGGAGATGGGAGGCAGCCTTGACATACTGTTCCTGAAAACACAGCTGTTTCACGAAAACTTCTACTGTACACACCCATGCTTGATAGCCAGCTGGAATACAGAAGTAGCATAGCTAAAGACAAGGACTTACACTTAGGAAGAATTCCCTGTAAAACTGACTTCTAAACTCAGTGATTTCTACACATAGCCTTTTTCTGCCTTCGGATGGCTTATTGTTTTTTTAAACATTCTAAATTGGGTCATTTAAGTGATGAGACAGAGAAAAGGTTTGAAGAGACCAAGGAGCCAGACTGTACCAGGACCAGAATTTACAAGTTTATTTAAACAAAAATCAAATGACTGAAAGGACTATCACACATCAGAGGAGTATTTGTTTTTGTGCTTGCAAGTCAATGATTGTCCTGTCTGGGAGTCCGAAAGAAATTCACTATTCATTCTTCCCTCCTCCCCCAACCCTAGAGAGTGTCGATAGGGATTTCTGTCTGTCTGTTTTGTATCTAGGTATTGTCAGCACAGTGTTACAGAAAAGACCTGGTTCTGTTCCTGCACAGCTACCACTAGGATACCTGAGCAGCTAAACCCATTTGCTTACATATGAGCAGAAGAAACATACCCATGGGTGCGATTGCTACCAGCTGGTCTGTCAGCTCTCCCCGCTCAGCAGCTGACAGGAGAATGCCCTTCAGATCTCCTTTCCACAACATGAGCTGCTGAAACAACTCTGCATGCCCGTTCTCCAAGTGGCTTTTTCCTGTTTGAAACAAACATGCCTCCTGGATCAGTACCAGCGTGAGCACAGTAGTGCCCTACGCCAGGATGTTCTGCACAGGGAAAAGTGAGTTCACACAAGGCAAGACAGAGGCTCCAGGTGTGCATTTGAGAGAAGCAAGCATAATGCCTTCATCTAGGCACCAGGCCTGGATCCAGCCAGTGCTCTTGCATCCTTGTTTTAAAGGGCATTGAAGTGACAAATTAAACAAGACTCATGTTTCTCCCCCTATTTGGAGGATAATCGAAACATGCAGACATGAATCAAAGCTGATTCATTACCCCACTCACCTTCCACCTCCATCATCCTGTACAGTGCAGCTCTATCTGTAAACATCCCCAAATGGACATGATCCCCCAAGTCTGGGGCCAAACCCTCATTCAGGCCTACCAGAGAGAAAATAAAGAGAGAGAGAGAGCTATCTATATGCAGTGAACACATTAGGAGCAATTGGGAAACAAGGACAGAAAGGGGAAAGAGACCTTCAATCCATACTAAAACTACACTCCACTTCTCCGTCAAAAATACTTATACAGCAGGAAGCTTCTGCTCCTTGTCCTGTTTACAAAATAGATCTAACCGGTCCTCACAGGCACCCAACTTCTATATCCGATTTACAGGGCCTTCAAGGTGGAGCAAGAATATTTATACAAACCCAAGTTTAGTTAGTATTTTTATTTGTGACCTTTGCATCTAAGGAAATCATTGTGTGAACACAGACATCTCCCTCATAGCCCACCTTCTCCTGCAGTGAAGTCATAATCTTGTGTTTGACACTAGTCCATTGTTAGGAATCACTAAATATGTGAGTTTGCAACTTCCATTATACATTGCTATAAATAATAAAATCTGTAACACAAACCAGACTAAGATACCGAGGGGGAAACCCAAGGTCATGAATTTTTATGCCTAGAGGTATAAAGAAAGTTTTATCCCACCTGGACTGTTTAGACCTCAGATTAGAAAGTGCCCAGCATTGGTAAGGGTATTCCATTTCTGCAGTCTCATAATGCTGCCAGGAAAGTGAAGCATTATGGGAAGGATAAAACAAGATTTGTTCACCCGCTCCTATGTAATGGCCAAGATTTTCACAAAGTGACGCTTAAAGTTAATCTCCGAAATCCATATTTAGGTGCCTAAATAAGGATCCAGCAGACACGGATTTGTGAAAATCTTGGCCAAAATGCTGTTGGGGTGGGGTGGCAGAATGCCCTCACTGAGCTGGAAGAGGAAGCTGCAGCGTCTCCTGTACCTTTGGAGCTTAGATATGTAGCCAGCATCAAGCAATCCTGATGCAATTCGTCTTTCGACCTCTGGTCCATGGATGTGCTGATAGGCAGGATAGACCGAGGTTTTCTCTTCTTCCCAAAGGCATCAGGGACTGGAATGAAGTTAGTCACAATCTAGTCATTGTTGCAAGTTCCACTACTTGACATAAACATGGCTCTCCCTCCCACCAAAAAACCCAACTCATGACACATAATAAGAGATGGAAACTTTGGGTGCTATAGAAACAATGTTTAAGTGTCGTAGGCATCTCTTTTAGGGTATTTTTGCCTTATGAATACAGATTACTGAGCAGAAACCTCATGTTTTTCTGCCTCCTGGTTTATACTGAAGATAGCAGCTGTATGTACTGAGACATTCATATGCCACACTAAACTTAGTCATTTTTCTTGTTTGGCAGGTCAGTTAAATCAAAAGTAGTTTGAACTAACATGATGAATAATTCTGAAAACTCTCTTGCCAGACATTGTTTAGCTAGTGTAACATTAATATAGGAAGCTGCTCTTTTAAAGGAAACAAACCCCAGAGTGTGGTGGCTCTGTCTGGTCCCCTAAACCCAAACTGGCTGTGTCATGACATTTGTGCATGAAACATACTAACCTGGTTTCTCTTTAGGGTGATCCTTTTTCACAGGAATGGTTTTATGGCTCATGAAAGGTTTTGGCAGGTAAGACACAGAACAAACACGTGGATATGAAGGGAGCTCCTTGGAAACTGGGATTAAATGAAGGAAAGAAACAAGAAGCTATGGACAAACCCAAAATATTAAAAGATGTGGTGTTGTCAAGGTTTAATAGTCAGTGATGGGTGGAGCAGCTTCTTTCCAATTTGTGTTTAAACTTCTTGTAACTTGAAGGATTAAGGGAAGCTGCAAAAGCTGCTCTAATTTTGGCTAAGGGACAAACCAGAGCTTTGCTGATTCTAGGATCACTTGAGAGGGGCATGAATGTGGTATAAATCAATCCTCTCTTCTCCAGTTGTACCAGGCACATCTGAGAATCTGGTCCATGGGCATGCTATTTCATGACCATGATCTCAGCAATTTAGCTCTCCAGGCTAACTAAGCCTCTTCCCTTAATTAAGACAATCTTGGAACTGGTAATTACCTGCCAGAGAGCTCTTGTCAGAGAACTCCTGTGCTTCCTTTTCTTCCTCATGGTCTGATATCCCATTCTCATCTAACAAATTGTCTACAATCTCGTCTCCATTTACTGTGTCGCTCACATCCTGCTTTGCTGGAACCTTCCCCATGGGCTTTTTCTTCTTCTTAGCTTTGGGTTTGGGTTGAGAGCTCCTTTTTTTCTCCAGTTCTATGTTCTTTTTGCCTGGAAAAGATTGCAATAATTTTGTCTATGAGAGAGTGCAATCTGCCTAGATATTCGCAGGTCACCTCTGACAATCAGAGCTCACATTCTGTCTTAACTTCCTAGACTACACAGTGGAGGTCTCATCTACAGCTCCACTTGATCCTGGACATTGAGCTTCTGCCTAAGAACTAAAGGGCAGATTTGAATTTAGAACAAACATTACCACTGTTTATTTCATTACTGCTATCCCCATGCTTCCCCAGTACAGAATCCTCTGCTCAGGTATACTGACCTTGAGGGGGCCGGGTGTACTCCTGCTTTGAGGTTAGCCATTTATGAACACAAAAGTCATCCGCTCCTGTGTAAACAGAATCTGGATCCACTGGTGACCACTGGACACAGAGCAGCCGACCCCGGTGCCCTCGATAATTGCACAGGGGCTCCTCCTTCAGAACATCCCACACCTGAAAACAAAAGCCCTTTTTAGAGAAACCAAATATCTAAGCAAGTCTGATACTCATCTAATGTTCTACATCATCATCTTCACCAATCACCAGCACTGAGGGGTCTCCCAAGTACAGTCTAGTATGTTTCAAGAACCAGTAACCCAAACCCAACGCACAGAGTCCCTTTTGTTCCCACTAGTAACAAATGTACATTTATGTAACATCTTTCATCTGAAGGATCCAAAAGTGCTAATGAAAGATCCGATGAACTGAACCTCTGAATCAGTTTACCATAACTGATGTGCAGTCACTGATGGAGTTAAACACAGCAACTGTTAAGCACTGCCCAGAAAGACTGTACAACAGAATATCCTTTAACAGATATGAAGAGACTCCATAAAGAACCCTAGAGCTAAAGAGTTCTCTAACAGAATTAAGCAATTGAGTCTGATAATTCAAAAACACACTCATCTGAAAAGTTTCAGTGCAAAAACTGGTAACACCTTCAGAAGATTGGATGGCAAATTAACAGGCCTTTATTTGTTAGAGATGCCCCACTCCATCAGCTATGCAAAGCATTTGCAGACTTAAAACGGGATGTGTTTTGAAATTTAAGATCAAAGCTTCTGTCATCCACAGTGTAAATTTAGTTTAGGCTCAGGTTGTCACAGATCAAAACATTTTGGTTTAAAACTTTAATTTTACATTTAACATGCAAGCCACAGCAGTCTCCCCTCTGGCAGAAGTGCCATAATGCATCATGGGAGATGTAGTTCAGCCAGGAGGAGTCTGAGTGCATGAGAAACCGAAAGTACAATTCCCAAAAGATAAAACAGCAGCTCATGATTACTACTGATCCAAGATTAATATTGATCCAAACCAAAAAGAAATGTTTCAATTTGGTTCAACAAACAGTAATGAAATATTCTGATTCTTGAATGTTGAAATGTCTAGTTTCTACATTTCCAAATCAATGTTTTCCAGAATTTTTCATTGCATGGAAAATTTTGATATTTTGACTTTTTGTCCAAATTTGTGAAGAAAACAAAAGTTAAAACATCAGTATTTCTTGTGGGATGGACATTCCAATTTCCAACCAGCTCTAGATTTCTACTTTCTCCTCAATGTTTGGTACAGCTCTCTGGATTTTCGTTCTACACAATTATTTCAGTGCCAGAAACATCATCAGGAAGTCCTTACTAATCTCACGGTTTCATTTTCTCTACTGACCAAAAACGCACATAAGATCATAAGAACAGCCATATTGGTTCAGACCAATGGTTCATTTAGCCCAATATCCTGTATTCCAACAGTTGCTGGTGTCAGATGCGTTAGAGGGAATGAACAGAAGAGGGCAATTAGTAAATGATCCATCCCGTCACCCAGTCCCAGCTTCTGGCAGTCAGAAGTTTACGGCCACCTAGAGCATAGGTTTGCATCCATGATGATCTTGGCTAATAGCCATTGATGAATCTATCCTCCATGAACGTGCCTAATTCTTTTTCAAACTGTTATAGTTCTGGTATTCGCAACATCCCCTGGCAATAAGTTCAACAGGTTGACTATGAGTTATGTGAAGAAATACTTCCTTATGTTTGTTTTAAACCTACTGCCTATTAAGTTTTTCATTGGGTGACCGTGGTTCTTCTCCACACCATTCACCTCTGGTGCTGCTAAAGAAGCAAAGGAGTCTATCACTTTTCAACTTTATCCTGCAGACTCCTGAATTCCCATAGTCACGAGACTTACAGCGGTTCCCTGTAACGGTTTTATCTCTCGCTTCGCAAAAGCAGGAGGTGGTTACTGTTTGGAAACAGATACTAACAGACAGGTAAGGGAAAATCATGCTGTCCTTTTCAGCAGATTTCTATTGCAGAGAAGTTTTCAGCAACGCCACAGTTTATCTGGCAGAAGAAGTCATCCCCAAATACTTTGCTGTCAAATTGGTTTTAAAAAACTGCAGAGGAAGGAGAGTTTGAAAGCAAAAGGAATGTAATATTAACATGGTCCCACAACCATACCTGTGCTGTGCCATCATAGCAAGCAGATACTAATCTCCCCTCATGGTGCGGGCTCCATGCCAGACTGGTGATTTTAGCTGTGTGCCCCACCAGAGTTCGAAAAGGCTCTGTTATCGTCAAAGGAGTCTTTGAAGAACTCTCTGAAAGCAAACAATGGAGGTCAGGTAAGGCTGGGAGGCCAAGTCACTCCAATCGAATGGATATGATCACATGAGGCTACATTTGCAGTTGGCAAGGGACCCTGAGGCATGCCTTTCTCTGCCTGAGTAATGCAGTGGTCTAAACTACACGTGTAAACATAGGTAAACAGTTGCATACGCGCCTGGACCCTGTGTACTGAAAGTTTGGCTTACAATGTCCAACAGTGCACTTTATACCTTATGCAGCATGCTATTTTATTAGTTACCTCTGTCACCAGTTTTGGGAGAGGGTTCACACAAAGGACTCTAGGCAAAATAAAAGTTGCCTTCTACTGGCTGCATTCATATCACAATCATACTAATACACTTCTCCCCCACTTAGGGATTCTCCCCATAGTGCAACTGAAGTTTTTCCTCACATTAAAGAGCACGTTGGAAACTAACAGCACTGTGAAATATGCAAGCTCTTTTTAAGCTGGGATTTCCCAGTTCAATATTTCACAGACTTCTCTACCTTCCCCCCCGCCCCCATGTATTTCAAGACATAAGCAATAGGCAACTTTTTCAGAAAACTGAAACAAGCACGCTCCCCCTACTATCAGAAGGGTGTACTGTACCCATCAGAGCCTTGTCACCAGCTCCCTATCAATTCTGCTCCTTATGCTGGCCTGGGAAGGACCCCTGATGAGATACAAGGCGCCTCTCCCCACTCAGGGGTTGTGCATGCACTCCTGGCCAACAGTCTCAAGCCTTGCTGCCTGGGGAAGCGAACATGGGAATGGGACCCCAAAACAATTTTTAACCACCCAGAATCATCATTGTTAAAAGGGTGAGGAAAAGGACAAAATCAACTCCCTTTGGAGTCAAGGAGTGAAACACAGTAGAGGAGCCCCTAGAGAAAGTGTAAGGAAAGGAAAACATTGAATCGGGGGGAAAAAAAAAAAATCACATTCCTGCCAACATCTGAAAGCATAAGCCATGGCAGTTACCTAGGACACTCTTTAGGTTATGCACATAAATGACGGCATTGATCGAGCCAGACACTAACATGTAGCTCAGCTCTGGCTGGGTCCCGTGTTCATGATGCCAGCGAATAGCATTAATCAGTTTATGATGTTGCTGAATGGTGCAGAGCAATTTCAAATTAGGAGCCTGAAATATTTCAATTGATCTGAAATTAAAATTAAAATAAAAACCAAATGAAAAATTCACAAGTTAGTAAAAAGTGGGATTTGTTAAATGATATCGGTCTCATCCCTAATGTGAATATTCTTTTGTTATTGAACATTAACAGGATATAATGATTGATAGAATATGGGCTGGAGTGGTTGAAGACATTAATGAGATTTTCACCTCCATAGACTTGGTTCAAATCCTGCCTTAAGTCACAGGTGAAAACAAGTGTCCTTAACTTAGTGATCACTTGTCAAAATCAACACACATTGTGGCATGAAGGGTTGTGTGTGCTCATGAGGCCCAGTTCTGGGATGGTAAAGAATATTACTGATCAGGACTGAGATACACTGACCATGCCCTGTTGGAAGCACCTGCCTCCAGCATAACTAGTTCAAGGTAGGGCTAATTGTTTCATTGACATGAGAAGAAGAAGTTCCTCCTCCCTCCAACACGTTGACAGGGCTGAAGGTCGGAAAGAAATCAAAGCAGTCACCATGCGCTGACTCTTGATGAATTTGCTTAATCAGCTGTTGATTGCACATATAAAATTAGCATTAATCTAGACCTTAAAGAAAACATACCCATCTTCGTTACCAAGAGCCAAGATTTTGCCATCTGGTTTCCAGCTGATCTCAGTCCGGGCAGGCAATTTGTACTGAAGAAAGAAAACATATCGAGGAAAGAACACACAACTGTTAGCAGTAACTGCTACAAACCCTAAACCCTTTCCTTCCATAAATTCAAGAGAATTAAAACCAGTAATCAGACTGGGAGTTCGCAATTAGAAAAAGACAAAGTCCATAAAAGGAGAATTCCCAATGTACAATTTCCAGAGCACATTTTGTAACAGAGATGCATGCTCGAGTGACGATAAAATAGGCCCTATTTCTAGCAGGACTGATTACTGCAGGAAACTTGGGGTTATCAATTCAGACTCTAAAAATTTCACAGGAAGTTTCTCTGGGATTCAATGGGATCTGGGCACATAACCCCCTTTGAAAGTCTCAGTCTTTGTGAACAAATGCATAACTTCTATTTCAAGCGGATAAAGAATTTAACTATAGTTGTAATTCCCTCCCACCCGGATCTACATTATCTGTAATTCTCAATTTCAGCTGCTGGTTGTTTCTTGTTAGAAGGAGAAAAATCCATGCCTATCTCTGACGATGCTTTTGGTCAGAAAGACTAGACCAGAACCTCAGTTGGTGTATGTCAGCAAAGCTCAAGTGAAGTAAATGCAGCCATGCTGATTTATATCAAATAAGGACCTGGCCCACTGTTTACTTCTTTGTTTTTCCAAGGCATGATTAACCATCCCTGTTCCCAGGTCTGATCATTTACAATAGCTTACTTTGCTCCAGCTGTAGTGTGATTTGAGATGGACTTCCACTGGAAAGCTTAGTAACTTTATTGCAACACTTCATTTAAAAAAAATTAAATAGTAAACTGCACTCAGAGAGGTGCTGATCGAATAGGTCCAATGTTCAGACCAAAGGACTAGGAGCACTTTGAGGTCTCCAGTGGCTGAAGCACAGTCATTCACTATGTGATCTCAGCCTAGATATTCAGGGGGAGATTTTCAGATGTTAGATTCCTAGCTGTCATTTGTGCCTCTGCAAACCTCAATGTACAAGGAAGCTGTATGCAAAGATGAGACCGAGGTGTGGCCTGAGTATAGGGCCTAGAGCTAAAAGCTTCATATTTTAACCCCAGCGCTGTGTAGGGTGACCAGATAACAAGTGTGAGAAATCGGGACACTTTTTTTTCAGGGAGGAGTGGGGTGGGAAGAGGGTGAGGTATAGTTGCATACATAAGACAAAGCCCCTAATATAAGGACATCTGATCAGCCTAGTGCTGTGGCTTCAGGTGCTTTGCCTTTGTTTCCTGATCAATAGGATGGTACTAATGATACTTGCTTACCAGATTCAAAGGACCATTGTGGATTTTAATTAATGTCTGAAGTGGTTTGAAGATGAAAAGAGCTATAAGAATCAAGTATTGGCTTTCTAAAACTAAGTACTTCTCTGAAAACAAGTTATGTTTCATCTCAGTTGAGCTGTCTTGAGTAAATAAATTATAAAACCAAAAAACAATTGGCGACAGCTTTATTGTAAGAGAAGATCTGCCCACTTGCCTTAATGAAAGAGAAAAAACTCTTTTAGGAACAGAAGTGTATGTAACTCAAAGTATTTAGATGCTTTAAATGTCTATGAAGTGCATCTAGGAAGATTTAGGATTTCAGACGCTTTATTTTATTTGCTATAGAATCATCAACAAGATAGAAAAGAAAACCCAGTGGGATGGAATGTAACATGCAAGTAATTTCTACTCCATGACCCAGAAAGAATCATACTCACTTTGACTGAATTAGTGTCTCTAATGACTTTATTGATGTCATTCGCCTCTCCACTAAGCTTCCAAGGGTTGTGCTGCAAGACAATACCTTCCCCTGCACAGCTGTATAATGTTACAGAGGGCCTGTCACCATCGCCTCCTATACAACAGAGAAAAAAGCAAAAGACAGCCTTTTCCTCCACAGGCCCAAGTTGGACTAATTGCTCCCAGAAAAAATACAACCCCTGATTTAAAGAGTCATATGAGATTTGGCAGTAAGAAACTCTCCTGCTATAACCCATTAAAAGAGCCACTTTCAATACCAGAAGTATGCCTCTTTATAACACACTGACTGTGCATGGGTTTTACTTGCCTCTGGTGGCTGGCCCTGAATAAAATTAAGAGCTTGTTATTAACAAAGGTCCTTTCAGTTGCTCCTCTAGCTCAAGTGGTAGGGGCTGGAGGGTTTGGTGCTAAAGGTCTCACGTTTGATCCTGAATGATGACCTTCGATGTATGTATGCAGCTATTGGGTCATTCCTTCTTGAGAAGGATTCCATTTAAAAATCTCCAAGTGCATAGGCATCATACCTTGCGCACACCCACTCACCAGGAGGGCTGATGTGCCATCTCCACAGCATCCATGTCCCCTGCAAGTGAAAGGGCTTTTCGTTTGCTATAATATGGTTCCAAGACTCACCAAAAGAGAGAGGGGGAATCGGAGGTCCCCAGGCTAACGTGTACACTGTCTTCTTATGATAGGTGCTGGAGATCTGAGGTGGCTTATTTTTGATGCTGGATAGGGAAAGGAGAGGGGAAGAGCAAAATAAGTCAGATTTCAGTGAAGTGCAGTGAACATTCCCAGACAAGTCTCAGATACAAAAAAAACTCTAAGCACAATGGCCATGAGTGAAAAGGGACGAGCAGCAGTTCAACAGGCCAACAAACAGAAATGCAACTAGCAGCACACCTCACAGTGGCATCCTCTGGTACACTACTTGCTACAGTTAAGGTTATAGCAGGACTTTTCTTGTATGGCACATTTGCACATGTTCCTAGCGCTCTGAAAAGTTCTTCTGGCTGAAATGTTCTATGCCCATAGGTGATATTTGGTTGGGCAAGTTGAGCAAAATTACATCAGGAGCTACCAGGCACAGCAGGGATACAAGCAAGGTGGACACACCCAAAATCCAACCAACTATGCCCTCCGGCTACTTGTAATTTAATCCTACTCTCTGAGCAATAGCTTGCCTAATCATAAGGACAGTGCAACAGAGAAAAGGGACAATGTACACGGAGTGGGCACAGCCTGAATTTCAACATTGGCAGTGATATGGATTATCTTTATCCCACGGATACTGAATGCATGGAACGGAAAATCATATTAGTAGCATCACCATAAGTTAAAGTGTCACTTCAAACTGCCCATGCATTAACAAGCTTCCATTATTCCTATCACTGTAGCCATAATTTGTTCATCAGAACACCCACCAACTTGAAAACTAGTTCTTACTTGCTGGAGTAGGTGTCATACATGCCAACCTTCCCATCGTCCGTTCCAAAGGCTAAGCAGGCTTCCTTAGTCGGATGCCAGGATAACTGCAAACAAAACAGTAACAAGAGATCAGAAATGGCTAATTCCTATCCCCTAGTGCAGTCTTTCCAGGCATTAAGTAGAAAAAAGGGGAAAATCTTGAAATTGGGGAGGCAGCACTGTGCCTTAGTAGATCAACCCCTTGCTACCAGGCCCACAAGTGAGGCACTTATATTGATCTCTTGCTGAGAATATCCCAAGCTCCCTCTCCATTTGTGAGTTGGGCAAATCAGGGCTGGAGGAATTAGGATGCTCATAGTGGCAAAAGCAGTTTCTACTAAAGACAGATACTGTTCTCTTGCCATCACTGATCCTAACACTCGCCATAGAGCAGGAGCCTTTTGCTACGCTGTGGCTGAACAATACCCACACTCCTCTAAGCCTGTTTTTTCCAAAGGTTGCCACCTTCACAGCAGGGTGCCAGAGGAAAACATAGGCACAGAGCAGGAAGAACAGAATGGGGAAAAACTGACCAGAAATACAATGCTACATCAATGGACCTTTGTCAGTTTTCCCAACATGTCACACAAGCACCCCGCAGCTGCATCCATGTGCAGAATTCTGTCCCTAGACATGAAGAAACATAATGTGTGCAAATGATTCCAGCACGAGAGAATGTGGGCAATATACTGGCTTGCTGTATCTATTATCCGGATACAATATTCTCCAGAAGGGAGGGATAAGTGAGTGTGGCAGATATGGTGATTTCCTGCAACAGACTTGAAAAACTTTATTATATTAAGGTTATATATTATTGTGGGCCAGGACTGTATGTTTCCTTTTTTAGGGGGGAGATGTGACAGGTGTGAGACCTGGGAGTTCAAAAGACTGCACTGAAAATATGCCAGACAAGTATGGACTTTTGGGACAGTAAATGTGAAGTGGGTTTCCTGGGGAATCCCCAGGGAGACATTACTGCAAATTCCCCAACTCCGGTTATGCAAAAACCCAGTCTTTCGAAGCTATGCTCTGAGGAGAGGGTCATTATCTGCTGATTAGCTGTGACAGAAGGCCAAGATCAAAGGCCCTGAGCTACATAAAGAAATGGCTGATCTGCCCAGTTTCTGTTCTGGATCTAAGATGGATGAACTTATAAATACAGGAAAACCCATTTGTGGGTTTTGACGGACTAAAACCTACCAGAGCCTGAGATTGGAGTTGGGCATGATCTCTTGTAAGTTTCTAGCCCACGTGAAGGTTCTTTTATTGTTGTAACATGTTTTCTCTGGAACACTTTTACCTTACGAATAAATGTGCTTGCTTAGTAGGAGCTTGTAACTTGTAACTGCAGGTGATACAGTGGTCATAGACCTCAGAGAAAGACATGTGCAGACACTGCCCTTTTTATGCTGTCTGGCTTGCTGGGGATATCAGGCAGGGAGCTGTGCAGCCTTAAAATCCCTGGTCAGGAGGGAGTGATATGCAGGTCTCTGGCCCAAGAGAGGGAGTCAGAAGCTTAAACTGAGTGCCCTTGCTGGACCACAAAGGGAGAAAACAGGCACAGTTGCCCTGAACTGTGACAAAACAGCAAGAAACCAAATGCAAGAGAAAAAGAGAACTAGAAGCGCACTCACAGCTGTGACCTTGGATTTGATGCCCTGCCAGAATGTTTTCACATCATAAGTATTGCTCATAGACAGCGTGTTCCACACCCGGATCATGCTGTCCCCAACACCTATGGCAAGGCAGCCTGTGTCCACAGGGGAGAAGGCTAGGCTGTAGACAAAGCCCCCGAGAGAGGGCAGGGTCCAGCAGCAATCTAAAGACGTCAAGTCCCAACACTTTACCTGGAGAAAGTTGGGAAACAAGAAACAGAATATGAGTTAATGATGTAATGGCAATAAAAAGAGCATGAGCAAGACAAATGATGAAAGGGTCAAATTTAAGATTAAACCAAGGATGCCTGGTCCTCCTGTCCTGGGGAGTACACAACATTGGGATATTTCAGTGTCATGTGGGAGAGAGCCCGTTCATTTAAAGGTGAGCAGACCATATGGATAAGTTAACTCAACCTCATGGTCCTTCTCCAAAAAAATCACAGACTTCTTTGCTCCTTTAAGAAAGACACTCATCAAGACAGCACTTTCAAATTATTTAGGTTCTACAAGCCACATATTACAAAGCTAATATACGTGATTTTAATAGGGAAAATGGGTCTTGTTAAAATAAGGAGAGAAAATGTATATATGGAGAAAAAAAATGGACATTTCACACTGTTAAATGTTTCTCCATCAAGCCCACAGGAAGAGATTCATCAATCTCATTGTAATAAAAGTCTGAGCTCAAGTCAACAACAACATAAATACATACAACCCGCCTCCGGCTCAATCAAATTCTGCTCCTAAGAATTAGGGATATTCAGATTTAGCTGCAGTGAATGGTCTCAGATATTTCTATACTATTGTAAGATGACAAGTGGTTCTTACATCCCTGTCCATTGAAATGGAAAGAAGTAGCTCTCTCCCATGTGCCTGCAATGAACATAAATTGAACACAATCCTTGTGTGATTTTGCCCTTCTGAAGAAGATCCCAGAAGCGTCCACTTGCGTTTCCCAGATTGGGTCAAATCCCATAGCAGCAGCTCACCTCTGTGAAAGGAAAGTGCACACTTTATTTTCCTCTGCACAAGAAATAGCTATGCATATATTTTACACACCCACTGACCCCTGTCAAACCAAAGTCAGTGTGAGTCACACAGCTTTCTCCCATCAGGGAGCTCATGGACAAACATGAAATCACCAGTATCATTAGCAGTGATATATAGAATTAGATTTTTGGACAAGTCCCAGGAAACATAGAAGTTTCAGTCTTATAAAAGTTTACCTACGCAATAAGGCCAAAATCCTGTCCCCGCTCTAGTTCCAATACCAGAAGCACCTTCTTCCCTAGCATACAGGAAGCTGGGTTTCCTACTCAATGCTTTATTGGCTAGCAACTAAAATGTCCAAAGCTGTAGAACCTGTCCAAGCTGGCAATATCTACTCACCCAAAGCAGCTGGATACAATCGCTGTGGGATGGCTACAGGGCCAGTGAACGGTCAGCCAAATGCGCTCTTTAATAGTGGGGTCAACACCCCCACTTCTTCTCTTCAGAGTGGGCAATTTCAGAGTCATCACCCCTACAGAACCAAGAGATTAATTAGAATCTGGCCATTGAGCATGGGACAATCCTGAGAGGATGCCAGGCCTTGCTAACAAAGCGTCAGACTGAACAAACCTCAAGTGCATACCCATGTGTCCTTTCAATTGGTTTTTAACAATTTCCCAGTAGGAGAGTACCCCCTGCTTTTAAAATCTACAATGTATTGAGGGGGTTCCCCAGTGTGGAGTCCTCTACTCTAGATTCAATTCTTAGAACCCCCCCCTCTATTGATTGTAAGAGCCACCATTCCCCAGAATTGGTCAGGATTTCTTTAACTCCAGTACAACATATTCTGTGACATGAAGGAGGGTGTCCTTTCTGTTACTTACTCGAGCCCTGGGTGACCCAGGAACCAAAGTATCTAGGCTGACAACAAAATGTGGGGATGTGGTACACTGGCGTAGAGCATATTACAGCACAATGGGGCCCTGATCACATTTGAGTCTCCAGACACTATTAACATACAAATGAATCATCGTCATCTTGCTGAACTACCAGGCTAGCTGACAGAAAGTGTACTTATCATTCCATACGCACTGGCATCATTTCCTCTATAAAGGTCCACTGGACTTACCTCTGCCTCTAGCACAGCTCCAGATTCGAATGGTCTGATCTTTGCTTCCTGAGGCCAGGTAACAGCTTTTCATTACAGCTGACTCCTGTATTAGCTCTCCATTTGGAACCTCACCTTCTTCCAAAGGAAACATTAAAAGGTGTTGAAATTATAGCATAACATTTGAAAAATGTAGAGCACTATAAATATTAACAAGTGCAATTATACTACCCTGCATCAGATAAACTTTATTTTCAACTCTTTGGATGCCTTAGATCAGCTAGTGCATTTTTATTAATGAAATAAGAAACTTATTTGGCTTCTAGCTGGACAGCCATATGAATGACAAGATAATTTGAAAGCCCCTAACCATTTATTTACCTTGGAGCTCTTCTTGCCGACTGTATAACACTTCCTCACCAGGCACAGGGCACCATGCCAGAGAGTGTATTTCATCATCATGGCCTCTTAGTCTATGAATAACTTCCCTTTTCCTGCTGATGTCGATTATAATCACCATGCCATCTTTATAGCTAAAAATAAACATTTACATTCATGGACAGATACTTGAATTCTCAAATAAACACACACGGCAAGACTCTTAGCTGGTGTAAACCAGCATAGCTCCACTGACTTCAAATGAGTTACACCAAGTGAGGATCTAGCCCACAGGCCTGATGGCGCTGTGACACTGGCAGACCAGATGCCAGCTCATACCAAGGCCCAGAGCCTCACCGAACACTGACAAAGGCACAGCTGGAAACCAGCCTGACTCAGTTACTGGCTAGTATAGTTAAACTAGATATTAGTGGGATGAGAATGTGTTTAGACTTTATGGAATGCTTGTAGGATGCTGCATGTATTAATCCCACTTATAATGTCTCTATCTCATGGTATAAAGTGACATTGAGTGCTTGCATTGTAATCCTCTAACTGTGTAAACTCATCAAACAGGAAAACAAGCATTCCAGTAAAGTGCTCTTCATGTACACAAGATTGCCTCATTTGTCTTCAGAAGGCATTCTGTAGTGTCAAAGAATAGAGATTTTGTTGATTGCATTCCTCACTCCTTCCAGGAAGGGGAGGCCTGTGCATGAACTCTTCCCATCAGTTTGGAGATTGGGATGAAGGCAATAAAAATCCCTGACAAGGAGAAACTGGGATCTTTACACTGTCTGGACTCCGAGGGGCAAAGATTCCTAAACAAAAGCGAAAGAACTCCATGCTGCTTGGCATGAGTCAGCCCTAGACATATAGAGCTGCTTATTAGAGACGCTCATATTACCTTTATAAATCTAACACTAACTCATTTGTGTGTGGGTGTGTTTCCTGTTGTAACTGTCAATAATTCTCTTCTTTTCTTAGTTAATAAATGTTCAGTTAAGTACAGGATTGGCTACAGGAATTGTCTTTGATTTGAGATCCAAATAGAAATGACCTCGGATAAGTGACTGGCCCTTTGGGACTGGAGTAACCTGAATATTGTTGTGATTTTTGGCATAAAGGGACCACCTATTACATAGTCCATCTTGCCTGGGTGGAAAGATAGTCCCCTTGGCATTCCACTCTGTCTGTAACTCCATGGCAAGACTGTTATAGTGCTGTAGGAGTTCACACTTGTTACCTGATTGGTGAAATCTCATTATAAAATATACAACACAATTTGGGTGTCTGCTCTGCTTTTTCACAATCTGCCCTCATGTTGGCATGAGCCACTCCAGATACCATGGCAGACGCTTCTTTGGAAGACTCAAAAAAACAATGGTGTTTTTTGTGCACAGAAAGTTAAGTTCTTCCCTTCTGAATCTGTCATTCTCCCTTTCTTGTGCTTGCTCTCTCTCTACACATCATAGACTTCAGAGGGCCCAACATGAAGCAGAGACAAGGTGATGTGTGTCTAAGGGTCAGAACTACAATGTGCGGCATGGCCTAATGAAGTTAGGGGAGGCGGCACAATTAGGAAAGAGAGCTTTAGCTCCTCCTCCCCCACAACTAAAGTGCAATTAAAAAAAATATTAGATTTAGGTAACTATAAGGGTCTGAAATAAAACCACAAAGGCAGCAAATTCTGCTATCACCTGAACTTTGGATCAGCACTGAGTCAATCACATGAGTTAAGGCCTGATTGTCAGCTCAGATACACAGACAACTATGAATGTCCTCGTCTTATAGGCCTTTCAGACTCCCAGGTCACGTCTACACAGCATGCAGGTTCCTGTGGCAGCAATTCTCAGAGCCCAAAGTCTACATACTCGGGCTCTGAAGCCCACCCGCCTCCCTAGGCTTTAGAAGCCAAGCTCCAGTTCAAGTCCTGACTGCTATTTTTTGCCCCATAGTGTGAGCCTGAGTCTGTAGACCTAGGCTCTGAGACTCACTGCCACAGGATCCTGCTTGCTGTGTAGACGTATCGTAGATGTCATTTGGGGTTATTAAAAGCCACTGTGTTATACTCCTGCTCAATCAAATACTTACAAGAACAAGAACAACAACAAAAAACTTTAAGATGGACTGGCCAAATCCCCAAACAACTACTGAAACCTCTGAAAGAATACATTTAAAATTGTATTACAGGCAAAAACACACATCTACCCTGCAAAATAATGTAACTAGTACTTACCCGATGGCCACTACATTCTCATGATGGGGAGAACAAGTGAGACAGAATATAGTTCTGGGCTCTGGGAAGAACTGCTGGCTGTCATTTCTGTTATACCAGTAACAAATGACTGTCCCTTTCTCATCACCAGACACAACCAAATCTTTCACGTGAGATGACCAATGCAATGCAGAGATTGTATTCTGAAAAAGTAGAATGCAGACTGATCAAGAGTGCCTAATGAAGTCTCGTCTCTAAGCTTCTTTTGTAGACCCTTTGTCTAAAGGAATAATTTACAACACACAATAGCAGGAAGCACATGGATAAGTCTGTTTAAGTAGCTAGGAGAAGCATGTAGACCAGTGGTTTTCAACCTGTGGTCCGCAGACCTGTGCGGTCCGCAGATTATGTCTAAGATTTCCAAAGAGGTCCATATCTCCATTTGAAAAATGTTTAGGGGTTCACAAATGAAAAAAGGTCGAAAATCACTGACACAGCCTATTGCAGACAATGTTGTCAGAGGAAGAGCCTTTCATGGGGCCACCTCCCCTCATAGCCTCACTGGTTCACTAGCGCTTTGTTTGATAGACCGCCAGGAAAGGCTCCATGGATCACAAAATGAGAATCACGGGGCTATGGCCTCTGTGAAGTCAAGGATGCAATATATACATAAAATAATAATATAGAGCTGTCTGACTGGCATTGAGAAATTGGTGCAATTTTGTTTTTGCCTAAGAAAAGATTTGGGAACCTTGTTTTTGAGTTTTTCCACAGGCACGAAGACATGGCAGTTGACTACTATACCTGATGCAGCGTATGTTCATTCACAACAGTCAGTGTCTGCGTATCCCAGATTTTCACAGTTCCATCGTCAGAGCTGCTGGCACAGAAGTTGCTCTGACCAGGATAGTGACAAAACGTGAACCCAGAAACCCTTTCGGTATGGCCTATGAGTTCCCCTAGAATTGCAAAAGCAAAAAATTTACACAAAACGAATTCTAGCTTCAGGAACACAAGTGTTTTTCTAAATTTAAACAAAGACATTTTCTGTGTGGATTCTAAAGGTCTCAAAAGGCAAAACATCATTCACTGCAACATCCACTGCCGACTGTTGCAAAAGCTGTTGAATGCAGGATGATTATGTGAACACAACAGGTTGTATCACATTTGTTGGAGAGCTCGGATGCGGGCTGGTTTCTCAAGCCCAGTTCATGGCCAATGCGCTTTAAAACACTCAAGATATGACCACACCGCAATTAAAAACCCGACCGGATGGCCCCTGCCCGTCAACTCGGGCTCATGGGCTGTTTAATTGCAGCACAGGCATTTGGCTTTGGGACCCTGCGAGGTGGGACCTAGGCTGAATAACTCCACCGTGTGGACAGGCTCTTTCCAGCATAAACGTGAATTAAGCTAAACGGGAACAAGGCGCCCTCAGGCCGGAATTAAGAGGTGTGAGCTAGTCAGAAACACGCCTTAAAGTCACACCCTCTAATCATGTCACCCGATTTCCGTCGGGAAGGCTCAGCAAGGCCCCGAGGGTGCACGGCGCTGTACAGCGGCGCAGCCTGCCTGGCTGCCACGTGCCCTCCCGCTGCGTGAAAGGCGGGGCGAGGGTTCAGTTCCGGGGGGAGCGCGAGGCGAGCTCTCGGGGCCCGGGGTAGAGCCATGCTCGTCCTGCGGGGGGGCGGGGTCCCCCTCCCGGGAGGGGCTCCGCGGGCCCCCGCGAGGGGCAGGACCCACCGTGGAAGGCGGGCGCGGCGGCGCCGACCTCCAGCAGGTAGACGCTGTTCCTGGCCCCGAAGCCGAAGAGGCGGCCGGCCCCGCAGGTGTCGCTGCAGCGGCCGCAGTACCAGTTGGGAGAGGCGGGCAGCACCCGCTCCGCCGCCATCGCCCCGCCAGGGCCGCCGCGCTCAGCCGCGTCTTCGTGTGACCCGCGCCACAGGCCGGCGGTTACCAGGAGCTGCCGTAAAGCGCCACGCGCACGCTGTCGCAGCGTAACCTTTGACCCCCCCTCCTCCTCCAGCGCACGACATCCGGTCACGGGCTGCGCCTGCGTGGAGAACGCCTGCCGTAAAGCGAGGCGGAGAAAAATGGCGGCGCAGGCGGCGGTGGTGGGAGCTGGTGAGTCTGTGGGAATCAGTGTGTGCGAGACGGCGGTGGGGTGGGGTGAGGGTGGGGTTGGGTTGTTGGTCCGTCCGTCCGCCCGCCCGCCCGCCAGCCAGCCACTTCCTCAACTAACTCCACGCTTCGTCCTTGCAGGGGCCGCCTGGGCGCGGAGCCTTTTCAGCTGGGCCCGGCCGGAGAGGTGAGTCTGAGCCTCCCCCCGTCTGTCTGTAGGACCGGTTCGGTTCGGTTCGGTTCGGAACCCCCCCCCCCCGCCTCTGTCAGAGACGGACAGACAGACAGACAGACAGACAGAGTGACAATCTCGGTGTGTTATGGTATAGATTACGTATCCGCTCCGTTTCTGTTACAGCACGTCCATGTGCGTCTCTTTCTCACTGCTTCTTTCCCTGCCTGGCTTGCCGTATAATGGGGGGCCGAACCGCGGCTCTTTTACACTTACGGTGTGGCTCATGTAGCTCTCCATATCCCCCCCACCCCCTTCTCCGCCAGCCAGCGCTGAGGGTCTTGTTGGGGCTTTTGCCCTGCAGCAGGGTGGTGGGGCTAAGGGCTTCTGCCCATTGGGGAGGGGGTCTTGGGGCTTCAGCCTCGCAGGGCAGGACTGCCAGGGCTAGGGGCTTCGGCAGGAATGTGCAGAGATCTAGGTACTGTTTGTCTTCAGGAATAAGCAGGTTGATTCTCCCAAGACCTGGGAGACAGGGTATTGACTCTGGCTAGCCAGCCTTTAAAAAAAAAAAATCTTGTCTGCTTCCCTTTTTATTCATGGCTTTGGCTTCTCATTTTCCTGCTCTTTTACTACTGACTCATTCAGTCCAATATTCAACAGGCATGGCTGTACAGTATCATCCTATTTGGCCAGCAGGGGACACCTTCTGCCTTACGAATATTCCTGACTGGTCTTCAGTTTAGGAAATAACTGATACACCACAGGAACTTATCTTTATGCAAAATATACCTTTAGTCTCATTTTGCCTTGTGAACCATCTGATAAAATTTGGCTTCACTGTGTTTTGAAAGTAATTTTAGTATAGTAGCTTTCATGTCAAATTCGGCAGGAAGCACAGTGCAGTTGTATGTAACATAACAACTTTTGGTTCTAAGTCAGTAGTCTGCTGTTGAAAAAGGCAAAAAATTATTACTCCTATAAGATTAATAGCCAAAAAGCCAATAAGTGGGCAAGTATCAGTTAAATTGCAGAAGCTAATGTCTCCTTGCCAGATGATGGGATTCTGTCATGTGAGTTCATTTTCATATGTAGGGGACAAATGAATGGATTAAGTCTTTAAATCTGGAATGAGGTGTTCTGGTTGTGTTATCAACCAGGACTGAAGTACTTTAGCATCATTGATGAGCATTTAATTTTGGAATAGCTGTAGAGGAAGCTTTACTACTTGTTTCAGTGAGCCCTAAATTTCCCATATGCACAGGAAAAATGTCATTGGCATGAAGGCACATCTCTGATAACATCATTTTTCCAATTAAAAATGTTAAATATACATCTAAGTTTACCAAACTAACATGTTCTTTGCTGTTTAAACTCATTTGGTATATTTCGATGTGTCATTGACTTAGCTTACCGTCA
Source organism: Emydura macquarii macquarii (assembly GCF_026122565.2). Taxonomy (NCBI): domain Eukaryota; kingdom Metazoa; phylum Chordata; order Testudines; family Chelidae; genus Emydura; species Emydura macquarii. The sequence goes on along the minus strand of NW_027132905.1, from coordinate 1,996,798 downwards.
GTGTTTCTGTTACCTGCATAGGATCACACTGCCCTGGTCCAGCAGCAAAAGGATTAAAAACTCTTTTCTTGCAGGTTACTAGCATCTTGCAGTATTTCTCCTCTATCAAATATCCACACAAGCACATCTCTGGAGGATGTCGAGAGATGGGAGAAGAAGAACAGAATAGTTTACCCTCCACAGTTGCCAGGAGAGCCTCGAAGACCAGCAGTAAGCATTTGCCTGTGAACTCTCTCTACCTGCTTATGTAGTAAATAGCTGCTTCAAATCAGACTGCTGCCTATCTCTGGCTAATTCCACAAGGCAATCACGTATGATAACTAGTAAGCAGACTCAGTCCAAGATTTGGGTATTTTTGGAATCTCTTATTTGTAACTGTATGAATAAAGGAGGTTCATTTAATCTTAGAATTTAGAGATGGAAAAGAACTACTGAATCCTCAAGTCTCAGCTCGGACCACCCAACTAATATACATGTCTTGCACAATACAAAGCTACAAATTAAATAAGCCTTCTAGTGCTGGTCACCCTGCCAAACTAAGTAAATGCGGAGCTTTGAACTGACTGAGGAAAGCAACATAGTGATCCTTTCTCTAATTGTTTCCTCAATATTTCCTTCAAGTCAAGATAGTGTTGGAAATGCTAGCATAATTATGTGCACTGCTGAGTCAAAGTCACTTGGTAGAAAAATAGAAGAATATTTTATGTAGTGACTTCAGGTAATAGGCTTATTTTTCAAGATTTTAATTTAATTGTGATTCCATCTCGACTCTGCTTCTTTTAGCCCTTTAAGAGTTGAAAATATACTTAGATATGGTACTGCTAGAATTTTCTGTTGGCTTGTGTTTTATGTGGAACTAAATATTAAAAGGCTGGGCACAGGAGGAAGGAATGATACTATCTTTAAGATCTCAAAATTGGCAACCTGCACTGTGATGTATGGGAAAGTTTGGAAGGTTCATTTTAAAATTCTCCCAAGTATACCTCTTGGAACTAAAAATGTTAGTCCTGCATATTTGGAATACTTAATCTGAAAGTAATGAGTTTAGTGTCAAGTGTTTGGGTTGTTCCTCAGCAAAGCTAAAATGCATCTCAACAGAATAGTAAATGTTTTGTTTTTTTAAAAAAAATACATCTTATTTTGTCTGGGGCATGAGCATTTATGATCTTAAGCCTCAATAATATATGCAGTGAGTAATGAAATGGATATGAAACTTTAATTATCAAATGTTACTTATTAAAATATAAATCTTTTTTTCCTTTATTAAAAAGAACATCTTATCTTTAATTTTGCACTCATGTTAAATTCCACTTGCTGTTTCTAGTCCTTGCTGGTGCAGAGGTGGTGCTCAAGTGGCTCTTTCTTGAAGACAGCTTTTCTTGTCAATCAGTGATTGACAGATCATTCTGCCTCTGAAGGGTTAATTAAGTTCATTATGACACCAGCATATAGAAGCTGTCCCAGTGAGTAGATTTGTTATCAAAGCAACTTTTTCTAAAGACTGTGGAATGAGCAGATGGGTTTTAGGACTATAGAAGATTGGGGAGAAGGAAATGTGACATGAGGAAAAATCTTTAACGTGTGTTTTTCAATGATTCTGACTTCTAAAATAACTTAATTATCCTCCTAAAAAGGGTGTGTACATAGTCTGTACTCAGGAACTTTAGTAAAATGATTTGACTACCAGATAAGTATGACATGTTTGTCCTGGAATTCTGGTAGTGCCTAGTAGAAGTGGTGAGCTTGTCTTGATCTTGTAAGATTATTTTTTCTTCCTGAGACATTATAAACATTCTATAGTCTCACTTTTACAGCCAAATCACCAGTACTATAGCTTTTAAAATAAAATCTTTTTCCCCCTAGGAAATATACCACTGTCGAAGGGACATAAAATACAGTAAGGACAAGATGTGGTATTTGGCAAAACTGGTACGAGAAAATTTTGACTTTGTGCAATGTACTTGGTAGGAAAGTGTAAATTGTATTTGTTATAATTCCTATATTTGAAACGTACTGCTTTGGAATAGCAGAAGCCTGATTCAGTCAGTCTCTTCAGCTCTTGCATTGCAAAAACTCTAGAAAAGCATTCTCATGGTTTTGTATAAGCTTGCTCATCAAGTGCAGATGAATAACATTTTGCGTTACTGAGTGCTTTTCAAACTGTATACGGATGGCACCAACACGTTGCCTTTCCTAAGAAAGGAATATGCCAACTAACTGCGGTGAATGGTGGTAGGAATTTTGGCAAAGGACAACAGGCACATCCTTCCCGTATGAAAAATTGTATGGAAATTAGAGCTCTCATACTTGACTGATAAGACTTCTGTACTACAGGTTTTATTGTGCGGTGGATGGGAACCAGGGGGAGGGCTAAAATCTTTGATATTTGTATTTGCTTACAATGTCAGCATTGTTCCTAGCACTGCAATCTTAAATAACATTTTTCCCCTTCAGCAGGGTTTAATTTTTCTCTTTCCTTTTCCTAATTCCAGATAAAAGGAATGTCGATTGATCAGGCTCTTGCTCAGTTGGAGTTCAATGACAAGAAGGGGGCAAAGGTGATCAGAGAGGTATATTGGGCAATTCTTTAGCACTTCAGCATCCAAACAGACTTTATCAAACCCATACCTATCGTCAGCATTTCCAGAGACCTACTGTTAAGCCCACTTGGAATATTTTGACCAAACTTTCTTGGTTATAGTAATTATTAATTCTATTCTGATTTGTCAAGGCATTAATCATCTCTGCATACAATATTTTAGTAACTAGTGGTAATATAGTGCATATGGGTGTTCTCTGGTCATAATGACCAGCCTTCAAAAACATTTAAACTCATGTCTGTAAGCTTATAGCTTAAAACTTGTTTCAGATTTACAAATTGTAGGATACCAGAAGGGAGAACAGCTGAGTCTTGTATGAAAATTTCTATTATTGTCTTTATGTTGCAAACATCATAGGCCTTAAACAGGTGACCCACTTGCTCATTAGAGGAGGCATCACATCAGTTTCTAATACAAAAATACTGAGTAAAATGTGTCCCTTATCTTGAAACAGTGAACTGCAGTGGCTATCCTGTGCAACCTCATAATTTGTATTTTTAGTCTGGAGTCTGACCCTTCATGAAGATGAACATAAGATCAGCCATATTGGGTCAGACCAATGATCCATCTAGCCCAGTATCCTATCTTCCAACAGTGGCCAATGCCAGATGCTTCAGAGGGAATGAACAGAACAGGGCAATTTTCAAGTTATCCATGCCCAGCTTCTGGTAGTTAGAGGCTTAGGGCACCCAGAGCATGGGTTTGCATCCCTGATCATCTTGGCTAAGAGCCATTAATGGACCTATCCTCCAATAACTTACCTAATTCTTTTTTGAATCCAGTTATAGTTTTGGCCTTCATAGCATCCTGTGGCAATGAATTCCATAGGTTGTGGGAAGAAGTACTGTACTTCCTTTTGTTTAAAACAAACCTGCTGCCTATTAATTTCATTGGTTGATCCCTGGTGCTTGTGGGGGTAAAAAACAGATTTAAAACTGGCACTTGTTGGGGAAAAAAACAAACCTAGAATATTTAAGTGCAGTAAATAAATCTTCAAATCCTTATCTCCATTCAGCAAAGGAGTTGGTCACTATCACTTTGTGCTCCAAATTTAACATTGCTCTAATTGTTACTTCTAGGAAAAGTGCACAATATTTGTGTTTTGTTAATCACTTAAGCCCAGATTTTTAAATGTATTTAAACATTGCAGCCCCTTTTGACAGAGATCTATGCTCCTAAATCAGTTAGGCTTAACTAAAAATATTTGTTTAATTTATCAAAACTGAACCTGCATCCAAATATGCAGGAAAAGAACCCCCTTATAGAGTATGGGTCAAATTTATCACTGGCATAAGCATGTGCATTTCAACTGATACTAATGACGACACCCCCTCTCTCCCCCCCCACCGGGACTCATCCTTTAAGAATCCATTTCTGCTACTGATTTAAAAATGGAAACAATTACAGGTATCTTTACAGAGATGAGAAATTGCATTGCTTTAATTCATGTTCAGCATTTCTTTTCTTTCGCTATAGGTTCTTCTGGAAGCTCAAGAAATGGCAGTGAGAAATCACAATGTAGAATTCAAATCAAATTTACACATAGGTAAAATTGCTTCTTATTTTGTCTCCCTACAGTGAAGTGAGGTGATTTTATCCCCAATAAGGTTCCTTGATGTCATATGGCTCTGAGCTGGTTGCTTCCAACAATAGCTATTAACTACAAATTTTATTCTGTAGCAAAATACTAATAACCAGAGAACCTCGGTATTCTGTATCTTCACAGAGCTACTAAGAATTTGGTAATCAAGCGTTTAGTCAATAGTTGCTGTCACAGCACTTTCCATAGAATTTGACACCATTTGTAGTAAGAGATGCATACGTTCATCAAAACACCAGATGAAATCTCCACTAGCTGTATACAAAGGGACAGACTCATTTGGAGGAAGATGCTTGACTTCAGAAAGTACTAAAAATGGTGCTGAATAAGAAAAGAACTCAATCTTTCTTACTGGTACTGTTTCAATGCTCCCAGGTAGTTTTGACAATCCCAGATGTGTAGATATCAGGTTTCCATTCACCTTCAGTATTAACTCTAACACCTATTTCTATAATCCACCAAATAAAGTAATTTTAATTTGCCTTAGAAACATCTCTTTCAAGCGCAAGCACATTTTAAGGTGTGGGCCAAATCTTCAGACTTCTTGTGGAACACAATCACGTAACAGGCCTGTGGCAACTACAGCAGTGGCTTACATGGAAAAATACTAAGAAAATATTTATGTACTCTTAGCTGTCTTTAGGGCAAGAAACATTTGTATTAAAAATGTTGTTGATCATATTATCTGGCTCTTTATGCCATCTCTGCCCCTGGTCTGGTCCCTTCTCTTCCTCATTCTTTTCTGCTGCTGCTCTTCCTTCTTGCAAGCTGTCTAGTCATCTGGTGTCCTTCTCTCCCTGGACGTTCTACACACAAAAAACAAAGCAGAAAAATTCAGTTGTCCTCTGAAGAGTTATTGTATTAAATATAGAGGCTGAATTTAATAGTGTGAAATAACAAGGTTTTTATCCCCTTTTAAGTGCAAATATGAACACCCCAACTGTGGAGTTGCTAACAATGCCTCTAACAGGACATTGACCGTACAAGACTTCTACATATGACACTATCATTGATAGTAAAGTGTGATTTCTTTTTTTCCTGGGTATGACTGCTGTAGTGTCACATTTTCAAGGATCTACCCCTTCCAATAGTGTGTAACTTACATTTAGATGTGAAATACTAGCCAACAGTATTCTCTTACTGTTGAACACCTGAACTTCTATCAGCCTCTCATAGAGTAAAAAAAGAGTGTAAGTGAAGTGCTTTTAGATACAGCCTTACATGCAGTCTTTGCATTACCTCCCACGGCATGATCAGTGCCATGGAAAGTTCGTTTCTCTTTTGAACTTAGAATGATGAAAAAGGCAGTGGAAATAGCTTCTAACAAGGGGGAAAATAACATGTCACTTCATAATCATGGCATCTGAAGTGGACAGTTTAGGAGAAAGTGATTGAACTGATTGGTGAATTAGACCTTCCTGGGCAAAGGTTAAAGAAAGAGGTCTTGTAATGTTAAAAGTTTTAACAGAAACACTTAACTGAAGTGCTTGTTAATGGAGTGCTAAGAGGCAAGGCTAGCTGTTTTAAATCTGCATTCCACCCTAGTTCCTTTGCGGCCCAGGACACAGGTCCTCGTTACTACTCAATCACTTCATAAAGTGCTACACTATATTCACCTTTGTCCTACTTAAGGAAGAAGAAAAATCTACAGCCAAGTAAATCAAGAATCAGCAAGAAGCACAGACGTTCTGGAGCAAATCCTGAAGCTGTGGCTTCAGCACAAGTCTCTAGCCAGATCTAGCAAACAGCATATTCTACTTCAGATCATGCAGTTTGTTTGCAATATCTGGTTGGTCTTTTGGCAAAGCTGGTCCTCCGGAGCAGGGGTGCTAGAAACTGAGTGGAATTTGAGCAAAATCAGTTGGATTTTTTTGTTGTTACTACTGTGTGTTACGGGATTTTGTTTGCATCACGACTTTGCCCCATTCTTACATATGTTATTTAGTAGCAAGGTAGGATACCAGAGGTAAAAAGCATTAAGTGTTGGACCAAACTACAGAAAGTAATCAGAATCCTAGAAATGACATTTCAGGAGCCCAGCACTCTGTAGCTGACAGAGCTGTGTACGCCTTCTGCTGTAGCTCTTAAGGACTGGTGTAAGTCTCAATTTACTTTCTAAAGATTGGCCTTGTTGCTTTGTGATTAGTGCATTGCAGTGCTGCTATCCAAGATCTCTTCTCTAAGCAACTCTTAGTCCTGGAGATGCTGTAGAGGGAATGTCATCATACCATCCTCATGTTAACTTAAAGGGACCTTGGTTGCAGAGCAGGTTGCCTCCATAGAATTCCACCCAAGCCCCCAAGCTCAAGAAGTGTTACTATGAGAGCATGGTTGGGTGTTCAGATACAGTGAGCATGGGGGAGCAGGGGATGAGAGGAGACACGACACAATGGAACCTGTTAAGTCTTCACTAAGAATGAGTCAGGAATCTGTTCACTTACATTAACAGTTACTGAAGAGATGTTGGAGCTGTCATTAAAAGGACACTGTAAAACCTAGTAGGCCCCAAAATTAGCCTCCTTTTTGGTGTTTTTATTCACTTTGTGCAAAGTGAATAAATTACATGTGCATGCTTTTAAAAATCAACATTAGTGCTCTTAAAGAATTCTCTGTCATGAGGTACCCTATAATAATCCTCCATGCATTCAGTAAAAGGGGAAAATTTTCTGGGAGGAAAGGAATTTGAGGGTGGTTATGAAAAACACCCTGACAATGTCCAGTTAAAGGCTTCAGTAACTCACTCACTCTGAGACTCCCATTTTTTTCCTCCTCTTCTAGCTGATTCCTTTTCTGGAAAAGGCCACTATCTGAAACGGATCCGCTACCATGGCCGAGGCATGTTTGGCATCATGGAAAAAGTCAAATGCCATTACTTTGTGAAGCTGGTAGAAGGTCCCCCTCCCCCTCCAGAACCACCACAGACTGGATTTGACCAAGCTAAGGAATATGTGCAGCAGCTCCGAAACAGAACCATTATTCATACGCTGTGACGCTATTCCAGCTGTGTATATTGTCTTCATAGTTTGAAAAAGTGTAAATAAAAATAGGATTGTAAGCCTGTTTGCATGGTCTGGTTCTCAGTTTGCTGTTGGCTTATTCAAAATCTGCTGCATGATGCAAGGATGATCACAAGCCTCTTTTTACTATTTAATTACAGCACCACAGATCTGCGTAACACTTGGAAAGGCAGTAGGTGTCCCTTCTCCTGGGAAGTGAGAAGTTTGCAATCACACAGTGATGCTTTCTTTAAACCTATTTTCGGTTATTTGTCTTACCAATTTTTCTGAGCCTCTGAATTGCCAATTCTGGTCTCAATCATATGCTGAAAATGGAAGAACTAAGTCAGGACATTCAGTTGTATGCCCTTAAATTATCCATCGGTGCCTTGTTTAGTAGCTATTTTGGGCTCATACTGTAAGTACATCTGCATGGGTGCAAGGAACTGCTGGTGCAGATCTGGTTGTGGGCTCAGGACCTTAATTAGTAATACATAAAGTGCTTAGCTGGCATACATACAACAATGTGACAAGTGTAGTGACAAGCAAATGAGGTCATAATTTGTCTGATTTTCCATTTTATCAACTTTTTTAACATTAACCTCTTTATTTAGTGCTGGTCTATCTTAGTTTCTAATACACAGGAAAGTTCTGTAGAAGATAGTCTCAACTGTGCACCTTAAGTGCTAGGCTGACTTTCTGAATTGTTGGATGTCCCTTACGCTGGAGCCTCATTGAAAATTCCTAAAGCACATCTTGAAGATCGTTGTCCCATCAGTTACACTGGATGCTTATGGCCATGTACTTAATGACCTTTGTCAAGTCTCCAAAAAAGATTAAGGGAGGGGGAATGCTGGGATACTTAATCCAGGAGGCGTCTCTAGCAGGAAACTGCAGTTTCATTATTGCACTGGCTTCAGTATCTTGTACACCTTACAGAAAGAAGGGATATACTTTTTATAGCCTGTCTCAGAGCAGCTGCCACTGAGTAAAATATTAACTTGAACTTCAGATAGGGAACTTTAAATTGAGTCAGTAGGTGGCACTGTTTGGTTAGCAACTGGTAGGATGATGCTGAAAACTTGGAACATGTTAAAGCTCACTCTTTGGCCATCATGATGGTATTAACTCTGATACTGGCATAGAATTCCAGCTGAGATTGTTGGAAGCTTTGTATTGGTAACAACAGTATAACGTGGAACAAAGTTATATGCTTTGTGGGTCATTAGGAGTAAACTGATGTATGTTATCACACGCAGCTGACTCTAATCCATTTGGCGTCAGTTTTGTCTGGGGATGGAAGACCATTGAACTACAACATACATCCAGATTAAATACCAATGGCCATTTATTAAGCACCGTAATATGTCTGCTCCCAGATATCCTTTCAAGTGAGCAGTCTCTCTTGCACACTAAAGATTGTCCTCAAGATTTGCCCTTCAGATGTACACCTGACCCCCATACCAGGTTGTTTCCTGATATGAATGTCATTCCTCTACTTAAAGGTGATCTGTGAACAGTGGGGCAATGTGATTTATATCTTTTTCAGCTTTTTCATAATGCACGACAGCCCAAAAGCTTATAAACCAAACCCTCCTTTTTTACTTCCCATTAGAAATGCTGATTGTGCTGGGCCTGGAATGCTTTGTGATAAATGGGAAACTATTGAAATGGCGCCATTGCAGAAGGCAAGTTTGGGCTACAGAAAGAGGAAGGAATTTCAAGTCATGGTTTAAAACATGTAAGTAGGAGTGTTAATATCAGAAACTAACATTTTGGGTGAACATCTTCATTAAAGAGTCAATGTTCCCATCTTTTCAATTAGGGTGTGGGCTGCTCACAACGCGCATGCTTTGCAATGTGCAGCAGACCCAGGAAAGAACAGTTTGTCATTCTCGTTTTTCTCCATAGCAAAAGGAGGCCATTAAAGAGTTTTTCCTGCTTGATGTTTCTATCAGAAAGAAGCATGAGCCCAATATCCTAAAAATCCTTCACAGGTTACCTTTCATTTCCAGAGCATCTCTTTCCCTTGTCAGAAGGTCATTCCGTTCTCAGCTGATCATTGCAATGTCTACTAAGTTCTTTTAATGCATCTGTCTGCCTTAGAATGTGATAAATGGAATAATTTGGGTGAAAGAATGAGCGTGGATAAGTGAGGCTGCTATCTTTCTACCAGTAATAGGACAGAAATGGCTCAGCAGTGAATTGGTTTTGTTAACTTGGTGCATAAGAGTTTTGATGTAGCAGTTAGTCTGACTTGGCAATGGACAATTTTATACACCTCTTCTGGTAAAAAGTTTTATGCTATCAAGTGATATATATATATAAAAGGGGGAGGGGTTGTTTTTACTTTCCACTGAGCTTTTCCAGTCATTAATAATCTGAATTTCAGTTAGGTATTTGAGTCAGGTCCAGACAGAAAATCCTGTACTAAGTACTGTAACAAGCCTTTAGCAATAGGTGATCATTGGCAGTGACCTCCAATTAAATAATATTCTTCAGAGGATTCCTACATGAGATCAATACACAGGCCTCTACTAACTGTATTAATGAAACATAGGACAATGTAAACATTATGTACATCTGTTGATACAGGAACTGGAGAGTGAGCAGGCATGCATGAAGGAAGAGGGAGTTGGAGACATTAGAGCTTAGAGCTGTACTTAGTGATATGCAATTTAATGAAAGGAAATTTGAAGCACAATGAAACCTTCGCTCAGGTCCCTGTTCAATAAGCAGGCCCTTCAAGGCATTCTCAGGTTTCCAGTGCACTGAAAAATTGAAGGTTATATATCCTTCAGTCAAACTTAACACCGTCCAGTGTCGATTCAATTTTAGCCAAACATCTACTCAGTGAGTTGAGCAACCTTTTGGTTGTAGATAGTCCCCATTCAGAGAGCTACTGAAATAACCTTGGGAAGTTGTCGTCAGTTTAGATGCAAGGTCAGGGGAACAGCTATTTTGAGAGATGGAAAGCAAAGCAATCTGAAGGTGATGAATGATGAACTGGACGTGATCTTGCAATGTACTACTGTCACGGTGGCCAATGCCATTCTTAGTCTCGGCTGGATATAAGATACACAGCACCAGGCTTACTGTTGGCCGAGTTTAGCAAGCCTGCTGGCCATGCACATGTTGCTCTTTGGCTCACCAGCTACAGCTGCTGCCTACAGGCACACATGGTGGAGAGGGGTGCGTGGCAGATCCAGCTTTGGGAACAATAGTTGCCTTTGGCTGCTTGGTTGCTAACTGCCAGTAGCCAGCTTTCACGGGCATTGTTCTACTGGAGTGCAGTAGGTTAGAAGTAGTGTAGGGTAGGTCAAATGTTGCTCAGAATCCTGTCTGCCTGGTCAGGAGAGCAAAAGCAACTAGGAGGGTCCTGGTGTGTCCAATCCTTACTGAGTTGCACAACATAGTCTAGGGGTTAATTAGGTACTGGGAGTTGCTACACCTGAGTTCTATTGTAGTAAGGGCATTAGGACCCCGATTGCTGTTGCTGTACCTGGCACTGACTCACTGCGTGACCTTGGTCAGTCACTCAACTTCGGAATACTTCAGTTTACGCACGTTTAAGAGAGACATAATACCATCTGCATCACAGGTGTGATGAGATACATTTATAAAGGACTTGGAGATCCTTGGATTAAAGGTGCAAGATAAATAGAAAGTATTGTTTAGTTTCTGCCAACCCAAATGAAAAGCAGCCAGAGGGGATGATGAGAAAGTCCTATGCAAACAGAACTCTATCTTTTTAATGGGACTAAGGTTAATCCTAATATTCTTGATGAACAATAGAAATAAAATGTGACGTCCTTTCCCATATGTTCTATAGACCTTGCTGAAAATACCCCTCTAATTCTGGTTCTCAAGAGAACAGGCCATTGATTGCTGAGTGACATCTAGCCAGCTGCACTTCAGCCATGTAATTGAAAATAATTACTAATTAAACAAAAATAAGAGAGTCTATAATAACAATAATCAACTCAGCATTGGTCATTACCCAAGTTACTATTTGCCGGAGTGTTACCTAGGGAAAATAACTTAAAAGGAGGAGAAAAAAATCTCTTAGAAGGACGGGGGTGAAGTGATTTCTGGAACTGCAGCCAGAGACTGACTTCTTGAGCATTAAGGCACTAATAAGAAACGGAGGGTATCTCCAGGGTGCGCTTGGCAACCACAGAGCTAATTTTATATTCACTCGCTGACATCCACATTCTCTTGTTGTTTCAAGGAATTTGTACAGTAACACAGAAGCAGGCTGCCATTGAAAAGAGCAGGCCGAGGGCAGCTTCATAGTTCTAACATAGCCCACGTTGGAGTATTAGTGGAGAATGTGACTCAGTGAGTATTGTTCTTTGCCTCTCCTCCCCCAGCTGATTTCAAGAGCAGAGCATTCTTGCAACCCTGGGAAGATAATGTGGCCAGTATGTGTGTGTGGTGCATATGAATGTTCATGTATGCATCTAGAGAGTGCAAGCTATGTATCTTGGTATAATGCAAAGTAGCATTTTTAATTCAAAGGTTTCTAGTTTTGGGGGGGAAAAACCCAGCAAAGCATGAGACCTGATCTTGTGTTATTTGTAAATGATGCTAGAACCCCCCAGTTATAATACAGGCATGAAGTAGATACCATCTGAGTGTAATTTGTTACACTTGAGTATCAACAAGAAAGGCTTAAAAGTTAAAACCAGAAGTATAGATATGTGAAGTATAAATGCTTTATAGAAAATAAGCATGCAAAATTTTGAGGCTAGTTAAAAATATGTCCCCAATGGGTAGGGGTAATACCCAAGTTATATGCCATGCATCCATTCTGTTCATGGGCTATTTCTATCTGAAGCAATACGTGGGGGTATGAGTATGGATGGCACAAAACCTCCCTCTATGAAAGCAGCTTCTTGCTGGGGATGGAACATAAGCAGTAAAGCTGTGACCCTTTGTTAATAATCCGGTAGTTAAGAGAGTCCCATAGTCAAAAGGTTCTAGTGATTATTATGTTTATACACTTGGACTACTTGCTCAATTTCTTCTAAAATTCAGATAAATGCAGACGCATTGGAAAACAAAGGGTCAGATTCTCCCCTCGCTTATATCAGTTTAAAATGAATTTGGTTCCACTGATTTTCATGGAGTTACTCCAGGTCACACCAGTGTGAGAGGATAATCAGGCACAAAGATTTTCACAAGAGTTGAATTACTAAAGGACTGTTCTATCCTGGCAGACACAATCCCTATTATAGAATGGGGCCAGAGCAGTGAACTTCAGATCCATATGCAGATCTGGATCTGTTCTTCTCCAGAGCTTCGATAACCAACTTTGGATCCTGTGTTCCAGCATTGATTCCCCTTTTCAGTGCAATAATGAGGACTCTTCTGCCATGGCTAAATCATTGGGTTGCTTGGATTGTCTTCCCCTTTCAATGGGGGTGGTGGTGGTGCAAAACAGTTTTCTGCTTTGCCTTATTAATCAAAACCCTAGACTGGCCAAGAGTGGAATGCAGGCTTTATACACGGTACTAAAGTAAAACTGCATCTGCATGAGCAGCCAATAAGCACTGAAATGAGGCTGCATATCACCTATAGATTATTGCCTTCGGAAGAAGGCAAACATGAGCCCTTACTATACGCTGTCTATGTAAATGAAAGATTTAATTAGATGAAAACAGAGTCGACAGCAACATGGACTGCACCCAGCCATTAAAGGGTTGTTATTCATAATTAGCTATTTTACATATCCCCAGCTCTTGGACCTCTTTTCCCCCCACTTTAAAAATTCCCAGCAGTGTATTAAGATGAATACAGTAGTTAGTAAATTTTCCCCTGTGTATTTTACAAGCGCAAGGTTATGGGCTAGAACGAGTACTGTCATGCCATAAATCAGGTATAATGAAACAGCTTGAGAGCAAGTCCTACTTCCCTCATGCTGTGTGCATCCGACAACTCTTAAGGAGGAGTCGGCAGCAAGAATACACCAAGGGCTGCTTAACCCACTGAGGATAAGGGCCCAATTCTGTCCCCCTTACTGGCCCGGGGTAGAAATTTATTCCATGGGTGGTTGCGATGGATGCAAGGTACAGCTCACCCTGTGTGAGGGGGGTAGAATCTATCCAACCACAGTACTTAAATAGCCCCCCATTATTGTAGTATCTGAGCACTTCACAATCTTTAACGTGAGTATCCTCACAAGACCCCAAATTCAGAGAGAGACCCAGTGGAAGAGCCATTAGAATTGAAGAGTTCCTGCTTCTTAGGAATAGTAGGGTTGCCCTAGAATAGACTTAGAACATGCTGTGTATGCTCTAGAACATGGATATAGAACATGGACCACTCCAAAAGTGGGAAAGGGGTTGTTTTCCAGATGCAGATGCAGCTGAAAACTCATGAGAACAGATGATCTGAGATTTACAGAGTTCAAGGCCAGAAGGAACCATTAGGTCATCTAATCTCACCTCCTGCATAATACGTACGGGCCATAGAATTTCACCAGTTACCCCTATTCTGAGCCCAGCAACCTACCTTTGGCTAAAGCAAATCCTTCCAAAAAGGCATCCAGGCTTCATTTGAAGATTTCAAGAGATGGAGAATCCACCACTGCCCTTGGTAGTTTGTTCCAATGGTTAATCAACCTCACTGTTAAAAACCTGTGCCTTCGTTCTAATTTTAATTTGTCTGACTTTAAATTTAAGCCATTGGTTCTTGTTATGCTTTTCTACTCTAGGTTAAAGAGCCTGATTGTGCCTCATATTTTCTCCGTGTGAAAGTACAAATGCACAACAGATCTTCTCTTGTGTAAGTAGGCTAAACCTCTGCCCTTGTTTAAACACGGAGTTTGCAGAGCGCTAGCCCTGTTTTCCGGGATTTCCCGCTCTCTTATAGCTATTATAAAACCATACTGCCATTCTGTAGTCTACCTGTGGCTGGTCCACAGCATGGATAGAAAAATTCCCCAGTCTGCCTGGCTCAGGAAAGCCAAGCCAGAACACTGCTAGAAGCAACCATGTTTAAACGCACCTGTTGCTAACAGTTTCCTCATTAGCATGGACAGAGCGTTAGGCAAATACACAGGTTGTTGACTTCAGAAATTTGGACAGGAAAAACGTGGCACCTTCTTGAAACTTTTCCTTTGTTGACTGAAATTTACTTGCGAATATAAAGACCGTTTTAGTCTGTGTAAAACATTTGGGATTGCAGTGTTCTTAGAGGGGAAGTGTGTTTGTCAAAGATAATTTCTAACGGCAATGAGATCTGGGAGAAGGACTACTGAAAATGACAGAGATCAACCCAGTCCGCTCAGTCTTGGGTGTGCGTGCTAAGAGAGAGTATCTGGCATGGCAACTCTCATCTCATCTGCATCTGTGTTTCTGATGGAGTCAATACCAGGCTGAACTATTGGTTTACATAGCTGCAGTTGTCAGCTTTGGTCTTCAGTGTGTTACATTTATAATTGGGGATTCCCTACCTGTGCCCATCAGTTCTTAGATGTTTATGCTATTTGCTTTTATTTTGCTTGTTTTGTGGAGGATACCTGTGGTTGTTTTGGGCCCCGTGCCTGTTGCTTTTGCAGGGATGGATGGTTTTGAACAATTATTTAGCTTGTCTTTACCCATCTGTTCTTAAGTTGGATATTTGTTTCTTTGGGGGCCTTTTTTGGCTGTGTGGGGAATGCATTTTTCTTTGCAGTGTTAAGAGAGATTTATATTTTTAATGGATATTTGTTTTATCTATCACATTCTGGATTTATTCATTTGATAGTCTTAATCTCTCAGCAATGCATGCAATCTTTCTATGTCCTGATCTAGCATGCAGGGATTTTCTTCATTTAGCAATTGGGCTTTTCAATCAGATAGCCATTAGGGCTTGATCCTGAGAGATGCTGACTATGTTTGGCTCCATGAGGAGCTGCAGGTGATCGGCAACTTGCAGAATGTGCTCAGCCCCTTGCAGGTTTGGGCCCTAAAAAGATTTGTCTGCAAATGAAGCATCTGCATAAATTAGCGGGCAATACACATCTTTTCCAAGTGAGGTCAGATCCTTCATCAAATATTACTGAAGGAGATTTCCCTCTGGTAAATTGGATTGATCCATAAGCGAGCAATTGAAAACAAAGAAACAAACAAACAAAATTGTCCCCTTGAGCTGGATTAATCCCTTTTGGGGGCTCTGATTTAAGGCTCGTTTGAGCTTTATATCTCTCTCCATCCCTTTGGGGATCTAAGGAACGGCAGCTTTGATTTGCAGGAAGCCCTAGAACTAGAGCTGGTTGGAAAATAGGATTTTTTCCTGTGGAAAATTTTAGATCAAAGCAAAATAAAAGAACTTTTCATGTAAATTTTCAGCTTCAGGTCTGACTTTGTCAGGACAAACTGATAGCTGTTGCCCTTGTAACTTACGTCTTCTGCTCATACACTTCTCTCAACTTCTGCTTAATTTTCTGGCAGTTTAAATCCCTTTATCTGAAGCAATGCTATAAACATCTGTATTTTTTTTTTTTTTTTTAAAGATAGACCTGCATATGAGTTCTGGTTCAGGTATTACATATATACCTCCCTGGTGAAATGCAGCAGCTGCTCCTTTGGCACAGCTACTGTTTTGGCAGACCAGCATAATCCATAGCACTGACAGCATCCACATTTTGTGGCAGCTCTGCACAGTTCTGGAGGCAGCCAGTTATTTCCTAAGGATCTCCATCGCAGCACCCTGCGCTAGACAGGAAAACATTGCCATTTTATTTGGTCTTCTTGGACAATGGAGTAGATGGATTCTGGCTTCCAAGGTGCAATGACAGCAATGCCACGATAGGCATTTTTGGTGTTGAGTCAGCCCTACACTAATCACATTCCTCCGTTTAGTTCCCTCATTATCCAAGCTTCACTTGCAGATCCTGTTTGTGTCTACAATGCCCTGAAGTGAGGATATTTTGCAACTCTGATTACATCCAACCAGAGAAATTGCTCCACTCAATGGCTCTCTTCTAACAAAGGAAATAGAAGAACATGAGCTTCCAGAGTATTTCTAACAATTTGCCTCCCCAGTGCTCATTGTCAGGTTTTAGGAATGCCGTGTTCTTCCACAGATAGCCAGACCAGGTGGATGCTATTAGCTCCAGCTGAGGCATAGAAAAGGTTTCTGAGACAGGAGAGGTGAAAGGGAGGTCCTGCAGGGTGTAAGTTTAAGAACACTAAGCCTGGGAGGAAGCTTAGGCCTATGTTATATTTTGGTTAATGGAAAGGCAGATTCCAGGAAGGATAAGTTTGGAGCAGCTGCATAGTGTGTGCCAGGAGAAAAGTGGGAATGCCACTTGCTCTCAGGCATGTTTTTGATTCAATGACTAGACATTGAGTTGCGCTGTTCTAAACAGGAGCAGCATGGCTAAAACTCCAAGAGCTAAACAGAGACTCTCTTTATTTCATCCAGGTCCATAGGGCATGTATCTATCTGGTGTATCACGGAGGTTACAGCTTGGTGTGTAGTGCTGCTTAGCTCAGAGGAAATCACACGGCTTTGGACTGGAGCCCTTCCAGGAACACTTCCTGGATTCTTTAGTAGAGTCATCCGAAATTTTCCTTCCTAAACAATAATGGCGGCTCTCTAGTGAGAGGTCTTTGAAACCATGACACCACACAGACATAATTCTCCAGGCTCCATGTGACTTGACTCAGATAATCCATTCTCCCGTGGCTTGGAAGGGAGAGAGGTATAGCTTCCTAACTGATGACTATCCTGCAGCTCTGCAGTGCTGCCAGCTATGGACTCCGATATCGTGCTTTCAGTCAGTGACAGTGATGAAGTGGTTATTAAATGCAATAGAAATCATTCAGGCCCCTTTTCATTAAAAGCTTCACTCTTATCTGTGCCTCTCAACAGTCCTAGGAAGGGAGTTGGGTAGAATTACACGACTAACGAGAAAAACACACACACACACACACATGCTAACCAATGGCTTGACAGATCTTGAAATGTTAATCTTGAGCGCGTACAGCCAGCTTGGTCACTGGGCCTTTGAGCAATAATCGGAGTGGACTAAACTGTGTATAAATTTCATCTTTTGGGTATTCATCATGGGACTGAGCACTGGGGGTTTGTGAAATAATCATTCCATTTCACAGATTGCCTGCCAGAGAAGGAGCGAATGGGAAAATGTCAGAACCCCTTCCATTAGCCAGCTCTTTTGAATCTGGACATAAGTATTAATTTAAATCAGCTGAAACAAATTAAAAACTTGATGTTCTCTCTTTGCCCCAGCAGTACGCTACTGATAAGAAATGAATTAAAAATGTACGATTTTCAAATAGCAGAAATGCTGTGTATTTCAAATGAAGCTGGTCTTTTTATGTGTGGTGTTTTGGACTGGAAAAAAAAAAATTAAACGCCCATAAAAATTGTTACTGTAAATGGTGAAAACATCAAAGTTAATTGAAAGCACTTGGAATTCTGTTTATTTGATCTGTGTATAAATAAGTTTTAAAGAAAGCAGGGACCCCCTTGCATAGTCAGTGCTGGGTAGCAAGTCTAAACCCCTTCCCCCCAACACACACACACACACACGTACCCCAGGAGAACTCCTAAACTAGGTTCGATCATTCACATAAGGGCATTAGTTGGCAACTAAAAACAGGGACCTAAAATGCAAATGCTTATGTAAGCTTAGCTATAGTTGACGCTTCCTCTCCACCGAGAATGAAAATGGACTATTGTTCAGAATAGCATGTAAGAAGGGGATGTCATGCTCTTCTGTCTTATTCTCACAGAGCAGAGAGAGTGCACTTGCTGCTGGTCTTTGCTTCATTTCACTCATTGCACTGGAGTTAAATGTACTGTCTCTCACGGGAACGGACAGCCTGGAAGAAAGCACATCAGAATTATGCAGAGCAAGAAGGCAATGCTTGTGGTGACAGCTACTTCAAGGTTTCTTCTGGGAGTTCTGTAGGAGATCGCCTCAGGGCAATCAGTGGGGGAAGAGTTCTTTGAAAATTCAGCCACAACCTCTGTGTGCGCACTTGTGATTTACACAGGCATCTGTTTTTTCCTGCTGAGAAAGCAAAAAATGCCTTCCTCACCTGTCCTCTGCCATCAAACAGTTCCAAGGGTCATTGTGCTTGGGA
Organism: Emydura macquarii macquarii; assembly: GCF_026122565.2. NCBI lineage: Eukaryota > Metazoa > Chordata > Testudines > Chelidae > Emydura > Emydura macquarii. The sequence goes on along the minus strand of NW_027132905.1, from coordinate 1,978,500 downwards.
AATAGTTAACCTAATTTTGTGTGTGTCTTTTTCATTATCATAATGCTCCTCAGAGAAACCCCGTAAGCCAGGATGTAAAGATACTAGATCACTTCTGCTTTCCCAATTTCTTGCAGTGAATAGGGGTGGAGGGAGGGATGCACTTAATCAAAACTGCTGGCCTTTTAGTTAGACAAATAGCAGTAAGGAAAACACTCCCAGCAGGAATGGAAAGAAAGGGTTTCTTCTGCCACGCTCCTGGATTTGGCTCTGGGGAATTAGTCTGGTTCAAATAAGCATGCACCAGGATTCCGTTTTAGAACCAAATTCAACCTTGTCCAGAAATGTTCAATCAGATGTTTGTTTGTTTGTTTGTTTGTTTGTTCGTACTGTTTCGTTTTCACATCTTGATCTTCCAGCCAGAATTGGAACCCTCAATGCTGATCAGCAGAACAGAAAATCGGAGGAAGAAATTTGTCTTTGCGGGATTGCCAGTCCAGTTTTGCTGACTTGTGTATTTTTGTAGCGTGTGGTACCCTCCGGATAGCATCTGATTAAAAAGGGCAGCATGGTCCAGTGGATAGGGCACCAGATTGGGAGCCAGGAGATCTGACTTCCATTCCTGGCTCTGCCACTGAATGGCTGGGTATCTTTGGGCAAGTAACTTCATTTCTGCGTGTCTATGTTTCCCCTCCCTCCCTCCCTCTGTCTGTCCTGTCCATTTAGATTGTTGGGTCTTTGTGGCCACGTGTTACCCTAACTAGGTGTTTGTACAGCACCTGACACAGCGGGACCCTGATCTCAGCTGGGATACGTTGTAATACAGATCATAGTCATTATTAATAGTCAGGTCAAAACATCCATTGACATCAGTGGCCGAGCTTTGCCTGAGTATTACCGGGTAATAACAGAGGACCCAGTCATGGCTTGGCTTGCATGGCTGAGCCTGGGGGTGGGGAGTAAGGCCAGGTTGCAGGGAGGAGCATGGTGGGGGCAGCAGCAGCGCCCAAGGCTCTGCTTCATACCCGCCTTGTGCAAGTGGGCACGAGTAGCTATGGTCAGGCAGGGAGTGGGCTCCACCACACCAATATGCCAGCTAGCCTGGCAGTGCTGGGGGACCTGCACTGCGCCAGGCCTGCAGGACACTTCCTCCATGGAGCAGAGGAAAAGCAGAGGGCCACTTGTGCTTCTCCGAGCGGCGTGTGGAGCTGTACAGCAATTGACTGCTCCTTGCCCAGGCTCATGGCAGAGTAAGACTTGAGCCCTGAGCAGGGTAAGGAACTCTGGTTTTGGTGCAAGCTGGAGGGCAGGGATGATGCCAAAAGTATCACTGGGGTCACAGGATGTGATCACCAGATTATTTTCCTTTGGAGATTTAAGACAGGATTTAAATGTGAGCCTTTCGAGGCAGAAAGTTAACGTGCATCTGAACCCTCCTCCCCGCACAAATGTATTTATTATATTTGGTTTATTAAAATGAGTGGACTTTTTAAAAAAATGTATCCTGGCTTCAGCATTCTCCGCTGTTTCCATTTAGTGCCAAATTGAACTCCCTCTGGGACTGTAAAGCATCCTGAGAGAGGTTTGCATGACAGGGGCTATAGAAATGGAAGATATTGTTGTATCGCCGTATTGTAAATAACATCTATTTCAAATAGCCGGGCATCCAGTTACAGTCCGTCAGTGCAGAACAACTCATCTTTCAGGTATGAAATTAACTTGGAAATTCACGTTTTTGCTTCATGGACAGCAGGTGTATGCAGGAGATCTAGATGTTGTCATCTACGTCTTGAACATGTCCTTGGCCACCTGAAAGAGAGTCTGTAGAAATGCAATAAATCTCCTTCCCCATGAGTTTAATAGACTTTGGGAACAATCTCATTTCATTGTCCCTTCATTTTATAATGGAGTCCAGGCTGAGTTGGTTGCTATGTAAAAGCTTTTTCAACATACAAATTAGGATTTATCTCAACTGAATATTCAGTCCAATTAAAACCAGTGTCTTCTGCTAAAGCAAGTGCAAAGGGAGCAATGGAGAAGGCGAATGGCGATGATTTCATGAAAATCAGACAAACAAAAGCGAGAGGAAAGCGTTGTATTATTCATGCATGTTCTTAGAGATAATGGTTGCAATTGCACTCCTAAAAACTCTCTCCTCTTAGAAGAAACGATTTTCAGAACATGTTTATTAACTTGCCATAACCGGAGTCCAGTGTGAATTATTAAAATGTATATGAAGTGCAGGGGTTTTGGTTATTGTTTTCTTCTTTTTCTTTTGCCAGCTGTCTCTGAGAAATAAAATAAAAGGAGACAATTCAGCCAAGATGGTGAGGCAGCGACTGGAGGAAAAGCGCTGGACTCTGGCTCAAAGGTTGTGAATAGCTGATGAAAACTATGAGCTGTGTAATTATGAGACCTGTCTCCTGCATGGATGGGAACTCTGGGAGGGAAGAGGGGGCACTGGGAGGGAATAACAATAAGATAGGGTTGTAGGAAGTGACACCAGTAGAGGAAGGATGAGTAATATGGGGAGGGGGCAGTGTCAGGGGTCGGGGAGGAGGAGGGATGATTTATGTCTCTCTCTGTTTATATCTGTAGCATCCATCATCATAGTTTCTAAGTGCTGGATAACAACTGTGAATGTGGGCTAGGGTTTTCAGGATGCACTAGGAATGGGCTAGGGGGGAGTAGCAGCGGGGAAGGGTAAATCAGAAGTCAGACCAGATTTAGCCTTGTAGGTGGATAGTAGTCTAGCCAAGTAAAAAGTGACAAGAAATGAGGTGAGGTGAGACCCATGTGACAGTTCTACCTGTGTCGGCTGCAATGTAATAAACGCGAGGCTCTTTTTATTTGTCTTTTGGTTTCTGAGTCTTTTCATGTTTTCAATCTTTTCTCCCCAGCCACGAGGGCTAGATACCTACTTTTCACAAAAACAAAACAGCACGCTAAGATTCTTCTGTCACTCTGGGACATGGGGTGAAAAAACAAATCACCAGAATATTGCAAGACTTGCAATAAGTTCGTGATTCTCTAGTATGAATTTCTCTCAAGGATTGCTGGGATCAGAAACAAGACAGAAGAGCCGAAGAGGTACTGTGAAGATGCCTTGGCTTTGGTCTGACCTTCTCCTTCATAAAGTCCATGAATTCGGGGGAAAGCCCTGAACCAGCAAAGCATTTAAGTACATGCTTAACTTTAAACACAAATAATCCCATTGATTTCAATGGGACAACTCAGGTGCTTACAGGGAAGCATCTTGCTGGATTGGAGCTTCTATGTATGTTGTTACTGTGTCTGCCCGTCTTTTCCCTTCCTACTTCCTGCTGTAGTAGGAATCTAGATTTGTACAACTGAGGAGGTTATATGTCAAATAACCGTTCCCTATGTGTGTACGTGTGCTCCTGAATGAGCCTAATGTACTTGAGATCACACAGGCGTGCATGCTATCCCAAAATCCACTTGAGCAGCACTGCTTTCATCCAAGTCCCCTGGTTGAAAAATATGTTTTGGCGATGCCTGTGTATCACTGTGCTTCTGTTTCCTTCCCCGCTATCGCATCCAGAACATTTATAATGTAATCCTCTTCAGAAGGAAGTAACCATTTGTCTTCTCCAAAACAAAGGACAAAATGACTCTTAATTAATTGTTCTTTCTCAGGCACTTATACTAGCATGGGGCTTTTAGTGCAATGGGCAAAACAAAAACAAAACCGACAAAAGTCATTACACCAACGGGTACAATACCCTGACCAAAAAATTGGGAAAAAGAAGAATGTTTCTTTCTATTTTTATCTGCTCTGAAGTCATTAACAGCTGCATTGGGAATTCTATAAAGCAACAGCTCAGAAAACAAACAGAATTGTTCAGTGCTGAATATAATTCTTGCAATGTCTATGCTTTTAGAGAGATGTACAGCTGGAATAATTCAGGCTGGGTTTTTCTCTTTCCCCTGTTGACTCCTCATTTTGGAATATGGTCAGGTCCTGAGAGTTTGGTTTTTGCATAATTGAAGCGCCAGAACATATTAAATTGAGGGCTAATGGTGATGGGTTTTTTTCTTCCAGTCTGAGTTATCAATTATGAATTAGCAGGCAATCAACGATCAAAGGGATTCTGTTTTCTCAATTGAATTTGAGGGTTTTGGAATTGGAAAGGATGAAATGTAGCTAATGAGTCATTTCAGGAGGGATGAGACAGGACCCTGGTGCCTTCGGCATACAGCACTGGGCCTGACTGGTCATCTTTGCAGAATGTGTGTATGTGTCCCCTCCTGCTCCAAGAGGGACTAGTGGGGGTGGGGAATGGGGAAACCTGTCCAAAGGTTACCAGACCATGAGTATTGTGAACTAGAGTCCTCTGCTCAGCAGTTCTCCTCCCACCCCGAAATAATAAGTCAAGCAATGTTGGAGGCATTGTTTTGTTATGTGACTGACATCGTGGGCTCCGTTTTCAAGCAGGCAGCCCCGCTTTTTGGCACAAAGTCCCACCGTTTAGGGCTCAGATCAGCCATTAGAAACTTGAACCGGGCCTCTGGGCACCTGATTTCCAATCTACGGCCTGAGCTCTGGAAGGTCTGTCATCAGTTTCCTAGCTCTAAGCACATGGGTAGTGCATAACCAAAACGAAGCCCCCCCCAGTTTGCAAATTGCACCCTTTGGCCAGATCCCTGGCTGGAGTGTGGCGGACATGGGGTAGCTATGTAATCATTTTATAAATCCTGTATGCGACCTAGTTACTGAGCGGGACAGTGTAACTAGATTAGGGGAAGTGGAATATTTGTTATACACCTAGCTTGCTTTCATTCAATCTGAGCTGTCTCTAGGAAGAAGATGGGAGCTCCGAGAGAAGAACATCCCAGCATACTCTGGAAAGACATCAGGGAAAGCTAATAGTCTTAGGGATCCTACATCCTGTCTCCGGTGAAGTTGCAACTTCAAGCCTTGTTTTGCCAGTGCTGGGATTTTGCCAATAAAAGGGCTATAAACAGCTAAAAAGTGACTTGGACTCTATGAATGAGGAAGACTGAGTAGGATTTAAGGACACACTCCCTGAAGCAGCAGGAACTGGTTTGAGAGTTAAGGGAGCAGATTATGCCAGTCAGACCCTAGACACTTTGGGCTGTCTCTCAGGAGTATTGGCCTAACAGAATCCGCCTCTGATGGACTTGGTAAACTTGACATGCGTATAGACTGCGCATTGGTTTCAGACCTTTTCTTGTGTGCTTTGGTTCTAACTAAACAATAGTTTGCTTTAAGAAGGCTGTCTGGTGACTGGGTCCCACTGGTCTTAGCTCCCAGAAGGAAGATTGCTGCTGGTACTGAAACCTAGTCAGACTTGCTGAGGTAATCATGGTTACCGGTTAGTTCCAGGGGACTGCAGAGCAGGGAGATTTGCATGATTCCACTCTGAGGCAGTGACAGCTTGAGGCCGGAGACTTAAGACGGGTGCATTCGACTGAGACCAGGCAGGATCAGGGGTGCAGTTAGCCCCAGAACTGTGACATCGAGTAATTAAATTCCTCTTAAGATGTTTTCAGCCTTCTGTCCCAACTATTGTTGTGACTGGAGGCAGAAATCTGTCTGTCTGTCTAGCACATTCACCATTAGTGTCTGGGTTTCTGATAGTAGAGATCTTATTTTAAAAATACAGAAAACAGGCAATTATGACACAAAATAAAAATCAATATTTTTGCCTTAAAACCAACCATTTTAATAGCATTTCAGACAAACTGCATGCTCATTATTTCTTATTTTGTTTGGATGATGCCTCATAATAAGCTTTGTGAAATTAATGTGAACCTATTACTAAATTATAATGGAACAATTATGGAAATAATGAATTTATTATCACTAGTGTTATTAGAATGAATATCAAAGCAAGCTCTAATGACCTGACTCTTGGTAGCTTTCATTATTATATCTATAGCAAAAAACCTACTGGTGCTTTATACTAAAGATGGGCTAGCCAAAGCCCCAGGACCAAATATTTTCAAACTTGGGAGATATTTTGATCTCTATAGACCTTTGTTCTAATTCTAACCTCTGGTGGCTACTTTCTGTCTGTTACAGATCTTTATTGACCTATTGAAACAAGTTAAATCTGAAAGTAAAAATAATAGAGCTGTTCAAAAATGGCAAAGGTTTTTTTTTTCCAAATATTCTGAAAATTTCTAAATATTTTTCATTCTGTAGGTTTTGAAACAGAATTATTTTTTGTTTGTTTTATTCGGAAAAGAAATAAATGGAAAAATCACAGAGCAGGTCCTCAAGGAATCCATTTTGAGGCACTTGGAAGGGAGGAAGATGATCAGGAACAGTCAGCAGGGATTCTCCAAGGGGAATTCATGCCTGACCAACCTGATTGCCTTCTATGATGAGATGACTGGCTCTGTGGATGTGGGGAAAGCAGTTGATGTGATATATGCTGATTTTAACAAAGCTTTTGATATAGTCTCCCACAGTATTCTTGCCAGCAAGTTAAAGAAGTATGGGTTGGACGAATGGACTATAAGGTGGATAGAAAACTGGCTAGATCATAGACTCAATGGGTAGTGATCAACGGCTCGATGTCTAGTTGGCAGCCAGTATCAAGCGGAGTGCCCCAGGGCTCGGTCCTGGGGCCGGTTTTGTTCAACATCTTCATTAATGATCTGGAGGATGGAGTGGTTTGTACCCTCAGCAAGTCTGCCGATTACACTAAGCTGGAGGGTAGGGATAGGACACAGAGTGACCTAGACAAATTGGAGGATAAGGCCAAAAGAAATCTGATGAGGTTCAATAAGAACATATGCAGAGTTCTGCACTTAGGATGGAAGAATCCCATGCACAGCTATAGACTGGGGACCGATTGGTTAGGCAGCAGTTCTACAGAAAGGGACCTGGGGGTAACAGTGGACAAGAAGCTGGATATGAGTCAACAGTGTGCCCTTAGTACTAAGAAGGCTAACGGCATATTGGGCTGCATTAGTAGGAGCATTGCCAGCAGATCGCGGGAAGTGATTATTCCCCTCTATTTGGCACTGGTGAGGCTGCATTTGGAGTATTGTGTCCAGTTTTTGGCCCCCCACTACAGTAAGCATGTGGACAAATTGGAGAGAGTCCAGGGGAGGGTAATACAAATGATTAGGGGGCTGGGGCACAGGATTTATGAGGAGAGGCTGAGGGAACTGGGCTTATTTAGTCTGCAGAAGAGAAGAATTAGGGGGGATTTGATAGCAGCCTTTAACTACCTGAAGTGAGTTCCAGGGAGGATGGAGCTAGGCTGTTCTCAGTGGTGGCAGATGACAGAACAAGGAGCAGTGGTCTCAAGTTTGCAGTGGAGGAGGTCTAGGTTGGATATTAGGAAAAACATTTTCACTAAGAGGGTGGTGAAGCACTGGAATGGGTTACCTAGGGAAAGGGTGGAATTTCCATCCTTAGAGGTTTTTAGGGCCTGACTTGACAAAGCCCTGGCTGGGATGATTTAGTTGGGGTTGGCACAGCTTTGAGCAGGGGGTTGGACTAGATGACCTTCTGAGGTCCCTTCCAACCCTCATCTTCTATGATTCTATTTTTAAATTTATAATTGAAAATTTTTGGGGGGTGTTGGTTGTTTTATTAGCCCCCTTTCTGTCTTTTTTGCACCCTTTTGCCGTTTTGCCAGGTCAGAGCAGCAGAAGGGAGGGAAAAACTGAAAACCAAAAGCTTTTCATTGTGGGGTTTCATCACTGGCAAAAATAGATCATTTTGAAATTAATGAATTTCTTAATGAAATTTTCAATTTTTGAGAAAAAGCCATTTTTCAGTTAAAAGAATTTCATTCAGAAATTTCAACCCACTCTCTCAAAATATTTAGCTTCCTCTTTTGGTGTAAACAGGGTTTCATTTACGTAAGGCGAGCGATCCTATAGCTAATATAATCAGTTTAATGGATTACCTCATTTCCAAATTCTGAAGTCATTTAAGGAAACTGGACCGGATCAAATAAGCCTGGGCAGACCACTGCACCGGTACTGAGCCTCAGTCATGATTTTGGGGCTCTTTACGGCTCTACTTGCCTGGATCTAAATGCAGGATTGTCGCTAGAGAGTGTGAAAATGAAAGTGAAAAATATTGTTATGGCAAGTGTCGCCAGTTGGTGCTATTACATATAATCTTCCATGTCCTTTTCCTTAGCAGGTGAGCAAGTTTTGACTCTTGGGGAGACATGCTGGGTTGTGAAGGGTTATACAAGGTTTGTGTGTGGAGGCAGTTTTGGGAGAAAGGCAGCTGTTGAAGCAGCAGGAGAATTTGTTCTCTGCTTTGGGCTCTGATTAGGATCAATTCTTGAGGCAGCGTTGCCCCCCGGGACTCAGGCAGTGGTGTTGGGCTGAGATCCCTGGAAGAAGGGGTTGCCCTGTGTGCTGTTCGCCATCTGCATCACTGCTTTCCACTGCACTGGGACACTGACCTGCAAGGCTTTGGACATCTGCTACCACTTGGCAAAGGGGCAACGCTGGTGCCAGAAAAGGACACAGGTGGCAGAAGAAAGACCGACACGATCTTCATTCTCTGAATGGTAATAATAAACCCGAGTGAACTGGTCAGATAAAGAGCAGTTATGTGGAGCCAAATTCATTCCTAATGTAACTCCATCGTCTTCAGCCCATAGAATTGTCACATTCGTCATGTTCAAAAAAATCATTCGGAGGAAACAGAAATGTTTCTGAAGAAGAAATTCATCTTCTCCATATTTCATCTGGAAATGAGTACTTACTGGTGCACTGAAAATGATACCTACATTAGCTTCTGTGCTGCTGCCTTGCTCCTCTTCTGATGAGTTCGGTTTATTCCAGGGATGAATTTCGCATGTTTTGTTTTAGAGGCAAGCTGGCTTTCTTATATCTTCTGAATTTCTGGATCTGGACTAACTAGGGCCACATTTTTGGCAGTTGGATGTTTCACCCTGACGAGATCATTGGCTCCTGCTACTTATTCCCCACATGGTGTTGCTAAGGGACCCAGTCCTCCATGTGCTGAATTGAAATGCCCTGCTATCCATGGCTCTGAAATGCCACTTGTGTTTGGATGATTTGCTGAAGTACTGGGCAGCCCCAGAAATACCTCTGAAAGTGGTAGTTCTACTGCCTGGCTCTCTAGACCCACCCCTCTGTCAAAGACGTATTTTTCTCTTAGGTCTTGCTTGATATTGTCCCTCCATCTTCTTGGTCGGCTGCAAGATTGGACTCCAGAAGGGGACTTGTGGAAATGATGCCACAGTGCCAGTCACTCAGCTTCTTCGATGCTGTGATCTCACTCCTTTCTTCACTGGCAGTGTTTAGAGTAGATGTGGGGAACGCTTGCCTGCAACCTGTCCCAGATGGAGAGAGGGAAGTGTAGCAAGATGGGAATCTTACTTGGGGGAGGTAGGGCTTGGAGTACCTGAATTCTTACAACCTGTCTGGGCCCATCTGTTTGAGGAACAAGAAGATGGGGAGAAATGGAAAAATCTCTCTCCATCCTTGTTTGGTTCTTCGTGAACCTCGTAAGTAGGAAAAGATTCAGCACTGTGAAAAATGGAACCAGATAATTCTCAGTTACCTTTGTGATGGGTCGCTTTACAGCAATGTGCCTAGGACCTTTCCACTGCAACAGAGAAGAGTCCCCGGTGTCCCAGGGATCAGTCTCACCAGAATCAGCCTGAGAACCTGGTGGCCCCAGAAGAACCCCTCTGCAGCCCACCCCTCCCCACTTCCACTGAATCTGAAAGACCTACTTATGTCCCAGGCGGTTGGGTGTTATTTTGGCAGCAGGACACCGTTAGTGAGAGTACTGAAACTACTGCTAGAAAGAGAATGCCCCCTTTACTGTAATACCAGTAACGAGTACTGGCGAGCATGTAAGCAAGTGGTACGCTCTCTCCCTTGGAGTACTTGCATAGGTGAGAATTCCAGCTGTTAGGAGGACTCTTGGGGGGGAAAAATATGATTTCAAGTCATTCAATGAGGAGAAAAGAAGCACAGTAAAACCTATTATCTTTCCCTTATTCAGTGCATCAATGGGCTGTCATTACCAGTGGAAATATGGAGGAGTTTAACTTCTTAAGAAACTTGGGGTTTTATATCTTCAAAATGAATTCTAATAAAAGTTACTACACAACTTGATCGCTAGAAGCCTGTGTGTGATGGAAACGCAGTTAAGCAAAGCGATCAGCAGATGTTGTGAACTGACAAAACCGAACAGCTCTAAAATAGGCTATAATTTAGAGCGAAGCAAGGAGGTGTTAAATAGATTTCCATTCCTCTTTGCCACACCTGTCATGGCTCTAGGCATGGGAAATATTGTGAGACTGAATAACAGTTTTAAATGGTCACACATAGCTTGTCGGCTCTATAGGGCTGGGGCTGTCTTTTGTTCTGTGTTTGTACAGCACCTAGCACAGTGTGGTCCTATATCCTGGGTAGGCCTACGGTAATGCAAAGAAGTAATAGTAACAAATAAAGTTTTCATGAGGGCTAATAATTATGATGTCATCATCTTTCCCAAAGAAACGTAGGTGCTGGCATTGCAAAGTGCCATGGACCCTATGCACACAGGATGAAATTTGTCCTTCTCCGGAGGACCAGCGTGAGACGTATGTGCAGCTTAGGCAGAGACAACTTGTGCTGGTCCTTTGTACAAAGGTGATTTCTACCCAGGAAGCGGAGCCTTCTCTTGGAGAACAGGGGGAGGCAGGAAGCCCAGAATAAAGGAGGCTATTCAGAATTACTACTGGGGGTGTTTTAGCAGATTTTGGAGGGTACGCAGTTAGTTCTCCTTCCGTGTGCCTGTGCCCTGTTGGGTTCCTTGTGGGAATGTAAACGAATTTCAGTTCCTAGGCACGGGCAGCCTTCTCTCTGTGTGGCAGGAATGGACAAGGCTCAGGTAGTAAACCCAGCTGAACAGTTTGCTGTTCTCCCTTCTCTGTTCCTGTCTAAGAGCCCAGTCATTCTGATCCGTGGGTGCTTTCCCAGATAAGGAGAGCAGGATGAGGCCTTTGGATTCTGAGCCAAGATGTGAACTGTGGGACCCACATCCAGAAGAGTCATTTCCTCCCAGGGGCCCCCCCTCAACCCTATGTGGAAAGTGGGAGGCTCAGCTCCGTCCATGGCTGCATCCTCTTCCCTCGGGACCCTGTAGAGATCTCGCCACAGATCTGGGGTCCATGCAGGGGCTGGGTGAGCACTTGGGTTGAGCTACGTATTGTCCTGTCTTGCACATTGTGAATATTCCCCAGGGAAACTTAATACGACCATGTTATTCCCGCTGCCCCCACCCTTTTCAGCAAGGAACCGCCTCTTTAAAGGAAACCCAGGTTACATTTTTGGGGAGCAGGGATAGAATTGCTAGGGAGGTGCAGGCCTTCTGCATGGAAGTCCCTGTGGATCCTTGAGGAGGAGCTGGGGGGAAAGGGGAGGACAACACGACAATGTTAGGCTGGAGGCAGCTAATTAAGGAGAAGCTCACCTGCGTGGGACAGGTGGGGCCTCTGCAAAGGGGTAGAGGAAATTGGAAGCAGAGGGGACAGCAGGGAGAAGTTTGCAGTCACTCCCTGGGAGACGGGAGTGGGACTGTAGGGGTGAGTTGCCAAAAGTTACTCCCTGGGAGGAGGGAGGAAAGAGACTGGCAACCCCAGAGGAGTGGGGAAGGCCAGGAGGTATAGAAGCAGCTCGTGGAAAAGCAGCAAGGTGCAGGGAACCGACTTCGGCTGCTGTGTAAAGGGTCCCTGAGCCAGAACCCGGAGGAAAGGATGGGCCTGGTTTCCCCTGCCAGGCACTGCAGGAGTGGCACCTGCGGGAGTGAAGCAGAAGACTGTCTGAGACTGCTGGAGAGCAGGAACTTTCTTTTTCCCTGGAAGGGGGAAGCACAATCGTGACCCTAGATGGCTGAGTCCCAAAGAGGATGCTGTGCTTCTTGGAGCGAGAGAGGGGCTGCAGAGGGGAAAGTGACGGGGTGTGTCCGCTGGAAGGAGCGTTGGCCTGACCGAACTAAGCCCCAGAACCGCCAGGAGGTGGCGTCGTCCAGCGGTGAGTAGAACCGCCAACCGCAGGCACCGAGTGGGACAGGTAGCACACAGGGGACCCTAGCCAGTGGGTCGCAGGGGCATGATCTGCTCCTCTGTGGTTCAAATCCACTTCTTAATACTCCCTTTCCCTGTGCTGCTGCAGTGCTCCGCAGTGCCGCTCCCCACTCCATGCAGCAGCCATGGGACAGCGGAGGGGCCACCCCCTCCCTTTACCTGGATTTTATTTGCTGTGTGATTAACCTTTCCCCAGTGCACTTATTGACTTCGGGTTTTAACAGCGTGATAAGGTCACAACACATTTAGAGTGAGATATTTTAAGCACTGAGAGCAATACATGGCAATGTGCAGCACCCCAGCACAGGCTGCCCAGAACCGGAGAAATCCAATTTGGTTCGTAATACAAAGGCCAAATATGGCTCTGAAAGAACCTATCCATATCTCCTCTGTAAATGAACTGATCTCTTTGCAGCGCTGACAAACAACGGATATTCTTGGAGCGAGTCCTGCTTCGGTTTGGTTTCCGCCTCCGCCCTCCGCCTGCCAGTCTCTTGGTCACATCAAATGAGTCTGATCCAGGAAGGATAGAGAGGAAAAACTCTCACCTCTGATCTCTCCACAAGAGTCAATTCTTTCCTTACGTGTGCTCCAGCAATCCAACGTTGCCAACTTTTATCATGAGTCTTGTGATATTTTGTGTTTCTTAAAGTCCCAGCTCCTGGAGTCATGTGACTCCATGAGACTCTTGTTTTCTTTAAAAAAAAGGTTTCTGGCCCCCATGCTTGTCCTCTGCCCAGGGCTGCATATCACCTCACAGGGTTTTGTTTTAAATACCAGTAGTGTTACAAATGCCAATGACTGGGAAGCACTGCTTCCGTGAATCTTGCCTAGAGAATTCTCTTTTTCAGAATTACAGGCATAACTGTTTTGATCATCCTCTTTTTGCTGGCTAAATATACCCAACATTTCTTCTTTCCAGTGAAAATCTGCTTATTGCGTAGTTGCAAAGCAAAGCTCCACTTCCAACAAGCCTATTCCTAAAAGAGGCATTTGTTCCAGAAGGAAACGGGCTTTGATTTATGAAACAGAAAATGTACTCATTTAACAGAACCAGTCATGTGACAGGCCAATATTTTATCCTTTTGGTGCAGTAAAAGTTTATTCTAGTGATAGGTTTAGCCCTTTTCAGCTGTTCATTTCCCAAGGACTCACCTGACTGCCATGGCTGTGATCTGGTGCACAGAAAATTAATTCTTTTTATAGCAGTCTATTCTTTTCACAAGCCCTTGATTCAAGTGCAGCTCGACTGTATTACAAATAACAGTGTGCTTCTAGCGGGAGTCCCAGGCTCTAATTTAATCTTACACTGGGCGCTTTATAATGTCAGCACAGCAGAGCCAAACTTCTGTTTGAGCTCTCCTTTACATCCCAATGGGAATTATACGCGGCTCTGTGTAAGGTACAGTGACGGTTACCACCAATTTGTTACCCATTGTCACTGACTGGGGATTTCTCTTTCCTTGGGTTTCGTATTCTCTGGTAGGGCCAGTATAGCCTTCATTAATAAAAGCCAATGTCCACAAAGAACACTTCACATTGAACATGAGCTTGTAAGAAGTGGGAACGAACTGACAGCAAAAGTCATCAGTGACAGCTGGAGTTTTACACTGAGATATTTTTCTCTGTAAAGCACAAAGTCCTGTGTGAGTATCATAAGCTTCCTTCGCAGACACATACACACTTACCAGTGATTCCAGTCTGTGGGGCAGATATTCAGCTGATGTAAATTGGTGCAATTCTATTAACATCCAGGGAACTACACTCTATTGTACCCACTGAGAAGATGGCTCCAAGTCTCAGAAAAGGATCAGTTCTCGGTTCCCAAAGCCAAACCGGGATACAACCCAGCCTCATCTACTCTAACTGAGTGGACTTTGCTAACACCTACCCTCCCCCTTGTTGTTCCTTACCCTTGGATGTATATATATATACCCCCATCTGATTTCTATTTCTTGCATCTGACGAAGTGGGTTGCAGCCCATGAAATCTTATGCCTGCAGAAATTAAATTTGTTAGTCTTTAAAGTGCTACAGGACTCTCATTGTTTTAACCCAGCCTATGGTGTTCCAGTTCCCAAGAATTCCTTTATGGAAAAGTCCTGTAGAATGTAACAGGGATGAAACCGATCTGATTTAATAGCAATTGAATAGGCTTCTAAGGAAACTACAAACTGTTCAGATTTTAATACAAAATAACCATTCTACGGGTTTTTTGTATCCATTCAATGAAATTCTAGGTTGGGACAGAATTCTTGGTTAATTGCATTTGATGGGGTGGTTCAAAGGATCTAGAGGAAGGTTCTCTTTATTATATTCTAAAGCCTGTTCCATATGGGTTTCTTAAATTCCTGTGTTTGTCTGTCTGTAATCTCCCCTGGCTAGATCATCCCCTCTCCACACGAGAAATGATGCAACCCAGAGCTAGTCCATCTGTCCAAGGGGGAGCAGAAGGAGATCTCTCGCCTTTGTGAAGTGGATTCTAGTGACTTCCCTTGCCAATGTTAGCTAGAAAAGTTGGCCCTAAGTGATTTGCCCAAGCTCATAGAAGAAACCTGGGGCAGACCAGAGACTGAACCCAAAACTGCTGAGTGCCAGTCCAGGGCCGTAGTCACAAGTCTGCTCTTTTTCTCTTTTCAGGTAACTGAAGGTACTTGACTGAATGACACAGACGAGGCAGGCACCGGCAGATCACCAGTGCACTCCCCTGTTACGCCCCAAGATGGCAAAAGGCTTACACAGGGAAGGCAAAGTTTATCAGGACCCCCGCTTCCCACAAGTTCTTTTCCCTGACTCTGTGTCTATCAGCGGTGGCAGATTGACCCTTTCCCAATGTATGACAGACTGTAAGTGGTTAAATCAAATGAACTATTTATTAATATAACAGCTCGGTGGTCATTACCAATGTGGCCTGAAGCCACGGTCCCCAAAACCAATAACAGTGGGTTTCAACAAACAATAATAAACAGATACACCAGGTGGAGGAAACCAGAACCAGGACACAGGAAACACAAAGTAGCAAACAGGAACACATCAGGGTTGTTAGGGGACAGGTAAGCCGTTTCTTCAGTTCTATTTTGAGCCGATGTTGCGGGATATGTACGGACGGTTGTCTCTAGGGCAGACAGCAGCAAGTGCTGCCTGCACAGTTGTTTTATAGTCCAAAGGGTGCAGGTGGATGAGAGGTCACATGACCCCTCCTGCCTATCTTTTTCCCTCTCCTTTTGTGGAAAAGGGTGCCAATTCTCCAGGAATAAGGGCAAACAATATGGAGTCCAAACAATGAAACAAAATGGCCGCCCCCTGTGAGGTATTCTCTGTGTCACCAGCACAGCCGTCAGCTACATGGCGATTCCAGAATCTTTACAGTGTTCATGAGCTGCTGTCTGACAGAGAATCTTTTCAGATGCTTTGGCTGCTCTTGTGTAGCTGCATTTAGGGGAGTTTTGACCTGATTTCTCAAAGGCGCAAACTGGATGTTACACTCACTGAAAGACAATAATCACAGAACCCAAAACGTCAGCTTCTGTGCTCACTTTTGTGACCGTCCCTCCACTCTACAGGGATGGCGCAGAAATCTAGCCTCTCTGATTGTCCGGGTGCCTTTCTGAGCCTGGTTGAAAAGGGAGTTTGTTTGCAGTGGCAAAAATAAGGAAAGAATTCTCCCAAACTGTAAATCACTCACAGCTCCCAGTGACAAAAAGGACTCCCCCTCAAGGTGACTTTATTAATCTGGGCTTTATCGTCTCATACATCACGGAGGGAGATGGCGAAAAATCAGTAACTGCATGTGGGCCCCGTCTGTGGGAGGAACAGGCAGCAGCTGTCTGTGAAACTGAACACTTTCCATCCAAAATTAATTAAATTAGCTCAGATTCCATCAATAATATAGCTGGATCCCCCTGCACCTCCCAGGAGAAGCTAGCGCTAAGCTGAGTGCACCAGGAGAACGTTTGTGGAAATTAGGCAATTATTAGTTTAATTCAGTCATCAAATTAATTTTACAGCATCAGAAAATGGCAGACGATTAGAGGAGGAGCTGACACGTGTGGCATGTGAAATGCTTTGGATTCACTGGGGCCGGAGACCCCAGGGGACTGGCAAGAGGGTCTGCATTTTGTATTGTTCCCAGGTGCAAGCTAAACACCACGTCTTAGTCAACAGCAGCTGATATATTTATTCCTCCTTTTCTGTTCAATTCTCGATGGGCTCTCAGACCCCCCTCAGCATCGCCGCATCTGAGCGCCTCCCAGGAGCGCCCTGGAGCCGTGTGACTGACCTCGGTCACTACTGTCTCTCATCTCAGGGGAATGGTTTGGTGGGATATATTCTTTTAATGCCCACCCAGCTCAGTGTTTATATGAGCGAAGGCAGGCTGAGGAAGTGCATCAGGCACCCGCACTTCTGTGAGGGCTGAAGTAGGCCAGGTGGGCCCCATCAGCCAATTAAGCAGCAAATGAGGGAGCTAATTGGGAGGAAGCTCACCTGTGAAGGGAGAGGAGGGGCCTGTGTAAAGTCCAGGAACTCAGAGCAGACAAGGGCTGGGAAAGTCGCTCTCTGGGAGGCTGGCAAACTTGCGGGGAAAGGGAGAGAAGTGCTCAATGGTAAAGAAAGGGCTCAGGGAAAAGTAGCAAGGTTTAGAAAGGAACAGGCCTTGGCTGCTGACTAGAGGGTTGCTGAGGTGGAGCCTGAAGAAAAGGGGGGCTTGGTTCCCCTGTGAGCCCTCAGGATGTGGTACCCTGGGGCAGTGCGAGGGAAGCCTGCCTGAGACGGAGGAAGTGGCAATGGGGCGGTGTGTAGGAAAACTGCGTAAGATTGCTGAGGAAAGACTCTGATACCCCTCCCCCTGAAGGGGAAAACCTGCATTGTGACCAGGCCCAAAGGCCACTTCAGGAAGCAGCCGCTTGTGGGGCAAGCGAGGGACGGCAGGCCGAGGGAGCCGGCGCGCAGCCATGGGACGGGCCGTTGACCTCGTGACGCTAATCCCCAGAATGGGCAGACGGAGGCGCCATCCTAGTGGTAAGTCGAGTTGTTCCTTTGACATCACTGGCTGTCCTCACATGCTTAAAAGGTAAACGTGGGCCGAAGTGCTCTGTAGGGTGGAGGTCTAAATCTTTAAGTTCCTGGCTGTCAAATATCCCATTGGTGTCGTATGATGCTATGGAAAGAAAGCAGCAGTCCTTTTTCTTCTTAGAGCCGTGTGAAAGTTTGTCTGGAAGGAAATGCGTCTCTGTATCTAAAATAAAAACATGCCAAACGGTGGGGTACAAAATACAATTTTAAAGTGCAAAAAATCTGCATTGTATGGCTCCCAGTTGGTGTCCCCAAGTTGCTGCAAAGTTACTGTCAATGTTTGTGGCAATGGTAGCAAAAAAAGGCCAATGTCAAGACCGAAAAATAAGTTACTATCTGGTTATACTGGGCCAATATCTTTCACATTCATTATAATAAGGGGAGGCAAACTTTTTTTGACTAATTTCAGGCTCACGAGTGCTGTGAGGTTCAACTCCAGATCCAGTGTAATTGGGTTTGCAGAGTTGTTCAAGTAGTTCCAAGCAGGCCCATTGTGAGAAATTTGGGGCTCTGGTCTATTGTGTTTGCTGGGGCCACCCCCTTCCATTTCTTTATTAACCAGACATTACAGATATTTTGGGAGTCCCTAGTACAATTGTTCCCCCTTTCCCCTCCCTCTCGTCAGCCCTCATGACAGGGCATGTGTTAGATAGGAGCTTTGCCGTCCTCTTTGTTTACTGAGACAAGCATACAGCTTTCAGTTTATTTTTATTACTATTTTCAATTTTTTCCTGGTTTGTTGGAAGATTCATTTATTTTTAGGAATCAGAACTGGGGTTTAGATAGTTTACTCCCTTTAAAATAAATACAGCTGGTTCATTTCAACCAATTACGCTTTTTGAATGTATTTACCTACCATAAATTAACTTGCAGAGCACAAATATTTGGAAAAAGGGACTCCCCTTGGTTGAAATTTCCTCTGTGCAGAACCCAGAGCTGATGCAGTATTTACACCCTCAAAATGGAGCTTATGTAGGACTTGTGCTGTCTCTGCACAGGGGCAGATTTCATCTTTTTGTTCAGTCTTTGATGATGATGACGTGTCAATTTCTTGACATATACAACTTTCACTTGAGGAAAACCTGTTGTTTTTTGTAAATTTGAACACTGCAGCCAAAACAGCCTATGAGTGATGTACAAAAGAAACATTTTTGCTTCCCTGGCGTTTTATGGTTTCAAGTGGGAAAACTATATGCTTTTTTCCCCAATTCCATGTACGGATTAGGTCTAGGAGTAGGGCTTGCTCCATAGACAGAGGGGACACCATGACCTCTGTAGATTTTGAGACTTTGATTAGGTAACCTTAATGGCCTGTCACCTCCATCCATGCTTGAAATGAAATGAGACACAAGGGGGAGCATTTGGCAGGTAAATATTTAATGCAGAATGGAGGGATTGATGCATCCATATGACTGTTGTTAATGCTAATGATAGCTGTGCCGGTAAATCCTCATGCGCCATGTTGCAAAATTACTCCTGTGATACAACTGGGGATTCCTCTGAGACTCTGCTACCTTCTCTGCCATCAGAAAGAGCACTCACCTCTCCTACATGGTCTGCTCCGGAATCTGCTTTGCCACTTTCCTTTAACCACCTTCATTATCAAGTGGCATTTGGTCAGTCTTGACATTCAGGGGAGTCTGTAAATAATCAGATCAACCCCCAGTAGCTGAAACTGGAGGAGGACAAAAGGAATGTCTGTAAAATAGCTTCAGGTTTCCTAGGACCCCAATATACAGCAGGGAAGCAACAAAGTTCCAAGGCTGCATCTGAGTTCAGGGCAAATGCCATAAGAGCCTGAGTAAAATAGGCTAGGGCCTTAGATAGTATCTATCTTAGCCAGAACCCTTTCATAGTCATCCTATGTTCGATGCATATGTTATACCTCAGAAAATATGGCTTATAAAAAGCATGTTTTTAGCAGAGAACTCCAGAACCAGAGGAAAATCTTGAATTTTTTATAAGAGCTTTGCATACATTGGCTGAAAACTGATATGGGGGTGGGGGAGAGGGGAATGCAAATCATGGAAATATCAGACAGGCTGGTTATTAGGCTAACAGATAAAAAACCTTTTACAGTAGCTATAATTGAAGAGAGATTTAACCCTAACCACAGCTATTCCAATAGCAAACAGCTATTCATTGCAAGACTATGGACTCTAAAATTGGCTCACGAGCTGATTAGAGAGACAAAGTGGCCAAGGGAATATCTGTTATTGGACAATCTCCTGTTGGTGAGAGAGACAAGCTTTCGAGCTACACAGAGCTCTTCCTCAGGTCTGGGAAAGGTACTCCGATCCCCATAGCTAAATATAAGATCAAACGGATAGTTTAACATAAATTGCTAGAATATAGCTAAGGGCCCATTCATGGTGAAGTGGCCCATTGAGGGTATTTCCACACAGCAAAGAAGAAGCCACAGCACTCTGCAGATGGCAGATGCAGAAGAAGACTCAAGGATTCTGAACCAACCGCAAGCCGATCATTGCAACTAATGAACAGCGAGGTGACCGAGTTTGTTATAAGTTCAGGTTGTGTAACTAGAACACCAGTGCAATTCAGACACTTAACAGATAGCGTGCTAGTGTAAATATTGTACGTGGTAGGAATGTAGAACTTCAAGGGGGAGATGTAATGGAATGCTAAACCAGCAGCCACTAGGCCATGCTGTGTGTAAAATACCTTATTTAAACTAACCTTAGCCATTTGTGGCAGAGCATTCAAAGATCTTATGATGAAATCCTGTGGTGTGCATAAGCAAGCTCTCTGACCTGTCCATTTCTGGTACAGGAACATGACGGGTAGTGCTATTGTCCCCATTGTACAGATGGGGAAATTGAGGCGCAGAGCAGTTAAGTGACTTACCCAGATCACAGAGGAACTCTGTGATGGAGCGAGGACTTGGATGCAGATTTCCCAAGTTCTAGGCAAGCACCTTAACCTCTGCACCATGCTTTCTCTGATTGATCCTGCAATCAGATTGCCATGGGTGCAAGGTGTCCCTTTTTCACAGATCTGTTTGCAGGACCAGGGCCCATGTGTGTTCTAGGCCTCAAGTCTCCATTATGAACTTGTAACATACTTAATGGTCATGCTCGTGCATCTTCTCGACTTCCGCAGCTGTAAGTAACCCTTTGCCTAAAGGTGGCTAATTATTGCACCGAAGAAGGAAGTTACGAAAATCTAGCAGGAAAGGTAACATTTGTTGCCTTTATTGATGATGGTGTCTGTGTGAGCGGTAGTCAGCTTCTTCAGGTTTCGGTGAATATTAGTGTAGTGTGACACCTACGTAGCCTCTGAGTGTGAGACACACAAATCCTCAGGACAATGGGACATAGATAAAATATTCCAAACCTTTGGGCAAATTTTCCTTTGCTTTGTTTTTCTCTGCCATGCTGCCCTGCACTATCAATCTGACTCCAATATCATGGTGTATGTCCCCGTATAAGGCCACTGGTGACGTTCTGACCCGCTAGGCTGGTAAATATCTATATAGCTCCAGTGAGAGTCAAGAGCTACCAGCTGGAGGGCAAAGGGTAAGGCTAGCTATGGCCCCAGCAACGGAGCAGCTGATTCACTGTTGCCCCAGATTCGTCTCTACGCTGGAAGCTGAGAAGGGTGTTTGATCTAGGAGCCACTATTGAGTTGGCCTTAAATCTGCTTTGTGCTGCCAAAGGGGGACACCACAGCCATCACAGACCAGAGGATCTTGAAAGATCTTTGAGCTGAATGCAGTGTGCTGAATGCAGTGTGGACCAAAACCTGAAAGCAGCCAAGTTTCAGGTTTTGCTGCAGAGACTTCATAGAGCTTTGCTTTAGAAATGGTAGGGGCATCCTTTCTGTAGGAAATGGTGATGCCAAGCACCTCATTCTGCATTCCCATGCAATACTGCCCTTCCCCACTCCAGACCCTGAAGGCTAAATGATCTTTGGTGTAACTCCACTGAATTCACCAGCTCTCCAGCACAGATTAACTTCATCCCTAATGCTGTTTTCTTACCTACTTAAGCATGTTTACTTATCTTTGCCAAAATGATGATGCGTGAAAATTGCTTTTATTACCAGAAAGAAGCTTGCAATGAAACCTGGCTCATGAATGCACTAATTCCATTTTATGAAGAAAGAACATATTGTTTTTAATTAATCATATGAAAGCAAAATTAGCATGATTATGTGAAAGGTGCTGTAAATCATCCTGATCCACATCACTGAACAAAGAGCATTTAGTTATTCCGGAGTTGTTAAAGATTTTTATCTACCCAAGTGAAAATTCAATTAGCACAACCCAGCCTCATATAAAACTAAGGATTCTGACTGCAGGAAAACCACTTTGTGTGTGAATACTACCTTGTGCCAGTTTGATAAATTACTGTAATTAGCTGTATCCCACGCAAGCTAAACAAAATTTACAGAACTATTGTTGTACAAAAGGAATATCTTCTCTGGTGCTCTTATGAAGATTATTCTAATTTCTACATAATAGTGCTCCAAGTGTCATTTTTAAAATCAGGGTAAAAAATAAATAACAAACTCAGATGATTATAATACACATGATTTTATTTCTTCCCCTCCATGCAATGGAAACCGCCACAGCACTAACATGTTTCAATTAAACAACTTGAATTCAATTAGTTAACTCAGGAGACATTACCAGCAACAGGTAAACCAAAAAAAAAAAGAGCTGTATTAGGAGAAGAGCTGTTTCATGCTCATAGGCCAGCAGAGAGAGACCGGGATGCAATGCAATTTAAACAGAAAATGCAGAAATATTGGTTGTGGCAAACCATCTACAAGTACATATCTTTAAAGAAGGGAAAAGAGCTGGGTAAATAATATCTGTATTCTCAGCTACATGGTTCCTCATTGGCTAATTTGTCCATCAAAATCTGGACCCAGTCCCATTCCAGTAGAAGTCAATGGCAAAACTCCCATTGACATTAATGCATGCCATGATCAGGCCCTTCTTAGCTGAGTCTCCTAAAGAGATTCATGATGTAAGGGTTTATGAAGACCACTGCTCAGTGGAATAGGCCTGATTCTACCATTCTTACTCATGTTATAAAGCACCATTAACATGAGGGGCTATTATCAGGGCAGGATCAAACCCTATAATCTGTCATGCTCTTGCTTCGGAAGACTAACCCAAAATTGCTTTACAGATTTCTGTATTGGAAGGGTGAGAGAGTGTGCTGTCATATAGTGAAATGCAGCTGCCTCTGGGGTGGAATGCAAAGTATGTTCATCAGTAAGAAAAACACAACACAAGACTTTAGAGCCAGCAGTGAAGAAATCAGTGTACAGTAGACAGGTCAGATGGTAAATATCAGAAACTTTGCTGGATGCTGGAGATAACTGCCCCAATTCTTGTCAAGTTGTATTGTTCATTTCATGACCAGGTGTGGTCTGGTCCTTGCTTTGACATCTCCTCTGAGACAGACCCTGTGGCAACACAGTTCCTCCTAATGAAGGCCATGACAAATGTCCATAATGAAACCCAAGATCTGGAAGAATTTAGAGGAGGGAAGGGGTATGGAGAAGTGTTTCTCCCCTTTTAGCTAGGGGGTACATGTTTGTCTGAGAGTCACACTGAGTTCAGTGAGTTTGTTAAACTTGGGCCAGGTCAACACTAAAAAGTTGGGCCAACCAAACTACGTCCCTTAGGAGTGTGAAAAATCCACACTCCTGAGTGACGTAGTTAAGCCTACCTAACTCCCAGTGTAGACAGCGCTAGGTCAAAGGAAGAATTCTTCCATTGACCTAGCTACTGCTTCTCTGGAAGGTGGATTAACGACAGCAATGGGAGAACCCCTCTTGTTGCTATAGATCATATCTCCACTGAAGAGCTGCAGTGGTGCTGCTGTGATGGTGTAAGTGTAGACAAAGGTCACAATCTCAATTCTCACTTGCTTCAAATTTCAAGGGGCTTAGATTTGACTATCTAGAATAGATTCAGACCCATCCCTATGGCTTGGGTTCCAGGCAAGCTCCAAACCTGGAAAGGACTGGTCCTCCCCTTGTGACTCATAGGCTTTTTCAGTGTTGCAAGAACAGCTGATCTTGTGACATTTCTGCCCTTTGGGGTTGAAAACTTGTGAGCTCTCAGCACGGCCAAATCTAAATTCAAATTTGGAGTCAGCCTCCTTCCAAGCCCTGGCCTGCAGAAGAATGAGATCAAACAGTCTGTATTGGGCCCCTTCCAACACCCCCTCTCCAGTGCTCAAACCTCAAGGCAGATTTGGTGGTATGAATCCATCTCCGTGCAATGAGGGAAAAGGTGCTGGACCAGATCCCTGTGCACACAACCCATCAAGTTTTGCATCTCTCCTCCCCTAACACTGTGGTGAGCATTGGCTCATTACTGATTCAGAGGGAAGAACACTAGCTACTAAATGACTAGCCCATTTTTGGGCAGCACTTAGGTATCCCAAATGTGGGATGACCTGACCTGATCCTGCTTTCATTGCAACCCAAGCTTTTTATGGCCCAGTGCGCACAGTTCTGTGGCCAGATCCCCAGCTAAAACAAAACGCACATTGCTCCATCTGACGTTGCTGGAGCTGTTGAGGATCTGGCTCTGTGTTTAAAGTAAAACTTGGGCACGTTTTAGTGCTAGCCCAAGGGAGAAGAGGGATGCAACTGGCTGTAGAGACAGGCAAGGCGAGCATGGACTTGGCATAGGGGATGAGGGGGAGAGGATGTTAGCGAATATTTTAAGCAGCTGTCACTGTAATTTAGTGAAAATGTTTACCCAGAACAGGCATAAAAGATCTGGCTGTGCAGCGGAATGTTAAGTTTTTGGGAAGTTAACTTGGACAGGTTGGGGAAGGAATTTTTTTTCAGTGGTTGGCTGGGGTCTGATTTGATTTAACTGCCGCCTCGGGCGGTATTGATCCCTCTGGCCCTGCAGCAGTTCCTGCGCTTCTCTTCCAGTGGAAGTGAAGTTCCACTTTGTCTCAAACTTGCTTTCCCTTCTCCTCGCTAATTTTGCATAATACCATTCTGTGAGCTCTGCTGAACTTCTGGTATTCATCCTTCATGTTTCTTTTCCCTTCCTCTTTACAAAATGGTCCCTTGCTCTGTGAGCTGTTGCCTGGAAGGCACTGTGTGTGTTACTGGCGAGCAGTCTGCCCACACTGAACGAATGCACAGTGCGTTTACACTTAAGGCAACATGATTCACTGCTGGGCGAGGAAGCAAGGGTCACTGGTGTTTTCACTAGATTTTTTTATTCCTCCAAGAGAACCTGAACTGCATTGAGGATTATGTAGCTCCAATACACTCCATTTCTCTGTTGTGCTGGATTCCATTTGATAGCAGCTGGTAGGTTCCTTCGAAATACCTAAAATGGGTAGGTTATACCTGTGTCTTCTCTTCCAGGCCTTGCTCCGGTAAAGTGAATGGGAATTTTGTCTGAACAAGGTTTGTAGGATTGAGCTGCTAATTTATTATTTCATTTCTTAATTAGGGGCCACAATTGGACCTTATGGAATGGGGTGAAGCCCCCTGCCCCAGAATCAGCCTGCCTTTAAATATTACAGTCCTGAGGGAAATCTCCTCTGGGGTTTTTAAATATTACTTGGGACAAACACTGGCCTCTGGTTTGGTTTTGTGCCTGCAATTTGCAGACGTGGGTAATAAAAGAAAGTTTCAGCTGTAAAGTCCCTTAAAGGTTGCATGAGCAGTAAAATCAGATGTTCTTAAGTAACCCAAACTTCATCTGCAGAATTATGGGTGGAAAAAAATTAGGCTCCTCTAAGAATAAGGTGCTAATCTGGCCTGTTTAAATTCACCGCTGTCCCCGTGGTTCTTTTAAGGCACTTCTTTGTGGTGTTAGTTACAGCCTGCGTAACAGCAGTACTTGCAGGCTCCCTCCGCGTGGCTAGGCCCAGCACAGACCCAGGCTATGTCACCACTTTTGCTGGGAGGCGCGTGGATCTATCCAGCGGGTACCTCTGTGCAAGCTGGGAATTACCGCTCCCAATTCAAATGTCGTCAAAGTCATAGTGAGAATCCCTGCCCCTGAGAGCTTGCAGTATAACTAGACACACAGTCAGAGGGGAAAGCTGCCCCAAGAAGCTCACCCAGAGGGACAACAATAGAGTCCAGATCTCCTGGCTCCCAGGCCAGTGCCCTTTCCACTAAGCAACACTACTTCATGTGCTGCTTCTGCCTAGGAACTTACATAGCCTGATCTGAAGAGCTGTGGGAGGACACTGTAGATGACATCTCCATGACATGGGATGCTCCAGTTATGGTCTCTGGTTAGGAAGTCTCTATACCCAATCGAGAGGATTCCAACCATAGGCACGTAGCCTAGCGCATAGTCCCATACTCATGGATGTAGGCTGGGCTCTCTGACGAGAGTGACATTGGCCAGTGGGCTAGCAGGTCCCTCTCTACTGGCTGGTCCACAAGTTGTCCAGGTCTGTGCTATGGTGGCCAAGGTCAAGAGTTCAATCCCTCCTGATGGTTCCTACAGCAGGGAGTTAGACTTCTTGCAAATTCCCTGCAAGCAGTACCCATGGGAATGGAGGGAAAAGAAAGGCTTGTTGGCTCCTTCTATCCACTTCCCTTCTGTTGGAGCTCCTGGAAATCAATTATCTATGAAGTAGTTTTCATTTCCCACACACACTCTCAGTCTGTTTTCCCAGCTAATGTTAACTCGTCTAATTTTACAGACTGACAGGCTGTTGTGGAATTCGTTTGGCAAGTCACTTTCTGTTTTCCAAAATTAGTTAGATAGGGATGTATTTAAGTGGCTGTGGAAGCCAACAATAAAACATTGTTCTCATTTAGCTGAAATAACACTGTTGCCTCTCGCCTAATCTAAGCCATCTCACATATGTAAATGAGATGTGAGAGTTGTAAGAGGAAACTTTCACCACGGCCTTTCCCAAGCCGGAATGGAGATGGGGACAGGCAGCTGTCAAGGCTTCTTTCTCAGCCAGATTTACATTGCCCATCAAGAAAGGGGTTCCCTGCACAAGTCACAATGTGGGCTGGCTATATTCAGCATTTTTGGGCAGGCCTCGGCCACGCTGGGATGTGTCTTGCTTTGTTTTTTGTCCAACCCTGGCATTACTTCCTTTGCCAGCCAGGGTTACCCTGTCAGCAGAGCCATGGCTTCCACTGTGAAAGGAAGGATGAGGGTCAGGACTGCCCCTGGGCTCGCCACATTACAGAACCGTGTTCCCCCTGCATACCATGGCATATTGCTTGGAGGGCTCCTTACAAGGTGGTGCCCAGGAGACAGGCAGGCAGAGGCAGCCTGGGAGTGGCACAGAGAATGTGCCACTACTGCTTCAGCCTACAGCAAGATGAAAGCTGCAAGTAGCCCCTGTGGTGTGCTACCAGAGCCGCACTGCAGTCCAAGGGGAAGGATTCCTTCATCTGCTCAGTCGCCAGCCAGCCAGTTGAGCTTCCGCTCACATGAGGATTTACTCCATATAAGCTTTGGGAACCCCCAGCCTGGGATCTATGCCGCTTTATAGGCGGAAAGCTTGACCTCAACAATGTACGTTCTGGTGTTTTAGGCTTTCACGTCTGGGATCAGTTTTTCAGTCCTATATTGCCACCTGATATATATGAATGTCCCATGTAGCCTTCCAAGGGCTTAATATCAAACTCTACTGTAACTGCAGTGTAGCTCCACTACTTTGTAAGACATCACGTTCTTGATTCCCACAGAAAAGAACAAAGCCAATACACAGAGTGACCTAAAGAAATTGGAGGATTGGGCCAAAAGAAATCTGATGAGGTTCAACAAGGACAAGTGCAGAGTCCTGCTGGCAAAGCTCCTGCCACTGCAGCCCAATATGCCGTTAGCCTTCTTGGTAATAAGGGCACACTGCTGACTCATACCCAGCTTCTTGTCCATTCTACCCCACAGGTCCTTTTCTGCAGAACTTCTGCTTAGCCATTCGGTCCCCAGTCTGTAACAGTGCATGGGATTCTTCCGTCCTAAGTGCAGGACTCTGCACCTGTCCTTGTTGAACCTCATCAGATTTCTTTTGGCCCAATCCTCCAATTTGCCTAAGTCACTCTGAATCCTATTGCTACCCTCCAGCGTATCTACCACTGCCCACAGCTTAGTGTCATCCCCAAACTTGCTGAGGGTGCAATCCATCCCATCAGCCACATCGTTAATGAAGATGTTGAACAAAACCGACCCCAGGGGCACTCCGCTTGATACTGGCTGCCAACTAGACATTGAACCTGATGATCTAGCCATCCTTCTATCCACCTGATAGTCCATTCATCCAACCCAGACTTCTTTAACTTGCTGGCAAGAATACTGTGGATGACCATATCAAAAGCTTTGCTAAAGTGAAGGTATATCACATCCACTGCTTTCCCCACACCCACAGAACCAGTCCTCTCATCATACTGAGAGAGTTAAGTGAATTGTACAGTGACAAACCAATCAAAGCTGCAGAAGGCTCTGGGGAGAATGATGCATCTTTCCTGCAGAAAGGCACTCTTTGAAAGCACTGTGTTTAAACCATGGGCCTAACCAAACTCCTGTTGTAGTCAATGGGATTCGTTCCACGGACTGTAATGAGAGTTGGATTAGGCCCTGCGGCCAGATTCTGATCCCCTTACACATATTGATCTGTAGCATCCTCCATTCAGTGAATGTTCCCATCAGTTTCAGTGGGACTCTGTGAGCAGTCAGGTACAGCTCACTGGTTGTACGGGTAACAACAGGGTTGTAAGGGTAACAGTCAGGTACAGCTCACTGGTAATAAAGGTAACAGACTCTGGCCCAAAATACAGGAATCTCTCTGCCTACACAAGAGCTGCCACTTCTGGTGAAATGTGGCATCTGATTAACAACACACACCAGCTGCACGCTTGAGTACAGGACAGGGAGTGAAGAACTTGGTTTCCAGTTGAAATCACAGGAGGAGTCTAGGCAGGTAGAATGTAATTAGCAAATTGGAATTTGACCCTGAGGTTAACCCACCTACTGTTTAAAAATCCCATGTTACTCTTTGTAATGCTCACCACGGGGCTTTATTTGCATCTACACTATGGGGGTGCCCGGGCATTGGCTGGTGAGTGACTCAGCTGTGTGACACACGGAAGTTCCAAAGCCACTCCTTGCAGCTCCTAGGTTTTCCTTCTGTGTCTTCCTTGAAGTTACTGACCCGGTCTACCTCTCGTTAGCTTAAGCTCTGACAAGATCATATATAGTTGTGAGATCGAATGTGAATCAGGAGAAGGATCTGGGGTGGTGGGGTATAGTTCATGGTAGAGAGACCACAAGAAGACTCTGGTTGTAGTAGCAGATCAGAGAAAGTGCTGTACCCCAGAATGGAGAGGGCACTAAAACTTTTGCAAAATATACTTTAAAAAATGTGGAAAAAAATGAATTCTTGACTGTATGATAGGAATGAGTGAAAGCATGTTGGAGAAAATCATTGGAGCCTTGTTACTCTGATCTGTGAATTCCAGAAGATAAAAGATGGGCTACATTAGAAATGCTGCATGCTGTTCTGGACTCCTTATTCTGGGAAGACCATAAGATTCAGAAGAAGGGCAGGCAGGATGACCCGGAGGTGCACAAATGAGGCTTGTATCCTTTGCGGAAGCAGAGATTCCAAGGTCACTACCTTGAGCTTCACACATTTCTGATGGGATTAAAAATGAAACATGTTCTTTGGGCTGATATCAAATTTGAGAACTATGGGACATAAATTAAAGATAAGGAATTGTTGCACTCTGGAAGATTCATGCCAGAATTTCTTTATCTGGGGATTGCGCAGTACAAATAGCTGAAGGCATTCATATATGAAAACACAAATACAGCCAAAAATTGGGATTTGTGTTTGAAGAAATGTATTGCAAGGTTCAAATCCTAATTCAATTCCAGGAATCAAATCTGTACTGGCTCCTGGATCGTCTTTCATCCTAATGATTTCCTGTGATTCCTCAAAGGTCCCCTAGGCAGACGCCAAAGTATGAAACTGGGCAAAATAAGCCACACAATTTTGAGACAAGAAGCTTTTCTACCAACCAATTAGTGTAATACAAAGCTAAGACTCGGTTACAATAGACCAGTGGGCAGAGAGCAGCTGAGACAGTTAAAGATGTATGAAAAGGACAGTTTTTCACATTTCTCTGCTGTTTGTCTCATGGATTCCCCACCATAAGGCCAAGTAATTTACATATGTCTATAAAGCATTTTGGAATTCTTCAGGATGAAAAGTGCTTTTCTCCTCTGGCTGGGGCAGTGTCTCCGCTTTCCCAGGACGTGGCTGGAGCAGGGGCTTAGAGGTGATCATGCTGATTACTGAACTCATTCCTGACCAGATAGAAGCGATGCTGGTGGTTGAGGGGAAAACCATTCTGAGAGAGTGGTGGAGATGGGGTCTGCCCCATACTCTCTGGCTCTTCCTGAAACCGGGAAGTAAAGAGGCATTCAAGCCTGGATACAGCAAAGCACTTGACTTCAGTAAGACTATTCACATGCTTAAATGCTTTGCTAAATCAGAGTCCCGCTGAACTTTTCTGAACCTCTAAAAGGTTAGGTTTGAATATGGGTCAGTTCTTATTTCATTCACACCTGTTGACCCCTCCTTACAGATTTCCTTCTCTCTGTCTTCATCCTACCTCTGAGTCTCTCTGCGCTATCCATCTAAGAAGGGCAAAAAGGGCAGTCACTTCTAGTGTTTGACAAAAGAAAGGGCCTTTGTCCTTTTTTTTTCTAGCAGTGGGATAAGCAAATGATAAATCCACTGCCAGTCATTTGCATGCAGAGTGGACCACTTCATTAAGAATTTCATTAAGATGGTAATGTTTAATGTTTCCTGGGAAAAATGAGTTTTTGGGTTGTTCAATTATACCATTAAAGTCAGAGAATTAGGGGAAAATTGCAAGCTGCTTGCATAATGTGGGCAAGTTTAATGGTAAAACTTGTAAATAAGTTCAAAGGAAACGAGCTTTGGTGTCTTGTTTTGTTTCCATGTTACTTGTCTTGAACTGGGTCCGCCTCATGCTCGCAAGGGTGAGGAATATGGAAAATGGCGGGTGGGGAGTTAACAGGCTTTGACAGTGGAATGCATTTTGTAGATCTCATTTATTTCAGAGTTCGAGCAACAAGCGACAGCTGATCTGGTAAAACAGAGAGAACACTTCCGGAAAGCCAGTCTGAGTGAACTATGCCAGTGGGATCACTGGGAATAATACTTTGTGGAGACACACATGTAAGAGTTTCTTCTTCTTTATTTAGTGCAGCCCTAGGTTACAAAGGCCTTGGATTCAGGATGTTGCAAACTCACTTTAGTTTGTTCCCTGTGAGACTCTTTGTTCCTCCCAGGTGCAGAGTTTAGCTTGCACCTTTCCCCAGGGTGGATGGAGCTGTCTGCTGTTCTTATATACTCATGTACTTAACTGAAAACCAATCAAATAATTATAAAGAGGGAAAGGGCACATTCTGTTCGTTTGCAGGATGATCATTAGAGTTTTAATTAGTCCTTCTAGTATGAAATCAAGCTATAGAAGATATTTCTTTGGTCCTGAACTCAAAAGAATGGAAATCAGTTAGAAAGGGGATACCTTTGTCTCTACAATGCAACAACAGTTGACCAAAACGCCAATTAACACGAGTCCCAGATAACCAAGACTCCATTATCCTCTCCCTGATCATTGTACCTGCTCAATGCTGCCTGGGTAAGCCCAGTTGACTTGGTAGCATTTACCCTGTGCTGTGGGTTTCCGTGCACTAGGCTCCACTCTTTAACAACTTGCCAGCATCCATCACTGCTTCTGGATTCCCTTGTCTGGTCAAGTTTGGCATCTGACAGGCTGTTTGGGTAATCAAGATGCTGTTGTTTCCTTTTCTGCTAGGGGTTACGGGCTCCATTTGGCTGTTCCAGAAATGATGTGAATCTTCTCATAACATCTTCTTGCCAAAACAGAACATAAAGAGTAAATTTATTAGGATGAATTCCCAGCAGATGCTTTAGCAACAAAACACCTACCCAAAACAAAACAAAACCTGACCTGACCATAGTGCGTCAATAAATCACGTGTTACGTGCTTCTCAGTTTTAGTGCCTTATACACTTTACTCCTCGTGGATAACCATTTTAGACTAGCCACGATTCTTTATGTCCAGGAAAATAAAATCCTATACTTCCATACTCGAGCTACAGAAAATAAATACAACATCTATCTGGGGATTTTTTTGGATGTACTTTTCTGTATTGTCTTTTCTTCATGATTTAACAGCTTGTTGAAAGTTGTCCAGTGTGCTAATATTTTATATGGGCAAATAATTCATACTGATTCATTTATTCAGCACAGTTTGCCTCTCTCAGCTTGTGAATGGCCCACAAACAGATCACAATTTTCCTGGATTAATTCATTGTGCTAAATTTAATTTTGGCAAAAAAATCTTGGTTGGTTGGAATAGATGTGGGCACTTCCGTGTGAATGTTTAATATTAAAAATCCTTTTGGATGAGACATTTAGGTCACTGGTATATTTCTGTTCCTTGACTAGAAGAGCATAACAGGTTTGATTATCTTATTTTCTTTATTCTTCTGGGGCCAAATTTATTTCAATTATATCACTTTTTTTTTTTTTTTTTTTTTTTTTTTTTTTGAGTTGAGGTGTCCAGAACTCAACACAGTATTCAGGGTGAGGACATCTTATTAGGAGGGAGGGACAGAGGCGTGGAGACAGATTACAATGTTTTTAGTAGATCTGTCTTTTTAAAAATCCAAATTAACACTTTGATTTTTTTTTTTTGACCATGTCTGTGAATTCTCATTGCATTGTCAAGAACAGTGCATAGGTCTCTCCTTTCCTTTCCTTTATATTTTATTTTATTGTATTTATTACATGTAAATGAATCTCATATTTCCCTTCTGCCCAAGAAGTATTTGACTAGAAGGAAAAAATGTACCCAATAATGAATGGACAAATTATTGGAAGTCTGTTGAGATTAGTACTGGGTCAATATAAATTTGTAACACCATTATGCTGAACAAAAAGGGAGTAATTAGCTAACTGAATGGGAAATGAGCAATTTAATCAATTAAAGTATCTATTTGTATTTTGGACTAGCCATGAATTAAATTTTCCTTGTGGATGTGGCTCATTGCCTTGTCTCACTGATATTCTACAATACTCCTTTTCAAATGTTGCTTAGTGATAGGGACGTTATTCTCATTGAGTTTTCTAATGGAGACTGTCCTTGGCGTCTCAAGTTTGAATCATTGGTCACTTCTGATTTAGCGGTTTCTGACTCAGCTATGCAAGCGACAGAATCAATTAGTTCCACCTTGGATTTTGTGGGTGTATCAGTGATCTCTTGGTAGATCTGGGAGAAAAAAAAATCAACCTTGTTCCTCAAAGATAGATCACTTTTTTTTGTGGGTTGAGGTAGCACCCAAGTCTCTAGTCCTGGACCATGACCCCATTGTGTTAGGTGGTGTACAAACGTATAACAAAAACACGGTCCTGCTCCAAAAAGTTTACAAGTTCTTTACAAGTTCTTAAGATACGAGACAACAGGTGAAGGGAGACAGAGACGGGGAGCATAAGGAAACAGTGAGACATTACATAGACGTTTCAGTGAAATAGTCTTGTTTTCATTATTTGTCCAGTCATTTTGGCCCTCATCCAGGAAAGAATTTAAGCACGTGTTTAGGTTTGTCCCATGAAGTTAACGGGATTTAAGCACTGTTAGCTGGATTTAAATTGAGCTAAGGTTTCGCAGTAAAAGGATTCTTAGCGATGCAGCTCCCATTAAAATCAGAATTCATAGAACTGTAGGACTGGAAGGGACCTCAAGAGGTCTTCTAGTTCAGTCTTCTGTACTCAAGGCTGGGCTAAGTATTATCTAAACCAACACTGACAGGAATTTGTCTAATCTGCTCTTAAAAATCTCCAATGATGGAGATTCCACAGCCTCCCTAGGCAATTTATTTCTATGCTTTAGGAAAATCTTCCTAACTGTCAGGGTGGTAAAGTCCAACCTAAACCTCCCTTGCTACAATTTAAGTCCATTGCTTCTTACCCTGTCCTCGGAGGTTAATGAGAACAATTTTACTCCCTTTTCCTTGTAACAACCTTTTATGTACTTTGAAGATTGTTATAATCTCCCTCTAAGTCTTCTCTTCTCCAGACTAAACAAACTTTTTCCGATCTTCCCTCGTAGGTCCTGTTTTCTAGACCTTTAATCACTTTTGATGCTCTTCTCTGGACTTTCCGCAACTTGTTCACATCTTTTCTGAAATGTGATGCCCCGGAACTGGACACAACACTCCAGTTGAGGCCTAATCCGCACGGGGTAGAGCGGAAGAATTACTACTCGTGTCTTACTTACAACGCTCCTGCTAATACATCCCCGAATTGTCTTTGCTTTTTTTGCAACAGCGTTGCACTGTTGATTCATATTTAGCTTGTGATCCGCTATGGCCCCCAGATCTTTCTGCAGTACTCCTTCCTAGGCAGATGGTTTCCAATTTTGTACATGTGCAATTGATTGTTCCTTTCTAAGTGGAGCATTTGTCTTCATTGAATTTCATCCCATTTACTTCAGACCATTACTACAGTTTATCCAGATCACCATTTAATTTTAACCCTGTCCGCCAAAGCACTTGCAAGCCCTTCCAGCGTGGTATCCTCCTCAAACATTGTAAGTGTTCTCTCTATGCCATTATCTAAATGACTGATGAAAATGTTGAACAGAACCAGACCAAGAACTGATCCCTGCAGGACCCGACTTGATATTCCCTTTCAGCTTGATTGAGAACGACAGATAACTACTCTCTGGGAACAATTTTCCAACCAGTTATGAACTCACCTAATAGCTCCATCTAGGCTGCATTTCCCTAGTTTGTTTGTTTTATGAGACGGTCATGCGAGACCATATCAAAAGCCTTACTAAAGTCAAGATATGCCAATCTACTGCTTCCTCCTGTCACTGAGGCTTGTTACCTTGTCAAATGAATGACTCTTTCATGCAACTCTTTGACTGTGTCCAGCTCAATTGTCTGCTTAGTCTTGTTTAAACTCAAGCCAAATGTGGTATTTGCAACCTTGAGAGGCAATGCATCCTATAAATCTAGGAATTTCCATGACCATCTTGAGCAATATAACACAGGGGAATTGTATCGACCGGCAAAAACAAGGGAAATTCAGAGTGACTCTGTATAGTTCTTTAGCTTTCCCCAACGGAGACATTTGCAAGTAAATATTTTTTAGAATTACAAAATTAGCATGGTCATAGGTGGAATTAAGAGAAGGGAGTCTTTTAGACAGTTCCTTCTCTGCCATCTTTGCAGTTTTAGAGCAAGTGTGGATGAATTTTACTTCCCAAAATGCAGTCTGGGCAAACAGTATGAAAGATTTTGCTCTGTTCCTGTGAAGCAGTTGAGAACACTGGACTGATGGGGAAGACTGATGGGTAGTAAGTCGAATATTTAAAAACGTGTGTAAAACAAGCTTTGTGTGGGAACCATTTATCATTTTGAGCACATTCCACACCAGAGGCGGGCTGGGAGTTTTAACAGGACAAACTAGAATTTTTGTGGCAGCAGGTTTAGAAAACTCCAATGAGCAAGTCTTACAAAATGGTCATCTCTAGTTTTTTCTTTAAAAGTTAGTGGTGACGTGTCTATTGCTGCAAGGGCCTGGGTGTGACTGACAGCAAGAGGGACACAATCAAATGACTTAGCAAAAGGGAATTTCCTCTGGCGTGGAGGCGACAAAGTTATTCCAAGGTTGTGTTGCCACATGAGAGGCAGGCTGCTGTCTTCACCTCATTTTTATGGCCAGGCATAAAGAGACACTCTTCCGGCTGCTTCACTGACCATAGTTGCAACTCTGACCTGTTTTATTTTGTGATGTAGGTGTCTTCTCTTAAGTACCACTCTCAGGGATGATTTACAGTGATGGATCGTGGAAGTGAGAAGACCGCCATTTACGACACAGCGTCAATCATCGGAGGCTAAAACATGCTCTCTGGCTGTAGGCGTAAGATGACGCTGGTGGCACAAAGGGACGTCCTACGTTCCAGAAGACATTATAGTGTTAACTCCTCCCAGCACGACAGGCAACTTAAGAGGAGCTAGATACTAGTGGAGTCCCAGGAAAAAACCTGGCGCGCTCTGCTCTACCACCCTTAAAAAGGCCACTGGCTCCCCCTCAGCTGGCTCCTTTTTGAGAGCAGTTGCCCACCCTACCTGGATTCTGGCTGATTCCCATGCAGGGAGCAGCCCCAAGAAAGATGTGGAAACTCAACCCTCTGCACCATCTCACTGGCAGAGCAGTGGAGTTGGAGGAAACTTCTGTCACATGAAAGATTCAATAACCAGAGAAATCCTTTCTTGTAAAACAAGGGACTCTGGGAACATGGTATTTCATGACCAGCAGTGCTGCCTGCCTGTGTATCATAGTAAAAGCACCTCTAGGGAATGTCTGGCATTATTTAATTTTCTAAATGCCTTGTCATGCCATTATGTCACACTTCCATTTACTTGAAGAGGTGTCAGAAGACAAGTCCCACGGGCCTTCTGCCAGGTTTGGTACTGCAGCATTTGTCACCTGTTAATTTTAAGTGGTTATCAAGGGGGAAGGCATGGGTGTCTGACAGAGAAGATGACACGTCTTGTTTCTTTAAGAAGGCTCTTTCCCTGATGGAGCTTTGCACAGTAGGGGTTTCCTACAGATGGAATAAGAGCAAAAGACAGCAAGTTGTACAGATAGATGCTGTGGAAAGCAGTAATAAACCTTGACTTTAGCAAAGCTTTTGATACCGTCACCCACATTATTCTTGCTAGCATATTAAAATATGGGTTGGATGAATGGATTATAAAGTGGATAGAAAGCTGGCTAGATCATTGGGCTCAATGGGTAGTGATCAATGACTCGATGTCTAGTGGGCAGCCAGTGTCAAGCGGAGTGCCCCAGGGGTAGGTCCTGGGACCGGTTTTGTTCAACATTTTCATTGATGATCTGGATGCATGTCAGCAAGTTGGTGGAGGACACTAAAGTGGGGGGAGTGGTAGCTTTGCTGGAGGGTAGGAATGAGGATTCAGAGATCAAAGCATGAGCAGAAAACTCCACATTCCTTCATTCCCTATCCCACTTAAGGTACTTGCAGTCATCTTGCCCAACCATTCATCTACTTAGAAGTTGCAGTAAGTACTGTCAGGGGCTGGGGGTCTTGAACTCTAGTACACAGGGCACTTAGGAGCTAGCACATTCCAACCTGCGAACTTGTGACCTGCCAATACGTCTCAGAATAGAAACAGAACTCTGACGGAAGACTCCGGTCCTGGGATCTGATTGGGGGAATATGGGCGGTCCTGACTGGTTCCCAGCTTCTATTTAAATCAGAACAGGAAGTTGTCCACACGACTGGGTTCACCTGTGCTTCCCTAGCAATACCTGCAGCTGCTGCTCTCCCTGGTAATCTAACCTTGCCTGCTGTTTGCCTCCTAGTTTGCCTTCTGCCCTGTTTCGGTCCCTGACCTCCTGGTATCTGATCTGGCCTGCCTCCAGCTTTGACCACTAGGTCAGACCGCCCATGTCCTGGTCATCACAAGTACCTCAAGCAGCAGCCTTGCCTAGGGGCATGCTGAATAGCAAAACCTTTGTTATAAGTTACACAAAGGTGAATTTAAGCCCGTTGTACCTTTCCAAACAAGAAGAGGTTTCCCCAGTAACTAGTTCTGAGCAAGCAGGATCTATGCCTGCCAAAGACTGGAACTTCCATCTCCCTTTGGAAGACACATCCTGCACTAAAGACCTGAGACAGCTGCTTCCGGCAGGCTGCAGCTCCACTCAGTGTATGTATTCGGTTTGTTTGCAGAAGTGAATGTTCCTCTCGCTGTATTCCAAAAAGGAACAGCCCTTCCTCCCCTTCTCTTTTCTACTAGGTGGCTAGAACTGTTGTTAACAGGCAACCCTGTAAAAGTAAACCAAGTTTCCAGTGGCCAAACTGTGTAATCCATGTTACATGAGACTGTTTACATCTTTTTCTCTCCCTTTTCCCTTTTGTCAACCAGCCTCCTCTGCTCCCATTGAGGCAACAAGTCCATAACTTCTCTCCCCAAAAGCAAATGCTTCACTAAGTGCAGCTGAAATCAAATGATGGCGCAAATGATGTCAGGTTCTTAAAGCAAATGTGACAGTTACAATAGGGCACATCACACAGATGGTGCCATCAGAACCAAATGTGACAGTTACAATGCATTCAAGGTCCAAGTAATAAGCGTAAGAGCCCGAGAGAACATCTCAGCACAAACGAGGTTATGAATGATTGATTGGTAAATGGATGAATGCTGCACAGATCACTACATGCCAGATTTACTAAATTCAATAATCTCCCATCCAGCCTATCCCAAATCACAGACTGTGCAAAGGGAGAGCTGCTGCCTGGTAGCTCTGGCCAGGGCAATCCTGTTCTCAGTTTGATGCTGGGGCTGGAACTCTGCCCATCCACCCTCAGTGTCAGGGGCCTATTTCAGAAGCGTTTTCGGCAGCAACCCAAGGCTGTGTCCAGAGTAAAGCTGTGGTTATTTTACACTATGCAGAATATAGTATGTGATAAAATGGGTGCTATAGACAGACAGTAAATCAGAATCCTGGAAATCAAACCTTTCAGAATCTGGTGTCTAGTACCTCCTTACTCTTCCTATTTTGCTCAAGATATTGGCTGTCAACTGGCAGTTTTCCAGAGGCTGCCAAGCAAAGATATGGGTGCTTAACTCCTTTGATGGAAAAGGCGGCTAGTGTCTCCTATCTCTTCTATTCTTCTAAGAACACCCTCGCAAGGGATCGCTGGTGCCCTGAATTGTCAATGTACCACAGGGGTCCCCCAACACTCAAACTTAAAGCAAGAGATCTAACATCTAGGTAATGTAGATACACATTCAGAAGATACAATATATAATCAGCTCAGGAGAATAGGCTAATAGTCTGGATAGATGTCTGTAGATATCAGGCACAAGTAGGAAGTAGGGTAGAAAGAAGGATGAACTGAATGCACCAATGGGCCTTTTCCATCTTTATATTCTCAGGTCCCAGAAGAATCTTCATGGTATGTGTGTCTCCTGCTTTTTACATATACTCCTTTCATTCTTAGTTTCCTATGTTAGCTAGTCAAATTAAGTTAGCAAAATACAGGCAGAAGGCAATTGACGAACCGTGGCACTTTATCACAGTACAACTAATACAGAGTTCTCTGCGGCTCTCACCTTAACAAGGGCATCCTGATCTTAAATTCCCTAAAACTTTCAGCCATTCACTGCAAACAATCATTTATTAATAGATAGCCTCTTTGAGAGACCATGCATTCCTGCCCCACCAGCAAAGTCTTCCTCCTCCCTTCTCCTACCTGTAGAATCCAGTGCGATGCTCTCACATCTTCCAGAGCTGCAAATCCACATGGGCCCTGGGTTTGGCAAATGCAGGTCCTTGGGGGTTTCCCCAGCTCTGATGTCCTGTTTGCAGGTTCTACATGTAAGCTAGTTTATTTGAAAATCACCTTGATAATATGGCAGAAGAGGGGCAGTAAATGCTGGCAGACCATATGTTTCCATTCCTTTTCAGTCCAAGATGTTTAAAGGTAATGCCCAGATATTTTATAAGGGGTGCGTAAAGTTAAGCTCCTGAGGAAGGACAAACTTGTAGTTCAGACACTAGACTGGGATTCAGAAGATTTGGCTTCAGTTTTTGATTGTGTGATCAACTCCCTTTGTGACTTTGGACATGCCATTTAATCTTTTTTTTGTGCTTCAGTTCACCCGTCTCTAAAATGAGGATAATAATTCTTCCTTTCTCCCACTCTGTGCCTGTCTTGTCTATTTGCCTTGTAAATTCTTTGGGGGCAGTGACTGTCTTATACAAGATCAATGGGACCTTGATCTTGACTTGGAAATCTAGGCACTCCCATAAAAGAAATACTATGAATAATAATAGATACTGAAGTATGTGGCCTGATTTTTCAAATGTTCTGACACTCAATAGCGTCCACTGACTTCAATGGAAATTGCTGTGGGCTGTCCTTTTTTGAAGATGAAATCATATATTTAGGTGACCATAATAGTATTTAGAAGTTTAAATATTGTTTTAGAAGCCAAATATTAAGCGTGCATCTTGGCCAACATGTTTTTGCGATCTATTTGCATTACTTTTGTTTATGGCGGCGACAGCATCGCACGTATTAATGGGCGGTGTGACACCAAAACACAGCATCGAGGACAAACAATATGACCCCCAACACTTGCCTTGTGACATCCCGTTGTCTACTCATGTCTGCTGATGCTGAGTCAAAACATATAAACTGCTGCTGGGGTCTCAGTCTCTCTTTGGCCATTCATGTATCTTCAGTGCCAAGATATCCGATTACTCCATTCTAGAGAGACTCTCCTGTCTCGACTTTCCTCTAAAGAATGATCTTCTGTGCACGTATCCTGACACACCTTTGGCTCCACGTGTAAATTGCTGCCTAACAGATATCCCCTCACTCTCCCTTTACAACTTGTTTGATCCCAGTTTATGAAGAAACCTAAGGTTATAAGGGAAGTTCCCAGAGGCCCAACATACAATCTGCAGAATAAACCCCATCCCTTCCTTCTCCCCATCACTGGCTGACTGAAGCCACTCACTGCATTCTAGACCCTGAACTTCATTGCTTCCTGAATGACAACACATTATTTTTAATTACCCATAAAAACAAAGGACAGATAATTTTGGACCTAAATTATCTTCCAGCTCAGTAATCTACATGTGGCCAACTTCAGAACATTGCATGTTATGTTTTCAACAGCTTTGCAGGGCGCATGGACTCCTTGTTAGCTCCCCTTCCATTCATCCAAAGTGCTTGACCTGGAATAACTCCTCCTATTTGGCTGTTTTGATATTGCACCCTATAAGTACCAAGCCTGGTTCTCCAGTGCCTCGCACCTTGTGTAGTCAGAGTGAGTGCAACAGGGGTGAAAAGTGCTACAAAATCAGAATGACCGTGTTGCGCACGCCCTTTGCACAGGTGTAACTGACTACAGAAGGCAGTGGAGAATTAGGCCCCTATTCATAAGCCAATTTCATCTCTGGTGTAACTCTATTGATCTCAATGGGAATAACCTAGATCCAATGCAGATATGGTATCAGAAATCAACTTTCATCTACTTTTGAAAAGAGATTTTGTTCTTGTTCCTGGATGGGAGTCATGAGTTCCTTAACTAGATCCGTCTTTCAGACAAAACATAAAAATCACATCAGTGAAGATCCTGTGACATTTTTCACAAGGGTAGGGTTCTCCTGACTAGCTTCCACTTTGGGCAATACATGCTTCCCTAAATTTCCCTGCAGTAGTTTCAGTTGGGTATGTATTCTTCACATCGGTCACACGTTATCTATTGGTGCTGTATAAACAGCCAAACTGGACATCCCTTATTCTGGCATAATGCAAGGACACAGGGACATGCAGTGAAACTGAAAGGCGGGGAATTCAAAACTAATCAAAGGAAATACTTTTTCACATAGCACATAAATAGCCCGTGGAACTCACTGCCACAAGATACCTTTTGGATGCCAAAAACTTAGCAAGGATTCAAAAAAGGATTGGACATGGATCTCAATAAGAATATACAGAGTTATAATAGTGAGGATTAAAGAAATGAAGAGTTTTAGGGATATAATCCCTCCTGCTTCAGAACAAAAGCCAACCACCAATTAACGGGGTAGCAGGTAGGAGGAAATTCTGGAGAAGGCATCCAATAATATCTTCAGCAGGGTGTTTTGCACCTTTCTTTTTAGCAGCTAGCATCAGCCACTGTTGGAGACAGTGGACCACTGACATTATCCATTGTCTGTTACTGTGTTTCTATTACTACCACATCCCATGGAAATCAATAGAAAGCAACGGATTCCCTCACCCTTGAGAGTTCTGATTCAAGGAGTTAAATAAATAAAGTGGTTCTTGGTGTTAAGAGATCTCAAGTGGAAAAACTGCATTAAGATTTCCACTGTGGCTGGTAAAGGTCCTGCTTGTTTGATGCCTTTTTCCTTTTTCTTTTCCTGCTTCTACATCTAAAAAACGGCACGCCTTCTTCTACCATTTTCTCCAGCAATCAGTCTTTGACCAGCAAACCATATACTTGTCTGAGCGGAAGCTAAACATTTCCTCTTTAACATGGAGTATATATTATTCTCCTCATGCTCCTATGGCTACTTTTTTTTATTTTTGCAAGGTCGTTAGCCAGAACAGTAAAATGTGATGTACGACTGAACTCTCCTTGTCCTCTTCATTATCTACGGTGTTTGAAAAAATTTCAACTTGCAGCTAGGTTTAAATGATGGGAAATTTTACAGTAAATACACTAAATGTCCAACCTATGCCTGGTAAAATGACCCTGGCAAATCAAAAGGAAACAATCAAGTTACTAGTCCCCAAGTACTGTAGCTTGCAGGCTTGGTGCAAAAAATAGTGGCTCGATCTAATCTCTACTTCAGGTGCCCTGTGTAGAATGGTTATAATAATGCCACTAAGATGGGGGGAGAGGGGAGGGAATGACCTGTGTTGCAGTGCAGACAGAAGATCCCAGATTGCAAACCTCTGCTCCAGCAAAGCAACCTATAAGCTGCTGTAGTTGTACTTTCCTCAGGCTGTGAGGCCTAATTAATATTAGCAAAGTTCTCTGATATCCTTGGATGGAAGCTGCTATGATGGTGTAAACTGTCATTGTAAACACAAGTGAGAATGAATGTTAGTCTTGTTTTCTTCTCGGTTGCTTTGCTTGTTTTTAGAATCCCCATCCCAACTGATACGATTTAGCTTTCAAAGACACCTGGGCCTTAAAAATACCCCAGCCATGGCCTCCTGTGAAAGGCAGGTCACAGGAATGGATGCGTTGATTTCCTTCTGCCTCCTTCTGCAATCCACAAGATGAATGAGAAGATCAGGCATCATCATTTGAAGAGGTTACTAAAGTGTAAAATGTTGTAACCCCTCCACGGAGGAGCTATCTGGTGAGATGCTTTAGCTTTTCAGGCTCTAAATATAAAAGTGACACTTCTTTACTTCCAAGTTCTTATCTTGAGACTCCTGACAAATGACCAGATATGAGATTTCAGCATTCTGTCACTACACATGTGGGATCTAGTGGGGTGAACATCTTGATTCCCATTGAATGACTATCCCAGTTTCACAAGTGAAGGTGGCTGGAAAGCTTCTGGCTACTGTATCTAAATGTACTACAGTAAGGGGGGGGGGTCTCATGAAATAGGCAGATGATAACTGGTATACTTTGAGTGGGTTGTGTGTTTCCAGATTTCAATCTGTGAGCAGTTGTATTTTCCTGTGCTTATATTTGTTGGCTGATGAAGAGGAGTTTTAAATTTCTTTGTAGCATGAAAGGGAAAGTAAAAGTTAACAATTTGCTACAATGAAAACAAATACATGGGTGAAATGTGCCCCTGTGCAAGGGCCCTTCAGCAAGCCTATGTAATAATTGCGTCTCAAGGACTCACCGAGGGCCTAAACATTGCACAGACCTTGTGCTGACTTTCTGCACGGGTGAATTTCAGCCAAATCTGCCTGGGGAGCCTGCGTAACAAACACTGTTGCCAACTCTTACGATTTTATCGCAAGTCTCAGACTTGCAGTTTGACTGGAAGCCCCAGCTCTCGGACACCGGTTACAGGAGGCTCTCCGCTTTCCTTAAAAAACACAAAACCAACAGCCACCTCCGTGGCATTCCCTTGGGGCATGACACAGTCCTGCAGGTGCCAGCTCCCTCTTCTAGGTCTTATAAGAACTCATTCCCTGGCAGGCCAGGACACTCATTTATTAACGCTCTTACAGTCTGTCTATCGAAGTGTTCCTTTGCCCCGTAAGTCTAACTCTTGTTCCCCTTGATTCAGGGGTCCCTCACCCACCCTCCTGGGGTCTGCACTGATCATTCAGGCTGGCTGCAGCTTGCACTCAGCTTTTCCGAGATGGCCCCTTTCAGCTCTGTCCTTTCCCTCTGGACTGCAGGCGATGGCACGTGTGCGCGCATGTGCTTTTGCCTCCCTGGAGGCTTCTCTTTTATTTCCAGGCCTGGGCTGACTTAACCACGTGACCGTCCTCTCGTGTGGCTACATGAATGTTCCCCATCTGGGGACGCGGGCTGAATGAGTCCCAGGTGGGGAACAGACCCATGACCTCTTAAAGGGCCAGTCACCCTGTGACACTGTCTCACGGTGCACAGGTGACTGGGCGGCGTAGCATTTTACAACACGGTAATAGAATCGGCTGAGGTCAGCAGAGGGCAATGTGATGCATCTGCTAAGGGCGACAGCTGCTCCTCTCCAGGCTCCTGACTGGAGGAGGAGGTTCTGTGGCAGTTGGGAAGACCGCGACAAAGGTAGCTCTTCCTGTGTGGACGGGGCTGAAGGGTTCTGGAGGTAGTCAAGTGTGGCTGGGTCTATCTGGTGTTTAGAATAGCAGGACTCACGTACATAGTGTAGATAAGAACATTGCATAGTGTGAATGAAAAATGACACCCTACCTGA
Source organism: Emydura macquarii macquarii (assembly GCF_026122565.2). Taxonomy (NCBI): domain Eukaryota; kingdom Metazoa; phylum Chordata; order Testudines; family Chelidae; genus Emydura; species Emydura macquarii. The sequence goes on along the minus strand of NW_027132905.1, from coordinate 1,934,856 downwards.
CTCGGTGACGTCAACAATGGAAGCGGACCAGCTTCCAGGCTCCAGAATTGACCACCGCTCGCCCCCACACTGACCCTACTGATGAGCTGCGTGAATCGTCTGGAGCATAAGGAGCGGGTAGGAGAGAGGTCTACATTCGTTTTCCACTGCCCCCGGGAGCGGCTTGAGTTCATCTAAGATGGCGTCGCATTGTCAAATCATCGGCTGGGATGCTGTTATTGAAAAGCCAGATTGACTTTTCCAAGTGCCAGTTGAGTTATAGCAGCAGCCTTGACGGCGGGGGGGGGAAGAGACAGCGCGAACACACAATGGTCACCAAGGGAAAGGTTGGAATTGTCACTTCACTCTTTAATGGAGACAAAGAAGGTAATTAACAGCCAGAGTTGTGTACAGATTCGTATTTCAGGGGGGAGATGACTCATTTTGGCTTCAAGCAGGAGTGAGAACGAAATTAAACCAATGCCTGGTGTCATGCCAGCCAGCAACTCTGGCATACTAAACACATCTTCCCTGCGTGTCCCAGTAGTGAGAGGGCACTATTTTCAAAACCAAGATAGCCGCACTTCTGAAGGTGGAGAGTGTTGGGAACAGAAATTCTCTGGGTCTGTCTGTGGGTGAAATGAGACCATAAAGGGTATATTCCCACCTGCAGCCAGGTTAATTTACATATTAACCTGTCTAGCTCGTCCACAGGTAAAAGGCATCCGCTCGGTTCTCCCCTATCTGCTGCCACGAGTGGTTTGGACATGCTGCAGCATTGCTTCATAAAGTGCCCGAAGTATTACTACTTTGAGTTTCTTTATGGGGCACTTCTGGGGTAAGGTAACTTATGGTCACAGAATACTCAAGCACGCAGCGTTCTGGTTGCTTTCTTTGATCTGCTCCACCTGGATTAGGGCTTGTCCACACGTGGAAATTCACTGAAAGAATTATTCTGGAATAATTATTTCGGTAAATGTCCATGTCTAGACAAGCCCTTAGAAAAGCCTCTCCTGGAGCGGAGGGGTAGATAAAAGAAAAGTTGAGCTCTACCTCTTCCTCCTCAATCCTTCACTTGCCTCTTTCCTTTGGCTCTAGAAGCCACAGAGAAGAAGAAAGTGAGTGACTGCTAGGTCCATCCCTTTCTGTTCCCCTCCTATGGGGCCAAAGCAGAGTTTTGTGGTGACTAGCCTGGATCCCTGACTCACTGGACTTGTAGTGCAATGCTGTCACCTGATAAGTTATGACCAGCTGGGGCCTTGGACAATGCCTGCTGTGAAGCATGCACTGGCTCTGCGATGAGAATAAAAGGGATGCACCAAACATTTTATATCTGTGCAGCAATGTGACTTGAATTTTTTTTGTGTGGGTTTTTTGACGTTTTGTGGTTGTTATAATAATAAAAAAAAAGCAATCAGTTGATGAAATGGAAAGAACAAAACCCCAACACGGTCCTGGCCTAGGACAACAGGGACGCACAATGTCTTTATCCAGCAGTAGTCCTGATTGCTCACGGTGCTACTCCAGTTTTATGCTGGAGTAACTCCTCTGAAATAATGGAGTTACACTGGGTGTAGTGATTACTCAGACCCAGAATGTGCCTGTGTAAAGTTTACTCATGCGCGCTCAGGGTTTGTCTACACTGCAGTGAGAGCGTGCTTCCTAGCATGGGTAGACAGACAGGCGCTAGCGTGCTAAAAATAGCACTCTAAATAAAGTGGCATGGCTGCCAGCTCACCTGAGTACAAACTCACCTGGACCCCCTGGCTACAGTAGTGGGATGGCTATCCCCAGCCACTGGCCAGGCTACCCCCAGCAGCACTTCTCTGGCTAGCACGGGGTCCTGCTCCCAGCTCAGTGTAGACATATCCCAGTTAATAGAGTTGCACATAAAAATAGATGGAATAAGTATCTGAATAGGAGGAGGTTGGCTTTTTCCCCACCAGACTTAATACAACTGGATGAAAACCAGGGCTCTGCTTATTAAAGGGGCCAGAAAAAGGAATCTGCCTACCCTGTAAGCAGGGAGATGCTGTCATAGCTCCACTTTTCACAGATAGAGTCCCCATCACCTCTTCTCTCTACCTTGAACTGAGCTGATTGCATGGAGTAAAATCCATCTGTGCTTGCATGGCCACTTATCTTTTCCCACCACAAAATCAGTGCTGGGAGTCCGTTTTTATTTCATTGGGTCATGTTCCATTACAGCACGCCCCAAAACACACCAGGCATTTGCAAGTGAAAGCATTTCACCTAGGTGGAAACTCTGGATGGCTAACTTTAAAGAATGTCTAATGTTGGGGAGGAAAGAAGCACCTCTTCTCAGTGGTATCACCAGAATATGTAGGTTGGGTGATCCTGGGTATTCAGATCCCAAGTGTCACGAGAGTGGGGAAAGATGAAGAAGATGAATGTTATTTATTTGTTCCTTGTACTTGATGCTTCCTTCTTGGATCTCCTAGTAATGTTGCCAATAAATAGGTAGAAGTTATTATTTATTATTTCAGTAATGCCTAGGGGACCCAACAAAGACCAGGGCCAAATTGTTTTAGAGACTGAACCCACACATAGTAAGAACAGTCCCTGCCTCATATCACTGAACAATCTAAATAGACAAGACATACAAAGGAAGTGGTGGTGTTCTCGTTTTACAGATGGGGAAGTGAAGTAGAAAGATTAAGACACTTCCCTGAAGCCACACAGAAAACTTGTAGCAGAGAAAGGACTTGAACTCAAATCTCCCAAGGTCTGGGCCAAAATATTAATCATCCTTCCTCTCTAAAGGCAATGGGCTGTCCTTCAGTTTCCCCATGGGTCCTTGGACTCTATTATGGTGCAGTCTCTCAGGTTCAAACAGTTTTTCTCTCCTTCTGCAAACAGACTGTATCTGTCGTGAACAATGAAATAGATAGGCGTGGAAGGGCTAGATTTGTACTGGTAAATGTTCATTTTACCACACCCACAAAAAATTTATTTCCATCAATAATAACTGAAATGTATAGACTGGCAAAATAAGAAAAAAGGTGCTTGAGGAGAATGTATTTTGTTTTCAGGATAGTCACTTTGCGTGTTTTGACATGTGGTGTGGACAATTTGTATTTTAACGGTTCTAAAGCGTTAATGTTTTGAATCTAAATGTCGATTGTCATTAAATTATTGACCTCCCCTGTTGTCTGCCCCCAATTTCCTGCAACTATGGAAGTGTAAATCAATAAACATCAAAAAATGCATAGACCCCATCATTTTGCACAACTGCGAAAATTTAAATAGTTAAGAATTGGAAAAAATGCTGGCAAATAAACATTGATATTATCTGTCTAGATTATAAACCAATGAAAATCTGCCAGTCCTAGCAATAGCTCAGGGTTCAATATTTCTAGCCTCTGTGTAAGAAGCTCCAGTACCTAGAATGTATGTTGGATGGAGATGCCATGAGGGAAAAGAGATTATGACAAATAAAATGAAATATTTAGAGCAACATATTCATCATTCAGTGGCATGAATTTACTCCATTTATTATCTTTGATGGGAAATGACAGCTGACAAAGCTCTCCCGTTAGAACTGCCCTATTCTCAGCACAAAGCCATTTTTCCATGGCTCGGTTCACTCTAAATTTTCTTTCTTTTCCCTGAACAATACATTTATTCTCTAATCTGCTCCTCTTCCTAACTTTTATGTCTGCCAACTGGCAGTCAGACACTGGAGCCGACATCACCAATTAGCAGAGCTACTAGCCAGCAACTCAGCATTGCTAAGGATGCGCGCTGTATACCACCGCGGACAAGAATTGAGCTGGGACCCTGGTAGCCTGCAGGAGAGCCAAAAGGGAGCTGCTTTTTGGCTGAACTAATAGAAGGCTTGATAAGACCGTCCCAGCTGGTACCCTGTGCATCTCTTTTCGGTCCTCTCATTAATGTCTTTCCTAAGATACCATAGACATTGCTGTGGTATACTTAAATGGAGAGCAGATTCTCCGTTGTCCTGCATCTAATGTAATTGTTTACACAAGTACCAAGTGGATATAAAAAAACTAGCAAAGCAGAATGGCAGTGTTTTTACACTTACCTGGTAGTGCAGGTTAGTGGAAAATCAGACCTAGGATACCATTGTATACCATTGTAGTTCCATTGTGAATTCCCAGCAGAAGACAAGTCATCATAGGCATGGGAGACAGTAATCTGATAATGGGAGATGACTTCCATAAATAAACCTTATTGACTGAATGAAAAAAAGACAGTTTTGCTGCAGCGGGAATAGAATTAGGATAATGATGGCAGAAGGCCGGAAGGGAAAGGTTACAGAACAAAGCTAAGAGCGCTAAATATAGAGAAGGAAGAGCTAACAGGTGGCCAGAGACAAAGAATGGAGGGAGACTTTTGAGAGACCGTGAATAGAAATGTGATTGCATTTGTTAGGAGGTTTTTGTAATAGAGAAAAATGTTGGGAGTAAAACAAATCCTATAAAGAACTATTTAAAATGTATTGTTTGCAGAAAACTGTAATCAATCTAACTGACAGTCAGAAAGGTCTATTTAAATTACTGGGCTTTTCTCCCTTACGCTTTTAGCAAAATCAGTTTTAAGAAATTGGGTAGAGGATGGCAGCAGATACTGGACTTGGCTTCTGATATGTTAAACTACTTTCAAGTCTTAACTGCATTTTGCACCCAACCCCTTCATTTATTTTACTATGTATTCTGACCTTTCTTTGTCTAAAGGTTCACCCTGGGATTACAACACAGGCATCCAAGTACCTTCCAGAACTCTGTTCTCTCCCATGTCTCTATGGCAGGTTGCCTCTTTGCATCAAAGCCAACTCTTATCAAAAGAGCTGCAAAGAAAAGAACAGGGATGTGATGCAAAGGCATAAAAGTACCCACTGTTTTCACTTGGCATGACTGCAATTAACTCATGAAACAAGGAAGAGGTCTTGCTCCACTTCCCATGAATGGCATTGACAGAGCATTTAGGGGATTGCCTCTGACTGAGACGTTTCCAAAGGAGGTGAAAAAGAGAGTGCCCAATTCTGTGATGTTACATACTTGTGTGCAGCTCCCAGTGAAGTCAGTGGGGGAGTTTCATCCATTTCACTGAAAGCCAAATTTGGTTCCCTGTGAGTGACTTAGACTCTTTATTTTATCCTGATGATGAACTCTGATGTTCTTGGTTTCATACAGACTGGTACTGAGTCTCTCTTGGTATTTTTCTTTCCAGGAATCCTATAGAGAGTTCCATATCTTATCCAGAAAATCTACCATAAGTGATCGGTTATTAGATAGGATTCATGGTAATCCTCCAATTCGATCTGTTAGTTGGATTGTCCATTTCTCCAGACAGCAGACCAACTGCAGCTGGGTACTTACAGGGGACATCCCCTCTCCTGTATTCAAACGACCTATCATATACCGGGTCTCGCACGTTTATTTATGGGAATGACATATTCCTTGGCATTCAATCACACTCCTTTGCTATACTTGAGTGTTTTGAATGTCGATATGGCTGCTACGGCTGATTATGGTCATCAATGACGCCTGATACCAAGTAGAAGTAAGACCGTGTCAAGTGTCTTCCACTTACACCATGCATATGAGGGCAGAGAGCTGAATATAGTTCCCAGTGGTCAGCAAATAAAGCATAATTCCCATCCCATCTACCTAGGCATCATGTTGGATAGAACTCTCACGTAGTGTGACCATCTTACAAAGACAGCAACTAAGGTCAAAATGTGCAACAACCTGCTTGGAAAACTGGCCGAATCAATGTGGGGCATCAAAGCCCAAACATTACGCTCTTCAGCCTTGGCGCTTTATTATTCAGTGGCAGAGCACTGCCCTCCAGTGTGGGCTCACTCATGTCACACAAAGATGATCAACGTACAACTAAATTCCACAATGTGCATTATTTTAGGCACACTTAAATCTACCCCTTTACTATGGTTACCGATCCTCTGCAATATTGCTCCGCCCAGTTTTTATAGAGAGGAAAATGTAGCAAAGCTCATAACGAAACTGCTTGATGTATCACATCTTTACCGTCAATGAAAGACTTGTTTAATCTGCCACATGGTCATCTGCCCTTATGGCACCCACTGTGGAAAAGTTTACTGCATGAGGGATTTATGTTAGGGGACGTGTGGTGCGCTTCATGGTCTGCAGAAAAAGTGACAAATAATTATCTTGTCTCGGACCCCACCCAATGTCCACCAGGGTTTGATTTACCGTGAAGGCAATGGAGGCTTCTGAACCGGTTTCGTACCAGACATGGAATTTGTGCTGCAGTGGAATTTGGTGGCATTTTAGAGACAGTCCACTATGTCGACGTGGGCAGCCACAAACCATGACACACATTGTTGAGGACTGCAAAATGACTCAGCTCCCTGAAGGTCTTCGTGCCTTGAACATCATTGACGATAACTCTGTGGCTTGGCTTGACCGCCTTGCATACGCCAAATAAATAAATCAGATAGGAAGGATGGCCTTGTGTTTAAGGCACTAGATTGGTATTTGGGAGATCTGTGTTCAGTTTCTAGCTTTATTACAGACTCCTGGGTGGCCTTGAGCAAATCATTTAATCTCTCTGTGTCTCAGTTCCCCATCTATAAAAAAAACAAAACAAAACAGGTAACAGTACTTCTCAGGCTCATAAGGTTTCTGAGGATAACTCCATTAATACTTGCTAGGTGCTCAAATACTACACGGTTTGATGAGTGCCATAGAAAAGTCTATAAACAATACATTCATCTTAATTTTGGGCCAAATTCTGGTCCCACTGAATTAATGGGAGTTTTGCCATTGATTCCAAAGAAGCAAATCAGACCCTTGGGCTATAAACTGAGGACTGTTTTTCACTTAGTGGAAATAAATGAAAGGTTACCCCCTCTCTTCTTGGGGAGATGGACTATCAGATTAAGGATGTATGTACTATACCAATTACGAGACTCTGATTCATATTACTAGTCCATTTCATCCTAGGGAGTAAACCATGTTCAGACTGTCCCTATATCATGATCAGTTGTATGTTAATCAGGATCAGGGTTATTACTTCATTATTTAGACCATTTACTGTGACTGAGATTTCAGCCAGATACAGCGTTAATCTAGAAGACTACATTTTGGCTTTCTAATTTAGGAGCTTTCCCTTTAATTTCTTCATCATGATGGAGACTGTGGTGTTTTATCAAAATATTGATTCTGAATGAAGCCATTTAATAGCCCAGACAACCCCACAGACATTATTATATGGACAGTAACAGTAACAGTTTTGCTTTTTTATTTTTAATTGTTATTATTCCTTGGCAAGATGAGTACCTCACAGTCATCCTTAGAAAAGAGACTGCACATAAAACGCCTGATTTATTTATTTATTTATTTTGTCCAGGGAAAACACTTCGATTTTGGACATCCTCTTATTCCAGAGATTGACCCTGTCTGAGACTGCCCTTCCTTCTAATTCTGTACTGACTTTGATTGATGCTATCTATTTATTTTGGGGAGTGACTAATTAAGGCTGTCCTTCTATCTGAAATCAGTTTGCTTTGCTTATTTTTTTTTTTAAAGGTTATCTTAAGTCTGAAATGGATCTGGGCAGTCCCATTGTACAACTTCTTCAAGTTGTTTTTAGTCAGGGCAACAAATAATCCAGATTAAAACTACTCTTCTATTGTATTTTGGAGTTTGCCTCTGATCCACTCTACTGTATATACGTGTTTAATCAGACCACTCTGTTCAAGGTTATTGCTTTGGTAATTATACTTTTGCTAACTCTTTCTTTGGTTTAATTCTTATTACAGGCTTGTTAAGCACTGACTAGAAATCCCTCAGTGAGGGTATGCAAAGAATATCCTTGAAATGACAGTCTGGAACCCATTACCAGGACAGGTTACTTTAGACTGAGGCTTTCTTGGATGTCATTATAGTTTTGTCAGGAGCAGTTCAATTCTCTGCCATCTTCCACTTTTATTATCATTGCGGATTGTCATATGAGGGAGTTAATTTTGTCCAGTTCCTCTAGGCATATTGTCCCTTGTCTCAGGCATGAAGGCACACAAGAGACAGACTACAGACACTTAAACTTGTGGTGATGAGTAATTCTTGAGACAGAGATTTTAATGAGAATGGAAAGAGGCCTGAAACACCTTTGTTCACTCGCTCGGGATGATATAGGGAAGTTGTGTAAAAGTGAAATCACTTGGGACAGTTGTGACCTCTTCATCTGCCTGTTACATTATGGCCAGATTGTCTGTGGCATGCACTGAGACCAGCACAGGTCGAGGGGCGTGCAAAAAGCTGCCCCCCGCCTCCTGGTGCTGCTACTCCTGGACAGACGAAATAGCAGGCCCTGCGGCGCTCTGAAGATCACAAGGACAATGATGGTTGAAAGGGGCTAGGAAGAGACAAGACTGATCGCACCCAGGCTGTGGACCGGTACGGGGTGGATGTGGGGGGGAACATTCTATGCAGTAAACAGCAGCAGCTACGTTTCGCCACTTCTTCCCTCAGGGTGACTCTGCTTTGAACTGCACCCCACCACCCCCTCGCTTCTTCCCCCCACCTCCCCCTGAGCCCCACAGCCCAGGGATTGTGTCTAACCACCCTACTCCAGCCCTGTATGACTCCTAATGGAATTACTGTCTGTCAGATGTGACAGTTCGGGGGCGCTGCAGAACTTTAAGGGAGCAACGTGAAAAGGAATCCAAAGCTTTTACTCCAGGTCCTGTAGCAGGCTGTTTATAGTAAGTGGCACTTAAGATAGGCGTAGCTGCACACAATTAGCTGCTCATGAAGGGTGTTAAAATGATTGATTTGTTTGTTAGTGTGAGCAGATGACGTCGCTGCCCTGTTTCCCCCAAAGAAAAGCCCTCCGCTCTGTACAGGGTCAAATCTCCCCCTGCCCAGGTTTAGGCAGCTGAGAATCAACTCAAACTCCAGCACCAGGTTTATCCCCAAGCGTGGCTACTCTTCGTGTTCTCCTCTTCGGACTTCTCAACTCCAGATTCCAACCTTCTGTGACCAGAGGAACAAAGGAAATGGAACAAATACACAGGTACAATGTTACCATCACCACTTACAGTAAGACTGGCTAGCCGAGCCATTGTTTGTACCCGTGTGTATGGGCTCAAACCAAAGAAGCAGTTAAGCACGTGCTTAACTATAAGCGTATGCTTAAATCTCACTGACTTCAGTAGGACAGAAGCACATGCTTAAAGGTAAGCAGATGCTTCAGCACTTTGCTGGATCAGGACTATCCTATTCCGTTGTGGGCTAGTGGACAGAGCCCAAGACTAGGACTCGGGAAAAATGCGGCCAAATCCCAGCTCTGCTACGGGGGTCCATGGACAAGTCACTTCTCCTCTCTGTGCCTCAGTTTCTGCCATATGAAAATGGGGATAATGCTACTTCCTTCCTTTGTAAAGCGCTTTGAGATCTGCTGGTAAAAAGGGCTATCTAAGAGGTAGGTATTATTATTAAAGAAGAACATTTAGGTAGTAACCAGGAAGCTATCCCGATTATGTGGGAGGTTTCGCTGTTTGTTTGAAGAACAGCTCACATAGACATAGGAAAGTCACAATATTTTTTTTAAGCAGAACACATTTTCCCAGGTCGAATGGTGATGGGATGTGCTCCCCTGCAAGGGCTCAATTAGGCCAGGTGGCCCCAATCAGCTAATTAGGCTGCTAACAGCAGCTGGCTGGAGGCAGCTCATTAGAGAGAAGCTCACCTGTGAGGGACAGGCGCGGCTTCTACAAAAGCCAGGAGGCTGGCAACGGAAGGGGTGGTTAGGAAAGGCTGTATTCACTCCCTGGGAGAAGGGAGGGAAGAGACAGGAGTGGGGAAGGCCAGGAGGTATAGAAGCAGCTCAGAGAAAGGCAACAAGGTGCAGGGAACGGACCTTGGCTGCTGTGTAAAGGGGCCCTGAGCGGGAACCCAGAGTAGATGATGGATGGGCCTGGTTTCCCCCGCCAGCCACTGCGGGAGTGGCCTTTTGGGGCAGTGAAATGGAAGACAGCCTGAGACTGCTGAAGAGCAGGAACCTAGATACGCTCCCCCCGGAAGAGAAAACCACGATAGTGACCTGCTCAGATGGCTGAGTCCTAGAGGACAGCTACCGCTCCTGAGAACGAGGGGGAGGGAGGCAGAGGGAAGCTGACGGTGTAACCGCTGGAAGAGGCGTTGGCCTGACCGAGCAAATCCCCAGAACTGCCAGGAGGCGGCACCGTCCAGAGGTGAGTACAGGAACCCGCCACAGTCCAGATACCCCTACAAGCACAAGCATTACCTGCCAGCCTCCAACGCTGGCTTTTTTCCATTCAGCGGCAGGCAGGACCACGTGGTGTTACTGAATTTTGACACCATGTCACTCAGGATAATGCTGACCTGCGGACAAGGGTTGCTTTATAAGACCCTTGTCTCTCTGTGTTTCCTCAGCACATTGACTGTTTGGCTAAGCGCCAAGAACTTTCCAAGCATTTATGGTATTAAGCCTTCATCAGGTTATGCTCCATCTGAGCCTGGATGTGGGCAGCCTTTCTAATAAGGTATATGCAGAATTGCTAATGGCTTTTCCATCAGCCCTCGCGATTAAAATATTTATAGGTCACTATTAATACTACCGTGTTTCTAGGTCTAACTCGCGTGAGTGTTCCCAGGTACTTCCAGACACTCCAAATACTTAAACCTTAAAATAAAATAAAAAGAACGGGGTAATTATTAAGCACAAGGAAAAACCTATTCCATTCCCTCCCCCCCTCCCTACCCAAGTGGACTTCTTTTGTGTAGAGGAAACATACATTTTATCTTTAAAACAGGCGATTGAAATGTCAACGGTATTGCTCATGACCTATCATGCCGCAGAAAGCATCTAACCTCTCAGGGTCAGCCGTTCAACCCCAACAAACTGTACAGGGACCAAAAGTCCGAATAGTCGTTTGGTGCCTCATGTCAAGCGAGTTGTTCCACGCGGTCTAGTTGCTAGGTAATGGATACCGACGTCGCCATTGCCAGCTGTGCTAACTGCCAGTGTGGTCCAGGGTCAGGCACTGGTTTATGACTCTGCCACTGCCCTGTTATATGACCTTGTGCAAGTCATTTTATCTCTCTGACTATTTCCTCTCCCACTTCTTGTCTGCTTAGACAGCTAGCTCTTCAGGGCTGGGGTTGTCTATTTGTACAGTGCCTAGCATAAAAGGCCCCTGATCTCAGCTGGGGCTTGTATGCAATTGTAGCATAAATAACAACAACACTCTTTGTTGGCAAGGACTCTGTGCACCTGAGGCTGTGCAATACCATACGATCTATACGTCCAATCGTAATTAATATAAATAGGTGGATCCTTCGGAACAGGCTTGAGTGATATTGGCAGGCCAGGGGAGGAAGTTTGCATGGCGGCTGCTCACAGTACGCTTGTCATGGGATGTTCCTCTGGCATCCTGTACATATATTTACATATATTTTATTTTTTAAAGCTGAGCACTTGGCACAAAATATCGCTTAGTCCTTTGTCTGGTGAGTGACACTTCTTGTTGTTGGTTAGCTACTCAGCGTGACTAAGGCGGCAAAATCTGGCCTCGGATAATTCCCACTAATCACGTTCCATTGTTGGATGATTTACGAACAGTTCTTTGTGAGTAGTCAAACTTTGAGTTGTGCTGATTTGCATGGACTGGATGTATAGGTCACATGGTACTTGTTCTGTTCCCTGATTGGATATGTGTAGCGCTCATAATTAGATTTTTCCAGTGAGAATGCTTTTGTACACAATCAAAACTCACTCTGAATATTCTCTAATATTAGCTGAAAATTTGTTGTTTCCATACATTTCTCACAAATAGGCCCCGATCTTTCAAGTAGAACCACAGGGGTGGCTCCCTTACCTGTGTGCATCTCCATGGAAGTCAGTGGGGTCCACCGATGTATTGTAATTTGCAGGATTGGGGCCCCGGCATTTTATGCTGCCTGACGGTCTTCTCAGAGAAACCAGGGAATCCTCATCACCAGAGGAACTGAGAAGAGGAGTGGACTGTGAAAAATACACAGTAAAGAATAATCCTGCACCGGACAATGTGAATGAGTTTGGGGAGTTGTGGGGTAAATAGCACATGATAGGTTATTTCCATCTCTCTGCTTTCTGCATTCCTTAGGCTTTGTCTACACTAGCACGTAGGCCGACAAAACATTTCTCGCTCAGGAGTATGGACCTCCCCCCCTTCCCCCCCCACCCCGTGACAAAAGTTTTGCCAACATAATGTAGACAAGGCCTTAAAGAGACAAGGTGAGTGAGGCAGTATCTTTCATTGGACATCTTCTGTTTGGTGAGAAAGACAGGGCTTTCAAGTTACTCAGGGTTCCTTTTCAGGACCGGGAGAACCTCAAAAGCTTGTCTCTCTCACCAACAGAAGATGGTTAAATAAAAGATATTATCCTCACGCACATTGTTTCTGAAATATCATGGGACCAACATGGCTACAACAACACTGTAGACATTCTCAGGTTCTTGGCACATGAATTTTAGAGAGGATCTTACAGGACCTGAACTTCATTCACATAGGTAGAGTCACATGCTGGATGAACTGTGTCCTCTAGGTCTCTGAGATACAACATTGCCACTGAAAACCAAATATTTGGATTCAACCACAGTTCACCTCCAAACCTGTAAGTTATGTTGGAGGTCCCTGTTCCTTTACTTTCAGGAATATTTATTTTTGTCACATGTGTCTTGCCCATCTCTGTTAGTGAGCAGCTCTTCCTGGGTTTAAAGATGGGGGGGGAAAAACGGTGTATGTGACAGCCCTATGGAAAGTTAAACGGGGATAAAATATATCAGCTGGGCATGAAGCCCACATTGTTTGTGAGGAAGACAACCTTATTCTTCTTCTGACGTGTAAGTGCTTAGAAAACAGACCAGATGTTGTGTGTATTCTTTACTCCAACCCAAGAAGGCAATGGCATGATACGTCTTCAGGGGGGCTGGGACAATTTGTATGGTGGCGGGGGAGCTGAGAGCCATTGAACCAAACGGCAAACCCTGTGTCTGATGGAAACCACTTTGAGCCAGGCTGCACCTCTAGTTCCAGCACCTATGGTTGTCTTTTTGGGTATGGGGGAGGGGGAAAAGATAAGCAGAAGACCAAGAACTCCTTCTCTTTATCATACTTCTCCTTGTGTGAGGGAGAGGTTTCAGCTGGTTGATCCAGAGCAACTGTGGTTTGTAGACAATCGACCTCGTGAAACAGTAATTCCCTTACGTACGCCCAGCACTGCCATTTTGTTCTAAGCTGTGGGGAGCCCTAATGCAAGGAGGGGATTTGGAACCTAATTTTGTAAAATTGATCCGGGTCACACTGGGACAAGCTCTAATGCAAGCTGCTGCTATTTCTCACTTTATAACTGGGGACGTTGTTTCTGCCATGTCTGTTTTGGGGGTGGGGACAGGCTATGGGGGAAGAAAGTGAGGGATTGGGGGGCTATTGGAGGGGAACAGCTCCCTGGCGTACCTGATATTTTCAGAGTGCTTTTTATAGCTAACTCTGATTATGCAATCCAGCTGCTAAGGCAAAAGCTAGGGGCCCAATGATCTGGTGATTCAAAGGCTTAGTTATTACTACACAGTAACAAGCTATGTCACTTCTCTTATGTCAATAAGCAGGCAGGCAGAGATCTCCCGGAAAACTACTGCATCTTAGCATGAGCCAGCCTGTGATATGTAAACCAGGCATATCAAATGCTGTTTGCAGTTGTATTGTTAATGAAATGTTACCAGGCAGTGGCTCTGTTGCAGTTTCGCAACACAGAAACCTTGTCTGAGTACCATTCCTCCCATGATGTTTAGCCTTTTTTTTTTTTTTTTTGCCAACTACTGAAAGATAAAATGGATCCCTTCACAAAAGCCAAAAAAGCCTCTTCTTTCTCCAGCAAAGCTGGCTGTCACCTATGATGGCTGGGAGCATCACTCATGAAGCATCTCAGTAATTGGGCTTTGCTGGGAAAGAAGTAAATAAAACTTTCCCAGTGAGGATTGCTCCAATCGCATGGATTTTCACAAACTGAAAACATATTAGCTTCTGACAGCTCAGTTCTTCTATAGTTCTTCTAAAACACCTACGTTTCTAGGAGTCCTGTGCTTAAAGTTTAAACCTTTCCCACTACAGCAAATTCTTAACGCATTTAAGGAGGACACGGGGTCTGATTTCCACTGCCTTTCTCCTTGGGTCATCACTTATCATTCACACCTGGGCAAAGTGGGTTTAAATGCTCCCAGTCTGACTTGGCAGTGTTTCATACCTGCTTGGCAGTGGTGTACATGACTCCTCAAAAGGCAAGGCAATGAGGGATCAGGCCCCCAGACAATGTTGCTGACAGATGAACCCTGAAATGGGAATATTCTCTGGAAATCTACGAACGAGTCATGTTGGTTTCTTTTTTTCCTGTGCTCTCCTCTGTGTCCATCATAACGGCTGCTTGCAATGACTGTTGGTTATGCTGTTAAATGCATAGGGCAATACCTACCTTTGGGGATCCTGACGACCAAAAATTCCCCGATTGACATCTGAACAGGTTATTGGTCTGAGTCTTGGGCCGACTGTCACTGATAGGCTGTGGGGCCTGGGCTTTGGTGTAGGAAAAATCAGCGGAGAAGGGGAATTACTTAGCGGTTACTGTCTCTTAACATCACTGTCTATAGGAAGGGACAAGACTCATTGCTTTGTGCCACGCAGGTGCTTTATAGTTCAGCTGAGTTGGAAGGTGCTTTGTATCACATGGAGAATTTGGCCCATGGATTTTCCAGTAAATCATTGGAAAACTATTGATAGCTTGACCTTCTTTGCATGTCTTCTGCTCACTCCTGGCGTAACCAGCGGAAAAGCGATAGCAAGGCAGATCTATGCTGCCTTTCTTGGTATAAATTGGGTTAATTTTTTGCCTAATCAAGCCAGCCCCTCTCAGCAACAGCAAGCAGCTGCAAGGGCATCCCATTAATAAGCAGGGTTATCAAAGCCCATGGAGAGCAAAAGACAATGTCAGATTAGCAGGCAAGTAAGAACTCACTAGACTCTAGCAGTGGGTTTTGCGGGGTAAGTTTCTCTCTTTGGTCTAGATCCGACAAGCTGCAGAATGGAGGAAAGGGAGCGGGCCTAGCTAGTGACATTGCCAGTTAAAATTCTTTCTGCACGGACATCAGTTGCATTTCCAGAGGCGATGCCTAAGAAAAGGTGCTGCTTGTGAAGGGGAGGTGGAATCAGGCTATCGAGTGACCGGCACTGTGCTGAGAACATAGAGGGCCCTCAAAGGCGCATGACTGAGTGGACGGAGCCACTTTGGAATAAACTGAATCCTCCAAACTCTTCCATTCAGAGCTTGAACCAAGCCAGTCTGACTTGTCCTCGTTCGGGTAGCCAAAGGAATAGATTGGATGGAATTAGGTGACCACCACACAGCTGAGGGATATGGTGAGAATATTTATATCCCTCTCTAACCTTTCCTACTCGGCCTGTTCTGAAGAGAAGAGTTGGTATTCTAGGGCTGTGAGCTACCTGCAAGAAGGGGCCCAGCATTGTGGGCAGTGGTGATGCGATGCTAAATCGGGGATCCAAACTCCGGTCCCCAGCTCACTTCTTCCTCCCTCTGTTGGGGTAGCTGGGAGTGCTGGAGACAGCAGTCTCCACCTCTGCAGCTCTGTGTTGCTTTTGAGCACCTTTTCTCTGTCTAACCTATGAAATAGTGTCGACAAGCTTCCAGGCTAGCCGTGGCTGGAGGGAGCGTGTTGGATGTGTAGGGACCAGGAAAGTGAAAGGGGGAAGAATGGAGGATGCTGTGTGTGTGTGTGTGTGTGTGTGTGTATTTTTGAGGGCTGAATTAACCTTTTGTGGGCCTGGTTCCAAACACATTTGTGGGCCCCCATGGGACACTACAGCAGGAGCGCTGGAACCTCCCCCTGCCCTGCCTCTTCCCCTGAGGCTCCGCTCCCGCCCTGCCTCTTCCACCAAGGCCCCACTGCACGCTGCTCTCCCTCCTCCTCATTCCCTGTTTCTCAATCCTTTCCACCTTCTTCCTCCCCCCCTCACCCCTCCCAGGGTTTAAGCAAAGGGAATGAAGTCACTGTATGCTTTGCCTTTATACGTCCATATACTTTCTTTCTAACAAACAAGAAAACTTGATCAGGTGGACCAACTATCCCCTTCCAAGAAATGCAGGCATAAACGTAAACATGAACCTGGAGGTTGGGGTTGGGTTTTGAACTCTTTCTCTGCTCCTGCTAGTCTCTCTCTGAGCAGTTCTGACTGCCTTGCATGGATGTGATCTGCAAGGGAGCCAAAAATGTTGCTCAGAAATAAAAGTGGCAAAGTGAAATATTAAAGATCTAGGAGGATTTAAACGAAGTGTGATTATTTCCCCTTTTCCTTCCTGTTTTGGAACATAAATGTAAAAAAAAAATCAGAGCTTCCAAGTGCTCGGCACTTAACATTTTGCATTTTGATCTGTTAAGTGTTTCCTTAAGGGAACTTAAGTGTAATTTTTTCTCTGAGATCAGGATTTCAAGGAACAGTTGCTGCAGTACATTTTTCTGAGAACACCGCAGCGCTGTGATTTCTTCTTACTGCAGTCTAATTATTTTGTTCTTGTGGTCAGGCCTGTAAGCACCCCCAGTCTGCAACTGCTTTGTGCTTCCCCTGTGGCAAAAATTCTGAGTTCAGAGAGCAACCATTCAAAAAGCAAACCAGCAAATAGTGCCTACAAGTGGGTTTAAAATAAATAAGCTTTCCTTGTTTTGGTGTGGATGTATTCTGAAACGCAACCCTACTTGGCATAATTTTGTGTTCAATGTATAGCCACTTTTGCAGTGCTGGATTCCCTTAAATTCCCATTGGATTCCCTTGAAACCCCAAATGGTCTAGGGCGTAGGACTGGGACTCAGGAGACATGGGTTCTGTTGCTGGTTCTGCCAATGACCCTAACCCTCCACTCTCTGTGCTTCTCCCCCTCCCGCTCTTTACCTATTTAAATAGTAAGTTCTTGGAGGAAAGCACTGTCTTTCTATGCGTTCGTATGCTAGCTGGCACAACAGGGTTCTTCTCTCATACAAATAAGAATAGAGGCTTTCCATGGGCATTGGCTTGAGCTCACCGTGTATGCGATGGTCAGTTTACAGTCTCTACTGAAATGAAGGTACCCTTGTGAGGTATTGTTGCACCCATATTACAGATGGGTAAATCAGGGAAGTTAAGTAAGCTTCCTGAGGAGTGAGTCAATGGCGGAGCCAGGGGTAAAAGGTGGGAGTCCTGACTCAGTCTTTTGTGCAGACTAGATAGCTGAAAAAAGAAAGAGATTATCAGTGCTGGGGATGAGATCTGGTGGCTTTAATGGCCGCGTCATGACCCACAGGCCTTGAGCCTGGGTCCACAGGAGCAGCCACGCTGCAACGCTCCACCTGGCTGCCTGCTGCCAACGGCGGAGCCAGGAAGTCCTGTCCTAGTCTGAAGCTCAGTGACATTCCCCAGCATACAGTCTGGACCGTCGAACAGCTGTGTCCCCACAATTCTCCCACCCAGGGTGGTTTTTACACTGCTTCGCTAGGAGAGCCACCACTCCTGGCCTGCTCTTATACAGCCTCCAGCATGTAAATCACGCCCAGCTACGTTGCGTATGCGACTGCTATAGCCAGCCACTCATGAACTATACTGCAGGGCAACACCAGCAATTCCCAGTCCCAGACTTCCCCCTCACATGGTCCCGCCGTCTCTTGGATAACTCAAGCTCATAGAAAGCCCATGCAACTGGGCTGTCTAGGCCGTGGAACCAGCGCTGACTCCCCCTTTCCTTGAACACATCCTCTCCCAGATTCCCACTGACGGCATGAGCCTTCTGGGTTACAATTTCTCTCTCAGGGAGCAGGTGGTTGGTATAGCTTATAACATACATGGACACTTTTCACAGAGTTCTACAACACTGTTGCTCATTACGTAATCCCACAAGAAATACACAGAACTATGCAAAAATAACAAACTCTCCATGAATTTCCTTGCCTCAGTTTCCTCATCATTGCAGAGCATTCATTGGGCTGGGGTCCGTCTCCATCCAGCATCCTGTTGCAGTACCTCTCTGGTGTGTGGAACATGGAGTCTTGTACCCTCAGCTTGTCTCCTCTGTCCTTGGCTATCTATCCTTTTTCCATCTCCTGCCCAAACATCCTATGGGTTCCCAGCTGTGGATCCTTATTTAAACCCCTGATTGGTTTCCTGGCTTGCTTGGTCCTGCTCCTGATTAATCTCCACTTTCCCTCAGAGAGGTTGGATAAAACTGTGGGTTCTTCCCACCTTCCTGGCCTGAGCTCAACTATTGTTCCAAAATGTTTTCCCTGTGGTGCTCGCTCATTGAGTTCTAATAATTCTCCATTGACCCTGGCCTTGGAGGATGTGACACAAGCATGACACAGCGATTTTTCATATCAATAATTTCATCATAACTTCATAACAGTTAGAATTTGTAAGTTGTACATTCATTCCTCAAAATCATCCTACCGACTTTGTAACTTGCTTCTTTTCCTGGTTTCATACAGTGGAGGAGAATTCTGTTCTGTTAAAAATCAAGCCACATCAAGGCTCTGAGTAGCTAACCGGGTCTTTGGTGCACTTCCTGTGGTATCATGTTTCAGAATACTCTGAGAGTTATGCAAACAAGGATTCGCTTGTAATTACATTTTTAACGAAACAGTCTGAAGATTGATAGTCCAATAAATTTCAGGTTCTTGCTGCACATGCTTTCTTTCCAATCCTCTTTGCTTTGACTTGCTCACGTCTTTACCCCACTACAAATCCTTAATTAGCAAAAGTTGTTTGACTTGCACCTTCAGAAAATTTCAGTTCCTGTTAATTCATAGTGCAAGAAAAAGCTAAATGCTGTTAAACTTGCCATTTATTGTGTGTCACTTATAATGACTCTCTTAATGCAATGAAATATAAATGAATTGTGTCCTCATTTGTATTTGAAGGTTGCCATAATAAATAATGAACATGGAAGCTCATGAGGTAATATACTGTAGACTTAATAACATTTATAACTACACAGCTCAGAACTTATTTTAGACACATCACTAAAATGAAGATTTTTGTCACGGTTATTTTTAATAAAAGTCAGGGACAGGTCCCGGGCAATAAACAAAAATTCACAGATGCCCATGCCCTGTCCCTGATTTTTACTAAAAATAACTGTAACAAAATGGGGCTGACGAGGAGGATTGAAACCTGAGCAGAGGCGATGAAAGCCTGAGCCCCACTGGAAGGGGGGAGGGTCCAGCACCTGCCATCGCTGACGGCTCAGAGATGAAGAGGAAAATGTCATGGAGGTCTCCAAAAGTCACAGAATCCATGACTTCCACGACATCCGTGACATAATCTTATCCTTACTCATCACTCAATTTGCATTCATACGCTTCGAGCTTTTAAAACTGCATATGTTCCAAAATGCTATTCTGGCTTTACATCAAATTTAATACTAACAATAAAAAATATATTTTAAAAATAAATTATACTTCAGAATTTGCCAACTGTAGGAAAATGAGAAACTTACTGTATAAATCTTTAGGTGGGGAATATAGACAGAAATGTTCTCAACAGATACAGAAATGGCTTTGAAATTAGGAAAACAGCAAAGCTAGTTTCTTATGCCTACAACTTCATTTGGGGTAGTAATTTATTATTCTAGGACCCACAAACGTTCATTTTAAAGTTAGTTTAAAGTAAATATCAATTCTTAAAACGAAAAAGTTGTCAAAAGATCATGTGAAGAACTACAGTCCTGATCATGTAATGAACTTCTTTCCAGTCGCTGTGAGTGGCCACCTTGACTAGGAAATGTGAGGATGCTGGCATTGCTGTAGATGTGTAAGGCGACCCTTCTCCCTTTCTTCCCTGATCGTCCTTCCTGAACAATCTTATACCCTCTATGCCAGTATTCCAGTCACGAGATTTGTCCCACTAAGTCTCGGATGCCGATTATGGCAATTTTGCTTGTGTGCTAAAATTTCCAGTTCTCCTGTTTAACTCCCCATGTTCTTTGAATTTGTGCATAGCCATCAAAGACATTGAGCAGATTCCCTTACAGTTTTCCCTCTTGTTAGGTCTGTGACCCTATTGTAATTTTCCATTTCCTCCCCCAACCACCAGCTCTCTGTGAGCATCATCTTTTTTTATACTCACCTGTCGGCTATTGTCATCTGCCCCCTTTGAACAGTTGAAAGCTGTCCCCATTAGGCTGATGAGTCAATGTCCCAAGATCTCTTCCCCTTCTTTGTCAGCTGGACCCCATCCACAGCAATCCTCCTTCACTGAACAGCATCCCATGGTCAAGGAAGCCAGTGCCGTCCTGTTGACACTATCTCTTCAGCCATGCATTCATCTTCAGGCTGCATCTGCCCCTGGCTGGGCCCTTACCTTAGCTTGCTGACATGGCCATATGTTCATGGTGCTGAAATACTTCGGAGTCCTTCTGGTAAGAGTGAAAGCACAGCAACATAACTCCTCTGTAAGCCCTGCTCCACCAGGGGGCTGGAGCCACTTGGCATGGCCGCAAAAATGTGTTTGGCTGGAGGATGGGGTCACGGTCTGGGAGCTGATGGGATGTCCGGGGAGGGGAGGGATGGGGAGAGAAGTAAGGGTATCCCCCAACAGAGGTAACTGATTCTGTAGGAACAGAGGAGGTTAGTCCCCTTGCTCCTACAGGAGTGAATCAGGTCCAGTGAGTTAAAATATTTGGGGGTGGAGGGGTGAAATTTAAAAAAAAAATCCTGTCAGTATAAGCCTTCTTGTGCTGCAGTTCTCCTATTCTCCTGTGTGTTTCAGGGTTTAGACGGAAGCAGCCTGAGCAGAAACAGTATTAAGATTGCAGAGTGCATTCCTTTATCCAGAAAGCAGCCATTGACTGAACAGGCCTTTGCCAATTCATCACTATGGCGTTGCTCAAATTACCCATCATCTTCCTTCATCTGCCAGCTGGAGCCAAATGTCCTGGGTAAAATGCCAGCAGTCGAAAGGTTAATAGTAAGGGGACTGCAATTCAAGCTCTTCCAGATAAATGAAGGTATAGTGCAGGGGGAAGAGGGAGATAAGATTATGTTACCATTTCAGGACATTCTTCTCTTGTTCTGAGATGAGCAGGAGATGAGAGACAGGCAATTTCAAAGTCTCTGGGTGAAGACAAAAGGCGAAAAAACAGGCATGACATCATGGTAGGGGTCTTCCGTAGACCACCAAATCAGGAGGAGGAGGTGGATGAGACATTTCTAGAACAAGTAACAGAATTATCCAAATTACAAGGCCTACTAGTAATGGGGGACTTTAACCACTCAGTCATCTGTGGGAAAAGTAATACAGCAAAGCACAAAATATCCAGTAAATTCTTGGAACATACTGGGAACAACTTGTTTTAGATGCTGGAGAAAGTAATTAGGTGGGTAGCCATGATCCTGAGTAGGTTGCAGATTTGAAGGTAGAAGGGAATTTGGGTGAAAGTGATCATGAAATGATAGATTTCATGGTTCTATGGAAAGGAAGGAGTGAGAACAGCAGAATAAGGACAAGGAACTTTAACAAACTCAGAGAACTAGTAGGTAATGTTCCATGGGAGGTAAATCTAAGGGGAAAAGTAGTTCAGGAGCACAGGCTGTTTCTCAAAGAGACAATATTAAAAGACAACAGCAAATTATCCCAGTGTGAAGGAAAGCTAGGAGGAATAGTCAGAGGTCTATACATCTGCATCAGGAGCACTTTAATGACTTGAAAATCAAAAAGTATTCCTACAAAAAGTGGGAAGCTAGACAAGTTGCTAAGGATGAGTACAAAAGAACACAAACTAGCATGGAGGGACAAAAATCAGAAAGGTAAAGGCACTGAATGAGTTACACCTAGCAAGGATATAAAAGGCAATTGGAAGAGGTTCAGTAAATACTTAAGGATCACAAGAAAGATGAAGGAAAGTGTAGGTCCCACACTTAGCAGGAAAGGAAAGCTAATAATGGATGACATCCATAAGGGTGGGTTGTTTCATGCCTATTTTGATTCAGTCTTCTCTAAAAAAGATAATTGTGACTGGATGCTTAACACAATATTAAACAGAAAAGGGGAAGGAGCAGAAGCCAGAATCGGGAAAGAATAGGTTAAGGACTATGTAAATAATTTAGATGTATTCAAGTCAGCAAGGCCTGATTAAATTCACCCTAGGATACTTAATGAACTAGCTAAAGCAATCTTGGAAACGTTAGCAATTATCTTTGAGAACTCATAGAGGATGGGTGAGGTCCCAAAGGACTGGAGAAGGGCAAACATAGTACCTATCTTTTAGAAGGGGAACAAAGAAGACCTGGGTAATTATTGGCCGGTCAGTCTAACTTCAGTATCTGGAAAGATACTGGAACAAATTATTAAACAATAAATTTGGAAGCTCCTAGAGGATAATAGGGCTATAAGACATAGCCGATGTGAATTTGTCAGGAACAAATCAACAAACCAATCTAATCTCCTCCTTTTGACAGAGTTACCGGCCTAATGGAAATGGAGGAAGCAGTAGATGTGATTTATGTGGATTTTAGTAGAGCTTTTGATACAGTCCCATATGATATTCCCCTAAACAAACTAGGGAAATGTGCACCCACCTTATAGATTTAATCTAGACCACAACTGTTTGAAAGACTATCTTCAAAGACTAGTTATCAATGGTTTGTTGTCAAACTGGGGGGCGTATCTAGTGGAGACATGCAAGGGTCAGTCCTGGGTCCAGTATTAATCATTATTTTCATTAATGACTTGGTTAATGGAGTGGAGAGTATGGATATAAAATTAATGGATGATACCAAACTGGGAGGGGTTGCAAGCACTTTGGAAGACAGGATTAGAATTCAAAATGGTCTTCATAAATTGGAGAATTGGTTTGAAATCAAAAAGATGAAATTCAATAAAGATGAGCAAAATTCTACACTTTGGAAGGAAACATTAAATGCACAAATATAAAATAGGGAGTAACTAAATAGGTATTAGTACTGCAGAAAAGGATCTGGGGATTATGAGCCAACAATGGCAGCCGTTGTGAAAAAGGCTAATATCATTCTGGGATGTACTAACAGGGGTTCTGTATGTAAGACATGGGAGGTAATTGTCCAGCTATACTCGGCACTGTAGGTCTCAGCTGTAGTGTCCAGTTCTAGGAGCCACAGTTTAAGAAAGATGTGGACAAACTGGAGAGAGTCCAGAGGACAGTGATGAAAATTGATATAAGATTTAGAAAACGTGAGCTGTTTGGAAATGTTTAATAACGGGGATATATTTACTGTTGAGAAAAGAAGACCGAGGGCAGGGGAGGACCAGATAAGTCTTCAACTATATTAAGGGCTGTTATAAAGAAGACTGTGGTCAGTTGTTCTCCATTTCCACTATAGTATTGGACTTAACCTGCCGCAAGGGAGATTGACGCTGGCTATTAGAAAGTTCTCCTAACTATAAGGATAGTTAAGCTCTGGACACAGCTTCCAACAGAAGTTGTGGAATGCCCATCAATGGAAGTTTGTGAAAACAGGCCAGAGAAACACCTGTCAAGTATGATCCAGGTATACGTGGTCCTGCCTCAATGCAGGGGGATGGACTAGAATTCTCGAGGTTCCGTCCAGCCTCCCCTTTTTATGATGCTAAGATCTTAAATACTGATTTGCCAGTCAGTGGCGTACCGGAGGGGGGCCGTGCCAGGGAGGCCTGGGGAGGGGCGCCAGCCAGGCCATCCTCAGAGACGCCACCCCACCCCCTGTCACAGGCAGCCGAGGCGTACTCCCGGCCCCTCCGCCCCTGCACTGGGCTCAAGGAGGGAGCTGCGGGGACCAGAGCCCATCACACCCCCAGCCCCTGCTGCCCCCATAGCGGGGAGAGAGCAGGAAACGGGCCCGCAGAGCCCCACGCAGGGTGCTGCCCACGCTGCTGCTGCTGCTGACGGATGGGGGGGGAATCGAGGAAAGCGGGACATGGGTCTGCAGACCCCCCTCTGTGGGTCGTTGCCGCTGTCAGGGATGAGTGGGGGAGAGAGGGACCCGGGCCCGCAGACTCCTCCCCCCATGGGGTGCTGCCACTGATGGGGGGGGGGGGAGTGGGGAAGGTCTGGGGGCAGGGGGGCACCAATGTAAGTATGGTCCCCGGCCACCAGAGACCCATGATATGGCCCACTGTGCCAGTCAATCATATGCGAGGTGTCGGGGAGAGCACATTCTGCAGTGGCTTTCTCTGGCCTGTCAGTAAAGAGCACATAAAACACCGTGGCCGGGGATGTAATACTTTCTTTCAAAGGTCCTGCCCCTACAAGCTATTGGTGATCCGTCTGTGCCATCAGCCATCGCATTATGAGTCTGCTGGGCTCTCGCAGATAAACTTAGCTCAAACAGCCTACTTTCAGACACATCATTCTATTGTACACGAGAGAGAAACGTCAGCAGCGGTTGAGTGACTAGTTTCTGAAGAGAGGGCCTTGCTTTCAAAGGAGTCACTTATTGTCCACTGCCCACATTTGAAAATGCATGCCCAAGTGAAAGGATTGTGCAAGAAAATACATGCACAGGTAAGTGTTGTGGGCAACGCTTATTATTCAGTCATCGTCACCGTTGTTCTTTATTAAACACACTGGTAATAATGAAATATTGATATTGCAATGTGCTATTTATACAAGGCTGAAATAGTGTGAGGTGTCGTAGGAGACTCAACTGAAAGAGAAAAGTTTAGGAAAGAGGGTCTTGTGGTTAGGAAGACTGGGACTGGAGAGCTCTGGGTTAATTCCTTACTCTGCCAGAGGCTCCCTGTACGACCTTGGGAAAATTACTTAAGGGCAGATTTTCAAAAGAAGTCCGCTCGCATTTACACAGCTAAATGAAATAGCTGGATTTTCAAAAGTGCCCAGCACTTGTCAGCATGTTTGAAAAAGTGCCTAAGTAGGAGCTGAGCTGTCTTGAAAATCTGACATTCATCTCAGAGCCTCGTTTTCTCATCTGTGAAATGGGGATAACAGTACTTCCTTTCTCTGTCACTTATGTCTGTCTTTTCACATTCCAACCTCTACAGGGAAGAGACCATCTCTTTCTTCATGTACGTACAGCGCCTAGCACAGGGGGCCCCTGATTGACCATAATCCTTCTTCTTCTACTACTACTAAAAAGTAATGATAACAAGGAAGTTCCTTTGAATGTGTGGGCTCTCGGGTTATATATTTGACTATTTGCACCAACAGATCATGTTATTTGAGTGGGCTGTGAGCAGGTTGATTGACCAGAGTCCAGGTCACTTAAGAGAGTGATTTTCCTTCTGTTACTCACGTTTGCTGAGAAACTGGGGCGAAAAGCACCTTTAGATTTAATTGGAGGGAAGCTTTTGTATATACATTGCTAAATAGTTTTCTCCATTCAACTGTGTTTGATTTGACATCAGTTGATATGCCTGATAATTTCTTCTGGGAAATAAGAAACAAGAAAAGTCCATCCAGGTAACAAATCCCAAGATTTCAATGTAAAACGAGTCATTGTGTGGATATAATGTAGATCGGCGTGAACACCTTACTCTGCTGACTTCTGAAAATGAGCTGGGCCCGCTCAAGAGGCATTGTGCCCGCTAAAAGGTTTTCAGAATGCATGCTTTCTCTCTCGTTACTTCATCATTAGGAGTTCATGAGGGCTCTCTGCGGATCATGGCCGCAGGCTGGAATCCTCTGCGTGCTGTGGTCATTATACCCTGGGGTAATGAGTGCTTGGATTGAAAGCCCTTCTCCTGCCGGTTTTTTTAATATCAAGTTATGCTCTGAAGAAGGGCAATCAGAAATGCTTTTTTTCTCCTCCTCTCCTCTCTGCGATCGGGTTTGCGAGGAGGATCATGAGTGAAAGAGACGCCGCCTCAGCCGAAGAACATCTGCTAATGTCAGAATCCCTCCTGAGAGCCCTCGAGTCCCCAAAGTTAACAGTATTCCTTAATGGGGGTAGAGTAAGCTGGGGAATGGCACATGCCGAGCAGAAGAGAGAGAGCACATATTGGGACTAAAATGGTCTCCGATTTCATCTGCTGCGTAATTTGATGTTTATGTAGGCAAAACCTGAATGCCATGGGCGCCCTATGGTACAACATTTTGTGCCTCTCCTATCAACAAGAGCTCAGGAATCAGAATCTCGATAGGCCCAAATGGTAGCTCTTCCCATGGGGGAGGAGAGCCAAGAATCTTTGTGTCAGCGTAACCGCATCGGTGCACATAGACTGGCACAGACCGCTATGGAAGACACTCTGCACCGACTGAAAATACGTTGATCCCTGTAGTTACAGGGGCCCGTTTCTGGAATGCAGTTGGGCCCTCAGAGGAGTTTTGATACAAGTTTTGCCTTCCAGTGGGCTGGATCTAAACTTCACCATCCCCTTTCTAACAAGAGCTTTAAATGTTTATGTAAAGTGAGTGCTTGTGAAAGTGAGGGGCTGGCTGTGCGGACAGGTGATGGTGCAAGCGTCCTCTACAAATACACCATGATCTAGAACCTGTCCTGCTCAGACAGTGCATCTCCCAAGGTAGCCAGCCCTACTTCCCCACACGTCTGTCCCTGCCTTTGAATCGTGGCTTTCACCTTGTCGTCCCATTCCTGGGTGAGTCCTTTCTGAGTAAGTCTGCCCGGCAGGGTGGTTTTGCAGGGTGGGTGACAGAGACTGGGCATCTCTGCTGAATGTGTTAAAACTCATTTCTAAGACCAGATTTAAGACCATTACCCTGCAATCAGCTCTGTGCAAGCCGTGCCTATTGAAGTCAAAGGGGTTCCAGGCCTGGACAAGGCTCCTGCGTGGAATTCATGGCAGGGTCAGGGCCCAAGTTTGGAAACCTGTTGGTTTTTGTCTTATACAAAAGACTAAGGCAGAGTAACCTTCCCATTCCTTCAGAAAGGAATTCATTGTTTCTTATTAGTGGATTTGGGCAGTAGCTCTGGTTTTATGCTTTCCACCTCCCTGTTAGCTTTCAATTTTTAAAAGTAATTTTATTTCATATTGAGCAGGAAGAAGGACAACTACTTTATTTGCTAGCCCATAAAAGCTGTGTGTTTTCCTGCTGTTCAGAATCACTTTGCATCTGTATCGTGTCAAATTCAGGCCAAAAAGAATGACCAAGTTCAACATGAAACAATGGGCTGACCCAGTGGTTCAGCTGGAGCCCCTTATACTCAGGAGGGAGACCTGGTTCTGATCCACTATCCTGTTTTCTTGCTCCAAGAGCCTGCCTCTCCCCTCTCCCTGTGTTAAGCATGTTATCTAGGCAGAGCTCCTTCTTCTTGGAGAGGTGTAAGCTAAATGTTGAATGGCATAAGAGAGATTTGTGCTCGAAATTGAATAAACATTGACATCAGTGTGCGATTTGAAGTGGCAGATGAACCACGGGGGAGGTCAAAGTCCTTGATTTACATCCAAAATAGGCAATCAGCGAGAATACCCCTGTGCCAGCCCATCAGTGTCTCGTCCCTAATCAGGAGGGACAACCAACTGGCATGAGAGGGCTGTTCAGGCCACACGCTGGTTCACTATTTGCCCTTTGTGCTTCAAAACAAGTGTTGCTACTTAGTACCAGTGGTGCTGGTGGGTTCTTGTTGGTTGTTTTTTTAAAGTGATGTGGACAACTATCCGCTAAGAAACCAGTCATATGGAGCCCTCACCTGCTTATTTCACACCAGGCAGCAGATGGCAACAGCTTCCCAAACACTAACCAGTCAGGCCAGATTTGAATCCATGCAGAAGAAGTCTCCCTCTGCCAATCTGTGAATTCCCCTAGATGGATTTTTAATTTCTACTCTGTGAGCTCTATGGGCATGGACCTCTTCTGTCTGATTCTTGTGTGCTTTCAGAGAGCGTTCCCTTGGAAAAAATCAGACCCTCTGGCTGCTGCTTCAGTTTTAATATTCTACCCATGTCACCTAGTGGTTTTGTGTCAATGTTGGGCCAGCAGAGAAGTTAAAGCAGCAGTTTATTTTAGTTCAAAATATGGACACTGGCTCTCTCAAGGAATGAATTCCCCTGAGTGGAATCATTTACTGCTTCAGCTAAAAGGTCAGCAAACCAGCTAATTCTTTGGGGCTGCAGTTTTGCAGGTCATTGCTTGTACCAGGATGAACTATAGACCTATCTGACCTTTTCATGTTTCAAGATCGTCAAGTCTTTTCCCCTTTCCTTTGGATTCATGACCAACTGGAGATATAAGACATGAGTGAAACTCTTGGAAAACCAGCTTGCTGTGCAGGAAATGGGAAAATAAATTCTTTCCTTTGGTGTGGCTGCAGAGGTGACCATGACATCCTCTGAGAAAGATGCCAGTGGCAGGTTGAGGAGATGACCACACATAGAAATACTCTTCTAGAAGATCCTCACTAAGAAACACCGGCTCTACCTTTCTGACCTCTTGTAAGCGTGTGGTGGGGATAAGCAGAGGCTCCTGGTTAGGAGCCGTGGGCCAAGAATCAAGACACCTGGGTTCTGTCCCTGGATCTGCATCTGGCTTGCATCATGACCTTGGGCAAGCCACTTTAGCTCTCTGTGCTTCGGTTTGGCTATCTGTCAAATAAGGCTAATAATGCTTCCCTCACAGAGAGAAGTGAGGCTCAAATGTCCATAAAGCACTTTTTGCAGATTAGCGCTGACCCTCAGAGATATGGCAGTCGAGTCATTTGTTGGGCAAAGTTTAGGTGATGGTCTTCTGCTTCTCTTCTTATGCTCATCCACACTTTCTGTTTCATCTCCGTGAACAATCCTTACTGCCAATCACTGTGTTTTGAGGGCTTCAGTAGATATTGTCTATCAGATTCCTTTAGTGGCTGTCGCTGTGGTTTCTAAAGGCTTAATAAGGTAATTTAGCTCTGCAAAGCCTTGTCCATAGTAGACTTCAAAGTGGGTTCTTCCTTTCTCCTTCAGATTATAGGAAACAGAGGAGAAAGAAAGAACCAGAGAGCTTCCTCATATGACTGCTTCTTTGGACCTACCTGCTATCTGGCCACAGACTCTTAATCCTACATTTTCAGAGGTGACCAGCGGTTGACTGACTGAGGGGAAGGAGATCTCAGTTTTTGTCACCCATCCTGAGATCATAAGGGAAGCTGATTTTCATAAATTGTCAAGCACCAACCTCTGAAAATCAGTCACTCGAAAGCAGCTCAGATTGGGCATCCAGAAACGGAAGTACCCAAAATCACTAATCCTTTTGGGAAAATTTTAGGCCTTGAAGCATTGGCTGTCCTGAGTGAGACTCATGACTTGTCGATGGCCTAATGCAAACCCATAATGCAACAGGAGGACGTCATCATGACTCCAGGACAGCCAAACACTCACTCACTGTACTTTGAGCTGGTTTCTGAGATGACTTCAACAAGGGCTTTTGTTAGAATTTTTTATTTAAGGGTTAGAAACGACATTTCTCCTGCCACTTCTCCTTGCGTTCCCAGAGTGCTGACCCTGCGGCTGCTCGGCAGCCCCAAAGTGACAATCTGCCACTACCTCCTGAAATATACTGGGGGGCTCACTTTACCATTCATGGTACAAATGAGATAATCCCACGGGCAAAGCTGTGAGGCGTCTTGACTCTTGCCAATGCTGTTTTACGTGACAGAAGACAGCAGACCTTTTCTTGCCCAAACCAGAAGGACTTTAGTTTTCTGAGGTTCACTTGGTCACCAAAGTATGAGTGTTGCAGGTTTTAATATCGGGGGGGGGAGGGGCAGAAACTTGGAGTGCTCCATCTCCCTTTATATTTTACCGTTCTCCGCTTTTGATCTTGCGCAAGCTTTGTCTTTGGGAATTGTGTTTTGCTCTGTTTACTCACTGGCTCGCAGTGCTTGAGTCTGTGTTACTGTAGCATTAAAAGACGGTACCATAGGACCAGGGGAGACGAATGCTAATCTTTCTGGATGTAAGCAAAGTACTTAAACCAGGGCAGAGCCAATTAGTGGTTGTTAATTGCCTCTTGTGATCCAGTCAAAGTAGAGACATGCGGTCATTGTTTAGAGGAGGCCTATAGATGACTAGCAAGGCACTGTAATATGCTTACAGCCTGAAAGCAGAGTCTGGGAGGTACTGAGGGGCCCAGCCGCCCTGTGCAGTATGATTATGCCACGCAGGGCGTGTGCAGCTCAGGAACCTTCCCATGGAGTAGAAGATACAGTAGAAGCCCCACTTTGTCGACTTCTCTCTTAAAAAACTATCTACATTTCTGTCCAGTAGTAACATACCACCCTTCGTTTTTGGATGCACCCTCTCCCATCAACTCCTTGGTAGTTCTTTGTATCACTCTTTCCGTGAAGTAAGCCAGACAAAGTCAATGGCACTTATCGCCCCCGTTTGTAGTCCATCTAGCTAGGGATGTGTGGACTACCTTGACCATTGCTGCCAGTGGGTAGGACACTGATTGATTGTCTGACCTTGCAGGGTGCTCTTTTATAGGAAAGCAGAAATAAAAACACTCCTTTTAAGTTTAAGTAGCCTTAAACGAAGAAACACTGGCTGTATCGGACTTATTACAAAGCCTGAAATAAATTTACACCAATGACAATTCTCCCTGGATGGCGATCAAGCAGGGGATTTTGTTCCATCATCTGGACTAGGAAACTTTTTATTCACATGAATCACCTCAGAGAATCTCTCCAATATTTCCTGAGTCACCTCCTGGGGGTCACTCCGTTAATCATTGCTGCCCTGATCTGGATTAATTTAGTCCTGGTCTACACTCCAGAGTTAGGTCAACGTAAGCTGCCTTATGTTGACCTATCTCGGTAAGTGTCTACATTAAAACGTAGCTCCCACTGATGTACTTCGCCCACTACACTGACTTAATGACTCCACCTCCGCGAGAGGCGCAGCACTGTGGTCGGTGTAGTTAGGTCGATGCAGTGGCAGTGTAGACACTGCATTGCTTATGTTGAGTGTTGCTGCCTTTCAGAAGCCATCCCACAATGCCCCACACTGACAGTTAAATCGGTGCCAGTGTTCCTGGTAAGGACGTTCACCACCGACACTAGAAGTGTAGTGTGAACATGCAAAAGCAATTTAATTACTGCAGGGACTGTATGTCCCCGTCACTTAGGCCGACTTAATTTTGTAGTGTAGACTTGTCCTTATTCAGTGCATCAATTGCAACATTCCCAGCACCAGGGATTTGCCATCACTCACGCTTCGGCTTTGCAGTTCCTCTATGGCAGAGAGATGAGTGGAAATAAACAAGTGTGTGCGAATGGACAGGCAGATGAGTGTATTTCCATCCTTTTTTATGCTCAGAGACCTTTGTAATGCATCCCCTATTTCTAAGCATCATTTATTGCCTCTTGTTTGGTGAAAGGTCACTGGCATCCCCAGTTCCCTTGAGCATCACTTATTGTGGGTGGTATTTACACTTGGGTAAACGTCAAACATCTTTGACCTTTTATTTATTGATTTATTTATTTATGTATTTCTGTTTAAGATTTTTTTCCCCCAGCTCTTCATAGCATTATTCTTAAGGGTGGAGGCTTTGTTTTTGTTTTCATTACAGTGCAAGTCGTCCCCCTCAAGAAATGATTTCCATGAAAACTTGATTATTTAGAACCTTGTTTTCTCATTTAAGAGAGGCTCCAGGTTTTTCTGTGTGGGTGAGAAAGATGCAGCTGTTGGCAGGCACATGGGAACTGTTTAACTGTTAGTTTAAAAATATTTAGCTATTTGCACACTCTGTTCTGAGGTATGTAAAATAAATAAAATCATAAATCACCCCTTAAATATTCTACTTGGTGCTGGGTGACTCAAAAATAACAGATGGATGCTTATGGGAGGGATTTAATGTTACTATAAGTTAGGGATGGTTTGGAAACAGAAACACTGGATCTGAGCCCCCTAAAGCTTTGGAGTTATTTGCTCCTGTCATGGGAACTTTATGAGCCAGGTGCACCTATCTAAACTGGGTAGTACTAGCCGTAATCTGGACCAGGACCTCCTTGAACTGTGAGGGAGTCTGGATATGGTGGGTCACGTCCATTTCTATTTTACACACATTATCACGACAGTCTGATCTATTCATATAACAGAGAGTGGACGTTATCTTTGTGCCTCATCCGAAAATTCAGAGAGCATAAACCACCGGAAAGAGGGAGAGGGCCAGATCCTTGGCTATGGCCAAGCTGCACATCATGTAAATCAGGCAGGAATAGATGCTCACCTTTGTACTACCCCGATCATACTGATGCCATGCGCAGGCTGTCCCTCTGCACTGAGGTCTAGCAGTTGGCATGTTGGCTTCCAATGTCCCTCAGAGCCTGGGAATAAAGCCAAAGATCCGCAGGACGAAGGAGCCATGTTTCCTTCAGCCACACCCACTCTGCTGTGCTACCAGAAGGGAGGTGGGGAGTGGTTTAAGATCTTCTGTCAGCAGCTCTTGCCACCTGACGGGACACTTTACATTGGGGCGATTCTCATGGGGCCAAGTTATATCTGCATTAGAGTAAAATGCACCTCTGGCCTGGTACAAAGAAGAGAAACTAGCCCTTAGGTTTTCCTGGCTATGTTAAAGTTAACCTAGAACTAGAAGTATCCAGCAATGCATCCAGTTAATTTTAAATAAAGGCCAATCTGCAGGCAGCTAATGGGAACCAGTCCCCCAGGAGCATATTCCAAGTGAGTAATGGGAACACGTCTTGCAGTAATTTGGACTGCTGTACCGGCGGTAGTTCTTCAGTTGACCCTCGCGCGAGTGTGCGTGCTGCTGCTGTTTGTTCCTCAAATATACAGACACACACAGCACTGTTGATTGGGGGCACTGAAATCACTACATTTTAAAATGTGCCATATCAATGTCAAACAATTTCCCCATCGTGCTGGGTTTACGTTGTATCGACGTGTGTCTTGCATCCCTCCATGTGTGCTGCTCCTTAGGACATAGTTTATGGTATTACTGTAAATATGGAAAACCGCAATAAATAAATATATAACTGCAATAGATACGGGAGATGATAAGAAATAGTGGTTTTAAAGAAATCCACCCACAGGTAATGCACCAGAATCAGTCCATTCACTTCTGCTGTTGTTTCACTAGGGATGATTTAGCTCAACATTGATTGTGTATTCATACTTGAATGGCTTTAAGTGTAACTCCCTTTACAGTTAAGGTTATTTTGCTCTCTTATGAATTTAATTGTGTCTTTTAAAAAGATCTCAGGGTAGTGGTTTGAGATGTAGATTTGTCACTAGGAAAGAAGGGGTGGGACTGTACATCTTTTGTGGTCTGTGTGTGTGTGTTGGGGCAGAACAGATGTAAATCAGCCAGGGGGAAGACTCATTTGCTTTGTGCACTGTTATCATTGTTAGAGGTATTTCTTCTGCAGCATCTAGCCAGTATATTGTATTTGGGGGGTGTCTTTCAGTCTCAACTGAGCAGGTTTCTGCTAATATATCTGGCCACAGCAATTATCCTCCAACACTTCCTCATTCAATTCCCTGTTTTGTTTTTATGTTCGTAACAGATAGGACCTGAGAAAATCAAAGGTTTTTGTTTGTTTGTTTTTAAAAATCATGGTATTATCATGGATAAAGTGGCAAATTTCACAGGGTCAGTCTTTACCCTGACCTGATCTTGGGAGATCCATACCAAAGATCAAACCATAGTCTATACATTAGGAAAAGCTAAGATGTTTAAGGACGTGATAACAACAATTAAAGTTATAATGCAAATAGGGGAAAATAAGACGTAAAAGTATTTGGAACAGGCATTGCAATAAACTTAGGGCACACCAGTTAGCATAAGGTTTGAATAATTAGCCTCAGTGCTTGACCTAGGGTCATAAGATTTAGCAATATGTATCTTGTGATAAACACAGAAACTACAAAATAACAATTGGAGCTTAAATTAGATTTATTTTAGAGGCTTTTAGGTGCACGTAACTATGAAGCAATTGTATTTACATATTGAAATGGTTGGGAAATGTATTGATACAAATAGTTTACGTTAACAGTCGGAACCCTAACTTTGGTCCCCCCGGAATGACCGACATGGGCAAGAGTCTGAGACCTAAGCAAATATGGTTCCAAATATGTGGGAACGTAAGGAAAAGGGTTATAAAAGGTTGTCAGACCAACACCTTGTTGGGACATTGGGATGATAAGAGAGTGAAAACCTAATCATCATTTCCACTTATGGTGCTTCTCCACTTCTGTGCTTTGCATCTTCACTTCTGATAGTCTTCATAAGATTTTGTGTATGAGCAATGAAGGAGGTCATTTTGCTCTACTTATCTGTCTTGTCTATGATTTCAATTATATTTGTTTAGTGAGTTGCGTACATAGAGACATAAAGACTTTATTTACTACCTAAATACAGTCTTCATGTCTCTATGTATGTGACTCACCAATCTCATTTCCTATAACAAAATCCTAACCAGCTGCCTGAATAAAAGAACCTGGTATTAGTGACGTGCATTTTTGCAACCTAAATTAATCAAAGGCTACAATGTGATATGTACGGGATGCAGTCAGCGAAAGGTTACTGCTGCATTCCTTTGCATAAAACCAGCTGCTGAGTCCCTCCCCATGAACTGCTGCGATTTTTCCAACAGCAAACCAGCAGAAGCAGGCATCTGCCTGCACCAGTCTCATGCTTAGTGTGGCTCAGAACGCATGTCAGCGTCACGTTGGAGCTGCAGTTTTGTTTTATATTTTTTGGGAGGAGGGATACGAGCCTCACTGAGCACTGGACTGGTGCACAGAGATGCCTGCTTCTACCTCCCTGCTGTTGGAAAAATCTTTGAGCAGAAATTGGGCTAATTTTACAATCTGTGAAATCATGATTTTTCTTAGGGCCCTAGTAGAGGGAATCTTGGTGATGCTGCCACTTATACTGCAAAATCTGTCATTGATTTCCTAGCAGAGGTGGTTTCCTCTTATCTTCCCTGCCACTGCCCCATGTCAGTACACATTTTTAGCATTTCTTTAAGCTCAAAGTGAAAGTTTCTCCAGTAGTAATGCTACAGAGCCTCAAGTACACACTTGATCTTCCCTGCTGTGTCCTCAAGGCCAGCTCAGTGGCATTTGGGTTGCAAAGCATCTAAGTTCCTTTGGAGTTCAGCATTGCCTGTGAGAATGCATCATCACAATACCCCCTTCGTTAACAAAAACTTGCAGATATGAGAGAGAGGGAACGACACTGCTGATGTCAATTTCCGGACATGGTGCTCTTGGCTTGATGAGTAAATAACTGGATTTCTAATAACATTGATGGTTTCACTCGCATTCCCTGGAGAAAGGTTATCGAACATCCTCAGATTCTCCTGAGGGTCAGTTATAAAGAATGGTATTTACAAGTGAGTAAACCATAAATCTCTGACCATCTTGCAGTTAGTGGCATTTAAAGATGCATTATTTCTTTTTCCTGGAGACAAGGCTTTGATAAAACTGTCAGTTAATTTAAACAATCCATGGGCAACTGATTCCGTCACCAGAGAAGAGGGAAAATGACTTGGTTGATTTTTTTTTAAGGTGATTTCAAGATAAATGTACTAATCTGATAGATTCTATGAGACACATTTACCTTGACAGGGTGCAGAAAGACCTTTAGGTCACTGTTGTCTTCCTTTCTGATCTTCTTGTCAGACTGGTTATGGTAATGGGACCACGGAGAGTTAAATAAGGGACTCCGTCTTTCAGATTGTTATGTTTGATATTTGCTGTCATATTTTCACCAATTTGACATACCACGTGCATTCAGACACACAATAGATTAGCGCATAGTATTTTGCCAGCTACCCTTGATAACATTGCTGTTAAATTATTTAAAGTAACATTGCCATGTATTTCAGGTTTTTACTTTCCTTTAGTTCCCCTTTGCATAGCTGGAAGATAACTCTTCTTTCTCCTCTTAAAGTGGTCTTAAACAAATGTTGTCTGTCATTTCTTGTCAATTGAATTTCATTAGTTCATTAACAATATTTTTTAACGGCTTGGCTATCTTATAAAAATAGAATTGCATTACTGTTGCTTCCCTTGAAGAGGTAAGGAAGTGTCTTAGGCCAAGATTTGTATGAAGGCCTTGGCTACACACAGATTTTGAACTGATACAAATAACTACATAGGTTAGGGATGTGATTTTTACCAAACTAGTTATACTAGTAAAACCCCTAATGTGGATATAAGGTGCCTTATAACTATATAGTTTATTCCCCTTTCTGTAAGGGAGTAGCCATACCGATATAAGGTGCAGCTGGGCAAAAGGTTCTAGCCAAACTATTTTTTCCAACAAAAAATGCAGATTTGGCTTGACTGAAATGTTTTGCGAATTTGTGTAGGTTTTAAACAAATCCCTCCTCCCAAGGTCGTGTCCCAGCTGCCAGGCTGTTGACTGCCGGGGGGATGGAGGGCAACCTACCCCAAAAAAGACAATAGGCTGGTGGTTTGGTCACTCATCAGGGAGGAGGTGGGGCAACAAACAAACAAAATAGTTACAAATGCCTGATAATGAAACATTTCATTTGACCCAAAACAAAATGTTGGGGAGAATTTTTCATAACTGCCAGCGAAACGAAAAATCGGTTAATGGCAGAGTGACCAGAACTGCACCACAGTGCAAGAGGATCACTGATATCTGGTAATAAGTTTCAGCTAGCCTGACCAGTTCTGTGTGCCCCCAATTCGCTAACACCATAACGTGTACCCAAAAGGTGTCATATGAGAGATGAATAGAAAGCTAATAATGCACTGCTCATTAATATTATTACAAGGTGTATGTACAGAGGACAAATTCAAAATTACAAATATTGGAAATCATCAAAGATTGTCTCTCAGGCAGTGCTAAAGTTACTCCACCCTAGACATCTGTGTAGGGCTGGCCTTCATTTTGCAGATGCCTTTCTGCATCCACAAAATGTGGCTATACTATGTGTATATATAAATACACTTTGTAAAGGAAATCAAAAGCCTGCAGACGAAAGCCCAGGTAACCTTGGAAATTCTCTTGCACATGTAAACGTATGCCTCACATCATGAGGCTGAGAAGTTTGAAGAGTAATTATGTTGTGACACACACACCAGGTACCTAACAGGAGAAATCTCGCATCCACAAATAGATTATTTTTTGTCTGAATTTTTTTTAACCCTGCAGTTAATTGTGGCAGTAAATAGCAGTTAGATGTCTAAGTGCCTGTGCAAATCGAATAATAAGAGGTTGAACTACTAATATTTGCTCTAATTACAACTGTAGATATTTAGGGAGACCCAAACAGAGACAGGGTAAAACCACCTTGTCTGGCCCTTTCAGTACAATCCTACTCCACCTTTATTAGAAAACACATCTCCAATAACAAGAGATTTTTGCTGATCCCTTAAGTGGTTGCTTAAGGCAGGTTTCGCTGTGTGTTTGTAGTGGGACAGCATCAAGCATTTCAGTGTCACTGGAGCAGAGATAATTGATTTTCCAGGGTTTTGATTGGGTGAATCATCTTTGTCCATAGAGGTTTGCTTTCTCATAGCCCATCTTCTGCTTAATTCTGTGGTGCTGTCATGTTGGCATTCCAACTGTTGCCACGCTAAAAGTCTGCAATATTGAAAACAGGATTATAACTACGCTGCAGGAACAGCTGGGGCTGAAGGAAAACCACTTAGGTAAACTACCCGCTCAACATACGAGAGTGGCTAGGGCACTCAGTGATGTGCTCTTCTTTTAATTTTTTTACCCCAATGTAAAATTCCACTTTTTAAATTTGCAGGTACCTGAATGTTTGTTTAGAGACCAGAGGATGGTTTGCAATGCCCTCCCTTTTAAAATGGCCCCACAGCACTCCTTGTAAAGGAAGGCTTGTGTGGTCATATGCTCCATTTTTGTCTCAGCACTTTAATGGGAGTGCATTATGGTTTTTGTTTTTACGTGGGAGTCACTTTTCCAAAGACCTGAGGACTGGCTTCCATTCTTGTCCCCACAATTTTGCATCTACAGAGATTTGCATATGGGAATCGTAACATTTCTGTCTCCAGGTACCTGACTTGCACTCTTAGTTGGGTAGTCAGAGACCCAGGATCTCACCTTCCAGAGCACAAGTGTGATGGGTGCAGCTTGCACCCACAGAAGGAGGCTGATTGAAAAATGAGCTCAAAATATCAGGGGGACACAATTTCTCAGTCAGTAAGGTAAGTCAGATGATTCGGTTTTCCATAGATGTGTAAGTGGATAAAGTTGCTTTAAATGCCTGTGCT
Source organism: Emydura macquarii macquarii (assembly GCF_026122565.2). Classification (NCBI taxonomy): domain Eukaryota; kingdom Metazoa; phylum Chordata; order Testudines; family Chelidae; genus Emydura; species Emydura macquarii. Next base: position 1,896,668 of record NW_027132905.1, on the reverse strand, counting down.
TGGTGAATTAGATACTTCAGCCGGCCTGGCACATCTACTGTGTGTATATATAAATACCCTTTGTAAAAGCAAACAAAAGCCTGCAGAAGAAAGCCCAGGTAACCTTGCACATGTAAATGTATGCCTCATGTCATAAGGCTGAGAAATCTGAAGAGTAATTATGTTGTGTCACACACTTCAGGAACCTCACAGGAGAAATTGTGCGCTAAGGCTCCAGTTAGTTCCAATTACCCAAGAGAAAATCCTGCCACCTACCTTCCCTGACATTGTGGAAGTCCCTGAATGGAGTAGTTCTGTTGCGGGTGGGCCGGGCTGATCTCTCCATAACCTGAAAGAGAGGACCTTTTAGAAGTCAAGACAAGGATGGGCCAGAGGAGGGGTATTATCTGTGGACCCACAATTATGTAGCTCCATCAGCTAATCCTGCCACTGAATTCCAATCTCCAGCATCTCCCCACTGCAGCTCAGTTCTTCTCTTCTGTCTGTGTGTGCATAATGAGGCACATAGCCAACCTAAGCTTTTCATCCCAGCCGCTGGGCAGTTGCTGATTTGCAAATAAAGCTTTCTGGTTTAAGGAGTGAATATTCTCTTGAGATGTTTGCAATGACACCTGCAATAATCACTTATGATTCTTGGGCACCAGGCAGGAATATAGCGAATCAAAATGGCATGGAGTAAAGTACAGGTGCTGATGTTTAATAATAACAGGTACACAGTGGATATAGTTGCTAGTCTCAAAGCTCTCTTTGCCCTTCCCTTTAAAATGAAGAAACAGACGGCCTATTGGAGTGGTTTACTTATTTTTTTCCCCAAGTAAAAGCAGCCCCAAATGCTTATTTTGTGCTCAAGGCAAACATCTGCTTGATATTTGTGATTTATGCCTCTTTCAGTAGAGTAGAAACCTACTCCCTGTGTGATCTTGACGCTCGGAATATCATGCACCTACGTTGCTTTCACTCTCCTTTTGGCAGGTGTTTCTGCTGTTACGTAGAAAGGTATATTTAATAGCCCAATTGTGTAGCTAAACGGCCTAGACTGGGCTTTGCAATATCACCGCAGTGATGCAGGGGAATGTGCCTGCCTTTAATGGGTGTCTTACTGTGTCTCTTTGCACAGTACAGCGGTGTTTCTCTTCTTTAATTCTAAAAATACCTAGCAGTGCTCTTTTCAGTCGTGTCTGCCTTATCCAAGGGTGTAACTGATTTGCTTGAAGATCATTAAATATGAATGGAAGAACTATGTCACATTTTACTGGGCAATTTGCTCGTTTAGAGAAATGCTATGTCATAAGGCTTCAGAGTGCTAACGGTGACATCTCACTGTTTCACAAAGCCTTCCCCTTCTGAGTCCTGAAGATCCTTCTCCTCCTCCTCCATTTCCCTTGGCTTTCTCACTCTCTTGCATGGCTCTGTGTAATGGATGTCAGCCTTTTGACCAAGGAATTCTGAATGGGACGCTCTTCATTGCCACTCATTTTGGTTCCCACTCTAAAATACACTGGCCCATGTTGTCAGAATCCCCCTATAATATTGTGGGGGAAATGTGATCTAACCACAGCAGTGCCTGTGCAATTTTTCATGCCCTGGTTGTCTCTCGGCCCACCCATTCTGAGGGTGAGCACCAGCCCTCGTTGTAAACAGATGCATGGTGTGCTTCTTTTGCGTGGGAAAAAGCATGAAGTACTCTGAGCAAAAACTTAGGTGCACAAAATAGAGCCCAGAGCTTTGGAAGTTGACTTGGGGCCCCTTTTGTGGCCTGTTGGGCTAAATTCATCCTAGATGCTAAATCGTGGAAGCGAGTGATGAATTTAAGTGGCTGTATTTAACATTTCCAAAGAGAGATTCTTGAGTAGAATAGATGGCCCCATGTAGCAGTGTATATTTACACCACCATGGAAGTTAGCCCCATTTTTCTGGTGGAAGGAAATAATTTATCAGCAATAGCTTCTTACACTTCCGAAGACTTTAGTGCACTGACAGACAAATCCCTTCCCTGCCTCAACTCACTAACGTGTCCTTTCTCTCACATAGTGCAGCTTCTCTGAGTAAAGAGTGACTGTAAAATAATGAGGACTGCTGTCCATCAATTCTTAGCAGGTCAGAGGAGAGGTGAGTTTGCAGCACTTGAATAAAATCTTTTCAGAGAGAAATTGTAATGGGGGTGAAGTGCAATAAATAAAAAATGAAGGCAAGCAACACAATGGAAAGGGAACATGACAAAAAGAATAAAATCAATGAGATGAATATAGCTGAACCTCTCGGTAATAGTGGCCATAATGTAATTAAATTTATCATCCTCATCGGGGGGAAATACCAAAACACGCCACCACAGTAACATTTAACTCATAAAGGGGAACTACACAAAAATGAGGAAGCTAGTTAAATGGAAATTAAAAGGAACAGTCATGAGTGAAATGCCTGCAAACTGCATGAAAACTTAAAAAAAAAAAAAAAAGTGATAGAGGCTCAAACTATATGTATGTCCCCCGCCCGCCAAAAAGCTAAGACCAAAAAAATGCCAACATGGCTAAAAAACAGTAAAAGAGGCAGTTAGAGACAAAAACACGTCTTTTTAAAATTGGAAGTCAAATTCTACAGAGGAAAATAGAAAGGAACATAAATGCAGGCAAGGCAAGCATACACTGCTCCATGTGGCCTATCTATAAATATAAATGTAACAAGTGTAAAATACAATTGGAGAGGCCAAAAAAGAATTTGAAGAACAACTAGCAAGAGACACAAGCTACCAGCAAGATTTTTTTTTTAAAGTACATCAGAAGCAGGAAGCCTGCCAAACAATCAGTGGGGCCACTGAATGATTGAGGTGCTAAAGGAGCATGCAGGGAAGACAAGGTCATTAAGGAGAACCTAAATGAATTCTTTGTGTGGGTCTTCACTTCAGAGAATATGAGGGACGTTCCCACACCTGCGCCATTCTTTGTAGATGACAAATATGAGGAACTGTCCCAGATTGAGGTGCTAATAGAGCACTAATTGATAAATTAAAAAGTAATAAAAAGTCACCAGAACCAGATGGCATTCACCCTACAGGAACTCAGATATGAAATTGCAGAACTACTAACCCTGGTATGTATCCTATCCCTTAAAAATCAGCCTCTGTCAGATTAATGATGGATAGCTAACGCAATGTCAATTTTTAAAAAAGGCCCTAGAGGTGATCTTGGAAATTACAGGCCATTAGGTCTAACTTCAGTACCAAACAGATTGGTGAGGCATGATTTCCCTTTACAAAAGCCATGCTGACTCTTCCCCAACATAATGTGTTCATCTATGTGTCTGATCATTCTTTTCTTTATTATAATTTCAGCCAATCTACTAGCATTCTTTGAGGGTTCAACGAATATGGACAAGGGCAATCCACTGGATATAGTGTACTATGATTTTCAGAATTTTTGACAAGGTCCCTCACTAAAAGCTCTTAAGCTAAATAGGCTGTCATGGGATAATAGGGAAGGTCTTCTCAGAATCTGTACTGGGACAAGTGCTGTTCAACATATTCATAAATGACCTGATAAAGGGGTAAACAGTGAGGTGACAAAGTTTGCGGACAATACTAAGGTAGTTAAGCCCAAAGCTGATGGTGAAGAGTCACAAAACCCCACCTTTGCTGGGACCTTCAAAGGGTGTGTCTTCACTAGGAAACAAGGTGTGTTCTTCACTCAAGTGAGCTAACATAGGTCAAGTCCTAGTGAAGACAAGGCAGTTGGTAGTTTTCACATGAGTTAATAGGTCAAGTTAAAGACTATGAGGGAACCAAAGGTTGACCTGACCCATTAACTCATGGAAAACTACAAACAGTCTTGTCTTCACTAGGACTTGACCTCGTGCTAGCTAAATTGAGTTAAGAACACAGTAGTTCTTTCTGATGAAGACCATGGGAAAGACCTGTCATGGTGGCTAATGATGCATCACAAAGGCACATTGAAATAAGTTTCTAGAGCACCTTGTGGCTGAGAGCTGCTCCCCTCTGACAATGGCAGGTTAAAGCCACGGCCAGGCTCCCCACCAGGATGGAGGCAAAAGGTAGCCTTCAGGTGACCATGGTGATCTCCTTGCAGTCACAGGGGACATAGCGACAATTCCAGCTGTCCAGACTGTATGTGTCACCACACTCATGTGGTCCCACACATTGTCTCCAATGGCTGAACTCCAAGACTTAATATGCTTCTGGTCATGGCTGTCTCAGCTGCTAGGAATCACCTGTAGCGGTAGCAGGTTGCACCAGACACACCCACATTATCTTGGATCATATAGCACTGCATTGGGAAAACCTGACACTGCCAGTACACCGACACAGCAAGGAAGGGTTAAAATATATCCACATACCCCATTAATAAAGAATGCAGAAAACAACACATTACTCGAGAGGTGAATCTGTAGCCAAAAACATGCAAACTAATCTCAACAAATTAATCACTTTGGAAGATTTATTTAGTGACTGATAAACAGATAAATCTCTGGGGCGCTGCCAGAGAGAGGCACAAAACAGCCTGGGATTTACCTTTGACTGTCATAGGTGAAAAGTGCTTACCAATGAATTATTCGAAATAAATTAAACAATGTAAATGTTGGACTATGCCCCTCTCCCTGTCTGTCGTTCATTTGGCCTTTGTTAGCTAATTCTTTCCTTTGTGACAGAATGAAGTCCCGGCACTGTTTGGATACTGTAAAGAGTCCTGAACGCTGGTAGCACTCTACAGAGTGGGCCAATGCAGGCGGCAAAAAGGCGTTTATGAAGCCAAAGGGGACAGAACTATAATGTTGCTTTGGTGCAGTGGATTGCAGGCACCCTCACTGCGGTTATAGTTCCACCATCATTCTCCTATAGAGACCTGAGAAACCAGTGTGAATATTTTGTGTCTGGTAGAACCATTCTTATTTTTACATGGCCAACGAGTCCAGTCTAATCAACTTAGCCGTGCAACACCTCTATCTGTTTTACTCATCTTCTCATTGTGCATTCCTCACCAGGGTTGCTCAGTGTCTGTGCCTGTCCCTTGAGAGGCTGGGTTTTGGATTATTGGTCAGAAAATGAAGAGCTTGCATATCCTGCAAAGATGGCTGCTGTTGGGGTAAATCTGGCCTCATTGGAAACACAGAGTGCTGGCGGTCCTGGGAGAGAGCGATTTCTTGTGATATTCCAGCCAATACTGCAGGCCTCAGAAGGTTTGGAAGCTTCAGATGGAACCGCTGAACATTTTGAGGTTTGCCCATCCCTGGTGATGAGAGCTGCGGGGAGCGGTCAGGAACTTAAGATGGGGTTTTTACAGGGTCACACCTCACGACAGTACAAAATGGACAACACCGTTTCCAAAAACAAAGCAACACACTTGATTGAAAATCTCTATTCCATTACTGAAGAGGGGCTGCTATTGAATGGCTTCCAGCTTCCCTTTAAGAAAACGGGCTCTATTTACTGCTGGTACTCTCGTCGGCTGTCCCTCAGTACGAGGAGGATGTCTGCCAGGGGGAAAGTCATTGCTGAGACTTAAAATAGCTGAGGAGTCCAATTCTCGCTCTACTGATTTTTTTACGTGTATGACAGGTGGCTGCTTGGAGACAGCACAGCTGCTGGCCGGGAGGCCAAACACTTTCCTTCTTCCTCTGCCGTTTCTCAGCTTCTTGAGCAAGGCGATTCTCATCAACATGGGCTGAGGTTTGCTGTATGATGTGACGCCATTGCAGTCTGTTCCCAGCCAGCTCTTCCCAATGCATGGGGTCAATGCCTCCCTTCTCAATTATATTCCTAAGATATACTTTCAGGGTGTCCCCGCAGCATTTCCTCTGTCCCCCGTGGGTCCTCTTATCATGACTAAATTGAGAAAAGAGGACTTGCTTCGGAAAACAAGTATCAGCCATCTGCGCACAAGGACCAGCCCAGCAAAGCTGATGTTTCATAATCTTCACCTCCACCCTGGTGATGTTAGCTGCAGACAGAACGTTGGCATCAGTGTGACAACCCTCCCATCTGAGATGGAGAATCTTCTGAAGGCAGCGCTGTTGGTACCACTCCAGATGCTTAAGATGGCTTCGATATGTCTCACACCCATAAACAAGAGTGGAGATGACTACTGCCTTGTGGACCAGGATCATAGTTTCCATTTGCAAATCTCTGTCAATAAAGACACGATGGAGCAATGTTCCAAAGGATGCGCTGGCACAACAGATCCTGTGCCAGTACTTTATGTGCAGCATCATTCACTCTATGCCACTTCACAAGCTAAAAGCCTTTACAAATATTATTTATAAGCTCAATATTTTAAATGGAAAAATAAATAATCTATGTAAACTCCCTTACTTTGTGTTTCATACACAGTGAACTGTAGCACAGATTTCTGGAATCCACTGAGCTCAAAATTCTTTTAGGGGAACCTCACAGACTAACAAATGTGTTTTAGTTTTTAGAGGGCATAAGTAAGGAGCTCTAACTATGATGAATTTGGGACTAACATGCAGGATACCAGATTAGTTATTTCCCAAGGTCTCATTGGTCATTTTTGCCTCAGTGGTAGAGAAACTCTTAGTCATTTCAGCTATAAGAACTATTGGCCAGATTGTCACAGTTGGTTGCCTTCAGTATAAACATCCTCACAACACGAACGTACTGACCCCGGAAGGCTGAAGAACACCCGATTGACATCTTCAGTTCTTGTTGTCTTTGTCAGCGGTCCTGTACTAAGGAGCAGGACATGACTGGAAATTAGGATATTCAACTCCAAATCCAGTAAGTGTATCCTTCAGCCCTGGTTCATTTTTGGCAGCTTTCTTGGTATGGATCTATTACTAGAATGGAAGACCAATGAATTCTGAAGCATGCGTACCAAGGAGTGCTGCTACATAGCTGGAGATCATGTGCGTCAAAAGCCAGAAGCTTCAGTAGCACATTAAGACCACAAGTGATGGACATAAACTGAATATCCAGCCGGACCACTTTAAGGACCTAGCCAGAGATCGATTCAGATGGCACTTGATCTGGAAGGATGCCACCTCCCTCTGGGATTTACCATGAAGATCTGTGATGCATTGCTCTGCAGACCTCTCACCTCTCTGCCATAGCTCCAACTGTACCAAAAACTGGCTTGTCCATACATGGAGCTCCTGAGAAAAGACTTGAGCATCATCCTTATCTAGACATGGTCTCTTCTGCAGCATAAACTAGGAATGAAGCACACTAACATAACCAAAAGGAAATGTCTGTCCAGACATGATCAAACCTGAGCTATATCAGTACAATACTTGGATGCAAAGCTGATAACCTTGCATAGCGGTCCAAGATAGCGTCTTCCAGTGAAGGTGAGCTTTGCATAGCTCTCACTGGCTCCGTTGGTTCCCTACCTCTTAGAACTGCTGCCTTTAAATCATGGTTCAGCTGCTGTAATGTGACAGAACATGATAAGCCTGGCAGCTGGATGGGAGACTCCTGTAATGTGTTGTTTGCTCTGGGATAGAGACAACAGCTGGGGAACCTCACAATTTGGTAGTTCTGGGCCAAGGCATGAGTGAAGGAAGATAAATCCTTCAGAGTTTTCCTCCGTTTTGAACTGATATTTGGTTTAATACTTCCCGAAAGGTCAGCGATCTCAGTGGGGTGTTTTTTGGTTTAATTAAAGGAAGTGTCAGTCAAGTGACCTAGCTAGTCCTTTCAGTAGCTAGTAATTGAGCTTTGGTACATTAGTTTGAACTTCGGAGGATCAGCAGATCACATACAGTCCTACATGGTACATTAGCCCAAGCCGATAAAGACTTGAATAAACAGAGAGGGGGTTTAACGGAATAAAATATAATTCACTGGGTTCTCTTGTGCTTTCTCCGGGTTCACGGTTTCTCTGAGAGAACCAGTTTCCATTTGCTTCATTAGAGCTGTTGAGGGACTTCTTTCCCACGAGGAGCATAGTGAACACGTTGAAATAGAATGCATCCCACCCCTACATTACAACTTGAGTCTTCCTCCAAAGACAGGTGAAGCCCCATGGTAGTATCTATGGAATTGAATTGGCATGTGTACTGGTTCAAGCTATAGCTAATTCAGGTGGGTTAGGCTGGTTTCACAGTGAACCTGAACCAGATATTAATGGATAATTTATCATAAAATGGCACTACCTATTTGTGTTACCAGTGTCGGGTGATAGGTAGCAGCAGTAACACCACTTTGTGCTCCACTTTTTGAGTGTTCTCTCAGCAATGCATGTCCAGACAGTTGGCATCTGCATTGCCCTAGGCATGGAAAAATGGGCACTTTATAGAAGTGGGGGGACTGGCTAATTGACGGGGTTGGACATGGGCTGTTGAGGCTTTCACACCTTTGTCACTGGCTGGAGTTCAGTTGTGACAAAAAGTCTTTTCCAGCGGGCGGCACTTTGGTGACAAAAACCAGTGTTCACAGTCCTACCTCTGATGAGCAGGTCTCTCTGCATTTGAAAAAATCAAAACAACAACCTATGCTGTCCTAGTGAGCGCACAGTGGAATGCTTGGTAGCGGTGACAGCTGAGAGGCCAAGGGTAGAATGGGGATGGATCCTGAACTAACTGCTTACTTCTTCTGGGGTGGCTCCTACCTAGATGGTTGCCTAATATTTGTTGCTTTTTCAAAGGTTAATCCTCTTAGTTACCCTCTGACTTCTGGCCTCCCTTAGCCAGGTCTCGAATGGATGGCCTTATAACTGAGGGAGGCAAACATGCTATCTGTTGATTTGTCAAATAGAATATCCCTTTGCTTAAATGTTAGCTAGAATCGTGTTATTGCTCTGGGAGACAATAATCCAGAAGGGAATTAATTTTACGAAGAGGTCTCCTGTCTTGTCAGAGGGACATTGGTTGGATGAATCACCTGCTAATATCACCCCAATTAGTTTATTTCTTTATTTGTTCATTCATCTCTTTGATTCTTTTATCTATTCCAAGAACCAGAGTTGGATGTTCTCAGCTGAGGTATGGAAATCCCTTGTGTGCAGTGAATGAAGGGGCTGTTCTGACTAAGTGGTGCGATATTTGCAAGTCTGGGCCATTGAAAAGAGCAGGTATCAGGAGACAAAGGCTAGTTACAGCTGGGTACCTGCTTCTCTTCCGGTTGCTTGCAGTGGCAGTTTTAGAAGCAAGTATGCTGAACATGATGCACAGCAAAGAGGAGCTTACCCAGCCACAGCCCACACTAAAAGGCCTTCAACCTGTTAGCGTGTAGATCTAAAATTTGGGGAACCGTTGTTGTATAGCACAGATCTTTGTTTTCTGTCCAGGAATCCAAGATAATGTCAAGGAAACATGAACCAACTGCTTTTCTCCTGAAACACCATCACACATTATACCTTCGACTCGTAAACTGAGCACATGGAACTTAGTAGAATAAAAATCCATCTGTTCATGTAAGACTGACTGAAAATAAAAATGACCAAAAGTCACTTCAGTATCTGAATACTTCCAAGGAGAGTGGTGGCGACCTAATAGGGGCAGGGAATGGCTTTCCCAGCAGGCTGTTCATTTTTCTTAGGTAGAAAATGAATAATTGAGGAACTTTTATCATTTAGCATTTTCTACCCTATAGCTCAAGCAAAATCCTTGACTTCATTTGATTTGACACTTTACTAGAAGCTTAACTGAGGCCTTGTCTTCACTACAGAGTTTTGTTGACGCAAGTTACTTTATCTCTTTAGGTTATTTCTTATGCAAAACTTCTGGGTGTGGCTACTTTTGATCACAACAGCTTGCTCAGAACCTTTTTCATATGAAACCAGTCTGTTCATGGATTATTTGCACAGATTTAGTCAAGCCAGGCATGTGACGTGGCTCTTTGGAACAATGGAAAAGCAGTAAGGTCATGTTAGTGGTAAAATGATATTTCTTTAGGCTGGCTCCACTAACACCAGCTTAATTTATTTACTTTAACTGGGACCCATGCAGTTGACACTGACACGATAGGATAAATCTTGAGTGCTTTGTTCTGTCTGTGGTCACCAAAGGTTGATACGTTAGTTTCATTTAGAAATGGTTGTAGTAACCTAGGCCTCATGGAGCTGTATTAGAATATCTCTGAATTCTGCGTGTTATGAGTAAAGCTTGAAGGTAGACAGACATGTTCTGCCCCTTCCTCTCCCAAACAAAAATTTTCCACAGGAAAACTCTATTAGGAGATGCTGCCTACCTATGCACAAATTATTAGATATTCCAGCAATTATTTACCTGATCTTTTTTGTCTGTTTCAGCTATGACAAGCAGGTTCCATTATGCACTTATAACCTCTGTTGTAGCAAAGATTCCACCTATGGGCATAAGAAAAGTCTGGTTTTACTCAGTGTTTAGTCTTCTCAGGTTTTCTTCTTCCCAAAATATTTTTATTTTGGCACTAGACAAATCACCTCTTCCTACTGTTTGTAAACTACAGTGGGATATATGCTGTGACATTGCCTCGGCTGACCTCCTTGTGAAGAAAACTCTTATCAATCTACCTGTTAGAAATGGCACACTGTATGAATTAGATAGATTAAACCTGGTTTGCCCTGGAACATGATTAATTGAAACCCCTGACAGGATTCTAAACCCTAAACATAAAAGATTACTCCTTGCTCACCTCAGCAAGTTATTAGGGATAAATTCACTTTGTATGGAGAGTTTTCAGTTATAAAAATTATACTGCTAAATGTTGCAACAGAAAGTGCTCTGGTAAACTCAAAGCTTCACAACAGCCCAAGGGACTCAACTGTTCTTACCTTTGCAACAAATGCCCATCACAGGGCTTATCAGATAGTATCCAACTTTTATTTTAAATCCAAGCTGTCATGGTCAATTAAGCAATCACAGCACTTGATTTATCATGTTAGTGGTTAGTTGGTTAAGGATCTAGGGTTTTGTGGGAGGGTTTTTCCTTTTTTTTCTTTTTTTAAGAGATTGTGTGATGCGTGTGCCCTAGCAACCCTTTTCCCAGCTCAGAAAAAGCTTAGCACAACTTTCCCAGACTCAGCCAGAAGGATGCTTTCCTGCAGCTTGAATGATAAAGTAGCTGTGTCTGTAGCTGAGAGAGATGCTGGTTTGGGTCTCGGTTGGTGTGTTAGTCCTTCTGTTTTTCTAAGCAGTTATGCCACAGCAAATCCAGCGTGGTCGATGGAGAACTTCACTAGCCAGTTCACTCAAGTACACGTATCAATCACGGCCTAGCAAATGCAGCAAGGACAAGTTAGCCGTTAGTAACCTAGAGTTAATACTGGTGCAGCTCTATTCCCAAAACGAATGTCATTATTCATTCTCCCAATACTATTGCACACACAGAAGTGGGGAGTGTTTGCCAGTGTCATCCCGCAAGAAGCCGCTAGCCACGCACAGCCATAAGAATGATTTTTGATGCATTTCCTAATTTAAAAGGATGATTCCAAGACTTAAAAAATATGAAACCAAAAATATTTGCAAATCATTCTTTTAATTCAGTTTTTGATTTTAAATCATCGCTTGGAAGAGAGGATCTGCACGTCAATGTGGCACCGTGGAAAAGGCAGAAGTATGATTTGTAATTTGGATGCTGCATCGCTGGAGGGATATTGAAGAATAGAACAGCCCCTTCCTCTGCCCCAAGTGGTTGATAAAGATGATAAAGGCTAAGAAGTTACAGCTTTCTGGAAAAGTTAGAAAAATTAAGCTGCTTTAATTAGAACAGAGGAGATGCAGAGAGGCCTGAAATGCTCCGGGAAATTAGGTGTCACTCAAACTACCTCACAGAGCAACAGGCTCAAAAGCAATGAAGGAAGTGTACACTGTAGCTAAGAAAGCACTGGGCATGAAGGGAGTTTAAGACAAATATCTCTGCACAAACAGTATGGGATGTGTGGAGCAAACTCCCAAGGGCAAAGACCAAAAGTGATTGATTGCTGGCGTCTCTCTGTTGGCTACACAAGGATTGCAAGACAGCCCCCAGAAAGAGGGGGATCACGGGACTAGAAGCAGTAAGAAAATGTAATCCACCATTGTCACGCTGTCTGGAGTGGCTCACAACTGAGTGTGCCAACCTCAGGGCCGACTGTCAAGAAGCAGGGCAGGGACCCCAAACTGGCTGTATGTTCTGTCATTAGATTTCACCAACCCCGTAACAAGTGGTGAACTCTGAAAGCACTGTAACAGTTTTACCATGAAGTCACAGACAGTCCCCTTGGACATTCCAGTCTATCTTGCCACCCAGGCAAGCTGGACTGAGTGATGGATGGTTGCTATACACCAAAGATCACAAATATTCAGGTTACTCTCAGTCCCTAAAGGACCAGTCATTTATCCCAGGTCAACTTATACCTTCGATCTCACACCACAGACAATGCTTGTAGCCAGTCCTATCGTAAACTATCTAAGGATTTATTAGCTAAGAAAAGAAATGAGAGGTATTATAAGGTCATAGCAGGCAAGCATATATACAGAAATGAGTTACAGTCTATGGTTTTAAAAGATGAAAGAGTTTTAGCAATCTGTCAGCTCTGAATGTCTTTTAGGGCTAACCCAGGCTGAAATTGGGAATCTCTGCTTCTGTTTCATAACACCTGCCCTCTGAGAGTCCAAACAGCAAAAGAGATGACAAATTTTCTTGTCAGTTGTTTTTATTTCCATCTTCCAGAACTGATGGGACGATCCCTTTTGCACGGAGCCTGTGCAAGCGGGAATGGGGGCAATTAACAGTCTTTGTATTATGATGTCCCACAATGGCCCTTTTAGTTTTGACAGGCCGCCTTGATGGGACGATTGTCCCTCCTGTCTGGGTTCACAGTTTCAGAACAAAAATTTTTTAGTTACAAAGCAAAAACTTAAATATTACTTTATAGCTGGTGATAAAGAAATTACACGTGAGATTAATGCCGGCAACAATTTACAAGCATTTCGTAAAGTCTAAACACTCACCATGTTGTTCTAAGTCCAATACCCATCTTAGCCATACTAACAGACCGGTGAAACAGACTGGTTTCCAGCAATGAATTTGTCAGGGCTCAGCTAAGGCCTAAAGTTTTTGCAAGAGCTGGCACCTGGTCTGCCAGCGTCACGACCATCACCTCCACTAGCCCTGTAGCTAAAAGTTGGATGTACGAGATGGCGTCTCATGGCCTCCTTCCTTCCCAAACGTTAGTAACATCTACTGGGGAATCCATAATTGTATTCTGGCTAATATCTGGGGTTGAATCCTGAGATCCTTATTCAGAATTCCCATTGAAGTTGATGAGAGTTTTGCCTGAATAAGGACTGATTTAAAAACTCAGGACCTCAGGATTTGGCCCATAGCCTTCCTTCACCTAATTATGATCGAGCAATAAAGATGTACTAATCGAGAGGAATGAAAGGTCTGGCAAGATGGTCATGGTCTCTGTGACCAAAAGAGGATGAGAGAAAAAGTGAAGCCAAGGGACTCTTGGTTATAGATTCAAATGAGTGACACCCACTAGTGACAGCAAGACTAATACCAATGTACTGTGGCGTGGCTGCATTTTCACACTGCTGTTTTGCTTTTCCCTCATCCCAAAGGTCTCATAAAAGTCCCTGGTAAAATACAGCTACCTGTAAAACGCTGGTCAGTGGAGGCTGTTCTGTGTGTCCAGTATTAAGGTAATGAGCACCCAGTATTAAGATAGCCTTTGGCTTTTCACAGAGGGGAAATTTTCACAGAATTTCACAGAGCATATGTTTTTTGCTCCTTTCCAGTTCAGATTCCTTCAGAATCCATCTGCACAGTGACCTGGCTTGGAAACATGGAAATAAGTCTGCACCTTTCCCTGGTTTTTTGATATAGCTAGGAATGATAGCTTTCATTCTCAAATTCCCTTAGTTTTGTTGTGAGTTACTTGAGAGATCGATACAATTAGTTAGCAAAATACCTCTTAGATTTTTGCCCTCTCTTATTTATGCTCTAGGCATTATGCTCCAGGCAGTCACTAAAATAAGATCTAAAGCATTAAAAGTCCAGAGGCCCTGCCTGAGCAGTCTATTTTATGTTATAGAGGAAAGGTTGATGTATCAACACTTTATACTGATGCCTGCTCTGCAGGGATGATATGCTGATAATACTTGTGCTAGACCCCAAACCTCTTCCTTATCTAGAAAGAAAGCATGAGGATTAGAGCCCAATTTAAACTGAAAGAGTGATTTCCCAGAATACATAACAGATTGTACCTGGAGACTTTACAGGGCTTGATTTTCGAAAATTTCAAAAGCCCAGACTCATGGATAAAAAAATCTCTGTGTGCGCCTAATTTGTATGCACAGTTTTGGTGGCTTGCATGTGTGTGCATTGTGTATGTAGTCTTGGGCTTAGGCTACTTGTGCATACAAATTAAAATGGTAAAAAATGTAACCATTTCGTAGGACAAACTAACCTTCCTGCTTTTCAATGGCACATTGTCACTCTCCCTGATGCTACTATTTTAAACACAGACTCCTCCTTTTTACTTGTTTGCCTTGGCTGGCTTTACCGTCATGTGATTCAGGGTATACTCTTCCCATGCAGTCCAATTTGCATCACAGCTATTTTTTTTTATATCAGTCTGTTTCCAGCTATGCCCACTCACTACACTAGACTGTAAGACATCAGCAATGAGATCCTCACAAAGATTGCTTTTCTGGACATTAACTAGAAATAAAATGTTGCCAGTAAAATCTTTTGCTTCTCTGTCCTCACGCAATGGTGGGCCAGAATCTGCCACATGCTCATGGTGAGTAGTGCTTTCTGAGTACTCCGACTTGCAACTCTCGAAGTACTGCTCAACATTCCCATCGACAGCAAAATCTGAATTCCAGCATGTAACAGCCTTGTTACATTTCACTGTGGTAATAAATGGTTGTTACACTTGTTCTTTTCAATCAGCAGCAGCCACCTTCATTTGGAAGCGTGGTAGCAGAGAGCCTTAACTGCGAGGAAGTGTTTGAAAAATAATAAACGTCCTGGTTATATAATCAAACCTGCGACTCATCGATAGCCAGAGCATTGCAGTCTCATGTCTCCAGTGTGTGGGGCACTTCCAGTGCTGCTGTGCATACTAGATATTTGACCTTGGAAGGGTCATCTTGTGAATTGGACATCCACCAGAAGCATTGGAGGAATTAATTGTACAGGAAATAGACAGAGATAGTGTATGAGAGACATTATCCAATAAAAATAAATCCCATATGAATGTGAATAATTGGACACCTTGCCTTTTAATGGAGAACAGCTGCAATTAGATATAATACCAGCTAAATATTTACTGTACCCTAGCGTTTGTGTTGGATGCGGCAGTTAAAATCCTTCCCCTCATACAGTATCTTTCTCGAGCAAATTTCTTTGAGGCTGAGGTTTTTCCATGTTTAGACTAGCTAAAAGGTGATTCTCCTCTCTCAACAGCACAATCAAAGTTGGTTCAATTGTTTTGGGGAAATAATATTTTATTATTTCTATAACAGCGTAATTGAACGCAGCAGTCCATTAAGTGCTTAGAAAGACAAAGTCCGTGCATTGAAGACAAATATGAAGGGTAGGACAGAAACATTTAAAGATACAAGAAAACAAGGAGATTGGTTAGGATTTAGCCTTTGATTTCTAATTGTATTCCTTTTATAATATTTAAGACATAATCGTTTAGTGATTTACTCTGTTCTGTAATTAGATGGAGCAATTAGAATATCTTTTACACTACAATGCAGTTTTCCTTTAAGAAATTCAAAGATCAAATGTACGTCAGACTGGCTGCTGCTAGAGACATTTAAGTAATTACACCTTTAATGCTATTATTAATAATCCTATCACTGCTGCAGCCGAGCCCTCCTGAAGGCCTGGCATGGGCATTCAGCTGCATTGCTGTTAAGTTGATTTCCTTATCAGATATAATTTGGGGAGGGCTTCACTGTGCATGCTGAATCTGAATAAATGTCAACCCCGCTAATAGTTCCTATTGTACCACACAAGTAGACACAGTAGCATGAGACTAATCCTTTTGGGTCTGATCCAAAGCTCTCTGAAGTCAAGTGCAAGACTCCCATTGACTTTAATGGGCTTTAAAGACAGAAAAAGCTAGGAGAGTGCACTGTTGTTACTGGGCCATATCCTGAGGTCACTGTATCACATTCTAGATCCTGGAGTGCTGCACTGATGTAGGCACCATCATTTAGCTGAAGCACTAAAGACCTTCCATCTCTTATGGGTGCGCAAGTAGGATTTGAAGAGTAAGAGAGAGCATTCTGGCTCTCTCTAACACGTTCTTATATCTAAGGCTACGTAATGGCTGGTGCATTTATCTACACAGTGAACTTCCAGGATCTAAATCATGACTCTACAAAGCTTTGTTTTAG
Source organism: Emydura macquarii macquarii (assembly GCF_026122565.2). Classification (NCBI taxonomy): domain Eukaryota; kingdom Metazoa; phylum Chordata; order Testudines; family Chelidae; genus Emydura; species Emydura macquarii. The sequence continues at coordinate 1,880,375 of NW_027132905.1, read as the reverse complement.
CTATCTCTGACTTGAGCATGAAACCAAAATCCATGGGACTCTAATACCTGTCTTACTAATCAACTCACTTCTAGCTGTTGTTTGTCAACTTCTAGCTGGAGGAAGTTTTCCGTAGTGCTCTAGATCTCTTTCTCATATCAAGTGGCTGACGTCTTTGAGTAAATAATGTATCAATGCGGTATGAGCATTCTCTGATGGTTGCTTTATGTCCTTAAAATAGTCCTCTTCCATCACAGCTTTCCTGCCACTCAACACATGGAAACCATCTCATTAACCACTTCAGAAATTCTACGCCTATTTGGCCTGAAGCATATCGTCAATGGAGCAAGGGAGTGAGAGTCAAGATTCCTCTCTTCTATTCCTAGCTCTGCCATTGGCTTGTCACTTAGGTCTACATTTCAGACGTGGTTGTCTAAATTTAGACTCTTTATATTCATAATTAGGCATCTTAGTCTTAGTGGCCTGATTGTCAGAAGCCATTCCATAGTTGTCCACTTAGGGGTTTCTTATACCTTCCTTGGACAATCTGGAGTTGGCCACTGTCAGAGACAAGGTACTAGCTTAAACGGCCCATTGTGACAATACCTATGTTCCTATATTGTGACATGAGGCATTGTAGTGAAGGTTCATTTTGCCTTTTTAAGTGGCAGCAGACTTGGTGGGGAGTTCTGTCAAGCTGTGAGTTCCTCATCCCCTTCCTCCTGGAGTCCCATACCAGAAAGTCTGGATCAGCTTCTAACTGGAATAATGCCAAGTAGGATCCCATAACAGTTTTGTCCTGTAGCAGGTGGATGCCAAGGCATCAGAAACGATACAGCCTAATATAATTAAAGGCAAAGTTGTTGTTTGTAACTCATCAACAATTAGCGCAGGTGCATTCACATAAAGGATGAGGTATCTAATTCTAAATGACTTTATTGAACCTATTCAAGTCATTGACAGTGAAATATGCGACCCTGAAAATCAGTGCTTGGCTACTAACAGGTTCCAACTCTCTGGCAATCTGAATACTGTGAAATTATTGATAACGTAAATGGGCACATCTCTAGAGTATGTTCTACAATGGCAAACACTGGGGACAATGGCCTCTAAAACCTAAGGCGAATTCTTGAAGCTTTGTGTTGTTATCATTTATAACAGGCAGAGTGCACAAGGCCCAGACTGGCCTCTAATGTAAATACTGTCCATAGTGTTTATCTATTTAGGGTATCCTTTTAGACCCTCAAATGATCACTTCTGCAGCTGCCACTACTTACCCATGTCATCACTTGCTCTCCCCACATGGTTCCTTTGTCATCTCCTCCTCTACATAAAAATGTCATAAAAGGAGCTGATTTTCCTTGTTTCCTGGGACTCCCCTACACTTCTAAGGGGCATTCCATTTCTATAGAAATTTTCCCATGTATGAATCCACTACTCAGAAGCCTCTGTTCAAGATGACCCCAGATTATCATAACATTGGGGTAAAGCTGTAGGTCAGATATGAGACCTTAACTGCTAATCTAGGAAGAAATAGCTTTGTAGTAGAAGATATTATTTGGCCAGATTTTCAAAAGTTCTCCATACCCAGCAGCCCTCATAGAAGCGTAGGACTGAAAGGGACCTCAAGAGGGCTTCTAGTCCAGTCCCCTACACTCAAGGCAAGACCAAGTATTATCTAGACCATCCCTGACAGGTATCTGTCCAACTTGCTCTTAAAAATTTCCAATGATGGAGATTCCACAACCTCCCTAGGCAATTTATTCCAGTGATTAACCACCCTGACAGTTAGGAAGATTTTCCTAATGTCCAACCTAAACCACCGTTGCTGCAGTTTAAGCCTATTGCCTCTTGTCCTATCCTCAGAGGTTAACGAGAACAATTTTTCTCCCTCCTCCTTGTAACAACCTTTTATGTACTTGAAAACTGTTATCATGTCCCCCCTCAGTCTTCTCTTCTCCAGACTAAACAAACCCAATTTTTTTCCATCTTCCCTCAGAGGTCATTTTTTCTAGACTATTTTTGTTGTCATGGTGACATTTACTTTGGAGCCTCCTTGGGAACTGAACTCTTGAAAATCTGCACGTAGCTGTGGATGTTGTTTGTTTTGAAAATCCACAGGGCTCATCCTTCAGCCCATGACGATCTCGTTGCAATTCCCAGCTGATCTTTCATGCAGACGTTCAGAACCTCCAGCTCCTAGGGTCTCTTTGTAGATCACCTCTGTAGTGTGATAGCATTTATCCACCATAGGGATAATGCAGTTTGCTTGGGGTCTAGACCTTGGCCATATTCCTGTCTCCTTTGTGAGCATGTCTCTGTCTCACCTGTCTGGTGCTGCTGATGAAGTGTGGTCTCCTTAGCCTAATGATTGCTTTGTTTTCAAGCAGCTTCTCAGTGAGGTTGCCACAGGGGACCCTCTCCTTCACTTTATTAGCATTTTCCTCTACAGTGGAGACAGCAGCGTTGCTCCTCTTTTTGTTCTAAAGTGGAAATCCCAGACCAACAATGCTGATTTTCTTCTCAGCTGCTTGGCTGTAGAAGATTTGTCTCTGCATCTCCCTTCTGCCCCTTTTCCTCTAACACCACTCTCTGGTTGCAGAGAATTTGGATTAAGTTGGGGGGGGGCACTTCTTTTTTCTGTGTGTACCTTTTGATTCTGCTATCTTTGCACTGTGCCTTCAACTGAAAGGAGTTCCTAACCACTGCGCTACAGGACTGAGAGGAGATTCAAAATTTAGCCTAACTTCCCTTTGATCTCCTCCTCCCCTGATTCCATTTTTATCCATTGTCTTTTCTTGTGGTTTGTCTCCTTTCCTCCTCCCCATTGAAGCTTCCATGTGGTAAATAAATGGATGCCCAGGCCCTGATTCTGATCTTTCTTACACCAGTGTAATCTGGAGTATTCCCACTGAACCCAGTGCAATTATACCTGTGAAAAAACAGTTTGATATCGGAATCAGGGCCCCCGAATCTGGCTTCCTCTTCTATTCCCTCTAATATAAATGTACTAGTTGCTTTGATTGCAGCTGCTGTGTTTTCAATGTACTAATTCAGCTTCTCTTCCTTGTCATGTGGTTTAGCAGAAGGGTGCTTATGGGCTATGGCCTGGGGTAGCCACAGAGAAAAGACAACCTCCACGGGTCGAAAGAAAGACCAAAGAGACACACAGATGCTTGTGTTTCATTTTGGTTGGTTTGTGAATTTTGTCATGGCTGAACTGGTTGACTCTGTAGTCACTTCCACACTGTGTCCAATCCATTTTCCCGTACACTCAAATTCTCTGTCTTCTTCATTTGGTGTCAGAATCCAAGGCAGTCTTCAGGGGTTGAGAACAAGAAGCTATTGGTCTGATTTTAGGTGGAGCAAGCTGGAAGTTGGGGATGATATTTTTACTCTTGAGTCAGCAATAATACTTTACACATGCAAACTATGCTGGGTTGTTCTCACAACATCCGTCTCAGCAGATAGATAAGTTCTAGTATCCTCATTTTACAGATGAGGGGAAAGGACTTCTCCAAAGCCATCTAGTGAGTCAGTAGGATTAGAACTCAAGAGTTTTGGACCCCCCTACACTTTGCTTATTCATCTAGCCAGGGTTTTCAACCTGTGGTCCACGGACCCCTGGGTTCCGCAGAGGATGTCTAAGATTTCCAAAGGGATCCACACCTCCTTTTGAAATTTTTTAGGAGTCTGCAAATGAAAAAAAGTTGAAAACCATGGGCTAGACAGAGCTGCCTTCAGCACTGCTACCTAGTGAGGAATGTTTGCTTTCCAAAATCACCCATAAATGCATGCACTGTCCCTGCCACCAAGCAAAAGAGGAACGATAGAATAGAATGAGCTAGCATGTCAACCACAGGGAGACTGGCAAAGTTAGTAGGACAGAGTTCTACAACACCAGGGAATGTAACCCAAAATACTTGCAATTCTTTACATGGGTCTCTTCTTCAGGATAAATGCTTTCCTGGTCTTTTCACATTAAAAGGAAAATAAATGGCAGTTCCCAAAGTCTCCTTCTCAAACTAGATGGTGTGGATGGCCCTGCATTCTTGGGCAACCCTACAATATAACCAGTGGGGTGTTTGGAAAGGTGGAAAATCAGTTTCAGTAAGGAAATAGATTTCAATTTTAAGATTGCAAGAGATTATTATAAATAACCTTGAGAGAGAATTTATGTATTTTGTTAAACTCCTTTGAGTATGTGCTTTTAATACCCCAAATCCCTCTGGCTTTCCTAGAATTTCTTGCGCTTCAGTTCTGGAATGTGAAGTTCAAATTGTCATGAAATTTCTGTGACTGGTACAAGAAACTGCCCCTTTTCCTACCTTTTGGTAAGCAGCAGAAGTTCACGTCCCATGTCCAATACTGATTTACGCCAAAAGCCTAGAAACTTCTAGTGGTTTGAAAACTTCCCTTTCCCACGTGGCCCAAGGAGCTATCTGTGGCTTCACAGCTGGTTTTTAATCCTTTCCTGAGCGTCACAGTCGATGCATATTTTCTTATTATAATATAATCCCTGCCACCCTCTGCACCACAACTCAACTCCCTTCCGTCCCCCAAGAGACAGGCATTTGGTACTAACCCACTGCGTTGAATTCTCCGGTCCTGTGGCATTTTCACCCGTTGCTTTCTCGTTCCCAGACGCATGTCTCTGATTGACAGAATTACTAATCCATTATAATCATATTTTTATAATTAGTCCCGCCGAGCCTCAGACGCTTGCGCTCGTCCATAGGTAAACTGCAGCCTGCCACAATATGTTTTTGCTTACTGACAGCTCAATGTGAAGGAAGTGTCTGTCTAGCACCTGCAGCAGCTCTGAGTTGCCTTTCTTTTTTCTTTCACTCTTTCTTTTTGTTGTTCATGGCCACTGCAAACTCTTTGTTGATTAAAGTTGCCGTTATCAATTCTCGAGCCTCAAGAATACCAGGAAATGCCTATTTTTATACCACTGCCATCGGGGGGAGGGAGGGATCCGAAACATCAAAGACACATTTGAAGGAAGGAACACAAGGAAGAGTATCAATTATTCACCAGGTAATGCTTGAGCACACAGAAGTGCCAACGCCTGCTTCTGTCTGATGGAGGATAGCTTGCCAGAGCTTTTGGATTTGACTTTCTACATATTGCAGATCAGCTCCTTTCAGTGGTGCCCTATCTACCGGGAGCTCCTGCGTCACCTTCATCAACCTCTCTCTGGCTTGGATGATGTTGCGGCTGGATGGGAGTCCTGTGATGTCACAGTGACATGAACCGTGACATGGGAATCCAAGGGAGCTCATTAAAAACAGTGCTGCACTCCTCGCTTCAGGCTGCTTGCTGCCTTCTCTGGCCTTGAGAGCCATGAAGGCTGGGCTCTGTCGCCAGCGTCTCCAGGAAGAGGTCTGGCTGAGTCAGACAAAATTCCTCCCAGGTGCTCCCAGCCAGTGAACATTAACTCACCTGCTGTACCTACCGTAGTGCCCCTTCCATGCTCAGTGCAAAAAGGGGCAGGCCTGTGTGTCAGGAACCACGGCCAGCAGCAGAGGTGATCTCCAGGCTGCCTGATCAGCACAGCTGGCCTGCCGGAGGCCGCCTGATCGGCCACCTGGCCTGACTGGCTGCACGGGTCAGCAGGCCGGCTCTTAAGCCAGCAACAGCAGCAGCAGCTCCTTGGCTTCTCAACACCCAGGTCCACCACCGTGCCTTACCTTGCTCCTGCCTTGCACTCAGCTTTGACTCTGTTCTGCCCTTGCCTTGCACCCCTCCTCGCCCCACGTTCCTGACCTCCAGCTTGACCCGTGGCTCCGGCTTCTGACTGTTGACTTCAGCTCTGACCCTAGTCCTTGGCGCCCGATGCCCGCTCCGACCACTAGGCTAGACGGCCCTGGTCCTGGTCGGCTGACACTCTGACCTTGCTTCTCTGTGAACCCTTTCAGGGACCTAGCGTGAGGAAGGAGAAGGAGCAACGTTCCCATCAGGATCCTGGACAGTCCCTGGACAAGAGGCACAAGAGCTGGAGTCAGTCCCTTGTATGCCCTAGAATCTCGGTTTTTCCTCCATTCGCTGGAGTCAGTGAGAGATGTGGCTGAATAAGTAAGGGCCTCGGCACTAGGCCCAACATGTTTTGCTTAATTTTCTCCAGTGGCCTCTCTCCACTCAAATGCCACTAATCACTTTAATCCTAAAGTCAGGGGCTTCTGATAGGTAAGTCTGAGGTGGCAAAGCTAAGCAAAGCCTGTCAGTGGACAGAACGCTTCGCACGACCGGCGTGGTTTGCACTCGGGATGGAAGCGGCTAAACGTTTAAATGGTAAGCAGCAGAGGGGGAGGCGCCAAGCCCAGCACAGCTCCCCACCGAGGCAGAGCTGCCCAGCTGCAGCTCAGTAAGTGCACATCTGGCGGGGAGCCGCGCTGGGCTCGGCGCCTCCCCGCGAGTAAAAGCCACAGCTGGGCAGCTCTCGCTTGGCGGGGAGGCGCCGAGCCCAGTGCCCTCCCCCCCCCGCGTGTGCGGAGCTAAACCATTTAACCGTTTAAATGTTCTATTTTTAGACATTTAAAGGCATTGTTCATTAAATGAATTTTTACATCCCTAGTTTGCACCAGGCTCTTACGGAAGGCAGAGGATTATTGTAAATTACCTCCTGTGTCTGTCTGCCTGTGTATATTACCACTCATCTCCATAGCCTCTGATTATTAATATGCGCAGAACTGGCCTAATCCCTACCCAGTCATAGATTGGGGCAGACGGGTGTGACTCCTAGATGATTCTGGGGATTAAAGCTGTGAAGAGAGGAGGAAAGAATTGGGGTTTCTGGGACTGGACTTGGCATCTTGAGAGATCGCCTTTCCCGCACAACCAGGAGCTGGCTGTGGAGAGACAGCAGGATCTCTGGGCCTCTCCTAGGAGGCTGGTAACAAGAGTTTCCTGAGGTACCCAGGGGAGAGGCAGAGTTTAATGCAGTCCTGCAAGGAGGGGAGGTGGGCACAGTTTGGGAACAGGCCAGACAAGTTCTCTGTTGTTTCGGTCCCCAGGGCTGGAGCTCACAGAAGAAGGAGGATGTAAGTTTCCCTGTGTCTCTTAGGGATCCCTGAGAGCTGTTACTGTGAGAACCTGGAAGAAGGCAATGGCCTGACAGACCGCTGAGAGAGGGAAATGGCCCTGAGAGCTTAGTGAAGAATGGCAACTGGGTCTGTTGTTACCCTGACAGTTTTGGTTTTGGCCAGAAGGTTAAAACTACCCAGGGAGCAAGGGAAACCGAGGCAACTGATGCACTTGATAATGGAAAGGTAAGCTACAGGCACCATAATAAGCGAGCTGAGTATCAGAGATGCTGAGGACCTCCGTGGGAGCTGCAGGGACTCAGCGCCTGTGAAAATCAGCCGTCTTATTCAGGTACCTTCTACTGTGAGGCATCTGTGTGTCAGTTTTGCTCACACAGTGAATCGGTGGCACAGGAGGGAATGTTATCCAGGAAGCCTGACGGTTGATACTGTGTCCAGCGAGCAGACACATTGCCTCTTGGTTGCAGACACACAGAGTTTTCTGCAGCACCTTTAAAGTGAACACATGCTGCAACGGGGTGAAAAGCAGAGTAATAAGTGCAATCTTCTGTTGAACTGAGGAAATCGAAGCCGTGAGTGCATGAGGGGAATCCTTGTTGACTCTTAAACTCAGCTCCAGTAAGACGCAGGGGACTTCAAGTGAGACAAATCCCTTCGTAAAAGACACGTCTTCCGCAGAATCTTCCCATGCTAATCCCCCAACCAGAGAACTGTGTTTTGTTTTTGTTGTTTATTTAAATCACACTGCTTTGAAATTGGCCTTTTGTCTAGTCATCCAGTGTCCTCTGTATCTAATGGGGAATAGAAGCTTCTTTGAGCAGTGGCCAAGGCTGCCTCTGTGTCTTGTAAAGTGGCTAACACTGCCAGCATTTACTAAAAACAAGCCATAATACCACCTCCCGCTGCGCATCACGGCTGGGGAGAGGGATTGCGTCCCTAGGGCCGGGTCCATCCCATGTGCTTATGGCTCCGGCGCTGTCCTCATGTGCTATTTCTGGACTCTTGGTATGTTGGCTATTGCATTCCTCACCCGCCTCCCTGTGGAGAGATCAGATGCAGGTTATTATCCTGCCTCCTCCTTGTAGTGCACAGCTCACCTCCTACCTTCCCCGGCCCTCTGTCTTCTTCCTACCTTCCAACTTCCCTGCCCCTCCAGGGAATCCCTCAGTCGTAATCCTGCCCCAGCTCCTCAGTTCCCTCCTCCCTGCCACCCCCACACCTTACACCGCTTGGGCTGGGGCTCCTTGCTCAGCAGCTTTGGGCTGCCCGGCCGGTGGCTCCCTGTTGGCTGGGGAGCCAGAGAACAGATCTGAACGCCAGAGCCATCACACCCACGCCAGGGGAAAGGCTGCGACGGTGCAGGGGGCATAAAACAGAACCCCCAGGAACATGAAAGGGAATCTCAGCCCTTTTGAACTTGGAAATCCCCAGACTGAGAGCCTCGCTACCCCTTCATTTTAATGGGAGTCGCGTGGCTAAGTTCCCATGTTTGCTTTGAGGAGCCTCCTTCCTTTCCCTTCCCCTTGTCTCCATCCCTTCTTTGCTTCCATGAGCTCACTTACAGTCTCCTCTCTGCCTTAGCCTCCTTTTCCAAACTCCTTCCTCAATCTCTTTCCTCTCGTGGACTGGTTCTGCGCGTTCGGACTCCTGGGTTCTGTTCCTGAGACTGGAAGGGAGTGTGTACAAGTGATTAGAGGCGGTAGGATTGGGCATCAGCAGCCATGGGGTTCAGCTCCAGCTTTGGCAGGGGAGCGTTGGTGAGTGGTTGTAGCCAGGAGTCAGATCTGAGCTCCAGATCTGCAGAGATGTACCCATCTCTCCTTTCTGCAGTGTGCCGGGGGGCAAGATTTCTTCCAGCTCCAGCGGCTTTTCTTATTTTTCCACTGCTTATGCATCTTTCTGCGGAGCATTCAGGAAGTCTCTTGTCCAGTGGCCGCTTCGATTCCTCAATGGCAACTGAGAGTCTGTCTTGGCAATTTCACCGGAAGAGATAGGGACGCCTGCACTGTGATCTCACCTGCAGAGGGTCAGCACTGCTGCACTGGCCCCAGGGGCAGGGGCAGGGGCTCTGAGTGGGATGAACTAGATGGGTTCTAGTTGGTAGAGCATGGGAATGATTTTCCCATCCCATGAACATTTTCAGGATTTCAAAAGCCTTCCCGTTCCACATTGGGATGAAGCCCAGACCTTTTTGAGTCTTTTTTCACAGAAAACGAGAGCAAAAGAGATGAACGCATCTCAGAATGCCCAGGTGGGTACAGCCCTCATGTGACCCTGTCTCACAAAAAGTTGCTGTTTCAACAAATTGGTATCTTCCATTGAAAAACCGTTTAAAAAAATTCCCGACCAGCTCTACTAATGGGCTTTCCCAGCTCTACTTTCCAGGATTCTGCAACCTCGAGGCCCAGCAGCCTGTTCTCATAGACGCCGTCTTTCTCTTACTGTCTCACCTTGTGAGTATGCCCCTCCCCAGGGGCCTAGTGCGGCTCTGACCTTACAGTCAAGTATTCCCCTAAGCTTTGCTGAGTCCCAGGATTCATTGTCCCCAGTTATGGGACTTGCACCTGTTCTCATGGGGAGATGGGTCCGCAGCCTAATTGATCTCACCCATCATTGTTATGTAAGTACCACCAAAATGCAAGGCACTGTACTACCAGCCAGTCGTTGGTGCTCACATAGAAATACAGGAATTGCCAGGTTGGATCAGGCCTTTGGTCCACCTCGTCCAGTATCCTGTCTCTGACAGAGGTCAGCAGGAGGTGTTTCAGAGGAGAGTGCAAGAAGCCTTTTCATCCCTAGTAGTTAGAGCCCTGGAGTCTGAGGTTTGATATCTCTTCCAAAACTTGTTAACATTCGCTTTTATAACTCGGGGTATTCTTGAATATTGAGATGAGCTGAAATGTTTTAGCTGTTATGCATACCACTTAACGTACAATGAAGCATCCATCTCGAAGGGAGAAAAGCCAGACTCTCCTGAAAGTCTGCTAGGGACTTAGCTATTGTTGATGTAATTAATGTGGAAGATCTGTTTGGATGCTATGGCTGGGTGCAGTACAGCACTCTAAGATAGACAGGAAGAAAGACAGTTAAGGAATAACAAAGTAGCATTTTGACTTTTCTAGTGTAAGTCACAGGTGAGTGTTGGTTAATGAAGCCTGTGCTGGTGTTTGATAGAAAACTCAGCCCTTTAAATGTTTTATGAATAATTCATTAGCAAACCCTTCTAAAAAATCTCGTTCAATTTTCCTTCCCATTTCCCCCAAAGTGGACTGTAGCAGTATCCTCGGTTAGCACAAAGCCAGTTATAAGGAGTAGGGAGGGCAGATTCTTTTGGCCAGAATCCGTCATTTGCTCTGGCTGAGACTCCAGGCTGCAGATGCAGATAAGTCTGTGCTAAAGGATCGTTGCTTCCATATCCGAGGCCCAGGAGAGGAGCGGTCCTTCCTGCACTGATGCTTTTTCTTTCCAGCTCACTGGTTGTGCTCGCTGGTTCTACATGAAGGCACAAGGCAACATCAGGATTCAAGGCTTGACTTTATAGAAGTCCTGCTTGTGCTCCCCCGCTTTCCTCACCGAGTGCTCTAATGCTGACAGCATGTTAATGTGGGCAGACGCCAACGGAGGCAGAAGTTCATCTGAAAGACATTGTAACACTACGGTAGGATGTCTCTGGGGCCCAGGAGCAGGAATTGTCAGATACAATGGGCTAACTTACTTTGTGTCTATGCTTATGGTCAAACCTCCATTGTCTACATGTCCAGGCAGTGAAAAACTATTAAGGACCATTACAGCTTACAAAAAGTACTGTACAAGACAACAAATCAGTACACACTTTGGTACCTAACTCATTTCTGTGGATTTGTCTGTATATTTAGTGATACCCACTCCTTTGTCCTACCACAGCAGTAAATCTCCCCATCCACAGTAGAAAACCCCACTGGTGTACGGGGATGCTCTCATCTGCTGTGGAGATTTCACTTCCATCTGCATATATGCTAGATGCTCAGTGATGTACCTGGCAGTAACACTTCAGCCAAGGACACAACTATGACATTTACATGCATTGTGTCTCTTCTCGTCCCCCTCCCGTAGACCAGGAAGGCTGACAATCCCTCTAGTGTTTCAGATGGTTGGTCATTGCTGAAATGGTGCCATTTGGAAGTCACATCAAAATGCCCTCAGAGAAACAAATTGATACGGAATAACAAATGTGTGACCCCCTATCCCTGGCACCTGGCATGTGACATGAAGCAATGGAAGGAGGCACGTTTGGATAATGCAATGTGGCAGGATGCACACTGATGCTTCACAGGGTTTTGAAGAACACCTGTCTGTCAGTGCAGGTAAGGTTCTATATGAAATAAGTTTGGGTAACTGCAGATGTAATAGGGTCACAGATGGGGTTCCAAATATAACAGAGAAAATAGTTTCTATGACTAGTCAATTCACACTGTGGGGATGGGGTTAGGGTCCAAAAGTAGCTGACAGCCTTCTTTGGAGGAATTGAGGTGAAGAATTTTATTCTGAAGGTGGAAAACTCACCTAACAGAGGGAAAATAGCAATAGTTGAAATATAGAAACCCCCCTGGTTCCCTCACACATGCAATCAGTGCTCATTCAGTCCTAGGGATATTTCCTAGTACTTTGCCTCAGTTATTTAAATTGAGAATGTACAGTGAGATTTCTGTGAGCTCGGTGATGAGTCTTGCTCTTGATTAAATAAATTCAGAGACCTGGATGTTATAAAAAGGGCAATTTGTTGACCAAAGCCAAACAAAAATCTTCTAACAACATAATAGTCCATAGATGAACTTCAAGGAATGCAGAAAATTTTCACAAAATTACCATGGCATTGAGGAGAAGAAACCTCTGGTCCAGAGTCTGTGCTTAGACCAAGTGACTCACCTCAGGACATGACACGCTACTTGTAGTTAGGGTTACCTCACCTTTGTGATGCCGTCCATCTCTGCAGTCGGGCCGCCAGACTTCGCTTCCCCAACGTGGGGATAGATTTCCATCAGAAGAGGCACCATCCAAATACTTCACATGTAGTGAGGAGAAATGGAGAGGGGAGCTGCTACCCATGCAATTAAGGTAACTCCGTTCTCAAGGATCCTTAAATTTCAGCGCTAAGACACATTCCCAGCTGCCTGCCTCCAATTGACCTCTGGGAACTTTTCTTTTCTTTCTTTCCATAGTTGTTTCTTTCATTCATCCCTTCAGGAAGGTCTCCAGGTGGGAGTAAGTAGTCCCCCAGCACAGTTTCCACTGCTTTCTGCAGAAGACTATTTCACTGTCTATTAGATCTCAATCCTAGGCAGCTCTTCCTGAAATTTTCCATTCTCAAGTTCATGCTGTTACTCTTTGTACTTCCAGGCACCCACTCCCCTCTTCCCTTCTACAAGTTGCTAGTGCCTGAACTTCCTCCAGATGATTTGACAGAAGTCTTTGGTTTGCCTTGGTCACCATTGCAAACACCATGAAGTTCCACTGATTCCTGATAATGGATGGATTTCATCCACCCGCTCTTTACAGCCCTGAATGGGAATCAGTTCAGCAAATTAGCTACTCTGGCCCACTGTCGCTGGCCAAATTCAAAACTGGCTCTGTGTTTCAGAAAGGATCATGCGTGCTGGGAGATTCAGTGCAGCTGTTTGGCAAACTCTACCGGCGAATGCTTTACGGGGCAGCAAGGGAGTTTTCTCAGCTATTGCAGAGAGGAGAATAGCACCAGACTATTGAGTCGCGTAAAGGTGGTTTTTATCAAATGAACAGCAGTGTAAATAGGCCTCTGGACCCTAAAGAAACCAACCAAGCCACAAGCTTTAAACAGCTGTCAAGCCATCGCTCGCCCTCCATTTGCAGGAGGTATAATGGTAACAGCAAAAGACATCAAATTACTTGCTTCAATTCACCCAAATTATCCCTTGGGGGAATCTTTCTGATGTGTACCTCTCTGCATTGACATGGGGCTGCTGACGGAAAGGAGCAGCCCAGTAGTCAACCTGAGGCAACTCCCACAGCCTGAGACTTCCAGGGAGGGGAGTAAAAGGGGCCGAACATTTGTGTGGCAGAGAGACAGGTCCCCGTGTCATGGATTCCACGGGACTGTGACTGTCTTGTCTGCTCTGTAGAACACAGGTCCTAGGACCTTCCCAAAATCATTCCTAGGGCAGGTCTTTTAGAGAAACCTCCCATCTTGATTTAAAAATTGTCAGTGATGGAGAACCCGCCACGACCGACTTCTGGATGCCATCTTTTAATAGTATATCCAGGTTTTGAGACTGTACTTTTCTGAGCGGGGGAGCCTCTTTGGTGCAGGCTGGTTATTCTATTCCAGCTGTTGCATCCGGGACACACATTAAAGCGAGTGTCCGGAACTGCTGCTGCCTGCACCAAGGGCTATGCTGGGTCTGGGAAGTCCCAGGATAAGAGAGGCGCCTGGCCTTCCCTCTTGGTCCCTGTCTCAGGCTGTACAGTGGTGCAGGGATGAATTTGGGCTGTGCAGTACATAATATGGGCAGGACTGTGTGTCTTTGTCTCAGATAGCACCTTACCTCAAAGTGTCTCCGAGCAGGAACTGCCAGTCATGCAGAACAGTGGGCATTTGGGATGTGTACAAAGGGACTATGGGATGAGGGCGCCAAACTTGTTTTCACTTGTGCCTCAAACTTCAGAGGTGACAGAGGTGTAGATCACATACCTCCTTTGGGAAAACCCTTTCCTCCCTTCAGAAGACAGAGGTGCTCCCCCAGAGAAATGGGAAAAGATGCAGAGCACCAAGTTCTAACTGGACAACTCTTCAGAGTGGGGGAAATTACCCACAATAGGAATTTACAAAATTCTTCTGCCATCTGGAATTTTCCAAAACTCTTTTAGTTGATATGAAATTGCCACCAGACAAAGGCCTCCATATATAAACAGTGTGAATTTTCCGTTACCGGGTATATTTACAATGAACTTCTTCTGGGTAGCTTTTAATTGCTTGAATGTTGCATTAGCATCTCCTCTTTAAACATCTGCATTTTATGGCTTTACTCATCTAAAGGAGCAACAAAAATTATTCTGTAATTAAATGGATTTAATGGTGTTGGTTACGCAATGTATTATCTCATAGCAAAACAAAACTCAGAGGTCTTTCTGGCCCTGGTATGCATAATTTATTTCACCCGTTCTCCAGGGGTTGTGGGTGTTAACTCGTCACCCACTAAAAGCATGGAAAAATTGTAACTCAGAGGCACTTATGCTGTTTGAGTGACAGGGAGTCCAAAAGAAGAGGAGATTGCAATCAGGTGCAGGCAGGTTCGGGTCATGGATGGCTATGTGGGGCACCATTTCTGAAAGGGGTTAGAGCATGGGAATGAAAAGCTTGTCACTATCCAAACACAAGACTGCAACATGAGAAAGTGGAGTAAACTTATCTTTAAGTAACAGGCTGACCTTATTCAGAACTCTAATTTAAATGTAAGGCTAACCTTTGAAAATAGATCAAGTGGTATAAATTATTAGGGAACAGGCATTTGTCAGATCGATAGATGGTCTCTTTCAGTAATTTTATGCATGAATAGTTACCTTCCGAGATAGAGTAGTTGTCTGCAGAGAAATAAAATGAAGAACTAGGCAACACTTTGCGGACTTAAGTCTGTCTTTTAATCTGTATTTTGCCTATCAAATCAAATGTGGAGACTGAATTTGGGTCTGCTGTCTCTCTATCCGATGTGGTGCCATAGCTGAAATTCTTACATAGCACAGAATCGCTTGGGAAGCTTCTGCTTTTTTTTTTTGTCAATGTGCCTGAAAAAATGCTCCAGCCATTTCAGAGCTTGGCTAGTTGGCCGTTTATCTTGTAATGTCAGCTGCTGCTCTTTGTGTACATTACTGGAGAGAACACCAGGTAAAGAACAGCTGACACCTCCTGGGTAAACTTGGGCAAAGGTCCCTGGCTCAGGGAGAGAGTCATCTCTTTATTATGCAGGCTCACGGCTTTGGAGTTCTGTTAAGTTCTAGGCTGCCTCTGGCGGGCTGCATAGCAGCTGTGGAGGGGAGCAAATTTTTCCCCAGAAGGATGTGAAAACAACTGGTCAGAAAAATGTGAAATTCAGAACTTTGATGGACTTTTTTGGTCAAATTTTTGCATTTGGATGAAAAAGGTCAACATGTTTGTTTGTGAAAATGTTATCCTGTTTTTTAACCAGTTCTAGTTATCTCCTTTTGGATGCAAGCCCCACATCCAGACCTGTGTACCGCTGAGATCACACCATTGCAAGAAGCTCCACATCAGGGGACCCTTGGGAAGCCAATGTCTGCGTAGATTGCAGCTGCCTGCCCATTGGCTCTGACTGTCCATTCCTCTGTGCTTGGCACAGGAATTGGGAGGAAGCAGAAGTGGATGTAAGCTTTGTATTTACAGCCTGGTCGCTAGTGTTGGCTGGAACAGCTTTGGTCCTCTGCAGTGTTCATCTCTGACCATTTTAAGGTATCGTGCATTCCTAAGCATGGACGCTGCTTTGTGCGAGATGGACAGTGGAGGAGGATCCTGGAGCCCTTTCCCCTCCTGCACCCACTTGTAGCCTGTAATATGCATGGAGATGTTCCACGTACAATTTAAATACACTTGGACTGCTTTCCTTCACTGCTGGTGCTAAATCCAGTGTCTAATGTAAAGTTTCCCATTACCTACACAGTACCATCACTTTTCTTTCTTCACCGTGACTCTTAGTTATTTCCCACAAGACAGTGGGAGAAAAATGTGCATGGTATGTCTAGCATAGCACACAGTAGCTGATCTCTTCTGACACTTTTATTCACTCGAGAGTCAAGAGGGGAATAACCTACAACTTTTAGTCTCTGCAAATTCTCTGAAACCCCAGCAGACTGCATAACCAATCATATCAGAGTGTGCAAGGATTTTATCTAAGCAATTCCACAAGCGAGAGTTGGCTTAAAACGTTGCCTGTTTGCGTGTGTGGGCTCTCAACAAGAACTCTCAATTTCTCCCTCTCCAGATGTCATTCCAGCCACTCTCCTATCTCTGGACTAATAGAGTAAGCTTCCCTATGGAATTCCTAATTGATGGCTCTGTGGAGGAAGTGCCGGCCGAGAGAAGATGTTTATTCTCCTGTACATCTCTACTCCTTTGTTTCGTGAAGCAATTGTCAGTGCAGCAGTTGGAAATGCATGCCTTACTCCAGCGCCTAGGAATATTACAAACCTCTGTCATTCTCCTCTCTTCTCTTCTTCATTCTTCACCTGGTTGATTTCATGCTAGGACAGGATGCATGGCTTCTTGCTAGGGCCCTGGAAATCTGAGTTTAATTTCCAGCTCTGTCACAGACTCCCTGTCCTTTGGCAAGTTATTTAATCTCTTAGTGCCTTTGTTCCCCATTTTGTAAACTGTCTACGTAGGGCTTGTCCACATTGAAAAATGACACTACATCAGAACAAAGTAACTACACGATACAAAACAGCTAGGGCCTGATTTTCATTTATATTGAGGCCCTGTTACACTGCTTTACATTGACAAAATGGTGTAAAGTGGCCTTAGTTTAAATAGGAATCAGTCCCTGAAATGTTGTGTTTAGCATTGTGTCAGCTGGCCATTGTTTACCTGAGATCCACCCTAAAGTTAACACAACCAATTGACATAACGTTAACTGTGACCATCATTGCCAGCACTGAGTGCTGAATCATATTTACCATAACGAGAGTCCTGTGGCACCTTAAAAGACTAACAAATTTATTTGGGCATAAGCTTTCGTAGGCAGAAACCCACTTCGTCAGATGAATTTACCATAGTTGTTAATATGTTCTAACTTGATGTAATTTTCCTGTGTAGATAAACACTTAGATTATCTTCAAGGTGGGAACTGTCTCTTAATGTGCATATGTACAAAATGCCTACCACATGGGGCCCTCAACTCGGTTGATATCTTCAAATGTTGCTTAGATACAAAGAATAAGCAACCAAAGCTGCTTCATTCAAAGTCTGATCTGGAATGATAAGTTTCCTGCTGATTAGAATTAGATCAAGACTGGAACATTTTAGATAGCAGCTTCCCATTCTGCTAATCTTTGCTGGTTCAGATAAAATGAAAATTGACCTTGAACTATGCTTGGCTTTGGTTTAGCAAAATCCAAACCCTGGCCTCCTTGACTCATCTCTAATAATACCAGCGTAGCCCTCTCACAGCTCTGCTGGCCAGACTTCTACCTTGTTCTAAACTTTGGGTTCTCTTCTCCCTTTGATCTGTAAATACCCCTTCCTGCCACTCCCCCATCCCCATGGATCAGTGGGAGAACAGTCCATGTTTCACACACATGTCCTCCTATGGTCGGCTTCTCTTACACAAAGGAATTGACTTTGCAAATCTTACTCTGACATCAAACCCCTAATTTTCAAAGCATTTCCCAGAGTTTTAGATACTATAATCCAATTGAACTTAATTGTAGTCACACATCTTCATAGAAGCTTTCAAGATAGTCTTATGGCCTTGCTGCGTCCTCTTACTTAGTTACATTTGTTAAGATACTATGGGCCAAAAGTTTTAAAGGAACCGCAATCTGTCCTCCAGTTTCTATGGATGCATATTTGTGCCTGCAACTAATTGTGGACGCAGACATTAGCACTGAGACATCGAGCTACCTTATTTGCATGCACAATCTAGTTGGTAGACATCAAATGGGTAGCAGGTGTATGGTCAGCTGTGGCTGGAAAAACAGAGCCCATTTAACCAAAAAAATCCGGCCCTGCAGTTTTAGGTCCCTTCTTTTATTGTTTGCAGTCCCAGCATCTTACGTTTCCTATGCTGCAGGAAGAGGTGGCATTTGTTATTCACTTGTTCGTGTTTACAGGAATGCAATGTTATTCTGTGTACCACACGTCAACTGTAACGAAATTCAAGGCTCCAGGTCTGCTCCCATTCCAGGTTTGTTCCATCCTCTTGCACTTGCGATGTAAGCTCTTTGAGGCAAGGACCACCTTTTTGTTACGTGTTTGTACTGCATAATGGGGCTGTGGCCTCTAGGTGCTACTTCAATACAGCTTAATATAGCTATGCACGGTGCTTTGCAGACATATAAGAAGATGGGAGAGTCTTGTCCTCTCTGGCCATTCACCCAGAGGATTATGGTCTGTTTCTCTGACTCAAATTTGTATCCCTGAAAAGTATTTTAAAGCGCCTCAGCTTCTGAAATTGGCTTATGTGGGCAGAAGATAGGACTCATAGATTCTCTTCTTCCTTCTACTGACTGGCTGGGTGGCCTTTGTCAGATTAACCTCTCTTTGTCTGTTTCCCTATCAGTAAAGTGGGCATAATAAGATTAAAAGTGCTTGCCACGCTGGGGTAACTTCTGCAGCAAATGCTGAATTTTTAATGTCAATCACTGTAATTGTCTTGCAGGGAGTTGTTAGGCTTCATGTTTTTTAAATGCTTTGAGATTCTCCGCGTGTGTCTACACAGCAGTTAAACACCCACATCTGTCCCGTGTCAGCTGACTCAGGCTGCAGGACTGTAAAATTACAAGAAGACATTAGGTCTTGGGCAAGGTGCTAGAAAAAGGTACTCATAGGCTGTGACTTGTTGGTGTTAGGCATTGTCTTTTCTACAGTGCTCTGTGAAGTCTCCAGTATGGATAGACTTCAGAAATACTGCTCCATCCTTCAGTCTGAGAAGGAAGACTTGCCTGATCAGCAAGGTGCAGCTTTTGTATCTTCCTGCCTCTTTCATTTAATTTAGTAAATAATATAATTGTCAACAGCAATGCTTAAAATCTTCCCAGCTTTGCCTTAGTTAACTTTACCCCAATGTTTGCCGAATTTCCTCTCTACAATATTGGGAATACCCAGGGAACAATGCAAATTCTAACAAAATTATTTACCTATCTAAGGCAATTGACAAAATCTAAGCACATTTGCCGTGTCTATCTCTGGTTGCTTCTGATCTCACTCCTTGCCATCTGTTTAGACTGGCAATTGTTTTGCATAGATAAAGCTGCAGTGTTAATATCCTGCTCTGTTGATACTATTTTTAAGAAATATTAATAAACAGCTTCTGGGTGTGACGTCTTTAAAAACTTCCATCAGTTGTGTGGGTTTTTTTTTTTTTTAATGGTAAAAGAACACTGTTGAAGGGCCCCTCGGGTAAATACAGCTTAAAGTAGTTCATGCATTTTAATTAGCAAAGAAATCCACAGATAAGGATGAAACATTTGTCTTCCTCAGGCAAACCAGAGGAACATCAGGCCCACAGGTAACATCATTTCACTCCAGAGAGATTCCATTTATATCTCCCAGTCTAAATCTTTAAAATGCCTTCCAGACACAGACAGCGCATTTCAAGGCGATGTGCAAGCAACTCCTCTGCAGGAGCTTTCAGGTTCTTTCCTGCTGCCCAGCATTATGGTTTCTTACACAATAAAAAACAGTGGAAAATTGCGGTACAATCTGTGTGTATATTTATTTGTGTGTCTCTTTCTCTCTGTATATGGTGTGTATGTTTGTGTGTGTGCATAAATAGAATGTGGGTGATTTATTCTATTGATTGGCTTGCTCCTATTTACTGTAAGCTACATACCAGAAGATAGACCAAGTATATTTACATGTTTTAGTGCCTAAAAACCGGTCCAGTTCTATGCTGTTTCAAATCTAAGGTTCAGTGAATTTTTAAATGTTGAGCATTAGCAGGATCAGCTCCTACTGATTTCACTGGGACCTGCATCTCCTTATGCCAGGGCTGGCTTCGGTCCCTTAAGCCATATTCAAACCATTAAAAATGGGCAGTTTTTAGTACAGTTGTTCCCTGAAGGGGCCCTGGTTTCTCTTCCACTGAGGAGCCTCTCTTCCTCCCTCCCCCTCACACAAACTTTACCACCCAGGAGTGCCATTTAGGGAGAGGGGGGCTCCTGTCCCCCCAGTTTTGTACAAGAGGTCTGATCACAGCCCACTTCCTAGCCCCAGGCGAAGCTCTTACCTGAGTGTGGACTGTGAGTTCTGCAGAGGAGAGGGGCTGCTCCCAGCTTATGCCCCTGGGGCAGGGAGTCAGTATTTTGTTTACAAACAGAGGCCGGGCGATTAAGATCAGACAAGGCTGGTGATTAAATTAAGGATCTGGAAGTCTTTAGATGAGCCTGTAAAACAGGGTGTTGAAGAGAGAACACAGGGGACTCAGAAGAAACACAGCCCAGCCTTCTGAGCCACAGTTACATTCCGAAAAGCGGGAGAAGTAAGGGGCCAAAATCAAGGGAAGGGATAGCAGTGGTGTAAATTTCCACTCTACCTGTGGTACTTATGTGGCCCCATCACTGTATAGTATCTGAGCGCCTCAATGTCTAACCTATTTCTCCTCACAGCCCCTCGGTGAGGGAGAGCTGTGCTGTTAACCCCATTGTACAGATGGAGCACTGAGGCACAGAGAGACCAAGGGCCAGATTTTCAAAAGCGCTTGGAAGGTTCGGTGCTTTGCAAACCCAACTAGATGCCTCGTTGCATCTTTGAGTGCCTAAAAACCTTTGAAACGTTGTCCCGAAGGCCAGACAGGAAGTTCATGGGGGGAGGAGAACCCAGGTCTCTCAGGGCTAGCTCCCTGTCCACGGGCCCAGCCTCTCTCTCTACTGCATGATGCAAAAAAAGAGGACTCAGATAGACGGGAGCAAAACCAAGAAGGCCAGTTCTCTGAGACTCCAGCAAATGGTCCCAGGCGATTGGGAAGGACGTCATGGTTGACAGCATGAAAAGCAGCACAGAGGTCAAGAAGGGTGAAGAAAGAAAGAGAGAGAATGAGAGTCAGATGAGAGGAGATCTCTTGACCCCCACGGGGTGGCAGGCTCTGGCCCAGGCTGGGTTGTAGAGCAATGGCTGCTGTGAAATTTTGACTCTCTGTTGGTGTGAACTGCTCTGGAACTAGATGAAAGACAGCGTGGTACAAAATTCTGTTGTGCAATGCCATCCTCGGAAACACACCTCTCCCGAACACGTTTATGAAAGTTGGGGACTTTGGGGGGCATGCTGGTCACGGGAAAGAAGCTGGACTGAGAGCCCATGTTCTACCATTGAGAGATTACCGAAGTTCTGCTCTCAGTCCATAGGCTTGCATCTCTGAAAGCAAGGACACCCGCTATCAGCAAGTTCAGTCGTTGTGGGGGAGAGACTGAAAATCCCAAAGGGAGTGCCGTGGGGAGACGAGAAGGGAAGATAATTGATAAACCCAAGAAAGCTCATCTCAGCTGCTGCAGCAGCTCATTTTCAGAAGGTCTAGCCAGTCTTCTAGCTGGGCTGTTGGCTACGGCAGGAGGAAGTCTGGGTGACTTGTCCAAGATCACAGAGAGAGAGTAAGCCCTGACTGGAAGAACGGAGGATCCTCCTGGCTACCGGTGAGAAGAGTGCATCATGAAGATACCATTTACTCTCCCTTCTATCCTTAGAAAACTGCCATGGAGGCTGTGAGATGGCTTGGTAAGTGAATGATATCAGGGCGGGGGGGCACAAACTGCCTGGCTGGGACCACACTCAAAAACACTTTAACAGGTCTCATATTAGTGCACCTGGAGCGCATGAAATAAAATAACTGGATTACGCCTCACCACCTTCACGTTGTAGGGGGGGAGGCAGAAAGATGTCTGATCCTGTGCTTTGACAGACAGCCGCTCAACTCGAGAGTCCCTTGTGTCGTGCGCCAAGGGGGGACTGAACACAGCGCCAAACCTGGACAGGATCCAGAGTGACACAGGGCACTAGAGCAGCCTTCTGCAGATTTGCACGGTGTTATATAATGCAGTAAAGCAAAGCATTTTCGAATGGCGCCGCATCTAAATGCATGCAAGATTTATTTGATTTACAGGCATCCACCGGTTCCTTGAGTCTGGCTGAGCTGTGCTCAGCACAGGACCTGGGGAGGGAGGGAAAGGCAAAGCTGACGGTGTGCCACCTCTGTCCTCCTCCAGTTCCTGGGCCCCCTAGGAGCTGAGTTGGCGCTGCTTTAACGTACGCCAACTGGTAACCGCCCCCAGAGGTCTGTTACGTTGGTTGGGGATTGCAAGAGCGCAGCTGCCTTCTAGGGGCACGTCTCCCTTGGCTGTGCCTCCTGTGTCAGGGTATGGGGAGGATCTTTGCCAGCAATGACATCTGGGGATTCCCCACACTGGGAGAATCTGCACCTGCCTCCTCAGAGCAGCTTTCCAGCCCTGGTGCTCTGGGCGGGTGGATTGGAGCTGAGGATCTGCCTTGTTGCCTAAGGCTCTCAGGAGTAACGCATCTTCAGGCAGCATCACAACAACCAGCATGCAGGATGTGTACTATTGCAAGTGGGTGCAGTAGGAAATGGATCAGGGATATGGACCCTTCCACCTCTTGAGCTCTTACCTAGAAATCTTTGCCATGTGGAAGCTCTTCGGTGTGGTCCTATGTGAGGTGAGTTGGTGCTGACTCCAGTCCAATTCTTACTATAGGAGACAGTTTTTCACTTCACCAAAGCCCCCAGCTACTCTGCCAGCCCTGGAACGGCCCCTTCAGTTTAAGACTGAGGTTTATCGTTGGGATGGAGCAGAAGAACGTGCACTGATTTTGCGCTTTCTTTAAGACCAAGATTTTCAAAAAGAGAAGCGTTAAATTAAGCACCTATGTCTATCTTTAAACACTTGCCCGGTCTTCAGAAGTGCTGAACATTCAACTGTTTCCATTTGAAAAGCAGGCAGGTGCTTAAAGAGAGGAGTAGTAGCCAAGCGTTGGGGTTCTCTCTTTGCTGGAAGAGAGAAGTTACAGTTTCCACTGGCCTGAAACTGGAACCTTTCAATAGGACAAAAAGATCATTTTAAAATTCAATCATTCATAAAAGAAACAGCCCTCCCCCAAACTAATAGTTATTGCAGTGAGGGGATAATTTTGTCATCCATTAAAAGTCAGAAAGTCTTGTCTCTACTCACTGACTCCCTTCTGTTATAGACTTTACTCTCCACTCACAAATAATCAACTCCATTTTATATCTTTGTAGATCCAATAACTCACAGGAAACAGGTGTTATTTGGTACTGACAGTATAAAAGAATATTTAGCCTGTTATATGTGTACTCACACTAATTCAGTATGGGGAACTAAATTTCTTTAAAGCAAATGACTTATTTCTAGTTCACAGTGTTTCTTATGTAATTAGGAAGTTGGTTATATTACCTCAGTTGACAGAAGATATTACTGATATCAATTTCCACATGTGTATACCGGGCTTCATTAGTTTCTTGCTTGCTTATGAATCTCTCTGTCAACAGTAAAACTGTGGAACATACGTGTCATGGTAATTCGTTGTTTGCTTCGCTTATCAGTAAGTAACATACTTGTTGCAAATAAATAAGAGCGACAAGAGACCAGACAAATCTTAGGGGTTTCTTTTGCCGCTGTCGGCATTTTGTCATGTTGCTAAGTTACAGCAGATTCAGGCTTCTACTTTAGGGAGCAGACGTTATTTTAAAATGTATAATGAACAGATTACCAGGGGCTCTCAAAGCCGTTCTGCATGTGGCTATAATGGGAGGGGATAGCAAGTGGGTTCAGAAGGCCATCAATGCAAAATGCCAGTGTACTATAAGAACAGTCCCCATTGTTGCTTCTAATGACAAAGAAAAATAAATCACCAAGAAAAGAAAAGAAAAGAAAAAATCAAGTATTAAGTGTCTTAAATGTAACAAAAAGCAATAATTAACAATCAGATACAATGCTACCTTTCCGATAGCCTGATAGAGATTAAGCACTGAGAATGTGTTTGTATGCATGAGACTGCGGGAACTTTTAAGAATTATGGGATGTGATTAAAATTAATCCTTTTCAAATTAGCATCCCTGAAACAAAACATGCAGACTAGCGAAAGAACAAGAACAGACTATGTCACAAGTTTAAAAGACCATCTTTTCCCATTTCTTAAGGGGTTTAGAATCCTCTTTTGCACCTTCAGACCAGCACCGCAATCATGGTATCACAGCTTGCACTGACATACGCATTCCAGTGATGGAGATAATGAAACAGCAACAGGTATTTCTTAAAACTGTTGTGAATGTAAATTCTTTGAACTAACAACTAGCTAACCAGCACCTCACTAGCTGCAAAGTCAGTGGGGTTTTTTGAAATCAGTGGGAAGCATCTCTATATATGATCATAAGAATGGCCATAGCGGGTCAGACCAACGGTCCATCTAGTCCAGTATCCGGTCTTCTGACTGTGGCCAGTGGCAGATGCTTCAGAGGGACTGAACAGACAGGACAATTATTGAGTGATCCACCCCATTATCCAGTCCCAGTTTCTTGCATTCCTGGCCATCTTGGCTAATAGCCATGGCTGGACCAATTACTGCTTCCTTTTAGAGATTGCAAAAGAAACTGGGAGCCAGATTCTGCATTCATGCACCCCAGTAGCATCAGGAGGGCTATATTTGTGTAACAGAAAACAGAGCTAGCCTGAAGTGTGAGGTGAAAAATAGGAGAGCACAGAGCAATGATTTTTGTGTTTATTTTTAGTTTGTAACAGAAGAACATTAGTCTCTTGTTAGCCAGAAGAACATGCATAATACCATCTGTCACAGGGTGAGCTGGCCCTTTGAGCAAACGGGAGCTCATCTGCACCTGTGCTAGGCTTAACCCATCTCCCCAGGTGAAGGAAATGAGTCTAAGGGTCACATGATGGGAGTAGGTGTCTCAGACCCAGGTCTGCTGGGACCCATAAAAGGCAGTCTGAGTGACTCAAAAGAGCAAGAGGTGTGTTTTAGGCAGAGGGACTCTCTTTAGCATCCAAGCAGGGGAGTTGGTGATCAAGAGAGACCTGCAAGGGATTCTGAGTGAATCAGGGAAGAAATTCTCTGCAGAAGCCAGAAAGAAAGGCCTGGCTGGATTTACCTGCAATGAGGGGCTGGAGCAAAACCCTTAAGAGGGGTGTGATGGACCGGTGAGCCTGCAAATTTCAAGTTTTGAACTGAAGTGTTGTTCTAGATTAATAATCCCCTTTCCAGAAGGGGTGAATAATGCCAAAGCCATGGTGGTTGTTTGCGTTCTGTTTGGCTGCAGAAGTGGGGGAAATGAGGCAGCATCTGCTTCCGATTCAGCAGGCTATGAGATTCTACTGCACTCTCTCTGGCTTGCAATTTATTTTTAAGCTATTTTTCAACACCTCCCCCCCCCTTTTTTTTTCTCAATTATATGCCTTTTAAATGAGTGTATTGAACAGAAGTACTTGGGGTTGGCTGAGTTCTGTTGTTGAGTTGAATTGGAGGCATACCCCCTTTAAAGAACTCTTTGTAATGAAGGAGGGAATACTTTATTCCATGTTGGAGACAGTGTGTTGCCTTCACCTGGCGTTTGAGCTCCTCACCTGCTTGGGAGGAACTTTGTTACCTCCAGGTACATGTCCGTCACAGTCACACACTGGATCCTACTTGATTGCCTACTGTTGTTAGTGTGAGAAGTATAGGTTGTGGGGCTCACAAGTAGCTATGTGAACTGAGGCCAGCTTGAGAGGTCTAGGGAGTCTCCGTGTGGGCGGGCGGGCACATCAGACTGTCTCCTGTAGAGATTCAGAAACTCCTAGAAGCCTTCAGTGTTTTTCTGGGGGGGAAGGTCCTCAGTTCTCCCTCAAGGTTTGCACCATCAGGGATTCCTGAATGCCAAAGAAGCAGAAGTGTGAAGCCTAAGACATGGGGCCAGGGAGAAGTGAAGAGCTGGGAGTCATCACAAGTGGACAGGCCCATCAGCACTCTTCCTTAGACAGAGCGGATAAACCAATTGTAAGAATGACACTAACATTAAATGCCTTTTTAAAGACGGGCCAGGGGTTTGGCCTCAGTGTGATTTGGCCTAGCTGTGAAGAGCCATCTGTAGGCTCTGTTCCCTCCCCTGTCCTTTCATCCGTCAGAGCAAGTCAGTTGTTGCTGTGATTGATTTGCCTCCTGCAGATTGAGTCAGAATCAATGGGCATCTCTTCCAAAGGCTTTTGACAGAGGCATCGCTTTACAGTGCTGAGATAAATATGACTGCTTTCTCTAGAAGAGCTACCCTTCTGAAAATCTTAAGAACTTCGGCAGGGATTTTTCAAATGAATCTGAGAGGTGCCCAACTCCCAGTGGGATTTAGGGGCCCAACTTCCTTAGATCTCTCTGAAAAGTCCAACCTTCATAGGGATATGAAGATGGTAGGGGGTCTATGGAAATGAAATAGCTTTTTTTTAAAAACCCTGTCAAATGTAAGATTATATACCTTCAACTTTAAAATTGTCATTTTAGAATACAAAATTATCTCCCTGCTCTAGAATTTGTATAGGTAGGTTCTCCTTCTGTGAGTTTTGTAGGCCTCTGTCCCATAAAGGAGCAGTCAGAAATCTGATTATTGAGGGAATTAAATGGGATTTCCTTAACTTCACCTAGGTGTTTGCATGGATGTGCCATAGGAAGGATCTAGTGGATAAGGCACTGACTTGAGACTCAAGAAACTGGGGTTAAATTCCTGGCTCAGGCTACAGACCTTGGGCAAATCACTTAATCTACCCGCTACCTCCATTTTTGATTGATAAAATGGGGATGGTGCTTTATCCCCACCATGTTCCTGTGAGATAAGAAAATCCATTAATTATGAGGTGCTCAGATGTTATGGTGATAAGGGCCATAATAGGTACAGTAACAGGGTGGTTTGCTTTTTAAGGGAAGTGGAGAGCCTGGGTCCAGCCAGACCTGTTCTGAGATAGTCTCCCCCCAAAAGTACCAGTCATTAAAGGAGAACATATCACCAGACCCAGCAGGTGATAGGGGCCAGGTGACTGATCATGTGACCGTCTGCTGGGTGCATGAAGAAGTGCTCCTACCTCAAGGAGGGGTCCACAGGGAGGCTCTTCTGTGGGAGAGCCTGAGTGTTGGTGAGCCAGGTGAAACGTTTCTGCAAAAATGGGCAGCTTTGGCAATGCCAAAACATCTTGTGAATTTGTGTCGGTTTCCCCTGAGTTGCCCAGGTAAAGGGAGCAGCCAAACCCCACCACCTGAAGTCTGTTTTGTATTGATGGCTTTTGAACCAGAACACTTCAATAATTTTTGTTTCAAAAATGACTGTCTTGAAATTTTCTCTTATTTTTATTTAAAGAAAATAAAAGTTTCATTTAAATTGAGTATATTTTTAAATTTTTTAGGTTGAACATTTTAGGTTGAACAAAATACATTTCTCGGGTCCAGGGTGGAATTGAGAGGGAGGGTGACCTTGCGTCTGGATCTCCCACATGTCAGGTGAGTGCGCTAAGCGTTGGGCTACTGGCTGTTCTAGGGTGAGGGTCTCTCTTTGGCTCTTGCAAAAGGTTTTGAAAGGGCTTGATTTTGTCCTGATGCAAAACAAGTAAGTTCATTTAAAAACAAACAAACAAACAAAAAAAAAACCCACCTTTTCACGGGATGTCGTTTTTTTTGGTTTGTTTTCCTCCCCATCCAACTCTACCTCCTTAAGGTGTCCTATATTTGGGCCTCCAAACTCCGTAATCACACTGAAAACCTTAACCATTGCCAATAGCGGTCTAGAACTATTAGATAGGGCCCTATGGATGTTATTTTTAAAAGCTTACAAAATTGCATAAGAGGGTTCATGGCTAGAAAGACTAGCAAAGTTGTTTGTGTTCTGCAGGACTCTTCCCACAAGGGATAATAGAAGGCCACATTTCAGAGCCCTTGGTCACGCTGGTGTGCACCTAACACAATTGAAGTCAATGGAAGTGTCCGTAGGTGTCAGAGGAACTGCTTCTCCGTGTGAAGGTTCTGCAGTCTAGTCTGTAGTATCTGGGCTATGGACTTCAGCATTGAATAAATCCTAGCATGCACCTGTGGGATGTCCCCTGACATCTGCTGTCTATTACACTGCTGTCTCTCTCTGCAGTAAAACTTGAAGCCAGCGGGATACCCCAGCTCCATATCCGTGCCAGCAAGGGCGGGAGAGAGCTCCGTTGTCTCGTACTTGCTAACAACCCCACATGCTCACAGAAATAGGAGCTGTCTTAGGAAATTTAGATTTTTGGCATCTGTGCTGTTCAAACGGAGCACATTATCACTGTCCTAAAGTACTGGCCCCGGAATACAAAAGAACTGGGGAATGTAACGTTTCTGTAGTTGCCTTAATCACTGAGAGCAGAACATCTTCATTTAAATTCCTGATTATACAATGTTGGGAGTAGTCAAATCATGTGCCATTCTGATGTCATTAGCGGGCGTGGTAATGTATAATAGCTTACTACTTTTCCACATGCATGCGCCTTCATCTGACAAAGTGCGTTTCTGCCCACAAAAACATATGCCCAAATAAACCTTAGTCTTTAAGGTGCCATAGAACTCTTTGTTTACTTCTCCACAGTCAGTCGAGTTCATTGATAACTTATGTGAATGAACCTCTTCACCACTGGTAGCATCCAGGTGAATCATGAACACATCAGAGGGGCAGGTCTGATGCAAGGCAAGTAACACTCAAACTGATGGCAGGTTTTAAAGGGGGGCACCCAGATACCTATTGGCTTCTACTCAGCTAGTACAAAAAGGGAGACATCCTTGTGGCATAAGGGCTATCGCTTTTAAACTGCATAGAAGTTTTAGAGACATCTTGTGTGAGCCCAGTTCTGCAGCCCTTATGCATGGTGTTCCCTTTCCCAGTAATGGGAGCTTTTGGGCAACAACTGTAGAGTTGGGTCTCCATGTGTTGTCTTGACCAGATACACAAGTTTGGAAAGGAAGTGGAATATGTAGTGTACTACTTGCATGTCAGTACCCAGAATGCTTTTCCAGCTCAGAGCTGGTTCGTAGGTGAACAGGTGGTTGAGTTCTATTATTCCCATTTTGCAGATCTGCAAACTGAGGCAGAAATGATAAATGACTTGCCCAAGGCCACAGAAGTTGGAAGCAGGACTGCTAGCTGGAGACGTCTCATACTGATAAACACAACTCTCTCTGAAGCAAAGCGAAAGGTAGGGTTGTGTGCTTGTGGTGGATGTTCTGGGCCAACACCTGCTCCCACTTATGCTGGTGTAAATCTGGAATAATTCCATTGGCTGTGAAAGATATAATGGAGAGCAGTATTGGGCCCCCGACTCGGTAGTCTTTGCGAAAAGGAGAAAACAGAAGCTTATAGTAATCGTTTATTAGCGCCACAGCAGAGAGCAACATTCACAGTTCAAAAACAACGAGAGTTCTGTAGCACTTTAAAGACTAACAAATTTAATTTAGCAGGCATAAGCTTTTGTGGGACTGCTGAAATTAAATTTGTCTTTAAAGTGCTACAGAACTTGTTGTTTTTGCTGTATACAGACTAACGCGGCTACCCCTCGAACTATTCACAGTTCAGATGCAAAACCTGTCTGAGTTCAGGGTCAGATGGTATTCTCGAAGGCTGTCATTCAGACTTTTTTTTCCCCCTGAAATGAATCTGTCTAAACCGCTCTAATTTACCTAATCCAACTAGCCACTTCCCTGATGTTTGAGCATCACACACTCAAACCCTTGTTTATATGAGCATCATCTTAAATTTGTGTTCTAGTGATACAGGAAGTAGAGCTGGCAGGTAGGTTTTTTGTTTTGTGTGTTTTTTTTTGTTTTGTTTTGTTTCTTCCTACTACAGACCAGCCAGGGTACACTGAATAGCTACACTTTGCATAAATGGCTTAGCTGAACATTTGAAGCTGGCTTTCACTGCCCCTATTGTAAGGGACTGTAAAATCCAATACAGCCTACATTGTCTAAAGCCACACTGTCTCCATCTACTATATTTATCTAGGGCTAGATTCTTCCACAATTATTCATGTTGGGTGAAATTCACCCTTCTGCAGAGGACCAGCAGTGCAGGGGCTTCACGCTGAAGACCTCAAAATGAGAATTAAGGAGGACTTGTGCTAGCCTTCTGCAGGATGACAATTTTCACCCTTTGAGTTGTACTTGGCTCCTAACACAGTTCCCAGTGCAATGAATGAAGCTGCTTAGTGAGTAAGGTACTACTCGCCATGAGCAAGGGGTGGCAGAATCTGTCACTTAGTTTTTTGGTGCATGTATTGCTGCAGGCTGTGATAAGCAATGGCAAGAAAACAGTGACCAGTGCCACCTTTCAGCCATATCCCTCCTTCTAAGGAACTGCTGTTGAGATCAACTGGAGTTCCACATGTGATGTTCCTGCAGGATTAAACCCTTTGTTAGTAAAGCACTCCAATTTTCTTTGACCCTTTTGGTAGTGTGAGAGGAGGTAGAATTTTCTGTGCAAGAGAATCTGCTTGGGTGAAAGTAGGAAAACAGGGTCAGGTTGGGCAGAGAAGACATATAGGAGATGGTCTGTGGAAGCTCTACTGGTTTCAGATGAAGAATCCAGACTCCTGGTACTTATCCAAAATAAAGTTCTGAAACTTTTAAGCTTGCTCTTCACTAGCAGTATCCATTAATGTATCATCCTTGTTCCTTTTCAAATCTGGTACTACAATGCCTTTGACATGTTGCATCACATTCAGCAGCACCATGCTGGGTATTATGTCATGTTACATCTCCCCACTTACCAGTAACATGACATAACACAAGTGAGATCATGTACTTAAAGTAGCTGAGACTCTGCAGGCTATCACCTTCTTCAAGTCAAACAGCTAAAGAAAATGCTAAGGAAAAATGTGACTGTTCTGCTGCATTCTTAAAAAATAGTATTAAGTTCACAGTGGTACACAAGATTTAGGATAGAAAGTGTAGAGCTGGTTGAATTATTCATTGTGAATTTAACCATTTTTCCTGTTAGTGGGCTTATTACAAACAAACCTGATTGCCCTGGGTTTAGTTTTCCTAAGTATTTGGCTTTTTGCAAATGAATTTCAGCCTATGAATGGCTCATTTTTGATTACTTGCTATTTGTGATAATTAATTTACTTGTCTAACGTGGTGGTTTTTCTGCACCTTGATTGGATGATTGAATCATTAAAGCAGGAGAATGACAAATAGTAAATAACACTTTTAAATGTGAATACGTAGACAAATAATCATGCATGCTAAAATTAGTGAAATATTCAGGATTTGTTTCATGAAGCCTCACAATCAAAAAGAAGGAAAAAAAAAATACAACCCCACAAAGAGCAGCAAACTGAACTTGATTCAGCTATTATCAGATATCAGTAACAGCAGATATTTCTGGTATTACTGATACAAATCACTCTGCACTACTCCAGCGGCTCTAAAGCACAACTGCCCCTTGAAAAGAGTGGGTATTTTATTACATTTGCATTGCATGTGAAGGTCAAGTGAGTCTCCTGACTGCCCTCTCAGATAAGAGGGTTCTTCAGAAATATGTCGCCATTTATTAGCGAAGTTTCAAGTGCAGCCCTAGGCAGGATCTGTCACACAGGTGTGCTGCTCCTCACTGTCTTGCCCTTTGTCTGGTCACTTACACCTGAAGGAAGTGTAAAATGCTGCCAGTGCAGAACGGTAGTATTTTACTCCTACTCTGTACATGTGTAAACACCTCCACAAGGGGTCCTGTATGGGAAAATCCAACCCTTCTGAGCAGCTTGTCCTGGGAAGGCTGGATAGGAGATGGCAAAAACAAACCAGCCTTTTCTAAGCACAAAAGTTGTGAAGATTTAAAATCTGTCTTTAATGAAGCTAAAATGGCTAGTTATTTGCATTACCATAGCACCTAGGAGTCCAAATCCTTGACCAGGGCCATATTGCACTAGGTGCTGTACAGACAGAACTAGAAGAGCTTACAATCTACAAATAAGGCAAGAGACAACAGATGGATACAGACCGATGGGGGAGTACAAGGAAACCATGAGTCAATATGGTCAGTGTGATAGGCTCTGGTCACCTTTGTCACAAAAACATTAACAGTTAGAAGAGTTTTAAGGTGGATAGTGAGGTAGTTGTGCAGCTGTTCAGAGTGGCTGTATGGGGGGGGGCGGGGAACACAAAGGTGCTTGTTTGAAAATTGAACAAGTGGAGATAGAGGCTGACATTACAGACTGATCAGAGGGCAGGAGTTGACCTTTCAATACTGACTGAGAGATGATGGCTAGGGTAGGAATAGGTCATGAAGGGCCTTGAAAGTGAAAGTTCATGTGTCCACACAGGGATTTGCCCCAGCTTAACGAAATCGAATGGAAAAACTGGCTTGTTTAAACTAGGGCAACTTTTGTGTGTGAACAAGGACCATAATGTGTAAGAACTCGAATCCCCATGACCCCAAATCCCCACAGCCACAGAAATTAGTTGGAGACCTGGGCTATCCTAGCTGCACTGCATGCCCTGCACCCATCTCAAACCGTCATTGCTGTATGTTCAGTGTGCACCGGTGGGGAAATGGTTAACTCATGTAGGAGTTAATTTCTAATGGTTATTTCATGGCTGAAGTGTCAGTGACTAAGACACTATTTATGCATAGCCCCTCAGGGTGAAGCAGTGAGGTGTGAGCAGATGAGTTATCTTTGCAGTAACTGGGGAAAGGATCCATCTGTGGGATCGCTGAACTGACCCTGATTTGTTCTTGGGCAGCCTCGCTGGAATGCATCTCATTTATGCTTCGCTAGCCCTCGTAAAGGGGTTGGAACCCAACTAGGTCTCTCCCCTGAGGAGTAACCCTGATGTGAGGGAGATTCCTCAGGGGTTGCCAACCTTGTGTGTTAGTTTTTACTGACATGAAGATCTGAAGTTTTTGCTTTTTTTAACTGATGCGGTAAACTTTTTATTGACCTCAGTAAAAATACCATAAACAAGACAATAATATCACAAATGTGTACTCCCTCACGATACTCTGTCCCTTGGAATTATGCAATTGTTTTAGCTGCAGTTAATTGATCGCTCGGGCATGTGCAATAATAGAAAACAGGAAATTGAAGTCATGGTCAGTGTAGTTTTATGATACAAGAAGTGCTTCTGAACAACGACCATGTCAAAATACAATGTGTTGTTTCTACCCAATTTCATGGACATTTTCATTTATTTACAGGTTTAGACAGTTTTAAAACTGTACTTTTTTTACTTGCGATCTGTAAACTTACAGCTGGCTGGCAACCCTGTTCCTCAGTGGCAAAAGCTGTGCAGATCTGTCTTTTATTGCTCCACCCTACAGTCCCTAGCAGGGAAAGGGAGATGTTGGCTGGAGTTGCTGATTGAGGTTTATAGGCTTGAACAGTGGCCAAGATCCCACAGAAACATCAATTCAAGATTTGTAGGAGGCGAACCGTGTCCCCTGTTCTTATTTTATGTCCCTGTCCAAGGTCCAGGCAGTTGGAATTTGGGGGGGATTTCAACTTTAGGGCCTGATCCAAAGCCAATCAAGTTTGACTTCATTGGGCTTTGGATGTGGCGTTTAGAGAGTTCAGACATGGGGCCTGCCATGAACTCACAGGGAAACTGATGCTCGCGCAAAATCTCTTCACACTTTAGTGTTTTTTGTTTCTTTCCAATGCAGGATGAGAGAATCTGTCCTAGTCTTGGCTGAAGATTTTAAAATCTCCTTGTCCTCGTCTTCCCAATGACCCTGTGCTTCAGAGTTGAGCGGAAATGTGGTGGGGAGGCTAAAAGACTTTCCTTTCCTCAGTATTTCAGAGAGAGCGGTCTTTGATTTCTAGTACTAATCAAAGGCTCTTGTGGGAAGCGATAGGGAGGCTGTTTCACTGGGACTTTTGACCATTCTCATCCCTCATGACAATGGTCCATCAAAGCTGTAGTAGCCTCATTTTACTCCTGGCACAGGTATGCATGCCAACTCTGCTTGCCTGCCCCCCAGTCCAGCTGCGCGCATAAACACAGCAGCAGACAGAGGGCAAGGAAATATGAGGGAACATATGTTAGAAAATGTAAAGTCCTGTTGATTTATCACTTGCAGGTAATTTTGTTTTAACTGGGAAGAAATGCATGTGTCTGGACGTAGAACACTCAGCCAGATAAGTTGCATTGGAGCAGGTGCAGAAGCATCTGTGCTTTTCTTAGTGTTTCAGGCAGTGTGGAAAAATATGCCTGTCCTTATCAAAGTAAGTAAGGAAGAGGGACAGCATTCATATTTTAGGCTTTCATGGCTTATCTCCAGATAAGGACCAGAGCACTGAACATCATGTTATTGAGTGACAGCATCACCTGTAAATTTGCCATTCCGGTGGCCAGTTTCAGTCTGAGTGATCTGTTTTCTAGAACAACCCTCTGTTCCATTAGGTGCATCAATAACCTTGGGGGTGGATAAACCTGGCGGTGACCTGGTGAAACACAGTTCTTCTAGTACCCTCGTAGTCATGAGTGACACGTCTTATCCCACAAACAACAATAAGAGGAAAACAATTATCCACCACCACCAGCCCTCAAGAACCAAGAAAGTGCAGTAACTCCTGTGAAAGGGTTGGCATGCATGTTCTGCAGAAGGACTAGCATCTTATTGAAGGGGTTGTATAAGGGCCGCACCTTGCCCAGCTGCTCCACTGGTGCAGATGTAGTTGTCCTTATGTCCCGATAGAATAGCTGTGCTCACTGTAGTTCTTGCTCTTTCCTGAGCACAGAGACTGCTCGCTTTGTTCCCATGAGGCAGCGAGACCACAAAAGGGGGCACGGAGGCAGGCCTCTGCTCCTCAGCACAGCAGTCTGGGAGAAGTGTACTGCAGCCCCAAAAGGGGGCATGGCATAGTCCACATGCTCCACTTGTATGCTGAGGTGCTTGCCACCTCCCCAGGACAAGGCTGTCCCAAAACGGCGTGTTAGCCATAGACACGAGCACTGTCTCACCACCCCTACTCAAAATCACTCCACTGCTGCCTGATTCTTTACCACTCTCCCCTACTGGCTACAGGGGTGGAGACTGTCTAATTCTTGTCATCTTGCTATCAGCAAGATATTAGCCAGGCAGGGTAGAGGGATCAGAGAAGGGCAAAAATGGTTGTGGGGCCAGAAGGAGTGATTTGTGAAGACAGATTAAAACCTTTCTCTGTAGCACGTTGACAATTGGCCAAATTGTTGCAAGAAGGCCATTTCCATCTTGGATTTGCCATCATGCTGATCGGGGAGCACCTGGGTAAAAAATGGCTGAGAGGCAGAGGAGAAATACGTCTAAAAATCTGAGTATAAACATCAAGAAGTGAGGAATTATTTAAGGTAGAGGTGGGAATAAAGCTGGGAGTAATGTGATGAAACTAAAGGAAAATTCAATTTGACTATTCGGCCAAGCCGCCTGACAGTGTGATGTATTATGTTATGAAACGGGCTCCCCAAGGAAAGTGGCAGAAGCCCTGGTGTTTGGCGCACTTAAAATGAATCTGGACAAAATACTAATAAATGTACAATAGGGAACAATCCAACGTTGGCAGGCCCATCTCCCTACGGGCAGGTCTTCATTGCAGCTGGGTCCATGCTTCCCAGCCTGAGTAGATACCTGTGCCAGCTCTGCCTGAGTTAGCGTGCTAAAAATAGCAGTGTAGCATGGGTGGCAACTTCGGCTCCATACACTGCAGCTGGGAGCGTGCTTCCCAGTGTGGGTAGACCGACACATGATAGCTGTGGGGCTAGCCACTTGCGTACGTAGGTGCCTGGAGCCGCTGGGTACATACTTGAGTCACTGGCCTACGACTCCGTTCCCAGCTCCAGGTACCGTGATACGATTCTGCTACAGTGAGAGTTCTGTGGCACCTTAAAGACGAACAAAAGTATTTTGATACAAGGTTCATAAAAGGAAGAACTTTTTCAGTGTCTGAAATGCTAAAGGTTTGATTATGTGCTCTCTTCAGTGACTGTATCCTGGCTTGAGAGGGGGTGAGGGAGTGAGAATTCCAGTAAAGACTCTTAACATTTTTATTATAGCATAAAAAGAGAACAGTCAACATTTTGGTCAGTTTTCCTGCCTCCAAAAAAAAATAAGAAAGGGGGTAGATGGTGTTGGGGAGGGTGGATTACTTCATATCCCTGTTTGTCTTAGAACTGAAAAGCTTGGATAAGCTGGGAAGAAATTGTGAAACAGACAGCATTGTCTGATAACAGCCAGTGCCTTGAGATGTTTGAGCTGTATATAAAGCAGAATAGAATTTACATCTATAAAGCAGCAAAACAGAAAAAGGCCAGGCAGTAGCCGAGTCTGGATTTCCAACCAAACATCAAGCTGTCAAAGATGTGAAATCTTGCCTTTCCCTGGATTAGGCCCTGATTCAGCAAAAGACAGGTTGTACCTGCTGTGGAACTGTTCACCCACTGAAAGTGAAGCAGGCGCTTAAATGCTTTTCTGGATTATTGGTAAACTAGCCTCCGCATGGATTTTGGTCTGTTCTCTGAGAGTCCAACGTGCTCTCGCTAGGACCAAAATCCCCAATTTGCCTGCTCTGAGGAAACAGCTGGTCTCAGTGGGTGACTGACAGCGGATCAGAACACCTGCTGGCCGTGGTGGACAAGGTGCCTATAGGAATGAAATAAGATTCTTTGGCATCCCACGTGTTGGCCAGAGCTCTGCACTGTGGCTGCCTGTGTGATTTCCTCCCCCGCCTCCCCTGGAAAACCCTGCTAGATGCAGCATCTGATTTCCAGTACGGTCCTGCTCCTATACTAATTTTACAGCTGGGTGATACAGGAAGCAGTCACATGACTTGCCCAAGGTCAGACTGACTCTGTATCCTAGGGTCATCTTGGCTCTTAGCCCTAACTGTTAGATCAGAGTCTTCCTTTAAGCTGGAAGTCGATAGAAAAGGTCTTTAATACCTTCCCAATGACACAAACTAGGTGCTTTATGTACTGGGGGGGCTGAAGCTATTATGAGGTGTGAGCGTTCTGGCCAGGGTTACTGCAGAACTGCCATTTCCAACCGTATTACCACAGCTGCAGCACATTTCTGGCTAAGCACCATGCAGCGTCTCCTGAGAATTGAGTGCATAACAAATCACTACAGCCAGTTGCAGGCTGCAGCTGAGGGCACAGATTATAAATGAGGTCATTCCAGCTTCCCTTGACCCACGGGGCCCTCGTCTATCCCCTGATGACAGCCTTGACTCAGTTCTGCAGCTTGGCCTCTGGATATTTTTTGCTTCTTTCTTCATTGAGTGTGTTGCTACTGGTGGGGTCTCCTTTATCCTGCTTGCTCTCGTCTCTCTGACCTGATGGCTGTCCAGCTTCTCTCTGCTGGCTACCGTATTCCCACCACTCCAAAACGCCGTCTCTCCAATACCTACCTCTCTTTGCCAAAGCGCCTCTCTTACCCCAGCAATCCCTTCTTTCCCCTGGCTTCTATCCCAAGTGCCCTGCCCAAACCCCCCGCCCCTGTGTGTTCTAAGTAAATGCTATGTAACCCAGGTGAGCATCCGTTACGCATCCCCTTGGTGCCGACCCCAGGAGAGCAATTTGTTACATTTCCACCGCGGCAGGGCTGTGGCTGGGTAGTTCAAGCTGTAGTAGGTTATGCTATTAGCTCTGGAGATCCCTAGTGCAATCCCCAGAGTGTCAGCCAAGAGCACGGCCCTCACTATAACACCATTCCCCAGCCCAGCAACAATAACCCATCCTGCAGTGCTAAGAGGACCAGTGCCAATCACCACCTACCCTCCCTTGGCTTGTAGGTTGTCACCTTCTTTCTCACCCGTCGTCTTGTTTGTTCAGGCTGTTAGCTCTGCAGGGCCCGTTGTTCCTGTGTGTGTGTTTGTAGAGAGGCTAGCAGGTGGTGGCTACGTGAAGAGCACTAGTTTGCACTGTAGCGTGTGACCCGTGTGCAAACAGGAACGAGGCTTGGGAATATCCCCAGTATTTCAGCCATTTGCCAGTATTTATTCCCCATTCTGCAGGTTAGGTGCCTGAGGCAGGGAGGGTGGCCGCACTGCGGCTTTTCTGAAATTCAGACGCTAGCGGAGGTTCCCTGCTGTTCACACGAGTATAGGTCAGGAGCAGATGTTTTACCATCGCGGTGCGAGCTGCACTGGTGCTAGGCGATTGAGGGAAGAACTGGAAAATTCTCAGCGTAGGCAAGACCAAATGAGTCATGGCAGAGCTTAGATTAGAAAGCGGAAGCAGGAGGGTCCCAGCCCACTGCTACACCCACTAGGCCAGGCTGCCACTCTTAACAGCCACACCTAATACTTTCAGGAAAAAGCATCTCGATCAACTTAGCGTTTATTTCATTTAGTATAAATGCTCTGATTTAACCTTTGCCTGACCGCACAAAGCTGCCCGCTTGGCGGGGACCCAGGGGGTCACTAAAACTGACTGCGCTGGAGAATTCATTTGATAAATATAAACTGTGTGGACAGTTCGTTGGGAAACGGCTTAAATTATTTAGCAATAAAAAGGTACTTACAGCCTTCAAAGTGCTGCAAATGGCTAAGAGGACTTCAGCGAGGTCTGCTGCAATGACTTAACGAATTAGTCAAGAGTCACACCAATGGTCTGCTAAAATAGCATGTGGACGCAATAAGTAGAGCCCTGCGCGGATATAAAAATGTGGGTGTGTGGCCACGAGAATCCATTTATATCTGACCTGCCATCCGCAGTTTAGCTTCTCTGTGGCACCTGCACCCACACGGCACCTGCAGCCCTTGGCCCCCCAATAGCTGTTTGGAGACCAGCCCCCACTGTAGCTGCTGATCAGTTGTCTGGGGGACAGCCTCTCCAGGCAGTTGCTGATTGGCGGCCCATGGGGAGCCGGCCCACCCCGGCTCTCAAAGGTGGAGCAGCAACCTCAAAGGCTATGTGCTGCAGACAGCTGCTTCCCTGCCTCTGAGAGCTGCATGTGATCCACCATCTGCAAAAAAGGGCCCTTGGATATGAAGCACAGATTTGCCGGGCTCTAGCTAAAAGTGCTTCTCCGTGAGCTGTTCTGTTAAAGCCAATGTGACTTATGAGCAGCAATAGGAATGCCTGAGAGACACAGGCATAGCAACCTGACCAGGAATTCATGTTATGCCTAGTTGTATGGGGCTGGATTAATCACACTTAGTCACCCCATAGGAGACTCAACAGTCTCACTCCACCCCACCTCCCGTCTATCTAGCATGTGTGCAGGCTGTGGTTGATTAAAACAAAAGAACTCACTATGCACCTCCCAGCTTCCTGCAGGGTCAATTGCTCAGTGGTCAAATGAACAAGTTCACTATTCTAGTGAACTCTATCCAGGAGTCATTGTTCCTGCCAAGAAAACTGAATCATGTAATAGCTTCCTTAAGCAGAACCAAAATGGTAAAGCAAAGTATCCACCAGAATGCAGAGCGTAATCTACGGCCAGATTTCAAGTGCCACTGCATAGCCCTGTCAAATCACTTCCTCTCCTCTTCTACAGAGGACTTGGTCTGTTCGTAAATGAAGATGAGTGCAGCCTTTGTCTCAAAGTTTAGCTGCCTCTCATGCTTTTCTTTGCAGCTGACGTCACATAAGCAAGCTAAGGTGCTGTTGTAATAATTGGGCCTACACATTTACCCTCATTGTGAGTTCAACTGTAAGATGTGAGTGAAAGTTCATAAAACGTCCCAATGACCAACAACGATAAATGCTGATGGGTAAAGGTGCAAAAGGAAGACAGAATTAACTGAAACATAAAAGGCCGCCTGGTACACCTCAAGGACGGTGTTAAGATCATGCCTGATAAACCAGAAACTTGGAAGACCAGAAATCAGTGAGCCAAAATCGGTGCGTTGAAAATCAGACCTGACTGATGGACAAGCTAAAGAGGGGAAAGGATAGAATTCTGCCTAGCACTCCTGTTATAGCTCCTTTTTTTTTTTTTTTTTTTTTTTTTTTTTTTTAAAAAAAAAAAAAAAAAAAAAGACTTTAGGAGGAAAAATGGCTTCTGCCACACTGACTGATTAAAGAAGGGGAAGAAGAAAGCTTCACCATATGGCTGCCACCCCTACCATCTCCTGAGACCCTGTAACTTCTTCGTCCCAATCCTGAGTTGTCCTGGGCAGACCAGGCTACCGATTGGGAGCCAGATGAGACTGCCTCCTCCAGTGGCTTTGGCTGAATCCTCAACACATCATGGGATGTGAGACTTCACCCCCACTCCCTCCATGTATTCTTTTCCTTTTCTACCTTATTCTTTCTTATCACTCTCCTTTTTCCTTCTGTCTAATAAAAGTCTGTCTGAGCCCCAAGTTCGCACATGAAGTCGGTGGAAGAACTGGGAATAGAACCCAGGTGTCCTGATTACGATGGATGATATGCCATTTTAGTGACTGTAT
Source organism: Emydura macquarii macquarii (assembly GCF_026122565.2). NCBI lineage: Eukaryota > Metazoa > Chordata > Testudines > Chelidae > Emydura > Emydura macquarii. Next base: position 1,840,230 of record NW_027132905.1, on the reverse strand, counting down.
CTTGGCTTTGGTGGAGGGGGGCGGGGAGTGAGAATTCCGGTAAAGACCCTTAACATTTTTATTATAGCATTAAAAAAAGAACAGGCGACAGTTTGGTCAAAGTTTTCCTGCCTCCGGAAAAAAAAAGAAAGGAGGGTGGATGGTGTTGGGGGAGGGTAGATTACTTCATATCCCTGTTTTTCTTAGAACTGAAAAGCTTGGATAAGCTGGGAGGAAAAATTGCAAAACAAACTGCATTGTCTGATGGATAATCACAGCCAGAGCCTTGAGATGTTTGAGCTGTATATAAAGCGGAATAGAATTTACATTTATAAAGCAGCAAAAAGAAGAATGCCAGGCAGTAGCTGTGTCTGGATTTCCATCCAAATATCAAGCTTTCAAAAATGTGAGATCTTCCTTAAATTAAAACACGTGACCTCCACTCCCCCTCGCCTCCAAACGTTTATATTTTTCTCTTCCCATGAAAAGTAAATATAATTATTCTTCAAAGCACAAATTAACACACCTCAACTTGAACTAATCGCAAATAATGGATTTTTTGGTTTGTCGGTACTTGCGGAAAGGAAAATTGTTTGGGGTTGAACAAAATGTCTCATTTTCAACTATTTTTAAGCTGCTTTTATTCTTTCAAATAAAATTAAAGGAGATTTTGAAATATTCCATTTTTTTTGGTTCAAAATGACGGTTTCAAAAATGTCAAAACAAAATATTTCAATTTTTTTCTTTAGAAAGTTGACAAAAACAAGCGGGTGAAACCAACACGAATTCATAAAATCTTTTGATGTCTGCAAATTTGCCTTTTTCTTCCCCGCCCCCCCACTTTCCTCCTGGAAAAATAGTTTTGCCTGAACTTGGACCCAGCTCTACCCTCTCCGCTCCTGGTTTTCAAGGGACGTCGCTCAGTTTAGTCCCAAAGTTACCCGCATTCCGCACAAAGTTATTGTCCCTCATTTTTATTGTTTGAAAATGACTTGGAGCCAAACACAAGCTTACAGAAAGTTGCAGTAGAACCGCAAAGCTACGAACAGCTCGGGAATGGAGGCGGTTCGTAACTCTGAAATGTCTCAGCCAGCTCCATCCACTGAGGTTCAGGGGGGCTTTTGGTGAGGAAGCTGCAACCTCTCTTTGGATGCGGCCCTTGCTACTATTATGTAAACCCATTTTATCTCCAGATTAGTGGTGAGAAAAGAAGTGGGTAAACTAATGTTGTTGTTCCAGACGAGGCTGGAGAACGGTAGGCATTAGGAGGGTAAATGCCATATTCCCCAAATGAGAAGTGGGTAAACTCCATTTACCCTCAACTATACTATTGCTCCAGATTACGGTAATCCAATGTGCTCTGTTTGGGGTGGGAAAAGAGCCCATTTACTCAGTCAACTTCTTGCATGGAACCAAGCACCTGAGCTCTGGAGAGCACAGCATGTTCAAATACATTTTTGGGGGCAGTTGGTTTTACCCTCCGTGTCTGGGATTTTTATACCTCTCTTTACTTTCAAATTGGTAGTGAACTTTCTTCACCCGACCGTAGACCGTGGTGGTCACTTGGGATCCAATCTAGTGCCTATTGATGTTAATGGGAGGCTTTGCGCTGATTTCAATGGAAGATGGATTGGGCTTTACATGATTTAATTTTCTTGGATTTTTAGACATTCTTAAAAAGCTCGATGATTAACCTTTCTCTGTAATTAATTACCTGAATATCAGAGAATTTACCATTCTCACTGAAGTTAATCTGACTTACACCTCTGAATATCAAGCCAATTATATCTTTAATATTACCCCAGACTTTTTCTTTTCTTTTCTTTTCTTTTCTTCCATTTTAAGAGCATAGGTGAAGAGGTAACTTCCAGTGCTGAAAAGTATTGAAGTGCACAAAGGATTTAGATGTCAGCCAAACCAAGTGTGTCATCCAATTATTTTCGATTACAATTACGATCCTTCCTTTAACGTTTTCTTATGCTGTTACCCTTGTTGCTAATGTAGCCAACTCTGGCTTTATGATCCCTATTGTTGCAACGTGCTGTGCTTAATTGCTTTGTGTCTGTAACACACAGACGTTCTGAACAATTAGACAATAATATGAAAGCAAGATAGGAGAATAGCTTGAGATTCCTTCATTTTAATTATGCTGATAGTGCACCCTGGGGTTTTGAATCTATGCTGGAACTAAATTATTTTGATAGTATTCAATAACTTTTAACGAGATAAAATAAAATTGTATTTTTATTTAAAGTTTTGCAGGAAAACTCCCACTCTGCTTTTCTCTTTTAAACTCAAGATCTGTGATTCACTCTCTCTGGCCCCAGTTCCGAAGTCCATCCTGTTCAACAATTTGCTTATTGCGCTGAATAGGGATTGACTTGAAGCGCATGTTTAATTCTTTGCTGAACTGGGGCCTTTCTTTAGCAATATTTATTTTATACTTTAGGAATTTTTAAAGATGGCAAAAGTGGCCTTAGATCTTTTTGGTGCAAATTACAATATGCGGCACCTAATTTTCAATTAACAAAGAAATTGCCTTCAGAGCGGGGAAAGACTGATGGTCCCATAGAATGAAACCGGAGTTAAGAAAAAGCGGCACTCAGGCTGTTTCAGCCTTTCAAATTAAATGAACACAACGTTGGAAGAGCTATTAACTGAACTATCCTGACAGATAAGTCTACTGTACTGTGCAACACAGCCACAGATGCATACTTGGCTTCTAAAATCTTCTTGACAATTGTCACAATAATAGCATAAGGAGTGCTCTTAACAGTACGACATGTGAGACAAACATGGCATCCCCACTACAATCCCCCGCCCCCATTAATACAGTTGCATAGAATTACCAGAATGCTTTACAATTTTATTTTAAAACTATTACTTTTGTCAGTCTCCCTAATGTCAACAAACATCTATGGCACATGGAACCATACCTTCAATGAGCAGCTCACTGCAACCTAATACAAATAATTTAAGAAGTAATTTTAAACTCAAAAGATTTGCTGAAAAATCAGTTTCCTTCATTAAAAAAGATATACTGGTTGTTTAAGTGGCCCTCTGATTGTGCTTTGTTTTTATTCAATGCTTTACAGCTCATGCTGGCATCGTGTTGAGCTTGGGCATAGTTTACACAGCTCCCTCTCTCACTTTTCAGTGGAAGTCTTTGGCATGACGGAGTGGGCTCCATAAGTTGAATGAGGCTCCATGGACCATTGCTCTGGTCCAAAATCTGCTCTGTAGAAATCAGGAGTAAATCTGACTTCCACAAGTGTAACTGAGAGCAAAGTTCATCTTCAGGGTGCTTTTAGTTTTGATGAACTCTCCTGAGGGTATTGGATTTTGTAACATTTTGGTGCTGGCAGATAGAACTGGTTCCTGGAGCTCTGATTGGACTTGTATATTGCAATGTAGGGAAAAATGCCTTTACAAACACCAGCTGCCTGAAAGGGAAGTCACATCATGAGCCAAGGTAGTGACTCCTGAATGGCGTTCTGGCCAAGAACTTTGGCTAAACCCTGGTAGATTGGGCTACAGACACATGCATGATTTATATGAACAAAGCATAAATTCATTGATTTTAAAATTAGGTTTAGACAAATTACTTTACAAAAGCTTATTCTTTTTTTCTTAAAATGATTATGAATTAGGTCAAAACCCAACAAAGTAGACAACACAGCAAATAATGATAATAGGTAACTGGAGCAGAGGATGGAGAAGGGAAAATGCAAAGATGAGGGGAAGCAAATATTCTGGGGAAAATGTAATAGTATTGGCTTGAGCTGAGCAGTATAGACAGGACCTGTTCAAGCTTCCCATATTCAGCACTGCCAATTCAGTTTGAACATAATGTGACATCCCCAGCTATCCCAGTTGAGTCCCTTTTTAAAGCAGTTGGATGACAGGAATGAGAATTAGTCTGAGACTAATGTACTTATTTTTACTTGTGTCCTAAGCTGAGGTGTGAACCCAGATCTCCAGAAGTGACTGTAGCAATAACAATATTCACAGTGTATTTCATCGGTGCTTTTCAAATACTTATTAATTAAGCCTCCCCTTTGCTCCACCCACCAGACAGCTGGAAATAGAAACCAGGAGTAGGGTGAATACCTGTGTTGGGTGGAAATAAGGGAAAACCACATGAAAAAGAAGGGACAACACTTCAAGGGACATTTTTTAAGGAAACACCATTTTCATTAGCATGTATATTTCCTTTCAAGTGCACATTTCTACCACCCTCAAGTATACAATGCAATTATCATAAGTTTCAATGTAATGTTTAAAATGGTACATATGATCAGTTGTAATACATCTTAAAATAAAAGACAGGTGGTCACCCTAAGTAACAAATCAATGAAATACTGGATGGGACCTGGGAATAAGGGACAGGTGGTCACCCTCTCCAGGAGTCCCTGACTACCAGCTCTAACCCACAGACATACTTCCTCTCAATAACCCTTTCTGCCTCTATTCAAACCTAAACAGTGCAATGATTCTTACAGTTTTAGATAAAGTGCGGGGTATTGTATATAAGCTGCTAAAAGTAATCAACAAAAAGTTTCTACAATATCCCACAGCTGAATAGCTTCAGAACATATAATATTAAAGCCAAGCATGTTTGTGAGATTTATTGGAAACATATTAGCTTACATTTATTGAAAAATATTGATTTTTTTGACATTCATGGGTTAATGATGTTTGCTCCTTCATTCAGCAGTTCTCCTCTTGGGAGAATAATGAAATTGCCTGAAGTTATAAACCAGTCAATTAAAACAAACAGATGACTCAAATACCAGTTGATTTCTGATGTTTTTACCATTTTTATTTTATACATTCTAACTTTCAAGCTTTTTGGTGTTTTAAAATTTGAACTGACTTGCGGTACAAAGTCAGCAGTTATTCTTAAATTCCATTAAGTACAGAAGCTAGAAAGGTATACAACATATATCAAGACATATTGTTTTCAGTATATTTAAAGATGTTTGTGTCTCATTGATATATTCAGAAGAAGACAAAATTACATACAGTAGACTGACAGATCTGGATTGATTAGATATCCACACTAGAGAGAGATGATGAATACAGTAGAGGATAAAACAGACAGATAGGTGGTAGAGATGGGAACCATTTATTGCACTTAAAACCTTTTGTTTATTAATTGCTTTTCTAGTACAGTGGACACTGATAAGAATCTGCTTTCCATATCATCTGGTCTGACTGTGTATCTTATCTGATCAATTTGTGAATATGTGCAAAAAAAACTGATTTTTTTTTTTTTTAAATGACCAGCCCTGCCTTTCCATTTTGTGCTGGATTGACTCAGATTCGTAGGCCTAGTCTACACTTACCCGGAAATTCGGCAGCAGTCGAAGGGAGTTACGCAAGCTAATCAGAGTACTCCCGTACTCCCATCAACTTTATAACTTCCCTTTAGAAAGCCATCTCCACTGCGCTGACGGGAAATGCGTTCCCACCAATGCAGCGCTATGCCTTTTGAGGAAGTGGTTTAATTGAATTGACTTTCAGATCTTCACTTCCGCTCAATCGATCCGGATAGATCGATCTGACGGCGGCGAATTTGCTGCCATAGATTCAAAGGCCAGAAGGGACCACTGTGATCCTCCAGCCTGACAACTTCCCCAAAATAATTCCTAGAGCTGATTTTTAAGAAAAACGTCCATTCTTGATTTAAAAATTGAGAATGATGGAGACTCCACGGCAACCTTTGGTAAATTGTTCCAGTGGTTAATTACCCTCGCTGTTAAAAATATACACCTTGTTTCTAGTCTGAATTTGTCTAGTTTCAACTTCCAGCCATTGGATCGTGTTAGACCTTTCTCTGCTAGACTGAAGAGCCATTATTACATATTTATCCCCCATGTAAATACTTAGATTGTAATCAAGTTCTCTCTTAACCTTCTCTTTCTTTAGAATCATAGATTATTAGAGTTGGAAGGCACCTCAGGAGGTATCTAGTCCAACCCCCTACTCAAAGCAGGACTAACGTCAGCTAAATCATCCCAGCCAGGGCTTTGTCAAGCCTCAGCTCAAAAACCTCTAAAGATGGAGATTCCACCACCTTCCTAGGTAACCCATTCCAGTGCTTCACCACCTTCCTAGTGAAAAACTTTTTCCTAATATTCAACCTAGACCTCCCATACTGCAACTTAAGACATTGTTTCTTGTTCTCTCATCTACTACTATTGAACAGCCTAGCTCTATCCTCCCTGGAACCCCCTTTCAGGTAGTTAAAGGCTGTTATCAAATCCCCCCTCATTCTTCTCTTCTGCAGACTAAACAAGCCTAGTTCCCACAGCCTCTCCTCATAAGTCTTGTGCTCCAGCCCCGTAATCATTTTTGTTGCCCTCCGCTGGAGAAAAGCTGGACTCTCTCCAACTTGTCCACATCCTTTTTGTAGTGGGGGGCCCAAAACTGGACACAATACTCCAAATGCGGCCTCACCAGTGCCGAATAGAGGGGAATAATCACTTCCCTCGATCTACTGGCAATGCTCCTGCTAATGTAGCCCAATATGCTATTAGCCTTCTTGGCAACCGGGGCATACTGCTGACTCATATCCAGCTTCTTATCCACTGTAACTCCCAGGTCCTTTTCTGCAGAACTGTTGCCTAGCTCGTCGGTCCCCAGTCTGTAGTTGTGCATGGGATTCTTCCGTCCTAAGTGGAGGACTCTGCACTTGTCCTTGTTGAACCTCATTAGATTTCTTTTGGCCCAATTATCCAATTTGTCTAGGTCACTAAATAGATAGAGCTCCTTGAGTCTGTCGCTACAAGGAATGTTTTCTAACCCTTTAACCATTCCCGTGACTCTTCTCTGAACCCTCTCCAATGTATCACCATCCTTCTTGAATTGTAGACACCAGAACTGGACACACTATTCCAGCAGCGGTCACACCAGTGCCAAGTACAAAGGTAAAACAGCCTCGTTATTCCTACTCAAGATCCCCCTGTTCATGCATCCCAGGATTGCATTAGTTCTTGTGGCCACAGCATTGAACTGGGAGCTCTTGTTCCACGGATTATCCACCATGACCTCCAAATCTTTTTCAGAGCCACTGCTTCCCATGATAGTCCTGTAAGTATGACCTACGTTCTTTGTTCCTAGATGTCTACATTCACATTTAGCCATATTTAAATGCATATTGTTTGCTTGCACCCAGTTTACCAAGTGATCCAGATTGCTCTAAATCCGTGACCTCTGTCCACGTCATTATTTACCATTCACCCACCAGTTTTTGTGTCCTCTGCAAATTGTTTTTCTGAGCACTGGCTAAGTGTTGGTAATAATGCTAAGGGGGTTGGAACACTAATGCCATCCATCACATGGGAAATATCTTCCCATCTTCATTATTTCCCCTTCAGATCAGAAATGATAGAATGGGACTGTGACGACTGTCCTTTTCTCTGGACCTCTGGAGCTAAAAGCACGAGCTGCAGTAGTTTAGCTAAAGAGCCATGGCTCAGTAGCTGTGGGCCATAAACACTCATGGATACAGCGTGGATAGGTATGCATACCAGTGAATTAAAAAAACAAACAGACATCGCACTAAATCCTGCCCTGGTGATTCTGCGGGTCCAGCCAAGCTGTGCTTGGCAGAGGAGCCAACATTGTGAGAGGTTCTCCCCTGATCCTGCCCCTTGTAACTGAGAACAGCCCTTTATGCCAGCAGAAACAGCCCCCTACGGATTGCTCCGCTGGCCCAGGATTACTAGAGCACTGCCTGCTCCAGCCATACTGCCTCTTGCCACCAGCCATAGTCTGGCTAATCTCATGCACTGAGGGTGGGGGAGCAGGTGGTATTACATTACCCCAGGATTCCCAAAAGGTGGGGAATCTATAGCCGCCTCTTCAGAGCAGCTTTCTGGCCACTTTCCTCTGCCTGATCAGATGGAATGGGGCTGATAATCTGGCCCAAGAAGCCTGACAGCCAAGAAACAGTCCTTGGGAAACTTTTGGGAGCCAGATTGTGCATCGTGTTTAGCTGGTCCTCTGTTCTCAGTGATAAATGTCTGTTCAAAACACATGTGGGCATTTTGAATCAAATCCTCCTGAGTTGCACCGGTGTAAATATGGAACGACTCTACTGACTTTAGTGTAGCTACACCCGGTGCAAATATGGAGTAGCTGAGAGAAGACAGTGTAATCCCAGAGTGTTTCAATGTGGCCTCCCAGACCATTCACCATATAATTAGGAAAGAGAAATTTAGTTCATTAGCATAAATCTATACAGAAAATGGAGCTCCTCTCCTGAAGCAGAGAGGTATATAACCCAGGTGCGATACAAATTACCCTCTTGCCTATTCCTGTTGTATTAACAGACCAAGAGGATTCCAACCATCTGTCCCTAGTGCCTAGCTTGCACTTTCCTCGTGTAATGTCCAAAGGAGTTTGGCTGGAACTTTGTGTCCATCTATGATGGTTTCTGGTCCTCTATTAAGTACCAGAAGAATTCCACTAAGGCCCTGACCCTGCAGTGATTTTTGTGCAGACCTGGGGATCTGCCCACATGTAGTTTATTGTAGGATTGACTACAAATAGGACAAAACCATTGCTGCAATTATGTTGCCCATTGTTCTTAAAATGATCCATCCGTTTCAACATAGCTTCACGTTTTCTGTTGAAGGACAAAGCAAAAAGGGCATTTTGCCCCCAAGGTTATCCTTCTCTTTTCATCAGCATTTTGATTAAGGCTGTTTATAGGCTTCTTTACTTGAGTGGAACAGATTGATGTCTTTTCCGACTGGATCTGATTCCTAAAATGTGACCATTTTCTGCTGGATTTTCTTATTTATTTTTTGGCCCTTTCAAAGGGCCAAATGCAGTTTGTTGCCTAAATTATGCCTGATTTCAATTCTATCAAACCACTGCTCCACATAATTTGTTCTCCTTCCTGCTCACACAGCTGTAGTCTTTCAGAAAGAAATGGTTAGCTGAGAGGGTGAGAAGGTGGTCAGGAAGTTTAACCTTGATGTGCACAAGATGCTATCGGGCAATTTTTCATTGATGCACTAAAGAGCTTGGGACAGCCCTGGAACCAACTGCTAACCAATTCTGATTGTTGATTTACTTGGGTATTCACTAAAAACGTTAGTAATTGTCTGTCCCCGTGTAGCATTTTGTCTGTGAAACACAGAACATGCTTGTGAGTTAATTTATAAATCTAAATGCTTGTGACTTATGAACTTTTTTGAGAGCCCATGGGGCCATTTTAACTGGCTTGGGAATGCTTTGAAGAGATCATAGAAGATGGATTACCCTAAGTAGCTCGTTAAACCCTAGAAATAGTCTGAGGAGTGGGGGAATGACTGTGTGAAGAGGGAATGTGATGAGCATATAGAAATCCCCTGTGAAAAGGAACAGGTGCTGGTTTGGACTTCAAGTAACTTTTATTCTTCCATTTTTAGAGCAGGTAACAGCATGTGCCGTTATAATGGATCATTTTTGACCATGGCACTTGAAAGACCCAGACCACCTCTGTACACTCAGCCCTGCCTTGTGGAGACTTACCTGAAGTAGTGTGAGCATTCGGCACTATTGAAAATCTGTCCCCATTGTGAGCACTGAGGAACAATGCCACCCTTTCATTGTTCCCTTCTATAGATACTATTGCGCGTCCGCACACGCACTGAAAAGACTGTGTTCAGTGCTTAGCATAATGGGACTCAGATCCTGATTGGCTCTTTGGGCACTACTGCAATACAAATAATAATAATGAGTTTACCTGTCTTGGTCCTGGAGTACAATATGGACCAGGCCCAGCGCAGCATTCTATCTCATCTGTAAAGCAATGACATTTTGTACTGTAATAACTCACTGCAAACTCAGGGCTTGACTGGCAGGTGCACTCATCTATACCTGTCAAAATTCACAAAGCTGGGAGCTGTTCTAGAATCGGGGTGTGGGGCTGTTATAGATCTGTCTCTGACTTCCCCTTTTACTCTTCATCCTCCAGTCCACGTGCAGCAGAACACTCATGGTTTTGAGTGTTGAGTGAACGAGAAGCATAGAATCACTGAAGCATAGAGCTGGAAGGGATCTCTAGAGATCACATAGTCCATTCTCCCTGCACTGAGGCAGGACCAAATGAACCTAGACCATCCCTGACAGGTGCTGGCCGGCCATTCTTAAAAACTTCCAATGATGGGGATTCCACAACCTCCCATGGGAACCTATTCCAGAGCTTAATTATCCTTATAATTAGAAAGCTTTTCCTGATATCTAACTTCAATCTCCCTTGCTGCTAATTAAGCCCATTAGGTCTTGTCCTGCCTTCAGTGGACATGGAGAACAATTGATCACCATCCTCTTTACAACTGTCAACATATATGAAGACTGTTATGAGGTCCCCCCTTAGTTTTCTTTTTTCAAGACTAAACATGCCCAATTTTTTAACCTTTCGTCATAGGTCGGGTTTTCTAAACTTTTGATCATTTTTGTTGCTCTCTTCTGGACTTTCTCCACTTTACTAAAGTGTGGCATCCAGAACTGGACACAGGACTCCAGCTGAGGCCTTACAGGTGCTAAGTAGAGCAGAACAATTACCTCCTGTGTCTTGTATATGACTTTCTTGTTAAGACACCCCACAACATGAGCCTTTCTCACAACTGCATTACATTGTTGACTCATATTCAGTTTATGATCCACCGTAACCCCCAGATCCTTTCAGAAGTACTACCAACAAGACAGTTATTCCTCATTTTATGGTTGTACATTTGGCTTTTTCCTTCCCAAGTGAAGTACTTTGCACTTGTCTTTATTGACTTTCAACATGTTGATTTTTCAGACCAATTCTCCAATTTGTCAAGGTCATTTTTAACTCTAATCCTGTCCTCCAAAGTGCTTATAACCCCACCCAGCTTCATGCCATCCATGAATTTTATAAGCATACTCTCCACTCTATTATCCAAGTCATTCATGAAAATATTGAATAGTACTGGACCCAGACTGACCCTTCCAGGACCCCACTAGATATATCATCTCAGTTTGACAGTGAACGTTTGATACTACTGAGTATTTTTTTCAACCAGCTGTGCACCTTCCTTATACTAATTTCATCTACACCACATTTCCCTAGTTTGTTTCATATGGAACTGTATCAAAACCCTTACTAAAATCAAGAGATATCACATCTACTACTTTTCCTCCACCCCTCATCCACTAGCCTAGTAATCCTGTCAAAGAAGAAAACACGGCTAATTTGGCATAATTTGTTCTTGACAAATCTATATTGTCTATTACTTATAATCCTATTATCCTCTAGGTGCTTACGAATTGATTGTTTAATAATTTATTCCACTATCTTTCCAGGTATCCAAGTTTAGGCTATAATTCCCTGGATCCTCAGCATTCCCTTTTTAAAATATAGGTTCTATATTTGTCCTTCTCCAGTCCTCTAGGACCTCACCCAGCCTCTGTGAATTCTTGAAGATAATTGCTAACCATTTTGAGATTGCTTCAGCTGGTTCCTTAAGTATCCTAGGGTGAATTTCATCAGGCCCTGATGACTTGAATACATCGAACTTATCAATATATTCTTTAGTCAGTGCTATCCATATTCTGGCTTGTGTTCCTTCCCCTTGTTAATATTGATGGTGTTAAGTATCTGGTCACAATCAATCTTTGTAGTGAAGACTGAAGCAAAATAGACAATAATCACCTCAGCCTTCTTGATATCGTTGGTTGTCAGCTTTCCTTTCCTGCTAAGTAGAGAACCTACACTTTCCTTTCTCTTTCTCTTGACCCTAATATATTTATAGAACCTCTTCTTATTGCCTTTTAAATCCCTTGCTAGTTACAACTCATTTGTGTCTTAGCCTTTCTGACTTTGTCCCTTCATTCTTGCGTTACCTTTTTGTGCTCTGCTTTAGCAATTCGTCCATGTTTCCACTTTTTGTAGGATTCCTTTTTGATTTTCAGGTAAGTAAAGAGCTCCTGATGGAGGCACATTGCTCCCTTCCTACTCTTCCTATATTTCCTTCTCATCGGGATAGTTCACTGTTGTGCCTTCAATACTGTCTCTTTGAGAAATTTATTTTTCCCTTAGGTTTTTCTTCCCCACGAACCTTACCTACCAGTTTCCTGCATTAGTTAGTCAACGTCGTCGTCTTTTTTTTTTGAAGCCCATTTGCCTTATTCTGCTGCTCTCACTGCTTCCTTTCCTTAGAATCATTACATCTATCATTTCACAATCAGTCACACAAATTGCCTTCAAATTTGCAACCACTTCCTCTTAGTCAGGATCAAGTCTGAAATGGCAGCCGCCCTGGCAATTTTTTTTTCCAACTTCTGAAACAAAAGGTCGTTCCCAATACATTCCAAAAACTTATTGGACATTTTGGGTTTTGCTGTGTTACTGTTCCAAGAGAGGTCTGGGTAATTAAAGTCCCCCATTACTACAAAATCTTGTGTTTTGGATATTTCTGTTTGTTCTGGAAATGCCTCATCCACCTCCTCTTACTGATTTGGCGGTCTGTAGTAGACCCCAATTTCCCTCCCTTTTGTCTTCACCCAGAGACTTTCAACTGGTCTGCTTCTCACCTCCTTCTGGACCTCAGAACAAGTGTATGTGTATATTCTTGATGTATAATGCAATGCCTCCTGGTTTTTTCCTGCCTGTCTTGGTCAGGTGGACCCCATCTCTTCCCAACAGTCCTCCTCTCTAGAACAACATCCCATAGTCAAGGAACCCAAAGCCCCCCTGTGCAGCCATGCATTCACCATCTGCATGCACATCTCCCTGTCCTATCTCTGTCTCTGTTCATTTTGTGAACAAGCAGCAGCTAAAAAAGAGTAAATGGGTGGCTGCACACTGTGGATAAGCTGCGGTATGTGTGAATGTTTCTTCTTCAATGTGCCTGAGGGCTGCATGGGGTCCCAGGGCTGCATTTTCGATAGTTGTGTTCTGGAAAGAGAGCAAAGCTGGAGTCTCACCCTCTGGCCGCATGCCAGTCAGCTTTGCTTGAAGAAGACTTTTTTATTTTTACATTCACAATCCATACTTTTATCTTGGAAAGAACAAACCTTTGAAGTAACCAACCAAGTGGGAGGGGGAAAGAATTATTTAGTGGTTAAAGCAAAGGGTGGCACTCAGGATTCCTGGGTTTGTTCCCTCTGCTCCCATGTTTTCATTCTGAGATCATGGCCAAGTCATTTCACCTCCCTTTCTTTGTTTCCCTAACTCTAAAATGGGAGTGACTTTACATCAGCTGCCGGGATGGCTGGGAGGCAGGCTCCCTCCACTGATTAATGTTTCTGCAGCATTTTTGACCTTTTACTGAAAGGAGCTAGGAAATTGTCAAGTATCTGTAAGTCGTAGCACAAGGCTTTGCGTCGTTCCCAGAACAAGCTGTCGTCTTTACAAAAAGCTGATGGAACCAAAAAATGGCACCAGAGGTTTAAAGGCTGAGGACTGGTGCAATAAGAGCACAGGAACCTGGCAAACAGCCCATGAAGAAACTGTCTTTAAAACAGGTTGAATTGGGCTAACTGGCACTTTCCCTTTTGTTTTTGAGGGGCGGCTGACTGGGGCTCCACAACCTAAGCTTTCATTTAAAGACATCAAGTCTCTAGCCCTCACACGGTGAGGAAAACCTTTGCTTGTGAACTGAACTGAAATCAGTACAGTGCTCTCTGCCTGAGTCTGCAGAGAGCCTGAAACAATATTTCTTCATTCTACTCAATTGTGTCCTGACTTTGAATCCTAATGATCTCATTGCCTGCAAAGCCTACAAGAAAGAGAGATTCCTTATGAAGAACTGCAGAAACCACTGTGTGTGGCATCTCAGTAGCTGGAGACTGGTTTCTAAGCAAAGCTTGGGAGAATTCCCCTATTTCCCCTCTCCCATCCCACCTACTCAATTTCTACCCTAACAGACAGGGAATTTTTAATTAGGGGGATAGGGTTAAACTGGAAGGCAACGTCTGGGGCTTCAAAATTCCAATTTCAAAATGGCCTTTGAGACTTGTTCTTATGAACATTTCTTTACGTATCTTCCGCAAAACCTTCTGTGATTAAAAGATCTTTGATCCTTCACTCACAACAGAGAGAATCTCAGGTTTTTCCAACAGATCCATGTTTGTGCCTTAGAACTGACTCTTGGCCCTCATGCATATAGTTCCTACCAACTGCCCTTTATTTAAGAGTGAGAGCCCTTCTATTTTGAGCATAATGTTTACCATTTTCCCTGCAGCAATCTCTTAATCCAAGTTAAAAGAAGTGTCCTGCTGCTCACAGCACACATCCCCGTTGCTGTCTTTCAGATGTTAGCAAACCTATGCCATGTTGCTTTCAAAAGCATCGCTTTTTTGTTTCAGGGGCACAGAGTTGTCTAATTCAATACACAAAATTGAAAAGAAAATAAGACACCAAGCAAAAAGCACAACAATGACTTTCTCTAGAGTGAGCACATTAAATATATATATTGGAAAAGCATTGTGCGTGTGCTACAAAAAGCTTTCAAAAGCACGGTACCTTGGGGACAACTCGTGGTTTTCTGACTCACTTTCAGGTCAGAAGTGGATTGTTGCTAAAGCAAACATTTTTTCAAACTCACCATTTGTGTGTCAATTTAATGTTGTTCTTTTAGCTATTGATTTTTTTTTTTTTAAATTTAACTTAAAAGTGGAAAGAGAGTAAATAACATACCTGTCATATTATTTCACTGAATTCCAGCCAGTGCCTTTATCCACATAATACAAAATCGCCCCTCACTACTGCACATGAAAGCGCACCAGGTATAAAAGGAACTAATTGAAAGGCTCTAAGAGAATCAAGACCCACACTTTCCTGTTCTGGAATCAGTATGGATTTATTGCTGTGTAAACATACAACATAGGCCTGATTGCCTGAGATGTTGAACACATGCAGCTCCCACTGACTTTATCTGAAGTCATAGAGGCTCAGCACTTCTGAAAAAGCAACCCTAAAGTGATTAGTGATTTGGGGTGTTTCAGTGGGATGCCCAAATTTGAGGCAGCTGGTAAATCGCCTGACTTTAGAAAGTGCTGAGCACCTGCATTGTGAAAGTCAAAACCCTGTAAGTAGTGAGGAATCCGAAATCATTTGCCATTTTAAAAAAACGAGGCCCATTTGTCTAGAAAACCAATACCCAAATGAACCTATAGAGACATGAGGCTGAATTCATCCTTGATGGAACTTGGTGCAAGTCAGTGCAGATACACCGAAGATAAGACTTGCCCAGTGGTACTGCATCTGGACAACCTATTGCCTTTCCCTGCTCCTCCTCGTCTCTCTGAGGCCTGGCCCATGGCACACTCGCATCTCAGTTTTTTTGTGACCAAGTGAACCTTTATGGCACATTGCTTCACCCTCCAGTGAAGAGCCGCCAGTTCACCGCTGAAACATGGCAACGTCTTGCTCTATTGCGGTTTCAGCTGAACTACTTAACCGCATGATTCCTCCGTCTGCACATCATGCTCGGGCGTCACACGATGCAAATCTGCAAGGTGCTCCTTCTGTCAAATTAGACGTGATTGGGATGGTGAAGAAACAGCCAGTTGGTCAGATTGGCTCATTCAAAGAATGACCCTGATGTCTCTGTGCAGAGCTGCGTGGTCGGAGGCTGTGTTTTGCTTATTTTGGGTCATCCATCTACTGACTGTATTCACCAGCAAACTCTCATCTCTGTGGTCTGTGAGCTCAGAACGGCAAGGACATTTTCACTGTTTCCCTGCTGATCGTTTTAGTAAAACTATACCTGGATGCTGGCGGTAGGAGGAATGTGGGGTGGGGTTAGGGGCAGCCATTCCCCTGGAACCCTGCAATGCTATCCCTTCTCTGTCTGCCTCTGCCCATTCCCATGGACGGAGGAAAGTGAGAAAGAAGGGAAACAAGCTGCTACAGCGATTCGTTGCCTTGTTTCCACCACTCGCAGTAGCTGGGAAGTTGTGCTGTGGATCAAGAGTAGTGAAGTATATGGCCCTAACTGCATAGCCCTGGTGCACAGAACCTAATTAGGAAACTTAATGTGAGAGTTGCATTAACACATCTCGCAGACCCTCCAATTATAATTCGGCCTCCTGGACAGAATTTAAGATTTATTAAGGCGTGACCTGTAATTAATTGTCCTTCATCCGAAGTTCAAGACTGCTCCTGCAGTACAACTAATCATTCACTGGAGTCCTTGATAATATAATTATTACAGTAGCTCCTAGAAGTCCCAGGTGAGGTCACAGCTCCATTGTCCTAGGTACTGTATAAACAACTAAGAGACAGTCCAAGCCCCAAAGAACTTACAGTCTAAATGGCTGAAGGGGAAACTGAAGCATGGAAAAGTGAAGTCCTGTGCTCAAGGTTACTTCGCAGTTCATTCTCAGATTCTGAAAGAGAACCCAGCTCTCCTGAGTCCTCGTGCAGTGCCCTACCCACTAGACAGCCTTCTGTGGTGTAAAAGTAGAGTTCTTTTTTTCCCATCTATGCTCTTAATGCCAGTAACTGCCTCTCATTTTCATGAATAAGTAAAATCTTGTATTCAGCGATGGAAGGAAAAACCCCATTGCTGCTGTAACACTGTGACTGATTGCAAACAATGAAAGAAAAATACTCGCTCCTCAATGAAAAATTCACCCCTGGGCTGAGAGCCAGTGGGGGGGGGGGGGGGTCTTTGTACCACTTAATTCCCACTTAAACCCTTGTTTGAGGACTTAAGTGGTTCCAGGCCCCCTGCTGGTCCTCTGTACTGGTGAGAATTTCATCCCACATGAGTATATATCGTCAGATGTTTTTGCAGCTAAACCATGTGCAGCTGAACCAATCTTGACACCCATTATCAACAACTAGCAATTTTTCTATGGTAGTCCAGGCATTACACAACTAACTGATGCCACAAATCTCTGTTCCTCTCAATGCTGGTTTTTTGCCCTTCTTCCCACAATAGCCTACAAGAACATTAGTTCAACACTCGCACAGTTGGAAAATAATTGGTAGGCTTTGCTTAACCTGATAGATTTAATAAACCTTGCCAGGAAAAAAATTATATTTTTGATTTTCCTCATGTTCATCGTTTCAGCAACTCCCATTGCAACAGAGCCCTGGCTCGGTACAAAGATAGCATAACATCCTTCTGCTAATGAAAAGAGTTTCCAGATTACAGTTATCCTGCGTAAAGGATGGTCCAGAGATAAAAAACACGACCAGCATTCCATCCCTGGAAAGATGTCAGCTAAACATGGTTTGATTTGTATAGTGCTGATGTGCATGTTCACATGCAACCTCCCCTGCCCATTACTAGCAGTGAGAAAACTGCACTTAATTCCTCCCTTAGAAACATCAAAAACCTGGGATAAGTTCCTTTATATGTGTCTTTTCTTTCTTTCCTAGGGTGTCTGCAGCAGCCGGGCATTCTAGGAATATCAGCATTCATTCTCCCGTCTTCAGTAGTTACCCAGTGTGAATATTATGAATGCCATTTAATAATCATGGAGATTAACCAAATGAAATAGAAAGGTCAAATACTAAAAAAACAATTAAATGAGCATTTCCATCTACTGAAAAAAAAATCAATCAAGAATGAAATGTGGTTTTCCACTTCCAGTAACCCTGAACATATTCGAATTTATCTCTCCGATCGGCCAAAAAGATAAAGTTGGGGTGGGGGGTTGGTTGTTGTTTTTAAGACATCAAGAGGAATGAAGGAACCTATGGATTTTTTTTCCGAAGTTCTAAGCACTTCTCCCATTGACTCGAAAATGGAGTTCCTGACACCTGGGAATATCAGACAACGAGCAGTCCAACTTTTCATGTTGTATTTTTAAAGCATTTTATTTTACTCCTCTTACAGAATTTTATCATTGTTAATGATATACCAGCAGATCTATGCAATTCTGCCACTAAGCTTCACTTGTTGGAAAAGAACTATGGAACTGAATAGAAAATACAAACCTTTCTATAGGTTTCTTTGGCTCATCCTATAACAGTATAGCATGGTTCAAAGAACCATAGACGGGATAGCATTTTGATTCTTTAGACTACCATTCCTACTATATTTCTCTAGAATCTTGTCTGTTAAATTCCCATACAATTTAATAGAGATTTTCAGTATGGATCAGAAATAATCAAACAGTGCCTTCTCCCGAGCAAGAATATTTTCATGGTTGGTTGTTTTTGGGGACTGTTTTTTGGGGTTGTTTTATGCAGTGTGGAAAGAAGGTGGTACCACATAGATAAGGTGGTGAAGAAAGATGGCTGCACATAAAAGCATAGAGAAATGCATCTTTTTCCTGGTGAGGAAAAATAGCAAAAGGCGGGAACCCCAAAATTTTCTGCCTATAAAGTTCATTTTATTAGGGTTTTTTGTTGTTGTTTTTTGCATTGTGTTGCACAGATTTAGGGGCTGAATTTCCTCTCTCAAATCAATTGAACTTTTGCCTTTCATTTCAGTGGGAGCAGACACTCACGTTTGACTGGATTATCAAGCTTTTAATAACATCTGTCATCAGAATCACCGTGCTGAACTCTGACTTCTCTCAGTTGTGTAGAGGTGAGTACGTTCATCCTGGTTCCTTGAGGTTACATTTAAGAGAGCATATTCCACCAGTAATAGCGCAGATTCATTTCCTGACATTCAGCGCCCCAGAAGTAACTATTTCAATTTCAGATTGGTTCTGTGGGGAACTTCAGTTAATTCAGTCAGTTGCTGTTTGTCAGGTATCCTTTCTATTTGCATAATTCTGAGTGCTTGAATGCTTGGAGCTGAGCTTTTGGCTCGGCCCGGTATGGACCAGTTGTGGAATTCTGACAGAAGCTCACACTGAGTCCCTCGTCCCAGCTTTACAGGGTTTGGCTACGCAGTTTTGCTCTGCACCTGCCAGTCTGGCCTGGTACCACACTGCAGGGACTGCGGTCTGTTGCAAATGGACTTGATAGCTGTCTCCCACGTGCTTCTAAGCCCTGAAGGTCTGGGTAGTGTCTAGTCACTCTTTAGAGCTCTGTGTCTCCAGGGCATCCGCCCAGGCTCAGACCTCTTGTCTGGGCCATTCATCAGGACATGACACGCTTTAGTTCTGCCACTCTAGACCCCCAAAACAGTACCTCAGATCACCAGAGCTGTCCCACTGTTTATATGTGTTCCCCTGGAGAGACAGACAAATCCCACTCTACCACAGCATCCAGCTCTTGTACTGAATTTTGTAATGTACAAACACGTATTTTTCAGTCTTCTGCACTAAAAATGGCACTTCAGTACTACAAGCCTGTGCAACACTCTGATTCAAGCATTAAGTTCACAATTACTCAAACATTGGCATATCTTTGTTAACACACAGCATTAGTTGTTATGCAGATCTTCCTCCTGGTTTGTTCCAAACGACGCAGTGGATGTACAAAGATTTTTTTTACCCTCCTGGGGCCTATTAGTGTGGTGCAGCTAAAGTGTGAGCTGGAGAAAATACCAGCTTCTCAGAATAACAGATAATTAAGTTATGGTGACTATGCAATAGTTACTCAGCCATAATCTTCAACTAGCAAAGAATTACAGGGAGTGCTGTTGAAGTCAATGGGAGTTTTGACATTGATTTCAGTGGAACCAGGATGTCATGCTAGAAATTTAACATTGTAGCTAATTAGTTGTATGATCCAACATCGTCAGAGTTTGGTAGGCCAGGAATAAGTCCATGGTGCAGTCAGACATTAACCCTTTCAAAGCCTCGGAACTGGTATCAATTGTATGACTGCCTCTAAGGAAGCAAGTTTCAGGGCTTCTCTGATTACTGTAGGTAAATATGTTCTTCTGTGGAGATAACAGTTGCAGTACAGCATAACATATGGGCCTGACTCTGATCGTGTTTACACTGGTGTAACTCCAATGGCTTCAACATGGTTAGCCCCGATTTTATTTGTTGTGAGATCACACTCATTTTCTATACCCCCGCTATTAACAAAACTTTGTTATTCATGATGGCACGGTTCAGCAATGGAAACTAAAGCAGTTTAGCTCGCTCTTGAAGCATTATACCTAGAAATTTGCAAAACAATGCTCGTATACTTTGTAGTCTCACCTGCAGAGCTATTTCTCATCCTACTTCAGTTAGAACCATACAGTACAGTCTTAGCTAGAATATTCATTGTTCATGTTGCAACAGGAACTGTCTTCCAGTGAATCACTTGATTATATTTTTACACACATGCCAACCTAATTATATACCATTGGCTTTAAAATACGGATGTCAGTAGCATCCAACCCCCCCCCCCCCATTAGTTGGGGAGTTTGGTGCCATATCACTTTAAATGAAGGTGACACTCCTGGCATTAGCTGTGACAGCTGACCTTTCTTTAGATCATTGCATTCCTAATGGATCTCTTAACATAAGTAGCACTGACACATGACAAAAATCCTTATGCGTTAGAAAACTTTACACAAGTCAACATGATGTTACAGTCTACTGTCAGCTGCAATCAACTCCCACAACTGTTACTGGGAACTCTGAGTATTTCTGCAGGTGATGGCAAGAATATGTCATCCAGCCAGTTGCCTGCGTGGTGGTCAAAGCTAGCAACACTGACAAGTGCACTCAGCTAAAAAATCTGCCTTTCTGGATAGGAAGGGACAACTGAATAAAAATGCAGCCTAGGCAAAATGTGAGTTATTCTTATTCTTTTCCCTTGACCCTGGAGTTACAGATAACTCATACAGTTATATTGCATTATTCCTCTGGTAGCCCCTGTATGGTTGCTAGTCTGGAAGATCGTAATTTAAGGGTTCAACCGTTCTAGTTCAGTGGCACCTGCAGGTGTATAACATAACAGATGATGATGGGGAATGGGCTCTCAGAAACAAGGTGAATAAAGGGGAGGTAAGAGGACTGGTATGGAAGACAATACATACCGTTGTAACCCCGCAGAAACCCACACTGAAATTATCCGTGCTGCTGAAATAAGGTTACTTTTAATTGAAGAAGAGTTGTCTTTTTTTTACACCCCCCTCTGCTCTGACAGTGGTGCCAGTCTTGAATGCACATTTCTCTGCTTTCCCCACAAACCCTTCCATGTTTTCTTCCATGGGGCCCTTGTGCATAGTACACGTGTTTCAGTACCTTGCCGATTCAAGGTTACGGTGACCCTATTTAACCCTGTGATCTTGTAACTGTTCTCCCCCCATCCCATCCCACACCCCTCCTATTGTTTGTTACACTGACTTATTAGATCTTGATTCAATTAGATTGCAAGCACTTTGTGACGGAGGGCGTTTATGTTCTGTTGGACCTAACGAGATTGCACACCCACAGGATGTTTTCATGTAAGTGGTCTCGGTCCTATGCTTACAGCTTTCAGGTACTGTAGGAATAGCAGTGCCTCTTCCAAAGAGATCTTTCTGGGGATTAGCAAATGAGTGACTGTTACTCTGGGATTGGTAACAAGATACAGGCTCTTTCGGTTCTGAGTCACTGGCTGAAATACAGTCCATGATGATAGGGACCAAAAATCATTGACATCTTTTCACTGGTCAATGTGAAGTACCTTGCTGGTCTTGGTACAGTTTCTCTTTGGCGGCTGTCCACATAACAAAATTGTCACCCTTGTTTACAAGAGATGTTTGTGTCACCGTTACTGGTAACATATCTGTCAATATGGGTCCCTACTGGCACTGCCATATTATTTGTTAGAACAGGTATATTTTTACTACAACCTTTATCACGGCTCCATCACAAACACGGGCGGGATTGTGAATGCAGTTGAGAAGTTCCTTTTAATACAAGATATGAGGGTTTCTAGAATATGATTCAATGCTGCCATTGCCCAATTCTAATAGGTGGTTGTCAATCTATTTCCATGCAGTGTAGGGGTTGATGTATACAGAAGAAGGGACTCGGGCATTTAAATAACTTTACCGCAAGCAGCATCCCAAAACAGGAGAAGAGCCAGAGACTCCATGGAGTCCACCAGGGACCTTGCTATTGTCGATCTGTTTTAAATGGAAGGTGCTGTCTGAGCAAGCAGAGCCATGGCGTTGGAGAAGAGGGTGGGGGTCGGATGGCCAGTCTCAAGGAGCTGCCAGGCCTTGCTGAGAGATGGGGGAAGGGCAGTTGTCTGAAGGACAAACCAGGTGTCGTAGTCCAGGGCACAAGCAAAACTCAGCAGTGGGGAAACCAGTCCGTGGGAGATGGTCAGTATGGGTAGCGGGCAGATCCCGGGGCAGGCCTGGCAGGATGGGGCACAGTAGGTCAGAAGACTGGCTTGGATAGCATGAGTTTGGTGTCAAGGCAGCAACAGGCCTAAGAGACTAGTTGCTCAGACAAAGGGTAGTGCAGGAGCAGGAAGCTTTAGACCACGCTGTGTCCAATCAACAGTCTGCTGCTGCTCCTCTGATCCCACGGAGGCAGCGGGTACAGCCTCTGGTGGTGATCTTAGCTGCAGTTCCCATATATAGTCTTGCAGTACAGTAGCACAGCAGCGCTGCAGCCCTGGGTTTGAGATCTGTGGCACCTGTTCTGATACTATCGGGTAATGGGTGTGGGGACAAACCCTTAAAACAGATGAGGCTGTGCATGAACAGGAGACTGGGAATATACCCTCTTGTGTTTTGCAGTATCCATGTGTGAAGTGCTTTTGCCAAAGTCCTTAATATAAAAAGAGCAGAGCTGCACAAATGCCCCAATATAACGTTAGTGGAAGGTGAACAGCAGACACTTCCCAAAACAGTTGGGAAACAACACAGGCTCTTTTTTTGCTCTAATGAATCTAGATCAGGTGCTAAGTCCCCCCTCCCTCCTCAACCTGTCTGCTTCTTAGGAGTCTAATGGCATTAGGAAGCTTATCTAAATTAAATATCTTTACATCATACCATGTTACAAAGCATCATGTTGTAAAACAACATGACTGTGTGTCAGGATGTGACAACAGTTGATGCGATGCATAAGCAATGTAAATGAAAATGAGTTTGGATCATGTTCATGCTATCAACTGGAAGGGCAAGAGCTTGATCTGACATAAGTGGATACGTTAAGTATCAGAGAGGAGATGCATAATTTATTTCTAATCACCAACAGGCTGTCTACCAAGGTGGGCACTTTATCACTGGACACAATGCACTTAATTTATTTTAATGACTGGGTTGTTTAATAATACAATATACAATTTTGGAAGGGAGGTTGGCAATATATAACTAACATTAACTGCTTTTAAGATGGACTTTAGTAGCTTAAAAAAAGAGATGTTCACACAAAAAGAAATCACTGTGCAAGTGTTCTGAGCTTTCTTTTCTATTATTAAATGTATTTGTGTTTTCATATGGAATCTAACTCTGTCAAGCTTCCCTTACTACCTAATTTATTTTTGACATTCTACAGCTAAATTTTGCTCTTGGTTGTGCTGTGAAATTTTAGAGTAACTCTGGGTAATTCAATGGACTGTCTGCCCATTCATTTGGTAAAACTGAAAGTAGAATTTGGCCCATAATCTCCTGCATTTTAGAGACAGCCTTGAACTAATCTTATTATGGAAACTTGGGGCGATTCACTGTTAACCTTTTGCTGTGGTGAAAATACACAATTGTTCTCTATTTGCCTTTTGTTCCTTAGCAAATTTCTAATCCACAACAGAACTTCACTTCTCAGATTGCTTAATTTCTTGTGAAATACTTTATCAGGGGCTCCTTGAAAGTTCAAATAAGTGACGTCATCTGGTTCTTATCTTTGCACTATTTTGCCAACTCTGTCAGGGAATTCTAGTAAATTAGAGAGGCATGTTTTTCCTTTACAGAAGCCATGCTGGCGTCTCCTGATTATGTCATTTTCATTTAGATGTTTTTAAAATTCCATTTTTAATGATCGTTTGAATCAATTATCCCTGGGTTGTTTGGTTCAAAATCACTTTTTGGTGAAACTTTTCGATCATCAGTAGATGGCAACCAATTTACCATCTCTTGCAAGAGAGAAACCTTCTTAAATGGTTTTAAATATTTTTAATGTCACATGTCGGGGAGGAGGAGGAGAAGAAACACTGTAAGTGGAAGGTTTCAAAATAATGGGTCAGCTAGTAGACTTTGTATTTCATATGTAAGATTTCAGATACTAGAGAATTTATTTTTACATCCTACGTATCAGAACAACCCCAAGTTATACTATTTCTTTTTACACACAGCACTGGGGTATTTAACGTTTAATGGGTTGTATTCACATCAATGAAAAATAATTTTATTTATTCATAATTTTTTTTATTGATTGATTGATTGATTGATGGCATTTGGATCTTAGAGCCAGAGAGAGAGAAAGAGAGAGCTACATCTGATGTCTTATATCTCTAGAGCAAAGAGATGAAAACTGACCAAAAATTACTTGTAGATCAGATCCTTCTGTTTGGTAAGAAGAAAAAGGATCTCCTCACCCCCTCAATGCTTGTAACTTGTAAAACGTTACCGTTAAGTCCTAAGGATGGATTTGCAAAGGAGCTTAAGGGAGTTAAGCGTGCAATTCCCAGTGAAACAGGTGCCTACTCCTACGGGCTCCTTAAAAAAATCTCGGCCTATATACAAACCTCAACACCACTCCATGATCATTGGTTCCATGCAGCAAACAAAAGGACCAACTCTGGATCTTACGAAACCAGTCGGAGTTTTACCACTGACTTAAGCACGATCACAAACGGGGCCTGAAGCACCTCGGACAGTCTGCTAAGTACAGTAGAAGCAGCATGGCCCGATCATGCAAACTGTGGGCCCAGTCCTGCAGAGCTCACTGAAGAAAATCTCCCCTGGAAATCAATGGGAGCCTTGCCCAAGTCATACAACCTCAGTGGATCTCCTCATTAAGATTGATTGGGGGGCCACTAGTCAGAAATGTAGAGGTAGAAAACAACTCCCCAGGAGTGAGAAAGGCGCTTATCAAAGAAAAGCACAGAACTCTCAGCCCATACTGTTCTTGGAAAGCGTGCATAGCTGAGATTATATTGGTGTTTCAGGCTGTTCTCAGAAGAGCGGCTCCTTTTTTGCAGATTCAAGTTTCATCTGAATTTTTGCACCTGTAGTTGAATTGTGGGGGGCACATCCAGGTGCTTGTATTTCTAGTTTCCTGTTCACAAATGTGCTGAGTTCTCCAAGACATGACCTCAACCACCTTGTCTTTCTCGTATCCTGGGACTAACACAGCCTAACAACAACACTGCAAACAAACTAAGAAGATGCAGTCACTTAATTAGCAGGATAGTCATTTTATTCATAGATTCCAAGGCCACCAGGGACCGTTCTGATTATCTAGTCTGACCTCCTGTATAACACAGGTCATAGAACTTCCCCAGAATAATTGCAAGAACAGATCATTTAGAAAAACAGCCAATTAATGGTCAGTGATGGAAAATCCACCACGACCTTTGGTAAATTGTTCCAGTGGTTAATTACTCTCACTGTATGCCTTATTTCCAGTCTGAATTTGTCTATCTTCACCTTCCAGCCCTTGGTTCATGCTATGCCTTTCTCTACTAGATTTGAAAAGCCCATTATTAAATATTTGTTCCCTATGTATCATAGAATTATAGAAGATGAGGGTTGGAAGGGACCTCAGGAGGTCATCTAGTCCAACCCTCTACTCAAAGCAGGACCAACCCCAACTAAATCATCCCAGCCAGGGCTTTGTCAAGCCGCACCTTAAAAACCTCGAAGGATGGAGATCCCACCCCCTCCCTAGGTAACCCATTCCAGTGCTTCACCACCCTCCTAGGGAAAAAGTTTTTCCTAATATCCAACCTAGACCTCCCCCACTGCAACTTGAGACCATTGCTCCTAGTTCTGCCATCTGCTACCACTGAGAACAGCCTAGCCCCATCCTCCCTGGAACCCCCTTTCAGGTAGTTAAAGGCTGCTATCAAATCCCCCTCATTCTTCTACTCTGCAGACTAAACAAGCCTAGTTCCCTTAGCCTCTCCTCATAAGTCATGTTCTCCAGCCCCCTAATCATTTTGTTGCCTTCCACTGGACTCTTTCCAATTTGTCCACACCCTTTCTGTAGTTGGGCCCAAAACTGGACACAATACTCCAAATGTGGCCTCACCAGTGCCAAATAGAGGGGAATAATCACTTCCCTTGATCTGCTGGCAATGCTCCTACTAACGTAGCCCAATACGCCGTTAGCCTTCTTAGCAATAAGGGCACACTGCTGACTCATATCTAGCTTCTTGTCCACTGTAACCCCCAGGTTCTTTTTTGCCGAACTGCTGCCTAGCCAGTTGGTCCCCAGCCTGTAACAGTACATGGGGTTCTTCCGTCCTAAGTGCAGGACTTTGCACTTGTCCTTGTTGAACCTCATCAGATTTCTTTTGGCCCAATCCTCTAATTTGTCTAGGTCACTCTGTATCATATCCCTATATAGATACTTTTAAACTATAATCAAGTCATGCCTTAATCAATGATGGTCCTTTAGAGCTTTCCAAACACCCTAAAATTTCTGCTCTGATGGACAGATTTTTTACGTTCACTTTTAAAGATTTATTTTTATTTTGTAATAGATTAAATGAAATTTTAACAAGACTTATGGTGCGATTTCTCATCATTAAAATAAAAAATGGCTAGAAAGCAGCCTTCGGTCTCATAGAAATCTAATCATGTTAGTGGACCATAATCCAGCTCACAACTGATTGCTGAACAACTGTGAAACCTGTCATACTTTGCATTGCTATCGGTACCCACAGTACATCTTTCATGAAGTTTACTGAGTTGCTTATTAAAGGTGGTTAAGGCACTGAAGCTTCACAGGTTCCATTTGGATAGGCATCGAAAAGCTCATATACTTATCTGAAGGTTTTTCAGATTTTTTCAAATTTAATTGGTTCTCTCACTGGGTTTGGATACATCTTGGTAATATTTTCTTTCAGACTTGCAGGGTTTCTTAGTTCCAGCCTGACTGCTTATTGCTAGAGACTGCACTGTTTTGCTGCTAACTATGTTCAGAGAAGGTGCAGATTTGTGTAACCACCAAGGAGGATTAATTTTCATTTGGTTCACTTTTTAGGCAAATGTCTGGGTCGTTTCCTATTTCAGCCAATGCACATTGCCCACCCCTCTTTATGACACTATAAGGGAGGAATTTTCAAAGGATGCTTCGCTCACCATCATGTTCTGCTGCTTTCAACAGCATTGAGAGACTTTCTGAGAGAGAAGAAATATCAAATGTTTCGTTGAATAAGCAAGCCTGAGAGCTTCTGCGGAGGCATGTGCTTTTTGCCAAGACCCTTGTGTGCACGAAAAGATAGGCAAGCGTGGGGTTTGGTTCTTATTTTCAAACTGCTATTAGGCATTCTTACCCTGGCTCAGACTAAAGGGCCGGTTTACCCCTTGAAAAGTTCAGTTGTCAGCTTTACAAAAAAACACCAAACAAACCCCATCCACCTCGTCACCGACCATGGAACGCTCGCTCCACTTGGACACTTTATAAAGGAATCTTCGCTAAGGCTGTAATTCTGCACAGGCTACAGTGTTACCTGGTAGGGTAGGGACAAAAAAGCATATGGGACCTGCACTCTTCTAAACTGTGTGTTTTTTGCATCAGAGGGGTTGACACTGGCACACCTTTAGTTTTTGTTTTTATTATTATCCCCCCAAATGTTGCATTCTCTCCCAGCTACTCTTTCACCTCCTCCCTTTCCACCCCTTAAAACAAGTTCACAGTCCCCAACAGACATGCTTTTCCACCCAGTCCACTTTCCCTGGAATGCGTTCCTTGTTACATCATTCCATCAATGCAAAGTTGCCATAAAACTGGCCCATCGGACCACCAGGGTCTCCTGATATCCTGGCCAGAAAAAAATCCCTGTGTGGTGCAGCGGCTCTGCACCATCACCTCTTGCATTGTCAACAGACGGGGTTTGTCCCAGGGTGACACTGGCACTTTTAGAGGGAGCATGGGTAGCACCTGTGACTCATTAGATGGGCTTAACAGAGGGAAGCTGAGCCCTAGAGGAAAAAGAGATCCAGTGAGTCAGAGCTGCCTGGTTCAGTGAGGAAAGGGCAGGTAAGAGCTGCCTGGGTACCAGGAGACTGGAGGAGGGCTCTGGGGAAAAGCTGCAGAAGGCCCTGGGCAGGCCCTCCCTGGAAAGAGGAAGGTATTATCAGGAAGTCAGCAAAAGGGTCTAGCCTGCTGACCTCTCTGAGCCAGAAAGCTGTGGCTAGAGAAGGCAGAAGAGAGCTGAAGGCTGAGAGCAGCAGAGGGAGACACCTTCTCCTGGCTTTCAGAGCCAGAGAACTGAAGCTGGAGAGGTAGAGAGGCCTGAAGGCTGGGGACAAGGTGTGTTGAGAGACACCAGGGATGGACTGTTCGGACTTCTTTATGGTTTATGGGCATGGAACATTGACAAGAAATGACTCCTACAAGGGCTATGTTTATATTTGGGAAGGTGGTTTGGACTATTTTTGGACACGCTGAAGGAGGGAAATGGGCAGATGGGCCTGTTGTGACACAGCCTGCTGTAGGACGGTGCTCCAGGGAGGAAAGCCCTATGACCGGGCACAGGGAGTGAGACCGGAGGGAATGCACTTGGCAAAGTTACTGGTGCACACCAGTTATTTTGGTTGTCATAATGGCATGCCGTAGGCAGCTGAGCACACGTTAGAACACCGCTGAGGCTCTGCTAGCTTGCCCCAGGAGCAAATCAGTGGTGGAATGCAAGGCGTGCAAAGGCAACATAGATCCTACTTGAACTTACCCTGCCTCTTCCTGTGACCGGCTTAGCTCAGTGGGAAGGGAATGCTTGGAAAATGAAGTTTTGCTTTCCCCTCTTTCCTACTGCCCACGCCTCTCCAGCAGGCAGTCAGTTTATGTCTGTTCACTCGGCTTTTTCCATTTAGGCCTTAGCCTGTTTTACAGGCCTTAAGCTCTCACTTCTTACTACACATAGTTTTCTCTTGTAATTTCAGTTCTCTTGTTTTCTCATATATCTGATTAATTAACATATGTCTGTTCACTCTGACAAAAGCACTCTTAATGTGCAGTTAGAGTGTACACATGGGGAATTAATGTAGAGTAGCGAGTCGTACAGGTTGGTGCAGGCTTTTTTCCTGTGTAGACAAGCCCTAAATCTCCAAAACTGTCCCTTTCCTTCCTGTAATCCACAGTCATTCATACTGTCTTCAGGTATCCTGTTTGCATGGTGAAATGTTCTCAAAAGATACAGAGGGGTGAAATCCTGGCCCCATTTGACATCAAAGGGAGTTTTGCCACTGACTTCAATGGAACCAGAGTTTTACCCATAATATTTTAGCATGGTCTAATCTTTAATCCATCCTCCCACATGCATATTATTGGGAATTCCACAGCATCACCTGTACAGGAATTTCCAAGGTTACTTCTCATCTTTGGTTTTTTGTATCAACACATCCTAGATCTATACATGAAGCTTCAAGATCTCTTCATTTTCTGAGGCTCTTTCATTGGATCCTGGTTCTTCGAAGAATTACAAGGCATCTGGCCAGCTGGAGTGGCATAATCCTGGGGGAATGCCCCTGAATCTCTTCTGAATTTGGTTTTCTTGCATCAAAGGTTTTGGGTTAATAAAGTATCTTGGAGTGATGGCAGGAAGTTAAGGTGGAAGAACTCAATTTGGGGGAAACTTTGAATCTAATCAATCTAAAGGCATTTCAGATTCTCCATCAGAAATAAAGAAATTCTCAATCAGAGGTTCATCTTCTGTTATAAATGGTTTACCAGTAATCTTGGCGGTAGTGGAGGGAAAGAGGGCATTCAGCCTGAGTAACACAGTCCAATCAAATGAGCCAACTGGCCTGTAATTAGTAGAGGACAATCACCAATCACTGTAAGCAAAAGGTTCAGAGGGAAGAGGAAGTGATTGGCAAGCAGATGCAGCATCAGTGAAGTGAGGTGAGATCAGCAAGCATAAAACAATGGGGCATACAGGAGCATTAAGAATGGCCTAGAGATGAGGGGAAGGAATCTGGGAGTAATGCTGGAGGAAGTGTGAGGTAGTGGGGAAGAAAGGAAAAAACCAGAAGACGAGAGAGGGAGAAAAACAGCATTATTTAGGAATTCAACCCAGGGAAGTGTTTCCATTTAAATGGACTCGACTTTATATTTATTCTTTAGCTCCATGGTGTGACGTGCTGCACCCCCTATAGTGTAATGGTGTGTTGTCTAATGCAAACTATGTCATATAAAACGTTTTTGGAATGCTTATGACATGCTGAGCATTATTGTTATAGTAATATGTTTGTTGCAATTTCATGTGTATGGCTATGAGGCTTCGCTCTGTAATATTCCCAAAGATGTGTCCTCATGGCTTAAAACATACTCAGGCAAAACCCTCTAGGAGCGGAAGGGCACGTTCAAGGCTTGTATAGAACCAACCCAGCTCAGCTTTTCAGGAACAAAGGACTGGCCTACCCATCAACAAAGAATCTGTTGGACTCTCCAGTGAGTCACCTTCCTTCCCTTGGCCTGCTTGGAAGGAACCACAATGAGGTAATGCTCACTGACTCAGGACAAGGATGAAACCTTACAAGGACATTGTTTGTCACCTAACCCCGGTGGCCTGAAATCCAGAGGGGAGAAGGAACATCTTAAAAAGGGAAGACATTGCCTTGCTCTCTCTCTTCCACCTCCATCTGCAAAACCACCAAGCAACTGAAGTGCTGACCAAAAGGAGAGAGCCTGGCTGAAGAGAAACCATCCAGCCTGTGGTAAGAGTCACCTAAGTTTGTAAGATTGCTGAAAATGCTAAACTTAGTTTAGAATGCATTTTGCTTTTGTTTTCTCTTGACCAAATCTGACTTGTTATCCTTTGACTTATAATCACCAAAAATCCCTCTATTGCTAATAAATTTGTTTGTTTGTTTTACCTAAAACAGTGCATTTGGTTTGAAGTGTGCTGGAGACACTGCTTGGGGTAGCAAGGCTGGTGCATATCAATTTCTCTGTTAAGCTGACGAACTTATATGAGCTTTACACTGGTCAATG
Source organism: Emydura macquarii macquarii (assembly GCF_026122565.2). Lineage (NCBI taxonomy): Eukaryota > Metazoa > Chordata > Testudines > Chelidae > Emydura > Emydura macquarii. The sequence goes on along the minus strand of NW_027132905.1, from coordinate 1,809,324 downwards.
GGCATCACTGAATATTGTAAAATGGAGGTTCCTAGGGTTGCATCTGCGATTGGGGGGTAATGGTTGGGGTCATTCCATTATACAATCCAAAGGGTGGCTGGTTAGAAGCACTCACTCACTCAATTAGGTGTAGCTTGCTTGCTGGAGGCTGTGTGTGAACATCCCAGGAGTGGGGGGTTCTCACAGCAGAGCAAAGTAAAACAGGCTCCAAGAGTGGGGGATTGGAGTGATACAGCGATTCACCAGTCCAGATTGCATGAGGGGAACGTCACACATGGTAATTTGTGAAGATGGGCAAACACATTTTGATTGCATCCTGGATAATGGTCCTAGAAAAGCAAATGCTGTGGCGTTCTTTAAATTCCAAGCATAAGTATTGCAAGCTATCTAGTGAGTTCTATTTAAGATACTATAAATGTCTTATTAAATCTTCATTAAATTCATGCTTGAAAGCCTTTTACTGTTAAGTGTTACACTGGGCTTCTTTTTTCACTCTGACAATAGGAGATCTCCGGCTGGTCTCCACTGTACAAACGATTAATTTCTCTTTTGGGGCATCTCAGGCACCTGCTTGAGAGAGCCCCTTGCATAAGCAAGCTCCAAGGTCATTGGGCTGCATTTCTGGAACTGATTAAAACACATGACTAGCAGGAGATCCACCAAAATAATGTGTGTAAACAGATTTTAAAAAATGACAGGACTGTCTATAGTAATTATTCACTTCTGCAGGATCATCATTCAGTACCAGAAGTTCCCTTTGAATTTCTGCTCTCTGTGCCTTTTACTCGGTCGGCCCTCAGGCAATCCTTAAAAGAGAAGAGTTCCTTTCAATCCCTCCTTTTGCTTCTTTTCTTTCCTATCTGCTCCCTGAAAGTAAACTTAACTTTGTCATCTCTTCTCCCCCAAGACTTGAAATGCCAAGAAGGACACGGTCTGAGAGAACAGAGGGATTTTCATCTCTGTTTGTCTCATGGGAGGCTCTGTATGTAGTGCAGGGTTGGTCAGAGGAATTCCCTTGAAGAGACTTGCACTGCTCACACATACAGATTTGGAGTTCTCTGTAGAATTCCATTTCTTTCCATTTAAGGTTGAATTTAGCACTCTTATGTCAGCCTAATTACTCCCCCTTTGCGGGAGGCGGAAGCTATGTCAGCAGCAGAGCATCTCCCACAGACGTTAGCGCCAGTGTGGGCAGTGCTTAGATCACTGTAACTTGCGATGTGCAGAGAGGGGTGTCTTTTTCACATCCCTAAGTGACATAAGTTAGATCAATTTAATCAGTAGGGTAGAGCTGCCCTAAGATACATGATCAGTGTGCCTAAACCCTAATATAAAGGGACCACCAATTGGCGGGGGGGAAGGAAAAACGGTCTTTCGGTTTCTGTAAGAACCTGGGGTCCATGCTTTTGCATGATACATAGATTTCAGGAGGCGTTACCTCTGTCCTGTAGTGGGGGGAGGAGACGACTGAGCTCTAGGAATTCCTTATTCCCCTCCCTAGCACATACTCCATCCACTACCCCACACCTTAGTGTGTTGTGGTTCTTACATCTCACACAAATTGCCCCACCCATGTCAACACAGTGTCATGACAGGATATGTCAGAGCCAGTTATGAGACTGATTTAATTGATCTGAAGTGTTCGGTCATTTGGGAATGAGAGAGTGTGATCACCCTGTGCATTCAATGTGAATTCTGAGTAGAGGACAGCAGCTGTGTCCAGAAAGAAACGTGAAAGTTCATTATGCCCATACATAATGCCCCACTGCATGTGATCTGGGTTGTGTTAGTCGTCTGTGATACACAGGTCAGGCTAGATGGCCTGGTGTCCATTCTAGCCTTATGCTATCCGACTCTATGACCATGCAAAGGGAAGCCGATACTAAAAGCCAGCAACACAAGTAAATATTCTGCCAGCCATGTTCTAAAAGGGGAAAATGGAAGGATAAATGAATGGGAGGTGAAGGGTGGGAAGTAAGGGAGGGATTTGTGTTAAGCATGAACCAAAGTGGCAGGCATTGCCCATGATCACTGCAAGCCTCACAGATACAGCTGATCCTGCTAGACTTAAAATGAGTGCAGTTAAGTCCTTGGCAGAAACTCTGGCTGACCTGCTTTAGGGAAAACAAACCACTCACACCTCACAGGCCTCCCCAAACTGCTCTGAAAATGTGATGAGGTTGTCGTCATGTGATAGCAACAAAAGCAAGGGAGCTGGTAGAATCCTGACAGCTGCCCTGCCCTGTCTGTAATTACTGGCCGAGGGCTTGGCTGGTGGCATGAGGAGGAAGAAAAGAAGCACTAACTAGCCAATTAAGCAGAAGTGTTCTTAAATTTAGATACTGCGCATGATGTTGTTGTAGAAATTGCTTTGGGGGAAAAGGACCACCAGCAGCACTGGCTGTCACCATCCCCCCCTACTTTCCTATCTCAACCAGACACAATTTTCTTGAGCTCTTAAGAGCCAATTAATTAAGACTATTCTGTGAATCTGCAACCTTTAAGAAATCCACTCTGACACGTGTGCCATGAAAACACAAAGATGCCATGCTCTGCTTTAAGCTGTTGTCCCAGTTAACGCCTCTCTGTGCACAAATAATTGCAGAGTTGTTTTGCATGAGGTTGACACACCCTTACTTCACAAGTTGCCAATGGTCCAGAGACTCTCAAGACAGCTGCAAATGTGTGGCTGGCTGTTAGGATGTCCCCCCCCCCTCTCTCTCTCCAGCTCCTGGTACAATCACAGCCCACTTACCTCACTCTTTGACACCCGGATATGCCTGGCTGGGTTGGACAAAGGAAAAGATCAGTCAGGCTGGAATGTTGGTTTGGTCTCTAAATGTTTTAGTGAATATCTGTGCTTAGGAAAATGAGGGGCGGATTGTGAATTAATTTCCAAAAGGGGGCGGAGTTGGGTATTTAAACGTGCCTGTGACCTCAACTGTGCGTCTTTGCAGCGCAGAAAGGCAAGTGTGGTGAAGATCAGACCGAGAATAAGACACTATGAGTCAGCTGGTGTAAGCTGACATACTTTTGTTGACCCTGCCATACATCTTTTGGCTTCTTTATTCCCTAATGCAGTATCCTGTCATTCCAGGGGCCCTGGGTCCACCTCTTGACTAGCATGACAAATAGAGAGAGGATACATTTCTTCCTAGACCTCAGTAGTGTCACCGGGAATCCACCAAATGTGACTCGGTCACAGTTTGGCAAAACTGGCAGCATCTGGTTGAGAGTCACAGGCTTGCAGTGTTATGAGCTGCTGTCACTCAGGACAGAGGTAATGTGCCACACAACCCCTCACTCTTAACAACATGGAATTGCATAAAAATGTTTTAAGATGTAAAAACATCTGTAATATGGTCCAGCTGGTATTATAGGAGAGTCAACAGAGGCAGAGGGTTTCATGTGGCATTGTCTGTCACAGTTCTTCCACCGTCTGTTTAACACTGTCTAATGAGAGCCAAGGAAGGATTATGATAGTCGTGAGATAATTCATGAGGGGTCTTTGTGCTGTGGGGAGCTGTAAGAGCCTGCATTATAACATGGGGACATTCTGGAACCCAGTTACCTATCAGCTTCCAAGTCAGAGTAGTGAGGGCTTAGAGTATAGAGATTCTTAATGGAATTAGTGACGCAAGAACATCATTTCAAGCCTATTTTTGGAGGCTGCTGCTGTACTTTAGTGTGCCTGTTATTTATAGGCATCGAAATTAAGCATTCATTTATTCTGTGTTTGGGATAAATGGCATCAACAACTTGCCCTGTGGTAAAGAAGCTGCAGATGCAAACAGAAGCCTTCACAGCTTTCAAGGCTTATGTTTGTTTACGTCAATGAGTGTGGACTGTTAAAACAACCCTCACCGCTGATTATTTTCAATTAAAGCTTTAGGGATTTTAAGAGGAAACAGTCAAAATACTGTCATCTATGAAATTATAGCCCTTGAATGCAAATCAGTTACCAAATTTAAAAACAGATTTACAGGATCTGTTTCAGATTAATTACCAGCTTCCAGTTTAAGATATCTGGGCTCTAGTCATGTAACTGCGGGTGAAATTAACACTGCATTTCCTCCAGCTGGCGGGGCTGTAGACTGAGAAAATGGTGCACTCGTTTGAGATGTAATTGAATGGGACTCTTTTTCATTTGACTGTTTCTCATCAGGTCCTACCAATATTTTATCCTCTTCCATCTTCTCCTCCTTACTAGTATATAAAGAATCTCCATTAGTAGATCCTCCCCTAAGGGATGTCTCTGTCCAAACCACGTGCTCCTCCACACCTGTTGGCTTTCCCCCAGCCCTTAGTTTAAAAACTGCTCTATGATTTTTTAATTTTTATTGTTCATCCCCCGCACATTTAGAAGTACTTAAATTTACTTACAAGTTTTACAGAAAAAAAGAGCGAGAAAAAGAACTGAAGCATTTTGCTTGGCTATCAGTAATACTTCCTGGTTTTGTGTTTAAACTAATGTGAAGCCAGAAGAGAAAATATTTTTCATTCTCCTTTACTGTTAATTTTTTAAAATTCCCATAAATCTCTCTTAGATCCCTACCACAGAAACTGCAGATGTTAAATGGTTTGTGCATTTGTTTTTAAGGCAATAAGACAGAGTAATTTATTCCACAAATGGGCCCTTGTAATTTTCAGCGAATAGCATTTTTGTTCCTTATGCACATTATTTATTATAGTTACTTAGGAGAATCAAAGTCATTTGCCTAAATAATGTTATCTTTAGTGAAACTAAATAGAAGAAGCTTTCAAGAGCATTTCCCATGGCTCGGGTAGATATATTCTTTATTGCTGTTGTGGTTATTAAATGCAGACATGGAGTTGGTATGGGATTTTTTCTACCTTCCTTTCGCCCCAAGATAAAACATGTACAGAATGGATAATGTTTGCTGATGCACTCCAGTGCTTAAACTCAATGTTGTTTAATAATATCACCAGGGAGTAGTCCATGGTAAATATAGACTATTCATGTATCTTCTCAGTCATCAATATATGAAATGGTAGAGAAGGGGTGAATAGTGACTCACTACGTACATACACTGAGAGTAGAATAGAATTGGAGTCCTGTATAGCACTGTGTGTACCTCAGAGCACTTTACAAAGGAATGATTTAGAGATCAGCAGTGCAATGACTGCAGACAGCTGATGTAGGCACAAGCTCAGTGATGCAGTGCTGTGAATGGAAAGGAGTGAAGCTTCCAGCCGAGTAACTGTGGGGACCCACCTGTTCCACCTCCATCTCCAAGGTTTCACTGGGAGTTTTACAAGTTGACTCGTTGGCTCAGAAAACTTCACTGAGCAAAAACAAGACCAGTCTGGGCAGATTCTCCGAGGTGCTAAGCACCTGCACTTCCAACTACAATCCATCGGATTTGCAGGTGTTCAGCACCTCTGACAAACCAAGCCGAAAGTGTCTCAATCAGCTGCAGAGATGACTTGCTGCACGGAGGGAATCCACGAATGCCGCCTTGTGGACTGGGTGGAGTCATCGCAAGCCCTTTTTGAAAAACTTGTTACGCTCTTGGACTGTTTGCGGTACCCAACGTCTGCTCGGTGGCTCACTTGAATTGAGTTGGTCATTTTAGGATAACTTCGGTAGAGTTGTTCCCACTTATGCCAGGACTAAATCTGGCTCTGAATGGGCAGTGGACAGGGAATTCCACTGTGATCCCTACAGGCTGTTGCTGAGGCAAATCGGGAGGAGAGTTTGAGGATGGTGGTGCTGCTGTTGGCCATGCTCCCTTTGCTTTGCATAGACATATTCCTTTTTGGAGCTGTCTCTCAGGAACTGTTGCCTAGTTCTATTGGTACTTTTTAAAAGTGTGTTTTATTAAAATTGAACCATGAAGACTCACCTAATATCATAGTGGTGTGTCGATGGCAACATTAACTTTGTGATACAGCTGGAGTGTTAGTTGTGTAGGTAAATGCACAAGTGAGGTTTTGTATATATATAGAGAGAGACGAAGTGAAGAATAATAAGCATGGTGTATTGTCTATTGTGGAACGGGTCAAGAATGAAAGCTAGCATAAGGTGGTTACACTGGAGTAGTGCCTAATGTAGATTTCAGTGCGTCCACGCAAGGTTTCTTACATTGTGTGGAGTCCACATCTGTGCAAATTCTCTAAGGCCATCTCTACACTGACAAGCTTACAGTGGCACAGCTGTACCAAGCTGTGTAAGCGCACTCATGTAGCCACTTTATGCCGACAGGGGAGAGCTCTCCCATCGACATCATAAAATCAGCTCACCGGGGGGGGGGGTGTTTTTTCACACCCCTGAGCGACAAAAGTTTTGCCAACAGAAGTGCTAGTGTAGACAGGGCCTAAGTTAAGCCATTTGTATCGGCTAGTCCCCTTCCTAATCCTGCTGTTGAAGAGCAGTGAATGATGTGTTTATCTGAAAAGAAGTTTAAATATTTGCTTACTCATCTCCCTCTCTTCCCTGCGAACTGTTGAATTATATTTTTAGGCCATTTTTTGGAATATTATCATGCAAGCATGTGTGGACTTGAGCCAGACAATTGTATGCTTGGCTTAGAGTTCTCTTTGAGCCTATCCAAAGCCCACTGAAGCCAATAGGAGTCTCCCATTGACTTAAAAGGGCTTTGGTTTAGACCCTTTAGACTTAATTAATTCTTTCCTAAATAGGACCCCGGTTCAGGAAAACTGCCTCTATTGGGGAAAGCACTTAAGCACACCGTTCACACTGAAGTCCACTTAAGCACTTGCTTGATGGTAAGTGTGTGCATATGTAATTTCCTGAATTGAGTTCTAAAGCAGGCAGCAGGAGAGTTACGTGGTAAACATGACCCATCATTTCCATTTGGTCAAACTGTGCCTGGTTGTAATGTTTGGAAGACTTGAATCACAATTTAGCTCTGTGCAGTGATTCTGCGTTTCTAGGCTGCTTTAGCCAGTGACTGCAGAAGAAGGGGGATTTTAGCAGAATGGCACCCTTTATAATTATGAGTCATACAGTGCAAGCTGACCAGCGTTTGAAGGGGCTTGGCAATCTTTGCTTTGGATTATTGGCACACTGAAAATATGGAGTGATCACATGTGACCAGAGCTAGTCACGTTGCTTAACACATCGTTGGGCTGTGCTTGGCTAGCATGATGCTGGGTGTGGCCTAAAGGCACCTAAAAAGATAATGCATGCCCTTTTGCATTCCCTACTAGGCAATATTAACTAAAAAGCTAGTCCTGCTGGTCTGTTTGTTCTATGTGGCTCTTTCTTGGGACAAAAAGAGAATGATAAATGGGTTATGCACCAATACATTAAAAAAAAAAAAACAGCAAGGAATCTAAATGCTGACCATTTGCATTGTTCATGATGAACTAACTTCACAGCTACGCTATAGCTATTGGTTTTCCTTCAACAGAAACAGAAACAGATTAATTTCTCCAGCTGTGTCGATCGTAGAGCAATACCAGTAGTTTTATGTCCAAAGTTTAATGCAGTAATCAGTCTTTTAAAGGATGCTCAGAAATAAACAGCATGCAGTATTTGACAGAAGGACACCCTACCATGACTACTGTAGTAGAATAGCCATGATAGGTTGGCTGTAACATTGCTGAAATGCTTAATATTTAGTCTGAAAGTTAACAAAGGTTTTATCCCATCTAGGGATTAATATCCCCACTGAGACCAGCTACTTCCATCAGATGGAATTTATTCCTCCAGAGTTTTTTAAATTAAAAAAAATTGCTGCCGGGGAGGGGAACCTTTACAGGTTTTGCACAGGTATAAATGACTATGCAAGGCATTGGCCAGTCAGGCTTTACCTAGTGTTTGTTTTTTCATCTCGGGTATAACTATAAGAAGGTGGTTAATGTTTGGAACTCCATGAGGCTGTCCATATCCACGGGACTCTCTTATCCAGATGCATGGCTCATGGAAACTACAGTAACATTTCTAACACTACTGCAGAATGCGACGCTTGGCTGCTTGAAACCAGGTGGAGCACTGAAGGCTGCAACCTATAGTCTACGCAGGAAGTGCCTCTATTTAAGGTGACTGAGGATGTGGTCTGTTCTGCTATAATCTAATTAGATGAGGCTACTGGCTTCCTGGCAAGTTGTCTATGCAGCCCTGAATGAAGCATAGTTTGGACAGTGCTGATCTATAACAATCTTACTTTACATTAATTTTCTGTTTGACTTCCATAAGGTGAGAAGGAATTAGGTGGTTTAGTGAGTCAGCGCAGCAGCCTTTTTTACTCCTGGCCTCATCTTAGTTTTAACTGTAAAAGTTTATTAGACTTATTAGTCTGCCACTAAAATGCAGCAGCAGCTGGGGTGGAGTGTAACAGCCCATACCACTATACGGCAGCTTTTAGAAGGGGGAAGAATGATTTCTCCAGCTGAAGCAATAATGGGATTGTTAAGTAGGCTGAGTGTACTTACCCAAGTTGGAAGGTTTGGACATCAATAATAATGGCTCTGCTTTTGCAAATGGTGCTGGGATGAATCTTTACCTGGTCACTGGTGGTCAGGACTTGTATTTTCAACTGGCATTGTGTAAAAGGCAGCAACTCTTATCTGCACAGTGACCCCTGACACCACATTGGGGCTGCTGTACCATGTAAATCTCTCACAGCGCCATCTGGTAAACTCCAGGGGTACCTCTAACAATACCAAGGGCTTTGGTTCATTACTAGAGCTGAGCAAATAAGAGGAAAAGAAGTTCTGTTAACATTTGTTTGAATCCCACAGTGAATTTGATTCAACTATATTCATGATCTTTTTGCATTTCCTTATTGCACACATTTCCTTGTTCAAGCCTTATTAGCATAAGTACTTGCAAAAAGTGAATATTTGTCTAAAATATTTGCCAAATTCTAAGTCTGAAATGTTTATTCACTTGGGACATTTCCAACTTGCACTGTTGTGAATATTACAATAAAATATACACGTCATAAGTTAGAGTAAATCATGCATTGCTTATGTAAATTAAAGCATGTTTGATTCTGATTTATTGCAACATTCATAATTCAAATAATCTTTCAACCAAGAATTATTTGCTGATGAAATATGTGAATAATTCTGAACAATGAATACATCGGAGCCTTTCACCATCTCGCCATAAACAATTTACGTCAAGGAAAAAAAGGCAAAATGTGTTGAATAAACTATCTGGTGCAAAGTATTCTCTTTGCTGTATTCAGCAGTCACTCAGTGAAAATGGCACGTAGCATAGTGAATCAACACCACCAATTCCTAAAGCAAGTGGTTTTTCTTGATGGTCTTCCACCCAGTGCAAATCTGGATTATGCCCACGTCAATTTGCTGATCAAGTCCATTGAAATCACAAACCAAGGTTGTAAGGGTATTTAGAAAATACTATTCTTGATTGTTTCCTAGATTTTGAAGGTCAGAAGGGATGCAAATGAGCATGTAGTCTGGTATACATCTAGCCATCTATAACACAGGTCATAGAACTTCTCCCAGTAATGCTTGAATCAACGTCTTGAATCAAACGTCTATTTGTGATGGAGTAAACGGGGACTCTTGAATTATGGTCTGAAGGGGGTAAGGAGCAGAGCAATGCAGCTCTGCTTCTTTGTGGCATATGGAAAACACACAATGTTGAGTTTTAAATCCAGCTGTATGAAAAATGGCAGCTCCCTGCTAAGGATGAAAATTAATCAGGAATTTATGGTAACCCATGGAACCTCCTATTCAGCCTGGTGTGAATCTTGTTTTTAGAATATCTCACTGAAAGAATGTGTTTTCCTTTTGATGGTGAACACTGACAGAAACGATACAGCACAATTCTCCAAGCCAGAGCTGACAGTCCGAAAACAGGAGAAACATAGCGGGAAGCATGGAAGCGGATAGTGAGGACAAGCAGCAAACTATGCTTTACAAATGACTTCATCTTAACTCTTTTATCCATAGGGTTTGAATGTTTGAATATCTGAAAACCAGGCCTGAAAATTCTAACCATGTGGCAGACAAAATTATCTTCAGTCATAAGGATTTCTTGATGTATTTTCTTCTTAAGCAGGAGGCCCCAGTTAATTCTGATTCTTGAAGGCAATAAACAGCAGTTTCAGAGGTTTCTGTGGAATAGATTTAGGACAGGGATATTTGATGCTTTATACTCCGTGGCCATTTTCATTAGAACAGCCAGAAGTCTGGTACATTCACATTTAGCTACGAAAGTTATTGGTGTTGCCTGTTTATATGATGCTTGTGCCTAAGGACTTCAAACAAGGATCAGAGCCCAAATGACAAAAAGGACCACCTGCCCCAGAAAACGTATAGTCTGCTTTCTAATTTAGTTCAGTGTTCGGGGATAAAAGACAGACTAATGTTTAAAAGTGTTTCTTAATTAACCAATCCTGAGTGAATAATTCATAGTGAATAACTAACTGATCAATTTAGTCTTTTTTTCTTTCTGCTCACACAATGTCCCTGAACAGATTAGAGGTTTTTAAACTTATTTTGTGACTGGAATGTACTAATTTTTTTTTTGGTTGGTTAGTTTTATGGGTTGACTACAAAGAATGTGAGTAATTGATACTGAAAAATTCAAGCTATGCTGGTTGGTTGCAATTAGTTTGTTCCCTGATTGGATGAATGTAACATAATCAGAAAGAGGAACTGAAGAATGGGAGCAGCTAAAGTTTGGATGCCTCAAAGAGGGGCTGTTTAAGGACCTGTGGCAGATAAGTCGATTTAGACAATTTTAAAAATTGTTAAACCTTTATTTTCGGGGGCCACAGACTGCGTTAAGAATGCACACTGGTTTTGTTTGTTTTGACACATTGTATTGGTAAAAGCTCTTTGGATTTAATCTTTGGTTTAAAGTATTTAGTTGCTGTGTCAGCATGCGCATGTGCACCCATGGTAATGCTTGTATTTTACAATTAAGTAAAACACCTGCCTTCTACAATTGGAATTTCTTCATCTAGATCCTGGCAGGTCCCTTTCTATCTTCAGTCTAGTGATGCCAAGCCTGGGGCTAAACAAGCAGACCCTGCCCTCTGTTTTAGTTGTGATGGAATATATGAGCCCAAAGAGTCAAAGGTGTTAACAAGACCCTGTCTCTGTTCAACATTAAACAAGGTTTGGGATTCGGTATAGAGGGACCTCAGCCGACTTAGTACCATGGCAAACACACCATTACAAATCTGTTCAACTTTTTATTAAAGAGATGAAAACGTTAACACATTTGAAAGGTAGAGTATTAAATAAGGCGTTCATTTTAACAACATCCCTCGTTCCCTCACCCCTGCGCTGGAGAGTTCTTTGAAGGAAAAAACCCCTTATTTGACAGTGTTTTAGAAGATGATATGAAAGATGGTAATAACTGTCCTTGCTGGGGAAAGGAAAAGTTAGTTGAGATGGGCTGCAGTGTTGCTGCTGCGGTGGTTAAAGTCCAATCCCATTTCCTAGAAAACAAAACAAGACAAACGTGCACAGAAGGGGAGAGAAAAGAGCAGCAAAGAGAGGACATGCAGCTTCAGTCTCTGGTGTTAGCTTTTGCTTGCAACTTCATTGCTGGAAAAACACAGGCCCAATACACAGCTTTATGAGCCACTCCAAGACCTGGGAAACTTGTACCGGCATCGGGCAGTCTAGGGAATGGCATTTAGTTGCCATCTCTGGTCACAGGTTCAGAGCAGTGTTGCGAAATATGCGGTCTTGGCCAGCTAGGCCAGACTTTTATTAGATATAAGGAAAAAGGAGAGGGATAGGTAAGAGAAGAAAGAAGGTAAGGAAGGAAAAGGACACATGGGGCCGTAGGGGGGGAGACGGAATCTCACAACTGTGGCAGGTGGCTGGCTTCACCCTAGTGGGTCTCGCACTTTTGCCTCTGTAGTGGGACAGGGCATCACCAGTCATCCCGTTTCCCCAGGGAGGAGGGTAGGGACCCGGGCCCACCCACTCCTCCAGGTCCCAGCCCAGGGACCCTATGAGTAGCAGCTATGAGCTGCTGGCACCGTGCTCACAGATGCAGTCTTTTCCCCAGGGCTAATTTCCCCCCTCAGTCCTTCTGGCTTCTCAGGTGCTGCTTCCTTGCTGCCCGGACTGGGCCTCCTTACCCAGGCCCCTGTGCCTGGGGTGAGTATTTCAGTCCTGCCAGGGGCAGGTTTCCCCTCCTTGGCCCGGTACCTTTCTTAGCACTCCTCTCTGCTCCTTCGCACAGAACAGCACACCTACTCCTCCAGCTCAGGTGCTGTCTGTCTGGAGCGGAGGGTTTTTATCAAGCACCTGGCTGGGCCTTAATTGGCCTCAGCTGCTCCTAATTGCCCTCTAATGACTTCTAGCTAGTCTGCAGGGAACAGAGCCCTGAGCATTCATACCTGCCTTCAAGCAGTCTCCTACTGCCCTCGCTATATCACACACCCCAGGTGCCGGTGTTTGGGATTAAGCTGGAGTTGGTGGCAATGTCATCTGGTTCCCTCTCTCCGGTCAGGACATCTTTCAGGACTGGGACGAAGAAGGACCAGGGTCCCAGAAGACAGTGGAGGTGGCAGCCATGATGGTGAAGCTCGCTCCTTCCTTTCTCTCGTCATTCACTCAGCCAGCGACTCAGTCCATTAGCATTTTCCCCAAAATCTCTTTTTCTGAGGACCCCAAAAGGGAGGGATGGACAGAATAGCCCACCCTCTCCTTCTTTGGTCCACCATTAGGCCTAGTTTCCGACACACCAGTTTTGATTGATTTTCAGTTCCACTCTTTTCTTGTTTGCCCGGCATGATCTTGACACCGTCCTCGAGTTCTATCAGGAGGCCTTTTTATGTGGACTGATTCAGCCTTTGTCTCACTCTTGCGCCGTTTCCCATCAACTTTTATCGTTGCTGGTTATTGTGACATCTTTTGACCTGTCCTTCACTTTTCACAGTTGAGCCCACAACTAGGGTACATTTATTGGCCCAATTATCACACCGCCTCTCCTCCCTTCAGCCCTCCATTTTGAGGGGCTTTTACTAGTCAGTTCAAAACTCCCCCTGTGGAACAATGTTATCTTAGAGGTAGTTCGCAGAGGGGACAGCTGGCCAGTGCTCTGCTGACGCACTAAGTGACACATTTCCTTACAGGGAGAGCTTTGTTCCTTTTTAAGAGGGATAACACAGCTGAGTTTAAAAAACAAATACCCTTGTTGGGATTAGGTGTGTGCTACTGGCTGAACCCATCTGCCTTTGCTAGTGTCACCTGTAGCATCAACCAAATACAGAAGCGTCTCTTGCAGCCAGACAGATCTGCCGCCTTAATTATCAGAGTGCTTTGCATGCATTATTTTGGTGTATAATTACAAACTGGGCCAGCATCATAACGCCAGTGGGGTACATGTACGAAACTGCCCGTTTGCTACAACTTCCCTTGTGGGCAGGGCCAGGTATCCCTGGCGCAGAGTTACACCTGCTCCTACATCATGGGTGAAATCCTGGCCCCATTAAAGGCAATGTTTGCTGTTTTGTTTTGTTTTTTACTTCAGTGGAGCCAGTATTTCACTGGTGTGGTTATATGAGAGGGCAAGAGATGGGGCTGGGAGGTCGCAGCTTGAGCAAAGAGCATTTCATGAGCTATTGTGGTGACCTTCCCAGAACTAACTGTCTGGGGTGAGGGGTTTGTAGAAGCAGTGCTGAAATACCAGTGCTCGATATGTGGTCAGTGACCACCTGGACGTGACAGGTAACAGCTCCTTTGCGCTCTGCACTGCAGCTGCTAAAGGCATTCGCGTTACTTCCCCGTGAGAGACGTTTTCATGTTTTGCCACCAGGCTGCAGGCTGCTGCTCAGATGGTGACGTGTGCTCTGGGGCGCTGGCCCCTTCCCAGAAGGCTGAACTTTGACAGCTGCAGCCTAGGAGAAAAATGGGAAAAAGAAAGAAAGACAGAGAGAGAGAGAGAGAGAGAGAGAGAGAGAGAGAGAGAATACCCAAACCTTTATGTCCCTCATCGAATTAGCATAACACGAGGACATGAAAAACCGGGACATTGGCAGGTTCTTTGTACATTCTAACTGGGCCAGCGCATTTTCACATGCTGCTGTTGGAAAGATTATCTTTGTAGACTCCTGTAGCTACTAAGGGGGAAAGGCTCAACGAGCTCGGTTAACGAATCCTGTTCCTCACGTAGGAAAACCGACAGAGAGACGCGTGTGGACTCCATGACGAGTGCCTGCAGGGTGCTGGAATGCACTGACTTGATAGTTTTCCTTACAAACTACTTAGCCATAAAATTCTAATCTGGAAGAAAGGGGCTGTTATTTTAATGACATTATGGGAATTGCTGCATCAATACTAGGACCCTTGGAGATTTTTACGATGACCAGAATAAATGCTCTTATAGTCTAATGACCATAAACGACCTCCCTCCAGCCCCAGTATTGATGAAATATCTTAAATGTTTCAGCATCAATACTCTAAACAGTGCTGACCAGTGACATTAATCAGATATTGCATAGTATAAGGGGAAGCAGAGCCAAAAAAATATGCTGGGACCCATAAAAGGTATGCAGCTTTACATCCTGACAGCACTTTCCATGCTCCTCTCTTCCCCCAAATGAAAGCAGGGGCCGGGATATTGGGATGACACCATCATTTTACCTTTATATAGTAAGGCAGGAAATCACAGATGGCTTGGAACGTGCTCCCAATTTCTAATGGTAAAATGTAAATAGAGAAGGTTTAAAAAAAAAAAAAGTTGGAGTGCAACCATCTTGCATTTGCTTTTGTCAGATCACAGTCTATTTTCTTTTCTAACAAATATTTTTTATTACCTAGCATCCCTTTTAACATGCAGACAGAGGCATGGATTCTTGCAGCATAAAAACTGAGGCTGTCTGATTGATGATTTTAATCAGGTCACTCTTTGCTGATATGCAGTGAGAAATAATTAGCTAGCTGTTTGTACACAGAATTGCATTGTAACCAGTCTGGAGGAGACTGCTTTTCCCAGCACTTCAATTTCCCTGCTGAGTTAGCTTTCCTAGCCTCCTCCTGGTCTTGGGGTAGGAGCGTGCATTTGTTTTCCACCTCAAAGATCATTGCCATACATTCCTAACTAGCCCTCCGAAGAATTTTCATCACTGCTGCGTTCCTAGAGCGAAGGGTATTGCTTATTAAGCGATCAGCTAAAATATTGAAATGGTAGATTTACAAGAAGTTATAGTGGATGAAAGGTCATTTTCCAGGCAACTCAGGTGAAGTAACACAACGGCTGGGGCGGATTTCTTGCTAATGGGGATTCAGTTTGACTGCACGTTTCAGACCGTTCCAGTTCATTCAGAGTGCATCCCCTTTGCATGAGCACACAGGCACTTCTGCCTACACCAGTCCGGTGTGGATCAGAACGCTTGCAATGAGCGTTAGTCACACGACTTGGATGGGGGTCCAAACTTCGGTGAAGTTCCAGGGTATGGATTTGGGGCTCATCTTTAAAGGAAATGTGCTGCAATCACAGAGAGAAAGACCGACCTTTTTCACTCTGTCCCCATTATGTGTGCAAACAGCATAGGACCATGTGCCAGTATGTCTGTTCTGCAATTCAGGGTTAGGTCACATAAGGGAAGCTTGTGCTGCTGTGGAAATAGAATGTCTTCTGTCTGCAAGGTCATCAGTCCAGTACATTGTTTGTCTTGTCCTTATATTGCTCCCAATGCCCACCTTACATTGGCCTTTCATAGCCCTGGTTATTCTGACGCAGGTAGGTTACATCCATTACCCATGCCTTAATGTATAAATTAGGGGTGGCCAAACTGTGGTTCATGAGCCACATGTGGCAATTTTACAGTTATAGTGCAGCTCATGAAGCCCCCCTGCCCTCTCATTCTCCACCTGTCAGATGGGTGGGGAGCTCGGAGCCTCTGTCCTGCAGCAGGGTGGTGGGGCTAGAGGATTCTGCCCAGCGGGGAAACATGGGAGGCCAGTAAGTTTGGCCAGCCCTGGTATAAAGCATTGATTTACAATAGGAGTTACACACCCAACTACCCTTTGAACTGCTGAAAAGCTCACCCAGTGTGATTAACATTAGAGACGGACCAAAATCACATACTTTTCTAATGTTGTTTTTCCATGTAAGCAATTGATGTATTTGTCACAGGACAATTAGACAGACGACAGGATGGGTGAACATCACTGGATGACAAATCACAGCCCATTGTGGATAAACCGGCATGGGTGTATCTAGTCTAGAGATTTTCCTCCTGTTTTAACTTGATTTAATTGACTGCCAGTTCACTCAAGTCAGCTAACACATTTGTAAATGTTCGTCTACAAACTCCATGCTCAGCCTACAATAAAGAAGTGGCTTGTATCGTAGCGCACATATTGGTAGCGTGTCCAGACCAGCCTTTACAAAAGCTATTGACTGAAGTTAAGTGGCAATCAACTAATGCGTTAAAATGAGCAAAAACGCTAGTCTAGATATACGCAGAGAAAAGGGTAAATTTGTTGGATGAATTATTTGCAACAGCTGTGTCTGCCCTGCATTTCCCTTTGAACGTGCATTTTATATGACGAGAGATGCGCCTGAACCAAACCGGAACATCCCTGGCCTTTGAAAGAAATCAGATTTAGATTTTGCAGCTCAGGTTCAACCCTGCACATCATTTTCTGCCCCCTCGTAATCCTTAATTACTGGTAACTGGGAGATTTTCCCACTGGTAGCAGCTCTGAACAGTAGTTCTGTCCAGTCTTATAAAATACTCAGCTGTGAGAAGTTTTAAGTTAACCTTGGATTCTGGGAGTTAGAACCATATCCTGAACCCCCAACAAAGAGGAATCGTTTGGCACGTTGATTTGACAAGGCCATGTTAATCTGAGTGTGAATCTGGTCACACTGCAGTCAGTGTTGATGTGTCCGCGTTAATCCAGGGCTCAGTCCGTAGATCTTAATTCATCCTACGAGCAGTGCTAAGATCCTTTGTTAATCGTTTCCTCTCTCTCCCCATGAAGCTAAGTTCACGCTGTGAGCAATGTTGATGAAACGAGGTTAATAACTATTGATGTAGCCATGTTAATAACCATCTCGTTGCTCATGAAGCTGAGTCATCCTCCTTGCAGAAACTCTGGACATGGCTCACTTAATCATTGTTTCTCTCTGTCCATGGGTCTCAATTTACCGTGTGCACTTTTAATCACTCTGAATAGCTAATCACAATAATTTCTCACTGTCCGACGCTGTAAATTCACCCTCCGAACAGCTCCGGTGTCCTTGTTAATCATTGTAACCTCTTACTGCTCATGAACGGTGAAACGCGATCATGCCTGCGTTGATCATATTAATGCCTCTTTCTCTGGGGCCTCAGGGCTGGAATATCTCCCCGCACATCACAGCAAGGCATGCCGAGGAGCACCCACCATGATCTATTCTGTGCTCCTGAAAATCATTTCCCACAGCACCACCAATAGCTGTATTTCAGCTTCTCTGGCTGCTCCCTTACAGCCTGCTCCTCTTTCAGGCTCTTGTGGTTCCTCATGCTCTCTTTTTCTCTCTCTCTGTTATATGTATGACTGTGGCATGTTGCTTAACAGACTGCAAAACAGTCCCCATCAGTTGACTGCATGGTACTTCAGAAAAGGTGAACTCAGAACACAGATACCGGCATTCATTTGTTTAAACGTTTCAGTTCATTCTGCTGAAAAACACCATTGTACAGCCCTGGGTTGGATATTGCTGTAAAACTAGATGCGTGCGGACATGGTTGTGCTGCACGCTGTTCTCTTCTGTTGATTCCAGCGTGGGGCACCGTGCTTTTAATGAGCACTTCACCACTGTTCATGCCTCATTCGATAACATGCCAGATCATCCCAGGAACCTGCTGGACACTGAGAATGTAGCTCAACCAGAACTTTAGGGCTGTAAAAACTCTTCCTCCCCCGTCCCTTTTCCCTTCCAGCTCTGGAGAATATGGTTCCAGTTGAAGCTTTAGAAAGGGACATAAGGATATCAATTTAAACCAAATATCTCTTGGATATTCTGTCAACTCATGTCCCTGCTCTTAGATGCAAATACACAATTCTCATTGAAGCCAGCAGGAGCAGCACATCCGCATCTGAGAAAATAATCTGGCCTGGTGTACGTCTGATTGTAACAAATGCTGAGCACCTGCAGCTCCCAGCAGTATCTACTGAAATTGTAGATGCTCAGTGCCTCTGCAAATCAACCCCCAGGTATACCTTCTACTGCAAGTACAATTGCACAAAAGCTTGAGATAATTCAGAAGGATGATGAAACAACAGCGCTGCTTAAAAGGGACTGGTGAGACACAAGATAAGAAATAATACTCTGGCATGAGATCTAAGAGGAACAACCTTCATCTTTAAAGAGCTGCTGTTTGTGCTCAGAAAGCCGTTATATCAATGTACAAATACAATATCTGACCCCTTGTTGATCAAGGTTCCAGTCTAACCAGTCAGCAGAAATCTCCACTATTAAAAATCCTCACCAATAATATTTTGGAGGCAATGGGTAAAGGTCAGCTTCCCAGCTGAGGCCTGATTGATTTCCCAGAGACCTTTGATTTAGTGCCTTTGCAATTTTATTAGACAAGTCGGTAAACTTGTTGTTTGGGTTTCCCCATCTGCCACCACCCTTAAATTGGTATGGAAGGTTAGATTAATAAAGAAGGAAGCAGTTTGATTAAAAATGGCATATGTTCTGCTGTGATGAAGAGAAACTCAGGGGTAATCTATGCCTGCATTTTGATAATAAAATAAACCACTTTCACTCTCAGGCACAATGGTAAATAATTTTCCAGCTAAATACCAAAAGTACTTTCATGCAGATGATTTTGTGCTTTACAAAAGTCCAAGGGAAGAGAAGACTGGTGTAGTGGAAAATTAAAAAAAAAGGGAGGATGGAAAGAGACTTTCCTCTTTAGAAAAACAATTTAGCATAAAAGAAGCCCACTCTGAAAAAGAGGAACCACCTGGTGCAGAAGTGCCAAATTCCAAGGGCAGAGGTCAAAAGATGACGTTGGCTGAGCCTGCTATATTTTTAGAAAGGTAGGATTTATTTGTACTTCTCCCCTGGAATTTGATGTGTAGGGCGTGGCTACACAAGTAGAACTGGATGGAAAAGCAGATCATCTCAGACTGAGAAACCAGGAAGTAGTAAGTGTTCTTCACCTCATTCGTTTCGCCATACTTGCCATTCATTCAGATTACCCGGTGTTCTCAAACGTTCTTTTTGCTGGGATCCCCTTTGAAAATATTTCAGGTTGTGATGACCCCCTAACAAGTGATGACCCCACCATGCCATGCCGTCCTTACTGGCATGCAGGGGGACTGACAGTTCACGATCCCCCCATAATAACCTCACGACCCCCTGAGGGGTCACGACCCCCAGTTTGAGAACCCCTGGATTAGGCAGTTTGGTCTATTGATTAAGCGCTGGGCTGAGAGTCTCAACTCCCAGGTTTTGTTGACTTGCAATGAGACTTAATAATCTAAGTGCCTATCACTTTTGAAAATTTCATCCCATGGCTCTAGGTTGCTGATTGTATTGATGTTGTATGTACTGTAAATATAAGCAATTCAAACCAACAACTCTGGCATCTGGTATTAACCCCAAGAAAAACACAAGTTGGAGACCAAGCTGTGAGAACTGGTATTGAAAGTGAAAGCTACTGCAACCAATTTCTTGAGAGACAGAAGTTTGACTCTGTAAAATATAAGGTGTGAGGTTTCTATGCAGTTCTGCTAGGTTATTCTGTGATACATCCTCAGTCTCAGTAAGATGCACTCTGAGAACTGATGTAAACATTAAAGACATCAATGTCTACTTGAAGAAAAGAGGCTAAATGATCCTAATCCATTTAGGATGTACTGTGCAGAGGGCAGTGTAATTGTTCATTGTTAAATAGCGTATGTTCTTTATCATGCCTGTTTTAGGGTGTATTTACTTCATCTCCGGTGATATTGAGAGACGGAAATCATCCACCAAATATAGTGAAGGCCATGAATGTAGGGGATGAGTTTAAGGTAAAGGTTAGTTTAGTTTGGGGGAAGGGGAATTATTCAGTTGTAATAGGTTTTGTGTATGTGTGTACATAAACGCACAAACTCACCTCCATCAGCGTTCTCCTTGGTGTTCAGCTGGATGGTTGCTGATGGCTGGTGAAGTTGAGTTTGATTCTCATGCTACTTTCTGCAGTGATTCACTCCTGCCACTGTTCCTGTTGTGTTTATATTGATTACAGCAGTTCCTCGCGTTCCCATCTGAAATCAGTGCTAGGTTCTATACAGGCACTTGTCAAGACAAGCTGCCCCAGAGAGCTTGCAATCCAAACAGAGAGGACAGAAAAAGTGGAAACAGAGCCCCAAAGAAGCAAAGTGACTTGCTTGAGGTCACATAGAAAGTCATCGGTAGAGCCAGGAGTAGAACCCCAGTTTCCTGACTCTCCGTCGAGTCCCCTATCTACCAAACAATGCTCTTTCTCTGACAGAGAAGCAGTTTCACCTTGCTGCATTGGAATTATTTAGTTCAGCAGGTAATGTCACTCACCCAAAACCTGCATGCAAAACACATAGAAATCAGTGCTGGTGCAACCTATGAATGGTTACAGGGCCAATATGAGGGAAGTGCACACACAATTATCCTTGGACTTTGCACTGATGGGTCTGAATTTAGCTTTTTACCTCTGTGGGTCAAATCCAGAGAGGTGCTGACATTAGCTGGAGCTGCAGGAGCTCAGCAGCTTTCAAGAATTGATCCTAAAGCTACAGTGCCCAGGATACCCCTGTAAAAAGCGATGACTACATGGGGGGTAATCTGTGTGCTGTACCTTCAATTAAATGTTTGCAGGTTCCCATCATATGCAGTATGTAGCTAATGGAAGAATGAGCAGGTATTGACGCTCAGCATATGCCATTTGTCACCTTCTGGTTCTGTGATAGTTCACAGATAGACCTTCTGATACAATGCTTTTAAGATGGTAATGCATAATACCATTTTCTTCTCACCAGATGGGGGATTATTTCTCAGTCTGTTTGACCCATATGTTTCTGGTCCTTTTGCTGGATTCCTCACTCTCCTTCAGGACACCCCCACCCCCCTTTTTTTAATGTGAATGCTTACTTCTTGTCAGCAGCTTAAACTTTATCAGCAGTTTAATAGCAAGTAGTTCTAACAGGAAAATCTTGGTATGCTGAGCAATTAATGCCCAAGCTTTAAGTATATATAACAGACAAGCTGTACTTAATCCATTCCCTATCACCAACCCTAACTGAAACTTGGAACACGCTCAAAGTCAGGGGATAACATAGAACAGTGGATTTTCTGACTTAAGAGCTTGAAGAGATTTTCTCCCTGTAAATCCAACCATTTCTTGAGCCTGCCTCAGGATTTGACACCAAAATACTGTGTTCCAATCCCTGCTTAATACAGAGACTTTTCAGGTATCAAAATTCAGTATCTTAGTTCATCTTCCCTTTCCCCAGCCTTCCCACATAAGAACTCTGCAAGTAAGCTGTCATTAACATGTATGTGCCATTCTCCAATTCCCTTTAGTGAGTTTCCCATGCAAATTTTGTTTTGTGACCCACCCTGGTATTCAGTAAGCAGTCCAGGTTACAGTTCTCAGGCAGGCTCTTACTCCATTAAAAATGTATTTCTCTGAATTCTACAACCTCCTGTAAACTAGGCTGGCGACACAGGTGGGGAGTGTGTAGTTCTTTCGTTTCTAAGCCTAAGACATCTCTATAAAAACAAAAAGATGTACAAAATGAAATAAAGGAAAAATGGCCGTCAAATAGATTATACATTATCCCGTTAACCTCTCCACTGCTATTTGGTTAATGTTTCGCTAACATATCCAGTTCCTGTAAAGCTGTTACAAGAATTACCACACAGAGCAAAAATTCCCCCACCCTGGTGATATGTTTTACCTCCAACCTCCCAGTGCTGTTCTAGATTTAATACAGCAAATAAACAAATTAGCAGTATTTTGTTCTTGAGGGCAGGTATTATTTTCCTTTTGAACAGTGGAAACCATATATCCAACTGCGAAAGAGTGCATTACATTTTTAAGGTCTCAACTGCCTTCTATCCTATTTGCAGCTAGTCCTGCAGACTGCAGGAATATTTTATAGGCTTTAAGAAGATGGTTTACGAGGTGGGTCATTTTCTGGAATGGGTCAATTTAAGAAGATTATTATTATTTTTACAATCCCGTAAAGTCCATGGTCTCTTTCAGATTCTGGTTGTTTTTGTGTCAGCCAACCATAGAGGCATAACTGCATTTTACAATACTAATGATAGACTTTAACATTTTTACAGCGCTTTAACAAATCGTTTATTATCGGGTCACAATAGTGTACATCAAATATGCATCCTCCTTCGTTTACTTTAAAACTTTTACAAGCACAGGGTCTGGTATGCTGTTCTAGACTAATTAATTTGTATAAATATATGACTGTTTTAAATAGTTAATATTTTATATGGAGGACATAAAAACCCAGATTGACTATAACGTTGTCTATCAATCAGCTAGCCCTGCAGACCAGGACAAAATATCTCTGATAGTTTATGAACAGAAGTTGCATTATATAGCCGTTTCTGTAATACTGGCTTAGGGGACAGGAATTGCCATTTGCGATAATGAATTGAATCTTGACGAGTGAGTTGAATTTAACCATTTATAGAGCAGAGTTAACATTCCCTGATGCTGTCACGCAGGCAAGTAGCTCCCCAATGTGTACGGTTACCTTTAGCATCTGGGAGTGTTGTCACAAGCTGGTCCTGTAAGGTTATGTGTGCTACCAAGGAATAGAAAGTTTCCAGAGAGTGAATGCCTGACAAGGATGCTGGGGGAGGGGGGAAGAGATGGGGAGAGAGAGAGAGAGAGAGAGTAGGGGTACAAAGAGCAGAGGAAAAGATTTGCAGGGCATGGGCTATTGGGAAGCAAAATATTTAGGCACTATAGTGCTTTGGCTGAATCGCTTAATAAAAGTGCCCGAGAGATAATTAAAAGGTATTTTTAACAGCTTTAGTATGTTATGTTAAATGATTCATGATAAAAGGGAACTTGAAGTGAGAACTGACATCTTAGCTAATCAACAGCAGCTGCCTTTTTTTTTTTCTTTTAAAACAAACAAAAAAAAGGATATAGAGACTGGAATTTTTCAACAGCCTAACGGAGTTAGGCATCCACCAGCTCTGCAAATGCCAGCCGTATTTTACACACTTTAATCTGAGAGTAGCATTATCCTTTCAGGATGGTCCAGCCGCTCCAGTGACGTGGGCCGCATGTGGCGTTGTGTGACACCTCCACGGGGCAACGTACAGAAACCAAATGTCACCCTCCGTGCAGCGTGGCCTCGCCATACGGTGCTGGTAAAGTCACACTTTGTGAAGGGTGCCATTTTGCTTTCAGCGTGCTTGGTCATGCCACATGGAGGATGCCATTTTATAGAGCAAATGGCCACAGGGCCAGACACATTCAGGGGCCAGACAAAATGGTCCCAAGGGCTGGATCCACTCCACAGGCCACCAGGTGGAACCTGCCACTTCCACAAGGTGATCCAGCAGGTCTGTGGTAAACCTTAGATCAGGATTGTGGTGATCTGGATCCCAGACGTGTTCATTAGCCACAAACCCATCCATTCTTCTCTCAAACCCTGTAAGTTTAGTGCAAAGACTCAGGTGCCTAAGCTATCTTGCTTTACATTTTAAGAATGATCTTTAAACCGTTTCTTAGTTTCTAAGCTGGAAAAATCCTGCTCAAATTCAGAAAAATATATCAATGCTGTGCACTGTAGTGATAGGAGTTATTTGTGTCCCTTTTACCCCTATGTTCTAAATCAGGATATTTAAAGCAATCCGTACGTGGGATCAGATCCTCAGTTAGCATAAACGGGTGTATGGACGTCAATGAAGCTACAGTGATTTACAACAGCTGAATAGGGATCAAGGCCTCTAATTTTTGAAAGAAAAGTATTGTATCTTACTCTGCTCGGACAGCTGCAATCTACAACAAGGTTCACGGGTGAATTGGACACTGTCAGCATTAACAAGCTGCGTGGTGGAATATCACACAGCATGGGAGTAGCAAATTGTGGTGGATCATATAATCAGCACAGGAAGTGTTTTGTCCTTTCAAAACCGAGATGGGGATGTTGTTGAATAGGTTTCCTCCCTCTTCCTGCATGTCATCTGAAAGATAACACTGCTTAGCACTTTTCATCCAAAGATCTTACATCATTTCCCAGAGCGGGCAGCTAGTGGTTCCATTTTACAGATGGGGAAACTGAAGCACAAGTAGATTAAGTGACGTGCCCGAGGGAACAAAGTGAGTTAGTGGAAGAGCAGGGAATAGGATCAACTTCCAGAGCAGTACTGTGCTGTGCAGAGATCAACTGCAAACCACCTTGGTTTCTCTTGGATGGTGTATAGCAGGCATAGCCAAGATCATCCAAAGGCTCTGTCTGCACAGCAAATGGAAGGTGTAATGGCAGTGCAGGTAGCTGGGCCCTTGCTGCCTTTAATCTAGCTAACACGGGTAATAGTAGTAGTGAAGAGATGCTGACATGGATTTCAGCGCAAACTAGCAACGTGAGTACATATCCAGGGTTCCTGGCGAGCATGTACTGGGGGTGGCTAGCCCACGCAGAAGCTTATGACACAGCGTCTTCGCTGCTATTCTTACCTGTGCTAGTTAGATTACACTAGAGTGGGCATGCCTACCTGCATTACAATCATTTGTTGTATAGACAGACCCTAAGCACTCACTTGGCTGCTGTGAGGCCGGCATGGAACAAGAGCATGGCGTGTGGTTTGACAGGTGGCAGAGCCACTACTCTGAGCTGTCAGAGCTCGGTTGGCAGGAGCGTGGTGGTACTGTGCTGGAATGACAAATCGACTCGATCCGGTGGAGGTGGGTGGAGGTGTTTGCAAGATTTGCTTAGAATTGGTGCAAACATTGCAACAATCGGAATGCCTATGGAATATTACGGGCACTTTTGTGTGTGGACATGAAGTGTTTTACAAGCATTACAGGCACTTGAATCCATGTCAGCAATCACTCTTGTAGAGGGACCTATAACATCCTATTGTTAAATACCATACTAACAACCCTACTCCCATTTACAGCTGACTGGCCACCCCTGAGGTTATAAACCTCTGAAGGAATAATTTTGCTAATCCGATACACATTCCTGGCTGCACCCTTCTACTTTTTACTGGGATTGTAAGTGAAAAAGCCTGTTTGACTTGAGAGATGACACAAATTGCTACTAAATTGCAACACATTGAAAAAATGGCAGGAAAAGCTCTGAAACAATAATGATTTCTGGGCTTTCAAACCGAAAGAAGGGATTCACTGAAGTAATTTCAGTTCATTACACATTTTCTAAACCTGCCTCGCCTAAGTGGGTTTAATTTTTTTTTTACCTGCCACTTATCCTCTTTGAGAAACTTAATTGCATCATTCGTGCATAATTATCAGGTGATGGAATGTTTGAGGGAATTTTTCTTTGCAGATTTAAAAGAAAAAAAAATCAGTTTTAGGGGAAAGGAAAGTCTGTTTTTGAGTCAGGATCTGCCCCCTACACTCATACACACACTTAGGTTTTTCCCCTCTTTATTGTAATACCTATTATTTAAAAAGATATCTCCAGGGGAAGCAAAGATTTTCAAAAAAGGTGTCCACGGGCTGTAGGGATAGTAGTTCAAACCACTGAAAGAAGGACACCGCTGTGCACATCTAAGAAATTCACAGCTGGGGAAATAGAAAGAATATTCCAACATCTATCCTTATAAATTATCTTTTACCTTTCAGATCCTTTGGTTTTCTGTTGTCTTGAATAACTCTACTCAGAGGGGAGAGTTGTATTTGCATTTTTCTCCTTCTGTTAACAGTATGTAGGTCTAGCTACATAGACAAGCACAAAAATGTGGTGTCAATTCTTTAGTATCTTGCTGTGCTGGTGTTTTTCTTATTCTTCAAAGCCAAGGATCCTCCAGCAGAAGAACAAGGGAGTCCTAATGGCTGGTGCCTAAACCAATATAGAGTGAAAGACAGGGAAACACAAGCTATGCTTCTAAAAGAAGAGTTGTCACAAGTGTTAAATGTCTGAAAGCAGCATGGGGGCTATTTAAAAAACACCATAACGGAGCTCAGACTAAATGTGTACCCCAGGTCAGAAAAGACAATAAGAGAACCAAAAAAATCCGATGCTGCAGAAGAAGGTGAAAACCCCCCAAAGGTCGCTGTTCATCTGAGCTGGGGGAAAATGCTGACAAAATTGGACATTTTTCAAGAAAACTTTCATTTTATGAAAAATCTGGTTTGGGGCAGAAGAAAATTTCTGCCTGAAAGTTTATGACCGGCTCTAAGCTTTGTAGATATAAATACCTTACATTTGGCAAATAACTTATAACAATAAACAGTGTTTGGTTTCTTAAAGTAGCAGCTGGGACAAAACACTCCTAGAGGTGTAAAGCAATATTTGCTAACAAATGAAACTCCCTATAGATGTAATCATCTTACAAATACGACTGGGAAGTAAAAATGGAAATAGTTTGAGCTTGCTTTAGTCCAGGGTTTGAAGTTAATTATTAGACAGGCTAAAACAAAGGGAAGCGTAGTCATTACCGCAGCCAGAATAACAATATATGTCAAAACGTTCGCATTCAGTGGTGGGTTAAAATACCATTTATTCTTATAAAGCAAACATTTACTTTTCTTTCTTGTAATATTTTTCTAATAACTTCCCAAAGAAAAAGCACACACAGGCCACATTGTCTAATCTACTCTGTAAAATGAAGCCCACAATTTTGTATGGGAAACTTTTTTGTATGTTCAGACTTTATTTTTGCACACATTTGCTACCCAGTTTACACACACACATTCAATTTTTTTTTTTTGCACACACTACTTGTGAAAGATTGTTTATGCAAGCTTTGGCATATGCAGTTTTACAAGGTGGGTTTTAAACAATGCTCAAGTTTTGCAGGGAGGTTTCAGAGGCCAGGTTGAATCCTCTTTGAACACTTAATCCAATGTATTCTTGGGCAGTGAAAGAAAAAGGGCAGAAATGGTTTTGGACATATTGTAGATATGCCTCTTGATAAATTCTAGGAATCTGCTGTCTCAATGTACAGCAAGAGCAATCCAGACAAGTTTCTTTTTCATTTCTGATCTCAGCAGGATTAGCCTAATTAAAATTCAGCATGGCTCAGAGCTCACCACCACCAGATAACTGAAGAGTCTGAAATGATTATTGGGGGTGTAAATGCTGGTGTTATACGCTTGGTTGGTCCTCTAAGGTTAGGAATGCCCAGAAAAGCTTTGGGTAAATATTCTATTGGAGATGCCTAGAAAAATATCTATGTACAGGCCAAATCCTGCTCTCTACATAAATACACTGGTTTGGTCAGTGGGGGTGACAGGTGTGAGGAGAGAGTTTTGCCCAGTATTTCTCGGATATACGGTTAGGTCAAAAGCCTGCTCTCAGTTGCACTCAGGTGAATGGAGATGCACTTGTCTCTGAGAGCAGAGTTTGACTGTGTTAATTGTGATCTGGTGGGATTGCACTTCACCGTATACAAGGCTAACTACTGAGTTACCTTATTCAATATCAGGTGACATCATGAAATGTCACACACTATAATCACTCTGCTCACTGTAATTAGTGGATGACTTTTATATCATGATATTTTCTGCCATGTCATGAGCTCAGAGCTGTGGTGGTGTTATGCCCCTTCCTGTAAAAGACAAAAGAACGTGAAAGATATATTAGGCAACTGAATGTACAACGACTGAACCTTGAGACGCACACTTGATATGGCTATAGACTTTATGGACCTGAACCCACTTCCACTGATGCCCATAGCAGAAGGCCTGAGCCTTCTTATAACTTTCCATGCTCAGTCAATCCATCATTTCCAACTTGTCAGTCACGGTCAGGTCACAGTGAACTCTGCTTTGCCCTCTGCCCAGTTATTGGAGATCATTGATATTTCTCCAATTATTTTTCTCAACCTGTGAAACTCTGTCTTATATTCATTTTCCTTTCCTGCCATCTTTCCCCACTCTATTCTCTTCCCAGTACTTTCCTAGTACAGTCTATAAGTCTTCGGTTCCCATATGACTCCCACGAATTACAGACTTATCTTGCTGTTTAATGCTACCACCTCCTTTCTAGCCAGTTGCTGAAAAAGTCCATTAGCTAAAAATACATCAGCCTTTAGCTTTGAACTTGAAGTCCACTCGCTAAGCATTTTATACCATTTTAATAAATGAAGAGAGAGGGGAAAACACAGCAGAGGAATGAAAATGGTCTCCTGGGACCAGGGTTGTCAGAAAGTTATATCTACATTCTAATTCTGGTGGTTACTGATTGTTCCTACCCATAGCATCCCAATGTCAACTGACTCTTTGAAAAGGGCTACTTACATTTCAGCAAAGATGTATAAAGCTGTAGGGATTAAATAGCACAAATTATAAACTCTGGTCCTCACATCATTACCTGAGTTAAGGCTCCTTATGCAAATATTGACTGTTTTTCATTAACTTTTTAATGTATGTTGGTGACCAGGGAAGCCTATTCTTTCCCCTTCATGGTGTGAAATCCCAACCCCATTAAAGTCATTGGGCATTTTGCTGTTGACGTCAGTGGGGCCAGGACTTTGCCTACATATTCAAAGTGCTTTTCAGACATCAGCTACTGTAAGAGCATATTGCTGGGAGACCTGCCCAAAGCCACCCTAGTGACCCAGGGAATCTGGCCTTTAAATTTCATGTGCCCCGCCACCAGAGCACTCCCAAAAATCTGTATCTCGCCCTCTCCAATATGTATTTAAAATATTCACATCGGCACACTATGCAATTACTGAAGCTCATTACAGCGAGATGGAAAAGACACATTTTTTCAAAAGTGAGTTCTTTGCAGTACTAATCTTATTTTAGAATGCATGTTGAGTAATTGAATCCATAGTAACTAACAAGAAAACATACTGACGCATAAATAGGCTGATATAGTACTGCATTTTATTATATACACTTCCAATATGACAGCGGCTTTTTCTCCTATTCAAAATAGGAAGGCTTACATTTTGTTCTTATTTATTTTACAATGAGAAATAAGGAAGCGTTTCATAATAAAATCCAGCAGTTCATTTGTATCCTGCTGCACGTACCAATACCTCTTGATCAATGGTCAAACCAAAATCTAATGAGTATGTCACTGACTATTTACTCATTCGGAGCAACTTTACTGTTAAGAGCAGCATTTGGACCTTAGTTCACGATGCAAAGAACCAAGTTGCACATTTCACAGAGTAGCAGTGCAGCCAGCCTAGAGTGGGACTCCATGATTTCTGCGTAGACAAGCATAACATACAGTCAAGTGATACACACTTGTGGATAGCACTTTAACCACAATATTCTTAGAACCTATATTGGTGAAATATACATGAGCTGACATCACTTTATAGCCAGATAGTTACTCTACAGTCACCTACATGCAATACATAACAGCAAACAAACCGCAAAATTTTATACTCTGCCCACTTGTGAAAACAAGCCAAAGTGGAAGGAGTATCGCAGAGTTTACAGATGGCTGTAATGCTTTTTCTCCCCCCCAAGCAGACACAGTGCTGTAGTTGCAGGCTGAAGTTAGGTTGCTTTGAAGACTATAATTCAGAGGCATTGAAAGAAAAGAAAAACAAAACCCTCTGAGTGGGCCAATTCCTCCCATTTTGTCACTCCCTGTTATGCAAAAGCACTTATGAGTTTAACAACCAGCCTTCGAAGCAGAGATTTAAGGCCCAATAACATGATGTGAATGAATTAGTTTAGTAACAGTAACACTAGAAACTGTCTTGATAAAAGTAGAAGGCTCATGGCAGTAATTACTATTTTTTAGAAACAGCTTAGTGTGGGGAAGTAGATTATGCCGACTGAAAAACTGCTGTTTCTATCACAAAACCAGGTTTGTGTGGGATATGGCAGAAAAAGTATCAAAGAGTAAGACCCAGGTGTAGGCATGAAGGGCAAAAGGGAAATAAATACGAAGGTATTTTCTTTGTGTTGGGTTCTAACCAGCTAGACTTTGTCTATACCTTGTGGATTGCATCGTTCCAACATGGGGCATGAGTGACCTGACCCTGGGGGAATTCAAGTGCATCTCAGATGGAAATATAATGCATATTTCACTCCCCTCCTGTCATGTCTCTGTCATGAAATAATTCTTTATGGCATCTCTGTCCTTAATTCCCTCTGCGTATCATGAGCCCGTCACCTCATTGGAACGTGGAGGTAGAGCAGCTGAAGCCTCTGAAATTTAAACCACAACTGGTTCTGTCCTCTGCTTTATTAAAGGCAGGGAAAGTCAGGTAGATAAAAATAAAAGCCACTGATGCCGTTTTTCATCTTTGTCTTCAAAGAAAAGAAAACAATTGATCTGCAGATGTAAGTATCTTCTGCTTTGAGGTGTCCTGAGGACACACGAGCTGTATAAACCCTTTTACTCAACTTTAATCACTTGTAATTATGTCATGTAACTTATGAAGATACATACTTGATGTGGGGGAAATGTTGGCCTTTTACACAAAGCCTGAGTTAAAGGGCATTGCACCCTTCCCTGCACGACCCACATCCAGACACAGCCAGCAGGCAGGGCACAGATTTCTGCTTTATTACAACACCATGTGGGGTCTCTGGCCAGTGGATCTGCGCAGGTCATGGACCCAATTCACCATGCCCCCCACCACAGTCCTCCGTGCTCCCAGAGAATTCACTGGAGACGTCTGGTTCTTTGACAGCAGAAACACATGGATTCCATCCTTCCATAGGCACAGGGAACTGGGTGCTGTTTGTGTGAAGAAGTGAAGGACCGCTAGCGTTTCCGCTTGTCTGCATCACCCATTTCATTCCATAGCCTCACCCCTTCCTCCACAGCTCTCGTGCTCTGGTACTTCCAGACAAAAGAACTAATTCGAGCACCCTAAAGCAGACACATTTCTGCCACTCACGGATGTCTCCTGCTGGCATGGCGTTGCCAGCATAGCGGCTCCCTCTAAACTAGTGTCAGACTAACACTAATGCAGCTAGAGGGCCATTTTGTTATATGTTGGAGTGACAATGAGATGCAATAGTCGGGGGAAATCCTGACGTCCTTAGCCATCCTTAGCCTCAGTTGGGCAAAACTCCCATAACAAGTCAATGGGCTGTTTTCCCCCAAATAAGGGATGCAGGATTTGTAGCTGCAATTCATAACCACCCGCTGTGTTAGCGTAAAGCAAGACGTTAAAGTAGAAAGTTTTCACTTTTCCTAGTTGCCTCTGACTAAAATGCTGTATGTCTTGGGCTACCCAATCAATCTAATGGACGGATTTGTTTTAAATTCCCACTTTTCCTTCAGGGCAGCAACATCTGAATGTTGTGTGATGCCTTACTCTATCTTTCTGTGACGAGAATCCAATAGAGAGGCGTGATGCTGGTAAGCTAGGTGCCAGCTCATGCCAGAACCCCAGACTAACTCACTTATATATTCGTATAGATCAAAGTGATGGTTAAATGTATGAGAGTGTAGTTGGTGTTTAAACTTCCTGAAAACTAATGGGATGTAATCTGCATTGTTTTCACTTATGTAAACTTCTGTATCCTGTTATAATGTAGTAGCAAACATTTACACAGTGTATACCCCTGTAATGAAATAACCCGTCAAACGTGAAAGAAGCTTTGTGGAACGCAAATAAAGAACTTGAACAGAAAAGTGCTAATTTCAAAGCAAGTGCCCATTGTGTGTGATAATCAGAGGTCAAAGACTCTAAGTGCATTCCTCACTCTCCTTCGCCAAAGGAAAAGCCCACGTGGGTAGTGACACTGTCAGTTTGTTTTCTGTAAGAAGATACTATAGGTATAGATTCAAGGAAAGATCCTTCATCTCAGGACTGCTTGGACTCTTACAGGGAAGTGTACCAGATGCAAAGCAGAGATCCCCAGTGTGACAGGGTCAGACTAGATGGCTACTGGAGAGGGCCTGGATATTTGCCTGACAATACCAGGCGAGGCCTAACTCTTATGAAGAGTTCCAGAGAATCTACAACATACACACAAAGCAGGCAGGGTTTCAGGTGTATCTTGATCCAAAGCCCATTGAAGTTAATAGAGGTCTCTGTCTGTTTGTTCGCTCCAGTGAACTTTGGATCAGGCCCTTGCTCAGATCTCACGTGAAAGGCTCCCACACAAAACTCAACCGATCGATCTTGCGTCCACGCGGCTTGGCTAGGAACTTGTGGTTTCAGATGGTCTGTGTATTTCGATGACCACAAAGCTGCCCTGACCCTTCTGCGCTTAGATGAATGCAACATGGACTTTACAGGGAGGTACAATTGAGAGGGCTGAAGAGTGCTGCAGCCTTGTCAGGACGCTGGCTATTTTTCATCCTCGCTAGTGGGACTTTTCTGGGGTAGCCTCCCATTGAGAGAGACCTGTGAAACCAGAACATGTCTGGGAGGAAGGAACGAGGCTCTGTGCTCCTGTAACTCAGAGCGAGGAAGTTGTAGGATCAGCCAAGGTGCAGCAAAAAGCCCCTTGCCGTCCTTTCTGCCCACTGTGCCACCACTGCTCCACTTCAGTATAGTGTGGGGCGCACACATCCCAGCCTTCCAAACAGCCGCCTTTTTTCAGACCTGGCGCCCTACAACACACCATCCTCCCATCCCGGTCAAAGATGCTGGCACAAGTGGTATGTTTCTCAGTCTGTTAATTTCTGAAACAAACTGCAATGGGGAATCCAAAAATGCTGTGAAAGGGCTTGAGTTCCCAGAAGGATGGCTACCTCCATTTCCCTGGAATGAGAGAGACCTCTGTGTTCAGACAAGGAACCCTCTCATAAAAACAAGAAAATAAAACATAACCGAAAAAAATCTTTTTAAATCCAGGGGAGGAAAAATGAACTTTTAAATGAAAAGCACTGAATTATGCATGTTTTTAGCTCTGCGCGTAGAAGGCCCAAGCAAGCTAACTGTTTAATCCTGCAGTTGAAGCGTGGAGAAGACAGAAACACAATTTTGCTTCTGTGTTTTTCCTTAGGTTGGATGAGTAAGCACATGGTGACTTTGCCTCTGTGTCTGAATGCATCCAGTGCTGCCATTCTGAACTGAAGTAGTACCTCTTAAGTCCTCACTAGCCAGGTGCAGGCCTTCAGAGGACAACTGTATTTTGCAGTTTATCAAGTATGCAAAAAAAAAGGGGGGGGAAGGTCAACAGAGCGGTGGTGGGAAAAAAATGAAAAGCCGGCCACCTTGAGGTCTGTCTCAAAATGCATGAACTTGGAATCCAGAACCCATATGGGTATAACTCTCAAGCAGAAAGAGGTAAGCATGTCTCAGCCAGAGGAAACTTAGGAGCAAAGCAATGAGTGTTCAGCAGAAACAGATTTATTATTGGCAGTTAGAGCTTTCCAGTAATCAGACGCACCAAATTATGAAAGGCCTCTTCTACCCCCTCTCAGCAGCATGAAGGTGAAAACAAAGTATGAAAACTCAGCCCCTCTCCCCATCTGCCCAGATAGTCTACCTCAGGTTTTTGGTTTCTCCCTGGCTCTGTCCTCTTAGTTTGACCTGGAAAGGGTCTGTCAGGTCTCTCATGAAGATGAGGAGATTTGCTGTCAGGTGAGATCTACAATGTTACCCTGTAAAGCCTGCACTACTTGAGTGAAATAAAAAGGCATTTGTTTTCCAGCCATGCACGCTTGCTACATTGCCGTTTCAGTAAATTAAACAGAATGCTGACGAAAAATGGAATGGGGTAGTAATCTGGCTATCTGAACAGTCAGCAAAGTCCACAACGACCCTTGAATATCCTTGTATGGCACTAAAATATGGTCACATCTGTTACACTGTATGTTCTGCACGACATGTCGATGATTACAATAAAAATGAAATGACTCTCAAATAATCACAACAAAGGAATTATTTTTCTCATGTGGAAATCGCCGTGCAAGAAAATGCACCCAGGGTAACACACTCCTTTTTTTTTTTTTTTTAATTAAATGAAGGCCTATATATTGATCTCCCATTAGCTCGTGAGGTTGTGACAAAATGAGCGGCGAGTAAGCCTGCCAATGCAATGCAAATTACATGCTACATAATCACATCACTAATAGGAGAGCCACAGCTCTCTAGCTATCATGTGCTATTTTATAATTAGAAGAGCATTAGTAATATAGGCTGAGATTTTCAAAGGTGAGATTTAGATGTCCCATTCCCATTACATTTAATGGGAATTACACATCCAGATTCTACCCATAATACATTTTTACATGTCATCCTTCGCGCAGAAAGAGTCAGTTGTATGAAGGATTCTTCTTTGGAGGCTAGCTAGACTCTGTAAGTGGTGGCATGGAGGTGGACCAGAAATAGACCACTGGATCCAGACTTCCTCAAACTCTGGGGCAGTTTAGATCTGGATTCTCTCTCTGTAAAATGGTAATTCTTCCACCCTTTGTCTGTCTTATCTACTTAGATCGTAACTGCCGTGGTGGGGTGTGAAGGGAATTCCATGCAGCCTGCTGCTTTGTGGAGGCTCAGGCTGGGAGGGATGCTCAGGAAGGAACTGTTCAAAATGACAGGAAGAGGAAGCCGTGAGATTTCCCCCTTTGTCTTATTCAGTAGCAGAACCTGTTGCTTGTTTGTGAAAAGTTATTTCGTTCCCCGGCCATACAAGGAGAAGTGTGCATTACACGGACAGATGAACTAGTGAGCTGAACTCTGTCTGGACCCTGTGAAGGGGGAAGTGAAAGATGAAGTTGCTATCCTTTCTGATCACCTACAAACATTTAAGGTTGAAGGAGCACAGAACTGGAACACTCTACTTTGCAGAACCAGGGCTAACCTCAGCTGGTATTTCTCCATTGTGTCACTTCAGGAGAGAAACAATGGACTTGCACTGAATTTTGATGGCAGTTTTTGCTGGAGCATAAGATTGTGGCACATAAGATCAGGGATAGATTTAAGAATAAGAGACCAGTGGGGAAATGAACTAGATGAGAAGAGTACTCTAATAGAAAGGCCCTGGTCCAAGGAAAATGTGGTCTTTTCAGCTGAGACTTTAAAAAAGCAAGGATATGTTTAAGATTGCATCCACTCGGAGAGAGAGGTTAGAGTGATGCATTTGTCCTTTTTGAGTCATGGCGTTAGATTACCTACAATAGTTCATCCACACCATAAATGGGTGCTGTGCTCTTTTTAATATCGATGGTGGGGGAATTGCTTGCAGCAGTTGACAATTTATGGTCTTAATTATGTGCAGTTGTTTCTTCTGCAAAATGTTATTTGCCCAGAATGGAAGCGTATTGAAGACACTGCTACAACCTGGGGGTAGATTACAATCCCATTGGTAATACCGTTTAATAGACTGAAATGGACACTCAGTAGTAAAAAGCCTTTTAGGTGATGGCGAAGACAATGCTTTATTCAGAAACAATTTGCTCAGTTTAATTACAAATCCCCTCCACATAGGCACAGCCATTGCTTTTTCCCCATTTCTGATTGTTACCCCAACTTTAAAGTCTCAAGAGTGAACGTCACAAACCCCTGATGGAAAATACTGACTCTGTGTGTGAATTACTCAGAGGACTGATCTCAGTTGAAACAGCTGCATCATCATTTAAACGGCACTGCAGCTGGGGGAAAGGCAAAGGAAGAGGCAATGGTACTGATCTATTGATTATAAGATGTGTATAATGCGAGCTTCCCTCCTCCGCCACATCACTGTGCAATTGACAACAAGTGCGTTATTGGAGGAGTTTATTATTGCAATTGTTGTAGCAAAGGGGAAAGTGGGACACTGTTGAAAATGAAAATAGCAGAAATGTCACCTTAGCTCCGAAGGGTCACATGAATATGGCATGGTTTGTGTGGGGTAGAAGATAATTCAGGTGTGATGGGGTTAAAAGCACTGAGTAGAGTCAACAGTTGTTTCATGCATGGATCCCTTCAGAATGTTTCCAGCATGAGTTTGTAGCAAGGAAATCATAGAATGCAGTTGTTGCTATGGGAATAATCCTCTTTTAGTGAATGAGTTAGGATAACTCACAAGAGACAGACAGACACACACCCACGAATGATCACGGTACACATTAGATTCTGACACACTATGCTTACCATACATACTTGTGTAGATACATCCTGATTTGGGGATCTAATGGATCCAACTGGATTTTTGTGTTTCAGAGAATCTTGGCCAGGGACCAGGCCTTACTGCTGTTTTGTGACCGCCCAGTCCCTGTCCGGGAAATCACAGAAACAGAATTTTCCAAAGGGATTATCTGCACTGACAAATCAGACATCCTGCATTCAAGCCTTTCTTCCTGGAGTATCCGGGTGAAAGATCTGGAAGGGATACTCAGCCACACATTGACTCTTGTGATCAGATGTTAATTTTATCTTGTGGACAAGCTACTAGTCTACTTTTTTTTTATTTGGCTCCTTACGATCCATAATGCACTCTTCCTTGGAGGTCAGCGGGAAGGGAAGGCAGGCATCGGTGAATCTGAAATTTGTAGGATATAATTGCTTGAATTAAACCAAAGGTGTCATGGTATTAAGCATATAAAATATGTTAATTATATATTAATTGGAGACTAAAAGGTGCGCAGTGTGTTGCTGTAGAGACTGAAACAACCAGGGCTGTAAAAACAGTGAGCACCACCTTTCTCTCCATTCTGTTAGAAAAGATTCAATAAAATACCTCAGAACACTTCGTCTGGAAGAGAAACCTGAACATCCAAGAAAGCGATAACAGCATTGGTGCTGTCCATGGATCAGTCTTTTTCAGGTGTCACTTCTGTCGATTAGTTCATGTCCAGCTTTTGCCACAGTCTTCAGGGAATGAACATTTTGTTTTTAAATAAATAATCTGTGGGCTGCATTCAGCAGATCCATGGGGGAGGATTCTGTTCTCAGTTACAACGATTCAAGGGCCCAATCCTTGTAGCACTTGCTCTATTAGACTGCTGGCAAGAATAAAGATGAGGGGTATGATCCAAAGCTCACTAGAGTCAATGGGAGTCTTAGAGACGTATAGTATAGAAGTGCCAGTATCAATCCCTAAATCCAGTGTCATTCACTGAAGCCAAAGGAGCAATTCTGAATTTACACTGGTGCAAGTGAAAGAAGAATTTGGCCCATTCTCTTGATTACAGCATGAAGTTGAGATTAACCATTAGAGCAGCAGCGTTGCCTTTCTTCCCATCAGTTCTCTTGCTCTTGCTATTCACGCACATCTGCTAGGTCTGAATTCTTTCACATGACTCTTACAGGTAGTCTGATTTATAGCAATGATGTGCTAGTGGTTGTAAGAGAGACCGAACAAAAGAGAAAACGGTTGTAAAATTGCTACTTTTAATGTATTATCCTGGATGGCAATCTAACAGGCTCTCCATGATGTGCTGCAGTACTAATAAAGGAATTCTGCAGTATTATTATAGCGATGTTAAATGGATTCACTCAGTGAATGCTGCAGCGGCGCTACAGAAGTCAATTATAGATATTACTTTAAAAAAAAAAACAGGCCTGAGTTCTGAGTGTCTTTTCATCACCATGAAGATGGTGAAATAAAACTGCAGCCAGCAGAATGCACATTAGGAAACTGGAGTTGTTGTGGAGACAGAAGAATAACATGAAGGGTGAAGTTTCCGCTGCAAGATTGTCTTCAGGCTTCGGAGCAAAATACACATTCTTCATCCTGTTTTGCTTTTCCTGTCAATGCCCAAGTGTTCTCCTGGCAGAAACATCAGATCTAATCATCATTTTGCTTTGTAGAACAGGTATTGCTAAGGATCATGCCACCATTATAGCATCCGGGAGCCAAGTATAGACTTTGGGTGAATTAAAAGA
Source organism: Emydura macquarii macquarii (assembly GCF_026122565.2). Classification (NCBI taxonomy): domain Eukaryota; kingdom Metazoa; phylum Chordata; order Testudines; family Chelidae; genus Emydura; species Emydura macquarii. The sequence continues at coordinate 1,771,502 of NW_027132905.1, read as the reverse complement.
CACTGCCCGGGGTTAATCATGAGTTCAGCCTTTAGGGCCAACAGAAGCCAAAGCCTGACATATGTACAGCCCATCTCACCATTAGTTAGAGGTCTGTTCCTTTTTAACACTGTGTTCCATTCCCCAGGCCCTAGAGGACCACATAATTTCCAATTCTTTCTATCACAATGTCCTCTCACTAAAGCAAGACTGCTCCCTGATGTTCATTCCCCTGAAGAGTGTTAAGGTATTTCTGTTATTGGAGCTCAGATCTTCCTGGCGGCTAGAAATTGAATGGCTAGTTTTTTAGTCTCAAATAGTCTCACATTTTCTTCCTCCCTGGCATAGATGAAGGGCTGGCAGGATTTCTGCCACCCAACGTGGGGTGATTGTCTGGAGTCCCCAGAAGTGGTGAGTCTTCAATAACTGAAAGATTTCACTGCTGAAACAGACATTTTCAGTGATAAAAAAATAATAGTTTCAAACTTTATGGAATTATAGCAAAAAGCAGGCTATGCTGATAACAGGGCAGTACAAAACAGGATAAATGAAATTAAAAAATCAGGAAAACAAAGGTCTGATTTTTGCCTGAAGGCAAATATTGTCTTTTGTTTTTTCCTGATCAAAAAGGGTCTTTTTCTTTTTAGTAAAAACCTAATTTGTTAGTCATCAGAGCTACATTTGTAAATGATCAGCTTACCTATTAAAATATACAGGGCAGGGAGTCTGATCTTACAAGGCAAACACTCCTGTGCCAACACAACGATGCTGAACTGCCAGGCAGCTTTGGTATACCTTTGAGACTAGGTCTGGGTATAGGGACAGGGAGAAGGAATGAGAACCGGCTAGTGTTGTTTGAATCAAGCCGGACAGCAAGTCAGCATGTTCTGCTATCACAAGCATGTTGATAGATAACAGCTACGGTAAAAGGTACATTTCAGGTCAACTCCGGCACCATCTTTTAATTACTCCCATGTATTCACCTCTAGCTAACTTATCCTTTCCTATTATTCTCCAGGAGGGCTCCAAGGGTGATGAAATAGATACAAATGCAGAGTCAACAGGCAGCCATGTGGAGGGGAGGGGGAGAACGTAAAATATGATTGCCTTCTGCTCTGGACTCCCCCTAGAGAGAACCTCCTGTGTGCTGTCAGAGAGCACGTGGCAGTTCCTTGACAGTCTCCGTTCATGGAACTGGGCAGCTGGCTTACAGGTGGGCTACATTTTACGTAGGTGGTGGGAGAAGAAACTAGTTTTGCACCAGAACAAGTAAGATCTTTCTGTTTCTCCCAAGGAGAACGAACACTTGGTGGGTCCAGGGCAGGAGTGACCAAAGTGAGATCGGATACAGGAGATGTGAATTTTAAAAATCAACTGTGATTATTTCTGTTACAGGCTAAAGGAAATGTCCATTTATGGATAGGGAGTAGCCAGGATAAAAAACTGAAGGACCAGATCTTTAGGTGGTGTAAATCAGCATAGCTCCACTGACTCCATGAGCCTTGCTCTGCGGCATAAGTATGTTTGTGACCCCGTAAAACATGCCCTGTTGTATCTCACTGGGGTAGTATTTGCTGCTCAGCATCTCTAACTACCTTCCTCTGCTTTCAATACCTTGCTTGGTTTGTTGGTTGCAACAGGCAGATGGGAAAGAGGTGGAGGTTCTCGCTGACAGAACTGCTAGCTGGAATTTATTCTGATCTCTTTCCCCTCGCCAGCAGGGCCTATATTTATAGATTAAAGACAGTGCATACGCTTTACTTTTCTAAAACATTTTGACAGCAAACATAAAACAAGAGGTAATTGATTTATAAGCCCCTAGTCAACATAAGCATTATCCCAAATGTATAATTACATTGTAGGCAGCACATCCTTTACCTGGGATATGACACACTTGGATAAAAAAAACCTAAGTATGCACAACCGGGTGCCCTGTCTAAATCTGGCTGGGAAGAACTGAATGTAAAATTAGCATTCCATTAGAAATGAAGGAAATACAGGTTGTGCATGTAAAGCAAGGCAATATCACTGTAGAACTAGGAATGTGACATTTGTCTGGCTGCATAAACAGCCTGCTTTCTACAGCAGAGATCTCTGAAAAGAGCTGCTATGGGAGCAGAATGGCATAGGGCCCCCGGGGCGGGATAATGGCCTATTGATGTTTTGCAGTGTGGGAGATCCTTGCTTGATTTTCTGTTCCCGTCCTCTTCCTGGGTCAGCAGGGGCCTGGGACTGTTGCAGACTTTCTCTCTCTCCTTTACCTGGCGATTCTGTCTGAGAGCACGCGGCACAAAATCCTGCAAAGGACAATGTTCTCCTTGCTCCCCCCCCCTCCTCCTGACAATTTTTCTGCCCTGAGCCAGTGGTCCCGTACCTTGTCATTCCATGGCCTCTAGCTGATGTTCTGTAGCTCCTCTAAACATCTGTCCAAGGTATTAAGAATAATAATACTTTGTGCTTATATAGCTCTCTTCATCCATAGCTTGCAAAGTGATAACGTGGGCGGGTAAGAATCATGATTCCCATTTGACCCGTGAGGTTAATAGAATCATATAGAAGTAAAGTGATTTGCCCAGGGGTCATGTAGTAAGTCAGTGGCAGTCAGGGGTAGAACCCAGCTTTCCAGCTCCCAGTGTTGTGTTCAGTCGACCACACCACAGCTTTGACACTTGATCACCAGATACTCCTGTTGCTTCTCCAAGACAGTGCAGGGGTGAGTGGAAGCTGCAGTAGCTCAGGTTCTTCCGTTCACTGCGCCCAGAGAGTCATCACAGACCTTTGCTTTTATCTCTGCCTCCTATTCAGTGCTCCAGATGCTGCTTCCATTTCAGCCAGGGTATCAACCACTAACATGGAGGAACTGGAGGATCTCTGGGATAGCAAATGGCCACTCGGACCCTGAGGTGGACCCCTTATTGGGCAGGAATTTGCACGAGAGATGGCACCATCCTAGAAAGAAAGCATGATGGAGCTCCAAAAGAAGTCCATTGCATAGGCAGCTGGTGCCAAGAGTGTATCTGGGACACCTATCCTGAATGCCCTCCTAAAAGCATGATTCAGCAGAGTGCTAGGTGTGGACAAAAAACAATTGTGATGGCAGAAAAGTTGATGACATTGAACCTAGTACTTGGTTAAGCTGACTGTGCCTCTAGAGCATTGTTCAATATCATCGACTTTCCTGCCATCACAGTTGTTTTGAGGAGTGTATTCTGAGCTGGCATCCCATATGCTCTTGGAACCAGCTGCCCGTACTATGGACTTGTATAATTATTACCGACATTTCAAGAAGAAGGAGGCACATGCAGTTTAAAGTGTGCCCAAAGTACAGTGCTGGTGAAAGCTAAATTAATACTGTTTATTTCCGATCTGTGTCTGAACTCACCCTGCAGTTAAATTGGTCTTGGATCCAAATGGAATGACTTTGCTCTTAGTAAATAAAGCAGATCTTTATTGTGTCCCAAAGCCGTCAGGAAAAGTTTGCACCTGAACCAGCGAACTTGCAATATAGTTGACCTTAAAACTGAGCATTTATGTGCTGTTTCCCAAAATAAGCATCAATCAAGTTTGGGAGAATGCCTCAAGGGCTGTGTGAGCCAAATTGTAGCAGTCAGGAGGATGCTGTTTTTTAAATCCGCTTTACGGGCAAATCTTCCCATCTCTATTAATGTTTAACATATCCCTCTAAGCCTGGATGCTCTTTGAAGCAAGTTACCAGTTTAATTGGGACTCTTTAATAAAATTTAATACTATTTTTTTAAAATGAAAAAGATGAAATGTTGCCTAGAGGGGAATCTGAGCACAAGGTATTTAAAGAAATTATTCTTTGAGAATGCCGATCTGTATCTCAGCCGCCACAATTCATTTAATGAAACATTAGCATTTTAATATCACACTTGCTCTTTTTCTCCCTCTCTTCTTCACTCATCTATTTTTTCTCTCCTACAAGGAAAATATAGACCTTAAACAGCAACCTCACGCTGTTGAATGAAGATTAATATTCTCTTATTCTTGTAAATGAGAGCTGCAGCTCTTCCCAGACAATTAGGTAGATCTAGCTTTCCCTTACGTGTGTTCACACTGAACTCACATTTTAACAGGCTCTAGGCTTGAACAGTTACACAATTCATGCAAACTTGGGTGTCTCCAACTAAGCGCCACATATAAAGCAGCCTTATTGCTGATCTGCTTAGACTACACCCTAAAGCATAAGCTGATTTTATGTTCAGACAATAAATAACGAACTCTCCGCCGCTAGAATAAAGAATGGTTTGAGTGCTGTTGCGAGTGCCTGTGTTTGTCAATGAAAGCTGTTAGCACCCGCTCGCAGAGTGAATGAGAAAATCAAGCCTTTATTTTTCACTATGGTGTGATTAAAATACATGGCTCTCTGTAGCATGGTAAGTGACAGTCATTAGAGAGAGACTTCCATATTCAACTGCAACAAAAGGAGAAAGTTGATATTCAAATACATTTCCTTGGCCAGTTGTTTTCTGTTTCCTTTGCTGTTACTTGTATCTGAACAGGAATTTTCTTCCTCCCAGTTCAGTTTCTTCTTCAGTGAAGTCATAATCCTGGGTTTGTGATGCAACTGTTGACATGGAAATGAATGATGTCAGAAGGTTAGTAAACATCACTGAAGGAAGGAGCAGGAGGAAGCCCTGGATTAAACACACATCTTGGAAAATCAGCAGATGTGGCAACAAAAACATAATGAAACACAAGTGACAGCTAAATGGATTGTGTTTCTCTTTGCAGAAACAAGTTTGCTCCCACACAGAATCCCCATGCGTTAGCCATAGCTTTACTATTGAAGCCAACAATGTCTTTCCTCTGAATCTGTGTATAAATAATGAAGATTGATCAAAGGAATAGGACAATTTCAAGTTTACTTATTTGCAGTGACAAATCTATTTTTCTGTACATATGTAGCAGTATTTTGTCCCTTTTTAAAAACCTTTCCGTACTCTCTAGGGCGCATGGCTCTGTCGCACTTTTCTCGGTGTTTTCCCCCACATGACCTTGAGGTTCTATTGTTTCCTGTAACACCATCGTGCATTCTTTATGGTTCTTGGAGGATTCAAGGCACAGACTGCTGTGATGTTAGAATTCCTGGTGTGATTTTCTTGGCGCTTCATCTTACATACTATAGTTTTACAGATGAATTATTGTACTGAGCCGTGGAACAACTAATAAAAGGTAAAGGGGCAAAAATATAGGCTCTAATTCTCCCTCTTCTACAATACTAGTGTAAGTTCCCTGAAGTCAATGGGGGTTGCTCTTATCCTGCTGCAGGGAGGAGAACAGGTTGCAGCCTGCAATCTGATCTGGTCTCACCTGGCACCCATCTGGAGCCCTTTTGACTTCTATAGCTGATTGCAATATTGCGGCCATAATATGCATTGATTGTACGCACGATAACTGCCCCAACAGTGCCCGTCTCAGGGCTGCTTTTTGACAGATGTCATTTTGCACCCGCCAAGGACAAAGGTCTGCCCAGTCGCCCATCTGAGACATGACCACACATTTATTTGCTCACATCTAAAAAGCCAAACCTCTAGGTCCCCTGCCTTCAATGACAAAGAGTCCCTAGCTGCGGCCTTTCCGACCAGTCACTCAGCAAACACGCATTCCCACCGAGGGCCCCCCCCCATCAACGCAAAGGAAGTGATTCACACCATTCTTTGCAGGAACGGCTCCTGAAAATTCCCACCCTGCCCGTCTCCAAAAGAACTCCCGCAACCCAGCCTCTTCAGCCCTCCCCACACACCTGCTCAAAAAAGGCCGGTGCAAGTCACCAGGAAACCTGTCAATTATTTAAATGACAGAACAAGCACCGTTCATCAAAGCCACTGTTCTGCTTCCTAATGAAGGCTCATCAGCACAGTGCTGGATTTCCCCCCCCGTAAATTCATCGAAGTCCGGTTTAGTTGTCATGGACACCCCTCTTCTTCCTGCTCCTCCCCTCAAAAAAATTAAAACCCAAACAAAAAACCAAAACCAACAAAAATCCCTCCAATTCAAATAGACAGCAAATGCTGGGGGTTTAGCTGCTCCATAGTAATGACTCATGCTTCTGCAGTAGGGATAATAATGGCCTAACACCTTGATCATATTACATTTTACATAATTTTACATAATTGTTCACAGGGGCTACAGTTAGTGAGACTGTGAAGTACAAAAGTACAGGAGGAAAAAAAAATCCCCCCAAACTGATACATTTAGCTGATTTTTTCTATAGTAATTACCATTGGGAAAATAGATATTTTCACCTCGCGATGTGTTCCCGAGTTTAGATTTATGAGCACCGGTGCACTGCCAGAAATAAAAAAACCCCAGAGCCCTGCTTGAATCCACATGGCAATTCGGCTGGGCATCATTCTAAGGTGTGTCTGGCGGCCATGGTTCAAGGGATGAAGGTGGCCACGTTGTGCTTTCTGAAGTATGCTGATTGCACCCGTCTTGAAATGACAAGGGAAAAGTGGTGGTTGTCGGGACTGCTGGAGTGATTACAGCCGGGCTGCTGGGATCACGGATAGATAGACACACAGATGCAGATGATTTCACCTGAATGGGCGCCCCTGGGCACCTGGCCTGTTAGTGTTTCTGCTGCCTGCCAGATTAGCACCATTTTGCTCCGCTGTTGTGCTGAATGTGCTTTTCTTGCCTCTCATAACACAGGGGTTATTCTATTGCTTAGCAGTAGGCCAGCTCTAAGGCGCCGGGAGGTGAAAGTGGTTCTAAAAGGAACGCATTATTTTCCCTCTTTCGATGTGTGGTGTTGTATCTAGAAAGTGTTTCGCTTCGAGGCTTTCTGGGGTTATATCACTGACAAGTTCTATGGCCCTTGTTCATGAATGGCTTTGGTTATGTTAAGACCTATACTGAGCCATCAATCACAGGCCACTGAGCAAAGAGGGACAGGGCATGGCTTCCACTGTTTGCTCTGGCAGCCCAACGCAAACTTAAAGCTGGCCGGCTAAGGATTCCCTTTGCACAGGAGAATCCTCCATTGAAGCATCGCTGGCCCCACACCATCCTCCTTGCAGCCCCGGTGTGGCATGAAGAAGGAGTGTAGCAGGAGTGCCATAGCACTCCAACAGTCCCTGGCTTCTAGGTGGCCCCTCTGGGCTGGGCACAAGTTAGATTAGCGTTGATGCTGCTCTAAGTTATACCTGGGTTCAGGTTGGCTCCCAGCCAGCCCTAGAATCAGGGTTTACAGAAAGTTAGCATAATACCACTTTTGCATCCCCTCTTTCCTTCCCCCCTTTCAGGTCCTGTGCAGAGCAGAAGTCAGCCACAGCTGAGGGCTGAGCACAGTGTCCCCTCCAGAGAAGCAGAATCCTCCTCCCTCCTATTAAAATACAATAATAAAAAGAGGAGTGAGGGACGCAAGAGATGACAATGAGCCCTGAGCTCAGCATGTTTGAAATGTCATGCAGAATTCCTCCTGGTCTGGACTGAGCTTTCCCACAATACATTTTACACACGCACACATAATTCAGCAACCTAGTCACAACTCTCTCTCCTAAAGGGGGAGAGTTTGTTATTGTTACTTGGGAGGCACGCAGATATGGCAGTGATTCTTTTTTTTATCTTCTCACTGCCTCAGGTGCATTGCATCTGCCAGTTTCCATCCTCTATTTCACTCTTGTGCTGGACTGTTCAGGCTTCTGAGTGACATCTTGACGGAGCTGGCTTCTGTCTTTATTGTTCTACATAACGTTTCTCTAAGTCGCCCTCTTCTTCTCTTTCCAAGTGGTGTCCACATTATCACTTGACATGGAAGTTGCGTTGGTTTGATCCTTAAAGCATGTCCTAAATATGTCCAGCATCTTCATTTTACCAGATTTGATGCTTTAGATTGGTTTGCTCCACTTAGAATGTCTGATGTTGCAAGAAATTCTTTCCTATGGACTCTGAAGATCTTCCGCAGACATTTACTTTAGAATGAGTTGATCTTCATATCAATTTCTGTTCACAGACTCAGAGACTGTAAAGTCAAAAGGGACCATTATGATCATCTAGTCTGACCTCCTGCATAACGCAGGCCACAAAACCTCACCCACCCAACTCCGGTAATAGACCCCCAACCTAAGACCGAGTTACTGAAATCCTCAAATAATGATTTAAAGACTCAACATACAGAAAATCCACCAGCAAGTGACCCATGCCCCATGCTACAAAGGAAAGCGAAAAACCCACAGGATCTCTGCAATCTGTCCTGGGGGAAAATGCCTTCCCGAGCCCAAATATGGTGATCAGCTAAACCCTGAGCATGTGGGCAAGACTCACCAGCCAGACACCCAGAAAGAATTCTCTGTAGTAACTCAGAAGCCCCCACATCTAACATCCCTTCACAAGCCATTGGGCATATTTACCGCTAGGAGTCAAAGATCAGTCAATTGCCAAATTAGGCTGTCCCATCATCCCGTCCTCTCCATCAATTTATCAAGCTCAGTCTTGAAGCCAGCTAGGTTTCTTGCCCCGACTGCTCCACTTGTTCCAGAACTTCACTCCTCTAAAGGTTAGAAACCTTTGTCTGATTTCAAGTCTGTTGTAGATTCCCCCTGCCTCTGCTCTGTAAAGAAGAACAGACACGATGTTGGTGTTAAAATATAGTTGCAATGGAGGCATGAAGGTGGGCAGATAGTTAGACAGAGAGCCTTGGATAAGAGTAGTGATGCAGCTCTGTTTACAGAAGGCGGCCAGCAGCCATTTATTTCATCTCGAGGAGTGAGAGTCAGTCTGGTCATCTGTGAAACTAGACGAGAATTAAAGATAGTGAGAGGGAAAGTGTGTGTGTGAATGGGGAAGAAAAAAGAACAGGGGAGTGCAAAGGGACGAGTCAGAGGTACCTGGAAAAGAGCAGCAGATTAGGAAAGAGGAGAGTGATGGAGTTTGGAATTAGCTGATGTGATCTGGAGCCCCAAGACCTAGTCACACATCAGCACTGAAGATCGTCCAACTTGTTCTCTTCCTTGTCACGCAGAAACGTCTCTCTCAGAACAGCAATATCGATACAGGTTGCCATAGCAATAAACACTGAGGGTGAAAGCCACACCCGTGCAGATGGGCCAGCATGAGATTTAGGCACCCTTTAAGCCCTCAGAATTGTGCTGCACCCTATTTTGAGGCATCCGGGGGACTTGAGTGGGGGCACGGACCTCGTGTGGGCCCTTTGCATGGGGTGAATTTCACACTGAGGGGGAAATGAAGTGCATTAAGCAAAAAGTGATTGCTCTTTAAACACTTGGACCCCTTGAAGAGAACAGCACAAGCAGGGAGATAGAGATGTTCTTATCTAGGTAGGAGATGTTAGAAGTTGGGCCTCCAGCAAACCTAGGTGAATCACTTTCTTGCAAAGCACTGTCATGCCTGGTATTCAGAGCGACCTTCAGTGGGCAAAGCCTTTAGTTCAGATCTACCTCCTCTTCTGATACATTAAAAAAGAATCTCCCACCCTTCCCCTGCCCCGCATTCAATTCTTGTAGTGGAGCCGGTAATTCCTGCACTGAGCCCAGTAACATGGGGTTGAATTAGAGCGTCTCTTTTAGAAAGACATCATTCTTGGTTTTTAAAACTCCTTTACTGTTTTTGAAAACAAGATCTGCCCTGCCCTGTATTTTCAGGAATCTGAAAATCCTCAAAGCAAAGAAGATGGGGGCAGGTCTCTGAATAATCTATTTTGTCTTGAAACTAACCAATTTCCTTTTCTTGTTTTTCCTTCTCTGGAAGTCAAATATTTATGTCTCCCTCAGCAGAGCAGTTGCCGTTTTCAGACATGTCTGTTCTGGCGTCTGGATCAGAAATAGATTTTTGTGCTGAGTCTTGATCTCTGCAAATTGATCTACACAGGTTTAAACTGCCTTTATCGGAATTTTTTTTTTTAATTTTGACAACTTCTTCATCCCTAATTGCTGAAATGGTCAGTGCTGCTCCCTGCAACATGCAGCAAGTTTCAGGAACAGCTGGTAGGGGAAATAGGTTTGATTTGTAGGCCACCCTTGCTGATATGTAGTAAGACATACAAGCTTCTTCTCAATGGCTTCTGTAGGTTTTAATGGCCATAATGAGTGAATCTCAGAGGAGACCGAGAACGCCTCAGCAAAACAGATTATGATCCCTTGGGACATTGCATTTTGCCTCCTTTTGCAGTTTCATCTGAGGAAGTTGTTCTACAACTATTCCCTTACAAACTATTGCTAGCACACAATGGCTCCTTTTTCACTTTAATGATGGCAGTATTTATTCTGAATCTGAATTCTTCCCTCACCGTTCGACATCACTTAGGGCATGAACCAGGCTCTACTGTCCCTGCCTAACTTGGGCTGCTCCTTGCACGTCCTCTGTGTTGTAAAGTTCCATAAGTTTTCCTTCTCTGAGTAGTGTCCAAGAGATTCTTTCAGTCTGTATTTGTTGCTTATGTCAGTGGAGGATGAATTAGCCTTATTTATACGGGGCTAGATCCTGCGCTGTGGACAAGGACTATACACCATAACTTGGGGTGTGTGAAGTGTACAACTTTGAGGTGAAGCCACCTTTCTGCTTCTGGCTGAACTGTGCAACTGGATGATCCCCTGGTGTAACACAGAGCAGCTTTAGGATTGCTGTAATTTACACTGGTGAGCAACCGTAAATTGCTGTGGCACGGGGAATCCCTGGCTGAATACAAGAAAATGGAGGTGGCACAGGAGGTGATAAGCCACCGAAGGACCCTTCTTCTATGCTGGCAAGTTCTTCTCATGGTCAGTTGTGCTGACTGAGTGATGAGAAGCAGCTACAATGCAGGAGAGAATCTGGCCCACCGTCTGTAAAATGCTTTATTTAATGTAATGTATTTATCTGAGTTGGTAATCTGTTTATAATAGTGTTGTCATCCGTCCTGTGCTCTGGGCTCCTCTCCCAAAGGTGAAAACACACCAAAGAATACAAAGGCACTGCCCATCAGTTTCCCCTCCCCAGTCCGAAACATTGCAGATAGTCCAAGATTTTTAGTATCTGTCATCAGTATTGACTGGTAAGGTGCATACAAGATAGATTAGTATGAATGCTAGATGCAGCTGTAAATTGCCTTTCTATTAGCTGAATGCATATCTTGTAATAAAATGCTATGTCTTTTGGTTACACGTAAGTTCTACCTACGCAGAAAGACCGCAAATCTCTTGTTTTAAGATAATGTTCTTTATCATCCTCAGTTATTTCAAAATTGCTATTCATGGCAAACTATCATCAGTCATTATGGAGTCACATACAGTAGTGCTATTTTCATTGTGCTGGCTCCAAGCTGCATAGCCAAGGACATCACAGTCACAATGAAACATAATCACTGTGCTGTTGCCAATTTCTGGACATTGTAATTTAGCAAAAAGTTCTTGCTTTCAGAATCCTCCATAGTTTGAGTGGCTGGAGTGAATTGCTCAGCATTCATCCCATCAGGTTCATTGCAGGTGGCGTAGCTTTAGAATTAAGGCAACCACACATTCCTTAACTTGTTGCCATTATCCCTATGACTCATATAGCACATATGCTGCATGAAACCAAGTGTGACTCTCATAAGTTCCCTGAAATTACCCAGGGACAGCAAGGGAGTGCTATGGACAGAACAAAAGCCTTCACCTTGAATGACCTTGATCTTTCTGGTTTATTATAAGTCACACCTTTTCCATTACCTTCAGGTCTATGATAAAACAGCACTACTAATAAATTCTATCGCATGGAATTTTTAGGATGAAGCCTCATATGACATGAATAGGAGATACTTTCCTTGCCATAAAATCAATGAGAAATGATCCAGTGGATAGGACGCAGGAGTGGGGATCAGGAGACCTGGGCTCTATTCCCGTCTCTGCTGATAAATTGCTCTGTGACCATGGGCAACTTGCCACTGCATGCCTCAGTTTCCCCCTGTCCTTTGTAAAGTATTTGGAGATCTACAGAGAAAAAATGCTATATAAATATAGATGATGATGTTGATATTATTTTTTTTAGTTTATTACGATTGTGACAATTTTTATAAAATGAAAATCATTTAAAGTTAAGTTTTAATCTTAAATACTTTTAGTAGCTACTTGTATTTGGGGCTCAGGAAATGCCATGTACTGGGTATGGAAAAATTTAAAACAGTTTGTAAAATGAAAAAAACCATTATAAGCTTTGCATTCTGTTCAGTGGAGAAAGGGTGCTCGTTTTGGATTCAGTTGGTTCTCATAAGAGCAAGCGATTTCTGAAGTTTATGTTGGGTCTTTATTGTTTTCATTTACCTGTACTCTGACTTAATTTACCCCATCAGATGTTTGTAAGAATTTGGCCATGCATTTAATGCACATAACAGTTCACTTCAGGATCCTTTGAATACTTGAACATGAAGGGGAAATAAACATAAATGCAGACAGATTTATCACAGTCTAATTTAGTAAAAATGTCAAGAAGTAAATGCACAGCCAGTTAGAAATAGAAGCAGTTCCCTTTAATAAAAGGAGGCAGAAGCACCTATGTAAAACTGTAATAAAGTAGCTTTCTCCTATCAGAAGAAGAGTGACACAGGAGTCTGTCTAATCAGTATTGCCAACCTCATGCATTCAAAAGCCATCAGTCGCGTCCCCAAAACGATGAGAAGACTGGATAAGATTTTGTTTAGAGTTGCGTCTTTTTACTTGCCTTTTGCTATTTGAGTCTTTAGGGGGTCATCTTTTCAAACTTTTCTCTGCAGCCACAGGGGTCAGCAATAGAGCTAGTCAGGAATTTTCAAAGAAACATTTTTTTTTTTTTGGCTGGAAAATGCCAGTTTGTCAGAACCGAAACTTTTGACAGGGAAGTGTCGATTACAATTAATTCTTCATTTAAAACAATTTTGGAAAAAATTTCAAAATTGTTGAAATGTCCCATATCCACATTTTCTAAAATAAACCTTGTTTCTATTCTGAAAGACATTTTGCTTCCCAATTTAAACCAATTATAGTAAAAAAATAAAACTAAAAAATGGTCACATGGTCAATGACACACAATATTTCGACTGACCTGAACTGAATTTTTCTGGGGATTTTTGGGTTGTGAAAATTTTCCAAATTTCAAAACTTTCTCCCAGGTTTGGACTAGAATCTACTTTTAAGTCTTGAAAATGTTTGAGGGATGGGGAAACCCTTTCCCAGTCAGCTCTAGTCTAGGTTTGCTCCTTATAGAATGGCTGCCAGGGGGAAGTTAACGTACCGTGGTCGCTGAAATACCACAAAGCTGCCCTGTACATAGACTAGAAATCACCAGCAGGATGGTAGATACCACTGTGTGGGGACCTTAAGTAAATGACGCCATGTAACGATAACTAGTTTTTGGGGGATTTTTTAATTCTGTGGTGTTTCATTTTAATGGGCCACTCCTTACTCAGTTAAACCCCCGTTAAAATACGGGGTGTTTTGCCTAAGTAAAGAATACTGCATGACATGGGATGCACATGCACATTTGCGTTGTTTCCCTGCTATCGAATAGCCTGGTTTTCAATCCTGCAGTGACCCAGCCCAGGTAGATTCCCACTGACTCCAGTGGGGCTCTGCATGGATACATCACACTGCAGGAGTGGGCTCCACGACTGCAAACTCCCTTGAGCAGTCTTTTTACTAGGTTTGTTCGACACCCAGCATAGGTGTTGCTGCGATTGGCCACACAAAGTGAGGCCCCACACTCAACTCAATGGCATTTCTCTGTTTGCCTACCTGCTAATGTTTGTGGGCCAGAGAACTCCATCTGAGTCTCAACGGGACAAAGAGAGACCGTGAGTTGAGCCATAGGGGAGGGACTCCACTATTTGGGTAAAGTTCCCTCTAGCATCTGGCCACTAGCTGGCAGATGTGATGTATGTGAAAGGATCTAGAAAGGAAAGGGTGGGGGGGGGGGATATCCGAATAGATTATAATAAGTTTAGGCTTAATATAGGTTATCAGTTTCAAATTTAATGTTAAATAGGTTTATTTTAAAAAAAACCCTCTATATTTAATTTAAATACAAAAATCCAATTAAAATATTTTTTTAAAATTGTTTTTAAATCATGGATTTTTTTTTTTAATCCTCCTTGCACTTAAAACACATTGGCTTCAACAAGCCGGGACTCCGATTCCTTTTTATAGAGGGGTGACTAACCGATAGAGTGCTGGAGTGGGAGTCAGGAGATGCGGTTTTTATTTCCAGCTCTGCTGGGTGACTTTGGGCAAGTCATTTCCCTGCTCTGTGCCTCAGTTCCCCCATCTGCAAAATGGAGATAATGATACAAAAGTGCTTGTAGATCTGCTGACGAAAAGTGCTAAGACCTAGAGATGATGATTATTATTACTTTACTGATTCATTTGTTGTTATATTATGTTATTTATTTTATTAAAGCAATAACAATATTATTTAATTGTTATTTTTACCACCTTTGGGTCCCAGTCAGGGCACTGTTCACATATGCAGTAAAAAGACCCAGAGAATTTACTGTCTTGGATTACAAACAGAAGCAACACATAGATGAAACAAACAAACAAGATGAGATGAAGTAGCAGAGCATGTTTTTGCACAGTAGGCAGCCTGCCACCTATCTAGCCAAGATGACTTATGTTTCCAGTGCTCTCAAACGAACTCCTTTTACAAACATTAAATTCATGTAGAAACAACCTTTTATCAAATACTCTAGCCCTGACTAAGCCTCTGGTGCACTCAGCTTGGAGGGATTATTGAGAGGTTGCCTGGTAAAAGATGGGGGAAGTTATCTTTCAGCAGCAGTTTGCCATCTGGTGCAGTGTGCCTTTAGGTTTTGCTGGAGCAAATATAACTCCTGAGACTCTGCTTTCTGCTTAATCTAGACGAACTATCACCGCACTCATCTATTTGACTGTAACATACAAAACCAACAGTGTATCGATGTCAAAATATTTAATGTAGAGGCTGTTTTGTGGATATAAGAGACCCAGTGGTTCCCCCCGTCCCGTCCCCCCCCCCCCCGTACCGTCAATTAGATAATAATAATCCTTCCTGCCCCAGGTTTCATGAGTTGGAGAATACACAGTGGGCTGCTCCAGCTGTGATTTGAGAGGTTAATGGAGACCATGGATGTGAATGGCTTTTGATGAAGACTTCACTTTTTTAAGATATGTAAATTGCATTGGAGGGAAAAAAACCTCATGTATGAGGGCTAATTCATTTTATTTCTGTCACAAACATGATAATACTCAGTCCTGCGCAGAGATTTACTGTAAAGGAACTTTGCCTGAAAGCACAGCAGAGTGCCCCAGAAATGAAGACGTGCTCTGCTGACTACACAGTTACAAGGAACTTATGGGTCATGTGTCATAGAGGAAACAAGCAAATCCCCTAGGACCAGGAGGCTTAGCCAGTCAACAGATGCTTAGTCCATTTGAACCTGCAATGCTTTAGAAGCTGTACAAAGAAGCTAATCAACGGCCTGGTCCATACTAGGAAAACTATTCACAGAATTATTATTACTATTATGTATTATTATTTGTATTTCCGTAGCACCTCTAAGGCCATAGTCACAGACCAGGACCGCATTGTGCTAGGCATTGTACAAACATAGAAAAAAAAGACGGTCCCTGCCCCTTAGTAAACAGGCTTCAGGCCAAAAGTCTTACAAATGCTGGGTGATGAAAATGATTAGGTGCCTGGAAAGATTTGTATATGAGGAAAGGCTGAAAAGATTGGGACTGTTTAATTTAGAGGGGAGATGAAAAAGAAGGAGATGTTACAGAAGTAGATAAAATAGATGAGTGTTACACAGAAGGTAAATTGTCTGCTCCCGTTTATCCTTTTTCAACAGGACAATTGAGAAGGTCATTGAAACTGGCAGGCAGCAAATGTAAAGCTGATCAAAGGAAGTACATTTTTACCCAACATACAGTTAATCTGTGGAACTCACTGCTACGTGATATCACTGAGGTCAAGACCTTAGCAGGATTCAAAAAGGGTTAAACATTTATACCAATCATGAGAACACCACAGTTACAGGTACCTTAGGCCCTGATCCTACTGATGCACATGCACATATGTAACTTTACACACAAAGTAGTCTCATCGACTCACGCAGAGTGAAGTACCAGTATACGTGTATGCAAGATTGGGACTTTAGACAGCAGAAAAGAATGTTTTTAACAAGTGAGATGAACCTTCCCATTTCAGGGCATAACCCAACCATTAATTGATGGGGCTGAGCATGTAACTTCTCCTTCGGCCAGATTATTCCATGATTGTCCACTATGGAATATCTTGCACCTTCCTAAAGTATCTGGTACATTCCTTAGCTGATCAGATTATAGGCTCCGTCATCCTTTCTGACCCCTCACAGTGGGTCTCTCTCATACATGTTTAAAACTCATCGCTGTTATTGAGAAATCAATACACAAAACAACAGCTGCTCTTTCTGCATGGCCTATGATATCTTTATTCTGCTGTTGTACAGGGAACACTGTATTGGCGTCCTAACTTACAGCAACTGAACTTGGAAGAAAACAAGCCACAGGGGCTCCATGGTCTGTCTACCATAAACAGAAGATGGGTGAAATATTGTTGTTTTCCTCACGGAAAGGGGCAAAACTAGGCGGGTAAACAAAATCTTCTGAAGCTTCTAAGAGTGTTACAAAGAACAAAGTAGATGAAACTCAAACTCCAGATCTATATAAAGGATGTGAGAGCGGCTTTTTGAAAATGTGGGAGGGGATGCACAATGTCAGGACACAATTAACTCCTGTGTTGTTGTTGTTGTTGTTGTTGTTGTTATTTTTTATTAATTAGTTTGTGTGGTAGGTTCTATAAACTGCAACACAGCTTTAGGCCCCACTGTACAAGGTGCTGTACAGACAAGTAACAAAGACGATGTTCAGAGTCTAGGTGTTAAGCAGGATGCAACAGGATGAGAGTTTGAGGCTAACTCCGGTTCAGTCCCTGCTGGTGTCCATTTTTGGCAGAACAAAAAAGCTATCAGAAAATGAGTCCCGAGGAAAATGTCACCTCTAATTTTTTGATCTCTTTAACATGCTGGATCCCAACCCCAGTTCCGACCCCCAACTGCTCTTTGGGGTGTTAGAAGTCTGGATCGAAGAATTGCTGCTTGGCCCCATCTTTTGTAAAAGGAAGTAAAATATCAGAGGTAAAAAAATGAGCATTATTCATGCAGTCAATGATTCACAACATCTTGTACTGATGCCTCTTGCCACCCTGCCTTCCTCTGAATACCATTGGCTCTGGATTCTATTAGGGAAAAGAGACAGAAGGAGATTTGTTTTATAGAGATGTACCAAGAAATGGTGAAACCCGTTTCTTTAGGGTTCCACTCCCTTGTCATTTCTGAATACTCTAAATACCATTCTTTCCTAATGATATATGCTAAGACAGACAGCACTGCATCAACTACCAGCTTCCTCACAGCTGCGACCTGTCAGTGACTGTTCCTTGCTTATTATATGCACTCAGCTTGACTTCTGCAAAATAGCCGTAAGGGCAACCACTCTCCCTGCTGCTAAAGATTGCGCGTCCCTCCACAATTCCCCCCCTCCCCGCCCTCCAGGAGGCCAGGCCCGTGGGCTGGCCCCAGAGCTGATGTTGAAAATGGTGACTGTTTCAAGCACATTTGTTTGTAGTTGTCATCATCGCTGTCTTTTCATTGTTTGTCAACTTGAGAAGCAAAAAAGATGTAGCCTGTTGCTGTAGTTCTCCTTTTCCCCGTCTTGAGTTTTTTGTTGTTGTTTTTTTTTTTTTAAAATGAGCACAGCAAAATAAATAGGTCTGCTTAGTTTAATGGAGAGAGACCTACATAGCCAACCCGCTTTGTGCACTAGCCTAATTGATGATAGAACGGCTCTGGGAACAGCATTTTTTAATTAACTGCTGCTGCAGAGACTGCAAGCGGCACAATTGTATAGGGTCTAACTAAATTAAGCCTATTGTGGATTTTTTTTTTTTTTTTTTTTTTTTTTGGTTAATCCTTAGCACCAGAGATGTAGATTTAAAATAAAATAATGTAGCACGAAATTATGGAAGCAGCAAAGTAACTTGAATCTCAGTGCTGGTTTGCACCCTCACAACACCTCCCACTGCAGAGGTCCCATCAATCCTTACCTCTAGATTTCTGCTGCGGAGGAGGCAGATTTAACATCTGCCAGAGCTCCTGAAACCTCTCCTCTGCTGAAAGATGCTCGATCCTTTTAACAGGGTATAATTACTGCGGACAAAAGCCTCCTCTCCAAAGTGCATTGTAGCGCTGGAGTGTCTGTTTCTCAAAGATCTCAGTGCAGGGAGGGACACTAGAAAGTCTGTGACCTCTAGAATCACAAGGTCAAACCCTGGCAGTGCTGACTCAGCATTTCATCCTTGCAAGGTAAATCAGCTGAGTCACCCTGCAGTTTACTGGTTGAGTAGAGGAGGAGTTCTTTTGTTTGAGACCTTAAAACCAAGGTCCAGTATGCTCTGCCATTTTGTAACAATATGCGGTTTGCCTTCCCATACTTGGCCAAAATTTCTCTCTTTCTCCTGCCCCATCTTTAGTGTTATGCTGTGTTCCAGATTGCTGCCTTCTCGCACCCCAGAAGTGGGTGCATTTCACTGGAGATGCAAACATTTTGGAGACCAAAGTCGAGGAATGACAGTGGTTATTTGGGAAGTCAGTCACCCAGAACTGGCGCAGAATATCCGATAGAGAGATGCACCCCATGGAGCAAATGGGGAATTGTTCCCATATTTGGAGTAATCAAAGGACATTAAAAAAGGGAATGTTTAAGCTGAAAATTAGGGAAAAGTTTCTCACAGGCCGATCGTTTGGCTTTGGAACGGTCTTTTGGAGAAAGAGGTGGATTAGCACATTCAAGGAGGACACTGCACGATATCCTAGTGTTGCACTTCATAGGCTGGGAGATGCACAGAGTAACTGTGCCTAACGGGTACTTTCCATCTCTAATTTTTAGACTTCTGTTCACAGAATTCTGAGGTAGGTCAAATTTGGAGCACAAGAAGCCTTTCTGCAAGTTGCTTCTTTCCAGAAATATCTATTTTAGCTCCCCAGACAGAGCTGCTTGTCCATTATTTTGCAGGCTTCCGTTTAGTGCGGTGTTGATAAATACTCCTAGCCCCAGGGGAAGCTATTTTATATGGAGGGTGGGCAAAATTATGATATTTTCCAGTTAGATTTATTGCAATTTCTTCCTTTTAGAAGGGCTGCTCCTTGCTCCATCTGTGGGATGGCAAATTGTCCCCTAATGACAGCACTGAATTCACTAGACACACAATGAAACCTTGACAATTACTGGCTTTTGCTATTTTTTTAAGCCTTGAATCACATAACTGAGGAAAAGCATCTGACCATTTTGTATCAGTCTTAGAAAGATCCCGCCTAAGAAGCTGTCTGCCGTCAGGTAGAACCATAAATGCCTGAGAACCATGAAAAGTTCAGACTGTAAAGACTGGAAATAGAATAAGGGTTTCGGACCGTGCCTCACCAGAGGCCCCAATTCAACCAAGTGCTAAATTTAAGCTGCTGACTTCAGTGGGATTGTTCGTAACCCATTTCTCCACACTATCTCCCAGGTCACCCTTTGCAAGAAGGAAAAGTTTCCCACAACGCACACAGGAAGTTGCAACCTGAGCGCCTAGCCAGGTGGTGAATGGTGAGCATGGCTCATGCCTGGCTGAGAGCTGCACACAAATTATTATTTTTGTTACCCTCTCACCTGCTATCCTGGCCCACTTGTTTGTCTCATCCAGCTGGTATGTTGCTGTCCAGACTGGAAGCTCTTTGGGGCAGGGACTGTCATTCTGTTATGTTTGTACAACACTTAGCACAACAGGGACCAATCTGGTTGACTGCTAGGTGCTACCACCGTATAAAAGTTTTGTTATAAACACATGCTTAACATTAGGCACGAGCTTAAATACCTGGCTGAATTTGGGCCAGAGAGCCAAACTAGAATCCATTTACACTAGGTAGGGGATTACTAGTGCCGGTTAAAATTTCGAATTTTTAATTTTTTGGAAATTTTCCCCTTGTTTTTTGATCATCTCTAGAAACTACGGTTCAGAGTTTACTGGTAGCTTTCAGCAAATCTAAAAGGGTAGAACCATTTTAAGAAGGAGACCCTTTTCTTCTGTCTTTCCTCAGTACATATGCCTGAAACCAACAGCTATGTTATAATGGGGTGATGGCAAGATATTCTCTCCTCCCGCCCCATTTCCCCTCAGGCTTTAAAGCCCTGATACAGCTGAAAAGTACTCATTGAACTAGACCAGGAAGAGTGGGGGGGAAGAGAATCCTGGCCCGATACGGCAATGCTTCAGATTTGTTAGTGAACCCTATTCACCTGAGTTAATCAATGATATAGCCAAGACTGATGTTTCTTGCCCCTTGTCAATAGATTTTATCTGACCATTCCTGCAGCATTAGGAGGTGTTCAGAAAGCTCCAAAATAACCCCACTAGGCGGTCCACTTAATTTCTGACAGCCATTTTGCATTAGGATACGCTAGAGGGGAATGTGAGATGAAGCAGAGACTGCTGGATGTAATGCTGAATGGCAATATATCATAACTGAATAGGAAGTGAAATGTGGGTAATCCAGATATGGACTTTACATCTTAGAAGCAGATTCTAGCTATATAACATGTACACTTACCCTCATTTTCCACTAAGCCAAGAGTCCCCTCTTTCCTGTCAATTTTAGGTTCCTCTTACATGAACTCAATGTACAGGAGTCTACGAAAGGCCATCTACCTAATATATTTGCTTCCCATTTCCTGTGCTGAGGTGTCTTCACACCAAGCACTGAAACGAAACGCAAGAACTTGGTGGACTGAAGTACCTCAAACACAAAAAGATGGCAGACCTTGGTTTAAACCAGACTGAGGGTTAGTTGAGGTAACCCTAGGTTAGTTGTGGTACAGAAAACTTATTTTATATATCTTGTGAGAGAGTTTCAATATATGTAGTTTTAATGGGTGCTATATTTTGTATTATTCCACCTGTCAAAACTCTGTGTTTTAGTTACCATAAATCCAGCTTCACAGGTCTCAGAGGGACCCATAAAACCCTTTAAAATAACCTAAGATAACATTTCTATGCTTAAAAATAGCTATATAACAGTAGCTATCTGATGGTGACTACTTGGGTCACTACCATTACTGCCTCTGTACCTGTCATAGCCTTTCCCCTTAGTTACTGTCAGTGAGAGACACAAACACAAAAAACCTACCAAAACAACCCCCCACGAGCACCTCAACAATACCAGAACACCGCACACGTACACTCAAACACCCTTGTTTTCAGCTCTGTTTGCTGGCTCCTGTGCCACTGCAGCTGCTGATTGAATGGCTGCCTTTATAGGGCCCCTAATTAGGGAAGCCCCGCCCCCTAATTAAGGTCAGATGATCTCAGTACACCACCCAGTACCACCTCCTGCAAACTTGAAGGGGGAAAAAAAAAACATCAACTCCGAAATAATGTGTAAAGCACCTAGCAGGCTCCTGGGCACTCTCTAAATAATAATCATAATAATAATAATTAATAACACACTCATTGCTTCTCTGTTAGTTTTATGCTTGTAATCCAGAACAGCTAATCCTAGATTGGGAGTAAACTGTACTTCTCGGTCTGATTTCCTTCGGGGTTATGGATTTTTCACACTCCTGTAATCTCAAAAACAAACAGTTGAAGAACAGCAGTCACGACCCAGGTCAAACAAACAGCACCACTAATGCTTTAATGTTTCATCCATCAGTTGTTTAACTACGAAATAATTCCCTTGACTCCCAAGAAAATCCTGAATGCTCTCAAAGACCCAATGACACAGCTGACCCATGAACCAGAAGTTGCTGGCTGCAGAAATCAGACTTGAAGAATGGCTGTCAAATTGCTAGATAATATCCATGGCAGTTCTTAATGGGTAAAGATAGTATTTTCAATGGACCCTGAGCACCTAACTCACTTAGGAGCTTTTGAATATGTTATTCATAAGCTTTTGTAGGGCATATTCCACCGAATATTGGAAGGAAGGTTGGTCTTTCAGCCTTCCTTTCAGTATTACCAGCACTTTATGGATGCCAGTAACCGTGCTTGAATGCTTCCGACATAGTGAAGTCAGTCTGTGGAATTCATTAACAAAGGTGGTTATCTGCTCCAGCTGCATTCTAACAAGGGAAGGATGTTATGACCATTATTATTTGTAGCTTTGCATGGTAAGATAATGGTAATCAAAGCTTATGCTTCAAAGCATAAAATTAGCTCTGCAGGAGTCAGAAAGGAAAATGTCCTTTATATGCAGCATTGTACTGTCATGGCTGGAGGATTCTTTTCCTTCCTCCAAAACATCAGGTATTGGCTGCCGCTGGAAAAAGGCCGCTGGACATGACAGACTAGTGGTGTGATCCGCTACGGCAAATCCACTGTTCCTCCCAGCTCCTATGCTGACACCATGTTCCAGCACAGAGTGTATCCTTAGACGGTGTGGTGGATTAGGTGCCTGGAGTGTGACAGCAGATCTGAAGTATAGCTAGAGGGAGGGAGACTGGTGAGCGGGGACAGAGAGTGCCATCTAAGGATGCTAGAGTGCTAGTGGGCCTCAAATTGCCTCTTCATGAAATGCAGTGTCACATCGCTCGCCTGAACTATCACCACCAACCAGAATGGAGCAGTGTATTTACCACACACACACACGTGACGATTTAACACAATTTATCCGGACAGGATTGTTTTTTAAAAAAGCTGTTTGGCATCCAATCAATAATGCAATGAAATGTGTAAAAGCCAATGCTCTTTTAAAGGGTATAATTCAGTATCTCAAGGTCAGCACATGTGCTGTGAGTGGCTGGTAGCAAATACTCCCTTTAAACTGAAAATCAAGCAGACAGCTTAACAGCATACTATGTAAATGACTAAAGCCCAACGATCTGCCCTGGTGGAAGGCTTCATGTATGAACTGGATTTAGTGGATTTTTGAAAATGCTTTATTGTACGGCTTATTTCTTTCTATGTCGCTAACTACAGGCAAGCAGAGCCTGAAAAAATCGAGAGCAGATGACCCAAATTACAACATCTAGTTTGCATGTGTACATTAAATATTTGCAAATGCCAACTGGAAATTTGTTTCTTTTGTTGGTTAGTTTGCATCCAGAGGCAGCTGGTCTTGGAAGCACAGGAATATCTCTAAATTGGCACTGCAATGTAGAATTAAACTCTGATCCAGACTACCCCATTGGTTTAGCTGGGATTGCACTGCGCCTCACAATAAATTCAACACAGAGATTTCTGCAAATCTCTCTTTGCAGCTTTGGGAAGGTCTTTATGGTCTCTTGGCAAAAAAGGTTGCATAATGTGTGCTCTTTACTACCCCTAGTGGCTGGATCCAGGGAAAGCGTACACCGTGTGGGAGAAGGCTGTGACATTACAGCTCCTTTGGCCAGTCTGTTAGGGACTAGAATGCAGCTGTTGATACACAACAAGAAAACAAGGTCCCAGAAGAGAAAACAATTGACAGCAATGAAATTCATGTAGAACAAGACTCAGCCTCAGATTATTTGGCCTCTCCCTGTGCCCGGTTTGCCAGCAGCAACTTCTTTTCAGCTCTGTTTGGAGAAGGGAATTGGACCTCCTGCTGCCTGCAACCCTGTACTCAAAGCATTATCCCACTTGTCAGTGAGCCTCTACTCCAGGGGTGTCAAACATCCGGCCTACGGGATGGATACGGCCCACCAACCCAGCGCACGCTGCCGCCAGGGAGTACAATGCCGCGAGATCTCGGGGCATCGCGCGCTGCCACGAGATGTGTGTGCTCTGGCGGCAGTGCGTGGAGCGCTGTGTACACAAGACACAGCACTCCAAAAGGTGGGAGCGGGACAGTGTGGTCTTGGGGCATTGCGCAGTACTATAGTTCTTAATCCTTGATCGATTCTTTTAATCGTAAAATAGTAGTTGTAAAAGTGAGTTTACTGCAGTTTTTATATCGCTGATACTAGCAAATAATATATAATGCTACATAAAAATGGTTGTGCCTCGTATTTCGGTTATGATATGTATGGCCCACTTGAAGTATATTTAATTCAAATCTGGCCTGCCATAGCAAATGAGTTTGACACCCCTGCTCTATTCAGTTCAGTCCAGTTCTTCCTCTCTGAGGCTTCTGTCATCAACTGACTCAATAAGCTGTGTCTAAGAGCCAAGTCCAGTTGTCTTAGGTAAAAGCCTATTTTATTAGCAAATTAGAGAAATCAATGGGGAGCAGGGAGAGGAACAGAAACATCACCAAATAAACTGTAGTGACACCCAAATGTGGAGCAACATGGAGAGCAATTTTAGCATATGTGGGCAATAAAATGAAGTTACAGAATGTTGAAATTGTAATAATTCAGTGTCTCTTCACTGTCGTACAGTTCAGTGTAAGCGAATAGGTTAAGGGCTAATTTTCACAGGGGTCTCTGAGCGGTCTGCAAATACACGTCCCTGATTTGCGAAGCTTTGTGTTTGTGCACTTTTTTATTTTATTTTTGGCACTTAGATATTTCTGAACACCAAAAAAAGAGGGGAGAAAGTATTTGCCTGAGCAAACCAGATAGGGAGGTGCTCAGCTGCCGTGTTTGTGTCTACAAAAGCAGCCAGCACACCCACATCGGCTTTTGTGCATGTGAAGAAACAAAGATGACGAAACACAACTGAGGAAAGAAAACCTTAGGTGTCAAAGCAAGTGTGCATCAGCTTCGGTGCCATGGGAGGTGCCCAAAGTTGGAGACCACCTCTCAATAGCTTGGTCCTTCGACATAAGGGTCACATGAAAAACCTTTTGGGTTTCAACATTTTGCTGGATGCAATGAAGACTTCACCACTTGCACAAGCATGAGTATGATGTCCAGTGGAGAAGATTAGCAAATTAATAAACATACAGTAGTCGCTCTGTCATTTCCTTACTCCAATGTAGCTACAGTAGGACTTCAGTTCTACTAGCTCTAACTAGAGTTTCTCTTACGGTATAACCTCCCTCCAGTGATCATACGTCACCTCTTTACTTAACAAGCAATTGAAATGTACCATTTATTGGGCTAGATCCTTCTCTGCAGCTGAGATACCCTTAGTGAAGAGGTTGGGGCAAATGTGACTTTATGCAACTTTTGCTCCTCCTTGTGACTCACCAGAGACCTTCTCCAAATTATGCCCAGCTGTCTAAAGCTGAAGCCGAGGATCACTCTTACACCGGAGGAATACCTGGGGGGAATGGATACGGGAAGGAATGGACTGCTTTGCGCGACCAAAGAAGCATAAAGCAACTGCACTAGGGCCGCGTGTCTGGGCCTACTAGACTGCCTGAGCTAGACACAGCAAAAACGGGATTTGAATAAAGCACTTATTTTTCTATGCTCCTAACGTTGCAGAAGTAACTTGTAAGAGAAGGTTCTCTGGGCCTCAGTTATATTTGTGCGACCCAGAGATGTACGTGAGATCCAGGCATAACTGAGGGCAGAGTTTGTCTTGTGTAAAGCTTGACGATGACCTCACATACACAAGAGTGAGCAAGGGCAGACACGGGCCCTTTGTGCTGAGTAATTTTGACAGCCTGATGTTACTCTGCTTTCAATTACCTAAGCAACACAATTATGCATCATTGTTCCTCGGCACATCTCAGCTGTGCATTCTTCACTGCAGACGATGAATGACCTCAGACAGTGAAATACACAGATAGACCATGTGTAGGGCACTTTCTTTCTCATCATCACCCTTCCATTTCCCTTTGTGATATACCTTCTGCTCGGGGGGCTCGCTTTGATTCCAGGCCTGGTGCTCAGCGACACATACTCATACAGTTGACCGCGCTCCCATCGAATATCTTTGATCCCACTGTTTATCCTCTTTCTTCACCTTGAAATGTCCTTTAATTTTTTTTTTGTGTGTAAAAAGTGGATTAGGGAGAAAGCTTTTTGGAAGGCTTAAAAGCCTGTGTACGCTGAAGATGATTTCTGAAAACCGATATGGATTACCATTGTTATTCTGCGAATGTGGCAGCTTTCCAACTCCTCTGCCAGGAGTGATCTAAAAGCTATTCTTTCATTGAGTCTTGTGGGTGGGAGGCTGGCTTAAAAAGCCTTTAGAATTCTAATTCTTATCTCTGGTCTGTTGGCATTGAGAGTCCGGTGCCGCTTCATCTCTAAACATCTGATGTCACTGAAAACCTACAAACAATGGAGCTGGGATCTCCAATTGCGCATGTCCAACCACTTACTTAATTGAAAACATGGAGAGCTGTGGCTCACCACGTCCCTATCATCTCTGTGCTCTCTTGCTCTTCAGGCTGTTTCCAAGCATATTGTTTAGGGTTTACCCTTTTTAGTGGAAGTTTTGCATCTGCTTTGCCAGATATGGACTTAGTCAGAGCAGCAGAATGTAAAGGGCAGGCTCTTGAGTCTTGTTATCTTCTTGTGCATGGGAATATCACAGTCTGCATGCCTTTCATGATTTTTTCAAATAGTTTCCTGGTGTGTATTTTAGGATTCGTTTAAAAATACTTCAGTGAAGAGCACAGCAGGAAGTTGAAGGTGAAGCAAAATCTCTCTCTAAAAACAGACCGATAACAGTCTTCACCCACCTGCTGCTAAATATTTGGGAGTGTTTTTATCACTTAAAATAATTTTAAATAATCACTTCCAAAAAAGGAGCCCATGGGAATGTTAGATGGGTTTATTTCCTGATGCCAAAGTGACTTGGCTGAAGAAACAAAGTCCTAAGCTATCGTTGAATTAACGATGATCAGTGGTTAGTGTTAGACGAGACTTGACAGAGAAGATTATACATGGGAAATGTTGGCTCCACTTACATTGCTATTGCTGAGTTCAGATATGATTAAAAGCCTGAGCTACTTAAACCATATGAATGTCTTCCCTGGGAATTTATTTATTTATAGCTTTTCAGTAGTGCTCATCACTGTAGTATCAGAGCACCTCGCAACACGTCTCTGAAGCAGGGAAGCATGATTCCAATTTGATAGATGGGGAACCAAGAGTTCATTTTTCTTGTTCAACGTCTCCAGGCAGCCTGAGCAGAGGAAGGAGAAGAACCCAGCTCTCTTGGGTACCAGTTCCATGCTCTAATAACAAGACCATCCTTCCACCTCGCTTTACCCCCAGGAGATAACTACATCAAGAACTGCACAAATCCATCCTCTTCCTCTGTGCACAGAACTTCTTCAACTTCCATAGTGAATCTTAAGGATGTGGAAAAAGACACAGGGCGCCATGGGGAAGTCAAAGAACACAAAACCAGGCTACAATGCCCATATCACTAATTTGGGTATGGGAGCACTAGACAGCAAAAAAGCAACATGCTGCACGTCTCCACTGAGATCAATGGAGTAATCAGCACCTTATAGGATGGGTCCATTGTAGCTCTTTCTCTGCAAGTTTTCTGCTCTGATTCTTTCTGGCCCTGCACTGTACTGTTGCTAAGCTCCTTGTTCCTGTATTAAGCGCCCTGCAGCCCAGTTTTTACCTGGCATTTCTCAGGTTTCTCAGCAAAGAGGGCCCAGGTGTTTATCTTCACATCCACCAACCCCAGCAAATTAAAGAAATCAAAAAATCCCCGAATGTCAAAATCCATGAATAGCTAAATAAAACAAACAACAACTGCGACTGCCCACGAATATCCCAGATGCCTGGACCCCCATGACCGACACGATGAAAAATGAAGATACGGCTATCGTATTTAATTAAAATTAGGCCTGCTTTTCCCCATTCCGTTCTTTTCTTCTTCCTCCAGCACCAGGTCCTAATCCCTCTGGCAAGATTCCACAGCAGGACACTGTTTGTTTTATGAGATTTGACAAAGATCATTCAGGAATCAACAGTGCGTCAAAAGCTAAATCATAAATCCAGTAGGTTGCATATCATTTTTTTAAAATGTTTTCCCCCCTTATGGGGATTTTGAGGGCAGAGGAAATGAGATATGCCTAAGGGTGCACACAGGAATTTAAATTCCAGCATTTTTGGAGGGGTATGTTCTGTGCCCCCGCTGGGGCCTGGGGGCCGAAGGAGCTCTGTGCCCCCCACCGATTATTGGGGAGAGGGGCCATGCCCCTGCTTGCAGCCCCATTTTGCATGCCCTTATGCCTGGTAAAGTATGAGGACTTCAGTCATGCACCTTGCTTTGGTCACTGACTCAGCTTAATCATGCATGACTTCTTGAATAGCAGCAGCAGAGCTGCAAAGCCGTTGTGTCTCACGTGCAAAATCTGCAGCTCTTTTTGCTCACTCGCTGAGTGCCATGTCGTTTGGGTATATTTTTGACTCAGTGAATTACTGAGATAAGCAGCAGCAATTCTAACTAGAGGACAAGCAATCAGACTGGGAGTAGCCAGAGGAAGTAAAATGTCCATATTCCACTGGGAGTTGGGTACCTAACTCCCATAGGCTCCTTTGAAACAAAAGGCTCCTGAAAAAGAGAGAGAGAGAGAGAGAGAGAGATTCCACAACAAGGAAGCTCTCATCTATGGAGATGAGTGCTACACAGAACCGGGGTTTAGTATCCTTTGGGCAGCCAGATCCATTTGCAAAGACCATTTGCAAAGCCAGGAATAACTCTGGCAATTGCTTCATACTTCATAATCCAAGTGCAGAAATATTTGAGAGCCTGCCTCAAAAGGTAAAAGTCTGATACCCAAACACACAGCTGTCTGCTTGCATCGCCAGGTGCATGTGGCAGCACACTGACAAATCAGACAGTAACATGCACCCTTTTCTCAGTCCAGTTAGGCGTATAGTTGAAGTTATTCTTCAGCCTTTGCAATTGTAAAGAAAATTGTAAGCTCCCTCTCTCTCTCTCTTTTAACAGAAGAAACATTTGCTAGACAAGGTAAAAGGATCGTCAGGGGAAGGAGAACAACATTTAAAAAAGAACCAGAGAGAACAAAAGGTTACTGTGCCCTCTCTTAGAAAAACATAATTTTATAGTAAGTAAATTTGTCAACTGAAGTTGATATAATTCTTTATGAGATTGCACATTTGGTTGATGATGATAACTGTGTTGACTTAATATACTTAGATGTGATTGAAAAATTAGCACTTTATAGTAAATGGATGTAGCACATATTTAATGGATTATAAACTACCTCAGTGATAGACGTAAAAAAATAATTGCAAATATGGAATCATTGCCTCGTGGGGGTTGTTCTAGTGAGCCCCTGTAGTGATCTGTTTTTGGGCCAATGTTATTCAATATTTGTATTAATAATGGGAAAGAAAATGTAAAATAACTGTTGGTACAGTAGACAAATGACACAAAAAGTGGTAGAGTGGTGAATAAAAAGACAGGCCAGTTTTACAGAGGGAAAAAAAAGGAAGCTGACAAACTGGAAATGGTTCAGAAAAGAGCTATAAGGATGATCTGAGTTCTGGAAACCTGCCTATCAATGAGGGACTAAACAATCTGTTTAATTTATCCAAGAGACGGTCAAGGGGTGACTTGATCATAGGGCATTAGACATAATATTTGAAAAGTGAGGCTAACTAGCCATTGGAACAACTTACCAAAGGAATCTGGTGGAAAAATATTGATTAAGCAAATTGATTGCAGTATGAAGTTTCTAAGATCCTCAGTAAAAAGAAACGATTACAATTATGTAAACACCACTAAGTATTCCCTTGTAAGAAACATGCAATGACATCTCCCCCGCCCCCGGGCCAAAAAAAAGGTCAGCCTCGGCTCCGTTGGTCATCTCTTATCTCCAGTTTCAGCCCTATTTTGGAAGCTTACACAGACCTCCTCAGCACAGGAGCAGATTTCACCCATGATGGAGTCACGATTGACTCTGAAAATGATTGTTTTCCTCACAAAATTCACAGTTTAGCCCACATTCTATGATTTTCCTGCTCAAATATCTGCCTGCTGAATTTCCTTCATGTTGCCTTCATGTGCTCACTGCACGGCCATGCCCAAGGATAAATCTTGCTTCACACGTCCTCTCAAACTTGTCCTCAGATAGCGCTTCCTCGACAGGTTTTTAATCAAGTATGTGTGGTTATTGTCATTACTTTCCACTTGCCATCTAACTAGGAGTCAGCCTCCCTATAAACTTGGGTCCATTTCTGGCAACTTACCCACAAAAACATTCGATTGTCACACATTTAGCAGTGGTATTACAGGAGCTCAATCATTGCAATTGTGGGTGGCAGTCAAAATGCACTCCAAGTCCTTTGTGTCTGAATGGGGAGGAGAGAGCTTTGCAGGGGAGCCCTTAAATGCCAAAGCAAGACTATAATTAGCTGTAATGGTACCCAGAGTAACTTCACTGCTATAATTCTCAGCAGGAAAACAATTATATTGCAGCAGACATGCTGTAAATACAAAACATCCTTTGGAAATATATGCTCCATATACTAAATCCATCTAGAATTAAGGCAAACAATTCTACTTTAATTGGGATTCAAGGCAGACTCACTTTTCTTTCTGTTTGTGTTTTTTTTTAAAGCAGAGAGCTGCCATCTTAGCTAATGCTTAGCGTCCGAAAGGAGACATGGAAATGCTGAATTGGCCCTTGCATTCTATGCATAACTCACCCTGTTGTGCATAGGTATTGCTGGAGTTTGAGATCAGTCCGGGTGTAAGGAGATGCTCCTGTGGGGGGTGGCTGAGTGGAGACTGAACCCAGGACCTCTGCATTTAAAAGCATGAGCCACTACTGCTTGAACTGAAAAGAAACTGCTTTGCTAGCTGAAAGGCTGCAGCTGATTCACAAAGCTCTGTGTGGCCCAGTCACTAGAGGGGAACAGAGTGCTGCAGTGTCCAGGTGGGTTACACAGGTACCGTCTTAGGTCCTAAACCAATAATGTCTGCCTGAGATGCTGTCTGTTGTGATAATGGCCATGGCTGGGACCAGCAGAGGGGCTCGTGCTGAAGCCCTGTTGGCATAAATGAGCGAGGGTTGCTGGCCAGGCCTTACTGCCCTGGAGTTCATTTCCCTCCTTGGTCCATAATAGCCCGAATCCGCTGCTATTTGGGGCACATGACGAGGTTCTTTTGTCCTACGCGTTCAAAGCGAGGGGGATGTCATCGTAGGGATGGGAAGGGAGATTTGTGGTGGGTTATTTTGAACTGCTGCACAGATTCCAAGACCAGAAGGGACTATTGTGATCATGTAGTGTGACCTGCTGTATAACAGAGGCCAGGGAATTGCACCAAAATAATTCCTAGAGCAGACCTTGGTAGAAAAACATCCCATCTAAGTGATGTCAAGGTTGGCTAGAGCATATGGAGGAGGATAGGCGCCCTTTTTAGCATCTTTAGAAATCTAAATAAATACATGTATGTGATCCTATGCAGGAATGGGGCCCTGAGCTGTGGTGAGGGGGAATTTGGCGAGGAGATACCCCCTTGCCCTGCCACTCATAGATGGGGAATTAGGAAGGATCTGGACTGACAAAGAGTTTCTTCTTCCTCTCCCCTCATTCCACAGTTGGAGAGGGTTAGTCCTTTACGGAACAGTCTTTTAGGAGTGAAAAGGGTGGAAACCCAAAGGGTTCTACAGATTTTCAGAGCTGTTTCTATGGAATGTAATGGGAAATGCATACCCTTTTATAGGTGTTTTTGAACCATCCTATAGAATTCTACAGAGATAGGGTTCTCTGTTAACTTCTGTAGCACGGCTCCAAAAGCCTACAGAAAGACTCGCATTTTCAGTTGAATTCTATAGGATTTTTCCATTGGGCATTGGAGTCAGGCCTATTCAGTGATGGGCCAGCCTATAAGTTCAGGGATCCAAGAGCTCAGATGTATCGCTTTGCCCTACGGCTGTCCCTGAATGTAAGATGCTACCCTACCTACCGTGAGCTGTTGGGAATAGTACCCTTAACTCTGAAATTCATGGCTTTGTGTGGGTTTTAAATAAGAACCTTCACACTAACACAGCCTTTTGCATTACATTAGTTATCCCTAATAATAGTGACTATTGTTTGTACGCACCAGGGAACCCAGCCCATCAGTACTGAGAACAACTGTGCAACTGCTAAATTATTTCTGCCTAGTACCTGGAGTGAGGCTTAGAAGTAAGTATGTCTTTTTATTGCATGTGTTTGTTTACATATAATCAGGCTTCTTTCCTTTTTTGCATTGATCTGATTCACTTTTTATTAGAAAATTGTTACATTAGAGGAAGAGCTAAACAATATGGGGGCTGTGGAGGGAAATAAGCAGTTGTCAAACCACTCTTTGGACCTATATATACACACTTCTTGCAGCACACAAAACATGATTCACTAGCAGCAGGTGTCCTGCTGTTATGTTAGTAACGGCAGGGAGGGGGCTGCTCACCATATATGGCATCCCTGAAAAGCTAAAAATAGTTGCAGACTTCCAGCAAAGTAAAAGTAGTTGAGGGTTTTAGAGGAAGTCTGCTTCTGAAGGTAAGAAACAGAGGATCTTTTTAATCTGATTTTTTTTTAAAAAAACAAAAAACATGTGAAGTTTGCCTGGGGAACTGGTGGGCAAATGTTAACTGGAACAAAACTGTCTTCATGAGAACAGCTTGTGGAATGATCAGTTAATGGCAATCAGCGTCGCTGCTGCCACAGAGATAAGAGAGGAATATGTGCCTCTGTTAGAAACAGGACCCGTTTTTTACTTGTTTCAGGGAGCATTTGAAAGCTACACAAGGAGCCACAGAATGCAAATAGGCTGTGTATAATGGACATGAAATCTCTGTCACTTACACCCACAGTGACATGGGGGCCAGCAAACAAAGATTCTAGAAGCTTATTGCAGCAGTGGACTATCAAAGATCTGAATTCTTTGTGTATCTGAGACTTGTGACCTTTGGGCTATTTTGCCTTCCTCTGTGGCGTGTGGTGTGGGTTGCCTGGATTATCCGGGTATCTCACTTAATCATTTATCTGCCATTGTGGGGGCCACAGGCATCAATGCACCTGGATCCCCTCCCCCCATTCTCTCCCGGTGGCACATAATCATTTAGTCTCTTGTGCACTGTAATACTGTAGTCTAGTTTTGGTTGTTTGGGTTTAGCATGCAGGTGCTGTTGGTGGCCTGTGATATACAGGAGATCAGACTACATGAGCTGGTGGTCCCTTGTTCTTCCTTAAACTCTGTGATCCTACGACTTGTACAAATACTGTGTGTGTTCTGTGGAAAAGCAGAGAAAGGTGAACACACAGCCTTCTTTGTAAAAGCCACTATCTATGCATTGATAACGATAGCTAGAGATAGACATAATGGAAAGAATGCTGTTATAGAAACGAAGCTAGGTTCTGTGTGTGTGCACCCATGTGCTCCTCCCAGCTCCCTATATAGAATTATACCTATATAAAGAAAAGGACAGTGAATCCTAGCAGAAATGAAGGCTGTGGAAGAGAAACAGCAAACCATGGAAACTAGAAGAATCACATGGATTTGTAGATCTGTACCCTTGTTTTGACACATCCCAAAGCCGGCTTCTGCTCAGGTGGAAGTTAATCGCAAAACTGTCATTGCCATGAATGGGAATAGCCATGAACTGCAACTAACATGGGGTTAAATTGTGCATTTTTCTTACTTGGTTGAGCAAGGAAATAAGACATCCCGTATTTCCCCCTTGCTTGGATCTTGGGTTCCGGTCTGGTACATAGTGCGACTCCTGATCTTTGGATACATCCTCCTGTGAGCAAGTGGGTGAAGTGGGGCAGAGAGGAGTGGAGAGTGGTTGGAACCTTGGCTGTGCCCCTGCCACACTCCCACCCACTTGCTGGCCAGAGTAGGGAAGTAAGCTGCACCCTTTCGAGGGTTGCAATAACTTACGGTAGCCCCGCAAGAAGAGGGAACCCAAGGAGGAAGTGTGATTGAATCTCACAGCCTTCCTTGGGCTGTTCCTAGGATGGAGCTGTTATTTACCACCCGTTACTCACTAAGGAAAGGTGGTTTTGTAGAAAGGATTGTCTTGTAGTTACGGTACTGAAGTGGGATTCAGGAGATCTGGATTGACTTCCTAGTTCTGCCACAAACTCCTTGTATAACTTTGGGCAAGTCACTTCATCTCTGTGCCTCAATTGTCTGTAAAATGGGGACAACATCCATCTTGTGTCTATCCTTTCTGTTTAGCTTGTAAGCTCTTTGGGGCAGGGACTGTCTTTTACTGTGTCTGTGCCCAGCACAACAGGGCCCTGATCTTGGCTGGGACCTCTAGGCACTCTCATAATACAAATATACAGAGGGCGGAGCCTAAAGACTATCTAGCGCATTGAAAGCAAGGGAAAATGGGGATGAAATTGAGGTTAGACAAATACTTGTCAGGGATGGTCTAGAATGATAATGCTTGTTCCTGCCATAAGTGCAGGGGACTGGGCTAGAAGACCTCTCAAAGTCCCTTCCCTTCTTACAATTCTATGATTCAAGATGAAAAATGTGATTTCTTTTCCCCCCACATTCTAACTGGAAATAGGCCCTTACTAGTGACAAAGTGGTTGGACAATTCTTTAAACAGAAACTAAACTCTAGGGTCACCCACAACGGACCCAATCCTGCTTATGTATGCTACATCTAGTCCCACTGACTTCAGTGGGATGACCCACAGGGCCAAGGAGGGGTAGGAATTAGCCCAGAGTGGCTGTAGAAATATTTTTTGTATTGACCCTAAAGTTTAGAGTGGCAGAATTTAAAATACAAAGCTGTGAAATTCCAGGGCACAATCAAGACCGGGGGGGAGGAGGGGAAAGGCTGTGTCACCCCTACCCTACAACCTTGAGTGCCACACAGTGCCTTGCTGTAGTAGTTTCTATCTTGGCTGCTGACAAACTGTCCTCCACCATGCAGGCCACATCTTGAGTGTCTCTGTGTAACTGCAGCCTGCCAACTGCACCCCGGCTCTCGCCAGCCTGGGTTATACTGCAGGGCGACCCCAACACCACCCCCGGTCCCAGATCGTTCTCCAGAAATGTATGTCCTGTACCGCCCAGCCCTTTCCTGCACACTATAACTATATTAAGTCCATTATTCCTTTATGGGAATAGTATGACAGTGTATTACTTTAAATAGTAACCCAGACACTTCAATTTAAAAACACTGGATTCGATAACACAGTAAAACAAATTTAACAACTACAAAGAGAGATTTTAAGTCAGTATAATAAGGAGGCATAAGAGTCAAAAATGGTTAAAAGAAAAATAAAGAAAAAATGCTTACTAGTATCTACTTAACAAACTAACCTAGTTGCAAAGCAAACTTTCTCACTACACACTGCAGCAGATTACTGGCCAAACTCTTCAAGTCAGGAACTCGTCCTCCAGAATTAATGGTTATTTCCTCTTGTGTTTTAGGGTGCAAAGAATGAAATGGCGGGGCAGTGCTTTGGGGTGTTTGTTCCTCCTTTTTATAGTTTCAGTACCCCTCTTGAAAAACATTTCCAGCAGAGACTCAGAACACAGTCAACCTGTGGAACTCCTTGCTGGAGGATGTTGTGAAGGCCAAAACTATAATGAGGTTCAGAAAAGAACTAAAGTTCATGGAGGATAGATCCATCAATGGCTGTTAGCGATATTGGGAGGGGATTGCTATTTGCCAGAAGTTGAGAATGGGCCTGCAAATTCTCAGATATCTGCTTTATATCCATGTCTGTGGATGTGGATAGACACAGATCATTTTTTGGCAGATCAGCTATGGCTCTCAAAGGTGGAGAAGCAGCTATCTGCAGCTTATAGCCTTTGAGGCTGCTTCCCTGCCTTTGAGATCCGGGGTGGGAGCTGGCTGCCAATCAGCTGCCAGCAGTGGAGCCCCACGGAAAAGTTCTTGGGGGGCTCCCCTGCAGGCTGCTAATCAATCAGCTCTTCCACAGAGCTCCCCTATTGGCTGCCAATCAGCTATTCCGCAAGGCTCCCCTGCACACCAATCAGCTGTTGGGCAGCTACCTGGAGGGACTGGCCCCTAAACAGCTGAGCAGCGGCAGAGGCTGCAGCGGGGATGGCCCCCAAACCGCTGATTGAGCTGCGGGTGCATGTGGATGGCAGTCGGAGGTAAGATGACTGGGGCAGATGCAGATGGGATGCAGATCCACAGTTGTATATCCATGCAGGGCTCTAGCTATGGGAGGGATCACTTGATTATCTGTTCTGGTCATACACTCTGAAGCTTCTGGCTTTGGCTACTGTCGGAAAACAGGATATTGGGCTAGATGGACCACTGGTCTGACCCAGTGTGGCCATTCTTATGTGGAAGGATCTTCCCTGCTGATTTTTTCCAGCAGTTCTAACTTTGTTTGTTTTCCCTTCCTGCTTGATGATTCTGTTTACTGCTTAAATGCAAATGAAGGCAAGTGCACATTCCTTCCTTTGTTTAAGGGAGACCTGTCTTCTGCCTGGGCAGGGTTGTGGAACATGTGTTATGAACATCTTACAGGGAAATCTGGTACAACATTGGCACATCTATTTTATCAGGACAATGCGAATCAGCAAATTATGGGTTTTCAAATTGTACCTTACAGAAGCGTACCTTGTGCAAAGATTAGTTCAGTAATGTGTAGGTTGTGAATACAGGGGTGTATTCTGTTACACAAAGACCCATGAAAATGGAAATCTACATGCTCTTCTCTACATTTGATCTTAAACACTGCATTAGTAGATATGGACAAGAAAGGGAATTGAAGGAGTGACTGTATGCTTAGAAGTCCGAAAGAGAAGAACAAGCCGGGCTGCCAGGGACTGATGTAAAACAAAGGGAACCCTCAGGTTGGCAGTGTAGAACTTCTGCTATGGTTGCCGATCTACATTTTGCTGTGTAATAATTGTTTTCTTCCACCATAAACCAAGGTATTGATCAGGAGAACTAGAAAGAATGAGGTCTGAAATGCATTATAACCACATTGCTTAATTCACATGGTCACAGTTGATGTACATGTATCTTTCTCTGCTGAGCAAGCTGGAAATGACAGAAGACAATTTAATTTGTTTTTTTCCCCTCTTTGTGGAAGTAAATTGCTACATACGCTCTCATATGCACACCCTGGCAGTTTTATGCTAGATCCCAAAAATCTAATTCAAAGCATTTCCAGGAAACCTGACCTGTTCCTGTTTAGCACATATTTTAATCTTGCAATTTCTGAATACAAGCTGTTTAATGGTGGCATGCTGAATAATCAATTCCACTTGAGTGCATAGATCAATACTATCTCTGAGATGTCTGAATAACCATTTAAAGCAAGCAACATAGGTCCAAGATGGGGAGGCTGATGTTCTCGACCATACTGTGGGGGGTTTAATGGCACCACTGACTATGAGTGGAAGCAGAAATAGTTTGGAATGGGGAGAAATTGTCTGACTTGATTTGCTGATCATGACAACTCACAGTGAGAACACTAAAACCAAATCTATACACAGTGAGTTGACATTTGCTTCTTTTAAGTAGTGTCCCTTTACGGGATGCAATAATTTACTGGGTTACTCTTATTTAAGCTGGACATCTGTTTCACAATCTCTGTATGGTACCTTGGTTCAGATTTTGGGATTGTTTATTTTTTCAGTCTCCTGGTTTTCTTTGCAGAAGCCAGGTCGCAGTGTTGCTAACTCTTGATTTTTCTCACAAATCTCACCACACTGGGTGTTTTTCTTAAAGCCTCAGCTCCTGGAGTCACAGCATTACATGAGATGCTCCGCTTTCATTTACCCCTCTTTGTTGTTGGGGCAAAAAGCTTAAAAACACGATCCCTAAGGGCCCAAAAATCAGACGGTGAATAAAAAGAACCCCATATTTATTATGAATTTTAAGTCAATCACACTATTTCTGTGGCCCTAACTCATGATTTCTCAGTGTTTAGGTTTGGCAGTGCTGAAATAGCAGTAGGGGAAGTTTTTCTAAAATGTTCACTTCCAAAGGCAGGGGAAAGAGGTAGGTAATCTCTTAACGGCAAAGTTAGCATCTTTGTCTTCGGAAAGCCTGCCCCAACATTTCTTCTGCTTCTGCCACAAAGCTCAGCTGTGGTCAGCTAGAAGCTTAGCAGCAGTAAAATGCAGGACAATTTAACATCCCAATAAATCATCTTACTAGGAAATCTCAGTACAACAGTTTGTGTTAACCAGGACATTGACTCACCTGGGGGTTGGTAGCACCAGCTGCTGTCACTAATTCAATAACTTTAAACAATGATTGTTACAACTGCATGGCATGTGTGATTATATGGCACAGTTAAAATGTGACTGGAACTCCCACTTCTGGGATGGAGGTTAAGTCCTGCAGCTTTTCTGAACTGGTATTACATTTGGGGGATGTGATTGTTGGATTTGAGAAATGTCTGTGGTTTGTATTTTAGCTTGCCTGGTGTATTCATTCATTCATTCTCCCCTTTATTTCTCATTGGAAAAATGGGTGACATTTAAGACTGAATTTTAACAAAACATGTTCAGAGGGTCAGGATTTTTCATCACTCGGGATTGAAATTTATTTGCTTTCATTCTGTTCAGTGATTGCATTTTCCAGTAACTAATCTCAATAAGAAAAAGCCCAAGCAAACCAACCTGCCAACTATAGAGTTCAGTGGCACAATCAGTGAGAGGCAGGGACAACTTATGAGTTTCTAGGAGAGAAGAACTCAAGAGCAACTAAGAGAGAAATCGAAAGCTTTAGGATTAAGTTATTTGCTGCCGTAACTTCATGGAGGTCAGTGAAATTGTCATCAGAAAAATACACTTTGTAGTGTTGCAGAAATGCTGATCGGGGGGTCCTCTAGGCAATTCCCCCTAAATCAAAGGAAAGACATGTATTGACTCTAAGGGGAGTTGGGTCAGGTCCTACCAGCAGTAGTATTTGCACCCAGGGATAGCACTATGGCTTCACATGGCATGTGTGTCTAGGGAGAGGAAAAGAGCAGGCCTTTTGTTAATCAGATAGATTCCCCCCCTTTAGTTTCCCTTCATCCTTTGTTCTCCATTTTGTGACAGTGAGGCGTAGTAGTGGCCGTGAAGGCAGTATTTCAATCAAAACCAAATGCCACAGTGCATGATACAACGAAGCTCCCCTAAGAATTCCTGATAAACTTTTGTAAGGTGCAATTTTCTATGCTTCAGAAGGATGTCTTCCTCCCAGTTGCAAGAGCACTTGTTTGCTGGATTAAATGGAAGGGAGAAGCAATCCTTTTATTTATGTATCCTTTGGCTTCAAGCTGCTTAACTCCCACTCCTCAAAACAAACAACCTTCTTATCTTGGGTGGGGGGAATGGGATGGGGGAAGCATAAAGATGATCTAAAAAGTGATGTCTTCAGCTGAGAGTTTTTCTTACATTTTCTTTGTAATAGCAGTGAAGTGCCTTCAGCTGGCGGTGTTTATCCCACAGTGCTGGGTAAGCCAAAACTTTCATTAGCTTGCACTGGAATGAGACCACTGGGTTATGGTGGGGCCTAGGAATTAATATTTCTCAGAGGAAAAAAAAGGAGAGTTCTAGTTTGACTGTGGCTGTAAGATTAAAATCTCTTGGCAAAGTAAGTAATTCTTGTTTTTTTGCACAGTATTTAAATGTTTAGTTCTGATCTTTAGTGCCAAAGTAATACACCCCTTTTATTGCTTTAGGAAATGCACCAACTTTTAGCTGGTGGAAAACAAGATTTTTGCCTGTAGTGGAAAAGTGATGACCTTTTCTGTAGTTGGAAATCAATGTTTTTACCTGTCCCAGTCCCCAGAATACTAAACTTTGTTATCAGTTTTGCTATTTATCTGTGCACTTAGATGGCTACCGTAGCGGAGCGCCTCTTAATCAGGAATAGATTTTTATCCTTACAACACTTCAGGCAAATATTACCCTCGTTTCACAGGAAAGGAGCTGAGGACTAGGAGAGGTTTAAGGAGTGTTCCCCAGTGACACAGGCGCTGGCTGAGCGGAGAACAAGTCTCCTGAGCCTCCGTCCCAGTGGCCCATCTGCTACAATACAATTCCTCCTGCGGTCTCTCGAGTGCCTCCGCATAGGAGGGACAGATGAAGCTTGATCCAACACCGACCCCCGGTGGGCTCCCGGCAGAGTTAGCGCCAGAACATGTCTAGGGGGCGAGGGAGAAGCGGCCTCTCGCCGCCTTTTGCAATCTCCTTCCTGCAGCCTGCTTCCCAGCCAGAGCCGCTGTGGTTAAACGCATCTCCCGGCGCCCGAGACAGGGAGCCCCACTCCCCTCCTCCGCCTCGCAGGGAGGCGGGTCCCTTCCCACCCGCCTTTTGCACGGCTGCGAGGAAAGGGGGGAGCGGGGACATGCACCCGCCTCTTCGCTAGAGGCGAGGAGGGAGCCGCCGCTGCGTGCTCCTGCAGGGGGACGCTGCCCGGCTCGTCTCCCCGGCTCGCAAAGAGCCGGGCGCCCCGGGATTCCTGGCGCTGCAGGGGGGGAGAAGCCTGGCAGCGCCCCGGGGCAGGGGGCTCGCGCGCACACGCGCACACACACGCGCGTGCACCACACCCACACCCACACGGGAGCCGGCACGTGGGCGCTGCTGCTGCTCGGTGCAGCCTGCCTCCCCTCACTCCGTCCCTTCCCTCCGGGTGCTTCCCAGCGCGCAGGGAGCGAGCGCCACAGAGCCCGGGCGGGGCGGGGGGGACCCCAGCAGCTGCCAGAGGGGGGCTCGGTGACCAGGAGAGAGCGGGCACCTCCCCCCCCCCCGCCTCTGCCCGGCCCCCCCAGAGCGAAAGCACGGCACGCCGCCCCCCAGCCCGGCCTGAGCGCGTGTAGGAGCCGGCTGCATGGAGGCTGCCGGAAGGATGCTCGGGCGGGGGTGGTAGGCAGCGGCGCCGGCTCGGAGCACCCCGAAGAGAGGAGGCGCCCCCCCCCGCCCGGCATGATCTCCTAAGGGGGCGGGCTGCGTCTCTCTCTGCCCCCCGCCCCCTGGAACTAGCTGCCCTCGCCGGCCGGAGCCGCTGGAGGGGTCCCTGGGGTGAGTACCACGCGGGGCGCCGGCCGCCTGGGCTCCAGTCCCCGCGGCGTGGGAAGCGGGCGTGGGAAGCGGGGGAGTCCCCGGGGGGGGGGCGCCCCTCCCCCCCTTTCCAGCAGCAGCCCCGCGCCCGCAGCGCGCCCGGGGCCACTTTGGGAAGTTTCTGCGGCCGCCCGGCCTGGGGCTGGCTGCAGCCGGGGGGTGCATCGGGCCAGGGGGGTGCATCCGGCCAAGCCTCCGCCGCGCCAGCCCGGGGCAGGAGCCGGGAGCCGCCGCACGTGCCGGTGTGTGTGTGTGTGTGTGTGTGAACGGAGCCTGGGCTGCACTTCGCTGGGGAGCCGGGGGAGACGGCGGAGTAAAGGGGGCTCGGTAAAGGCAGGGCACGCCCGCTGACCATGAAAAGTGTGTGTGTGTGTGTGTGTGAGTGAGCTGAACATTGTGTGTGTGTGTGTGTTAGTGTGTATGTGAGCTGAACACGAAAAGTGTGTGTGTGTGTGTGTGTGTGTGTCAGAGTTGGCGGTGGAGGAGCAGCAGGTGAAGTGAGGCAGGGAGGGGCTGCAGCCCCCGCCGACGGGCAAACTCTTGCACCCTGGCCCAGGGCAGGGGAAAGGCGGCTCCGGTTATCGCAGCCCCGGCACAGCTTGTGCGGATGGAGCCAGGGAGCCAGCTGGGCTGATTAGCAGGGTGGGTTGGCAATTGATCAGTCTGCCTTCCGGGGGGGTTCCTGATTGACTCCTGCCCCTGCTGTGATGCAGTGTTTTGAAGGGGCAGGGAGAGGTATGCTTCCCCTTCCCCTTGACCCGTGCTAGGATGCTGCTGTCTCCATGTCCTTGTCTTGATGGTATGCTGGGAAACCGCAAACTCCCTGTTGGGTCACTAATTGTTCTTGCAAGGATGACATGAACTTCAGGGCTGTGGAGACCCCATTTTGATGGAACCATGGAAGATTTGCCGATTTGTGTTTCATAAATGCAGTGTTTGTTTTTCCCCTCCGATCCCAAAAATGTATCCGCTGGGTCTAGGCAGAGTAGTGGAATTTGAATCATAAGATCCCTCTCCTATGAAGTACAAAACTTCAAGAGCTTGTTGGTTGTATTGACAATACACTTAATTTTCTGGTGACTTTTCTGAAAGTACAACTGCTATTCTAGTAGATACCCTTGAATCTGTAGCAGTAAGAATGACCATTGAAGCATCTTTATTTTAATGTAATTAATTTCATACAATAATGGGTGATTATGAAGCCCCCCCCCCAACTCAACTTTAGTCAGGTGTCTCTATTAAATCAGCTGTTGAAAACACACCCATTCACATGATAGCACCTCCTGTTTTTTGGCTGGAGAGGTAGGCAAAAGGGTTCAAACTGAATTGTCTAGATTAAATCAAAATGAATTACTTAGTATTGGGCAAGGTTGATAAATGAACCATTCAGTCAACGGTAGTGTCTCATTTTGGAAAGAGAGAAGAGCAATTCTGAGCGATATTTGAGAAGCCTAGGTCAGGCACCAATAGTTTACTGAATTAGATGCGCTGGCTAACAGATATGCTTGTTCTGTGATACCTACAGGTAAGCATAGAAATCTGCTTACCATGTCTTGCACTACACGGAGCAACGTGTTCTGTAAAGGATTCTAATCTTTCATTTTCCATTTCTTATAATCATGGACTATATATTCAGTTGGTGTAAACTGGTATAGTTTTATTAACGTCAATGGAGCTACCCTGATTTGCACCAAATGAGTATCTGGTCCCATATTTCTAGATGCTTTGCTTGGAAAGAACTTTGTTTTGAGTGCTAAGGGAGGTAAAATGATATTGACTGGAGAGAGATAAGATGTGTCATTTTGCCTCAGTATACGCACGTTTGGGTGTAGTGAAGGAGACCCGTCTGTGAGAAATGCATTATAAAAACAGCTTCATTTCTAATCTCTTTGATTAGTGTAGATCCAGATGTTACAATATTTTGTTTGCCACTAGAAAACGGGCTTTGTCTTAAGTTCTTAAAAATTCTTCCAGTGGAATATAAAGGAGAGTTTGACTTTATTCACACTTGTTTGTAGCTTCCAGCAATTCTTACTGTTAGGCTTAAGAATCATGGATTTTACAGTAATAGTGCATTTCATTTTCTGCTGTCATTAATTTCTCTGTTATCTACACAGACTTTCTTGGTAAACAAAAATAATTTTGTTTTGCGGAGAATAAAGTTATGACAACTTTCTTGTTTTGCCAGCACAAACTCAGTGTTACAAACACTGTACAGAGCTGATAATTTGAGGGGATATTTTTCAAAGCCCCTTTCAAAGAGGAGTTAGGCTGCCTGAGGTTTAAGGGGAGTATGACAGTGTGTTGGCACTGCCTGTGAGCCAGCCCTCTGATCACTGCAAGTCCAAATGGACTATGAGAATTCTGCCCAGTTGATAGATTGGGATGGGCTGATTAGCTCAGATGGTACAGGAGACACAGGAAGGAAATGCAGAGGAGAGAGGGGGCAGGCTTTTGGAGATGAGCTCTCCCTTCCTTGTCGCAGGAGTTGAGGGATTCATGTTACTAGAGGGATGAGGTTATGTGGTCGGTAAAGGCAGTGGAAAACAACACTGTAAACAAATTGTATGAGAGGTTTTACCAGAAGAAGATCTCCAAGCCATTTGGGGGGTTACAGAGGTGGTAGGAGCAACTCTGCCATGCTACAGGGAGGTGGATATGCAAGTTCCCTTTGTGATTTAGAAAATCTCTTCCTCAATAAATCAGGTTAGAGCAAGAGATACATCTTGCACAAGCTTTCAGGCAATCAGTGTCTCTGGTTCAGGTGTTTATAGTTACATGGAAAACAAACATCATATAACAGAGACTGTAGTGCCCTAATTACCATGCGGTAGAGTTGTATAATCCATGTGCATGGATCCTTTATAAGACAAGTTATAAAGGAGTGCATTGAAAGTTGCTTGCTAGAGAGAGATAAAGAGCATATTGTATGCAGTGGCACAGGTGATTGAGCCTTGCTCTCAGAAAGAGGAAGGTTCTGTATAGGGAGATGCCTTTATATATCTGTAGCATGTGGTGGGACCTTGGCCTCTGTTTGTGAGCCAGTACAGCTCCAAATGCGTTCTGTGCATCAACCAAACCTGATTATGACTAAATAAAAACTGGTCTAAGTACCCTTAAAAATCAGTATAGCACATACTTGATTGAAAGCTTGTCATGTGTTTCATAAGGTTATTTTTGGTTATTTTTCCTGTCATTCTTCCTTTAAAATCGTACTGCACTCTCTTGCCACTTTGACAGTGACTTTAACCCTGACTTACTGGTAAATG
This sequence comes from Emydura macquarii macquarii, assembly GCF_026122565.2. Classification (NCBI taxonomy): domain Eukaryota; kingdom Metazoa; phylum Chordata; order Testudines; family Chelidae; genus Emydura; species Emydura macquarii. Next base: position 1,727,353 of record NW_027132905.1, on the reverse strand, counting down.
GTAACTGTACACTGGGCTGAGCTGAGAAGGTGCTGGTATTTTACTGAAATGTTTTTGATGACTATGGAAGAAGTCTATTTGGGACTAACGTGCATTGATGAAACCTCTGGGGTACATATCTTGCACTGAAGTTTCCTAGGAGGAAAAATTACTTTCCAAGTCATCTACTTCTGCCTTTATTTCATGAATGGGAAGTCCAGGCTCCTTCATCTGATTTCTTTAAGTCCAGTAGATACTTGAAATGGGAACTGTCTTTGCCTAATAGCTTGTGTATTATCACCACCATCTGAATTCATTTATCTTTGGCTGCCGGAGGAAGTGAATTTCTTCTGTTTCAGTCCTCTTCGGTTGTAGACTATCTGCAACTAGAACCTGAAAGAGCAAGAAGTCCAAGGAGGCCTAAGTTTTTAAATTGAAAAACGCTTAATGCGTGATTGTCAAAACAGTAATCGACAAACTATCTTCTTGTTGCTTGCACTAGAAGGCTCTGACAACGTATTACTTTAGGCATTGTTTGATGACAAACTTTGATTTACCAGATAATTGAAAAGGGTTGAATTTTTGTATTCAGAATGAATACACAGAAACTTTTGGTGTTTAACCCTTAGCTTTTCAAAACAATATGCAGCTAATAACCTGTCTCCCTGTCACTGATTCTGGTGGGAGGGGTGGTTCTGAAAATGTCTGGTCTTGTTTGAAAAATGTAATGGTAAATGTTTATACAGTAAGGGCTGTTTTAAGTTTGATATCTTTTACAGTTTTTTTGGGAAGGACTAAGTTTTAAACTATATGAAACTTTCAAAATGATTTAAAATTACTTGGATCTAAAGTTTGCGATTTGCTTAATTCGGGACTAAATGCTAAAGATCATAATAAATCCCAGGCATTAATAATGGCTTGATGTTTTAGGAACCAATGGGAATCTTTGCTTCCAAATGGGGTGAGTTATTTGGGCTAAAGTTTCTGCCTAGTGTAAACTGGTGTAACTATGCATTCAGGATGCACCAATTTACACCTGCAAAAGATCTGGCCCTCTGTTTCAAGCTCTGGGAGATCTTAAGATATGAAACCTTAATGATCTTGAGCCAGCCCCTGTGGTAATCAGTTGAAAGAATACAATTGGATCAGGCTCAAAATCACATAGTTCTGGTGTCAGTCCTGACTTTTCCCCTCTTGGTTTCTGACATGATTTCATTGAGTTTTCGTAGGGCTAACTGGAAACCAATAATTTTATATGCTTTGAAAGGTGAGAATTCTGCTTTTCACTGAATTTAAAGCATTGAAGGCCATTGTCTTTTCCCAAGCACTGATGCTAGACCAGAGATCTATGGTCTATCCCTGATCCCTGCATAATAAGAAAGCCTTGGAAAATCTCAGTGGCACATCCCATCTAATCAGCAAATCTAGAGTGAACATTGCAAGTTTCTTGTGTGTATTAGCGTGTTTGCGAATCTCATGTTGCAAGTATCACAGTTTCAGAGTAACTGCATCTGAATCCTCCCCTCCGTTCTCCACTCCAGGAGTTCCCAGTCGTGTTGGTGCCTCTCTCTCAGCCCCTTGAGGCAATGAGGTGTGTCAGATTGGGCAGTCTAAATGTTTCTACAAATATTGAAGCGTAGAGCAATGCACTGTACAGTGATGAGTTCTTAGCACCTGGTGTTGTCAGTCTAGAACAAACTTTAGGATGTGCAATTACGATGTGTTCTTTTGCCAGTCCATTTATAGAGGACACCTCATCAACACAATGTATTGTGGTTACTCCTTTGGAAATATGACCGTCAGTTGTTTTTTTTTAATTGTACTGTGGCCGTATGTACGCTGGGGATTTGCCTTCATTATGGCCCTTATTAACCAGCAACCGGTGTAGTCATTCTGGCACAAACACTTACTGCAGACTGGCGAAGCTGCTGTTTGCACTGGTGCAACTACTTTGGTGGTTGGCTGCTGATGGCTGGAATCTGGACAAAACCACTGGGAAGATACGGCCTTATATGATGACCAACCAATGCTTCTCTGTTGCCTTGCTTTCCTGGTAGCAGCCTGGGTAGCAGGGATCTCTCATGGTCGTCCAAGCGAGGCAATTATGCCCACCCATGAATGGCAGTTGCATTACTCCTCGTAATGCTTGTCTCACTGAGCAGAGGAGGTGCGGATTGCTCAGTAGGCAAAACCATGGCTGGGCACCAAAGACCTCCGGCAGTCGGTATCATTCCCCATAGCCTTTGTAAATACTAATTCAGATCATGGACACAATTCCTGTTTCTTCCTACAGCTACCCACTGTCCACCCCCCTTTTAAAAAAAAAAAAAAAGACAGGAATTTTGTTCTTAGGTGTGATTCCTGTCTGCAGATAAAACTAATTCTGTTGCATTGTTAGAAACCAGTCTGTGTCACTGCTTCTAGCCTGCCTGTGCCAGCTCTATCCCAATACACAGGCGCTTCCTATCTCACCTTCACATCTCAGATGTACTCTGCTAGAAGCAGGCAGTGGGAGCTATCCTATTGAACCGATGCTATTAGCGGCGGCAGAAACACCTCTCTCCTGAGGAGGGTTCATCTCTGCTGGATAATGAGCTGTGTTTCAGTCAGGAATGGAGCTATTGCTATTTGGATCACAACAAGGTACAAATGAGGAAGCACCATTGGGCTTTTCCTACAGCCTCGGTTACACTTGGCAAATGGCTAATTAAATGAGAGCTTTTTTCGCGCCACTGGACTGCTGCTCACCTCGCTTCCTGATAAAAGCATTTCATATAGTTTGTCCCACTCCAATAACTTCTTGAAGTCTTTCAAACCTGTGCATGGCAACAGCCCAGGATTTTTATTCCAGCTTTTAAAATGCAGTGTGCTCTGCTACAAATGTAAGATCTGAAGAATGACCTCAGTGCCCGAAGCTCTAAATGTCTCTGAGACTGTTCCACGTCTGTCAGACAAATCATCGGCAATGGGGACAGCTGTAGCGCTGGGTATGAAAGGCTTGACTTGATTGTTCTGGGTTATTTTCCAAGAGATTTTTTGAATTGACTCACCTATGAGTCTGTTTATGTATGCTAAGTGAGATACTTCTGGTGCAAAGGGTTAGCACGGAGGTCTACACATCTCTTCAGAGCTATTTTCTGGGTTTAAGTGGGATGTAAGTGGAAGAGAGAACTTGTGCTCTCAAGGGTGAATTTCATTCTCTTCTTACTATTCTTAGGACCAGGTAAAAATTGAACTATGATTTTAGTTATCCATTGTTATCTGGATTCCCCAAACCCCAGCTTCTAAACCAAGTTGCTGCTTATATTTTGCTTCCCAAAATCTAGATTCTGAAGCTAGATTAATATGGTGTTTAACTGGACTATACTTTCCATCACGTCATTGAGACCATACATGTTGTTGATCTTGTGTAGTGTGGCTTGATGCGCCGATTGGAAAATGGTCCTGAATAGCTTGATTGTTTTGCAGTTTCATTCGCAGAGTGTCTTTGCTAGCATTTTGTATAAAATCATTAGATATATTATTGTTTTGAGGCAGGCACTAGGAAATCTACTACTTGCCCTCTGTTTCTGTTTAATAGGATATGTTACAGCAGCTTTGTCTTGCATGAAACAAATGTGATTAATGTGGTGGGGGGAAGGGGTGATCAGACAGCAGTGTGATGCTTTGATGATAAATTGATTGTTTTATTCTATTTCATATGTTGCCAGAAATAGATGCTTGAGAGGATGTAGGAAACTTGAACCAGATATTCAAGAATGAGTCATGGATTTGAAGTAGCTAATAGTGAAGTGGCTGATCCTGCTGTGATTGATGTCAGTGGAAACGTTGGAGCAGAATCAGGCCTGGAGTCATTAATTACTAAGAGATGATAGTTTCTGAAAGTGTGAATACAAGATTCATCTGTGTTGGCTTGGTTGTCTAAGAAACAAATCTGTCATTTGATTTTTTTGTTTTGTTTTGTTTAAATCTTCACTTCTGAGCAAGGATAACTTCCAGATTCATCTGCCAAAATGGGTCTGTTTTTTCTTAATGAGAATCATGGCTCAGATCACTTATGTAGAATGGAGCCCAGCGTGTTGTTACATGCTTTAATTTCACACACAGAAAAATCACTTTGAGGTTTAGTCTTTCATTTAGTGTTACGGATAACAAGCTTTCCAAGTCTGTTGGGAGAAAAAATGTGTGCATCCAAAGTAAAACTACTGAAAACTAAGGTAATGATGTCATCTTAGTTGGATACATTTTCAGAATGTCTTTTGTGGAAGTTAGCAGAGTTAGAGAAGAGTGGTGCTGAGCATCATTACCAATTTCACTTCGTTGTTTCATTGTAATGCTCTTACTTCTGACAAGGGATTTAAAAAGAAAATCTATTTTTGTATTCGTATCAGAAAATATTCTAAGGTAAACATGTGGAGAATGTTACAGGCTGCTTGAGTTGGAAATGAGAGAATACCTTAATCAAAATCCATCATGGTACTTACTCCTGACGGCAGAGTATACTAAAGATTTACGTTCTATTTTCTGAGTAAGAACTCAGTGAAGGAAGGATGTGTGTTTAGGTCTCATGACCAGAATGCAATAAAGCAGGTATGAAATCTGTTGAGCTTTTCTTATGGCTAAATGGAAGAATTCCTCCAGAAGGTCTTTTCTCAGATGCTGTTGTACATATATTATTGGTCTGCCTGGGGCATACTGTAAAAGAGAATCATGTGTGATCATCTCTATAAAAGAGACTTCTGACTTGCTGTGATGCTGGCCTTCTAATAAGAACTTATCTTCATGATGATGTCTTTGTCTTTTTGCATTTTCTTGCTAATACAATGGTGAAAAAGACAGATAAATAACGTTGCTTTGTATTGTGATAGTCCCTAGAGATCCCAATTGTGGAGTTGGGCCCCATTGTGCAAGGCATACAATAATACAAATGTCGATTAATGATGAGGGTAATACTAGTCAAACATCACCCTTTTAATGAGGGTAGTTTTTTTTTTTCCCTTTTTTCCCAATAACTTTCCCTATATGTTTTTTTTTTTTTTTTTAATTGAAAATGTCTGCAATTCTCCTAGCTGGGGGCATAGTTCTGAAAGGGGATGACAGGCTGGCTGTGCAGTTGCTTGGGGGTGCATTTGGAGGTGGAAGGTGATAGGTTTGGGATGTGAAGCTGGCGGATGGGGGCAGAGTTGCTTCAAATGGTCAGATTAATGTTTTGATTCCTTCTTGCGCCCCCTCCTATCTTTCTCCTCTTGGTTTTCTTGGGATATCTCGTTTTTTTTTTTTTTTTTTTTTTTTGGCCATATAAGTGATTGAATGAAAACGGGGGAGGAAGGAAAGAATTGTTGGCTGCTATTTGGGTTCTCTCGTCCCAATAAACACCATGGAGTGGATTTTGGGACCTGCCTTTTGGTGGCTGGAAGAAGGGTTGTTTTTTCTCTGCTCATTACTCCAGAGAGATGCTGGCAATGAGGTTGTGTGGAAAGGCCGGTGGGTCGGGGGGGACACGTAGGTGAGTCCTAGGGGGTGTTGCTTATGTGCGTACTGGCGGTGGCTATTCCCTTTTCCTGGTGCTGGCTATGTCTCTTCAGCCTCTGCTTCTTCTCTGCTCTCCACCTCAGGCTGCTCTGTCTCTCTGGCTGGCATCTTTGCCAGCACCAGCTCTCTCTCGCAATGGCAGTTTAGGCTTCTCAGGAAACCAGATACTGGCTCTGTGCAGTACCCTGGGCCTCGCTCTCTTGAGCCTGGGCATTTGTGGGAACCCAGACACACAATGGCTGGTCTGTGGAAAGTGTTGGTTTACGTGAGACGTTCATGTTGGTGTCAGCTGTGCACGTCTCCACTAACGTAATTTCTTAAATGGGTGAGAAAGTTGATGGTGAAAGTTTGAAAGATATTTTACTTGCCCATAATCCCTTCCCCTGCAGAGTACAAAGTTGGGGCAAATAGGTTTTGCAAGGCTGAAATGATCAAATGCTAAAACTAGCCCATGTGCACACTAGTCTATTGACCTCTCTCCCTATCCTTCTCTCTCTCTTCCCAAGGAACCTTTTATTTTGGTTTCGAAGTGACAACATATTACAGAGAGTTTTTATATGCATGAGTTTGTTGCCAGCCTTGCATATTCTATTTTAAAACATACTTCTTCTGGACAGGGGAAGTATCTGCTTTGTATAAAGTACTGGCTTAAATATGAGACTGAGACCACTGTCAGGGGAGTGCCAGTAACTTTGGCAATATCCTTTTCATTGGCTACCGTGTAAATGTATGTGTTCCGACAAATACCTTGAAAAATAATCCTGTGTAGAAAAATTGTAAATAACAAGAGTTTTTTATGTGGTTTAGTGAATTAATAGTTTCTGTGCAGGAGGACTATTCTCAACATTGGAATGTACAGGACATTTGTCATTCCTTTATGTTTTGAGTTTGCTCAGAGAGAAGAAAATGCAGTTACAGAAGCCCAAGATATTCATCAGCAGAAAATGTCAGATTTTTTTTTACTGAACCTTATATCTTTAGCAACTGGCTATAATTTGGTAGCAGAGTATGCAGGGCCGGGTGAAAGTTGTGGGGGGAAAGGAGTTCACAGTGGTAGGACCAGTAACAGGGCCAAAGGAGGAACTTGCTCTTGTCAATGCTGTGGAGGAGGTGCCCTCAGTGACTGCTTCTGGACAAACTAGTCACCCTGCATTGCCAAATGCAGGACAAGAAAGTCTCTGGGTGAGATGAGGGGGAGCCTGTGCTTGCTATTGAGCGACCAGAATTCCTGTCGTCTGGGTCTCAGATCTCCATACCCTACTTCTGTGTGAGAGCATCTCCACCGGGATGGGAGACTGTCCTCTGGACCACTGCTGTATCCCACTCACTGGAAATATCTACCAGCTGCTGTCCTTGCTTGCAGCTTCTGTTGCCTCAGCTTGGCTCTCTGTCCCACATAATGAAGGATTCGCCATCACTGACCATTTTTAAATCAAGATTGGATGGCTTTTTCTAAAAAATCTGCCCTAGGAATTATTCTGGGGAAGTTCTCTGGTCTGCGTTGTACAGAGGTCAGACGGTGATCATAATGGTCCTTTCTGGTCTTTAGACTATATAAAGCTTCTGGTAATGGAATGAGAGTGCTTGTGTCCCTTATTGTTTCTGACCCTGCCTAACCGTGTGAGTGTGAGAGAGAGAGAGAATATTATAAATGTCTGATTCTCTGTGTCATTTTAACTCATCCTGTCTTTTCTTTATATATCAAAACTGTCTAAGGTGGCTTCCAGTAAATTCTGAATGCAAATAAAAGTTTAAAATTGGAGTGTTTCAAGTAAATGTGGATTTTGTAGCCATTCAGTGGAATATATTGTGCGGCCTTCAAAATGTCGCAAAAAGCAAAACTCTGGAGACTCAAGAATTGTGAGGAAAGAAGCTGTGAAAATTTTCACGCAAATGTTCTTGTGTTTTTTTTACTTCAGCCCCATATGTGAGCAACATTCTGTCCTCTGGAGTCTGCATTTCTGCAGAGCAGATAGGCTCCCTGCCCCCCGCTCGCATCAAGTCAGTCTCAGAATGCATGGTAGAACAATCCTGCTGTGCCAGGGAGATGGAGTAGATGACCCTGTAGGACTTTTCCATTTCTAACTTCTATGAAGTGACTTCAGAAGAGTTCTAGTCTATTCCATCATGCCCTATTTCCCATTCTGTTACCTTGATAAGATCAAAGGTGGTTTTTGATTACGTACATTGTTAGCCAAAAGATTAACTATTCATTTAATGTTCTTTGATTCCATGCCAGCTAGAAATTAGAGAAATGTCCTTCACGTTGTTATAATTGGACTGTAATTTCCATCTCACATAAGGTGATTCAGCCTCATGGTACTTCTCAAACTTTTAAAAAGTTGTTCCTTGTCATGTCCTTTACCAGGATATCTCCATTTTCAGCAGTGAAACTGATCAAGAGCATTCAGAATCTCCATGGCTAAAGATAATAGCTTGGTAGGTGTTTCAGGGTTTAAAAGTTCCGGAAAAGAAGAATTCTTACTGGATGGGGAGAAAGCAAACTAAAGAGAGGTTCCCTACATCTTTGTTTATTTCTCTTTTTAACTTTAACAAAATACTTACACTGCGGTGTTCGGATGCCAGTCTCTGTCAGTAGCCTGGTATCGTAACTCTATTTTATGGAAAATTTAATGTTAGAAGCTTATCTGTGTTCTCAGTGCAAGAATCTGAGGGCATATAAAAAGTCTGGTAATGAAAAGCAGTGGAAGAAAATCACCCAACACTTGTAAATATCCATCTTGTAACAGACCTGCTGACATTCTCAAACCTTTCCTTTTTATTTCATTGTACATCCCTCCCTGAGTAACAGGTCTTCTTTGTTTTTAAACGCCTCATGACTTTATGCTGTGAGACTAATAAAGCTATCAAACCTTTCTGCTATGGCAACACAAAACAATTACTCACTGAATCGTATCCTTGCTGCGGGGGGGAAAGTCCTATGCTGGTGACACAAGTCTATCAATGTAAAATCAGTGCTGCATCCAAAGTATTGTTCTATCAAGCACACAGCGACAGTGCTGAATTAAAAAGGGCCATTCATTTGTTATGAAAGGATGCACTGCTTTTTTAATGGTACAGCCTGCATTTTTATTGTACCTCTGGGATATTATTAAAAAGGCTTGCATAGCAATTTTTAACTCACATGATTAAATAGAGGCAGCGGGACAGTGGACTCCTATCACATAAAATAGGTTATTTCCACTTTGTTCCTTGTTCTAACTCTCTTCTTGTTTCTGCCATTTACTGTGCCACTGCTGCACAGGGGCAGCTAGAAGAGAAAACTGTATCCTTCACAGACCAGCTGTGATCTCAAAGGCATGAGCCATCTTGGTATAGTTAGTGCCGCAGAGAATAACGTTTCTGTAACTCTAGTTATTAGGGCCATAGAAAATAGAGCTTGAAAGTATGACACTAACGGGACATGGCCTTTGAAGTTGCTGCTGCTGACAGGAATAGAATTTCGAAGTGGAAACCCTATGGCGCTGTCTCTTGGACATAGACACCAAAATCATTCCATATAGGGCTTGATTCTCCTCTCACTGCATCAGTTCAACACTGGCATAATATGAATGGTTCATTGAGTTACTCCTGATTTATATCAGCGCACAGGTGAGAACGCAGTCAGGTCTGCAGGTTCTCTCAAAGCTCCATTTTCAGTCCTTAACCTAACGCATGCCTTTACTTACTGCCCTCCCCCATCTTTAGCTTTGTTTTGGTATCCTCCTTGACTTTCATCATCATCTCCCACGTTTGGGTTTCATTCTGAGACACCCAATGCCTTCCTGGATCACGCCTCCATGCACTCACTCACACCTTTGTATGTGTAGGGTCCTCAGCCCATGCCCCGGAATCTTGAAGGAAGCCCATATATATAAAAAAAAAAAAATTCAACAGCAGCCTTGTGGCAAAATTTAATAGATATCCATCATGGGTCATAACAAGTTCAGTCAAGCTTCAAGGATCCGATGAACTCACAATCATTGCTGAGCTTTTTTTGTGCCCCGGGCCGATGAATGTGTCTCTGCTCCATTTGATTGTAGTGGTAATTGCTTATCCTTCTGTTTATAGTTCATGATCTTCCATATAGCTGCCAGCCTATTTGATGGGCCCGGTTTAGGGAAGGGTGGGATTAAAACATGCAGATGAAAAAATATATTTTAAATCTGAGTCTGGAGTAGAAATTGTTTATGGATCACAGATTAGCTAGAGTGTGTGGGCGCGCATTTGTGGCTGGGAGGGAAATGACCACGTGTAGTTTTGGTTCTGAATCTTAATAGGTTGCCAGTGACAGGATGTAGCCAAAAGCAAAGAGGAATGCTCCATCCTCCATTAATAGGAATTCAAAGAACCCATTTATAATGGTGGCACATTCATTTGTCCACTCAACTTGACCTTCATTACCATTGCTGCTAAAGTGATCCAGCCCCTGGTCTACACTTACCTGGCGATTTGGTGGCAGTCGATGGGAGTTATGCAAGCTACACAGAGTAGCTTGCGTAATTCCTATCGACTGCTGTGCTTCCCTTCTGCGCGGCGTCTTCGGTGCACTGCGCCGATGGGAACCGCATTCCTGTCGACGCAGCGCTATGCCACTTGAGGGGGTGGATTTACTGCGTTGACTTCCTGATTGGTTGAGTGGCTCTACACTGACCACTCGATTGATCCAGAAAGATCGATCGGACGGCGGCGACTTTGCCGTGACATACCCAGAGAGCGGCTGACTGCCGTGTGTTGGCACTCTGTGTCTGAGGAAGCTGTTCTTTCTTCACTGCATACATCTTGTTTTTGTTGTTCCCCTTTGACTGCTGAAGAAGTGGTGGGAGCAGAGGTAGACGTTAACAGAGATTTGGGTGTGTGTAAAGCAATCAATTCATCGCCCCTGTTGTTGAACAAGCTATAGTACAGACTCCCCATTGCTCTGAAATAAATTGCTTCAAATGGATTTGAACATAGGTGTTTCACAGTTGCTATGTAAATGCGACTCTTTTATAAGGCTTCATTAACTAATTGTTGGCAGTTCTGTGGAAGTAGGTCAATGGATGCCTTGATACATCACACACAGGATCTAATCTGCTGCTATAATTTTTTACTAAGATGCTGCATGAGTACATACGTGCCAGCTGGTGGAAAGTATCATCAATTGCCTCGGGTCTCCCTGGGTTTCATTTCACTTGTATACATAAAGAAATCATTGCATTGGCTTCTCACGCAGCAGGGCTGATATTGGCAGTGGCACCTTGTTAAAATGAAGGACTGTCTATCTTATTACAGATAATGCGAGACAAACTACATTTTCTGCTTTGTGACAATACACTCTGCACCAGATAAGGTCCAGAGAGAGTTGTATGTGAGTTTACAGTCACTATAATTCTGTTTTTCAAGAACTGCTATATTTTTAAGATGGTTTCTTTTAACAGGGGTGGGAGATGGGGTGGCTTTTCTTAAGATGTACAATAAAGGGGGAGTTATTTCAAAGGATAAATATGCCAAGTACAGAAAAATGCACTTATGAAAGCTGTTTGCAAGAAACAGTGTCATCAAAGTGATTTATATTGATATTATCCGTAAAACCATTTCTTTATTTTGGCTCGAATACAGCCATGTATTGTAGACAGCCCTGTTGGCATAATTTCTGCTGTGTAAATGTCTATTACAAAGACCTGTTTCTCTTTCTATAACTCTCTCAATTATATTTCAGGTGGGAGGATATTTACTGTAAGTTTGGGATGTAAAAATTCTGATCATATGAATCGGTGACATGTTAAATTGTGTATTTTGGTTGTGAGAATTTGGATATCAAAGTCTGCTACATTGTAGGTTTTCAGAGGAGATGTTGCAGAGATGAGAGGAGGATCTTGGACTATAGAGACCTGGAGTAGTAGGTTTTTTTTAAAGGACAGAAGTGACGATTATGATGTCTAGTCTGGCCTCCTGCATGGTACAGGATATAGAATGTACTTAACGATTCGTGCACTGAGCCCAGTACATTTCTGTTGAACTAGACTCTGGGGGAGACATTGAAAGCCACAGAAGGGTGTTGGGTGCCTAACTCCCATTGACTTGAAATGAAATGTAGATGCCTAGTTGCCATTTGTGCCTTTGAAATCCCCCTCCTCCATTTTTTAGGAAGACATCCAATATTGATTTAAAGATTCCAAATGATGGAGAATCTACCACATCCCTGAAAAGCTTTTCCCATGGTTAATTTCCCTCACTGTTAAAAATGTGCACCTTGTTTCCAATTTGAACTTTGCTGACTTTGACTTCCAGCCATTGGATCTGAGTTTTTCATTAGAACCCTCCAGTCTCTGCTATCTTCTCTCAGCATAGGTATGCATCCTAGATTCATAGGTTCTAAGACCAGGAGAGACTATGGTGGTCATCTAGTTTGATCTCCTCTGAGACACAGGCCCTAAAACTTTCCCAAAATAATTCCTAGACCATCGATTTGTAATCAAATTACTTTCTCTTTGATAAAGTAGATAGACTTGCGTTCATAGAATCAGAAGATTAAGATTGAAAGGGACCTCAGGAGGTCATCTAGTCCAACCCCCTGCTCGAAGCTTTCCTTTAGTCTCTCATTTTCAAGTCTGTTTTTCAAATCATTCCTGTAGTTCTTTTCTGAACCTTTTCAAGTTTTTCAATATCCCTTTAACGTACATATGATCACATGTAGCAGTGTGTTCCTGGGCCCTGTTCCTGCATGATGTGGAGTGCCTCCCGAGGTGCAATGAGATCCGTCCGCTCCTACCTAGGACAAGTTCATTGGGAGCGGAGGGACCTGTACTGTGCTGTATTGGGCTTGTAGTCCCAGGTGAGGGTTGGCAGGACAACCAATACCTTTATTTGAACTGTGGCAGTGACCGTGCAAAGGAGTCTGGAATATAGTCATTGCCGTTGGATGCTAGCTGCCATAGCTCAGAAGAAAAGAGAATTCCCACTGCAACAATATAGGTAGGCAAGTGGGGGCAGAGTGGTAGGCAAGTTATGATCCATCATCTCCCATCTTTTCCCACCTGCTCTACTCCCCTCACCCCCAAATCCTAGACACAGAGAGGGAGGAGAAGGTTGGTGAAGGAGTGGGAGGAGTGTCTCACGTGGGAGAAATTCCTCTCCCTTCCCTCTTTTTTCCCTTTGATTTATAAAGAGAGCAATAAAGTATACAGTTACTGATGTCTTAGTTTACACTAAAGGCAAGTGCCCCCCTGTGTTTGGAAAAAACGACCTCTCTTTGGCAATGTTTCCATCAGTCACTCATCCAATCTGAAAGTAATTCGTTTTCCACTGTAATATTCTGTTCTCATGACATCTAAAAGTTCGTTCAGCATGCTATGCAATGTAATGCAGACAATTCTTGCAACCTCCATGCACTTGCCGATCCAGCTGGGATTCTCTCTGATTGTGAACCGTGAACCTGAACGCTGTTTTTGTATTGTCCTAAGCAAGTTATGCATTAAAGTAGAGACATGCTATTGAATAATAGCAGCTGGCAACATTTTTCCTTTCTTACAGATGACTACGTATGTTTTGTCTCTGTAACATTTGCCATAATAATAAAAATGACTTCTGCGCAGCTTCTTAACTTTATAGTTGGACCATTAGCATGGGCCAGATCCTGAGATTGTGACCTAATTTACTCTTTTCTTCCTCAGGCAAACTCCTTTACAAAGCCCAGAAAGTCAGTTATAATTTCTAGATCACTTAAATGTACTCTAAAAATGTGCATTATAGATCTTATTAGAAAAATAATTTCTTATTTAGTATTCTACAAGCATTGCTTAGTGCAGGGCAGTTTTATTTAAATTCAGTTTATTACATCACCACTCATACCTGGAGGGTCAAATTTTCAAAGCTGCTTCAACTTGACCTCTAAATTTAGCCCCATAAGCTGTGCATAAGTCAGACGTGCATTTGATTTCACAGATAGACGCTTGTGCACTGAAATGAAGAAATCAGATGGCTAAATACCAGGTTTATGTATGCAGATAATTGCATTCAGAAAAAAATATGAAAATGTAAATGTTGTTGCTAACAGTTTGTCCCATTATGTACTAGCAGCTACAGAGATGCACCATGACCTGGACTGGATGGAATGTTAGACTTGTCTACCACCTGACTTATAGTGGATATATTTCCTAATGCCACTCAACTTTTAGAGTCTTCTTTCAGTACAAATGATAGAGGCATATTGTTGAAACCACAAAGGTTCTTAATTCTTCCTATCTCTGATGCTGAACACATGCAGTCTGTGATGACTGTGTGTGGCCAATCATAATTAGGTACTCACAGGAGAAAAACACAGCAGCAGTGTTAGCAATGAAGTTTACTATTCCCTCGTTCTCAAAAACATACTCCCTACAGAACAACTCATGTAAACTCCTTCTGGCAAATTGGCTTGCTCCATTTCAGAAGGGCCTTGGTTGCCAGAATAATGGTCTGATGTACGGGAGATGCTATTGCCTTATTTAGTTTCAGTGGGGTTTTTTATTTGTCTACTTTTGGTGCATCTTCATCGTTCTGAGATGTTAGCAGAGCAGATGTCATCTTTAATTATATTTTATTGAAACTTCAATTAATTAGGTATGGAAGAAAAAAAAAATAAGTCACTCCCATAGCGGCACTTCAAAAAGTGTAGTGGTCTTTCAGATAGCTCTATGCTAGGCTTGGGTTGTAACCAGAAAGCCTGTGGTTTGCCTCACTAGATCATATGATGGCATAATTGCAATATGCTCAACTGCAAGCACTCAAATAATTTGAGTCAGGACTTCCAAAATCATGAGTGCCTGACTTAAAAACACTTTTAAAATTCTTTTTGCTCTCTGCTTTTTGAGTCTTTAGGGTTCACCTTTACAAGATTTTCTTCCGTTACCCACGTTTGGTAGAAACGTTTTAGTTTTAGTGAAAGGTTAATGTGAGAATCTCATCTAACTCCTGGAATTGGGGCTTTAAGATAAATACCATCTATTGTGAGATTTGGCAGCACGTTGACATAATTGCATGCAGTCTGGAGAGCTCGTGCAGTAGACTGCCTGCTACCCTTCCATACAGGGGTCTATTCTCATGGTGAGAATACCTCTACCTACCATCCCATTTCCATTAAGTACCAGAGGGGCCGTGTTGCTGTTCCGGGCAAGCCAAGGAGAAGGGGTCCCAACCTGACGTAATCCTTCCCTTTAGTTCTTCATGGGGGGACAGAGAGCTCCCTTCTTGCCCTTGGGCCATGAACTATGGTGACATGTCTGTTTAGGGAAATAGGGTCCAGCCATGGAGGTTGTGTGTTGCTCTCTGTCTTCAAGTGGGCTGGGAAAAGGGGACAAAGAAGTGCCATTGACCATTTACAAACACAAGCTGGGCACCATTTTTCCTTTTATTTTCAGGGATCTAATAACTTACCAGGTGAAATTCTGGGCAAACTTGGGAACTCTGTGAATGTCCTGAAAGTTGAAATTAGCCATTTTCACAGAGAAACGTCTGTTTCCCAGTTTTTGGGCGGAGAGGTGGTAGTGGAATGACCCAGTTCCACTGGCAAAAACTGCCTTTTGTTTCTGCTTTTAAAAAAAAGAAAACAAAACACTGAGGAGAAAAGTAAGAGTTTTAGCGTGTGTGTGTGTGTGTGTGTGTGTGTGAGCGAGCGAGCGAGCGAGCGAACTCGAGACCAAAGATATCATCATGGTATCAGCTCAGAGGCTCATTGACAGACAAATATTGATGGGCCAGTTCCATGGAAATGATGTAGGATGTAATTGTCCACAATCTGTGGGGAGAGGAAGGTTTATGCTTCTACCTATATCCATGTCTGATTCATGACTGCTTTCCTAGTGTTTTGTGCTCTGGATGGTAGTAAAACCAAAAACGTTTGCTCATGCCTTTTGGATAGTTTATTATTCAGTAAAGACCAGGCACTCAGAAAATAATCATTGTCTAGAAACAAATTCAGGAGCTCTCCCTTCCTTACCTAATTAACACTGAAAACTAACGTATCGAATACAGCTAATTTACTCTAAATCGGTAACTCCCTGTATACCAGCTTTCTGACATAGGGTAGCTGCCAAGCAAATAGTGGAGATCCCAGCATGGCAGAAGTAGCTTATGAAATTTCTTCCTGGCCTTTTAATGGCTTGGGTAGTTAATGCTTTTTGTCAGTGTCAAATCTGTAAAAAAAAAATGTGCTATTTTGAGGAGCCAATTAAAATAATGACTTGGCTGGTGAGTTCCTCTTGTTTTCCTCTGTGCTGTAGTTCCCTTCCTGTCAGAGATGCAGCATCTTAATTGGCTTTTTTCCCCCCCTCTCTCCTCCCCTCCCCCTGAATCCTTCACTGATAGGCGCACACCTTAATTAAAAGGGAGTTTGTGTTTATCTCTGGAATTTCACTTGAGCTTTTGTAGATGTTTCAGAGGCAGGTGAGCTTAGAGAGAGAGCTAGCTGTTTATTATTAGTATCGTTTAATGACTTAAACTGAATTCGTTGTACATGGGCCAAAGGCACAAAGTTCAGATCAGGATATGTTGTCAGACTGTGTGTGTGTGTGTGTGTGTGTGTGTGTGTGTGTGTTTAGAATCTGGACTATCCATCTATAGGATTTTGTCCTTATTAAGGGTGCTGGTTTGACCATTGTGGAGGCTGATGCCCTTTATCCAGAAGAGGCTACGGAACTGGTAGTTCTCTACCCAACCCCATTGGTGTACCTCAACCCTGTCTTGGAGAAACCATCTTGGGGTTGCAGGGTTGTGCTGTGTCCATAACTGTTCAGTCCCTGGCCATTATGCTCAGTCTTTTCATAGGGGAGCATCTTATAGTCACAGTTAAGGAAAAGGCTGACCACGATAATTCATTTCTCATAGCCCCAGGGTTTTACTCATGATAAACCACCGCCCAGGACCCTAATTTCTCTCCGATCTGGTTCTCAAAATTTTTGTTTCCCCGGGCCACCAAGAAGGGGCCAATGTGCCAATGAGCCACAGACGACCATTTGAAAACTGCTGACAGTGAGCCACTGAACAGCTGGCAAATATTTTTGGTCACCAGTAACCCTAGCCTTGCTGAAAATAGTGGCTGAGAGTCCCCCCCCAAAAAAGCAGCCCATTTAGTAATCCTCTGAGCCATCCAATCTCCCTTTGAAGACCGAGTCCTGCTGAGGTGCTTAGCACCTCCCATGTGGGGTCTAGGATAGCCTCAACTCCCATTGAAATCTGGGAGTTGAGGGTGCTCGATGCCTCACAGGAATCGCCTTTAAGGAACTCTTGAAAACACACATCAAGTGATGCAGTGTCCAGCCATTCCGAGTTGACTTTCTGTTCCACATGTCAGTTGTTAAGCCAGCAGGGCTTTGAGCGTAGTGTGTATTTTTGCTGAGGCTAAGATAGGTATGTGACATCACAAGCAGGAGCTGTAACTGGTATGATATCTCATACATCTTTCATATACCTGTAAGGGAAAAAATGTTCTTGCATGTTTTATCTTAATTATTTTTGCAAATGTTAATGTTTCGTAATTAGAACAATATTAGAGAAATAGTTATAGAGTGGGATTGCATAATTACTGCTGCTATGACATGGTTCTAAACATGTACGATGGAGGAAATCTTTTTTTTTTAAATGCTGTGGGGTATGTGGGACTAACTCACTGGTGCTCTGTCACATCCTGCTTCCAAGAGCCTCAGCACTAAGTGGAATATTTTAACACACAGCAGACTTTTACAATTTACAGAGTTCTGGCCGTGATAAGCAATGTGTATGTGTCTGTGACTTGGCACCCAAGGGGGAAAAGAATAAATTGACTCCAGTTAGGTTGGTAGTGGGCCCAGGGAAAGAAGCTGTTGACTTCTGGCAGTCGTATCTCTGCTTGCTTGTCAAATCTTATGAATTTAGATTAAGAAGCTTGTTTTTTCCTCCACTTTATAGTGCTCTGTGATTAAGGTGTTCCTGTAACTGTTGGTTATATGCCCAGGTGCACCTGAGCTGTGCTTGGCCCAGAAAGGAGTAAAGGAGAAAGGTGACTCTAAGGAAATTGTGCTCTCAACCACCTTTATGTTTCCCTGATCTTGGGGCTGACTAGGAATGGCTCCAGCGTCATTTTAGAGCGCCTTAAATTTCATATATTGGTATAGAATTGAAAAAAATGAGTGGTGAATCAGGCCTTTGGCCTGTAATTTTCCCCTGAAACAAGCAAAGGGCAGGAGCCCACTGGAAGGACTAATTGTCTGCAAACATACTTGTAAAATAAACCCTCAGCTATTCTTGAATGATAAAAGCACAAAAATGCATTTGACGTTACTGATCAAATGGATTTTCCGTGCGCTCATTGCCACCTTGGCAGTCCTTGTTGAACAAGGGCACGTTGGAATCTCGAAGATGACCAGCAATACCATTTTGAGAAAGGGTCTCTGCAAAAAGATGAGAATAAAACTCAGAGAAGGGAAGTGCAGAGTGACTGGAAAGACCTAGTAATTTCACTCCCCCATAATCTGCACCTGAGCTGAGAGGGGAGGAAAAGGAATACACCTTCATGAGAGAGCAAGTTGATTGCTATTAAAAGCTCAATAATGACTCGTATTAGTTTTATGCAGATTTGCACTGCTGGGTTATGCTGTGTCTGGCACTTGGCAAAGCACCAATAACATTTAAATCAGGGAGTAAGTGTAATTAAGTACTACCCTTCAGCGTATCTCTTCTTTTAAGACATTTTTATACACCGTGATTTAGAAGGTGACAATTGGGTGAGATTAAGGCAGCAAATTGTGCCTATAAAACAAGCACTGAGAATAGCAAGGTACTGTAAAATTTTATAGAGGGGAATACAGCACATGCTTCCAATCCGGCAAAACTTTTGTGAGTTGGGAGATGAACTGTGAAACACAAACAGGGTGATACAGTATGTGTAAAGTTCTGATGGTAAATTGCTTGCTGTTATAACAACTTCTTTCCTCTACCCAAAAGGCTCCTTATTTCACATTTAAAAAAAAAAATCCCACAAAGTGAGTGATTCATTAACCACTAGAGGTGTAGAGATAAAGTTACAGCTAGGATGATTGCCACATTGAACAACGTATTAAGCATAATGAGAAAGATCCTCTGTGCCGAAATGTATGCAGTCAGGCTTGTGACTATCTGGTTTCTCATTTTTCTGTGTTTCATGTGACTTATTTTAAAGATGAAAAAAATCCCTGCTCTATTTCAAATCCCCAAGAAGATCCGCAAACATTTTTCAGGTAAAAAGGACCATTTTATGTGAAAAGTTAGAACAACACAGGAAGCAATATGTTGTTAGGCATTTGCTGGTTTTGGCCACTTGTTTCAACCAGCGTTGTAGAGCAGCTGGATTTCTTCTCATTTACAGTTTGCATTTTTTTTTTGCTGATGAAACTTCTGGCCTTTCAAACACATGATTTTAGACGTTGCAGACAAGTGAACACTTTGTGTTGGGAGTTGGTGTCGCTCCATTGACACCAGCGTGTGTTACCCCAGCTGAGAACTTGGCCCTGTCTGCATTTCATAAATGGTTATGATTTCCATGCTCTTGGGCTGTTTGCCTGCTTCTGTACATCCTGGAAGGTATGCTTTCTTGGTGCTGCCAAATTCTGTCCTTCTCTACCTCCATTCTCTTTAATCCTGCCTCCCAGAATCCTGCAGTGCGTTTCAGCCGTGCTAATGTCTGGGTGTGGGTGGAGGAGAATTGCTTGGCTACTTTGCTGCCAAACTTGTGCTGCCTCCACTGTCAGTCACCGGTTTCTCCTTACTGTCTGAAGTTTTCCTGCAATGCCACCAGCCTATCCTAGTGCTGCTCATCCGCTTTCCACACAGGTGGCTTCCCTGTGCCTCTGGTTCTCCTTACAATAGCTAGAACCTTAACTTCAGAAGGGTTTGGAAACCTGCAGACAAGAGGCTTGTCAGAGATTCCCATTCATGTTGCCTTAGAAAGAAGGCAGAAGGGAGAACTTTTTTTCCCTTCAAACAGGAGGCTCCAGCAAGATTTCTGCGAGTGGTTGATGCACATCGTGGTGTGTGTGGGTGTTTGATGGAATGGAATGTGTTCCTGTCTAGAATACTTGACATGGAGAGAAACTGAGTGGCCCTTACAAGACTTGGTCGTGTTTTTACCGCTCAGTTGAAGGGAAGGAGAAAAAAAATATTTTTCTCTTCCTCATGTTCGGTCAAAAACATCTCCTAGCAAAGTCAGAATCGAGGTAGTAATAATGATAGCACTGTTCGAAGCACTTTACCAAATTTAACTAATTAGATTTGTACACCCCCATTGTAATATTTACTCTGTGTAGGTATAACAAGAGAAGCAGGGTTTTAAAAATTTACCAGCTACCTGCTACAAAGAGGACCTCACTGTAGACAGATACAAAACGGGAAGGGATGGGAAAAGGACAAATGAAGCCTGCTGGTTATGCCTAGTGAGAAATCTAGCTCCCCACCTACCTAGCTTCTGGGAAGCGAGAGGATGCTGCATAGAGCTAGCTGAAAAATCTTAGGTGGAACAGTTTTCTTGTAAGAAAATACAGTTTCATTGAAATCTAAACGTTCTGTGGAAACGTGTTGACCTCAACTCAATTTTTGCCAGGACAATGTCAAAATGAATTGTTCCGGGTTTTTTATTTTGATGTCGAAAGGCGTAGGTGAAGTAAAATGTTTCGTTTCTAACTTAATTCTTCTGTTTAATTTTATTTTGTTGAGACCTTTGAATATACACCCATAATAAATTTAATACTTTTTTACATTTTAATGATTTATAACCTTTTGACATTGTTGAAATATGGCGATGTTTCAGAATTGAAATTCTTCGGAATTTTCATTTTCTGAGAAATTTTGACTTTCTGATTTGGAATGAAAAGAAAATTCTGAAATTTCAGTATTTCCTGTGGGATGGAAATTCCCTTTTCTGGCTATCTCTAATGCTGGAATTTCTCTGATATTGTTGTCCCTGGACCTTGCTTGGCATCTCCACCTAGTAGGGGGGTGATAAATTTGTGGCCGTGTCCCTATAGCTGCTGGAAGAGAACACCGACTCAGTTCTACCCTCAACCACACCCATCTGTCCTATTGGTATCGCGAGGGAGTAACTGGTGGCAGAACTTGATGCCAGCGTGGTTTCCGTTCTGTAACTTCTGTTGGATTTATATAAAAAGTTACGTGATGATTGGTTCCTTGAATCAAACCAGAAGAGTTAAAATAATTCAAAACATCAGTAGGAAGCAATTAGTGTCTATAAGGTGTTTTTTAACTGAAGTCCTGGAAAATCGGCACAATATTATGACAAACTGTCAGTGAATAATGTATTACATATGATCGAAATGTGAGACAGGCTGCCTCGCACGCCCATTGTGCTACTTCAGACATGGTTATCCCCCTGTAAACTTTCAGATATCATTTCGAAGTACAGTATGTTGGGTACTCCTTGGGCTCAGACTTTACAGCTATAAATGTATACAATTGGGGACATATCCTGCCACTTTGTGACCCATCCAGTCCAAGGTGCTGTGTGGAGGGAGGCCAGGATATAGAGGTGTGCCCATAGTGTGTGTTAGGGTGCTCCTCCTGTGTTGTCAGAGTAAGACCTTGGGCGTGGGATGGAGGTCTGTCTGGTGGCTCTTCAAGGATGGTGAACCATAGGCCAGCACACCCCCACCCAACCCGCATACAGGAGCAGCCTGTAGCCCGGGAGCGGTAGCAGCCATGGAGTAGCTCCTTTAGTGATACTTTGCAACCTGACAAAAGGGCGACAGATGTTCCTCCAGCTGTGGTGACACCCCTCTTTGCAAAGCTTCTTTGCTTAGGCTTTATGCATGGACAGATATTTGGCTCATGGTGTTTTGGTAGGAATGTTTTGCCCGTATGTTTTTTTGCAGGAAGAAATTATTTAATAAATGCTGGTTTTACAAATCACATGAAATATTTTCTTAATTAGCTTCAAAAGAAGTCAGTAAGGAGGATATCGCCCAGCCAACAAAAAGTACACGCCTATGCTGTATGGTTGGGAAGGAAAACTGTGCTCCATTACCTGAGAAGAAGGGGTGTAAGAAATTATGGAAAAATATCATTGTGTGGAGGAACTCCACTTTTTGGGCAATCATTAATAAATTGCCAGAAATTGTCAATTTATAGTTGTGTTTATGGGATCATTATCCACATTGGTGAGAAAGCAAAACAAAAATGTAAAAGCCCACAAGCATTCTTCTTTAAAAAAATTAAAGTATAATTAAAGAATAGAAGTGGAAAGTGGACAGATATTAAAATAGAGTAACAGAAATTTCTCTGATTATCACTGCAACCAAGGGCTACAATATTCCATCATGTGTGTAAAACGTTATAAGACTAACTCCATTAGTGTTAATGGGAGCAACACAAGCAAATCCCCTATCCATCTATTAATTGAAACTGCTGTTTAGTAATTCAAACAGTCCTTTTCAGCTTCTTCCAGCAAACACATGCGCATTTTGAGTCTAAAATAATGCACTTTAATATTAGTAGGATATTGTTGATGGTTAGCGCTCTGGGTGTGTGGAGAGCATAGGATGGAAGAGACGAATGAGCTAGGGCATGGGTTCTCAACCTTGGGGTCGCAACCACCCTGGTGTTTCCCAGGGGTTAGGAAGTCATATCCAGGCTGCCCTCTGTTGTGACAATTGGACCCATAACTCTTTACCTGCTTGGGAATTAACCGTGGAAAGTAGGTCATGTTTTTTTTTTTTTTTTTTTTTAAATAAAACGTCTTATAAACAGGTGGAAGAAAAGCAGAATTAGTCCAAACAAAAAAGCCTACTGATATAACTCAAGGACTATGTTGAGATCATGCTGGGTGAACAAGAAAATGTGGATTTGGAAAATGATGAAACAAAATGAGGGTATTGGAAATTAGATCTAATTGGTGAAAAAAATAATGAGGCTGGGCTATTCCACTTGTCACTCCCTTTTCGGGTCCTTAAAGAAAGAGACTTTGGTGGGGGAAATAAGAACTGGTGGAGGCTACTAGAGCGAGCTTCACCATCATAGCTGCTGCCCCCACCATCTTCTGGGACCCCTGGCTTTCATCCTAATGCGGAGAGGGGGTCCTGACCAGACCGGCCCAGAGACGGGGGAACCAGATGACATTGCTACCTCTGCCGACTGCAGCTGAATCTCAAACACCACCTGGGATGAAACGGGATTGGACTTTAACAGCAGCAGCAGTGAGCTCCTGTCCCATTTTGAGTAACTTCTTCTGTTTCCCGCCCCCCTCCCCAAAAGGACAGTTATTACCATCTAAGAGACTGTCAAACGAGGGGCTTTTTCCTCTTAAAAACTCTCTCTAGCTAAAGGGAAAGGGACCAAGGGATGTTGTTAAAATGAAAGCCTTATTTAACACTTTACATTTCAAATACTGTAACTGTATTTCCTTCTTTTCTTTATCTTGATAAAAGGTTAAAAGGATTTTTGATGGTGAGTTTGCCATGGTACTAAGCCAGGCTGAGGTCTCCATATACCAAATCCCGAACCTTGTTTAACATTAATGCTGAACGGTGATTGGCTTATAGTAACATCTTTTGGCCCATATATTTCAGCTAACTTAACACAACACTGCTCCATCTTGCTAAATAGGAAGGGGTTCAGGTATGGAGATGTGGGAGAACCACTGTCCTAGGGTGATCAAACCCTGGGAATTTTATCATGCCCACATTTGTGATTTTACTCCAAACAACCACTCCTCATATTCCTGCTAAAAGAAATCACTCCGTTAGTTTCACATGCTAGGGACCCTCTTGAAACAGCTTATCTTGCCTTGAGAATGGGCTTCAGGGCATAAAAGAGCAGCTATGGCCTTAAATAATGCTAGTGTCACCTTAGCTAACAAACTAGCCATTTATTGTGTGTAGCAATGATTTGTTAAAACTTCTTGCTTAATTAAAGACTTATGTGAGAGCAAACATGACTTTGTTTTTATTTTGGGGTATTTTTTGTGCCCAGATCAAGAAGGATGATGACTCAGTCACTGACTACAATTGTCCTTGAACAGTCATTGTGAATTTTAAAGTTGTTTTGGGCTCTTCTCATAATCAGAGCTCATTGTCTGTCTCATTTCACCCCTTTGTTGAAATTGCACATTTAAGGCAGCATTTTGTCTTTGGAAGTAAAACCATTGTTATATTAAATACATGGTATTAAAAGCTGAATTGTTTGCGTAACCGTTGCTTGACTAATATTTGACTTGTGGGGTAGGTAAATATGCACAGAAGGTATATGTGAAGCATGATGTAGAGTAAATCTACTCCCCTCATAAGGTGCATATTTGAAAGCTTCTGTATTTAAAAATAAATAAAAACATTTGGTCTAAAAAATATCCATCATGTGACTTGTGGGAAAGGAGGATTTTTCTGAGTAATTCCTCTTTACTGTCTGCATTTCTGTGATAAACTCTGTTCAATGTTAGGCTGAGAGTCCCTAGGAATTGCCAACAAATCATTTTACTTAAAGATGCACTTTCCTACTTAACAGCCTAACTCAGACTGGATTCTTAAATGGCATGAAAACACATTATCTGTTTCTGGGAAGAACAATTGGCAGCAGATTCTGCTGACAGTTTCTCTATACTGGATTAAATATTACTGTGACATGTGACTGGTTATAGGGGAAGATGTTTCTGCAACAGAGGCCATTTGCGTTCTGAAAATACTTGTTTTTCTTTATTCTTTAATAGCCAGCTCTGATGTGTAATGCTCCTCACAGGTGCAGATAAAAGTGATACAGCTGTTTGGGATCCTGTTCTTGGAGCCATAGCTTAGGAAATATAGGTCATTTACACCTCTCCCCCTCCAAAAAAGCCTACCACATCTGGATATTTTTGGTCTCTCTTCTCACCAGATGTTACACATCCCCACAGAAGACAGAGCTGTCTGGAATTTGTTGGCTTTGAATCTGGTCATCCACATGTACAAATGATGCACATCTATGGTTGTGATTTTGTTTTTGTTGTTTGTTTTTTAAAATATAGCTAGCCTCATGTCTGCCTGTTCAAATGGCATGGTGCCTCCTTTAAATTGGTAGGACATTTCCCTATGGCACGTGTGCCGCACAACAATGGGTTTAGATAGCTAGCCCTACACCACAAATGCCATCTCTTCTGCAGAAATCCCTTCCCTGGTGCCAGCAGTTAGACATCGGCATCTTTTCACATTTGCACAGTCATGAATAATTGCAAAATTGGAGTAAAAAGAGGTGCTAAGTTCCTAGGACTCTTTTCTGTTTTGGGAAACCATGGAGAGGTGTTGGGAGACAGGAGAGGTGAAAGGTGGTGGGGGGGAGAGAGCGAGAGAGACCCTGTGTCCTGAACGTAAAGCCTGCATGCAGCCTTTTGGCAAAGTCGCTGTGGAACTGAAACTAACTGAAGAAATGCGAGTCCTTTATGAGGACAAGGGCACAATATGTGTCTAGCTATCTGAAGAGGCATACGGATGGTTGTCATCTGGGTATTGAACTCTGCTTCCTGTGTGGGACCAGAGATTTTGCTCATGGGCCTGGGACACAGCTGTTAGCTACTGCAGACCTTAAATACTACAGCGATATAGATGCCGTAAATACATTTATTGCCTAGACCCTGATAGGGAGGAAAGTACAGCAGATTATCTGTTTTTGTCTTCAGATCGTAATCACATCCTGGATAAAAGCAGATTTTGTAAACCTAGGTCAGAATGTTAAGAATAGCTCTTCACCCACAGCTGGGTCCAAGTAAGAGACTAGATTGCTGGTGTGTTTGTGTGTTCGTTTTGTTTTTATTTTAAGCTCAGCATATTGGGTACTGAGCACTTCTGAAAAATCTGTCCCCTCTTAAGTGCCTAAATGGGAGCTGAGTTCTCTTGGAAATCCTGTTCCAATGGAAGGTGTTGAGCACTTGAAAATATGTCCCTGAGCATTCTTTAAAATTGGGCCCATTGAGGCGCGTAAAGCTCCAAAGCCTCTTGATGGCAGACAGTAAGAGGAAACCCTGACTATTAGGTGGGACATGATTCATAGACATTAAAGCCACAAGGTACCATTATGATCAGCGACTCTGATCTGTGACACAGGCCATGGAACCTTGCCCTGTAATTCCCGCATCAAGCCAAGAACATCTGGTTGAGCTAGAGTACTTTTTTCCAAAAGACATCCAATCTTTCTAATGGCATCTGGCATCCCCAGAATGAGCGCTTTTTTTTTTTTTTTTTTAACAGCATGATGAGCTCTGCAGTGGTGTCATTCATCTTCTGAGTGGCCCCCATCAACACTGTTGTCCTCTCTGCTTTATATCTTGAATCTGCCTTATATCCTCTGTATTGGTTCACTTTCCACATGAGGGGAGATACGATTTCTCACTCAGCTGCTAAATGGACATGTGGAGTGAGGAGGTGGTTGCTCAAGACTGGAGTTCCGTTCATGCCAGTGGTGAATATCACCCAGGTTTTTAAGGAAATGGTAGATTAGGTGAACTTGGAATGTAAAACCCTTGAAATGCAGCTGTAGGTATGGCTATCCCTTATAGTATGAGAGGAAACATCAGTTTTTTTCCAATGTAAAACGATGTGTTCAGGTTCAGCACATTTGGTGAGTGGTGTACGATAAGTAGAACCTCTGTTACAAACACCTCGGGAATGGAGATTATTCGGAACTCTGAACAAAATGTTGTGGTTGTTCTTTCAGAAGTTTTCAGCGGAGCATTGACTTAATACAGCTTTGAAATTTTATAATTCAGGGGAAAATGCTGCTTTTAACCATCTTAATTTATACAAAACAAGCAGGAAAACAGTTTCCTTATTTTGTCAAATCTTTCCCTTTGTATTTTTTAGTAGTTTACATTTAACACGGCACTGTACTGCCTTTGTTTTTTATCTCTGCTGCTGCATGATGGCGTACTTCCAGTTCCAAATGAGGTGTGTGACTGATCGGTCTATTCCAGTGGTTCTCAAATGGTGTTCCGTGGAACCCTGGTGTTCCGTGGGCTGAGCGGAAGGGTTCCGCGAAGAAGACGTACCGCGCCGCCAAATGTTAAAAAAGTCTGGTGCCGCTGATCAGCGGCTCGCGCGCCTCCGATCAGCTGCCCTGAAAGTGCGCCGCTGAATCAAGCAAATACCACACCGCCGAAAAGAGGAAGATTTCCTTGACTTTTTGGCGGACGGTATGTCATGTGTGGGCAAGGGTTCCGAGGGCATGGCATGGGCACGCAAGGGTTCCGTGGGTGGAAAGAAATTGAGAACCACTGGTCTATTCATTACTCTGAGGTTCTACTGTAATAGGATTACAGGTAAAATGAGGTGCGGTTACTGTGTCTGTATAGCCCAGAAGGGAGGGGCGTGGATAATGTGGATTGATAGCTGAGCATAATGCAGTGCTATGGGAGAGAGTGCATCTGAACAGGAAGGAAGTAGATAGGCTGGCTGATACTGATTCATTTCAACATTATTTTAAACTAGCGGTGGAATCAGAAGTGTGTGTGTGTGTGTGTGTGTGTGTGTGTGTGTAAATAACATGTACTGTACAAAGATATGCATCACTGAATCCAGACAGGAATACTTCAAAATAAGGCACTGTACAGAGCATAAAAATTAATTTTTCTAAAGTAAAGGACAAAGTATTGAATACCCTGCATTTCTTAATATACTTTCTTAATGTAAAGGCCGTAGGAACCAGCTCAGTGCTAATTATATATTTCCCACGAGAGCCATAATTTAGAACAGCAGGCAGTGTTTTAGAGACTAGATCAATGGCAAGTTAAATAGAAGCGGACAGTTTTTAACCACAAATATACAACTGCAAGGATTATGATGCCAGTTGACATCCAAAACTTTGGCTAAATAGGGGACTGGAGTTGGCATGATAAAACATAAGGGTACAGAGTTTATTGAAAAAGCAACAGGACAGGGAGTGGGATTCTGGCGTAGGGAAGCAAATGTAGTTTGGCATTTTATCACCATAGTCTTCATTTGAGCTATAGAAGTAAAATCTAGTTTTTTCAGTTAAGAATAGCCTCACTGGATTCATACCCAGACTGACCACAGGTACATTGAATTTTTCATTCGTACAATTTAAATAAATACATGAACTCCTTATTTAGGGAAGCCAAATTTTAACAAGTTGTACTAGTATTTAAGGTACCAGTCAATTTTCGGTGTTCTGTATAAAATTTTACCCTCGTAAATAACTCCTTGTGATCCTTTCTGCTTCTGTGTTTTTCTTTATAAATAAAAAACATGTTTTCAGAACTAGTGATGAAAAGTTCAAAGTAGAAACATAAAAAATAGGAGTGGCATTTTTCATAACAATTCTTTAAATTTAAAATATACATCTACTGTCCTTTCTTGAATCCCGAACATCAGTTCCATGCTGAGGGGGAAAATGACACGTTACCATCAGAGAGAACTTGAATAAAAGTGAAAAACACAAGTGGTTAAAAAAAATACTGTAGGAGTCTGTTATGAATTACCAGGACATGATGAAAAGGCAGATTAGGAAAAGTTTATACTGTTTTAATGCTAGTAAAAGGACTAGAAGATTCATCTTGAGTATTCCCATTAAACTGACACTAAATGGAATAGCTGTAACAATCACTAGGAATAGGTAGATATTCTGTGAGGCAGTGCATGGTTTCTCCTTACATACAATGAGCAGGATAGAATGGAAGGTACACTAATGCTAGGTGAATAATGGATAGCAGTTGGTGGATAAAGGGTCTCGTGAGCATAATATTTTCCAGTCAGAAGTATTCCAGGAAAGGTATTGGCCTCTAAAAGGTGGATATTGAATGAACCGACTTTGGTCTGTACACTGGGAAATTTGAAACATGAGTTAAAATCATGATAAAATTAGGAATGTTTGGCCTTATTCTCCTCTTGCATTGGCATAAATCAGGAGTTGACGTCCATGAGCTTACATATGTAAAGTGAGAGGACAATTAGGTCCAGAGGCTGTCCAGTTACTCGTCATTTTGGAAGGAAGGAATTAGGAACAGCTGTAGAACCTGGGAGGGCTATAAAAGCTCCCAGGAAGAGGATGCTGGAAGGAAGGGAGGGAGAAGCAGCCATAGAGGGAGCAGCTACGCCAAGGGAAGGTTGTCACCCTTTGACTAGAGGCTGAATCTGTAAGACCCCTGCGACTGGTTAGAACTGGCTATATAGAAGGTGGTGGGCAACTCGTAAATAAAGCGCACTGGTGGAACAAGAAGCCATTGTCTGGAAGTGGTTAGTGGGGGCTGAGAGCCTAGGCAGCAAGGGGGCCAGGTGCAAACCGCTACACTGCCTTAGAACTGGAGTGTGATATTCCTTTTACACTGAGTAGCATCTTACTCTACAAATAGCACCGTTGACTTCACCAGGACTATTCATGGAGTAAGGTACTATTCAGTGTAAGGGTATATCACTCTTATCCATTACGGAACATTATTTCTGAAAGAAGATGCTATGGGGGGAGTATTTAAATAAAAGAGAGAGAAAACTGGGATCTGAATTTTTGTGGTTCAGGACTACCATTCCGGACTAGTAGTTTTTTCCCTGAGCCAATCCATGAGACAGAATGCTCGTGGCCAGAGAACGTGTGTGAACATAGTCCATTGTGATTGCACAAGCCTCTCCTCCACCAGTCTTCATTGTGCACAGTTTACTGTGTTTTAACTCTCTCCACTTTCATCATGAATAATTGATGCCAGCGTTGCTCAGTCAGCTCTGCTTCAACACTAGCTAAAGAGAAAGGTGAGCGTCGTGATGCCAGAGGTACATCCACCATGTCTTTTGGTTGTCATCATGTTGGAACTTGTATTTCGTGGGGTGGGAGGAGTGATTAAACAGTTTTTAATACCAAATTTTGTTCCTAGAGTGTTTTGGAACAGGAATTTTCTATTTCTAAGGTGGAAAAAGAGAATCTTTGGTATTCCTGTTTGTTCTGTGAAGGAATCTTAGAACATTGTTTTCCAGAAGTGCTTTCTAATTTTGTTGCCTCAATTTTTGGACACCGAACTCAAGACATATTGGGCTGCAATTTCACAGGTGCTGACACTCCAGGTGTAGTCAATAGCACCTCTGAGAATCAATCCTAGGATGTCTAATGTTGGGCCCCCAAAATTAGTGGCCACTTCAAAAATCTGAGAAGTTTTCTTTTGATGGCAGCTATTATTCTGGCTTTTCAGCTAGTGTGGATGCTGCATTTCTCAGTAGAGTCCTAAGGAATAGTGACAAACTAAAACTTGTATTGCACTCTTAAGTTTATCTGCTTTTTTTATTTTCCTCCCTAATGTTTTACTACTTCTCGGAACCTATTAGTTTGGACTGGCGACCTTCTGCATCATTGAAATAACGTTTTATCTGGTAACCGAGTTTATGGGATTTGGAATTACCGGTCTAGAACCCTCCCAGCTGAAAGGATTTATTGATTTACTGTTGACTTACATTGTTGGCTTGTATTGCAATAAAAATTTCAGTGCATTCAAGTGTCATTAAGCCTCTTGCTTTTTGTTGCACTGATGTTTTTCAGCATTAATATTATTCTAATTGTTGTTGGATGAGCTGTGAAAGCTCCTGACTGGGAAGGAGAAGGCTGTGATATAACAGAAGGGGAGGCGTCCCTGCCAAAATTCTGTGGTTATTGATGGATTTATCTGTGTAGTTGGCCCAGGAGGAAAATTCTTTAGTTTGGACTAATGGTTTAGAATTTCACAACCTGAATTCCCAGGTAATGGTTTTTTCTTTACATAAACTGATGTTTTACAATAAGCTTTAAACTGCTTGGTTTAATTGACTAGCAACTGAGTAACAGAAGGGAATAATTCCTGCTTTATCGTCAGTTATGCTCACTAGCCTGGGTAACGAAGATAAACATTCCAGTGATTTGAAAACGGGGGGAGAGGAGGGAAAGAAAGAGGGTGTGTGTGTGTGTGTGTGTGTGTGTGTGTGTGTGTGTGTGAGAGAGAGTGTGTGTTGGGGAGCACATACAGCCATACCACTCAGCTCGTGTCTCCTCATTTATTTGGATTATCATTTTGATTGCAATCTCTTGGCTGGACGACAACCCGAAGAATTAAAATTCATGCATTGAAAATGTTTCTTTAAGATTGCTCATGCAGCTAATGGAAAGTCGTGACAGCAAGGTGGTCCGGACATGTCACATTGACCGGGTGCAGGTTTATTCCTAATTGCTTTGTGATGGCGTCATACCGCTCTCTTTTAGCACTCCACATGTGATCAGTGCTGATGTCTGCTGGAGTGTCATAGGTGGTAAACTTTCGAATGAGAGGTGACAAGGGTGTGCTTGGTGAGGCACGATTCAGAAAACCGAGTCCCGTTTCTGTGGCGAAGTTATGACTACCTAGCGCATAAACAATGGCATTTAAAGTACAGCAGTCATGTGCATTGACGGGAGATTACAGGCCTGTTTGTTAACAGGTACAATACACTGTAAATGCAAAGCATCATTAATGGGCCAAATCCTGAGCACCTGACAATACTCTGTTGCTTAAACTGGTGTCAAAATTCTAACCGACTTCACTGAGGCTGATCTCCCACTGACTTCAGTAAGGGCTCGGCCATGCAAAGGCACGTTGAAGGCACCCAACATCTCACCTGAATCCTGGGCACCTGGTGGGATTGATCCCTCAGTAATGACCAAGGGCCCAATCAGGGCAAAATTCCGTTCAGCTTCAACGGGAAGAGGGTTGGGTACTGAATGAGAATGTCATTATTTGACTGGGGCAGTCCGTAAGCTGGTTGGCATCACAGTGAACAAGGCGAGGAGTCCAAATGTCCAAAGGCACCAAGAACTGCACAGCACCAAAGTCAAGGCAGGAAGCTGTGAGAAAGGTATGCCGCTTTCATTGGTTAGCCACTTTGTGGCCCATGAAACAGCAGTTCTGTGCGGTTCACCGCCACTCCAGCCAGCCTATGTTGTATCGATTGTGGCCGAGTTGGTGAAAACGTTAAAGTTCTAAAGCTTTAGACTATGGGCACAGCTCACACTCGCAGCTCTAAAGAGGTGTTATTCTGCCATGTCAATCTGGCTCCGTCCGTCCGTCAGTATCACACCTCCTGTTCTTAGTCTCTTAAAGGCGTCAAATTCCTACTCCTGTGAGGAGGAGATTTATTTCAACCAACTGTTCTAAAATGTTTGTGAGCATCACTTTCCAAGAGGCATGCTACTGTTTAGCATTGTGCTCAGTGCTTGACGGTGGTGAAAAAGTTATTAGTAACAAAGTCACGTCCAGTCTTTTTGCTTCCCCCCCGCCTCTGCCGTTCAGCTGATGGTCAGTGTCACTCGGCATTTCAGGCAAAAGACATTGTCCATAGTGTGGGGTGGAGAAGTTGAGAAGCATGTTGTAGGAGCCTCTTCCTGCCATTTTATAATGAATAATGGCCTCACTGGTATTTTATTGATAACACAGTGAATACACTGAAGAGTACATTGTGGATAGCATGGCCAAACAGTCTTGAATATTGTTAGCGAGGTCAATTCTTTCCAATGTCAGACTCCTGTATGCTTAACTTCCTTTCAGCTAGACAGAATCACCATAAATATTTTGTTTTCTACTCTAAGAAGGTGTAATGGCAGTGTCTGTCAATGTGTCTGCTATTGGTCAGGGAAGGAGTGTACTGCGAGCTAGTGAGTGCAGGGATTTGACAATACAGCGGGAGGGAAATCTGGCACATAAATCTATTCCGGTATAGTACCTCGCCTAAGGGAATACCTAATACACTATGTTCCACTGAAGACTTTCTGTTATTGCTGCACTTTCATTTCCTGGCTTATGGTGTCCTTAAATCAAATTTAAGGTAAGAGCTGAGTTCCAGCTGACTTTTGGTTTAAATCTGGTCCTTCATCATTTAAAGTCTAAAATGCCCTGTAGGGAGCTAATGCGTTATGTAGACCAACTGCAGTCCTTTTTTGCTACCCAGATGATAATAAACCCTCTCTGGGATTAATGAAGGTTCCTTTCTGAATTAAAATATCACTTTGGGGGAAAGTTGTCTCTACTTGCTGTTCTTGCATACTCAGAACTCTGCCAGATTTCTTGGATTTCTGCAAGAACTCTGACTTGTTCTTTGCCTGAGCCTTGCTGGTTTTTATAAAGGTTGCTTGGGTTGCATGTGGCTGAAGTCATTGTAGCACTCCTTCGGAGAAAGATTAATAAACTGCAGCAGAAGAGAGATTTGTAGAGATTTGGTTTACCGAAATGATAGTATTGAAAAATTGAACAGAGCTGCTTCTGCTTCCACTGTTGTGCTTATTTTTAAACGTAGCTTTAGAAATTCATAACTTTTAAAAATAGTTGTCATCCTCCCCCATCCCCCGGAATAAAAAATGAAGGTTGAAACTTTGTTCTTTACTGAATTTGTTCTCACTGGCCAGATGATACGTCTTAGCTTTTCCCTTTCCTCTAGTTCCCCTTTCCTTCTCAGCGCCAAGAGACAGTGAGCCCAGTTTTCAAACTTGAGAGCTTATGTTGTTCTACATACAGGTCTTTAAAGCAGCATTCTGGAGAGGTACCCAAAGACGAGGGTGAAAAAATCTGTTGGACTATTTGTTAGGGCTATTAATCTAGGTCAGGCCCTGCCTCTATAATTTAAGCCTGCATTCTTGTTTTTCCCAGGATAATTCCATGTTTTTTTGAGCTAAAAGGAAGCCTATTCAGGAACGGGAGAACCATCCCCTCAATAAATAAGCTAGGTTAGCACCAGTGTATGGTGTAGACTGCATATACAGTGTATTCACCTGGGCGTTAGATTTATTTTCCTCTTTTCACAGTCTCTGCCTTAGTCCCACCCTGTACACGCTTCTCTGCTCCATTTTCACCCCGTTGTTTCATTTAGATAATTTTTCTACCATGCTTCTTTTTGGAGTCTCTCTTAAGAAGCATGTGAAGTCCGTAATCTTCAGTTTTCGGTGGGACTCTCAAGCCCAGTGCTTGGGTGAGCTTTGAACGTGGCATAAACAAGTTTCAGCTGTCTACCCTGCACCCTTTGTGCAGCTCAGTGGCACAAGAAGAGCAGAAAGTTGCTCGTCTCCCCTGGTGGAGACTTCAAGCACAGGGTGTGTTGTGGAACTGGAGGACGACAGCCAGCCAAAGGAAATTAGAGAAGTTCCTAGTTAGAGCCGTGCAAATCTGAGGATAGCCATCTTATATCTGTGGATCTTCGTGGGCTGTTTTTGTGGATCGTGGATTGGCTGTGGATAAAAATTTTGTATCCACGCAGGGCTCTGCTCATAGTTGCTCTAATGGACATAAGGGTTGGGGCAAAACTGCCCCAAGGATCAGGGAGCTAGAACTAGCTTCCTTTCTCAACAGTGCTTAGCAGAAGCTGGGTGCAGCGGAGAATCTGGCAAATTAACTTCCCTGGAGTTATACCAATGTAATGAAGTGAAGAATCAGGCCCCTTGAATTGGTTTCATATTTTAACTTCCATATCAGTGACTAGAAATTGTGATTGCAGAGCAAGTGGTTCAGTAGAGAAGCACATTTTTAGTTTGTGGAGTTTTTTATTTTGGTATATTACATGAGATAAGCTGAAAGCACGAGAACACATTCCAAGCTTCCATTTCTTCTCGTGCACATCCTATGAGCATGATGAATGCTCTTTCATTCAGTTGTCACAGTCCCCTAATGAATGCTTTTCCTCCATAAGATTTAAACGATGAGGAACCCTGCCTACAATCATACCATGTTGCCTTACTTGATACAGGGTTTTAAAAATAAAATTCAAGCTATACTTTCTAATGGTGGCAATTTCAAAATCTATAGAGATGGTAATGGAAGAAGCTCCTAATCTGATAAATCAGTGAATGCA
Organism: Emydura macquarii macquarii; assembly: GCF_026122565.2. NCBI lineage: Eukaryota > Metazoa > Chordata > Testudines > Chelidae > Emydura > Emydura macquarii. The sequence continues at coordinate 1,693,067 of NW_027132905.1, read as the reverse complement.
GCACATAAAAAGGGAAGACTAGTTAAGAATCAGCTCCTCTTTCCTGTATCTTGCATCTTCAGATATTTCTAGTATCCTCTTAATTGAAGGGCAGATCTGAGAAATATGGAATTACAGTTGTCATAAAGTCTATTACCATAATCTTAACTTCTTCTGTTGCAGAATTCCACTGTAATCATTGCACCCCTATTTCTGAAATGAAAAGTAGAGCCTACCTGGAGTGCAACTGCTGTTAAGTACTTAAGCTGGTCTCTTCCCAGTGCTTATTCAGAACACATTTTCTGTTCAGTTAGAAATACTATTACTAACTGATGAATGGGTCTGAATACTGAACATGGTGAATAATTGACATTTTTAAAGTTTAATCGTAGGAACTTTTTATCCAGAAGATGCTGAGGTTGTTCTGGATTCTCATATGGCGTCTGACACCAACAATGAGAGCTGCTGAACAGTGTCCGCTCAAGATGAGTGGCTGTAAAATACAGGATAAAACCTTGGTTTCCATGACATTATGGCATCACTTGAAGTCACCCAGACCTTCCTGACTAGGAAACTACTAGCTAATGACCCAGTCTCACCAACATCTATACTTTTTTCTTACTATGGTAGGTACGTTTCTGGTAGGAGACGTAAGGTTGAAAACAATCATAGCAATGATAGTGGAGTAATGACACTTTGTACCTACGCTGCAGAGCACTTTTTCCATTTGAGTCTCAGAGCATTTTACAATATTGGAGGAGATTTTTCAAAAGCACCTAGGGATTTAGGAGTATGTGTGTTTTCAATGGGGCTTGTGCTCCTAAATCTCTTAGGGACTTCTGAAGAGCTCCCTCTTGATTGCTAAATCTCACAGCACTTTGAGACGGGCACTATGGACCTATGAACATTGACGTGTACCCATTTTACTATTAGCTACACTGAACCAGTGAGAGGTTGTGCTGGATTCTGCCATCCTTACTCACACTGAGTAGTTGCCTTACTGCTTTAGTAGTTCCATTGATTTCAGTGGGACTGCTTGAGGAATAAGGTACAGTGCAAGGTGACAGAATCTGATCACCTCAAGTTCTCGGTGCATCAGAGGCAAGATCAATCTACTAGAATTCTTTGAGGACGTCAACAAGCATGTGGACAAGGGTGATCTAGTGGATATAGTGTATTTATGTTTTCAGAAAGCCCTGAGGCCTTGTAGTTGAGCAAAGCAGCTTGTGTAATTCCTGTCGACTTTGTGACTTCCTTTAGCACGCTGTCTCCACTGCGCTGCGCCGAGAGGAAATGTGTTCCCGTCGACGCAGCGCTATGCCTTTTGAGGAGGTGGTTTAATTGAATCGACTTCCAGATTGATTGAGTGGGTCTTCACTTCTGCTCAATCGATCCAGATAGATCGATCTGACGGCGGCGAATTCGCCACTGTCAGTGTGTACATATCCTTAGACAAGGTCTCTCACCAAAGGCACTTAAGCAAAGTAAGCTGTCATGGGATAAGAGGGAAGGTCCTTTCCTGGATCAATAACTGGTTAAAAGATAGGAAACAAAGGGCAGGAATAATGGTCCATTTTCAGAATGGAGGAACATAAATAGTGGTGTCCCCCTGTGGTCTGTACTGGCACCAGTTCTGTTCAACATATTCATAAATGATTTGGAAAAAGGGATCAACAGGGAGGTAGCAAAATTTGCAGACAATACAAAACTGCTCAAGATAAGTCCAAAGCAGACTGTGAAGAGTTGCAAAAGAATCTTACGAAATGGTGATTGGACAACAAAATAGCAGATGAAATTCAATGTTGATAAATGCAAAGTACTGCACATTGGATAACATAATCCCACCTATACATATATATATAAAATGATGGGGTCTAAGTTAGCTCTTACCACCCTTCCATCAAATTCTTTAGAACACTTCCACAACAACATCCACTTCTTGGACACCATGATCAGCTTGGAGCTCCAGGGACAACTATATATAAGAAACGCATGGATCACCACACCTATCTTCACAGATCCAGTACACTCCAAACATACCAAGAAATCTGTTACCTTAGTGCCTGGCTGTAGATAACACAGAACATGCTTTGAGGAGAGTCTGGGATACACAGCCTTAACATGCTTAAACCGCCTTCACCAAACAAAGGTCCTCCGCAAGAGAAGTAGATTGCATCATGGCAAGGGTCACCAAAATACCCCAAGGGGAGCTGCTTGAATATAGAGAAGAAAAGTCCCATTGACAACACACCTCAAGTTGTAACCTATCACCTCACTGAAACCATATGGGGTGTACCATTAAACAATCTCAATTGATGGGGGACCACATTCTGAAAGAAATCTTTCCCAAACCCTCTCTTCTGGCCTTCAAACACCTCCCAACCTCTCCAAGTTCATCACTGGAGCAAACTCTCCGCAGACCAGGACACACCAATACAAAGCAGCACCAGACCCTGCCATAACAGATGGAAAACCTTCATACATATCTCTACTGCTGCGATGAGCTATACTCCCCCCAACACACCTTTCAAGATCCATAGGCCCTGCACGTGGCTATCACAACATGTGGTATATCACATCCACTGCATCAAATGCTGCAGCAACAACTATGTGGGTGAAATCACTATGCTTTTGAATGAACTTTCACAGGAGAGAGATTAAAATACAAAAACACTTTACCGCCTATGGGCAAACACTTTTCACAGAGCGATCACTCCATCTCTGACCTCCCCAGGTCTCATCTTCAAAGAAAACCGGCTCAGTACCTTCAAAAGACGAGCCTGGGAGGTAAATTCATAACTCTGCTAGACACTAAAAATGATGGACTCAGCAGGAACACTGATTTTGTGGCTCATTGCAACAATTTGTAACCTCTGACCCTCCTTTGTCCTATTACTGCAGAGGTGTTAATCGCCCACCTCATTTGAAGTGGTCTCTGGCGCCGTGTGTTAACCTCTTATGCTTAACAATCTTTCCCACCTTGTGTTTAGCCATGACTTTTTGATTACTCTCTCTAGACCTGAAGAAGAGCTCTTTGAAGCTCAAAGTTTGTTTTTTGTCTTCCATCAACAGAAGCTGGTCCAATGAAAGATATTACCTCACCCACCTTGTCTCTCTGGTATCCTGGAATCAACATGGCTACAACAACACTGCAAATTCCTCCAATAATTGACATTCTCTACGATGCACTATCCCTTTCCTCAGATATCAGGCAACTGAGCCCTCTGATTTTGACTGGAGTGGTCTCAAGGCCTAGTGTGCTTTTATTAATACAGGCTAACGGAGTCTCTGGCCCCTGTTTTCGTCTTTGAGTTAGGCAGATTTACTGAATGGCTTTTTTGCTTACCAAAAGGCCCTTGCCAAAGCGCTCACTTAGCTACTAAAATCAGTGTTAGCCATTGGATTAAATGCATCTCTGGGATTGTGTAGTGTTGCTTTACATGCAGGTTTTGGCTCCACTGGTCCTGGAGCGTAGAGAAGGCATGGAGGTGGCTGAAAGGAAGGGGTTATATTTATGCTTGGATAATTTCATAGTTAGTGAAGAGAAACTACTTCTGACACAGGAACCATTTGGAAACAAAATTGTGATGGATTCCAGTTACCTTCCAGCGAAACTTTTTTCTTTAATTTCCATTTTGGGGAAACTGAACTATGATGATGAATGATTTTAATAATACCCCTTCTCCAACATGGTGTAATCTCTCTACCCAGATTTAACCTTCAACTTACAGAGATGCTTGACAAATATTTCATTGTGGTGACTGTTGTGGTGATAAGGCAGGAGGCTTTTAGGCAACGTTCCAAATGGCTTTTCACATTTCATGCAACATTCCTTGATGTGGAAGGCTAAGGGTCTCTGCAGAAGCTAATACATTATCCGCTGTCCCATTTTTCATGCAGAACTAGTGTTCCCAGAGGATTAGGAAAGGTTACTATCTGAATTATACTGTCTCTTTGGGGAATTGTTGCTTCTCTTTTATCCTTGACATTCTTCCACATTCAGAGCTGACTTGACTTGGCTGCTTGCCCATGCTTCTCGGCTTATATAGGCTCCTCATCCCACTGAACATACAAGCACAAGAAGAATAGCTCTGTGTTTCTTGTGGGTTAAAATGTTTCTCTCAATGAAACAAGACGCTTTAATCTATTAATACAAGAGTGTGTCCTGCATATTAAGCAGAAGTTCTCCCTACTGTTACTTCAGATATAAGTGATGGATCAAATTTTGTTGTGCGTTACTGTTCTGTCAGCGAACTTAGGCTGAGACAACTTAATTTCTAGCAGTACCGTGAAAGGCATTAGACATTTAATTACATCGTGGGATTTCTGGTGGTCAAGTGAGTTTGAGGTTATTAATGTTTTATTAAAATTGATGAGAAGTTATAGTGCAGTATTCTGTTGCATTGCATGTTACTAGAGAATCTACTGATTGCATATCCACAGTGTCAATCACAAAATTGTAGTGTGGAAACAGTCAGTTGTACAACCCTGAATAAATTTAGTTGTAGTCTCGAAACCACATTCTGACTTCAAATTTTCTATGCAAATCTTATTCTCCTTCACTTAATTCCCCCGCACCCATAAAGATTTTGTGCAGTCAGAGACAACAATTAACTGCTTGCTACGTTAATTTATGTAAAGAATGTCTAGAACCACAACATGTGCCTAGTGCCTAGATCATTACCTAGAGTGTGCATGAATTCTCTGTGGTAGGAATAACACTAGTCCTTGAGTTAAATTAATCCTGAGTGCAGCTTCGCTGGGAGCAGGGGAGCAGACACCAGGACGGTAGTACTGTATGTGCAGGGTATGCAGAGAGGGGAATGGGCCCACGAGGAAACAGAACTACAACTCCCAAGAGGCGCCCAGGCGAGATAACGGTATCAAAATATTTTGTTTTTTCTGTATTAGGTATTTTGATTTAAAAAAAAAAAAAATCAAAACTTTCTGCAGAAAATGGCACTCTCCACCAAAAATAAAAACAAAACAAACAAAAAAAAAAAACTGACCAGCCAACCTACAACAACAAAACATTTAGCTGAAAACAGTTTTTTCCATTTACAACAAAAATCAAAAAAAGGTCAAAAAAAATTTGATCAGCCCCAGTGAAAAGTTCACCTACACTTCAGATTTGGAGGCAGGAATTAATCACTTTTTTGGCAGCCATGAATGCAGGGGGCGGGGGCAGAAACAAAAGCTTGAAAAGATAGATTCCAATGTACCATGTTTGTGATTATCAAGCACAAGTCTTGAATGACATAAAGGAACCTCCCACCCCCCGCTCATCCCCCTGAAAAAAAAAAAATCTTATAGTGAGTTATGGAGAGTTCTCTTGTGTGTTTGATTCCCACTAAAATCTCTAATAATCTCTCTCTTATATGTAGAATTCATTTGTAGAATTTAATCAGATTGCAGAATTGCTCATTAGGGCTGTTACTGGGTCAAAGAAAGCCAGAGACATAAGTGGAACAGAATCTAAAGACGGTAAATAGATGCAACTGGAATTCAAGCTTTTGAATGGAAAACCTTCCGTCGATCTTTTCACCCGAAATCCAGTTCACCTGTCAGAATGAGCACCACTAGTCATGTTCTTCCAGTGGAATCTCTACAGCACTGAGTGTTTTTACTGAGCCCCTGATGGTAGTGGTGCTACAATTGTGTATCCATCTCTTTGTAGGAGACCTATTGGAAAGGACGTTATTCAGAAGTCTATCATAAAAGGCAACAAAGGGGGATGTTATCTCTAGAGAGACACAGCTTCATTGTCAAAGAGAAGAAAAGCCATCTGATTCCCTCCCAGATTAAAAGGCACTGGGGAATAGAAAATAAGTTCTCCCCTAGGAAGAGTGCTTTTCTCAGAGGAATCTTAAAAATGCAGACAGTTCTACTGAAGTTACCGGAGTTAGGTATGAGTGTCTCTCATCTCCCAGGCACTGTGGTTTCTTGCAAAGAGACAATTCCCTGGGCCAGATTATACATTATTTACAAAATGCCTCCTGAAGACCTGGGATAGCTGTCCACACAGCATGGTCAGAATCCTGGTGCTATCTCCACAGGTAGCGCGCACACTCCTACAAATGTGTGTGTGTGTGTGTTTTTGTTTGTTTTGGGGTTTTTTTGTAAGGAGAATTCTGCAAGGGATTTCTTCAGGGGAATTGATAATGGATGCCAGTATGGCTGGCTTATGCTGCATGACAGCACAAGGCAAATGACTGGAGGAGAAGAAATGCAGCATAAATTTTTTTTCTTCACTCAAAGCTGTCAAGTTAGTTTTTCTAGCTGTCCAGGAATTCTTTACAAGACATCACATCTTAATAATGCCAGACAACATCATGGCCAGAGCTCTATATAAACAGGCGGATGAGGGAGGGGGGACAAGCCACTCAAGGCTCCGCCAGGAGGCTATCAGATGGATGAAGAACAAATACATTCTCACAAAGCTCGTGCATGTATGAGGCTTGCTAAACACAGAAGCAGCCTGGGTCTGTAAGCAATCCGTCCAGTCACTAGAATGGAGTCTAAATTGGAAAGTGGTGTATTTCACTAAATATCAGGAAGGTGAGGCCCTGCCTAAGGGATGACCTCTGTACCAGGGGGCCCATCAGCTGATTCCAAAGTTTGCTGCTCAGAGGATGGGGTCAGCAGAGCAATTGGCACAGATGTCCTTTCACCGGAGTGGCCGAACCAATTAGTGTGCCCGCTCCCTCCTATTGTACTGATCAATTGGACAATAAAGTAATGAAGTAAGGTGCACAAACGATGCTAATAACATCTAAATCGCTAAGGCGGTCTTGGCTCTCTGACCTAATAGAGATGCCCTTATGTTCTCCATTCATTCTTCCCTCTAGACATTACGCAAGTCAAGAGTATTGACCGCTTTAAAAATTATTTGTGGGTGTTAGTATTTAATATTTTCCTTACTGTTCTGCCCAAATACTCTTCTAGCCAAATACTCGTTATGCAGGGCTGGACTCTTTTTGGAATCGAAAGCCTGAACATGGAGGCCGTGTGGCTTAAGGACAAGGTTCCGGACTGGGGTCAGGAGACTTGGGGTGTATTCCTGGTTCTGCCAATAACCTGCTGCATGATCTTGGGCAAGTCTTTTTTCCCCCTCTCCCCCCATCCTTTGTGTCTCTTTGAATGGTAAGCTCTTCAGCTTGTTTTGTACAGCTTCCACACAGTAGGGCCCAGTTTCAGCTGAGGCCTCGACGTGCTATGGCAATACAAATAAACAACAGCTGTTGAGGGGGTCAGCTTCTGGAAGAGAGGATAGTCCATCACAGTCTATTAATTGGGCATAAGAGAAGGAACAGGATAAAAGGGCATGTCTGAGGATGCAGGAGAGGGGTGAGGGTAAGAGTAGAAGTGAGGGAAATCATGAATCAGGGTAGAGATGGGCTGGGGGCACAGGAGGGTAGTGATCAAAAAAGATGGAGAGACGTTGTTTTATTAGAACCTGGGATAAAGCAGGGGAGGAGAATGCAAAGGATGTGGAGGGTAGAGTGAGGCTTAGATCCCAGCAGCCGGCATGTGGTTTTCTCTTTGAAGAAGCTGATGAGATCCCGGGCAGAGAGGAGGATTGCTCTGAAGGGTGAATTAAGGGTGGAGAAGAGGCAGTCGATTATAGGACCAGGAATTGGTCAGCGAGAAGAAGGTGACTTCTTAGCAAGGTGGATGGCAAAGCTGGAGGCGGAAATAACCAAGCTGTAGTGCAAGAAGCACATGAACTTCCGGTACCATGGGAACGCCTTTCATAGAAGGTGAGTAATAATCGGTCCTGCTTTCCGCAAGGTTCCAGTGCATGGGAAAGAAGGTGGGAGTGGGACAAGAGAGGCACTTGATGCCTTTAAGGATTTAACCATCAAAAAGGGAAAAAATGAGATCCGCAATTCTATTAATGACTTTTCATCGCAAATGTCAAGTGTTAAAGCTCTGGAAATACCCTGTGGCAGGTGTATACTATGTGCACAACAGAAGCTGGTGGAGAATTAAGCAAGCCTGTATTTTCTGACCTTTTATTTAGAAAAAAATATGAAAAGAACAGTGTGTGTCACAGAGCAGTGCTGCACAGTCAGCTAAAATGCAGTAAACTTTAAATTCCTTTGAGCAGAAGCAATGGCTTTTTGAGGAAGGAATGGGGAGATTCCACACGAACCATTTTCTTAGATGCTGGGGGGACAGATTTTGATGGAAATGGCTCTTTCTCGTCATCATTGTCATCTTCTGAGCTCCTCGCTTTTGAGCTTACACAGAGAGCCTTTTCTTGTCTCTTTCACCAACAGAAGTTGGTCCAATAAAAGATATTGCCTCACCCACTCTGTCTGTCTGAGTTTATTTGGCATACATAAAGATGGAGAAGATAGTTAGTTAGTTATTTTTATATCTACCTGTGTGTAGGATTTATTAATATGAATTCAGGGTCAGTGAAAGGGCTGGGATCTACATTTACACTTAGAAGAGATGCTTAGACAGTGGCAGTTCACGCTTCCTCATGTTGCCTTGCCCACATGCTTCGGGTTTGAGTTGGAGGGGATCACCCCAATGGATGAGAGGGGGAAGGACTTCTCTTCTGTTCCTTTCTGGGACAAGGTATGGTAGGACCCTCGGGCCTCCAGCAGGGAGCCTCTGGGCCTAGTCCACCCCATCACATGAGCTCTGCTGGTTTTGAACTGGTGACTTAATGGTGAATGGATCTGTACCTTACTCTTACTCCCTTGATCCTTCCAGTCCCCCTAGAAATACATTAGCGTTTCTGTACAGTAGGTTGCATCTGTGCAAGAACTCAGTCTGGTGGAAATTATTTGCGGGCAGTCTTTTTCTTCCAAGACTGAACTGCTCTGTATGCTCCTGCTGTATGAGGGACATGAAAACCCAAAAATTTCTGGGTATTGTCCTCAATAATATCAGTTGAAAGAAAGATGTGGAAAAGGAAGACATGCATGCTTGATGTTGGAGAAAAGCCTGTGTGTGTCTAATACTTTAGAAATATTGTTCAAGAGCAGTTCATCCATGTGAAAATCTGCCCCCATAACACTGTTCAGAGTTATATGCTATGTAAGTTGCCATGGGCTGTTTCGTGCACCCAATTTTTTGAGATGCTAGAGGTCAGAGAAGAGAATATGCATAATTTGCTTGTCTGGACCAGTTCCTCTCTGCTTTGTGTAGCTAGTGAGTTTCCTCACTATTCACCAAACATTCAAAGACAAAATATTGATACTGCATAATTTAAGCAACTGAGCAGAGCTTTCCCACTCTGTAATTTGCGTTATGCAAAAATCTGAGCGAAAAAAGGGTGAAAGCATGTGTTTCAGACTTTTATAAGTTTGGCAGCATGACGAATCACCAGGCATACAGCACAATCTGTCATAAGCACTGCTGGTTGTGTAACCTTATATAATACACTGACTGGAAATATTTGTTTTTTTAGAAACAATTTTGTATGATTGCTTTGTTTAAATTCTAGCTTATCAAAACTTGTTTTCACATACTAAATGATAGATTCTAATATGCTGTATTTGGCTTGCAAATATTATTCTTTTTGCCTGAGGTCCCGTATGCTCAGGAATCATCAAAGAGAAGAGAGTTTTCTGTTGGTAGAATTGTACTTTTTCTAGTGGTATAAACTTATCATCTAAGGACCATCTTAAAGGTGCATTTAAAATTTTTAAATGCATGAACTTATTCCTTTAATCACATTAAAAAACGAACAAAGTTAAATATTCTTATCAATTTGTTAGTTATTTTTTCTAATAAATATGCTGGCACATTCTTTTAAAAGAAAGATGCATATTTTCTATCGGTGGTTTCTCATGATCTTAAGAGCACCTAAGTGGTATACGTGGAGTAGCTTGTTGGAGAACTATGACAAATTGTTTTACATCGTTTTAAAATCACATATCTGGTGAAATATTTAGTAGTTTCAAATTCATTTTTTCTTTGGTTTTTGTGTCTATGAACTAACTCAACTGCCCAGAAAAAAATTATGTGGATGAAAATACACCACCATCCTCTTTCTCCAGCAGTGTCCCAAAATAAAACACTTCTTTTAGTGGCTCTGCCCCACCTTCCTTGAGCTAACTTTTGTCCTGTAGGTCTGGTCTGATGTTTTTGCAAAACTTTTAATCTGGCAATCTTCCTAGGATTTTAAATCATATAAAATTCCTGGCATTCCTTTGAATTATGCTTAAACCACTTCATGTACCCTCGGATCCAGCAAGCCGGACTGAAATTATAAGAGTATTGTACACTACCATCACCCCTTCCCTCAGAGCTCTAAAACAGTTTACTAACACTACGAAGTATGTAAGTAAGTGGATATAATTATCCACATTTTACAGGTCAGGCCATCAGGAAAGAGTAAGTGAAGGTCATGTGAGAAGTCTTTGGCCGAGTTAGGATTAGAAATCGGATCTCCTGACATGGAATCCTCTTGTTTAACCACAAGAGCATCCGTCCTGTCTGGATGGCATCCATATACTACTACTATGGTGAATGATAGGTTGCAGTACCAGTTTGCTGTTGCTGGTCCATTGTGTCCTGACTGAACCAGAGGTTCAGTCAGGTGAATGATGGTGGTCCTTGGAAAAGTCAGTGAGAGTAGGCTGCCCTGAGCTAGAGGACTTAGAGGCTGTGACCAGGTGCCAGCTCTTGCCAAGGTTTTAGGCCTCAGCTGAGCAGTGACAAATTCATTGCTGGAAACCTGTCTGTTTCACCGGTGTGTTTAGTATGGTTAAGATGGTCTTGGTTTTATAAGAATGTGGTTAGTGTTTAGACTTTATTAAATGCTTGTAAGTTGCTACATGCATTAATTTAACTTAGAGTATCTTTATCCCATGCTATATGGTAATACTTAAGTATTTGCCACATAGAAATGTTTTGTTCTGAACTATGAAATTCACCAGACAAGAAAAAACTTTACCTACTGCTAAATTCCTATGAAAGGTCTGACCTCTTGCCGATCAGGAAGGACTGTCAAAACTAAATGGGCAGCTGTGGAAAACCACAATACAAAGACTTTGCTAATTGTCTATGCACAGGCTATGTGCAACAGGACTTGTCCCATCAGCCTGAGTTCTGGAAGAAGGAAATAAAGATAGCTGACATGAAAATTTTTCATCTCTTTCCGGTTTGGACTCGCACAGGGCTGGAGCTAGGAAACAGAAGCAGAGGTTCCCAGGATTGACCTGGGTTATACCTAAAAAGATGTTCAGTGCTGGCAGATTGCTACAACTCTGTCACCTTTTAAAGACACAGATTGTAACTCGTCTGTATGTATGTTTGCCTGCTTTAACCTGTAAATAACTCTCCCATTTCTGTTTCCTAGTTAGTAAATCCTTAGTTAGTTTACTATAGGATTGGCTACAAGCGTTGTCTATGGAAGTTCAAATTGGCCTAAGTTTAGTGAGAGATCTTGTGACTGGAAGCAACCTGAAATCTTCTGTGGTCTTTGGTGTATGGCAACCAATGATTGCTAAGTCCAGCTTGCCTGTGTGGTAAGATAGACTGGAGTGCCCAAGGGGACTATCTGTGACTCCACGGTAAGACTGTTTATAGAGCTTTAGGAGTTCACACTTGTTACTGAGTTGGTGAAATCTAATTATAGGACGTACCATCAGTTTGGGGTGCCTGCCCTGCTTTTTGACCGTCTGCCCTGAGATTGACACTCGGTCGTGAACCAATCCAGACAGAGTGAGAGAGGCCTACCTGGAATGCCTAGCATGGGTGGTGACCAGATGATAGCAAAGAATGCTGCAAAAAGATGAACTTCATTGAGTACACCAGAGTTCCTCTGTACACATTTTTTAACACATGTTGCGTATCCTCCCAAAATGGAAAAGTCTTTTTTAATTTTTATTGTGAGATTACTGTGACGTTAACCATCATTTGGTGCTTCCACAGTGGTTGTGTTCCTAATAAAGTGTAAAAAGAGAGCTGACTACGAGAAATTTGATGGCTAGATTAATATACACTGTAGCAAAGTCACTGTAAAATAATCCAAGCAAAACGAGTAGATTTATATAAAAATACATTTTCATTACATGTGCCTCCAGCATACTAATTTCTTACTCACAGAATTTTTTTTATTGGTAACAGCTGTATATTTTAATACTGCTTCCCTATGTGGATTTTTGAAAGAGTATTGACTAATTTAAGATAAATTAATGACTTAATATTCTGATTTTTGCACAGGGAGCCGTTCAGAGAATGTAGTATGAATACTGTGATATTTATTTTTTTTAAAAAGCTTCAGAATAATTTTTTTTGTTAACATTATGTTGAAAATTGATTGTATCCTATCATGGAATGGAGAATGCTTTAGTGAAGTTCTGACATGTTTTGATAGCAATTTCAGATTTCATCTTTTCTATTCCAGGGTACTTGGAAAAAGTGAAAAATGTAACTGAATACTGTGCAAAACTGACTTTTGTTGTAGTGAAAGAAAACTGACTTTGAATGGGGGAACAAAGGTTATATTTCAAAAGAGCTCGGAGTCAGATTTTTAAGTACTCAGCACTCACAATCAAGGCCACACTTTCCAAAATGCTCATCACTTAGCAGCTTCTGTGTGACACGTCCAGATTTTCATAAGAATTCTGTACCAACGTGCGCACAGGGTGCTGAGTTTTTCAGAAAATTGGGCCATTTACTTTGGTGTCTAAAAGGAAAGTGAGCTCTTCTGCAAATCTGTCCTGTTGGGCTGCAAAATTTGGCCATTACTCATTCCATATTCCCATTCGCTTGAATGGGAGTTTTGCCTGACTTGTGAGTTCAGTGTTTGGCCCCTGGTCGGGTCAGGTTCAACATCCATCCCAGTTCCATTGATTTCAGTCCCAGCAAATTGAGTCCATAATGGTTCACATTCAGTGTATATGAAAAGTGATGGCGGCAGAGATCTGATACAGCACTGGAATATCCAATATTGTCTGCATTTACACTGTGTCTATGGGAATAAACGGGTACCTGATCTTAGATGTAAATTTTCAGGTTGATAAAATGACTATATTTCCAGTTTTTAAAGGAAAATATTTACTATGTTCTGATTAATCAGGGTGTTTTGTTTTGCATATTTTTTAATTCTGAATTTGTGGCTTGTGTGTGTGTGTGATTTAGTTGATGGTTTTATTTTCTTTCTTCTTCTACTCAATTTTGCTGACTGCACCCAATTACTCTTTCATGTTTGTAGGCTCTGATAAATTGAAGTGCTTATGCGGATAGTTCGCTTTATCCAAGTGCTCTCCCTGGGTTGGTAATATTGTTGAGACCTGCCTGGACTATAAAAGGTTCAGAAAAGAGAGAACTATTTCTGTTGGTAGGAAGAAATGAGAAGTTTTGGTGGTGACCTCAAAGGGGGAAATTGATTGAAATGCTACTGTATGGTAAGGAAAGATTGCACTTTGGTGCGTCTTCTACTGGACATGAGAAAAAGCAGCATTTCTAAATCATGCAGGGTCATATCAAATCTAGTGTTGCCAACTATTGCAATTTCATCACGCCTCTCACAATAGTCAATATTTTAATACATCCCCAGCTGCTGAAGTCAGGTGACTATGTGAGAAATCTCAACTTTCATTTTGTTTTTTGTTTTTTAAGGTAAGTTTCTAGCCAACATGGTTGAGGAGAAAAACTTGAAGATATGAACTCCAAAGGCTCAAAAACCAGAAGGCAAATAAAAAAAGAACCCCAAAATATACTATTTTAAAAAAATCTGATTTTTTTTTTTAAACCATTCTTATGGCTTTTTGGGGCCTGATTATTAGGTTCGGTTTCTTGGGTGCTTGCATTGGCAATTCTACCGGATACGTGGATGAGTCCTGGAATGGGATCTGAATATTCAAAAGACTATCTCAGCCTGAGATTTCAACCGTACGTTATTTTGTAAATTGTTTTTCCATGGTTCTATCTGTTTGAAAGCAACATAACAATAATTGTATCTGTTCCATGTTCTGTGTTTATTAATTACACTGCATGCATTACACTTACTGCTTTCAGCCAACGGGCTGGGCTGCCTTTCAGATGAGGTTTCTGTGTTTAATTAAAATCACTGCTGATTACAATCAGCTTCTTCTGTTACATCCTTTCCTTAGCTTTTATGGTATTTTTAAACATATAGCGTCTCCGGTAACACCATGGATTGTTTGTTTGCTGCTCCTCAAAGTGATACCCACCTCAGATATGTGAGTTAGGGCATCAGAATAAAAGAAAGTAAAGAAGGAGAAAAATGTGTTTAGCGAGGGAACTCTGCTTCTGGTTCTGCCACGGGTCCTCCTGTCTGATCTTGGAAACATCACTAAACTTCCATATGCCTCAGTTTCCCTATCTGAAAAAAAATTCCATTATGTTTGATGGGATTTTAAGGAGGAAATTTTCAAAGGCACAGAAGTAGTTATGCCCTCAGCTCCCACTGAAGTGCCTTGTCCCCTGCTAAGCACCTAGCTTGCATTTTTTACTTCGGAAAATCTCCTCAATGAGAGTAGAACTTGCCTCAAAATATGGAGCACCTTATCTATCTATTATTTAGCTTTTATACCGACTCCGTTCCGTGTAGTATGAGTTTTGTCTGTAAAGCTACTGTCCCTCTGTGTTTCACTGCAGAGCTTCTGCCTAGAGCCTCCCTCAGGCCTCCTATGCTTAATTTTCTGCTACTGTTTTAAAGAAGCAGAACTCCTATTCTGACTGAGGCCAGCTCTACACTACATACGTAGGTCTGTATAACTTCGTTGCTCAGGGGTGTGAAAAATCCACACCCTTGAGCAAAGAAATTATACTGGCAAAGAAATTATACTGGCACGGTGTAGACGGCGCTATGTTGATGGAAGAAACTCTCCCCTTGGTGTAGTATCGTCTATTGGCTGCAGCGCTGTGAATGAAGACATCCTCACACAGTACATGTATCCTGAACTCCATGTTGTCATATCACATCTGGCTGTCCCGGTGACTGGCACAGGCCATAGAACTGCACCCAGCATTTCTTGGATCAAGCCTATATTTTGTGCGTGAGCTAGGGTATCTAGCTCTGCTTCTGGCTTTGAACAGTTCCCTTCAGACCTGCCACTTTAAATCAGGGTGGATAAAAGGAATTTTTTCCCTCTCTCTCTTGCTCGCTCTCGCTCTCTCACATGCATATTTGTTGGAATTGCAAAGACAAAACCACATCACTAAATTGCAGACCCTGATTAGAAGTCTGCAGACAGCAGTTCTAAATGAGCACACTGTGATGCTAGCTCTTTGACAATGTTTTGTTAAATGAGTCATCAGGGTTGGCTTGGAGATTTGATAGCAGGGGGATTTGATAGCAGCCTTTAACTACCTGAAAGGGGGTTCCAGGAAGGATGGGGCTAGGCTGTTCTCGGTGGTAGCAGATGCCAGAACTAGGAGCAATGGTCTCCATTGCAGTTGGGGAGGTCTAGGTTGGATATTAGGAAAAACTTCTTCACTAGGAGGGTGGTGAAGCACTGGAATGGGTTACCTAGGGAGGGGGTGGAATCTCCATCCTTCGAGGTTTTTAAACTGCAGCTTGACAAAGTCCTGGCTGGGATGGTTTAGTTGGGGTTGGTCCTGCTTTGAGCAGGGGGTTTGACTAGATAACCTCCTGAGGTCCCTTCCAACCCCCATCTGCTATATAGTTGTGGCAAGAGCCTATGGTTTGCAAAGAAAAAGGTCCAAGAGTTGAACAATAATCCTAATATTCTGCCTAAATCACTTTAAGAAATAATAGCGGAGGATATGCAATACAAACATGGGGAAAGGGGTGGGGATAATTCCACCACCTTTGCTTGAAAGCATTTGACCTCTTACTTTTTCCAGGATTTCAGTCATTCTCAGACAGGACTAATTAGCTAAGGTTTTGTGTGGTTACTGTGATGCTAGTTGATCAGCCATTCATGCAATCTGTTTACTACAAGCTAATGGGAACAATGCTGAGAATCAAAATAGGATGGTGAAGAACAGAGTTTGGGAGACTGCTGCATTATTTTATACTAGTTCTAAGCCAACTCTTACCTCCCACTGGCACTCTTTGGATTTGACCACACACAGTCCCTTCACTGGACACCTTTCATTGAAGTAAGTGCCAAAAATGCAGTTAAAGCCATACCTCTCATTTCTACATTTCTCCGACTGTATTTTTTTTCACACTGTCCCTCTATGCTGTCTCGTCCTGTTTTTTAGTCAGATTCTTCTCTTCTCGATTTACAGTCTCTTCTCAATGCAGAATTCAAGATTGAGATGAAATTTCAAACCCACAAAATTTGGATATAGGCAAACCAAGTTTGAGGAAATATTAAGTGCTGATGATATACTCAGTGCTGAACAAGATGCAGAATAAAGGAGTCCCTGCCCCTGGCATTTAGAGTCTAAATAAGATAGAGATTAGCAAGAGGGGGTGCCTGGATTGTGAGCTCTCTGGGGTAGAGAGGTCATATTTTTGTTACTTGTTTATACAGCACCTAGCACAGTGGGACCCTGATCCCTGATCGGGCACTGCTGTAATACAACAATAATAATGGATGCAGTTGGAATCCCAGAGGAGGCAAAACATGGGCTTGCTTGCTTATTTTGGGTCAAATTCTGTGGCCATTACTTGCGCAAAATTCCCTCTCGGCACAGCTGGAGTTTTGCTTTAAAAAGGGCCATGGAATTTGATCCTTATATATTTTTAATGATTCATTTTTCATGAGCATCACAGAAGTCATGAATCTTTGGGAGTAGCCTGGATGAAGAGAGTAAATGTCTGGGGCTTGATTCAGTAATGAATTTAAGCACATGCCTAACTTCTAAGCACATAACTAATCCCATTAAAATCAATGGAGATGACTTGTGTCTTTAAAGTTCGGCACGTGCTTAATTGCCTTACAGAATTAGGGACAACTCCATTTTATCAACATCCTATTAATGCGGCTGGTAGGTAACTGATATATACACATGTGCGTGTACTGTGCTGAAGGTCAGTCTGCAAAAGAACAGTGTTGTCAGGTTATAAGAACGAAGGTACAGGTTGTAATGATGCTAAAATAGGGGAGAATGGAGGCTAATAAGAAAATGGAAAAATAATTTTAAAAATGACTCAGCAGCAAGATCTCCAGTGTGGTGGGATTTTTACCCAGAGGTGCCCGTTACAGCAATTCAGTTCTGCCTGCCTTTCTTTGCCTGTCACAGCTGGATGTTCCTCAAGCTAGCATGAAGCAATAGGCTCCCGTTCTATTTGCCCCTTTTCATCTGTTTCTGAAATGGAGTTAAATCAGTTCGGTTAGTGTTGTGTGGTGGGTTTCAAGTGGTTTGGTTTGTTTCCCTTCAGGTTAGCCTGGGGGCTTCCCCCCATTCCTGACTTTGGTTTGTAAAGCAGAAGACGGCACAATAAAAGCAATGTCAGACCCAGATGGGGTAAACAAATATAGTTTTTATTGCACAGTAGTTTTCCGGTTCAGCTCTGAGATAGCCTGGTCTGTGAAATAATTGCATTCATTCCTGTAAGCATCTGCATGTAACTCTGCTCATCAGTTATGGCGGTGAAGGCACCTTGCACCAACCCCTCTTAACCTCTTCCAGCCTTCTGCTCTCTACACATGTAGAGCATTAAAGTCTTGCTTATACCAGAGAGGGGCACCTTGGAAATTCCTCCATGCTTGAAAGTTATTTGGGCTTTTCCTAGATACTCCTGTTTGTCTTGATGATACATAGACAAGAGGAATACAGCCGTTAGTGCTAGCTGCAGAGAGGCCCGGTGGCTTTGGGTGTGCACTGTTAGGCCTTCCTTTCCGTTCAAAGATTGTCCTACTTGGATTTATTTACTTACATGTTTTCTATTCGGTTAAAGAATGCAAATCTATAACAGTGAAATATTAACAGAGTGTAATACAGAGGGGTAAAAGGAGTTACAGCAGTATGGCAAGAAAACCTGTGTTGTCAAAACTGCAGTAAAAAAAAACAAGGGGCTTTTTATTTTTATTTTTTTGTATAAAAGAGAGTGTGCTGCTGTATTACAAGAGGTGAGAAAATTACCATATCTCAAGTCTAACTAGATAAGACAAACTTCGTGCAACAGTAAAATAAAGTGAGATTGTTATCTCAGGATTTACTAACATGGCCATATATCTTCCCCATTGTGTAATCTTTTTTTATCTTTTGAGCGCTGCCTTTTTTTAACTAATCAATGTACATTAGGGCCCAAAGTCAGTCTGTTGAACTGTACCCACATACCCAGGACTGAATTTAACCCACTGTATTTAGTTATGCAGGAAAATAATGTTTGGAGAACCTCATTCTGGTTGTTCCTGATAACTGAAGTAGCCATCACTATGAATCCATCCACTTTACATCCTAGGATCTGGTCGGTAGAAACAATCTTGTCAGATTTACCAAAGGAGAACTGGAAAAGCATGTCTTTATGTGAGTTTTGATTGATGTCTCCCCTTTGCGACCAGAATTGCTCTTTTATGGAGCAGTTAAATACTGTATGTGCAGGAGTCTGTGCATCTGAATTTCAAGACCTACCACAATCAAATTTTATGAGATTTGCCCTTTTCATTCTTCCTGCTGTTTTTAATAGATCTGTGGTCCCCCACTCCTTTGCCCCACACAGTGGTGCCCCACCCCCACATACATCTTCACAATTACACAATAATACAAGGTTCACAATATCACAGGTGGGCTCTCACTTCGCTTCTCTTGGTTCTTATATTTCACTGACTGACTGGTGATCCTTGTATACCCGCGAGGGCATGGGTGACACCGTTCTAGGAAGTTCGAGAAAAATGTAGTTTTCAGGAAGTCTGGAAGGTTCCACAAGATTCTACAAAGGTCCAGAATATTCCAGGAGGTAGGTGAAAAAGGAATCCACATGTAGAATACCGGAAACATTTTGCTTCAAACATTCTATTTTCCCTTTTTGTCGCTAACAACAAAAACAGCATCCTGAGCCTAGCGCCCTCCCAAACGGAGCAGCCTAGGCGGTCACCTGCCTCTAAATCCGGCCCTGGCTAGAGAGCTTCACCAAAATAATTCCTAGAGCAGATTTTCTAGGAAAAAAACATTTAATCTTGATTTTAAAAATGGTCAATAATGGAGAATCCACCCATGACCCTTGGTAAGTTGTTCTCGTGGTTAACTACTCTCACTGCTAACAACGTGCACCTTTATTTCCAGACTGAATTTGTCTAACTTTAGATTTCAGCCTTTGGATTCTTACATCTTTCTGTGCTAGATTGAAGAGCTCATTGTCAAATATTTGTTCCCCATGCAGGTACTTATAGACTGTAATCAAGTCACCCCTTAACCTTCTCTTTGTTAAGATAAATAGATAGACTCAAGGAACTCAATCACTATAAGGCAGGTTTTCTAAATCCTCTAATCATTCTTGTGACTCTTCTCTGAACCCTCTCCAATTTATCATCCTTCTCGAATTGTGTGCGCCAGAACTGTATGCAGTATTCCAGCAGCAGTTGCACCAGTGCCAGAGGAAAGATTTCTTATAATGGTAAACAAACCCATTATTTCCCCAGAAACACTGAGACCTACCTGATCTACAAGGAAAAAATTGTCCACGGACTTTCTTGTTCAGTAATCTGGGTTGATTTAATTGGAATTTGATTGATACAAAGTGCAGTGTTGGCTTTGTTTTCTGCTGGTATTTTGTAATGAAATTTTGTGATCTGGAAAATACAATGTTTATATTTACATATAATCCTATCAATAGGAGGTTTAATTTTGGTTTGCATTTTGCAGTTCTGAACGTACTGAAATATTATTTAATCACTCCTATTAAGCATTTAAAAATAAAACCAAAACATTTTAAAATAACCTCTCTGCTCCTACTTGAGATTCCTCTGTTGTATGTCCCCCAAGATTGCATTAACCCTTTTGGCCACAGTGTTGAACTGGGAGCTCATGTTCCATTGATTATCCACCATAACTCCCAAATCTTTTTCAGAGTCGCTGTTTCCCAGGATAGAAGTCACCATCATGTTCAGATTGGTTCGTGGGCATGTGTCCATGCGGTAACAGCCTGCATGGTTGCATGAGGGAAGCACTACATAACGTTTCTGGGGGATGAGTTATAATCTATTTCAGGCCTTTGAAAAGGTCAGCCGGTCTTCCAGCCAGAGCAGCCTGTGTATAATTCCACATTATTCGATTCCGAGACAAATACAAGTTCTAATCTTGGCTGGAGGTGGGGGGAGTAGAAATAGTAGAAGGTTCTTTAAAAACAGCAGGATATACCGCCATTGCAAATGTTCCTGCAGTCCGATGCATTCAGGCAGGCCCTCTGTGCCCCACTGAAATCAGTGGGACCCCATGTAGTCTCTCAGATCTCACAAATCTGATAGCAGGATTGGGACCTAAGGAAGCTGCTTCTGTTTGTCCATGTTTTGTTGCGGGAGGTAAACACAAATGGCAATTCCATCTTAATTTGAAGGCTGCACAGAATTTTTCCAAGGTGGATGGAAAGGAGTTACCTAAATTATTCTTTGTATTCTGTATGTAGCTAAATATTTAATCACTCCTATTAAACATTTAGAAATCTCTCTGGATTCCTGATAGAATTCTAGCAGTGGCATTTTTACTGGAGTCTAATTCTTTGACTCAAAGTTATTGTAATTTAATCTGTGGATCCTTCCTCAATGAGGGGCGATTGAGGTCAGTAGTTGTGCCGTCTAAAGAAAAGATTTCTTATAATGGTTAACAAACCAATTATTTCCCCAGAAACAGTAAGACTTACCTGATCTAGAAGGGAAAAAGTGTCTGTGTAGGCTTTCTTGTTCAGTAATCTGGTCTGATTTAATTGGAATTTGACTGATACAAAAATGCAGTTTTGGCTTTGTTTTCTGCTGGTATTTTGCAATGAAATTTTGTGATCTGGAAAATAGAATGTTTGTTTACATATCACATCAATAGGGGTCTAATTTTGTTGGCTTCTGTACAGAATATCTTTGAATGTAAAAAGCAGCTTTACCCTATTGATATTTTTTTATTAAAGCTCTATGATCTGAAGGGTAATATGTTTGTATTCACTTGCTGTCTTATTAATGGGTCTCCATTTTAATCTTGTGAGTTTTTCAAATTGAATCAGCAGAAATTTATGTAACTGGGATTTGATTTAAAAAAACCCCAAAACCGTTTCAGCTTAGTTCTTTATTACTGCGGTAAATTCTTATTCTGGAATGAAAGGCTTTAGCAAATAGCCTTTTTTATCTAATAGATCCTCATTACTCGGTGATCTGAGTGTTTTGTGAAGAATTTATATATATTTTATACTTCATTGTTGCCTTGATAGTTAGTGGAACGCACTTGTCAATTCTTTTTTCATGAATTGTTTTATTGATCACAAATTTTGAAATTGCAAATAAAATAAAAATGCAAAACTGCAGTGAAACATCCCAGCATCCTTCTACAAATAGTTTCCCATAAGGATGCAAGCTGCTAATAGCCTCATTTGTGCCTCATTTATGCCTTTCACCTGTACTTATTGGATCAAATCCAGCCCAGGTTGAAACACATTGGTGGACAAATGTCTGCATCCAAAACTACCACAGATATCAATAGTTAGCCTTTGTCTTGTGAAGACAGAGAATAGACTATCTCACTCTCTAGGTCAGGGGGCATGACTGATGGCTGGAGAGGTATTGACTCATGCAGCACTGAATCTAGGGGAAGCTTAGGCACAAGGCTGTGACCCCTGTGCGTGGGACACAGGTAGGGCAGGAGGGGACGGGGTCAGGACAGATCTGTGCCCTTACACCCCTGCAGAGGCCAAAAGTGGCCATTACAGTAGGGGCAGAATTTAGGGCAATCTTTAGGCTCCCTCAGCCCCCTCGACTGGAGAGGCCACAAACTGCTTCCCGTCCATCCATGCGCTGGTACCAGACGCGAACCTGCTTCGTGCTCAGGGAGTCTGCGCCGCTGGCTCTCCCGGAAGTAGTGCAGCTGCTTGCTCTGTAGGGCAACCACCTTTTGTTGGATGGAAATAAGGGAAAACCCCAAATAAGGAACAATTGTAGGGAAACGTCACTTCCCGCAGGACATCATCTCTTTTTCTCTCAAGTGGACCTTTCTACTGCCCTCAAGCATGCGATGCAATTGTCGTACACCTCAATTTAATGTTTAAAATGGGTCAAGGGACAACCCTTAAAATGGGGGTCGGGTGGAAGGAACAAATCAATGAAATAGGGACGGAGCCTTAGAATAAGGGATGGGGGTGGTCACCCTATTGCTCTGTTGGGGAGGGGAGCAGAGCTAGGGTCCCTCCCTGAGGAGTGCTCAAGAACTTGTACGCAGGGGATGCTACCTGCATGTCCCTCCAACCCCTCTGCACCCATATAAGTGCCAGTCACAGCCCAGGATCACTCTGCATTTGTGTTTTAGAAACCAAAGAACATTTTGAGGAGAAATTCTTGTTGCACGTCTGTTAAAGAGCCACTTCGGAGCCAAGTTCCTTTGAAGAGGTGCCTTTGCTTTATATGCAAGGCAGACAAGTAGATACACCTTTAGGAAGAGAAAATAGGACCATGAGTTCGATGTTCCTTGTCATGTTAATCTCTTTTACACCAGAGCATTTATAAATAGTCTCTGAGCTGCTTGATCGGGGGTGATATTTATTTTCCCCGCAATGTTGCAAAATCCAGTGCTGAAGGATCTGTTCTGGCTGTAGGATGCTGAACTATTTTGGGTGGGAACTGTGCATTACCTAACCCGTGATAGCTGCAGCCATCTTGCTGAATACCTAGTTGCCTGCCCATAATACAGCCAGCAGCCGGGGGGGGAGGAGCGACCACAACCATATGTCAATTGTAGTTCGTGCTGTCTCCTGGAGCAGGGAGACATGGCCACACCCATCACCTCTTTGGGGTGTTCAATCCCAGTCCTATTATGAGCTGCGGGAGCCCAAGCTGACGCATTGCAGCTGCATAAGATGCATCCTTGCGCTTCAGAGAACTTCTATGCCTTACGGGTATTTCAAAAGCCAACATTTTCTGCTGCCCAAGGTGGTGGTAGTGGAGGGGGGGGTTTCGTTAAACTAGGAACTTTTAAAGCTGCACTAATTGCAAAGGGCCAGGTGAGATTTTCACGGAGCATTGGATACGCTGCTTGTCTCTGGAAAGAAGTGTCACAAGCCGGTTTCATGGGTGCTTCTGACTCTTTCATACTTGGTGTTTAGCCGCGTTCATTATATCCAACTAACGGAAATACACACCTCGGATATGTTAAATCTCTGTAGAAGGGGTCCAGGTTTGGGATCTCTTCCTGGATTTGGGGGGAGATTTTTCAAAGACACACAGGTTGGGCCCCTAGGCTGGGAAAATCAAAGGCCCACAAGGGAGCAGGGCTCTCCGTGTCAATGCATTTGAATGGGATCCAGGCACCTAGCTACCCTTTGTGCCTCTGAAAACCTCCCCGTTAAACCATTATTACGACTAGGCTGTGATTATTTGAGTTGATAAAATGTAAATCCATTTGGCAGAGACAGGATGCGTCTAAAGACAACGCGCTCATATCCTGAGCAGTGCAGTGTAATAATGCACATGGGGCTTGAAACTTACAAATACGCCATGCGGAGGAGCATGCCTGGTGCTTAAACTTATTGTTGCCTTTCCTCACGCTTGCACAAAAGCCCAAGGACTCGCAGGATCAATGCCTGCAGGTCAGATTCCTACCATTGTTCGGGGCTCAGCTTCAGCAGCCTCTGGGGTTGTTGTGTAACTAAAGATTTGCATTCCTCATCGGCCTGAGCCGACTCTCCAATAACAACATGAATTAAAGAGGAAAGAATAAAGTTGGAGAAGGTATTTCTGATTGGGATTCATGTTCTAGACACCCAGCAGAAAGGTCAGCAGAGAGAATAAGTAGCAATGCAAGGGAAAGGAATGACCCCGTGGGCGGAAGGTCACGGTAGAACACTATTTAAAATGTGGAGTACAAAGCGAATTGTCATCTTATAGGGAGCGCTTCTCTCCGGACTGAAAGGCATCAAGTTAATTTTAGTAGTCAGTAACAGGATTCTAACAGTCTGGCAAAACACCACCGCTTACTGTAGCATGATGGTTAAACATCAGTAAGTGGTCGCTAGCTAGGTATGTGCAGTAAATATTAATGAAGTGAGATTGCAGACTTTTTAAAAGCTTTCCCTTCTTGAGGGCTACCTTCAAAAAAGGCAAACTTGAAATGTGTGGGTTTTTTTTAATAGTGTGTAGTGTAGCTTTGTAAATAGCCTCTCTCCTGACATATATGCAGGATTTACCACTTCCTCTGGGGCCAGTCAGAAAATTGAGTGTTCGAGTTCCTTGGCTTTATTTAAAAAAAATCCACAGTGCAGAAAGTTTGTGAATAGCTTAAAGAAAAAAAGAAGGGGCTAGGAGGGAAGAGAGAGGTGGTAGCCTTGTGGCATAGAATTTAATTTGATACAGAAGACCCCCTAAAGCCATGAGCATCAGAGGGGCAAGACTGTTCATGAAATTGCAATTTTATGAAGATTTTTCTAAAACGAAGCAGTTTGCTGTGCTGCTGAGTTTAATTTAATAAAAGATCAGTGTCCTTTCTGTTAAGCAGAAATAATGTTTAAGTAGAACATCCATTATATCATGATAACGGAGATCCTCTAAAAGCTAAATAACTGATGACAGTTGCTGAAAAACAGTGCACGCTTCATACAGTTTCAATGACTGTATCTGCTGAAAGCCACCAAATTGCTTTCTGCGGCAATTAATAATCACTTTAATGGCTTTGCATATTTATGCATATATAAAAATAAATAAGACCTAATGCGCAGAGTAAGGATAAATGTTGGTTCATAAACTTTTATTGCAGAACAGTAATTAAGTGCTGTTACAATTACAACGCTGTGATTCATTGTGAGTTGGGATAGATGGAACGTGACCGAAAAATTCCAAGCTTGTCAACATGAATGTCAAGGGCTTTGTCTTGCACGAACTGAGGTACATGGTTGTCTGTTTTGTCCTAGTACTATTTGGTGCATGTCTTGTTGATAAAGAGGTGTAACTCTTAATGGCAGAGTGGGGGGGGCGGGGGGGGGGCAGGTTCAAATCCCCTGAAAGTCTAGGAGGTGGCTAGTAGAATTATCCTTAAAATCTGTCAGAAATTATTGGGTGACATTCTCTGGCCTGGATTATGTAGGAATTGTCCTTTCTGGCCTTAAAAATCTGGAAACAGGATAGGTTTCTGGGCCAAAACCAGCTCTGTCACATGGGTGTAAATCTGAAGTAATGCCATTTCAGTCAATGGCGCAGATTTACACCAGCTGAAGATCTGGCTCATCGTGGATTTACCTTCCACTTGCATCAGTGTAATGGGGAGCTGAATTTGGCGCTTTGGGGTTTTTTGGGGGTTTTTTTTTTTTTTTTTACTTCTGTGGAAAAAAATTGCCGACTCATGTTTTTTCTTATAACCATCGTGCATTGCAAAATGTTCTTTGTTTTTACTTGACCTTTCCTATTCACTAAAAATCAATCGGCTTTAATGCAGTTATTAAATAACAAGAATGCTTGAGGATTGGTGTGTGGTGCTTAGTGCTGTTATCGAGGGAGGGAGGGGAAAAGAGACAAAAGGAATATTCTGCCAGAGCGGGGACTGGGGCAGCGTGGCTGCAAAAAATACCATGCTACCTTCACAGGCGCGCCTTATGGCTGTGTCTGCTGATCAGGCATTCTGAGACTCTGCTGCTTCCTTTTGCTTCTCTGCTTCAAAAGAGGAAACTAGCTCATATCTCCACTTATAGGGGAAAAAATGCCTTTTGTAGTGCTTTGGTTGGATTTCTGCTGTACTTGACATCCGACAGATGGGAACTGGTGGGACTTCGAACACAGCTGGATAGCATTTGAGGATCAAAGAAATCCAAATGCTTAGTATGAGCCATAGTAGGGGATGCCCATGGACCGCCGCACCAGACCTTCGCATTTGGGTTCCGGCAGTTACAGAGAATAAGATTTTGGCTGGTAGCAAAGAGGATGCTGGAGATTCTGAAGATGGTAGCTCCCTTAAAATGGGGGCTGTCATTTAAAAGTATTGCTGCAATAACAGGCAATTCAAATAATAAAAGAACAAAATCCTGCTCTTTTAGATATGGTTTACCCATTCTGCGGAGAGAGATGGTGTTCTGTGACCCGGATGAACATTTATTAGTTAAGCAAAATTTTTCCTCCCCACCCCTAAATGTTCCAAATGGCCATATTAGCAAATTCTGCATCTTAAATTTAGCGTTTCTTCATCCTTAGTGTCTTGTGCCATCTGTGATCAGCTGAATTTGTATGCAGATCCCTTCACCATCATGGTGCTTAGCTTCCTAAATTCATTCATTATGTTATACCGACATTGGATTGATTGGTTTGGTCTAGTGCAAAACAAACCAATTGACTCATCAAGACTGTCAGGTCTTGTAAAGCAGTGGTTCTCAAACTTATTTGATTGCACTCCCCCTTCTTTGTGTCTGTAGTAGTTTATGCCCCCTCCCCGCCACACAAGAACATATACCAGTTAAAAAAGCATCAACATGCAACTCTCACTAAATATTAAAAACAGTAAGGCATTGATTCAAACAGCGCCAACGATCCATTGTAATAAGAGCAAAAGCAAAACTGATTGTGGTCGGTGCCTGAAATTAAATGTGCACGCCATGTCTTAGCAAACTGATTAACCCACAGAAGGCAACAACTTCGTATAAGGTTAAAAGAAATCCGTCAAAATGCACAGCGCCATCTAGAATCAAATGAATAGCATCATCTGAGGACCTGATATATCAGGAGGAATCAGCTTTGCTAGTTAGTCTGTGGATAAAATGTGCACAGTAAGTTTCCCCTTCCCCCCAAAGTCTCCTCCCCTCCTCCCGAATACATTCCATGCCCCCGCCCAGGGGACCCATGCCCCAGTTTGAGAACCTCTGTTGTAAAGAACTGTGCAGGATTAGTACAGTACTTCCCTCCAGTGTCTAGCTTGGATCCTGTGGTGGGCGTCCTTCTCGAATGATAGCTTCTGGACCACAGGAAAGAGTGAATCTAGTAAAAGTTCAAGGTGCACTGGCTGGATAATCTGAGTGGAGTGGTGCTAGATCGTGATTACCTATATTCACTGCTTTCCTAATATACAGATTAAACTTCCCAACTTTATAAACCAGGGTTTTGGGGTAATTTTGTTCACAGTTAGCTTGTAAATGGTCCTGGTTCCCATCAGGTTGTTTGGCTCTCCCATTGTCTGTATTGACCTGTGCTAGTATCCTTATAGAATCATAAAAGATTAGGGTTGGAGGGGACCTCAGGAGGTCATCTAGTCCACCCCCCTGCTCAAAGCAGGACCAACCCCAATTTAAATCATCCCAGCCAGGGCTTTGTTAAGCCGGACCTTAAAATAGCATGATCAGGGTATGGATGTCAAAATCTGTCATGCTGGAGACTGTGTTTAAATGGCTTGTCTGCTTCTCTCTTTTCCCTCCCCAAGATGAAATGTCAGCTTCTCTCTGAAATATTCTCCAGCCGTCATACCCAGCAGACTGTCTCCAAGATCCAATTCCAGTTTTCTTAAACCAATTATAATGCACATAATGGAAATAAAGGGGGAAAAAAAGGTTGGGTGGTATTATTCACACTAGCCTAGGCTGATAAGAAAAGCTCTAAAGAAGGCTAGGCGCTTCAGCTGGGTGGTGCAGGTAAGGATTCTTTCAGATTCCTGAAAATCTTAAGTTGTAGAAAAGACTTTGGTTTGGCCAGGAAAGGTCTGTCGCTTTCATCGCTGAGTGTCACCTGCTCAAAGGAGTGAGTGTAAGCAGAGCTTTTTTTTTCTCCTCCTCTTTCATATCTCTGCTTCACTTATCAGCTTATGCTAAGCAATGTTTCTTTGGTTCCAAACCTGCATAGACTTTTATAGCCTGTTTTTTCATTTTTGGTTTTTGCATACCCGTGTGCAATGTGTGTGTTCAACACAGCCCGGCCATGCACGGTGGGGAGATACATCCTTGGATAGATTGCTGACTATCCCTGATTTGCATGCACACGCAAGGTGCACATTCTTGCCATCCGACTGCATGTGCACGGACAGATCTGATTGGTTGTGAAGCCTATTTTCCATAGCCTCTGAAACCCGTGTTAGAGCATTCTCATTAGGTTCTTCCTCCTTCGCCACAGGATACAAATATTAGCCAATATCCTCCATCCAAAACCCACTGAGTTCATCAGAAGCTCAATTGAGCCCTGAGTGCCTGCCATTGCTTACATACCTTTCAGCGCATAATGATTCCAAATAACAATTTAAGATCGGCCTTTTGTTAACATGTTATCGAATCATCCATTATGCACTAACTGCCAGGCAAATGTGCATTCCTCTGTAACTTTGCATCCAGACGCCATTATCCATCACAAGTTTATTTTACTACTTTTTTATTTTTATGTGTGTGTTAATGAGAGACATACTGCCCTGCATGTTTCAAGTCAGTGGGTTTTATTATGCCCCTGATGTTGGGTAATGTGCTTTTGGGAAGGTTGTAGATCAGAAAAAGATAAAGACAAGCTCTGCTACAACATATTAAAGCCAGAACGCAATATGCACGGCCTTTTTCTGCATATGAGTGCTCTAACATACAATACCATCTTGATGTGTCAAATGCATTTTGAATTTTTACATATTATAAATGATTTGTAAAAGAAGAATGTGAAACCCATACTGATCAGCTTCAGTGTGTTTTAATGTTAAATTATTTGATTTGCGGTTGCCATGTAGGAACAGTACTTTGAGTAGTTTAAAAATAAGGATATGTCATCGAAAAACAAGTGTTTATATGATTTTGTATGACAAGCAGCATTTAAAAGGAAATTAACATCATTTTTACCTTTTCAGGACACAGTCAGTTGTCTGGCCTACAATAAGAGATGAGAGATTCATAGGAAGCTGAATTAATTCATTATTTTCCGTTTAAACAGCAAAATTTTGTATGCCAAAATGTGTGAATTTATTCCTTTTTGGGGGTACATGGCTTTCTTTTTATCCCCAAGTTGTTTTGTTGTTTTTACTTGTGCAATTATAAAGACAAAAATGATCTACCATTTTTAACGTCAATTATTAAAAAATGATAGATCAATGTAAAATATGGTGAGGCAGTTACAAGGTGGCCTATTATAGTTTAGCAAAGTGAAAACGAAGAGGGCTGGCTAAGAGTCTATAGACATCCAGGAGGAAGAGGAATGTTAGCACAGTAACTAGGGGTATAACTGGTGTGTTGGGATTTAGGGGTCATCCACACAAAGCTTGTACATTGATTTAACTAAACTGGCTTCTAGACCTATTTAATCATTGCAGTCTTGCTAGCGTGGACACTCTTAAATCAGTTTGAGCGTTCATGCACATAGTTGTACTGATTCAATTAAATCCGTTTAAAATAACACCTTTAGTTAAACCAGTTCAGCTTTGTGTGTGGACCATGGTAATTAACAGGGAGAATATAGGCTACATATGAGGAAAACTTTCCTGTTGTTGGCATCCATGAAGATATGAAATAGTCTTTAAAGGGCAGTAGTGGAGGCGTCATGGCTAGAGAGGAAAAAATACCAGGGAAACTGTAATAGGGAATATTCCAGGTAATGTGGCTTTGTCTGTGCTGACACTGCGTTCCTCTGTGCTCTCGGTCTGGCAAGAAGTCAATCCAGATGTGAGACTCTTTTTGGTACCTGGTTCTTGTCTGTCCTGCTACTCTGCTTCCTAGTTGTTTGGTTTTTTTTTTTTGCCTCATTGCATGACCGCAAGATGAGGCTGCTGACTGAAGGCTCCTTTCCTTGTTCCTGCCCACCCTGGGTGGCCACAGGCATCAGGGAGCAGAAACAGAAGCAGCTGGGCAGATGAGCACAAAGTGGTATTCTCCTTTCTACTCACTCTGGATAGTTCCCTGTAGCTGAAGGGGTCTTAGGGCATTTGCTGGATCTCTGCAGAACTTTTAAAGACTTTTCCCTTCTTTGCTCACACTCTTTCTGGAAACGCCCTTTTTTTTATTCCTCCTCCTTAAGGGTCTCTGTAAAGGGGAGAAACTTCCAGTCATGTCCTATCATAAGTCTTGCATTCAGATGATTGTTTGTTCATTCTTGCAGTATCCTGCCCCCTTCTCGACTCCCTCCTTTCTCCCATTGTATTTTTTTGACCAGGTATGGCATCGTATGTTAGCTTCTTGGGGAAATTACAGCATTGTTTCTCTTCTGAGACAGAGTGAATGTTAATAGGATAAGTGGCCCAAAACCCCTCTACGATATTATAACCAGCATGAGATCTCTGTATAAGCAGTTTGCCCAGCTATGACTTTATTCCACCCATCCCTGTTTTTGTTGCTCATATGTTTCTTGGTTTCCTTTGTTGGTATTCAGGTAGCTTTCGTTCAGCATCAAGTGACAGCCGAAGGAGATTGATTCCTTCTCATGGTGATTTGCAGTGCTCTCTTGGTGTGTAGATGCAGATACATAAGGGTACAACCTCTCTTTAAAGAGAAGCGACTGCTTTGTCTTAGTGTGAATCCTGTAAAGTCTAGACTGACCAGTGTTGATGCATCAGCTGGCTTGTGGGGCTGGAAATCTTGTTCTGGTCCTAAATAACTATATATTCTTGTTATGAATCACTCATTAATGATGGGGAAATCCCTTACGTTTCTAACCTAACCTAAATATTTTACTCTTTGTGTAGGCCTCAGAAAAGCTCCCTATAAAGTCACTAATGCGGTCACTAACCTCACAAAATATTTCTTTTGAATGTTAATCTTCAGTGATATGTTTTCTATGTGCAAACATGTGTCCCCATCAAGGTTAAAGCATGGCTAATGTAGGAAATGTAACTGCAGACTGAACTGCCCTAGCGTGCGCCATTAAACATCCAGGCGACCTCAAGAGGCAGCATACTCCCGATAAATGAGGTTATTCAGTGTGTGTAATGACTTATCTGTGATGGGTTTTTTCCATCAGTAGAGGTTGCCTTTTGAACCAGATCTTTCTGACCTGATATGGTGGGCGTTTTTCCTATATGGATTTATTGCCAGCTGTTAATTGAGCTAGTAGGCATCTGAGTACACCAGGTTAATTTCATTGAGGGTTTTGGGCTGGAGTGATCATTCTTGTATTCTAAGAGGGAAACCACGGGTAGAGTTGTATGAGTGAGCAACTTTTACAATACCACCTCAGGGAGGTGTACTGTACCCTGCTTGCTTAGAACGTGCACACACAGCACATTGCAAATAGTGCTTGACGTACAATAACATGAGTGAAAATACAGCAAATGTATCTCAGCGCTGTAGAAAGGCATGTTAGAATTTTAGGTTGAAATGGGAGGGATGGACATTTGACACATCGTAAATGGAGGTGGTATTGAACCAAAACTTCTACATGTGAACACATCTCGATTTTGAGTTTATTTGGAGCTACGTCTGAGCTTTGCGATTGGCCTCATCACTGCTTAAAACATAAATGTAAAACAAATGGAACAAGGCAACAGGCTTTCAGGCACTAGTTGGTCTACCATCCATTTATCCCGGGTAAGGAAGCAGTCATTAAAATAAGACTTTATAGAACAGGCTGTCTAAAGTCAGCAGTGATTGTGTTTGAAGTCTGTACTTCACAGATAAAGGGACTGTTAATTTGAACAAACAATAATTAAAACAAAATCTTTTGGGGTCCAGCAATGCTGCTATTGGCTCCTGTTAGCTTGTTTGAAGTGAGAGCCTGTACCATACACATAGCATTGTTTCTTTTGAACAGCAAAATGCTAGAGGAAAATTCAGTTTAAATAAGGTATTTTTGTTTTGATTTTTTCTCCCTTGTCAGCAAATATTTAGTGATAAACCCTGGAGCCCGTTCGTATCATCGTTTTATCTGACACACGAGGGGTGGTTCAAGTAAGTGTCCAAAGCGAAGCCTCTGGTCCGGGCACAATTTTTTCAGGCCCAGTACAAACTTGTGACATGGGTCCGCTCCCACACACATACCCATGGGGGTTGCAGCCTGGGCTGGTCCCCCCCAGGGCCTCTGAGCCCCGGTAAAGTGTACCCTTCCCCCCGCCCCCTTGTGGGGGCCCTGCCTCTGGTGCTTGACTAATCCAGGTGTTCTCTGGCGGGTATATAAAAGGATGTTAAAGTGTCGGTGGACCATATTTCTTAATTCACGGGCAAAAGCTACACTCCAGCGTTATGCAAATGGAGGTTAATGCAACTTGATAAATGCTTGAGAATTCAAAATGAAGGCTGCTGCTGTGGTGGTTTCCGTACAGAAACCAAATAAAACAAATGGAATCAAGTTATAAATCCGGGAAGGCGGGAGCTTTACCCGGAAAAAGCAGGTGGGGTCCGAGCTGTGCAGCGCAGCACCAACATCTCCGCCAGAAAATGTTGACTTCCTCTAATTTAGAACAGGTCATCCTGACTCCCTCCCTCCCTTCTTCCTCTTCCCCCATTCTTGACGTGTGTATTGTGGGATCAATATGGTTCACGTGGCAGCTTGCTGAAATGTACACAGCCATATAGCGCATGTTCAAAAGGCTGCACCTTTGGCTGGTCTCCACATGCCATTATTTTGGCAGCTTGCCGTGTTAGTACCAATTACTGAAACAAGGTCATTGAAAATGGGTTGAAAGCAGCGACAGTGAAAGTAACACGAAGTGCTGTGGTACCTTTCTCTTTAAAAGTAAAGGAGGTGTTCCCAGGGATTGTGTTCTCCCTCTCTCTCTGATGCTGGAATTAGAATAAAAATGTAGAAAGGGTGTAGGCCCCAGTCCTGCAGCAAGTTTCATGCAGATGCAGGAGTCAGCCATAAAGCCTCAGTTGAGGCATAAGCCATCCTGTGACTAAGGGGGATTAGGAAGCAGCTTCTTCAATGGCCAGAATAGTCCGTTATGTGGTTTCTTATACTTTTTAAAGCATTTGGTGCTGGCTTCTGCCAGAGAGGGTATGGACTTGGCTGCCCACAGGTCTGATTTTGTACAGCAATTGCTATTTTCCGTGCCAAATGAACCCAAACTCCAGAGCCATGTATCAGATTATTCTACGCTTCACTGACTTGCATCCAGCTCTGGGTGAAATTCTGCAAGAGTTTAACAAAGCGCAATGCCAGGATGCAGAAGAAACGCAGACTAAGCCACCTGCAGTATCTGTTACAAGAGGGGAATGTAGGGAGATGGAATAGAGCTGTATAGACTGGAATTTCACCTAGACACAGGGATTAACTCCCCACTTGTGAAAAAGGTGACGGGTTCTTCAACAGTTGGAATAGGAAAGGGACGAGAGCTGTTACACTTATGACATAAACATCAGGATCTTATTCAGGGGACAAGGCAGTATACCGCATTTATTATGAATATAGAAAATATTTGAAAAAGCAATTGCCTAAAACACACTTTCACACACACACATTCACACTGTTCTGCAGGAGGGATATAATTACCAGCCTCTGTGTTGCTCGAGCTGAATCACTGGCCAGGTGACTCAGACACGAGGATGGAGCCAGGCTCTGTCGGTCGCGACACAATGCTCCTTGGGATTTGCAGAAGGAGCCCAAAGTCCAGGTTTCTTCACCCCATTTTTATACTTATCCATCCCCATTTGGGTCTATGGATTTTGTCACGTCAGATCGTCTCCTTGTTTGATGTAATCGTCAATGACGTTTGATATCGCACGTGTGACAGCTTTCCCATTCTTCTTTCATTCCTGTTTCACACTTTGTCTTGTTCCTGTCCTGGGATGTTAACTCCCTGTTTTCCGGGGTTATCCTGATCTTCGGCCATCTGGGTTATAAAAGTTCTTTAAACAAAAGCATCTTCTCTCCCTCCTGCCCTTGGAGGCTGAGAACCATTACCTCTGCAATTACTTCCTCACCGTCTTATCTCAGCAGACTCAAACTGCATTCACTCCTCATTCATACTTACCAAAAATTATTGCATTTTTATCCCATTACATTGGAACATTATCTTATACTTACTAACATAATAAAATCCTTTTACCAACACCAATTTTATTAATACCAATTTTACAAAAAAAATATAAAAGGAATCTTATTTGCCCTCTCATTGCCTCATGATTTACACATCAACCACATTCCTGATACGCATCGGGCACGTTACTTCACTTGTAAATTATCACAATTAGATTTCAGGATGTTCCTAAACATTCATACGTAGATTTTCACGAACAGGGCCCCAATGTGTCAAAAATGTTAAATTACAAAATGTTTAGGCAGGATGTTCCCACTCATATGTTCAAGCAGTCAATTATCATAGTGGAGCCCGGGGTATCATGAACAAACAATCAATGTGTCCGGAACATCCCTATCTATAATGCCTAGTTTTATTCCTTCTCAGTGTGAGGATTAACCCTTACGCTTCAAATACCCATGGTCCGGGCCTGCTCTGGTTCAGGCCTACATCGCAGTGCTGGGGCCTACAGAGCTTCCTATTAAATCATTAGTGGCACTGCACGCATTACATATGGGATCCTATAGGACTCTTCCTCTGAAATCGCTTGCCCAGAGCAATCACCCTGCTTGGTTTGTGAAATCTGGGACATTATCCCATCTTAATATCAGCTCTGAGTTTTCTTTCAATTGCAGGTGAAGGTCACTTGAATATGTAATTGCTGTTGCTTGTTGCAGGCAAAGTGCATGCATTTCATTTTCAGTATTTGAGATTTGGAGGGGGAGGAGGTGGATCTTGTGGCCAAACCATCAGGTAGAGTAAATCAGAAGAGCTTCTTGGACTTCATGCCAATTGACCCAACTGGAAAAACTGGCCCTGAAGTCTGGTAACTTACTAAACTGGTGGTAGCATCATGACTTTTTTTTTTTTTTAAGTGGTCTCAAATTGTGACATCAGTATAGAATGTTTAATTAAAAAGAAATCCATATTAGCTTTGGCTTGTTATGGGCTTGTATAGAATTTAACAAAAATCACAGCCTTCTGAGTGGAAACATTGAAATCCATTAACCTGTTGGTGCTGGGTAACTTGGAATTCAGATGAAACCTCAAGAATCCATAGATGAAAACTGATAGCTCAGGTTTCTTCTAGGGAATTTTAATTTTACGATTAGTGTGTTACAGGCTTTGGCCGGTAAGGCACTGTTGGTTTAGGATTAGACTTCTTTCACTGCTGTCAAGGTACCCCAGTGCGTTATTTGGCTCTGAGTAACGCAGATATAAGTAACATCTGATCCTGAATTATGAACGACTGGTTATCTACTGGGAAAAATCTCCTCCGTAATCTACCATCATAAAAGGGAATAAATCTCACTTCTGGCTTCCCTACAAGAATCACTCTGGGAGGGTTTTTCTTGCAAAAATATAAGGTAAAAATCAATCCTCACCACAAATTAAAAGATTAGATGTGTTTGAAAATAAAGATTTTAATGACACACTTCATTTCTGAGCCTGCTGCTGCTAACGGCCATCTTGCTGAGCAGGGATGTTGGACTGGTAAAGCCTGGGGGATCAGCAGTGAGCCACAATCGACCCTTTGGGGTATATGTACCCCTCGTCTTCTCTCCAGCATTTGGCTCAGCTGGCCATGTGAGCTGTGACATCCTCTGGCTATGGCTGCTCAAGGGACCTCCTTAAAAGCGAGCCCTGGTGTGGAGAGCAAGGACAATATGAGCTCAGTCTGTCGTTTTTTCCTTGTGAACTCTGCTGGGTGTGGGTCATCTTCTTGGCTGACCCACTTC
The DNA here is from genome assembly GCF_026122565.2 of Emydura macquarii macquarii. NCBI lineage: Eukaryota > Metazoa > Chordata > Testudines > Chelidae > Emydura > Emydura macquarii. The sequence continues at coordinate 1,657,431 of NW_027132905.1, read as the reverse complement.
TTCCTCCTCACACCTCCCATCTCTGCATGGGCCCAGCAGAGTGGCCTCTGTGGCAGGGGGAAATGATACTTTGAAGACAGCTGAGCCCCCTTCCAAGTGGGTGGGGTGGTGGTTTTGGGGAATTACCCATGCGCAGAGGGTCTCCAGATCCATATGTGTTGGGCAGAATCCCTCTGCCATTGTCTGTAACATGGAGTGTGCAGGGACCAGCAAGGAGTGACCCTGCATAGTCCTCTCCAACTTGCTGTAATGGTGGTTTGTAACGAAAATCTTCAGCATCTCAAACAGAAATGGTACGGTTCGTTATCAAAATCAGAGTGTTTTAGTCTCAGTTTTTCAGCTATTCTATTTACATCTGGAACTTTTAGTATGAGATACTTGGTGAGAAATACTTCCTACTTTTTGACTTAGTACGTTACGTGCACCTTTCAGCTTGGGTTTCCTTTAACAAGTGGAAGTATAGGTCCTGACTGAAGTTCATTTTCAATAGCTTCTGATTAGAACAGAGAGATTTGATCATAAGGAGGTACCTTCAGGTTCCCTGAAATAACAAGACGACAATAGGGTGGTGCAGTCAGATATCACAGGTTACTGTCATCTCTGTAACTGTCACAAATCTAGTGGTACATGAAACCTGGCATTTGAATAAATACATTTTTACTTAATTTTTGGTTTTCATGCTGAAAAATAGCTGTCAAGTTTGAGTATAATAACTGATTTATCTTTTTGCAGCGGTAAGAAAATTTTCAGAATAGCTAAATGACATTTTAAGCCACATCCCTGTGGGACATGGAGCCACTTAGATATTGTTTTCCATTTGACTTTTATATAACAGTAGGAGCAAGAGGCAGGACAGCGAAGTGTAAAGTGGCCTTTCGGGGCATAATAATATGGCATGCTTGTAGAGAGAAGCGGGAGAGGAGAAGTGTTGAAATCATTGCAGTCAGGCTATCATGGCTGAGTAAGAGGAGGACTGCTCTGCATGTGGTTTTCTGTGTTTTACAGCACAACTGTTCGAGTTTACCTGGCCAGCATTCTCTAAATAAGCTATTTACTGTCTTGGATACTAGATATTGGAGGTCAGAAGTGATTAGTTAATACTCTCAGAGAACTCCCGAGCGGTACTATTTGAGCTCCAGGGTGTAGGCGGGCACAAGCCTGCCCACAACTGAAAGCTCCTCCCCCAGCCTGAGGGGAGGAGCTACTGAACCTGGACTCCATTAATTACGGGGGACAACGAATAAAAAAACAGGGACGGGCATGAAGGTCAAAGGGCGAAATGGAGGGAACCTGATGGGGACGCCGAGGAAAGGACCCTGGACAGCGCCCACTGCCTCTCGCTGTGCCAGGAAGGAAGAGGCCCGCTCATGGTTCAAGCTTGCTATTCAGGTCTGTAGGGAAATAAACATGTCGGACAGTCACAGTCTTGTCAGCATATTTTAGCTGGGCTGGAACAACTTACGCTCCACTTGTTTGGATCATTCTCCCCTCCCTTCCTAAGAGAAATGCAGCACATTCCCAGATGATGGCGGGATCCAGTTCCATAGTGATCTAACTAATGCATGGAGACTATTCTTAGGGGAGGCACCTCCAATAGTCTAGTCTCAGTAGATTTCTTTTAATGTGAAATATCTCGAGTCCTCATCTTCTAGTACACATAACATCTCATCAAGAGGGTGCTATTCTAAAGATTGAAACTACTTAATGATGCAAGCATTCAAGTTTTTGCAATAGTTTATCCCAGCTCCTGCCTGAATATGGATAGTAAAGCAGGGAAAGCAATTCTTTCCTGCCTGCCTGTGGAGCAATTGGTAGCATCCTGCTGGGCACTTATCCAGTCTGAAGGCTTGTCTTCGCTTCCAACCAAAGTGAATTAATCTAAACTGAATAAAGGCCACTTTAATTCTGAATGAGGGTGTTCACACACAGGTTTAATACAGTTTAACTAATCCAGTTCAAATTCACACATTTAGTTAATTCAGATTAATTTTCCTGAGTGTCCCCAGATAGGGTGTGTCTATGTTTTCCTTTTAAAATTAGTTTATAAAAATGTATGTGTCTCAAAGTAAAACAAGAGCTGTGGGCTACTTCCCCTCTGAATTCAACTTGTGCTGATTTCTTTAGCATGAGAAGGCAATTAAAATTCCAAGACTTACTGTGTACAAACAAAAGGTGTGTATGGGTGTGGGTGTGAAATCATATAGTAAAGTTTTCGAGTTGGCACCTTCTCAGTTGGGGAAAGCCATTTATTCCACACCGCTCTTAAAATAGCTTTTGAATAAAGTCTCCAGATATAAATCATGGCTTGTTTTCCAAAAAGCTATTTGGAAAGTTCTCTCACATCTGTCAGTCAGCACTGCTGCTTTAGTGGGTTGGCTCTGAGGTGTCTGTACAATTAGAGCTTCTTACGTACTCTCTGAGCTTTGTGCTTTTGTCAGGGAAATGCAGCTTTTGTCTGTAAAGTGTTAGATCATTAGCCCTGGGTCTTTGAAGGCCTTAGACCACGGGTTCCCAAACAGGGGTACATGTACCACCAGTGGTACACGGGCCCCTCCCAATGGTATGCGTCTAAGCTGCCCAACGCTCCGGTTGCCAAGGTAGCTTAAGTGGAGCGTCGGCAGCAGCTGCCAAGCTCCACTTAAACTACCTTGGCAACTGGAGAACCGGGCAGCTTAGTGATTCTCAGCCAGTCTCTTCTTCTTGGTGGTGATACTTCAGGTGGTGGTGTTTTATGCTGGTGGTATGCAATGTGGTAGAGTTTGGGCACTGCTGCCTTAGGCAAAGCCCTTGACCAAGTCTCTAAGCAGGCAGAAGATAATACAACTTTCCCTCCCCCTCCCTGAATCTCTTTAATCAGGCCCTTTTTCTGTCCTGTCCCAAGAACATAGATTTTGTTTAACTGAGAAGATAGTTTTAAGACCGTGACTAGTAAATTTGCTCTGCCCCAGAGAGGGTTTTTTTCCCCTCCCCTTGAAATTCCTACTGCCCAATGTCCCAGGGTATAATAAATCTGTTGGAGCCGCTTTCATCTACCTAATGACTCATCTACCTCATCAGCTGGTGCAGATGGAAGAATAGCCCTGTGGGTGTTGAGGCACAAGAGTGGGAGTTAGGACACCGGCTCTCCTCAGTCTTCCTCTGTGACCATGGGAAGCTATTAAAGGGGGACTGTACTCCCCTATCTCACAAGGATGATGTGTGGCTTGATTCATGACCGTTTGTGAAGCGTGATGAATGGAAGGTGCCGCAGAATGTGATGTTACGGTTGCTATTCTAATTGAGCGCAGGATGTGGTCTGTCTTTGATTAGAAATGAGCAAGTCTTAAAATTAACAAACGGGTCCTTTGAATATCAACTTCCTCTTTCCCTCCCCTCCCGGATTGTGTTTTCTGATATGTTAAAGTAACACTTTCAAAGGCAATTAGGTGTCATTGACTTTCAAAGATGCATCCACAGGCCTTCAATGAGACTTCGATATTGACTTTTCCTGCCAGTTACGCTACTAAGTGCTTAAGTCTCTTTTTGAAAATGGTTATTTAAGCAATTTTGAACATTTTACTCTGAGGCTCTTTAAGTCGTTGGGGTGTTTTTGAAAGAAGTTACTGCATCTTTCAAGAAAAGGCAGTGCTGCAAACTCTGATTTATCTGCCATCCACAAGTGCTAGTCCAATAGTCCTCTCCTTACTGTGAAATATTTGATTCGCTTGTTTTACACTGTATGTTAGATGTCTGATTTAATGTATAATCATCTAAATCCTGCCAGGTTCCACTAGTGCATCTTCTTTTCCTCTTGTGCCACATTAAAATCAGCGAAACATTTTCAGTTTAAAAGGGGCCAGCTCTGCCTGTCAACAATTTAGGTGGTGCTAGCACAGATAAATGTTTAGTGTCTGCTCTTTGTAGGTGAAATTCATTACTGTGCAGAGGGCCAGCATAAAGCCTATTTAACATAGATTCATAGAAATGTCAGGCTGGAAGAGACCTCGAGAAATCAAGTCCTGCTCTCTGTGCTGAGGCAGGACCAAGTAAACTGAGACTATCCCTGACAGGTGTTTGTCAAACCTCTTCTTAGAAACATCTAGTGATGGGGATTCCACAACCTTCCTTGGAAGTCTATTCCAGATCTTAACTACCCTGATAATTAGAAAGTTTTTTCCAATATCTAACTAAATCTCCCTTGTTGCAATTAAGCCCATTATTTCTTTTCCTATCTTCAGTGGACACAGAGAACAACTGATCCACATCCTCCTTATAACAGGTCTTATGATATTTGAAGAGTGTTATCAGATCCCCTCGGTTTTCTTTTTTCAAGACTTAGGCTAAAAAACTTGGCAAGGTTTCTTCAAAGGTCAGGTTTTCTAAATCTATCATTTTTGTTGCTCTCCTTTGGACCATCTCCTATTTGTCTGCATCCTTCATTTTAGAATTGAGCACAGGACTCCAGCTGAGGCTCCCACGTCTTACATACGATACTCCTGTTAATACACTCCAGAATGGTATTAGCCTTTTTCACAACTGCATCACATTGTTGACTCGTATTCAGTTTATGATCCACTGTAACCCCCAGATCCTTTTCAGCAGTACTACCACTTAGCTAGTTATTCCCATTTTGTGGTGGTTGTGCATTTGATTTTTTCTGAAGTGAAGTACTTTGCACTTGTCTTTATTGACTTTAACTTGTTGATTTCAGACCAATTCTCCAATTTGTCAAGGTTGTTTTGAATTATAATCCAGTCGTCAAAGTGCTTGCAAACCTCTCCCAGCTTGATGTCATCTGCACATTTGGTAAGCATACTCTCCACTCCATTATCCAAGTCATTAATGAAAATATTGAACAGTACTGGACCCAGGATTGACCCCCTGCAAAACTTATTGAGATACACCCTCCCTGTTTAACAGCGAACCATTTGATAACTGCTCTTTGAATATGGTCTTTCAACCACTTGCACTCCCATCTCATAGTAATTTCATGTAGACCCCATTTCCCTAGTTTGTTTATGAGACTGTCGTGTGGGACTCTAACAGAAGCCTCACTAAAATCAAAATATATCATGTCTACGGCTTTCTCTCATCCACTAGGCCAGTAACCCTGTCGAAGGAAATTAGATTGGTTTGGTATGGCTTGTTTTTGACAAATCCATGCTGGCTATTCCTTATAACTCTTATTATCCTGTAGGTGCTCACAAATTGATGGTTTAATAATTTGTTCCAGTATCTTTCCAGGTATCAAAGTTAGGCTGAATGGTCTATAATTCCCTGGGTCCTCATTGTTCCCCTTTCTAAAGATAGGTACTATGTTTGCCCTTCTCCAGTCCTCTTCACCCTCATCTGTTCTCTGAGTTCTCAAAGATAATTGCTAATGATTCAAAGATTGCTTTAGCTAATTCCTTAAGTACCCTAGGGTGAATTTCATGAGGCCCTATCTACTTGAATACATCTGACTTATCTAAATATTTTTAACCTATTCTTTCCCTATTATGGCTTGTGTTCCTTCCGCCTATTTGTTAATATTGATTGTGTTTAAGTATCTGGTCACCATCAATCTTTGTAGTGAAGACTAAAGCAAAATAGGCATTAAACACCACAATCATCTTTATGTCAACAATTATTAGCTCTCTTTCCCTGCTAAGTAGAGAACTTAGACTTTTCTTTGTCTTTCTATTGCTCCTAATGTATTTAAAGAACCTCTTCTTGCCTTTTATATCCCTTGCTAGGTGAAAGTCATTGTGTGCCTTAGCTTTTTTGGTTTTGTCCCTGTGTTCTTCAGCTATTCTTTTGTACTCCTCCTTAGCAGTTTGTCCTTGTTTCTACTTTTTATAGGATTGGTTTTTGATTTTTCAGGTAATTAAAGAGCTCCTGATGGAGCCATATTGGCCTCTTTCTATTCTTCCTTTCTTTCCTTCGCATTGGACTAGTTTGTAGATCTGCCTTTAGTATAGTCTCCTTGAGAAACTTCCAGCTCTCCTGAACTTCTTGTTCCTGTAGTTTTTCTTCCCCGAGGACTTTACCTACCAGTTCCCTGAGTCTGTTTAAGTCTGCTTCTTTGAAGTCCATTGTCATTATTCTGCTGCTCCTTTCCTTAAACATATAATTTCATGGTCACTTTCACCCAAATTGCCTTCCATCTTCAAATTCACTACCAATTCTTCCTTGTTGGTCAGAATCAAGTCTAAAATGGCTGCCTCCTGGTTACTTCCTTCACTGTCTGAAACAAAAAGTAGTCACCTACCATGATGTCACCCCTGTTTTGTTTTGTTTTTTTAAACCCGTTTTATGTTTACACAGGCACTTTCAACTGGTCTGCTTCATATCCCCTGGATCTCAGAACAAATGAGTGTATATTGTTGATGTATAATGCAACACCATCTCACTTTTTATCCTGCCTGTCCTTCCTGAACAAGCTATTACCCCTCTACCAATATTCCAGTCATGAGACTTATCCCAAGTCTCTGTGACTCTGGTTAAGTCATAATTTAGTTTTATACACTAATACTTCCAGTTCTTCCTATTTATTCCCCATGCTTTTAGAACTTGTATATAAACATCTAAGATGTGGGGCAGATTCCCCCACTTTTATACCTTCTGTTGCTCCTGTGACCTGATTGGAATTTTCCATGTCCCACCCGCAACATCTAGCCCTCTGTTAAGTTGTCTTTTTAATGCTTTCCTGCAGGCTTTGGTCGCCTATCCCCTTTGAAGCTTGCTTTAAAGCTCTTCTCACTAGGTTGGCAAGTTGGTGTGTGAAGAAGCTGTTCTCCATATTGGTCAGGTGGACCCCACCTCTTGTCACCAGACCTTTTCCCCAGAACAGTATTCCATGGTTGAAAAAGTCGAAGCCCTCCCGTCGACACCATCTGCAAAGCCATGCATTCATCTCCAGGATGCATGTGAGCCTGCCTGGACCTTTCACCATCAACCAGGAGGATGGCCTGTGTCCCTCGACTCCTCCATGCTCACTCCAGAGCCCTGTAGTCACTGCTACTCTACTCATAGTCATACCTGGCAGTAACATTAATGCCCACATGGATGAGCAGCATGGGATAGTCCCATTAAAGGTCTCGAAACTGTCCCTATACGTAGAAGAGTCCCTATACGTTTTCTTCCTTATGTGGCTTTAAATCAAAACGCCAATATTTTAATTTTAAACTCAATTTTTTAATATTTAATTTTAAAAACGTTTTACCAGCTTGGTAAATGGATCGTGCATGAGTAAAACAAATTGCTTGTGCTGCAATATCATAAGTGAACCAACTGAACTTCTCCTAAGTGAGTTAAAAGGAATCCATGTGGAAATCACTTACATACAAGTGAGTAAACGCGTTATTAGAGTCAATAATTCACAGTTACTATCTACTTGTCTGTAGATGAGGTTATTTTCCCTTCAGGAAAAAAGGGTAAATGCATCTAATTTGTGACTCAGATATGAATGCAAAGAAGAAATTTTATAAAATGGACAACAAGGAATTCTTAATTCTAGCTCTTGTCAAATTATTTTTGGGCTCATCTGCATTCTGCTTCTTCGCCTGTTTTCCATCTGCTGCACAAGTGCTTGAGCTTCGTACCTCAGGAATGGGCTTAAAATGTCTTCCACATAAAAAAAAAAGCATCAGACTGATTTTGGTGTCTTTGACAGCAGATTTTGAGACAGTTCCAAATTTAAATGAACTCCAGTTGAAAACAATCCATTGCTTGAGATGGCTCAATTTGAGATCATCCCAAGTTGGGACAGTCCTATGTTCTGACTTTGAACTGATCTGGAAAACAAAAAGTTTCAGCTTTAAACTATTGTGGTATTTGCTTCTCAAAAGGAGATCATCTGGTGGCTAGTATAGTGATATTTTTGGTGGTTACACTAGTTGACGGGCTTATGAGTCCACTATATTTTCTAGATGATGGTACCATATACAGGGATAATAATACATACACACACAGAATACATAAGGGTGGAACCCAAAATTACTAGTCGCTTGTGATAATCTTGGGCCATCTTTAAACACAGGCACACAGTTTTTCTGTTTTTTGTTTTTCTAGTTTTTTTCCCCCGAAAACTAGATTTGCTAATATTTGGGGGAAACATTTAACCGAATAACGATTTCACAGACATCTGAAAAAAGGATTTGACAGAATTCTTTATCTTCAATTGAACAGCACCTCCTACATGTCTGTAAGCTCCATATGTGCTCAGTCCATAGTTTATCTTCCCAAGTGTAAAGGGAAAAAATGAAGTCATTAAAGAAGAAAGCTCTGTTCACTGTTTGGTAACAGAATCCTGCCACTACCCACGGAGCTGGCTTGGGAGCATTTTGCATTAAAATAGCTTTAAAGAAGAGAGAAACTAATGACTTATACCAGGAAAAAGACATGCAGTGAAAGGAAATAGAGTAAATGCTATCAATTTTATTCTATTTTTAATCTTTACGTATGTTTGTGGAAGCAGGTCTCTTTAAAAGTGTGGGGCTGATAAAATCAGCCATATCCAGAGATGGGACACATACCACTCACAGCTCTTGTTAATGCCTCTTTTTCTTTACCTGCTGCACCTGATATTATTTAGATTTCTCGGAGACTATGGCGGGAGGAGAGGTCACCACTGTTTTCTGACTTAGCTATATTTTATACAGGATGCACTGCATAATCGGCAGTGAAATGGGATTTAGAAGTTGGTCAACAAGGATACACAACATGCCAAGATCAAATGTGAATTAAATCTGGTCTTGATGAAGCAGGTTTTCCTCCTTACCAGCGTGTACTCAGTCTCAGCAGCCGTTGAGTAGCAAATAGTTGAGCGTTAAATTGTTCCTAGACATTTGGAACATGCTGGTCGTTGTTACGGAGAATGGGTGATCTAGAAGAGACTGCTTGTACTGGGAAACCCATGAGTCATAGTAACAGAACTGGCAATAAATGCCACACAACACCACCATAACTCTCGGTCATACTGTTGAGCTAGCGTGAGCCAATGCCCTTGCTTGTTCTTCAGTGAAGAAGTCTAAAAGATAGTCACTTTGAGGAAAGAGCAAGCACATTGATTTAGCTATATTATTTTATCAATTTTGATCAGATTTTTTTTGTAAATGAATCCGTTTCAGATGAGACAGACATAAATGTTGCACAAGGGGCTGTCATAGGCCAGAAGTGCTTAAAAAAAAAATGTAGAGGAAAACAATATAATTTACTCTTGAACTCTAAATGAGGGTCTGCAGCACTAAGACCTGTGGGGAGGACGTACCTATAAATAAATAAATATATTAAAATTTAAACAGTGCAGTGGATGAAATGTTAACTATGTATTTAAGGGGAGTACTGTACCGAAAAGGGATACTGTGTCACTAATTTATGAGCAGATATAAAATGCCACTTCAGTGATCTATATTGTCAGTGGGGCTATTCATATGATTAGGGTTCAGAGTTTAACTCTCTTCCCTTTTAGAGGAGGAGAATTAACTACTGTAAAATCTGAGATGAGTTGCTTAAAATGGTGTGTGAGGACACTTCCCCCATTTACTACGGATCTATGACAGAAGTGTTGTAAAATATCCAGGAAGGCACTGGGCACTGTGTGTCTATTTATTAGGCATGTGGGACCCATCACAGGCTCAATTTCTTTCTTCCTCCAGGGGAACAGCATTTGGCAGAACAAACATATAGCTGTCAATAGTGGGAAGGCTTCTATTTCCAATACTATCAATCTGTCACAGCCTCCTCTTTTATGAGCATCTACGTTATGAAAACAGGGCTTGCTCTGAGTTTTGAGCTTTGCACAGGAGCTTTTTTTTTTTTTTTTTTTTTTTAAAAGAATATTAGAAGGCGCCAAGGGCTGACAGATTCCATTTGTTGCCCCTTTGCTCCTCCCCTTCCGTATGCCTGTTTGGTAAATAATCATGTGTCTGGGGTTTTTCCCCCCCTTGCTTTAAGAGGCGGACAGATTAGGATTCAAGCTGTGCAAACACTAAGTTTCTGCACCATTTGAGTCCCCAGTTGAGATCGTTCTTCTTTGTTCTGAAAAATGTGTCCTCCTGGGTAGGGCCTGACTACTAAGTGTTTTCACAGGGTCTAGCACAATGTGGTCCAATCCTTAGTTGGTCCTTAAGCACTACTGTAATAAAGATGAATAATAATTATAGCACTTTTTTTTTTTTTTTAAAGAAAAAGGAATTTTCTTGTTGCAAAAGGCATTGAGTTGGCCACCCTAGAGACTTTCCGCTATCCACAAAAGCAAATCTACAGCAAACACAGTGACTTGCAAGATTTCTCTCACTACCTGTGACCCGGTGCATGCAACTGAATGTATCCGGGCAGAACTTCAGCTGGTGTCAATCAGCCCAACTCCATGGATTTCTAACAGCGGAGAATCTGGTCCACCTTCTCAAGTGGTGGGGAATGCTTAGTTTGTTTTCCAGCCATAGTCAGTCCGTGGCCTGTACTGGTTTCCCACAGGCGCCAGTTAGAGAAGTGGGTTTTGTGCTGTGTCCACCTGACTTGTTGGATTTGGATTGAGCCACCATCTTGTTGGATGATAGCAATTTGTGGTCACTGCTGAGTTGGATTTGAGCTGATAAGAGAGAGGTTTGTTTTCTCACTACCTACCAGTGCAATCATCCATATGATATATTAGTATTTCAGCTACTCCCCGGGATTCCCTGGTTGCAGCTTTATTTGGTTTCTTTCTAAATAATTCTATCCTGTGAGAACATCTGATGCTTTTATGGTTTTTGCATACAAGGCCTGTTCCCCTTCCTTCAGGGCTAGTAACAGAATTCACATTCTAATTCTCTCTTGTGACTGGGGAGCAGTTGAATTGAATTTCCTGTCCATCTTCTAACATTCACGGCTGTTGCTTGTGCTAATTGCAGCTCTCAGAACATTATGCTGTAGAGGGATGCGTCTTGACCTTTTGGGGATTTAGCCTGCACTGTTTTGAAAGAGAAACTCGCAGCACCCCACGGGGAGTGAATTGAGAAATGACAGCACCAGCACTAGGTACACCTTCCTTTCCTTAGCCCGTTGCAGAGAGAGTGTTCTACGTTGAGTTTCACCACTTACAGTACCAGTGGGTGACAGATGGATAGCAGATTTTGGAGTGTGCATTTGGTATAGAACCACTCTCTCTGTAAATCACTGACTCCACACCCCTTTATGCTTAGAAAGGAACTGATAACACTACAATATTTTATCAGCGTTTATCAATGTAGAAAGTCAAATGCAGCAAAACCTAGATTGGAATTCCTGATGATTGATGCCATGTTCACCAGAGACTGCGAAGGTTCAACAATTCATAATGTTCACCGGAGCCAGCTAAGATTAGGGTTAAGAATGGTGCAGCTGATTTTGGATTGTAGCAGCTCATCATAAACATGAGCATGAGTGCAAGGTGGCTGGTTAGTGCAGCCCCCTTTGCATGGGGGGCGTATAAAGCTACCCTGCGTCCCTGTTCATCTTGACCAATGGCATCTCTCCAAGATGAACAGGTGGACGTTTTGGTCCTTCTGGGCGGAATTCATTAAACAGCTTAGAAAAGGGGAGGAGGCTGTCCCTAGGAACAACCTACTGCCAGTGGAGAACAGACTGTGAAGGGGCCAGTGTAGGATTAACAGGTCTCCCTGAAAACTCGTGCTTGAATTCAAAGTTGGCTCTGGCCAGCTGCATAGCCTGTGCCTGCAGGATTTGTCTGACCTGAAGGGCTCAGTCACATTACCGGATCAATATGAGTTCCGATCTTACCCAAGATACCACGCTGCCAGCCAATCCTTTAGTAACTAAAAGTAAAGGTTTACTATAAAAAAGAAAGAAACAAACCAAGGTGAGCGGTGTTGTGTGATTAAAGTGATCTGATACATGCAAATGATTTGAAAATCCATAGATATCCGGTTTCCAGTAGAATTGTGAAGTTTGCAGGCTTGTATTGTCCCTGTGGTGTACATCCAGGCTCTGGATGGGTCTCAGTCCTTTGTTTCACAGCTTCAGTTGCAGATGAGTTGGTCCAGAGGTATTAGGAAGCAGGACAGAAGACCATATGGATGTGGTGCAGCTGCCCTTTATAGTGGATTGCCATGTGGCTTGTTTCAAACACAAGGCCTCAGCACATGGTCTGGAAAGCCTGAGAGAGAATCCCCTGTCCATAGGGCATGTTCTTACATGTCCTGGTGGCTCATCAGTAGCCCTGGCTTTTTTCCCTGGGCCCATTGTAACCTGTGAGTTTTCTTGATGGGTCATTAAGCAGGCTAGTGCTGCAGCCATCCTGTCTGGGGTCTCGCCCAGAAACACAGCACAAGTTGAACTACAGATACATCAAACATCATATCCCTAACTTCCTACAAATATGACACATACACGTAAACCATATCATCATACTTAGCAAATTATACCCTTTCTAATGACATCTGACATGGCATAGCTCGTATGAATTGTCATTTTGAAATATTGATGTTAAATAATATCATAAGTGGTCCCCCTAACAGCGTCACAGAGGGAAATGTGATTCAGTAGTGAGAACTGGGATGTGTTTCTTTAGGACTCAGATCTGAGCGCTAGATTCCATAGTTGTACCGACTGGATCATCACCTCCAGTGTCCCAGGAGACAAGATTCCCTCCAGCTCCTGCAGTTTGTCTTGGGTTTTCGCGTCACACTTGTCATGTGGTGGAGAGACTTCCTGGCAGGTCCAGCCCTATTGGCACTCGAATGCCTGCAGCTGACCGTGTGGACTGGCAATTTCACCTGAAGAGATGGGGACACTTGCTCTGAGGTTTCACTGGCAATGCTGTGCTGGCCCCTGGCCTAGGAGTTGTGAGGTGGATGGGCTAGGTGGGACCCGGTAGAGTTTCCCTGTCTCTGCTTTCTAGGATTCTTTAGCCTGTAGGCCCAGCAACCTGTTCTCACAGAAGCTCTTTTCTCTTATTGTCAGGTGTGGTGCCTTTGCCCCTCCCAGTTCACACTCCCCAAGGGCCCAGAGCTGCACTACCTTGCCGTCAAGTAAGCTTTGCTGAGTCCCAGATTTCAATGTCTTCAAGTGTTGGGATCCCACCTGGGGAGACTCTTCTGCAGCCTAACTGATCACATGTGTAGTAGACCATCATCAGCGTGCTGGGTGCTGTAGAACACAAAAATAACTAAACACAGGCCCTGCCTCACAGAGCTGACCGTCTGAGCAGCCAGCACATAGGAGGTAGCACACACCAGAGGATGGTGAGACATTGATTGGGAAATTTCCATCCCATCTCTTTAGATAAACTGCTTTCTGGTGGGTTTTTCAAAAAGGGGCTTGTATGAAGAGGTGGTGGGTCTGGGACGGGGAGGGAGCTTTCTGCCTAGGGGAAGGCCAAAGGGTCTTTGTTTAATCTTCAAGTACTGTAGATTGTTTAGGCAAGCCCCATGCTCTTGCTCTGACCTTCAGTATCGCTTCCACAGCTAAAATAAATGCCACACAAACCCTGACACAATTTCCCATGGCCGCTTTAGGCACTGTAGGCAAAGTTCTTATTAATGGAGGGAACCGCAGGGGATTCTGATTGAGCTGTTACCTCTGATTGTCACACTGGCTTAAAGATAAGTTTCAGTGTAGGATGTACTATCCATTTCTCCCCATGCATTTCACTCAGGTATAAAATGCTCCTCATGTAGGGACTTTTCCATTACCGAACAGCTTTACATGAGCTTTGGAATTAAAAAACTGACGGTGTAAGATTGACCACCTAGAGGAACGGTGCCTGCAGCAACAACCACATTGGGTATTCGAGAGGGTGGTATTTCAAAATGGAACTTCGGAATGAGCTGCACGGAAGTTAGTCCCATTCCGTGGGCCCAGCAGCAAGGTACTTTGCTCCTTTTTGGGAAGTTAAGATGCTTTTGCCAGCAATAGATGTAGACATTGGATCCTTCTATTGTTTTAGGGAAGATGTGGGGGGTTTAGCAGACAGGTGACACTAAATAGTTCTTTTGATATGAACATTCCTTGATTTTAGCACCATCCGAGTGATTGCAACTTTCAAAGAACACTTTCCCCAGGACAAACTTTTAGATGGCATAAAAGCCCACTTTTGACCTCTGTTTCTTCTGATAATATTGACAACAGAATGCCTCTATTGGCTTGCTCTGTAAAACAACCTTAACACGGAACATCATTCCCTTAACTCCAGCTGATTTTCAGAGTCAGCGCAAAACTCCCATTGGAATTTAAGCTCGTCGGCACAAAAAGAAAAAAAAAGAACAATATCATTTGACAGTACTTCATGCAGCTTGAAAATTCAAAAGCGTGATGGATGGCCCTTCACAAATGGTTCATTTCTACTGCAGTGGCTAACATTAGTATCTCAACATTCACTGCCCTGCGGTATTTACCTTCTGAGCCATATACTTGACATTTTCCTATCCAGCACGAGAAGTATCAAGGAAGTTTCAGTGGAAGCACTCCAGTCCAATTTGTCTCCAATTTATATTCTAAAACATCGAGTTTTTACAAATTCTGTGTCATTAGGTATTTCTCCATTATTATTTAAATTTCACTATAAACAGTAGCGTTTTAAACAGATAATCCCAACCCCTCAACCTCAATCATCACAACACTGGAAATTGACCTGATTGATTTTCGTTGTCCTGCTGAAAGGAACACTGAAAGGAAACGGACTCCATGAAGAGTGAAAAGTGACACAGATTCCTCAGCCTCTTCCCCTGCTGCTTGGGGAGATGGATCTTGACTGGGATTGCAGAGTGGAAGAAGGGAATGAAGCCTCCAGGGAATGCTCCCTTGGCCCTGGACATGGCTCCATGGTGTTCCATCTCTCTTGATGAGGTGGGAGAACAGGTCTCGCTCTTCTGGATTTTTCCCACCTCTCCCAAAACACCTGGCGGAATGACATAAGTTACTTGAAATGGTTGTGCTATTGCAGGACAGCAGGGAGACGGGTGTGTGTGATTTGTTGTTTTTTGCAGGGCAGACCCCCTTGACCCTGCTTCTCTGGGAGTCAAACTGTGCCCCCTGCCCGTAGTGAAAGAATTAGGGAGAACTCCCTGGGTGCCTTTTGCTCCCTTATTCCCAGGGAGGGAATTTTCGGGTCCTTGGTTACTTTGCTCATCGTTAATGATTCTCTCCGTTGCAGTTAATCTGAAATATTATTAGTTACAAAGGCAGAGAAACTGGTTTGCAGAAATTATAGTTACAATGTATGGCTTTTAAGCTGACAGGTCTTTTTAACTGCCATGAACATTAGATGTCAAGATTTTAATGGCGCTCACTGTACATACAAGAAATGCAATTACAATTCCTTGCAAAGCATTTGAAAGACACGTGGTAGAATCTAGATTTATATTCAGGAAGTGGAGAATGCCATTTCATTTCAATTAGGGCTAAAGTAGCAAAGGAGAATTATTTGGGGACGATCAGACAGAAGTCTTGGCTGACGTGAGAAACATTTCAACAGCCTTTAAATTTTGGGTGCTTGGGGGAGGTGCACTTTGAGGATTTTCAGATCTACTCTGATATATATGATTTGAAATTTCCTAGCAGTAACTAACCTTTGGGAGAACTTTATTGACAAGGTCTGGAAACAGAGAAGAGAGAGGCTCCTGTGGGGGGAAATACCAAAGCCAAGATCCATCACCAAGAAAAAGAGCCAGTAAACTGGCAAATCCTAGCGTTTCATTGGGTTTGTAAAAGGTCAGTCATCCCCTGCCAGCCCCTCTCCGGAATGTCTCCTGCCAAGGCAGTTTTACACATTTCTGCCACAAAGCAAGCTGCACTGGAAACAAAATGGAAAATTGGCAATTTCTCTGTAATTTTATATGAAAGTGATGTCAAATTTCCAGTGTGCTCAGTTTGGTTCCAGTCTCGCTGGGGTATTGGAAAGAGTCAGAGTTGCCTTCGAAATAATTTCCACTAGGTTCAAAAAATTCCATGCCAGATCTCCAGCTGGTGTGAATTGGCACTGCTTTTCTGGCTTCCAGTGGAGCAAGGCTGATTTTTCGCCACTTGGACCAACGTATTTCTTTAGAAGTTGCATAATGTTTCACGCATTATCTCCTAGGTGTTTCTAAACAACCACAAAGCACAGGCCTCCTGGGGGTGCTCCCATCCCTGCTGACGGTTGTGTTCGGTGTGTATGCGTGCTTAGAATTTCAGTGCTGTGGGCCCAGTTTGTTAACCCTGCATCTTCCTATAATGCCACAGCTCCTCTTGGGGCTGTAAAGTGGCAGCTGTGCTCAAAAATACTCATTTGAGCAGCTTAATGGGGGGCAGGGGGTTGGTGGTCTTGTTAAAGGTACCCAGGTTTGGAGAATTGGGCTTTGTGCTGTGCAAATGAAATAACTCTTGTGTTTTCCCTGTTCTTCAAAAGGCGAGTGGGAGGGGGAGAGAGAATATATGGAGAAAGGAGCAAATCTATCATTGAAACTAATTGTTACTGATGCCACTGGTGCAGACTGTGGCATATTCTGACTCAAATCCCCTAATATTAAAGAAGAATTGCAATATGAGATGCCTTTCTTGCCTACAAGTCATAATAAGGTCTAAGGGGAAAAACTGCTTGGAGAATTGAATTTTTGAGCACTGCAAATATGGAAAGGTAAAGCATTATGGTTTTTATTTAACCCCAGACCAGTATGTTTTTGATGCTAGAAAGATGTTTCAAAATAGCTAAACTAAAGCTCTGAAGGATGCTTCAAGCGACTGAAACCGAGCTCTGGGATCTGGACGATAAAGACAGTGAAACATGAACAGATGTTTTGGAATATAACTTCGAAACTACAGAACACTATTTCCCCCCCCCTCCCTCACCGCCCCCGGCCTTTCTGTGTGAGGAGACTTAAGAACTACTGAATAAGTTTCATGATCTGTTCCGCAAAAGCAATACACGTGCGGGAAGCTGGCTTCCTTGATCGCGGGTTCCGAAGCAAATCAGCATAGCACATCACAGCCCCAACTGAACCAAAATTGAGTTGCAATGGGAGAGACGAGTGTTCGCCTCTTTAGAACCCAGAGGGATGAGTGTTTCTAGATGCTTAAATAGCTTCTTCATGAAGATGTGGAATGCAGCTAAATAAACATAAGGGAGCCAAATTGGCTTCAGTTCCATTACATTAGGTACTGGGAGAAAGCGTGCGGCACTAACGTTGAGGAAGCACATCTGAGGTTACAGATGCTAGTCATATCACTTAGTGCACTACTGCAGGCGCTCAGACATTATGGTGATCAGGGCATTGTAACACCTCTATTGACTGGGACAGAATTGGTAAGAACTTACGTTACATGTCATTTATTTTGTGTTTTTTCACCCCCTACTTGGTGGATGCTCTACCATGCTCATATATTTTCCCTTCTACCTTGTGGCAGAGTGACCCCACCATGCTTTCTTATCTCTGATTTAGTTCCTTTGGGTTTGTGTGTTTAGGTAATAAATTTGGATGCAGGGGTGAGAAAATAGCTCTTAGGACCAACCTGTTGTTACTCTATTTATTAGTATTGGTGCCCCACTGTGCTAGGTGCTGTACATCCTTGCCCCAAAGGGTTTCACAAACTGAATAGACAAGACAGCATGGAAGCATTATTATTATTCCTATTTACAACTAGGGCACTGAGGTCCAAGGGATGAAATCCTGGCCCCACTGAATTAAAATAAAATGTTGCCTTTGACGTCACAGGGGCTAGGATTTCATCCAAGGATATTAAGCGACTTCACTGAGGTCACGCTGAGCACCTAAGGCAGGATTGTGATTAAATCCTAGTCCCGTGTCTTAATGCCAAGGCCATTTTTCTTCTCAATCTAGAAACCTGGGGTAAGTTGAAGCAGTCCTTAAGCCCCATTAATAAGAAATGCAAATTGATAATTCTGTTTAAAAGTAGTCCCTGAAAATGGGGGAGTAGAAGCTCTTCTCTTTCCTGTCCCAGGAAACTGCTGGTGATAGAGAAGAGCATAACACAGACCTTTCTCATTAGGAATTCTTACCCTTGGCCATAAGGATTCTGGTCTCAGCTTATCACTGGGATAAAATATTTAAATACAAAATATCTATAATGGCTCCATTTCGTCTCTTCATTTTGTGCCTGCTTAACAAATATGGCAAGTGGGATTCATTAGCACAGAGTCATTAACAACTCACCATTTGTTTTTAATCCCCCCAGAAAAACCATCAGGCAGAAATTCATTTATTTTTTCAAAAAGATTTGGATGGTGTTTTATAGTCCTATAGCTTTTTTAAAATTATTTGTATCAAGCTTTCAGAATACACATGCACGGTAATAAAGCAAGCGACTTTTAATTGCCTAATATTTTCCCTATTGCCTTTAATTTTGCTTGCCAGCGAATCAGTCTCAATAAATTTGGAGAACATAGGGAGGGAAAAGCAAGCCTAATAACTATGCATGCTTTCTAGCTCCATTTGGTGGTCTCATAAAGCTGTTTCTTCCTCCAGCCATAAGTATTTAATAATGTAGTTAGTGATTATCACAAACAATGAGACTTATCTAAGAGCTACGGTCATGCTTGTGCAATTAAATACGTGCAATCTGACCCAATTGACTTCAGTGGGTTTCTGTGCAAGGGTCTGCCTATGTCTACCCTGTTGCAGGGTCAGACTCTTAATTCTCCTCCATTTGGGGTTTTCTTTGCTTAATGCCATTGGGGAAACATTTAAAAGATACAGGGTGGAATTTTTAAAAGCACCTATGGGTACGACAACACTGCAAAAAAAGAACTGACTCTGGCTCACGGAGCTTGTGCTACAGGGCTAAATATTGCAGTGTAGATGTTCAGGCTCGCGTTCTGAAATCTGGGGATGGTCTTGGAGCCTGGGGTCCAGCCCGAACCCGAATGTCTATTCTGCTATTTTTAGCCCTGCAATGTGAGCCTGGATCAGTCAGAGACTCGCTGCCCTGGGTTGGTTTGGGTTTTTTTGCTGTGTAGACGTACCTGTAGTGATTTAGGGGGCCCCCATGGAGTGGTGCTCCTGAAAATTTCACCCTCTTTTTAACAATAAAGGGGCAGGATGGGGTATATTGAGATGGTGAGATTCACTTACCAAGGTTTAGTCCTTCCCATGAAAAAGTAATCATTATAATATTTATTATTCGGCAATGTATTTGGGGCTATATGAGACTCCAAAATAAAGCGTTTTAGTGTGAAGAACTTGCAGTCTAGAAGATATGACACAGGTAAGACTGTGAGGGGAGAAACTATTTATTATTAATTTATTGCTAGCTCACTTCTCGTGGACAGCTACAGTTTTCATTAAAAGCCAGGCAATTCTGAATCAAAAGGAAGTTATCTCAGTGGGTTAAAAAAACACATGCTTTAAAAAAAAAAAAAAAAAAAAGGCTAGGATATTCTTTACCTTGGAAACATGACAGCAGAAGTTCCCGCTTCCAGAAAACTAAGGAAGATGCCAAGTGTGACCCGTTTGTGCCTAGGGCAGCCACCTGAAAATGCCAAGGTCAGGGCAGGCTGCGAAAGAAGAGCAGATTCTCCCAGCACTGGTGGGTGACACTGAAGTCAGGCTTCCCAACCAACCACAAACAGTGCTTCTGATTCCCCACACTGGTTATCAAGAAGCCAAAATAAAATACACACAGCCCCCTTTACTGCGTTTCAGTCTCTGGCTCCCAGTCGGCCACTAGGTCCAGTAAAGAGATCAGTTATTTAAAACTCTATGCTCTTTACCAAAAAGGTTTCTCCTGACCCCAAAGGGTCAGCCACAGTACCAGATCAATATAAGTTTGGATCTTACCCAAAATACCACGCTGCCAGCCAGCCCTTTAGTAACTAAAACTAAAGGTTTATTGTAAAAAGAAAGAAACTATAGGAGAAATGTTAAATAATTAAAGCATTAAGACACACACAATTGATTTGAAAGTCCATATATATCAGGTTTCTAATAGAATTGTGGAGTTTGCAGGCTTGTATAGTTCCTCTGGTGTACATCCGGTACCTGGATGGGTCTCAGTCCTTTTGTTTCACAGCTTCAGTTTAGTTGTAGATGAGTTGATCCAGAGGTAGACTGAAGACCAAATGGATGTGGTGCAGCTGCCTTTTATGTCCTTTGGCCTTTGTCATGCTGCTTGTGGAAATTTACAGGAATAAGATGGAGTCCAGGGTCACATGAGTGACTGGTGATTCATTAGATATATCCTTGGCTTCTCCCCCTGGCCCATTGTACCTGTGAGTTTCCTTAATGGGCCATTAAACAGGTGCTTGTGCTGTAGCCATCCTGTCTGGGGTGTCACCCAGAAACACAGCACAATATGAAATATAGATACAAACATATCCATAACTTCCATTACACATAACCCATGAACATAAACATTATCATCTTACTTAGCACATTACAGCCTTTCTAACAGTACCTGACATGGCATATTTCACATGAATTATTATGATTCTGACGTATTGATGTTAAATAACAATAAATGCTTCCCCCCCCAATCTATCCAGCATCATAGCAAGATTGCCAGTCTGCTTAACGATCTTCATCTGCTAACATTTATCTTACCAAGACGGGTAATTCTGTTAATGGCCTAATGTATTTGCTGTGACGCTAGTTGATGAGTTAAGTAACCCACCTAGCTTATCCAAAGTTACTGCAAACAAAAAAACCCAAGCAGGATGGTGGTCTCTGCTTTAGTTCTCCCAGTATTTCCTCTCTCTTGTGCATTTCCTTGCCCATTCCTAAAAAAAACAGTGACACTCTGAAAACTAAGAAATCAACATGTATGGACAGTGTTCTCAGAACTGCCAGTCCTCTTCCAATTGCCTGTGTTGTGCTGAGCTGGCTTGCATGCCTCTCTGCCCAGAGGAAGTGTTAAATGTTAATGACAGTCTATAAGCCTGTGACACTTAGATCACTTTATCAATCCAATGTGGCACATTGTGCCAACCCAGCCACCTGTCCTCTTCCATCAGTGTCAGAAAGTGTTTCACCGAAGGCCATGGGTGCCAGCTGTCATCCTAAAATAAGCACTGGGTCTGCCGTAGAATAAGTGTATTTAGGAAATATCTTTAGATCAAATTTTCTGTCTTGACAGCTGCTTTTGAGTTTCAGTTTAGAAAAGAAAAACCAGCCCACCAATAACAAAGAACCAGATCTGAGGTTTGTAGCATTAACCAGTTTAGGCCACTCTTGAAAAATTACCATAAATCCTGCTGATAGTAGGCATGTTGCACCAACTATGCATTTGGCCCTCTGTCTGGTTTTACTGAGGTCGGTAACATTGCAACCCAGTTTGCGCATCATGGAACCATTTAACATTGAAATCTGATGTCCTTATCCCAGCAGCTGAGGCGTGACAGAGCAGTTTTGTGTATTCTATATTTTGTTTGTTTCCAGGACTCCTACAGAAACTGTCCCTTTGTTTTAATCAGGAAAGCCTCACGAATCGGGAGAGCTGGTGTTTCCCTGCTTCTGTCTAATGAAGGTGTTACTTGGCCCAAAACACGTCTGAGTATTATTCAGGGAAATCAGCCTTGCCTCATGTCTTTGTTACACAGGGGTAAATTTTCAGGATGGTAGAAGCCCAAACTCTGTGTTTTCAGGTATAATGTGGGGCTGTTCTGGTCAGTGGAGGTTGTGGTTAGACTTGCTGTGAATTCAGGCAGGCCTTTTGCTATCTGTGACTGTGTCCCAAGTTCCACAGGCATGAGCTAGTAATATCCAAGAGGTAAGTCTGACCCCAGGCAGTGTAGCCCCTGCTGAACTAATTAGCCAATGAATACATTATCAGCTCCACCAAATACATCTCTAAACGGGGCTGACTGAGACTCTTATACCCTCATTGCTGGATCGTGAAAGTCGATCTTTGATGCGCACTCTCTGGAAGACTTACTTTCAAGAGAAATCTATTGCAAACATGGCCGTTAGCCTGTTCCACAAACAGGCTTGGTTTCTTTCCGTAATTTCCATGGTGAAAGAGGAATCTCTCCTCTCCTCTTCACTGTATAAGCAACTGAGTGTTAATTTTAGGGGTGAATTTTCAAACATTTTCAAACACATTGCTTCATTTGTGCCGTTTAATAGAAGTTTTGTAAAGATCTAGTTCTGATTTTTCCTTAAAGATAAGGCAATTGTCAGAATGGTTCTACAAATCAAGAACCTTCCTTCTATATCAATAGAAAAGTCATGGAAGGACAATTTTTTGGTTTTCTCAATCCCCATAAGGGAGATTTGGGTGTAATTTGGACTAAAACTCTCAAATGTTATTTGCATAGAACCTGTCTATTCAGAGTCCTTATTTATATCCTGTGCGGAAATCTGATTTCCGGGAAGAGTGTCTCCTTTTTTTCAGCAGATGCCTCCCTCCCCCAGATTATATACAACCAAACCAATATACAGAGGGGCTGTTACCTTCTGGCTCTGGGATGTAATGCTTCTGGATACAGCAAATTATCCTGTAAGATCATGATGAGTATTTTTCCACTATCCTCATACCTAGGTCTTTCTCCTTATTGCTGCTATGCAAGCGTCTCATTCTCATGTTCCAGCACGTCTGTTTTCTCTATTATTTACCCGCTGAATACAATCACTTGCATTTTTTCCCAACTTGAAAAGATGAAGCTCCTTCAAAAAGTGCACTGGAATGGGCCCTGGGCATGGCTGATGGCATAGGGCCTTTAATTTACTAAATGTCACTGGTTTGATGATGATTCAACATGAGTGGTGATTGCATTGCATCATGTTATGGCCATGTCTGAAAAGGCTCTTTACCTTTTGGAACACTGAAAACTCAGCGGAGCACCATGCAGAACAGACGCCTTGTCTTCAGTGAGCCACTCCTAGTTTTTCAAAACCTCCCCGCTAGCTGAGGAGAATACGCAGCTGAAAATAAAAACCCTTATGGATTCGTTTGGACACCTAATAGGGGCATGTCGGTGCTGCACACTAAGCCCTGGTCTGAGATCTGGGCATGGGGACTTGGGCGTTTCCAACCCATGCTTGCGCAGCCAGATGGCATTGTAAACTTGGATTTATGATCCCTGGGCCCAGGGCTCATAGCCAGACTGCACCATGCGGACCATCTGACTCAGGTCTGTGGCTTGACCTGCATCCATCCTGCAAAATGACAGGGCTTGGACCCGAGTCACAGCAGGACTTGGGCTCTGATCGATTTGCTAGCAGGGTCCTAGGACCTAGCTCCTGAGTGCTTGCGGACCTGAGTCAGCTTGAATTGTGTGTGGACAGAAGAGGGGCTTGGGCTCAAGTCAGAGCCTGGCTTAGTATACAGTGTAGACTTACCCTCGGTGATCCCCAGAGCAGAGCTGCAGTGTCGGGTCTAACTTTAAAAAAGAGAACTTTCTGACACAGGCTGTGCTCTGAAGTGACTCCCGTGGTGGCGATGGGGGAGCATTTGTCTCCGATTTAAAATCTGTCTTTCAGGAATGTTTTTCTCTCATAACCTTCTGCTCTGTTTGAAGCAGTTCTGAAGTCATCACCCTGAACCTACAGTCCGGGGCTGTGGAAATCACTCTGATGGTGTCAAAACTGAGCACTGGAACTTAATCGTGAAACTGACTAGAAGCGGGAGTACGCCCCTGTGAGGGGGAGAACTGGTGTTAAAGCCCTCCAGCTCGTCTTAATAGTTTAGCCAAAATGATAACACGGGTCATGCTGAGTGCAGTAAATGAATCTGACACACTAGATATTGGAGGGTGAATGTGTAGCTGGGCTGGGAGGTAACATCTGTTTTGCGGGGGCTCAACATGCTC
The DNA here is from genome assembly GCF_026122565.2 of Emydura macquarii macquarii. NCBI lineage: Eukaryota > Metazoa > Chordata > Testudines > Chelidae > Emydura > Emydura macquarii. Next base: position 1,633,751 of record NW_027132905.1, on the reverse strand, counting down.
CTGTAAAATGAACTGGAGCCAAAAATATGAGTACTTGCTCCTTGAACTTCCTGCGTTGGGGGCAGCAGTTGTGCAGTTAGATGTGTTCTCAGGTTTGGGCCCACAGCTTAAAATGTACTGTGTGTCTGTCCAGAGAAGGAGCCAGATTGACAGTCCTGGAAACCAAAGTCCTTTATCCATGGTATGTAGTGGCCAGCGACTGGTTTATCCCGTCCAAAGTGCCACAATTCTGAGATGGGAGGAACCATCTTTTTGTGGCAAAAAGGAAGTTGACGCTCCATGAGCCTTTGGTTCTGGCGTGTTTGTGAGACAAGAGGGTGAAAAAAATCTTGGTGTTTTTCGTTGTTGTTTTTGTTTGTTTTTTTGTGATTGGTAGACACGTTCACCAACACCATATTGGGCTTCATTAGTAGGAGCATTGCCAGCAGAGTGAGGGAAGTGATTATTCCTCTCTATTTGGCACTGGTGAGGACTCATCTGCAGTATTGTGTCCAGTTTTGGGCCACCCCACTACAGAAAGGATGTGGACAAATTGGAAAGAGTCCAGCGGAGGGCAACAAAAATGCTGAGGGGGCTGGAGCACAAGACTTATGAGGAGAGGCTGAGGAAACTAGGCTTGTTTAGTCTGCAGAAGAGAAGAGTGAAGGGGGATTTGATAGCAGCCTTTAACTACCTGAAAGGGGGTTCCAGGGAGGTTGGAGCTAGGCTGTTCTCAGTGGTGGTAGATGACAGAACTAGGAGCAATGGTCTCAAGTTGTAGTGGGGGAGGTCTAGGTTGGATAATAGGAAAAGCTTTTTCCCTACGAGGGAGGTGGAGCCCTGGAATGGGTTACCTAGGGAGGTGGTGGAATCTCCATCTTTAGAGATTTTTAAGGTGTGTCTTGACAAAGCCCTGGCTGGGATCGTTTAGTTGGGGTTGGTCCTGCTTTGAGCAGGGGTTGGACTAGATGACCTCCTGAGGTCTCATCCAACTCTATGATTCTGTGATTCTATGAACCCAGCTTAGACAGACATACTCATTTAGCAAAGGCTAAGAAAGAGCTGCCCCAGATTAATAAGTTTCTGATCACTACCAAACTGGTGAACTGGAGAAGGAAAGCTCTATACCCTACTACTAATAGATCTTGTCAAGTTTGCACTCTTCCCTTTGAAAGTTGGACTTCAGACCTTACCTTGCAAACCTCATGTAGTTGAACACATAATTTGTTGAAATACACCACAGCTAGTCCTTGTTAACTTGTGCTGCTGCCAGTCAGCTGCAATCCTACATGGACCATCTGTTGCTGATGTGCCAGGATACTAAATATTAATGCACATGACTCACATCGTACACTCTGCTTCTGGTAAATCTATCAAAGAGATTACTAGCTTGCTAAAGATGATTTTATAGACTCTGCAGCTGGCTTATTTAAAACTAGATTACTGTCAGAGTTAGAAACGTTTATCACCAATGGATGATGATGATAAAAAAAAAAAAAAAAAAAAGCCTGACTGAATTTAATCAGCTTTTGATGATGAGACTTAAAAATAAAACCGAGATTGAGAAACGCTCATTAGCTATGTGAGCGAACTTGGATGTTTAACCATGTGATATGAGTCATAAAGGTCCTTCATGTACCGTAGCATGTTTTGCCAGGTCAGTGAAGGCAAATGTTTTGGTAAAACTTCACAAGAGAAAAAGAAAATGTACGTCAAACTATTTTATTCAGTGTAACTCAGCCTTCAGCCATACGGAAAATAAGAAATTGCTCTGAGCAGGAGCTTGAAATACTAAATGTCTGCGAGAGCTGTCTTTTTTTTTTTTTTTAAATCAGAGTTTGAAAAATTAATGGTCAGGCCATTTGAAAAGTGTAGAGGAAAAGTCAGAGCTCCCCCGAGCCATTGGCTCATTGGGCTGATGGGATTAAGGCATGTCAGTTTCATAGCCAGCAGTGGGCATAAAGGAGTGATGTGGCCACAAAAAAAAAAAAAAAAAATTAAAGTAGAGGTGAAAGATAGTCTTATGGGTAAGGCAGTGGTCTGGGACTTAGGAGATATGGGTTCGGTGCTTGGCTCTGCCACTGTCTTACTGGGTGATCTTGAGCAAATCACTTAATCTCTCGGGCTCCCAGTCTCCATCTATAAAAATGGATATAATAATAATCTTTTCCCACCCTTTGTCTATCATGGTAAACTCTTTGGGTGAGGGCTGTCTCTTACGGTGTGTTTGCACAACACCAGCGCAATGGGCCTCTCTCTTGGTTGCATTCTGTAGACACGACTGTAATGCAGATAATGAATACTAACACAGTGCTCTCAGATACTTGGACTTGCTTTCATTTCCCCCAAAACAAATGTACCCTTTAAAGTGGGAGAAGCAGGCTGAGTGAGTGGGGAAGTGGGAATCTTGTAAATCACCTCAATGCTCTCATATTTGTGACAGACGTTTTTCAGATAATCTCATTTACAAGTAAGTGATTCCTTTGTCGTTTATATGACCCTGATGATCTATTTATTTGGATTTTTTTAAAAAGTGCACCAAATCATCATTTGAGAGTCGCATTCATTTGGTGTGAGCCTGTCCCTGCACTTGTTCGCTTCAGTGGGAACAAGATTCTTGTATGTTCCCTATAGCAAAGGCATTATTTGTAGAAATGCTTTGTTTCTGCTTGCTTAACTGCTGTGTATTTAACTCAGGGGATCACGTTTTCAGAGCCCTTTGTGCTCACATCTGCGGCACTGATCCTGCAATCTGAGCTGTGTTGTCAGGCCTCTGCATCTGAGTGTAACCCCGTTGTGTCTCTGTCCCTCTGTAAGAGTGCACCTGTGCAGATCAGCTTGCAGGATGGGGCCCTAGGTTTGGATCCACAATTTTGTGTACGCTGTTGTTGTTCCTGGAAAAAGCCTTCAGTTGTGAACGCAAACGGGAGTCATAAGCACAAATGCCATTATTTTGGAGAGTGGGGGTGTTGGATGGTGTGTTGAGGTGTGTACCCCAAACAGGCTCTGAAGACTGAGAGGCCAGTTGTGCTACTTGGCAACATCTAGAGGAAAGAGCCAGGCTTACTTAGAGATGAAGCCCAGCAGGGTAGGGCCTGGGTAAAGGCAGAAAGGGGCTAGCACTTCTACAGTTCTTTCAGAATACTGGGAAAGGCGTGAGACTCTCGGGGTGTGTACACAGCAAAGTCAGCCCAGGGTTAGTGGGACTCAAGTCAGCTGGCCTGTATTCCATAACCCTGGGCTTGAGTGTCCACATTGTATTTTAATCCTACGTTAAGACTTTTCTAACCCGTGTTCGAATCTCGGACTCTGGGTCCACACTGCAATGCGTGGACCCAAGCCAAAGGAACTGAGTTCCTAGCATTCCCCTGAAATGTGACAGTGGGAAAACTTCACTGCCCTCCCTGCACGTTCCTTAAACATGTATGTATGTTTATGTATGTAATGATAAGGGAGTCAGAGTTACACACGTGTGTGTTTGCTGTATCAGAGCCTAGACCAGGAGGGGCTCTGAGTCTAGGCAGAGGATGAGAGTGCAAATTGTGCTTGAGAATCCTCCCCCCACCCCAATCCCCTGCCCCCAAAAAGTTCTGGGTGCCCCTAATTTAAATTAAAATGAAATGATTCCATCAGAAAATCAAGTGTGCTTTTTTTTTTCCAGCCAGAGGTCGTCTCTCTCTCTTTCTCCACCTCTCCTCCATCCGAGGCAGCTGGTAACTCCTGTCTCGTGCAGGAGCCCTGTTGTTATCCCCCTACCTCTGTAAAATAGGTGAGCCTTTCTTCTCGTAGGTTGAGACATCAAACCCGGTAGAGCCAGTGTCATACAAGCCAGCTCCGTCCCTGTGTTAGACAGATGGAATCACCTCTGTTGACTGCTGGTGCCAAGTTCCGCTATGAAAAGTAAACACGGAGTAGGAGCCAGATGGGGGTAAACTGGGTCAGGATAAGCATTTTTAACCAGCATTTGGCCGAGAAGTGAAATAACACTGTAATCATCTGGAAAGATTGAGAGCTCTTGAAAGGTTTTAAATGATCAGTAAACACCAGACGTTGTGTCACTCAGCGTCCCTTGTTGAAATAGTGACTGAGCTCCCCTTTCTCACCGAAGCGCACATCAGAAATGTGTTGTAACACCCTCTTCTGCAGCACATCTGTTTTGGTCTCTTTGTGCTGTAATGATGGGGCTGACAGGTGGCTCAGAAAGACTCTCTTTAAAGCAGTGGCTTTTACCGCATGGATTCTGAGCCCCAACAAGTAAGCCAGGAATTACGGTTTTTGTATTATGATAGTATTTAGAGGCCCCAACGGATACTGGTCACTATTATGTCGAATTGAGATACAGATACATTAGGGTGAAATCCTAGCTCCAAAGAAGTCCAGTCATTGACTTGAATAGGGACAGGATTCCATTTGAAGGCCTTGCCTACACTGACCGTGGCATGTAAGGTACGTGTAGCTACACGCCGCAGCAAAAAGGAGGCTACATCCACTTTGCAGTATGTAGCTACCCAGGACGGTGAAAGGCTCTGTCAGGGGAGGAGGCAGTGGATAAAAGGCTCTGGCCGCATCTTGGTGCCGGAGCCTTTCCCTGCTGTTGGAGTCTTTCCTTGTGGTGGGGAAAGTCTCTAGCAGCAGGGAGGAAGCAGGACGCTACGCCGTTAAAAATCAGCGTAGCTGGGGTGGCACTGCTTGGGCATGTAGAGAATCGGGTAGGGTACGTACCTTAAGGTGTTCTGGCCTTTCTGTACTCTGTCTGCCTACTCTTGCTGTCTACACTGCTGTTTATACGTACACTAGCTGAGCATACAGTGTATGTATTCCACTTGTTGCCATAAGTGTGCGCCTAGCTTACATGGCTTGTCCAAGGTCTCACAGTGAGTCTGTGCAAGATCTGGGAGGTGAACCCAGAACCCCTGAGTTTCAGTTGCGTGCCTTCTCCACGGGACCATTCTCCCTTTCTTTGCTATAGGAAAGCCCCAGACAATGGGAAGTAATGGTACATGTTTTTTATGTGTAGGTGGCTCAGCCACTGAGGGTTCACATGGAGGATCAAGTTTATAAACTTTGTGTTTCAAAAAAGTTTTTTTTAAAAACTTGTTTTCATAGAGTCAAAAGAATGGACAAAGTGGGTCAGACCAATAGTCTGTCTAGCCCAGTATCCTGTCTTCCAGCAATGGCCAATGCCAGGTGCTTCAAAGGGAATGAATAGAACAGGTGATCGTCAAGTGATCCATCCTGTTGGCCATTTCTAGCCTCTGGCAAATGGGAAATCTTGCCTATCCTGGTTAATAGCTATTGATGGACCTATCCTCCAGGAACTTATCTAGTTCTTTTTTGAACCCTGTTATAGTCTTGGCCTTCACAACATCCTCTGGCAAGGAGTTCCACAGGTTGATTGTGCGTTGTGTGGAGAAATACTTCCCTTTGTTCATTTTAAACCTGATGCCTATTAATTTCATCTGCTGACCCCTAGTTTTTGTGTTATGAAAAGGAATATTTAACATTCCCTTATTTACTTTCTTCACTCCAGTAATGGTTTTATAGATCTCTAACTTGTCCCCCCTTAGTCATCTCTTTTCCAAGTTGAAAAGTCCTAGTCTCATTAATCTCTCTGCATATGGAAGCTTTTCCATATTCCTAATCATTTTAGTTGTCCTTTTCTGTACCTTTTCCAATTCCAATATGTCTTTTTTTAGGTGGGGCAACCAGATCTGCACACAGTATTTAAGATACAGGATACCATGGATTTATATAGAGGCAATATGATATTTTCTGTCTTATTATCTCTCCCTTTCCTAATGATTCTGAACATTGTTAGCTTTTTTGACTGCTGCTGCATGGTGAGTGGATGTTTTCAGAGAACTGTCTACAATGACTCCAAGATCTTTCTTGAGTGGTAACAGCTAAGTTAGACCCCATCATTTTATATATATAGTTGGGATTGTTTTCCTATGTGCATTACTTCGCATTTATCAACAATGAATTTCATCTGCCATTCTGTTGTCCAATCACCGAGTTCTGAGAGATCCCTTTGTAACTCTTCGCTGCTTTGAACTTAACTATCTTGGGTAGTATTGTATCATCTGCAAATGTTGCCACCTCATTATTTATCCCTTTTTCCAGATCATTTATAAGTATGTTGAATAGCATTTGTCCCAGTACAGACCCTTGGGGGACACCACTATTTACCTCTGTCCATTTTCAAAACTGACCATTTTTCCTGCCCTTTGTTTCCTATCTTTTAACCAGTTACTGATCCAGAAGAGGACCGTCCCTCTTCTCCCATGACAGCTTACTTTGCTTAAGAGCCTTTGGTGAGGGACCTTGTCGAAGGCTTTTTGAAAATCTAAGTACACTATATCAGCCTTATCCACATGCTTGTTGACCTCCTCAAAGAATTCTAGTAGACTGGTGAGGCATGATTTTCCTTTAGAAAAACCATGCCGACTCTTTCCCAACAAAACATGTTCATATATGTGTCTGATAATTCTGTTCTTTACTATGGCTTCAGCCAATTTGCCTGGTACTGAAGTTAGACTTACCAGCCTGTAATTGCTGGGATTGCTTCTGGAGCCTTTATTAAAAATTGGCATTACAATAGCTATCTGGTACGGAAGCTGATTGAAATGATAGGTTACATATCACAGTTAGTAATTCTGCAGTTTCACATTTGAGTTCCTTCTGAACTCTTGGGTGGATACCATCTGTTCCTGGTGTCTTATTACTGATTGATTTATCAGTTTGTTCCAAAACCTCCTCTAATGCCACCTCAGTCAGGGACAGTTCCTCAGATTTGTCACCTAAAAAGAATGGCTCAGATTTGAGAATCTTCCTCACCACCTCAGCTGTGAAGACCGATGCAATGAATTCAGGTAGTTTCTCCCCAGTAGCCTGATCTTCCTTGAGTGCTCCTTTGGCATCTCGGTCATTCAGTGGCCCCCCTGGTTGTTTAGCAGGCTTCCTCCTTCTGATGTACTTAAAACATTTTTTTGGCTAGCTGTTCTTCAAATTCTTTTTTTGCCTTCCTAATTATATTTTTACACTTCACTTGCCAGAATTTATGCTCCTTTCTATTTTCCTCAATAGGATTTAACTTCCCCTTTTTAAAGGATGCCTTTTTGCCTCCAACTGATTTTTACTTTTAGTCACGGTGGCACTTTTTTTGTCCTCTTACTATATTTTTTAATTTGGGGCATATATTTAAATTGAGCCTCTATAATGGTGTTTTTAAAAGGTTTCCACGCAGCTTGGAGGAATTTCACTTTTGGCACTGTACCTTTTTAATATTTGTTTAACTAACTTCCTCATTTTTGTGTAGTTCCCCTTTCTGAAATTAAATGCTAGTGTGGTGGGCTGCTTTGGAGTTCCCCCTCCACAGGGATGTTAAATTTTATTATGTTACGGTCGCTATTACAAAGCAATTCAGCAATATTCATCTTTGAACCAGATCCTGTGCTCCAACTAGGACTAAATCAAGAATTAACTCTCCTCTTGTGGGTTCCAGGATTAGCTGCTCCAAGAACCAGTCATTTACGGTGTCCAGCAACTTTACGCCTGCATTTCATCCTGAGGTGACATGCATCTAGTCAGTATGGAGGATAGTTGAAATCCTCCATTATTACTGAGTTTTTTATTTGTATAGCTTCTCTAATCTCCCGGAGCATTTCTCAGTCACTATCACTATCCTGGTCAGATGGTCAGTAGTACATCCCTACTGCTATTTTCTTCTTACTATCCATAGAGATTCTATGGCACAGTTTGGTTCATTTACGATTTTTACTTCATGTGACTCTACGCTTTCTTTCACATATAGTGCCACTTCCCCACCAGTGTGACCTGGTCTGTCCTTCGATATATTTTGCTCGCTGGTATTACCATGCACCATTGATTCTCCTCATTCCACCAACTTTCTGTGATACCTAGTGTATCAATAAGCTCATTAATACGAGGCGCTCAAGTTCACCCATCTTCGTATTTAGACTTCTAACGTTTGTATATAAGCACTTTGTCACTTTGTAGCTGTCTGCCATTATGTGATGTAATTGAATTCATTTGACTGTTGAATGAATTGAATTCATTTGACTGTTTCTCATCAGGTCCTACCCATATTTTATCCTCTTCCTCCTCCATACGAGTATATAGAGAATCTCCATTAATAGATTCCCCCGCAAGGGATGTCTCTGTCCGCACCTGTCGGCTTTCCCCCAGCCCTTAGTTTAAAAATTGCTTTACCCTTTCCCAACCCTGTTGTGCTGGGTGCTCTACACACGTACACAGCGAGAGACAGGCCCTGTCCCAATTAATTTACAAAAGAAGATGCAACAGCAAGGTGTAGGAAATGGAAGGAATGTGGGATGGCGAGTTAAAGTAACAGTGATAAGAATATGGGGACATATGTCCTGATTTTATAGGGACAGTCCCAATATTTGGAGCTTTTATTTATATAAGAGCCTATAACCCCCCATCTCCTGTCCTGATTTTTCACACTTGCTATCTAGTCACGCTAGAAGAGAACCCCTGGTTACATAGATTGGCTATGGGCACAGTTAGCAGGTTCTGAATCATTCAAGGTTTTGTTGAATTTTTTTTATACTATAAGATTAGAAATACACCACCAAAAAACCCTTCACATAGACCATAGCCTGGGCTTATTCATTCTTGCTTTGACATGGCTTAAAAGCTGCAGATCAGACGTTTGCAGTCCTAAGTGTGAAACCTGTCTAACCTGATCTGTCTTCCCTGTGTCCTGCCTTGGGATAAGAGAACATGCTCCTGCTAATCAGTACATTACTCTAGATCTGTGCAAATTAATATGCCATTACTCATCAGCCTTCTGCATAAACCTTCTTTTATATTTAAGAAGATGAATACAAAATGGCTATTTTATCATCTATGGATTTTGGAGCCATTCAGAGACCTCTAATGTTCATTTGGAGTCTCTCACACGTTTCTAATCGACGGCAGCACACAGAGTTAATTAATAGGTTATGGGAAGAAATCACTGATGGGTATAGACTGAGGATCTTCAGTTTAAATTGCCGTTAGTTTCCTATTGCATTTAAAGAACAGTCTCTGCTCAAGCCTGAATGGCCCCTGTGACATTTGATCAGGTTACTGTATGGGATTTGGAATTAACTCAACCAAGGGTTTTGGGATGAAACTAGTCCAATTGACTTTAACCTCCTTCGCATATATTTATCTTCAGAAATGGTTTTAATTACAGCACGCTGGTAACTGAGCTAAATATTAAGGAGTTGGATTTTTGTGAGGTAATTATCCAAATGGGTACATCTACATGTGCTATTAACTCTTGGCTAACTGCCTAACTTTTCTTGGGAGTTCTGAGACTTTGAGTATATAAGATCATGATGGTCTGTTGGCTCAGGTCTGAGTAAGAAGGAAGAGTGTCTCCTACATGTTTACAAATGCCAATTTTTGCATCATCTAAAGTGGGCTTTCCTAAAATGTCTCCACCCAAATGCTAATCTGGCCCGGTTGCTTAATGTATAGGACCTGAAAAAAATCGCACATGTATGTTTTATGGCTGCAGGTTTTTAATGGAAGAATTAACATCCGAATCCTCCTGTTGGAAAAATACTTTTGCTTTCTTGTTACTCCCTATCTCCCTTCCGCAGCCCAGCAGCCTTGGCTGCTGTTATTGTTTTCTTTCTTCTGCCTTTTTTGTGGCTGGGAGCTGGGGTTCTCCAGACTATCATCTTCCTTCCCATGGGCTTTTTACCTTGGTGCAAGTGTTGACCATGTTAATAGTGGGGATTTTCCCCAGCCCATAATTTCTCTTCAGGTTGGAGATTTAAGATGTGTCTGGTTCTGAGCACTTTCTACAATAGCCTGTTAATATAAAAATAAACTGAAATATAAACAGTTGTGGGGTAGGCAACTAACTATAGCTTGAGCAGCTGAAAGGACTGGAACTGAGATACAAATTGCTCATTGTGTTCAGGTTTTGTCCGTTTAAAGCTGACTTGTCTCTTGTGAGGCTGGCTTTCTAAAAGAAGAATTGTTATACTTGGTGAGACGTTTCCTTTATCATAAGAGTGCTATAGACACGTGGTGAAACCAGCTGCCATGAAATGGAATTACAGGTGTTGTATTCTTCACTGCTTAACTTACTCTATTATATCCTGGACCTTTTTTGTTTTGTTTTGAACAAATAACTGCAATTTACTCGGATCCTAATAGCTGATGGTATAAGTAGTCGGGTTGTTTGAGGCTTCCATAACGATGGAAAATTACCCTTCTTTGTCAACAGTGCGGCTTCCTTTTCCATCCACTGCACATGAAGTTGGACAGCGAAAACATTTTCAAGGCTATATTTTTTTTAAAGTTTGCCTTTACTCTTTTTAGTTTTTAAAACACTCATGCAAATTTTCGGCGTACTCATAATGTTGTAGCCGTTCAGATTTATTTATTCCATGGAGATAGTCACATGAATGAATGGACAGTTTGTTTTGTTCACTTTTAATTTGCTGGAGGAGGTTAGGAGGTCAGAAACAGAATTCAGAAGCAAATTTACAAGAGGCATTGTTGAGAAGGATGTCTTAAGGAGTACTGAAACTATTGTAAGGAGATTTTTGCAAGTTGAATTAATTGTTTTAGGCCAAAATTTGAAACCTAGATGCTTTAAGGTTAGGCTCCTAAATTCATATCAAGGCATCAAAAAAAGTGGCCTCATTTCCATAGGTTCTGAGGAGCCACAGTTTGGAATGGACGCTTCCCATCATTGCACCCATTTTGGGGCAGTGTTCCCCTAGAAGATTGCAGTTTGCAAGTGTCGTGGGCTATTGCAAAATTTTTCCCCCCCCCCCCCCCCCCCCCCCCCCCACCCTCCCACACACCTTCTCCAAATGAATTTTCTGCTACCAAGAGCTCTGAAATACACCAGAAGAAGCCAGCATATCCTAGGCCTGGATCAAGCCTTACATGTGTCCTATCACAATCCCGTCACCCAGAGGCCACTGTTAGGACAATTATTCAGCTTCGCCAAGCTCCCAAAGAAACATCAAAGGAAAGTCCCAACTTGCATCACCGCAGACATTTCAGGTCCTTACAAGGCAAGGAAAACACTCGGGTTTACTGATGTGGTTTGTTGATTCATCTTTATATGTTTATGCGTCTGTCATTTATTTAAGCTAATGTTCATACAATAACTAGTTTTTTTTCAAGTTATCGATCTCTTTCGCTGTGTGGTAGCTGTGGGTGAATTGTGATTTGTTAATGGCAATCAGCGTAAAACGTATGCGTCTTTTGGTCTGATAGGCATTTCATTGCTAGTTTCAGCTTTCCCCCATCTGTCTTTATTTCTCCTGTGCATTATGACATTCTCTGCCGATGCCGGGGTGTTTGGAGTAACGCGTGCTGTCTGTATTTTTTGTTTCTCAATTTAGCAAGAATGTTTCATCCCCCCAAAATGATGGTTGATATAACTACTCTGGGATAGGCTTCCTGTTGGTGAAAGATTAGCTCGTGTTTGATGCTGTAGAATAGGGTTTTCAAAGGCAGCCAACACTCATTGTCAGTCAGTGTGATTTGGGCACCTCTCACCCCTTGGAAAATACCATCCCTAATTTACTGTTGAGACTGTGCTAGTGTACAAACCTCACAGCGTTCTCTGCTTTTCATATTGTGTGACCTTGTTTCTTTTTATCCTTTGAGGAATCTGAGCTGGCCCTCTGATTTCTAAATCCCTTCGAAACACCGAAGGTAGATAATTTGATGGATCGGTAGATGAATCAATGAAGTGCAACTGAATTTTTCAACCTCTACATGCTGAAGAACTTGAGTGATGCTGCTGCTATGTATTTTCTGTTTGTTGCCACAGTGTATTCTCCAACTTGCTTCTGACTTCATTTGTGGGAACCTTATTTTGCCTGTATTCCAGTCGCAATTAGGATCAGCTTGCATGATGGTTTGATTTTTGTGTCTCAGCTTTTGCCTATGGTACTTTGGATTAGCAGCAGTTATGTTTTGTTTCTCTCTCTGTCTCTGTCTCTCTCTCTCTCTCTCTAATTTTGAAGTGTGAGTTTGCACCACACATTAGGCCAATTAGTGTGTGAAACCTCTGATGCTCTGCCCAGTTTGATCAGATGTGGCAACCAGGTTCCCCTTTATTCCAAAGACAAAATTCCTATTTCATGATAGCCTTTAAAAATCCATTGCATTACGAAGTGTATTATAGAGGAAAACACATTTTTTGAATGCAGATTTTCCTAGGCGCTGAGGTTGTGCCCATTGCTGACGTGTTTGCCAAGCCCTTTTAGTTCTTCTTTTAAAGTGTGGTGTGAAAAGCTGGAAGAAGCTTTCAAGGGTCCCCTTGAAAATTTAATGTATTAAGTAATACAGCAAAAATACTGCAGGAATGAATTTATAGTGCGTATACATTTTTGTGTGAACTTGGTTTTAAGGGAAACTGCAGCTACAGTAATTACTATTGATTTGCTGAAAGCCAGCCCTGCTACTACCAACAGAACTGAGGAAGGAAGAATAAGTGGATGGGTTTGGTTGGCTCAGTACGTGATCCAAGGAGCTGCAAGTGAAACTGAATATGGTGGCCCCTATTTGTGCAAATTACAAAACCCTTCACAGAATTTCCGATCTGCTCAGCTGGCTCCACTCAGGCAACCCCTGTAGCAGATCAGGCCTATGGTTCACTGGCAAAGATAAGTGGAGCAGCCTTTTGCAGTTCTTCAACACACAGGAATTAAGCCCCATCTTGTGTGTTTAGTATATTCTTCCTTGTGTGCTATTTCACAGCTTTCTCACTCGCTGTCTTCCTCCTCTGCTTCTCTTCACCTGCTCAGTGCTCGCGTCATCTTTTCTCAGAAGTGCCAGGCTTCGCATACGCTCCAGCCATTCGTTACGAACATGTTGTGCGAAGGCGAGATGTGTTTGTCTATCCACCATGGCATAGGGCCTGAATCTGCCACGCTGAAGTTAAGAACCACCTTACTGGTCAGTAGACGCATTGATCCCACTCCTGGAGCGGAGTAGTACTCAGTGTGAGACGTGTGGGATTTTGACTCCAAACTATTTAAGGATAACTAAGGGCTTAGATCATGCCTGTGAGTCACAGCCCTGCATTGGAGGCAAGTGCCGCACCAATGGAGGAGGACCAGGCAGCAATCATCCTCTGGGAAGCAAAATCCCCCATTGATCTGCCTGGTGCACGCCTGGTATTGTGCAGCTACACACTTAATGGGGTGCAGCAACCTGCTGGGAATGCGGCGGGAGCAAGCTGGGTGGAAGTAGGGGAGTGTGCAGGGGGAGCCCACTGGGCTACGGGCACAGGGCTAGGGAGGCTGAGCTGTAATTGAAGCAACATGGCAAATAATCCTTTAACAAAGAGCCAGTGGAGTTTAACAAGACCTGGGTCCTCGCCTGCTGTTCCACGGCACGTGAAATGGGGGAGAAGCATGTAGAAGCTGCTGTGCTTCCCAGAGTGAATCTGGCCCAGACAGTGCGGCTAGTGGTGTGTTTGTCCAGTGCCTTGTATAAAAGGGAGCCCAGTCAGGGTGGGACTTCTGGGTGCCAGCACGAGATATGGATAATCAGGCCATATTCTGCCACCTTTGGTCCTGCAGGATAGTGCCTTACGCTTCGAGTAGGCCTGTTGAAATCAATGGGATGCTTGTGGAGTAAGCGGCTTCTCAGCTGGAATAAGGGTGGCAGAATTGTGCCCCTAATAAATCAATAAATGGGCAACCTAAATAGGGGTCTGAAGGTAAGGCCAGACCAAACCCAGGCAGTGGTTAGAAAGAGCCTCTCTCTGCTTCAGCTCGTGTTACTGAAATGGCAGAATCTCATTCACGTGGATAAGGTGGCTGTTCAAAATCAATACGTTGTTGGATGCATTAAAAAAAGAAAAAATACAACTCTGTGCAATGTCGCTGGCAAGTGTGTTTGTGTGTGTGTCGGTGTGCTGGTGAAGTTGTCCAAGAACAGTTTATCCAAATGAAAATGTTGCCATTGTAACAATCTCAGTGTCACTGTCAGTTTGGGTTATTTGACGCATAAGTTTTGGTTGCGCAAGTCAGACCTTCTCTGAGGCTAGTCTGGCAAAGACTTCTGAAAACCTGGTCTGTTTCCTCAGAAATCTGTGTTTCTGGACAATTTTTGTCACCTTCTGCCCTTTACCTTTTTCCGACGCCTCAGCTGCATGGGTTAGGGATGGACTGATAGCCCAGATTTTCAAGCTTTGCAGAGAAAAATCAACGCTTTTATAACTGTATTTTTTGGAGTTTGTATTTTATATATTATAGGCTCTATAGAAGGCACTTGAATTCAGGATAGGGGGTGCCAGGGGCAGAAAAGTGAAACAGGCTGAGTTTTTAAAAAGTTTGTTTTGGAATCTGCTTCAAGTTTCTCTGCTCACTCCTTGAGCATTCAGGACCGAGCAGGGGAGACATAAATAAAAGTAGCAGGAGACCTATAACTTGGTCATTTTGTTGATGCTAATGGTGTTTTTGCTGTTTAGACTGTTATTACAGTAGCATGTAATTATGGTCCGGCATTCAAATCAGAATGCAACTGACATGGTAAGTGCAACTGGAGCTGCAAACCAGAAAGACAAATCCTGCACCGTGTTGTGTGGATATTCTGGGAATGCGAATTTGCAACCAGTAGCCCTGCATGGGGAGTAAATACGGATCTACCACTTCCCCGACATTTCCTAGCATTCAGAATGTATCCAGATACAACACCGCCGCTCTTCCCAATCCCTGAGAAGAGGACAATAACATTTCAGTAGTCAAAGACTCGCCATGGTCTGCCTAATATGCATCTGCTGTTTTTGTCCTGGTGCTCTCTTGAGTGGAGATCAGCAATGGCGTTTCAGTGGGGAATATGAGCCATTTCCCACTAAACCATACTACTACACAAGACCACAGAGTCATTCTCGCTTGGGACTGAAGCCAATATTTGAAACAGGAGGGAGGGTGAGTGTGGATGAAGTCCTGGCTCCTCTGAAGGGAATGGCAAAACTCCCATTGACACTGGTGCATTCGGGATTTCACCCTCGGGTCTCAGGGATGTGAAAGGACCACCCAGGGAATTTGATGCAGCTGGGATGCCTCTGAGATGTTCTCACAAAATATTGATTGTATCGATGGTTACTTAGCTATCTTAACGCACCGGAGCAAGGTGTGTTGCTTTGGGGGAAAGGGCAAAATGTTTCATGCTGAACTCAAGTTCATTCTCTGCAGCGCATGGAGGCAGTGTGGCCTAATGGACAGAGTCCAGGAGTGGGCATTGGAAGGCCTGGGTTCCACTCCTAGAAATGAGCTAAAACAAATAGAATTTTTGCAACATATTCATGAAGTTTAAAGGCCGGATTCTCAGCCAGCGTAAATCTACCTAGCTCCGTTGAGGCCAATAAAGCTGTGCTCATGTAACACCAGCTGAGGATCTGTTCTTGTGACTTTAGTTACTGTTGCAGGATCTGGTGTAAATTAGTATGATTATGAAGTAAATATTTACATTGTGGTAGCACCCAGAGTTTGCTGGATGCTGTGCAAATAGAAGAGGAACGTTCCCTGCCCTAAAGGGCTTATAGTATAAAGTGTATACTCTATCCATGCCACGTGGGGGCTATCTGTGTAATCTGTTGTTGTTCTGTATCTGTGTTAATCTGAAATGCTGTCCATACTGGGCCTGATGAATAAGTAGCCATCCAAAGGGGTTTGAATCCGTATTCTTGTTGCACTGAAAATGTTATCTAGCATTTTGAGTCCAGAAATGGTCCTGAAAAACATAAATATGGTCTGAGAAGTCCCACGCTTGATGCCAGGAGAGGTCCACGTTAGATAGTTCCTCACAATCTAATTGGTCGTCTGGGATCCCAGTCCCATGAGTGCATTGTTGTAGTAATGCTCCAAACAGGATTCATACAAGACAGGTCTGCTACTCAGGCAGCCCTTTTTGAGACTGACAGTTTTTTTTCTTTCACTGCAGGCCCTTTTTTTTTCAGGGTCAAAAGGAGTGTTAAAATTATCTCTTCGCCCAAGGGAACATAGTTCTCTACGGCAAAGGCCTTTGAGTAGCATGTAAGGGGGAAGTTGTGCTTCCACGTTTGTTGCAAACTACTTTAGATGGTTGAGATCAGCTGCTGCATGGAGCAGTTTGGTGGGGCTGCCCTGGTGGAAGATGCTCCTCTTGTCCACGTCAGGAAAGAGGATGGCTTGACCTGTCCTTATGTGGCTCCTCTCATGGACAAATATTGACCAGAGAATAGGAAGCATTCCCCATGGCTGTGTTAAATGGGGAAAGCGTGGGAAGTTGTGTGCTGAATTAAGGTCTGATTCTGTAAGGTGCAGAGCAACGTCCATTGAGTGGGACCTGAGGGTGCTCTGTGCCTTACAGGATAAGGTCCCCGAAGTCCGATGGTGGATAGTTCTTGAAGGTGAATAATCCCTTTGACTGCTCTAATCTCCAGCAAGTTGACGAGGAAGAGAGTATCTGGTGGACTGGCGCTCCTTTTATCCATTGAGGTCGGCTGTTTCTAGTAATACCTGCTATTGGTTGGTTCGTCTCCTAACCTCGAAAGCCTACCCCTGCTGGGGATGGAAAAAGAGCTCTGAGCTGCTAAGAAAGCCCTGAATAGGGAGTACCCAAGGTCAAGCAACAATAAGGACATAAAAAAAAAGAATAATGAGTAGGCAGTGAATATTGTACTCCAAAGACTTCTCCTTTCCCTCTTTAAATTTATGGGGTCAGTGTCCGTCCTTCCCCCCTCTCCTTCTCATTGCTATCACTGCATCTTCGGTTGATGTGGTGGGTCTACTTTTTTGTGCTCATTTTGCTGTCTACTAGGCGATATGGTACTATAACCCTTCCTTGGCTTGCCTTTTTTTTTTTTATTTAAATTCTTCAGAAATGGCTTATCTTTCACTTCTGCCATTCTCCCTGTAGGTTACAAGCTAGGTCACAATGGCTGCACCATTTCAAGCTGCTAGGCTTCAGGGGGACAGGATGATCCCATGGTCAGGGTGGGTTGGGGCTCGAGAGAGCTGGGTTCAATCCCTGCTCTGCCCCAGACCTCCTGAGTGATCTTGAGCAAATCATTTAGTCTCTGTGCCTCGGTTCCTCATCTGCACAATGGGGATAATATCACAGGGCTGTTGTGAGGATAAATACGTTAAAGATTGTGAAGCACTCAGATAGTATGGTAATGGGGACTGTATAAGTAGCTATCTAGATAAATAGGCTTGGCAGTTTCTTTTTGTTCAGTGATAGAAAATTACAAAGTCGCAGATCTTCCCTGACCTAGAATTCATTCTAGCAGAGGTAAACATAGTTTCAGAGCTGTTTTCCCTTTCTGGGGAGGGTAATGGTCTGTGTACATTAAATGTCTTGGTTGTGAAGCTGACTTGTATTTAGAATTCAAAAAATAATGAGCGAAAATCTCAGCTGGTGTAAATCAGCGTTGCCCCATTGACTTCAATGGAACTACACTGATTTACATCTGCGGAGGATCTGGCCATTTGTATCTATGCTTGCTTCGGGATAGCTAAGCCTTTTCCCTGGTGGTAACTTCTCGGTAGAGAGAAAATATTAAAACCGACTGCTGTGACTGTGGCTACCCGAGTAGGTAGTTCTTCAAGGTCCAGGCGTCTAAGCACAATCCAAGACATGGCACTTCATGGCTCTGAAAGCAAAGGTATCTGTGCTTCCTTTCTCAAGATTAGGAGCCGTGTGGTCCAAGTTGTAAAGTCTGACAGAGCATCCGTTGCACACCTAACGACTCTGCACTGGTGCTGTATTAATCCTGAGTCTGCTAGACCGTCGTGGCCAGTTTACCCGTGTTAACCATGTGCAGGCGGTGCAGGGAATAAAGAAAATTAGTTCAACAAAACTGTTCTCCGAGTGGGTGCACAACAGAGGTGTCTTGTTGCTCTCTGCCTGTATATCTCAAATAGGTTTGGGACCTAACATTCATTCACATAGCAGCAACCAGTCCCTTCTCACACCCCATGTCTGGATAAAAATCTGCTCTGTTTTTTTTTTTGTTTTTTTTTGGATCAAACAAATCTCTGTATTCCTTTGTAGGTAACGGAAAATGTTTTAATTCTCCATGTTGAAAATCATAAGTAGCAACTGTGTAAGTGAAAAATCTGTTCTCTAAGGGAGGGAAAAAAATACCAGTAGGTGACAAGAACTCACAGCATCTGTTGTTTAATTGTATCCATACTGCAATTTACAGCAAACAAAACAAAAATATCAGAATCTCACTTCATTAATTTTATTCCGTTTTCCTATAATAGTATTTTATTATTCTTATGACAACAAAAATACAAACCACGTAACACGCACGCGATTGTATTTCATAAATATACATCCAACTTAACACATCTCTATAATTCCTGTTAAATTGTCTGGAGAGTTTTACATGTTGCCTATACAGCTTTATCTCTTTTTAATAAAATTAGGTAAACAAAGAAAATAATTGATATAAAATTTTAGTCCCATCTGCAGCATTTTCTTTTTATCCCATTATAAGATTCTTTAGCCTAGTGTACAGCAGTTTAAAATGTAATTGTTCTAGATTTGCATAAAAAAGTAAGACTGTCGTGCTGGTCTATTTGGAGTGGTACTCTTTTTCCAGTTTCTTGTCCCTATGTCGTCTTTAGAGAGATTCAGTGGCATAGCACGGCTATGTGTATATGCAAGTTTACCCTGGTATTAATTTGCAAACCCCGTATGGAATGACACATATCCGTGTAGGAATAATTTCTTCAGTTTATCTTAAGCCTGTTCCAAATTGACTTAAGCTAAAACAGAATAAACCTGGTTTAAACCAAAATGAGGGCATCCACACAGACTTTTGCATTGGTTTAACTAACTTGGTTTAAAATCACAACTTAAACTTGTGCAAATAGTAGCAAATCTTTGTGTCTCCCAGTCATTAAATCTCAGTCCTTCGTTGATATCTGCGAGCACGGACCCGTACAAAGTCACATTGTTTTTCTATTTAGTAGAAGCTATCAAAGAATTGCACATCACAGGAGGAAAAATTGTGAATGTCAGTCAATCAGTTAAAAATGCCGGATGGGGTTTGTACATGAAGAACTCTTTTTTTCCTCCCCTACCCCTAGTTTAACT
Source organism: Emydura macquarii macquarii (assembly GCF_026122565.2). NCBI lineage: Eukaryota > Metazoa > Chordata > Testudines > Chelidae > Emydura > Emydura macquarii. The sequence goes on along the minus strand of NW_027132905.1, from coordinate 1,614,659 downwards.
TGACACATTTTACCTTGCACATCAGCTCCTGCCGTGTTCTTTTTTTGCTGCGAGGGGGAGATGGCATGTACCATTTAGGCACCTCTGAATTCCACAGCATTAAGTGCAAGGTCTGTATATAAATGCAGCTAATGAAATTGGGGACTGCGTGGCCTCCAACCATTTAAAGTAATGACATGAGCAATCTCACTCCATTACTTTTGAGTGGTAGCAGTTCATACTAAAACACTAGTTCCCCGTGGAGCCAAGGAGCTCTGATTGAATCTTAGTCACAAAATAGACAGAGAAGATAAGTGCATTGCATGGCAGATGACAAGCCTGATTCAGCAGTGAATTGCAGGTTCATCTGAGTTTTTGGTTTGCTTCTGTGAATCTTTCTTTTTTTCTTTCCGCACAGTCTCACTCACTAGCCCGTTGTCAAAGGCGTTGTCAGGAGACTCTTGTTACCCGAGACTCAAGATGCTCATGTTCATCTGTTGTCACCAGTGGATGGCACTTGAGAAGATATTGGCCCGTGGTGTGGGTTTGGTTTTTTGGTTTTGTTTTTTGTAGCAGGGTCCTTACGGTTTCATACTTCGGGGATATTCATTGTTAAAGCTGAGCAATCTGTGAGTGGCAAACAGTTTATCCGGTGGACTCTGCCCTGGATTGTGTGGCTGTGAATCATTCCTGGGGCTTAATCCTGGGCCCCTTCTCCAGTGCAAACAAGCCAGAAAACTGGCTTAGCCATCTGGCTGGGGATTCCCCAGCCACTCCAGTTGCTGGTCTAGGATTCATGCTGAGCCATGGCCAGGAGGAAAAGGGTGTGACCTGAACTCCACCACTGTGCTCTGGAGATTTCTATCCAGTGTACCGGCACCGGAGGCTGCTCTAAAGTATGTTAGGGACCAGGCTGGCATAGAAACAGCTTCACAGACAAGGAGCTGCTGATGGCGCCTTCATGGGGGTCTCTTTCCTTACGCTATGTCTATTGCTATATGCAGGCCTGTGCCATAGCGGTACAGCCTGGTCATTGATTCCCGAAGGAGCATGGAGGTGAGATTCTCAGGTCTCTGCCAGACTCTGCAAGGATTACTCCAATAAATGCCGTCACTTACTGGGTGAAGCTCAGTGAAAGAAAATGTCATTATTGCCCAGCCTGGGCTGCACATCCGAGAGATTCAAGAGAAACTCTCCTCTTACTCATCCTGGCTAATGGACATTGCAAACTGAAGGAAGGTGCGGGAAATGGTGTTCATACACCAACAGAAAAGCTCCTTCTGGCAGTGTGGGCTATATCTACCATAGTGCAAACAGACCTGCTGTCATTCCTCCTTCCTCTCATGTTCCCTTCATCTGTTTGTTACGCCCAAGTGTTGCCTCTTGTCTTAAACAGGGTCCATGCTGTGCCACCCTTCCTCCCGCTCCTGGAGCATCTCTATGCTGGGGGTAGCAGAGGGTTCCCAGTGCTAGCCCTGTCCCACTCCTGTCTGACCCCTGTGCTGGGGACCACAGCGGGAGTAGAATCGGGTCCCATACCTTCACTTCTCGAGCAGAACTTCTTCAGTGCAGCAAGGAGGCAAGGATTCCTTCTGACCCATCGGCAGCTTCTCTCCTCCTCCTTTCAACTGGAGCAGAGGGTTACAGAAAGGAGATGATCCCTTTGGACTGCAGCATCCAACACTTGCGTGCCTGATTATGATTTCTGCAGCGATTAGCCCAGGGTCACTCTAAGGCAGTGTTTCTTAACCTAGGGTTTTAGAGGGGTCGCAAGTGCAGAGCTGGTATTGGGGGTGGCAAGAAAGGCAATTGCCTGGAGCCACAGGGGTGCCATGAAACTAAGTTACATGCCTCAGCCCCGTGGGGGTGGGACTCAGGCTTCAGGGGTACAGTAGTTTGGAAAGGTTAAGAACCACTGCTCTAAGGGGACTGAAACAACATTGCAATCCACTTAAGCAACAGAAGATGGTCACTTCATTCTTCTTCACTATCACCAGCGCTCGATGTAAGAGAGCTCCAACTATTCATTGCCAATTACTGTGGGGTTTTTTTTAACTTTCTGGGAGTGATTTTAAAATAAATGTATATAGGAGCCAGGTTTCCAGAAGTGCTGAGCACCAGCAGCTCCAGCTGCAGTCACTCCCGGATATCAGACATACATAACAGTCGCGTGCTCCGTGATTGTGCAATATGCAGCTAAATCCAACCTTTGCCACAGAGCTGTGCTGCAGAATCTAAAGTTTAGACTTAGAAAGCAGCCAGCCGAGTGTGTTCGCCTTATGGCTGTAAGAAAACTTTCTGCATTAGTCTACGGAGAGCCAGAAACAACAGCTATAGGGGAGATGTCCTGCCCGCTTCATCTCAATGGGATGTTGAATTGAGACCTTTATTGCCACCGTTAAGGTCAGCATTGTTGTCAATTTCACTGCTAAAACATCCAGCTAAGGTTTTTATCGTGCAATCCTAAATCACCTTTCTCTTGCCTGAAACTTGAGTTTGCCCCTCCCAACTCCTCCGACACTCTCTGGCATCTTCAAAACAAAATTTTACATGTTGAAAGCTAAAAATCAAGTGTAATTACTGTAAATATCACTGTAGAGAGAACCAGGAGTGACTGTATTGTTCATTGTCATCTTCCATAAGGGCGTCCACCAAAGCTTGCTGAAAGCGATTGGAAGATCTCCTTGTTCCAAAGCCCACTAAAATCAAGCTCTAAAATCCTTCCATTTTTTACTTTATCTGAGCCTAGCACAACATTTCCATTCTGCTACGCTGGCGCACCAGGCCCTTTGCCCCAGAATTAAGTCAGGCTTGCTGCAGAGTACATGGGGTCTTGTACTGAAGTGTGTATACATGCACTGCCAGCAGCTCACTAATAGTCTTGATTTGGTGAAGTTCTGGGGACTAGAGGTAGCTTTACTATGAGTAGAGAACAGGCTGGCTGGTGCATCATGATTTATTATATGTGACCAGGTGGCGGGTAAGAATACCCCTCTGAGCTCATGAGTTATATAGAATAGATTGGTATTTTCATCCAGGGCCTAGGGGTTGCTCAGAACTATTCACATTAGCTTTACAAATTGTGAACCCTTCCAGTGATGTGGCAGAGGATCCATCTACACAGGGATAAAAGACCTGCAGCATGGCCGGGGCTGGCCTGCGTCAGCTAACTCGGGCTTGCGGGGCTCAAGACTGAAGGGCTGAAATTCACTGTGTGGACATTTGCACTTGGGCTGGAGTCCAAGCCCCAGGACTCTCCATCCTTGCACAGTCCCAGAGCTCAGGCTTCAGTCTACACAGTGATTTTTTTTCCCCCAGCCCTGGAGCTCAAGTCTGCGAGCCCAAACCCAGTCCAGCTGCGGGTTTCCTATCCCTATGTAGACGTAGCCTCTGAGGAATTCTTTCTGCCTGTGTCAGGTGTTAAAGGGGCAAACAGTTTGGTGCAATTTGCAGATGATACAAAACTACTCAAGATAGTTAAGTCCAAAGCAGACGGCGAAGAGTAACAAAGGGATCTCACGAAACAGGGTGACGGGGGCAGCAAAATGGCAGATGAAATTCAAAACGTTGATAAGTGCAAAGAAACTGGGAATGGGCGACAGCAGATGGATCCTTGATGATTACCTGTTCTGTTCGTTCCTTCTGTAATACCTGGCATTGGCCACTGTCAGAAAACCGGATGCTGGGCTAGATGGACTATTGGTCTGACCCAGTATGGCTGTTCTTATGTTCTTATACAGATGGATTTATGCACATGCTTAAATGCTTACCTGAATTGGGGCCCAAGTGCCTTTAATTCAGATGCTTGTATGCTGGGTTTGGTTTTTTAATATTTTTTTTTTAAATGGGCAAAAACAAAATGTATCCCAAGAAGAGTTTGAAGTATCAAAAACGGCATTTGACTGTGATACCACACAGCATGCTGAAAAAGATGCATAAAATTAGATACAACCGTCACATTTTCTTTCTTTTTTCAAATGTATTAGAAAGAAGTGACTGTTTAGTTATTTTCTCTATGCTGCCTTGTGCCTGAACCCTTCAAAGCAGAGAACTTCCCTTTCTTTTCTCTTTTCCTCCCTCCAAATTGACGTATGCCTTTGAATTGTAATTTCCTCGCTCTCTGTGTGAAATATAGAATTTTCTTTTAAAAAAGCATTTGAATAGTAAAATGGTATTTTCAAATGTAAAATAGTTCTGTCTTTATGGAATTAATTGCATGAAGTAAGAACAGAGTCAGGTATAAACAGATCTTCCAAAATGTTGTTTCTTCTCTTCTTCCTGTTGTGTTTAAAAAAAAAAAAAAAAAACACACAGCCTCTGGAAACAACTCTGGTATTTGATTCAGCAAGGGATACACACTGGAATCTGTAATACAAATGAGTAAGACTTTTTTACTTTCAACACAATAAGGTCATTATGAATCCTCTGTGCTTGTGTTGCCTTAGGTGATGCATATTTTGAAATAGTAGCATGGTTCCAGACTTTTTAATAAGGAGACAATTGTCTGAGAACATTGACAAATTACCATCACTAATCTTCCAGTGACCTACCTACTGGCACAAAAAAAATCATGAAAGTATAATGATTGATTGACTGACTAAAACATTACAGCATGAAAAAAAAATGGAGTCCAGTCATAGACCTGTCTCAATTGGTGCAGTCCCTTTCTTTAGTTTATAGTGATAAGTAGTGTAACGAACTATCCACAGGCTAAACAATCATTAGGTCAATTCTATTTCTGTTCTACGAATTCTGTCCTTATTATGGAAAGTATTGAATATTAAAGGTTGGCCGTAAGGAAGTAAATTAACGTTGGTATTTGCTTTCACTGCATGCAAAGGATCTAATCAGACTTGACAAACCTTTCTCTTTCCTACTTGAGGAATTCTAGATTGTACACTGTTTCCATGGCACTTGGCATTTAACCAGGATAACGTTCTCTGGCCCACACCTATTAGACTCTGTATACAGTGTGCACAGCTGGCTAGAAGAAGTGCATTCTGGTGGGTTTTAACCCGTACATTGAAGCATCAAGAAGTTTGGGCAACTGGGTTCAAATCCTTCATTTCTATTTCTTGGCATAGTGTATGTAAACCTCTTTTTTGGGGCTGATGGACAATGAAGTTTTTTCAGTCTTTTATGCTTCATTTTCCCCTTAATATTATTATTTGTAGTAACATCCAAACGCCCCACTCAGGATTGGGGCTTCTGGTAAGCAGCAACCCTTGCATGGAATGGTTTAGAAGCTAAACATAAGACTGGAAGGAAGAGGGAGTTGGATACAACATGCAAGCAAAATGATTAGAGTGATGATTAACATGTGTGTCTTGTTAGGTTACTCTCTTTTTACCTGTGAGATGAAATGGGTTGGCGTTGCACAGTATTTATCCATTAAGTATGTCTAAAAGTTCACTCTACCAAGCACACATGCATAGCCGACTTCTGCTTAACCATTCTGGGTAATGTACGTTTCCTGTGAGAAGAAAAGCCACAGTTAGAACTGCACTAGAGGGGACTCAAAATATTACGAGCCGAATTCTACCCTGACTTAGACTTTTGAGTCACGTACATATGTCAGGTCAGAGCACACCTTTTTATTGAAATCAAAGTCTGTTTCTAGCTCTTCCCTTGCATAGATGGATAACCTAAAATAAAACTGCAAAACTGAACAGAAAGGTTGGCAGTTTCTCACTGATCTGATGTTAGGTTTCGCACAGGGTATGAACTGAGGCAGGATTTGACCTTGAGTTCCCACATGATTTCATTATACCTGTGATTTGTGTGATTGCTGTGCACATTACACTGGGGGGGGGGGGGAATCTTTATTTTAAAGAGCTAACTCAACTAACAGGTGAAACAATATTATCTCTAATATTTCGCTAGAAAACGGCTTCTTTTGGTTGCCACTGGACAATAGCAGTATTGTGGCCTGATCGGGAACTGTGCTTTTCGGCAATTATTTTCAAAGCGAGCCATGGGAATATTTTCTATGTTTACATGACCTGGTTCTAAGGCAGCCCTTGAGCTGTGACTTCACAATTCAGCATTCACATGCCAGTGGGAAACCGACTGGGCGGTTGGGATATCTAGAATGACTAAGGTGTGTGAGTGGCTCAGAAACGTTGGGGAAAATGCTAAGGACTTTTCAGCCTACACTTAGCACTTACCTGGACTGATGAAACTTCATATAGCTAGGTTTTTATTGGTAAATAGCAGTTGCATCCCCAGATAAGAAGGTTAGTACGAGAGCTGGTTTATAAATTAGGAAATAGATGAAAAATAGAGGGGAATCTTTGACAAATGTCATGAATAACTTGTTTTTATCAACGTTTAGAAAAAGAACAATAGATCTGCACAAAAATTGCCTTTTGTTGTTTGCAAATATTTTGTTCTTGTTTTTCAGCCAACCCTTAAGCATGTCTTTCTAGTGAGGAGTCCCCATCTACTTTGAGGTGCCTACTTACGGACTCGGTGAAGCACATTGTTGAGTGCTTTGCTGTATCAGGGCCTTATATATATGTTTTTTACTTTTTCAGTCCCAGATTTTTCCAGTGAACTTGAAAGCTCCTCTTCTGTTTGCTTCTTTTCTTCAGTTCTTTAACCAATTAGAATTTGAAGAAAGAAATAATCCATTTGCATTAGCACCATAGAAGTAATATGTTCCTAGACTGGTCTTGTTTATGCTAAGAGAAAAGAAAAAAGTAGAGCAGACAGAATGATTTAAATCACCAATTTTAATCATGATCTAAATCAGCAAGCAGAAAACTTTGACTTAAATCATTTAATCTTGTTTTGCATTTGTACTTTTCAGTTATTTTCCTAAAGAAAGGCTGATTCTCATTGGTTAGCTGTAGGGTTGGCGTCGATTACTCCCTCCCCACCCCGCTCCGAGCAATAGGGGCAGCAAGTCTCAGAGCCTGGGTCAGCTGACTTGGGGTCTCAGGGCTTGTGTTGCGGGGCTAAAAATAGCGGTATAGACATTCCAGCGTGGGCTGGAGCCTGGGCTCTGAGACTCGCTGCCGTGGGTCTGTTTTTGCAGTGTTGCCATACTCTCGGAGTCACCATCTTGGTCCTGTTCTGCTCTTGTGGCACCATTACTACATCCTGTCACTTGATAGGGCTTGTGGGTAAGTTACAGCTGAGCATGAAATAACCTGATCCTCGCTAGTGTAAGCTAGCATATCTCAATTCATTGCATTTATGTCAGCTGAGGCCAATTTACATCACCTGAAGATCTGGCTTATTTTTATTGCACAACATCTAAAACAGCTTTAGTTCACCGTATAATTTTTTAAAAATCTGTGGCTATTTATGCTGCTGATCCTGATCGCATTCCTGTTGAAATTAGAAATTGATGGAGTCTCTAGTGTCTGCTGTTTGGTTTGCAAATTGTGCTCCCAGACGTTTAATGATGTGTGTGCAGATTGCATTGTTTGGTGCCTTTGGATAATACATGGCTATTCTGAAAAGATGCAGAATAAATTAAGATAAAACAGATTATTCTTGACAGAAGAATATACATAGCTCCTGGCAGCTAATTAGATCAAAAAGCAACTGTTCAGCCAAATTCTGAATTTTAGGAAAAAAACTTAGAAATAACCAAACTTGTCAAAAAAAAGTTTCCTTTCCCTACTTCTGATTTTTCGTATTAAGATTTTTTTTGCTTGTTTGTGGAGAAAATTGGCCAGATTTCAAAATAATCTGTATAAGGGGGTAGTAGCACTGCTGTACTTCACAGGCGTTGTGAGGGAAAATCTATTAAAGATTGCAAGGCTCATAGATGCTATGGTGATAAAGGCCATACAAGTACTTAAAATAGACAAAGTTAAGTACATACAAGGAACACAGGAGATGCACTGGATATATTTTCAGCAAGCTGGAGTTCAGCTTCCTTTTTATAGGTGGAAAATTTGCACCCTCAGAGTGAAATCTGAATAGTTGTACCTCTGAATTGCACCGACATCTGAGCAACAGGCACTAAAATGGAAGCATAAAAGCAGGGTATACTTCTACAAATGTACCCCAGTTTCTCAATGTCAGTAATAAAAAAATAAGGCCTAAAGCCTGCCTTATACAGTAGCTCATTTCCAGATGTCAGTGACCTTAGCAGTACTACAGAGGATGTAATGTTTTCACAGGAACAACCTGAGCGTGAATAATTTCTCTCAAGTGTTATGCCTCTGCAGACTCTTCTGTAAATACCAGGCTTGCATGCCTTGCCCCAAACGGCAAGTTGTATTGGGAAATGCTGGCAAAGCACTGCACTCAAGTTTGAGTTCCTCTCTTTCCCTCCTACAGTACTCTCAGGCAATGATTTGATTCGCAACAGATGTGTTGAACACACTTGCTTTTTTTGTGAAGGTGTCTCTCTCCAAATTCTATTACGCTACAACAACTGATAGCGTCTATTACTGTGTGCCTTCCTCTCAGAGTTGTTTTTCTTTCTTTATCTTTATCATTCTATCTAAAGATCAGTATCTGGCTGCATAATTTCACTAGCTGTGTGAGAATTGTAGGGACAGCTGTATCTGAACTAGGTGCTATAAATAAATTGGAAGGGCCCTTTTAGAACACGATGAATAGTGCATCAGAGGGCAATCAAGTGTCTGGCTAACAGAAGTGCACGCTTGCCACCACCACAAAGTAAGCAACTTGATCCTCTTGCAAAGAGGAGGAATAAGCCATGTTCTGGAGCATGCTGTCTTGCTCTGACATGGGGAATTGGTTTTGTAGAACTGGTAGTAAATAATAATTTAATTTAAAAATTTCAAAGTTGTTTCCATTTTGCAGGCATCAAAATTGGGACCATTTTTTATTTTTGTTGTGCGTGTCGTTAATCAAAAAAATTTATCCAAGATATTCTCAGAATTGTTCTCTACATTTTATAGAAAAACTAGGTTTACTGAAAACTTGCGTTTTGGTAAATGAAAAAAAAAAAAAAAAAGTCAAGTAACAATTTTGACATTTTTGATTAAAAAATCTCAATGAAAAATGTAATTAAAATGATAGTCTGGAAAAGTCAAGTTTTTTGCAAACTCTTTTCATTTCACAAAAAAGATCATTTTTCAAATTAAAAACAAAAACAAAAAAAATCCCTCTTCAATTGCATAATGTTGACCAACCCCAGTGAGATTTCTCGTGCAATGGCAATGCAATGCAATGCTTACTACTGCCCAGACCCCCCACACGGGCTTTTGGATACATTGACCAGATTCATCCCTGACTGACTTACATGAGATCACTGAACAAATCAGTAGCAGTGTCATGAAAACAGCATATATAAATATCTGCATGGATGAAGAGATAATAGAACCAAATAAAGATTCCTTTAGACTTTACATTCCCCTGGGAAAAGATACTTTGTAATATATTTTCCTGTAAACCATTCAAATCAGTAAAGTGTTTTTTTCTTTTTAATTGTCATTTCTTTCATGCAGCAAGAGATCAGCTTTCTCTTACTGTGTAAATATTGTTTTATAAATAAAATAGCCCTTCTAAAGAATTAGCTTTTCGGAGAGTTGATTTTTCCGCACGTCAAGATGGGGCATGCAGCTGTTTCCGCAGTACTACTCTGATAATACAGTCACATAATAATTTTATTTGCATGGCACTGTATTCATATAATGTAACTATGTTAGAAGAAGCATTCAGAACACTTCGCTGTGTGAAAACAACATCTGAAACACTTGTAAAGGACCCTCTTTGGCATGGAAAACTTTCCTGTTCTTACATCCCCCTTCTTTTAACGGAACTGCGATTGATCACATTCTTCAACCTGTTTGCCAGTTTCCGTTTCACTAAAAGGTTTCTAACAAAGTTAGAAATGCTGCAGAGTGATGAGATCAAATCCCACTAAGAAAGTGAATATGCTTTCACAGTTTACTTCACTGTTTTAAATAACGTGTCTAGATGTAGCGTTCTGTTGTATTAATTTAGATGGAATGAATAGTCCCAAAGAATTAAAGGTGTTAACATGACTTTGTTACTGTCCAATGTTAAATAGTTTAAAACAAGGTTTGGAGACCTAAGCCTGCTTAATACCATGGCGTGCACACTCTAAAATTCATGCCAAAGGTTAAAAATGGATTGAAACATGCAAAAGGAAAATAACTAAAACTAGGTAAAGAGTACTAAAATTAAGTGATTATGCAAAGCAAATGGAATTCAAACATTTTAAAGTCCTTTTCAAAGACAGTGAATATTGGTTAATGTTTTTTTATTTGGTTAAAAAGCCCTTCTTGGTAGGGAAGACAGGGATTAGTCTTGTTCAGTTCTGAGTTGAGTGATTGGCACTTTTCTGCTTTAAACGGAACAGAAAGACACAGAAGGGAGAGAAGCGGTAGGACAGTAAGGATGAAGGAAACCCAGCTTTTGTTGTTGTTATCAGGATACAGGGCGGCTGGTCACTCATGGACAGATGCTTTGGACTGACAGGTTGACCACAACAGCTGTTGCTCCAGACCCTAGCTGATCTCTCCACTCAGGGATATTGTCTGGCTGATTTGGTGAGATGTGTGTCCTTCTCGGGCTGAGCAGAGCTGGATGGGGCCATCTCATCTCACTGTGGTGGTGCTGTGCATTGCATTTGATTTCAAAACTGAGAGAAAAGCTGAGAAGAGGGGACAGGAAGAAGATGGTGGGGGCAGGAAGGAGCACATGAGGGAGGGGGAGACTGAGCAGAATCTCACATGTATCATACTGGGGAGTTGCTAGTGTAGTGATGATAGTCAAGTGTTCCCCATGATCTGGTGTCATGGCAACAATCCTTTGGACACAGTTGTGGTGACTGTAAAAGTTTTATTCCTCCCGCGAAGTCTTTTTTTTTTATTATTTTTTTTTTATTTAAAGGCCCACAGAAAGACGATGGGTGAAATAATCTGTCCTCTCAATATTTTGTCCATTCATCTGGCCTAATATTTTACACCAATTTGGTTAATTGATTTCCAATCCTCTACTTCTCTTGTTCACCAGCCATGATCAAAACACAGTCCTTGAGTGGAATTAGTAGACTCTTTCTGTTTTAAATTCATTCAGTCGTTCTGTCTCCTTCTCATACCTTTTCTTAAATAGTTTTATACAACAGATCATTGTAACAATTCATGAACTTTTACTCACTTTTTACCAGTTAGGCTAACAACAAAAGTAGGCCTGCTATGCCCTATGCCTCAGTTATTACAACAATCCTTCAAAGTGGATGCTCTTCAGAAATTCAAAGTTAATAGCTTTTAATTTCTATTGCCTTATTTTTTATTAGGAACAAAAGAAAGTGACACGTTGCTGTAAGTTTTGCAGCTCATTGCATTACTGTTATTAACTAGCCAGTTTAACGGGGTGAGGTTGTTCATATTTCCTCCCAAGAGTTCTATATACCCATTGTTAATTGCTTTTGTTGAGAGTCTTTTTTTTAAGCTCTACAAATGAGTTTGTGGAATAGACACTCTCTTGGTGTCTGTGTTTTTTTTTTTTTTTTTTTCCTGTGTGAAATTTCTCAAAGGACGACACAAGCCCTATGCATCCCGTAGATCTTAAATAAAGCTTACTCCCTTCCTCTTCCTATGTGACTTTCCTGTTTCTTCAGCGTTATGTCACGCGAGGTTTTGCTACAGTAGTATTCCTAGCATCTAAATGCTAGACATTCTACCAGTGGCTGCACTTAGTTCTTCCAGTGCTTGGTGTGTAATGCCGATAGCTTTTCATGCATCCAACATGAAGACAACTTCTAACAATGCCTGGCAGGAAAGCACTGAATATTGCCCAAGAGAGGGGTTGGACTGCAACATCAGTTTGGGTTTTCATAGATATTGCTGTCTTTCTCCCTCATCTTATTTTTGTTGGTATTCCAGAAAATTTGTTAATACTGAAATAGAATCATACGTATAAAATAAATGTTATGAGCCAAATTCTTGGCTGTTGTAACTGGGACTGACAATTTGCATGCTTAAAATTAAGCATGTGCTTAAGTGTATTGCTGTACTGGTGACAGCGTCCTCAGCATCTTGCAAGATCAAGCCCATAATTTCTGAGCTCGTAACTAACTTTTATGACAGTCCTTGTGAAAGCCACTAACTGATCTACCAATCTATGGCTGGTATAGTGTGAGCATTGATCCAGCAGTTGCAAGCAGATGTATTGATATATCAATGTTATTTTAATAACTCAGATGAACGTGGCAGTTTTTACAAAATTCCAGTGTGGACAGCATGTGGCCCCCAGTCAGAGATATTAAAGCAGTTCAGGTTGTTGTCCAAACAAAAACAACAATCCAAAGAAAGTTTACATCCAAAATGAAGAGGAGCATATAAATTTAAGACATGATGTAAAGAGCACATCAGTGGCCTTATTTTTTTTGTTTTCCGTGACGAAAAAATAATTCAGAATGTCAACAAATGTTCCCAGTTCATTCTTTTAATTTGCTAGCGTTCAAAGGTCTCACTCTTTGAGACAATTATTAGCCTGATTAGTTAGATTATTAGACCCAGGTATATTATTGTACACCAAGTGATTTAATTAAAATGCTCTACTGTGCAAAATCATGTGTGCATCATTGGTTGCTTAATTCTCACCAGCCATGAATGGAGAGTGCTAATTGGATGTGTAACTTTAATGCTGCTCTGCTGAGGCTTCCCCTTTGGTTGTGGATCTGGCTTTTATTCATTGATCTGTTTATCTTTAAGGACTAAATTCTGCCTTCAGATATGCACACACAATTCCTATTGAAGTTCCTAATCCTTCAGTCCTCACCTGGCATAAATCAGTATAGCTCCATTCTTTTCACTGGAGCGATGCTGTTTTACACCAGCTGAGATCTGGATGAGGATAATACAGATAAAAACAATAATCATAGCCTTGTTTGATTGAAACTTCTGCATGGGGAGTGGGGTTGGGGAGGCTAATTTCAACCTCAGTTGTCCCAAAGACGATCACAGCTGAAAGGTCACTTTATCTTAAAAATGCAATTCTTTCCTATCACTCACCTGCACTGTTGCTCAACTGGAAGGCTCTTTGGTATAATTATGCTCGCACATACAATTCAGGAAACTGGATGGTAAAAATAGCTTCCCTAAATTTTATTTCCCCACATGGCAGGAGCCTAGGTAAGGCTTGCCAGTGCGATGGCAATCATTATACATGTTTAATAAAAGCGATTGTTTGGTTAAATGTCAGTGGAATATTAAGATCGTATTATTAAAGATGAATCAGCATGTAATCTCAGGCAGCTGCTAAATATGTTTTTAATCAGTTTTCTATAAACACCCAGTGCATCGTTTGGTTCTATTAAATATAAATTAATTTAATCATTCAAGTTTAGCGTAATTAAAATTGCAGCTTTGGCAACCCCCCTTTCAATGATTGTTGTAGACGATGCAAACTAGTCAATCTAGTTACCTGAGATTTTCAGTGCTGACTTGTCACTTTTAGTCTCCCTTTTCCTCTCCTCTCTGGTAGTTGTGGTGGGAGTGGAATAGGGGCATACTGAGTTAGGAAAGCTGCTACCTCCTTTGGTACTGATATTCCATGGTTCAACTGGTATCAGCTGCTGTTCCTGTTTGTTGAAGTGTTGTGTGGACGTTCCAGTCCCTGATCAGTGCTAGGCACTGTACATTCATATAACAAAAAGGCAGGGAAGGTTTTTGGCCATTTTCCGGCAGTAGTGCGGAAGGGTTATGATATGATGTCACGTTTTTAACCCTGATGGAAGACCTGCATGTGAGTTCCACCAATATGCACTTTTAGACCCATATTTTTCCTCTTCTCATTTGTATTACAGGGCAGTGTGTCCTCTGCTGCTTAGAGCACAGGACTGGGAGCTAGGAAATCTGATTGCTTTAATCCAAGCACTGACAATACCATGTAGGACCATTGGCTAGTCCTTCAAACTCTGCTGCAGTTTTCCCATTTATAAAACAGTGGCTAATACAGGGGATTATAATACTTACCTCAGTGTGTTATCTAGATTCATTAGTTAATATTTTAAAATACTGTCCAGATGAAAAGCTCTGAGTGCTAGTGTCATGCTATTATATACATATCCCACCAATTTTGAGGGAATATGATTGAGAAACTTCCTGATTCATAAAAGCCAAACAGATACTGCTTCCCGTGTGCGTAGTGGAAACGTAGGTGTTAATGTGTGCTTTTCAAAGTCGTGCCTGGAGTTCCAGATACACAGGCGCTTTTCATTGTACTCCTCAAAGCATAACAAAAGTTGCCCGGCAAACCTGTAAATTCATAATGCCCGGAGACAAGGAGAGAGAGAAACAAAGGTAGGGCTACAAAGGAGAGAGAACTCTTTTAATTCCATGTACTGTTTATCCCGTCCCTTGACTCAATCTCCTTTTCACACATCTACTGGAAAAATCACTGGATTCTTCCCATATGGACATGCTCTTCTCTAAAGCAATTCAAAAAGCACTTAAAATGCAAGCCAATTCCTTGGTGAGCGACTAAGGTTGTAATTCCATGGGAAGGGTTCAGTGAGCATTAGAGCAACAGTAGTTTAAATTATGGAGATGGGGCAATACATCACTGCTATATATTAGTCCTGACCTTTGTCTCAGAGACCTTTTTGTGTTGACAGAATTAAAATATTAATTTGGTTTTCTCTGAATCTCTTTCAGCTTCACTTTATATTTCTGCCTGAGGTTTTTATGGATTTTGTCACTTTAATAAATGTATTACTCTGAGCAGAGTTTTAATTATCTGATTTCTTTTGGAATCATAAATGGAAAACTGAGTTTCAACTAAAGATAATATCTATAAAGTATTTGATCTACATCCAGTAGTCAGTCGTCTGAAGATATCTGCAGCATCTATCCTATACATTGGAGGAGGAACTTCAATGAATTGCTGCCCCCGTTCATTTTGATGTATTCTGTTTGTATGCAGCAAGTCAGGCAAGCAGATAATATCTGGACGCACAACTGAAGCTGTGTCAGCAAGTGATCACAAAAGGGAGATGTGGGAGAGTTGTGCGATTGAGGGAGGAAGGAAAAGGGGCAGGATTCAGAAACTAAATTTATGAAACAAGGAGATCGTTTCCAATTTCCAGATCTTTTTATAGCCATGTAGAGAATTAAAATCCAACTCTGCTTAGCCACTAATTTCCCCTACAACCTACAGAGGGGGTTAGGGCTACATGGCAAGTTACTGTGCTACAAACTAGGGTGTGAATCTACATTGCACCAGCTTGCCACGTAGTAACGTCCTGTGTGGACATTGCTCCAGAGCATTGTACGTCCTGGAGTGCAGCTTGGCTTATTATTGGTGCAAGGAATCATTGGTGTCATGAAAGGGTAGGCAGTATAGCCTTTCCAATTGTGCATGGTCTGAGGATCCACGGAGGACGCTTGCTAAAATCCCACATATCTCAGGACATCTTCCTTGAATGCCTGCCCCTCTAAGTGCCATTCTGTCTCCCCAAAAACCCAACACTGGCAGCACGACTATGTCAGTGGCTATCCATTTGTTGGCTCCTTAACTACTGCTCTGTTTTACTTCTCCCTATGGCAGTTGTTCCCTAGAAAATGTCCATAAGAATCTTCCTGTATTCCTTCTTTCCCAGCCTGCATGAGGATCTTGATTAGCTTATAGGGGTCTGGACATGTCATGTGCACATGCACGTGTGAAGAACTTATTGAGGAGAAGCTGTATGGAGGAGATGAGTTTTTTTGCATTTAGTTCTGAAACCAGCAAGACCTGTGGTCGCTCTTCTTTCTTGTAGTAGTGGGTTCCCTAGCCCAAGTCCAACTCTTGTGACAATTCTGTCTCCCCCATTTGTGCATTTCCCCCTACTGGTCACAAGGAATGTAGTGGAACGTAGCTGTTGTGTGAGGTCATGGTTATGAAGAGAGAAGTGATCTCCTCTGGTAATGAGGGCCAATCCTATTGAGGGCAAGGACCTTGGCCTGGGCTCTGCATTCATTGGAGAGCCAATGTAGAACGCGGGACACGGGGGTTATGTAATCGTGATCACCTGTGCTGCTATAGAAGTGGCTGCTGCATTTTGTATCTGTTGGAGCTTTTCAGGCTGTCTGGTTTCGTTCCTTGATGTGAGTTGCCCAGAAGTCACAGATGTGTGCGCCACCATAGCCGGGTCATAGCATGGGTGTTGTGATCTAGCTGGTCACAGATGGAAATTATGTTTGCTGTCCTGGCTGTTAGAACATCCATTATGGAGTAGTCCAAAAGGTTGAGGGATGACCATCTGAGCACAGATGTCTTTGCCAGAGGAGGCGACGTGATAGAACCGCAGAGGTTTTTAGAAGTACTTGACAGAATGATCACTCAGATAGTGTAATGGATCCTCATTTGCTGCAAACGCTACCCCATCAGACAGCCGGGCCCACTCACAGCAAGAGGAAAACGATCTGTGAGGCAAAGGGGCTGCTACAGGACTGGTTCTGCTGCGAAATTCCTGCACGTCTTCGGTCAAGATCTGTGGCATTCTAGAGACCGGGCCTCCATTCCGTCAATATTAGATTCATTAAAAAGAAGCTCCCACCAGTAGCCCAAGACACAACTGTCTGATGCAGGCCTCAAGCAGCTGTGCAGTGTGGCGTGGTAAGCAAGTCCCGTGCCTGGGAAGGCCATCGACCAAAACCCTCAGTGGTATCAGTTAGTGTCTGCTGCTGGGGAGAAACTCTGCAAGTGTTAACTGTCTGTCTTGGCGTTCGCACGAGTTGGAAATCTCTCCTTTGCTTTTCTCACGACTGTTGTCAGTGCCATTTATCCAACTCATTGCAACAGTGGAATTATTTCTTAAACATTTATTATTATGGAAATTGTTGGGGTTGTTCTTTGGTTTTATTTTTGTTTTTTTAAACACCACAATAGAGAGACTGATCCCCATGTTAGACAAATACACCACCGCCTTACAGTAAAAACACCTATGGAATGCTGTGAAAATGATTTCAGAATGACAGTAAAAGAATTGCTTTTTAGGTCTAGGCTTGTTCATGCTATTTTAATAGACCATAAGGCTTTTATTTCACAATATATGGAAAATGAAAATATTACCACTCGTGTGTGAAATAACATTTGTCAGTGATCTTCTCCTAGCTGCTGTACGTGATGTCGGAGAGTGGCGCAGCCTGTGAAAATGGGGAAAAGAATTTAAAAAATAGGGAGAGAAAAACAACGAAGGGAAATGAGATGAGATGCAAATGCAATGAAACCATTTTAAAGTTAATACAACTGCACTGGCTGTGAATGCTTCAGTTACCACCCTGCTACAGTGCTGTTGAGGATGCTGGTTTTTATAGTTCAAGAAAGAGGATCCATTTAGTTAAAAAAATAAATACATACTTGAAAATATGCTTCTGTACGTGCAGCATTCACTAACAAAGGAGAGCATCTTCCCCTTTTGCCCACAAGATAGCAAGACAGGCATGGAGCTGAAACACTTCTCTGCTGCATATTCAAATTCCTTGTCATTAGGTAAAATTTTCAGAAGTGCAATGAGATTTAGGCTCTGAAGTGCTTAGTCCACTTATGTGTCTCTGGAATTTGTATCCCTTGTCTGCAAGGGTCCCCATAGGAATGAAGAAATCCCCAGACTGGATCAGATGCAAAGTTCATCTAGCCCAGTATCCTGTGTGTGACAGTAACTAGCACCAGATACTGAAGGAGGAGGGTCTAAGAACCACCACAGTAAATAGACGTGGAATAATCTGCTCCCCAACGAAAATCCTAAACCTTAATAATTAGAGATTGTTTTAAAATCTGAAGCATTAGGCTTTACCTCCTTTCTTCCACAATTATTTTTTTAATTAGCATTAGCTAATAAGTTCCTGAATGCTGTGTGTTATTTTATTATCCGGCTACTAGTCTGGTCCATTCTTGGCTTAGATGATCACAACCTTGGCATCAGCTCAGCTCCTGTTGGTGGGAACATGGGGAGGGATCAGTCATTGTTCAACCCAATCCCTGCCTCCACACCCCTTCCACGTGCTTGTATTGGGAAAGAAGCAGCCCTGAATAGTCTGTTGTCCTGCCCTGCCCCTCTACTCACGATCTGCCCGTGAGTTGATGGCTTATGCCCCTTTGCTCCCTTGTGTGGCCATGTTGGGCTGAGGTACAAATGCGCCTTCAGGCAAAACTCTCTGAATATGAACTGTGGAATGTCCTCCATATGGGAGGGTGTGCTGCACTTTAACAGCTCCTGCACTGTGCACATCCATCATGTGGATGCAGTGGTTGGGGTAGCTGTGTTGGTCCCAGGATAGAAAAAGAGCTCTGTGTAAGCTCAAAAGCTTCTCTTTCACTGACAGAAGCTGGTTCAATAAAAGATATTCCCTCACCCACCTTGTCTTTTTCCATCATAAGGAGCCATTCCTGTATGTCTACAGCACAGCATGAGAATAAAATGTTATGGCTCGAAGGCCTTAAGACTTAAAAGAGTCAGTGTCAGTAGTGATTCTGCTATTTTACTATGCAGTGGTTAAAAACAACAGAAGGTAACAATGCAAAGGAAGAAGTTAATGCAATTTTTTTCCTTCGAAAAAGGCCAGATGCTAATTAGATCCCCACTATAAAAACATCTAAAGATGGCCAAAACACTCTTCTGTTTCTCTAACCCAAAAATATAAAAGCGAAAAAGGAGCAGCAGCCACCCGAACAGAACAGTGCTTTCAAATATTTCAGCTCGGATTCACGGACCTGAAGCACAGGGTTTAACGTGCAGATGCTGATGGGGGGCCCTTCCCCTGAAAACCGCAGCTCTGTGTGAGAGTGTGCTGCATAGTAATGCAGGATCCAACCACGCTGTGTGGCATTTACACAAAGCTTTCCTTTTCTTCGCTTCTAAAAGCCTGACCATAGATAAGCGGAGTGAATGCAGCACGCCAAACATTCCACTTTCAAAATCCTAGTAAGTATAAATGGGAAGGGGGGGTTATTCTTCCATCCCAGTGCCCTTTTCTCCATTTACATTCATGTTCATCGCGGGAACCTCATAAAGGCACCTGCTGGAATGATGTCTTGTCATGTTTGGGGCAGAGGCAATCAGTGAATATCTGCAGTGGCTGGTACAACATGGCCCTGATTTTGTGGAGGCTTCTTTTTACTGCCTTAGTGTAAATACTTCTGAATTTATCCTTAGGCTCTCAGTTTGATTCCACTTTTAAGGAATAAAAACAAAAGAAAATAGGAGAAGACCTCTACATTCGTGTGCAGTACAAATTCCACTTTAGGAATGCTGGAGTGTGATCCATGGTCAATGAGAGTCCATCGACTACCGTGAGCTTTGGAATAGGCCTCTGGTGTCTGAGTCTCTTTGATTCTGACTCCATGTGGTTCTACTTATCTAATTAGGCAGGAGGACGTATTCTCCGCAGTAGTTAAGACATTATTCATGTAATCAACTTTTTCTAAGTGGAAGTTTAATAAAATAATTGGGATGACATGATGGGGATATGTAGATTAACCCTCCTATTATATTAGGAAGTGAGATTCTTCAAAGGAAACTTATTGCAAGGTGTTCCTTAAACTTTTTCTTTTGCATTACCCTCTGGATTACTCTCATATTTCCATTCTTTGATATGTTAATGCAGTCTTTTCCCCTATCAGGACTCACTACTCCTGCACTTAAAAAAAAATTAAATTGAAAAAAATTTTTTTGCTGTTAATGCCTATCAACCCAGATTTACCTGAGAACTGGAATCCCCTTTCGCTAACTGTATTTCTACCCTAGAATGGAAGCCTCGCGTTTTTATAGATTTTTGTTGTTGTTCTGGTGTGTAGTGTACTTGCTGCTTGGATCCACCTTTTTTGTTCGTTTTTTGTTACAGCTGTGAAACAGAAACAGTAATGTACTTTTTTGAGGAATTCACTGAAACCCCCAAGACACAGATCTCCTTCCTCAGCTACAGCTGCTATGATTGAAGCCCAGTTTACTATATCTTCATGTAATGAAACTGAGACCCTTATGCTGGCGTGCTTTATGGGGTCTGCTGCCATTTCTACTCCTTCTCTGCAGTAGCCACAAACATGTACAGGAACTACTTGTAGCAGAATTCTTCCCACCTTGAGTCTGTTTTCCCATTTCCATGTTCAGTTGCTGCTCCTTTGCTCTCTTCCCTACTCAGAAGGAGGAATTTTTTGAGATTGAAAGGAAGCAGCTGTCCCTCAGGGGACTTGCACATAGAAGGATTACAACTCAGACAATAATTTAGGTCAATTTAAATGCCACGTGGGTTTGGTTTAAATAAACAGCTTTAGCCTTTAGCTTACTCATGGAACTGAAACTCGATACAGCATTTGGCACATTGGCAGAGCTATGTGTGTGAAATTTGTATTGTTGCTGCCAGTGTTGCTATGGATAAATAGATCTCTTCATTCTTCAGGGCTGTCAAGACACCATCTTTCACAAGGACTAAAAAGAAATAAGTTTTATTTTCTACGGCAGCAGCCAGGTCTTTAAGAAAGGGTTTCCTGTTTTTGCAGATGGCCTTGAATTTGCCAGCCAGTACCTTGTGCCTTGCAGTCTGCTTCTACCAACTAGACTTTTGATCTTACTCACAGGACTTCATGGTTATGTAGTTGCCCAGCTAAATCTGCAGGGCGGCTTCACCTAACCAATGATCTCCTAAAAGGAAGAATTAAAATGTATTTGAGCATCACTTCATGTGTTGTTACCTTACATCTTGTTTCAGCCAGAGGCAGTAGTCATGTATTCTTTGGTGAGTCTGTTCTTCCAGTATTTCTGGTTTAGGAAAGAGAGGAAAATGTAATGAAATTATCAACCCAGTTTACCGGCCAAAGAAGGTTAGATATGTTTTAGTAAGCAGCCAAGGCGTAAGTGTGGCCCAGTGGGCAGGGAAGTGGACTGTGAGTTGCTGAGTTCTATCCCCAGCTTTTTTAATGACAAGGTGCAAGACCTTAGGCAAGTCACTTCACCTCTCTGCAGCTCTGTTTTCTCAGCTGTAAAATAAAGATAATGATTCTTACCTTCCTTTGTGAAGTGCTTTGAGACTTGCAGTGGAAGAACACTGTATGAGAGCTAGTATTCTTTAAACCTATGACCACGTATCTGAATAGAAGTGTGAAAATCACCATCACTTAGGTCTGACCTCAATGCGGAAATGGTTCCTTTGTCTTTTCTGAACCACATGCACAATCAGAAGACCAGTCTGCTGCAAATTGTGTAACGCAGCAAACAGCGAGACAGTCAGTAAATCCATGATGTTTAAACCCGAAGGTAAGCTCCTTGCAGGGGACACATTCTGAACCATGTCCTTTCTCTGGGAAATCTTTCTGGATGTATTATTTAATTTTTTGTGTCAGGAGGATTGCAGAGAGAGATCCATTCCATTTCCTTTTTCTAAAAACATATTGTCCCAATCCCTGGCGTTCTACTAAAATTAATTTCAGTTTTTCTATCTACAAGACAGATGATGCTGCCATTTCTCTGCCGAAGGAAGGAAGGAAAGGAAACATTTTGCGATATTTGGTACTTCAAATGTGGGGTTTGTTGACTAACAACATGATTATTAGGTGACTAACTCCTAAGTAGTAAAGTAACCTCTCTAAGGACAGCAAATTTCTTACCCCCTGTTTATAGTGATATATTCCCTAATGCAGATTGAGTCTGATTCAAAGCCGCCTGAAGTCACAGGAAAGATTCTTAATGATTTCATTGACTTTTGGATCAGACTCCATGACTGCCCTAATCCTGTACTAGCAAAGTCAATTGGAGTTTTGCCATTGACTTCAATAGGAACATGATCAGGGCTTTATATACTGGTGATTTTTCTAAAAAAACCTTTCCTACTTATTACTCTGGTGGTTTCCATTACCTCTTCCTATTTCTCTCTCGACACCACATACAGTAATTGGGGAAGCACAGGAATGAACCATGTTGACTGTGATTCCCCCCCCCCCCCCCCCCAAGTGCTCAGCATTTGTTCCCCTTGACATCAGTGGTGGAAAAACTCCCATTGGCGTCATGGGAGCAGCACCAGGGCAAAATTTGTCCTTTAGTTTGGAGTTAAGCGTACCAAATGAGCATCCCCTACTGGAGAAAGACCTCTCATTCTGCAAATGAAATGAATGATTGATTTAGCAAACCGTGATGTATGTGTGACCGTAGGCCAGTCACGTAGGACAAATGTTTGAGTGGCCACTGGTTTGTGGTGGCTTAGGTTTTGAATCTCCTCCCTGCTCTCCCGTTGCAGTACCTTGGGCCTCCTAGTGAAGTTGATGGGAGCTGCAGGTGCTTGGCACTAGTGGAAATCAAGCCCAAGCAGACTCAGATGGGGTGGGGGGGGCAAAAACTAGCGGTGATTAGTGACACTTCTTTGAATATTCGGGCTTCAAACGCTGTGCTTCAATTTCTCCGTCTGCGAGATGTGGCCACCTAGCTCATGGGTATGTGGTGATCTGAGTTATCATTGGAGTTCCTAGATGGTGCTAGAGCATGCTCAGTATTGCTGAACTAATACCAGTGCATGGAGTCCATCCTTGCTGTTGGCTAGAAGTACCTGGAATGCAGGAAGCGTTCCAGCTTTGTGCCTGCTGATGTTTTGGCTTTTGGTCCCTCCTCCAGTGAGGCTGAGGATAAAAAAGCATCACTTATGCCCCTCTCTGTAGGGGTAATATGTGCAACAAGAGGAAACACTGTACCGGTGCTTTTCTTTTCCCTTGCTCACTGCAGAGATGCATGGCCAGTAGAGTATGGCCACGATGCGCAACCTGGGGAGAGAATAAACCAGACTTGGGCATTTAGCTGACGTTAGTCCTGCTTTGAGCAGGGGGTTGGACTAGATGACCTCCTGAGGTCCCTTCCAACTCTATGATTCTATGGCAGGGTGCTTGGGGAGATGTGGAAAACCAGTCCCTGATTCACATTCTCTCCCTTCACCCTGGTATCTGGGGGAGAATCAAAGGGCCCACATGTGAGAAAAGGCAAGTGCAGGCATGGCCAATCCTACGTAGATAGTAGATGTAATTGCAGTATGTTACAGAGCATTGTGAGAACGGATTATTAGTTAGTTTGTATAGTGCAGTGAAAATGTAACTCAGCAGATATTTTTAGTCTTCCAAACCAAAGTTGCAGAGACCAACTTTGTCGAGGCCAAGTGTGGTATTAACACAACCATGGCTAGACGACTTCTCTCTTCGTAATAATGAAGCTCTCAGCAGCACAGGAATTACCTAGGTGAATAATAAGCTGTTGTTAATAAAGAACTACTAAGTTAAGAGCTCGAAGAAATTGTGAAGATTTCTTACAAGGGTACAGGGATTCATTATCATCCGATCTGTGCCTGTGACATGCATCTAAGTAGAATAACATGCGGATATTACCTCATAGTAATCACTTTCCGATAGGCTATAATGGCAGAGAATACAAGTATAATAAGTCTGGCAAAGGCTGCAGTTTATTTTTAATGTCCTCTCCTTCTTCAGGTTATTATGACTGGCTACATCTGCCGTGTGGCAGGTATGTAATTAAAAAGTATGTTAAGGATGAATGTTCTCGCTTTCAGTATTTATGCTCGTATAGATCCACTACATTATTTTCAACAGGTCACAGCATTGTGTTCCTGAGGATTTAAAGTAAGCGTTCCCCTGCATAACTGTGCCACGCTAGGAAAACAGAATGCCTCATAGGAAGGTTTTTTGCAGCATTGTAGCTGTGTTGGTCCTAGGACATAAGGTGGGGGAGGTAATATCTTTTATTGGACCAATTTCTGCTGGTGAAAGACAAGCTATTGATTTACACAGAGCTCTTCTCCGTACATGTTCTTAATGGAAACTTAATTTTTATATTAAATGGAGTAAAAGCTGGAGCTGGACCTTAAAAAGGTGATTTACTAAGATGTGAGCAAGATTGTGAGGAGTCTCTTACATGAACAGATCATTAGATACGAGTCTGTGAAGACTCTGGGAGTTGCAATGTGAAAATGGAAATAAACATGGCACAGTTTCTAGCTCTGGAAAGGAATTCTGAGATTTATTGGGTCTTTTAAGTCTTATTAGACTGGGGAACTCATTGCTACAAGGTATCGTCGAGGCCAAAGGACTCTCAATAATATCTTTCACAATATTGTCACCAAGACTGCTAAGTTGTCTTAGCTGTTCTTCGGAGGATGGTCTTATCGGCTAAGAGGACTCTACACCTGTCTATATGTATGTGTATATAAAGAGTATGCAGCTGTCAACCGGAGAGGAACTTGTAGAAAAATGACACACCATGAAACCCTGAGTTTTCTGTCCAGTTAAATAATTTGATAGACAGAAGTCAGCCAGGTGGCGTGCAGATCAGGCTTTGGGAATTCAGACTGACCCCTTTAAGTCCTGTAGTATGTGGGGTTTAGTCAGATACCAATTTGTATTAAGTAGCTACTTTCTTGTACATTTCTTTTGATCTTTCAATACAGCCAAATTATGGATGCAGCCTTAACAAGTGTGATAAAATGTCTTGGGAAGAGGTTAGGAAAATGACGTTTATATTCATTAGAAAGAGAGAGATTAAGAGCCGTTATGGCTAAGGTGTGTAAAAATCTGAATGGTACAGAGAAAATTGATGCCACTGGAATATTCAGGAAGGCAAAGACTCAAGAAGAGGCTTGTAGAGAAAACAAGATGGCGGATTGACTGGCAGTTCAGGCATCTGAAGAAGTTCCCAGTGAGGAATGTGGGTTATGCTGATTTTGGGTGTGCAGGGGGACCGATAATGAAATAGAGATGTCGTAAGCAAGTGAAAGTAGCATATTGCAAATGGACAGTGCATCACTGAAAAGTCTCTGAGGAACTTGGACTGGAGCATTTGTCGCTGCCACAGATGGAGATCAGAGGCTAGTGAAATTAATCAGAGGAGGGGAGGTATCCTGTCTTAAACTGAAACTAAGCATGCGATATAAGATGTTGTTTTAAAAAAGCACCGATGTTGTAAGTGCCTTTGTATCATTATGATTGTAATTGTTACAGTGGAACCTAAAGGCCCCGACGGAGATCAGGGCACTAGGACTTCACTTTAGCAACAGAGGCTGCTCTGCTGGGGATCTAGAAGGAAAGTGAACTGAGAGCCGATGGGGCCTGGTTAGTCACATCACATTGAGGGGACCGTTGAAAATCAGCATGATTCTGATTTATGCGCATCTGCTCTCTGGGGATTGTGTTTTGACCTACAGAGAGAGCCAGAGAGCCACAAAATAGCATCTCTCTGTCTCAGCCTGAACTCAATAACCCTAACCGCACCATCCTCACAGCGTTATGCTCCTACATAAAACTACACCCGTTACTCTACATAACCCAGGGCTGGTAACTTGCTTCACTTTCTCTGGAGGCATAAAGCTCGGTGATTTCTCTCTAAACAGTAAGGGCCAGGTTTTTAAAGGTATTTAGGTGTCTTAAGCTGCAGATAGACACTTAGGCTGAAAATCCCACTAACTCCTTTTAAAATCTGGCCGTAGGAGCCTGATGATCCATTGCCATGTATAGTGTGCAGTCATTTCCAGCAATGCAGAGAGAGCGCAGAATGCACCAGAGTGGAATGGTATTCCTGTAAATACGCTACTTATTTCTTCCATGCATTGTCTGGAAAATGAAAATAAATCAAGCAAACAAACAAATGCCAGCCCTTCAACCAATGGCATCGCACTAATGTGTGTGTTCATTTTTGGTCATCGTCTACTTCCCTGGTTTCTTTTAATAAACATCCGACAAATGTTCACCCAGAATTCATTCAAGATTTAAAGCTGACGTTTTGCTACTCCGCAGAATGATGTTTAGCATTTCAGTCACATTAGCTGAACACAAAATACGTCACTCGTTCCTGGCTCCATTAAGGATTCCAAGTGAGAGCCGGTAAACTTAGAGTAGGACGCTTTTATTTTTAGACAGTATGTATCAAACTGGAAGATCTGCCATGAAGGAAGCAGCAGTGATCATTTAAGAAAATGTATTCAGCTAAAGAGTGGGAAGTTGGCAAACTCCTGGTAAAGTTTCACCGTACATCAGTGTTTGTGTAAAATTATCCAAGGGAAAGATCACCGTAGGATGCTCTTTTCAAAAAGACTTGGCCTGGATTGAGGCCCATCCTGTACACCCGTGTGGGTGAGTAAGGGAGCCTACGGCACCCCTTCTTATCCAGTGCAGATTGCCCATACCTTGGATAATTACCTGGGCATGAATTAGCCTCCATAATCTGCGATGCCCCTTCCACACAGTGCACCTGGGTGGAAATGGGAAGTGAGCGGTGGAGAAAAGGAAAGCCATAACTCCGTCCCCACAATGTGCTAGCCAGCACAACTGCATTGACGTGAGGGCAGCCTACGCTGCTTCAGGGTATAATGCTGGCAGATGGTACGTCCTCCCTAGAGCTCTGGGGGACTGGGAGGCACATTGTGACTTTCTGAGCTGCCCCATACTTAGCGTTCAGGGCAAAGCCACTGTTGAGCCCAGTATGATTATGCCCCAATATTAATGCATCATTGAGGAGTATTAGCGGCATGGCAGTGGAGTGCCTCATTTCACTACACTGCGTCTTGAGGTTCTGCCAGACTGTGCTTTATAAAACCCTGTTTTTAAGTGATTTCTGACCAAGCTGAAGAAAAAAGCAAAGCCTTGCGGAGTGGCGATGCTTAGCGAAGGGGCTCTCGGCCAGGGAGCAAATTCACTTTTCATAGTGGCATGGACTAAAGCAAGAGTGTCAAAACCCTCCAGACAGATTTCTTTTGAATGACTGCACCTTTTGCCTCTACATGGAAAAACAACACCTGATTTGATTTCAAGTTGTTTTTTCAGTATAGCGAGGATTTGGGAACACATTGTGGTTGAGGTGAGATCCTAACTGTGCTGTGTGAATGGGTGAAATTCATCCCAGTGCCGACAGCCCTTATTTTGTGGGAGTAGAGTGGGACTTAAGTTATGCATCAGCCATGTGCCGGCTCTCTGTACCACGGTCAATTTCAACTAACGAGTTCTGGATCATTTAAAGCAGACAGCATGCAAAGTGGGTGGCGTGGAACTGTAAACTGCCCCAGTACTGGCTAGTTAACTGGCCTACACACGTGTTTTGTGTTCTGCTGGAAGATGTGGTAAGTTCAGAAAAACTTTGGGGTTTGGATGGTTACTGAATGAGAACTCTGGGGGAATGCTATGAAGACTGAGTATTTCAGCGTATCTGCACTGAGTGCATTCTTCCACCTAGGAATTTATGGACGGTATACAGGGAAAGTGAACTTCAGGGCCACCCAAGAAATTGATAAAATACACTTAGTTAATTGAGGGGGGTCGACTAATAGACAGTGCGGAATTGTTCTTGGTACATTTGGGGATAATGTGGGGCAGTCCCTCAAATGGGATGTTGCCTACCATGTGTGGCTTCCTCTAGTGTTTACAGAGCATGTAAAATCCAGGGCCGCCTAGACAGTGGGGCCAATATTTTATAAAAGTGTATGCGCCCGTGCTCATGAAATGCAAGGATTTACACAGGCCAATAATTATACATAGCCCTGATTTCAGGAAGACACTGACGCATATGCTTAATGTTTACTCCAGTGGAACTTAAACAGCTGGATAAGTGCTTTCCTCCAGTGTGCCCATGTGCACCCTCCCCACACACACACACAACTAGTGTGTGCATACACTTCAATTTGCACACTTTAAAAAAAAATTGGGCCTGTTTGTAGAGATTTTTTTATTCACAATATGCCAATTTTTTATAAATGTCTTTTTTTATTTTAAACTTCAATTGCTAAGTTCAGCAGCACATTCCTCTGGCTCCTTTATCTCTCTCTATCTCCAGTATATTTACCATGAAAGATCTTAGCCTCTGGCAGTAGCTTACATTTCAGTGGAGTATCACATGCGGGAAACTTATCTAACATCATACACAAGTGTAATAGGTGGGTGGAGGGAAATCTGAGGGTAAGTCTTTAAAAAGTTCTCTTAAAGATACCATCTTTTAACATTTATCAAGCTTTTGGATCAACACTGCAGACTAAACACTCCGGCATTGTGTTATGTGAGCACAAAATTTGTGTTCTGTAATAAACACATCGGTAGGGCATGCAGAGTTGTTGCAATGATCCTGAATTATGGTAAAATTAAGAGAGTTGTAATAACCCAGCTGGAATAATTTGGCACTTGATAGTGAAATTCTTCCAAATACTCAGTGCATACACACAACGACTTATAAAGAACATTAAATATAAGTGACTTTTGTGAATCTTGCTGTAGAAAGACAGTGCAACCCTACTCATAAGCAAAAGTGTAAGTGGCTGGGTGACAAATTTAAAGGCATTGTGATGTGCTGTTGCTAAAAATAACACTCGCTAAACAATTATCTTCTGTTTGCTTCCCACTTTTGTTAGTTGTTTGCCATATAGCATCAGGCTTCTTTAATAGACATTATCCACCTCCAGTTCTTTTTGGGATGTTAGTTGCTTAATCATATGTCATTATTGTAACCCAGCACAGTGATATACATTGGTGTTCACTATAATTGTGTACATTTTGAATGTATGTGGTGCTATAATTAGCTTACCTGCCAAACCCATATGTGGACATACAGGGGCATAAACCCAGGCAAAACACTAGACAGATAATACCGAAAGCAAAAGACGTGCTTGTGCCTTCTCAACACACAGCCACACTTACTGTGGCCACGAGTCAAACAGAATGCAAAGTAAATTGCTGAATATGCACCTGATCCAAATCCCATTCAAGTCAAAGGAAAGATTCCCAATGACTTTAGTGAGCTATGGATCAGGTCTACCAGCAAAAGATACGAAATGCACATTTGGTGTGTGTGAACCAGTTGCCTTAATTTCTGTTCCTTTTAACAGGATCATCATTCTACCGCCCGCATTTGTAGGTTGCGTTTTCTTGGGCACTCCATTGAACTGTCAAGACTGTGAAACCTTAACATCACAAGTTAGTGTTTGTTGCTAAAACATGCCTTCTGGCTCTGAATAATTTAGCAAAACAAATGTGCCTTGCGCATAAAGTAATGCACTGATACTGTCTCTTCCCATAGCACGTAGGCACTGCAATGTTTACTTGTGAGCATGTGCTGTGCTTTTTATTACTGAATTATTTGGTGCTGAGTGGTATAAATATAAATATGGTGACCCATCTGGTGCCAGGAACAGTTTATGATTTGCAATTTATAAAGAGACGTCAAACTTTGGACCAGGATCACTTGTGCTGTCCATTGTATTTAGAGAGGGACTTTCATCAAAACATCAGGTCAAAGAACCCCTATGTTTGATTGTTTGTTTTTTTAAGTTTGATTCCACTGCTGGATGGAAACTTAGGGCTTGATTCGGATCTCCTACTGGTGAAAATCAGCAGTAACTCACCTGAAGTCAATGAAGTTACACCTGTGTAAAGCGGGTGTAAGTTCAGAATCAGGACCTTACTCCTTTTAATGTTGTTATAAATTTAAAGCATAAATAAACACATTGGGAGCTTTTTAAAAGGGCCATCCAGAGTGTGAAGTAATAGATTTTGGCTCAGTTTGAGTCCCATGTTTATTTTCAGTTTTCAACAAGTTTGCAGCAATAATACAATTGTTAGTAACTCATGACTTAGGTGTGTTAGAAGTAAACCATATCATTATGTCCACTATTTTCTTATCTCCAAGGGTATGTAAGGTCATAAGGAATTTGATTCCATTAGAAACACTTCAGACTAGATTCTGCTGTGTTGTGGCGCTCTTGGGACAAGAGGATGTAGGCAATTGATCCTTCCTCCGACAAGCAGCAGGGCGGTTTCTTCACCTAACCTTTGAGAAGTTGCTAGGAGGGGAGGCCTGTCTGGAACACCGTGGCCCTAGGGGCATGCAGTCTGCCACTATTGACTTGGTGTCCTGCCCCAGCCTGCTAAATGCAAATAGGGCGTGCACACAGCTCTTTGCGAAAGGCAAAGCATCTGGCAGCTGCCCACTCTGAGCCATCCCATACAGGTTGGCTCTTATACCAGGTACACAGCAGTTACTGCCCCAATCCTGCTCATTCATCTCCCTATGTATCATTCAAAATATAAAACATGGCATGTGAAACACTGTAACGCCCCTAGTTTGGGGCCTGAAGTGTGTTTCTCCCACTCCTCTGCGATCACCGTCCTACTGTACTGGACCCGTTCATTATTTCATTCACTTTATCCTGTGTGCTAACATGGTTAGCACCTCTCAGTATAATGAGAGGCTTGCAGGGAAACATTAAGGACTTGTCCACACTTCTGACGCTGCACTGGTGCAGCTGCGCCATTGTAGAGCTTAGTGAAGATGCTACCTACACCAACAGGAGCACTTCTCCTAGCGGTATAAGAACTCCACCTCCTTGAGAGGTGGTAGGTATGTCAACGGAAGTCCTCCCATCAACATAGCACTGTCTACACAGGGCGCTAGGTTGGTTTAACTGCATCGCTCCGGGGTGTGGAAAATTCACATCCCTGAGTGACGTAGTTCCACTGACATAAATTAGTAGTGTAGACCAAGCCTAGATTAAAAGCAGATAGCAGCGTTCTGTTCAGTTTCATTATGATGGCTGTGGCACTACGTCTTTTTAATTGTTCATTCACACCAGAAGATGCATCACACACATGCAAAGTATTGTAAGTAGAAAAGGAACGTGTCTACCATGCGCCAGACGTAGACATGTACAAGTGGAATTTAAATTCTCTTTTAGACAAAGTGCAAATGAGCTTTTCTTCACGCATTAATGTAACACTAATTGTTCTGTAACCATTAGTAACCTAGTTTTATTATTTGCAGGATGCATACATAAATAAATGTTGACTATTTTAGTTCTCTAGCATATGAAGAATGAAGTTAAAATATTAATGAAGACATTACCTCAATCACAGAGACTTTAATATGAGTTTCTGAAATTATATTAAGAGTTAATTAAAAAGCTTTTCCTAACTGTCTCTTGTTATGGTCAGATGTTGATGCTAATCTTGTGCAGAATGTATTGAATTCATTACATAGCCAGAGCGTACAGCTATGTGGTCTCAAGCGTCCCAGTAGAGGAACATGTTTCCATATGGCAAAACTCCGCATGACATGGGAGCACAACTTCATTTTGTTTTGGTTTTTTTTTGCTTTGCCATGTCAGACTCAGAGCCTGTAGTTCCATTTTAGGCGCTCACAGCTGAAAAGACAGAATATCGTGTTAGTTGTAGAGAGGGAATCGCTTTGGATGCCCATCTTTTAGTGTTTAGGAGCACCATGGCCACAGGCCAGCAAAAATAATGTGAGAGGCGGATACTTTGTGGATCTGGGCCGGATCCCCAATTGGTGTAAATTCTATTTACATTCGCCAATTGGATATGGTTGCCGTGTGTCATGGCAGCAGGGCTAGCTGTTCCTCTGGCTCCTTCCTGGTCTTGCCGAGTGAAATTCCAAGTCTCTGACCAGTGATATACAGTGACCGCATCTTAAACAAGTGTATTCTTTGTTTTAACTATAGGAACAAAGCATTTAGAGGAAAGGATTTTAAACAACAAACAGTCCATACATAGGCCTGTCTTACTTACAGGCTAACCATCTCTTGATGATGGCTTCAGCCATCCTAACTTCTTTAGACACCTCAGCAGGTGCCTGTGTCAGCCTGGACAGGTCCCCAGCAACTCCCACTTCTCTGAAAAGAGACTTTTATTGTTTATAGTCCAGTTGATCTTCTGGTTCCCAGTATAGCCTCTGTATGGCAGGATGTAGAATCTTCTCAGCTAATAGCTTGGGCATTATCTCTTAACAATCCTGAAGTGTTTATTGTGGAGTGGCTTATCTTGAGCCACTGTTTTCCCCCTTCCTGCTTGTTTTTCCAACAGACTGGTTGATTTAAACATCCCAATAACCCGGTCAACATACAGTATTCATAATTTATTACAAAACAGCTCAAATCTGTCACACCCTGTATGGAGTTGTGCGTCCATATCTTCCCTGGACTCAATGGCGCAGGAAACTTGCCATCTGTCATGTACGGTACCTTCTTCAAGGAGAATCTAAAAAGGAAAAAACGGAGACTATGCGGAACACCCTGTAAATGAAAGAAGTGTTTTATGCAGATATCGGTGTAATCCATTGAATTCAAGTACCCTGCTGAGAGAGACCATATAAATTAGTTTATAAACTTGTTTTTAATTTTTTTGGCAGACTTAGGAAGCCAATTAGTTCAGTAATATATATTCAACTTTAATGGGCAAGTAAATAATTAATGTTATTGCCTTTGTAAATTTAGCTTTTCAGTTATAAATTAACATAATTAAAAGAGTAATGTTTCCGTATGCATTTTACCAGCCAAATTTAAACCAAGCAATTAAACTGTAGGTTTTCCACATCAAATGAGTTGAGCTCATAATGATGCAAACTGTAGACATAAATTTGTTTTTCTTGGTCAGGTTCATTACAAAGACACACAGAAAAATGTTCTGCCATACGTGTAATCAAGTAATACTCAAAGAACCATAAATATATATTTTAACTACCTTGTTATTCATTAAAAAAAGAAAACCAAATGGGTCTGAGACACTCGGTACGTCAGCCTCTTGCATGGAGATAATTGCTAGTGTCTTACTGTAGCAGTCACTGTAAAAGGAACTGGATAAAAGTTATCAGCACGCCCTGTTGGTTTGATTGTGAGGACACAAAGTGGTGCACGTCTTTAGCAGATGTAAATTGCCATAGCTCCATGTACTTAAATGGAGTTGTGCTGATTTGTACCAGCTGAGGATTTGACTCACTATTTTTCTTCATGCTGCCTTATTGCTGCTTGCTTGCTTTCTTGGACGTACATGGGCCGTCCTCCCAAGCCAGTCAGGCTTAGTCAGCAAACACAGCAATCAGGGTTGACTGCAGAAGAAAAGATAGGTAATACGAGTATATCACTTGCTTTCTCTGTAGCTTGAACGTGAGCTAGAAATGGCAACATTTTAGAAGCCACATAGACATCTTCTATAATATTTCTTTATTAAAGCCGGGCATGAGTCTCTAAGTTCAGATCCCGTCTGACCTGGTCCAAAACTCAAGAGAGTTCACATTAGGGGTTTTAGATCCATTTGCTACCGAGGTGAGGGGCCATCTGCAATGTTCAGATCCAGACGTGACATTTTCCCAGATTCAGGAGTATTAGGATTTGGGGTTGTGCTTTGGACCTGTCTAGTTTTTATCTGTGAATTGGGAAACAAAATGGGTGAGATGACTTTAAAAAAAAAATATACCCAAGGACTCCAAATGTGAAAAATAATCTCAGGTCAATCAAAACTTGGGAGCCCACATTGGAACAACAGAGCTACAGACATTTTTAATCTTGCAGACTTTACAGTAATTCATGGTAGACTGAATAGTCTATTTTAACTGCTCCAAATGTTACTAAGAGAGGTATTTGCAAGCTGTTCAAGATTTGCAGAGTTGTAATGAAAAGAGTTTCCTGATGCACAGACACACGTGCATCCACACAAACACGTTAATTGGCATTTCTGCAAGCTGTGATTTCATTGTAATTTTAAAGTACCAGATCCCAGCGGGCAAATTTATCATGGGTGAAAGTTCACTGCAATCAATGGAATTGTACCAGAGGTGAATTTGGGTCAGTTAATTTTATTTTAGTGCTGTTCAGGATGTTTGCAATGTGATGCAAAAATATAGATATTGTCTCCTTCAGTTTTGCAGTATCCATTTGTTTAGTGGTGAATGGATTGAAAAAAGTTCTACCCTGGGAGGAATTTGTGCTAGTTGATTTAAATACACGCAGGGCCATCGTACAGTTTTGACTGTAGAATTGATTTATTTTTCACAATGTCATTTCTAATGTTTAAAAGTATCATTTACAAAAGGCAAAGCTAAATAAGCTCCCTTGAATATTAGCTAATGGGTCATATTTTTAAGGCATTTCCAATTGTGCAAACACCATAAATTGCAGGCACAGTGAACCGCGAGTACAAGTGGGAGAATTTGCCATCTAGTACCTGATTACAGGCACAGTTGGCTTCTGAGTTCTGTTAACTGTGCTTGCAAACGTTCAGGAGAAGAGGTTGTTGTAATGTATTTGCCCCACTGGTTGCAAATTTTTCAGCACTGACTAGGAAGATTTTCTTTTCTGCCTCCCAACACCACCTCTGGAAATGAGTGATTTACATTAATTTTTCATGTAACATCTGCCACACTTAGCTTTGAATGAGAGCTCAGGCGAGTTCTACAAACCGGCCGCAAAGTTCTCATTTCACCAAGCACACAGCTGGATGAGTGGACTTTGTCCTCTCTCAGGTCAAGTTCTGCTGGAATCTAGGGATGTTTTCTAGGTGCTGTCCAACTTAACTCAGATTTCATACAGAGGCCTGGGTCTTGAGACGTGACCAAAGAATACTCTGCATTGTGTGTGTGTGTGTATGTGAGTGTCTGTGTACATGTACTAACAGCCTCAAGAGATTGATGCTAGCAGCTGAGGGTTGCCATGCGCAGGGCAGCCCAGCCATACAGCCTGAGGATGCTGCTTCTCTTGTTCTCTTCCACTAGGGCAATTCCTGTGGCTGGCAAAGCCAGCCTTGCCCCACTGAAGATTGCCCTATTGTGTGGGAGAATTGGGCAGAGAGTATTTCCAATTGCTACCAGCATGTGTTAGCAGAAGAGGCACTGCAGATTTACTGCTTAGGCAGTGACCAGACTGCCTTGCCTTCTGCAAAAATGCTGCTTTATTCCTTTACTATTCACTGAAGCTTTTCATTAGTTAATGCATTAAAAGTAGATATTCTGGGCTGGAAAGCATAGCATGGAACAGAGAGTATGGGGGACAGCAATTATGGAAATCCTAATTCTCATGTTCCACCTTTATTCAGCAATTGCACTTGGTGCCCATCAGCTGTGAAAAGTGCATTGAGAAGGGTTTCCGCCTGCAGAAGTTCTGAAAGCACTGGCTGATCTGGCTCACAAATACTCTATTTCTTTCGTGATGATTCCTTTGGTTCACGTCAACATTCTCCAAATCCTTCAATATTTCCCTAAGACTTCTCTGATGCCCCCCTAGAATTCCTGGTCCTCTCTGGTCCTCTTCCTTGTTCCCCAGCCCTCAGCGGTTCTCACTTCCTCATCTTTCTGATGCTTTGTCGGTTTCCTCTCTCCTGCTCCCCTGTCTCTCTCCTTTTATACTGGTGACTGAAATTAATTCGCTTAAAGTTCCAAAGGGATATGGGGCTTTGACATTGGACTTTAACTGCAACTAGGCTGGTTTTTGTACAAACATTTAAAACAGGACATAGACTGCGGAACTACGTTACAAAAACCTGGTGCGGTATTTTTCAAATTGAAATTATTAATCTCTTTCAGCACATTTTTCAACATCACAGATCAGATTTGTTTATTGTCTGAGACTCTCTTCGCTGTTCTCAGTTCCCCGTTTATGGGTTTGGTTTGTGATTGCTTAATCCCAGTGTTGCACCAGTGTAAAACTGGAGGAATGCACTGGTGAGTCATGGTCTGTGTTTTAGAGTAACCCCAAATGGTTGAAAACTGTAGTTTATCGAATAAAACTTTTGGAAGCTAGGAAAATAATATTTTTTGCCACTCTAGAACTAAAAATTGCGTAAGATGACCTCCTGAGGTCCCTTCCAACTCTAATATTCTATGATTCTATGATTCTATAAGGGAGTGAAACCCTGTTTTGAAAACAAAATCAGAATTCAGGCGTCCAGTTAATGGAGCAGAAGTTTATGCTACGTGTGATTTGAAGTGGTTCGAGATATTAAAAATATTAATCTGAGTTTATAATGGAAAAACCTGCTCAGAGAACGTGGTTCTGAAATAATGGCAATCTGACTACAGTCCATGGGACATTCCATTAAGTCCAGTACATTTTTACCTTCTGTAGCATTTATTCCCATAATTTTCCCAGAGATAAAGATTAAAATTACAGAGTTAAAAAAAGAAGTAACTGGAGAGAGAAATTAAGAGGCATAAACAAGATTTGTTTTCAGGTGACATTTGAAAATCAATGGGGATGCATGTTTTTCATTTATTTATGTATTTATTTTATCAAAAGGCAGGAAAGGGTTCACCTATAACACTGGGACAAAAACCAGGGGGCAGCTAGAGATTTGCTGTGTGGCAGTTTTCTTATTGACAGTATGAGGGGGCCCTCTGGTAACGCTCCCCTTAGTTTCAGTGGGAGGAAAGTTAGATCCCTGGTGACCGGTTTTGAAACTCTCACCTGGAATATGCCAAAAGGAATGTCCGGGAACTACAGAGGAAAAAGTCAAAAGTACAAAAACGGGACAGTGTAGCTGAGGCCGAAATAGAAATCATTGTACCAGCATAGCTAATGAAACATAAATGCTCTGAGGGTAAGTACAACTACAGTGCAGAGTGGGCAGGATAGTAATGCGAAGCTGTGAGGGAGAAGCCGCCTATGGTTATGTGAAGGTTACACGTTAAGCCCCTGATTCTATAATATGAACCACCTGCATGGAATCTAATGCAGGACCTAAGTGTGTTTGAAGGAAAACTGTGACTCATATAGCTATAGAATGGGAAACGTGCCCCTGCATTTATCTTTTAAGGCAGGAGAAAGCTTTAAGTAGCAGGGACAAAACATATCCTATGAAGCCAGTCCAGCTCTCTTTGTGATGCCTGATCTTGTATCCATTTTAGCTAATGGCAAAGCTGTCATTCACTTTGTGGTGCAGGATCCAGCCTTCGATGATGAACTTCTTTTCCATGAATGACTGATGACTGTTTTAGCCGCCAGAATGAATAGTCTTGCTGACGTCTTAGTGGATTACTGTGGTGGTAGTGACCGAAAATGAAGGAGGTGGTTTAGAAGTGGAGAATAAGACCAGGTATCATGAAAAATGGTGTTCCTGGCCAAATAGTAATAAAAAATGAGTGCCGAGTTCTTCTGCAAACCAGCCAATAGGGGCAGATCCATCAGAAATGTAAAAAGTGGATGCCTTTCAAGAACAACTTTTACAACAAGCTGGAGAGAGGGTAATATTTATTTAGTTTAGTTTATGGGGGTTTAAGGTCTGAAAGTTTTTTCTGTTTGAATCTCTTGGCTTGTAAGAGACGTGAGCATGCATCATCTAACACTGCTACAATCACAGGCTGAAAAGTTTAGCTGAAAATTCCTTCCCAATATTCAAAATAATTGTTTCTTTTAAAAAATTATTTCTCAAAGATCTGTATCCGTCTGATAAAACACATTTTATAGGAATATTTTTCTATTATTTGGTGAGGGGGAGGGGGAACAGACAATGGATCAAAGGTTTGTTCTTTGCTTTGTGAATTTCCCAGTATCTCCTTTGGAGGTACTGGAATGAAGAGCCGAGAATGTTCTGTGGATTGTACCTTGTTTTGAACAGATCTAAAGGAGCCAGTTAGTGACACATGTGACGTAGAAAATAAACCTCTGAATTGAACTTCACCGATAGGATTAAGGACCGTTACTTTTATTTTCACTTTCAGTTGGAATGAAGAGAGCCGTCTACACGGGGAGAATACACATATGATCATCATTGTATCTGTGAACATTATCTCACAAAGCATGTTCAAATATGAATCTGTTAGGCCTAGTTGAGATAACTGGAATTATTTTGAAGATCTGGCTGGCTGAGTGCATGTGTTTGGGACTCACCCATGCCCCAGTTCAAGAAAGCACATAAGCACATGTTCTTAAGTCCCCAGGCAGTCAGTGTGTAATACGTGAATCTGCTTTCCCGTAATTCCCCTCTTTATTCCCTTTACTTTCAACTGAACTAATAAAACAAACAATAATGGAACTAGATGCTCAAAGTGCTTAAGTGCTTTTCTCAATAGGGATGGATGTAGACCATGTACTTAAATGCTTTGCTGCACTGGGGCACCAGAGGCCTGTATTGTAAAAGTACTAACAGGACTGTAATAATAATACTTGCTAGTACTGGTTAGTGTTAGAAGTTGGAATAAGGGGAACCTCATTTTGTCTTTGAATCTAGACATGTAGTGCTGTTAATACAGACTCTCTTCTTTCGGAGACACGTTTTTATTTTACATTGCAAATATTTTCAGACTTTTTTTCCCCCTTTTTTGCGGAAGTTTTATTTATTCTTTTGAAACCGTAACAAGCATGTCCGCTGTACCTGAGCAAGGTCTAGACTTGGAAAGTATATGCAGTGAAGTGATTAGAAGAAATCAAATAACAAGCACGGTTAACCAGTGTTCTGATTTCATTTTACCCAGACGCCCTTGGGCTGCACTAAAAAGAGAGCACAGCAGAATCAGAATATCTCATTAGATTCATATCTCTAGATCCTTGTACCATTCCGTTGTTACCTTGCAGCCACATCCTTAATTTAATTAATTTGCAGAATAAGTCAGACTCTGTCCTATCAGACCACGGCACCCCACCAAACATTCCAATTACTTGCTTCCCATTGTAAGGAGACTTCAATTATCTGCACATCTCTCGGATTACAGTGCTGCTGTTCCACCTGCTTTTCTGCTGCAGGGGAAGAGAAAACGCCACAAAACAGTCAAGTATCAGTATTGCTGGAGACGTGTTTTATTTATGTTTTGCACCGAGCTATTATGAATGACACAGTATGGCTGGAAAACGTTGTCTTTGGCGTTCTAAGTGTTATAGTTGGAGAGCTTCCAAAGTTGCAATGCTACCAATTTTTTAACATTAGCCTTCTGGAAGGAGGGATTCAGAAGTTTCATTATATTCTCTTCTTCAGCAGTGCCAACTTTATATTAAATTAAAGGGAGATTGCAATCAGAGATGGAGATGACAGGATTAATTGTTGATATCGAGGCCTTCCTCGAAATAACTGAAGTAGAGGCAGAAGATATGGTGAAATTAAAATTTGGGCTCATTTAGTGTTTGATCCTGCAGGGTCCTGAAGACCCCTGTGAGGTGCTGAGCACCTGCCACTTCTATTAAAATCAGCGGGTGTTGAAGGTGCTTGAGCCAAGTGCCTCTTTGAGTCAAGAAATCCCAAAGCACTTTACAAAACGACGAGTGTAGGTACTGGCTGCATTCGGCTATATCTCACACGCAGCCTTAATCATTAGACCCTGGTTCAGTGAGAAGGAATATTTGCTGATATGCTGGGGTAATCCCGATCTACTTTCAGAAAGTGCTCTGGGATCCTGTTTCCATGTAGACAGGTAGAAGTGACCCTACAAAATGTCTCCTGGTGAGAACGGTGTCTCTACCTGTTCTGCACCCCTGCTGCCCCTTGCCCCACCAGTACTGCTCTGCCATATCAGCCATAGGTGCTGATAAATCCAGCTGTGGTTAAAGAGGAAAATTGAGACTGTGTGTGCCGTCCCTCCTCCCTTCAGTTGCTTAATGTCCAGACTTGCAGTAGAGAGAGAGATCTTGAGTAGTTAGCCAGAGGACACATGGTTCCAGTTATTTTCGAGTCTCCAGATCCCCTCAGTATTTAATCTTTTCCTTGCCCAACATAACTTCTTCAGCTGCAGTTGAGTAGATTGTAATGAATGTTTTAAGAGAAGAGACCAACGGGTACAGATGTGGCTACTTGTCGCAATGGTATATTTGCTTGCAGCATGTTACTCAGCTCCTAGACGCCTCTGCATGCTGTAGAGAGTTCCAGGCAAGGTGTGGTGACTGGTAGCCAAGGGAAGGGGTGGAACCAAGATGGATCTTGAGCTGTATGGATGCAGGGTTGTTTAGTTTTGTATTATAAACGCCTCCTTTTTAGGGATGACGAGGATTCCATGAGCCAGGCAGTCGAAACGTGATCCCGGCGCAGAAAGCGTTCACTTCGGAGAAATGTGCACTGAACAAGTGACTCGTGTTTCTGGACTAAATCCCAGCTGTGAATACTGCGAAACTTTGGGGAAATTCAGGCTTGACTCTAGTTAATCAGTGTGCAGGCTCCAGTAGTGAAGTATTCTGCTGCTTCTGAGCGGAGAAGAACATGCATGTGCTTCTTTATTTTTTGTGTTTATAACTTGAAGACTGAACAAAGACTCCTCCAGATTCCTTTTGTTTGGGGCCCTTGCATAACATTTAATCCAGTGTTTCAGACACTGAATACCGAAGTGTGAACGGGTGGGACAGAAAGTGGTGGATAGTACAGTACATTTGGTGATGCATGTTGTTTTTGGAGGTTGGACAAGGTGGAGTGAGATTTCTGCATGGCATGTTGTACCTGATCAGTTGTACCTGTTGTACCTCATTGGCCACTAGAAGTTATAGTTTATGGATTATTTTCCAGTAACCATAACATGAAAATGTAATCCCAACTATATTGTTGGACAACAATTGTTTCCTTGCCTGCATCCCTATACATCTGTGTAAGAGAAATTCTTCAGATGCAGCCACAGTATGCTGCGTTTGGATCGATGCACTAGCTTACTGCTGCTTGCACCGACCCTGATCGCAGTTTGCATTTAATTAGGCTGTGTGTGGCTGTTCCACGGACGCGTGAAACAGGAGCTGGAGAGATGGGAATTGTAAGCAGTCATTACTTTTTATTTTGACTGGAGTCATTTTTCCCATTGTGTCCTCACCTCCTAGTTCTGAAGTGCAGTGACACTGGAGGATGGAAAACGTGATTATACCCTCCCAGCAGCTGGCTCAGGTGAATACTTGGATGAAATCAGCAGCAGCATTTTCCAGCTCCCTGCTGCTGTGCTCTTATTCCCGGAACAGTAGCGATTAGGCCGAAGGGAAGGTTTCTTCTCTTTGCCAAGAGCTGAAAGCGCACTCCCCTTCTTGCACTGTAATTTATGATCCACCCAGCAGTGCAGGAATTCAGACACAACAGAAACTCTGAGTGCATGCATAGCAGTGCATTAAGGTGCTGTGCCAACTCCTCTTCACCCAGGAATTTTGCTTCAGATGAGCATTGGCAGGCTACAGGAAGGGGCTATCAAAAACCCATCATTCCCAGTCAGAGGCAGGGCTCTCAGACTCCGCTCCCAATGACAATCTAGCCTTGTTGTCGTCTGTTCTTTTGCCTTTCAGCTCCATTGAAAGTAAGGGGAATACATTAAAGAGGGGAATTAGAGTCTTTTTTCCTTTCCTTTGCATTGCAACTTTTAGAAGACAAATGGAAATAATTGTATCTCTGGTCCCAAAGATAAACATCCCTTAAAAGTAGAGGAACTAGGTCTCTCTACTACAGACAGACCCATCTGCAGCGTCAGCCGTTCCTACACCCACGGCATCCACTTCGGCCGCGCATTGCCAGGCTGGTTCTACAAATGCTGTTGGAGGCATCGGCAAGGAATTTAAGATTGGAAGGTGATCAATTTTTCTTCCTCCCCACCTGAGCCTGAGGGATGACAGAAGGGAAGCAGACTGCCTCCCCCTCCCTCCAAAATGCTACCACCTAAAGCCTGTCTCGACGCAGAAATTCACCTATACCAGCAAAGAGAGTCCGACTCTGCCAGCCCGGCTCACGCCGCGCGCAGCCCTGTTGAAATGGAAGGGATTGCTCAGAGCGCAGAGAAGGCTGCACGCTCCTGGGTGTTGGTTCCACAGTAGCTCTGGTTATCATGTGGGATTTTCTCTCGCTGCCGGGATTGACAAAACTGCTTCACCTCCAAGCTGTGTGGGGACACTTTCATCCCTTCACTCCTCTGCCCCCCATCTTCACACACCCCTGGGTTTGCTTTTCCATTGTGGGTTGATGTGAGTTTTCCACATATTTTTAGCCTACCCCGGGGGGAAAAGGGGAAGAGGGACGGATTCTGTGAGTGGATGTTATGGGCACTGTATTTGGGGATTGCTGCTTCAGACATGACCCCTTTGGAGCTGTCTGTACATAGGATTTTTTTGTTGTTTTCTGTTGTTGTTCCTCTTTTTCTTACCATTCCTAGCATAAAACTAGCATCTGCCCATCTTTATGGCAGCCATGTTCAAACTGTGACAGATGTGACCCACAATGTGTTGTCTCAGAAGTCTGGTACAACGGGGTGGCCTGCCCCTTTCAAAGGCCGGGGGGTTGGGGCTAGGGAGCAGTTAACCCTGGTCTGGAGACTAGCCCAGCAGAGAGGTGCTGGGAACCATCCAACCCAGCTGGACAGAATCAAGTGACGGGGGCTGAGGATTCCTAGCCAGGGGATATAACTGAAGGCCCCAGCTCCGTGACGGAGCCTGGGTCCAGGAGAGGGCTGTGGGCACGGAAGGCTGCAAGAGGGCAGACAAGCCCTACAGATGCTCCCTGGGCTGGGGAAGGTCCTGAGCATTAAGCTGCCAGAGGCCAGAGCGCCCCACGATCTATGTGGGGAACAGGGCCTGTTGCTTGATGTTATTGTCCCACGTTCCCTTTTTTGGTGCTGTTTTGAAGAATAAACGGGGCCCTGAGGTCAGGGCAACAAACTGACCTGGGTGTGGCCAATTGTCTGTCCCATGCTGGTGACCGCGTCCACCCAGCTTATACGTGACTTCAGGACGTATTCCTATTGTGCATTTTCTGTCTCCGTTTTCCGCTTTGAGCATTGGCGCCGTTGAGGCGAGGGCACTCCTAAGCTCAAAGCAGGGCAGAGGCCGCGAGGTCCATCGGAAAAAACACCAGGCTGGGATTCAGGAGACCTAGATTCTGATCCTAGCCCTGCCACTGCTTTGCTTTGTGACCTCCTACCCCTTGTATATCTTGTCTATTTAGACCGTTATTTGTGAGGGCAGGGACTGTCTCTTACAGTGTGGATGTAGGGCATCTGTAGCACAGTGCAGCGCTGATATAGGTTTGGGCCTCTAACTGCTGCTCTGACACAAATAACTAATGATAATAATGGGTGGTAGCATTGCTGACTCATTCTTCTACCTGCCTGAGGTGTGATTTCCAGCAAATCACTCAGGCCAAATATTTCAAACCCTGCTGCCTGTAGTTAGGCACCGAAATCTACACATCAGCAGCTGAATCCAAGAGGCCTGATTTTTCGAAGGCGTTGAAAACTCAGTTATGTCACTGGGAGCTGCTGGGCACGGAGCCTTTTTGACAATCAAATCAATTGAGGTGTCTAAATATGGATGTAGACACCTAACTCAGGCAGCCATTTTTGAACATTTTGGCCAACAGTAATTTTTTAGAGATGCCAAAACGTTTCCTTAAGAGCTCTGAGATTTGTGAACGAGCTGCCCTGTAAAAGTGTACTGAAGTGTTGTTTGCTTGAGCTTTTGCCAGTGTTTTTAACTTCAAAACCCTGTAGTTTGAATGATCTGTTCTCTCGGTGAATGACTGTAGTGAATAAGAATCTCCTCTAAAGGTATGCAGAAGTGTCACTGTACTTCTGTGAGCTCAGACACCCAGGCTGGCATTCGTTTCCTGGTTCAGGGGTGCAATTAAAACACCATAAAGCAAGAATAGTTCTGTACCACAGTTCGTGAATTCAAAGATTTCCCTGAAAAGGTGCCACCACACATGATGGATTGTCACAGGCTCTTTGTCCTGGCTTGACATTTCATTGCTATCTCTGATGTCTTATGTTCTGTTCTGAATCTGCCAAACAACTGACCCTAGAATTTAATGCCACACCTTCTTCTCTTTTCTCTTTCTTTTCTGCTGCGGCTCTAAAGAACTGGAGGACACTGCATCATCTTCAGGGACATACAGAAGGCTGAGCTGGAGCCTCTGAGGGACTTAAAAAGGACTTTCAGTTGGTGGTAGCCCGAGGAACTTCCTTTCACTCCAATGTTGCTCTGAAACAAATTGTCTCCAAAATTCGGACCTATCAGGTTTGCTAAGGTATGTGATTTTTTTTTTTTACCTTCGTTTGTTTGCATTCATATATGTTTTCTGAACATCTGTCTGACACTTGTAATGATGGTTCTGCATATTTATCTGTTGGTAAATGCAGCTTACAAACTGTCTCAGTGAATGCCCTGTACTCCGTGATTCAGAGAATACTTTTAAAGGTGAAAGTGCTTTTAAAGTCACTGTCTGTATGAAGTACATTTATATCTCAAGTGCCTTTATTGAATAACGTATTCGTTTATGCCTGTATACAATGACTT
Source organism: Emydura macquarii macquarii (assembly GCF_026122565.2). Lineage (NCBI taxonomy): Eukaryota > Metazoa > Chordata > Testudines > Chelidae > Emydura > Emydura macquarii. The sequence goes on along the minus strand of NW_027132905.1, from coordinate 1,570,770 downwards.
CTAATGTAGACTTGTTGATAGGCACATGCATTTTGAAAGCCACTTTGATGTGTTTCACTAATATCTGAAGTTTAGAGGGTCAGAGACAGACACACGCAAGCCGTACAGACATAAAAACCAAAGAAAATAGAGATCATTTGCAATACAGTCAAAAGCCGTGCTCCTCTTTGTCACTTGTATTTCAACATTGTTGGCCTAGGATGGAATTTACTATACTGGTTTGTTACATGATAGTCCGTTGGATACCAGGCACTTTTATATTTGTTGTGTGCAGGTTCTGATGTTACACAGAAATATACCTTTGACTTAGCTGGACAGGAGGTGATAAGAAAAAGCACAATGCATAGATAAGTTGGGAGCAGAGACTGCCATGGCATATTATAGCAAACAGCCCAGAATAACAGGTACAGGGAAATGCTTAGAATAACAACAATCTATGACAACCCTTCTCCTTTTGTTTAAGTCAAGTTATTTCCAGGAAAGAAATTAGATTTATTTATTTATTTTGGATCATCAATTTGAAATATATTTAAAAACCTTCTGAAGTGTGAATGTAAAGCCTTAGTTTCTAGGTCTCTGTGGATTTGTATCAAATGATAAACTGATGATACAATTTACACAGGTGTTTTATTCTCATTAACATCTGAACAAGAGGTACAGACTTCCCACACACTGTGCAGTAGCAATACAATGTTCAAGCTTAACGTAGGCGTGTGGAAAAATCCAAACAGAAATTAAGATTTTCATATATCTTAAAAGTGTCCAAGACAACGTGGCGTGTTCTTACATTAATTCTTTTGGTGTGATCAGACTAATAACGCTTGTTCTGTAAATAGTGACATTTAATTCAGATACCGCACTGGAGCGCCATTTGTAACATTTGCATACCGATTACACTCCGTTTTGGAATGGCTGCAGCACAGAAATATGCAAAGGCTGTGGCCCGTGAAGACCAGCATGATTTCAAACCGTCCATGCCAACACGGTAGTCTATAGATCTGTATAGATCCTGGATCTGACTGTTTGCCTAGCAATAGAGGTACTGATCACAAGAGTGGGTTCCACATAAGACACTGACTGGTTCAAAGCTGCTGGTAGTCTACCTTCAGTGCAGCGAGAAAGAGGAAGGATTGCAGAGGGAAAGGAAAGGCAGTCCCTTCACTCCCAGGGCCTGGAGTAGGGAGAAAGGAATGAGAGAGAAATGATGGGGTGGAATGGAATTGCCCAGTCCCCGTATGACATTGTTTGTGATGCTGTTGCTGTGACGTTGCACCAAGACATGGCAAGGCCGAGTTATAACAACAGTGCTAAGTCCCAAGGGCAGTATCAAGGCCAGGGCATGGCTACACATTTCTCCTGGAGCTCTCTGCACTGTCATTCATTGATGCATTGTTCTCTGGCTCCTCAAGCACCTGTACTGATACAGTCGAACGCAGTGTTCCCCCCTACTGTGCAGGAGTCTACACTGTTTAAAAATAGCATCCGATGGAAATGCCAGGTTCCCGCCATTAACTAGTAAGCATCGCAAGCTTTTTAATCTGACTAACTAGTGCCTGGTTGCAAGGGCAAGAGTTGCTGTTCACCTTGTTGAGTACATTGTCCGGCTAAAGATGGAGTATTTTGCAATCAAGGGAACTCTTTCAAACCTAAAGGAAAATATTTTACACCTGGAAATCAAATTAGTTTATTTTATTCAGCATTTCTCTTTTATATTTGTAAGAGTAAGCGTGTAACTGAGGATATGCAGTGATCTCTTGTCCGGCTTTGAGAGGACCATGATCTGACTTTTCACGCAGCTACAGCAAATCAGAATTGAGGAAAGAAAACAGACAAAACCCCACAACCCTAGAGAAGTGTTATAACACACTGGCTGCTGCCTTTCTAGCTTTGATCCAGGATATGTGCAATAACATGAAATGGCCTTCTGATATGTTATGGAAATATACCAGCTGATGTACGAGAGCTATCCACTTGCCCATTATCATGTCCAAAAAACTTATTCACCCCAACCCATGTGCGCAAGTAAAATTTTGCATGGCCAACCAGTGGTGGTCAGGAGTGAATCATTTTGTAGGCTATGGCTTGAGTGTGACGCTGATGCAAAATTGGTGGAACTTCACAGAGTCCTCAGGAGGTCATTTAGTCCAACCCCCTGTTTTGTTCAATATCTTCATTAATGATTTGAAGGATGGGGTGGATTGCACCGTCAACAAGCTTGCAGATGACACTAAGCTGGGGGGAGTGGTAGATACCCTGGAGGGTAGGGATAGGATACAGAGTGACCTAGACAAGTCGGAGGATTGGGCCAAAAAAAATCTGATGAGGTTCAACAAGGACAAGCGCAGAGTCCTGCACTTAGGACGGAAGAATCCCATGCACAGCTATAGACTGGGGACCGACTGGCTAGGCAGCAGTTCTACAGAAAGGGACCTGGGGTTACAGTGGACAAGAAGCTAGATATGAGTCAGTCTGCCCTTGTTGCCAAGAAGGCTAACGGCATATTGGGCTGCATTAGTAGATCAAGGGAACTGATTATTCCCATCTATTCGACATTGGTGAGGCCACATCTGGAGTCTTGTGTCCAGTTTTGGGCCTCCCCGCTACAGAAAGGATGTGGACGTTAGGAAAAACTTTTTCACTAGGAGGGTAGTGAAGCACTGGAATGGGTTGCCTGGGGAGGTGGTGGAATCTCCATCCTTAGAGGTTTTTAAGGCCCCTGTCAACCCTGGCTGGGATGATTTAGTTGAGGTTGATCTTGCTTTGAGCAGGGGGTTGGACTAGATACCTCCTGAGGTCCTTTCCAACCCTCATCTTTTATGATTCTATGAAGTGCTATTGCTGGCCTTTTAGAGATGTGAAACTAAGGCCCAGAAACTTGCCTGAGGTCACACCAGACAGTTATGACAGAGGAGGAAATTGAACTTGGGTCTCCTTAGGCCCAGGTTCCCACTCTAACCACTGGACCATCTTTCCTTTCCTTTCTCTACCTTGTACCATTGTCCAAGTTCCCTGAGCAGCAGTGAAAGGCTCATCGGTTAGGAGATGACAATACCTCTGTGAGACTTCTGTAGAAGGAAAGTAATGAAAAGGTGAGAAACGTGGCTACAAGGCCCTCACCTCTGGTTCCTTCCATAACCCAAAGCAGCTGCTGGCTGCATTTGTGCATTTCTGGAATAACAACTCCTGGAGATTGAGGGAACTGTCCTTCTCATAGCTCAGGTCACCATGGAAGTGAAGCTGTAGCAGTCATGTTACAAATGCAGCCAGGCCCAAACCCCATATATGGCACCACTGGCTCTGTAACTCTAGTGGAAATGACACCATATGTCTAAATAATGCTTAGCTGATGACATTCATCTCCGCAACATGCTGTTGTTTGCTCATGTGTGACAGACTGACTTCATTTTAACAACACTTGTGTAATTGTGCTGATGGTGATCTTATTGTGTACAGAATTTTTTAAAACTGATCTACAGATAACGCACACACTAATATTTTGTCTCTAAATTGCTTGTTCTTAGATTAGTAGGGATTATAACCCCTTAAAAAACTCTCTTCTGCTGAAGAAATGCATTTAATTAATATATAGGAAATTGTTTTTTTTAAAGTACCCATTAAATGTGGTTATTAAATTTTATCTTGCAAGTATAAGTGAAATAATCTGCGTTTATTGGATGTGTTTTATAGCTCGTATGGCAGTTCATTGTCTTTGGAACATTGATTCTTGCACATGTTCCCCTTATTCAGGTGAAGTCATTATGTGAGTTTAACCTTAGCTTTCAGGGTGGATAAAAATCGATGACTTTTCAATTTTTTAATCAGATTTTTTTCAATTTAAATCAAATACAGGTTTGTTTTTAAAAATACACCTGTTGAAAAATTAAATTTGAAATCGTGACAATCTACATTAAGATTTAAATAATTGCAAGTCAATATGTTTGAACAGTTGCCAGTTGATGAGAATTGACCTTTCTTTAGGAAAATAACTAAAAAGTACAAATGTAAACGTGATTTAAATCAAAGTTTCCTGCTTGGTGATTTAAACTACTTTGATTTAAATCAGTCCACCCCACCCTATTAGCTTTTTGTAGGCTTTTATTTTATGTATACTTTTGAAAACCTATATCCCAGTGTCTCAGTCCCTAACATCACCTGATCTGTATCGAATCTGTGCTTGTTAAAATTCCTCTGGTCGATTGTATTTACTCAAGTCCAACTTTTCCTTTCCGTGCATCGGATTTTGGGTGCTAAAGATGAGATATCTAATGTGTCATCCAAATCTGAGTGTACACAATCAGTGGCTGTCAGTAGATTACTTCCCCCTACAATATAAACCAGGGCAGTACCAATTTAAACCTCCTCAGATTTCCACAATGATTTGCAGAACATTTGCAAAGGCAAATTAAATATCCTGCTTTGAGTAAATGCTTTCCTACTGATGCTGATCAAATTTTAGCACTTCAAAGGCTTTGTCCTAGGGAAGTAGGCCTGTACAATATCCATTCCTATGCGTGTATCTCCTCAATGAAGGCATGCAGCAATTTTATACAAGTAATAATATTCACGTGAATCTTTTCAAGCACTTGTCTGGACTTCAGTTTTCTAGAATGTGGAAATAGGATGGCTTTTATATTCGTTGTGTCTTGCTGGAAGATCAGCAGCCTTGCTGCTAACATATCAAGTCTTCTGATGGCACCACTGTATTCTGCCCTATTCACCCAACCTGCCCTGACAGGGCTTCCTCTGATTCTATTCCACTGATGTATACTGAAGCACATTCTCCAATAAAAAAAAAATCTCAGTTGCGGGGGAGGAGGGAATATCATCCGTGGAACTAAGTTGAATTTATAAGAAATTCTAAATCTTACATGGACCTCAAAAGAAATCTATCAAGAAACAAATGATATCTTGATGACAGTCGTATACTCCTCTGACCTATACTTAAAAATACCATAAAGTATTCTCTGTTCTTGGTATTTGTGGTTGTTTTATATGATTTGTATTACAGTGTAACCAAGATCAGAGGCCTGTTATATATTTAATAAGAGAGAGTCCCTGCCCCAGAGAGCTTACTTACTAAGTAGACAGGCCAGAGAAGGAATGGAAGGGGAGACAGAGGTTAATTGACTCGCCCCAGGCCAAGTGAGTAGGAGGATTGCAGTTCTGTCTGGCTTCTGCTCCTTGCACCCTTCCCTGAATTTCAGGGATCAGGTCCAGTCTGGTCCTTAATAGACATGATCCCAAGATGCAAAGATAGAGAGTGTTTGGAACTGGGCTATTGGCATGGGTCCATCTCGCTCTTTTTTTTCCTCTTTTTTTTTTTTTTAATACAATGCCCAGGTTCTTTGCATTCCTTAGTGATTTAAAAAAAAAAAAAAAAAAAAAATGGTTACACAGTGGGGAGGATACAAGCTCTCAAAATCCCTCCCTTTTTTCCATCTTCTTTCCTCTGTGGCCTCCCTTTTTTGTCCAGTCTTTCTTTATTGACCTATTGACTATAACAGGGCAAAATTTCCCTTTGGGCATCTCCATGGTGAAGTCTAAACAAAATGGGACGATTGATGGTCCGTTGGGCCGCCTTCATAGTTCAAGGTCCTTCCTATTAAAAGAGCGAGAACCCACTGCCATTTGAAACCTGGAAGCCTGAATTAAATTACATGCTTTCCACTTGCGCTCTGCACTCAGACTGAATGTCCTTCTTCAGGCTTTCTGCCTCCAGCAAGCACAGGCTGCATCCAGTATCCTAACCCCCTACATTTACAGCCTGGAAACCCCTCCGTCACACAGCTTAACACCAGCCTGCCTCAGGCAGTAACTACCCAGCTGTTTTTAGCTATGCAAAGGGGCGCGATTGCTCCGTCTGTTGAGGAGAGTGCCTGGATCAGTCATTGGTTTTAATCAGGTCTGTGGTTGCCTTTGGATCTAAGACTCACCTGCTGGCACCCATGAGCATCTTTCAGCATAACACCACCACCAGTATGACACACACACACACCCGCAGTGATACGATCTCTGCCATACTGAAAAGGAAAGCATCCCAAGAAGGCAGCAGCCCTTAAAGAGTGTGATCTGAAAGTTAAATTTCACAACAAAGGCGGGGTCCATCACATATGAGTCTGTGTAAACATTGGCCTCCATGAGCGTGACCGTGTGTGTGGCTTTGCTTTGTGGGGCTGTCTTTATTATTAGCTGGCGCCTCAGGAGCAAATGAGTTACGGGGGTCTTCTGAAGTTGTTCACCTCTGAGAGTGAACGAGAAGGCTCCCATTAGGATGACACATCATTTGTTTCATAATGAGCCACAAAAGCTGACCAGTGACGGGGGAAAAAATAATTAAAACACTTGACAGACACCATATAGACAGAAATTTAATTACATAAATGAACAGTTGTCCCAGAATGAACTCACTGTTTTAAGGATAACAAAAATAATTGCTGGAAGCTTTAACTCTTCTTACAGTCTAGGTTCCAGCCGAACTCTCTAATTACCTGTCCTTGTCTTGTTGTATTAGTTGAGCTTTGGGGAATTGACACAGGGCATGCCTTATTTGAATGCCAAGAATATTCTTTCTTTGCTAGTTCTGTATTACGTGTGGGAGAGCTTAGAGAAGTCTGGGTTTTGGAAAATCCTTGTAGCTGTTTAAAACAGACACCAAAGAAGGTTGCACTGAATGTTAATTTCTCTGACCCAGTGGATTCTGAGGCCCCGTCCAGAGAAACAGATGTGCATGTGCTTACCTTTCCACACGTGAGTAATTCCATCGACTCCAACCAAGCCGAAAAGGTGTCTGAAATGTCTAATAGAAACAGCTCTTGTGCAGTTTTGGTGTGGGCTGTTCTGAAGAGGCATGGAACCTCGCTTGCTATGTTGAGCGTCTCCTCCGAGTAGAACGGCACTTTATGCCGTTCAGACAGCAGAGCTACAAACCCCCTGAACTTTTTTACAAAGGACACAATTACTGACTCTGAACTAACACATCCTAAATGAAACCCTACAACACCCGCTGAAGATATTGCTAAATGTTCGTGCTACAACCCCGGCCGCGGTAAGCCAGCACAGCTCCGTTGACACCAGTCACTGGGACTAGTCATATGTGTAAAGTTGGAGCTACACTGATTGGTGTAGGTGAGGTGAGGATCTCGGCCACAACTTGAGCTTCCTTCCTAAGCTCATCGGCTGCCCCCCAAACTGCTGTTTCCTTATGTGGACTTCTTCCTAATGCTTTGGCCCTGATCCTAGTAATCCCCTGTGTTGGGAAGCTCAGACCTGCTGTGCAGATTGTTAAGATGTCTAATAAATTATTGTGAAGACATTTTACTCTTATGGGGAAAAAGCTCAAATCTATTTCAAAGAAATGGGAATGGTAGGGGATCATGTATAGCCACATGAAAAGCAAAATGACATGTAAATAGTGAGCTGTTTTCCTTGTTGGTAGAATTTTAATCGGAATGCTTACTTTCAAGTCTGTGGTTTGAGAGGATTGTACCGAAAATAGCACAATCAAAAAGGCAGGATACCTGGTGATGAGTGGGAAGTGAAATGACCTATAATGTCTTTCATATTTGGGAGAAACAAAGGGTTTTGAAGCCAACAGCCCACTGCTGTTCCTTTTGCGTAATGCGCACAGCAAAGCTTCCCTCGGAGTGCTGGGAAGGAAGCCAGTGGAAATCCCATTGGCCGATTCTCTATAATGGATGACATTGGAGTGCATAGACAACAAAGCTTGGTAATCTTTTGTTCATTCCCCATTGGAGGTTCAGTCTGACTGAATTCACGGTCAGCTTTGTGTGGCTGGAGTACTGGAATTTTAGGCGTTTCTTCTTGCCCTTTAAGCTGATTATAAAGGGCTGTCTTCAGTTTTCTTTTTCCTCTCTCCACTTTTGTGCTGGGGTAGAGCAACATTTACTTCAAGCTAAGCAATTACAGTGGCTGTTAGCTTCAGGGACCCGTGTCACTGTACCTCAGCTGAGGATTTGGCCCATGATTTCTTTGCAGCTTCCTTACCCCTTTTCTTTATTCCCAGCATTACCTTTCCTCTCAGTTTTAGTGTAGTAGTATAAAGAATTATAGTCTTGCATCTACTGTAATATAATAGGCTTGGACTGAGGGAGCAATCTCATTTGTTTCTGTGCACTCAAGCTGTGTAATGATGAGACCGTAACCCACATGGATGGAAAAGCCACTAGCCCAAACATTAAGGATAAAGATTGTAAGGCAATTAATACAAGACTTTAAAGCATGCCATTATGTTGGCAGACTTTATGCCTCTGTCAGGTCCTGAAGGCACTCAGCTTTCGGACCCAGGCCTGACAAGGCCCCTGAGGGTTTGTACACGCTGTTAACATACTGGAATGAAGTAAATAGAAATCAAACACGTGACTTTGGCAATGCTCATGAACACTACAATATGCATTTTTTATCAGGTTGAATATGAAAAATAGTGCTGGCTGTACAGCTCCATAACAAACCTCTGAGGATGGTACGTCACTGAGAACTGGTTTTTGAGGGCCATTTTATTGATGACTGAAGCAGAGCGATAATAGCCCCTCTCAATACAGCTCTGGGCTTTGGTTCTGGTTACTGCAGGCCTGATCCAAAGTTAAGGCACTCTTTCCTTTGGCTTCAGTGGGTTTCAATGAGATCCTGTTACCAGAAAGACACTGGCATGTTAGACGGAGTCTAGAGAGAAGCAACAAAACTGGTCAAGCAGCTGGATAGATTGATTCATGAGGAAAGAGTAACAGGGATGTTTGTAGAGCAAATGACCAAGCAGTTACCATTGCTTGGCAGATGCTGAGCTGTGACTATTGCTTTCTGTACAAACCATGTTGGTTTCACTATTATCTCATCTCTCTCCCTCTGTTTGTTTGTTTTTGAAACTCTGGGCTCTTGTCATGAGCCAAGTTTGTAAGCTCTTCGGAGCAGGGACTGTCTTGTGACTTCATGTCTGTATAACGCTTAGCCTAGAAGGGCAGATCTTATTCCAGGAGTGGAATTAGTTAGTGTGATGCACAGATGTATAACTAAGAATAGGACAAAGTCAAGAAAGGGGAAACCCGTCACTGAGTTCTGCTGGACAGTGAAATAATCCAAGAGAAGCAATGGAAGCCCAGTCATTCGGTACAATGCTGCAGAACCAGGACGCAAATTGGAATGAATCGGTACATCTTTCAGTCTCTGTCCAAGAGACCAGCCAGAATAGAAAGATAGCAGGTGCTTCGTGTCAGGGTGAATTGGCAGAAGTGACTGGGCTAGCACGAGAACCACAGGTCAAAGAAGATGCATTGGCTCAGTTGGAGAGGGGGATGCTAGAACAGGCTTGGTCTTGCCAACTGAGACTGAAGTACGTTGTATTGGTGCCAATGTTGGAATAATGAGGAATGCTGCAAATTCGAATTAGGGGAGACGGGCAGAGCTGTGTATCAGGAACCTTGGCAATGAACTTGGCTGCAATAAAGCTGACTCAGACTAGTGCTTCTGTACTCTGACTCCCAAGAATCCCAAACATTTCCCTCTCAAACGTTTCTTAAAGAAAAGGCTTTTTTAAAAAAGGTTGCTCATCATTCAAGCGAATATGCTTCTCTCCTAGGTCTCAGACAAAGTTAAAGGGGCGCTGGTTAGTCATGCACTTTTATTGCTTTCTGTCTGGGAAGAATTTCTACTTGTTAATGATTAATTCCAACATTCCTTGTCATGGGTACAGTGTGCATGGAGTGATAAATCTGTGACGGGTTAGAGGTTGAGGTTGCGCAGTGCCGACAATTAGTTTGAGCCACAGGTTTTGCTTTCGTTGGCATTTTCACAGCATTAACCCAGACCTTGTCAATTAAAACCCAGACACATTTTGATGAGGGACATCTCTCTCTAATGATAATTGTAATAATATCACTTTTATTCATTTAAGACCTGTCAAGGCTGGCCATGCTTCCTGGAAGATAACTGCCATGGTTGCACGTTGCCTAAGCAGCTGGTAGGTTGCTTCGAGTTTCTAAGGTGACATTTTGCCAAGCTTCAGAAGTACTGAAAAGCAAGTCAGAGACTGTAGCTACTGTTCACCAACTTCAATGAATGCCGTTTGCCTGTAGCTCGCGGCTACTTGGTTCTTTTTTCAAGTTCTGGAACTAATAAGCACTTGATAGTTGGCCAGAGATCATGATGTGGGTTTACTGGATCTATTATTTGGCTTTCTGTGGTGCTCACCATTGTAGCATTTCAGCGCCTCAGAAACAATTTATGCTCGCTACCCCTTTGAGGGAGAGACTGAGGCGCAGATTGGTGAAGGAGCTTGCCCAATGTCGCACAGGACAAAACCCAGCTCTTCTGACTCATTCTAGTGCATGAACCACAAGACTGTTCTTCATCTATATGTATGGATCTGAATGTTATATCTGGACTCTCTCCTGGAGACCAAATTCAGTTAGTGTAGTTGAGGTAGAAATTAGATTATTTGGTCTCATTTGAAAACCCTTTGATTCGCTAACATGACATGCAAAATAAAAAAAGGAGCAGTCACGTGTACAGTTTATGTTGGGAAAATACCTCTCAGTTCTCTACGGTAGAATGTTAATGAGCAAAGGCAATGAGTAAACACCAGAACAGGGGAAGCTAACTTTCAGGCAAAGATTTTTGGATAAGTAAAATCCTAGGCATGGATTTCAGAGAAGGAGGAAACGTAGAGGAAAAAGCAGAGCTGAGCTGATTGAGGGTCAAAAATAGTCCACTGGTCCAGCACTTGGCTTAAAAATAGAGGAATAGTCACATAGTTAGATTGTAAGCCTCTTGGGGCAGGGACCATCTTTTGTTTTGTGTTTAATACAATAGAGCCCGGACCTTACCGGGGGGGGGGGGGGATCTCTAGGTGCTATTGTTATAATAATAATAACAATGTTGCATTATTCCTATAGCAACGAGAATAATGCCAGCACCGTCAGTGCTTCAGAAGCAAGGCCACAAAATGCACTATGAGAAGGAATGCCAGACACAATTTGTTGCCGAATGAAAGGGATCAGGAATAATAATTGAGAAGTAAATGGACTTGTGCCTCTCTTGACTGTATTTTGAAAGTTCATGGTTATACTTTTATGAAGACAAATAATCCTGTTTCTCACTACCTATGCTTTTTTCCCCCTTTCCCATCAGTGAATTACCAAACAGATAATCTGAATTTCAGTGGATACAGAAATCACATCGTAACAGCTTGAAAGTTGTAAATATTACCCTTTTTTTTCCAGCAAGACTTTTAGCAATTGAGCTATGTATTTACATCTCTTTTTGCTTTTATTATAGGAGAACATTTATCATCATTAGGAGTGATTAACAGAACCTGACCTACTCTGGCCAGTTAAATATACTTGGTCTGAGACTTGCATATTTAAAGGTATTTGAATGGCAAGAGGTGATTTAAGGGCAAACAGGAGCCATTTCCATGTCACTATATTTTTTCATCTTTTGGAACTGGAAAATCTGGGATACAGCACATTTGAACATGAAGTTGCATTTTGCAATTTCTTGTGCATTCTGTGTAGGAGCTGACTTTTTTTAACCTAGCAATTTTATTGTTTTATATTGAAAATGAACCACAATTATTTAGACATAACACAAACCTAAAACAGTGTAACAGCTGAAGGCAAAGATGCTGTAAAAGCAATCTGCAGGATAGGCTTTCCGTAAACCTGAATCCAAACAGCACTGTCTTTTGGTCTTTGCAAGGAAATACAACTAAGGAAGGCACCAGGGTAAAATTGCATGAACGATTTTAAAACAATAGAAACCATCAAAAATTGAGGACTTGCGGGAGAATTGAATTCCAGCTAGAGATGCACATATTCATGGCAGCCCTAGCACTCAAATGTAAAGAGCTCAACGACATTTTTTGTTACGCAGACAAAGTCATTTTGAACAGATTTCCATAAAGGCCTCAGTGAAGAGAACTGGGGGTTTCAATATGTTAGACAGATGATATACGGTATAAAAACCCTCTGTTCCTGTAGGACCCAGTACAAAGCCCGTAGGAGTCAATAGAAAGGGTGCCTGCGACATCAACAGTCATGGCAGGGCACGTAAACTAGAGCCTCATCAGTGACTGAGAAAGAGCCCCACTGCTGCCTTCTCCTTCAGTCAGGAAACGCTGCACATAGGTGGGGGTGGGGGTGAATGCGGAGCTAGGCAGTCCACTGGATCCACGTCCATTTCCAAGGATTGCACATGCCTCTGTTCAGCTTTCTGTTGCTTACTCCTGCCGACTCCTGGGCCATGGTGCTGTTGGTTCCTTGGCAGCAGAGGCAGTCATGTAATCCTCTCTGCCAGAGAATGCAGAACATGAAGACGGAGGGTTCAAATGGTGCTGTGCGTCATTAACTTTCACCCCTGCCTGTACAGGAGCGAATCAGGCCATGTATCAAAAGCATGTGAGCAAGGGGGCAGAATTAGCATAGCAAGTTCAGTCTTTGCTTTATTTCATTTCCCTTGGCTTTTGAGTATTTAAATTAGTAACGAATATTTGGTAATGAAATGTAAATGTTGTTGTATAGACAAGGCCATACGGAAGTATGTGGCAGAATCAGGAATTGAACCCAAGACCCCTGAATCATAACTCATTGCCTTGAGGTCCAGAGAGGACCATTCTTCCTCATCTACGTATTCTAGCAGAAGGCAATAAAAGCAATGAGTGGATGCTCTGAAAATTACTGTCGGTCACTATTAGATGCCCAGATATTAATGTAGGTGCCTAATGTTAGGCATCCAGGTTTGAAAACATTGGCCTTAGATTACACATACAACAATACATTGTCGGGCATGTTATTAACAACAGTTTCTATTGCAGTAGCACCTAAGGGCCACAATCTCACTGAACATCATTGTGCTAGGAGGTGTACAAACATACATGTCAGTCTTTGCCCCAAGGAGTCTACAGTCTAAAAGATAAGACGTAGTAGGTGAATGAGAGACACAAGGGAGCTCAAGTGACTGGCGGGGGAGACGGGAAGAAATACTGGATGTACAGAATCCAGTGTATAATAAGATGTAGGCAACTATTTATTTATTCAAGTAGTGGCAATAATGACTTACATGCATTTATTCCTCGGCATAGGAGATTGGTAGAACGATGATTTCCAGTGAAAGCTTTTCCACATTCTCATGTATATGCCAAATCCTTAAAACTGCAAAATATTAACCAATTATAATAAGGATTTTTGGTGTGGCAGATTGAGACCCTGCAAACACCAACTTTGTACAGAGGCAACACAGTTTTAAGCAGGCAGGACTTCCAGTGAATGTTGGTAAGGTTGAGGGAGGAGGACTCGCCACAAAGGTTATTGCAAGCGCAGAGTTTGGAAGAGTGAAAAAAATTAAATCCCTAGGGTGAGTGGTTACTGACAGTATGCCCTCTGCGTGATTCCGGGCATCATACCAAGGCTGCTAGGTGCAAATGGCAGGATCTGACTCCAGTTTTCTATGATAAGAAGATGCCAATGAAGTTAAAAGGCAGAAAGAATAGAACTGTAACTAAACGCATCCTAGTGTATGGAACAGAGACTTGGCCGGCCGCAGAGAAGGAGGTCAGTAGGCTCTCCACCACGGAAATGAAGCTGTTGAGATGGCAAATGATTGGACGCTCCGTGATGGGAAATGAAAAAAGGGTTAAGAGGGGCCTAATGCATGTTGCCCTAATTGAAGACCAGGCAAGGCTACGCTGGAATGGGCATACCCAGCAGAGACCCGACCCTTAGATTGGTAGGATGGCCCTGCCCATGCTTATGGATGGAAGACAACCAAAGGGGGAGGCCAGAAATTTGGCACGTGGACAGGATATCAGCGAACCTTAGAGAGACCAATTTGTACAACAGCCAGGCATACAATTATCGGTTTTGGAAGAAGGTTACAAAAGTCACCAGCCCTGAATAGGGAAGTGGTAAGAAAGGAGAAGAAGATAGGGTGGGACTTGATGGCCTCTTGAGATCCCTTCCAACCCTACAATTTTATGATTCTATGATAAGGATTCTAGATCAAGAATGTTCTTGCCCATATACAACCTTATCCTTGAGATGCTGCTGTTTGTATGTTATATGTACTATGTGTATCTCTTTACATATGTTTGTCTGCTGAATAGATTTTATCCTACTAATGTGTGCAGGATATTGGGCACAGACTTCTCTTTGGTGGGTATACATAGCTAATATACTTTAGTTCCATCAAATATTCCCCTCTATAAATATGCACAGTATGTTTTTAAAACTTGTTGCCTTCTTTTCATTATATATTGACCCTGCGGCCACTGATTTTAAGGTTTGTGTGAACTCTCATTGTGCAACAACAGATACCTGTATGTGTTCATCTTCTTTCCCCAAGACCTGAGACTGTTTTCCACTGACCTGCCAGCTGAAATTTACCCTTCCTGGCATGAAGCCATAGTCAAGTGCCTTTCAGCAAACTCTCAGCATTAATTCTGAGCTGATTTCTGGGATGCAATTCACTGGTCCTGTTATCATATCAAAAGGGTTGATTTGCATTTCTTGCACGTCTCAGCATCGCCTGCCTCTGAGAATGCTGGAGGGGGAAAGTTAATGTAATTTGATAAAATAACTAAAATGAGTCTATTTACAGTCTTGCAGCTTTTAGTGTGAGGGAATTTAAATGCAGACCCACAGCCACCAGTAAATGTAAACACATATGTACTGTATTTAGGCTGGGCATGGAGATACATTTTTGTCCCAGGAATAAATATTAATATTTTATCTAAAGGCTGAATATTTTGCGGGGTGTCCTTTCATTTGTATTTCTCTCCTTTATTTTGATTTCTCCTTCTGTAATCCTGTTCTCTGTATTTCTGTCCACATTACTGCATGTGGATCTGTTTTATTTTCATTTTCATCTGATCCTGTCAGACACATGGCTCTCTGCAGCTTCCTCTGTAAGATGGCATTGAGCAATCATGCCAGCATCATTTGTACAATCTGAAACATTTTTCTCATGATATTTTGAGCACATTCAAGGCTGGAAATGCCATATGAATGGCAGTGTTGCAGGATTCTTTGCTAATTCGTATTCAGCTGCTGGTATTTGTATGCAAAACCAAATGTGAATGAGACCTCGTTCATTTCCAATATAATATAGTATAAGATGATCTATACATACTATCATTTGGGCCAAGTGAATTGAGAACTGACTTTGATAGAAATCCCCAAAGGTGCACAGCACTCAAATGCTGATAAGGAACCTTTCAATTTGTGTGAGTAACTCATGTGTAGCACACGTTTGACTATAAAGGTTGTAGGGATTTCTTTGTTTGGTTTAGGTGATTTGACAGATGATGTTAGGTATCTGTAAGCCAATTTTCTGCTTCTTGTCTAACTTGTGTTTTATTTACTATTTTTACAAGGACCTTTCTTCTACTTATTCATTGTACTGCAATGAGTACAGGAATAAAATGATCATCCTATGAAAACATATTGGGCAGAGCTCTCAAATATATTACGATTCATCATTCTCATTTGAGCTTTTGGTCCCGCACGTTTGCAGCTAGCAAATTTGCAAACATCTATCAATTTTGCAGGCTCCTCACTGCCTGATGACAGCTCTCTGCAGACTTTTATATAATCCCATTTCAGATTTCTTATATATTTGTGACTGCAGACCATGTAACTCCGAAATTTACTTTCAAAGTCAAAGTGCAGGATTTGTAGAACAGTTGTTGCTTTTCCTTTCAATTTTCCCCCTCTTTCTGTTGGATTTTTTTTTTATCAGAAAGGTTTTGATTTCTTTAGTTCAACATAGGAAACAAATATGTGGGTGTTTGTTTTTACACAGAGGTGTGTGTGTGTGTGCTTTGAAAACTTGATTTGGTGACATTTAAATTTAGCAAAGTCAATAATGGGAATTGTATAATGAACAGTGTTTAAAGGGAGATCATAGCTACTTCTGTCTCACCTTGACTGGTTTGCATTTCTCTTCCTTCTGACCTTGGCCATTTCATGTTGTCATCTTTGATTCTAGCTTCTCTTTATTTATTTTTTTTCTTCCCTTACTGTATACTAAGATTTACACTGCCTGTTAGGATCATCACATTGCAGTGTTTGATGCACTGCACTTAATAGAAGCACTCTGGTAAGAGACTGCATTACCTCTTCAAATTGATGTGTCTCTCTTAATGTATGATTTCCAAAAGAGGAGAACATTTTAAATTTTGGATCCTGGAAATTAGAAGCCAGCGTTCTTAATGCTACTTTACCCAGACAAAATGAAAACCTCAGTTAGAAGCTAAAGGATCAGTGGTTGCCTAGTACCTTAGTTGAAGTATAGTTATTATGCAGGCTATGTTAAAGGGCACTTTCTTGCATTAACTCATCTCTGATAACATGGAGAGTGCTCTGCGTGTCTTGTTTTTTTTTAAAGCCGATTTCCTTACAGAGTTGTTAATGTTCAGGGCTTTTTTCCTTGACATTTTGGACAATTTAGTGACAGCACAAGCGCACCTATTAGTCTTCTACTAGAAACTGACTTCAGCAGAGAGCTGATGGATAATGGCCACACCTTCCAGCACTGGCTGGTGTTAAATGTCAAAAGAATGCCTGAGTGCCGTATGTGTAAAATAAAATGCTGGTGTGCATAGAAATTGGTGTGCAAACACAGGTGAGGAAATGAAGGCTAGACGTCCCTGTTTCATAAACTCCTTGTTACCTTCCCTTTAAGGCTGTTCTTGGAAGCCCAGCGTTTTATGTTTTACTGCTAGTGCCAGCTGTGATGTGGGAATCTATAATGTATTTCAGTGGAATGGGAGCCAAAGGGCATGAGCCTTGACTCTCAGAGGAAGCTTTATAAAAAGGGACCAACACAGCCGAAGACAGAGCATCATTTCACCTTTGCCTGCTCCAGAAACCTGGCTCTCCCCTGGATTGTGCCTTGGGTAGTCATTTACACCTGTGCCACGTATGTGTAAAACAGGACAGGCGAGCCCCTCAGCTGCGCAGAGCTTATGTTCAGGACGGTAGAAATGTGGCTCCGAGTCAACTTTCCGCTCCCTTGATCATGGAGCCTCAGAGGTAGTGATATAGGGATTGTTTAGATGAGGGATGGCTGTATGTGCCCCTCCCCCTGCCCCAACACACCCCTTACGTCCCACTGTGGCAGGCAATTTACAGAAACATAGTAAGATACAATCCTTGATCCAAAGAGCTTTCATTCTGAATAGGCAAGACCAAGTATAGATGAGGCAGAATGATTACCCCATTTCACAGAGGGGGAACTGAGGCTCTGGGAGATCAATGCCAGTTTCTCACCCCTATATTCTCACTGAGCAGTTACCTTATTTCGTGAAAGGGTGGCAAAATCTGGCTCTGTGAGACTTGCCAAAGGCTACCGAGGAAATTCGTGGCAGAGCCTGGAATTTAACTCGGCTCTCCTGAATTTTCATCTGGTTTAACTGTTTCAGGATGCCGTGCTTGGGAGAACACCATGCAAATCATGAACTTTGATGACTAGCTATTGTGCAGCTGGGAGGGAAGGGAGACGTTCATGTATTGGGATTTTGGCTATGTTAGTAATCATCATTTTATACGTGAAAGCCTAAAAAGTCTCAATGCTACAGTCATTGCTCAAGGAGAAAAACACTCCAATCACACCGGCCCAGATCCTCAAAGGTATGTGGGATCCTTCCCCTGATCTGAGTCTCAGTGTCCAAGTTACATGCAGAGCATAATTCACAAGTATCTCTAACCACTCATGGAAGTTGAAATTGCACCAAAGCCACAGTAAGAAAGAGGAGCGATGGTTCAGTGAGGAGGGTGCTGGTCTGGGACACAGAGACCCGGGTTCAGCTCCGTGCTCTGCCGCAGACTTCGTGTGACCTTGGGCAAGTCACTTCGTCTCTCTCTCTGCCTCTGTTCCCTACCCGTGCAATGGGAAGATAGCCCTGCCCCTGCAGGCCTGGGTGAGAATCGGTATGTTACAGATGATGAGGTGCAGTAATGGGGGCCAGACCTAAGATAGGTGGGTCATACAGCACACTCCCGATTGTATGGTTAGCAGGGGGCATGGATTTTATTCGGCTAGTCAAGAGGGCAGGAGCCATTCGGCCATTCCGCAGCAGGGTGAGCTCCCCTGCGTCTGCAGCCCTTCCTCACAGCACTGGCTGGGGTCTTTGTTCTGTCCCGCTCACTCACTCCCATGAACGTGGGTGGTGGGGGAGGCTTTGGTGTTGGTGGGGCAGAGCCTTCCAGGGCTCTGCTCTGCCTCGCCCCACTAGGACAGCAGTCTGCCTTGCACCTGCAGGGATTGGAGGGGTCAGGCCTGTGGCAGCGTGGGGTGTCCTCTGCAGCCCCGCCATCACTGCCCCACTTCCTCCCTCCTGTGATAGCGGTGCTGCCTGTGCGGCTCGTCATCCTCATCCCAGTCCTGGCCAGGGGGTCTCTGCTCTGTTATCCGAATCCTTTGCTCACCCGCCAGCATCAGGGACGTGCTGCAGAGGGCGCGTCTCTCCTGCTGGGGGACAAGGAAAGGACCTGGATAATGCGGAGGTTCGGATGAACAGGACTATGCTGTAATAATCACCACTGCTGCTGATTAGACTAATGAACGTGAGATTCGAAGCCACACATTTTGTGAGCATTTTCTCCTGCCGTCACAAAAACAGCCTCCCAAAGAAACGGCTCTGAGCCTCCTGTCTAATAATTGAACTTTTATCTAAGGTGTTAGTGGCTGTAGCCAGAGGGCTTATGCGCTTTCCTGCTGACAGGTATTCAACCTAATTGCCCCCAGGTTTTCTGATTATCTCTAACACAGCTGTCATGTTCCCCCCTTCAATAATGAGCCGTCATCACATGCCTGAACTTCAAGAGCTTTGTTTTCTGGAAATAAGCAAAATTATTGCTAAGCAGCTCTGTCTGGCTTCCTGAACTTGTCTGAGGATGGTACTGAAGGGGGCCCCTGTTGCTTTTATGTGGCACAATACGCTGTTAGTCACGGTCTCCATTGCACTGCTTCCAGTGTTTTCTGGGCGCTGGGACCCTGCTAGGTGGGAGGGTCCCAGAGCTCGGTTCTGCAGCCGAAGCCCAGAAGTCTACATTGCAATAAAACAGCCCCACAGCCTGAGCCAGCTGGCATGGGCCAGCTGCAGGTTTTTATTTGCAGTACAGACATACCCGATGATAGCTACGTGACAGCCTGAGATTGCTTCTTTTATATAATGTCAGCAAAATGCTTGAGACTGGGTCACGTTCGGCTCAAAATGCGCACGCTTTTCAGCAGCAAAAAATTCACAAAACCTGGCAAAATGGCTTTTTTTCCCCCCCCCAAGTTAAAAACAAAGGGGAACCCTCCTCCCCACCCCCCTCCAATCCTGAGTGAGCTCTTCCTTTTAATTGGAACATTTCTACCTGAGATAGATTGTTGGATGAACCGCACTAGGGGGGAGATTCTCAAAAGAGGGTGAGGGAATTAGGTGCCCAACTCCCACTGGCTTTCAGTGGGAGTTGGGCACCTTTGTAAATCTCCACTATGGCCTGATCCTACAATTGGATTCAAATGGGGCATGACTCCAGCAGACGTGCACAGAGGTTCCGATGGGGTTTCTATAGGAGCCAAAATATCCTCCCCCAAAGCTCTGATTACAGGTTTCAGGCCCTAGATACGTACAAAGAATTATGATCGTTTTATTAATACTATGGGGGGAGGGGCGTTGTTTGGTTTAAGCATTTTGTGATATGAGTGAAGGAAAAGTCATTCCCTGTTAGAGGACAGTTTTTGTTCACGGCCACAGGCAAGAAATTATTTGTGAAAGGAAAAAAAACCCTTCAAAATGCTGGGACACCTCCCAAAAGCAGCATGTTTTGGTCAGATGTTCCCCAGGCTAGTTCTGCTCTATATCATCTGGGAGACATTGCTGTCTGTGTTGAACTGGGCTGCAAGTTCAGCTGTAGTCCAGTTAGTGCAGCAATGCGGGGGCCTAAAAGGGTGGCCTTGGGTCTACCCCATGCTGGATACATACCCAGAGCAGTTGACACTTCCTGGAGAGCAATGGGAGACTATCTCAGAGAGACCTACTTCTCCTTTACTCCAGGCAGATCGTTATCTCGCAGTCTCGACCTTCGTTTGGGGTGGGGACATATCTTTTTGTTTAGTTTCGTTTTTTATGAAGAAGGAAAAAGCAAACCCAAAATAACAAAAACCAAAATTGATAAAGAAATTAATTCCGAGTGATCACTGTGCACAGGAGTAAATTTAAAAAAAATAAAAGTTGTGCCTTCCACACTCTTTTCAGAGCCCTGCTGATATTGACAGTAACCAAGGAGAAAAAGGAACAAAGCCACGGAGTATTAATCTAATCTTTCTTCAAAAGACAGTAAAGGGAATGGTTGTTGATTGTCAAGGCAAGAAGCATATAGACAGGTATTGCGAACACTCCAAAGGAGGAGTGAAGAAGCGAATTATAAAATATAGATGTACGCACAATATGATACTAGAGTGAGTCGTTTTAATCATATAGGAAACAAGTGATTTTCTATAGGTAAGGCTCTGCGTTTCATAGCGGTTGCTGGTTTGAGTTGACCAGCTGTCACCCCTATTTTCAAAACCACCTGGGGAATCCTTGTCACTAGAAAACTTCAAAAATGGCTAGAGAAGGACCAGTGATGTGCAAATAACCACAAAGGCGTTATTTCCTCTGAGGAAAGGTGGAAAAACTGGACATGTTTAGTCTTGAGAAAAGAACAGCGTAGTAGGGGACCTATTAATAGTCTTCAGGTATGTTAAGGGCTATTATAAAGAGGATGGTGATCGAGTGTTCTCCATGTCCACTGGATGTAGGGTTGGTGCCAGAGCCAGGATGAATGGATGCACAAAGGGTTCATAAGAAAGGTAACAGAACCTCAGCCCCAGAGGAGCCACCTCTGCAGTGGAGATTCCCCTTTAAGGGGATAGTCGCTTCCAGATGGGAGAAGGTTCAGACTGGTGCTGAGTACGCAAGAGGCTCTGTATTCCATCATTAACTCCCTTAGCATGCCATTCAGGTGTATCTGAAAGGCGAGAGGGAAGACATGGCTGAAGCGTTAAAATGCAACAATATGACAAAGGAAAGACATTCATTAGCATGATGAAAATCCTATAAATGCAAATGATTCTAAGTGAGAAAAGATGAGTACATGCATTTATAGGTATCTTGTTATCGTGTTCTCTTGGATCTTTAGGGACAAAACAGCCACTCATGCATGAAGAGTAAGCAGACTTACAGTATGTATAAATAATGTTTGAAAGGGTTTCTCATGAATGCAATTTCCATCTGTATTTAAAAAACGGCTACTTAGGCAAATTATAATTTGGATGACACCAACTAATCCTCTGTTAATTAGGATGGGAAATGGGAATATATTCAATGAAAATGGACTTGATATTTTGCTAGTCCAATTGTACTTTGCTCATCTCAAAGAATAAACTCGTTTTGCCCAGAGTTTTTGGAAGGCTATAATTTAGCTGATTAAAAAAATGAAGAAGAATTTCTTGGAGTTAAGCCCTATGTATTTGGTTGACAGCATTGCCACTAAGAACACTGTGAACTAAGTTTAGAATAATAAATGAGTAATACTTTCAGTGTTGCTTTACGTGTCTTAGCATTGCTGATTATGTAAATAGTTCTATTAATCGCATCTTGTGTCAGTATCACTGCTTGGTGGCCTTCTGTTAACTCAGCCGTTCTCAAGTCAATCAAGTCATGTGGTCTGAATATTAATATGCATCATTTGTTGTTCACTTTTGAGAGTCCTTTACAGCTAGGCAGAACAATGTACTTTGCAGGTTGAAAAAACGTATCTAGGAGATAATTGGGACTGTGAAAACTAAGGACATATTTCTGTATAACTCTGGATATTGCTATTTGAATATCAATACACTGCAGGTTTGAATTAGGAGAAAAAATGAATGCAGACTAATTCCACTTAATTTTTAAAGGGATACCATGTTGTAAAACATGTTTTCAGTTCAAACTATTGTAGCTGCTATTGTTACAAGTAATTCTTAAGATGCATTCTGACGATCCCCAGGCAAAGTGGTCTTTTGGGGCAGCAGGTAGCTGGACACAATGTAGAGTAGTCCCAGAGAATGCTCTCAATTACAGCTGGGAAAGATTTGGAAGTTGCAGATGTAGTGTGAAGTCCCTTGTGCAGGTGTAGTGTGAAGCCCCTTCCTCTGATCCTTCCCCTGCCCACATCTCAGCTAGACCAGAGATCTCGCCCCAAATATGGGTAGCCTGGTGGAATGACGAGTGCTAAAACCTGCTATGGATATTTGAAGGGGATCTAGACTAGCAGGAAGAAGGATTATGTAAAATGGTTCAGAGAGGTAGAATTGGTATGATCAAACTGAGCAGGTGTAAAGTATCCTAGAAATCAGGCCAGTTAGACTGTGCAGTGGTCTTGACAAGAAGTGGAATTCCAGATCCTCTGGATATTTAGTCCACATCCATCTATCCTATGCCTACATCTGGTTACCTACTCACAAACATGTTGTAGGGAGTTATCCTTCCTTGGCAAGGGCACCTACTTTGATGCCTGCCCTAGTCTTGGGAGCAGAATTTGGCAATCAGGCCAGATTGTGCAGTGGTTTTGTGATGTAGGCAAACGACCATTTGAGAGAGGTTGAGACCCCCAACATAATTCTCTTGTGACCTTAGCCAGATTTGAATTTGGGATTCCAAGGAGAAAGTCAGTGCATTACTCACATTACATCACGTTCCCCTCCTAGAAGAAGGTCATTGCCAATGACAAATTCTCTCACTAACCTTTTACAAATGGTTTTTCTGTAATTCTACCTCTGCTGAAGGGTAAAACTGTATCCAGTAAACTGAATCAGTGGTGCATGCGGACTGAAATTTTGCAGAATGAAATTGTGGGGCCGTAACAGATTGTCTGTCTGTATTTTCCACGCTTCCTTTTCATCTCCATCTTCCTTCCCCTTCCTTCTCTTTCTTTCATTGGTTTTTGGTGTTAGAACGGGCATGCAAAAAAAGTTGTGAGTGATC
The DNA here is from genome assembly GCF_026122565.2 of Emydura macquarii macquarii. Taxonomy (NCBI): domain Eukaryota; kingdom Metazoa; phylum Chordata; order Testudines; family Chelidae; genus Emydura; species Emydura macquarii. The sequence goes on along the minus strand of NW_027132905.1, from coordinate 1,547,765 downwards.
TAGTAATTAAAGCAAAGATTGGGATTAAAGAGGAGCCTGACTTTTAATCCATGTTGAGCAGTTGACACATTGTGTCTCTTGATCTCTTAGTGCCCCCAGTCAACCCAGCTGGCTAAATTGGCAAAAGCAGGAATGTCACTGAATACCAGAGACCAAATTCTCCCATTATGGTGTGGTCAAATTACAGGAGCTATATGGCTGTTTTAACTCAGTGCAGGCAGACATCACCTGTACAGAGCCGTACCAGACCATTGGAGTGTAAAGAGAAGCTCTAAGACACCTTGACACAACACCCCTGAGCTACACTTTGTGTAAACCAGCCACTTTCCAGTATCTGGTCTAATTTACAAAATGTATTGCAAGTCAACATATCCTCAGTTATGTGAAGGTGTTCATTTTAGTGGTGCCTTCATCAAGGGCAAATTCGTCTATAAGCGAACTAGGAATGAGATGATGCACATCTTCTGTGAGATGCCAATTCTCTAGTCCCACCAGAATTCCACAAATCAAACTGGTTTTGATATCTAAAGTGGTCTGGATGCAGTTTAGTTTGTCGTTTTAAGGTGCAATCATTTCTAATCCAACTTCAGAATACTGCATCCGGCGCTGCAGCTGTTCTACCTTGCCTGATGAGTTTTAGTTTCGTTTCAGAGAGATTTGCTTGGGGCATCCAAGTTGGGTCAGGAGCAAATATTCTCAGCCAGATTTTTGTAACTACTGAGCAAGAAATATCTTAAATCTTATCAGTTTTATCATGAAACCTTTCCAGTGTGCCACTCAGAGGTCCCTTGATGAGACTTCAAGTAACATGCCCTGGAACTATGAGGCCTAAGCTGTTGGTGTTCTTATTTTAAGATAAAGTGTCTTTGCTTTACATTCTCTTTGACTCTGGTCATCCTCACAAACTCAATCAAAGCATCTCAGAATTCAGGCAGACACTGAATGGAATCAAAAACCTAGGAGTGCTTAAAAATAAAACAGATTTATATATAAAGTTATGCTGTGAGGGTTGGGGGGCTTCCAGCAAGTGTGTCTGATCTATGGGCAATCACAAACGTGACTGAAGCTGATGGGGCTGCGGGCCACCCTCCAGGCTAAATGAGGGAACAGTTAAATAGTCCTTTGTTTAGTGATGATTGAAACAATGGAAGCCACTGCCCAAAGATTGGACTTGAATGCAAATTTAGAGACTGGGGATTAATTTAATTGCAGCTGTCTGTGTGCATGATTAAAAAAATAAACAGTGAGCAGACAGACAGAGCAGCAAATAGCCAAGAAAAAGCAGTGTGAAAGCAGGAGACAGCAAGAGAAATACTGGTAACACGGCCCTGAGAGAAAGCAAAAGAGAGTTCTTTTAGGGCAGAGTGCTGGCTGGAAAGGCAGGCTTGGAATTGTGAACAAGGAAATTGTGTCCTGTTGTTTGAGCCTACTATATACAGGGAAACAGGACGTTGTGCACATTCTGTGTAAATAAACAGGATTGTCTCAAATACATCATTCCAGGTAAATTGCTTCTCTTAATGAAAACAGCCCTGAATATTGGCTAACTGCTCGGGCCAAAATGGGCAACAATAAAATTTGCCTCTTTGACCTGCAGCAGAACTCAGTGAAAATGCATCTTCTTTTCTTCATCTGGCTTCACAGCACCTGTGCCCCATGTCTCTCTTTAAATCTTTATTTTCACGCTTTGAAATGTGTTCTACACCTGGCTTTTGGCCAGTAGTCCACCTGCATTCTGCTAAATGGAGCCAGCCAATGTAGAGCCATTGCTTTCCTGACACTAATAATATGACCAGATGATTTGGCAGGACGTGCTGCTGCTTGCACAAAGCACTTAATCTGCTCCTATTAAAAAGCAAAGCTAACCAAGATTCTCTATCTTTTCTGCAAGGCTTTGAGCCCCATGGGGCAGCCCTCTGGTCTCCAGTATATGCCAGTATATAATCACAAATTATATGGAAAGTTGAAAGCTTTGGATCCAGATGGGTCTCTCAATGTGGGTGTTCTGAAAGGCAGAGAGCAGTATATTCAAGGGCTGAAAGGCCAAGGAGCTATCCAGGAGTATATATCCTTTTGTCAGCCAGATTCCTTTATTTTCACAAATATGCTTGGTTTTAAAACATCTGCATCATATGCATATGCCATAGCCTTTTTTTCTTAATAATTAATCAATCTGTATCTCTCAGGCAGCTCTGCTTATCAGAAGGGATTAAAGCCTGGTAGTATTTAATCATCTTGTGTTCCACAGAACAGTAACAGCCTCCATTTCCTTTCTCTTCCCTCTTCTCCTTGTCTTTCCCTTGTCTTTTCTGAGCACATAGCACAGCTTATCCTGTGGCTGTATGGTCTTTATATACAGAGCGACAGGTCTTTTTGACTTTGTATTCATTACATCAGCAAGTAGTCCTTCAAATGGACTTACTGATTGTGAGAAGGTCAAAGGCTGGGGAAGTTGAGAGCCAACATTTGAAAAGTTCAGACTCTTGTAGAACAGTGGTACTGTAAATACTTCCAGGAGAGGGAACTATAGCAGCATATCAGGAGGCTTGGTCAGCGGATAGTTGGCAAATTGTCTGTTCCAGTGAGTTCTGACTTCATCTCCCGTAGCTGACCAGCCTCCTCGATCCTGCACATTTATTAGAGTGGCAAACATCATTTTCCATGAAAAAAGACTCTCTACTCCTTTGCTGCCCTACCAGCATCTGAATAGAGCCATTCACATGGACAGCGCGTGGACTATGAGCATGTACATTTTCTCATTCTGTTGAAATCAGTGTAATGCAGGGAAACCTTCTGGATCCTGAGCTTGTGTCCTAGGGGGCTCTCCAGGGGCGTAAGAGGGGCTATATAGATGTATTCCCATTTTCACAGAGAACACAGGTTGCTAATCCTTCAAATTAGATTAAAATAACGGTCACCATCTTAATCTAATTTGGCACCCTCATTAACACAGAGGATGCAAAATGCAGAGCTTGAGTTGACAACCTCTTCTTCGTTCTTAAGTCGTGTTTCTGTCGGCAGGGGAGCACGGCATGCAATGGTCAACATGGCTGCAGTGATGTACCAGAGGGTCAGATGTGATCTGTAAATGAATTACTTCATTCAAATGCCACTGGGACCTACATTTTGTCCCTGATCATTCAAGAGGACACAAACTCCACCAGTTCTTACTTTATGATACAGTTATTTTAATGTTGCCAGCCTCTTTAAAAAAAAAAATCAGACAGTGGGTGAAATTTGTGGTTTAGAAAGCTGGTTACAAAATAAGAACATGTTTTGTTAAAATATTTGCAAAATATTTGTCCCTCGTTTTTTGTGTAACAATTGTGAGGATTAACATTTTTGGCCACCCCTCGTAGCTTCTTTCAGTTCCCTTATGGAAAAGCCCAAGTGAGCCCTAAAATCGTAAGGCCATATTCAGCCCTCATTGTAAGCAAGTGGCCATTCCATTGACGTTAACACATGCAGGAAACACCGGGTGAAACATTTGTCCTGTGCTATGCCGAACGTCAAGCCAAATGAGCCTAACGGTGACTTCTGCCCTTAAAAATCGATGTATCAATAGAATGCCCCTCATTTTCGTCAAGAGCTGAATTCCATCCCTATATTTTATTTTCTGAGAGGTAGCGAATGCAACTGTTAGCCCCGTTGGCAATTTGCCAGCTCCTGGAGCTCTGGGCTGAGCCTCCAAAGGGTCCTACCCTATGTACTACAAGAATAATGGCTACCAGAACCCTCTGACACCTTTTCCCACCATGCTGGTGTCTGGGGTGTGGGGGCAGAATGGACTAGAAACGCTTGCTGACACCAGTAGGGTGGCTTCTGCATGGGGTGCCCTGGACAAGCAGATTGCTGTGAAAATGATGAGCCAGGGCTCATCAGCCCCTCAGGAGAGGGGACAGCCTGACTGAGAGACAAAGAGATGATAGGTTTAGTTTCAGTTTGGGATTCGGGGAGACGAGAGAGAAGTAGAACAGCCCAGGGAGTCTCTGATTAACTCCCCTCCCCACAAAGGGAGTCTTTGAACTGCTGTAGGATCTAGTGCATGGGTCAGGCAGTCACAACTCGGCAGAGACCTGGATTCCAAGTGGCAGAGACCCAACCTGGTGCTGGCTGCTGAGAAGTAGCGGAGCCCCCCAAAGGGCTCCAGACCAGGGAGCCAGGAGCGGACTCTGCCCCACCCAGGTGCAAAGACACAGTAAGGGGACCCTGTTTTGTTTAAGCCGGCCAGCATTCACAGTGCTGCAGCACTTATCTCTGGACTCATCCTCAACGTGCCTGGAAGGGAGCCAGGGGTTGAGCTGTGGTTGTTGGGAGGTGGGGAATTGGCTGATTTGTTAATACTTATTAGTTATCCCTAAATCTGACCCTAATCCTTTCTTCCCCAGTTCCTATTTTCCTGTTCCCAATAAAGTCCCCTTTGTTACATTGTTATTGTGGGGTGCGTCATTTCTCTGATGGAGTTTGTACTTTATCATCTACTGGTTTTATACTTACGAGCAACGGCAGCATTATTCAGTTTCCCAAGGGATAGAACCCTTTGTGTCTCTGACACTGTGAGGAGTCACCTTGGGTGAAGGCATGAGGTGTCTCACACAAAAACAGAACCCTGGAGGACCCAGCCCATGCGAGAAGAGGAGAGAAGCCACGCCTAGTAGCAAGCATCAGGAAGGAGGCTTGAGCTACACCCCAGGGCAGGGGCCATTCAAGCTACATAATGGCAGGAGAAGTTCTGAGTTAATTGTGGAAGCAAAATGGGGATGAAAAGCTGAGCAAAAGGTGATTTATTGCATTTTAAACAGAATTTGTAATAATTCAGAGCAAAGCCATGGGTCCCGAGCAAATTTATCACGAAAACACTCTCGGAAGATATGAAATAAAAATTAGGAAATGAGTGCAAAGATCACTTGGTTAAGGAAATGTATTCTACAAGCAGAATGATGAAGGAGGGAAACATCCCTTACCCCAAGAAAGGAGTATGGAGGCAAAGGGTGTCTATCGGAGCAAGTGACAATTAGATGAGTTTCCAAACAGAGCAGGGCAAAATGAAGTAAAAACCTGAGGAAAGAAAAGGAGTCAAGAAGAAATGAAAGAATAAAGAGCAGTCCTTTGTAATCCTGTTGGCCTGATTTAGCCCTTGTGCTCTTATTAGCATACAAACATCCTTGAAATTAAGTGGCTGTTTGTTCTCGTTATAATACAATCCTCTGAGCACCACATTAGGGAGAAGGTGACACCAGCGAGGGGCCAGACAGAAGGTGGCTTGATGGTCTCAATGGTGAACCTTAGACACATGGAGAAAAGTCCCTTGTTTTTTCAGAAGAAGACCCGGCTGCAGGGGAAAGGTGGAGGAAATGCAGAATGGAGTGTGTGTTTTCTCAGCTTTATGGCTCCACGCATTTTCCTCTGAAATCTGTAAAATAGGGCTGTTCAGCAAGTGCCAAGGAGTCTCGCGGATTCGTTCCCTTCTGCACTTCCTGTTGAGCTGTTCACCAATCTTTTTGTTAAAGATCTAGACTGAGTGTGCTGTAAATAAGGAGACCTGTATTGAAGTGAGAAACACCCCATCCCCCCCCACACACATTAATGAAACCTCTATTGTTCTTACATTTTTTTTTTTTACAGTCAAATTGTGGAAGCTGTAATGGGCGCAATGGGGGATATGGTGCACACGGAGTCCTTTTTTCCTCCACCCTGCAGGAGGTAGTCATCATTTGTAAGCACAGATGGGGCTGGCTAGTACAACTAAAAATTGTAGCAGCCCAAAAAGGGGGGCATTTGGGCAGGCAGTCATGGCCCTGCTCCAACCCCTGTGCTCTACAGACAGCTGGCAGGACACATCTCTGTAGAAGAGTATGGGGCACAGCAGACTGGTGTCTTGAGATTGCTCGCTCTTGGCTTCTTTGACCAAGGGGGTGAAACTGTCACTAAGTGCTGCAGACCACGGGCATCGTTTTTCCATGCACCCACTTGTTGTCCTATGGAAGCAAAGACTCCGAGAGGAGTGGGTGTGTGGTTGAGAGAGACGTAGAGACTGTTGGGAAACAAGAACTATTTGTGGGTTTGTTATGGTGGTTGGGTTTTTTTAACTTTGTCAACTTGGCAACTCCCTTTCCCCTATTCAGTACAAATGATTGCGTTTACATATAGCCTTCCATTTGAGAGATTTTTTTCTTCTCCAGAAACAAGCTGGTATTTTTCAGCTATACAAAACCTTCTCCAAAGTCTCACATCTTTTCTCTTTTCAGATCGTGCTGTCACTGCTCACTGATGCTCAGCACAGAGCCATAGGCATGACACAGACATGATAACAAATCTCATGCCTGCTGTCGTGAAAACAGATTAACAAAACACTAACAGTTACTCCAGGTTAGTTTTGTCTAGTTTGGATGAAATCTAAGCAAGCTTACATGAGAGACACATTTGGGTAACATCTAACCTGCTTCATCGTAACTTTGCTGGCTGTGATTTTTCACAAGAGCTTAAGGGAATTAGATGCTTAAGTCCCATTGGGTTGCAGGGGGATTCAGGCAACTGCCTTTGAAAATCCCAAGCACTGTTTTGTTTTTAAATCTGTTATTTAGTGTCTCGCCGGATTTTCTTACTGGGACTAACATGGGGTGGGGACTTGAGAAGGCTAATTTGTCTTGTACAAAATTGCTTTAGTGAGTTAGCTGCTCCAGGTGGCCTTCAGAGATGGGACCTACACGTCAGTAGTTTTACAGTGGCACGAGTATTGAGCCCACTCTATTTCTGTCTTCAGTAACTTGTCACCTCCTTGCCATAAAGGAATGGTGTGAGGAATTGATTGATTAATCCCTGGTGCGGAGCTTTGAAAAGACTAGATGCCATATCGTGCACGTAAGAGCCAAGGATTGTATTATCACCAGCCTCTCCCTCTTCTGCCTACCCTAGAGGGCTGATGAAATCCAGACAGCTACATGACGTCTTCTCTATCCATGTGTCCCTCCCGAACCTTTACTTCCCTCTTGCTTTGAATCTGATATGCTGCAGTGCTTCTCCTGACACTGGAGTGGAAGAAAATGTTAATGAGAATTAGCCATGTGGGACTTCTTGGCCGTTTCCTGTGGGTGACAGGATCTGACAGTCTGGTGTCATCAACAAGTTCAGTTCATTTCCAAAGTCACTTTGGGCCCAGATTTGTGGTGGGGCCAAAAACAGAAAGACCAAGAAATAAAAAGCCACTGTGAGAATTTGCCAGCAGTTGTTTTGCATACTCTGGTCCCCTAGAGATCTTCTGAGTACATTGTTAAAGAGGAGTAATTACAAACCGCGCTCAAGGAGGAGGATTGAAGTTGCCAATCAGGCTCCCAGCTCGGCTGGAAGAGCGCCTGACTGGGAGAGAGAAATCTACAGTAGGCACCAAAACATCTGAGCAAAGTTCCATCTGTCGTGCACCAAAAAACAACGAGCCTTTCATGATAAATGAAAATAAATAATTTGTTGTTGTACATTGAATTTCAGTGTTGAGGAAAAGCGTTTTGATTAACAGCAGTCAGAACTAGGGTACCTGAGAATAAGAGAGGGAGTGGCAAAAAGCTTTACTCTGACTGATGCCTCAACCCCAGCCTGGAAGGGTCACCTCTAAGGATGAGAGAGGAATAAAGTTTCCATAACATACTCACTCAGTCCTGTGTGTGTCTGCTGAGATTGCCACCAGAAGCGCCACCTGTGTTCTTTGTGGTTCAGGCAGCTCTTCACTCCCGGTGACTTCAGTGGGCTTAGGATCAGGCCCTTAATGTTGCTCTTAACACTCAAATTCCCTTTTTGGGCAGATACTGTCCATACTAATATAACATTAAGAATCTCAACTCAAAGGCATGCGTGGTTGGTTGTGTGTTTGTTTTTTAAATTGGTCAAAATTCAGTGAACCATTTTTGAGTTATTCAAAATGTGAAGAAGAAAAAAAAAAGACGGTTCCCCTGTGATCTGATAAGGTAGCATGAAGTCCATTTGTATCTAGAAAACTTGGCTTGTTTTGCAGATTTTAGTGAGGCTGAAAAGCAAGAGAAAGTGAGTCAGTAATTATAATTAAGAAACTTCCACATCAGCAGTTGTGACCATGTATGTTAGAACTTATCAATACGTTTGGTTTTTTTAAAATGTATTTTAAGGCTGCATTTGTTAATGGCACCTTTCCTCAGAATGCTCTACTCAGCTAGAACTAGTGTGTACTGCACGCCAAATATCTGCTGCAGGCTGAGGAGCTAAGCCAACTTTTAAGCTCCAGTGGCTGAATAGCTCTGTATCGAGAACCCTGGTGTGACCCTGATCGAGTTCACTTATTCTAGTCTCACACCAGTGGTTTCTTTGGAAATACTTTTGATTTACAGCGGTGTAAGTGCATGGAGATTCAGACCCTATATTTTAGTAAGTTAGTTGAAGAGGATTCTGGTAGCCACCAGGACTGGAAGTCTGCAGACCCTATCAATTTTTCAGGAGCCTCTGGGCCGGAGACTGAGTAGCATAGTCCCAGAATCAAGAAACTTCGTAAGTTCTTCTGATGAAACCGCTAGCAATTGTAAGCTTTTTTCAATCCAAATATTTGTAGTCTTTTTCTTTTCTTCCCAGCATATTATGTCTGTGGCACCCAAAAGTACAGTAGTTGGGACACGGTCTGTAGTGTGTAGTCAACACTCCATCCTGTGGTTGCTTTGTCTTGGCCAGGTCTTACGGAGACCCTATGTGGTAACATCAGGCCGCACAGGATGTGTTTGTTTAGTACTGGAGCTAGAGAATCTGGTAGAACCTGCTTCATTAACCTTAATAAGAAATCTCCTTTTTGTATTAATTACAACCGAGTCTTGTGTTTTCTCTGCGATGAAATACACGATAGGACCTGCCTCAAAGCTCTGTTAGTCTAGGACCCAGATCCTACAATCAAGTCCATGTAAAGCCCCACTGAAGTCAATGAGATGTCACATGGGCATAAGCATCCATGCATGTGGATCAAATTCCAGGATTGGGGCCAAAATAGAAGAAATGCAGCACAAGGATAGGAGACGCAGAAAAGGCAGGAAGTTCCAGGTGATGTAGTTGTTTCTACGACGTTAATTTGGCAACAAAGCACATAGGTCATGCTGTTAACTCCTCTTTTATTTGTCAAATAAATGTAAGCCTTACTAATCTGTATCAGGTACAGGGTATGCAATGAGGTTGAGTTAATGTGGAAACCGTCTTAACGTCTAGGGGGCAAATCCTCAGCTGTTGTAAATTGTCATTGTTCATTCATATTTCCACTTTCACATTGCACTGCATTCTGTTTTTCCATGCAGTTACCACTAAGACCAATACTCTCGCTAAACTTTATAACCATTCTGGAAAATTAACCAGCCAAAATATTGTTAAAATTCCTTACGCTGGGGGAAAAAGAAACCGCATAAACCCCATTCTCCCCCTCCCTCCCCCCAATGCCCTCCAAAAAATCCTAGCTATCCAATGCATCTATAAAAAAAATGCTACCAAAATGCTGTTTCCTCATTGGAAAGATTATTTTTTAGCCTTATGTACCCTAATCATTGATGTTGCTATTTTAGTGTTGCTAGCCACTCGGTTAATGTTCTGTTTTGATCTTTTATCCTGTTCCCTAACAAGTGCCAGGTTGTCTGTTTTACAAACCCATTATCTATTTCCATACAGAGAGGACTATTCATTACTGCTAGCACACGCTTCCATATGGTGCACATTAATCACGATTTAGCTGTGTAAACAAAACTCACATTTTAGTCTTGATATAGTTACCCAGATTATGGTGAATGAAGGAGCCGATTTTAATAAGTCACACAAACACACCTGAGGCTCTGACTACAAAGTGGCGAGAAGCTCTGTTCTTTAGAATACATCAATCTGCTAATTAGATGTCTCCTTTCCTGCTTAATGATTGTCAGCGGTTTTTTTTTTTTTTTTTTTTTTGTAATGCCATGGAATGCTTTTCAGCAGATCTGGAGCGTTACTTTTAAAAAAAAATAATTCCTTCTGATAGTTCATTGTGTTGAAGAGTTGAAGAGTTAGTATGTGCTTCCGAGCTATGGTTTCCACATATTAAATCTCCAAAGTGTTTTCAATTGTAGATTTCTTTAACAGCTTGAATTGAGTTGCTGAGCTGTGGTTGAAATAAAAAATAAACAAGTAAAATTAAAGGGCCACTGAATCAATAAGAGGAAGAAAAAAATCATCTTCAGAGAAAGAAGTGGCACCAAATATATGTTAAGTCCCAATCAGGAAGCCTCAGATCTGTGCTTGTGTCTAGAGCTGGATGAATAATTGATTTTTCAGTTTGCTGACCAAACTGAAAAATGTGTGTGTGGGGGGGGGGGGATTGTTTTGGGTCAACTGGACACTTTTTGTTTTCTTAGTTTGAAACAAAAAAAAAAGGGAAAAAAATGTTTCAAGTCAACCAAAATACTTTGGTTGACCCAAAACTGAACATTTAGTTTAGATTCTGGGCATTTTAAACTACTTTTTAATTAAAAGTGAGGAAAAATTGGAAACGCCATTTACAAAACTGGAGGAGGAGAAGCAGGGACTGGAATCCAGGTGCCCCCTTCTCAAGAAACCATCCTAACCACCAGGCTCCAGGGTTATTCTCTCCCCCATCTCTGGCCCAACGAATATGTAATCGTTCTTTAAAGTGGAACAACTTGAGTAGGAGAGATTGAGAGGGATCCAACCTACCATACCTTATGAGTCAATGTGTAGGGCACTCACCTGCACCATGGAAGACCCAAGTTCAAATCCTGTGTCTGAGTCAGGAAGTGTGGGAACATGAAACAGGGTCTCCCATCTCCCAGGTGAATACTCTAAGCAGAACTCTATAGTTTATAGGGGGACCTCCTCCTCTTGTTTTATAAAAGGGCAACTAAGTCCCCTTGTGAATTTAGCCCCCAAAACATTTTTTTGGATGAAACTATTAGGCAAATTAGTGACAATGGTTTTGGTTGACTGGACGCTGCATTTTTCAGGGAATAAACTATTTATCCAAAAAATGTCATTCAGCTTTCCTTTTGTCCGTGTCCACATTCTCACCAAGCCAATTCCTTTTGTTTTGCTTTGATTGTGTTCATCAGTCTACGCGCAGGACCGGACCATGCAAAACCTTAATCTAGCAAGTTATCCCATTGACTTCAGTAGAGCTATTCACGTAAGAGTTGGCACCAGGTGAAACATCAGGGACAAGGAATTCATGTATTGTACCATACTTTTTCACACAATCAGGCTGCTCATGAATGGAAGGAATGGAACTCATTGCTGTAGGATGTTATTGAGGCCAAGAATTTAACAGGATTCAAAAAGGAATGGGGCACTGGTGTGGTTTAAAAGATTACAGCAGTAAAGATTAAGCAAAACAAAATAAGAGTTTGGAAGAAATTTAAGCCCTCTTGGCTCCAGGACATAAGACACCATAACTAATGGGGGGCTAGGAAGTGGTTTTCCCTGTGAGCAGATTGCTCTGTAGCTGCCTGCTTCCGTTTCTTGCGCCTTCTTTTGAAGCATATGGTGCTGGCCAGTATTGGAGATAGGATACTGAAGTAGGTGAACCCCTGGTCTGATCCATGTGGCAATTTTTATATTAATGTGCAGTGTATTTCTGGCGAGGAGTGTTTGAAGATATGCAGGAAAATACTGAGCCGAACTCATGTCTGTTACATCAATGTCAACCTGGAGTAAGATCAGTACAGTTACTTCAGATTTATAATGGTGTGAGAGCAGAATGTGTCCTACTGAATTATTTGTTTGTACTGCAGTAGTGCCTACGGGCCCCCAACCCCATTGTGCTTGGCTCTGTACAAACATACAGCAAAAGAGATGGTCTCTGCCCCAAAGCAGAAGACAGTAGACGTTAATGGGCTAGAACATTGATGATGATGGCGGAAAGGGGGAAGCACACGTAACAATGAGACATAATGTATGGATATATATATATTAATGTACAGTAGCTAAGGGATCCTCCTGTGTATATTAATGTATAATAAAAAAAGGATATGTCTCTATAGCTATATTTTCTGTATAATGTAAAGTAAGTAAAGGATTCTTCTTTCTTCTCTATTCTCAACTTCCTAAATGCAGCCCCATTTTTTCAGGGCATTTTATGGTTGTTTAGAGTTATATGAGCACCAAAAGAAAGCATTGCTGTATGGAAAGATGTATCAAAGAAGAAAGTTTCCTTTATTGTGCGTTTTAGCTCAGAGCAAGGCATTTAGAATGGAAATGCTGACGCAACTTCCTTTGGGGCACAGCTAGAGCGTTCTGCTCTAATATGCAGAGTGAAGTTGTCTCACGTTGACATTTAAGTATAACCAGAAGAGCCTTTTGTTTGGAAGCCCCAAAGCCACAAGTGGGGTGACCAGATGTCCTGATGTTATAGGGACAGTCCCAATATTCAGGGCTTTCTCTTATATAAGTGCTTATTATCTCGCCCCCCGTCCTGATTTTTCACACTCGCTATCTGGTCACCCTAGCCGCAAGCGGTAGAAAAAGTGGCCAGCAGCAGAGATGGGAAGGGCTGGACTCATTGCAAATGACTCTTGTCGAGGAGGAAATGTGATTAACGTTCTCTAAGAGTGAAATGTGTTGCAGAAATCAGATGAATGCCTCGTGCTGGGAGTGGTGGCAGGGGAAAGAATCCCATGGTTCGCCAGGTTTTATTTAATAAGAGTTTTATCATTTTCCATTTTCTCAGCCTGAGCTGGGGGTGTTTGGGAGTTGTTATGAGATTTGAAAGAATGCTGAGTTTTTGATCCTGTCAGGACTGAAAGTGCTTTATAAATGTCAGAGTTGGTATGTGAAAATCTGGGACACTGCTCTGCTTCTTAGCTTGTGAGAGAGATCGGCTAATGAGGCCACTGGAGAACAGCTTGCTGAGCAGCCTAGTGCAGTCGCCCTGCCTTGGAGAACAGCACACTTTCCAGCTCCTTGCAGAAAATGGACTTTGTGTGTGTATATATAAATAATTACAAACAAATCACCAGCCTTAGATAACACTGTTCTGTGCTCCATTCTGATTAGTAAGCTTTTGAGTGTTTACTGTACAAACTGACTTTTGTAGGTGACATTTTTTGAGTGGGAGGTCATAAGGTTTCCTCCTTTTGTTCTGATTCTTAAAACACAATTGGCAGCCTGGTGATCTAAGGCAAATGTATTGGTGAAGAGGCCCATCTACGGTAGCTGAATCTCGTTAAAGAAAGGAGGATTGTCTATAAATAATAGTTGCTGTGACAGAAGTTTTAGCGAAGGGTCCAAAAAAACGTGTCCAAAAAAAATAACAAGGTGACATCAGATCAAAAACATCTCACAACAGCCGTCAACCCACCGTCAACAATGTATAAAGTTAAATGAGAGACCATTCGTTTCCTTGACACACAGTTCCAAATTTTCGTAAAGTTGCATGTGAGCGAAGCCAAACAGTAAAAATTAAGATGCTTGTATAACAGTGCGAAGAGCTTGGGTAACAAAATGGAGGAGCTAGAGCTACTGGTAGAGGAAGTGAAACCAGATATTATAGGGATAACAGAAACATGGTGAATAGCAGTCACGACTGGTGTACAAGTATTGAAGGCTGTGTGCTGTTTAGGAAAGACAGATATAAAGGCAAAGGTGAAGGAGTAGCATTGTATATCAATGATGAGGTAGACTGTAAAAAAATTAGAAGTGATGGAATTAAGAAAGTGTCTGTCTGGGTAAAAATCACATTGGGGAAGAAAACTATGAGAGTTTCCCTTTGGATAGTGCTTGGGGGTGTGCTACAGACCACCAGGATCTAATTTCGACATGGATAGAAATCTCTTTAAGGCTTTTAATGAAGTAAATATTTCTGGGAACTGTGTGATTATGGGAGACTTTAACTTTCCAGATATAGACTGGAGGACAAGTGCTAGTAGTAATAACAGGGCCCAGTTTTTCCTGGATGTGACAGTTGACTGATTCCTTCACCAAATAATTACTGAACCAAGAAGAGGGGATGCCATTTTAGATTTGGTATTGATGAGTATTGAGGACCTCATAGAAAAACTGGTTGTAGAGGGCAACCTTGGTTCGAGTGACCATGAGCTAATTTAGTTCAAACTAAATGGAAGGATAAACAAAAATAGATCTGTGACTAGGGTCTTTGATTTCAAAAGGGCTAACTTTGAAAAATTAAGGGAATTAGTTGGGGAAGTGGACTGGACTGAAGAACTCATGGATCTAAAGATGAAGGAGGCTTGGAATTACTTCAAGTCTAAGTTGCAGGAACTGTCTGAAGCCTGCATCCCAAGGAAGGGGAAAAAATTCATAGGCAAGAGTTGTAGACCAAGCTGGATGAGTATGCATCTCACATAGGTGATTAAGAGAAAGCAGAAAGCCTACAAGGAGTGGAAGATGGGAGGGATCAGCAAGGAAAGCTACCTCTTGGAGGTCAGAACATGTAGAGATAAAGTGAGAAAGGCCAAAAGCCAAGTAGAGTTGGACCTTGCAAATGGAATTAAAACCGATAGTAAAAGGTTCTATAGCCATATAAATAAGAAGAAAACAAAGAAAGAAGAAGTGGGACTGCTAAACACTGAGGATGGGGTGGAGGTTAAGGATAATCTAGGCATGGCTGAATATGAAAACAAATACTTTGCCTCCGTTTTTAATGAGGCTAATGATAAGCTTGGGGATAGTAGTAGGATGGCTAATGGGAATGAGATTATGGAGGTAGAAATTACCACATCTGAGGTAGAAGCCAAACTGGAACACTTTAATGGGACTAAATCGGGTAACTGGATACTCTCCATCCAAGAATATTAAAGGAACTAGCACTTGAAATTGCAAACCCATTAGCAAGGATTTTTAATTAATCTGTAAACTCAGGGGCTGCACCGTATGACTGGAGAATTGCTAACATAAAAACCATAATAACTCAGTCATAGGTTAGAGGTTTATTACAGGAGTGAGTGGGTGATGTTCTGTGGCCTGCGTTGTTCAGGAGGTCAGACTAGATGATCGTATTGGTCCCTTCTGACCTTAGAGTCTCTGAGTTCTCACTACACACTGTCCATTTTTCTAAAAAAACAGCCATTGCAAATTTTCACAATTTAAACAGACCAAAAATCTTGTCGTTGCAGATTCATCAACTGTCACTTGTTGGAATGACTGATTTACTATGGATTCTGGCAATAGCCGTGCTCTGAATGTGCTTTGCAAGTGTGGTGACTTTCACTGTTCTGGCTAGTGGATCCATAGATTTAATGACTGATCTTGACATTCTGGGTTGGAGGGAAGCAGTAGCTCACAAAAACCCAGATTCAGCAGGAAGCATGATGCTTCAGCAAATCCTGATTTTAAGCATTATAAGTACACTGAGTTTAAGGGAAGTACTCACATGCTTCATGTTAGCCAGGGTCAATGATAACACAGCAGAGCCTTGGCAAGAGATTACACAAAATCAGGCCATTACTATGTTACATCTCCGTGTCAGCATTTGTTTGTTGGTCTTAAACTCGGGAGGTAAAAATGAGTGCTTGAAGGAACTAACATAGGATAAAGTTACAAGGCTGTACAGAAGTTTCCATTTCATGTATATCATACGTGATTGGACACAGAGAAAGTTTGTGATCAGAGACCCCTGTTTTAAAAAGTGAATGAAACGCGAGGTAACCTCCAGATCTGCTAATATTGACACAATATACATGACATAATTGCCTTTTTTAAGACCTGCAATTAGGCTGAGATTTTCAAATGTGCCAAGAAACTCTTGACACTCCGTTCTCATTCCTTTTAAAGTAAACTGGGTGGTCTGTATCCTAGCAACAGTTTTGGAAAGGGCAGCCCTATAGTACAGGGTTTATTAGTATTGTTGTAGAAAGGCCTGTTACGAAACCCTCTTCTATCTTGATATCGTTCCATCCCTGAAAAGATATAGGTCCCTTGGGTCTTTCCAGGTCTCTCGTGTGTAACTTATTAACTCAGGACAGTTTAGCTGATCTGCAGCATATGGTGAGGTCCTTCCTGAATTTAGTTTTTAAAACTTAATTACCGACTGGTTTGATTGAGGCAGACTGTTGCCAAGTGACTTGACTGAAGTCATTGTTTGATGATTCAGCAGATTCTAGGGCCAGATCCTAAGCATAAGCGAGAATTTGGCCCCAAAGATCATCTTGACGTCTGTCCTTTGCTCTACCTACTGGACTTCACCGCTGTATTTAGAGAGAGCTTCTGGGTTCATTGGCTGCTTGGAAGGCAGCTGTGTTGAACTAACCATTCTGTCGCAGCACCAATACAATTTCATCGTGTTGTTTTTGCTCTAGAGTCAGTTGGAAGTAGTTCAGTGAGCTGGTTTCAGTTGAAAGGAAGTCAGTCATCTTATCACAGTCACTCATGTTTCTCATGGCAAAATAGCATGCAAAGCCAGGATTTGGCATTTGTTCTGACAATAAAATGGATCTTTGACCCATAAGCAGTAGAGGTTACACAGGCACACACAAATTCAATCATCATAGTAACCTGTGTTAGAAACAGACCTTCAGACTTCTATCGGGAATTTTGCATATCCATGTGCAATTTTGTATATCTAAGGGACTTTTGTTAGGAATGACTGCACCAAGTTTAATTTAATTTACTGAGCCTTATAGTAGTTAGATTTTTTTTAACCTTGCAATGCCAATGGAAAACATTTTATATGCATAGGTTTTGCTCAAAGTCGAATCACACTTTTCAGAAAGAATTATTCTGCAGCATCTTTGAAGATTTGGATGATTAGCAAACAATCCCAAGCCTAATTATTTTAATATTGATAGATTATGCCAACAGTAATAACCTTTCTTTGAGATGGTAGCACGTCCTGTGGAATAAGTTAATGGAAAATGCATTTATGATGCCGTTTTGTTAGATTTAAGGGCACTAAGTCTCAAAACATTGCACTGCTTTTAGAAATAAACCCGAATCAGACCCATTTGTTTTATACCTGTCTATTTGGATAAAGCCCTTTCTGCAGTCCTTACACACTTCAATTCCTTTGTCTTTACTGGAAGCTTTGAGTATATAAAGAATGAATTACTGGTTTCTAGTTAAGCACCTGCTGAAGTGCTTTGCTGAACAGGAGCTTTCGTTTTAAGGAACGATTTCATCTTTGAATCCTCAAACCATCTCTGGATTGACTCTCATAAATATTAAAATGCTCTTGAATTAGCAGCGCCATAAAAATAAATTCATTGCGTAATATTGCTAATACCTCCACTTGGGACTGACTGCAAGCACTGCCATTGACAAATGAAGCAAGTGTCTGTATCTTACTCCTGTCTTCTAGCCTGTGTGTGATTTTTAGAGCTGGGCTTACAAGCAACGCTTGTTTTTAATTTGTCCCCCCCTCAAACCTTCATGCATGGCTTCAGAATATTATTTATTTTATTTTAGCTTTTGTATGTGAAACTTGCCGGAGGTGAATCTTAGTTTGATAAATAATCGCATGTTGAAAGCCAGCATACATTTTGTCTAGATGACTTCATTTCAAATGCAGTTTAACATGCACGGATAGTGAGACATGTAGTCTGTTGCCTCCCTTGAGGTTGATGAACCAGTGCTGCCCCTACCTGTAGGGAGGTGAGTATACAATACATATTGGGCTCAAATTGCGTACTTTGGTCTTTGTGAAAATTCTTCTTGTAAGTAGCTACTCCAAAGAGCTTTGTAAGGAAAAAATAAGTAATAAGAGTGTATTGTCTGTGTGGTTTGAGGGAATAAGCTACAGCAATAAGCCTTGGTTATGTTTGTTGGAACCTATGTTAACAGGAAATATAATTTAATAGATTCTATTGGCTCTTCCTATTCCAAGACTCAGTAAAAATCTGGTTCATTTTATTGTATGCTGTGCTTTTTGGACCAGACCAAAACTCTGGTGCAACCCTTTAGTATCTCATAAACACACTTCTCCCATCCAAGAATGCCTGTAGCCTAAGAAAAGAAAGCTATGACTAGGTTTAAAATAATTAAGTGTAGGGTTTAGAAACAACAGGATTTGCATTTGTTCTTCACACCTACCTCGGGTCCTTGTCTATTTTGTCCTTGCCCAGGTGGATCAATATTTCCATTCTCAAATGTTTTTCCAGTGATGTCACTGTGTGTCCAGATCCCTCCTGTGACTGACGTGCATGGCAGATTGTGTCAATGCCCAGCATATGTTTGTTAGACCATTGTGAAGGAAAACCAGCTAGTTTGCTGACTTTCTTGGTATTGCGCCTTGCAGTCAGTCAAGAGAGGGACAATTCGTTAAAGACATCAAAATTTAAATAGTCTCAATTTGGGGGCAAATTTACAATGTAGTTTACCCATCCTGCCCTCACTTACACTGGTGAATGCCAGGTAGGTTACATGCATGTAAGACAGGGTAAACTTTGCCCCATTTGTGCTTTTTTTATTTGTTTGCTTTTTTATTCTTGGCATCAGAATGGTGTCCACAGATATGTAATAATTGGAGGCCAAGAGCACAAACAGCTACGTCATAGAAATGGACTGTATTCCACTCAAATCATTGCCTCCACATGGGGTATTTTTATTCTCTGGCTATAAATGAACAAGTTTTTGCAGATTAAAGGGAAAATGTGAATGTTGAGCCTTTCCCCCAAGGGCTTGACATCCAGTGATATTAATTGCACTCACTTTGATAATGATGTCACAGTGGACTATATGTTACCGGAAGAATTGCCTGGATTTATTTGGTATGAACTTCTACTTTAGTACTTACTTAGCCTTGAGTGTCACTTTTCTAATACTATGTTAGATAGCCAACCTTTAGTTCCTGGAATGCCATCTCTGCATATAAAAGTGTCTAAGAAAAGCTCATTGTGTTTGTGTGTATTTCTGTGCAAATTGGAATCAGTCTGCAGGAGGAAATACAAGCCAGTGCATTGCTACCTTCTGAAGGATGGTAAATACTTTAATTTCATACACATTGTAGCTGTCACTGTGAATCAAGGCTTTTGGAAAGAGAGCTTCCAGTTTTATTTGTTGTTTGCTTAGCAAAGCTTTGCCCTTATGGGTATCTATTTCAGACTTTATGTCACAGAATCATTTCTCTTCAGGGTTCTGATTTATATTTCAGAGTTATGGTAAGACACCTTGGTGTTTGCTACTGGCTTGATTGTTTTTTAACCTTAACCCAGTGTGATATTAACTCTAAAGGATATTCTCAACATAATCCTGCAGAGAGGAATAAAGATAACACAATTGTCTGGCACTAATACTGTAACTCTAAAGCATGTAATGAAAAGTCTGGCAAACATACTGAAATAATCACGAGACAGGATTGTTTCTGAACAATAAATGCCGTTCAGCTTCACTTCTGAGTCTGACATCCATCTGCATTCTACACCAACTGCATTCCGTTTACTTTGTTTCTGGTTTTTTTTCCCTTGAGAGAAGTAATTTAACTTTAATTGTGAGTTGTGTTCCAACCTAAATAAAGGGCTCCCAGATGTCTTCTGTGCTTCTCCCTGGTAAACGAGATAAGAAATTAGCAGGATCCTCTCAACGCCCAAAACTGAGCCAATCTGCGTAATTCTTCCAGTGATGCCCTCAATGTACCCAGGGTTCAAGGATGGCCAGCATCCATTCATATCAATAGATGTTCATAGGTTAAGGGCAAAAGGTGCCCATTTCATATGGCTGTAAGCAAGGAAGGTGACCTTCACCCTTGTAATACAAAGCTGATGCACTGCTTAACACAGGGCTCTAGTTTTTCATAGAATCATAGATTAGAGTTGGAGGGGACCTCGGGAGGCTATCTAGTCCAACCCCCTGCTCAACGCAGGACTAACCTCAGCTAAGTCATCATACATTGTTCATAGGACTTGAGCTGGCCCTCTTCACAGGGATAAGTTTAACTAGGAGTCATTATGGTTATGATTTTAGAACTGAATTTATCATGGAAACAGCTATACAACATTCTCCTGGTATGATTAGCAAAGAGGAAAATGCATTCTTGATGTATGCTGAGAAAGTGGTACAGCATCAGCATGGCTAGATTGAAAGGGGGAAAAAGTCTAATTAATGCAGTCTGTTGTCAGTTTAGAGAGGAAAACATTTCCCTTTTAACTCCAAAGAGATGCTGTTAAAAGATTATTTAAAGTTATCTAGGAAGCGTGGCAGAAGCTGCAGAGAGAAGAAGGGTTAATCATACATAAAATTGTGCTATAATTGCCTTAATGCCAAGTGGAGATTCAACTCAAGGAACTGTAGCTTTCTTCTAGTAACTCTGCTGTGCAATATAAAACCAGCCTTGAGCAATGTCTTAAACTGCAAGCCTAACAAAGGCTGCGCATGGACCTGCTGTACCGCAGTGGCCCCAAGGAAATGTGATGCACAAACAGATTCAGAACCTAGGATGGGCATCAGATGGCGGTTGCCTCAGGGGTTCTGGCTATAGAGGAACAGACAACATTTGCTTCACAAACCAGGAGTTAGTATAACAGCCATGGACTAAGCCACGTCGGGTAAGCAGAACCTGGAGGGGGGTCAGTCTAGATAGAAAACAGCCTGGGAAAATAGCCTAAGTGTTATCATTTGATGCAGCCCAATAGTCATAATGGCTGAGGAAGTTAGGCACATAAATAAATGATCTTACCCTTTCTGTCATTGACACGCCAAGACTATTGAAGTGTTGTAAGTCTGTGACTCTTCCCAGACAAAGGAGGGACAAGCGGATGATTTAGTCTTGTGCTGGAAATGATAATTGATGTAGCATTGTCCTTTGAAATAAAATAGTAAATGTGCAACGATAAGCCGCAGCCTGCTGTAATAAATTGCCGCATTACGACTCAAAGGCAGGCTAACTAATCTGACCATACTCCAGATCAACTGGCTCCTCTGCGTGACCATTCCAGAAATGACAGCATAAAAATGCACATATTTATTTATTTAAACAGTTGGCTTCCCAATCCCTGGACTAAACCTTGAGCCTCGATTGATGCACTGTTGTTAGCAGCTATGACTGGTGAGTCAGGGCTGTGGGCTAAGGGTCCTGGAACTCTAAGGACAAAACAGGAGTAGTTGCTGTCACTGTTAGAAGGAAAGGCAGGGATTTGTCCGGTTGTGAAAATTGGGCCTGCACATTTACCCTAATTGTGTGCCCGACTGTAAAAAGTACGTGAAACTTTGAAAGATGTCACGATGACCTATGACTTTTTGCCTGCTTGGGAATTGGCCATGAAAGTAGGTCAAGTTATCTTCCGTAAAGAATGTTGTAAACAGGTGCAAGAAAACCAGACAGAGAAACAAAAAAGTCCTACAGAAATAACTGAAGGGACTGTGTAACGATCATGCTTGGTAAACAAGAAGATGTGAGTCTGGAAATTAATGGACCAGAATCGGTGTGGTGGATATTAGGCCTAATTGATGGACAAAATGATGGAGATCAACTATGCCACCCATTCCTCTGCCCCCGCCATTTTGGGGTTCTTAAAAGGAGACTTTGGAAAACTGTTGATTTGTCTGGTGTCCTCTCCTCCCAGCCTAAAGCATCTCAGCTCAGCACATCTCATCCCAGTGAAACTCATCTCTCCCCAGCTCATCTCATCTTCCCCAATCCCAAGACAGAAGGAACAGACCAGACTAAAGGGTTTTTTTTCCTGGAGAAGAGGCCGTCAGGAGAAGGAGAACATCCTCTTGTTCAAGGAACTTTGTTTTTCATCTGGGAAGCCTGAAAGTCTTCACACCATCACGACAGCCAGCCCTCTGCCCATCAGGGAGGATACCTGATTGTCAGCCCTGCAGTGGCATATAAAATCCAGTTCTGTCTCCCTTCCCTTTTGTGTTACTTTCTGCCCCGTTATTTTTCATTCTCTCCTCTCTCTCACTCTCTCAGCTTTTCACCAGATCCCGAAATCAAATGTACTACTCACCTTATCAGCCCTCCCCTGTCTGAGGAGAAAGGACCCAACCAATTGATGTCCCTGACTGGAATGAGAGTAAAGATCCATACAACAGTTGACCTGCCAGCCAAAGCATCTGTTCATGACTGGCCAGCTGCCCAGTGTTCAAAGAACCTCAACAAAAGCCGTATTTTCTCCCACTTTTTCTATCCTGTCTCTTCTCCCCCCATCTGTTACAAAGAGGGGGAGTGAATACCCTTCACAGATCAGGTCGGAGAGTAAAATTAACCCTTTCCTTTTCATCAAAGAAAGATTGTTGGTGAAAATAAGAGACTGAGATTTTGCCACCAAAAGGAGAAATACTTCAAAAGGTTTTGATTGTTTTGCATAATTAAAGAATTGCAGTTTGTTTTAAATGCATGCTTTGATTTCTTGTGTTTGATCAAATAAATGCCCAACTTTAGAATGAACGCTTTTGGGTGTTTGGCAAGAAACCGAGTAAACCAGGTTCTCTGTGGGACTCTCCCCTCCCCACCCCGATCCTTTGTAATACACTTTCAGTGTTGGACAGTGGAAGAGTTTATAACATCTTGAACTTTTTTTCCCCTTGAGATCAACACAACAGTCCCTTACCTCTGATTTGTGTTGTTTTCTTTTCATTCAGGCTCATTTGAAATAGAACATGAGGGGTTAATTGTGCTAGTCTACCTGGGAAAGATGACAGAAAGTGCCAAATGCTAAACAGCTTCCATACACATACCTGCACTTGGAAAGGCTCCGTGACAAAACTCTTCAAGGGGTGCAAGGAAGAGACTGGCTTTAATGACCATCTCCTGCTGATGACTCATGGACTTCCTTCTCCACTCTATATCCTCTTCTGGCCACACAGAAAATGTGGGTGGGGTCTGGGATGGAGGAAGGGCCTGTATAAATTGTATGCTCCCCTTTCCCATGACCTGCAAGAGATCTGCAGTTCAGCCAGTGGAAAACAAGTAGTGCTTGAAACAACGCTGGCTCTGAATGGATGCTCAGTGATTAGTCTTCAGAGCTGTCCCTCAGGGCAGCAACGAGCCTCCAGTTATGGCAGTGCTGTTGCTGTCCTGAAGTGGAACATGGGGAGAGGGGGATTTTCCTCTGGATGGCTAGCATCTGAAGGTGTGGAGACCCAGATCCTCTCAGATCCCCTGTCTGTGCTTCATTTTCTACCCTGGCCTGGAATGGCTCTCTCTTGACTCGGGTTGGAGAGTGAATGTATACGCTAAATGCCAGTAAATTTCCATTTTCCTCTCAGCAGGCTTTTTTGCCCTGAAAGGAATCTACAAATAGAAAGTGATCAGCTGCATGTTTTGCAAAAGGCGTGCATTCTCGGTTGTTCACTTCTTCCTCTGTATTTGTCTGACAGTTCAACAGTACCTTTCCCAGTATAGTGCGTAGGAGAAATTACAGATCAGTGCATAGAACCATGCCAACTGTGAGAGGATTGCCAATGGCCATGAGGGAATACACCTTTCTGGGGCATTAGAATAAGGCAGGGCCATCTGACATAGATTGACGTTTCCTCTCATCGATTATGAACTGACTTCATGCTTTAATTAAAGTGTCTTTTGCCTTGCACCCTTCCCTTGCCCCCCTTCAAAATTATTCTGGTTAAAGCTTTAAATCGAAAGAGTTTTGCCTCTATGTGGAAGCCTCTTTGAAAAATATCCTGATGCGTTTAAAGTATTCCCTAACCTAATGTGAGATTTTGATTAATTAATACGATCATTCCACTGTAAAATGTAGTAAGGTCCAAACACTGTGTCTAGCGTGGCCAGAGAGCAGTAAATGGCTGCGTTGTGTGTATGTTATGACACCACGGCCGCCTCCAAAGATGCACCTTTCTCAGGTGAACTAGAATAATTGGCAACTTGAAAGAAGCTTCCCTTCTGCATGGATTGTCGATGATCTATTAAGCGTGCTTTTGCGATGATACAGACATCAAATGATTTACATTTCTTTGGCGGGGATGACCCTTTTCTCAAACAAAGTAAACATTGATTGCACATTTAATGATGTGCACCATAGTGGAAATATCGTTGATGGAACAACACAAACACCGTATAGGAGGGGTATCATTCTTTCCACATGAAAAATGACGGGCTCAATCACCTTCCCCTGGGCACACCTCTCACACGGCTCAATTGCAGTGTTATCCATCACAGCCGAGGCCCAGAGCGGGCTGTATGTGGGCAGAGCACAGATGCGAGGGACAAAGTTGACCCTCTTCCAAGTTGTGCCCACATGCCAAGCGTTGCCTGCTCCTCCTGGCATGAAATCGACATGCCATTCACAGCCGATCGTGCAGATCGCTGTAATACGATTGGCGTCCCCTTTCTTGCATGAGGAAATAGTCGACAACGTTGATGTTGAAATTAGCATTGCTGGTCTTCGGAGTTAGCACCCGAGCTCTCTGGGAATGGGTTTTGTTCCCATGTTAGTTTTCCTTTGAAAGTTTTTGTTGTGGAAATGGGCTGCCTCCTGCAAACATTTCTAGTTTGTTTAAAAAAAAAAAAAAATGAAATGTCAACGAGCTCTAGTCAGAGCCACACTCAGGCTTGTGGGGTTGCTCATGCCTTAGACCCATCTGAACTATTGTTGCAGATGCCACTGTGGCAGATGTGCTTAGGATCTATTGAAGGATCTACACAGGGGATTGGACCGGCTGGGCTAGGTCAGTCATCCTTGAAGGGGGTCCCCCAAGGGGTTCACTGGCTGGAAAATCCCTCACAGAAAGGAGCTGCACTGCTATATGGTAAAGTAGAGAGGAAGACGGATGATCCGCAGAGTGCCACAACATTTCTGGGCGGGCTCTGCAACCTTTTCTACAGGGAGACAAACCCTTTTTCCCCAGCACAGATGTCACGGATACACGTCTGAGTTGTGCTTCGGGAGGGATGAGTAATTGGTCCTAGTTTGAGCTAGCACGTGCTGGAAAACTCAGCAGAAATAGCTGCCGTAGGAAGAACACAACACAATGAAAGCTGCCCAGTGGTCACCCTCCAATACTTTCCAGTTGCTTTAGGTACTGTAACTAAGGGAAGTCGTGTGATATTTGCAGTATTCTCAAGGCATTGCCTGTAGTGGGTGTAGGAAAAAATAGGACATGCTATAGATATAAGTTAACTGGGAAGTTTTATGAAGGCCGCCACTGTAAGTGACATTAAGCTGATCAAGTTTTATTTGCTATGCCCCTCTGTAGGACTTAATGTCAGGAGTATAATTTAATCTTTAGGGATTTGGTCAAGTGCAAAACATGCTGATTATTTTCTAGATTAAGAACAAAACTCACTCTTTTGGCCATTTACCCTTCTTTTAAAATAAAAGTGCAGTTCAGGAATTCATTGTGCAAATTCACAGCTTTCTTGATGAGATGAGTTGTGCTGAATTAAAAAAGCTACAATAACAGGCCAGCTCTTCAGTGCCTATGAATCAGGATAGCTCCATTCACTTCAATCTTCACCAGTGAGGATCTGGTCTAGCATCTGAACTTGTCCGTCACCCTTTCCTCTCCCATGTGCTTTAGCTTATGGCAATGGTGACCAGCCCTTTTAGGTCTGAAAGCCATAGGTATCGTTTCAGAAAAGTCAAGCAGCAACAATCAGTACTTTAACTAAAGCAGGTCAAAAAAAATTTTTCCCCTGTTGGACGCTTCAGCTTTATGACCAAAAATTAACTAAAATCTTTCAGACGAAAACTTTTGATTCAAAACTGCCATCCCAGTACCTCATGGGAACTGTAGTGCAGTTGCCTTCATGCTTCTGTTTTCGTCAATGGGTTGGGCTCCAGGGCCAGAGAACATTTCCCATGATGCACCAACATTTCCCCTCTCGCTCAGCCTTTGTGAGGCATCATGGAAGTCACATGCCCCATAAGGGAGATGTTGTCCAACAGACGAGCCTGGCCCATAGCGGAGAATGGGGACATGAGGCATCTGAACAACAAATCTCAGAAAGCACAACCGCAGCATTTCCCAAATGGACGTTTTTGGTGGGAACCTTCTGGTTTTCAGATGTTAGGAAAAGTCATAATTTTCTACAGAAAACAGATACTCTCTTCCCCCCCCCCCCCACCCCAAAATCAGTTTGTCAAAAACCCGTTTTCCATCACAAAACCAGTTTAGATGGAAAATGTTGAACCATCCCTTGCTTTACCTATTGCCCTGAGGTCAGGCAGAGCCAGTCAAGCTTCTATCCAGCTCTCTCTGGAGCACCCGCAGGTGAGCAGGTAATAGTGCAGACAAAATCTGCTCCTCCTTGCCTCTGTGATGCAGCTGGGAAAGGATAGCAGCTACTCAGAGACCGCCCTGGTTCACATCCGAGCTGCTCCTGAGGCCATAGGGATGGGGGGGGGCCCCAGGATTGATTGATTGGCTCCTGGCACTCCTCATGTGGGGAGGGGAAAAGGTGTGTGGTGGCCATAATCAACCATGGCAGCATCTTGATCCTCAGGCCCCCTGGAGTGAGCCAAGATCAAGGGGGAAGGGTCTGCCCCTCCTTCTGCAGGGCATGTGTTCTCTGCACCCTGATGCACAGACTCCGCTGTCCTCAGTTTGCCCTAGGTTTGCAAAACAGCCTCATCAAAGCAACTTTTTTCCCCCCTAACTTGTTAAAACAAACACTGCAAAATCTGAGAGCTTCGAGCAAATCCCCTCCAAGCTGCACTGTGGTGACGGAGCGGAGAATCCTGCTTCAGCATCTTCCAAGGGAAATCCAACAAACTCTGATATCTGTAAGAATCAGGCATTTGTGTTGCAGGGACTAAATCAATGCCATGCAGTTCTAACAAGGCGTCTCACCAGGAAACCCAAACCCACATGGTGCCATTGGCTGTTCAAGAAGTTGCTTAGCACTTTTACCATGGGAACAACTTTTTCACACACCATCCATGCATCAAATATAGCTGAAAGTTTTTACTTAGCTGAAATTATATTAGGAAAAAAATCACCTGCAAGCAGAGATGAGTTATCACTACACTAGGAGAGTTGTGGGTCTTTCCCCTTTGCTAATGGCTGATTCCTCCAAACAGAAGAAGAGCCTGCTACATCTGTCTGCCAAAGGGTCTGCTCCTTTAGATCACGCAATAGAGGCTTATGATTTTAGGCCCTCAATTCAACAAAGGATTAAAGCACCCAGTTGAATTCATCCCTGTTCAGCACAGCACTTAAGCATGTTCTTAACTTTAGGTACATCATTGGACTGTCAGGGAGGAGTCAATAGGGCTTACGCATGTCCTAACATTAAGTACATGCTTAAGTGCTCTGCTGAATTGTGGCCTTAGTGGTGTCTGTCCTGGGTTCAAATCTTCCAGTTGGGGGACACAGAGGCATGGATAACATCTGCTACCATGATAGAGTTTATTGGATACAATAGTTGTGGCTTATGTGTTTTTCATTTACTGAATTTGCTCCTGTTTTCCAAATAGCCACAAATATGAGGGGTCTGCGCACAGTTTTGGAAGATGTAGGAGCTCGCCGACTCCTTGTACTACAACCCACTGTATTCAGTTGGTGAAAGTCCCTTTTGTTTAGGCTCCTTTATTTCATGCGCCATCCCAGGTAATATTAGCATCCATTTTTGCCTGTAGACCATGTCGCAGTATAAATGCTGTGCTCTGATTGTATTGGTCGTTTTCCATCGCAATTGTTAATTTTTAGCAGAATAGTTTGGAAATTTCCAGTGAATTGCTGGCACAAGAGTTGCCAGCTGCCTGCATACACTGCAAGTCCCCTTCTGTTGTGTATCAATACTACTCCCTTGTTAGAGGCGAAATAGCTCAGCAGCAGAACCAAACCTCCATTTTTAGGTGCTTAAAAAAATCGTTATTATTTTTATCCATTTCTGTAACGTATTTTAATTGGGACAACCTCAGAGAACTTTGTCCCAGGGGGAGGGGGAGAGAGATTCTGCTTTTCAATTTTTCCCCAGACTTCTCCTATTTTACTTATAATAATTTCACTGCAAATCTTATTTTTCAACAAAGTCATTTGAAACATGCATCCAGCATAGAGTAAATGAAACATGAGCTGTGCAAGCCACCAGCTGATATTGTGCATTCATTTCTCATATCAGATGTGGCTGGGGTTTCATTAAAAGGATGATTTACATTGAAACGAGCTTCTACCATTAAATTTGGGGCACAAATTACTCTGTAATGAGACTTGTCCTCAACTGACTGAGTCAAAGGCCACACGTCAGAGCATTAGATGTCAGACTTTCAGTTCGGATGTAACCATAAATCATTTATATGAATGTGATAACTGCTTCCACCAGTATTTCAATCTGCCTTAAAAATCTGTGACGCATTAGCAGCAGCTTGAAGTTAGGAAGAGGAGCTACTAAACATAATTTACATATATAATATATACAGTACAAGCCACACAAATATCTCCTGATGTTTTCCCTTGGTATAAATATTTGATGTTGTTTATATTTCTTCGCTGTTCTTTTATGGAGTGTGCTCTCTAGTCAGAGTTGCATGAGCAAAGCACATGTTCCCTTTAGCGTTATGGCAGGATCAGAGAAACAGATCAAATAGCTGAGGAAGAACAGATTTTAAAAATATATGTATATGTAACTGAATATGGCTGTGGAAACATTTTGTGTTTGGGGGAAAAATATTGTTTTATATATTTAAAAAAAAATTAGAAAATGACTGATGTGGGCCATTTAACAACTGTGAGAAGGCAAATGGGATTCTTAAGGGGTTTGTTATTCTGCCACTGCATAGGGGACTGATTCAGCGAACTCTCCGTCATGCTAAATTGGCTAGCATGAAAAGCGCCTGCGCAGTGATGGGAGAAGTGACCTCTCAATCGTTTACAGCAGTGTCATAGCTTGTACGAAGTGTCCTCTGAGAAAAACCTTTCCAAGGCGGAGCAAAGTCTTCAGCTGGATCCTGAGCGACTGTAAACAGGCATTGCTTAGTTGAAATCAGTGGCGCAGCGCTGACCTGTGCCGGTAGAGGATCTGGCTGGAGCATAGCCACTGACGCAGACAAATCGGTCATGCTCAGGTAAACCACCCGGTGGGCCTGATTCTGAATTCACTCATGCTGGTGTAAAGCAGGAGAAAATCAACAGAAGTCAAATGCATTAAATGGCAGAGTGAATCGAATCAGACCCACTGTGAGTGAGGCCCTGGGGTCCAAATCCTAATGGCCTTGCTCGTGAGAGTAATCCTACTCTGCAGATGGAACTACTCATAGGAGTAAAGCAGGCAGGATCTGGCCTCTTTGCTCTCAGTACCGTCTGCCAATGGCTTGGGGAAATATATTTTGCATCATTTAATACAGGAGGAATGGAGCTGTGCATTGTCTGCTGGTAACCCCGACATCCTCTGGTCACATGCGTAATTGAATTAGGTCTTTGACCGTGTAGCAGGAATGGCTGGCACTTGGAAGAGACGTGCTTGTAGATGCCTTGATGCAGTAGAAAATCAGCTGTACAACACAATGCAATTCAAGTTAGCAGAAGTTTCTACATGGTCTGGCAATTTTCCAGTTCCAGACTCCGGATAAAACGGCTGTGAAAAAGAAGGTGCCCAAACCATGAATATCTACCACTTATGTCTTAATAATGACCATTCTAGACATGAAACATATAATTAATCTTCCAGCACTGAGCATTTCCGCTAAGGAATATTACTAAGTGCCATTTCAACAGCATTCTTAATTAGCAGCCACAACAGAGAATCACCAATCAGAGCCACTGTTCAGTTGCTGTATAACATGATTTTTTTCATTTACAGCTTTTCATAATTAATTTGCGAAAGTAGATCTGATGATGATAATAATAATAATTACACCACTGATGTATTGCACTTAAAAACTGTTTCAGAATAAAAATTAGCCTGTTAGCAAATGATCCCTTAGAACTTTCCATGTATAGCCACCTACACTAATAATAATACTTGATGTGTACATAGCAGTTTTCATCCAAGCAACTAAAAGCACTTTCGCTTTAATTATTTAATTAATTAAGCCTCAGAATGCTCCTGTGAGGTAGTTGAGGATTATTATACCTTCTTTGAGATGTGGAAGCTGAAGGACACAGAGGTTGAGTGACTTGCGCAAGGTCTAAGGAGATGGTACATTCAGCATGCAACCATCAGTTGGTAAAATTGCCTCTCTGGAACGCAGAGCACCTAGCACCTTTCTAGCAAGTAGAGGATTCAGCTCTCCGTATGGGTTAGCCCTCTGCACAGCGAGGGCTTTGGAGACTTGGGAATATTACCATTCCCTGTAGAATGCCCGAAGCCTCTTGGAAGTCCTTTGGAGGAGCGGGAGGGTGTATTGTAACATTCCAGGATTTTGCCCACAGATGTTAAATAAAAAGCAACTTTTTAAAAAAACGTTTCCTTTTATTCTGTTTACAAGAGCTAAAGTGTCTAAATTTCCAGCCTTCATCTTCAGGAGTTTGACAGAGCATACACCACGTTATGCCGCTTCCACCTTTTTCTAGACTACAGCGGGCGGAGCCAGGGGAAGGTCTCTCACCCTGTTTGCTTTTCACACTGTGAACGTTGGATGGTTGGATTAAATGGAACCTGAATCTCTGCCACCCCTTGGTTTGGTTTTTGCCAAGCTGAGATCTGGCAGACCAAGTTTTGCAAAACCAGCCCCTGCCTGTTCAGACCCCCTACTTGGGAAGTCCTGAGCTGTGCTTTCTCCAGGGATATGTTCTCTCTCTCATCCTCTCCATGTATTGCATTGTGCTGTGTGTTGGGAAAGTTACCTGTGTCAGAGAACCTGCACTCCCTGTTCTCATGTGATAAAGGCCGACCTACAGGAACACACTGGTCCCAGTTCTGATGCCCTTGCTGACGTTGACTGGTACCTTGCTTCATGAGTTCTGTTGAATCCAGTAGGATGATTCACAGAGTAAAGTGCTTCTAAATTGGAGTTCAGGTATGTGATGTGGCCCAAAGCTCTGTCTGTTCTGCAGCAGGAAGAGGAGAGGAAGAGGCAGTGTTAAGCATACTGTCTGTGACGTATCTTAAATAACTGCCCTCACTTGGTTAATCTGTATGTGGTTTTAGTAGCACTGGGACCATCAGTGGCCAAAGAACTGGTCTGTTCATAGATTTTTGGGACCATTCTGACCATCTAGTGACTGATCTCCTTTATAACACAGGCCTGGGAATTTTACCCAGCGATTCCTGCCTGAAGTCCAATAACTTGTGGCTGAGTTAGAGCAGTTTTTTTAGAAAGACCGCCAGTCTTGATTGAGAGACAGCAAATGATGGAAAATCTACCACATCTCTTAGCAAATTTTGCCTGTGGTTAATTACCCTCACTGTTAAAAATGTGTACCTTATCTCTAGCCTTTCAGCTTTCAACCACTGGTTCTTATCTCCCTTTCTGTCTATGATCAGAAATCTTCTCCCCATGTTGATACTTACAGATCATGACCCAGTCACCTCTTAACTATCTAATGTGGCTGTGACAGCTTTATACCATTGCAACCCTCATTCCCAGTGCACATTCTGCCTCTGAGGTTATGTAGCTGGGTCTGTGCCATCAAAAAACCCATAAATCTCAGCTGAAACTGGCCCGTAAATATTTTAAAATTGTAGCAAAGTGGTACAGATGTGTATTTTGTTTGGTATGTTAAATGGATTAAACTCATTTTATCAAATTATTCCTGGCAAAAGAATGATGTTTTAAAAATGTGTTAAGATGGGGCCATATTACGCAATGAATTTTTGAAAGAAACCTCTCTGTCGGTTTCAGAGGGGCGTTCCGCTGTAGTACTTGATATAATATTAAGGCACATGGAAAGTAACACGTTTATGTGTTATCAGAGTTTTAAGAGAAAATAAAGTGAACAAAAACCATTTTAAAGGTTTTGTAGGGTTTTTTTGTTTGAGTGAGGGGAGGAGGGGTTAAAGTGGCAGCTGGCCATGGGGGATTCTGCTGCTTAGTTTGTAGTTACACTCCAGAGCTTGGGAATTTCATGATTTTCACTCATTTTCAGCTTGAATGTGAAAATTGGCATCTTGCT
The DNA here is from genome assembly GCF_026122565.2 of Emydura macquarii macquarii. Classification (NCBI taxonomy): domain Eukaryota; kingdom Metazoa; phylum Chordata; order Testudines; family Chelidae; genus Emydura; species Emydura macquarii. The sequence goes on along the minus strand of NW_027132905.1, from coordinate 1,515,884 downwards.
TGCCATCCTCTACCAGCTAGAGAAAGTAAGATTTCAGGAATGCTTGGGCTCGAACATTTAGACGTGTTAAGTGTGTGTAAAGCCTAGTGTCGCCGACTTTCATGATCTGATTGCAGCTCTTGCAATTTTTGTTGTTTTTCCTTAAAGTCTCAGTGGCTGGCCTGAAAAGATTGCATGGGAATCTCCGCCTTCCTTTAAAGAAAGATAATTCTCTAGCCCTCATGGTTGTGGAGAAAAGCTTGAAAAAGGTGACGTGAGTGCACCCCAAAGGGCAAGAAACCTGGAGGCAAGTAAAAAGAACCCCACATTTATTTATTTATTTTAAATCTCATGATTTTTACTTCAGTCTCATGATTTTGGAGGGGTCTTGACTCCTAGTTTTTGAATGCTTGGGATAGGCAGCACTGGTAAACTTCTCAAAAAGTAAGACACTGAAGTTTCAGCTAGTGCAGAGCAGAGCCACCTGAACTGATTAGTGGAGCAAGCTGAGCTAAACTGTCTATCCAGGAACCTTGTGAACTGCAATGGTTTCACATTTGCTTCTGGGTGCAATTCAAGTTGTTAATTTTAGTCTTTACTAAAGCAATGGATGTTTGGCACTTGGCTGTGTAGCCAGATTGGCTCACGCCTATTCACCACCATGACTGCTGAGATCAGCTGGGATGCTTCTGTTGCCCATCTCTAGATCTACACCATAATTAAGCACCAGACAAAGTGGGTTTCTGCCCACGAAAGCTTATGCCCAAATACATTTGTTAATCTTTAAGGTGCCACAGAACTCTCGTTGTTTTGCTGAAAACAGACTAACACAGCTACCCCTCTGAAACCATCATTATGGGATTTGCTCCTGCCGATGGTTGCAAGAGCCACGACTGGGTGGTTTTAAGAGCATGGAACAAGGTGCATCTTGTTGGCCAACCATTTGTTTGACCTTAAGACTGTGAAATCTGGAGTGGAAAGATGATCCAGTGGTCAGAGCACTAGCCGAGGCTGTGGGAAACCTCGGGTCAGTTCCTGCTTTGCCACAATTCCCTTAGTCTCTCTGTGCCTCGGTTCTTCATCTGTAAAATGGGGGTACTATTACTTACCTACCTCATAGAGGTGTTGTGAAAATCAGTACATTAACATTTTGTGAGATGTTCAGGTACCACGGTGATGCGGACCAGATAAGTAAAATTAAAAATTCTGTCTGGTGGGTGGGGTTGGCTGCTAAGGGAATGTCCTTCCTGTATTGCCCAGAAGACAGTGCTGACGTCTTGTTTTTAATGGGTATATGAGAGGCCTTGGCAATGGGCACACAAACATGTTATTAAATAATAATGCTCTATGTAAAACGAAATGTGACCACCGTTTTGTCTGCTGCCAGTTTAAACTCTTCAGGCTTCAGGAATGCATGAGCAAAATGTGCCATTGTCGCCCACGTTGCTTACCGTGGTGATTCTGTGATTGTGTACACGAGACAAGCACAGGATCAACTGTGCTCTGATGTAGTTCAATTCTCTCCTATTATTACACAGTCACCTTTCTTTAACTAGCAGCTTTCACACATCAAGCCATGTCAAGCCGATCAGCCATGACCAATGACCTTCTAACCATGTGCTCTTTAACAGACTATTTTCCTTTGCCTAGAGCTCAGATTTTTTTTTAAGAGGCAGGGGGGTGGGGGGAATCAACCTTCAACGTTATTCCATGTATCTAGCTTGACAGTATTTGCACAGTCAGTGAAATGGTGTGTTACAGTCATTGCAGATTAAAAACCTCTCATGGAGGTTTTTAACTAGATTGTGACTGGTGCTTCTGAGAGAGTCTGGGGGAGGGGGAGAGTGCAAGCAGTCCTTGCTCCATCTCACAACACACACTTGTGGCTCTGAAAGAGGCCGCCACCCATCATTCCTGCCTCCACGTTCCCCCAGACATGCACGTTGCCAGGAGTGTGTGTGGAGGAGAAGCGGTTGTCACGATTTTATTGTGAGCCTGGGAGTAGCTGGTGTTTTACTTAAAGCCCCAGCTGCTCAAAAAGAAAAAAAAAACGGTTTCTAGCATCCATTGTTGCAGAGAAAAGCTTGTGAATTCAACCCAAAAATCAGAAGATACGCACAAATAACTACAGTTTGGTTATTTTTTATTTTTAAAATCTCATGATTTTTTAAGCCAATCTCATGGTTGTCTTGTGACTTCACTCATGATTTTTGAATGCTTGAGAATAGCACCCCTGGAATTCTGGCCAAGATTTTCCAATGTGACTAGTGATTTTATGCTCTCACCTTGAGACATCTTCAAGGGTCCTGATTTTCAAAGGTTTGTTCCTCAGGCTCCTTTAAGGTGTCTTACATTGGGGCACACACAATCACATCTGAAAATCTTGGCCTGTATTTGTGCTGATGATGTTTATTACTGTTTAGTTTTAACTTACTGCGGGATTTCTACCTTAAAGGAATGGGCCACTTCACCTGGAATGGTCCCTTTAGAATATGTGCTAACAGTTTAAGCCAAACAATCTATTCGATCTTGTATTTAGCTGACATCCCGAATACATTTCCCAGACCTGAAGAAGAGCTCTGTGTAAGTCGGAAGCTTGTCTCGTCACCAACAGAAGTTGGCCCAACAAAAGATATTACATCACCCACCTTGTCTACCTTAAAGTAATGCTGTTTGGTCAAATTCAGCCCAAAATTCAGGTTTTGTAATAACAAGCTTTTGGAAATCTAAGGTCACTGGATATATTTCCAGTAAAGAAAGAAAAATTCCCATAGGAACCTTTCTCCTCCCTGCCCCCCGCACACACAGAAAGGTTCCTCTACCATTTTGAAAGTGCCTGCTAATCTGAAAATGAAATTGACTAGAATCAGACTATAAAAATGGGGACCCGTTTTATCTGCATTCATTTCCCAAGCTGTCAGATGAATCCAAGAAACCCACAAAAACCAAAGAGCATAGAGCAAATAGTGAAATGTACATTTTACTTTTGAAAATCAAACCCTGTCAGTTTTAATAATCTAAAGTGTTTAGCATAGGTAAGAAAATTCATTTTTGATGTGACTAACCTGATAGTATCTCTTTAATTTCCTCTTGCATTGCTGTGAAAATTCAACCATTGAATAATCTGTGGCCAGTAGATGTTTTTTCTTCTTTTGTAATTAGAATGATTCAGCCATAACCTCTACTTTCCTCTATGCTTTAATATATAGTTGCTGAGCCATTTTATTTTGTGCAATGACTGCAGTAGCAGCTGGAGGGCTGAGTTTTAGGGAATGGAAGTTTTAGGAGTAGTTTATAACACACTAAATCAGGCAAACTCTGAAGAACATTGAACGATAGCTGGAAATCGATGGAAGTCTGTGGAGATCTGTGGAGAAGGTCTATGGAAGTCTGGAGAGGGTTTGAATGCTCTTATGACTTATCCGCTAGTACATTTTCCTGTGTCTGTGGGAGAGAGAAAAAACATGAGTGTTACCCTTTTAGCTGGAAAACCCCTTTATTTGTCATGCAAGTATTTGTGTCCGACATCTGTATTTGTCGATCAAGTACTAATTCTATGGCTTCTGTGTGCAGAAGGTGGAAGGTTACAAACAAATTCTGCAGCACAATAAAGAGAATGTTCTACCTTTCTTTTTTTGTTCCCCTGCTATTTTCCATGTGCTGCCTAAGTGGATCTCAGTTGTGCTTTGCAAGTTGTAGTAAAGCACTTTCTTTTAGTAACCAGCTGAGGTTACAGAAATGTGTAAGAGAACAAAGTAACAGTCACAATTTTACTTAGGTTACATTTATAAATAATTAATAAACAGGTTAACGGATTAACAGATGTTTTGAATACAGGGTTAATTGATCTTTGTAGAGTCCAATAGGTCAATAGGTTGTTTATAACCACCTTCAATATCTTCTGTTGATGTGCTTATAACTACTGCACGCTATTCATGTCTTTAATACGCTTGTAACATCTATTAACCCTTTATAAATGTTTCATAAATAGAACCTTAATATAAAGTGTATCCAAAATAATTGTAGGCAGACACGCTTTACAATCTTACTTCATGTCACACACAACAGGATTTCCTCCCAGTCTAAAGCTAGGGGGTAAATGTTTTTTATGCGTATCTGTTCTTAAATATATGGGTTACGTGCTACACGATGTTATAAATCTAGTTAGGGGAAAAAATGAATCCTTGTTCCTGGAACCCCAGCTCCTTTTTTAAATTTCCCCTGTCCGATTTCTTTTCCCCTCCTCCTCTCTCTCTTCTCTGTTGTCATCTTGAATCTCTTCCTTCTGTACTTTTGTATTCCCTCTCTCCACCATCCTCACTTTGTCTCCCAGTGGTTCCTCCTACTTCTCTGTCTTTCTCTGTATTTTCTGTCTCCTTTTCTATCCCCTTCCCCAACTCTCATTCTTGGTTGGTCTGTTGAGGTCCTACTGAAATGCAAATAATATTAGTAATTAAGGTTGTCATGGGAGCCTTTTGTATTGTCTCACTTTTACATGTTTAAAAACACCACACTGAGTATTGCCTGGATGTACTTTTTTGCATTCGTGTTTTGAAAACATGAATAACATTGAACAAAGATCAGAAGCTCTGGGGCAAATTCATCTTAGTTACTGGTGCGTCCCAGTTAACGGCAATGTACCAGTGTAACCAAGTGGAGAATTTCACCCTATGTGATGATGCAATCCGGCTGTTGAGACTGTGAATGGCTATAGGAAGTGGGCCTGAGCCAGCAAAGCATCTATTTTCCAGCCTGAGCTACTGCCCGCAGAGAGAAATAATAATATTGTGCTGTTATTGTCACAAAAAAGGCAAGTATTGAAGGATGGACTAGCTGCGATAGTATTTTTCTTTGTCATCCTCCTTAAGCCTTCAAGGGAAAACTGCCCAGAATTTAAAATATAATGTAGCATTTCTATTTCCTTCAAGGTGCTTGCTGCAGGGGAAATCCCATGGACTTTCTTCTTCTGTTTGCTGCCATAGATGGAAGTACTGTATGTTTGAGGATCCTGGTCTAAGTGACTATGGAGCAGTTATTTGAATTTGATAGGACGTGGTCAGTGAACATTTGAGAGATTTGAAAAGGGGCTGGCATAGTTACTTTGACGGAGGACCAGTTTTACTTCCTGTGTAAGCATTGTGCAGCCTGAAGTATAACGAGAGAGACTGCCCCAGTTGCAATTATCCATTATTAGTGTTTGCAAACGTTGCAGCATGCCTTTCTCAACATTTCAGCTACTGAGTGTTTCATTGTTACGCACTATGATTTGTTACAAGATGCAGCCCCAATATGTTAAAAGTTCAAATTTCTCCCTGCTCCTAACTTCATTGGAACCTTTTCTAGAGTCTTAAGGGTTTCGCTGTCATTATTTCCCCACAGACTGAAGTTTCCACTGAGTTGGCACACTGATATTTTAAATGTTTTCCTGGGAAGTGGCTGCTATGTTTCAACAGAGAGGGATGTTTCTGAGGCTCCCATTAGAGGTTTGTTTAACCTACGTTAATGTTTTTCAGCGCCATGAGTTTTCCTTATTATAGATTCATAGATTCTAAAGCTAGACGGGACCATTGTGATCATCTAGTATGACTTCCTTTATAGTACAGGCTGTACAACATTGCCGTTGATTTAATTGGGGAAAAGAGTTCCCCCATAATCTGGCTCATTAATCCTTTACATTTCTATCATCCGTCCATTCTAGGATCTGCAAGTGTTTTGCAAATATTAATTAAATAATCTCGAAAAAGCCCTTTGAAGTTGGTCAAACGGTATTTCTCCATATTATGATTTTGGAGCAACTGGCACAGAAAGGTTAAGTAGCTTGCCTAGAGTCACACAGGCAGTCTGTGGTAGAGCTGGGAATGGAATTGACCGAGCTGTCTGGTTATTTGAAGTGTACTCATTACTACCTAGATATGTGAGAGCATTAACCAGATCTGCCGACTCCCAGTCCTGTGCTTTAATTAGAACTGGTATTAAATTGGGATGAGCACTGCTATTGACTGGCTAAGAGTTGTCCACATGTGGAGTCAATCAGGAGCAATTAATCAAGAACAACTCCATGTGTTGACAGTCCCTTGGACCTCAAGCTCTTAGGGGCCCTGATATTTGTACAGCACCTGACACGGTGGGGTCCTGTCTGCTTTAGGTGTCTAGGTGCTACCACAGTATAAATATGAAATAATAATAATACATTAAAAAAACAGTGATTCCTGAGGCGATTATGGTTTCGAAACAGGTTTGTCTTTTCCAGCAAATTTAGCTGTAGGTTGCTTAGTCTCATTTGCTGTGCCAACAGTTTTGCCAGCCTCAAATTTTCAAAGCAGCAAAAGCAAGAGACAAATTACCGGAAAGCAGAGAACTCTGTGTGTTTTGGACATGTCCCAGGTCCACATACTCTTGTGATATGAAGCCATGATTTTCCCACATGAGGCAAGCAGTGAAAAATGTGAGATTCTTTAACGTGTTCATGCTGTTATTTTAACGCTGGGCATTTAATGCAGTTGTTAGCATGATTCTATTTAGTTAAAGCAATTAAGGTGTATTACAACCTCTGCTTTCATGCCTATTGTAGTCAACTGGCATCTCACTGCACAGTACTTAATCCCAGCTCAGGCGTGCCTGTATGTCAGACTTTTTGGAGAGAATGAAGAATAACATCTCTGTTATACTACTAAGCTTCTTTTGTTGTATGGTGAAAACCAGAAAAGGTTGGGTTTATTAATCATGTGATTCTAATCCCACATGCAATCATAAACATAATAGCAGCCTTATGTATTTTATGTTCTTCGGGCTTCACCTTCATCAGCATTCTTATTGGTGCTTGGCTGGTAGTTTTGTGACATCAAATGGAATCCCAGTCAGTTGGGGAAAAGAGCCCTGAAACTATGGTTTATTCAGTTTAAAAGCATCTTTACTGTGGCGTGCACCTTCCATATCCATGCAGCTCTGCATGACCGACTTGCTTTGGATATGCTATCTGCAAGGTGATCTTTTTCAGGCAGAAACAATGGTTAAATGTAGAATTAATTGTTACTTTTGTTTTAATTAATACTGATTTTTAGCTGTCTCTACACTTGTAATTATTCTAGCATGGACTGCTGCAGAAACTGAACATGAAAATGAAAAATCTATTGATTAAATTTAATATTGCAAAAATATATATATATAAAATACCCTATACGTCATTACATTTAAGTAATTAAAGTTCAAAGATGTGAAATAATGATACCATATAAACTATGATGATGTCAGCTGAGGTCTGAGAATGATGCAATTGAAAGGAGCTGCTTTATAATGATTGGGAATGATTAAGAAGTTATAGGCCTGGATATTTGAAAGTGCCCATCATTCCAGCTAGATTTTCAAATGTGGTGTTCAGGTTACAGGGCTACCTTTACTTCTGTCCCTTTTCTGCTCTCTGAATGCCCCCATCCCCATCAGGAGTCAGGCCTCAGGCGTTATCTATCCCAGGGTAGACGTCTGCAATTCTTCCGCTCTTCGAGCAGGACTTGGCTGCCGTACCCAAATCACTGGGAGGTCAGATTTGTTAAGGTATTTAGATGTCCCGAAGTGAAGATAGGCCCCTCATGGAATTTTCAGACATGCCTCAGCACCTGATTTCCATGGAAGTCAATGGGAGTTAGGTACCTAGGTGCTTTTGAAAAACCCCACAAGATACCGATCTGTATCTTTAGGCACCTAAATACCTTTAACAAATCCAGCCCCTAAACTGTTTGTGCCTCAATCCCTCATCTGTGAATTGGGGATATTTCCTTTCTCCTACTCTCTTGGCCTTGTCTATGCTTGCAGCAGCAGGTAGGTATGTGCAGCTACATGCCACAGAGAAACGCAGGCTGCATCTGTGCTCACTGAGGTGGGTAGTTCCCTGTGACCGTGAAAGGCTCCAGCAGCGGGGAAAGGCTCTGCCGGGAGAGAGGCAGCGGGAAGCTACACTGCTTAAAAATAGTTCTGTAGATGTGGAAGGCACTGCTTGGCTGTGTAGAGAAGTGTGTAGGGTATATACCCTAGGGTTCAGCCACGGGCCGCGTACTCGACTGTACTTGGGTAATCCAGGTCTGCTGTTTATACCCATGCTAACTGGGTGTGCGGTGTCTGTACCCTACATGCCTCCCCAAGTGTCGACCTACCCTTTCGTCTGTCTCGTCTGTTTATCTCTGCAAGACAGGGGATTGTCTCTCACTTTGTGATATTAGAGCACTCAGAACAATGGGGCCCCAGTCTTAGCTGGGTCCTCTAGATGCTACTGAAAACCAAATAATGAATAGTTACAGTGCTACGTTAATAAGGTAATAACGTAAATAGCTACGTTGCAGTGTTGCTTGGGACGCTGGGCAGAATACAGAGTTGCTATTAAGTGAGGAATTTGGAATTTAAGTATATTGGATATTAAGTGAGGAATTAGGGAGTTCACCATGACACATTCAGTGGCCGTGAGTAAGAAGGGTGGTGTAAGATCCACAGTCAGTGGAAGATAGAGAACGGGTGTGAATTGTGAAGTCGTGTAACTTGATGTGATATCCAGTGGGTGTGCAAAATGAGCATAACAAATCCTGGCTTTTCAGGGATGATTCCAGCATGAAGAAATCCCTGGATGTCAGGGCTGGTCTAAGGGATTTATCAGGGTTGTGGCCAGGAGAAAGGGCTGCTTCACTCCAGTGATTCCCCAGATGTTGGATCTTGCCTTTGCACTAGTGTAGTTTAGACCATTTAGCATGGGGAACCCTTCCACCGCTGTGTCCTGGACATGATGGTGCAGCTGAGAGCGCGGACCTGTAAGAGGGTGGTACTGGGTGGTGTAAGTAAGGGAACCAATAGCTTCTTAATGTGCATCTTCTTGTGCCTTGTTGATAGCAAAAGGTAAAGGGGGGAAAAAATGAAAACTCATTGCTGTAAGGGAGGCTTTGCTGTAACAAACCTGCTTCGAGCTCCCGTTACCAACCCTTACCTACCTGCAGTCCTTTTTTTGAAATAGACAGAAAATAAATTGCTGCTGTCAAATGTTTTATATGCACTTGCAGAATATTCATCTAAGAAGCAACGAAAGCGTCAGAGGAACGTGATCAGAGCGCGTTTTTCTTAACAAGCCGAGAGAAAGTAATGCCAAGATCAGTGATAGTGAAGGTTTTTTGACATCATGGAAATTCTTCTCTCAGCACATTGCCAGCTAACTCCAACTCGGTGCGATTTCTCTCGCTTGGAATCAACAGCAACTTCTTGCGTTGCTACAATTTCTTTGCTCATGACTGTTCAGAACAGCTTCATCATCTGAACCTTTGCACTGAAGAGACCAACAAAGAATGCTAGCGAAATTTATTTCATGTCTGTCCAGCTGAAGCATCAGCTAAGAAGGCAGAAAAGTAGTTTGCCAATCCATTCCTGTCTAGATTCTTTGCTAATACATTTGGTGTGTGTGAGTACTTTGGGGAGTTTCTTAACAGGTATTTAAAAAACTGATCATCTGTTTTAAAACTGAACTGTTCACCTGGATGAAATCTCACTGGATCATAGGAAACAAATGGAGTTGGTAAAAAAGCATTAAATCTTCTTCCTCACAGTTAAAATTAATCAGAGACGGTCTCTCAGTAGTTTCAATGTTAGTGCTAGAGACCTCAACCTGAACTTTACAGCCAAACACCTCCAACATGCTGATCGGGATCTGAATTTCATGATTAGTTCCATCTTTTCGTGGGCTGAACCGAAACCATGGATCCAGCCACGTCCCGAAACCTAGGGAATGTTTGCCTGTGAATCCGGATCTGAACTTTATCGCTTGGGCCCATCTCTAATTGCAGCTGAGGGTGGGCACTTAAAGCTTTGTTGGGATAGCTTGTCAATTGAGAGTGTGAAAGAAATCACAACCCCGTCGGACATAGCTATGCCATCGAACGCTCTAGTGCAGACACAGTCATACCAGAAAAACAGTTCCCGTGTAGCTTATTTATTAGGGGAACTGGTATAACCCATACCCCCAAAAGAACTCCTTTGCAGTAGAAGCTGCATCTCCACGAGGAGTATTTGCCAGTTCCGCTATGCTGGTATAACTGTCCCAGCATACTCTTTCTAGTGTAGATAAGATCTCAGTTGCACTATCTGCCCCTAGTTGTTTATGGCTTTGACGAGACATGACACTCAGTGGGCTAAATTCACCCTTGAAGTGACACTAGTTACTACGTGGAATTTTTTCCAGTGAACCTAGTTTTCAAACGTGTAACCAGAGGAGCTCAGCTAATTCTTGCATCTGGAGGCTCAAATTAGCCCACAGGCTTTTAAAAATTCTGAAGTGGTTATTCCAGACTTCATGCTGGAACGGTGAGGAAACGAGTCTTAAAAATGTCAGCTTCATAGCGTTACCTTGCAGTGGCCGTATTCTCTGTGCTGTAGAAGTGGTTCGAATTCACCTCTGCTGTGTCATCTTTGGTTTCAAATATCCATCAATCCAGCCATCCTTCGACCATAGCTTTATCTGCTTATCTGGCTCGTTCTGTTTTCACCACTGGAAGCATGGTCAAGTGGCTAGGGCCCTAGCCTACGATGTGGGAGACACAGGTTCAGTTTCCTCTTCTGTCCAGATTGCCTCGGTGTGCTTCAGTTCCCCATCTGTGAAAATATGGATAACAGCCCTGCCATACCTTGCCGAGTGTTGTGAGCGTAAATAGATTGTGAAGTGCTTTGAGATCTACTGATGACAAGCACTGTGGAAGAGTCATGGATTATTATTATCAGTCTAAGTACTTATATGGCCTTCATCACTATAGTATTTGAACATCTCTACAACCTTAGAAGCTGCACACTGTGACATTTTTTTTTGGCTCTCTCTATTTCTTGTTATACCACTGCTAAGGGATTAAACAGGCATCTGCTATCTGTTTCTGGTGGCTGTCCAGATAGAAATTAATGATCTGATTATACTTTTTTAAAAAAACAGGAGTTAAATACCATGTTCTCATTGAAATTCCCTCTCTGACGAAGGCAGGTTCCAATGTCCAATGCTGTGTATGGACTATTACTTAATGCCCCGTGGCTGCTATATTTTTCTACATATTTTGGCCCTGATCCTCCACCGAATTAAGCTGATGTGTAATTGCACGAAGGAGCTGTCCGATTGACTTACTCTTCCTCCTCTGCATCATTGTCAAGGATGAGAACTCAGCAAAAATCAGAGCATCTTTTACCATTGAATTATCCTGAAATTACAATCTTGTGTCACAAATACTATGGATGTGTGGGTTGTCGTGATCAAGTTTCAGATAGATATGTGATCATGCAAAACCCAGGCGTAAATATAAAGCTTGATATTGTTTTGGAAACAGTCGACCCTTTTTTATGTTACACAAGGAGACTATCATTACGTTCTAATTAGTTTATTTTGAAATTAATGACATTTATTTAATGACATTTTGTGTTTGATCATAAACACTATTTGTAGTTAAAAGGAACAGGTGTGGGTGGTTTGTTTGTTTATTTTGCAGCTAATCATGCAAATTTGCGTGTCGGAAGATGGGAGGATTTATGCATTTATTTTTTCAAGTGTTAATAAATTCAAACAGGACGGTTTTTGAAAATGGATCACTTAAGCCTTTATCTTTAGGGTATGAAATAGAACGATTAGAAGTTGTTCAACCAGCTAAGAAAGTTCAAAGGCCAGATTCTCAGCGGGAGTAAATCACTCTTGCCCCACTGAGGTCAACCAAGCTATGCTGAGTCACACCAGCTGGAGGATCTGGCCTGGTGATTTAGTTTAGTAGACTGGAGATTGATGGGTAGTTTTGGCAGCAGCACGGCCTGGCGGATAAGAGCACTGGACTGGGAATCAGGCGGCCTGGGTTTTAATCCTGATTCTACTGTTGTGTCTTTGGGCAAGTAACTTCCCATCTCCTGCCCTTTCCACCCTTTCTCTGTCTTGTCTGTTTAGACTGTAAGATCCTCAGGACAGGGATTCTCTTTCACTTTGGCTATTTCTTCACTGCATAGTTAACCTGGGCTCTTACAGGGGTTTTAAAACTCCCTGCCATTCATACAATCCTCTGACCTGAGGCTAGAGGTTCTTTAAGCCTGGATTAGCTGACCCGGCTGGGAGTATAGGTCAGAGCCCTAGTGCTGCTTTCACTCGGACTGGAACCGGCCCATTTTGAAGTGAGGTTGCAGCTAAAATTGCTTGAATGCTGATAATCTTCCAGTGTCTTTCCCCAGTCCACCCTCCCACCCCCAGAAGGACAGACAGATTCTCTCACAACATACACAATTGACTGGGGAAGAATCCTGGTGTGTCTCAGCACAGAGAACCATGGGATATGCCCCCAGACATACACGAGTGAGTGCAGAAACAGTGAGGATACAGTAACATGGGTAGGGCTTTGCTGTTCACTCACACCCGGGCTAGACTAACCCCCGGTGCTCAGATTTGAGTTCCCTGTGCAGTGAAGACATGCTCTGTGTACAGCACCTAGCATGCTGCGGCTTTGATCTTGACTGGAGCCTAGCCTGTACCGTTATGTAAATAATAATCATAAGAATGAACAGATTTCAAATCAAGATTATGCCAAGGTTATTTTTGGACAAGGACACGTGATTCTAAATCTTCCTGACAAGGAATCTATCTGTTTATGGAAGATTTTTTTCCCCCAGATTAGAAAGTACTTGATAGACAGGTGGTAAATTTGACAGATATTTGAGGTTAATTGCATAGCAGGAGTTTACAGATGCCAAACATGTTAAGCATCAGGTTTTATTGCATCTATCTAATTACGAAGAGCAGGATCAACATAATGTTCTCTGATTTCCAACCGCATTTTCATGAGAGAGTGAAGTAGTTAAGCTAATGATAAAGAAACGCTCGTACGTAATTGACACATCCTGTATTTAAGGGCTTACTGGGTTCATTTTCATATGGAAGGGCAACTAATTTGGAAGACAGAGAACAGGAGTCTCTCTGGGAGCTGCTTACACAGGGCAAGGCTGGGGCGCAGATGTGCTGACAGAGAGTTCTCTTACACTAGGGGAATGCTCTGGTAGGCATCTGCAGCTCAGTTGGTGCCTTTGCACGACCGTTTAAATGGCACAAAGCCAGCTAGAGATCCTGGCCTTTACTTCCCCATAGGTTTATCAGTGTAGGCAAAAAGAGAAAACAAATAAATATTCTAATGGAGCTGGGTTAGCTTACAAGAGAGCTGATTGAAAATGTGGGAGGTCTGGACATTAGAGTTCGCTTACTCATCGAATAAATCATGGAAGCACTCTTCCACTCAAGATATTATTGCCACTGCATTTGTTTGGGAATAGCAATAGGTATAATTGGAGCTCTGCAAACTACTTAGCTAGGCTCCCAACCAGCAAAGTACTTGAAGCACACGAGTGACCGATTGACTACTCACATGCCTAAAGTGCTTTGCTGGATTGGGGCCCTCGAATCTTGTACACATCCAGTATCACAATGGCTTCAGCTGCTAGGGCTACCTGCAAAGAGCCACACACGGTTGCACACCTAAGTTGATGATGTCATGTGAATTGATGTCACTCTCCTCTCCTTGAGAAAAGTCATTGCGTCTGAGGGTGGAAGGATCTGCCCCTGTGTTCGCAGCAGGTTCCTTAGCCAGCTTTAGGATGAGTTTCACCACTGTGGAACTGGCGTGAGATCAGAATCAGGCCCAGTGATGGTACCTCTTTGCAAAGTGCTCAGGAGTCTAGAGATGTCGGGCCCAGGAGGGTGAAATATTCGTTTTGCTATTTGCTCTGATGCTATGAATAAAAAGAGGCAGCACAAGTTTCTTCTTAATTGCCTGTTCAGATTATTGCTTTGAAGCCAGTCTCCTGCTCTTTCTGGAACATGTCATGACATATTCAATAACCTTTGCGCACACGGGCATAGAATCATAGAATCATAGAATCATAGAATATTAGAGTTGGAAGGGACCTCAGGAGGTCATCTAGTCCAACCCCCTGCTCAAAGCAGGACTAACCTCTGCTATATCATCCCAACCAGGGCTTTGTCAAGCCGCAGCTTAAAAACCTCTAAGGATGGAGATTCCACCACCTCCCTAGGTAACCCATTCCAGTGCTTCACCACCCTCCTAGTAAAAAACTTTTTCCTAATGTCCAACCTAGACCTCCCTCCCTGCAACTTGAGACCGTTGCTCCTTGTTCTGTCATCTGCCACCACCGAGAACAGCCTAGCCCCATCCTCCCTGGAACCCCCTTTCAGGTAGTTAAAGGCCGCTATCAAATCCCCCCTCACTCTTCTCTTTTGCAGACTAAACAAGCCCAGTTCCCTCAGCCTCTCCTCATAAGTCCTGTGCTCCAGCCCCCTAATCATTTTTGTTGCCCTCCGCTGGACTCTCTCCAACTTGTCCACATCCTTTTTGTATTGGGGGGCCCAAAACTGGACACAATATTCTAAATGCGGCCTCACCAATGCCGAATAGAGGGGAATAATCACTTCCCGTGACCTGCTAGCAATGCCCCTCCTAATGCAGCCCAATATGCCATTGGCCTTCTTGACAACCAGGGCACACTGCTGACTCATATCCAGCTTTTTATCCACTGTTACCCCCAGGTCCTTTTCTGCAGAGCTGCTGCCCAGCTCGTCGGTCCCCAGTCTATAGCTGTGCATGGGATTCTTTCTTCCTAAGTGGAGGACTCTGCACTTTTCTTTGTTGAACCTCATTAGATTTCTTTTGGCCCAATCCTCCAGTTTGTTTAGGTCACTCTGTATCCTATCCCTACCTTGCAGGGTATCTACCACTCCCCCAGCTTAGTGTCGTCCGCAAACTTGCTGAGGGTGCAATCTACCCCATCCTCCAGATCATTAATAAAGATGTTGAACAAAACCGGCCCCAGGACCGACCCCTGGGGAACTCCGCTTGTGACCGGTTGCCAGCTAGACATGGAGCCATTGATCACTACTCGTTGAGCCCTATGCTCTAGCCAGTTCACTATCCATTTTATAGTCCATTCATCCAACCCATACTTCTTTAACTTGCTGATAAGAATACTGTGAGAAACCGTATCAAAAGCTTTGCTAAAGTCAAGGTATATCACATCCACCGCCTTCCCCACATCCACAGAGCCAGTCACCTCATCATAGAAAGCAATCAGGTTGGTCAGGCATGACTTTCCCTTGGTGAATCCGTGTTGACTGTTCCTGATCACCTTCCTCTCTTCCAAGTGCCTTAAAATGGATTCCTTAAGGACTTGCTCCATGATCTTTCCAGGGATTGAGGTGAGGCTGACCGGTCTGTAGTTCCCCGGATCCTCTTTCCTCCCTTTTTTGAAGATGTCTAATGTTATGTGTGTGTTTCCATTGTTCTGCTTTTTGAGTCTTCGGCATCTATAACTTTCAATGTAAAGGAACCATTTCTTTTCAGAAGATATGAGCAAGACCTCCTCAAACCCACCCAGCAAACATTGGGGTTAATTTCACCTTGGAGACCGCCATCCACCTGAAACACTCTCAGACAGTATATGTGAGGCTGTACAGTGCTGGAGTGTGGCATCACAACAAGATTCAGTTGGTTTGTAAAATTAGCAGTTGGCGGTGTCCTTGTACAAGTTTCTCTGGATCCCACTTTCCCCCCACCATGTTATTTCCTCTATCTCTTCCCCTCCCACCTTTCCTGTAGTCTTCTGTTATTACTGTCAGTTCTGGCACCTCTACATCTGTGGTTATTGTTCCTGTCTTATCTTATACAGTTACTGAGATGCTGTTGATTGCGGGCTGCTAACAATTATAAAAATAGCACACTTGTGATAATATAGGGCATTAAAATTCTAACTGTAGCAAGACTGGTTCTTGTGCTTTCTGGACTGGACTGGCCTGTTAACCTTTGAAAGATTTGCAGTGGAGTTTCTGCAGTAGAATAATAAAAACAGATAAGTAAAGGGGGGCATGAGACTAAGAGATGGTTTGTGACAGATGAAAAACCAGCAAAACTCCGGCCGTGTTCCAGAAAATACTCAAAGTCGCGTTCCCTGTACCCTCCTCCCCCACTTCCTTTCTTTTAAAGGCCTAAAAGCCTGCGTGATTTCTGTGAAAGCAATGGAACTCTCTGCTGTTTTGTTACAGTGACACTGGTTTAACCTCTCCGTGGCTGTACGGCTAGAGAGTTCTGCAGTCAATGTAGCACTGTGCTGCACTGTTTTGGTTTGGTTTTTTATTTCTGTGATGATGAATAGCCAGCGTGATAGTTAAGTGAGACTGCTCGGTGATGCTGATGTGAGACCAGGCCAGTGCTGTTTCAGACGAGTAGTTCAGATACTCATTTAATACTCTATTGAAAAACTCTCAACCTCTGGCCTTCTCAGGCAGTCGGCTGCTGCTGCTGCAGCCTTTACATGACATCATGACCTCACAATACGTTACCTATTACTTAAATTTCAGCATCTTTAAAAAAATGTTTCTTAAGCAAGAGTGAATAAATGTCCCACGTTGATTTCTCCTATGCATATCTTCTGGAAGGCGGAATGATACAAAATCATTAAGCCATTTATTCGATTAACTTTGTATTTGGCAAGTGGTTTTGTGGGAAAGGTATTTAGTTTAAAACTTCAGCATATAATTGCATCTTATTTCCTTATTTCTAAGTGCAAGGGAAGTTTACTTCCGCTCCGTCATGCCATTTAAGCAATGGTATTTAAGAATATTGTAAGAGATGGACAGTCATTTCTGAATGATTAGAGGATGCCAGGCATAACTTCTAACTACCAGGAAAAAAATGCAATATCTCTTAGGGCTAGACTGTGATTTTAGGTACAGCCCTGCACCAAAGAGTGGTATGTAAGTGGCACCAGCCCAAGAGATGCCCTAGGAGACATTTCTTCCTGCTACACTCTGGGGCAAAGAGTGGGAGGTAAATTACTGCAGCCCTTGACAAGGAGCCGTTTGCTCGTCCTTCCGTCGGCTACTCTGCCCCACAAGAGTGCTTGGCTGGAGGATCCAATGCTTCAGTGACCCCATAGCCCTTCTTGCCCTCCTCACCTGTTTTTCCCATAGGAGAGCGTCTGGAGCGCATGGGGGTGATTTTTAGCATTAAGGGGCGGGGTCTGACGTGCAGAGCTGCTGTTTGCGTTAATCACATTCAGATGCTTTGGTTGGCAGTGATGAAAATTCCAAAGCACCCAACCCTGAAGAGGTTTCATTCTGCATTGTGCGTTTGGTTACAGTAGGATAAAGCCCCGCCGTGGAGATGAACTTTTCATTTATCCACAGTAGTTTAAGGAATTAAAGGTCATCTGTTCTTCCAGAGTCACAGTAAAGATTTCTGCAGTATCGTACAGGAGATGGTTGCTGGAGTGTGAACCACTGTGCCCTTCGGCAATCCATGATTATAATTAGAGGCTCTCCTGTGAGACAGAAGCTTAGAAGAGAAATAAAATAGCAAGGACTGAACAGTGAATTGAGTCTTAAATCTTTAGAGGAAGAGAAGGGAATACACATGCCCCCTTTACCTATTAGCTTGAAACCATATTCTTCATATTCAGATCCATTGATCCTTAGTTAACACACAGATTTTGTGGCAGAACCAGACGTTTCTGTCACCAGAGTGAAGACTAAGGGCCACGTTTTTAAAGGTATTTAGGTGCCCAACTCACATTGGTTTTAATGGGAGTTAAGTGCTGAAATTCTTTTTTAAAATCTTGCTCTAAGCCCCGGCAGCTGATGAGCTAGACAGTTTATTTTCCTGCCCCCACCTCTGCATGGGAAAGGTCCGGAGCTCATCGCCAGAACTCTGCACCTGCACGGCCCTGTAGCATGTGTGACACATGGCACCTACATTCTGCAGAAGTCTGCTGCCGTGGGCTGTAAGAGCTGTGGCAGCTTTACTTATAACTTTTTAAAAAGAAAGATACCGCCCTCTTAACAAAAAGATTTGGATAACTGAGGATAGGTCTCTTTGAACCCCCAAGTCATTCACAGGATACCTATCTTCTCTGCCCATCTCAAGGGTCTTTGATCAGAAGTTTTCTATTCCTAGCAGACCCCAGACTGTCTCAATGCCAGAACTTTGCAAAAGATCAGGAGGGACCAGGTGCAAACTTTTTCGTTGTCCTATTCTGGACAACGAAGCCACTGTTGCTGGACTTGATAGACTTGTCCTAATTGGTAGAACTGCTGAGGTTCTACCACACAGAAAACATCCCCTAACTCAGGGTCCAGTAGGTCATCCAGAACCTGAAAGGCAAAATTTATCTGCCTGAAATTTGAGAAGCAACAGTTACAGTGGAAGAGAAAAGGACTCTCCATCCAAGTGATTTCTATGGTAGAGGACATTCTGCCAGTAGAAAACACTCCTCTGTTTGGCTGGAATTTAAACACAGATTCAGGGATCAACAGACCTTGTGCAGACCTGCAAGGATTAGTCAGATGTTGGAGTTTTTGCCCAGTGGTGCCTCCATGAACTTCAAGGTAAACACCCTGAAAATATATCCCTCACCCCTATTGAGTTCTGGAGTCATCCAGACCAGGCAAGATTTACTCTTATCTAGTCATCAAAAAGTTCCTTAGAGTAATACCTCTGTCCTCTGCTGGTCCCCATGGGACACTGGTCCAGTTTGATGATCCTGTCAACCACCCTTTTAAGCCTTTCCTCTCCGTCTCTTTTTACTGAGACTTGATATGTTATCTTGACAGGCACAACAATATTTCCCCTTCCCCTATCCCTGTATAGACACATGAGATGTGCTATATACTAGTGTAAGTGTCTAGTCTCCTCTTAATGATGATTTGCAGGATGGAGGCAGAGAAGAAGAATCTGCAACATTTGGCCAAAGGGTGCGTATAATGTAATTAGTTACATTGTTGTCTCCTTGCCGCAGATTGGGATTACAAACCCCACACTTGGCGGGGTATTGATCTGCCGGCCAGTGGCTGATACTGCAGTGGGAAGAGGGCTTGGGGGAGGTGGATGCTCATTTAGGAGTTGACACACTGCACCAAGGTCAGTTCTGCTCATCTTAAGTAGCTGTCAAGAAGGCAATGAAAGATTCCATGGTATTGTCTGAAAGTCCTGGCATCCAAGATTACTGCTCTCAGCTCATTAAACCAGATGGCAATGTCCAAGGCGGTTTGCGGGCTGACAGACTGTCTGCCTAGTTACTGTTTTACCAATATCTCACGAATTGCTTTGTAAAAATGCTGTTTATGGAGGATGCTTTGTAGAGTCAAATTCTGTTGCATCAGATGGTCTCATATCCCGTGACTGTAATAAAAGTATATTTGAGTAACAAAAGCAAACTGAGCTTTTTTTCCCCCAACAGAATAAAAATAATGAGGAGTGGAAGGGAAATGGCTGGGCTACACATAGATTGCTAGTTTGACCAGCGACTGTACCTGCATTACATTTAGGTAGCACAACAGATCTGTACTCAGAAAAAGGAGCATGATGGAACCAGCAGGGAAACTGAACCTTTCACCCCTGAAAGATGATTATTCCAGGCCGAGGTGGAGATTTTTCTTCTTCAGGGCAGTACATCAGAATGAAGCTTGTAGAACAGCTGTGTGCATTGAACCTGATTTCTGAATGAACAGAGGCCAGGGCTGCTCAGATAAGGCTAATAAATATGGGTAACATTAAGACTTTAATGGAAGAATAATTATTGGCCTTGCTAATGGAATATTTGCTCTTAAGCCCGTATAATATTAATCCTGAAGGTTTCTTTTCTGCATTTCTTATGACAGCCCTGCTAAGAGTAGGGGGTGGCTGGGTAGGGTTATGTGTCTGTGTATGGGGACAGGCATTTTGTTTAAAAATGTAAATGAAGACATTCCATACTATCGATGAATAATTATTCTTCCATTAAAGTCTTAATGTTACCCATATTTATTATCCCTATCTGAGCAGCCTCTGGCCTCTGTTCCTTCAGAAATCAGGTTAAATGCAAAAATCATCTGGAATGGAAGAATGTCCATGCCATCTCACGGAACAGGGCTCTCTAATGGTAATATTGCCTTGAAAATTACAGCCCACATAGTCTGAGAATGATTCAGAGTAATTACATTAGTGTTGCCAGAGAAATGAAAAGGAACGCTTTCCATATTACCTAATAACAAGCTCTGCTGGTCTGTGCGCCTTAAATTATTTTCAAGAAGATCCTGTAAATGAGAGAAACCATCAGACTAATTTCCAGGTGTGGGTTGGTGGGGGTGGAGTGTATTGCCTGACAATTGGTGTTTGGCTGAAGGGGCTGTCATCACTGTTGCTGCAGGGGAAATAGCCTGGCTGAGACATGCTGTAGAGTTTTTCTGATTAGTGAAGCCATGATCTATAAATGCGTTCAGGGAATTCACAGGTCCTGAACCTGGAAAAGCACCTAACACATGGGAACGTGTAGCCCTACGGCACAAGTACTTTAGGTCAGCGTGTGTAACACCGAGCATTGTCCCCGATGTTGTCAGGTTACACACGGCAAGCCAAGTCTGGAATCTCCCCTGCCTCCAGCCCTGCTTAGTGCAGGGAATGAAAACTGTGCGGGCACATCTATGATGCACTAAAACATCTGGGGCTGGCTCCTGTCGGCTGGCTCAGGTCGCGGGGCTATTAAATTGTGGTGTAGACATTTGGGTTCAGGCTGGAGCCTGGTGTCTGGGACCCTCCCCCACTTAGGGTCCCAGAGCCCAGGTTCCAGCCTGAGCCCAAACATCTACACTGCAATTTTACAGCTCTGCGAGCCCGAATCTGCTGACACGGGCCAGCCGTGGCTTTTCCTTGCAGCGTAGACCTACCCATAGAGTGGATTGACATATCCACTGCCTCTTCTTGTGGCTTCTAGCCCATCTCGGATGTTTGTTTGACCGTGGGAGCAGGAATGTAGAAGGGTCTTCTCTCAGACCCAGGCATTTAGCCGCAAGCGTGTAGTAATAGCAAGGAGCCGACAATTCTCCCAAGCCTGAGTGCCAACGCGCTACATCTCTTTCAGCCTCACACCTGGGATTGTGATGCCTGTTTTGTGTCAGCAAGGCTGGCCCCGTATGAGACAAATGTGGTGCTTTGTTACAGATCAGAGAGGGGGAGATTTGTCTTTCAGATCCACTTTCACTTTGTTGTCCCCGGTCCTTCGGCCCAACCAGACCCTTCAGAGCCTCAGCTCTCCACATACTGGGCCAGCGTCTATCTAAAGCTGGGCTCAATCCATTGGCTCCAGTAACAAATATGCGGTCATTGGAGTTATTCTGGATTTACTGAGGTGTAACTGAGGGCAGAATCTGCCCCGCTATTCTCTTAAAAGTCTCAGTTTTTCTTCCTTGCTGAATGGCTCCACTGGAGTGTCTATTGTTTTCACAGTATTATAGATGCCACTCAGATTCCAGCACTACCGCCGCGTTCTCAGCTCTGTCCATGTTGCTTTTAGGGTGCCTAATTCTGTGGGCCCATTTTTATCTTGTCCTACTTGAGCTGTCAGCCTGCGGCGTGACCACTACAGACGGGCACCGATGGCAACCTTCAGACCCCGGTTCAGAACACGCTGAGGCTGAGATCTGTAAGGCTGGGGTCGTCACGTATGCCTCCCACACAGGGCAGTCGCAGGGCTTGCTCCTCGCCGGTCAGGCTTCTTTACCATATACGGACTGGTCACAGAGCTTCCTTCCAGGAAAGAGGCACACTGGCAGGCAGGGAGGGTCTCAGAGCCCTCACTCCAGCCTGAGCCCAGACGTCTGCACTGCAGATGTTAGTCACCTCACCCAAGCCAGCTGACCCGGGCTCTGGGACTCAGTGCCGGGATATTTTTAATCTGTGTAGACGTGCCCTAAGACGCGTTAACGTTCTGCCAGGTATGGCTCGGGCTAGCTCAACTCAGGCATGTTACATACAGAGTCTGCACAGCATAACACAGGTCAGCATGCCATTAGAATAGATCCTTGGCTCTCAACCCGCGCGCCGCGTGCGGCCCAGTCAGCGCACAGCTGTGGCCCATGTGACATCCTCAGGGCCATACAGGTAGTACATGTAAGTGTATGGACGCGGCCCACATAACGCGTGGCGGGCTGCATGTGTGAACCACTGCAGCACACGGTTGTTTGCAGCAACGCCTTGTAAGAGCAGCCGCGGCTTACGAGCAACCTTTCTCCTGGGAACGCTGTCCCTACGGTGAATTGTCAACGCACCCCGTAACACCAATAGCCGCTTAGGAGGAAAGGAGCGCAAGGGCACCGGTATGTTGCTGCTAATGAACGTCGGCTGTACTAGGATCGTATGTCAGGTGCATATCCAGTTTCAATGGGACTACCCATGTGCTTAAAGTGAAGCACATACTTAAATGCTTTGCTGGCTACGACAGAGCCAGAGAGCTCCGTATCTCCCAGATCAAGCCCCTGTGTATCTTCACCTGGGGTTTAGTTACAGGGAATAAACAATACCTTGTATTTCTCGAGAGTGCTTTCTCCTTTTCTTTCCTCTGACCCTTTTGGCCGCCCCGCCAGGCAGAGTCAAATCCCCATTTTTGGTTCCCTGGTGACCTGTGACCTCCCTCAATTATAGCGTGGGATCCCTTGGATCTCAAAGGAGTCACTGTGCTCATTATAAAATCAGGCATCCTTCCCTCCCTTCTTCCTCCTTCTAGCCCCATCACGCACAGAGGTTTTTCTCCGATGAGGTTATCGCTATCTCATATGAAATAATCCTTGGATATTTTACAGACCCCTGTCCATTGTGCTGACCAATATTGTCTCATTGCATTCCCCTGTTGGTCTGTGTGTTGTCTCTTGTCTTGTATTTAGATTGGAAGCTCTTTGTGGCAGGGACTGCCATCTCTTTTTTTTCCTGTGTTTGTACAGCCCCTAGCACAGTGGAATCCCAGCGTATGACTAGGCCTCTTAGGTGCTACAGTAATATAAATAATAAATAATACTAAGTCATTCCTACTATTATAATAACTGTCATTGGTTAAACAAGGATACGGACCCTGGTTATTTATTTATTTTTCTGATTGCATCCCACCCCCATGCACTGAATGACAGTTTATTGCTGGAAGAAGTCCTTTCACAGTGCCAATATAGCTTCCTTTATTTCGTTTACTGTCCCTAACTGAAAGAGTTAACTTATCAGACAGCTCAATTATCTACATTACCTCTGAATATAAAAAGACAGGGCTCCCCTCAACCCGAAACGTCTATCCTACATGAATTCGTATATCAAGGACGAATTATTGTCACCCCGTCTGTAACTAAAGTTCAAGCCTGCAGCTGATTATGAACAGATTAAACCTGAGATAAAATGTGTGAGAAATTACATTTTTCCCCATTCTCACATTTTGAAATAGTTAATGGGTTAATACTTATGAATATTCAGAGGATGGAAAAAAAATGAGAGATTGCTGAATTATCTCATTCAGAATTTCAAAATGCTGCACTGATTTCTTTGTCCACCCCAGGTGTACGCACACTGTAGCTCACAAGCGGGTGTTTTCTTTGTGTCTGTTTTGTTGTGGTTCTCATATGAAGGCTTTTGGAATGTCTCAGTGGTGGTGATTTGCAACTAGGTATTAAGCTGCATTAATTTAGGTGTATTTATATATCTGTGACAAGTACTGAAGAACATGGTTTCAGCTACTACCGGATAACACTGTGAGCTTAAATGCAAGAAACTTTTCCTTAAAGTTTCCTACTTCCTTTCTCCTTTGAGTTTATGAGTTCCTGTTGAGTTCTGGCTCCAGACAATTTTGTACCTGATTTTGGCTTTACACGGAGTAACATTGTAATATGCAAATAGTCCCATTGAAGCCACAGGTGCCGCTTGTGGAGCAAGGTGCTCCCCAACATGAAATAAGGGTGGCACGATCTTTCCCCCCCGTCAGTAGCACACAATGTTGTGAACTTTACTTTGATAACTTTAGTGCAGCAGCCTGAGCTTCCGTGAATTGCCTGGTGGAGAAGTTTTGCCATACAAAATGGAAATCCTAACACAGTTTGATCTCCGGTTTCAAGGACACTGGAGTTTTTATATTTATTTATTTCTGATATTGCAAAGAGCTCCAGTGTTCGTTGAGTCCTCAAAGCCCTGTCAGCACAGAGAGAGAACGCTGGGTACGCTGATCACTTTGTCCGTGTAATCTCAAATTTATGCTTGCGCAGTTCGTATAGTTTAGGGAGCATTGGAGGCAACACAACGGATAGCTCAATAATTATAAACCTAAGTGCCTTTACGCCGCAGTACGGATGCTTGAAAACATCTAAAAATAATGTGTACAAATGAGAAGGGATGAAAACAGCTCAGGCGAAATGGCTTAGCTCCAAGACTCTTTTTATGTGTTGTTTCTTGATGACAAAAATAGTTAGACAGCAACGCAATTCGCATTCAGACACCCTTAAGTACCAGTGAGGTTTGTATGGTGCCTCCCAGCATTAATGTAAATATTTATACACTTGGCCTGCTGATTATACCATTGCAAAAAATAACCCTTGAAAATGTCAGTGTTGTCAACCCTCCGTAACTACACTTACCATCGTGCCATTAGCTCAGAAAACATGCCATAATTAGCAATTATGGTGTGGCATACTGACCATGTCATGCAATGTCCCAGACTAACCTTAGAAAATGCAGATAAACTTTATGGAATTAAGTTAAACCTTATTGAATTTAGTTTAATACCTTTAGTGTCCATTGTATTAAACATGCAATTGCTTATGTGTTGTTGCAGAGTTGTATGTAACTTCCCTATGGATTTGATTAATGTAAATGTGAGGAACTTCCAAGCACTGTTTGGAAGAATATGTGGGAAGTCGATTTCCTAGGAAGGACTTTTGAATGTATGCCCTGGGAAGAGACCCCTGATAATTACCTACTCTTGGAAACTCCAGATCAGAGACCTCTGAACTGTATACTGGACTAAACTTTTCATGTGTGTGCTAGTTCTAAACTGTGGCTGTTATGAACTTGTGACCACAAAAGGGACTTGTCTGCCAGAGCCCATGTTGAAGATGGTTTGGGGGGAACTTCCAGTTAGCTTAGTAGCATGCATGTCGGTTCTTTTATTGTTTTTAATACGTTTTCTCCGTCATGCTTATCCCTAAGAATAAATGTGCTGGCATATGAAATGGTATGTGGTAACTTATAATCACTGGCAATCATTCTGTTGTTAGTCTCTGAAGAGAAGGGAAGAGAAGCCTGCTTAGGAAGCCTGTCTTTTCCTGGGAAAATCACTGTATGGTCAGGGAACTGTGCAGCCTGGAAATATGCTCATCAGGAAGAAGTGCAAAGCGTATTTCCACCCAAAAGCAGTAACGCCTAGGGAGCTGGAAGCGAGTGCCCTTGCTGATATTTCCCCTGACTGGTTCGGTATAGTTGCCCTGAGCTGTGACATACGGAAATATGAGGGGAGGAGGAATTATTTTCATTTTTAGTAGGTGATGGAGCCATCTTCATTATTGGAAGTAAAGCACCATGAGTAACATGCTAAGTACTGAATCAACATACAGCAAATGGACAAAATGGTAGAGTTAGAGCCTTGCTACTCACTGAGACCATGATCCAGCAAAACACTCAAGGGCTTGCTTAACTTTAAGCACTCAAGAAGTTCCACTGAAAATTAGTCACCATATTTACGTATGTTGTTTGATGGAGGCCCAGGTGAGATAGGATAGAAGGCAAAGGAGTGGTTTAGTCTTGCAATCACTTTTTCAAGTGTCTGATATTCTGATACAACAAAAGATCTCCATTATCTGAATCTACAGTTCATTTTATTCTGTTTTAGTTTAACGCTAAGAGGCACCTGGGGTTTTCCAGCCATGGTGGTTTTGTTTGCTATTGGCTGGAGGCTCTGAGAGAGTATATGCAGTTATAGGAGACTCCCCTTCAGCTGGGGTGATAGTGCTCCTGAGTTTGGTTCCAAGAGACTGGTTCACATTCTATCAGGAGTGAAATCCTTACAAACTGTGCAAATAAGAACGAAATGCTATCGCCATTGGTCACAGTAAGGACAGTTGTCTCCCTTTTGCTCAGCTGGGTGTTTGGCAAGATCATTCAGATCGAGTCTTTTTTTCACTTTTTCACTTTGGGCCAAAATCTGCGGTTCTTACCCGTGCTCAGAGGTGCCATTGAAATCAGAGGGAGTAAGGTGCTGATTGACCAGGCTGAGGTTGCAGAATCTGACCTATGTATGTAGGCTGAACAATGCATTCGAAAAGACAATGTCTGGTTTATACTGATATGTTTGGAGACGTTACTGAATTGGGATTTTGGAGCCCAAAGCTGCTATCCTGCAGAAAGTGACATTATGGGTCCAGTCCCGCTTCCACTAAAGACACTGGGAACAGCCCGGTTATTGTAACATCAGCTGTCTTGGATGGATGTGATCGCGCAGGTAACTCCCAGTGAGGTTTTGCAAGATCCTGCTCACAGTGTGAATGGCAGATCTCCTTCTTCCTGAATGAGAAACAAGTCTTCACTGTGGACCTGATCCAAAGTCCATTAAAGTCAATGGGCTTTCCATTGACTGCAGTGGGCATTGGATCAGACCATATATAAACGTCTCAGTTACAAGGTTTTTATACTTTTGACTCTTGACTGTTGAAGTCTCATGTAAACACTCTAACTGGACTACACGCCTCAGTAACTCACAGAACAGAATAAACTGATGTACGTGATTTTGAAAGAGAACGTGAAGGGAAAAAAATATTGCTCTCTCTCTTTAAACTGTGTCTTTTTTGTATTGTTACCTTGACAACTCTGCTGCTATTTTTCATCTTTGGTGGGCCTTAACTGTGGTGGAAGAGGGGGACAGCCATGTATGTTTCCACATGTACTCCAGCTTCCTTCACAGGCACGTGTCAGTTGCAGGGCATCTAACGCAACAGAACCCCCTGTTCATTAGGTTGGCTAATGGTGTCATCTGGAAATTATTACAGACATTAAGAACTGGGACCCATTCTGATTAAAGGTACTACCTTATGTCTTTTTGCCTCAGTCAGGACCACAACGATGTTAATTTCCTGGAAGAAGAAATGCAAAGTGCTTTAGAGATTTTGCAGGGGTTAGCCCAGCTCAAGAGCAGAGTGGAATGAAAGTGCTTGAAAAATAATTGTGTTATTTTTGGTATAAGCAGCTATAGGAGTGTATGTCAAGATTAGGATACTGCTCTGATGTGCTGAGCTGAGTCTAGAGAGGATAAAAATACCCTTCTTTTCTTGCAATTGAAATCTCACTAGAAGCAGAGGCAAAGGTAAGGGGAAGGTGGTGGTGAACTGAAATTTGAATTCCTTATCTTTCTTTGCTTTTCTTAAGGCTGGCTAAGCTGACTGCTAACTCAAGTCAGCCCGAGACCTTGATACTGGCAAAATGTTAAGAAACAGTAGAGATATTAGCAGCCATACCCACCACTCCCTCAAGAAAAGTTGGTGAAGAAAATGACTGTAACCTTCAAATTTGTTGCCAGAATGCAACAAACATTACAGTTGCAAACACAAGACATGCAGACCCCACCGGCTCCGTGCAGGGTGTGTCGGCGGGGAAGAGGTTCTTGACTGCAAAACACATGTGTTTTCAATTGATATCTGGAGCCAGACCAGTAGCTGTAACTTGGCCTGACAAAGCCTTATTGAAGTACAGACAGAGTGTAGTTTCAAAGCAGTTAGGAAAAGAACGGGAATGCTGTTCAGGAAATTCTTCGGGCATGGGCAGGGACTTGGCTGCAATTCTGCTGTTGGAAAATCTGACAGGGGCAGCTTCTGAACACAGACTAGGCCTCGTGCTGTTCTGAAAGCAACACTGCCTCTTCTTGCATGCCCCTGCACACTCCATGATTGTGTATTTTGCATCTGGCCACTGAAAGAGAGGTAAGAAGGGTATTATTCTTTCTCTGTATGACTGGTTTGATTTGCTGTTCTTTTGTTCTGGTGCAGGAGAGGCTGTTTGCTTTGAGCAAATTGTTCAGAGGAAGAATTTGGGAATCTGTCGTTGTGGTATGTTTGCTAAAGAATCCTGCTAGTTTTGGGCTGGGTGTCGGTTTCTTTCTAACTTTTCTTCCATGCTAAACCTGCAGGCAAATCAACTCTTGCTGCTGAGTGTGCAGATATTTGCAGGCGACACTGATCAAATGATTCCCAACTGTTTGTTTTTCTAAGGAAATCTGAGTGCAGGCACAGAGCATTTTAAGGGCAACAGCATGTGTCTGTGTAACAAAGAGACAAGACAAAAGTACTGTGGTCCAAATTCAGTCAGTAGATATTATGTACAGCACATTGTCCGCAGTGGTAATAAATGCATATGCAAACTAGCATTTTTGATGAGCTTGGGGGGCAGGGCTCGGCTATTGCTAAATGTTCCTGTTATGGATTTGCCAGATAATACCTCTAGATTGATAAAAGGGGAAGTAAGCCTGTGGCAATCATCACTTTATGATTTTTCAGCAATTTTTTCTCTCTTCAACATTTGCTTCTATATTTGGTAGCATACCAGCCAAATGTAAGATAAGCACATTAGAAAATACAAAACCCAGTCGAGACGATTAGAACTGAAGACTTAAATTTAACTTGTGTTTCTGTTCTAGCTGCAAATTTTCTTGGGATTAAGCTTCTTTCCAAGAATAACTGAAACAGATTAATGACTAATAATTTCCCTGTTTAGGAGACTGCCAGATTTGTGATTTACTCCCTCATCCTCTCAGTTGCAGCATTAAAGCTGAACACTTTCCTTAGCCTTGGTAGCATCACCTTATCTGTAGTGTTTGTATCTGGAAGTTCGAGTAGGAGCAAGTTTGCCAGGGCTGATGAACATGTCAGAAGGGCACACTCTTTTATCGCTCCAGACAGTTTCTTGTCTCCTTCAGCTTGCTGGCCTCAAATACTCACAAAGCCGATGCCTGAAGATGCTTTTGAGCCGTGGTGTGTGTGGGTGGGTGGGGAGAAAAGGGGGTTAAAAAGAGAGGGTAATACAGGGCTGCATTGCCAAAAAGGGACAGGGCAAACATGGGGCTCACTGACTCATCCGCAGTTCAGGAAAACAGACCTAGGACCTGCTTTTCCAGTTGGCCAACAGGATCTAACATACGATAGCTAAATGGGCCTCTCCCTTTGGTAACCCACGACACTGTCAGTGACAAAATGAGGTCGATAACCACAGTCGATCAAGCCCAGTATGGGATGGGGACGGAGCCTCACTCCTCTGGGTCGCCAGTGAAGGATGCTTTGTAGGCTGGGGTGTAACGAGGCTGAACAGTCTGGGACCCGTGGGTAGACACAATGGTATGACGTAGATAGTAGATTTGTTCTTCGAATGAATTAGCTACTGGCCAAATTTTGGGCAGCTTCGGGGCGGAGCCCTGGGATGCATCACACCATGAGAGAGCCAATCTCACAGAGCCAGAGAGGCAACCAAGACACCAACCCTCAAAACAGCGGGGTCAGGTTTACTACAGCTTCCTCCTTGGCCCGAACGGCTGCTGTTCCTTTCTTTGCGGGCGCTGTCTGCAGACTCAGGCAGATGTCCCTGCATCAGTTATCTCCAGGTCACATTACCATGTTACACCGCAGCAATGGCAGAGTTACATGCAGAGACCAATGGTGCCTCTCCCAACCCCATGGAGTTCCCAGATCAGGAGCCCCTCCTGCAAATGAGTCATGGAAATGCACTTCTAGGGCAGGGCTTCGGGGTCTAAGCAAGGTCAGCTTAGGATAGAATTTGGCTTTAATGCTTCCTCCCTCCAAATAAAGCCTTTGGGGACAAGTGAAAACAGCGACATTATGCATGCAAGGTCAGCACCTTTCAGCACGTACTCCTCTAGCTCATCTGCCCGTGTGGATAATGTAAGCACTCATTACAGACAGCTGCGTGGAGGTTGTACAGTCTCTCCCGGATCCATCCCAAATATGGGCACAAAATAACATTGCTTTGGCAGTGTTTAACTTATGCCCATTTTGGGCTTAAACTCCAAGCAGTAGGGTTTGGCCCATGTTGCATAATGATGTCAGGATAGTAGATTAAAGCTTCAGCCGAGACCTGATTGCATTGGGAGAGGGGAGAAGCCGCGTCTGCCACGGTTCTTCACTTCAGCAAGCAGCTCTTTGCAGCACCAGTCTGACGAGCGGGTCAGGATTGGAACGGGTCGTTTCCAGGAATGCTGGTGAGACTGCAGTAACAAAAGACGCAGGTCTCACGACGGAGGCCGGGCTCCCCTGCCCCCAAAGTATTTCCTTTCACTGTTAAATCATTTTGTTGCAAAACATTAATCACTTAGGCACTGATAAATGAAAGCCCCTCTGGCACAGGAATTGCATTGATTCCTTCTCTTGGGACCCACTCTGTTCTTATCCCTGATGTAGTCCACACACAGCATTGCCTGCCTGTAAATCGGCAGGAAATCTGATGACACTTGGTGTTTCCAAGGGAAACATGTGCTTATTAGATTTTTTTTTTTAATCCTTCTGTGTAAATATAAAACAACTCCTGTTCAATAAATTGATAAAGCAGATACTGCAGCCTGAGCAAGAATATCTCCGGCTGAACGAAACAGGCAATCAACAATCTGTTATTTCCACGCAAGCCGGGCTTGATAGAAGCAAGAGGGCGCGTGTGAGATAGGGATTTACTGTAACTAATGAGACATGGTGTGATTTATGGAAAATGGTTCCTGTTTGTTTTTTTATTTGTGATACCTTTCAGCCACGTCTGCCTGCAGCAATCCTCTCAGACCAGAGCAACTGTTCTAAGGGCATTTGCAGATACCAAGGCCTGGCTGCAGGTAAAAGAGAGTCTGTGTGGAGCGAAGAGCTCAGTGGTATCATTCTTCCAGTGACCTTTAAAGCTGTGTCTACACTGTGGATGTGATTCCCCTGCTCTGGTATGCGTACTTGCACTAGCTCTCAGGGAGCCAAAATGAGTATAAATACCCACACCAAGAGCTGCCGGGAGCACGCGCATGTGAACTGAGGGATCACGCCCCTCGCTCACCGTGTAGACATAGCCTGAGAAGTAAATAAAACTGTCTCCTTCTCAGTCTGGTCTTCAGCCCGTTGAAGTCAGCGGAAAGGCTTTGGATCAGGCCCGGTTGAGGTGCCTGGTATACGGAGTCTCTAGATTATGTTGCTAATATTGGAGATAACGCTGTCCAAGGCAAAACTGGAGAGTTGTAAGGGCAACCACTGCAGCTCTGTTTTTTGAGCAGGGTCATAAACGTGAGCAATGATTGTCTAATGCGCCACACAAGTCTCTTTAAGCTCAACACATGGAAAGGCGGGGCACTTTAAATCTGACTTATTGTGAGTATGGTACGTCTTTGTTTTTACCACTTCTGTTGGAATATTAATTTTCACTCACTAACGTACAGTCAGATATTTTTGCTGGAAACAAAAAAAACTAAGAACTCAACAAATAACTTCTCCGAATTTTCCTTTACAAATCAATGTTATGTATTTAAAAAGGAAGAATCCTTGCAAAACAAAACACTCTTTCCAGCTAATACTGTCTCCTGTGGTGCTTAGCTTGCTGCTGAATGTTTAAGTTGGGAGAAATTGCCGAGATGTAAACTATAACTAGCATGTTTTTCTCTCCCACATCGAGTAGAATATTGATAGCAGATGCAAAGCTTTCCATTCTACTCATTTGTTTGACACCCCTCAGCACTGTGTAAGTCCATCGTTACTACTCCTCCCCTAGAGAATCGGCAATCTGAACATTTTCGTTGGTTGTCAATGCAGCACATTCCATCTCTGAGTCCTGTTTTCTGTTCTTGTTATAAATGTAGTCCCCGTGCATGCTGCAGGACTGTACACGATACGTCACTGTTTAGAACTGAGCGGCGCAAAATGTTTGACGTGAACCACAGACATACCCCAAATCAGCCTTTTGTCTGGGATCAGGCTGTTTCTGTCGTTATGTGCCGTTCCCATAGAAATCTTTTGGTGTTTATCTAAGCTGGGCATGACATTTTCCCCATTCTTTCGATCACAGCATTAAAAAAAAAAAAAAAAGAAGAAAAAGAAACAACTTTTTTGTGATGCACATAAGAGTTTTGAGCTGGGTTGAAGTCACATGTTCAAGTCATATGGTACTCGTATTTGGTTCACTGATTGGCTGAGACTGCAGCATGGTTCAATAGGTTAGAGAGTCCATTATCATTCAGTCTCTGTCAAGGGGAGAGATTGTATTTAGTGTGTGCTCTCTGGGATACCCTGTTAAAATATTATACAATAAACCCCCCAGTTCTCTAATATCTTAGTACATATTATGTTGTTATAATTGGTGAGAACTCTGTAATTTATTACTACTTAATAATCATCCTCATGCTACATCTAAGTATATTATCACAGGCCCATTGTCTCTGGGTTTATCTACCTGCTAGAGACATAGATTCCACCTTTTGGATTGACATTTCTAAGCCTCACTTGATTCTAGGCTTAGTTTTGCAAGGAAATATAGTTCGTCTTCTCTGAAGGATAGTAAACTTAGTCTCACCGCTGAGCAGGGCCGAGAGATTGGCAGAGGAGATTATACTGGTTACCTGGTTGAGTCTTGTGATAGTTGGTGTTTTATGTAAAGCCTCCGCCTCCTGGAGTCACGTTATTACTTGAGACTCTCGGCTCTCTTTGGTCTGTTTTATTTTTGGTTGGCTGGTTCTTTTTAAAGCAAATGTCTCGCCCTCAAGTTTGTGGAGAAAAGTTTGAAAATGTGACCCGAGTGCCCTCCAACGGCTCGGAAACGAGAAGGCAAATAACTCCCCTGCCAACACTTACTATTGTCAAAACCTTGTGCTTTTTAAGCCATTCTCACATATTTCAGGGCCCAGACTTCTGAATTTTGAATGCTTGAGTTGGCAGTGAAGACGCTTAGCCACCTTCCACACTTTCCCAGAGGCAAGGGCTGAACTTGTCATTGGCATGAGTTAGAGGGGCCACAAAACGGAGGAGTATAATGAGTCAGATCCCAGGAGTGAGGTGCAGTGAAAGAGGAGGCAAAGCCTGCTGACCCCTCACTCTGTGAATGAAAAGTTCCTATTTAACAGCCGTTTCCCATTCCAGCACACACACTGTATCAAAAGTTGGAAAAAGTGAGTTGCACGGAGGCCAGAGAGTGTATTATAGAGTGGCAGTGATTCCTAAACTAGACCCTTTCAGACTCCCTCCTGGAATCTGCATCACCTGGGTCCTGTGCCGTGGTAGACAGCACAAAATGGCCACATCGCTCCAGTGTTAGAGCAAGGAGTTGTTCTGTTGCCAAAGACGCAACGCCAACTTCAGCCTTGAAGCAAGTGGAGTTACGCCAAGGAGTAATTTGCCCCACAGTGACTCATGATGCACTAGTACTTCCCTCAGGCGGATGCCTTAATGGCACAATCTGGCCCTGGGAATACAAAAGCCCTGAGCAAAGCTCCTCCTAAAAGCAAGTAAATACCGTAGATTAATGGTAGTAAAGACGCTGCTACCAAATGATTTCTCATTTCCACTAGGTTTTTGTTCTCACCAACTTGTACAGAGGGGGACTTACATCACTTCATCCTTCGTTGCAACTTTTGTAATGCGTGTTAAACAAAGCTGGATGGAAGATATAGCAGGCAAGGAGGCAGTGGCCTTGAATCTGTAGCTCAAGTGGGCTTCCAGCAACCTCTTAATCTGTCTCTAGAAGGCTAATTGCAAACATTCAGCAAACTACTTGGTGTTAGGAATTTTTAGTTACCTTCAGTTTGTGCCTGCAGGCCTGAGAACACGAGAGGCAGTTCCCTGGGGGAAATCCTGTGAAATTGTTGCAAAAGAAGTCAGGAAGCTTTTGGACAGCAGTAATTTAGTTCGGTTGGTAGCGCTCAATCCATGATTAGGACGTTAGGGGCCAGATTGTGAGAGCTGTAACATTGGGTGCACAGGGGAAAAGGAGGTGCACAAATAATGTGCATGCATGCGCACACACATACTCACACGCTCTCTCTTACATGTGAATGGCTGTGCTAGCAATCACTGCAATCCCTGTGACTTGGAGGTGCAGAGGTTGCTCCTTCTTCCCTTGGGAGCAAGATGCCAGGGAGAAGGCGCAAAGGCACACAGGAAGGCAGCACGTGGGAGGGGGACATGGCTAATGCAACATGCCCATGCCCTGTGTGCCCGGGAGAGCCTCGAGAGATCATGCCTCAGTCAAACATAAACCCTTTGATGTTCCTCCTGAAGCGATGCAGCTCTGCACGGCTCCTTAATCAGGACTGTTCCAGAGGGGTAGCCGTGTTAGTCTGTATACAGCAAAAACAACGAGAGTTCTGTGGCACTTTAAAGACTAACCAATTTAATTTTTGTAGGCATAAGCTTTCGTGAGACTCAGCTCACTTCATCAGATGCAGAGGTAGAATGCTACAGTAAATAGGAAACATAGATATACAAGTGCATAGAGAACAGTGGGGGAGGTGATCTGTTTTAAAGATTTGTTCGTCTTTAAAGTGCCACAGAACTCTCGTTTTTAATCAGGACTGTGGCCTATATGCTACAATCTAACCCTAGGACCAAAATTGTGCGCCCCTTACAAAAGGGAGCCCATTACTCATGCTAGCAGTCCTATAGAAGTCCATGGGAAAGTTTGCATGAGTAAGAAGCAAAAGGTTGTACAGACAAGCTCTTGTTGGGGGGAATAAAAAAACCTGTGCGTTTTGCAGGAACGAGACAGAGCTGGTCTTCTGAGATTCCTTAGTAAGCATACCTACTTCCTGTCCTCTCTCCTCTCTTTTACCTGCAAGACCCTGGCGTGACTTCCCCATTGCACTGCCATAAACGCGCAGTGCATCCCTGTTCAGCAAAGCAAGTGTAAGTGGCAGAGCCAGCAATAACAGAAACCTCTCTTCGGTGTAAATCTTTCAGTGGTAATTTGATTCAGGATGTGCAGCTGGAGAACTTCACATTTTAAGTTTCCCTGGGGCAGAGGATGTGGGTGGGAAGGGAGAAATAAAGAAGCCAAATGCCTCCCCCTTCCCCTTTTTCTTGGCCACAAAGAATAATTCTATTTGAGGTTTTTGTTTTTTTTTAATGAAAGCTTCTGAGAAGTAATATTGCATCTTCAAACCAAACTGCTGAACTCAACTTCTTTTACCAAGCTCATGCAAAAATTCTACTGTCAGGTTTTTTAGAGGGCCCGGAGTGCCTGCCTTGCAAAAACCAGATCTGCTAAGAGAGTCGCTGGAGAGTGGTCTCTCTGGGAAGCCCTTCCACAGTGCGTGTGCATCTATAAAAACTGCATTATGATTTATTGATATATAAAATGAGTCGTAAGAAGAACAACGCCGAAACAAGCCACAAGGAGAGGCACTGTCCGGCTGGTAATTTCTGATCTTAACAATGCTCTAAGAAGCACAGAGTCATGTCCCAGGACATGTCATTCTCACAAGACATTTCTCGCCATCTGATTCGTCCTGCAGCGTAACGTACCTGCTTCTTTTTATGTGCTTGTTTCAGATGCCTCAGGAACAGTACGCGCACAGGAGCGCCATGCAGAGCATGGAAGGCCCGCAGGTATACAAAGTGGGGATTTACGGATGGAGGAAGAGATGCCTCTATTTCTTTGTGCTTCTCCTAATGATTTTAATCCTGGTGAACCTTGCCATGACCATCTGGATTCTCAAGGTTATGAACTTCACAATTGTAAGTAGGGGTTCCCAAAATGGGGGGGAGAGTACTGAGGGAGGGTAATGGAATTTTTTTCAGTAATCATTTAGGATACAGCTTCAGTAGCATGGTGTTTGGATTCCCAAGGATGCACATTATGGGACAAGCATGAAGATCTCCAACAATCTATGTCATCTCCTGGAGCAGGATTCTCAAGGCTGTAGGCGGTTTTCCCAAGCATTCAAAAATCATGAGTTAGGTGCCCCAAAATAATGAAATTGATTTAAAAACATAGGTCTGGGATTTTTATTTTTATTTTTTAACTTTCTCTGATTTGGGGCCTTTTTGCTTCACATTTTCCAGCCATTCCCCATGAGGGCTAGAAATTCTTTTTTTTTTTTTTTTTTAAATGAAAGATGAGATTCTCACATAATTACATCTCCAGTAACTGAGGCTTTTTGAGAAACACCAAAAATTACGTAACTTTTGATAAAATCATAAGAGCTGGCCACATTGCGTGTGTTACTTAGATGAAAACTGGAAGAATATGGTTTGTTCTTCAGTGTGGATGGGTTTCCACCCGTTTCTCCTGTTAATACTTTAAACAGGAGTTAACTGCTGACTGGGACGCAGATACAGGGCCCAATCCAGCTCCCACCAAAGTTCAGTGGATAAACTCCTTTCAACTCCTTAATAGGAGATAGATGTCACAGGCATGAATTTAACCTTTTGGAGCCAGTTCTATTTACACTTTTTTGTGGGAACTTAAATGGTGCATAGACCTTCAGCTGGCCGTCTGCACTAGAGTGAGTTTCGCTCATAGTGCACATGGAAATAGATTAAAAGTCCGTATAGACTGAACCATTGCACCATGACACACTAAAGCCACTTGTCAGAAAATTATTTTATAAAGCCGCTCACCGTTCTCCAGCTGATAAGTCAGCTGAGCAAAGTAATGATAGGATGACTTCTTCTTGAGGAGGGGGGAACTTTGTCAAGCTGGTCAGGTGGAAATAGCTTAGAAGCATCAGAGTCTTAAGGAGGAGCCAACTTTGAAAATGTAACCACAGGGCTGTCTCATGAGAGAACTGTAAAATCAGATTCCACTTGGTCAGTTTCTTTGATCTCTTGGTCCTGATGTGAGTAGCACGTCTCATCTTTTTTTCTTTTTTTTTTTTTCCCTTCCCCTCCCTTTCTTCACTTCGTTCTATCCAAGCTCTGATCAGGCCTAAGCTATGTTATCTTACTGACAGTCAATGAGAGGTTGAGTAAATTTATTGTATCCAGCAGATAAACTATTATGCCATTCTCATTTGTAGCGCTCATATTCTCTAACAGTTGTACTGTCAAGACGTACAGTAAATGGCAATGCATATGTACTGTATGTGTACTTTGGGAGCAAAAAATTGTAAAGCAATAATCTGGAAGAAATTAGCTATTACCAGTAGTTAACTAAGGGGTGAGCCAAAATTAAGAGCGATTAAAGATTTACCAAACCAGTTATTCACTTCGATGGGATCAGTGCCATCATTAAGTAACACTTGTGGCTTCTTATAGTAATACATTTTAGAAAATAGCTGCTGGAACATGAATATTGCTGCAGTGTTAAAAAAACTGCTCTTATCCCATCTATTAATACCTGGTTGTAAACCAGTGGTCTGGCTCACCAGCCTGGGCACCAAAGAACACTGTCCAGCCAGGGGATTTCAGTCTGTTTTCTTCACAGACTCAGCTTTATTTCTACAAAATAACATACATTCAGCACATCAATTGTATCTGTTTTCACTGACCAGAGTCTTCAGCAGGGGCCTATCAATGCCCTGCAGAATTATATTCCACAGCAGGCCATCTGCCTTTGAGTCCGGGCGAGTCTTGATTGTACTCTGCAGGATATCTGCTTAAGTCATATGTAAGCTGGGTTCTTCCTCTTGACCCAGGGACTCTGGCAGGAGCCTGTCTGCAGCTCTGCAACTTGTATGAAGACCAGGAGATCTTGAATTATCATCTG
This sequence comes from Emydura macquarii macquarii, assembly GCF_026122565.2. Classification (NCBI taxonomy): domain Eukaryota; kingdom Metazoa; phylum Chordata; order Testudines; family Chelidae; genus Emydura; species Emydura macquarii. The sequence continues at coordinate 1,478,385 of NW_027132905.1, read as the reverse complement.
ATCCCTGGTTTTACAACATCAGCTGATTGGTCACATATAGCGCTAAGCCCAACTCCCCTTAAAGGACCAGCCACTCTGTGACACTGGTTTTGTACCCGTCCTGGGGTAGAAAAAAGATTCCAATTGGTATTTAATGAATTCATTTTCATAACTTGTAAATGTAATAGGCAGTGAACAGTGTGTGGTGATAAGAACACAGGCTATAAATCCTGAAGCCTGGCTGGGGAACTATTTTGTAGGGGTTTGTAAAACTGATGCCCAGGTACAAGGAGATCATTTTGAATCATGCTGTGAAGCGAAATGCACACGCACACCATTCTCCAAACTGTGTCACGGGAATAGATAGGGTAAGACACCAAGCCACAAAACCCAGGGGAGCTCTGTGTTTCAGTGGGCACAGTGCTTTCAATTTTTATCTTTGCTTCCAAGAATTGCAGCCCTTGATCGGTGTGTGTGACCCACAGTGAATGAATCAGTCCCCGAGGAAAGAGTTCAGTGCTATTCGGTGTCCGTGTAGAATCAGTTCTGTTACCCAACTGTCCAAGGTGGGTCTGGTCCAAAGATACACGCATTTTTAGAGACCTCCCACCCCTCTTTTCTCCGGATCTATGAATGGGGGGGACCAGGGAGTCAAGTTTCATGTGCTGAATGCTGGCTAATGACACAAGAGGATTCCATTCTTACTAAATTAAACTGGCTCGTTATTAAATCAACTACGTATAGAACTGCTCAAACTGCACTTTAGCTCCCCTCCCGCCTTGTCATATGCGTAGGTCATTTGGTGCCTTTTCCAAACATTTCCCTCCTGCAACCCATGATTCTCCCTCCAAGTTCGATGAAGGGTCGCTACAAGTCCAGAAGTGTCTTTTAGGGAAGAGAGAGGCTTGAAGTCCAGCCTGGATCTTTCTCCTCTGGTGTATCTGTTCCGTTTGTCTCTGCTCAATGCAGAACGGTAGTGGCCTGCCTGGAATCCCCAGAAGGACTGTGTGTTGTAAGGACAAAATTCCCATTGAAGGGAGAGATTTGTCCTCTGCAGCTAAGGAAGAAGCAAGAACTGAGTGGGTAGGAGGTTTTTTGGCCTTTGGCTGGTAGGCAGTGAATGAGGATATCAATCTGAGCAAGGCTGGCCCTTGAGAAAAAACAAGGAACAAACAGACAGGGCAGGACCAGGTTCTTTCCTCCACGGCACCTCCCAGGGCTTTGCATCGCTGCCGTTGGGAGCGTTAGAAGCAGTGTGTGTCGGAGGGTGGCGCTATGCCCGAGCTGCCCCTGCAGAGGAAGTTCTCCTTTTCAGAAAACCCCTGCAGTCAGGAAATTTGGGGGAAAGGGAGTAAAATTCTCCACCTAGTGCCGGCAGATATACAAAAGCCTTACCTTCCCCCTGCTCTGGTACCAGGAGGTGATGGCCCATTTTAGGGAGGCAAAAACGGACTTTAGCCACGGCGACTGACAGGTCCGAGCTGCCTCTGCTACCTGCGGAAAGGAGGGACGAGCCCTTGGCAGGCTGCCAGCCCTTCCAGAAGTGGGAGAAGGTTGATAGTTCCAGCTGCTTTAAAAGTGCAGTTGCTCCAGCATCCACTTCCCCTTCCCCAGCTCTCCCCATGGAGATCGAATGAGTTTCGCTCCACTGGGCGGTCCTTGCAATACGCTGAGTGCTCATTATATCCAGTAGGTGCTCATTGCCTTTTAGTTAAGCACAGCAAACCTGCTACTGGGAGAAGCTCAGGGGTGTAGCGAATGCTGATAATGGGGAGTGGGGAAAAGAGGAGGAAAGGGCAGTGTGGAAAAAAATCTCTTCCCAAAGCAGAGCTGTTCCTACAGCCTCTTATGGAGATGACAATCTACTTCATTTGCCCCAAGTCAAGTGAGATACCTTTTGTCCCCCCCTTCATCTCACCTGATTCCTTTTCCACCATTCATGCCTTTTCCAACGCAGCCCTTTATAAAATCAAAGTCTTAGCTGCTGCAGATCTGAGCACCAGTGCTGTTTAACGAGCAGTGCCCAACTCGTGTCATTTAGTCTTTTGCAAAGTGAAATCTTTGAAGGTTTGAAAGAGAAACTAAAGTATCTGCGCTTCTCTTTTTGCAGACTGGTTTAAGCAGCAATACCATATTCACACGGGGCCTATCCTCCATTGCATCTGGGGAAGTCATTCACGCCTGTGCGTAGGTTTTGACACCCCGTTTGCACAGGAACGAATGGCCACACCAGACACAAAACAGAGGATAATCAGGCCCATGGTGTGCAGTGTGCACGGATTCCTATGCCGGTGCACAGCCACATATGTCAGTGGGCTCAGCAAAGGCCCATACATGTAGATCCAATTGCAGGACGGTAGCTCGAGTTCCCAATTGTCTTCCTATTTGAGTTCCGCCTTGTGTAGTGTCTAATAAAGTAGTATTTGTGTTTAGATGCTAAGGACCTATAGTTTGACAGTTACTGCAATGAATTTAAATAGTGCGCTGTCGTATACATTTCCAAATATAAGATGTACTTATTTAAGCATGCAGGAAAACAGGTTCCTAATTTCAGTAAACATGAGGCCCTACAATGAGGAATGACAAACCATTGGCCACCTTCCACAAGGCTAGAATCGGATGCCTTTTATTGCAAGTAATGTAACACTTTAAAGCATTCCCCATTGGGGGCCATTTGTGCGGGCTCTTGGAAAACAGCAAGGCAGCTAAATAGAGGTGATAAGAGAGTAAGGGCCAATAAGCTGTGTAAATGACAAATGCCAAACTGCACTTCTGTTCATAAAGCTAATCAGGATTGTCTCACTGCTTGCTTAATCTCCCTCTATCCTCCTGCCTATTTGTCATATCCGCAGTCGGTTACTTCGTCCTATTTGCAGATTGTAAGCTCTGTGGGTAGGGGCTGTCTTGTTATATTTGTACACTGTGTCTAGTGGTCCTGATTCCTGCTTGAGGCCTCTCGGCACTACCACGATAGAAATAATACGTCATAATATTTGTTCCTAAGTCTTCTTGCAAGATCACAATTCCTGCAAAGCGCAGACCCCATGAAATCATTTACAGGAAACTATGTTGTAACTTCCAACTTCCGCTGGTCCTTCAAATCAGCGCCACAGGGTAAAGCTGGTGCCTCTTATATAAAAGGAGGAGGAGAACCCAAAATGTAGGGAGATTCAGTTCCCTGGTCACATTAACTGTCCATCCACACCCTGCCTCCATTTCCTCCTTGTGCAGGAGGGTGTGACAGGGCCGCATGCAAAGGGCCGAGAGGGCACGCGAGTGCTGCATGGAGATTTCTGGAAGTCTCCATGCTTTCTGCAAGACCATTTCAAGACTCATTTCTGCAAGACCATACCTGTCACATCTCAGTCTGTGTTCACCTTCTGGCAACTGCAGCATAGGAATTGTGGACTGCATCAGACCAGTGCTCCATCTAGTCCCATATCCTGTCTCCAAAAGCGACTAGAGCCCTGCAGTAGGAATTATGAGATAATCTGCCCATATGCAAAGACTCTTCCTAACCCCCCGTAGTCCGAGTTTGGGTCATACACTAATCACAGCTCACAGAAATTCCCCATTCTCCTTCCTGTGCCACTCAAGGATTTAATACCAGCTTCTGGTATCTCTTAAAATTAAAAATTGCAGAGGAACAAACCAATGCACCTGGGTTTTTGTTGTTGTTTTCTTTTCTGTTTCTCTCATTTAAAGCTGAAAATGTATATTTCAACATTGCAAGTGAATTGTTAGCACCTTAAAGAGGCTAATGCTGCTGTATGCGTTATAAAGGCGAAGTAGGAGTGCTGTCTTGATTTCTTTATTAAAAGACCATAAGAAAAAATGAGCTTTGTAAAATTAGTTAAGAAGAGTTATTTTAATACAATTACTCCCGCTTGTGTGTAAACTACCTGCCACATTTTAATTACACAAAAACAGTAGAGTAATAACGCAGCAGTGAGGATGGATTAGAGTTAGAAAAACTCATCTCAGCTAATAGGCAGGCTTCTCTTTCTAATGGTTTCAAGTAATAGGTTTTGTTTTAATTATTTTTTTCATTAAAAATTTCTTCAGGATAAAATGTGATCATACAGTCTGGGCTCCCATGTCACTGGTTTCTCTAGGGTCTCCTTAGAGGTAGCTATTTTGCTCTGCCAGCATTAGAAGCAAAAATACTCAGCCCTGCAGCTTAAAGTTCTCCCTCTGTATTTTATAGCTACTGTAATCAATCAGCTAAAAGTGGTTAGGTTTGGAATTAGATTTAAAGTTGCATCAGCTTTATTGCTGCAGGAGCCAAATTTCTCCCTCTCTTACAAAAATTGTACTTTTTCCCCCCTCTCTTAATTCATTTTGTTCTTCTTATAAGTCGAGTAATACATTTTTTTTTGAGATTTTCTACTTGACTCAGGCACTTTGGACGCTTCACCTTGTTCCAAGATCAGCTCTCTCCAAGTTCTCCAGAACTGCTTCTCTAGATATGAAGGCCCTGCAATGCATGATTCTCTATCCGCTGAAGTCAATGAGTGTTTTGTCAGGTTTTCACCCCATGGATTTTTCTTTGGAACTCTGCACACCAGGTTTTCATTTACTCCCTGGTAGAATGAGAAATGATTTTTCTTCCTGTTATCAGAGATCCAACCTCCTTTTTTTACCCTGTATGGAAAAGATCATCCCTGTTGTCATTTTAAAGGCAAATACAGTACTTGTTAGCCTCTAGTCCTTTGGTACCTGGTATAGTCGGTGATTTTAATGAGAGATTGCACATTTTTGTTAGAAGCGCAACCTTTTCATTACTAAGTTTCTGCTATCCCCTTGGCTGTATACCATCTGTCCTGGTGAACCGCTGCTCTTTAATTCATCTGCTTCTTCCAGCACTTCCTCTTTTGGCACCTTAGGCTCTGACATTGCTTCATCTTCATTACCTGAAAAAGCCTGTCTTCTGGGGTTCGTATCTGCCGAATTTCCTCTTTAGCGAAGGTCATGGCAAAGAAATCATTTTGTTTGTCAGCAGTGTCCTTATCCTCCTCAATTGCTCCCTTTATTCCTCACAGTCCGGTGAACCTATTGATTCTCTCCCATCCTTCTTGCTTACAATATACTTAGAGAATTGCTTTTTGTTTGTTTTCATGCCTTTGGCTATTTGCTCTTCAAATCTTCTGTCAGGACTCCTTATTTCCTTCTTACAGTTCACCTGCCATAGTGTATTCTCTTTTTATAGTCTTGGTTTGGCTGGATTGCCATCCTCTGAAGAGTACCGCATTGACTTGAATAGTTCCTTGTGCCTTGCTACTAGACTGAATTAGGTTTTATCTTTACGTTTAGATGGGGGCAGGAGTTTGAATGATTGTAGTTTGTGTTTGTTAATTTAAGAGGATTTCTTTATTTTACCCTCACTAATGACTACATCAAAAGCCAAGTTCTCTTCAGTCCATACTTCTCTGTGCCGTCTGTCAGTGCCTCTTTCTCATTCTGTCTAGAGCGGCTCTGGACTTGACTAGCTGGTTAGTACACCGATTTAATTACATAGGTACAACTCCACGAGTGGATAGTCAGAAATCAGTGTAAGAGCTTCTTGAATCAGTTCTGTTTAAATCCGTCACAGGCTTAAACTAAACTGATTTCAGACACTCCTAAAGCCATTAAGGATTGTCCACGCGCAGACTTCCTCTGACATAACTAAATTGGTTTAAAATGATTCCTTCTAGTTAAAGTGGTGCAGCTTTGTATGTAGACCAGGCCTCTGAGAACAAGGTTAGGGACCCCTCTAGCCAACTGTGTGTTGATACATTACCAGCACAACACACAAGGACTTTGCTCCTTCCATTCACTGAATTATAATCTTGGTAGAGCTGGTGTAAATAACAAGGCAAAGTGTAAGGCCAGGGAGAATCAGGCCCACAGACTTCGGAGAGTTCTGTTCAAAGAGTTGAATTTTATGAATCCCAAAATTAACTCCCCAAAATACATGTAAAAGCTTCAAACTCAAAGAAAAATTTCTCATTCACCAGAATTCCCACATAGTCCAAACACCTCTGCAATCACTCCAGAGGAGGGTGGTGTACATAAAAGAATATTGTGTGATGGGAGCTACCCTGTGATCCGCCTAATGAATGAAAATGGTCAGTTTATGAATATAGTAGGTTACGTCAGTGCTGTGATGTAAAGGGTATGGAAGTTGATACAAAGGAGATCTGTTAATTTAACATGAAGAACTTTTTTCTGTGCTCTAAAGGAGATTACAGGGGCAGATATACCATCCCCCCACTCAATAGATTTTCATAAGGGAGACTGCTCTGTATCATAAGCCTGCAACACCTGGGGCTTTCAATTTACAGTTCAATGCGTGCGGACAGAGTTAACGTCTTCTGGCAGATCTGGTGGCCAGGCCCAACTGTTGAGGTTCCTGCACATCTACATAGCAAGGAAATACATCACCACATTAAAAATACATTACTGCTTTGTTTAGTCTGTCCAAGAACTAGACAAATATAGAGTGGGAAGGGAAGTGAGGAGCAGGAGATTTGTAATGCAGAAGGTTAAGATTTTCTCAGGTATTTTTAGTAAAAATCAGAGACCGGTCGCGGGCAATAAACAAAAATTCACAGGCTGGCCGGCTGATCAGCTGCTCCAGCAGTGCTGGATTTGGGGCTGGCCGGATCTGCTGTTCTGCAGCAGCTCCAGGGCTGACAGCTGCTCCAGCCCTGCCCCTAACGTCACGGAGGTCCTGGAAAGTCGCAGAATCCGTGGCCAAATCATATCCTTAATAATGCAATTGAAGCCAGTTCATTTCCAGCCAGGTCAGCAGTGACCAAAAGTAGCTGGTCTCTGGTAACTGTTCTGTGGCCTGTAGTAGATGAAGGGGACTGATGAGCTAGGACAGTTCCATCCAGTTCTGCTGCCCCATTCAGTCTGGGTACGGTGAACTCAGTGTTAAGTGAGTGATACGGAATAAAAGGAAGTCCACTTAACATTGACTGTGCTTTGGAGATCACAAAGACAGATGAGAGAGAGAATGAGAGGTGGAACCAGATTCTGATCTCAGAATGATGTAAAAGGAGACTAACTCCATTTAATGACACTTGTATAAAAGAGAGAAGATTGAGGTCTTAGACATTTGCCCCCTATTCCTTGCTTGCAGTATAGTCGTATACTCCTGGCCGAGGGGTGAAAGACACTGCCATTCTATAGATATAAATTGCTACACGAGATGCAAGGAGCTAGGCAGTGGAGAACCAGGCCATCTGTCTCAAAACACCAATTTGTGCCTTGCTGCTACAGACTGGCTGTTGTTCGATTTCAGTTGGCTAAATAAAAGGAGTGAGAGGCCAGAGAAGAGCTGCTATTAATATCTTAAGTAGACTTTGACTCTCATAGCACAGTAAAAGATCATCTCTGTTTAGTTATGTACCTGGCTTGAAACTCTGGCATCAAAATATTAATTAAAAATAATCTGATCTGTCCTCTTCTAAAGACAGGCGAGTTCCTACCCCCGCTCGAGTTTCTTTTTTCAGAGCTGTGAGACCACACTCCATTGCAGTGGCAAGAAGGGACAAGCGGTTAGGTTAACAGCAAAATGAGGTGAGCACAGACAGATTTATGAAGGAGGAATAGATTCAAGTACGCTCACCCTAACAGTGATTTCAGCCTTTCCTTTTGGATTCCCGCCATCTTCTCACTCACCCAACAGTGCCGTCCCCTTCTTTTCCTTTTTAAATGAGATGGTAACTACTTGTGAAATTACAGCAACCTGCTGTATGAAATTTGTGATTATTTGCATTTAATTAAAGGCTGCTCCTGAGAAAATGAAGGGCAGCTTAACCTCAAAGTAAGCCTCTACATCTCCAGTAATTACTTTTAATTGAAGTCTTTGCAGTTCCCCAAAAAACCTGTTTACTCTGTCAGAAGTAGCCCTGAAAACTCTTTTATCCTCTTGTATAAGAAGTGACCAGGGGATTTTGATAAAAGATTCTTGAGTATAGGTTTAACCAGTTAATATAAAGTTTAATTAGTCAAAAGCCAGGGCAGTGGTGTGTTTATGAAATATGAATGAGCATATTTAATCTTCTTTAATTGCCCAAATAGTTATTCCATGTACACAGTAGCCCATTCAGAGAAGACCTCCTGTTGCAAATGTATTTGTTTCCCCAGCTCTGTAAAGGGTTTCATTTCCTTTATAAATTTACACCATTTTGTGCGGTTCTCGCTGTCTCTTTGCCGGCTGATTTTTTTATTTCTCTCCTACGAGTAATTGCAGAAACAACCAGAGCTAAATTCTGTAAGAACAACAAATGAACAATATCTCTGCAGCTGAAAATCCATCTGGCTCCACTGAATCCCGTGGATGCAAATTTACACCAGCTGAGGAATGCTGTATTAAGTGTGATAGAAAATATGGGTCCAAAGAGTCACCATTGTTGATGTGACTCTATAACTCTGCAACATTAGACCATTTTAAACAAGGTTCAGGGTTCGGTATCCAGAGACCTCAGCCTGCTTAGTCCCATGGAAAACACATAATTAAAAATCCTTTAACCTTTATTAAAGATACAGAAAATAATGAAAATCAGTTAAAGTTTTTGAAATGTAAAGAATTAAGTCAGCCTTTCATTTTAACAACATCCCTTGGTCTTTTTCCCTTTCACTGGAGAAAACCTTTAGAAGGGGGGAAAAAATCCTTGTTTGACAGCTCTTAGTTGGTATTAAACATGGTAATAGCTGCTTTTTTGAGGAAAAGTAAAGAGGCTAGTTGAGATGGGCTGGAGCTGTTGTTGTCGAAGTCTGATCCTGCTTCATTTAAGACAAAAAAAATAAACAAACACATACAAAAGTGGGGGAGAGAGAGAAAAGAACAGCAAAGAGGGAAAATGCGGGTTCTTTCTCTGGAGTTGACTCCAACTTGTAGCCTAACTGCTGGAAAAGCAGAAGCCCAGCACCCAGCCCGATCAGTCACTCTGAGACCTGGCAAACTTGTATCGGTGTCAGGCTGTTTTGCGCATTGCTTTTAGTTGCCTTTCTGGTTATAGGCTTATAGCAATCTTGCAAAATATGCAGCCTGGGCTAGCTAAGCCAGACTTGTGTTAGGCAGAAGGCAAGGACTGAGGGATAGGGAGGAGAAGTTGGGAAGAGAAGGAGAGAAAGAGCGAGACATCCCATGGATCGGCTAGGATTTAGTCTGTAGAGGTGGAGATGGCATTATCATCGGGATCTCTCTCTGGCCCAGTCTGGTCAGGACATCTTTCAGGATTAGGATGAAGAAGGTCCGAGGTCCCAGGAGATGATGGGGGGTGACAGCTGTGACGAGGAAGCTCACTCCTTCCTTTGTCTTTTAGTCAGTCTACGTTTGCTTTCGTCAGTCCATATTTATCCACAGTCCCTTTTTGAGGACCTCAATAGGGAGCAATGGGCAGAATAGCTCCCCCTCTGTCACAGTTCAGGGATGCTGCACCTGTATTCTGCCTCTGGGGTCCAGCAAGGGCTCCCCAGCTCTTGCCTCTCTTGGGTGCAGACACTTTTGTCTCTCCCTTCTGACTGGGGTATTTGGATTCTAAGGCCAGAAGGAGCCATTGTGATCATCTAGTCTGACCTCTTGTATAGCCCACACCAGAGAACACCCCCAGCATGATTCCTACAGCAGATCTATTTCCAGGCAGCACACTTCCCTGCCTATACTGCCATCTAAGCAGGCTTCTTTTGCCTTCTCTTCAGAGACCGTACACCGTGTAGTTGCCACAATTATAAGTTACCACAGAGCTCTTTCTAAGCAAGCCCATTTTATTCTTAAGGTAAAAGCGTTACAGAGACTGCATATTGAAAACAATCAGACAAACCTACCTACGTGCTAATAAGCTTATCGGACCTCACTGCAACTCCAGCATGGGCTATGGCAGATAAGCGGTCCATCAGAACCCCACACAGAGGTTTTCCTGTGGTTTCAGGCTTGCAGCATGCTGTGCCCAGAAGAACACACGTGAAGAATTTAGGTCATCCTTTATATAGTTTGGGGCCTTTGAGGTGAAGTTTTGAGAAACAAGTAACCAGTACACAATGTGTCACTTCAAAAGACCTCCCAAGAACCTCCTGGGAAACCTGCTTCTCATGGATTGTCCCAAACAGATCTCAGACATTCATAACGCTTCATAGAGATAGCATTAGTCATGTCTTCCTCCTCCTAAAGAAATTCCATACAACTCCACAATAATACATAAACATTTGCATTTTTAATACAATGAACTCCTAAACTACGTAGACTTAATTCAGTAAAACTTCATTTAATTCAATAAGGTTGATTCAGGATATTATCATGTCTGTCACACCCTCATTTTTTTGTCCACCAATCAAGCCTAACTTCCAACTTGCCAAGTTTTCGTTCCACACTTCTCAGACACAAACTAAACGAGTCTTTGAGTTACATCAGTAGGCCTCTTTGTTTGGACTAATTCAGTCTTTTTTACTCCTCTTTGCACCTTTTCCCATCAATATTTATTGTTGGTTCTTGTAGCACTTTTTATAAACTTCCATTCACTTTCCCACAGTTAGGCTCACAAGTGGGTAGATGTGTAGGCCCAATTCTTACACCGCCACCGGTCCTGGATGTGCAGGTGTTTTTTTTCCAGGATGCACTGTGTTCCCCACTCTGTCTCCTGCTCTTGTCCATCTCAACTCCCAATCCAATGGATCCTTAACAGACAAGGTGGAGATAGAGAAGCTGCTGCAGTGGAGGAGTGTGCCGGGCTGGACCCATTGCTTCCTTCCGTGGTCCTGTGGTGGGGGGCTCTCCACACCCGTTTATTCAGTTTTGCCCCCTCTCTGCACTCTACAGCAAAAGAGGGAGAATATGGCCATAAATTTCTTTCTTTCATCAGAATCTGAACCTGCAGCCAACTTTCATCCCAAGTCATTTGCTGCAAAAGGCTGTGGCGAAGCATCCTGCAAAATACTCACATTATGCACTATGTTTGGGAAAGACACTCAGATTATTGATGGGAACCATATTCCTGCCTATATTCGACTAGATAGCTATAGCCATGGAAACCCTACAGAACACACACCCGATACAGACCCCATCCATGCTTTTCTACAGTATGCCGCTATCTCACCGTACTGCCAGAGATTGTCCGCCGGTGGGCATGTGGTTAGGACACCCACCCGAGGCGTGCTTCTGATAGGTAGGCACAGAATATTGTTCCTAGTCAATGCTCACAGCCGGTCCCCATCACATATCATGTGCTTAATTTGGAAGTCTGTTTTAGCAAGGGTCACATGGACGTGGATGACCAACCTCTCCCAGTCTACTCATTTTTTTGATACTTCCTAATGTGCAGTGCTCCTACATCCCACGGCGTTCCTTCCATAGGGAGTGTGACATGTCACCAAGCATTACGTATGCTAAGTCACTGTCAACAGTTCCCATCTGTGGCATGTAAAAGAGGGGAGCGCATAGTTCATTTGTCTCTGAGATTATTTATCATCCATCTTAGTTACAGGCGTGTCTTTCTTGAATTACAGCCGTCACCTGATTATATCTACCGTCACTTTCATATGGCCATTGGCTGCTTCCATTGGAGGCACAGTGGTGGTAAATGTGGCCTTTGACCGTATTAGACTCCTTGCCTGTATTAGGCAGCTGAAGACAGGTGCTATACAAATAAAGATGAATAAAATCCATAAATGAAAGTGGTATAAATGGCTTTGTCCCATTGTTTATTCTCTCTGAAATATATATGAATATTGAAAAGCATTCTGCATTACTGTATTCTTGCAAGGTTCATTAACATACAATATAATATAATTCAGCAGGAACATGCTTCCTGCGCCTGTCTTATTATTTGCTTGAGGTATACAATTCTGTTAAATTTATAATGAAATACATGAAATATTTAGCAGGAATGAGTTCTCCTTTCAGAATCAGCTTAGTGAGCCACAGTTGACTCGGACATAGAAGTTTCATTGCTTGCCAATTGCATTCATAGAAAATCCTAGGTATCTCTCAATCCTGCTGTTATGGTTAAGCACTTGAAAAAGGGATGTGACCTTCCAGTGTTCTTGCTTAAGAAGCAGACATGCTTCCTGGTAAAAAGGCTGCCTTTCTTTTCAGGACCTTTTAAAAATACCTTTAGTTCCATATAGTTCCATTAAATAGGACTTTTTTAGGTTGTTTTTTTTTCCTCATGTGGGTGAAGTCATTTTTGCTAATCCTAATTCAGATGATTTAGCAGGAAGGTATAGTGTCTGGCAACAAATAGATAGTCTTTCAAAACAGAATATTAAAGCAATTTGTTTTGGGAAACCTAAAAGAGTCAGTGACTTTTATATTCTGCATCTCTTCCATGAGCTACAGAGGGAGTTCTTCCTTTATGTATTTGTTGAATTAAGGGGTATTTATGTGCAGGTTTCACCAAATGAGATAATGACCCAACAAGTTTGTGCAATATAACCTAACTTCTTGTAAAAAATCAAAAACTTAACTTGAGCAGCTAGCAGCTGGGATATAGAAAGGGTGGGAATGAAAGGCCTGTGTTTCATATGTGCTGTTTGTTTCCCTAATAGAGTGAATAAGGCATGGTCAGGAAAGCAAAACCATATAATGGGATTGGCAAATTTCATCTTCATTTGAAGGCCGATGTCAACGAGCATTGACCGCAGATATTTGTCTTAGTCAGTCAGTGACCTCAAGGTCACTCAGTCTTGTGCGTTGACCAAGGAAAATATAGATGCTAGAAGTTAACTGAAATTGAAGACAGAGAGAGATAATTCATCTCTTATTTACAGGAAGGTTGCATTCATTGTTAAATTCCCTATTCCAGTAGGAAACTCTTAAGGGAAAGAGACGCTGGTTTACCATTTCCTTTATTTAAACAAGAGCAGCATGTGAGTCTTAAACATTTAGGGCTAGATAGTGGGCCTGCCTAGCACTGCCACACATGGGTAATGGGTGGGGTTGCCAATTTTGGTTGGACGTATTCCTGGAGGTTTTATCACGTGACATAATCGGTAATTAGAGATTAATCTTTCATCTTAATTTAATCTAATTCCTGGAGACTCCAGGACAGTCTTGGAGGGTTGGTAGCCCTGGTAATAAAGAGTAAAAAGCCGACTACCACCCGTGCTGCTGCATTAACTCTTCCCACATTGCAGCTGGAGCAGCGGGCAGAGGGAAGGAGCGGTGCACCTAGTACTGTCTTCCCCCAAGCAGATAGGTGGGGAGGGGTTAGAAGCTCGGATCCCGTCTCTGCCCCCAGAGCACCATCCAGCATAGCTGACTGTGCAACCGGGCAGAAGGCATTTGCACCCACTAAAAAGGGCAGCAGTAAGTTACCTGCCCCTGGAGCAAAGGAGGAGAGAGAGAAGCACAGGCATAGTTTGACTTCTATATTTGGAGGGGGTGGGAGCTCCAGTCAGGTCAGGGGACCACGTGTGAGGGTTCGGGGGGGGAGAGGAGGGACGATTCCGCACATGCCCAAAGCTTGCAGTTTGGGGGGGGCAACGCCCACCCCCCAAACTACACCCTGGTGAGGAGAGGTTTCATTTTTCGGAAAAATGCGTACAGCATACCTAAGTGTCAGTGTGTGAAACACACACTTTTTGCCTGGATAGCCTGCTAAATGGATATTTAACAACCATTCCTCTGATGCATGACTCCGTTTTCCCCTCAGGCTGATGTAAATCAATGGAGTTGCTCCTGATTTACATCAGTTTAAGTGAGATGAGACTCAAGCCGATCAAGTGAGATAATGAACAGCTTCCAGAAGCCGAGGCAGATTCCAGAGGAGAGGGTGTTAAGCTTTGAAAGGTAGACAGTAGCTATGCCATTGAAAAGAAAAACCTCGGCTGGTTTTCCATAAGGAACAGCAGTTATTGGTGCTTTGGGTTAGCAATAAATAATGTAGCTGCACGTTAAACACCTATTAACTTTGCCAGTCTAAAACAAATACAGATGTGTTGTGGGAATCTCTGCAGCACGTAGCACATCCCAAGGTTCACCATGAAGTCCTCTGTGCACGGAACTGCTGATGAAATCAACCACAGCTATATGGAGAACATATGTCATGGGAATGTGTAGTCGACGGGGCAATAACATACAAATTCTGGTAAATGGAAGTTAATAATTGTCATCTTTTTTCTTTTTTTTTTTAACCTATATCATTTCCTCTCCTTTTTTAAAATGAATCCTTCCAATAAGAAATGTGAAGTTAAAAGTGAATTCACTGCTCGGTTTTACAGTTACCACTGCTGTTTGTATACAGGATAATCTGGCTAAAAATCTTATTGAAAACAAATTTGTATAGATGATGAAATGCATCGTGGGTAGAACTCTACCATTCATCCAAACTTTCTTTTCAACAGAGATTTATACTGTGGCAAAACCTGCAGGGTGCTCTGGTTAAATCTTTAGATCTTTATATTGTTTTAAGGGTCTGTAATGAGGCATGTGGACAATCCGTTTCACACATGGAGAATCCCACTGAAACCTGCCAGTTTGATTTCACTTCTTGTGTTACTATATATATAGCAGAAAGCAGATCTCCCCGTGTGACTCATTCTGACTCCCGGAAGCTGTGTGAAATGTCTCGGTAATACACACGAAGCCATTTACTGAAGCTGCCAGCCTCCTGTGCCAATTTCTAAAATAATCCACTAAAATTTAAACAGTCAGTAGTGCAACTTTTGTCTTACACTAGATTTCAGGGCCATGGTGCTACCTTGGATACTCCCATCCATAGATCTGAGAGGGCTCACCAATGACCCTAGTCAATGACAAGTGTGTCCTAATTGTGTCCCTGTGTCCTAATTGTCGAAGCAGGGTGTCTTGAACCTCCCTTTTTTACTTCTGGATCTCATGAAGAATTACAAGCATCCATTCATAGATGTCTATGTCTTTGCAATGACTCAGCAAAGTAAAGGTTTAAGGGACCTTTAATTGGCTCTAGAATCAGAGCACTCCTCTAATCTCTTCTTCTTTGTAATCCAACTGTTTGCGTGAGTGTAAGATAATAGGTCTTCCAATGTTTATATTTTTAATAAGATCCCTTCTTTACGGAGTTTCCCCTCATTACAGACACAGACGTCAGGTGAGGTGCTGAAACACTGTCTTGTTATAATCAAATAAATTAACTTATTGCTCCTTAAATACAATTTTTCCCCCATTGGCATCCATCAACTTAATTGTACTGGAGTCTTCTGAAATCAAAGTGCAGTGATGATCCATATACTATATTCAAGAAACATTGTGTCAAGCATGTTTGTAAGGTTTTGGGGGATTATTTTTTTTTTTAATATACTCCTCAGTGTTTGCAATATTGCATTAGAATACTTGGAATGTATAATTCAGAAACTTTATTCCCTTCCAGTTTTGACCATATGGAAAAGTCTTATGAGAAACACTAGTCTTATAAGAAGTAACGCTACAAAATCTGAAGAATTTAATAACCATATCTCTAGTATAGGCTTTTAAAAAAAAAATCCTATACAATTCTATGAGAGAGAGAGAATTTTCCATGATTGTACAAGAAGGCCACTAGAATAGAGGGTACCATTCTCTAGTCAAGTCTATAGGACTTTTCCCCCGGGTAGTTTTTTTTGGCAAACACTGACCCCAATCATGTGGACACTCATGCACAAACTTACCTTGCTCAATGGATCTTTATCAAACCATTAAAGTAGAGTTGGTCGAAAAATTTTTGACCGAACAGTTTTCCATCAGAATATGTTGTTTAGTCAAAATCAAAACACTCGCAAGAGCATGTCGATTTTGACAAAACTTTTGACAGAAATTTTTTTTAAACAATTTGAAGTTGAAATGGAGAATTTCATTTTTACTTACTCGTTATTGAAACAAATGATTTCAGTAAAATAATTTAGCTGTTTCTGCCTCAAAGCATTTCAGAATTTACGTTCCCCTACATCTTGTGAGAATAGGACTTTTTAAAAAAAAAATTGTACCAGTTCAGGACAGAAACACATTTTGAAATTTCCTTCAGGATTCTGATTTTTGACTAACTAGCTTAAAGTTTAAAAGGTGTATAAGTGTTTTCAGGATCGGGGCCATAGTGGGTGTCTTTATAGAGTGGAAGTGTGCACAGCTGGTTTCTGTTTAAGAGTAGTTTCTTCTTGAGTTGATACCAGACCAACAAGATCATTCATAGATGCCAAAAGGACTCATTATGTAGCTGCATGTGTAACTTTTTAATCATATACATGAATGATAAGATTCTCTCTTCACGTGCTAAGATTACTTGGAGATGCCATTCCAGACATTCTGGTTCAGAACCTTAGAACCTCTTGTAAATTCACAAAGCTCCTTTGAAATTAGTGGAGCTGTGCAGCGGCTGAAGATGTGGCCCCAGTTACTTTAATTAATTGTAGAGTTAAAAATGGAAAGGGAAGATGCCTACATTAATTTAACCTGATTTCAGCATGTTTTACCTACCAAGGATTGAAATATAAAATGACTGCTTTTGCTCTCTACCCTGTATTTATCCTTAGGAGGTTTCTGATGGGTTTCAGCTATTTAAGGCAGCAGTAAATGTTAACTGGAAGCTATCGGGCATTCATAACCTCAAGCTATTTAGAAATCTGAAAGTCTGAATAGATATTTTAAAAAATAAATGGAGAAAAGAGCAGAAGCAGCTGCCTACTTTTCAGGTGAATTCCACTCAGGATGAAAAATTATATCTGAATTGAAGCAAAATGTTCCTAATGGCCCTAGTCAAAAGGCCTATTACAAGATGTCTAACTCAGTTAAATTCCTTTCTGCTTTAAATCGTTAATGATTACGTATTTTATGGCTGAAGTGATATGTACTTAAAGGGCATTTTTCTTAAAGGTTAATCGAACTTAAAAATGAGTGTTTGAACTGAGCAGTACGGACTCTTCAGTCACCTTCTGCTGTCAAGCTGGTAAAATCAGGGCATTGATTCTACTGGAGACTAAGGACTGGTCTGCACTACAAACTTTTGTTGACCAAAGTCAGCTTTTTGCGCCAAAACAGTGGTGGTGTGTACAATGCAATTCTCCTCCACTCTCCCCCCTCCCCCCCTGCCCCAGATGACCCAACTCCCTATATTTTGCAACAAAATAAAACTACCTCAACCAGAGGTGTAGAGATTTTTGCACCAAACATTTAGCAACAAAGCATCAGTGTAGACACTGCACTTGGTTATGTTGTGATAAATGGCCTCCAGGAAGTGTCCCACAATGCCCATCAATGGCACTCTGGCCATAGTTTGAACTCCGCTATCTTGCAGCCATCTGCCCCTCCGCCTTTAAAGTCCTGGGGATTTTTGAAATTCCATTTCCTGGCTGGTTGGCGTAGAGAGCTCACATCACGTCTTCCTAGCTGACCATGGCAGCTCCACGCACCAAACACTTTCCTGCTTGGAGCACACCGGAGCTTCTGGATCTGATCGGCCTTTGGAGAAAGGAGGCTGTGCAGTCCCAGCTCCGCTCTGGCTGAAGAAACTTCAATACATATGGTCAAATTTCTCATTTAATGGTGAGAAGGGCTATGAAGGGGACACGCTGCAGTGCCGTGCGAAAATCAAGGAGCTGCAGCAGGGGTACCAAAAGGCTACGGAGTCAAACCATTGCTTTTATAAGAACCTGGAAGCCATCCTCAGCGGTGACCTCCACCTTCAATGCCAAGAGACCTGTAGATACCTCCGTTGGCCCAGAGGCAGGGGACACCAGATTCAATCCCGATGAAGAAGTCGTGGACGAAGAGGTCGAGGTGGAGGGCGATGTGGAGTAGGGGATTGGGTCGTTTGGTGACATCGGGAGCCAGGACCTCCTCTTGACCCCAGAGGGCTCAAGCCAGTCCCTGCCCTCCAGTCTGGCATGCAAGATGCAGGAGAGGAGAACTCGGATAAGTGATTTTTTTGAGCTGATGCTGCTCGGTTATATGAGGTACGGCTGTTCTTTGCTTGGTTGCATTATACAGCTGGTTGAGGGGATAGACATGCACCCGACTCCAAAGTGATAGCGACCGACCGGTAGCAGTCTGGAGTTGCCGGCTTTCATACTGAGATCGCCGCATGCTTCTTCACCAAGAGGGCGGCTCTCATTCTGGTGTCCTTGGGCCACAGGGCAGGGGCGAGCGCCGCACAGAGTTCTATGAAGGTGGCACCTTCCAAAGTTCTGCAGCCACTGCTCATCATCCCAGACCTGCATAACGATTCAATCTCATCACTCAGTGCTTGTTTCATGTGCCCAAAAGCACATTGTGTGCAGATGCTCCGTGAATGTAAACAGTAATCCGGCGTTGTTTCTTTGCATGACGCACAGCAGGTCAGGCGCCTCGGATTCCAGTTCTGATTGGGAGCTCATGATATACTGCATGACCAGCCGCAATGTGTTCAGAACACCAATAGCAACAGTGGAGACCCGTGCAGGATCCATTCTTTCAGATAGAGATGGCGGGCGCACAGGAAACTGGGCTGTTGAAAAATGCAGCGAAACGCAGTCAGAAACCCAAGAAATAATGGGACAGAAATCACTGCATAATGGGATGTTGAGACCCCACCCATGATGCACTGTGATCCTCACCGCCTTCCCACAACGCCTAGTGGCACAAGGTGGTGAATTGAATAGTGGGATAGCTACCCCCGGTGCACTGCTCTCCCTGTTGATGCTAGAGTACCAGCTCTGGATGCGCTTTGGTGACACAAGTGCTGTGTGGACAGGGAAAAGTGAAATGATAGCACTTTTTGATCATCGCTGTAACTTGCGTCGACAACACTTTCTTAGTGTAGACCAGGCCTAAATCATCTGGCAAGATTTAAGAGCGAGGCGGTGCTGCTATAAAGTGGTGGAGCTGAGAGAGGAGAGAATTAGCCTGGTATTGTAGTTTATGAAGCACGGGCCGTGTGATTTACAAAAAAAGTGACATAAATCATTTGTTATGCAGTTTAGAGAAATAGACCTGTTTAGTATACATAAGGTGACATGGGGACTTCTTCACCCAAGAGATGGCATGTTACAGCGCAAGGTCCCAGTCCTGCAGAGACGTCTGCATGTGCTTGATTTTAAACACTTGCATAAATCTTTGCAGGAACAGAGCCCAACAGGTGTTTGATAAGCCAAATGCAGACAAGTTAAAGTCATTTTACAGTCGTGCTGGGATGTACAACTAAAAACAAGATGGTATTACTGGAGCCAAAGCTGTGCAATTATCAAAGTAAAATTAACCCATAAGCAGATGTAATTGGAAGCTGAGGTAATAGAATTTTATTTTGGCACTAAAGCAACATGTGGTAGGAGGTCAGCTGTGGTGTAGTGAGTGAATCTTGGAACTGGGAGGCCTGTTCTCTGCTAGACTGCTGACTGGTGTGTGAACTTGTCTCTGTACTTCAGTTTCCTCGTTGGTTTAAAAACAGACAGAGGATGACACTTGCCCATCTCTGTAGCTATTGGACTCGAAGCAGGAATTAATTCAGGGAAGCCCTTTGCCCTGTGTTATGCAGGCAGTCAGACTAGATGGTCACAACGGTCCCTTCTAGTCTTAAAAATCTAAGAATTTGTGTACAGTATCATAAGGACCCAGAGTAACTTTGCCTCCAGTTCAGAGGAGTTTGTTGGAGACACGTGTTTTTTGTCTTTTTTCCCCACCCACAAATTCCATAGAGCAGAGGATTCATGAACTAGGAGGAAAGTAACTTTGTGCAGTTTATGCAGTAGATTTTGCCCCAGTAACTAGCCACTACTATTATAACACAAGGACCCATATTTTCAATGTCAGCCTCTCAATTTGTGTGTCTTAAATTACATGTAAATGTTTTTGAAAGGGCACTTTTTCATGCACACGCAGCATTTGCAGATGAGTGTTTATTCACTCAACTGCCTGCTTTGCACATGCAGATTCAGATTTTGGACAACTAATTTTGGAACATAGCTTGAATTTAGAGGTAGATCAGAGGCCAGTTTAATTACAAAATATGGGCCTGACCCAAAGCCCCCTGAAATTAATGGAAAACACCCATTGACTCCAACTGGCTTTGGACCAATCCCTGTATTGGTAGGTTCTTTGATGTTGCTTACCTCTTTTTACCTTTTGATAAAGAATAGACTATTTCTCATATTTCAGTGTTAATGAATCCTTTGGAGGAGGATAGACAATAATGACTCATAATAAATTGGTACAATTGTATGATGTGCAAATGAACAGTCTCAGCTTGGATTTGGATGTAAATATTTAAGTCATCTACTATTGCATTTTATGAAATGCAATTCAGGAAATTTCAGTCCAACAGTGCTATGAGATCCAACCTGATGCAAAGTTACAGAGTTTTGCTTTGTTCTCCTTTTCCCTGTCTTACCAGAAAGTAACCAACTACTATAAGGTCATGAAGCCACTAGTCTCCCAAATCTGCACCTGCAAGATTAGGTTTGGATTGTCAAAGGGTCAGAAGGGGGTTAGTGAGAGTAAACGTCTTTGGAAATCTCACACTTAGTCCGTATGAGTGTTCATGTACCAATCTAATCTAATCATATCACATTCATCACCATGGCAGCTGAGCAATTACAAACACTATCTTTTGCTCAGGCAGGATCATTGTTATGCCCATAAAATCCATTATCTGTGACCAAAACACACACATCCCCCTTCAGCTACTGAGTACAGAACGATGGCTAACAAGCAGTGCAAAGAGAGAGACCACTCCTACAGCCCTACCCAGAATTTCTTCCTGCAGGCATTGAAGAGTTTGGCTGGAGTAGAAACGTATCAGGGTCAGTCCCATAATGAACTAAGGTAACTGAAATGCTTGTCTGATGCATTGCTTTTACTAAGGATGCCAGAGAGCTACATGCCATGCTTTATTTGCAGTTTCTCTGTAGTTGAGACCACCAGACTTCTGACATAAATGCTCCTTCCCTCACCCTTTATAAAAAACCTTCTCTCCTTTTCTGACTGCATAGGCTGCTGTCCTGGCAATGGAAGTTCTCAGTGGGTATTTTACACATGCATCATTCCACATTTGTTTGGAATGACATTAATGTGCATTCCTGGCATAGCGTATTGCAGATGTCTGGCTCCTTCAGAATGCTCATATTCTCTACTGTGCTTTACTCCCCTTTGGTGTCTGATTAGTCAGAAGGCCTTTAATTGCATATTCCTCTGAGCTGGGTGTGTTCACTGTCAATGTGTTAAATATTTGGTTTTCCCGACTTTCCAGATACAGCAGGGCCCAGTGTTGGATGAATTACAGGCCTGATCCAAAGTCCACTGAAGTCAGCGGAAAGCGGAACGTGGATTTCAGTGTGGTTTCTATCAGGTGCTAAAAGATTCAATATCAGGGAGCTGAAATAAGTCATCAGTTTGTATAGCCGTTTACCTCTCCGAAATAATTGCGCTGATTTAGGTTCAGTCTTTCTCTGGGTCAAGAAGGCAACTATGTAACTTTTCCACCATCCGCCAACTCTTGTGTTGTGCTTATAATGTATCCCACATAGGAACTCGGGTTTCTTCATTGAGCTACCGTTTTCTGAGCAGCAGCCTCAGGACCTAAGCAGGTAATCTGAATTGACTAGAATCTTTGTGGAGGAACACTCGAGGAGGAAGAGTCCAGTTCCAGATTAATGGTCATGTGGTACCTGCATGCCCGGACATAGTATTCACACCAGGAGTTTTGGCTTTAGAACCCTCCCCACCTGGGGATCCTTCCCAATTATCATACATTATAACAGCTCCTAGGCGATTCTGTCCCATGCCAAGAACAGCACATATAGACTGTGAGAATCTGGGAGTTTTTCAGCAGGTTCTCTGACAGCCCCCTTGTCCTTGACTGAGCAGTTCTAAGCCACAGTGGAGAATTTGGGCTACAACTTACTTATAGATTTTGTTACGTGACCTGTGTCCATGTATCCACAGTATTTAGTGGTTTAGTATACCTTCATATTTACTATTTTGTCTCAACATAGCTTAGAAATTATTTCTACTTATCATTTATATATTCCTCTTTTTCATAAGACACAACATCTGTTTGCTCAATAGTTGATTTGAATTTTAACGTTTCCTGAATTGATAGCAGAAAAGGAGTTAAATAGCCAAAGTCATATAACTTTTAATTATCTACACATACTAAAATATTCACATCTTTCTTGTAGCAAGCTGAATTTGGACTGTTGCCACTTAATGTTTTAGTTTTAATAAGGTTTGGCTCTAGAAACATGTCTATGAAGGCCGAGTCTGTCAAACTGTGTGGAAGGAGAGAGCTCTGTGATCTCATCTGACGAAAACAAGACAGTTTGGAATTAACGGGGCACAAATACCAAACATCCGTTGTTGCTGATCGTCATGGTCCTGCCTCCTACAATTGCTGCTGAAAATAAATGTCTTTCTTTCTTCACCACTCCTCATTGGAAATTCAGAGAAATTAAAATTGTTTAGTTATGCTCAAGGAGCATTTTTTAGAGAGACAAAGGGCAATTAGGTGTCCAGCAACCATTGCCTGGAAGCCTAACCTTGTTGTGCCTTTAAACATCTCCCTCTAGTCATGTTAAGGAGTAGTGCAGGCCTTGATATCTTTGGGGAATACCAACATATACATCCTGCTGCCCTGAGGCTCTTCAGCAGGGCAGGATTGTGACAACAGCGAGACTGTATTCTGTGGAGAAGACTGTCTAAAAGAGGGGTTCTCAAACTGGGGGTTGTGACCCCTCAGGGGGTCATGAGGAGGTTAGGTGGGGATTGCGAGCTGTCAGTCCTATGCATGGTTGACAATCCAAGCCCTGCCATGTGTGGGACTGACAGCCTCAGCCATCCAGGGGGTGTCATGCTCAGAGCCTTGCCGTGTGAAAGGCGTCGCCAATACAAAAAGCTTGGGACCCACTGGTCCAAAATATTCTGTGTATCAGCCCGTGGGCATCATTTGAATCTGTATTTCTAATAAGAGGATGGGTTCCTTTTTATTAAGTACAGCATATGAAAGAAGAGCGGGAGCCATACTGAGCAAAGCATATTTTATAACTTTTTACTGTTCGATCACCAAGAGCAGCCTTCACCTGGGGGTAGTGCTGGGACAAAAGGTGCTTGATTAGATTAATGGGAAAGGGTGATAAAGCAGCCACACAGCTTTGCCCCCATAATGTTACAAATCTCGCCACTTCTAGTGCACGAGAAGCCATTTCCCATGTGCGCTTTTAGACAATGGTGTGAGACCATCCAGAAGGTGCCCTCCCACAGAGACGAAGATAAGCAATCTCACTCCTATCCAAAGAATAAAATAAATGGAGCTGCTGCTGAATCAGAGCTGTGCACACCAGTATTACCAGTCTGGTGGAACTGGAGAGTCATAGAAGATGGGGGTTGGAAGGGAGCTCAGGAGGTCATCTAGTTCAACCCCCTGCTCAAAGCAGGACCAACCCCAACTAAACTGTCCCAGCCAGGGCTTTGTCAAGCTGCACCTTAAAAACCTCTAAAGATGGAGACTCCTCCACCTCCCTAGGTAACCCATTCCAGTGCTTCACCATCCTCCTAGTGAAGAAGTTTTTCCCTAATATCCAACCTAGACCTCCCCCACTGCAACTTAAAACTGTTGCTCCTTGTTCTGTCATCTGCCACCACTGAGAACAGCCTAGCCCCATCCTCCCTGGAACCCCCTTTCAGGTAATTAAAGGCTGCTATCAAATCCCCCCTCATTCTTCTCTTCTGCAGACTAAACAAGTTTAATTCCCTCAGCCTCTCCTCATAAGTTTTGTGCTCCAGCCCCTCATCATTTTTGTTGCCCTCTGCTGGACTCTCTCCAATTTCTCCACACCCTTTCTGTAGTGCGGCCCAAAACTGGACACAAGACTCCAAATGTGGCCTCCCCTGTGCTGAATAGAGGGGAATAATCACTTCCCTTGATCTGCCGGCAAATGCTCTGACTAATGCAGCCCAATATGCCGTTCAAAGTGGCTGCACAGCCTATAAATGCAGTGTAAACTTCCTTTTCCTGCTCTAGAAGTTTTTAATAACATTCCGCAGAGCATATATAGTCTGGATTGTAGGGTAACTGGTATGGAAACCACACTGGTTGTCTCTCATTTGTGGGGTGAGACCAGGGCCAGATTAATTCTAATAGCCCTGGGCCCACAGGAGATTTTGTGGGGCCCCCAAGTCGGGACTGAAGGGAAAACTGGCGTAGAGAGGAGGGGGAAAGGGAGAACTGGAAGGAGATGGGAGTTGGGGTTTTTTTTAGGGAAATGAGATCTGATGGGGGCGGGTTTAGGGGGGGAGCTCAGCCCCTCCAGCCCGCCGCAGCTCAGGCGCAGCCCTGGTGGGAACCGGACCAACCAGGGCGCCTGGCAATGCTTTGCAGCATGACTCCCCAATAAGATGGTACCCTCCCTTCAGCATCCCTGCGGCGGCCGGCTCTGGAGCTCTCTGCGCCGCACTTTGGAACCATTGCCTGGGACGAGGGCTGGGATCGGGGCAGCCCCTGGGCTACCTGTCGGCCGGATGGGCTTGCCTCAGGGCAGGCTACAGCCTGGAAAATAACAACCCCCTGCCCACGCCTGCGGCCCCGGCCCCTGCTGTCTGCGAACCGAGTTCCCGAGAAGCCAATGAAACTTCTGAGGCACGGGGGCCCTCGGGGTAGCCACTCTCCCCGCTTGTGCAGGCCCTGGGGGGAAATTCCTGGGATCCAGCCGTGGCACGGCGCAGCCTGTGACCTGCCTAGCAAGGCCCCCGGCTGGGGTGGGCACCACCTGGCCCCCCGTCACTGGTCCAGTGAGGACCTCCCAGCAGCTGGTGCTGCAGCTGATCTGTGGCCACCTTTTCAGTGGCAGGTTTCTATAGGGCAACAGCTGGTGGGTTCTCAGCCCTGCCGTGGTGAGCTGGTCTCTGACCGCGAGGCCCTGGAGAGCGCCCTGCAATGGTCCAGCCCCATGCGGCTCCCTACAGCCGAGCCCAGAGAAAAGGGCAGCCACAGGCTGCAAGGAATGGGAGCAGCGCCCCTCAGCCTCCTGAGCCCCCCGCCCGCCATGAAGGGCTGGCCCAGAATCTTGCACTCACCTGCCGCCCCATCCCCCCAGATCGGTGCTGGCTCAGATGGATGGCCTCACCCGCTCTGGCTTGGGGGGGAGGGGCTAGCGCCCTGTCCTCTATGCATCATGAAGGGCCATCCCGGTGCCGCCCGCAGACAAGGTTCTGCAACCAGCTCACTGCCCCGCATGTGGGACCGGCGGCGGCTGGTGCCAGGCTCCCCTCTTCACCCGTGGGTCCTGCCGGGGCCCCCCTTAGCCCGAGACCCTGGGCCGCAGCCCCTAAAGCCCCTGCATTAATCCGGCCCTGGGTGAGGCAGTATTTCACAAATAAACAAATACTCAGTTCTAGATTAGCTGATAAGGGGGTCTGTCGCTGTATGCAAGCATCTTCACTCCAGAGAATGGTTTTGTAATGAAAGTGGCTTCTAGTTACCAAAGCGCAGTGTCCATGTCAGTGCAGATTTTTACAGAGCCAACTTACCTGTCTCCTGTTGATAACAATAATTGGAATTATTGGACCTTCAAAGCCGTGGAGAAAGTAATGGATGACCAGCTGCACTGCAAATGAAAAAGTAATCTATAGAGTAATTACTGCCAGTCAACCTGAGCCCAGCTGTGAAATATTAATGAGTTGCTTGATCAGTCCATACAGAGTTCTCCGTCATTCTCCTAGAGAGCAACACAAATCCCGGAAAGTATTCAGGATGCCCTAGTCAGCCTACTTATTGACAGAAGCAGAATAAGATGTGGCACAATATTCAGTATATAAAAAAATAAATGGTATTGACTTCTACCCAGAGCTGTTTTTCATGTTTAGAGGTTTGAGCTGGTCTATCTGAACACATTCCGCTGATCTTTATTTAAACAAACCAGATAATGCGTTTTGCCACAAATGAGGAATGGCAGCTCTACTCAATATATGACACTATACGACACTTAGAAAACTTAGCGAGATGTGACTTGGTTGTGTTACCAGTTAAAAATGCAAAGTTCTGTACTTAAAACCAAGCCCTGGGCTTTAGGAAATGTTTACACTGAAATTTTTAGAGCCAGGAAAGGCCAACAAGATGCGTTTTAGAGCTTGGATCCAACCAATCAATGAAACTCGTGCTTTACTTTGGCCAAGTGAGTATTTCCGTTTGCTTCAGTGAGGCTATGCCTATGCTTGACCACTTTGCTGGATTGACACCTATTAGAGTAGAAGTCCACCTGCTCCATAGGATATACACAAGAGACAGATCTATACCAGATTCAGCCTCCCCAGCCCGCAAATTCCAGGGGAGTTCAACTCCAGATCCAAACATTGCAATTCATCCCTACCCCTCTAAGAGGGCTCACTTGCTTTTGGTAAACTGAGCACCGGCAAGCGTTAGGGAACTTCACATTCAGTTCTGATGGCTGTCCATACGTTGTGACGCGGGTACATCTCCAGTGTATAATGTAGATGAATAAATGAGACAAATGAATCTGAGCAACAAGCTGGGTCTTCAGGGAATCCAGGTACCATGAGGGAGAGGTCTCTGATTGCTTCTCTATCTAAGTGCTTTAGTGTGTTAGAGAATCAGGATAAAAGACACTATGTGCTCTCCTTATGCTCTGCACCCCACTAAAACCAGGGACATGCTGTCCTTAGAGATTGTTTTCTTAAAAGGTTAATGGTAAAGATACTGTTACAAAATTTGCAAGGTGTGGCTTTGTTACTCATGCACCCAGAGTGAGATTCTTTTACTCTTAATGTTTTTTTTCTTAGTTAGTGGTTTTCCACATCTGGTCAGTTCAAAAAACAGCCACATATATGCGTCAGATATGGAAGAATGAAAATTGAGCAACAGGTGGTGAGGGGCCAGGCAGGAAGAAACCTAAAACTGTCTCTGAGATGTTCAAGAACCCAGCAGTAAGGGCTCAAAACCTGGACCTGCAGAAATCCAATGAACAAGAAAAAAATAAATTTTATGCCAAACATTGGGGGCAGAGGGGAGTGGGTCCTAATGCAAGAAGTCAGGGAAGCTGTCTCTCCTTACTAAGGTATCGCACCAAAGTCATCCCTGCTGCATTTCCACTCCTTTCAATGGGATGAAATTAGCCCACAATTATTTGTTGACTAGTGGAAAGGTAGCATGGTCCCGCTGCCAGGATGTTGGTCTAGTGCTCAGGAGGCCTGGGTTATATTCCCGGCTCTGTGACTGACGTGCTGTGAGATCTTGGCCAAATCTCTTCATCTTTCTGTGCCTGTGTCTTCCCTCTAAATCTTTCTTTGTTTTGATTAGAGTATTTTGGACCTGGATGGTTTGTCACTGTGTGTTTGTACAGCACCCAATATATTGGGGCCTAGATCTCAGTTGTGGCATCTAATTGTTACCCTAATATAAATAGTAGCTAATAATAATAGTAGAGTTAGAGCAAAATATTCTAAATTGGAATGGAGAATTGGAATGGAGAACTTCACACTGACTTACACCAGTTGGGAATCTAGCCCCTAGTCAGCAGACCAGTCTAAATCTGATAAAATTAAATTTAGATATAAGCTTCCGCCTGGAAGAGAACGCTAAAGCCTATCTGCTTTGCCAGACTTTTGCCAGGTCTTAGACTTTGTTGCTGCTAGAGTTTTAAGATCTTGTAAAAATTCATCAATGTTGTTACTGGATATTTTGTTCTTCTCTCTCTTCTATTTAGTTCAATTATTTAAATCCTAACTCCTCAAAAAGACAAGTTTGCAAACTCATCCAGTTTGGTGGATCGCTCTGCGTCTGTAGTTAGCATTTGCAAGTTGTTGGCAGAAATTTTAAAGCCATAGAGAATCTTGAGTCATGCCCTTTTATTTCCGTTCAAAATGCAAACGGACATTAAAAACATCTGTTCAGCATCCTCATTTGAGTGGTCTGTGACCTCAACGTTTGTGTTCTATTACCGCAGTAAAATACTGTAGTTTTCATTAAGTTAATGTGTAATGTGGCTGCTTCTAATCCAGAAGTCTAAAAACTCTTCGGGAAACCAATCAAAGTCAAGATCCAAGCATCACATTAGTTGTTGTCAGGTCTCTTTTCGGTCCCCTGCAACTCAGCAGTTCGTACAGAATTGTATTTCAGCAATCCCCCAACATAAGGGGTCACGGAGGACCTAGAGCAATATCGCTACCTAGCTCACCAAGAGGATTATTTGAGATAAATTTATTCAGTTAATTCTCAGTTTGCTTTTTTTGAAAATGTGTCGACCTAACACAATACTATCCAATTCAATACTGTCTCCAGCTACCAATAACTCCAAACCAGGGCAAGGTGACTTGAAATACAAAAGCAGCAATGCAAAACCATCCCAAGAAGTAGGAAGCAGCATAGGGCAGAATCCTCAAAGAAGTTAGTGTCCTTTCAGCCAGACGCAAGAATGCTGACATCTCTGAAAGTCTCTGGTCACTTAAAGCCATGCTATCAAATGTTCGTGTGGTGTAAAACTGTGGAGATGCTCTTGAGAACAGAAGTAAAGCTCCAACGGTAGAGTCTTTTTTTTTTTTTTGCAATATATGTCTTGCCAAGACTTCACTAAACTAGAAACTAAATGAGATAATGAAGACAGAGCAAATCACAATACCCTAAGATGGGCCAGTCTTTCTTAAAAGGTAGAAGGCTGTGATACGATGCGATACGCTCAAAACATTCTTCCCACAATTGATGTAGAAAGAGTCCACCACAAGGCTTGTCAATGTGATTCAGAGTGCACCCATCCAAGAGTCTTTATTTTTAACTTACTCTGGTTCATTGGCTGTGATGATTTGGGGGAACCTATGTATGTATGGCTTGTGATTTCTGGTTGATGTGGTGAAATGATTATGAAGTTGTGACTATGAAAGTTGCTGCCTCACTGAATGCCCCTATGGAAATGTGGTCTCTACCCTGAGGGGGCTGGGTTATGTCTCTGCCAGACCAGGGACAATGGTGGGTCGTTAGCATTCAACCACCATCTATTGAGAATAAAGCACATTGGGACACTGAGTTTGCTCAGGCTTGGAGAAGCTACTTTCTCCTCTTGTCGGTGGGGAGGAGGGAAGTGGAAAGAGTAAAAACTTCCCAACTAGGACCAAGCAGGAGGTTGTAAAAGGACTGACCGGAGGAAGACAGAGAGGAGCTACACAGGACGTTTGGGCAGGAGGGAGAGGACTGGCTAAGGTCAAAGGAGGCAAGCTTGTGATAAGGCTCCATGTTTCAGAACCCAAGCTGTGCACTGCAGCAGGATACCGCATGGCCCCAGGCGACCCTGACCCTAATCCAAAGAACTCCCTGGAGTGCTGTAGAAACCGAGATAGGGAAATGCATGTAGGGTTGATTATTTTTTGTATGGATCTGTGTATTTCTCATGCTATTAAAGAAAGAGCAACTGGTGGGTTAAGAGCTCATGCAAAATCTGGATGTGCGGCACCTTATGTGCCCTTAAGACACTACCTATAGCCAGAACGCCCACACAGCTGGACATCTGGGAGAGGGTATGTTTAAGCAACAGGGGGAATTTGAAGGGGTCAGTCCTGGCAATAGGGACTGGGCAGTGGGCTGTCTGGTCTAAATCAGTAGCTCTCAACCTTTCCAGACTACTGTACCCCTTTCAGGAGTCTGATTTGTCTTGAGTACCCAAGTTTCACCTCACTTAAAAACCACTTGCTTACAAAATGAGACGTAAAAAATACAAAAGTGTCACAGCACACTGTTACTCAAAAATTGCTTACTTTCTCATTTTTTACCATACAATACAATTGGAATATAAATATTGCACTTACATTTCAGTGTATAGTGTATAGAGCAGTGTGCATTTTAGTTTGTGCTGACTTTGCTAGCGCTTTTTATGTAGCCTTTCTAAAACTAGGCAAATATCTAGATGAGTTGATGTACCTCCTGGAAGACCTCTGTGTGCCCCCAGGGGTATGTGCACCCCTGGTTGAGAACCACAGGTCTAAACACTCAGGAGGCTGCTCTAGAGAGATCTGCATTCCAAGAGTGCACCTAGGGACGCTATGCCATGGGGCCATGCCTGGACTCTATGCAGACTCTGAAGGCTTAAAACACACAGGATCCAGCAACTGGATCCCCTCACAGCTGTCTGATGAGTGTCCAAGAGGGGGCACTCGGCTGGGACCTGTGACACTGATAAAATAGCAATCCTCCCGTGTTGTTATGAAAAGAGAAAATACAGTCTGACTCCTACAGAAACCTTTTCCTCATTTTGGCACAGAGCTCATAAAGATCTAATTTAAACAGCTGAAATAGTGTTCAAGGAATACAGGCTCTCCTATGACTTAAAACTAACCTGCCACCTTCAGCTCAGATTGCCAAAGATCTAAAACATCTTCCCTCTCCTGGAACGGATATCCTAACGTGGAGCAGATTGCTCATATTCGTGTGCAAAGAGCAAGTACCTTTCGCAGAGATACAGTCTTTCTGATGCACCCTCCTGGGGTTGTACAGTTCCATGTCACCGCCTGTGCACAGCTGTGGCTAAAATCTAGCCCAAAATTTGCTGCAGTTTACCCTTTGCTTTAATTTCAAAGCACCATATTTTTACCAAAGCCCATATGGTGAAAATTGTGTTCTGTAGTATAAGAGGCTCAAGTAAATCAATAGTATACAACACTAAAATCTTTGTTTAGAAGAGCAGAAGACATGTACAGGTCCAGTGAAGATTAGCTGTGCAGGTATCCTTGGAAATTTTAAAGTACTTAGGGCCTTTTCCCCCACAAACAGTCCTGTTTAGTAAAATAGACTGGCTCTTGGCCCTGAAGCCCATTGACTTACTTTGCATGAGTAAAAGCAGGTGGATTTGGATGGTACTGTAAGAGATGAAGGGAAATAATTTACTTGGTAGGCTGCCTAAACATTTCAGACAATTCTGTGAGGCTTCAGATAAAATGATGAGTGCTGTTCAGTGAACAGAATGTTACCAGTCTGCAAGTAAACTCCAGCTCTAAACTCCACTTATCATTTAATCTGTCCTGAGGAATAAGACAGATAAAAGGACACTCTAGTCCCATTATGTAGAGAACTGATGTGCACAGTGAATCATCATCATCATCAAACTAGGGATTCATTTTTGCCTTCCCCCGCCCTCATTTCTCAGGCAAGAAAAGCAATCAGCCTTAAAACGGAATCACGAATGCTTTTTCTTTGAGAAAAAAATGTCTTTAAATAAATCATTTGGACTTTGTTTTAAATGTTTAGGACTTTATTTTTTGTATGTATTATTTTCTGTTTAACCACGCTATAGGACAGGTATTAACTAGACAAGATGCAGTGCCATGACACTGACTTCATACCTAATAGGACAAACGTGGCAATCCTACTACTGTCAGAGGAAAAAAAAATCTGTGTAGTTAAGCGAATATGAAGAAGGGACTCAGAACTTCTGATGCTTTCCTGAAAAAAGGAGGTAAATAGAAGATCTGGACAAACATTTTCAAATGAAACTTTTTTTTTTCTTTTTGCCCAAAAATGCAGATTCAGGACAGCCAAACGTTTTGCAAATTTGTGTTAAATTTCCCTAATTATTCTGGATGGAAAAAACTAAAAAACCCTTTCTCTCTTTCTCACACACTATACATGCGCACACAATTTCTGGAGGAAAAAAATCAAAATGCTTCATTTCAAAAGTTTCAAAATGAAACACTTGGATTTTTTGACATAAAAACTTTTTGTTTTGAGTTTTATTTTAGTTTTATTTTTTTACAGGCGGGAAAAAAAAATCTCAAAAATGGAACAAAATCTTTTGTTTTGGTGTGAAACAATGTTTTGGACTTTTAAGGCTAGCTAAAAAACTCAGAAAATTTTCAGTTCAGGTCAACCCAAAATGATTTTTTTTTCCTGGTTGTGTCACCAAACTCACATATACAGACATAGAGCACTCCTGTAACCGAAGGACTGATTTGCTGCCTTGTACAGTAGCTGGAGTTTAACCAGAATATGGCATTTACTGCTATACTGACAGGTTCACTTTTCTCCACATACTGCTTTAGCTAGTATCCAAGTGGAAAGTCTGGTGAGAATGAATATATCAGCTTTCTCCCAATGTCAGACGCCCTCTGTCAGTTAAGGCAATGATGTGCCTTGCCCCCCCCCCCCCCCCCCCCCCCCCCCCCCCAATATTCCTCGTGAAAGGGAAGAAAGGAGTGAAAAATAGGTTCCTTTTGGCAAATATTTGTTAAAGGAATGAGGATTGAGGCCATTCAGATATTATGGCGGTGGGAACAGTATAAGCTAGACAGGATAGATAGGTAACAGTCTTTACTGGGACTTTTTTTGCAAACTCCTTGTGGTTGGGCTTTTGCATATTTTACAGGACTGTTGCTGAGGGGTGGGGGAAGTGGAGCCAGGGCACAGTTATTTACCGGAAACTCTTCATTGTGAAATGTGATATTGCCGAAGTCATAATACATATACAAAAAGATGCATTTTTTCCATGTGACAGCTTTTTCAAGGTGCTGTTTAAAAGAGCATGGCGTGTTAACGCACAAGTATAATCAGTGTGTGATGACATTCAGATTCAGTTCGTACACTCGGAATTGAAATGTTAGATGCAGGAACAACTGTTGTCTTTCTTGTGCTACACTATGGCAGAAGATTACTGCACCTTTAGCTAAAATAATTGGGGTGGTGCCTAAGGAAATTGTAAAGGTATTTTTAATTGCAATATGAATGTCGTTCCTGTTTCATTCCAGTTATACATGGAAGGTTACATAATGCCAAAGGGCCTGTAGTCATGATATAGTGCACCTGCGAGCAGAGCCAAAACATAGAAACAACTCCGCTGAAGCTAAAATATTCTTTGCTAACACTGTCTTGGGTGAAGATTTAGATGTAGATGCGTGACATCCCCTTATAAAATCAGAAATATTATTTGCATAAATGACTTGCTGAGTAGCACAAAGGAAATACATCACCACAAGGATCTTTTTAAAAGAGGCAAAATATCTCAAGAAATATGTAGTTGAGGAATTTTGATATTTGGGTTTTGCACTGTTCCCAGTACGGGGGTACTCACTAGAAGCTGACGTTTTCTGTTTAACTGCTCTCAAGTACGGGGAAGACATTTACATACTTCATTTGCGATAGCATCAACTCTAAACAATCTTCCGACTGGAATAACAGTCTGGGGGAATGCTGCAGGGCCACAGTCCCATGGACTGGTTTGAATTCTGTTGAGGTGTTTAGTTCATGATCAACCCATTGGCCGAAGCATGTTTGCATAAAGTGTGCGTTAAACAATTTCAAATGGCAATTACATTACTAAAAAAATGAATTGTGCTGCTTCATGGTGTGTAAACAGGAAAAAAATGGCTACATTTGCCAATTAAATCATTTGCTGTGTGCACTTCACCCAGTTCTCCTTGGTTAGAAGTTGGGTCTCCGTTCTCACACAGTGCAGGAATACGTTTTTCACCATTTGAAATTATGCCACCTATTGTGTTGTGACAGTTACATTTTCTGTTGGTGATGTGGATTATTCCCCACCAACAACACAGCTGCACTGCTAAACTTTTGTGTCACAAGCCCTGTTTGGACTCAACTCTGAATTGTAAAGGTTAAGCGTGATTGCTGAATTCATTATACCAACTTGCCTGAAATCTCTGAAATGCATTTGTACTTGTATTTGTTTTCTTTCTAAAGAGAGTGAGTGAAGAATCAGGAGTTAAAAACCAGATCCTTGACTATTGTAAATCAATTAAGCTGCCCTGATTTATGCCAGCTGAGGATCTGCTTTATAATAGGTCAGTTACACTTAACATAATTACAAAAAGTGTTCTTGAATGAGGACAGATGCAGTACTTTTTGGGGGGTGGGGAGGGAAGTAATTTAGCCAGCATTAATATGCTGGGAAAGAGAGTGAAATTCCTTCTATGCAGAGTGCTAGTGTGTGGCCTCTGTACTACTTAAGTCCCACTGACGCCATAAAAAGTGGTGGTGTGTAAGTTTTGGTCTGGCCCTCTGTGAAGGGGTGAATATCGCCCACAGCGCACAACTGAATACATAGTCACGCCCATTCGATTTGTATGTGTCACTGTAGTATTATCATGGGGAAATTCAGCACACTGTTGTGTGTATCTGTCCTCGAAACACAAACCTCTTACTCCCCTGAAAAAGTTGGTGTACAGAATTTATTGGCTTCTTTTAGGTTGGTGTCATGTTGTGTCTGGCTGGTTCCATCGCATGTGAACTAAGGAATGAGCATTTTTCCTTGAAATGTTTTTGTACTGGAGGATGGAAGAGACGGAGGAAACTATGAAGTGCATCTGATAGGCAATTGTTGTATTATATGAGAACACCTAAAGGATATTAATTTGATTCAGTGGGGAAAATGGAATCAAAAATCAATTAATGACTGATGACTGTTTCTTTTGTAAATTGGTTTCAGATTTTGGCAGCCTCGAGAAAAAAGGTCTGCCAGAATCAATGAGCTTACGATGTTAAAATAAAGACAAGAACATGTGTCAGTTAATTACTCCTGATCTCTTAATTTATCCTGAAATGCTCAAGGAGTGAACAAGAGGAAAAACAAACAAACAAGAAACCCTGGCGACCTTGTGTGTGCTTTCATTTTTATTTATGTATTGTTCAATTTATTTTCATTCTTCACTTTGCTCTTTTCTATATAATTGTTAAAAGTGGTGGTTTTGGCCTGGGGTTAGAATGCTCTCCTCATGCATATCATGTGTCCGGTCAATATGTTTAATTGTTCATTCCACTGTGAAAGCTAAAAAGGATTATTTACAAGTGTCCACAAATATACGGTGCCTAATTATGAAACCCACAGTCATGTTGACGAGCACTTACGTGAGTAGCTGAATTGAATCCAATTGGACTTAAATATATGATCGAGCACTTTACTCAGAAGAATGGATTTACTCATATGCTTAAATTTAAGCATAAGCTTAAGTGTTGTGCTGAATTGTGGCTTAGAGTTGCACCAATGTTGGTAACTTTTCCTAGTAGCTGTAACACAAAGAAGCCCTACTGGAGGGTACCTGGGAATGGGCTATTGAAAGGAAACAGAAGTTCCAATGCTCTTTTGTTTTTCATGAAGAGCAGCTCTGTAGTCTAAGGGTCAGATCCTGATAAGTGCTGAGTGTGTCTTTTGTAAGGGGTTGAGCACTTTCAACTTGTCTTGACTTCAGTGTCAAGGTGAAGATGCTCAGCACTTTGCAGGATCAGGCCTTGAAAAGTAA
Organism: Emydura macquarii macquarii; assembly: GCF_026122565.2. Classification (NCBI taxonomy): domain Eukaryota; kingdom Metazoa; phylum Chordata; order Testudines; family Chelidae; genus Emydura; species Emydura macquarii. The sequence goes on along the minus strand of NW_027132905.1, from coordinate 1,443,260 downwards.
GTACATTCCTTGCTATTGAATTCAATGTACTGATGACAAAGAAAGTAACAATATTTACTCTTGGAACTTGAAAGCAACATCAAAAGGAAAGGAAAGTTCAGCGGAGGATAAACAGCTTAGTGAGAGCTGAGAATGTGTAACTATTATCTGGCATTTTATATAAACTAAGGAAGATAAAGGATTCCTTTGGCAGTTTGAAATTGCAAAGTACTCTGCATTGCTTAATGAGAACTACTGACGAAAAGAGATGTTTTTCTTCGGAGTGAAGGGGCCCTCATATGTCTGGCGGTATATACAGCACAGAAAAGGAGGGAGGAAAACTTCCAACAATTGCCTAAAAGCAAGGACTGTAGATGCAAGATTTTATCTCATACCATGTAAAATGTTGATGTTTTCTTTCTCATGACATGCAATACAAGATTTACCATGTCCAAAACATTGTTCTAAATGAAAATATTTAGGGCCACATTTAATGCACTTGCAAAATTTTCAGGAGCAAACCACTGCTTTTTCATTTTGCAGAGGCATTTATGCATGGGAATACAGCCATCTAATTTGCTTGTGTTTATGTATGTAAATAGGGAGTTTTGCTTGCACCCTCAATTTTTGTGAGTCCATTAATATCAGTTGTGAAATTGATGAGAGTTAGGAGCCAGGCCTACAAGGCACCTATCTGCACATTTTAATGCCTAAATAATTTTAGAAATCTTGTCTTCATGTCCTACTTATTGGTATATGCAGTAATAATATTCTGCAGTATTGGTTGCTACTGCAACTCCGAATACTTGTGGGTGTGCTGCCTGGATGCAAAATTAGACTTACTGCTGTGGGGTGTGTTGGTTTTTTTAGCTTTTTCCATCAGTGTGAATGAAACAATAAATATTCAGGTGACATATTTAAGACGTCATGAAAGCAGATGAGGAGATATGAGCTTGAATAAACATAGTTACACAATGTAAGTCACATGATCACCATCAGAGCTATAGGAATGGATGAAACTTAGGTATCCCTCCAATATTTGTAGGGTTTGACAGGCCATTAGGGGTGAAAAGGTGTTTCTTTCTTTCAACGCCTAAATATGAGTCAGATGGTAGGTAGGCATTAGCTGGGCACCTTCGATTAAACAAGATACAGCTTTCTTTTTTCCTGCGTAAACTGGAAACTGAAATATTTGGTTCTATGTTGTGGAGACCCCATTAGTGGAGTGAGCATCCCTACCTGTCACTCTCTCGTTTTTATTTTCAACGTGGTATTCACCTGAGCAGCCCACGAGTAGGTGACAAAAGAATAGACTCTGGGAAAGCAGAATCTAATTTAAAAATAACAAAACCTGAACTAGATTGCTGCCTTGACCTCAAGATTTTATTGCACCTCAAAGGCCTCACTCCTCTTATTTCATAAATTCTGAAGGGAAAGTCTCATTTACACCATATTAAGACAAAGTTGGAATATTAATTTTACGGGTATTCGCCTCCAGAAGCTCATTTTTCACTAACGTTTTGTCATAAAGCAATGTACATTATACTGATGTGTAATGAAAGTCTTTACCCTACAGCAATGGGTTATTACTCTTCATAGGGTCTTCAGATGTCATACACTGATACTACAGTGCAGGGGGAAATGAATCTCAGTGTGATGGAAAAGCCAAAATAATATTGAATTTCTTCTTTAGCGTTAGAGTTCTGATAGGTGTTATGACACAGTGACACAACTGCCTTGGCAGACCATACAAGGTTTGCCATTGTTGATCTCCTGCCCTATTGTTTATCATGTATAAATAGCTGTACTTCAGGCTGTGAGAAGAGTATTTCTGGGAATCTGGGGCCAGATTGTGAAAGGTCAGTAGGAGTTATGGTTGCTTGCAATCTGTCAGTGTTTGACTCTTGGGCCCGGCTCTGGCAAAGCACCGAAGTCATGATCAAGTTTAAGCATGTGCTTAATTTAAGCATATGTGTTGTCTCACTGAAATCAGCGGGACAAACTTGAAGTGAAGCATATGCTGAAGTGCTTCCTTGTATCAGAGACTTAAGGAATATTGCTGTTGGCAGCTCAAATGGAAGAAGAATGTTATATCCTTGTGTTCTTGCTGAATTTACAATGGTTTTGTGTGTCATATTTCAACTACACATTTGCTTTTCATACCATAGGAGGCATTTCAGGATCTCCATCTTCCCTTCTATTCCTTCAGTAAATTTTAGAAGAAAGATGATACAATTTCTTTTTTGTCACCTGCCATTGGATATGTTAGCTTTGCCTGCCTCTAATAGGGTTGCCTGAAAGGTGAGCTAAGGAAATTCCTTGGCCTGAGTTGTGCAGTTGAGCTATCTGTGTAGTATCTATGTAGTATCTGTGTAGAATTTAAATAGCTTTTATTCCTTGGATGCATCTTCTTGTGATGAATGTCAGTGGCAGGTTTGGCATTTGTAAGGGTGTGACTGAGGAGAAGACGTCCGTGTGCAGAGTTTCGGAAATCCATCAGCAACTTGACTTGAACACAGGCAGTGGCACACAACCTGAGAGAACCTAATCTGACCCTTATCTGTTAAATCCCTCAGTAGAAATAGGACTGTTCAGTCACCATAGCTGACAAGGTCACGATGAGCGGTAGACAACAGGTTTCTTCTCTCCGTGTTGAAATGTAAGACCCCAGGCTTCTTCTCCGCGTTCGGAAAGCCACGCTGTCAAGTTACTGTGCTTTGATAAGAGTACCGAACAGTATTTGCTGCCAGATAATCTTGGTGCTCTGTGCGGCACATCTCTGGTGGGGATAAATAGGTTTTGGCTATCTTTCCACCTCTCCTGCGTGATCCTTGGACCTGCTCTAACTGGATGTAATGCCTCTCTTGTCTCCAGCACATCACTGCCTAGCAGATAGTGTAGACTCACTTTATATCATCTAGTGGATCCTCCCTTTAGGACAGCTTTAAGTCCTCATTGTGTTTCTAGTAGTAAAACTAATAGAAACAAAGGGGGGACTGTGGAGGGAAAAGAAGATGGAGTCTCTGTTTCTTACGAGAACTGATCTATAGGAATGGCTGCAAAAGCCTGAAATGGAATGTGCATTTCTAGCAGCTGTTTAGTCTAAGAAACTTTAGCAGTAATAAAATAGTTATGAGGCCTGGGTGCCGGCAGGGACGGAATGTGGAGGAAGACCTTGCAACTTAGATAGGGACAGTGAAAAAGTACTAGGCCAAAAATTTCTAAATAAGTAGTTTTTGGTATGTATTGCCATGGAAACTGTGACGTAAACAGACTTGTTTGTGTAAGGCTATAAAAGCTTTTAGAAATGTGTGTTTAAGGTCGCCCCTTGCATAAAGGGACCACCTTCTTTATGTAAAGAATAAACTCTTGACTTTGCTAAACTGCTTTCTGGTTAATTTGGACCATCCGCTGGGCAACGGACGTGTAAATAAGAACCCCTGAGTTTGGGTTCTTCAACAATACAGGTGCAAGTATATTCGGTCAGTAGCCCATCGATTACCCAATGATAACGAAGGTGCTATAAAGAGCAGGAGATGCTACTGTGCTGCCTGACCTGACCTGACCTGACCTGATTCTTATTTCTTAGCTGAGATGTTGCAGTTGTCATGAAAAATCAGCAGCTGTCCATGTGCCCACATTTTTGTGCATGCATAGCTGATCCATGGAGGTACAGGCTTTCATTACAGATGGACCTGAGCCATGATGTTCAGATCTAAATCTTAGCCAGATCTCTCCAAGTGTTAGTGGTGTTTGGATCCTTGGTTTTATACCATAGTTATGGCCACATAGAGGTTTTTAGCGGCCAGGGCAAAATCTGGAACTGAGGCCTCCCTTCCAAAAAAAATAACCACTGAAGGGTTAGCCAGGAGGTGCAGGGGATGTTGGCGAGCAAGTTCGCATTGCAGCAGCAGCTTGGCACCTGTCCCGTAGATCCAAACTTCTCTGCGGTTTCGGGGTGTTTGGGTCTATGGTTTTAGTTGAGCCCACAGAGAGAAGAAGGCTGGCGTTTTCGAAGGACACTGAGAGTTAGGGCCTAACTTCCATAAACTGTTTTGGAAATCCCAGCCAAGATCACCAAGGGCCGGATCCATCTCCCATTAAATGCAATGGAAATACTGCCCTTGACTTTAACGGGTATTAGATCGGACCTTATGTTGTGCACTGATATTATACAGCTATTGTACAGATATCATTGTTCACTGGTATCATTGTACAGATATTGCCAGTATGCGACTGGCAAAACAATTAGCTGTTGGCCATAAATTAGCGACACCGAGAAGTGAAATACAGTATTGCCAGAATTGTTTGAGACGCTAGGAGAAGAGCCATTTGAATATTTTGAGCCAGGAACTATTGATGTATCATTGTTTATAAGTGGGTATTATTCTGTTCTAGCTGGCTGATGTTTATGGCTTTTAGGATTTAGGTTGGGGGTTTCAGTTCAGTTAAATCAGATGTCGGTGAATAAGCATCTGTTACGCTTACGTTTCCCAGTGCCTTTCTTTCAAACCTGTTATTTTCTCTAAATCAAATGCTTAGTTCAGCAGAGCTTGAAAATGAAAACAAACTCTAAATGGTCTCATTGGGACATTTTGGAGACAGCTATGTGAAAAAGATATGAACAAACAAATGGGATGAAATGGAGATACCCGTATTTATCTAGGACATTGTAAGAGTTCATTAATAAGGAGAGGTGATGAACGTTTGCTTGCTTATGACATGAGGGGCTTAAATACAGGTGCAAATTCTTCCGAAGACGAGCGGGGGAGTGGAGATTTAAGACCATGGTATTGAGCTCAGGAGGAGACATCACATTTTAATTTTGCTGGTGCTGGGTTGTGAAAGCCCCTCTTTTGAAATGGGCGACATACAGACAGACCACTGCAAGCTCATGGCGCAGGAGTCCCACAGCATAGAGCAGCATGCAGGGGCTGGGGCCTATGTCTGTGGCTATTTTCAGAACTCGGTACATCTCCATCATGGGAGGGACTTTCAAAAACACATAGGGGAGTTAGGTGCTCTGCTCCCACTGAAGAACAATAGAGGTTGAACATCTAACTCATGTATGCATTTTGAAAATCTCACTGTGTATTATTCAGCATCTGGTTCCACTGCAATAGTTTTTTGAGCATCAATAGTTATACAGCCCAGGAAAACTCTTCCATTCATGGGGACATTTTAAAAAAAAGTTATACTAAAAAAAAGAAAAGAAAAGAAAAGAAAAAATGTGTGGTGCTGGCCAGTCAGATACCAGCTCTTGCCCAAACTGCAGGCATAAGCTAAGAATTAACAAACTCATAGTTGGAGACCAAACCAGTTCACCTGTAGTATTAGTCTTATAAGAACCTATTTAGACCCAGGGGTTCGGCAAACGTTTTGGCCTGAGGGCCACGTCGGGGTATAGACATTGTATGGCAGGCCATTAATGCTCCGGTCAGGACGCTGCTGGGCCTACATGATGGGGAAAAGGGCGGGGGGGGGGGGGGGGGGAAGGGGAGTGGCTGCTGGCACGCCACACAGCTTGTTCCGCAACCTTTCCGCGGACCACTGGTTGAGTTGGGGGGCCTGATGAAAAGCTCAGCCAGGCCGTATGCAACCCACGGACCATAGTTTGCCCACCCCTGATTTAGACTTTATGCAATGTTTGTACTTTGCTGCCTGCATTAATCTCAGTTGCAATGTTGGTATTCCAGGCTATAAGAACATATGTAAGTTTTGCTATATAACTTTCAGAATGTTTGCTCTGAACTTGTGAACCCAGGCACAGGAAATGTCCCTGTGCCCTCCCCCGCTCACCCCCATCCAGAAAGACTGAGTAAATCAGAAGAGATCATCTAGTCTGACCTCCTGCACCTTGCAGGCCACAGAACCTCACCCATCCAGTCCTGTACTAGACCCTTAACCTGTGGCTGACTTACTGAAGTCCTCAAATCATGGCTTAAAGACTTCAAGTGACAGAGAATCCACCATTTACACTAGTTTAAACCTGCAAGTGACTCGTGCCCCATACTGCAAAGGAAGGCAACCCCCTCCCCCCCCAGGGTCTCTGCCAATCTGACAAAGGGGAAAATTCCTTCCCAACCCCAAATATGGCAATCAGTTAGACCCTGAGCAAGTGGGCAACGCCCACCAGCCAACTCAGCCCATTCTTCTTCATTGCAAAATAATATTTAATGATTCAGGATCTCAGGTTTTAGCAGAGCAAACCAAACCACAAAACCGAAACAGCCAGAGTCTTGCAATGGATATAATCACTCAACAACCTCATTGAGACAATGTGTTCCATGCCTATCATACCAAATTTGTAACAAAAGCTTTCTTTATCCCCGTGTGCACATGCAGCTCTCTTTAACACAAATAGCGTTTCTGTGAAATAAAGGGGAGTCGGTGTCACTGCATATTTGGTGCACTCCCAGCAGATTTACACAGACTTAAAGGGGTAGCTAGATAGTAAACTGCTCAGGGCAATGCAACTAGCACACTGAAGGCACCATGCAAATTATTTACATAATATTCATAATAAGCAGCTGAGTATGTTTAGTTGTCATAAAGAGCCTTCTCTAATTGTCGCTACAAAAAGAATGAGTAGGGTGGTTCTAGTAACGTTTTTGTAAGCGGCAGCTGTCTGCCCAGTTGCACATATTCATTAGCTCTGGTATAATTTCATTAACCAATATAAAGAATTGCATATTAAGCAACTCATGCTTATGTTCCTAGACAAGCAATGATGCAGCTTCTTGTGACTGTACTTATTAACTCATCAGTCTGGATAAATGGTTCTTTATTTATATTTTCAATTTCTCATTACCTGTGAACTGTACCAATCGAAGGATGACTGTAAAAAGGTAATTAGGAAGGTTACGTTTAATTAGTTTTTGTTTCAAATTATACTCTGTGCCACAAACCTGGTGAACCAGACTGATGAGTGCTAATGAATGAAACCACATGATTAAACCATCTGTCACTGTCCTAAAGGGTCGATTCAGTGCTTGGATTGGCTGCTCAATCAGAGTATGATGACTGCCATGGAAAGGCAAACTGGCTAGACTTAATGTTCTCCTCCTCATTAGCCCATTGAGTTGACAATGATGGGTGGAAACATGTACCAATGAACAGTGAGGAAGTCGCTTCTAGATCAGTTCAGCATAAGTTTAACAGGCTAATTAGGTAGTCAGAATGTTAATTTAATCAAAGGAACACGTATTCATTAGAGAAGGTGTGAAAGAGAGCTGAAGTAGAAAATTAACTCAGTCGAGGTAACATATAGCTGCAGATTAAATTGTCCAGATTAAAAAAGCAATCACATTTGTGTGCCATATTTCCTAAAAAACACAAAAATGTAGCGCATATATATCCCTAGTGTAAGTCTGTGGAGGTGACTTGGGCTATACCAGGGATGAATTTGAACCATCTAATCATATTTGTACTTAGATAATGGGAAAGCAAAGAGTAAACTAGATGTTCAGTCTACATCCCAGATATTGTAAACCACTGTACTGCATTATTTTTCATCTAGGTTCATTAAATTCTTACTTCATGGAACTTTAGTTAGCACAGGTATAATGTGGTTGTGCTTGCGTGATTTCATACAGTGTCCCAGGAAAATGATTGATATGTGAATTGCAACTGGAACAGTTTTGCTAGTGGTGTTGTTATAATAGAAATATAAAGATGGTTCTTCTGGGATGGATTTGGAAAAAGAAATAAACAGATTTTCAGCCAGTAAGAGAACAAAAAATGTAGTGCAGCGGAGGAGTATCTCATCAAAATCTGTTGGGGGGAAAAAAGTGAGATGGTTTTCCAAGAATTCCACGGTAATCATAGACTCCTAGGTGCTCCTGCTACACAATTAATAAATAGTAACTAATTGCAATAGAGGACCCTTTTCTGATCTTTTATCCCGTTTTCACACATGCTGTATCTGTTCTGGAGAGACTGGGCTGCTGATTCAAGGGGCTGACTTTCTGGAAACATTCACAAGTACTGATCTTACTTTGAATACGAAACTTCATCCTTAACAAGAAAATACTTCTCCAACCACTTTCAAAAACAAGAATACTTCCTGACACGTGTTAAGGCCATTTGCAAATGTAGAATCATGGTGGGTCTTTGTGCATGTTTCGAAGAAGCACCAACAGCAAAATAGGTATTCTAACCTTTTGTTTGTTTGTTTGTTTTGATTGTGCAGGTTTCCATTCATTGAGTAGCTTCATGTCGCTTCTTGTTGGAAATTGTTTGGTGTTCTGAACCAGGGCTTTGCTTTCCTACAGTTTTCTACAAGACGTTTTTCTTCCTTGATTTACTATTCCTAGGAATATAGGAATTACCATATTGGTCCATCTAGACAATCCTGAGCTATTTTACAAAAACGTAAGACAGACATGTAGTCTTGGTAGTGGCTAGAACCTGATGCTTCAGAAGAAAACAAAATAAAAACAATACATGTAGCAAACTGTGCAGATCTCTACGTGGGAGAACAAATATACGCCTCTCCAAAAAGTCCCCCCATAATATTGGCTTTTTAATGACCACCTGTGGCGCTAAGGCTTAGATCCTCAAAGATATTTAGGTGCCTAATATCCATAGATTTTAATGGGAGTTAGGCTTCTAAAGAGTTTTGAGGATCTGGGTGTCAGTCTTATGTTAGGAAGAGAGCATGTTCCATTAGGTATCATTTGTTCAGGCCAACAAGAAGTGTTACTTAAGTGTTTGATTCTTTATTTGGAACGTGGTTGGAGAGGAGGAATATTGGCATCTGTTATCATATGTGGATTAGTTGGCTTGATAACATAATTTTCAGTGTAAAGGTTAATGGACTCATTTTAATTCTTTTAACGTTAGCTGGGTTGTGAAGGGAAGTTGACATTTATCCTGTTTATTGTTTGTTTGTTTGTTTTTACATTCATGATTTCTTGTGTGTCTTGCATGGTGGCAGATGGTGGAAGGGAGATTGAGGAAGAAATTAAGGCTTCTTATTATAACTAGCAGTTCTCATGGTTTGAAATAGAGGCCTCATTTCTGTGGTTAAACTGTGTAGACAGTTTTCATTAACAACTAAATTTAACATAATTTTCAGGAAGATAAGAGTTCTGATAAGTGAAGGAGGTGATTGATATTTATCTAACAATGAAGGAAGAAACAATTAAAATGCTGAATGTTAAATTTAGGAGAGAGAGATGAAGATGGAGTCTTTTAATCTGCGCTAAATGAATAGATGGCATGCGTGACTTTGCTTGGAAATGTATGATCTTTTTTTTTTTTTTAAAAAGTTTATGAATAAATTACCATGCAGCTGTGTCAAGAAATTCAATATAATTGCAACACATGGGCAGAACAGTTATGGAGAAGGGTCTGAAGCAATATCTCAAGGGGATTCAATATCTCAATATCCCGAATGATTTTTAAAACTGATTAGTGGTTTGGGGTGCCTTAATTTTTGCATGCGCAACCTTGATGCATCTTAAAAGGACCTAATTTTCTGGGAGTGGCTGCTCAGCTCTTTCTGAAAATCAGACCCCTTTAAAGATTCTCAAAATGGGCACCCAAGAACTGGAACGTGCACCTTTGAAAATCTTGGCATGCTATCTGAGACACAGAAAACTTGCCATTTGGAGGAAAGGAGAATTAAAGGGAGAGTGAAGATATCTAAGAGTATCATGTTCAGCATCTGATTCTGCATTATTTGGGCAAACCTTCCATTGAAGATACCAAACAGCTCCATGGTTCATTTGTACTGAGGGAAAACTACTTGTCCTGTGTGGCTTTTGTATAAAAAGGAGAAGGATTTTTCTTCTTCCTCTGGAAATAATAGATCTGTATGGATGGAGATTTTCAAAAACACAAATATTAGGTAAGTATCTAACACTCCATTGTAACTCATTGGGTGTTAGATTCCTTCCGGCTATTTGTGCCTTTAAAAATCTTCCCCGCTGTTTAGATTGGCTGCGAATTGATGCTGGCAGGAGGCTTAGATAAATTTCATTGTAAATTGCTGTTGCCTTTTTGGTTGCTTGAATAGTGCTAACAATATGTTAGGCAGCCAGTCTTAGCTATGATGTGGACTCTCTAGGAATGTGCTTGCCTGAAGAAGAGGAGGAGGGGGAAGAAAGTATTTCAGTGTAAGCAGAATGCTGGGCTGGGATGATTGAATGCTGAGATGCAAAATGGTACGTGTGGGCCAACCACATAAACAGCTAGATCCCTTGCTCCAATTTGGCCCCTGGCAGCTCAAAGGGATTGCAGACCTGCCCTAATTGTACAGCGGAGAAATCCCATGCAGCATGGAACCCCCCTGGGAGGTGAAGAACCAAAGCAGCTAAAGCCAGCTCTATTCTTCCTCATTGTAGTCTCCAGTAATGTGACTGGGGGGAGGCCAAGGCACTGCTGTGCTCTGGTGATTTCTGGCCTGTGACAGCTGATTCCAGTTAGCATCATTGCAAAGGATGACAATGGCGCTGCACTGATTTACAGGAGCTGAGAATTCAGGCCTTCATTCATCTACGTTTTTTGTTTCGTATAGAGCTAGCTGAACTAGACAGTCCATTTTTGATGCTGAGGAGTCCACACCTTCATTTGAGTCCCTTCTTATTGCTTACATTCCTGCTGTCTGGCAGGCAATCATTATTACCCGGCTATTCATTCATAACTGAGATTGCCTATGTCTTTTTACAACACACAGCAGCCCAAAAACAGGATAGCTTTCCTTTTTGATGGACAAGTAGTATACCTGGGAACTTTGAAGGTTGCTCTGGCAGAAGTTAGATAGGCTTCCAGACAGATGGACCCAAAAGCAAGTTTCCTAGTGGGTCCATTAACAAGTTTGCAAAGAAGTTCAGCTGTCTTAGCGGGGATGGAATAAAAATGTTAGTGAATGGCTGTTTTCAGAGTCTTTACTGTGTTCATAGAAGGATGAAATTCACCCCCCTGCAGAGGACCAGAACAAAGCCCCTCTGAGTTGTTGTTTGGGAAAATAGCATCTATATTTGCATTAAAGGATATCACATCCCTAACCCCATCCATGCTCTAAAGAGTGCTAGTTCGACACAATAACATTGAAAGTCCTTAGGTTTTAAATATTTATAAGTTACCCATCTAGTATCAATAACCAAGGAGGGTTCCATGTATTTCACAGAAACATATTCTATGTGAAATAGAAATAATGAATTAACTAGTCTTTTTACCAGCTTTATATGAAGCTGCTGTTACTGCTTTGTCTTAATTTGTAGTGAAAGACATTACCATATTAATTTTTATTACAGATATTTTTGTGAACTGTATTAAATTGAAAGCAATCTTTTCTGTTCTTTTATTTTTTAGCAGTTGTATTCTAAAGAGTTACTGCAGTAGCTCTGTGTGCCTTTTTATACTGTTAACTTACTGACCCCTTTTATTCAGAGATCAGAAGGGTTTAAATGAGATTTGAACGTTCCAGAGGGAGGCAGTGAATTACCAGTTCTCCGGTGTGCTTCTCTGTTAAAATACTTTCACTCCTTGCTGTGATAACTGTCTCAGATCTTTGGCAATTGTTCCTAGCTATTGTTTAACGAAATGGATGTATTTTGCAAAAATTTAGGCTTTGTCCAAGCTACTTTTTTAGTCAAGTGGGAATAATAAAATCAAAGCAAATATGAAATGGGAAAGGTACTCTCTTTGCTCCTTAGATAAGAATAGCTGTAGATAAACATTAGAAAACATAAAATATTACCCTTTTGAGAGGAGGAGAAAAGAAGTCTTAAGTTTACAGAGTGTCTGCAGGAATGTGCGCTTCTGGCTCTCCTAATCTGAAGCACACAAATTGAAAATATGCTGGTTTTACCAGGTTAACGAAACGAGCTGTGTGAAAACAGCCTGGCAGGAAAAGTCGTGGGCTGAACTATGCAAGAGTAATAACAAAAACTACAAAGGTGCTCTGCAAAGGGCATTCAAATTGCCTCTCAAGCAGAATTTTTAAAAATCCCTAGTATGAAGAAACTTAAACATAAGTGAAGTTCTTATTTGACATCTGGAAACCATCAGTTACTAGCAATAGGCTGCATGGTTTAATTAACTGGTTGAAGTAAACTTAATCTCTAGGGGTCTGTCTACACTAGAGTGTTTGGTCTATTCTATTCTATTTAGGTTCTTATTCTATGCTAGTGTCTGAGTGCCTTCCAATAGTGTGTTAAACAACAGGGCTAACACCTGTCACATGTTGTTTGTTCTCTCAATCTCTCCTCGGGGCAGTAGCATATGCAGTGGAGTGTCTTGGTTGTGCTATCACTCAAGCCAATTGAATACCAATTAACTTGTGTTAATGAACACGACTAAATTCTTGTGTAGACGCTCTGCAGACATTTGTTAATGGCCCAACCTAGGGTGAACCATGACCAGGAACACACATTTGTTTCCTGGAACAAACATTTGTAGAGTGCCCACACTAAAATATTCAGTCATACTGGTTAACTCAAGCTAACGAACAAGCGATTAGCTTGAGTTACAGCAGAACTAGAAACTATAATGTAGATAAGCTCTCGGACAGCTAATTTGCTGTTGTGTTGTATGACTAGCATATTCACAGACACTACTGGTATTAACTAAGGGTATGTCTAGACTACAAGTGCCTGTAGACACTTACTACATCCACAGAAGGAGTTATTCCATCACTGTAGTAAATCTACTCCCTCGGGAGGCAGTAGCTAGTTTGACACAGATATTCTTCTGTTGACCGAGCTTCATCTAGCATGGGCATTAAGTCGACCTAACTATGTTGCACAGCTTGCAAATTTTTTCACAGCCCTGAGTGATGTAGCTAGATTGACCTAAGTTTAGCTGTAAACCAGGCGTTAGAGACAAGCTTTTGTCACCTATAGACCCAAGAGACTTTTAGAACCATGTAAGCAAAAGAGTGAACAGGAACTTGATCTGAACTAGAACTTACTATTACATAGTGGAAACCAGTCTTGAATAATATTTCAGAAAATCCAGTTTCTTCTGGTACGTAGATGGAGGTTCCCCTATTACCAGGTCCCAGCATGCTACACGGGGAAAGACTTTAATATATGCTATAACTAAACTGTGAGTTGAAGTCTAGATTTTTAAGCTGGAGAAGAGCATGTCAAGTAACTTCTGTGGAATTGTTCCAAAACAATTCAGATTGATTCAGAATACACAAGGCAGTTTGGTGTCAAAACTCCTACTTGATTGATTCTAGCTAGGGACAGATAAAATGGTTCTTGGCGCTTGAATAACAAGGACAGTTGAATATGCCCCAAACATTGTTAGGAGCCAGAATGTGGAGAGCTTAAAGTTTAAAATAACTGGTTTTGAAAATCAATAGCAAACTTTACAAATAGTTAATAATGTAGGAAAATAGGCTTCTCCAAATGTACCCCTGGAGATGAGCAACAGGGAATTTAAAAAACTTACTGTATTACATTGCAGTTCAGGCTGATTAAGAAATTAAAATAATTTAAAAAGTTTTTTTTTTTTAGTGGTTTGAAAATGTTCTTCTTTATTCCAGCAAAAAACCAATGTGACTGGCAGAATTTTTTAACACTTTGGGGAAAATATGGTTTTGATTCAGCAGAAATATCAGTCATTTAAAAGTAGCTGCTGTGCATGGATAGCAATTACTTTTAATGGTATAACAATCAGCTCACTCCCTGTAAATGAGGGACTGTTGCAAGATTTCCTGTAAACTTCACTGATGTACCAGAAGCTCCTAGCATATGCTGAATTTGGGCGGTGTTTGTTCTTTTTACGATTTTTTTTTAAATGTTCAGTTTCCTAGGATAATAATAATAAACCCATAATAAAAGCATGGTGATAAGACAACCATAGGGGAAGAAACAGCTGAAGGGTCACAAAACCGTCAGAAGAGAATATGCAGTCAATGGAATCTAATACAGGTGCATTCATGTTGAGGAGAAAATAGGTATACTTGGGGCCCAACTTGGAAATGCTTACATCCATGAGAATGGTTATTCTCACAAGTAGTTCTGTTCAGTGCGATTACTCATGGGAGCAACCGCCCAAGAGGAGAAGTAAGGGGTTTGCATGACTTTTTAAGGAGCAAAACTTTCTTTGCTGGCAGTTGTGGGCCCTACCCACACACACTAATTAGTAATTATGTTGTCATTATCCTTCTGTAATTCCGCCTTCGGAAGGAAAAGTCCTAGCCGTGCAATAATAAACACCACTGTGTGGCTAAGGCTCCACTGTAAATCATTCTCAGAACTGCAGTTAAAGGATCACGGCCATGCAGAGACCTATTTTTGACAGTCCCTTGAGTGATTTCACATGAGTGGATTAACACTCCTGTCAAAGTAGAGCAAGACTTTCTTCTGCCACATGGGAATTTTCAGGAGTTTTAGCTCAGAAGAAAGTCAGAATAGTCCAGCGGTGAGCAAGGAAAACACTCATCATGGGCTGTTCTTTCCGAAGGGCCCAAACTTTTCCGGACAAGGCTGGCCAGTCTCCACCACCTCCTCACATTTGATTTTGTAACTGAGAAATCAATCTGCCTCCTTCTTTCAAGCTATTAACACTCTTTCATCTCTCCATTGGGTCATGTCTGACTGTTAAAGCATCTGTGGAGCTTTGTCTAAAATGTCAGTCTTGCTGAGAACACAGAGGATGCTCACATACATATTTTGTCCAGTTTGACAAGATCTCACCTCCTGTGTATACTAGCCCACATAAATCCAGCAGCTGAGATTTCCTTCACTTTCATGTGCTGTGTGCTGTGGAGTTAAAACAAGATCATTCTGAGCCTTCAACCTACCGCTTTTAGTTCTGATCTCTGACCTTCACTGTTCATGAAAGGCTATTCACAGTTTCTTGGCCCTCTTTTAACTCACACAGCTAATCTTTCTTTAGCTACCGGCAATCTTGCACTAAGTTTCAGATCTGCTGTGAATACTCAAGTTCTGAAGAAGCTGAATTTGCCACGGGACATTATTGCTATTATCATTGCAAACCTTCCTTACCTGCCTGAGATCGCTAGAAAGAGCATGACCATTCAACCTGAAGAACATCTAAAGTACCATGGCTTTAATAACTCATCTCAATGAGAATTTCAGCTCTTCTGTAGAGTAGGCGCTGCTCGAAGCTGGTAATGATTTGCTCAGCTTTAGGGAACACTCTTTTCTGCTGTCGGTTTCGTTTATATACCACTCCAGTCAATACTCTGGATCACAACTTTTTATTAAGGAAACCCACATAGGGACTAAATCCTTCTGTTTATTTTTTTGTTTGGTTCTTGTATGTTTCATATAACAGTCTGATTTTCACACATGTAATATTGTACTCCTGCCTGTTAGGCATGTATCTTGACTTCCTATGACTCAGTAAGCACCCTTGCTGTAAATAATCTGAAATGAAAAAAAGCATAGGGATGGCTTGCTGGTATGAAAAGATGTGATTTGCTGCCTTCCTTTTTCTCAGAAAATAAATAGTAGGAAAAATTCCTTATCTCATGATTTACATTTGCTTCACAGTTCTAAGAAATGTAAACTACATAATAATATTGGAAATTTATGTTAGGAGGCAGTTCGGAGGCACTGTGGTTCTCGACGCAGGTTTTTGATGGCCATTAATGCACATGGTTCCTTGCTTGTAATTATCCCTGTTTATCACTCTGACCGAATACTTTTTAGAGCTCACTTTAGAATTGCTATAAAGGCACTGAAAACTAAGCACTACACGCATTTTGAAGAGGCAAACCAACAGGTAAGAAAATAATAATAATACCTCACTCTGTTCATTCACAATCTCAAAGCGCCCTACAAAAGCAGTCAGGATCATTATTCCCGTTTTACAGGTGGGGGAAACTGGGGCCTGTGTAATTGAAGGGACTTGCCCAAGGTCACTCAGTATCAGGGCTAGGAATAGAATCCAAGTTTCCTGAGTGCCAATCCAGTGCGCTGTCTACCCGGTGACGTGTTTGAAAGTTATTGATTGCTTCCTTTATTTCTCGCAAAGGAGAATCCCAGCGTTTCCCAATTGTAGCGCTGTAAGAGAAGAAGGATGGTTCAGTGATTATGGCACTAGTCTAGGGCATGGGAGACCTGGTTTCAAGTCCCTGTTCCGCCACAGATTTCCTGCATGACCTGAGGGAAGTCACTTAGCCTCTGTATACTCCAGTTCCCGCCCTGAAACATGGAAATGCTAGGACTGCTCTCCCTCACAGCGGTATTGTGAGGATAAATACATGAAAGATGGTATTAGATACTCCAGTAATGGGGGTCATCCAGGTACCTTAGATAGATACAACACTAAGTACTGTTGTGAGACTCGGTCACTGAAGTTTCCACATCTAACATGTCAGTGCTCAATCAAGGGTCTCGTCTCATTTCATTTAACTCCCACTAACTGTGCTCCTTAGTTTGGATCCTTGCTGAACTGGGTGCCAGTTCCTTGACCTGGCATAAATCGCTGTAGCTCCATTGAAATCAGTGAAGCTACAACAACTTATGCCAGCTGAGGATCTGGTCTGTTGCTCTGCCTGTCACAGATAGGAATAGTGGACTCCAAATACATATAATATACTTTTCGTGTTCTAGTACGTCTTTCTTGGCCTTTGTACATAAAGAAATAGAAATCAGTGTACTCTTTGGGACAGTCTCTTACAGCTCCCTCATTTCTATACTCTCCCCAGAGCCTCCCTGCTAACGTCACATACACACCGTAGATAACTGGGAGACAGTTTAAATTATTTTTCAGTATACTCCGATAGTGAAAAAGCCAAATGGTTTTTGTTTTTTTTTTTGTGACGAACGCAGCTATAAAAATTCTGTGGTGGTTCCTGAACCATGAAGGCAGCTTCTTCATCAGGGGACTAAGGTTGCTTCTTCACACAGGGAATCTGATTTTAAAGCAAGTTTCTTTCTACCCAACACCGACAAGTAAATTGTGTTAACTCTTCCCATTAAGGCTTATTGAATAGGGTGGTGCCTATTAAATAATCAGTTAAATAAATTAATCCCTGAAATGATCTTACCCCAGTTCATTTAGCATCACAACTTTAAAAGTCTTTTTTTATTTCATTTCATTTCATTTCTGCAGTGTATCGATCCACATACCCATTTTTGAATTTGGTTGTACGTTAACAAATACTTATAAGCAGTTAATTGAGCAGCCCTGAAACTATTCTTCCTGCCGTCAGAAAATCTAGCGAGTTCAGGCAGCAAAAAAAAAATGGAGTGTGGATTCTAACATGGTTAAAACTCAGGTTCCTGAAGATCACAGCCTGTTCAAATGAAATGATTTTCCACAGGACCAGGAACGTATCCTGATACCTGCATTCAGGTCTCCTGTAGTGTCATCGAGCATTGCTGCATAGAAGAGACTAAATAAGAGTGGACCAATTTTGCAGCCCTTGCTCAATACTATTTGCAATAGGAAATGGGTCAGACGGAACACTATCTACGCAGACAAGTCTGAACACTCCATGATGAAATGGCCTCAGCAACTTGTTGAATTTTTCTGGACAACCAAGCTTATGTAATAATTGTCAAAGCCTACGTCTGCTGACAGTGTCAAATGCATTAGCCAGGTCAGTAAAGACCATGTAGAGGTCCTGTTGCTGTTCTCTACATTGCTTTGGAATCTGACGGGCTACAAATATCATGGCTGGAGTTCCTCGTGTTGGCCTAAAACCACGTTTTGACTCCGGTAGGATATGATGAGTGATGTTGTGTAGCAGACGATCAAAGAGTACTCTTTGGTCAGAACCTTTCCGGTGACAGAGAGTAACAAGATACCACAATAGTTACCACGGTTGGACTTTTCACCTCTCCTCTTGTATATGGTATACTCTTGTATACTCTTCTCTTTACTCCATGGTTGACAGATGGTTGCAATTCAAGATTATAAAAAAGAACATAATGTATAAAATCTGTCTTTCAGGCACCTTGCGCAGTAGGGGCAAATGTGTGTAGTTTTATTATTAAACTGCTGCACAAAAAGCAAGGTGTACGTTCGTGCTAGTAATAGAATCTTTTTTCCCTCAGAGAGAGCGAATTTCTGTAGGGTGGGAATTTCTTCCTTCTAATTAGCATGAGCATGGTGGTAAATCAGACTAAAAAGTTGGAGAATTTAAGGGACACGTTTGAAATTAATGTTGAATTTAAGGTATGAAACCTTAGTATCACCTCTTGGAGCAAAAAAAGCGCTTAAGAGAAAATGGGTCATTTTATAATGCTTTGGTGGCAAAATGTTCCATAACAGGGAATTGGGACGCATGTATGGCTAATTTTTGAACTATTTGCTACAGTATCAGTGGAAAGGAAGTTATTACCCTAGAGAGGAATTCTACATAGACTTTCTGTTATAGTAACAATGTTGGGATTTGTAATCAGTTTTCCAGTATGTCAGCTAATCCTTTTTACTGTAAAAATTTACCCTCAAATTGGGTGGCATATTTAATGGAAATCATGGTTTTACTATGCAATACATCATAGTCCTGTGATCTCACTAGGGATCCGTTTCTAAAAGAAACACATTATGCCTGGAATAGCTCTAGTATGCCGCAGTATATTTCTGAACTGATTGTTCTTCAAGCACTGGGAGAAGAGTGATTTGTTTCAAAATGATTCTGGTGTTAATTTGGGAAATTTTTAATTGCTTTAGTCAATGGTAAGTTAATTGAAAAAGTAACTTGAAAGCACATTTGAAATTTTTCTTCTCTTTGCTTAAGGAATTTTTTCAAAGTCATTGAAGGGCCCATTCCAACTCCCACTAAAGTCAGTGCAGCTATTCCTGTTGACTTGAGTGGGAATTGGATAAGGATCAAAACTGACCATCCAAAACAGTGGGATTGTTTCCATTGACTTCAATGAGAACACAATCAGCTCCTAAACCAGTACACAGGGGACAGGCACCAAGGAAACATGGGTTTGACCAAAATCCATTGGGTGTTCACCTTGTTCTTTGGAGGAAGATGACTTGGGCCTAGTCAAGATGGGGATCAGAGTCTGATTCAAAGCAGTCTGTGTCATCCCAAATTATTGAGGAGCTAATGAGCTTTGTTTTAAATGACTAACCCAGAATTATATAGGAAGCCTATGGGAAAGCCATGAATAGAATCCATTTCTTCTGTATTGTAATCCCCTGCCTTAAACCACAAGGCCGTCCTTTCTCTTTCTACAGTCCGTTGCCGTATTTTCTACACACTTTCCAACTTCTCCAACAAATGGGGTCAGAGTCTTACAGACAGTAAGAGTCCACCACTGTAAAAATGATCGTGAGCTTTTTGGAAATGTAGTTTTAATTGCATGTACAGTATCACAGGGTGGATTGATTTAAATCAAAGTGAATTAAATCGCCAATGTTAATCATGACTTAAATCAGCAGGCAGGACAACTTGATTTAAATAATTGATTTTAATCTCGTTTTGCATTTGTTCTTTTTAGTTATTTTCCTAAAGAAGGGTTAATTCCCAGTGGTTGGTATAACCATTAAAACATGTTAATTTGCAATCAAATATAGCTTTTTGCTAAGGATACACTACATCTCTACATATTTATTTAGCAATTATGTAGCTTAGCATACATTTATTCTGATTCTTAATGATCAATTTTTGTACTGTGTTAGAGAATGGTGAGTAACACATTTCTTATTGACGAGATGATGATATTATATGCAGGATTTGTGTCAAGTTGCATTTGGACAGAAACTGGCATTCAATTAAATGTTCAAAACAGCATTTTTAAATGGATTTTTAGTAGTTAAATAAAACTAACTTAAATGTGCTGGATATATCAAAAAATGGAAGCAAGTTTATCAAAATTTAAGCAATTAGGTGCCAAAATCCCACTGACAGCTAGTGGGATTTAGACTCCTAAGTGTCGAAGTTGGAGAGAGTCCAGCGGAGGGCAACAAAAATGATTAAGGGGCTGGAGCACAAGACTTATGAGGAGAGGCTGAGGGAACTAGCCTTGTTTAGCCTGCAGAAGAGAAGAATGAGGGGGGATTTGATAGCAGCCTTTAACTACCTGAAACGGGGTTCCAGGAAGGATGGAGCTAGGCTGTTCTCGGTGGTGGCAGATGACAGAACAAGGAGCAACGGTCTCAAGTTGCAGGCGGGGAGGTCTAGGTTGGACATTAGGAAAACGTTTTTCACTAGGAGGGAGGTGAAGCACTGGAATGGGTTACCTAGGGAGGTGGTGGAATCTCCATCTTTAGAGATTTTTAAGGTGTGGCTTGACAAAACCCTCGCTGGGATTATTTAACTGAGGTTAGCCCTGCTTTGAGCAGGGGGTTGGACTAGATGGCCTCCTGAGGTCCCTTCCAATTCTATGATTCTATGAACTTCTGAAAATGAGATATGCTCCTAAATACCTTTGAAAATCTGACTTCATGTCCTTCAAGTTTTTAGAAGTAGTGGGTCTCATCCTGTCCCACATGGTTTTTTAATCTTCCAGTCGGTTTTCTACTTTGAATAAAGTAGTCAATGGGTTGCCATAAAACCTGCCCAAAACAAGCATGACTGGTCCCTGCAAAACCCAGAAGAAATAAGCAGAGGTGTGGTTTGCATCAGCTAAACTAAAACCAAAAGTAATTAAGGCAAAAGCTTTTCTGCACAAAAGAAACTGAAAGTGAAGAAACTGGCAGAGACTGAAAACAATATTGGTACTTGTGAAATGTAGTACATGACACTGTGACAGATTCCTAACGTTTGAGTAGATTTGATAAGTTAAATGTGTTTTCCTCCTGATTCTGCATAGAATTTAAAAAGCCTTTCTCTTTAAATCATTATGATTTGTAGAGGGCTCATTTGTGCTGCATTCTTTTATTTATTTGAGTCATTTTAATAAATCATAGTATGTTTAGGCCTTAACATAGGCTGTTATAATTTCAAATTTAATTTTAAACACTTTTTCTTTTAAAAAGAAAAATGTATTTAAATTTTAAAAATGTAATTTAAATTTAAAAATAGATATATACTTTTTCTTTAATCATCAATTTTTATCTATCTTGCAGTATCAGCAAAACATTTCTCTTTCACGCAATACTCTTTGGTTAACTAACAGCCATCCTGATTCCATTGCATCAGCCCAATGACTTCTTAGCACATACAGCTTCAACAGGAGCCTGTATGGGTCATTTTCAGGTGGTAAGTGGGTAACAGCACAGCTGGTCCTCGCTCATTAATTCAGTTCCGAGCCTTCCTAGGACTGTTTACTGCAGCTGTAGAGGTTATTCAGAGGCTGTCAACATCTGATGGAGAAAGCCTTCTGTGAGTCAGTTTCTCCCATTTTCTTGTTGGCTTTGTCGTTATGATCTTGTTTTACTCTGTCGATTTAGTGCTCGGATTGTGGATGTGTCATGTCTGAATCTCCCTCTTCCCTCAAACATGGGGATATGTACCTTCTCACTGTCAGGTTAGGTATTCTGGAAACCCTTCTCCTGCTTTCACCCACAGAGTATCACCCTATCTTCCACCACCTTAATCGCCATTAATTAGAAGAACTACTTTTTATCTGTGATACATCCGAACAGGATATCCCAGGGCAGTGAGCAGAGGGAGAAGGGATATCTCGTTTTTTCTCAGTGTTCAGTCTCTCCTGGCATTTAGAACCACTGTGCGTGCCCTGACTTTTATGGGCTCAACCATTATTATTCTTTGTTTGTGGGACCTTCTGACTAAGCCAGAATATAACCGACACAATAGGCAGCACCCCTTAATCTAACATGCACCGAGCTATTCAACTGCACCACCCTTGTTTTAAGATCATCACATAATGTTTCCTGTTACTTCAAAGGTGCTTTATGTGATGTAGTCAGTTAAGATGGCACCTGCCATAGTATTTAGCTACTATATTGCACTCACTTGACTTGCATTTGCAATGCCCAATGCACACGTGTGCAACTTGAGGATTTGCACACGCTCATATATATAAACACACACTTCTGCTGCGTGATTGTACATATTCAAGAACAGAGGATGCTTTTGAAGATTTGGGTCCGAACCGTAGGTCTCTTATCTGCTTATGGAATTACTTGAGGGTAATGGGGAGCAGGTAGTTAGAGAAGAAGAGGATTAGATACCATGTAGAGCAGCTAAATTAGTTGGAAGGCTTTAAAGCTCAAATCTAAGGTACAGGGGGAGCACAGGAATCCTCCAGTGGAAAAACTGCTGTGCATTAACTTATTTGTAAACTTTGGGTTTTTTGAGCTGTATAATAATTGTACATATCCATGCAGAACACAGCGATCGATAATACAAGCAATGAAAATCAGATGTTACAGCATCTGACATCAGCACAGCTCCCCAAAGATAATTCTGTCCCATAAGGCTTTACCTAGCTTAACTTCAGCTCATATCCAAGAAAAAATAAAGCCGCTTTCCTATGTAGAGGAAAACTTTGTAGACAGGTTTGCTCCCAAAAGCCAGCCGAGAAGAACAGATAATGGTGAAAGGCAGCCCACCCCCTTTTCAGGAAGGGCTTGTAGAAGGTCAGCACTGTCTGAAAAATGAATCAGGCTGGCTGGGGAGGGGCATGGGCAAGGTAGACACGATTCAGCGCATTCTTCTGTGACAGTATCCACTTTTTAGAGTCCCTGTAGAGCACCATGCAAAAAGCAAAGGTGCCCCCTGTGTGGAAACCCCAGGACATCAGTGGAAACACAGAGGAGGCTTAATTAATTAATTGTTTACAAAGTGCTTTTGGATCCTTGCATGAAAATGTCCATATAATAATACTACTTAGTTCTTCTATACCACTTTTCATTCATAGATTTCAAAGTACTTTACAAAGAGCTATGTATCGTTATCCCCATACTACAGAGGGGGAAACTGAGGCACAAAGAAATGAAGTGACTTGCCCAGGTTACCCAGCAGGCCAGTGGCAGAGAATAGAACCTGGATCTCCCGAGTCCCAGCCCAGTGCTCTATCCAGGGCAAATTGCTGATTAGATTTCATATTTGGGAAATATAAATATTTGGAGAAATAATCAGTAACATTCCCAGGTTTAAAGTCAATATAAAGCTATGGGAGCGGACGGATGGTCGCCCTGTGGTTGAGTCAGAACTCTAATAATAATACATCCCTGCTTGACAGGGGTTGTGAGGACTGTTGCACTCATAAGTGCAACCACAAAGGGAACCACAAACGGAAGGTACGATAGAAGGAGAAAGTTCTTTATTTTCTTAAGGGGAGATTTTACAAAGGCATCCATCTCCCACTGCTAGTCAATATTCACTGGGCACCCAGATCCTGTTAGCACCTTTGAAAAGCTCCCTCTTAAAATGTGAAAATCGCTGTCCAGGTGACAGCAGTTAAAGCAATTCCTAGATGTCTACTGCAGAGAGGCATCTGTCTTTGAGGATTGTCTGGGGGATAGAGACGTTCCGCTGACTAAACCTCTCAGCTACAAAAGATAAAATTAAAAACAAAGTATAAAAAAATGCATAGCCTAAAAAAAAATTAAAAAAACAACCCCAAACCTGAGACTTTCTAGTTAAAGTCAGCCACAACGGTCCCCACACTTTCCATAGAAAGCACACACGAAACGTAGCTTTCAGATAGCAGCAATATTGAGCCGTTCCCCTACGCTAACACCATCATTTTGTAATTGGTTGTTAAACTGAGCTCCTTTCAAGCTAATAAAAATCCTTTCTTATTCAGCAACATTGAATTGACATTTTTGTAATTCAAGTTTTTACCATAACAGTCCCATTTTACTACCTAGCAGTCATCAGCAGCACATCATTTTTTATGCCTGCCTATTAGAAGACATCGTATAAAAAGAAAGGTGACTGGGATGATAAAATTAATGCGAAAATTTTCACTGTACCCTACTGAAGAACTGAACAATTTAAAGCAGGTGATGTTGAAAACTTCCCATTTACTATACCTACTATTTTCCAAGGGTCAGCATGATTAAATTAGATTTTATTACAAAATCATTGTTCTAGGCAACCCTTACCTCAGTGCCAGGCAATCTAGCACCTGTCATGTCACCACCAGTGATGCACCATCACTCAGTGTTGCATTATTGTATCTCTGGGGACAGGAAGGCAGGCTGTCTCATGGAGGGCAATTAATAAGGATATATATTTGTTACAGACGTAACTTTTCATGGAGAAGTCAAGGTCTTTTTCACCCTGGCCACCTTGCTACTAAGCAAGGGTCCATGAACTCTCATAGGTTTGGTTCTATATATGTTCAGTGTAGGGGAGTTTGGATTTTAGGTGTCTTTTAAACCGTGATTAACTTGCTTATTCAAAACAAAACACACGAGCCAGTCTTTCACAAAAAACATTTCATTATATTTTATAGGCATTTTGGTATCTCTATGTGATTGTCACAGTTGTTTAATTTTTTTCTAATGGAACATTAACTTGATTTTATGTGAATTAAACTAATGCATGCCAGGACTGACCTTTTTTATTTGAAACTGAAATGATGACATTTGCATTTTTAGTCATAACCCTGGACTTCACCATGAGAAAGGGCCAGCTTTAATCAGGAGTGATTGTTAGCATCAGATGGTTAATGATGGTAACACTGTTTGAGTTAAACACTAGGGGCTGGATCCAAAGGCCAATGAAATTAACAGCCATATTTCCATTGTCTTCAGTGGGCTTTGGATCAGATCCTAGAACATGTGGGGTATGTCTACACAGAAGTATAAACCCAGGATTCAAATTCAGCCAGAAGCCTAACCCCCCTTCTGTCTACACACAAATCGCACTAACCCAAGGTTTGGACCCATGGGGACCTCATGGAGATGGAAGTTCCTAGCCTGTGTCAAACCAGGACCCAAAGTGTCTACTTGCAGCCCCACTGGGTTTGTGCTCTGGGAGTCTGCCCAAAATATCCCACAATCCCACGGGCCAACTTCCTTGACGGTCAGGTTTGGTGGACAGTCAGGTTTTTCCACACTGCACCACAAACAAAGGGCTAAAGCAAACACATTTGGGGATGGTGCCAGGAAGTCTGGGATATGGGTGGTTGGCCTGGGGGCCACATAACGCAGTGTAGACACTAGAGCCCTGGGTTGGGACTCGGTCCAACAATTCCTAACCCAGAGTTACAAATGAGTGTAGATGCTCTAGCCCAGGGGAGGCCAAACCGTGGCTCGTGAGCCGCATACGGCTCTTTTACAGTTAAAATGCGGTTCGCGGCGCCTCCTATATCCCCCATTCTCCACCTACCTTACTGGGGTGGGGTGTTGGGGCTAGAGGATTCTGACCAACAGGCGGGGGGGTCAGTAAGTTTGGCCAGCCCTGATCTAGCCCTAGGTGAACAAACCCGTGGTCTGCTAACTAGAGTTTTACTAACTCTGGGTTTACACAATGGTGTAGATATACCCAGGGTATCTGATGTGCAGGTTCTTTGAATTGGGCAGTACCGGGGGTAAGGAGAGGAGAGGGGGAGATGCAGAAGGGAAGACTAGTGAATCGGGGTTGGGGTGAGAGTATCAAAGGATGGGAGCTTAGTGTAGCATGATGGAAGCTAGGGCGAAAAGGGGCAAAATGGAGATACATAGTAGGGAGAGAGAAACAGAGATAAGGGGGCAGAGAGACAAGAAAATAAAAGGTCTCCCATGGGAGTCGGCGTCACTGTCAATGCTGGCAGAATAACCATGGAAGACACTAGACAGTGGAGTTCAGGATCTAAATTAGATGATGGAAGACAAGACAATAATTAGAGGCAATTGAAGTTATTGGGCAGTTTGCCGCTGGCTTCTGTGAGATCAGGGCAGGTCTCTAATACTTCGAACCCTGTGTTCTGTCTTTATGGGTGAGATGTTGCCCCACTTCATCTGTGAAACGGGCCCTGGAAATCCCAGTGAGAGGTAGGATTGTGTATCGCTGGAGATGGCCGAGTTTACGGTGCTAAGCTAGAAAGCTCATGGAAGATACCAGCTTGCCTGACTGACAGCTTTTCCACATGAAAACAGAGCAGGCTGCACCGTGAAACCCCTGACAGCATGCAACCTCACTCAAATACCTATTTCAGGAAAGTTTTTGTAGAGCTTTTTTAGTTTGTTACAAAGGGCAGTTCTCTCTCCAGGCTAGGTCCATAGATCCTCCGAGTGGGTCATCGTCTCGAAGGACGGGGGGGAAATGAAGAGGGCTCTTCAGCTGCTGGAGGCAGTTACATCAATGGGCAGCGGCCCAGCACGTAGAAACCGTAACCGTGACTGACTGAATCTGCTACAGGCAAAGCAAGGAGCAGCTGGTTAGATCCAAGCACATGTCTTCCTGCAGCCACATTTCATGATCAGGCAGTTAGTTCTCCTTCCCTCAGCCCCAAGGGAATTCAGGAATTCTGCATGGAGGATAGAAACGAATCTTCTCCTCAGGAAGAAATTCCCTCTTGGGCTAAGGAGCTTTTGGTTTTGGTGCAAAAAGGGGCTTTATTTTAGAGTCTGCCATCTTGTGAACCCCAGGCATATCAAGGTCACCAGCAAGGCAAAGGCTGACAGGCTGAGCAGAAGAAAAATTAATCAGATGGAGTGGAGTCTTCACAATGAATCCTTCCAAAGACTGTCAAAATGTTGGTGTTCTGATTCTGGATCTTTTTGCATCCAAGAGAACCAGAAGGTTCACCAATACTTTGCAAGAAAAAGGGACCCAGGAGCATAAGCATAAATGCCAGGTCACTCAAGTGAGCAAAGAGCTTACTTTATGCTTTCCCCACAATGCCCGTCATTCCCAGGATAATACAGACGATCAGAAAGGAGGAAGTGGAAATGACTTTAGCGACTCCTCATTGGCCTCTGAGGCCTTGGTTTCCCAACCTCAAGAACATGCCAGTGGAGCCACCATTGTTTCTGAATCCAAGGCCAGATTTGTTATCCCGGGGTCCAGGTCTAAACCAGGATCCAAACAAATTAAGTTTAGCAGCTTGGCATTTGAAAGGAAGTTTCTAGAATGCAGGGTTTACTCTGCTGGTCTCACTGAAACTCGGTTAGCACCTAGGAGAAAATCAACAACCAGGGCTTACTCTAGGAGCTGGTCTAAGTTCAAAGCTTGATGTAGAGAGGGACACATTCAGTATCATGTAGACAAAGAGCCTCATGCTCTGGAGTTTTTACAAGATGGATTAGAAATCGGGTTGCAGGCTAACATCTTGAAAGTACAGGTTTCTTCGCTGTCTGCAATTTTGAGTGCATCCAGAAAAACATGCGATTCCCACCATAAGGACATATGTCGCTTCCTTAGAGCGAATCCACTGTTGTGTCATCCTAAGGTGCATGGAGCTCCCTCTTGGGATAGGAACGTTGTGTTCCATGACTTAATGAATTTTGTCACTGCTGAGAAAGTTTTACTCGGTGGATCTAGCCCCGTGAGAGAATGGGAGAATTTGTGGTTGCTTACCTGAAAAATTTCCCTTCTTTGAAGAGAGAGGTCCACAGACACAGGCCTCTCTGAAAAAGGGAGATCTAATTAACTTATGGGTAAAGTTCTCTACAGTATTTACATTTTCCTTATTGTTCATAATGTTCTCTGGTAAAGTATTATTTTTGCACACTGTGAATGCAGGATGAGAGATTGGTGTTTTTGTTTTATGGTCCAGAGGGGCTAGCTTTGGAAGCAATTTGAAACTGGGGGGGGTTGTCTGTGGAAGGTCGGGGTAGTCTCTTGTCAGAGGTCCGGTCAGCTTTCATTCTGCCCCGTAAAGCTACAGGCAGGTGACCACCCTCGCTGAGGATCTGTGGACCTATCCCTTTGAAGAAGGGAAGATTTTCTGATGAGAAACCACAAATTCTCCCAGTCTTGAAGACACCCGGTTCTGCAGACAGCGGTCATAATTCCTGCTCACTCAAAATAGCAGCGCATGCCACTATCGAAATTTAATCTGAATTCTTCAGTGCAAACCTAATCATATTTCACTCATTTTCCTTTATACTTCTGCTTAAGATAAATGAGCCCCCTTCTGCATCAACAACAGCTCAGAATTCATAAGCCAGCATTTTTCACCTGGGACAAGGAATGTAGCAACTTGCACTTTATTGCCCATCTCTCATTTCCCCGCCCTTCAAACAATCAATACAGCTCTCGACATAGGCTCTTTTTAAAGGTTGCTTACAGTTTCCATTTCAAAATGATATGCCAGTATTAATTTTCACAGCCCTGAGCCTGGCTTTATTCTGAAGAAATGTGAGCCTGGTAGAGAGTCTCTTTCCCCATTCCACTGCAAAATCCAGCAGCAGAGTGAAGCCCTCTCACTGCCACCTCGGTGAAATATAGCAACCCCTGGCAAATGGCAAGTTTGGTTTGTACTGATCCAAACAGCATTGCTGGGACGTTTGCATCCCGCTAAAATCATGTCTCCTTCTGCACCTTTCACTAATAATTCATGCTAATCTGTTTGGGTTTTGCATTAGCCCTTCCTCTTTAGTAGCAACGCCTCCTCTTAGACTGCCAGGTGAATGCACGATGCATAGATGAAGAGGAGGATGTTTGGGAGATGGGGGCGAAGCGGGAAATGGACAGCAGTGTTTTATTTTATCCAGCTCACCTGAAGGCCGTTATTCAGCTCAGGGTGGATGTCACTTGCTTGGATTGTCCAAGTCTCCTCTAAACAGTGCTGGAGGATGTGCTCAGCAGGGCTCAGAGAGGAGCACCCCATCCTCATCCCGAGAGATCCAAAGTTGCCATGGGGGACTCCAGGGGAACCCGGAACAATATACATATTTAAAGACCAGTGTAGTTCTTTCACCCTTCCCGATCCCCTCCTGTTGCCAGCCTCACTCGTAATCCCCAGGACCCTCCGCTTCAATGTCTGTTATCGCCTGTCTCCCCGCAGCTCAAATCCCACCTCCTCCTCTTCTTGTCCCTGGCTGTTCACTCCCTCCCCTGCATTCACACCGAGCAGTAGATGACATCCCTGCCAGACTCTGTTTCATTCTGCCCCTAGCCTGAACGCCCAGTGTTATGCCACCATCCCTTTGCTGTTCCTGGTTCTGGGAGTGAATCATAGAAGATGAGAGTTGGACGGGACTTCAGGAGGTATCTAGTCCATCCCCCTGCTCAAAGCAGGACTAACCTCAGCTAAATCATCCCAGCCAGGGATGGAGATGGAGATGAGATCAATTGGAAATTCATTCCCAACGAGAGCCCTCACCTGGACACGTTTCCCAACAGAAAGGAACCTTTCCTTACGTTGGAGTTCCCCCTTCCCCCAACACACACACACTCATAACCTCTTAGTAACTGGTTAGACACCAAGATCTTAAATTAAGCCTTGGGAGGCAGATCCTCTGCTGGTGTAAACTGTCATGGCCTGTTGAGTTCAATGGAGCTAGAACAGTTTATACCAGCTGAGGATCTGGGGAATAGTTATTAAGGGACTGTATATCTGTCAGAACTTCGAAACTTTGCCCCAGCAAGATAAACCTGCTTCCCTTGCTCTTTGCACACTTGAGAATCGTTCTGAATGTTCAAAATGGCATTTTGCCTTTCAATGTGGTATTTGATTATACATTTATATTTGCAATTCCCCTCCCCCCCCCCGCACCTTTTCCCCTTCAAATAATTACAGCGCAAATGAGCCTAAAATACCTGTCTTAATAAAAGATGGGACTTTCTCTCCTAAGCTAAGATGAAATATTTTTAACTTGGGCCCGTTCTGTTGTGTTCTGATGCATCTGTACACCTGTCTCATTGTATAAAAACCATAAGAAAAACTCGTACAGAATTTTGACATATATTTTGTTTGCTATTATAGTTTGTCAGACATTTCATTACATCTTGGAAGCGCACAACTAAACAATTTCTAAAGGAAATAGACTATTGCAGTCATCTGCTGGAGGCCTGCAGCCAATAATTCATACCATTTGTCAAAAAGATTTTTCACTTCTAACCTCAAGAAGCTTTGGGGACGCTGTGCAGACATCATGTGAGTAGGCCCAGAGCCTGGGCGCGCATTACAATGTTATGCTGGAGAGAAGATGAGGACTGATCGCTATGAAGATCAAATCAGAAAGGGAAGAGGGTGGAATGTGCATTACTTCAGTAATGCCTGATCAGTGGGATTTTGTAACGTGTAGTGGAAAAGGCAAGAGTCTCCCACAAGTCAAACAACAAATCTGAATATATTGAAACAGAGGTGCAAATGATATGCATTTCTTCCCTCTGGAAGGAATCTGATTTGTCTGTTATCCCTTGCACTGCCTCAGGGCCAGGTTTGCAAAAACAGGTGAGATCCACATGCAAAAAAAGTGCCTCTCCCAGCTTGGTGCCACTCTGGGCTGCATGTCACCCTGCTGGTCCCAGCCATGTGGAAGGAACCGAAAGAATGCCACCATCCCTCTGCTGTACCTTGTCTGAGGAGGGGGTCAGAACCAGCACCAGAAAGAGGTGGGATCAATGGAGAATTGTGGACCAGGGCCTCAAACCATGGAACACACATACTCCTCCTGCCCTAAACGTTTGTTTAAGGGTCGCCTCACTGACATTCACCGACTTACACCTGATGCAAGGAACTGGATTTCAAACCTGGACATTGACCTATAAACTGATCGTTGCAAACCAAGCCAATGCCATATGAAGAAAAAGAATGGAGAACACATGCCAGGCAAGAATCTTCCCCTGGCAACACCTCCCAGCAGCCAGAAACCCTCCTGTCTAGCATTAGAGCAAGCCCTAGCAATTCCCCACCATCACCACCTTTTATCTACCCCAGGAAACTGTCCGTTTCCTCAAGGGCTTAAACCTCTGGAGACTAGCCAATGTTAAAATGCTATAAACTTTCTACATCTCCTAAGTTAAGATTTTCAAAGCCACCTAGGAGATTTGGACAGCAATATCCATTGCTTTTAAAAGATATTAATCATTCAAATCTCTTAGGCAACTTTGCAAATCTCCGCCATACACTTTATCTCAGCAAGCAAAGCAGCTGCTTGCTAAGTTGAGTACTGTTCTGAATATTGAAAATGACATTCAGCATTTGTATATTTTCACAGCTGATACACTTATCTTTGCAATTCAAACTCCCGCACCCACACATACTTTTTTCCCGTAATTACATCTTAAACTAAACTAAAACACCTCTGTGAATAAATGACATGACTTTTAAGAGGTAAAGGAGAAATATTTTTAATGTAAGCCTATTATGCTTTATTTTGATGCATCTGTATTCTTGTCATAGGATATAAAAGGCATGAGAAAAATTCATACAAAATTGGACACTGATAAAGTACTTCCCATAACTTTTTAAAAAGGCTGTTTTTCTCACTGTTTATAATCTCGGGAAGAACTGAAGATTCTGCCTTTGCAAAACACTATAAATATAAGAGAGAGGTCAAGTTACACAGTGCATGTACTTACAATGCTGCTACAGATGTAATATGAGCACATAACTGCAAATACTACAATTTGAAATTTTTAAAAAATAAAGTTAAGCCTCATTTTTACTAGTCTGCTCACTGAAGAATTAATATCCTTTTGTTCTATGTGTGGACTCATCATGAGTGAAAAGATAATATCAATATACAGACACATTACAATGAACAGTTTCATGTTAACATAGAATGTCACCTTATCCTCTCTGTCTCTGACCAGAGATGACTAGTCTAAAAAGGCATCTTTCATCTGTGTAAATGGCTTACCGGGGGGCATTGCAGATTGCTTGGAATAGAATTTTCTCACAGAAATGGAGCTAAGAGTATAATACAAATAATAGCATTGTGCAGTGCCTTCCAGTGTTTTACATGTTCTTTTGTGCAGGATAAAACAACAATAATAACTTTCTTTCAGTTTTTGACAGCCTCGGGTATTTAGAAATCATAGCTAATAGGGTTTTTTTTGTGTGTGTGTGTCTGTGTATTTCAGGATGGAATGGGGAACCTGAGAATCACAGAGAAAGGTCTGAAGCTAGAAGGAGATTCAGAATTCTTGAAACCTCTCTACGCCAAAGAAATCCGATCCAGACCAGTAAGTTATGCAGAAAGGAGAAAGAATGATCATATTTCTGTTTTCTAAACCCTAGCAAATATATCGGTAGTGGCACCCAGCCACTTCATGACTGTAAATCAGCCTGGCTGCACTGTGCAAGGGTAATTTGGGGAATGAGCCAGTAACGTGTCTGTTGTGTAGTTGCATGTGTTTTTGTGGGAGGAGAAGGCAGTGTTGTTTGAAGAGCAGATAAAATGCTTCCAGGACATCTGGGATTTCACACAGTCTTTTCTCCTCCTTTTGATGTAGGACACGTATTAATAAGAAATGCTTATTTTAGAATTCCTCATTTTTTTATGGGTAGAGTGATGGCAGAGTTGTGAAATCCACCTTCCCCTTTATTAGTTATCACTACTACCTGAAAATGTAGAGGTGTGATCAATACATCTGGGCCTGATTCAGCCTCGATTAATCTTTTAAAGTCTTTTTTACCATGGGCTCAATTCTGCAAGGTGCTGAGAACTCTGCAATTTTTGTAATTACATATCACTAAAACTAACAGCAAACGTGGGAAAATAACTGAAAGTATAAATTAGAAGAAGCCCAAATGTGACTAAAATAGAAGGACTGATTAGGTTATATGCAGCTTCTGTTTCCTACTGATACTTCATGGAAGGCATCATACATTCTGTTTCCTGTTCAGAAGTGTTCATTTTAATTGGATAGCAACTTCACACTTTGATAGTGGCAGATAGCTAATTAGATATTGCTAACATCACTTTAGCTCTGCATTTCGGTGGTCATGTAGAATTTGGAACTTCTAGAGTAATCAATGCAACATCCAATACAATATTCAATTTAATTACTTAAGATTGTAATCCCCTGTAAAATGGCAGTTGATTGATTTATGCAATCATTATAGTTTAGGAAGAGAAGCAAATGAAACAATATTCATATTTATTAATGTTTCCATGTGGGAATTAAAGGAGAGCCTTAGACCACCATATGTGTAATTTCATTCACTTAGCATAGAGTACATGAAAAAATGCATTGTAGAGTTGATAAATATATCAAAAGAGTAGCTAAATACATTTTTTTCTGTTAGATTTTGGAAATAACATTTGATTTTAAGAGAATGAAGAGGAAGTTGCATTTATTGCTGCTGGGAAGTTTATCCTTTAGTCTGCATCATGTTAATCTACACCTCAGTCTGATGGAGGGATAAAAGATATCTTCTCATGCTACTTGCGGCTCTGACACCAGACTGCACGCTGTGGTGGGTGGTTTTATGAAGGCCAAGCAGCAGGTAAAATAAATCCTATGTGAATGTTACTGCGTTAGAGGACTTTTCCCTTTTTCCAATATATCGCTGTTGTTCAGAGAAGACTCCAGCTGTGAATTCAAGGGCCTGATCAAAAACCCAGTGGCATCCATGAGCATTTTTCCACTGGCTTCAGTGGGCTGGGGATTGTGTCTCACAATCTCTATGGAACTGAACTATGCACAATTCCACTGACCCCCAGTGGAGTTGCGTGAGGTGAATTTATCCCGATCTTTCCAACTGTCAGACCACATTCAGACCTCGTGGTCAGCAGGTCCAACTCTGTTGCTTTCAGTGAAGTTGTGCTTTCTTATGCCAGGTCTGAATTTGACTCACCATGTCTAAGTGAGACTCTGCTACATAAGGTGATCCTTTTGGAATATATGCAAGTACCTTTCAATTACCAGAACAATAATCTTCCATATACGGGCAGCATTTTGTTTCTGATCTAACCAGAGCATTCTTGTGAAATGAAATGTATTGCCAGTTACAGAGCTTGAAAAATATCATAAAAACTAAGTGCCAAACTCAGCTCTCGGTTGCATCTATGGAAATCAGCCATTACTATTAAGTTACTTAGGATTTTCGCCAATGCAGAATGTGGTGTTAAAAATGCATCGTGTAAGAGACAAGAAATTTAAATAATGGTAAATAATAAAACATTCCAGGAATACGTTAATATATAATATTTTCATGTGTTTTAGTAAACAACCTAAGACTGGCGTGCAGTCTGCTAGCTTAGCTAATGGTTTTATTTATTGCTCAGCAGACTTGCAGATGACAGTTATTTATAGTAGGTGTAGTAAGCAAAAGACAGCGAATTACATTTCAGTGTAATTTCCTCTAGTAGAAGAGTTACACAGTAAATGCAGTGTTATCTGTATGCAGTAGAGATCATGGGGCCAGATTCATGGCAAGAGTAGTTGCAGTCTCATGATCTCAATGAAGCTGTTCCAGTTTTACATTTGACCACATGGGCGTATCAGAGGACTCCCTATCTTGTGAATCTCTCTCTCTCTGGACGGAGCGGTGTAATCCCTGTGGAAATGTCTTAGGAATGCATCTCAATAAGTGGTGGTAGCCTCAATTCATTAGCCACTCCTTTCCTTCTCAGATGTCTCTTTAATGCCATCTTGGTTCATGATTAAAAGCATCTACAGATTTTTACCTTAGGAATCAGAGCCTCAGACCTAAAGATAGCAGAAGTTTTCCATTTAAAAGGTACATTTAATGGTCACTGTGGGTCCAGATTGCCCCCTCTTGGGAAAGAACCCATGGGTTAGGAAGAAGGAAAAGCCCACAAGATGTAAGTAACCTCTTGGCTGCTCTGATTTACACTGAAGCTGGAGCAGCTCTGGAAGTTTCAGAATAAGAGAACTATAACTGGCTGGTGCTCCTCACCCTTTCTGTAGAGTGGTTGGGTTCAATCTGACTGCCTCTTGTAAGGTGTCCCACAATAGAGGTCCTGCCACTGAAATTGCACAGTCCATAGTCTAGACATAGCACTGTTGCATGTGATTTATCATGACCAAAGGGAGACGTGTTTGTGGGATCGCCTTCATGAAATACTGGCAGTATATTACTGGGCATCAGAGCATTATGGGCAGTTTCATGAACACGGGGGTTGTTCTAGCACTCACAGTAATTCTGAGAAATGCGTGCTAATTTACCACAGTGATGAGTGCATCCTTTCGCCTTGTTTTCAAGGAAAATGATAAATGCACCGGGTTTTCCAGAAATGAGCAGAGCATCTTAAACTCTCAGCTGAACATTCTGCACACTAAACGTTATTTTCCATGCCACTTGCATGGAACACGAGCATCTTGCTGCATTTAATTAAGAAGTTAACTGGACCATGAAGTGTTGCCTGAGTAAATAAAAGTGATTTGTACTTAGCCAAGAAGGCACATTAGGCATCTTTTTATTTCTTTACTTGCACATAAATTATGGAGATTATTAAAAATTGGAAGGGTCACCTATAAACTCATCTGCAGCTCAGATTCATTGTTGCTCTCAAAATGTAACTGTCTTGCTAACTGTTGTAATTTATTGTGGACAATTGTGCGAACCATCTGTTTACTTTTTAAAATCAGACAAACTTCTACTGAAAGTTGCACATCAGAGCACACCTGTTAATTTTATGTGCTGGAAACAGGGCCCCAACATTGGGGGGGGGGGGGAGGATACTCTTTACCAGGGCCCAGAGGCCCTGGGGAGCCTGGCCCAGGCTGCAACCTCCATCACCCTCATTACAGGAGGGTGCCCATGTTAAAAGTTTGTACTGGGCCTGAAAAAATTATGCTTGGGTCCTGGCTGGAGAGGGTGATAAGTTTTTTGTGGTCTCAATCTGCCATTATTTTGATTTTCACTTTTTTAAAATTCTAGTCAAATGTCATGCCTCTTTTGAGAAGAGTTATTAACAGGCAGGTTCCTTGACACGTCCTTCAAGCAAAGCTTTAGCCTTCTTTAATGCAAATGATTTGTTTTGTTTTGAGGTTTGCTATGTCCAGGTCTATAGGCAATTTATAATGGAGTTTGGTGTGTAATGTGCTGTATTTTCTGCCCTGATAATAACAGAAATAAATAGTGTGATGCGATTACACAGTAATAGTATAGACTTGGTGAGTAACCATAGGGCAGCTAGAGAGATGATAATCTCACATTAGGAAACAGGAAGAGTTCTTCTCATGTCCCAAATTTAGCATTCACAAATCCTCATTCAAGAGGTAACGGCAATTCATCTTATGTTATTTAAAGCAAGTGATGATTTTGTCTTTTACAGTAATAATTTCTAGCTAGTATGTAGAAAATTAGATCACACTCCTGCAGATAGTTATGTACATGCATAACTTTTCTTACATGAGCAATACCATTGAATGCAACAGGAGTACTCAGATGAGTAAAGTGTGTGTTTGCAGGATCAGGACCTTCTGCATTATAAAGGTGCTGAGCTTGACCCTGCAATCATTTTCATATGGGCCAACTCACATACCCACCCGGAGCCCCATTGGCTTGGCTCGGGCTCTGTGCAAGTGGATTGGACTAGGCAAGAGATTGGATTACCGGATTGAGCCCTCACACAGATAAAAATGTGTCCATTAGTTACACCCATTCAACCTTAAGACACAAAGATGTTGTGCAGATGTAAATGATGTATTACAAAGCATTTTACGGATTTTATTTGATCAGGTTCATCGTTGCACTGGAATACAGAGTTCTTTCCTTTAGGGAAAAAACCCCCCCAACAAAATCCAGTCTTTAAAACAGTTTTAAACTATTCCTGAAAAATTAATGACAAATTTTGAAAGCAAAAGGTTGGATGCAAAAAAAAGACAGTGCTTCCATCTTGATTTTTATTTTCAGATGATGCTATGGGCCCTAATGCTGTAAACTCCTTCTGGGGGGTGACTTCCTCTGTGATGCGTAGTCCTGCTCACTTCTGCGGGAGTCTGCCCATTCTGAGTAGCTTGCATGGTCAAGGCCGTAGAACATAACGTTGTCAGAACTCCCACTGACTTCAGTGGCAACAGGATGCCACCCGGTATTTACCCATGGGGCCCGATCCTGCAGTAGGAATCTGCATGGTGTGTGAGCCCACAGTCGCAGATCCAATCGTGGGATTGGGGTCGACAAATATTATCTTTTTTGCTCATGTTTAATTAGTTGTTGCCAATGCAATAGCTTTAAATAGCAGCTTCATCCACTATGATTTCATGCATTTTCTATTTCTGTTAATGATTCAGTTTTCATTAGTAAAAACTCTTCCCTAGGCCAATATTTAAATGATACAAACCGTAAAGGAAGCTTTTAAGGCTGATAAATCATTATTTCGCACCTGACTTGTCTCCTAGTGTACATATTTGGAAAGAGAAGGTGGCTTACGTGCCATAATCCAGGTGTTGACTAGTAGTATTGTTCTGCAGTTGTACCTGTCACAAAGCTAAAATTGCACATTCATAAACAGTGAAATATACAGGTGGAACTAAACAGAGACATGCACCCATAAAGGGGCATGCCTGCCTCAGAGCCAAAAATACATATTGATAAACAATAAAATACAAATTTGGATTAAAAAGCAACATCCACCCACAAAGAGAGACAAGTGCAGAGGGGAAGATAATTGCAACATTCTGCAGTCAAGCTGTGTAGTTAGAATTTAGCTTTCAGTGAAGTCTCAGACAGCTCACACAAAAGGAACACGTTGGGGGGGAAAACATTTCGTCTTCCTTTGTCAGTGTTTACAGGACAAGAAAAAGATACTGAGTTAGTTTCTTAATGATGAAGGCCCTGCTCCAGCCTTTAAACACATGAATAGTCCAATGAAGTCAATGCAAGGAAAAAAAAAAGTTCATTTCTGCTTCTTAAATCGTCAGTTCAGTGGACTCGGGAAGCAAACTCTGAAGAGAACAAATGGGACTTGCATTGTGCTCTGTCAGCCCAGTGGGCATAGCAGTGGTTCTTAACCTATTTACCATTGTGGGTGGCATAGGCATCTCTCTGTGTTATGGGGGCTGCACCCACACACTCTATATACTACCTGTGCAGCCCTGAGGATATCTGTGTGCTGACTGGGTTCAGAACCATTGGTCTATAGCGTAAGAGCTGAGGGCCCTCGGTGGATAATGCTTTCATGTCAGATGCCTGATCTTTAATTCTAGGGGCCATCAGCTGGAGCGCCCCATTCGCCATTGTGCAGAGTAATGCATTCTCTCAGGTAGCCAGGACTCTCACGATGAACGGCAAAGCCATGGAACTGTGCAGGAACCCCTGTAATGACACAGTCCACCGACTGCTCCCCGTCTCGGTAGAATCCAGGTAACAGATGTTGCCAAAATATTATTTAGAAATCCTATTAACTTGACAAATGAAAAGGCTAATTACCAACTATCTAACAAAGGGAGCCTTTCTCACAGCTACCCCTTCTCCCCCTCCCATCCCCCAGGGCTATCAAACATAGACAGCACTGTCCTTTCAGCCAATTTGTCGTGTGTGTGTTTCCGTCGAGACCGCACTCCAACTGTCTCTTTCTGTTCAATCGCCTGAGAGTCCTGCCTCCCCACTAGCTGTCAGTGAGGAGGACCAGACATGACAGACCGAGGCATTTAACGTAGCAGCATTGTGGATGGCAAGAAGTGTCAACCAGCACTAGCAGTTGATGCTGACTCCTCACTGCTCTGATGTGTGGAGCAGGTGTAGCTGGGCCGAAGGCAGTTCAGCATCCGGCGGGATTTGGAAGAATATGCTTCCCTCCCGCCCGCTTCAGATTTCCATGCTCAAGTAGTGAAGTCCACAGATCCCACCATGGAACTTCAGTCTCTTTGCTCTTTTGGGGCCCAGACTCAGTGGCACAGGCATGTCCTGCCTGCTGACGAACTGGACGATGAAGATGACTTTCACAGCGACTGTGAAAACTGTCTCCTAGCTGGATACCAGTGCTGGTCAAAACTTTCCAACATTTCATTTTTTTAAAGGAAGTTTTGGGTGTTGGCTGTCAGAATACTGACCCTTGCATCGGAATTAAGCATTGTTTTGTGGATTCCCCCAAAAGGACAGACAGAGGAAGCTCTTCAATAAAAAAAAACTCTTTTGAAATAACTCCACAAGTTACGTTTTGAAGTAAAATCTCATTGAAGCATTTTGAAAAGAATTTCATTAAATGTTGCTAACATGTCATAAGCTCCCTTAAATGGAAGGTTAATGGCTCATAACATTTGTAAGCTTTTTAATTTCATGCAATATGAGCAGCATAATCAGCATCTATTAAAGGCAATCAAGTGTGCCAAGTTGGGCTACCTACCTTGGCTTTTGTCTATATTTTTATAGGGGGCACACCTCTAAACAAACTCTGGAAACAATGTGTTTGTACTTGTGTTGTACTAACAATTTTGTGGTGTACAGCAAAGAAACAGCTGACATGATCACTGTAGAAGTATCCGAATTCATAAATTGAATAAACACTTTCAGTTACTGCCTTTCTCTTTCCAGTAAAGAGAATTGATTAAAGACCTGTAGATTTATGTAGGGTTCATTAACAGCCACAAAAGTCAAACATCAGGAAGGAGAGGAGACAGAAAGAAAACTTCTTAAATAACCCCCACAATTTTGCTGATTCATTTCCTTCCAGTATAGTGAAACACAACAACCTTAGTTTTTGGTTTTGTTTCCCCTTGGGCTGAACTTTGTGGTTATAAAAGTAAGGCCTCGCATCACGTCCCAAGGGTCAGATGCTGAGTTAGGACTAAATGCTGAATGCTTCATGGACTTCTGCATTGCATCTCAACCTTGACCCCATAAACTTCTCAGCAGTTCTGCTACTGAGGCTCTACCACGGAGAAGACCTTAGGTGTGTGATGATATTATGTTTCCTACCAAGTTGAAAACAGGATGGTATTGTGTTCCCATCTGAGTCGTGTGTCCTGGGACACAATAGGGCACATCTTAGGATCTTAAAAAGTAAATAAATATTTGATTTAATTTATGCTTACGAAAAAGGGCATGAAATATTTCTTTGTAAGACAAATGAGAGAGTAGCTGAACAGAATGAATCTTACTTCAGTGCCTGCTTTGGACTTGGATTGGACTTCATTTTAATGCCTGATGTATTAGTTCATGTCTAGCATCTGGCATTCACAGGTTAACCGCTTTGTAAATTAATAGGCATCTCGCCTCTCTCTGCTGTCTTTTCATTCCTTTTCTTTAGCAAATTTGTAGGGGCGATATATCGTTCATAGCTCTGGCTAACTATTTTCTCTCTTCAGTCTCCTATCACAAGCTATCTCTTGTGCTATCACAGCCTACAGTGTGAGTTCTCTGTAGATAGGAGAGGTGAGGATTTGGATTACCTGTTGCTTAGTTAGCAGCATAAGACAGAATGACTGTTAAGAGAGAAATCGGATTGGCTGTTGGGTAGAGACAGGCCTGGACTAGACCCTTGGATCTTATACTTTGGGGATGAAGTCTTGAATTCTGAATCCAGAACCAGATCCAGATTTTGTTGCTAGGGTCCCTCTCACCAAACTGTAGATTCGCAGAGAAGCAAGCCTTACAAAGAGTTGAGTCAGACTCAACGGAGACTCTCAGAGCTGCTCAGAGAACAGCCTGTGCTACTGCAATCTGCTGCATTTCTTTCTGTCAAGGACAAAAACCCTGAGTTTAAGGATTTATTAAGTCTAGACATCTACGCTGACAAACAGGACTCTGCTTGCTTTGCATACACTTGAATTTAAAAATAGCCACTGTAATACTTAACATTACAGAGCGGTGGAGCTTAGTGGAATGTGAATAGATAGAGGATCGACACATAGACAGATGGAGAATTGGACAAATAGAAATAGGGACAGAGATTAGATAGAAATATAATCATTTTCTCTACGGATATTCCTTAGGTTATGATATTTTTTGAAAGTCTTGCTAGCAAAGCCTCATGCTCTCCTTTCAGAGGACACAGACCGCTCCTTCAGTTGTTGTTTTTTATCAAAACTGTCTCAATAGCAGAGTTGCACATTTTACAGATCAGAGCTGTCCGATTCATCAAACTGCACTGTCATTACTCGGCTCGGGTAGATGTGGCCAGACTCACAGACAGTGCAGACTATGTGTACTTTACTTTGTAACAGGAATACAGAATCAGACTTTTTCTGGCGCTCATCAACTGCTTTGCCAGTAATAAAAATTACACAGCCCTCACTGGTCCCTGCGGGATAGAAATCAGAGTTCAGAAATGAGGGACACGATTAGGTTAAAATAAGAACCATCCTGAACTCTCACAACTTTGAACAGAACCTTTTGTGATGCTTGGAAAAGTTTGACTAGCTGTACTGGAAAGAAAAAGCACCTTCTGTGTTCCTTTGTGCTTCCTAGTCTGGCTGGACAGTGTTATTTTCAGTGTCAGCCAACGGTCTGAATTTCAGTGTCTCTGGAAATCTTACTGAATACACCTGGCCTTTCTGCCCTTGTATATGGAAACGCGTGAGAAGAAGCAACATTGTTCTGTGCTGTTTTTGGAGGAACCGTGCTGTAATGCAATACGCTGCAGAATCTGCATGGTGTTTATAAGATATATAATACTGTGGTGAAAAGACAAGACTGTGGGTCCGGGTGGAACAGGAGAGCGGCATACTCTGGCCTGCAAGTGAATCAGGGATTTAGGCCTCACTCCAGTCACACATGTATGCATAATTGAAGGATAGGAGTAGCTCCACTGACGTCAAGGAGATCCTCACATGCATAGCTAGGCACAGGTGTGAGTGCTTTGTTGGTCAGGTAATATTATCAGTACTTCCGTTACAGCTGCACCCAGCAGCAGGACTGAGATTGAAGCCCCATTCTGTGGGGCTGGGTACAAACACACAGGAGGAGATTCCTGCCCCAAAGAGCTTACGATTTAAGCAGATAAGACTGACAAAGGGTGGAAGGGGAAGAGGAGGCACAGATAGGTGAGGTGGCTTGCCCCAGGTCACCTGGCAGGTCACCGGCAAAGCTGGAAGCACCACACACACACCTGACATCTCATTTCAGTGCTTTGTCTGCTAGACCACGCTGCCTCACGTGGAAAGCAGCATCAGTGCGAAGCTGGTCAAAAAAGACATTAAAAAAGTGTTGAGTCAAAAAACGTTTCCCTTTCGGAAAACGCCAGCGTTCATTCCGCCGGTTTTCGGTTTTCGTTCTCGGTTTTTGAATTGTTATGTGCTAACTCTTGAGGCAGAGTGGGGTAGCCTGTTAATTTGTTCAGACTAGTTACAATCCTCTTGCTGGTTCCATTTGATTTTGCTTGTAACCTTTATGGTTAAATGGCTGATTTTCCGTGGCTGTTGCACATAACTATACTTAGCAGTGAGCTAGGGCCCCGTTTCTCCTCTCTGTGGGCACGACTTACATAGGGAAGAGAAACGTCTGTGTGTTTCAACTCAGAGTTTCTTCCTCATTCTTCCATCAGGACAGGGACACTGTTTGCCTTGCATGAAAAGGATGGAGGCGCCACCCTTTGAATCCATGGCTTCCCAAGCACCTCCAAGGGAAACCGGCATCTCTGTGAGTGGTCTTTGTATTTGGGCTGCCACCAGCCCCCTCTCCCGGACTCCCTTAGCTACCATGGCATGTGCAGACTGCCTCTA
Organism: Emydura macquarii macquarii; assembly: GCF_026122565.2. Lineage (NCBI taxonomy): Eukaryota > Metazoa > Chordata > Testudines > Chelidae > Emydura > Emydura macquarii. The sequence continues at coordinate 1,401,010 of NW_027132905.1, read as the reverse complement.
CCACTGTCCCCAAAAGTAACCCTTCAAAGAGACCAGAAAGGAAGGATCAGAAGGGGAAGGATGGTGCAATGGTTAGAGTGCGTGCCAGAACCTAGGGATCAATTCCCTGCTCAGCCATAGACTCCGAGTGAATTTGGGGCAAGTAACATAATCCCTCAGGATGTCAATTCCCATCTGTGAAATAGAGATGACAGCTCTTCTCTACCTCACTGGGTGTTATGATGACAGAGAGAGAGAGAGAGCTTGTGAGACCCGCAGATACTACAGTAATGGACACCGTAGATCCCTTGGGGGCCATAGCGCAGAGAGAAAGGCAGCCTTGACCTGGATTCATTTGCATTTCTTTCCGCTTTGGGTTTGGGGACAAGAATCCAGAGAAGCCACCCCAGGCCTCCATGGAGGGGTTTGGTGCCTTCTCTAGGCACAGGCTTCCCCTACTGACACCCTTTCCAAACGTTGCGTTTCTTTGTATGTCTAGAACTTTGCTGTGCTAGAAACCCCCCCCCCCACACACACACCATAATTTAATTATTGACAGATTAGAGATGATGAGACAAGAGACCCACAAATTGTGTCTGCACCCCAACCGGACTACATGGGAATAATTCAACAGTAGAGAGGGAGAAAGGGACTCAAACCAACAGGCCAGGGCATTAAGAGCTAAACCTGTGAGGTTGTGTACAGAAAAGCCGAAAAGGATAGGAGTTGAAAAGTAACAGAGAAGATCAGAGGTCGAACACGCCTGTTTCTGAATTATAAAGAGCTGCTCGTTTAGGCACTTAGGGAGAGAAGTACAACTGGGAGATGTTAACCCTGTTCATTTGGGAGGGCAAAAAACTGGATGCAGAAAAGAAGGCAAAGCAAATAGAATAATAAAGAGCGCAGCTGAATAATAATGAAAGAGAATCCAGGGGTAGAGATTCTTCCCACAGATTTCAAAACAGGCCTGTCTCCTGAGACATTAGTGCTAGCTGACAAAAGTTATCTTCCCTTTTGTATCATTGAAAGTCTCCTAAATACTATTGCAAATCTTAAAGTCAGTCTGTGGAAACCTTCCTTCGGAATGTCCCATCAACAGGTTTTATTTCATGCTTTTATTTCAAACACTGACTTTTTAAAATTGGCTTTTAAAATAACGTCCTGTTTTTTAAATGATTGATAAACCCCTGTGCGGGATTTGCAATCGTGTGGCGTGCAAGAAATTTAGTAAGAGAGTCTTCAGGGCTGAAGAGTAAAGCTGTGAGAGTGAAAATGACTTTCCATTTAGAAGGATCCCAGGAAGCTTGCTTTTCTTTTCTTTTTCTTTGCTTTGCTTTGCTTTCACAAGGCACCTACAACTTTGATGTTGTGCCTGCAATTCTTTCTCTCCCTGGGTGAGAATAGAGCATCCCACTGGATCTCCCTGATTTAAATGACAGCGGGTGTGTCATCCAACATTTAATAAGCACAAGCTGTTAGGATCTCAGGTCTGTAGGTCCAGTGAAAGACGGGAGCACCAACAGAACAGTGCCCCCTAGCATCGAAAAGGAGAATTGGTTAGCAACTGATTCAGAGGGGAAAGTGCCACTCTGAATCGCCCACATGTCTCTTTGCAGCATTTGGCTTTTCCTTGAAAGTCTCCTACCCGGATACTAAAAGCAGGCTGAGTCCTTTCTAGCTGATGAGATCTGAAAAGATCACAGCCTGTGGTGGAACACCTTGAAATTGAGATGTGTTTTTTTGCAAAGAGGAGCCTTGTAAAACATCAATACCTTAAAGGAGAGAAATAAATAAAATTACTGACAATCAAGTTGATCGGAGAATAAGATAGAGTCATTTGTCTGATGGAACAGGAATAACTCCCCAGCGGGGGCTCCCAGTTCTTTTTCCCTTCCCTTTGATCAGGAGACCGTTGACTGTTTATTACTGTTTTTGTGAACGTTAATATTTCAGGTTTTGGGGGGTTTGTGGTGTTTTAGAAGCACGAAGCGGGCACATGTGGGTAACCAAATAATACGCTTACAAAAAAGAATTGCTTTAAAGACCAAGATATCCATTCTGACTCCAAAAAGGGCAAAGCGGTCACCATTTAGCACGACAGAACTATGACAGCCACTGGTGTCCAGGCAACCTTTTTCAGTAGACAGTTTGAGAGAGGCCCTGTCATCATGCTGCAAATACCGGCAAGAAAAGTGAAATTCTTCCTATGTTAGATTAATATAGTGGCTCGCTCGAACTGTTTTGTTGCTGATATGTCCTGAATTGAAACCTGTGTTGATTTCATCCTTGGCAGTTTGTAAGATGAAGTGATCTTGGTCTTCATAAAACTTAGCTAGTTTGTAATAACATGGCATTTCATCAACCCTTTGAGTTGTCTCTTGTATACAATCTCCGGGAATTGCTGCAACGTAGTATGGGTGTTATAACACAGAAATGAAATAGATTCTAATCTTGGTGGCTATTGAGATTGTTTACTAACGCTTCTGAAGGCCATTGAGCATAGAGCTTGCATGTATTTATTCTGAGATCCTAGTGTCCTGAGAGTGAACACTGTGTTCCTGGTATAGATGTATTCACAGTACAGCTCCTTTGATCATTCTGTCAGACTATCCATTGTAGTTTTGTATAGAAGCCAGCAGGAATCTAACCTCCAGGTATTTTGGGCTGATGGTTACTCTGTGAATCCAGGTTTGGACAGAGAATCTGTCTTTGCTGTTTTCCAGCTGTACCTTCTTGTAGGTCAAAATTCAATCCTCAGCTCATTAGGAGATTTTATAATAATTCTTCCTAGCTTACAAGGAGTATAGTTAAACAGGCTACCATCCATTTAGTACATTTTGCTTCTTGTCTTTGAGAGCATCCTGTGCTGTGACACTGAAGTAAACTCCGATGGGACATCATATGGTGCAAGGGCACTTACATTGTCAGTGCTCTTTGCTAGGAAAGCACCTTTCATTTCATAGAATCAGAGAAGATGAGGGTTGGAAGGGACCTTGGGAGGTCATCTAGTCCAACCCCTGCTCAGAGCAGGACCAGCCCCAACTCAACCATCCCAGCCAGGGCTTTGTCAAGCCGCACTTTAAAAATCTCCGCCACCTCCCTAGGTAACCCATTCCAGTGCTTCACCCTCCCAATGTAAAGGTTTTTCCTAATATCCAACCTAGACCTCCCCCACTGCAACTTGAGACCATTGCTGCTTGTTCTGTCATCTACCACCACCGAGAACAGCCTAGCTCCATCCTCCCTGGAACCCCCCTTCAGGTAGTTAAAGGCTGCTATCAAATCCCCCTTCACTCTTCTCCTCTGCAGGCTGAACAAGCCTTGTTCTCTCAGCCACTCCTCATAAGTCTTGTGCTCCAGCCCCCTCATCATTTCATGTTGACTTTCGTTTAAAACCAGGATACTGCATCTGCTCTTCTAATTCAGATCTTGTTCCATGCCGCAAACCTAAAATGCTTAGCTCTCCTTTACCGACATGCTCCCACTTGCTGACTGTAAAATGACCGTTTCCACCCGTTTCCTTAAGACCTTTACCATTTTTTAATCTCCCTGGAGTTCCTCCTGTACTGCTTGCCTGCTTGTTTCTCTGCACATGCATCATGCCATTTGCTCTCAGAATATTTCTGCAGGTAACTTCAGGAGTTCTGTGTCAGAATGCCCGGCATGATTTCACCACTTCACCTGGGATTAATCCACTGGTCAGAGAGGTGCAGACAGCTGTCAAGGCTACAGGGATGTATCTCTGTCCCCTTTCTGGGCTTTCTGAGTATGTCCCTTTAAGTGTTAGGGGTGGAATTTTGCAAGTCTTCCACTCTTAGATGGGGCTCTGGGCTACAGTCCTCCGTGTATCAATCATTATTACCCTGCAAGTCTGACTGAGTGCGGACGCCTTTGTTTCTTCCTTCCCAGAGCTGTGACTAATGGTAAAAATAGTGACCAAACAGCCTTCTTAAGGCAAAGTAGTGTTTATTATGACAGGAGCAACGGAGCATTTAGAGAAAAATGGTTTTAAAGCAGCAATCTATATGCATGTTTATCTTATCTAATGGCTTTCCATTCCCTGCTAGTAATCTAGGCAGGCCTTCCTTCTTCAGACACCCTGTGCCAGGGATAGTCAATAGACAGGCCAAATCCGGACCGCCAGATGCCTTTGAATGGACCCCGAAATCTTTTTATTTGCTTATTTTCATCATTATTATTTTTTTTATTATTATTCTTTTCTCTGGAGTCTGAATCTTGACTAGACCTTGGCCAAGAAATTTGGACCTTGACAAAAAAATAATGGACTACCCCTGCCCTAAGCAGGGTCCTGTGTCTGTCTGGTTCCCCAAAACATATACTGCCTCTCCCTTGATAGAAGGTTCCTATTAATCCTCCCAGAATTCTTTTGTTCTTCTGTGTTTGTCGGCCCTTTCCTCTCTTGTTCAAAAACATTTTTGTAGGTTCTCTGGAGAAGAGGCAAAATCATCAAAGCTAGTAGTTTTCATATTGTTCCTTAATTCTGGAATTTTTTCTGGGAGGTGACTTGCCTTGACTTGCTCTTTTCTTTCCAGCCTGCTTTCCCAGCTAGCCGGCTATTGAGTTAACCCAAAATATGAATACAGTAAATATCCCTATAATCAGGTCAACGTACGGTATTTGTAAATTATTTGTGAGCAGTTCCAACTCTGTCAAACCAGTATATATCACGGCTACTGATCCTCAGAGCCGCTATTGAAAGTTAGAAGTTGAGTGAAGACCAGAGTTTTAGATCATGGGGAGAGCTCAGAGCAGGGACCTGATGGAAAAAATAGAAAAGGAAAGTACTTTCAAACCTGTTTCCCAGTTAGAGGCCCATACTTTGCTCATTGTCTGCTGAATTTAAGAACGCAGAGTCATGTAGAGGTGTGTTGTCTTTATGAGGGGAATTGTAACTGGGTTTAATGTCAATGGACATTCAGAAGCAATTGCAGTTTTTGCAAGAGCATGTCATAATGGCGCCATCACGTTTTGCAGGTAACCGTAGGAGTTCTGTGTCTCAGAAATAGGTATTGGTGAGAATTCCAGTAGATAATCATAAACGTGAAGATAGCCAAACTTACCTCTGTGTCTCCCTGATCTCCAGGCTTAATATAGTTGCTTGTGCGATGTAATTGCTTTCTCTGCAGGGCTTCTTTTTATTGATTCTACTTGTGGATTTAAACCAGTTGGGGATTGGAACAAGATTGCAAGCTGGATCTGCATCTTAGTCTTTTCTGGTTTAGATTGTGCACACAACAGTTCAATCCTAGAGACTTTAAAGTTCTATCGAGACCATCCCTTCACATCTAATGTGTCTATTTGATTTAAGCATGCAGGTTGGATCATATAAATTCAAAATATAAAGACATTTTTTTTTCTTTAGCAACACCTATTTAATTTCCCTCCCAGAAAGCAGGTTGCATGCTGTCCATCTTCAGCATGCTTCATAAATGCTGTACATCTGCAACTGTTGAGGATGATACAATGCCATAACAACACCATCTGCTTGTTAAGAGAAAACTTCTCAGAGTTGAAAAATGCGAGGTGTTAGTCATAATTAGGCAAGTTGCACGCTGTGATCTGTGATTGATTTGATTTCTGTTGCCAGCTCTGCCACATATGTCTGTGTGTCCATAAGCATTGTATAGATAGCAGCATACGGATGCAGATGAATCAGACACTCATGAATTCCCTTGCCCAATCTAACCATATGGGAATGTTTTCTGTTGGTAGTAGTAATAGTAGTAGTAGTTGTATTTCAGCAGCATCCAAAAGGGATGGTGCAGGGATAGTCTTGTTTTGTGTGTGAACAATGCCTGGCACAATGGGGTCCCGATCCATCATAACAGTGAAGTGTTACTAGTTCTGTGTAGTCTTAATATGGTCTTGAAGGAGAGATGGGTGTGTTTTATTAGCAGCTTTAGAGATGTTTAAGAAGGGCAATAATTGTACCTAAAAGACCATAAAATGACAACAAATGAACACACAGGTCTGCACACACACCTTGAGTAAACGTTATGGGCACTGTAGAAGCTATATAAATAGATGATTTAGAATACTTAAAGAGCTTAGAACTCACGCGTTCTCTCTCTCTGATGCACGTTGATAGTGCATTCATTTCATTGGGAGATCTGTCCCAATTAGATTCGAAAGGTAGCCAGCATTGTACCAGGTACTGAATAGGTTATATCTAAGTAGCACAAATCCCTGGTCCTCGTCCTATAAGCTCCATATACGTGGTGGGATGAAAACCATGTCTGAGAGTAGCCATTGCTGTTTGTTGTTCCAGAGGGAGAATTCAGTTTAATCAGTGTTTAGGGAATTCTTGGTTGGTTTCTACTGCACAGCGCGGGTTACCTAAAAGTGTTGCCACTCTCTTGAGAATGTGGAAGCGCTGCTTTTCTGTTTGGGAACGACCTTGGGTTTGTTTCATTCAATTGGTGTCAGAAAGAAAAAACCCTCATTGATGCAGTCATACGTTTAGTTAATCATCAGAGTATATTTGCTTCGTTTCCTTGTAATGTCTGCAGCTGCAGTTTGAAAGCTGTGTGTGTCTGAAGCACATTCGGAATGACTTGGTCATTCTACAAATCCCAGAGCAGTCTGGGTCAGTTTCAGAGGCACTGCTGTCTCCAGAGCAGATATTGTCTATAAGGGCCTGGCCTATGGAACCCTGGCTTCAAACATGCTTACGTTCCTTCAGCTTTGGGTTCCAGTCCAGGAAACCCACCATGCCACAGTTTAGTTTTTACTGATAAAGGAAATTTCATGAACTGTGCAGCAGTCTTGAAGGTTAAAAATGCAGATTCCCAACACCATGGTTACTGAACTAGAACTCTAACATGAGCAGTTATGTTCTAGTTTTATTTATATTTCTGTCAATTTCATCTTGTCATCTGTGGTTTTCTTCAGATAACAGACTAATTAAGTAAAGAATTTGGCAAAGAAATTGAGCCAGATGTAACGGGGTTTTTTTTAGTTTTGTTTTTAACGTCAGCAGACACAACATAATTAATTTTCAGCAAATGTCAGCTATAAAGCAGCGGATCACGCTTCTTGAAGAAGAAGCGGACCCTTTCTCTAAGCAGTGTGTTCAAGATGTAGCAATATGATAGCTACCTTTGTAAACAGAGATGCCCCAAGACTGCAGAAATGAATCTATTCTAAGGATACAAAGCCTCTCCGGTTGCCACCCAAAAGCACGGCCCCATCATTTAGATCTCACATCACAGATTTGCCTTCTTTGAGTTTTAAAAAGAACAGTCATAGATTGTAATTGCTTTAATGTGTCTTTTATTTCTGTCATTATTAAAAGAAACCTCAAGAAATGTAATAAAAGAGAGAGCTGATTTTTAGCAGACATAAAATTCCAGTGCCTGTAGTATCTAGGAAGCTATAATACATGTCTATGTCATGACTGAACTCAGCTTTAACTAATTCCTGGAACCCACCCCTCTCTCTCTCTCCACCAGCACTTACAGGTGAAGGATTTAGTACAACTATTTCTGAGAATAGAAATTCCATTCCCTTGTAGGCGTGTCATTCTGGCTAAAAGGAACCAGTCGTTTTTGCATAGTAGGCATTGCGTTCATTTCCCCAGTCATTAGTACAGCTGATCAGAAACGTGGGTGAAACACAAGTATCAGCTAAGCTGTAGGTGTGCCAGTGTAGACCTCCATCCTCCATCCGCTATATGCAGATCCGGCAGCCCCTCCCTCCCTTTGTATTCCATTCAATGCCTCTGGCCCAGTTAACCCAGCTTGCTTTCTCTTCCGGTCTAGAGGGATGAGATTGTCCCATAGGTATGTGCCAGCGATGGCCTTCATCACACTTTATAGCCATCACCCACACCCTGCTCCCGGGGGCACGAGGTGAGCATGCTTGCGGTGTTATGACCTCTCCTCCACAGTCACCCCGACCTGCTGGCTAGTGCAGAGTGCAGGCCGGGCCCAGGGCCCATTTTGGGTTGGCTAGCGCTCCGCCTGGTGCTATTCTCACACAAGGACTGTCCTTGTGACTGTCCCCTGCTTGAAGGATTTGCGGCGGGGCTCTTTGCCCCCATGCCCTTCCCAGCACAGCTGCTCAAGGGTTGGGCAGAGCCTGGCCCAAAGGTAGCGATTCAATCAGTTGCTGTTTATGTAAGAACTCGAGAGAAGACACCCGTAAAATCAAAGAAACGCATTAAACTAACTCTCCTTTAGTCATGGGCTGCCAACAGCCATGCTCGCACAGGTCGTGAGATCAGTCACAAGGGCCAAAGACTGGTAGCTGGACCCTACGTATTAGTAGCACGCTCCTGTTCTTCCAGCCCACAGAGCTCACTGATCCCATTAATTCTCTCCTCCGGCGCTAACAGCCTGTCACATCCACTTAGCTCAAGGCAGGATGTCAGTGACACCCCGCCCCTTCCCTCTGTATAGGTCTTGCTTTGGATGATAGAAGTTAAACGGACTCATTGGTATGCTTAGATACTAGCTTCTTCAGTTCAGATAGAATACACACCTACAATTCCACCCCCCGCCTCCCTCATTTACAAAGTATTTGGCTAAGTCTGCTGTCTCTAGATAGGCTTGATTTTCCCTTTCCTTCCTAGTTGTATGTTTATTGCAGAAGCATACGGGTTTGTTTCAAGGAACTCTTTGGACCCTATGCGTGGTTAGCGCTTTTGTTACCGTCTCTGAGGTAGACCCTGTATTTCCCTGCAGGTTATGGTAAAGATATTTGCCAGATCCATAAGTTTTTTGTCCTATGAAAATGTTATGCTGATGTGTCTCTGAAGAGCTCCATTTCAAAATCTGCAATTTATTCACAAAAAGACCTTTACGTTGAGATTTCAGAGGAACCTCAGAGCATTAGGTACCTAACTCCTATTCCATTGAAATCTCAGCCTTCAAAATACTGCTTGTTTCTAAGTTATCTGTCAGTGTCTAATCACAATACTATGTAGGAGTAAGAGAAAGCAACAGAGAAGTGACTGAAAGGCAGCTGAAGTATTAGATAATTGTATTATTTTTCCAGACAAAAATCATCCCATTCTTTTTGCTAACATTTAAATCATCATCATAAAGCTGCAAGAATATTCAGTCTCCCTCGTCTTCAGTCCTTTTCGGGTAGCCAGTTCTGTTGCTCTGGTGAAGTATGCATCGTCTCCATTGTGCAGTAGATGTTGGGCTCTCTTTTAACCCAGGTAAAGCATGTCTGGTTACCTCAGCGATGGGGACATTGGTACAAATCATCAATATTATCAGCTCAACATTACAAAAAATATAGACATAATAATGACCTCGTCCCCCCTTGCGTTAGCAGCGTAGACAAGGCCATGATGATTTCCCTCCAAAATGCTGAAATATAATTCAGGTATAATATACGGTTATTAGACAAAGCCATAAGGAAGATTTGTCTTATACCTCAAGACTGCAATTAAATGCTTTCAGGATTATCGCTGCTGTACTCCAGGAAATTTACTGAAAACTTAGAGTGCTCTGAAAAGTGACTGTAAATATGGCATCCGGTGACTGCATGTTTATGGGCCTTTTCTTGACTTTCAGATCAAATTTGTTCAATTTGTACGTAAAAATAATGTTTTATTTTCTATCTGACAACCCTGCAAACTCTCCTTAGGACAGGGAGTCTCAAACTTTTTTTTGCTGGGACCCCCTTTGAAAATATTTCAGGCTGTGATGGCCCTTCATGCCAGGCCACCCTCCCTCATGTCATGGCCATCCTTACTTCTACACTACTGCTGGCGGTGTCACTGCCTTCAGAGCACCTGGCCAGAGCCGCTATTCTCTGACCACCTAGGGTTTGAAGGGCTCTGGCACGTGCGGGGTCTGACAGCTCGCGACCCCCTCCCCCCCCCCCATAATAACCTCAAGGGGTCCTGACCCCCAGTTTGAAAACCCCTGCCTTAGGAGATGACAGTCAAGCTGTATTCTTCCTGGATCTAGTATCAGCAACAGTAGTAAAGACTATAGAAGCCAAATTCTGCCTGTGTAATCTCTTTGGGGTTTCACAGATGTAACTGAAGGCAGAATCTTTCTCTGCTTTTGAAACTAAGGATCAGCACCTACATGGATAGGCTGGGATGATGGTGATTTGTTGTATTGCAATAGAGTCCAAAGGTTCCAATCCAGATTGAGGTACCATGGTGCTAGATGCTGCTCAAACATATGGGAAGCCCCAAAGAGTGATCGGGACAAATGAGCATTGTTTATGTAAGGGCAAAGTCTTCCTCTGTAATCTACTAGGATTCCTTAAGCATGTCCGCAAGGTATGAATAAGGAACTGGTTTATATAATTTGTTTGGTTTTGCATGAAGCCTTTGACCAGCAAGAAGCTGTCAAGGTAACTAAGTAGTCGTGGGTTGAGAGGTAAAGTGTTGCCATGGATCAGAAAACTGGCTAAAACAGTAGAGGGATATAGGAGTAACAAGTAGTATATATTTGCTTTTATCAGTAAAATAAAGTAAGCAGCTATACACAAAGGAGTCAGTTCTGTTGTCTAATACGATGGTATTTTTACATCATAATTTTTCTGATCATCATTATACTTGAATACGTATCTTCCTGTAAAAATGACTGTAGTTTCCTTGTCTGGGGAAGAGGGAATTGTGGTGGTGGTTTGTTTGTTTGTTTTTTTAACATTTAAAGACCTGATGTTCAAAGAAAGAAAGAAAATGATGAAGCTATTATACTGCAATTGAGTCAGCTTATGATAGACACTGCACATAGAAAAGGTCCACAGTTACCTAGGCATCACAGTGGCAATTGCAGGTCAAAATTTATATCAGCTCCACACTGATCCCGGCTACCTGGCATGGATGTGTTTCACTTCTGAAAAAGTTTGTTGGGAAAACTGGTAGCGAATACATTTATTACCTCTGTGTGAAACTTATTGCTTCCTTCCTAAGAGCAACCATCTTCAGACATAAATATAGCATGTACCAGAGCATTGTATGCCGTTTGTTTTAATCTGGCTGCATTATCAATTCAGTTCACAGATCATGTTCATTCTTCTTTGAAAAGCTTACATTGTCAAGTCAGAAGTTTGGCTAAGAAAAGGCATTTATTTACATGAACATCATGTTCGACTTTTTGAAGGACAAAATCAAGAACAGAAGAGGCCCAGTGTGATTAAACAACAAAAATGCGTTCAAGTAACATTTTGGGATGGATTTTCAGTGTAACTTCTGCAGATTTAGCAACATGATGAATTTGTTCACCCAGGGTATTATGGGCAAACTCCCACCTTTCTGTTTGGAGTCACAGCTGGGGTGAGGTGACAAATTGACCACACAATAGGTCCCACAGCTGGCCTTCCAGTGTAGGTCAGAATGGCTATGGGGGGAAGGGGATTCCAAAAAGAAGCAATGTGCACCTTTCTACGTTCCCTGCTGCACTCACTGGTGGACTTGGTTGCAGTCGGAGTGGTGAACAGAGGTGACGCTTTTGTGAGATTTCAGTAGAAAAGGTTCCCTTCTTGTTGCAGGTGATTTTGTGTCCCTAGCAATGCTGCTTTTCCTCTCCGTGTAGAGGCAGTGGTTATTTGCCACTTCAAAGTAGGCAAAAATGTGAATCATCACCTCTCGCTCAGAACCACACATACTCATGAAATTTTGCCTGGAATTGGAACAGTGGCCATCGAGGGCATTGTGTTTTTGTCTGTGTCCAAGGCAAGGAGAGAAGTTGGTAGGCAGAAATACAGTAATATACCGTAATATGAATACAGAAATATATTGTACATGAGAGTATGGTATATACTACTTATTTGCCTGTGTTTCTTCCACCCAGAACTGACTTAGTAGATGCTCACACATGTCATTGGTCCGACCATTGGTTCATCCTAATGTTATGAGCTGTGGTGTGCTTCCAAAATATCAACATAGGGCTCCTTCAAAAATGTTCTTTCTCTGTCAGTGATGTGTGCAATATTTCCTGAGTAAAACGCTCTTCTCCTGTAAAATGCAATGAGATCTATGGATGAGAAGCTTTAATAATGGTCTTTTCATTCTCTCTCTCTCTCTCTCTTTCTCTCTGACAGACACTAAGCAGTGCTACATTCTACCCTGTCCACACATCCAAAACCATCAGTCCTTCCATTCCCCCCCCACCGTTAGCTACATTCCTCTTTATCCGTCATGCTCCCTGCTCCCCTATTTGTCAGCTGTTCCTCATGACAGTAGCAGTGGGACAGGCAGGTTGCTGGCTGTAAGGTTGTTGGGTCAAATGCGGAACCAGTCCACTCTGGTGGTGGGCTGGATAGTCAGTTTGTGAATAGGTTCCCCATTTGGTTATACATCAGGACAGGTCTTCCTGACTTCTAGAGATCTCCCTTAACAGGTGGGCGAGTGGGTCGTCCCAGGCTGGTGGGAGGGCTGTTGAAATGAGCTTTCCCTATCCGGTAATCCTGATCTGATTTCACATAGCAGAGCATTTCCACTCTCTACTTTAGTGAGAGATGTGGTAGGGACACAGGCAGTACAACAACTGGTCTGCCCCAGTGGATTGTGACCTAGATGTGGTGGGGTGGCTGGAGTATCCCCATGCTGCTGGGAGTCTTGGACTCCTGGCAGGGTCACCCAAGCCAGCAAGCAGGTCAGGTTCTCACAACTGAACCATGACCAACGGTCAAGGAGCAGGCAAAAAAAGCACTTCAAAAACACCCTCAAAGCCAATTAGAAGACACGCAGCATTGACATAAACTCATGGAAAATCCAAGACCTCAATCCAGCAAAATGGAAAAGGACTTTGTGTCAAGGATGCCAGGATTTTGAGATCTGTTGGAGACAACAGGGAACAGAGAAACAGGAAAGGAGGACAAAATGTGTCGCAGCTCGATTTCACAATCTAGATCCTTCCCTTCCATTGGGAAATGTCTGCCCCAACTGTGACAAGATCTATGGATCCTGGATAAGCCTAACTAGTCACCTGTGACTCTACCAATTATAACTGGCTATCATTTTATTGGAAGACAATCATCCTCGAACTCCGAGGGATCGACGATGACAACAACTGGCCTGCTCACAGGCTGCCAGTTGCTACTATATGGTTCATGGTGTTTGTGTTTTGATTTTTCTCCTTACTTCTACAGGACTGCAGGGGAAACATAGCTCCTAGTCTTCACATTGACTTGTTCCAGCCCTTCTTGTTTAGATTCGTGGAGTCCACGAGATCCAGTTTAAACTGCTCCTATTTGACCTTCCTGACTGTGAAAAAATATTGACTTTGATGTATTACTTTTAAATTACCTCTTAAAATTTAACAAGATTTCCTGCTTATTTTTATAATCCCCAAAACTAATCCAAGGAAATCTGTATAAAATATCTGACTCCCTTAAAGACAGCACAGATTTGAATTGCTTGGGCTGTGTGTCAAGGCTGTCAGACAAGTGGCATAATCTTTGATCTAGGAGCTTTTAGCATCTGTTCTGAAGTGAGCCAGCGAAAGGCACCTGGCAAAGTGTTATGATTCATTTTGCCACGTATTCAGCCTTCTGAACACTCAGTCGATATCTTTGCAAAATCTCATCTATTCTACTGGAGTGCTCACTGATTAGTTAGGAAACAAACTATATTGTATTGACATATTGGCTGCACCTTTCAAATACGATATCCTATAGCATATGTCCCCACATTTTAATACATTGAGTATCTCTGGCATCTACTAGTACATGTCCATGAACACTGTATTAGTGCTAGGCCATTGGGGTGTTGTTAACACAGATCAGGAGTCAGAGAAAGTTCTTGTGTTTGAGTGGGCGTCTCAAAGGATGTAAGGAATTAGGTGCCCAGATTCCATTAAAATGGGAGATGTTCCTTTTAGTCTGCTTTGAAAATCCCATCTAAGACTTACCCCCTGAAATGGAATTGAAACATCCTGTCATGGAACCTTCATTAACTGTTTTACGAGGCGAATACTTGAAATCAGTCAGGAGCAGACATGAAAACGTGCATACTGGAAAGGATTGCACCCTGCTCCCAGATATGTGTGTGCAAGCCTCTGCCTTCTGTGCTCCAGCAGTCTGATCAAATTAATCACTTAAAGGAAACAAAAATGTAAAATAGTGCTGTTGGGGAGATGAATGCTGATTTAATGGGCAAAAAACGTTCTGTAGAGAGTTAAATCAAAGGCTATTGTTCAATCAAGTGAGTGCCCGGGATAATTAAGATATGGAAGATTTGCAGCTTTTGGCAACATCTTCACAATAACCAAAGTTAGCTGACAATAGTTGGAAGGAGACAAAAATTATAGTACCCATGTCTTGGCATACAGATGAAACCAACGCTGGCAAATGGACGGAAGGTAAAGCCGTAGTGTTGTTTTGGGGCCTGGGCGATAACTTTCATCATAGGTTTGATTGTGAGTAGGAAGAACAAATGGGGTGAAATTATGGAGATTTCATCATCTCTCAGACATCATACAGGTAGCTAAAATGGAAAGCCATAGACTGAAAACTTTTAGATCATAATGTTACGTGAATGATAACACCAGGTGTATTTTACCTCTAATTTGACTACTGTAAAAAAAAACAAAAAACCCTAGATGAAGCATCTTGGAGATACAGAGAGACATTTTTTCACTTGTTTTTTCCAGCACACTAGAGAGAGTTGAGCCCTTTGAAGTCAATGCGAACCTTTCTATTTACTTCCATTTTCTTTGGCTCAAGCCCTCATCTCTTTATTTGTTTTCATCTGGAAAGAACAGAACTGGGCTGTGACATGAAATACACATTTCCAGAGTTATCGCATGTTGTATATTAGAGATTCGGACATGTCTTGTACTTACATTGTTATGATTATAGTCAGACCTGTTCATTTATCTTGCCCCCCCTGTATTCTAAATTTAGGTTTAGTAGGTTAAGAACCACATATGAGAGTATTATTGTGGTGTGAACTGACGCTCTGAATCCCGAACTGTGGATAATTATTTTTATTGAAGTGATGATTCTGTATCGATCTATATTTCTGTGCTCCAGTGCATTGAAGCAATTAATGTTGGACCATGTTAACGTGAACTAGTAATAAAAATGTAAGATTTTTTCCCCCCAGTCCCATTTCCTGATTAATTACTTGTTTTAAGAATGGGGGAGGGGGGAAAGTGAGCCATTAACATTTGATTTCACTTTGGTTGATGAAAGGGCAGGGATCATATCTGAATTTCTATAAGGGCTTTGTGAGAAATGGTTGAGTTACTGTGTGTGTAAGTAAAAGACACAGGATGTAAAGTGTGCACAATTTCCAGCAGCAGGGAATATTTTTCTTAGCCTTTTATTCTTTTCCAAATGGAAAGAGAGTTATGGAAATGTGAGTGGGCATTACATTAAGTGCTTGAAATATTCCTTCCCTACAGACTAATAAAAGCATGCTTCTTCCATCAAGCAAATTTAGTTTTCTGAAAGCCACATGAAGACACATCTGAATCCGTGAACTACACAGCTGCAGTAGGATCAGCCTTTGTGTTCTCTAATGTACCCTGGGGGTAACTTCTTAGCTTATCTACTAGTATTCTCTACAGCATCTTCTTATTATGCAAATCAATAATGGAGTTTGAAACCAAACCTGTCATGTAATTTGGACTATTTTTCTACCTTAATGGAGACTGAAAAGCATGTTAACCTTTTCAAAATGCTTCATCTATTTGCATCCCTCAAGTAATAACAGTCAGGTGGGACAGGTCAAAAATGTGACCTGCCTTGTTTATAATGCAGTTATAATGGTAACAGTGTCATGCATGGCTATAATTTTATTTGGATTCTAGATATCTGTCTTTTTAAAAAAATCCACCCGTCAGTCAGTGTGAAATTCAGCTTTGCAATAGTAACAGACCTGATTTCCAGAGCTGTTTGGATCAGGTCCCTGCTGAGGACACTGAGGATGCTAATAAATAACAAGGAAATAATAAAGTGGAGCTGTGTTTATTTCTTTTCCATTAAAAATACAGGCGAAATAATCAGCATTTCTTTCTAGGCTCCTGAGAGTGGAACACAAATAATTCAGGGTAAAACTGGAAAAAAAGAATAAAAAGGAATTGGCAGTGCCTTTTAATTATTTTCCTTTCTGTGGGAGTTTAGATGTAGATGCTCCGTTTTTTAAACGTTCAAGCGTTTCCTGATTGTCATGCAGTTTCTCCTTTTCGTATTGGCTCCACGTTTCAGACATAGTATCTTCAAAATAAAATATAATACTTGGTACTTACATACTTTGCACGTTTCATCTAAGGATCTGCAAGCACATCTCAAAGGTGGATGAGAATGATTTGTCCTCATCTGACAGATGAGGAAACTGAGACGCAGTGAACTTAAATACTTTGTCCAAGGTCAGACAGTGAAGACTGGAATCAGCTCAAGTCTACAGATTCTTATTATACTTCATTTGTTTTCCATAATACTTCTTATCGTGTTTGCTAATGTACACAGTTATGGTTCAACCCAGAAGTCATTTACTTTGGTAAAATCACTTAATTGTGAGTTATGCCTGAGAAAAAATTTCAAGATCTGGTCCATTGAATTTTAGTAAGGGCTTGATCCCTCATAACCCTTATTTCTACTTGAGCCAGCAGGAAAGCTATCATGCTGAATTTGTGACATCACATTTACTTCTGTGACTAGTGCTACATCATTTATATAGAATTATGACCACTATGTGGTCAAGCAGAACGAAATTCTGGGTTAGAACAAAGTGAATATTCACAATTTATTCAACAAAGCTAACCTCTTTTAATACTTTTGGAATATCCATGAGCAGATCAGAAGTTCCTGCAGTTCATGCCTTACTCAAGTTTATTTCATTAATACCTTTGAATTATTTTCTACTCTATCGCTTAATTGAGAATTTTCAAAATGTAACCTATGTTACTTAATTAGTATCTGTCAGATAAATCCTGTGATATTTTTTCTGTTTGCTCATTGGTTGATGACATGGGTACAACTCGTGCAAGTATTTGTGTCCGTGAATTTATCTTTGGGGTTCCGTGCACATTTGTTCATGTGATTTTGACATTTGCTTTCTGCATTGTCGTCAGGAAAAGTTGACCCTTCCAGCATTCGCAAAAAGTGCACATTAATGCCAGAATCCTACACAAAGCTCCCTAGGCAGATCCTTGCACCCAGACAGAGACCTGCTCTCCACACATGCACTGCCCATAGGGGACGTTCTTTGAAGGATGGGAATGGAAAGCAATGCAAAGATGGAAATATTTGTTGCACTGCCAGTTCAACGCTAGCCTGGGTGGCAAAGGAGAAAGCTCTTATCCAGCACAAATATATGCAATAAGAGCAAAAGAAATACAGATGGTGTCTTGTCAAATAAATTACTTTTCTTGTAACTATATGCTTCTTTTACCCAAGTTTCCTCCAGTCTGAAAGTCACTCTGTGACATCTCTTACGCTCCTAAACAAAACACTTAATGTATAAAAGATGTACAACCCATCTCTATGCAGGATTATTTTGTGGAGCAGAACCACCATCACGTATCTCTCTCATGCACAGTGATACACAATTGTGTTCATGTCCCCTCCTTCTGAATCCTTTCATGAGCTTCCCAGTTTTCCATTGCCCCAAATAAAAGGGGAAGCAGTATGGCCTAGTGCCTAGATGCTGGACTGGTAATAAGGAGTTCTGGGTTCTATCCCCGACTCTGCCACTGATCTGCTGTGTAACCATGGGCAAGTCACTTCCTGTCCCTGTTTTTCCTCCCACCCCTTTCCTGTTTAAATTATGCGCTTTTGGGGATCAGGGACAGTCTCTTACTACGTGTCTGTACAACAGCTGGCATAGCACCAGTCTTGGCTGGGGGCTGTAGACACTAGCAGAATATAAATAGTAACCATAGCTTCTTGTTCTCGTCTTTAAGGCCCCTGATAAATCTGTCTTTCCCTGCTTACGCTGTCTTCTCTCTTACCATGTTCTCCCCACCCTCAACTGCCTCCATTCTGAGATCAGCCCTGATTGGCCCTTGGTCCAGTTCCCCAAGAAATATGACCATGCTCTCAGACACCCCCCATGAACGAGGCCATAAAATTCTCCTTCAAAACTTCCCTGAAATTCACCTGCTTCTACCATGATACCTGTGAGAAATACCAACTAATAGTGGTGAGGTAGAGGGCCAGTGGGGAGATCTGGTATTTAAAATTGTTGCTAACTATTGTATGTTTCATCCTTCTCCCTCACCCTTCATATCTTGCTTATCTTCCCGATTGTGTCTTCCTTGGAACAAGGACTGTCTCTTACCCTACGTTGGAAAGCCCTTTGCACACTGTGGTGGCAATAATAATAATAAGTAATATCCAGTAAATCAGGGGCTTGTTAGCAAGTGTGGGGGAGTCCCAGGGTCAGTGCGGGCTTTGTGAAGAGTGGGAAAATGAAGTTTTACGTATGCTGGCTGGGATAGCTTAATGGTGTAAGCATCAGATCTGATATCGATGCCCTAGGGCCATAGTTTTTAGTCTGATCGGGGCCAAAGAGAGCCCTTCTTCATCCTGAACTAGGCACATTGGGCCAGAACTCAGCTGGTGTATATCAGTGTAGCTTTAGTGAAGTCAGGAGAGCTATGCTGGTTGAGTTCCATGCCAAGTCGGTATTTCCAGATATGACCTTAATAACCGATTTGCTATCTGTTCCATGTAGCCATTAGAAGTCCTATGGCACTATTCTTAAGGAAGGGGACTGGCCCCAGAGTCCTCATTCACATTAGTAACATCATCGCCCGCTGCTGTGCAGTGTCCTGTATGCCAGTAATGCAGATGGCTGCAGCCTGCCACCCCAGAGGTGGCTGCATTTCAGTGGCAGATTAAGTGATCCCTGTGGGTGGGATTTTCATGAGCTGTCTGAAATGGTCTTACTCCCTACTTGTCAAAGTCACTGCCAAAACTCCCTTTGACTTCAGAGGGAGCAGAGATGGAGCGCTGTTGAAAATTCCATCCTGTGTGTACATTGTAACATGCTTTGGGAGCTTTGTGGATAAAAGGTGTGCTATAAATGTCAGATATGATACAGACTGCCAAGCTGGGGACCAGGAAATGTATGCTGATCAGCAAGGTCCCTGTCCTCCTCCAGCTGAAGTCAAGAAAACCTTTGAAACAGTCTTCAATGGGAGAAGGTTTGGGCATCTAAGGAACTGCATTAGCTAGAAGGAACCAGAGACTTGTTTTTATTGTTATAGTTCTTGTACAACTTTGACTGTTAGGGTGGGTTTAGGCAGTTGATGAATTTCCCCCTTAAACTCTCCTGGAAATAATAGCCCTGCACAGATGCCTGGCTTAGACACTGCACTTGAATACTGATTGCTCATCTGGAGAGATCATTTCCACCACGCGCATTAAGTTTAGATGTGGTCACCCCGTCGGTGCCTTTGGTATCAGCAACCGCTGAGCAACCCGTACTGTGTGATCTGTGGCTGCTGTTAGTGAGAGGCTGTTGGAGATCTCTGGCTAGTAGGTACCCTGCATGTGCTTTTAGACAGACAGAGCCAGCTCGTTTCCTTTGGCTTCCTTGTGTGGGTAAGACACCTGAAAAGGCCAGTGCTAAGGAGCCGTAAGGGTCTCATGTTGCAACAGCTGCTCTTATTTATTTCTTTTTTCCCCCCACTGATTAATTGAAAAATGGAATAGTCAAGAGCAGACAAAAGGCTGTGGGCTAAAGCGGTAGGGCCAAATCCAGCTGTGCAACTCTTTTGAAATCAATGGGTTGAATCTGGCTCTGCTCTGTGGGCTGTATTTCAACGTCATATAACGGTATGCACGGTACGCTTCGTAAGTGGATTGAGAACAAAAGCGGTTTTAAATTGTTATCAAGAATCTCTCTCATTCATGTCCCCCCCCGCACACACACACTTACACACCACATATGCACCCCCCACACACGCCACGCTCACAAAATGACACTTGCTCGCTTAATCTGGAATTTTATGCAGACGTTAAAGGTTTGATTACCAACTGCACTGCGGTAACTAATGAGAGGCCCGACCCAAACCCCAGATCCAAACCCCTAAAGCTTCAGGCAGTTCAAATCAGACTCCCCGCACGGATTGATCAGATTATACCGGGAGTAAAAGTGGCAGTTTCTAAAGGAAGATTAGTTTGAGTGCACGACCCAGGGCAAAGAGGGAAGTGGGATTAGTCATTTAAGCCTGTGCAAAGTGAATGCAATGTGTGAGTGAAACACCATCAGATCAGAATTCTCCTGCCCCCGGACACTGGTGGGGACATGTAACACCCACCGCGTGGTCACTCTCAGGTGTATGTTCTGATGCAGTGTGCAATCCAAACACAAACACACTCGCACATCTTACCTGCACTTCAGACAGGCTCCTAACTTTGTGACCGTTTTTCAGAATCTAGGAGCATTGTGGCCGAACGTACACATCCCACACAGGCTTTCTCAAGAGTGTTGTTCTTTAAGCATCCTTCTCATTTGCTTTCTCTTGTGCTCTTATTATAGGGCAATCCATTGTACTTCCAATCTGCCAGAAATGTTACAGTGAACATTCTCAATGAGAAGAATCAAGTCCTTACTCGTCTTGTAACAGGTAAGGAAGAGAAAACACCAGGAGAAAGCATTATGAAGACAGAAAGGACCCTGTGCTGTGGGATAACTTACTATCATTAAACAGCACAGAGGAGGGGTAGCTAAGTCTTTTAGTAAAGTACAAGATGAAAGTTAGCTCTGCTTTGGAGGAACAAAAGAGAAGAATGTTAGAGCTGTGCGGGAGAAGAAGTGGGCTGCATATTTCTAATAAGAAAGCAGAAAATCATTTTCATTTGAAAGTCAGTCCAGAGACAAAAGGTTAATTGTATGACTTCAGGGTCAGGAAGAAAATACTCAGTCTGACATTTCATTTGTAATAGGCACAAGATGGTCCCAAGATACTTTTAACTTGCCTAAGATCTCTAGAACTTTGCAGCAGCTGTGCACAGACACTTGGCAGTTTAGTGCTTTCCAAACCCAAAGTCTCTCTTACTGCCAAAGAACCCTTGTTTTCACGGGCGTGAGCTCTTCATGTTGGATGGGGAAACTGTTGTTTCAGAAATCCACAGCACGTGTGTGTCTTTGAGAGCATGTGTGATTTGTGTCGAGAGCCGGCATGTAAAATGCTAAATATGTAAATAGAGCAGTCCATGGCCAGGGAGAAATATTGCTGTGTGGCACAGCCAGTAATCCATAAACATGTTGTTTCTACATGAGTTTGAATTGTCTGACTTGCTTATGAAACACCTGACCTCCAGTCACAGTGCTAAATAATTAAACAAACAGCGTCAGTAACCAATGTCTTAAGGTGCACATGTGAAAACTGCCTTGAGGTGAGACATAAATTCAACGCCAAGCTCCCAGCTTGTGCCATTTGAAAGGAACTTGTTTACTTCGTTGATCATTTGCCACAGCATCTTTGCGTCACTTGCGTGACTCTGCTTTGACAGAGCTTGGAAAGGTCTGGATGGCTGTTAGTAGAAGTTATAGCAGCTCTGTCAGGCAGGCGTACGCACAGAGCACACACCGGGTGAGGCACACCCCATGCCAACACTGAAAGGAGACCCAGCACAGCCAACTGGTTAATACAGATGCAAGCTCTAGTGATGGCCTTTCAGGTTAACTTTTGGAAAACCTCAGCCTGTTTGGCTTGGAATGTCAGGCGCTCCGTCACCACGGGGATCCATGCAGTATAAATATTTTTTGTAGAAAGGCTGCAAGAAACACCCTTCACTTGCCTGGGGTATCGTTGCATACACTTAGAAGTCATGGTAAAGGATATGATACCATAGAATATAACTGAACCTAAATATAACTACCCTAAAAATCTCCGCTCCAGAGGTTAAACGCCAGCTCCTGATGACAGCAGTAACGGTATTCTAATGTAGGGGCGCCCTCTGGGTCCCCCAGCCCACCTCCCCCTTGCATGCCTCAGAAAAAGGCTGGGATCACACCGTGTGTCTCCAACACAAGTTCTTTAGTGAGGAGTGGGAAAGAGACACCTACAGCTGAGAGACCTGCATTGAGAACACTCTGCCTGCTGCTCCCATCGCTTTAAATTGAAAGATCTCCAGTTTAAGCAACTCTGCTGACCTCAGCTGAGGAGGAAAGGCATGCAGAGCGAGGCTGTCCTCTCAGGTAACCTGTTTCCATGTTAGGCTTTAGCAGTTAAACAAACACCTGGCACTCCACACAGAGAATTCACAGGTCTGCCAGCACAGCTCATGGGAAGCTGATGTTGTGAGATCTCAGTGTGACACTCTGATTAGTAAGCAGGTTGCAGCATTCTGCACCAGAGTCAGTTTCTGAGTGGTCTGAAGACGTAGGCCCGTGTTGAACACGTTGCAGTAGAGGGTAGGTAGAAGGAGAGAAATTCAAGTCTAAAAGCTGCCAAAATGTGTGAGATTTTTCTCAGAATGGTTTACAGGATCCTTCAGTGTGTCTACAGAATTAAACAGCTTCTACCTTCCGCTCCCACCAGTGTTAATGTACACAATCAATGATGTGTGTACTCAGGCAGCATTGGCATGCACAAATGCTAGTGCACACAAGCGGGTTAGCAAACAATTGTGAGCACACAATGTTAGACCCCGCATTTAAAAACTTTGGCCCTTCAAGAGTCATTTCTTTTCTCCTCTGAGAAGTGAGACCAGTCAGGGAGACAGTGAGAGAAATATTTGAGTCTGATCATCTACCATGAGCACTGGCAAATCCCAGTGAGATTTTGGTGTGCATGGATTAGGATAGGTAAGAGAGGAATGTTAAATGGTGATTTTTACAAAGCTGAGCCCAGGTCAAGTTGCAGAAGGGTCAGCTGTTTTCACAAGGGCAGGTAATGTTTGTCAGATGTAGAACAAAACGCATTGCCAGAGAGTTTTCAGCATTAGATTGCAAAGCATGGGCAGATGTTCGACTTCTTTCTTTCCACCTTTTCATATACTCAGGCCTTGCAAAAATCTTGATTCCTTGTACAACTCTGCCAATGCACTTAAATCAGGGCTGGTAACATTTCATGCCTGGATCTTTCTTTAGCAAAAACTCCCAGGTGTTCATGAAGGCATGGGCAGAAATCATGGTAATTTTTATAGGGCAGTTTGCAATCTTAGCAGAAAGTATCGTTATTATCCTTTTCTAAAGACAAGTCACGCTCTCAAGAGGAGACATATCACTCAGTGGTCCATCAAACTGTAGATTGCATATGCAGAGTTACTGGGATCATTCCAACACTCAGGCTTATTACATTCGCCAAATACCTTATGATTTTCTTCATAAGATCAGCAGAAAACCTGGACTAAATCTTTTCTCCCATTTTAGGTCCTCAAGCAGTGGAAGCGCACGGCCAAAAATTCGAGGTGAAAACCCTCTCTGGGAAATTGCTGTTTTCTGCAGATGACAGCGAAGTGGTCGTTGGAGCAGAGAGACTGAGAGTTTTAGGTAACAGATCTTTGACAAATCAGCTGTTTTAAAACTGATCTAAACTTCTCTGAAAGTTTTCTAAGGGTTTAGTCCAGCTCCCTTTGAACACAACACAACGCAAAGACTCCTCTTGGCATCCGTGGGGGTTGGATCAGGTCTTGGGAGACTAGACTGCTCATGGGATTAGTAATGGGACTCCCTGCCTTGCACCTACATCATTGCTTTGAATGTGTCTCAAGCTGATCGCAACCAACAGTTGCTGGCATCTGATGGCTGTTTGCTAGCCTTTATAGTAAGTTACGTGTGGCCATAGTCCAGTTCTCACTGGAGAAGTGACCATACCATCAATAGTTTTGGCAGTCTTAGCAGAGTGGCCAAATCCTGGGTGGTTTTGGAGGCTGAGTTTACCCGCTCAATCCTTTGGGTCCATGGTCAAGGACAATGATGGAGCAGCTTGGGGGAGCTTTCACGGCCACAGTCACTGTCCTGGGGATAAGTCCTGTTGATCTGGTGTCTTTCACCAACACTAGATTTGTTCTAAAGCAATAAGATTTTTAGAAGAACTGCTGTCCACATCTTTTTTAGGCTCCATACTAATTTCCTTGATATTTTATGAGCCTTGATCTTATGTTACCTAATTTTTCTTTACTATCCATCTGAGAGTTTGGTGTGTCTTTGAGCCCAGCAGACTCTTTTGCTGGCATCGCTTAATCCGCTAGACCCAATAAAGGATTCACCCCATTGACAGGCAGCCAGGCTCGCCACTGTTATCCTCCACTGGAACTTTTGAGTAATTCAAAATAGGCTGGAGTAATTTGAACTCCTGCCGGGACTCCATAGGAATCCTACTGGCAAGATTCTCTGTCAGAAGCCACAGAATTGGTGCAACCCCTGCTGCTCCTCCTCTTTGACCAGCTTCATTTACTTGAAGGGCTGTGCTTGCCCTGAAAAGCCGCTACTCTATAAATCCGAGGCTTGTCTCTTATGCCACTGCAGCTTTTATCAGCTAGCTCCCCAGCGTTTCCTGCACCAGGTCCTTCTGTCAAAGTTTATGCTGGCGTTCGCTTGTGTAAACTGGGTCTGAGTTTAGCTCTTTGTGTTTATTTCAGTTAGGTGGAAAAGAGACTGTTAAGGTGCGTTTAATCATCTTTAAACGTTTTTTCTCATTGTTCTGTATCGTGACCCCTTAGGGACTTGAAGTGTTTTCACCTTCCTCTGCAGCATGGGGCACTTGCAGGTTTAAACTAGTGTCAGTGGTGGATTCTCTGTCACTTGAAGTCTTTAAACCATGATTTGAGGACTTCAGTAACTCAGCCAGAGGCTAGGGGTCTAGTACAGGAGTGGGCGGGTGAGGTGCTGTGGCCTGCAATGTGCAGAAGTCAGACTAGATGATCATGATGGTCTCTTCTGGCCTTAGAGTCTCTGAGTTTACTAAATCTGTTGCCTTCCAGTACAGTGCTGGCTCTTTGCTTATAATAGGTTTGCAAAGAAGTGTTGGTGGAGGATGTTTTTATGTGAGAAAAAAGAGCATTTAAGTGTTTGTTTAAAAAATAAAACAACCTACACAGCTCGGTAATATACCTATCTATAGGTATCACTTTCTATATAGAATACTTATACGTTTATATGGATTTCATAATTTTGGGCTTCCCAGACTTTATAGTGTCTTTTTTATTAGAAAATGAAAAAAATTGACCGTTAAAGCCAAATGTGCAGGGTTTTAGAGCCATTGAATCTATACCACAACATTAGGCTCTCAGCACAATCTCCTATCCCACTGTACTTTTCAGGGATATTCAATCAAATCAATTACTGTGAATTCGGGAGATGATCAGTCTAAGTATTCTTCTGGAGATCTCAGAGCAGAAGATATTTTAGACCATTTTTCTTGGTCAAACAAAATGATAATTAACAGATAAAAAGCTGGAGTATTCCACAGGTTGCAAATATTCCTTTTCAGATTATATAGCTTGAAAAATATTTGTCTATTATGTATTTGAATTGCTCCGGTGGAACCAACAGTAGTTTTAGATATATCAGTTTGAGTTTATGCCTCATTTTAGTCACTGGAACAGAAGGAGCGGGGATCTGGCTAATGCTAGAGTGCATTTTTATTTATGTTTGCAGCAGAATCTCTCTCAAGGTTTTATCAGGCTTAAGCAGAGACATGAAAGAAGAAAATATATGACAGGAGAATTGAGGTTACACTGCACAGTATTTTAGTAACCTTGAGCTCCAACATTTTCAGAGTTTGTTTGGCTTTGATTTTTTTTCACCCGCATTTCTTGTAACCTAACTGTGTCTCCAAAAGTTTTTGCCACAGCTGCTTACCGTGCCAGGAGATGTTATACCATATGTTTGTTTTCCTTCCAGTGTTCTTGTCTGGGTGTTTCACCTGTGTGAAAGCAGGCAGGAGTAGTGCAGGAGCTTGGGAACAGGAACCAAAGCCAGGGGTCCGAGCTGGTGTCAGAGTCAAGTTGAGGATCAAAGCCGGAGTCTGAGTCGGGAGTCAAGCTGAGGGACAGAACCGGAGATGGGATCAAGAATTGGCCGAAGGTCAATACCAGGTATCAGAGTCTAGGTGCTGAGGTTCCAGGGGTCGCCTGGGAGTCAGGATGCAAGTCAGAGCCGAGGTCGGTATCAGGAGTTCAAAGACAGAGACGCAGGACAGTCAAGGCAGCTAAGTAGGAATCCATGTTATTGCCTGGACACTTCAAGGAGCCAGTCAGAGATCACTAAGAGCACCGTCAGCCAGCTTACTTGAGGCAGAACTTACTGTGGTGTGCAACCTCTGAGGACTGTGGGTCACGGTGGTGACAGTGTGAGGATATTGGTTACCTAGCAGGTTCAAGTCTCAGTGATCCGGACTTCATCCTTGGAGCTGCACCTTCTGTCCCACAGCAAATGCCAGGCCTTCCTGATGTTGACGATCAGCATGCCACTTATTCCTCCACACTGGAACTAGAGCCAGGATAAGGATTGGAAGCGGCTATACAGAATGTGGTCGAACAATTCCAGAATGAATGCGAGAGGGCACCAATTTCTAATGGTTACCTGGTTAAGGATCTGGTAGTCCATGTGTAAGCGCAGGGTCCCACCTTTCTTTTTAACTGTAGCAGGCGGTGTTTTTGTTGTGTATCCAGGTGAGCTGCGCCCAGGGGGCCTCAGATGACAGCTGCACCATTTGTGTTTCAAATGTGTGAAGCTTCTCCTGGGAGGATTGTCAACTTGTCCAGGCATGACTAATACATTTTGTGACATGCCAGGTGGGGGGCAGCCCCCTGCCTCCACGTCCCCACAGGGCCAGCCTTCTCCACAGGTTATGGGGGAGGTCCAGGCACATTGTCGGGACCCTGGGCATAGGTAGGCAGGACTACTGGCAGGGTCTTGGGAGCCAGGAACTGAAGCTGGGGTCAGAGCTGGTGTTGTGGTCAAGAGTCAAGCCCAGGGTCAGAGCCAGAGACGGGGTCAGGAACTGGGCCGAGGGTTCCGGGTGTTGAGTGGGCGTCAGGATCCAAGTTGGAGCTGAGGTCAACACCAGATGTTCAGAAGCAGAGAAGCAGGACGGTCATGGCACCTAGCTAGGAGTCCACAGGGTTGGCTGGACACGTCCTGGCATGCCCCGTGGGCTTACATAGAATCGAGGAGCCAATCAGGGATCACTAAGACAACTGTCAGTGGATCACTTGAGGCGGGACTTCCCATGGTGTGTGGAACCTCCGAATTGTGAGTTGCAGGGCGTGGCCAGGTGACAGAAGCCGCTGGCTGACAGCGTGAGGATGTTGGTTCCTGGTCTCGTTGCAGGCGTAGGTTCAAGTGCTGCCAATCCTTACATGAGGCTAGTCCAACTAGTGCAGAGGCAACGTCCACTAATCACTTTGAGATATCAGGTGCTCTTGGTGTGTCTCTGCTGACACTTATCTGCACTATGTAAATAATATCGACTTGTTCTTGTTATTGCTATCCATGTCCTTGTTACAGCAGGATGCGTAGGACTGAAATCCGGCATGAAAGTCATCTCAGAGAGGTTAGAGCAGCAGTTGTTGGACACGTAATCTTATTATTTGTAATTAGTGTCTTCATTTGTACTTTTTTCAAAGTTGGTTCTGCCACATAGTTCTAAAGCCTTAAAATGACAAAAGCGATGTTTTCTTTTGAGACTGACTTTCTGCTTTGAATTTTAAAGACTTTTTCAGTATTAGCAAGGCATTAAAAATCCGATAGAAAGTCTGAAATACAGACCTTTATAACAGGTACTAGGAGGGCATATGTTATATTTGATGTGGCATTTAAACTTTTTATGGGCTTTTTTAACCCTTCAGAGCACAAAGGATCAGATTTACACCCTTCCCCCCGCTCAATTCCTCACACTTAATAGTATTTTCTTTGGCGTAGTCCTGGTTTTTTTTTTTTTTTTTTAAATACTCCCAATCGTTTTTAAAAACCTCTCTACATAAGAGAGAGTTTGACCACTTTGAAAATGCCCCAGGAGGAGAACTGTCTGCCTGGGGTCCGGGCACTTTGACCACTTTGTTTAGTTGCCTAAATGGTAGCAAAGCTCATTTGAAAATCTGGCCCATATTTTTTTAAAAGCCATCATCTTTCAGTGGAGCATCTGCAATGGACCAACCACCTTTTTCCATTCACAAGATATTATGTCTGAACTGTACGTCACTGAAGGCTTGATTGCGGATTGAAGTGCATGCCTACAAAGAGGTGGGAGGGAAATAAGAAACCATCCCACGTAAGTTACCCAGACCTTGTGTCCAAGTATGCAGAGCTAAGAGATGCTGTTGCCCACCTATTGCTGTCTATGCCCAGAACAGGTGGGCAGGGAGGATTAGGGAATCGGCAGAGCTTTGGTTCTGGTCCATCAGCACACCAGCCAGTTTAGCTGTGCAGGATGGGGAGCAGTCTTACTAGTTTCTGGTGCAATGAAAGAACTGTCTCCCCTTGACCCACTATTCCTTTCCCTGGGATGGGCAGCCATAAATCCCTCTTGCCTTTCTCTGCCTTAGGTATTTATATGACCCTCGTTACCATAATATTTGACCACCTCAGATCTTTAATGCATTTACCTTCATGCACCCCTGTGAGGTTGTGCAGTGCTATTACGCCCTTCTACACACGGCGAACTGAGGCACAGCGAGACTAAGTGACTTGCCGAAGGACACACAGGGAGTCTGTGGCAGAGTGGAGAATGTAACCTGGTTACCAGGCAAGTGTCCTAACTATTGGGTCATCCTCCATACTACGGGGTATGTCTTTGTTTCACAGTCAAGCCCTAAGAGGCAGAATCTGCCACCATTACTCCCATTGAGTAGTACTTCATTTCTCATTGAGTCCCTTGTGGCAGAAATTCACTGAGGAGAACAGCTTAAGGTTCCCTGTATCGTCCCTCAGACAGAACAGCTTGGCACACACACACAAAAAAGACACAATCTAGTGCTGATCTGGGTGTCTCCCAAAGGCTCATAAATTCACACATTCTGAATAGTGGAAGGAGAAACAAAGTGGCCCTAACTAAATTCACTTGTTGTACTGTATAAAACAGTTCCCCTCTCAAATAAAATACATTCTGATCATCTGAGAAACATTGTATGTGAGAGACGCTTCAATAAAAGAACATTGAAAAAGAACTTTGATACACATTAATTACCAATTTCGTTTAACAACACATTGAACATTATGGCATTTATAAACAAAGGATAATCATAAAGCATTATTCTAACTGTTAATTAGCTCTATTTATTCTCCAGATTAGTTTTTAAATATGCCCTCTAGATGCCACTTGATACTAATTACCAGAGTTACATTATTATCTCCATACAAAAGCATTTTTAATTAAATCTAATGCAATTTAAATTAGTGTGAGTTTTTACAGAAATTAAACTGTGGTCAGATGCTTAATTTAGCCTTTTAAGACAACATCAGATGACATGCTGGAATCAGTTCTCCCAAAGGCCTTGACATCTTTTTGGAGGTTAGATTTCAAAGTTTGTTTTCGAGAAAGCTTGCCAGCGAACTCTGGTGATTAATATTTATGGTGGAATGTGAACTGATGTTTTCCTTTTACTGAATATTGGTGGAAATCCAGATGAATTATGATCAGCTTAAAACGAGACAATATGGAGAGTGTCGATGCAGTATCCTGTCCATTTTGGTCTCTAGTTTTGAATTGTCGAGGAAGTGCCAATATATACGTGTGGGAGTTGCGTTGAGACACCGTGGGATGTTGTCAGTGTACAAATGTACCGTATTTGGTGGTTCTCGTGGTACGACAAAGATTACTAATAAGGCATCTAAGAGTTCCTTTGATTTCAGTGGGTTTTGGATCTGGCCCCTATTGTATAAAATGTAAAAATTCCAGGGCAGAGATTGTCTCAAGAGCAATGAAGTCTCAGACTTAACTACCATAATATAGTTACTACTGCCACCACCACTAAATCCTGGATCACATCCGCTCCCAATGGCATAGCCCAGCTAAAGGGGATGTGCTTTCCTGAGGTCATGGTGGGATGGAATCCTGCACCCTCAACACACAGGTTCATGACTGCAATAGCTCTTCTGCAAGGGAGTTTGACCCAACCCCCATTCTGCCCACAATACACCCCTGCACACTAGAATGCCAGAGCCCACTTGGAGGTATGCTGGCCCCTTTCATTTCCTTCTCTCCTATAGCCATGCCTGTGTAGCAAAACTGCCCTGATTCCACTGTGCTCACATCCTTCTGTGGCCCTAAGTGGGAGCCCATGGTAAATTCCATGTGGACCGTGAAATGCAGCATCAGTATACAGAAGTTGGGTGTATTGCTTACTACACTTGCTTTCTGGACCATTCTCTGCTTTGGGATCATTATTCTTTGGAACAGTTTTTCCTATTGGTATGATTTCACTAATGTCTCTAGTAACTCAAGCTGAGTCTCAGGTGCTGAAATGTAATTGCTAATTTATTAATAGGTCTGTAGTCATTTGTTCCAAAGGCACATTTCTATTTCATTATTTACAGGAGAAATCTATTAACACCATAAAGGTTTTAGTTAATAAGCAATTCCCATTGAAAGCAACATAACCTGGCACGCCTATGGTTAAAGAACTCTCTGTATAATGACCTCACAGAACTATCACTTTAAACCAATGGTTTGGTTTTGGTTTAATCTGTTTTGGCTTTGCCACCTTGTGTTCACAAATATCGGACTGCTGCTACCCAAGGGATGAGGAAAAAGGAATTTGCATTGTCCTCAGCGCTTTTCAATTTCGTCAGGAAGAGGACACGATTTAATATGAATGTGATGAACTAATATCTCCGTGCAAACCATCCCATCTGTCTCCACAGCTTTGCATCCACAAAGGAGGCACAAAAGAGGTGCTACAGTACTGTGCAAGCCGCATAGATAGCTAATAAGCCTCCCGATTTTTTAACATTGCACTTTTAGTAAATTCTTGGCATTTCCTTTACATATTGGGTTAGCTGAGATTTCTACAGCGGAGTAAGTATAACGGTCCAACTGAGCTCTTATGAATACTAGCCACAAAGTTATTTGCTTGTCCGTTACTTGTATAGCAGAGGTAAATGATGAACTCAGGACCTTTCAGGAGTTATAGTAATTTTCATCATATTCACTTCTGTGAGGGCTGTTTCTATCTGAAATGTTCAGGTCAAGACCTCAGCCCACTCTTTACAGTGGAAATCGTGCTTTCACAATGGCATTTGGCTGGATTCTGCATGGCGCCATGAATAGTAGCACTAGTTTCCCTCCTTTGGAGGCAAAGCTGCACGTCTGATACAAGTCAAAAGGAAACAGACCTTGTGACCTCACCATTAGGTCCACTGAAACGTCGTGTGTGTGGACAAATCGCAATCTTGAATCCCAGTGCTGAAATAGAGGGGGACGTTGTGTGTGTATTCCTGAGGGGAAACATCCTGACTGCCATTTCAGTAGCTAGCTCTTCCAAAAACGGGAAGACGTCACTGGAGTGGGTTGTGGTAAAATTAATATATCTTGCCCGTGGTGACAATTGTCCTGTGCAAAAACCTCTAGAAGATGATTATGTCTGATGAAAGCGAGGCACTGTGCTGTAGATGGTGGAACACCACTTCTTTAGGAGGCAGCTGTGAGCCTCCACCACTCATTCTGTTTTTGCCCAATTCTGAGCGTGCTCTTCAGGACATTACGTAATTCTAATAACGTAATCTTGGAGTGAGAGCCACCTTCTGCCATCACTGCAGTGAAGACTGGACAAAAAGAAAAATTGGGATTCTGATGAAACATTATGACAAGTGTAGAGAACAGATTTTAGCCTAGACAGCAGTAGGCCTGGAAATAGTCTCCGTTTCCCTTATTCGCCAGACAAAGCTGTGTTACTGGAGTCTTAGCAAAGTTCTCATGTGTTTTCTTTGCATCACTAGGGTGTAAAAAAAAAAAATCACATTTAACCAAGCAAAAAGGGATGCGATGAGAAATCAATACGCTGTAACTAGAGAAAAGGTAATCCATTTGCACTGTTTGGCTCTGAATTGCAGTTGAGCGGAGGGAGGAAATGAGGTTTCTTTCTCACCTTCAAATCCTTCTAGCTGTTTGTTGGGGAGGAGGCGGTTGTTTTGTTTCTTGTTAGCCGGCATTCCAAGAGTGTTGGCATTTTGATCATTCGTTTAAAAGCAGCTAACACAGACTTGAGTAAGAGAGTTCTCCTGCATTATACTTCCTTCTGTGTCTTCGTTCTTGCAAGTGGGCATTCCTTTTTTGGAGATTACATCCTCATACTGCCATGTAGGAATGATCCAGCCTCCCTCAGCAAGCATAATGAGTTGATGTTTCAGAGCATTTGAAAATGGCCAGTGTGTAGGCTAAGGGACAACACTTACACACAGGAGTATTCCTTATTCACGCAGGTACTCCTGTTGGCTTCAGTGAGACTGCACACTTAACATCTCTATCCATTGACTTCAGTGGGCTTTGGATCTGGCCCAGAAGGGGCACCCATGTGAGTAAGGGTATCGCAGACCTGGCCTTAATTTGCAATTAAGGCAAAATTGCACGTCGTCCTATAAATGGTGCTGGTGGAATAGTCTGGGTCTCTCACTACAATGGTAGGCAGATGTAAGACAGTTGGGAGAAACTCCATATGTAGATGGAAGAGGTGGTTAAGGAACAAGTTGGAATGCCCACTCCAATGGGTTTTGCTCTAGATCCATGACCTAACAATTCTGCTTTCAATGGTGGGTGAATTAAGATCCTCTGCTAAATATCTGCTTAACTGATGAGTGTAAACTCAAAGCAACAAAAGGCATGGCTGTCTGAACATTTTAGACTAAGGCAAGACAAGTAGGAGATGCTGTAGGTTTTCATCTTTTCCTTGGCCCTTTCTCAGATATTTTCATATACAGATATGCCAGCACAAATTACACTAATAAGCATAAGTATATAAGTGTAGGTGGTGGTTTAGAGAACATATGAAAGACACAGTGGTCCCTGTCCTGAATAGCTTTGCTGCTATTAGCTTTCTGACAAATGTGTCTCAGCTAAAATAGGGCAGTCAATGTCCTTT
This sequence comes from Emydura macquarii macquarii, assembly GCF_026122565.2. Taxonomy (NCBI): domain Eukaryota; kingdom Metazoa; phylum Chordata; order Testudines; family Chelidae; genus Emydura; species Emydura macquarii. The sequence goes on along the minus strand of NW_027132905.1, from coordinate 1,368,106 downwards.
ATGTTAATGACCTGGTTGTATTCAACAGGGAATAGTCAGAACTTCAGATGTCGGAATGTCAGGGTTTAACATCCAGGCGGAAACACTAATTCTAGGTCTTTTTTATTTCAATGTTACCAAAACTAACTTCCACCCATCCCCCCTGTCAGTCACTCACTTAGATTCTTCTATTTGTTCTTCTGAGTCGGACCAGCACACACACACACTCCCCCTCCACCCTCCTTCCCCCCACAAATTCACACAGCACAACTTCCTGAGCTTGTGTTCTGCAGAAGTGCCATTATGCCTAAGTGGACCTTCATGTAGGTATTAAAGACACAGTGGTTGATTCTTGTCACACTATAACACTGAAATCAAGAAGCTCAGTGCTCAGTCCCCAGTGTTACAGAAAATGTTTTTGTGGCTTAAGACTTCTTATAGTGATACTTTGAGTGAATGCAGCTCATTTTTCCGTGGATCCCAGCGTTGGAGGTAATGCTCTGTATATTTTAGTGTCTCTTTTCTGCTTCCACTATTGTGTAGAAACAATATAGTTATAATCACTTGCATTATTTAGATTCACACCACTTTTGTTCTGTAGAGGTAAAAACCAAGACATTTGGCTTTAACTGTCTACTAGACAAGCTACAACGAGTTAGGAACTAGCAAACCGAATATTGTTCTACTCCTTCATAGATTAAAATGGGCCAGATCCCCAAGTGGTGTAAATTATCATAGCTCACTTACATCAGCTGAAGATTTGGCCCATGATATCAAAAAGACTTTTCCTGTGTTCCCTTTGGCCATCTCTACGGGCTTGATCCTATGCTTATTGAAATAAATGACAAAGCTCCCATTGACTTTAATGGTACCGCTTTCAGCTTCCCACATTTGCAAAAGAAAAATCAGGTAAACATGTGAGCAGGAGGGTTCCCAGTGCTTGAGAAGAAGTTAGAACAGGTTCAAAGGAATCAAGTAAAGTTTTTAAAGTTTATTAATGACAAGGAAAATATATCTTTTCATATACGTTGATCGAACTAAACTCCTGTTTCAAGCAACTAAAAATTATGTATACACTGTTTGGGTCCATTCAGTTTAAATTATTATATAAAGGTTTTAATATTCTCAACATCATAAATCCTCGAAGACATGTGTATCAAAATAAAAGTCAGGTATGAAAAATCCGTAAATCTGGGATCAGTAAGAGTCCATACAAAAATCAAACACTGAAAGGAACAAGTTTTTGGCTTTTATCCAAATTCAGACTATATCCAGTTTCATTAGGCAGGAAATTCAAATGATCAATGATGAACAGCTTAAGCTGTCTTTTTGTTCTTGAAGAAATGCTTTTCAACTTCTTCATCTGTTTGGAGGATATGTATTAAGTCAGTGGAGACTATTTTCAGTGCATTTGAACAGAGAGTTGGCCACCTTCTCCAAAAACCAATCATAACTATTTATAATGTCCAAGGGGAGAACGTTAAACTTTCTCTTGCATTTGCTTTCACATTTCAGACAAAAAGGGTAACATTTAGATAAAGTATATAGGTTTACTGTCCAAGCTGAAATACGTTACCTTAATCATGTTCAAAGAAAAAGAAGGCTCAACCAACATTAGATTAGTATTGATTAAAAGTCATAGGGATTAACAAAGAAACACTGTACATTTACCAAATATTGGAAACAAGATTAAAAGCATTGCAGATGCATATTACATTTCTTGAGCTCTCCTCAGCCTTTATAACATAATTTGTTCCATGACAGAACATTCTCTTTGATAAAATTTGCACTGAATATTCCTGCTGTGTAAGCACGTGCCTTAGTTTCTCTCTGAAATTGGCACTTTAGACAAGAACACCAAGAATAGCTTCAAAAGAACTCCATGAGAGCGAGCATTGCTATTTTTGAACTGCAGAGCAGTTGTCGAAGGAGCCCAAGTGTACCCTTGGTGGAAATAACCAGAGGTCACGATAAGTTGAAGTCTTTTCTCGGTTTTGTTACAACTGTTCTTTTCAGTTCCATTGTTCCTCTTACGTTTCATAGAAGACTTCTAACCATGAAGCAAGGCTGTTGAAACTGAATAAACACACACACACTTGATGATGGTCCATGTGGACTTCCTTTAGTTCATACGTTTTCAAGCCTTTCAGAGTCTCAATTTATTTCTTAAAGGAGTAAACTAGGTAACTGTGACCTCCCCATTCCCTCATTCGCAAAGTCAACGAAGTTGAAATCTGTGGAAGTTCCACTACTCAGCTGGCCTTGCTCAAGCCGTACCGAGATGAACTAAAATTTAACTCCCCCATACGGGCTGTGCACTTGTAGTGGCAGATTAAGGACCAAATCCTGAAGTCTTAAAGTTTGCTCAGGCAAACTCTGAATGACATTCACTGGGAATTTTGCCTTAGTAAGCACTGAGTACAAACTGAGGGCCCAGTCGTGCTGTGAGATCCATGCATGGAGGGGACACTTTTCCAAGAGTCCCTGATGGGACTCTTCACAGGAAGGGGTGAGCTGTGGGTGGCCGCAGAAAGAAGGCACATCCTCTCCCCTGTACCCAGAGGTAATGTAGTCAGGCCAGCTTACGGTTCATTGTCACCTCTTGCTGCAGTGAGGATCCTCCTTTAGCAGTGTATCCTAGGGGCTGCTTTTGGCTGCATCAGTCCTGAGGCAGTGCACTGAGACTGGGACTACTGATAACACCGATCCCTTGGCCTCCTGCTTCTGCTACCTTGACATCCATGGGGAGCTTGAGGCTTCATTGGCTTTGTAATTGGGGAAAAGGGTTAGGAGGCAAATCCTGCCCTCTGATCCAATGGGTGGAATGCCTCACAGAGATGTCCCCTTTATCTCCTTCCCAAAGGTTTTACAGGGAGGTGCAATCTGGCCATGGCTAGGGACTTTAGGATCTGACCTTAAGTAATTTGAACACAACTAGTAAGAAATATATTCAAAGTTTTTGTCCCTATGTGGCCATCTTTGTCCTTCACTTCTAAAACTGGAGCTGACAACAGCAAGAAAACAGGTGTCTTAAGCCAGCATGTTAAACAAAATCCAGGGGCCCAAGAAACTTTCCCGAGGAGGGAGGCAGTCTGGTCTTCCTTCCTGATATGTAAATTGCATTGGTTTTATGTATACTATCTGTTTTATTGGCGCCAGATATAAGAAAATTGGTTTGTCTATAAAATTCTATATTATCAGGCCCATGAGGTTGATGGCATTTTTTTCCTTTCAAGGGAATTAATACAGATAATAATTGTTCGGTACCAAGGTAATCATCCTGAATTTTGGCTTGTTTAAGGATTTTGTGGGTTTTCCAAATATTTCATTTTATGTTTTGATTAAAAATGAACACAATTGTCAACAGTACAATTGATTTTCTTACATAAGTCTTAAAAGGCATAAGCAAAGAGAACACAGCAGAGCTGACGCAATATTGGTTATGACAAAACAGTGACTAGTCTTTATACTGCAAAAGAAAGAAAGAAAGGAAGATTTATGACTTTTTTCCACTACCTTGGCTGAACCTAGCCATTTTAATATTGGTGAGCCCCAGAATGGAACGTCTATTGATTTCAGATTTGATGGAATTACAAGGGGAGCTATCGCTATTACTTCGTTCACTCATTTAAGAACATTAATGAAGGATGAATAAGGCTTTTAAAGTATCTCTGAATTAAAAGAAGTAGGCGCAGATCATTATTGACTATATTGTATTGGATTTATTTCCCTGGAATCTGTTGGCACTGCTGTTAACTTTCTAAAGAATGTCACAATTTGACCTGATGGGATTCAGAGAGGGGATCCTAGTTACATGTATGTTAATGAGTGAGTTGCTGAATACATTCTGATCAATAATAATGACTGCAGAGGCTTTTTGGAAATCCGGACAGTGTACATTGTCCTCTGACTAGCTGAAAAAGATTAATTTCAGATGACAGGAAACTACATTGAGTTTTTTAAAAAGACGTTCAAACACATTTAAAATAATTAAGAATCTCTTTATAGAACAATTTGACTCCTGTTTTATTGTAAAGCAATGATGCACAATACTAAAAATGTTCCAGGGATTTAGGATTATTAATAAAAGAGCAAATGGAACAAGAAAGAAATTTGATCATGAAAAAGGAAGGGGTGGGAAATAACTTAAAGATAACCAGGGTGCATTTTCATCTGTGCCATTACCTTGTTTCTCTTTAGACAAGTGCAGTTTGTCCCTACCTATTGAATTGTAGTCACAACTTTGAGTTCTCATGGCCAAGATTTTCAAAACCGGCCTAATGTTAGGCTCTTAAGTCTGTATTTAGCCTCACTGCAAATAATTGGCCTCATTTTCAAAAGTACTGACCATCCAGCAGCTCCCACTGGCTTTTCAAAACTAGGCTACTTTTTAAGATGTTTTAGTCTCGATTTAGAGGTCCATATTTAGTCATCCAGTTTTGAAAATCTTTGGCCTGTCTGCTTATGAGTTGATTGCCAGTTAGTGCTGCCAGCAAAATAATCCACCGGTTGTTTACCAGTGCAACATCTTCAGTTCTATTTTAATTGTCCATCTCTGCACATGCAAATTAATAAAGATGGAAATCTGGCTTCACCATTTTGTACGGAGGAAGAAATGCATGATCATGGACACTCACCTGATAAATATGCCAGCAGCCAACTCTGAAATGAAGGATCAGGGATGGACTCTTCTTTTATAGTCTGCAAGGGAACAGTACAAGATGTCACGTGGCATGGTACTGAATAACAAAGCAGGCTCATTGTGTGCGAGAGCCAGGATTCACATCATGGGACAGGTCAACTGCCAGAATTTTGGGTCTTTTGCTGCTTCCACTTCTGGAGTGGAAGAGCAACTGCTGTGTCCACAGCCTACCTCCAGCCGCAGGACAAAGGGCGTGCTCTTTGCCTCCACGTACAACAGGTGAAGCTATTCAGAAAAGCTGGAAACTGGCAGTGGCACAGAATTCTCAAGGGATCTGTAAGCCCGATTTAAACTCAAGCAGCTGCCTCTTTAAAGTGTGCTGTTGAGTTTGTTGTCACCCCAGCTTTTCCCGTCTCTGTGATGGGGTAAAGGGTATAAAGAAAACCAGTGTTACAGCAGATGTAACAAGGTAGCCAACAGAGCTGGGGTCAGGAAGTCTTCCCTTGATACAGAGTGGGAGTAAGGACGATCACACCATAGAACACAGTCTCAAATGAAAGAAAAATACCTGAAATTGAACAACAATTATTCCCTTAACATAAAAGTCTTGCTTCCTGCTACTGCAGTAACTCAACACATGCACATGTATGTACACATGCACAACACATGCACATGCACAACTCAACACATGCACAGTAACTCAACACATATTTGCCAAGTTTTACACCACTGCCTTCTGCCAATTCAGAGGAAAAAAAACCAACTGTTGAGTGGATCTTCACGGTAATTCAAAACACTATAGATAGAGCCTGTCGCATACTGTATAAGCGCCTGATTGATTGTGTGGAATTAAGTTATTGGGCAGGGAACCAGCTGATGGAAACACATTGATTAAATCATGTTTTGTGGGACATTAAATGGAACTTAAAATAAAGCTGAAATGGGTTGATTGATTTTTTCACTCAAATTGTTTATGAACATTTATCGCTGGTAAACTACACAGTGTCCGAAGAGAGAATTGGTAGGTATGGATTTTAAAAGATGATGTTCTGAAATAATAATAATCATGGAATCATAAGACTGGAAGGGACCTCCCATGGTCATCTAGTCCACTTGCCTGCACTTATGGCAGGATCAGAGATTATCTAGACCATCACTGACAGGTATCTGTCCAAGCTGCTCTTAAAAATCTCCAATGATGGAGATTCCGCAACCTCCCTAGGCAATTTATTCCAGTGATTAACTATCCTGACAGGTTGGAAATTAGGAAAAACTTCCTAACTAATTGCCCTTGCTGCAATTTACGCCCATTGCTTCTTGTCCTATCCTCAGAGGTTAAGGAGAACTATTTTTCTCCCTACTCCTTGCAACAACCGTTTATGTACTTGGAAACTATTATGTCCCCTGCCCCACTCTCCCCCCAACTTACCCGGTCTTCTCTTCAGACTAAACAAACCCAATTTTTTCCAATCTTCCCTCATGCATCATGCTTTCTAGGCCTTCAACCATTTTGTTGCTATTCTCTGGACTTTCTCCCATTTGTCCACATCTTTCCTGAAATGTGGTGCCCAGAACTAGACACAATACTCCAGCTGAAGCCTAATCAGCACAAAGTAGAGCGGAAGAATTACTTCTTGCTTACAACACTCCTGCTAATACATCCCAGAATGATATTTGCTTTTTTTTTTATACTGTTGACTCATATTTAGCTTGTGATCCACTGTGACCCCCCAGATCCCTTCCCGCAGCACTCCTTCCTAGGAAGTCATTTCCCATTTTGTATATGTGCAACTGATTGTTTCTTCCCAAGTGGAGCACTTTGCATTTATCCTTATTGAATTTCATCCTATTTGCGTCAGACCATTTCTCCAGTTTGTCCAGATCATATTGAATTTTAATCCTATCCTCCGAAGCATTTGCAACACTCTGAGTTTGGTATCATCTGCAAACTTTATAAGTGTTCTCTCTAGGCCATTATCTAAATCACTGATGAAGATATTGAACAGAGCTGAATAGAACAGAATAATTTATTATCTAGGGGAGGTACAGTACGTGTAGATACAAATTATATGATTTTTGTCTGGCTCTTCCTAGACAAATGAGGCTGTGTTATGTTAAATAGTCTTACAAGGTGAAAGAAGATACTTCCAATATTGTAAAATGAAACAGCATTTAATATTATAAATCTTTCATAGTGGATATGAACTGTTTTAATAACAGCAGTCAGGAGATGAAAAATATTTAGTAGTAAATTTCACTTAACCTTGCTTTTTGCTTTATGTTCAATAAAGGTGGAGGAGGGGTGAGATACCTCTGATTGGGGATGGATGCATCTGAAAAATTTCAGATTGTACATTTACCATATTTGCCAAAAATCTGCTTTCCTCAAGTTAAGCAAAATGAAAACAAGAACCAAGAGGTTTGCAAATCGGATGTTATTGATTCTAGCAACAGAATTCCAAGGTAGCTAACAGGCCAGAGTTTTACAGGAATCCCAGTCTGGTTAAATGTATCCAAAGTTGCATATTATTAGGTTACATTGCAGGAAGCAATAATGGGGAAGGATTCACAATAGGAAGACACCAAATGTATGGAACAGAAGTATGTACAATAAGTGTTTTGTTTTGTTTTTTTCTTTTCAATTTGTAACCAAATGCCAATCAAATATTCATGCCTGACATTGTTAAGGAACAGAAGCAAGGGGAAACAAGCTGGTTGTGGCTAGGCGTGAACTTCTGAATACTACTAGATTTGAAAGTGCCCACATTTTGGCCACCTGTTTTGGGCCGTCTCTATTCACAGGTTATTCACTTTCCAACACAGCCTGTCTATGGCTCAGTCTAGAGTAGCAGAAACTGCCAGAGTTCTAGGGAGAGTGGATGTCTCGTTGGACTGGTTATGAGATACAGGATTTTCCACTTCTACTGTAAATCATCTATTCCCAACTAGCTCAGGTCAGGAACTAACCCCAATTTGTAACTGTGAGCGATCTGGCTAGTGGCAGGTGGTGAAGTGGGTTGGTGTGCTCATTCCCGTTCCCCCCACGGATCACTATTCAGGGAAAGTAGGGCTTGAGGTATCACAGCAGTGAGAATCAGAGAAGGAAGACAAGGAGATGACTGATTTTCTAAAAGAAAGTCTGGCTTAAGTATTATAGATGTTCTTAATTAGAACCTTTCCAAAATCTGCATAGATTAACTAGCTATACATAAGCAATGCTAAGGGATAAGGGGGGCAGTGTGATTTTTGGGTGCACGAGCAGCAGAATATTGACTAGGAGACAGGACATGGTATTACCTTTATACAGCATTGATGACACCTTTACAGAAATGTGTGTCTTGTTCTGGTGTTTGCACTTCAGAAGGATGTTGAAAAGCTGGAAAGGGCTCAGAAAAGAGCATGAATAATTTGAAGTCTGGAAAACTGACCTCAGTGAAAGATTTAGGAAGCTCAATCTATTTATCAAAGAGAAAATTAAGAGGTGACTTGATCCCAGTCTATAACTGCCTACAAAGGGAGAAGATTTCTGATAGTAGAAGGGTTCTTTAATCGAGCACACAAAGATATAAGATGGAAATTGAAGCTAGATCAATTCAGTCTTGAAATAAAGTGTAAATTTTTAACAGTGAAGGTAACTATTCATCACTTCAAGTACTTAAATCAAGACTGTATGTCTTCCTAAAAGATATGCGATAACTCACCCACCAGATATGGACTTGATGCAGGAATTACTGGGTGACATTCTATGGCCTATATTATACAGGAGGTCATACTAAATTATCCTAAGGATCCCTTCTGGCCTTAACATTTATAAATCTGTGACTCATAGTTGGTACTTTGCATCTGGAGATCTGAAGAAGGTAAGTAAACCATTATCATCCCTATTGCACAGATGGGAAATGTGAAACAGAGAAAGCAAAGGACTTCTTCAAGGTCACGTAACAAAATCTGTGCAGAGCTAGAACTAGGCCCCAGGTCTCCTGCCTTCTTGTCCTGTAGTTTATCCACTGGACAGCACCACATCCCTATTCAGCTTGCAAAGTCACCATGAACCTTTTGAGGGGGCTGCATTAGTCCAGGATTTTGTTCTCTCCTTTAAGTTCATCTCAGCAAGAAAACCTTCCAATATAAATCATTTTCATGATCTGCATCTGTATGAGCTAATAAAGAAGCATCTGTAGTAGAGACGGTTATGCATAATGAGGGGTCATATTTTCCAAGCTGGCCTCCTGAATCTTTTTCATCCTCAGAACAGAAGCAGTTGCGCTGTGCAGAGTGCATCCAAGTTCTGGATGCAACGGAGACAGCCAGTTTGGAAAATTCGGCTCAGCATTCCAAATGTGGCTATTTGTGAAGATTGAGTGGGGGGCATGTAGGGGAACAAGAGGGTCAGATGACCTGTAAATTGTGCCAAGTGTGATTTGAGAGTCACTCCCCTGCTAACAGTTTGTAACATCTACAACTTGTGTTCTGTTTTGTTATTTCAGGAGCAGAAGGCACAGTGTTCCCTAAATCTATAGAAACTCCCAGTGTCAGGGCAGACCCCTTCAAGGAACTAAGGTAAACTTTGGAATATGGTTTAAACATAACTCAGTGGCACCCTGTTGGAATTCTGCATACTGAGTGGCGACATTTCTATCCCTACACAAGCAGTTGAGGAATTCCCTTTGGAGTGCACTGAGCGGAGGTTACAGGTGTTCACATCACAGAGGGAATGCCATGGAATAGAAGAAAGGCAATAACACTTTAAAGCAAATCTCTATGACTGAGTCAAAGGAAAACATGGGTCATGAGAGCTTCGTTTCTCCTTTGTAACACCCTCTGCCTAGCCAGGGCTCGGTCTTTAAAAAGAAAAATAGCAATGTTTTCCTGGCTGTAACAACTGAAGGTACTGGAGGCCACGTTCAATCAGAGAGGGTGACAGTACGCAAAAGGATGATGCACTAGTAGAATTATCTGCCTTCTAGAGATATGAACCCTTCCCTGACCTGGTAACTGCGTCTAGCTGTGCTCTCATGTCCCTGTCGCTGACATTCACAGACATAGCACCCCCAGAAAGTAACACTTTGGGGAATAAATAGCACAGCGTTAGAGACTCAGCTTTGCCCTCACTCTAATTCAAGGCTTTATTTATTCCATCATCGTAACTCCCAACTGTTATGTAGAGCTTTTCTTCAGTGATCTCAAAGCACCTCACGCTTTTTAATGTGTTTATCCTCACAACACCCTGACAGGGCAAGGCAAATTATCCCCACTTTACAGATGGGGAAGTAAGGCACCAAGAGCAAGAGGCCAAGTGACTTGCCCAAGGTGTAGTCTGTGGCAGAGAAGGCACTTGAACCAAGCTCGAGGCTTGTGTCCTACCCACTGGGCCATCCTTCCTACATACTCTAACACTGGGCAAACCTCAAGGTTTGGAGTGCAGGTTCTGTCTGGATGAGCAGCCTGTGGAAGGGAGAGATTTTGGGTGCGGGGGCTGGTTCTTGGACCAAACTAACTCTCCCAACAGTATTTGATTATTTTGATGAAAAGGGGGGTGCAGCTGGAAAGGGGTTCGTGGCCAACACCGAGCGTGCAGAAGGCAACACACGCATCTCTTACCAGTCTGGATTTCATTCAGTTTTGGTCGCTGAGGTTTAGGTCAGCTGGGAGAGCTTTACCCCACCACTTGTCACCTAGATCCCTGCCCTTTCTCATGACCGGTGAAAACCTCCAGGACTGTTATTGACTAGATATTGTTAATGCCTCAACCCAGAGGGTACAAAGTCAGCCACAGTATAATTAGTCCCTGCTCAGAAGGAAAGTCTCTACATAGAGACATCCTTGTCACTTGATCTTTGGTCTCTAACCTTTCTTTCTCAGGAACAGTTACTGAGGCTATGGCTACACTGACGGCGGCAAATTCACCGCCCTCAAATCGATTCATCTGGTTCGATTGAGCGGCCGTGAAGACACGCTCAATCGATCCGGATGTTCATCTAATAAAACCACTTCCCCAAAAAGCGTAGCGCTGCGTCGATGGGTACGCGTGTCCCGTCGGCCCAGTGGAGACAGAGCACTAAACAGAAGTTACGGAGTCGACGGGAGTTACGCAAGCTACTCTGCCTAGTTTGTGTGACTCCTGTCGACCGCCGCCAGATTTGGCCAGCTGTTTGGAGGGGGCCTGAGGAAGCAGTGTTAGAACAGCTGCAGCGTGGTTTCATGGGGCGGTATAGCACCAAGGTGGGATTGGTGTCTATTGGTAATGCTCTCCACCCTGGTGCTGGAGGTGGTGATAGTCTGGCTAGATCACAGTGGAAGATAAAGAACGTCTTTGCTTCCTTCCCTTTGGTCTCTTACTGCCCTTTACGTTCTCTCTAGTTGTTCCGTTAAACACACCGGGGCCCGGTTCTTAGATCAAAAATACAAAAGGGTTTAGTTCCGTTCATTATGAATGTTCACCATGTTGCCATCTGCTCTGACATTAAACCCGCTTTCCTCCCTCTTGATACATTACTGTTTTTCTTAAATGCTGTGCGTTGCATTCAGCCCAGAGCGTGGTGGCTTCTGCCAGTGTAAATCCAGGTGCAGGACCTCCAAGGGCAGAAAGGGAGTGCAGAGCAGATGCAGGCTCCCTTCTAGTGAGTGCTGCAGGCAGCCAGAATGGAGGAGAAGTGGGTGGCATGAGAAGGAGAAGAGTTGGGTGGACGGAAGATGCACTGATACAGCACATCCCTGCCTCAGCCTTCGTAGAAAGGATGGAGAGCTTGAATACATTTTTCAAAAGCACCTAAGTGACTTAGGAGCCCACATCCCGCACTTCGGAGCCTAGATTTCATTGAAAATCAATGGGACTTAGACTCTTTGTAAATGGGATTTAGGCTCCTAAATCACTTATGTGCTTTAGAAAATTGTATCCGTTGGCAGAAATGAAAGCTGCTCTACACCATCGTAAACTCCCAGGGAAGAAAGATGATGGCACCACTTGTGCACAAAGCTCCACACAGGCTAAGGTCAGCGTCACTTACACCTCCTTAGCCAGCAATGGTGACTCGGTCTCCACATGTACATGCGTCTCATGAGGCGTAATTAACTCAAGCTTCTTATGTGACATGTTTTCTGCTGATGGCAGTATATAGGTCTAAGAGAAAATAACCTTAGCCTGGGGGGCACTTTCGAGTGCCTCCTCTTGTTGATAGCCACGCTGTACGCCACAAAATTATATAACCTGCCCCTTTAGCTTATCCAAAAAAGCTTGGTCTTTGGCTGCTGTGAAGTGGGAACGAACGAGTTGTTAATCCTGATTTATGATCTATTTCTGGGAGATCAGCATATTAAACATTGATGTGAGGTAGCTGACTTAGATCACTTGAAAAAGCAGTTGTTGCTGCTGCAAAATGACTCTGAAAACCCTGTCATGTTATACAGAGAGAAAAGAGCAAACGTTTTTTTTTTTGCTTTAAATTTCAAGGAAAAAAACCAGCCCAATTTTCTATGAGCTATTCTGGGGTCCACAGTTCCAACCGGATGTTGATAAATTAGAGAGGGTTCGGAGAAGAGCCACGAGAATGATTAAATAGTTCAAAAACCTGCCTTAGCGAGAGAGACTCAAGGAGCTGAGTCCCTTTCGTTTAACAAAGAGAAGTTAGTGACTTGATGACAATCTGTGACTACCTACATGGGAAACAAATATTTGATAATTGTCTCTTCAATCTAGCGGAGAAGGGCATAACACGGTCCAGTGGCTGGAAATTAAAGCTAGACAAATTCAAACTGGAAATAAGGCATACATTTTTAACGGTGAAAGTAATTAACCATTGGAACAACTTACCAAGGGCTGTGGTGGTTGATTCTCCATCACTGACCATTTTCAAATCAAGATCGTGTGTTTTTCTGCAAGATCTGCCCTAGGAATTAATTTGGGAACTTTCTCTGGCATATGTTATAGAGGAGGTCCGATTAGACAGTGGTCCCTTCTGGCCTAGGAATCTATGTATCTTTTGTTGGCCTGTCTTTTGTATCCAGGTGCCAGGCACTTTATTCACCCCTCATAGACAAAATGACTAAAACTCACATTTCTTTGCTATTTTCAGTTTTTTATCGATTTCACTACTTTTCCTGTAGGAGGCTTCAAAATAAGGTGACAGCTACTGACATTACCAAGAGAGAGGAGATCAACTTCTGTTGTCACACTGGGGAGTCAGACCATCTGTGTTTCTTCCTCCTCTTTTTCCTCTGCTTCAAAGACAAAGTGATTTCTCCCCTCAAAATAGACAACACCCCATCATGTCAGTCTCCCTCATTCTCTCTCCTTCCTTCTTTTTCCCTGCTCTGCCCCCACGCCATCTTTATTAGTGTCTGTGTGTCACACAGAATAATATGTCTCCGGTGATTACATAAGCATCATTTTCAGCAGACTTTCTGCCTTCTTGCTGCTGAAAAGTCTTCGTTCATACAAGTTTGTTCACTTATTAGTCACTGGCAGCTTTACAAGTGTGTGGTCCCCTTTCCAGAGATCAGCTGTTCTTTGCTGATCAGCATTAGCTTCTGCTTGGTCATCTTCTTTTAATCTCATCTCCAGATGTCTTTGTCCTGGGATAACTGAAACGGTGCAGCTGTACCGGTGGAGCTGTGCCACTATAGCGCTTAGTGAAGACACTATCTACACTGACGGGAGAGCTTGTCTTGTCAGCATAGGTACTCCACCTCTCTGAGGGGTGGTAGCTATGTCACGGGAGTAGTCGACATAGCAATGTCTACACTGGGGGTTAAGTCAGTATAACTACCTCGCTCAGGGGTGTGGATTTTCCTCATCCCTGAGTGACATATTTATACTGACATAAGTTGGTAATGTAGACCAAGCCTTAGGAGCATAGGAATGAGGAAAAATCTAACTGGTGAGAGAGGAACAGGGAGAAAACTTTTGGAAGAAATGAGGGGGAAAGGAGAGAACAGGAAATGGAGAAGTGCAAATAGGAAGAGAATTGGTAGGGCTTTGTTTATCTCACGGTCATGAAATAAGTAGTCCTGTTGCCATTTCATAGCATACGTGTACCACCCGCCCCAATAGAAAAAAAATGTTTTGGGACACTTCACACCTCCAAAAACACCTCTTGTGGCAACCTACCACCTGTGTCTGTGCCTCACCCCTCAGAAATGCTATTTACCACATCCTTGCATTGCAGCATGAGTTCCTCAGATACTGTATTGAATTACGTTACTGGCCATTGATGATCATAAGAGCAAAGTGAGTCCTCCTGGAACAAAATACCATAGTATAACTAGCCGTGTTGATGCTACGCACATTTTTGTGTTGCAGAACATGAAAAAAAAATCATTTTTCTCAATCCCTAGAGTGTGAAACTTTCAGCTAGGCAAAGACACATGAGTTTAAAGGTAGTTCAACGCCAAGAGCAAAGTAAGAAAAAATCATACAGAGTGAAATTCTCTCCATCCAGTGGCCAGGGCAAGGTTTTAAATGGGACTGAACGGTTGCATAGGCCTTGTGTTGGTTCCCTGCACAGGGCTGAATTTCACCTGCTATTGGTATAGCATAAAAAGATCCAGCACAAGCCAACCAAACCTAGGTGACTGTTCTTTCTTTAATATGCAAACACAGTTAAGGGAAAATTAATCCCTTGGTGTCTGAAGAGGTAATTTTAATCAAAGTTAATTATGAACCCCTAAAAATACCAAACGGCAGAGGAAATGCACTTACAGTATGATTTTATTAGTACAATTCTCCTGTATTAAGCTATCTTAATAGTCCAAGTGAGACCTATTGTACAAAAGAGCAATTTAAATACATTGTTCAGCTAATGTGGCAATATTCATTTTGTAAAATAATCATTCTCAATGAATGAAGGTTTCTTTTTATCTATTTCACTAGGCAGCATAGGCCTTTTCAATGAATGAGAACACAAATAATATCTCAGTCTAAAATCCATTACATTCATAAAGATGAACAGGTCAAAAACGAGAGGAAATGTGAATAACAAATGGTACTAAAAGTGTAAGTAATTGGTTGGAAATGGAAGCATTTGATTAGTGTGTAATACCAACCTGTATTTTAGAAGTATTTAGTAAACACAGGAGGCTAGAAACTTCAGCTGGTGTCAGTGGCGGTAGGGTGATTTACACCAGCTATGAATCTGGCCCATGTTGATGTTAAGACCAGTTTCTGCTCTCCATTATACTAGGCAACCCTGATGATGATAGCGGAGGTGCAGCAAAATTAACTGAGAGCAGACTTTGGACGTACGAGAGAGTTTTCCTTCTGTCGTCATAACATATATTGGAGCCTTATTCCCCTGTCCCTTACACTGCTATAAATCAGCAGTTAACTCCACTGAAGTTAGTGAAGATCCTCTGGTGTCAAACTGGTCTAAAGGGAGAGGAAAATCAAGCCCCTGGTTTATCAAGTGCAAGATCACTCAAATGATGAGTTTCTTTGGAAACCTCCCCGTTAGCTGATCATTTCATAGAATCATAGAAGATGAGGGTTGGAAGGGACCTCAGGAGATATCTAGTCCAACCCCCTGCTCAAAGAGGACCAACCCCAACTAAATCATCCCAGCCAGGGCTTTGTATTTATATTAATACAGCCGTTTAGTGTATAGTTCTTAAGTTTCCTACCCCTTCCAATGCACTCTCCAGGCTCAGGGGCCAAGGGGAACAAGGCGCTCTGAACTGCATGCAATGCAAGCTGTTTTCTCAGTTACATACAGTATTGCAGTAAGTCCTTGTTAACAACTGGGCCTCCTTCGGCCTCTCAACACATTAGCCTAATATAAGGCTAGGGTGAGAAAGGTATCCCCTCCAGCTCCACCAAAGGCGTTTTACCTTGTAGGCCATTTAGTTTTAAACAATCTAGAAAGTGGCGTTATATTTGTTGAGGTGAGGAAAGATGTGGCATTATACTTTGGTTTAAAACGATCGCATCAGAGGATCACCGTATGTTGCTGTGCCAGCGCCAGCGAGTGCAGTACCTAGCCACTCACCGGAGGGGGGCAAGCTTTTCTGAGCGCATTGTACCTTTCCTCAAACCCCTGCCTTGGCTAGCCATTTTCTTTGGAATTTGTTGGTTATAGCCGTAAACGCTGTTGTGCCATTTGTCCCTTGCACAACAGTCACAACAGGAAGAAACCACTCGGGCACAGCTGGGCTCCAGATACTCCTGTTTACTAAAATACATAAGCACCTCAGGCCTCGTTACACACCCAGTGCTTCTCTGACTGGTTTCTGGCAATTTCTAGAACATAGAACACAGTGAGCACCACAGGACACTCAAACCTTTTAAAGGGAGGCTAACCTATTCCTACACACTACAGAAGTCCTGAGTCGCCTGGGGCCCAATTATCTAGGAGACCACATCTCACCTAATCGTCCCCTCACGACAGCTTAGATTCGCTGAGACACTCTTGCGGTTGGACTGCAGTGCCCAGGGCCAGCAGGCAGAGAGGTCTCTTAGTGGAAGCTCCTTGCCTTAGAACTGCAGTGCACTTCTTCAGTCAGGCTTTTGAGTCTGAAGGCGACCTAGCTGCGGAAGCATTCCTGTCTCTCCATTGCATGGAGGAGCATTCAGCAGGTAGCCATAGGGAATCCTGCCCTGGTTGGCAGTCACCTACATCCCCATTCCCCCTCTCAAGCCTGGATTTAGCCCATGCATGAGTCTTCTCTATTTTTAGCAGGGGAAGCACATAACTGGGTCAGATTCTCCAATGATGTAAACCAGTCAAGCGCTATGGAAGCCGATGGAGCTTTGCTGGTTTACACCCTCTAAGGAATTGGCCCCACCGTGTTTAAATTGGAGCACTGGCCTCGTTTGTACGGATATTAATAAAGTCTACACATAAGAGGTCAGATCCTCCTGTAAGAACTTTCAAGAGCATCTATAAATAGTGAAAACAGGCACTGCAGGAAGAGGCGTTCGGAGTGAATGTGTCTCAAGTACGTTTCTGAGATAAAAATGTGATAAGCTCTAACGAGAAAAATAAAATGACCCGACCTTACAAGAGCTTGAGTGAGTCATTCTAGATGGATGACTAGCAGGATAGCCCCGGCCCCTCCAAGCCTAATCACTCAATGGGATTGTGCAGATGAAATTGCTCAGTTGAGCAGCCTCTACACAAAAGACATGGGTCAGAAATGCTAAGCGGAATCTCAGCGTCTATCTGGGATGCTGGCTTCCGTCACATAACTAGGGTATTAACACTTTGTAGTGCTGACTCAGGTCACATGACTGCTGCCAGGAAATAATACATAGCTGTTTCTTGCCAGCACTCCTGTGACTCACATTTTTATGCCACTTTCTATGTGATGCAGCCCTTTTGGGCTACATCACTAGAATGACCCGGCATTACATTTTCTTTAAATGTTTTAGTTAAACAAAGTTACTGGGCTCAAAGCCAGGGTGAAAGGCCGTAGCCTGTGTTAGACAAGAAGTCAAATAAGATGATCTGATGGTTCCTTCCGCCCTTAAAATCTATGAACCCCTTGTTACGCTATGGCTGTCCGTCGTACTCAACGATGACTGTGGAGGAGGGAAATTTAGCACTTGTTAACTCGGCGATGAGAAGCGAGTCCAGCATTTGAAATAAAGCCTGTGTGACAGTTTGGGCAGGAGAAACTGGAGAGCTGCTTGTCATGCCATTGAAGATGGTGCGGTTGATACGCTGCCTCTCTGTGCACGTCAACTGCCTGGATGGAATCATACACTATGGATCTCTGTCCACATCTTTCTCTGGCAACTTCTTCCCAGTTCTTTAGGTTAGTATTCGCTTTCTTCACATTCCTTTTTTCAAAACATCCTTAGAGCTCAACTTTTGCCCTCTTCTGTCGCGTTTCCCTTTCTTGAGTTCACCATAGAGGAGAATCTTTGGGAGCCGATGATCCGGCATACGGACAACATGACCTGTCCATCTCAGCTGCGCAGCTGCTATAAGTGCCTAAACGCTGGGCATGCCAGCTCTTCTCAATACCTCGGTGTTCGGAACTCGAGTTTGCCATTTAATTCCTAGAAGCTGCCACAGATGTCTCAGTTGCTGGCTTGTCAGCTTTTTTGATGTGTCGCCTATATAGGGTTATTGATGCGATATGCAACTTCTGCATCAGGGTATTATCGCTAGCAACTGTGCTTCCTAGATATATAAAGGTATGACAACCCTTGTTAACTAGCCCCCGGAATATCAGTCCAGTGCAAGGGTGACCCTTCCATTGTCATAGCGCCACTTGGAGACTCTTACCCCACACTCCCTTCTTGACACTGGGTAGCAGAAGAAAAGCAGACATGAGCAGGATGCTCTTAGGCTGTGCGACCCTGGGCTGTGTTTTAGCCAAACCTGAGGGTCTGGCCCAAATTAAGGGCCCTATAATCTTGATTTAGTGTAAAGTTAAAGATATTTACTCAGTAGCCAAAGATTTTGACCCATTACAGATGACGTCCCTCATATTTCAGTACTTCTCTACTTAGATGTTTGCTCTTTCACTTTGTTTGTTTTGTTTTGTTTAAGCCTGAAACCTAATAGACATGACATGAATCCTTACCTGTGTCATTCATATGAGACCAATTTAACTAGGTTAGAGATTAGTGACCTGACGTTTCCTCAGTCAAGAATTGTGTTTATTCCCTTATGAGGGCTCAAGTTTAAAAGATTTCTGATGCTTTTTGCTGCTGTGATTTTACTTCACTGCTCATCACTTCAGCTGTATTCATGCAAGCGCAGCCGTGAGTTTTTAATGGTAATCCGTCCTAGAGCAGAGACGAACACTTGCTGAAACCGTTTGAGTCTCTAATTAATCCAGTACGTACGATGTAAAAGTAGATGGCTTTTGGAGATATATGATGATGGTTTTACCTGGAGATGTGCGTAACTTTGAGCCGTAAAATTCCTCACTGAAAATTGGGAGAGAGGTTGTATCCGTAAGGGGTATTAGACCATTGAATGAGCTGTATGTGGTGTGCAAAGTTGCCATTTGTTACCGCCATCCCTGTGTGGACTAAACTTGGTGGTAACATGTCTTTGTCAAGGAGGAAAACGAAACCTCAGGGTGTTATAAGTAAATGATGAAGCACTGGTGCTAATTTGAACCCAGTTAAGCATATTAAACAAAGACACAACTGCCACCATGTGAATGTAGTGGGCATTTGCAATTAAAAAGCTCCTGTCAGACGGGCATCAACAGCTGCCTTTAGATCC
Source organism: Emydura macquarii macquarii (assembly GCF_026122565.2). NCBI lineage: Eukaryota > Metazoa > Chordata > Testudines > Chelidae > Emydura > Emydura macquarii. The sequence goes on along the minus strand of NW_027132905.1, from coordinate 1,349,308 downwards.
GCTTGTTCCCTCAACATAATAGTGTGTGTATGTGTGACAGGAAGGGAGAGAGAAACAGGCCTGCTACGTCATAGCTATAGGACCTTGCTATTGAATGGAGTGTGGAGTGAGAATAAGGAATAAAAGAAGAGGCAATTCTGTTTAACGAGGGGCTTTCCATATCGAACAGGTGCCAAATGACAAGGCAGATACGATGCAGTGCGAAGGAAATCTGTGGCTGGTTTTGCAATTGATCATGAAATGCACCAGCCACTGTCCTTACATGTACAGTCATGCAGCATAATCACAGTAAAGTTATACTTAACCTATGGCCTTGCCCGAGAGATGCTGCAACATAAAAAAAGATACTTTATTGCTCTGTCTCTGCAATCATTGTATAGTGAAGACATGTTTCCAGTAAGCCGAAAAGGCCGGTTTCATTGGAGATATTAATCTTCATTCCTGCTCTCTATCTGAGATTGAGCATTTGTTTAGATTCACAAGATTGAGCAGTGGATCCTTTGGGATTTGAGAGAGACTTATCCGTATGCACCGATAGAATCTAATGCAGCTCTTCCTTCTCTCAGTCCCCAGATCCATACAGGCAGATGTGCGCACACACCCCTACAGAAGTAGGCTTGATGTTTTTAAAAGCTATCAGGGCTGCACGCCACTAACCTTGAGTAGAAAGTAGATGCTAATAAATGCAGGCCTTAAAAATGTGAATTATAGCTGTTTCACACTTCATGGCAGATTCATCCTGGTGAAATGGCTTAATACTTCATTACAATGCTTGTCCTTCCCTCAAGTGCAGATGACATTCCTCAGATAGATTTTGCAATGATAACTGGGGAAGTAAATCGAGAAACTAATTAGTTATTCATATAATCCAGAATATTGACGATGCACTGATTAAAAGGATGTGGTGACTTCCATTCTAACATGCTGTATATGTCTATAGTCTGTTCACTGAGAGAGTGTTTTTCAGAAGGTCCTGTGGAAAATGCCCTCCAGCTTATGGAATGCAGATGTTTATAGAAAGCGTTTCTTTTCATTTACATTTTGTTAATCGTTAAGCGTGGCAGCAGAATATTTTATGATTCGCGCTCCAGAGGGAATATCTGATCTGTGGTGTCTTAGGACCATTTTTGTGGCATCAAGCTGTAATGGGATCTTCGGTTACTGACTAATAACCATAAGCATCCTAAGAGCATGTAAGGATCCAGAGGACTAGAACAGGGCACTGTGTGACCGATGTGTCCACACTATCAACCAGTAGCCATTGCAGAACCGCCAACCATACACTAGAAACCCTCGGGGACTAAACCTCACAGGATGTGCTGCCCATGGCAGACCTGACTGGCAGCACCACAGTGACCTCTGGTTCGTCCAGGTGCACTGTTTAAACATGGAGGGAGTTCCAGGAAGCCATCAGTGCAACTTGGCAGTACCTGGCCTGTTGCTACAAGACCCCTCTCTTGTTCCTTGCTTTGGACTCCAGCTCTGTTCTCTGGCTGTGATTTCTGGCTTGACTCCTGCTCTCATATCTGGATAGACTCCTGCTTCCTGACATTGGCAATGACCTCAGGCCTGACTCCTGGTTTCTGACTCCTGGTTTGACTCCCGTCTCCAACTACTTTTCTGACCACTAGGCCTGACTCCTGATCCTGGTAGGCCAGAGAGCCCACCTCCCGGTAGTGACAAAGCAATCATTAAACAAATGCCTAGAATGGAGGGCAGGCGAGCCAGCCTGTTTTGTTTCAGTACCAGTTGAGCAGTGTGCTCCTTCTTCCCCTATTGCATAGTTTCTCAACCTGTGGTAGGCGTACCCCTGGGGGTACATGAGACACAGGCAGGGGGTACGCGGCGAAAAACCCAGTGAAGGGAGGCGAGTGGCAGCCGCCGACTTCTGGGGAAGCCAGGTGGCAGCCACCTGCTTCCTGCCTGGTCAGAGCTCCCAGGTGGGTGGCAAGCGGCCCACACAGTGCGATTTGCCCCAAGACCGCACCCCCCTAGGGACAGCCATGGGGAGCACTGCCGTCCACTCTGGTGGGCCACTTGTGCCTGCTCATACTTCACAAATTCCCACCTGTGTGAGGAGAACACCACATGACCCCGCCATCAGGCCATAGTGATTGGCTGGCGTTGGCCTTTGCTCTTATATAGAGGAAGGGGAGAAACAGCAGGGGTTTTGTGATCTGCCACAGCCACACAACACTGCAGAACTCAGAACTCTCCTGCTACATGAGAAATACAGTCATCCAGCAGTAAAGGGGGGAAAGATTGTATTTCTCGGAGTGGAAAATTGAGTGTTGGGTACTTATTAAAATGTTCAGAAGTTAGGGGATACTTGCTACTTGAAAGGTTGAGAAACACTGCTCTATTGCAATGGAGCATTTGTAGTGAAGTATTTACATAGGTTAGCCCAAAGGTAATGCACTGTAAATCAGTTCTTGTACCAGTATGAGATGTGACATTTTTAATAAACTGTGAGATTCCCAATCACTATCATTATCATCACAGCATTTATGTTTAAATTATAGCTGTCTGCACAAAGACTATTATTGTTCATAGAATAAACCAGTAAATGAAGGGTGGGGGTAGAAAATAGCATGCACACATCTCAGTGGCATGATGATAATCCTAGCACATCCTTTCATTTCTTTGTATTATTATTTCTTTTTTTTTGGACCCAATTATTCCAAGAGGCGTATCAGGGCATCTGTGCAAAAGAGGACATTTTACTTTTAGTTGCACCTTTCAGCTAGAAATTAAACCTGAGGAATGGAAACCACCAAGCATTTTGTGTTGAAAAACACACTCATTTGTACCTGTTGGCGAGAATTGAAGAGAGACTGGCAGACCTGTTTTTAGTAACTGAATCTTTGGTCCCTGGAGGAGCATGTCATACACACTCATATGCTCAGGCTAATATATTTGAGAGGAAACTCCAGGGGTCAAAGGCTCAGACCTGCTCACTTCCCTTTGCACTGGGGATTCTACTTGCGTGGAGGAATTGTTGAGTGGCATAAATGGCTCTGCATCAGCTGCTCCTGACCATATAGGGGGAGGGATAAAAATGGACCTGGCCAGACTGCCTGGCTGTCCAGCAATCCTGGGTTGGAGGGGAGGAATTGTTCCATCCAGGTCGGGGGCTTCTCTAACTTTTGTGGGGAATGAATTGGGTGTTTTCCCCAACCATCAGAGGTGCTCAGTGCAGCTCAGGTGCGTCTGAGGATCCGGTCTGATGTGTCCTTCTCTCATCTGGAAGAATTCTGTTATGGACGGTTTCAGAAAGGAGAGGAAACCAGGCACAGTAAAAGTCTTGGGCTTCCCTGACACCGTTCCTGGGGTTTTAAGAAAAACATGTTTGGAAGCGTCTGCGAATATAGGGCCCAAGCTTCAATCCAACAAAATCCATTAACTTCACCACACAGTTCAGCACCATCCACATTTGCTTGAAAAGGGCAGCAGCTGTGAGCCAAGCTCGTTAAAATTAACTCTTTAAAAGTGACTTCTGAGTAACCTGACACAGAACTGCAAAAGGCAACTCAAGTTATGTCGCCGTGCAAGCCAGCAGTTGCTCACACTTTCATCTCTTAATTTTTTCCCATTCATAAGTAGTTTTAGACTCTTATCAAAGCAAAAATACTTACTCTTTAGTTTGAACAAGTTTCTTTGCATTGGACCCGTTCCGCTCTTATTACGTAAATGAGAACTATTTTACAGAGATTTTATTTGAACTGTAGACTGTACTCAGGAATCAATAGCCATTTCAAACATGTGATATCTAGAAGAAAAATTTATACATTAAGCTATAATGGGATTTTTTTATTTTATTTTATTTTCAAATGGTGGATTTTGTATACTCATGTCAAGGGATCATAAATATGTGCTGAAAGTCTTCATCCTCGGTTAAAGAGTGCGTAGAAGGAATTCTTGTTGTTTTCCTCCCAGATCAAGCAGGAATGACAACATATTTTTCACATGGTTTGAATTGATTTTGTCTTTTACGAACAGGCTGCTTCCCCAGAACTGTTCTGCACCGATATATTGCGATGCCGATTTAACCCACAGGACATTGGGGCAGCCCTGGCTTTTTTAATCATGTTAATTTTCTAGCATCCGTATTAGGTCCAATGTGGTCCTATAAGAGCAATCCCATTCTGTATTTTTCAAATCATTTTTGGTTGCTGGTCTCCATAGCAGAGCTAATGAGGACCCATTCTAAATCTGCTCCGACTTAAAAGTTATGTCCAGCAGGTTCTGGGCCAGTATTCTGAACTAACAGCGCGCTTGTTTATTTTTCCACCCTGCGCTGCATGTTCCCAGTGTCAGAAATGACGGGCTTATCCGTGTGGTGTTTCAGTACACGCAAGCGAAGCATATTAAACAGCAAGCTGTCATTTCCGAATGTGGGCTGTTTACACACACCACAACATATCCCGTGGGCATGGATTATAAGCAGATATGAGTAGGGAAGATGGATTCTTTCGCTTTCCACATGTAGATTTGAAAGGTGGGACTAAACCAGAAACCCTGGACCCAAACACACTTCCCCCTCGGGAACCTTCTGACCCAAAGCCAAATGTTATAGCCATTGGCCCATCCCGAAGCAGGGGGTTGTTGTCCCATCACCGGTAGTGAGGCAAAACTCCAGCCTTAAAAAATAATAAGGTTCAGATCTGAGGTTTCACCATTTCCAGTTTGAATGTGCGTGGGGTTCCTGGAGTATAGGAAGGATGGTTTGTTAAGGACTGGATTGTGCTTTTAGGTACAGACCTGAGCCAAGGGCATCAGTGGCTCACCTGAGTAGTGAACCTTGGAGGCATTTCTGTTAAGAAGCTGACAGCTCCTTGAACGGAGCGACAAAGTCCTCTCTAGTCAGACAAGTGTAAGCAACAGCTAAACACGGAACTTCGTTAGTTTCAAATGGAAAGTGGCAGCAGCTGCTTCTCCCATTAGCCAAAGTGGCCGTTATAAATACATATCTAAGTACATACACACGACCTCGTTGGCAATGCCTTTTGTTTCAGCTACGCAAGGACACCGTCTCCTTGGACAGAAGAAGCCAAATGCCTATTATAGCTACGTATTTCATACAGCGTCGTGTCAGGGCCACGCAGAAACGATGAAAGCAGAAATTCAATTATGACCCAATCATAGGCAGAAAGCAGATGAGTGGCTCCAAGAAAGTCTGAAAAACGTGCTCTGAAATACAGAGAGATTCACTATGGAGGCGGGCAAATTTCACAGGGTGTGGACTGCGGCATCAGAAGGGGAGAGGGCGCGGTTACAGTCACTGAGAGCGTGAGCGAACCCATGAAATGGTGTCAGGCTCATAGGAACTGACAGCCGGTTTACTAGCTAAAATTCCCTCATATGGTTCCTTATTTATTTATTGATGCATGTGAGACCAATTCGTCAAAGCGAGTCAGACAACGGCATAGACCATCAAATGCAAGAGGTTGGGCCAGGCTCACTCCTGGGTCCGTGCCAGCATCTGCCAGCGTGAGCCCAGTGGCAGAAGAATCGTAGTAGCTTCTGTGTCGCTGGCAATTCTTAAATCGAGATTGGTTGCTTTTTTTCCTAAAAGATCTGCTCTCTGCGTCATTTTGGGGGAGTTCTGTGGCCTGTGTGATACAGGAAGTCAGCCAAGGTAATTACAGGCGTCCCTTTTCTGGCCTTGGGTTCTATGGCAATCTGCCATAGAGCGGGGAGGCTGTGGAGGCATAAAGCGTCTGCAGCGGTCCAGCTGGTGATTGGGCTGGTAGAGGCCAGCAGCTCACACACACTAGTGGGTGCGAGGTGGGAAGGGAGGAGCACGGTTCAGCACCTCTCCCCTCCCCCCTTGGCAGGCTCCTCTTGCAGGACTTTTATGGAGCCCTGGCCAGGAACCAAAGCTGCAGCATGGACGGAGGGAGGGAGGAAGCGGGGTGATAGTAAGGAAACAATCTGTCCTCCCTCCCAGGATGAACCCTGGCTATTCTGTACTGTAGTCAGGTTCGTCTCTAGCACCCACTGTTGTAGTAACTGAGTGTCCGGGTGCAGGGGCCCCAGGCGAGTGCGGGGCGGTGTAATTTACATCTCTCTCTATGGCAGGCTCAGTAAATCTGGGCCATCGAGTTGGCTTGTCTGGACAGGCTTCTTCATGTACCATGATGTTGTTAAGGTCCAGTTGGGGACGCAGCGCTAGCCTCCTGTATTCAGCAACACACAGAGGGAAGATTTGGAAAGTGTTAAAGGAAACGGGAAAGAAAAAGGACTGGCTGCTCGGTCTTGAAAGAGAGGGCTCTGTCCTGCGGGGGACAGCTGGCAGTAGCGGGAGAGCAGGGCCGAGCCAGCGGCACGGCGGCTGAGCATGCACACTGTCCATCGAAGGGAACAGGCGCTGCAGTCAGTGGGGTGGCATGGCAAGGGCGCTGCGTCTGGCAGAAGGTTGCTGCTCTCTGCGAGCCCGTGGCACATTTCTGGGGCTGGCTGCCATGTCCATCCACTTTCTTTTAAGGGCAGCTCTTCCACACCCAAACAGGGTATTGCTGAGATGAGGAGAAGGGCTGTCACAGGCATCACCGTGATGCCTAGCATTGCATGTAAGTAACTGGGCCCTGTATTCACCCCGTCAAGAAGAATCCAAGATGAGGGTTGGACGGGACCTCAGGAGGTGTCTAGTCCAACCCCTGCTTAAAACAGGACTAACCTCAGCTAAATCATCCCAGCCAGGGCTTTGCCAAGCCAGGCCTTAAAAACCTCTAATTCCACCACCTCCTTAGGTAATCCCATTGCAGTGCTTCACCCTCCCAGTGTAAAAGTCTTTCCTAATTTCCAGCCTAGCTCTCCCCCACTGCAACTTGAGACCATTGCTCCTAGTTCTGTCACCTGCCACCACTGAGAACAGCCTAGCTCCATCCTCCCTGGAACCCCCTTTCAGGTAGTTAAAGGCTGCTATCAGGATGTCAGGCCCATGTCCCACCCTCCTCAGCCATGCTCATTCCATTGTAGGCGCACTGCCGAGCCCTGAGCTTTTCTCTGTGCAATGCTAAGCCTCTGAGCGAACGCTGACTACTCAGCGCCTGTGCTTTGTTCCTCCGTACCTTTCTGCATCAGCACCCAGCAGCTTGCAGGATCCAACCTCGCAGTCAGCTGGACCTGACTGTTCCCCCCTCACCACGCTCCCACCAGAGCACCCAAACAGCAGCGAGCTCTGAACTGTAATGTTTCATTATTAGTTTTTTCAGCCAGTTGAAAGGAGAAGGGGAAAAATACATAAGGAAGAAATGATGGTTTGTGCAGAGGTAAATAACAGACTGCAGTCCAAGCAACAAAGGGAAATACAGCATGGCAGATAATTGGCATGCCTATTTTACTATAAACCTGAATTATGTGGGTATTGCCTGTGCCGTACATGGGATATTTTATGAAGATAGTCCCTCAAATCTAGTCCCAGCCCCTTGGATAGCTGCAGTTTCCTTTCTGCTCACTGTACATTGAACCCTCTGCAGTGACACACATCTGTTTTCATGACCTACAGCTCATTCGAAACCTTTTCAAGTGAATGAGCAATTCACAGTATTTTTTCCAAGATGCTTCACTCTGCACTTGTCTCTACTGATTTTTACCCTCCACAGTGTCGTGATGGTGGTGATTATTATGTTGCCCAACACTTTCCGTTACGAGACCCATTTTAATTGCTCATAATTTTCAATAACTATTTGGATTTTAATTTTCCAGTTCAAAAGTCTGCCTCAGGCTGATTTTTTTTTTTAATCTTCTTTGATTTTTAAAATTTCAACCACAACGATTTGGCATTTTCCAACAAGAAGATTACAGTAAGATGCATTGTTTTGCCCAAGTTAAAAAATTCTGGGGAGCTTTCCTCGGAGAAGCTCGAATGCCCCAGGCTTTGGAGGAAGGAATTGACATTTGGCAAAAGGGTGGTCTTTTTGCAAGGTTTGTGCCTTTTGACAGCCACATGACAATCTGCACAAATGTAGCCAAGGTATAAACCATTGAAAAAATACACTTCATACATGCTCAGCAGATACTAGAATAGACCTTTGCAGCTAAAAGCTCCAAAGATTCCAGCCTCACTGAGCATTTTTCAGCCCGAGGCTAAGGAGGACTTTGCCCACAATTGGAACTCTGAGATGCTGCGCCAGAATTGAGAGCAAGGCATCAGCTCTTCTGTGCTCTCAATAACCTCTGCGCCTCAGTTTCCTCGCTGTAAAAGAGGGCGAATGCCATCCCTCACCTACAGGGTTGCGGAGAAGATTAATCGATGTTTGTGACACACTCAGATACTACAGTGACGAGCCCCATAGAAAAACCCATGATGAAATTAATTATTCTGTCTTCGGAGCAGTCTTTGAATAGCGTGCAGTGAAGAGGGCCGGGGCCACCCATTGAACGATGAGGAGAAAACAAAATATTGAATAACTGCTTAGCTTCTGAGCAGCATCCATCCTAGGCACTGAATGAGGCAGGGGTCCTCTGGCAAAGCATGTCATTAAAAACAACAGCATAATGCATACGCACAAGGGGACTGAATGAAGGTTGCCTAATTCCAGAATTTTCTAACGTTTGTGTGTGACTTTACAACCTTACCAGTGTTCTTTTCATGTAGCGTTTTGCATGCATTTATTTAAATTGCCATATCCCATAGTTGCCCTATTGTGCTGGGCATTGTACAATCACGGGGGGCTTGATCATGACAGCTTTACTTGACCATGCCGAGGAGTGGCTCCGATTGTGACTCTAGCCACAATGGGGAGCACAGAGGCAACTCACCTTATACTCCGCATTCTCAGCAAACAGAGGAGCTCTGAATGTGGCCCTTGCCCATCACACAGGGACTGGGTGGGAGTGGACTGCTCCCTGGAAAGAGAGACAGTAACTCAGCCCTCCCTCAGTGCAGGAGGGGAGCCGGGGCAGGATTGTGACGCTGAAGGGATGTCAGCACTGCAGTCAGAGGGGTGACAGCAGCACATATAACCGGGTTAGCTCTGGTCTAGCTTGCTCAACCAACAATAGCAGAGATGCTGTGACAGTGTGGGTGACGGGCAGCTCACATACATATCATGGACTGCACTGATGTCCATGGGGCCCCAGGGTCACTGCTGTTGTTATGGGAGCTAGTTAGATCACAGCTCACTCGGGGATGGCTGCAGGTGCCACAGTCACATCTCTGATGGCAGTGTAGACGTAACACAGCTCATCCTCTGTGGAGCTGCTGGGGTGGAGCAGCAAGATGTTGCCCTTTATTCAGAGCAGAGGGTAATTAGGGTCCAGCCCCGAGTAAAGTTTCCAACCTCAGGTTCAAAGTCTGCCCCCATTACTCTTGCATTGAGTCGACTTTAATTCATGAATAGTCTTCTCCCCTCCACCGAAAAAGTTATTATTAATGCAAGTTGCAGGAAAAACTCGTTCTAATGCGTCCCAAAATGAGTAAGTAAACAAAGTCGTCTGGTTGTCAAGCAAAGTATTGAATTAGGTCATAAAGCAGAGGAGGCATGGCCCAGCCTGGTTTAGTACAGCGAAGGGGCTGGGGAAATGGAGATACTGCAGCTAAGATTAAATGTTCTCTGCCTGTGAATTTAGTGAAAATATGCTTAGATTTGATATAAGAGGGCCAAAAAGTAAGAGGCAACATTTTATGCCAGTAGCACTGGACTTTACTTGGAAAGGATAAAAATGTGACATGTCCTGCATGATTCCTTAAGTATGAACATTTTAAGAGACAGAGAAAGAAATAAAATAAAATGTCAATTTTTGTTGTTATGAAGGATTTGGTGTCCTCGCTTTAATGAAGGACTAATAAATATAAATGGATATTAATTGTATGTTATTAGAACTGTTCATTTTGATAGTTGAAATGGAGTATCTTCTTACAAGATGTCAGAGGTTAAAGATTATTACTGCATCATAAGGCTTCTGAAGTGAAATTCTCCGTGTTATGACTCACAAGCCATTAGAAGGAGCGAGAGAGAGGAAAAGCTTGTAATATATTAAAATTGCAGTAAAAGTCTCTTTATAAAAACAGGATCTCTTACCAGAATCACTTTACATGATATAAAGGCAGCAGTTCATCCAGAACAAGACACAAATACAAATTTTGTCCTGGAATTCAGGTCTGCTGTTCCCGCACCCATCCCAGGGCAGGATTTGGGCCCATGTGTGCGATGCACACTTCCACACTCAACCTCCATTATCACAGGAACCAGATGGATTCTTGGCAATAGAGAGTTGACACTGATCTTCATCTGTCTCCATCGCCTCGCTTCCTCACAAAACAGGAAAGAAAGACTGTGCGTGCCTAATGCATTGCAAGTAGTGTTCCTTGTGAAGATACCAACAGAGGAGCTGCTAATGGCAGCTACCTGGATAACGTTTGATTTCTATTCCCCTCGCCTGGTCTTTCACACTACATCATACCTGCCAACTTTTGTAAAACACTCACAGATATGCTGACTTTATAGGCACTCAGATATTACAGTGACGGGAACTAGCACAAGAACCTGGATGGATGGATTTATATGAGGGAGTTGGCTGTAACCACGATTTCATTAGCACCTTCTGCAAAACCGTGCGATGCCGGCTCAAGTGACATCAAGAAAAAAAATCTAAATCTACAGGAGTCAAGAGATTAGTTACAACTAGAAAGAATAAATCAAGAACTGAAGGACACCTATAAGAAGTGATGCTGTCTTTGAAATGAAGGCACTTTAGAGTTCATCAGAAACCTCTGACACACATTCAGTCACTCTGCCTGCCACTCGCCTGAAGTATATTTCCAAGATGCTCCCATATTTTATCCTGTAGCCTCTAATAGATATGTGTGTGCAATAATAGTACATCATACGCCGTGAACTGATGTGACATGACAGGACCTGTGATGACAACACGAAGGGGGTTTTCCATGCTGGAGTGAAGACCTACCCAGGTGCACATTATAACTTCATCTGTGATTCATGCCATATGTTACAGCATTAATGTGATACCAGAGAACATTATTCTCTCTCTCTCTCTCTCAATCAGCTCTGTAAGGAGCCTTTCTCTCCGATGGATGACTGATCTCCAGCTATGAGCGAAGAGTCAAGTCAACGCAATACCATTTTGTGAGCGTTTGGCCTTTCTTGAAGAAACCTTGTAGACTCTGTTATGGGTTTCAGCACTTACTGATATGCAGGCGTTCATACAGTCGTGCGGCAAATCAATGTAACTCTGTCTTTGACATTTTCAAAGGATACTCAATTTAAAAAAAAGTCCTTTTTGTCACATCTTTTACTTCGGGCAATAAGTAGCAGAATGGAGGCCCCAGGAACTGGAATGAAACAGCAACTAATTTCACAGAGGCCCCAGAACAGCTGTCAGCTATAATGACTTTCGCTCACTAGCCTCCTGGTCTGGCTGCAGAACTCGTGACCTAGAAATGAAAGGCTCCCACAGCCAGTTCTCCTGTCCCCATTGTTAGAGGTGTGCTGTATATGGAGCGGATGGCTCTGGGATACAGAATCTTTCATTTCCAGCTCCCCGCTTTGAATCTAAACCAAGTGGGTAATGACGAAATGTCCTTCCCACCCAGCAGCGGTTCAGTGGTCTCTCTGAGATGGCTGGATGGTTTCCGTGCACTTCACAGTGGGCGTGTCCACATACAGAGAAAATCACCATTGCAATTACCACTGATTCCTACCCCGGCCTGGCAATCTCAGCAGGTAAGCCAAGGACTAAAGAGGGATGGAGAATGAGTTGTTCTTTCACACTCCGAGATCATCCTTCCTAAGCCGAACTGATGCACACAGGTATGAACGTTCCGCCCATTTATCTGTTTGATGAATAAATTGATGGTTTTAGCTTTTGGTGCTGTCAGATTTGTACCTTTCATGAACATAAAATTAACTTTAAAATGCACAACTCTTTAAACTAGATTGGGTGGGAGGGGAGGCACAGGGGGTGTTTGTAACCTTTGAATAGTTAGAGCAACCAACTTGAATTTATCCTCAAGTCTTGCAGGAGGGAAATTTCTGTAGCTGGAGTTTATGCCACTTGAGAAAGTTTGATTGTGAGGTGTGTGCAGGGCTGGTCTTTAAAACTGACCCTTTCCTCTCTTGACTGGAAGTAGCTGTCATGAATTAACAACTGTGCCAGTGATTTATTAATGTAGCCAAACCACTCCTGCTGTGTTTTCTGGTTTTCAGAGATAAATGTCCTGAGCAGCTTCTAGCACATAGGCTATCCATCAGAGCCACTTGCTATAACAATCATCCACTCTAGCTGTGTTTCACTGCCATCAGAAAATGCAAAATTTCCATGAAAACTGACATTTGCTGAAATAATGGATTTAAAAAGGTGCACCGTGACAAAGTATGAAGACAGATTACGAGCAAAGCAGAACAGGCAAAAAGCAGTGAAGCCTAGAGTCACATCAGTAAATTAGTCTCCTCTAGATTTATTATTATTTATTATTAGTCAGGATTTTCACTTGAATAGTGATTTTTGGGTGTCTAATTCAGGACACCTTAAAGAGGCCTGATTTGCAGGGGCCGAGGTCTCTTCTATGATGCTACGATTGTATACTTACAAACACTGAAAGGAGCCACGGGAGTCTAGAAGAGGCTCTGGAAGGGACATGGTTTTAGTCAGCTGGCAGTCTAGAAGCTTGCAAAACTGTGACGTATTCGTTACCAAAAGACAATCTTCAGTCAAGTACCTTTGCGTGTGGGGGTTTTAAACAAGTCCAGGCCTTGTGATCGTCACTCAGTGAGGAGAGAAACGATGACATCTTTCTGAGTGAAGGGATGGAGATGGTTTTGATCAAGGAAGAGAGAGGAGGTGAGCTACATTAGGATCAGCGATGGCTTTAGCCGGAGGTCCACGAAAGCGACTGCACCCACAGAAATCAGGCCTAGCTTAACCAATGCGCAGTGGGGGCACTTTCACAAAGGCCCCCATCTCAACTTTGGCCCAGCTGCCCCTCTCTCATGACAGAAAGGCAGCCGGGCCAAACCTGAATGGCGCTGCAACCCCATATGCCAAGAGCGGGCAGCCGGGCCCAGCCTCTTGGGACAGGAGTGGCTGCTGCAGGAGGAGTGGAGGGTGGGCTCGCTTCCCCGCTCTCCGGGGCCACCCCACACCAGGTTGAGATTAGAGTCGCGGTGCTGCTGCGGGTGGTGGGTGGCCCGTCAGCTGGGCAGTTGCTAATTAACTTGGCTAGAAATACCAACATCTGATGAGTTTGATGTCTGTGAATGGGAGACTTTGAGCAGCGTGAGAGTCAAGTGAAATAGTCGGTACACTTAAAGCTGGTGACTATTCCAGCATCACTGATTGTCTGAGTGGTCACCGTTTCATTCTGGTGGAGGAAATGAGAGCAACCCCTGTGACATGCCATCTTTTCAATTTCAGACTCTGATACTCCCGGGGAGACAGTGACAGCATAGTATGTAGCGAGGTAGCTTTGAGTGATCTACAAGAATTGATAGATTGGACAATGGAAAAGTTACATTCCATGGTCTATGGGTATTGATAGCCATATAGGCAGTGAAGCTATAGAATGCAAATAAGCATCATGGGTACACACAGCCCACTAGCATGCCACCCTCTGCTACAAGGGAAATCACTCAGAGACATACCGGTAGCTATTAGCACTGTTGAGTCATTCCTATTTCTCAGAGATAAATATTCTGAGCTACTCTAACATGCACTCAGCCTACCAGCATGCAAATTTAACTCAACCGCTTTTTCGGTTTTTTTGCATTTGTTATTTTAGAGCCACTGACTCTTACTCCCATAACCACAACCCAATAGGTGGTAAGAACAACACAAACTGGACATCAAAATCACAGGGCTAACTGCACCTCCATCCTCCCTCTGAGCATCCCCTCAGTGGTCAGGCCTCATACCTTTCCCTTTCTCCTGGTGGAATCCTATGATTCCCACTCTCAGGCCAGGGCCTGGGCTACAGTACCCTGTATCTCAGCCAGCAAGTCCAACTGAGTCCAGGCACTTACGGTTCTTCCCTTCAGGAGTCTGTGACAGTAAGTGTACAATCAGCCTTCTTAAATGTTTAATTTTAACAGTAAATACAAAGCCTTTAAAGAGAAAGGATTGTAAAACAAACAACGGTCTACATGCATATCTATCTTGCCATCCCCGATAGTAACCTAGGCCCACCTAAATTCTTCAGACACCCCCGGCTGGGTGTCATGTGCCTCACTCCGGTTCTCCCACTAACAACTCTCTCCCTTCTTGAGAAAGTGTTCCTTTTTAAACCTGCCAGTTCTTTTGACAACCTGTCTTTAGCAGCTTCTTCCTGCTCGGTTCAAACCATTCTTGTACGTTGGCTGGAGAGATTGCAAAATCTTTAAAGTTCATACATTTAAATTACATTTTAAATTACATGCTTACATACATTTTGCAATTATGGTGAAGACCAGCGGGCAATGAGCTCTCAATAGAGACCTTACATGCCACCCTTTGGCTAACTATTATGTAGATATCAGACCCAGGGGATCCTGTAAATCCCTAGGCCCCCCTTATGTCCTCTGTCCGTTGGCACCAGTGGGTTCTGGGTCACAGGAGGGTAGAAACGAAGGCTACACAACAATATCCAGTGGGCTGGAGTAATAATTCCAACCAGGGATTTCTCATTCTCAAAGTCTGTAGATAAAAGAGCTTCCTTCTCTTGTGCAGTTAAATCTTGTTTCTTACATGAGAACTAAATTCATTAGGACAAAACAACAGACCGAAGATATGCTAAAACCAGACATTGGGGTTATCTCAGATGTTTCAGAATATGGTTCTAAACTGTATGACAAACACAGCTGTGTCTCTGACCACCATCAGAAAATACAGCATGTGGACATTGCATTGACAGGAGAACTTCAGAGTGGCAGCCAAGTTTTCACAACAAAAAATATTTCAGTTCTGAAGCCCTCACAGTTCGCAAGGGGAAAGAATGCCAGGTCGTCACTCGAGCATCTTACGAGAGCCTCTGATGTTATTCCAAATCTCTACCCAGCAGATGCTGGAATGCTGTCTTCTGGTTATGATGCTCAGGATTGGATTATGAGATGCCTCAGGGAATTGCTGCCGCCCAGCCAGCCTGTTTGCAAAGCTGCCTGCTAAACTCTTCTGCCATCTCGCAGTGGAGTGCTTCTTTCCCTTTAATTAAAGGGGACGCCATGCAAACTACTACCCTCAGCTGAAATAGCACCATCCAGAATACATCTATGTATGGAAAAACTGTGGGGTAAGAACTTTGCATAAAGGGAGAAATTCCCCCCCTTTGTAGAGCACAAGGAATAGGCACCTCATGGGAATCACCTACTCCCTGTTTTGAGGCTTTGTACTGGCCCTCTGCACAGTGGTGAATTTCTCCCTGAGAGAACATTCAAAACGTTCATTTAGCTGGGGGTGGGAACTGGTACTGATAAGCCTGAACAGTTTAGGGTGTGAGAAAGCCCTGTTGCTCATCACATAACCAGTTAGGGACAGAAATCCATAGGGGCTTAGGCAACTACAGATACAGATAGCCCACCTAGCATTTTCAGAAGCACCGAGCAAATTAGAATTGGAATCAGTGAAAGCGGGGCTCCTAACTCACGTAGGTACTTTTGAAAATCCACTATGCGCCTACCTCTGTCTTTAGTTTCCTAAATACCTTTGAAAATCTGGCCCTTAGTCCAATGTAAAACTGTTCTACTGTCTTCATGACAGGCGTTGCATTCTGACTGCAGCTTCAGTTTTAGTTTTTTAGTGAAGTTTGTGATTATCTAAGGCAATCTCTTCCATGTAATGCAGTAACATGATGGTCCTTCTATGACGGGTCATGGAAAAGAACTGTTAACACAGATGAAAGATTTTTAGACCTGCTGTTACATTGTAATCATGAAAAATGCCAAGTGTAGGTCAAGCGAGTGACCTAGACCGACGGCTTGCATTTAGCTAGCAAAGAAATGCGTAAAATTAGCACTCTACCTACAAGAGTCCTGACCCTGTGACTTTTCAAGCTCTTACACTAAGAAATCAATGTGAGTGCCTCTGCAATGCTCAGTCAAGACAGGCTGCTGAGTAGAGAAAAATGTACTTTGAAAATATGATATGCTATTTAAAGGAAATCGAAGGCTTTTACCTGTTTCCTTCATGATCCATAATTCAGTACTCAGAACATATGCTGAAGTGGCTTCTAGAACTTTTGCTAACACCTGTTTGCATGGCTAAATGTCAAAGTCAGGAACTAGACCCCTTCCAAGAAAATAATGTGTGGGCAGACTGGAAAGACAGCAACAAACAGCAGTTTTGGGAATAGAGCTCTAAACACTCCCTGATATAATATGTATATTTTTTAACTTTGTAAACAGCAGCCAAATCTAGGCCCATAAAGTGATGCTGGTAGCACTTTAAAAGTTTTGTTTAGGCATTTGGAAACATTGGAGCCTAATCCCAAAAAATGAAAGGAAACACTGAGAAAATTTGTGATTCAGCCGTGTTGGAGAAGTTCATTATCCATTGTAGAGTGGTTCAGAGAACGAAGACAGGATTGGAGTTAATTGGTTTCTAGCACTGCACTGTTCCTAGAGAAACCTTCTGCAGAAAGACTTAGCATAATAGAATTTGTATAAGATCTATATGGGTTCCTTTGTAGACGATCAGTAGCCAGTACTGTTTGCTTGTGGTCAGACTCATTCCACCTCTGAATGTTTTTGTGAAATCCTGCGAATCTGGACATTTTGTTAAGAAAAAAGTTGGAAAAGGGTTTTGAAAATGTCCCCTGTCAACATTTTCTGAATGAAAAGTTTCAGCTTTTCATTTCAACACAAAGTTTATTTTATTTAAACCAAATTAAAGAGGGTTGAAAACAAAATGAAATGTTTTGAATTTGTTGAAATAAAACATTTCAACTGACCCCAGATGAATTATTTTGGAATTTTGCTTTGTGGGGGGAAAAAAAATTAAATGTTGTCTTTTCTTCCTGATTCGGAACAGTTTCCCTCCCTTCCTTTCCTTTCCTTCCTCCCCCTTCCCCCCCCCAAAAAAACAAAAACAAACCAACAACAACAACAACAAACCTCTCAGTTTTTCACCAGATGGAAAATCTGTTTTCTGACTGGTTCTAACTACAACGCTAGTTAAGTTTTCTTGTGGCATATTGCAGCTGTGACCAGCAACCATCTACAAGGTGGTTCCCACCCCACGGTGCACCCCTCCAGACCCCATGTAAAATTCGGCCTGAGTGGGGTAGAATGCCTCTTGGGACTCAGAGCACTACAGCATTTCCTGCCTCCCTCAACACAGAGTATAAATCACAAACTGGCTCTTACTGACTCTTCTTAGAATCTGATTGGATTCTACTGTCCCAGTATGCATCCGTGCCGTTGAAGGATGTAGGTGGTGAGCAATGTCCACTGCAGAGGAAGGTCATGAGCGCTGTGGAAAGTATATTGGGCTGTGACTAAACCAGCACCCCACCTCTGTGCCCAACTGGCACCTAGCAGGCTTTAGATGATTTATTTTTTTTTCTTTTGGGTCACGTCTCTCTGCTCATGAAAATGAGTCGTTGACAGCGCTAGGGCTTGAAGCCAGGATGGAAGCATCACAAAAGTAGTCTGCCTCCCCCCTGACCAACATCTTCCCCGTCTTCTAGCAAGCAGAGACTGGTGCCAAATCATTCGGTTGTATTGTGACATGGGTAAATATATAATAGATACACACCACGTCATTCAAGACAAGACAAAGGGTAGGAGAAAGGAAGCCTTTTTGTCCCCATTTTACAGACTGGGCAGCAAGACAGAGAGAGCTTAATCAATGTGCCCACAGTCACGCAGGGAATCTGTGGTGGGACTGGAAATTAAATTCAGATTGCCGGTCCCTTAACTACATGAACATCCTTCTTTATGTGGTTTGTTTTTTAAATACAAATAAAATGAAAAGCCAGCTAAATCCCCATTCTGGCAATTGTGCTTCTCTTACTGAGAGATGTTGGAACTTACTGAAACCAGTTCCATTTTTTTAATTCATTTTATGTCACCTCCGTGTGACCCCCACCCCCTCCATTAGCTGCTCTAATTGCATTGCTCCACTACCCACTGAGAAATCACTCAATGGAGTTCTTTAGAAACAAAAAAGAGCTGTGTTTGAGTAGGGAGGGATGGGGGAACCACACGGAGCGAGAGGAATTGTTGAACATTACACAATGTTTTTTACATTATCAGAAGTGATTGGAACTGGAGAATAGATTTTCTTATACTTTAAAAAACACAAGGTATACTCGAGTGATTGCATGTAAAAATAAAAACGAGCACAACAGGGTTTCTAGCTACAGAGAAGCTACAACTATGAACTAGGAAGTCAAAAGCCCTAAAAAGCTAGGCTAGTCTTATTGGGGTGCCCTGAATACCTGTTTTTTCCTACCTTCTGCTGGTTCAATTTATCCTCACAATCCCTCTGTTTTCTTCTCTGCTGCATTTTCCACCTCATTTTGCCACTTGATTTTTCTCTGTGTCTGTCCCTATTTCCACAGTAACTCCCTGTGTGAAAGACAAACACAATAATGTTACTGTCTGAGAAGAACTGGCAATGTTTAACTCAGTTGATGATTAGAAAAAACCATTTGTGATTTCCCTAGCTATGAGCTACTATTTTCAACATTGAATTGTTTTACATTTTATCAGATTCTCTGTTTGAATATGCCTTCATAAAACCTGCATGTGTAATTGGAAGATACTTAACAATGACACTGCTAAGCAATTTAATGGACTAATTCACTTGGCCAGTCAAATAGATCTCAATCTTCTTATATCATTTAAAAAAAATCCATTTCTTTAGCACGTTTGTTTTATAAAATGGATTTTTAGCTTAATTCTAACTACAATTACACCCATGTAACCCCTTTGTGAAGTATAGTATGGATAGCAAATGGCATTTTCTTCCATATAAAAATGAAAACTGTGTCCTTTAAGTTATAGAACTGATTGCATATTTACCCTTTGTGCAGTTTAGTGAGGGTTAGAATTTTATCAGTAAATGTTGGTAAACGATGGTTTAATCAAACACATGCAAACCGACAAGAAAAGATTTCTATCTATAATAATCAAAATGTACATATGGGCAAAGTAAGAAACATGCTGCTTGAGAACTTATTTGAGTTTGATTTAAGCATATTTAATTTGTATATTTTGACGTGATGGTGACAATTTGTGTTTTAACAGTTACAAAACTTGAACTTTTTTGAGACTCAACATCTGCTGTTATTAAATAATTGTCTGACCCCTCTCCCCGATAATTTCCTGCCACTGAAAATTTACGTAGATAAAAATTGAAAAAATGCTTAAAAATAGACATCTATATTATCTGTCAAAACAAGGAAAAAAGAGAAATAGAATTCTGCCAAGCGCAAGTCTAGTGTGGATAGCAAATGGCGTTTTCATCTGAATAAAAATGAAAAGTAACTGAAAAGATATTATGGTCTCGATACACTTCTGATCAGAGGTAAAAATGTGACTTCACTCCTACAGTTTTACTGTTGACAAGCTTCAGAAAAGGTCCAGTGAAGTGTAAAAATTGACATTTAGCAAATCACGAAAATGAAGGTTAAATTGTTAAGTTGCATGAAATAAACTACAGGACTCAACCAAAACGCCTGGTCGTTTGTGATATCAGATGATGCTTGTCTCATTAATGAAGTTAATTAAAGGCGGAGAGGGGGCAAAAATCTAAGGACAAAATCAGTAAGATCGTTCAGACAGATTGAATTCAATGTATTTATTATAAATTGACTATGCAATGAATGGATATACCACAGGTGTATCCTCGTGTTGTAAGGTCTGAAAGTGCATTTTCAGAAATAGCCGTCAGATTGTAGGCATTTTTTCATGATAAATAAGCTCTTCAAATCAAGTTAACCAATTGACAATATGGATATCACCACCAAACATACAAACCACACACACCCTTTTCTGTAATGGTTTTGCATCCTAAAATTCTTGAACTTTCAGAAGTATATTTTCTCTTTTCTGGTTTGGGTATCTCTTTGCTTTTTGTTAGTGATTTCTTATTAATTGCCATCTCCTTAAAAGGAACACTAACAGAAGAAAATGAAAAGTGCAACACTGTCCAGAAATTATATTATACCATACTTTGAAATTCTATATCACTGGTTTTCAACTTGTGGTCCCTGGGCCCATGGGGGTCCGCAGACTATGTCTAAGATTTCCAAAGTGGTCCACGCCTCCAGTCGAAATTTGTTCAGGGTCCACAAATGTAAAAAGGTTGAAAACCACTGTTCTGTATCATCCACATGAAATTTTAACCTAAATGACCCTCCTCTGTCAGACAAGGTGGGTGAGGTAGTATAAAAGATACAGCTACCTCCTCCTTTGTGTCTGTCCAAATGGCAGTTAAAAATCCATGGTTGGTTTCAAAAAGAATGAAAGAGAACCTGGTTATTTGGGTCACCATTCCCTCTCCTGATAAAACAGTTCTGATGCTGAAGTCTGCGTGTAAACTGTTTTTGATAATGGCTGCTGGGTTTGCAAAGCAGTACACACCTAATATTTAATTCAATACTTTGAACGGCTTGGATAATTTGGGTTAGAGCTGTGCGAATAACTGATTTTTCTATCTAGTGGCCAAACCAAAAAATCGGGGGGGGAAATAATTTGTGTGTGATCTGAAACAAAAAATGTTTCAATTTTTTGTCAAAACGAAATGTCAACAAAGTTTTGATTTTGAGAAGGTTTTTTTTTTTTGTTTTTTTTTTTCCAGTGTTTTATAAACAACACTGATGGAAGTTCCGAAACCAAATGTATTTCCAAAATGAAAAGTGGAAACATTTCATGTGGATCTTTTCCCCCCACCCAAAACTATGTCCCCAACTCGACCTGAATTTCCTGATTGTTTCATTTGACCCAAAGCTGCACCTTTTTGGCAAACACAAATTCTGCCTGGAAAAATTTCTCCCAGCTCTACTGTGTTACCTTGAGCACAAACAACGCTATGAATAACAAAATTCTAGTCTGTTTGGCAAGATTACTTGGCTCATTCAACCAGGGAGCAGTAAAACAAACAGGGAAGATGTATCATGTCGTGTTCTACTACGGAGAGGGGGAGAGAGGAGAGAGACTAGAAAGTAGTAAAGCAGTTGTAGGTTGGCCCAGTAGGCCAGTCCTTAGCTATAATGTGGAGGTGCTTTCAAAGTTAAAACCACGATATTCTGCATGATATACCCAGGACCATCCTGACACAGATGGCTCTGTCACCGCAATTCACCTATAATGAGGGGTAAGGAGTGCAGTTCACCCCTACACAACACTCACACAAACTCACATGGGTCCCATTTTAAGCACTCCAATGAGGCTTTTCCAAGGAGCCCAAGGGAATTAGATACTAGAACTGGTTTAAAGTCAATGGGTTTTGGGCAACCATCTCCCTGAAGCCCATTTGAAAAGACCCAGTCTCAAAATAGGACTTCAGTCGCACATAATCTTTGTGTTGTGCCTCTACACAAGGGTGAATTTCACCCAGTTTCTATAAGGACGAGCCCACGTCCATGGCGGCTGCTATTTAGTGCTATCCTCCTCACCCCCATTATCATTTCTCATAGCTAGTATGAAATGGGCTGCCACCCCATTGAGTCTGCAGTAACCCTTGTGATGTGCTCATCTCTCCTGCATCCATCGGGATACAGCTTGTTGTGAATGACACAGCAAGAGGGGTCAGTGGGGACATAACAGAGCTAGAATGTATCCTCTCTTTCCTTCCTCGCTTGACAACTTCCCAGCAAAATAATACCTAGTCACAGCAGTGTCTTCCCGAATTCAGGCTGAAATGGTCTCTTCCCATGTGTGCTTTTCAGTGAAAAGCTTTCCGAGTTTGATTAGCAACTGACACAAGCCCAGTCTTTGTTTCGAAGATGATATTTCGGATTGGGCTATTGGGTCGATGTAACATTCAATACAAGGATTTTCTTATTGTGAGAAATCAACGCACTCACCCCTCAGAAAGAGGAAAATATATATATTTTTAAATTGTACTAACAGATTAAGGTAACAAGGTGCAGTAGATAAGCTGAACAGGAAGTAGTCACTGACCCTTAACCAAAATAAGTCCTTGGTAAGCTAATATAGCAGGTACAGTGTGTGATTCTAAGGGCATATGGGAAAATACCGACTCCATTATTTTGCTACTGTAAGACCACAAATAACTGAAGTCAGTGGGAGCTGAGGGTGCAGAGCAGTTCAGAGTATCAAGCCTTCTGATTAGCACACGCACAAGAGACCCTTACATGACAAATTTTGGCCTGGAGTACAATGTTAGGCCAAGTTAGAGACATTTGACGATAAGGAATTATAATCAAAACACCTGCAGGCTCTGAACGTCTTTGCAGCGGTGTCAGCGACACTGCTGCGCTTTAGTTGGCAGCTCTTACTGTACTCGCTACGTGTCAGTGTCAGTTAGCGCCGTCAACTCTACGTGTGCCAAAAGTCCACACTTCCATTCCCAGCTGTTAGGCATTCCTCTTACAGTGCTTTAACCTTCAGCCGGGCAGTACCTTCTGTGACTTACAACCTGGTACAGGTTCTACTCGCTAAGCCTTCCCCTCAGTCCTGTGTGGGATTGCTATGGTATTTTTAATCATCTATCTCTGTCCTCAAAACTGCTATGTTAGCAGCCGATAAAGACTTGGGGCCGGATCCTTAGCTGGTGTAAAGTGGCATAGCTGAATTAAAGTCAACACCCGCTGAGGTTTTGGGCCTTGCGCGTCAGCCGCCTCTCACTGCTCCAGTTGGAGCCTGTTCAATAAAGGCTTCCCAATATTTCTGATGAAAATGCAGTGCAACATATGGAGGTGAGAGCTTTATCAATTAAGGCTGAAAGATTCAGCACCACAGGATAGAACTAATCTTTGAAACAACTCTCTGCTTAGGTCCATCAGGCGCAGGACAGATTCTGAACAGGAGCAACGTGCAAACATTGCACTGGGCAGAGAAGGTGTGGAATTGTCGTCATCCTTACATTAAAAAAAAAAAATCAGTCACTCTGTAATCCCTGCCCATCCATTTAAACAGGCCATCTTTTCAAGCCACATCTGTATGTATCGCACAGCACTTTAAACTATTTACTTACTTTCTTGATTTACAAGCGACAACATTTTTAATTATCCAAATTATTTTAATTTCCCACCCAAGCAGGCCCCCAATTCTCAAAGCACCTCAGCACATGTGTAATTTTCAGCACATGAACAGATTCATGTGACTTGATCAGTTCCTGGTCCCTTTCTGTTGGCTCAATTTGGTACAAAATTTCTTTAGTTTCTGCACTGTCCAAGGACAGAAGAAGCAGAGTTTTTGCAGCCTCCCCAGTCTGAGCTGAACTTATCCTTGGTTTAAATAGGCACCACAATATTGATGCTTCCAAGCAAATATAATTAAACATGTAGCCTTTGGCATGTACTGAGAGGTAAACTAGCAACATTCACTGGGTTTGTCCTAGAAATTAGCCAAGGATGGCAGATTACAGCTGAAAGAATTTTCATGTGCAGTCTCCTCTACAAATTATCCTAAGAATTGCATATAGCTTTCGTCAACAGTACATAATAACCTGCTTCAGAATGCAGCTGCATCTGAGTTGTCACTTGCATAACGGATTTGCAGCACAACCCTTGGAAATTGAATGGTGATTAATGCCTTCAAACAGGAAGAGTATGTTACAATAATATGGATGAAAGCAAAGATATATTATCTTTGTTTACGTCAGTAATTAATGTAGTTGCACATATAAGATTTATCTCCACTGAATGAAATTACAGTCGGACGTCCCCATTCATAAAGTAATTGATGCTGCTTCTTTCAGTGCTTGTTCATGTCCATTCCATTATAGATGTGTGCACGCCTCCATGCACGGTTACCGGAACTTTTTTCCCCTTAGCAGACCCCGTAGGGCCAGCTTCGGTGCCCCCTGGAGCCCCGCTCACATGCCGCAGTATATGAGGCACTGCCGGCCCTAAGTTCCTTCTTTCACTACACCCAGAGGTGGCGTCTATGATCTTCCGGAGGTGGGGCTCTCCCAGGTAGACTTATTCGTGTCAGCACGGAACAAAAAGTGCCCACATTTCTGCTCTCTCCGTGGCCGAGAGGCTGGGTCAATCTCCGATGCTTTCCTCCTGCAGTGGTCAGGGAGTTTCATGTTTTTCCCCAAACGGCACGGTTCAGAGGAGGAGAGAAAGTGGCACACGCTAGACGTAAGACGGGCCCTGGCCTTCTACATCGAGTGCAAGAAACCGTTCCGGAGATCGACACAGCTCTTTGTTGCAGTGGCTGACCGGGTGAAAGGCTCACCCATCGCCGCCCAGCGCATCTCCTCGTGGATAACTTCCTGCATCAAGTTCTGCTACGAGCAGGCGAAGGTGCCACTTCCGGGAACCATCACAGCGCACTCAACCAGAGCTCAAGCTTTGTCTGCGGCCTTCCTAGCAAGAGTGCCCGTGCAGGACTTCTGCAGAGCCGCCACCTGGTCATCAGACTACGTCTTTGTCCGGCAGGCGCAGGAAGATGCAGGCTTTGGCAGAGCGGTGCGGCAGGCAGCTCATCGGTAACTCCGGCCCACCTCTGAGGTTTTGCTTGTTAGTCACCTGTAATGGAATGGACGTGAGCAAGCACTCGAAGAAGAAAAGAGACTTACTTACCAGTAACTGCTGTTCTTCGAGATGTGTTGCTCATGTCCATTCCATAACCCACCCCCCTCGTCCCCGCCGCCAGAGTTGGCGGAAAGAAGAGACTGAGGGGGCGTAGGGCCGGCAGCGCCTCATATACCGCGGCATGTGCGTGGGGCTCCAGGGGGTGCCGAAGCCGACCCTACAGGGTCTGCTAAGGGGAAAAACGTTCCGATAGCCGTGCACACACCTGTAATGGAATGGAATGGACATGAGCAACACATCTCGAAGAACAGCAGTTACTGGTAAGTAACCCTCTTATTTCTTTAGTAATTGAAAACAAGATTTATATCAATGCCATGCAAAAAGCAACATTGATAAATACTTTTATTAGCAGCCATGGTGTCTGCTGTGAGCTTGTAAAATACTTACTGCATTTGTGTTGTGCTGAGTACTGTAAATCACATGAACTGGAAGTCACAATATCATGATTAGGGATAAGATGTTGCTAGCATTTCTTCCCTTCTACAGACCCTCTGATAGCATTAAAACCTCCCTTTCCAGTCCCAAGATCCCCTACTCTCCCCACTCTCTGTCCCCACACACGTTGTTTGGGATCTCTTCTCTCTCCCCATCACAAATATTTGTTGTATTTTCAGTTTGTTTCATTTTTACCAATCACCAGTGCAGATGCACTACTAGACAGCCAGAGGGGGAAGCCAAGGAAGTGACGCGGTTAGGGTCCGTTGACATGAGGTTTTTTGATTGAACCGGCTGCTTTTTCCGTGCTCGCAAGAAGTGTGGAGCGAGGTGTGTAAAATGTGCGCCTCGCCTCGCTTCTGCTGCAAAAATAAAGTGCAAACTCCATCAAAAAGAGTCTGTGACATCTTCCTCACAGGCAGTCATAGGTTGTCCCCTAGAAGAGATGCAGCCTTGACCTCCCCACCCCCATTCCTCAGCAGGGATACTTTTACCAGTGCTGTGCCGCTACCCAGCAGAGCTGAAACATGAACACAATTTTTTTTTAAAATAGATGGGGCCTTCTGGAAGCTGAAATTAAACAGAGGTTTCTTGGTAATTCAGTCAAAGCTAATGACCTTCTAATTAATGGGAAAAATCTTATTGTGTTTTCTTTTAGGGGAAAAATATCGGGCCTTTGGAAGATAGCTCATAAATAATGGCATCACAGATACAAGTCACTATGCGTGGGCAAGCCCATTGATTTTAGTAGAACAAAGGAATCAAAACCAGAGAAATTCTCATCCTAAACTACTGCTTCCTTGCTGGCAAATTGATGCAGCTCTGCATTTATCTGCCAGCACAATTTACCAATTGTATGAGACACAAGCAAGTACAACATTAACAGTGGCTAATTTTATGCCCACCATGAAATCTTAGAGCAGGTCAGAAGGCTACTGTAAAAAGTAATTAGTGCCATTAGAAATAATGGCCCACTGCTTCAGTAATGCCTGGTCTAGTCTCAATCCACAGGTTTCTCAATGAAATTAAATTAACTCATGTAGCTATGCCATATGCCGATGATCTATTAAGAGTAAATTAATCCTCCTTCCATATAGAGAGCTGGGATTGTTCCCTGTGCAGAAAATCCCACGTGGAGAACAGAAAACCGAGTCCCTACCCATGCTGCCTCTGCTGGTTCATTTCTTGTGGGGAGAGGGCTCACAGAATGAGCCGGGGGTTGCCCCTTAACCACCATGTATTCCCTAAAATTCATTCCAATTTCATGCCAAGTCCTCCCAATGCTTCCTGGATCCCCCCCATCCACTATGACAGCTCTGTTTCTACAGGAGCTAGGCTCTCCCCACTGCCGAGTACCCCAGAAGCTCCCTCAGAAGATGAAGGGAGAGGCCTAGTAAAATGAAGCTCCCATTATCTCCATTATCTTTCTGGACGATTTCCTGCTCTGCCCCCTCTGCACATCTGTGGGGGGCTTCTGTGGCACTGGGGGGGGGGGAATGGGGCTGTAGGTGCGGCGTTGCACTCCTGAGATTCATGTTGGCCTGGGACATGCCAGACCAGAGTGTCCTCATCTCCGCAGGAACGGGGAGTCCGTGTCTCCGAGTGCTCATCAGTACCTTTCCCTAGCCCTGTCAGCGACTCACGGGCGCTGTTTTCATCCAGCGTCCCCTGCCCCTGTCCCAGGACATTTTCTCATGCGCTATTTACATCCACCATTCTTTTAGGGAGTAGCACCCAGTGCATTAGAAGCTTTAGCATCAGCAACAAATCCTTCCTGCTGACCGAATTCAGAAGGTCACTCTTAACAGTAAGGACAGCAACACTTCATTCTGTAGGCGATGAGGGAGGAGGAGCGGGGGCATATAGGGAGAAAATAAGATCTAAACTGCTGAAGTGATTAATGTGGCTGCTTATGATGAAGGAAATTAAAACAAGACATCGGGATAAGCCATGATCACTCCAGGAGAATGGATTTCATTGGAACTACAGAACAAACTGATATGCCAATCTCCAGTCAATTACGGCTAGAGTTTTAAAGCAAGCCGTGGGGTAGTGTTTAAAGCTTTGTTCTCTCACTGATTCCTGGCTGCACAGAGTTTCCAGAGCCCACGTACGACGGCTTTGCTGAGAGATGCACAGCTGTCACCACCTGCTCATTGTTAATGCCGGGACATCTCAGAGATAAATTTGAATGAAGGGGTTTAAGTAGCACATTTAGCGCTGCCTATTAAGCGTGAGTGAGACAGAGAAGGATGGAGTTCACCTACATACGGGCTAGCGTGCATAGCTATCCAGGCAGAGTATACTCAGTTTCTGCATAACAAGACCTCGGCAGTATTTCTCATTAGGGTAACAGCTGTTTGCAGAAAGATCAGTGTGTCCACACACCCATCTTCTGTCCATGGCACTTTCCTGGCCCTTCTGTAGCGTCCGAGCGCATCACGTTGTTACTATATTTATCCTCGCCACATCCCTATGAGGCAGGGACGTGCTGTAAGTGAGGAACCAAGGCACTGAGACTACGGGCCGGACTGTTTGAAGTATTTAGGCACAATACAGATGCAAACGGTCCTTTGTGGGATTTACAGAGACCCCTTGGCGCGAGGGCTTATGGAATGGGCACGGGGTTGCGCCTTAGGCACGTATGCTTTAGGGCCGAAGCAGCTCCAGTGAGTGGTGTCTGGGGAAAGAAGAGTCTCCAGGCCTGCTTCTGATCTGGCTTCTACACCAGGATATGGGCATTAACATCCATGAAGTTACTCCTACTTCACACTGGTGTAAGTAGGCTCAGAATCAGGCCCTCACGAGTCCTAATCACAAAAACAAAAAAAGGGGGGGGGGGGGAAATACAGGGCTTAACTGCCAGCCACGGGGATGGAAATCTTAAGAGCAAGAGAAAACAACGAAACGATCTGGGCTGTCTACACTACAGCGTATGTCGACATAACTTATGTCACTCAGGGGTGTGAATAAGCCACCCCTCTGAGTGACATAAGTTACACCAACATGAGCACTGGTGTGCACAGTACACAGCGGGAGGGCTTCTCCTGCCAACATAGCTACTGCCTCTTGTGGGGTCTGGAGGAGTGAAGCCAACGGGAGAGCGGCATTGGTGCGCCACTGTGAACTCTCTAGGGTAGCCGTGCCCCTAGTGCAGTGGTTCTCAACCTGTGGCCCAGGTGACATCCTCAGGGCCATGCAGGTAGTGCTGGCTGCGGTCCATAGTGGGAAATTGGTTGAGAACCACTGTCTCTCTCAGTGTCACCCTGCTACTGCTATCAGTGCAGGACTTACCCACAGACAGGCAGGTGTGCGTCTTACTGAAAACTCCACAGGGCCACATTGGAAAACTAACGGTGATTTCTGAATGAATGATCCGCTCATCGCTAAATCATTCCCTTTCATTATTAGCCGCCAAATTGGTTCTGCTCAGGAAGACTGACGAAGGTTTTAACTCAGAGAAAAGCAGTATGTCTTAAACACTTGCTTCAAATGAAAGTATTCTGTAAATACTACTCAGACCCCTCTCCTTGGGCGTAAATCTTCAACTGCATTGCTCAGCTTTGCATAGATTTTCAGCTGCTGGTTTAAAGAGAGGTGTCTGCGGGATTCATGTAGGAGATCTAAAATAAATAATACCATAAACCTCCTGCAATCCTGAGCGTCTCAAATGCCAAGGAAGTTTTATTAGGCTGATTCTTTTCCCGCTTCCATCAGCGTACAGCAGGAGAAAGTCCTCTGAAGATAGAGTGACCAGATAGCAACTGTGAAAAATCAGGACACTTTTTGGGGGGGAGGGGATGTAAGACATATAAAACAAAGCCCCTAATATTGGGTCGTCCACTCACCCTATCTGAGGGCAGTGGAGTCACACCTGCGTCAAATGGGTGTGCAGACAAGTCGGACCCCGAGACCAGAATATAAATACAAATGTGTATTCGTTAAACACAGTCTTTGTTTCACTGAAAGAGCTACAGTTTGTAAGTACATCACTCGCATTCATTTACATAGAGTGAAGCTTCTCAAAAATCTTCGGCTTAAGTATGATTTTAAAAAAAAAAGTCAAATGGATGTATCAGTTAACACCACAGCTGGAACAAAATGATCGCTGTTGCTACTTAGGATTAAGAGGACACAGGGTTGTCCACACTGCAATTAAATACCCATGGCTGGGCCAGGACGGCTGTTTAATTGAATGGTAGACGTTCAGGTTCGGGCTGCAGCCTGGGCTCTGGGAACCTCCCCCCACCTGGGAGCCCAGAGCCCAACTCCACACTGAGCCTGAATGTCTGCAAGCCTGAGTCAGCTGAGCCGGGCCAGCCACAGGGGTTTAATTGTAGTATAAACATACCCATAGCAACTGTCTTAGTGCAGCAGAGTGGGGAGCATGAGTAGAAATACCCCTGGAAAAGCAGCCCAGCCTGATGGGAGGAAGTAGCAGCTGTTTTTCCGCATCCCATCCCATGCAAGCTTCTTCTAGTTAACAGCAATGCTTCTTGGGGGGCGCCACAGAGTTTTGGGGTGAAGCATAGCCAGGGAACAGCCTAGTGGTGTTGCTTTCTCCTGGTATTAACGTCTGTGCCTTCACACCCTCTTGGGGATGCAGGTGAAATGAAGAGCAATAAGATGTCTTAAGCTATGGCGTGTCTGACAAAACAGGTGTATTTCTACTGTAGCTAGCCCAGTGTAGACACCGTTCAGACAAAACGCGTTTGTTCTACTGCGAGAAACTAGGCACAGGTCTAGGTTGGCCAGGGATAGTGCTGACCTCACCTAGATATCCAACAGTAAGCATTAGGCTTTTATAGTGAAAAATACACCTTGGCATCAGTGGCGACAGAGCCTTAGTGAATCCATACTGCCAGGGGAAACCTGGCAGACCAAGGCGTAGCAGAGGGGCCCCACCCACATTTCTCCAGAGAGCCTGGAGCACGGTGCAAGACTGACGTGTATTCCCTGGACCCACTGTGCAAGGGAGCTAAACCCTCCACCCCCTTTTGAGATGAGAACGCATCTGAACCTGCAGGAGTTTTCATCGATTGCCCCATCCCTGTGGGGTTTTGACAAACAACCTTTAATCTCTTCCTAGCTCTGAACAGCTGAACTTTCCCTACGGGTTTTCATTCCCAGGCACACTTTCTGTTAGTTGTTTGCCATCTCAATGGGTATGTTTAACTAGCTTTTGTGGCGGTGGGGCCTGCCTGTGTGCATTGAAAGGAGAATGTGGCTTGTCACCTGGCAGGTTTCCTTGGGAAGTTATTCTGCACCTTCCCTTGTTTGGTTCTGTCCAGGATTGTTTTTTGGTTTCATGAGCTGGGAGGTGGTTAGTCTGGAGGGCAGGCATTGACTGTTGCTGCTACAACCATGCTCTGTGTAGTCTCTGCGTTCTATTTTGCATGCGTATGATTTATTTCTCCGTGGGCGGAACAGCCACGAGATTAGCAGATGGACAAATATATTGAGACAGCCAAGACAGCCAAGAAAATTACGATAGGAGGAGGAAGTTGACTAGCCACGTGGCTGGAGCTTACTGGAATGATTTCATCCCCACATTAGCTCAGCTCTCTAAGGCCAGTTTAATTTATTTTTACCACAAGGAAGTTACCGTCGTCGTTTGCTTGGAAAAGCCACCACTAAAGTCTTCAACATTCATTTTCATCTAATGGTTTTGCATGGAAGAAAAAAAAAATCAGGTCCCAAACAGCTCTAGATAATACCAACAGCTCTTCTCCTATGCAAAGTGTAATTCAGTGGCAAAAAGAGAATGATTAGCAGTGGCCTCAGCTTGAATTCATGGCCATGTTGATCAGTCTGTCGGTGCTAAGCACAGGTGAGTCATGAGAGGAGACCAGGTTAGGTTTGCACCTCAGAGGTTGAGAACAAACAAACAAAAATTCAGAAAAATTCTATAGATACTAAGACCCACTCAGAGCAGAGAAGTAAACCCCTTTTCCCCTCCTCCTGCTGTCTCTGCTTCCTGACGGGGGAATTTTGTTGGGTCCCAGCTAGAAACTCCAGGTGAATTAAATGGATTCTCCACAAACACTACAGATTTGGCGTCCTGGGTGAAGGAAAGTTGAGAACCGCTGATGAAAAGGAAGAAATAAATAGGTAGACTCATAACTTGGGCTGTGTCACACAGAGGAACACACAGAGGTGTCATGAGGATTAGCTTGTTCATGCTTGTACAGTGATTTGAAGATGCAAAGCGCTATGTAAGTGATAAGTCTTACTATCATAATATTTCGCTAATCTGCCCAAGTTATGGTATTGATTGCTTAACAGACACCTGAATTTGCACATGAGAAGAGTGAGCAGACTGATCATCCTGTGGGGCTGAGTTTCCAGTGCCTTGCACCTTGTTCCTTCATCTATATCTGGGCAAAGTAGGTGTGAAATGCTACCAGATTAGAGTGGTAAAGTTTTATACCCACTTTGTACATAGAGTCTTACCACTAACCCGAGTGGATTTTGGATTCGGCCCTCAATGAGTACCTAAAGTGCAAGGCATTGGGGAATCAGGCTGTCTGAGAAGAAACCTCAGATTTACCATCAGTGGCCAGCTGGTGATACAATCCAATCTTGACTGTGTTACAGACTTGAGTCACCTACACGCTCTTTAGTGATGGAGGCTCCGAAGGGAATCGAAATCAACGCAGAGGCTGGCAACATGGAAGCCACATGCAGGACGGAGCTGAGATTGGAATCAAAAGATGGAGAGGTAGGAAATGGAAAACAAACCCTAAAGCAAAACCAAACACCACCTGCAGATTTATAACTGCCTGATCCACTTAGCAACCAACCACCTTTGACACAGTGGTTTAAAAACAAGGGGGAGGCTGGGCCAGATGTGATAGCAGTGATTGAACACATTGTATGCAAGCTAGAGTCCATCCATGGAGAATGCACAGATGATTCATTATTTTTAAAGTGCTTGGATAATAGCATCTGTTGTACGAGGAGATTTATGCAGCTGTAAAATTGGACAATACTCCTAAATTCTCTGTTTGGTCATCACTTGAAAATGAGATTTACTTGGCTAACATCATAAAATCTTAGATCATGAATTTTGCAATGAGAAGAGCTTAATTCGCCTGTATAGATGTGCAAAGCTTTTCTAAGTGGCTGTTTTGATTTTTGAGGGAAGAGTGTCAGCGAAAGTTACAGGACAGCTACATCAGTTAACTACCAAAAGGAAGAAAAAAGTTGAAAAATGGGTAAAAACCTAGAGTTGGGTGAAATTTTTCAGTTTAATAATTTATTTTCCAAAAAAACACAGTTTTGGATAAATTGAAACTGCAAATTCAGGTCAAACTTGGCGAATAGTTTTGGCCCAAGGACATTTTTGTTTAAAGCTGGACCATTTAGTTTAAACATTTTCTAAATGAAACATTTCAACTTTTCATTTTGAAATAAAAAAAAAGGTAAAAAAAAAATCACCTGAAAATTTTGCATTTTTTTCAGTTATTCATGTCTGTAAACCCCAAAAATATTCCATTTCGAGTCAACCCAAAAGGATTTTTTTTTCTTCAAATTTTTTGGTTCCACCTCCAAACTGAAAAAAATAATTTGCTCACCTCTAGTAAAAACCGTGCCACAGACCCACAAAAAGCAAGATGGGTCCTGAGTTAAACCTATCACACAGACTGTGAACTAATTGTGCTGGGGCTAGCAATATCCATGCACAATCCTCTTCATTCCCCAACAATCAAGCAAAACACAAATGGATAATTGTAGAAACCATTGGGGACCAGTTCCAAAGCCCATTTAAATCAGTGGAAAGACCCAGCTGAATGGGTTCTAGTGTTCCATGGCTAAAACATCATTTTAATAGGGATTTTTGGCATGATGTGCCCAGTTCTTGCTAAAGAAGGCGGTATTTTTACAAAGGTGCAAACCCAGAATTCTTAAAGCAACCAGTCCCGAATCTTGTCTCGCACTGGTGTAACACCCTTGAACTCCATCCATGGAGTTACACAGGTGTAATTAGGCCTAACAACTTGTTGGCTCAATGCATGTAACATCTGTTTGCTTTTAAAATTTATACATCAGCACATCTTGTCCACTGCATTGAAAGTCTCAATTCTGGAATCAGACCCTCCTGGAGGGGACCCCGTCCTCACGGTGGTCCGACTGCAGGATGGGCCCTGACATGGTCAGACATCACTCAGTACCCTGCTCCGTTCTGTATAGGTTCTTCTACTGTGCTCGCCGCTGCAGCATCTGAGCACCTTCCAGCTGAGCGTTAAGCAAAGTGACTCACATCTGTCACGTGTTTGTTCTCTCATCCTCTCCACAGGGGGGAAAGCGTGTGCAGGGGAGTGTGGTGTTTTGGATTTTTTTTGTAATACACACACACACACAGATACTGTACACCTGTCTCTGTTAGCAATCATTCTTATTTATTTATACTGCAGTAGTAGCTATCAGGGCCACACAGCACGAGACACTGTACAAGCGAGTAACCCATAGACAGGCCTGTCCCAGAGAATTACAAGACATGGCCAATGGATAAACACACAAAGAGTGCTGGGAAACAAACTGTGAAGACAGGTCCATTTAGAAAAATGCATAACCACACCTGCTTCCACCCTGAACCCATTTTCATGAAAAGTTCTATTGTGAGCATCTTAGTTTTCCAGTAAAAGTTTTTAATATAGCAATTAATGATTACAGCTCGTCACTAATTCTCTCTCTCTTTCCCCCCGCGTCTCCAACCTCCCTTCAGATTACGCTGAATGCTGCAAATATCAAACTACCTAGATTGCCTCTAGCATCCCACTCCTCTGCAGGATCCAGGCAAAAAATCTACGAGCTGTGCGTCTGTTCCAACGGGAAGTTATTCCTGTCTCAGGCAGGAGCCAGCTCCACCTGCCAGATAAACGCAAGCATCTGCTCTTGAGGGACGGTCGCACCAGGCATTGTGGGCAGCTCAAAGGCCCTGTTCTGGCCTCAAAGATAGCAGCTGCCAACTATTTTTACTAGAACACAGAAAGCCTATCAAAGACTTTTTTGTGTGTGTGCGCGTGTGTGAATATATAAATATATATATAAAAATATATATATATCCTCGGTGTAAAACAATGTTTCAGTACAATGAATTCCCGGGTGACCCTGTTACATTCTGTTCAATTGGACCCACTACGCCATGGACCCTACTGTATTAATATATTCGAATGGTCCCACCCTTGTTACTCACCATCTCCTCATAGCAATGGGAAAACGACGTCTAATTAAGCAAACAGACTGACGCACTCCTAGCATCATGCAAAAGGAGAGAAACATCTCTGATCATTTTTGCACCATTAAAATCAGTGGCAGCAGAATGACCCAGCAAGGCAGAGCAAAAGGCCTAGGGAACGCCAAGACACCTGGCCAAGCTGACCGAGGCCTAGCTGGGAGACTCTACACTGCCCTCCAGGAAAACTCAGTTTGATTCCCAGGGCAGGTCTCCCACTTAGCCTTTGAAAGCAGGAAATAGAAGCCCCGATCCTGCTCTTAGCAGAGTAAATGGCAAAACTCCCATTGACATAAGTGGTCCTGGATCTGGCACAGAGAAGGTGGAGAATGGCTTGCATCATTCAACTGTGACACACACAGCCAGTAAAGGCACGACATTTGATGGGCTCTGAAGGGAGCCCCTTCCAGTCCTCCTTGGCAGATAGGGGTATAAAGGGTGAGGGGAATTTGACAGCTATGTGCAGATCGCTGCGACTGGAAGCAAAATCAAATTAAAGCTAATTCTGTTTGTTTTCCTGGGATATACATTAGCAATCCCTGCTTGCAGAATTGACATTGTATTACATTACTTTGCATCAACAGGAAAACTAACTGTGTGAATGCCACATCCCCTAATAACAAAAAAATGCTTTAATTAATAAAAAAAAAAGAAAAAGAAAAATGGCTGCAAACACAAAAATACTGGATCTATACAGCCATCAGGTGTTCTGGTTCACCCTAGAGTGTTCCATTATACACTCTCCGAGTCTGGGATAATTCTGCTTTTAAAATCAACCACCCCCCTCACACACATGCACATCTGGCAAAGCTGAGAACGTGTAAGATTTGGCCAGGAGCCTGGCTGAGAGACAGTGAAACTCACACACAAAAGAGAAGCGTTTCCAAATTCTCTGCAGGATTTTTTTTTAACAGGGAGGGCAGTCTGAGGCCACTCACATTTTATGGAGATTGCAACTATCAGAGATGCCGATTATGAAACAGAAATTTTGTAAATGTTTTATAAAGATTATGATGAAGTGAGATGATGGAAAAGTAAGGCTTTGGGTTATGGGTCGTCTTGAACATGACCCCAAATAACTCAGTAGTTGAGTCTGGTTTTCATGGGTGGGTTTTTTTCCTCAAGTCATTTATGGGGAAGGAATAATGTGGGATCTGGTCTTGTCACACTATTTCCATTATCCAAAAATGGAAATACCATGAGAAGTGTGTAAATCTCATAGTTACTCAGTTTCGACTCTGTCAATGGCTCCCCCAGGCATTTAAGAAGCCTGTGCAAAACATACAGGGTACATTTTTCAAAAGTGCCCAAGTCCCATGAACTTTCATTGAGACCTGGGTTGCTAAGTCACTTAAGTGCTTTTGAAAATGTTA
Organism: Emydura macquarii macquarii; assembly: GCF_026122565.2. Taxonomy (NCBI): domain Eukaryota; kingdom Metazoa; phylum Chordata; order Testudines; family Chelidae; genus Emydura; species Emydura macquarii. Next base: position 1,313,592 of record NW_027132905.1, on the reverse strand, counting down.
CCCATATACAAATACTCAAACCTGGGCATACCTCTAGTGACATTGAAGGTAAGTTGCTCTCACCCAAACAATTTTCAAGATTAAATATAACAACTCAAAATGTTAGGAGACAGTTTGGCCAATTTCTATATGAGTCACTTTCTTGTATTTTCTTGGGGGGCTTGAGAGTGCCAGGTTTCAAGGATTTTTAAATGTGTCTCGAGGGCGGCATCCGAGACCGGTTGAAGTCCATAAAAAGACTCCTGTTGACTTCAATGGGATTTGGATCCGGCTCTTAAAAAAAAACCCACACAACTACCCTGTGTAGTCCTTCTGGTTGTTTTGCTCACTAACAAAGCAAGTTTGAGGACACCAATCAAATTTTACCCTTGACCGAGGTTAGTTCTACAGTTTTCGTAGCGATACTGTTAAGTATTGAATACAAATGATTTGTTAATTAATAATTAATGCAAAGGGTCACCCAGGAGAACAATTGTATTGGGACACAGGACTGTACCATCTCTGTTCAAAGAGGGGAACTTGTGCCTATGCCTTACGTCAATGCACTCAGCAAGGAGAAGCACATCGTATTTATCTTGTTATTAAAACTAGTTTATTTTGGGGGGGGCAGTTGGACGGGAGGGGTGGGGACTGTCAACGTATGTCATGGGAGCTGGCAGTGAAACACGAAGCAGATTTAAGTGAAATCACTGAAGGACAAGCGGGCCGCTGGAGTGAGTACAGACTTTCACAATATTGAGTTTAATGAAAGGCTGTGGATGTTACCTCTGGGACGATAGTCCATGTATAGTGCCAAGTGGAATGCTTTTACTGTAGTGTTTTTTTCCTCATTTCATTGTATATTGGAAAGTGATTTCACATCATACGCAAGGGCCGATTCATAAAAAAATTACTCGTCCAGGGCACACAAGGTTGTAAAGGAGTTTGCGCTGCAGAAAGAGTGGATTGCGCAATGGTCTGGTTTTATTTCAGCGATTGATTCTAGTGCTAGTGAAAGGTGCTAACTAGATCACCAGAACTGGCAGGGTAAGGGCTGGGGTAGCATCTAGTTTCCTGTACTGCCCTGCCAATGATCCTCAACCTGGGATTGGAAAATAGTTCAGTCTTCATCCTCATTCAGTCTTTCCCTTTCCCACTGAATGCTTTAGTGCCAGTTAGAGCCATTTGTAGTGGCAGTTGTCGTCTACCAAAAAACTGAACCGAGAGCCTCATTCTCATTTCAAGAGCGCCTTGAGGACATTCCGTCATTTACCAGTGTGAGCTGGATTTGAACTGCTGACTGAAGCACCTGTCTCTACCACCAGAATAGGTCATGGTTAGCGCAAGTCCTCTTTGCTAGGTCTGACGGGGCATCTTAGCAATGCAGACAAGAGGAGAGCCCAACCTTTTAGGAGTACGTTGAAAAGGGTTTGGTTCTAGCATTAAAAGTGTTAAAGTACATGCTCTTAAAGAGAGAAAATCTCTTTGCTATAAACAGGCGAAACTCACCCCTGTGCAGACTTACACCCCCCTTAACTTCCACTTAAATCCTCACATTAGGGCTAACGGGGCTTCATAGCCCTTGTGTTGTCCCTCTGCATAGCGATGAATTTCACCCACTTAGAGAAAAGTTCTTCACTAAGAAGAGTTTCCGTGTTCCTGCATCTTCTGAAGAACAATAGCTTTGATGGCAAAAAAATGAGACAGCGTTATCACTCTCAAGTTCAATGAAAGTGACGTACTGAACGAAAAAACTCTGCCCCAGGAGGACAGTATGTCTGGGAGATAAAGCCTCTTCGTGCAGGTACATTTTTGGAGGGTCATTTTTAGCACTGCCATGGAGCCAAACATGTATTAATGGAGTTACATGGCTATAAGAACCCCAGAGCAGCAACTTAAATGTTACCATTTCACTGTTGATGGAAAGACAGGTCATGCAAAATTACCTATTTAATTTCTTCTCTCTAGTCAACTCCCAGAAAAGGTTCCCTTCCCACTCCCTTGGGGGATCATTTTTTACTTAAAAAGGGAAGGAATTTACATGCCACAACTCTGACAGTGCACTTGGGTTATCGTTAGGAGACTACAGTCCAGCGTGACCACGAGAACCTTAGGAAATGGAGACCTAGTCAGTGTTGCAGTTGTTGACCATACAATATGGTCTGCCCTTTAGTAGGTTTAGTTTCCATATTTCTTTGCATGATTATTTTCAGTGTATAAGATCGTTTCTGTCCATCACACACTCAGGTCCTAATCGATTACCACTCAAGACTTGCTAAGTTGAAATTTCCTACACAAAAACTGACCACGCAAGTTACAAGAAAATTGCCAGCCAACAAACGGTGATATATTTCTGTATGAATCGGACCCACAGTTTGCATCATCTGTCATCATTTGCCAACAAGGGGCTGGTGTTTATCTCCAGTAAGGGTTACTTTTATCTCTCACGACTAAGGACAGGCTGGCAGGGATGGGACCCAGCTTCTACTGAAGTCATTGGGATATACACCATTGACTTCAGTGCCTGCAGGATCCAGCCCAGGGTCTTTCTGGACTAAAATTTAGGCCCTGAAGTCAATAGAAACACTGCCATGGGCGACAGTTGTTGCAGGATTGAGCCCTGACTCAGCATTGTGTGCAATGCTGCACTGAAACTATTCGCATTCAAAATACTTGCTAATAAAGGGACCGTGTTATTGTCAATATACCTTAGGCAACCATGAATATTAAAGCTAAAGATAAATGCTTTTATATATTGTAACTCTTGACTTTATAGAGCTTCAGTGACATGCTCCATTTGCTTTAAATGCCACAGTTACTAAGTAGTAGAGAAAATGACTATTAGTGCTTGTCTTTACACAATACATTATCCATATTTGCTGTACGATCTCCCTGCCATAACAGCTATGTCAGGATGGTCTTTAAAGGCAAGAATACTTGCCATTAGCAAAAACAGAGTACCTAAACCTGATTATATCTCTGCATCCACTCTCCAAATTTCTTTTTTTAAGTATGTATTATCCAGCAGTCAGCGTTATAACTGGAGTGAGTTCAAATGAGATGTTAGTACTAAAGGGATTGTCATGCAAAGGGAAAGCCAGTAAGTACTAGACTACGTATTGGAAGTCTCCTAACATTTTTTAGAAAGGTTAAAGTAGCGCAAATGTGGTTTAAAATTGTTTCCTTCAATCACGTGTTTTCAATTTGTGGGGTTTTCTGTTGTTGTTTTTTTAACTTTTCAATACAAACATCATGATACAAAAAATAAAAATTATGAACTTAAAAGTTACCACCTGCGACATTCGGCCAAGCAAAAGGACGTCAAAATCATGCTAATCCTCCATTCAGCACCGTTGTTCAAGAGGGAGATGCCTGTGACGCTTGTGAAGACGTCAGGTTAGTTTGAGCATCATAGGCAGGCTAAAGCTGAAGGAGCCAGTCTGTAAATGTTGCACTCCTTGATTGCGGAGGGCTCTTAAGCAGAATTGGCTGTTTGAATAGGGGGTTGTTTGCTCTTTTAGTATTTGTTGTTATGGCTTTGTTTCAGATCATAAAGGGGAGTGAGTCTCGGACCAAAGACTGTTAGAAGTTCAGCTCCCCCTCCCTCCCACCTGCGTTAACGTAATGGTGCTTATTGGAACTGGGCAAGAAAATCTGACTTCATTGCATAGCATTAGCATGCTAGACTAGAACAATGAGGGAAACTGAAACTCAGTTAATAGGGGAAAGAAAATAAGTGTCATTCTGTACTGGGTACAAAAGGCAAAGAGTGATCTAAACCCTGACAGAAGAAGAAATTCAGTATTGAAGTGAGCTATTGTATCAGAACATTTCTGGTGTGGAGAGATAAATAAGATCAATGTTATTAGCTGTCCACGTGCGTTCTCACCTTGATGTGTGTGGAACTCTGACAGGTCAGCGAGACTTTCATGTGTATATCAAGGCGAGGCGTAGAGCACTAAAGACATGCTTCAGTGACGGCGCTGTTTCAATTGTTAGGCTTCCCGCCAAAAGGCCATCTGAACATTGGACCCAAGAATACCTCATTCCACCTGCAGCGCAGAAGAGTAACTGCACCGGGACTGATCAGGCTTTAAGACACGTACAGCTAAACCGAATTACTTGAGCTGCACAACTTGTTTGTAGTGTGTTGACTTTAAGTTTGAAATGTTATCATTCAAAAAAACAAAAGGGAAAACTGTTGGCAATACGTTGCGAAGCATTTTCAACCAGCTGGCTGGAAATGTTCAAAGCTGGACATTTCAAAATATTTTTAATTTTGAAAAACAGAATATTTTTAAGTTCTAATTTCCCTCCCTCATTTTTCTCCTGACCATCTCTATACAATTACCATTGAATAGTTAAGCAGGCAAAAAGCACTATTGATGCGTGATACAAACTCAGCCCTTCCTTCCTCTCTGCACTCAATGCTTTTATAGATACCCATCTACACAAGACTCACTGTTTTCACAGCTGACCTAACAAAGCTTAGGGTTGAGATTTGGGGAAGGTTAGAAGTTGACATGGCCCTGATACCATAGATTGACCTACCAAGAAAGCGATGAACTAAGCAGGGGGAAAGCATGTTAATAGATATCTCCCTAGTGATACTGATAAAATGAACATCTTTGTCCTTTTACACTATTACTTTTAAATTAACAACAAATATTTGGATGGATACCATTCTGATTATATTCGATCCTTGTTTGGCTCGAGATGAACTAATGCCATTTAAAGGCTGTTGTCTGAACCCATCTTGTAAGAATGTTGAGGAGAGTAAATTCCTATCCACAATAAATCCAATGGTTTGGGGGTTGATTAGAAAATAATAATGAGTATCTGGTATTTAAAAAAACATTGTCATCTGAAAAGCATGTGGCAATATATATACAGCTCTGAAGCCTTATAAATCTAAGAATTTCCTAAACTGCAAATTGCATTCTAGTGAGTCTTGTTTAAAAAAAAGCAAAAAAAAAGCCACTTTTTCTGCAGGAAGGGTGGCTATTTAAAGCTCCAGGACTGCAGATCCATAGTGAAGGGGGAAAAAATCCTGAGTCATAATTCCACTGAGATTTCCCAGGCCAGTCACTTTAAACTGGAAGTGTGATCCCCTGAAAAATTAATTTTGCTACAGACTTAATTCCTGTGGGAAAGTCAGCATCATTGTCACTTTCGGGAAACATCTCATCTTATTACTACTCAAAGTCATCCAGTGCCTATGATTTTCTGTCACAAGCCTCCTAGTAAGTTAACAGCATCATGCTACATATTCAGAGGAGCTTGGAATTTCCTCTGAAGCATCTAGTCTTTTTTGGAGAAGGTGAATTGTTTGTTAATCAATATTAAAAAAAAAGGAAAGGAAAGGTCCACAAAGGAGCAATATAGCACAGCTTGTTTTCCACTTGGTCTTTCCACCAGTAAGCGTGGGCATCGGAGGGAGAGATTTGTGCAAAAAAATATTAAATTTGCATTGTGTCCTGCTACCAAATACTTAAGATAAAGATGTGCTGCCTTAGAAAAGAGGTCCTTTATCTGAAAGATAACCAAAAAAAAAAAAAAAAAACTTTGGGGGCTTTCATCAAGTTCTGCTTGAATGGAAAGTTTCACCATTTCTAATACATTAGCCATCATAGGAATAAACCCACCGCAAAGCCTGTGTCAGGTGTATCTTTGCTTGTAACGAGAATTTAAAATTGCATTGTGCTCTGGTATTTCCCACACCCCACCCCAAAAGGCTTAACCACTGATAAGAGAGAAAGCATTTTGAAGCCTGCTATTGCTTGCTAAATGCATTATCACTTTCTAAAGGAATGTGATTTCTATGTTCCTTTAAAGTTCTCTCATAATGGAACCCTTGAAACATTTTGAAGCAGACTTGAATTGGAGAGCAAGAAAACCAATTATTTATGGGCGGTCCCATTTTTTATGTATGATTGGATTACGGGAGCTGAAAAAATCAAATGTTGCTGTTCCGTTGCCACCCACATCTTGTTAGCTATAGATATTTTTCTCCTAGACTTTTTAACTAGATTTCTTATATAATAGCTGCCTACAGAGTAGGGAAATTAGCATCTTATTTTGAAAGAGAGTGGGCCCACTAATCATATCCTCAGCTGAGTCCTCTTCTGGGTTTCCACAGGCATCAGTTCTAGATATGGACACTATTATTATTATTTTTATTTGACTTTTTGGCATTAGTAATGGGGGTTAGACTAGATGACCCTTGTGGTCCCGTCTATCTCTATGTTACAGATGACACGTGTACACATTCTAAATGGTATAAATATCAACCAGAAATCCTATACCCTAGTCTGGCTAGCCATCTTGAACCTCTCCAGCATCTGCTAGAAAGCACAACCGGGCCAGTTATTAAAGCTTTACTGTGCTTTCTGCTCTAATTAAACTTCTGGTCAAACAGATAAACAGAAAGGCAGGCAAAGCTCAGTAATAAGGGAAGACAGAACGCTTCAAACAGTCACGTAAGAACATGAAACCTGTGACGTTTGGGGTTTTTTTTACTTGCCTCGTCATGAACTAGCTGGACAAGCCAGCTGCGACGGAAAGACGCCCGCGGGGGATATTGGGTGACTATGTTGTAGCTTGGTAGCAGTTCACTAAATCCTGCCACGCACACACAGGGTCAGATTCTCAGCTGGAGCTCATGCTACCTTATGCCCTTACTTCAGAGCTGTGCTGATTTACACCAGCTGAGGATCCGGCCCTGAAAGCCTGTTACCTTTTGTGACACTGAGAAGGAGACTTTTGCCACCGACTTTAAACAACAACCTGCCCATCGACGCCTGGAAACGGACAAAACAAAATCAGATTCAACAAAAGTGGCAGAATGGTAGCCTGTATTCCTCCTCCAGCAGAGACTCCCCACTATCACACTGGTCCAGTAAGAGCTTTCCTCTCAAACAAAACTCCTCAACCCAATATCTGAAAATCAAGGCGCATTCATTCTGCCTTATCAATAAAGTGTCTAGCATCGGAGGTGAGCTGGCCATTCTGTAGATAATGTCTGAGGCAAGGGAGGAGACCTCCTGACGTTCAGCAGCTAATGTGGCTCTGCTTGATGGAGTAAGAGCTCAGTTTAGGTCCAGTTCTGCAGTACATACTGTGAATAGCTCTTGCTCAGATGCACTCAATTCAATTGTTGTCCCGTGGACTCTGTTGCATTCACTTCTCGGGGGGCTACTTGACAGAAAGGCGGGTTAATTCATTTACTGACGGGCGTGATTCTGTATGGCTCAGAAGGCAGAAAAAAGAGGTGCAACCTGTCTCCGACATTCAGATCCAGATATGGATCCGTAGCTGGAGTTTGCAGAAGTTGAGATGAGGGTGGGCGGGGGGAGGGGAAGGTTGGATCCAATGTTCTAGGTCAACTGCATATTTTTATTTTTAGAGTCAATATGTTCTGACCATGCCCACCCTTTATTTTAATCATTTGCCTCGTGTGAATACTAGTGCTTGACAGCCTATAGAATTATTTATGGTAACCCAATAAAATGCTTTTCATAGGTAGAGTTGACAGCGGGACAGATCCTCTGCCAGTTTAAGCAATGGTATTTATACTGTCAAAACCCCGTTTATCCATGGGGTTATCAGAAAGCATGTCCATCTGCTATAGCAGTTTTTCATCTGTGATAGTAAAATGCTTTCTCTGACCTCTATCCTGATAATCACCAATGACCTTGATAGTGTAAACATGACAAAATGAGTGTAAACTCATCACGGTTCTCATGAAGAAATTCAAGATTTGTTTGGCGCTTTTTTTTTTAATTTATGTATGTGTGTGGTTGTGAGAGAAAGCTTTTGTTTTTATTAAATAACATCAATCCTTGCACACTCTATGCAAAATTTTGTAAGCATTGCAATAATGCTATGAATTACACAAGGAACTATTTTAACTTTATTACACTTTCTGTATAAAAAAGATTTGTATTTAAATGATTTCAACTGCAAACTTGTAAAATATATTAATAAAATAATGATTGTTAAGAAGAGAAGATATGTTCTTTTTTTTGCTGGCTGGAGGAGGCGGGGGCATGTCAACAGTGAAGCAGAGTGAGCCTAAGCTTTCCTAGGTACCAAGAGTCTTCCAAGCCGGATGAGACCAGTGGTTCAGCACCTCCAATATCTTGTCTCTGATAGTGACCAACACCAAATGCATCAGCGGAAATTGAAAGAAACACTGCAATAGGTAGTTATGGGAAAACCTGCCTCCAGAGAGAGTTTCCTCCTGACCCTCTTTATCTGGACTTGGTTTATGACCTGAAGTATGAGAGTTTATATCCCTTCCAAAATTCTTGGTGTCTTTAACTCCTTACAGTTATAAAAAATCTGTATGTTCTCGTTATCAGTATAAATATGAAATCCTTTTTTTGAATCTTGCTAATTGTATCTTGTGGCAATGTGTTCCACATGCCAACGATGCAGTATATGAAAAAGTATTTCCTTTAGAATGTGCTTTTTTATCCCCCATCGAACGTCCCTCTTTTTTTGTACTAAGAGAAATAACTTTGCCTGGTCAAGGAATCTTGCATGTTGTGAGAAATTGCCTCAGCTTTCCCTAGTCACGTTGCCGCCTGGTCATAGAGAAATGATGGAATCATACAACAGTTTTAACGATCCAGCCATTTGTGTAAAATGGCTAATTAATCAGTTGTTCATGGGTGACACTTTCCATTCCAGGCACACATTTGAGAGAGAAGTCATCCCGGTCGGGATTGCGTTTTAAATGTGAATTTGTTTTCAATAAATTTCGCCATTAAATGAAAGGATTGATTGGCACTCATCATCCAAACCAGTAGCTGGGATTCAATCCATCTGACAAAGCGTGCATGCCTACCCGATTAAAAGTGGATGCAGGCCTAATGATCACAGCCAGAGAATGTCTAAAATTCACAAACCATTGCAGTTTGTTTACCACATTGTATTGGCTTCTGCAGCCGTATCAGTGGCATTCTCTGCTCACGTACATGCTCTGCATTTAGTTCACGGTGTCAGAGTTGATTTTTCCACTTCAGCTGCAAGTCTAGTCCGCAGCTTAGACTTTGGCAAAGGTATAAAGTGTAGGTTAAGCTTGGCTCAAGAAAATGCCCCGAGTGACTTCATAGGCATGACATCTGTGAGTCAGGTCTGCCAGGCTGGGTGCCCACAGCTTCAGCAGAAGTGAATGAGCCGGCGCTTGCTCCCACTGAAAAACCAACGGAGAGCAAACGAATCAAGTGGAAAACAGGACCTGTAGCAGCCCTCAGCACGGGGGTGAATTTCACCCCGACAGTAGCATAATGAAATGCAGTTACAATGTCACACCCACTGAAAGAGTCCTTCAGTGACAGTAAAATGGCTATTGGAAAATAAACCACTTTTTAAATAATAAACCAAACCTATTTTGAGAGCAAATCCTGCAGCATATTCTGAATAGTAGACAAAAGAGGGCAGCATGAGACCAGGGACTATCAATGTCCCCTTGTCCACCAGACACAATACGGTTCATACAACAGTAAAGCCCATGCCAGCGAAAGCAATTTAAGTCCTAATCTTGCAGCTCTTACTCAGGCCAGTCCCCAATGGAATAAACAGAAGACTGGATGAAAAAGGCCACAGGATCAGGCCCTCATCCGTTCAAATAGTGAAGGGTGGCTTAGCGTTGGCCTAGTGCCGCTGCTATGAAGTCAATGGGAGTTTTCGTATGGATTTCCGTAGGCCACTGCTGAAAACCTTGTCCGTCATCTTCCCCTTCCAAGGAGTCGGGAAGCAGTCCCGCCAAAAATTTAGAGACAAGTTTATTTGCAGATTTTTTGCGCCCCCCCGCCACAAATAAACGTATTCCTCCATACTAAATCCCACGACTGGCCTGTAGAACACATGCCTGGATAGTGGCTCTCTCATTTGCTCAGTTACTTTATCACTAGTATTTCCCCCTGAAATGTCAGGCCGAAAGAAGGAAACGTCGATTTTAACTCCTTCAAATTCCAGGCTGAGACTGTATGATCTTTTCTGCAGACCTGCCTCTCCACGAGTTCTGGGAAATTAAGTGGCCAGTTTTGGGGAGGTGAGGCCATCTCCAGGGGAGGGGAAAGATGGGAGGGGTGAGTGGGGATATATGAAAGGAAGGGGAGCCTTGCAGAGATTCCCCTGCCCACTTCTCTCTCCTGTGAGTTTTTGTATGGGATCAGATTCTTCTGCGCAAATGCGGGGGGAGGGGGTGTTTGATCCAATAAAACCTGACTAGTCCCAAAACTGAAAATTGTCACAGACTTTTCAAATGGAATGCTTTTTACTAAATTCTGTTTTTTAAAATGGTGTCTCTGTTTTTTCTCTCCCTCCATTCTCTTTTCCCCCTCGGTAAATTATGAAAATTTGATTTTTTTAAAAATAAACTGGGGAAAAATTGAAAGGGGGACAATTAAAATTGAACCATCATATACAGTTCTTTTTGGAAAGGTCACAAAAAACAAAAGTGGGACCATTCCAAACCCACCGAGAAGAGAAACAGCTTCAATGTTTTAAAATTGTATGCACAATTTTTTTTCTATTTTTGAACAAACTCCTGTTGAACCATTTGCTGTTGAACGTCAGTTGTTCAAACACAGTGATTATTTGCGTTTATATGAACACAGAAAAACGGCCAAAAGCAGTCAGGAAATGAACAGTGCTGTCCCTGAATACGACCCTGCTCCCAGTAAAGTCAGTGGGAAACTTCAGTGATTCTAGCACAGGTTCTGCCAAATATCGCCCTACATGAAATTTCCCACATTAACGTTACACTCCCATTTAACATGCTTCATACTCAAGAGCCGGCAGGCAGAGAGACCGGAGGTGTTCGTTTCGGTCTGAGAACAGAACGAGGTTTAGTAATCCTGTATGGGTGTTTTAATCTCAATCTATACCTCGCTCCTTCCCACCCCCTTGGCAATGGGAAAAGAATCGTCTTGAGCCAAAATAAAAGCATTAAACCCCCCCACCTCCCCAATCCTACAAAAAGCTGTGCTGAGCAGACCGCTGCAGCCACACAGATTCCCACTGACTTGCATCGAAGTCCATCCCTAGGGAACTCACTGCAGGTTGCAAATTGTCCCAGCAGCAACGCATTTGCAAACACGGGGCTCCAAGCCTGCAAACGTCCACTGATTTCACTAGAAGTAGGAGTAGGCCAATAGCAAGCAGCTGCTCAAAGGACAATAGGGTTCCTTGCTCAATAGCGTGTTGTTTTCTTGTCCACTAGCTGGTTATTTTAAAAACATATTTGGTTATTTCCACACCCACCGAGCGCTGAACTAGTGTTTACTATTATGCAAATAGTGCTGTCTGACTGAATGATAATGCGAATAATTGAGACCATAATTATTGCCCAGTACCTAGTAATAGAATTAGAATTGTCATTGAAACCATCAAGCCATTAATATGATGCCCTGGTTAACAAAACAGCTGAGAAGTTGTAAACATTAAAGCACTTAGTGCAGCACTTGAACTATGTATGGTTTAATTAACACTTTGGTAGTCAATGTAAACACAACATGGACGTGCATTTATGCTGGAAGGGTGATAACAACAAGTGCTTACTAGCCATCATGTCAATAAAACAGTGATCACTGTGCATGGAGATATTACACCCAAACAGAAACTAACGTGCTACCCCGGCAGGCGGTCTAATGCCCAGAGTGGTTTGTGTGCTGAAAATTCAAAAGCAAGCTGTAGGGCTCTCCCAGATGAGCCACACTCATGTGTCAGCTAATCTTCCTTGGGGTATGGCTCTACATACAGCACGGCAGCGGCACAGCTGAACTGATCCAGCTACACAGCTGCAGTGCGTCTGGTGAAGAAACCTTGCTCGTCAGCATTAAAAAAAAAAAAACTCCTTGAGCGGCAGAAACTGTCAGCAGGAGAAGCGCTCCTGCCATCAGAGCGCTGTGCACATGAATGCTTATGTTGGTGTAACGCGGGGATGGGTGTGTGTGTGTGTGTGTGTGTGTGTGTGTGTGTGTGTGTGTGTGTGTGTGTGTGTGTGTGTGTGTGTGTGTGTGTGTGTGTGTGTGTGTGTGTGTGTGTGTGTGTGGACTATTCATACCCCTGAGTGACACACGTTTTGCAGCCGTAGGTGGTAGCTTAGACCAAGCGCTAGTCTCTCATTAGACAACGCCTTTCCCTGAGGCCGAGAGTCTGCGTGTAAGACGGCGTTCATGACTCGGAGAATGGAGTGAGTGGGAATGATTTACAATCCAAGGACACGAAGGCCTATAGGCAGGGGACCGCAACCTAATGCTGTACGCGTCTGCACTAAGGTGTAGCGCCCACCACACTGACAATGTCTCCACCTCTGCCAGAGGCTCAGCGTGTAGGTCGGCGCAGCATCAGCGTAGCCACTGCATTGCTTACCTCGGCCGTGCAGAAGCCACCCCACAATGCCCCACGCAGTTAAATGGGCGGCGGCGCACCTGGTGAGGCCGTGCGCCGCCAACACGAGCATAGTGTGGAGGTATACAACTGTTTCAATTACTGCGGCGGCGTTTATGTCGCTGTAACTTAGATTGACTTGATTTTTGTGTGTAGACGTGCCTGACGTGAACTGGATTTTGGTGCTGGACACACGTTAACGTGGGTCAAGGTTCAGTAGTAGTTCTGCTCGCTTTCTGACACAATCCACTGCAAAAGTAATGGGCCTGATCCTCAGCCCTGCTCTCTCTCCCCTTTGTATCACAGCACTAGTACAAAGCAAGCAGCCAGGGCTTCCCCTTGCGTACAAGAGGCCCTCTATGGAGTAAGGCACTGGCTTTAGACCACCGGCTCTGTCTCCACCTGGCACAGAAAGGCTGTTCAGGGAGGGAGGCAGGTAACATGGCAAGGACACACTGCACTGCAGCAGCTCTGGGACAGCAGATCAGGGGATGCTACTGCCAGCTTGCGTTAGAGCAGCCCCAGAGTTGCTCTAACTTGTGCCTGGGACTGAATTGGCCAACATCTGCCCTCATAGTCAGGGAGGAAAAATGGTGGTGGCACCTGTACTGCCACTGCCGCCTGGCTGCTTCCTTGCACTAGTCACAGCTCCAGAGCACGGCGGATCCAACCCACAAGGGGTTTGATTATACAGAGGGGAGGTTACTGTACGGGCAGCAGTTCAGATGGGGGGATGGGTTTATGTGACCCTGCTGCCTGGTGATTAACGGCAACAATAACAGCCACGTTCAATACATCTACGGTCCCCCTTGGGGAGTCACCAGACAGGCTTGAGTCTCAACCCAGAAACCTGGGATCACTACAGTACACCCGCCTGGTTAACAACAAGCACGCCCCCCCCCCCCCCCATGGGCAAGCCCTCTGGGACTGTGTACAAACAAGGGTCTCTTGTGTAAGAGACTGGGACCAGTCAAACTTGAGGAAACACAGTCCCAGAATGGTATGTGAATAATAACCCGCCTCCCTGCCCAGTAACTTTGGAGCTAACTTGCTTCCCACCCACCCAGTGTGACCATCCCACAGTCCCATGGCTTCACCGCCTCACCCCTGCACCAAACCCCGCTCACAGCTGGAATCAGTAAGCAGGAGACACCCGCGCGGCTCTTTCCAGGCCTAGCGGAGCTGCTTTCCCACCACTTAATCCAGGTTAGTGATTCAGCCGCAAGGTGCTGGGCATGCAGAGCGTCCCGAGAGTCCATCCAGATTTGCTGCTGATTCTCGCCATGTACTGTCTGCCCCATTCCCCCCCCCCCCCCCTTCTTAGAGACCTAGTGCACCATTGGGGTGGGGGAACAATTCCTACAGGCTCTGCATGGATGGATGGGTGAAGGCGCTCTGCTCCTTTTAAGGGTCAGGCAGAATTTAGTCCTCAGTGGCCTTTACCACCACCATCAAAGAATTACAGAGCGATTCCATGGTTCAAATTCTGCCTGGCCCGTGGCTAGCGGGAGGATAACGGACACTTTTCCCATGGAGCAAACCAGATTTGCTAATGCTAGTGGCTCAGAGCTGCTGAAAGATACAGCCATAGGTGCTGGAACTATGGATGCGGGGAGGGGTTTGAAGTGGTTTCCATCATACACAGGGTTTGCAGTTGGGTTCAATGGTTCTCAGCCCCCCCAACTTGTTCCAGCCCCCCTGGATACAGCAGGCAGCGAATGATAGGGTGAGGCAAGATGTTGCTTTTCGTTCCCCTTGCTTTAGCCAGCAACCGCTAAACAGAACAATGTTCACCAGGTGAGTCGCCCAGCTCAGTGGGTAACACGCCTGGGGTTAGGCAACACCAACTCGCATTCTGGGTCGATGGCTTCCCTGTCTCCTCTCAAGAGAGCTGTATGTTTTTTAGCAGTTGCAGGACACGGCCACTGCAGATTTAAATGCAGTACATCTTGTAGCATGGGAAAATGTAAGACAGGGTGAGAGCTGCGGGGGACGCAGGCTCAGGAGTGAGAAAGGCACTATATATATATGTGGGAGACAGCAACATGCTTTCAGCTATGATTAATGGGCCTTCTTACTGGCTGTCTATTTTCGTGTACAAATAAAGATCTCTGCGACACCCTAACAAGCGTCTTGGTTTGGCACCATTTCCTGTTGCTAAAGCTCTGCACCACTGCCACCAGCCATGTCTCTGACCCTGCACAGTGGGAAAGATGTTGCTACAAATCCTTCACAGCACAGCATCCTTTTCATTGGCCAAAAAAAAACCAAAAAGCTCTTTGTCGAGCCCTCACGTCCTTGGGTAAGTAGAAGTAAATTATTAAGGACTTTTAACTAGATTTAGTTTTAAAATCTTTTCTAGCCTTCCCTCTGTCCCCGCAACCTGAGCTCACTAGGTCCCTTATTTTGATTTTGGGCTCTCTATAAAGTGGCTTCCAAGGGAAAGTCCAACATGCAATCCAGACGCAAAGGTCACATCAGCCAGGCTGGAGTCAAGTTTGCTGCCTTTGCCCCTCCCTCCTTTGAAGCAGGCGGTGGGGCCATAGCAGGGTAAGTGAACATCTGGCTGTGCCCACATCTGGATGAGCAGAAGAAGACAGTTTAACCCCAGGTCAGCCCTGGTTTTAGTATGTGCAGCTCTCATTGGTGTCAGTAGGCGCTAGCCCATCTGGACTTAAAGAAGAGCAGGAATGGGCTAAACATCACCATATGCTTCTGCAAGCTCAGCAACAGCCTTTCCCTCCCGGTCTCTGCGTGCAGGTATGCTAGCTCAGTGCAACTGACAACTCCCACTCGGCACGGCTCGCTCTCAAATGAGCTGCTGCCGCAGAGGACAGCGGCCTTCTGCTGCTCGCAAGCTTTCCACTGCGTGTTTCGGAGAATCCAGCTCCCTGGGGAACCAGCTTAGCTGGGGGCAGAGGGGAACGTCTTGTTGTGAGGATGGTTAACTGGAGCAATAAGCTCATAAACGTATTCACCTCCCTGCTTTGAATAGAGACTGCAAGGAGGACTTTAAGATAAGCATGGGAAGGATTCTGACTCAGCCAGGCAGGCTATTTAAGATAAAAAGGCATTCAATAGGTTACAATGAATTATTTGCAATTAAATAACATTTATGGTCTGTTAAATGCAGTTAACGGGGCAGAGCCGTATAAAGTGACCCTAATTGCATATTAAAGACGTGCTTCCCCCTCCTCCCCCCGCATAAAAACTAATTAGCTGAGGAGTGCATCACTCAGTCTGGACCATTATTTGGGCACTAGACAGTGAGCTGAAAATGATAACACAGACACTGTGTGCTTTTGACTTTAACAGTTGTGCTGGCCAATGTTACTCAAAATGTATTCACCTGGAATAAAAATGCAACTTTCTAGGAGCTGCTTCATATAACATTTCCATAGGTCACGTTTCCTCCACCCCCCCTGCCCACTTTCGATCTGCCCAAACTCTAAAATGGCATCTCAGCCATAGGTACTGCAGAGGCTGGCTTCTGCTGCCAGGCAGCTGTGAAGTTAAATGGACTCTAGAAAACAATTCCAGCTGATCTGAATGTAATTATGCAGATAATTCAGCGGTGTAGGTTGCAGCCAATGATATTGCGCCTTTGCTGTCTACAGGGAAAGCAGCATTGGTGAAAGGGGACAGAGCAACAAGGGGAATCAAAGCCCTCTCTTTACCCACAGGGAAAGACACAGCACATGGAGCGGGGGATACCAGTGGTTTCACACATTGCCCCTTACTCCTGACCCGGAGGGGACCACATGTAGGGTTGAAAGGTATGTTCATACCCATGCACTAGGAAATGAATGGACCACAGCCAGCTACGGATTCCACGTAAGCCAAACGCCCATTGGTTGGAAACGATGATTGATCGCCGGGCTTTGACTATGAACCTACAGTAGCCAAAGCCTGGGAATCCCAGCTTCTCCTGCGTGCCACTTCAGGCTATTTTTTTATTTTGGCAAAGTTTCTCACAGAGCTGGTAGCCTGCCCGCTGAGATGCCACCCCTGCAGCGTGGCTAGTGCTGGTAAGTGGGGTCTGCTGTTAGTCCTGCTTTGCCGGCGAAGCAGCCTTTCCCCTCTGCGTGGCAGCTGAGCCGTTGCAGAGATTTAGTCGCATTATTGTTCGAGCTGCCTGTTGCCCCAGTAAGTCCTGCTTAATACAAAGCTTTCCTCGAGACGGGGGCCATTTGGACTCTCCCAGGGGAGTTTGCTTAAAGATGGAAACACGTACTACCTGTTAGTTTGGATTCCTCCGGTATGCATGAAAATGAGTTTGTCTGACTGCTATGCTTAGCGTTACAGGAGGGGTGTTTTTAAAGTGCAACCTCACTTCGGCATGAAGGTCAGAAAATAGCAGCCAATGGTTCTGTACTAAAAACAGAGTGGGCCAACGTGTCACCCAGTGTAAACGGGCATTGTTCCACTGATGGCGATAGCGCCAAGCCAAGCCACACCTCGCCCACTGTTATAGGTGAAAAGTCGCATGGGTCACAGTTTAGAAAGCAAAACACATACTTCAGAAATAGCCAGCCTCCAATCCACATTACCATCCAGGCCAGCTGGGCTATGGTGGTAGTCACCACAGCATGAAATAGGCTCAGCTTCTCTCTAAGGAATAACTTTGGTCTAAATATTTGGGGGTCAGCTCCTCAGATGGTGTAAATGAGCACAGCTCCAGTGCAGGTCCTGATTATTGACTTGAATGGAGTCACACCAATTGCTACCAGCTGGCGATTTGGCCTTTTGATCTAGACAGTCAAGGGTCTGGAGTAACTCGTGTGTATCTGAATCAGAAAGGAGCTGTAAATCCCTCCGGTTGGCAGGTTGGAGTTCAGAAGGTCACCTCAGTTCTCCCTCCTCCCCCCAGTTTTGGTTCATTTTTAGCCTGCTGCCTGTGCACCGCTTTCCCTGTATGACATGAGAGCTCTGACCGGGTGTTACGCCATGGCCCGTAACCTACTGTGACACCTCAGAATTACAGGAAAACAGATTTATTGCAAGGATCAGAGGCATATTGTACCTGCTCTCAGGCATCTGACTTGAAATTCAATTGGAGCTGCAAAGCAGACAGGTGAGTGATGGGCTGAGAAATTGTAAAGCCACTTGGAATTGGGATTCTTGGTCAGGTTGACAACATCCCACTTGAAGTCACTATAGCCAGTAATTGTCATGGCTCTGATCCATGGCCGTTGAAGACAAGGGTAAAATGCCCATTCACCGCAATAGGTCAGGGGCTGCCACTCAAGAAAAATGCAGGGAAGCATGTGTGATTGGAGAGTAAAGAGCCAAGGTGGCCACCCCATTGACACGAACAGCCTGGGTTTTCCAAACAGAAGCTGGGTGCTGGACTGGACTGATCATTTGGTATCACTGCACCCTCTGGAGAGACTCGGGTCTTACGATTTTCTTGCCCTCCGTTGGCTGGAAGCCCATGGAGAACCTATGTTTTCATCAATGGTTAAAACAGAGAAGCAGGCAAACTAACCTAAATGAAACTCTGTATTCCCCAAATGAGAACTTTGTCTACCCTCACTTCCAGTACTGGTCCTCATCTCACAGACGACCACAAGGATCCTGTAGTATGTTAGCACAAGGAGCAATATCCTGTGTTGTTATGTAATATTATGAGTTTGTGGTTTAGCTGCTCTAGCACACTGTCCTTCATAACCACAAGAGGCAGGGCTGGATATTAACGTGAGATTGTTCTGCATCTTGTTCCTCTGGGAAACCACGGCTCAGATGCAGAACCTGTTACCTGTGACAGGCACTTCCTTCTGCCAGGCTGGCCGCTGGAAGCACGTGTTGCATGTGTGAAATGGATGCCCCCAGAGTGACGCACAGGGTGACTAGGCATCAAGCATGAAATAGCCAGGCCCTTTTTGGGGAGGAGGGGGATACAGCTGCATATATAAAACAAAGCCCATAACATCAGGACAACTAGTCACCCCCAGGATGCACAATGAGCCAATTGGAGCAGCCAGGATTACAGGCCAGAATCTTCTGTTCTAACCACTAACCCACTTCAGTCAGTGGAGACATTAAAAGCAGGAGGGAAGCAAGAAAAAAAAGTATGAAAGAACTAGAAATGGATCCAGCTATGCCTTTCAGGCACGTTTTCTAGTTAACCAGCAACTGGCAGATTTGGGTGCATATATTTTTGTTGCACCCCAGCCTACAGGGGAATTAAAATCCCGCCTTAAGTGGCGCCTAAGCCAGAGTTCTCTCCAATGCCTTTGTCGCTAATAGGTATGGAATTGTTTTGGCTGGAATGAGAATGTAAAGGCTTTTTTTGTAATGTGAGGTCCATTGAAAGATGTGTCAATTTAAATACACACAGGCATACCAGATTCTGAAAAATACTGGCGCCTTGCATAGCCTAGGAAGATACATAAAGCCAGAGACAGCCTGGGGCTAGCCCCATCTCCAATCAAAGATCAGCGGTTCAAAGCCATGCTCTAGCACTTTAATGATTTAGTTGGAAAAGGGCTGTGCAAACTGTGGGGGAGGTGCCGGCACTTTGCTTTGTGCAGCAGAAGCGCTGACAATAATTTCATTTGGATGCATAAAGCTATTGGCTATAATTGCAGCGTGGCCATGCTTCAACAAACAGTGCTAGGATTAGTCATTTTGGAAAACAGAATGGATTGCGTCCCAGGCTTGCTGAGAGGAAGCTGGTCCAATCTCCACAGGAAGGGAGTTTAGGGTCAAACGCTTCTGGCATCTTGACACCTCCCTGCCATGATTTTCCACATAGGAAAAGGGCTGATGGGGTGAAAAGAGAGAGGCTAGAGCAACTGGAAGCATCTTTTACACATGTGGTCTTGCTGACTGTGATTTAGGCTGAATAAGTAGCAGCCAGGCCAGCAGTCAAACCTATATAGGATAGAAGATCAAGGGCAAATATTGTCCCCTCTGGAAGTGACCAAGAATCCAGTGAATTATGGAGAGCCAGCAAGTTTCAGTTATATTGGAATAGCTTTAAGTCCTAATAGAAAGCATGGTCTTGTGGTTAAAGCATAGCGGTGGGAGTCAAAAGACCCGTGTATAACATCCCTGGCTTACCAAAAAAAAAAAAGAAAAAAGCTTTGTACATGCCTTAGGCAAGTCACTTAACGTCTCTATGCCTTAGTTATCTCATCTTTAAAATGGAGCTAATAATACCTACCTAGCTCCTAGGGGTGTTCTCAGCTGCAGAAGAACCTCAGAGTTACGACTTTACTGGTCAACCACACACGTTATTTGGAACCGGAAGTATGCAATCGGGCAGCCGCAGAGACCAAAAAAAGCAAATACCGTCCTATACTGTGTTAAACGTAAATGACTAAAAAGGAAAGCAGCATTTTTCTTCTGCATAGTAAAGTTTCAAAGCTGTCTTAAGTCAATGTTCAGTTGTAAGCTTTTGAAAAAAAACACCCTAACAGTTTGTTCATAGTTACAAACATTTCAGAGTGATGAACAACCTCCATTCCCGAGGTGTTTGTAACTCGGAGGTTCTACGGTATGTGAAAGTGCTTTGAGTTCCCCAGATGGAAGATGCTACAGAAGAGCTTGAAATATTAGTATGGCAGATGTCACCAGGTGGCCTGTTAAATAGTCTTTCATGTTCTGTGTCTCAGCACGCGAGCAATTTTTGACTCTTAGGGAGACATGATGTGGTGTTGGTTTGGGGTTATGGAAAGTGTTTGTGCAGAGTACCGTGTAGGGGGAACTCTGGGAGCAGCAAGAGCGTTTGTTCTCCGCCTTGGGGTCTGAGTAGAGTCAATTCTGGAGGCAGGGTTGTTCCCTGAAAAGCAGGCATTGATGTTGGGCTGAGTTTCCGGAGAGAAGGGATTGCCCTGTGGACTGGTTGACTGGTGCACAGGTGTAAATAAAGCAAGTTACACTTCTAATTTACCTGGATTCCATGTCACTGATTTCTTCCGCAGCAGGAAACTGACCTGTTGATGGCCTCAGCCATCTGCTACCACTCAGCGGAGGAGAGACACTGGTGTCAGAAAGAGGGCCAACACTATTATGATAATGGGATTTGGCGTTTGTACATTAGGAAAATATCACCACCTCCTGGAGAGAGGCTAATGGCTCTTTTCTGTACAGTGTCTTTTTCCAGAAACAGACCAATTTTATTATTAGCTTTGCAGCTGCCGTTACAACCCCCCACCACCCAAACCCCACACCGATCACTAACCAGCTGTATTAAGAATCTGCAGTGCTCCACAGTGCTGCAGGCGCTCAGCGTGGAGAGTGGCACATCACATCAGGGCAGCCAACCTTGCATGAAGCAAAGCTGAATAGCAGGTTCCCCCCGTTGCATGCAGAGGTTTCAGTACGTTTTGGCAGGGTGGTGTTATTGGCTCATTCAGGAAGCCTCACTACTGGGAAACTGTAACGATTGTTCCACAAACCTATGACCAGCCAAGCCACGTGTGGATTCCCACAGACTAGTTCCTGATGACACTCTCCTTCTTGTTGCTGTTCCATTGAGCACGCTAGTGTCCCTCTGTGGCAGGGAGAGCCCACTCAAGGTTAAATCAGGTGCCTCTTAGTGCACTTAAGCATATATTTAACTTCAGGCACTTGAAAGCTCTGAGGAACCCAAGGACTGCAGGCAACAGAACTATTCCTACGTCCCTTGCAGAATTCAGGGTGTAAAAGACCATTCTAATAAACTTGCATAGCCTGCAAATCCTGATGTAAACTCAAACTCCACCTCCCTCCAACTATGTTTGCTGCAAGCTCTCTCTCCCCCCTCTGGGCATCAGCTTAGTTTGTTTCACATCCGGGACCAGTTCGCAGTTCATGGGGCACCAATGCAGGCTGATCAGGAATAACTCTGTAAAACATCTGGAAAAGGCAGCTTTTTCGTCTTCCCCTTAACGACTGAGAATCATAAACAATAAACCCAGCAGAGGAAAACAGCTGCAGAACAAAAAGAGAAATGGTGCATGGGTAGCCTGCAGATTTAACATGGCCATTCATGTGCACTCCAGCATTCATTCCCCTTTCCTTGGGGCCAGAGGGAGGGGAACGTATAAGCTTGCAAGGAACCCTGAAAAAGCACATTCATCATTAGAGGCAATCAAAATGATCTATGTGCAGCAAATAAGGGCCAATTTCTGCCCTTGGTAATAACCTGATGCCCTGAAGCATTTTAACTTGAATAGGTTAGAGGGTCTATTACAGGCATGGGTGGGTGAGGTTCTGTGGCCTGCACAGTGCAGGAGGTCAGACTAGATGATCGTAATGGTCCCTTCTGACCTTATAGTCTACAAGTCTATGAATAGGTATCTGGGAATAGTCTTCATTTCATGCAGTTGGCAAAGGAACGTGCTGGGATACCATGCTCCAGGTTATTCACCACTCTTCCCCTCTGCCCCAGCTGACAGCAGACAAGAAGCGTCAGCATGGCTTCCCCAGCTATGCCTCTGCTTTGAATGCAGCAGACATCAGGGCAGATTCTGGCATATGTGGGTGTATATTTGCAGTGGCCCAGTGCATGGTAGAGGCAAAAATATGGCATGGATTTCATTCTGGTAACAGTTCACCACGGCTTTCTTTTCTCTCTCTATGGAGTACAGCTTCAGCAGTGCAACAGTGGGCTGGCTCCCCCAGTCAGCTTGGCTCCCCTTCCTGCATGGATATGCAAAGTGCCTGCTCCACTCAAGGAATGGTTAATTATATGCTTGTTTAGTCTCCTTGACAGTGCACTCGATTTCCATTAATTATCAGTTTATAATGTACAGAAAATTATGATGTCCTGGCTAATGACTCTTTCATTTTCTTGTCTGCGCCTGCATGAGAGGTTAAAATATTCCACACACCATAAAAAAGCTTTTAGACGCCTCCAAATGTTATCAGTTAAAAGCCGGTTTGTTCCATAAACCCTTTAAATAGTCGTCTTCATTCAGCAGTACACAAACAGGAATCTGAGTAAGGCCCTGATGCAGCAAAACACCGAGGCAAATACTTAGCTGTAAGCAAATGAGTAATCCCTCTAGTGGGCTAGTTGCATGCTTAAAGACGAGCATGTACTTAAGTGCATTGCCAGACCATAGATTCATAGAGCTTAAGGCCAGAAGCAACTATTAGATCATCTAGTCTGACATCTTGTATATCACAGGCCATTAAACGTCACCCAGTTGCCACTGTACTGAGCCCAATAACCTCTGTTGTGGCCAATGCATACCTTCCAGAGAGGCATCCAGTCCTGGCTTGAAGACCTCAAGAGATGGACAATGTACTACCTGCCCGAGCAGTTTGCACTAATGGTTAATCACCTTCACTGTTAAACATTTGTTCCTTCTAATAGGAATTGGTTTGGCTTCAGCCTCCAGCCATTGCTTCTTGTTATGCCTTTCTCCACTCGAATAGTCCTTTAATACTCACAGAATTGTCTCCCCCTAAAAGATGCCATCTACACCATAGTCAAGTCATCCTGGAATCTTCTTTTATAATCTAAACAGGTTCCGCTCTGTAAGTCTCTCACTGTAAGGCTTTTCCCCCAGTCCTCCAGCCATTCTTCATGGCTCTTTTCTGCCTCCCTCTCCAACGGTTCAACATCCTTTTAAAAATGCAGACGCGTATTCCAGTGTCAGTATCACCGATGCTGTACACAGAGGCAAAATCACCTCCCTGCTCCTACTCAGTATTCCCTTGTTTAGATATCAAATGATCGCTTTAGGCTTTTTTGCCAGAGCATTGCACTGGGAGTTCATGTTGAGTTGCTTGTCCAATATGCCCCCTAAATCAGAGCCTACATTTCTAAAGGAGTCTAGATGAGAACTGGTGGAAACAGTTATCCCAGTTTGTGAACATTTGTGAGATCAAAAAAAATTTCCCATCCCAAATCAGGACACTAAGCCAAAACCTCAGAAAGTTTCATGAACTAAAAAGGCAAAAATATTTTTTGTTTGGATCAGTTGTAATATTTCATTATGATAGTTTGAAATGGTCCTCTTTTTGTATTTTTTTAACTACAATAGATTACATTTTGAAAAGTAAAGTTTCGAAACTGGAAACTTTTGTTGAAAAAGTGTCAAAATGAAACATTTAGGCAATTAAAACAATTTGAAAAGTTTCTAAAGTTGAAAAATTTCTCAAAACTAAAACATTTTGTAGGAACGATTGGTTTGGGCCAATTTTTCTCCAACCAGCTCTAGTTTAGGGCTTGTCTACACAGGGACATCCAGGAAAATTAATCCAGAAATAAGTAAAAGATATGTAAATTTGAAGTGGATTAGTTAAAACCCTGTGTGAACACCTTCATTCAGAATTAAAGTGGCCTTATTTCAGTTTACTGAACAACAACATCCATGCAGGGATTTAATGAGGTGTAACTAATCCGGTTCAAATTCACACCTTTAGACCCTGTCTACACTTACCTCCAAGATTCGGTGGCAGTCGATGGTAGTTACACAAGCTACACAAAAAACTTAAGTAACTCCCGTTGACTTCTCTGCTCCTCTTCTGTGCACCGTCTTCACTGCACTGCGACGGTTCCTGTCATGCAGCGCTACGCCTCTTGTGAAAGTGATCTTAGTACGTTGATTTCTGAATCGACTGACTGGGTCTGCACTGACTGCTCAGTCGATCCAGAGAAATCGATCTGATGGTGGCAAAGCCATAGCCTTAGTTCATTTGGATGATTTTTCCTGCAGGTCTCAATCTAGACAAGTCTCTAGATACAATCGTTTCCTAGGGAGAAGGGACTCTCTAAGGTTTAGTAAAGCAACAATGCCACTTGAAGAATCATACTTTCACAAGACTCATGCAGGTGTCAGATGCATCCCTGCTACTCACCACTACACCTCTGCAGTACAATCTCTCTACTTCCACAACAGATGTTGATCATTTCAACTTCCCAGAGAGAATCAAAAAGAAGAAAGGAAGAAAACGAATCAGGAAGAGGAAGTAACACAGAGCTTGGTAGGGCAGGCTTCTTTCAAAAGGAAATGTAAATTAGAGGTTCTTGCTGAAAATCTATATGCAGCACCAACCCTGAAGTCCCCTTCAATTAATGCCCCTGTGAATTGAGATCCTGAATGCAATTTCTGATTGCAACCTTAGCCTCCCTTGCTCAATTTGATAATTGCAACTCTAGGATGCAGGGAATTTATAGCCCGTGGAGCAGGCAGGTATCTGTGGGGCATCAGAATGGCAGCTTCTCTAACTATGGGAGTTTTATCAGGACACCCTGTTTAAGCTGTCATCAATAGCCTGCCAAGTGATGACCCGATCCTTTAGTGGACTGTGCGTTTAATAATCCTTGTATAGGTCTAAAATTCTACTTTAAAAAATATTTATGAATATTGTTATTGTATCAATAGTCCCATTTGGTTGCTGAACATCCCTATATCTTTGCACTGAAAGGAGTTTTGATATAATATATGGCTAAATGAAATCAAAGCATCTCAGTCCTGTGTCCTCTGTCTGGAGGTTTTCAAATTATCAAAATAGTGACTTAAGATCTTTGTGATTCAACACACTTTCCAGCTTCAGTGCAAATGATATGTTAATACAACAACGGAGGCTACATGCAAGTGTAAACAAATTCACGCGTGCAAGGCATCAGTTTCTTAGATATTGCTTTTAAATTAATCTATGTGAGTAAAATCTGCAAATCCTTGCAAAAGGGTAAGTATAGGCCAGTATATAATGTATATGATATTTAATCAGCAGGACAAGGGATTGTAAGATCCTCAGGACTATATCTTTTAGATGTCTGTATAGCACCATCTATATCTGTGGTGCTCCTTAAGTTACTAACAATTGCCCAGATATTCAAAACCGCACTGTGAAATTGTGTATGTAAAAATATATGTACATAATTTGGGTTTACAAATGCTGCAGTTGCACTCTCAGTTAATCAGTATGTGTGAACTACCATGACTGCAGGTACAACTGCAGCAGTGGAGCACCCAAATTATGTGGTGTGTGAAGGCAGGCAGCGAGAAGAAAATACCTCTCTGTGTGTCCTTGACGAACTGCTTGAGAGATACACCAAGAGTAGCAGACTTCTTTAGATAACTTTGAGATTCTTAATTAGTCCTTTTCTTTTGCTTAAAAAAGACCCAATTCAATTCCCATTGGTTTTAATGAGAATTGGATCAGGCCCGAAGTACTCTATTCCTCTAGATTTTGGCAGATGCTCAAGGGGCTGGTTTTTATTATACATAAATCTGTTCAGTTTCAGTTTGAGAATGCCAAACTGCCTAAATCTGAGGCACAGCGGCTCACCTGCTGGAGATGATGTCTGCAGTTCATCTGAATTAACAGAGAAAAAAACTGTAGCAACTCCGGCCCATTATAGAACAGTGAATGTAATCAGTCATTTTAAACTCCCAGATAGCTGCTTCCACATGGCACTCTGTTATACACAAAGGGGGGGGGGGCGGGGTGGAGGGGGAACCAGAACAGAAGACAAGCACAGTTTTGTTAATCCTATCCGAGTTTCAGCTGTTAGCTGGAGAAAAATATAAAAGGGAATTTTGAGAAGGAGACAAATTAATTTCTGTTTTATATAATGATAGTGGCTGGGGAACAGATCTTCAGTAAATATTCACAGCAGTGAACCATGTATAGACATGCTATTTACCTTTACCTACAGTTTTTCTATCCATGCTTCAAATCCTGGCATCCAAGTGCCGTGAATTGAATTTTCAAATTCATTTCCTATCCTACACATCTTAAAGACATCACGTAAAAAATGTTCTTCATGTTGATAAGCAGACATAGAATTTTCTAATTATGGGCTATATACAGTCTAGTTTTTTTGTAACATGAAATTATAAGTGATATCTACTAAATGAGACCACAATATACAATTGCAACACTCCCATTGACTTCAGAGAAAACCGGATTTGGCCCTTTGAAGCATGAATACAGCAAAACTGAAATTCTTCAAACAGTAAAATATCTAAAGATTATGTGTTTCAGTGACTGATCTGGAAAAGAGCCACAGGTTATAATCATCTCAGAGGTTTAAAATGCACTTGTTTGAACCAGTCCCTGTCGTCTGTGTATCTAGTCAGGATCCTACATTGTAACTCATCACCATGGTATCCAAGCGCCTTCTGCCATGAAGGTGCAATTCCAATTAGTTTGGGGGGTTTGACAACATGTGACCGGGAGCAGACTGCAAGCTGCTATGCAGGAAAATAAAGCTCCAATTAGTTGTTTACTCTGTCTTGTCTAACAGTGTCTGAAGTCACGCTGCGAGGGATTATTTTCAGGAGTTTGCTGTCTGCAGTAGTCATTCTAGCCTCTTAGTTTATTCCCCCCTCTAGAATATTGACATCACAACTTGGCAGCCTCTCATCTGCATTATAGATTGGAGCTTAAACCATTTATGATACTCGGCACAAAACAACCACCAGATTAGCATCACAGAATTGAATTTCCATGCTCCTACTGTGCTGACCCAAAGCAGGGAAGGGACGTGGGCTGTAATGTTCCTATGCATGGCCGTTTAAAACTGGGATCATCCATCAGTTCAAACTCCTGGTGGCAGGTTCTGCACATATAGAGACCATTGTGAGTTATTAAGTAAGTGAGTTATTAAGTTGCCGTGTTGTCATGACCTACAAACAGATCCCAGACCCAACTCTACCTCCAGGACAGCTCTGTCCCCAGGTCCAGCTCACTCCACCTCCTGCTCTGCTCTCAACCCAGCTCCACCCCCTTCCAACTCCACCTTCAGCTCAAGCTCCGCTGCTCAGGGAGCCTTGGTTATGCCATAATGGGGGGCGGCACGGACAGATTCCCTTACTGGTAAAGGGGGAGGGGCACGATGGAAAACGTTGGAGCACCACGATATTCGAGCCGTTATAATTATTGGTTAGGGTTATGAGGCAATTCCCAAGAACCTTCTTCCAACAATGACCAATAATTTTACTTCTACCTTGCATGAGAAAGACGGGAGGGAAACGAATGTCTCTAGCAACATACCTTAAGCTACTATTACTGTACCTCGATCCATAACATTCATTTATCCCCTCAGATTCATTGTAGACACCACTCCCTTTATTAATTTGCTCAAACATAAGCCAAGTTTTTTCAGAAGGAACTAGCGATTTTGGATGCCTGAATTTTTGGGTTGTTTAACTTGAGACATCGTCAAAGGTCCAGATTTTCAAAGAGCTCAGCACCTTTTTAAAAGTCAAATCCTTTGAATGGCTTGCAGGCTAAGCACTCCAAAATTGAGGCGCACAAAAATCCTAGTCGCTTTTCAAAATCTAGGCCATAAAGCATGGAACTTTTTATCTAATGTCATGTGATGTAATTAAAAAGAGGCATTAATACTAGACTCTTCTGGCATTTTTGTCTTCTCTGCAATGTACAAATCAGTACTCTAGGCCTGTCAAAACATGTGACTCACTGGGATATTTGCAGGCTCAAGGGAATGGTATATAGTCCTCAAAGCAGACAGAAATGTTTAAGGAGTTAGTGGCCAATTCAGGGAGCATCTTTTCATCTACATCAGTGTGTTCTCTACAAAGCATCAAAAAGAGAGTTTTGATGTCAGAGAAAATATATCACGAAATAAATTCTTCTAAAAATGTTACATTCAGAACCTTGATTTGTTGAGGCTCTGATCCATTTCCCCCCAAAAAAATGTCTAAGTAAATTGATTTAGTTGGGGTTGGTCCTGCTTTGAGCAGGGGGTTGAACTAGATGACCTCCTGAGGTCCCTTCCCATCTTCTATGATTCTATGAAGTTCTCTCACAAACCCCTTAACCTGATGGCACACACATGGAGAACACAGTATGGGACACAGATCCCAAATGAAATCCATTAATTGGTGGGGTCAGTTTCTCTGGCATAAATTATATGAAAGTACCTAGAAACTGCAAGAAACCCCCTTGTGCTCAGTGCTCTTCAAACAGATAGCAAGAGGCAGTCCTTGTCTGATAGAGCTTACAACATAAATAGACAAGAAAAGCACGGGCAGGGAAAGGACTAGCCTACAGTCACGTGGCAGAATGAAGACAAGACCCTGGTGTTCTGATTCGCAAGCCAGTTCCCTTTCCACTAGGCTAGGCCACCTACCTTGTTAGTCTGCTTCAGCATTTCTGAAGTCGATAGTTTCAATAATGAAATGGCGCTACCCAGTATATTTGTCACATAGAGCCAAATCTGGGACTAAACTGAGGGACATCATGTTATCTCAAGTAACCCTTTGCATGTGAAAATAAATAAACGTATATGTCGCAGAGACCAAGCTCATTTGACTCCTCAATGAGTTGGGAAGAATTTATTTTCAGTTCACCAAGATCAATATGTATCAGCGTTGTTGCAGAGAAGACTTCTCCAAGACTATGCCAGCTATTTTTCAGTCATATGAATTCTCACTTCAGTCTTTCTCTGAAATTTCTCTTCAGAAGAGCCTATTCTCAAAGCAAGATACTGGTTCATGTCTCAGACTTCTCTCTCCATTTTAACATTTAAATTCCTTTTCCAAAAGGACTTAAAACTCTTTAAAGTTGATATTGATCCTCTTCCCCAGATGCCATGGAAGAAAAGGAGTCTGCTTCCCCCCCAATTCATTAGAGAGAGGGATAAATTCTACTTTCATTTATACCCATTAATATCTGATAATGAGGTGAATGAGGTTGCACAGGAGTAAGTGAAAGTACATTGTAACCAAGGGAACAGGTGTCTATTTTGGAGAGCTCTTCCCTTTCTGATAAACTCATGGGCTCAGGAAAATAAGTGGGAAACCTCAATTTTCAGTAGTCATCTGTGCTGTGTGCTCCACATTCAGTTCCCAGAAGCCTTCTTTCTTCACTCCAGGACACAAGTAAATTGCGAGGTGGTAGGGGGTGGGTGCCAGAATAGGATTCCCTATCTTACTTCAGCTTGTCCTCACTGGTTTGAGCTTTTCCACGACACCACCAATCTCCAAACCCACCATAAAATCTCAAAAAGTCTTTTTTTAAACTAACTTTCTCCTTTGTGTAAACAGTTTAGTCAAATAAACTAAACAAATAAATAGACCTAACTCTTTGCCCTCTACCCAGGCTCACTCCTCCACAGATTCTTTACCTCTTCCCAAGCTGTGCAGGGTTGTCCTCCTATTCTCGTGCAGAACACCACCTCCCAGGGCTTTCCCGTTGGAGGCTTGGTCTCAAACTCTATAGTCATCCTCCTCCTCCTCGTGTCAGTGGACCAATAGGGGAACCTAAACCTTCCCTCTGCTCTGGGCTTCAGTTAAGGGACCCTGGAGCTAACAGCTACGGTCTTCTCCCTCAGACTCCTTGCTGCCTTCTTGGACTTCTTAGGCCTTCCTTCCAGCTCTTTCCCACAGCTCCTCCCTGGGCTGACTGCATATCTGCCTCTTTTCAGGCCTTTCCTCCAGTCCTCAGCACGCAGAGAGGGACTGAAGAACTCTTCCCCTTTCTCCCTTTATTCTCACATCCAGGGATCCCTTCCAATCCTCATCTTCTATGGTTCTATTATTCGAATGATGTTCTCTGGTCACCATATGACTCCCTGGTGAGCCTGCCTTTCACATGCAACATACTGCCTTTCACATGCAATTGTGCAGGGCAGTAAAACTGGAGCTTTCCCTCCCTCCCTAATCTGGTAACTACTAACCTAACTCAATCCAAAGCCATCCTGTTAGATCCCATACCAGCCTCTTGGGAAGAGAGCAGAAGGGAAATTCCATGCAGTGGTGCTTTGCCGTCCACTAAATGCAGATCAACACCATCTACTGAAAATCTACAATGCTACAAAATGCTACAATGCTACAAAATGAGAAGGTTTGGTTTGAGAAAGACTTTTACAAGGAGCTGAGTGATTGTAAAAAAGACATATTTATTCTCCATATACCTCCTTCTTTCCTGAGTGTTTCTGGTTTACAATTTCACAGAAAAATTGTGTCTAGCTGCCCACAGCCCAGCCAGTTCAGTTTAATGCGGTATCTGAAAATTAAGCTGTATTCTTTCAGCTTTGTACTGCATCGCCACCACTAGCAAGAAGGCTTAGCTTGTAATTTGTTGATGTGAAGTAGGAGAAGGCTAGACTACAGCTTTTACACATCGGCAGCTAGCTTGCCTCTTTGGGACCAACAATAATAGAAATGTTTTTCAACAGACTAAGCAGACACTATTTGGAATGCACCAGGGCTGAATCTGGGTCCACTGAAGTCAATAGCAAAGCTCCCATTGATTTCAATCAGACCAGGATTTGGTGCGCACCAAACAGATAAATGCGGCGCTGTGACAGTGCTATTTTACTCATCAATCAATATCACCCAGTAGCACCCAGCTGCACTTTTATGGGGGAATCCTAACCCTTTGCTGATAACAGTAAGAGTAGGAGGAGGCATAGAATCCCATGACATACAAGACCCATGGGATATTTAAAAGTTAACTAAGAACTGAGTACAAACTTTCTCCAGTTGCAGTTCATAGAGAAATGGGAAGCTAACCAGTCTGCCAAAGTTATTCATAATACTGATCACATGGATGAATAATATATTTTCTACAGAACTGTGAGATGTCTTATTAAACTCTGTTGCCCACATTGTATTGTGTGTAAATTATCAGGAGGAGGGGAGAAGGGGACAGTGGTTTTACTTCCAGAACCACGTTAGTGTTGATGAAATGTCATTCACCTCTCAAGCCTGCTAAAGAAATTGCATATTTCCAGGGACTATGGGGGTTTGTGCTTTTGAGGTTGCTTTCATTTTATACACACATCAGTCAAGACAAATACTCAGTTTACTGATAGCAGGTAGTTTGTCCCTTTAAAGGAGTTGCTGCCTGAATAACTTTTACACATAGAAGACAAATCTGTGGCAGAGGAAGCCTTTTAAAAAGATTGTGACATGATGTGTAGGATCCATAATTGATAAAATGAGACTAAATGTCTGATTTCCACTGAGAATCCTTAAACCAGAGAAATTAAAAAAATCAGGAGTAACTCTACTTAAGTCAATAGAATTACATCAGTGTAAACCAGTGTGACAGAAATGAGAATCAGAATGAATGGACAAGCCAGCCATGTTATAAAAAAAGCTTCGGTCCAAATTTTGCACTCATGTTCACTAGTCATGCTTTTGAAAAACTTGGCCTGCAGGTCTCATGTAATACGCCTCTTCCTTCAGTGCCACAGAAAAAGAATTGCTGATTGGTGAAAATCAGCTTGACCACCTCACCTTAACCAATGGAAAAAACCCAACAGCTTCCAAATTGGAGGACACCTTAAATGAAATCAGCAGCCTAATGAAGCAATGAAGAGGTCAATATTAGACAGACCATTCCTGACCCTGTGCTTCTAAGAACCACAAGAACTTGGACAGCTGGGTTAAAATATAGAATGGATGATCCAGGTCCATGACACCAGCAATAGGGGTTTGTTATCCTGAATATACAAATAGACAGGCTCAGCACATCTCCCCCAAGAACCAGGAATAGCCCAATTTCCAGGGTCAGGCCTATGGTCTGTCAATTTTACAGAAGACTCGTGTTTTGTCATTGTTTTTCTCTAAGTCCTTTAGGTGCTGGCTAGCCGCAGAGTAGATTGTGACCCAGTCTGGGTGTCCATGCAATGGAGTGAGAGGCAGTGAGAATCCTCCGTTACAGACTACCTGGACCATAGGTGCAGGTACACAGGGCTAGGTAAGCCTACTCATCTGTTTACTTCCTCCTTTGAGCAGATGGATGGTGGGAAGGGCATTAAATGGATGGAGACCTGGATCCTCACTCAGTGGCCAGAGTAGCCAATGCAGCACAAAATTGAAAGGTATAATAATTTGCTGCTGGTCTACACTAGTGGTAGGTTACAATTCCTCCACCCACCGCCCACACACCCTTGGAAGACTCAGAGGGGTGTCTCAAGTCACATTGCCTCCTGGGGCTACTCTTGGGGTGGTTTAGCTTCCGTAACATTCCCTTCCTTGAGGCTGTGCCTAAGGTCACACAGAGAATACCATGAATTGAGTAGTAATGGAAGTTATTTGCAAAGATTTTCATGTCACCATTGATAAATATGACCCAAAACAAGAAAGGGAAATACAGACACTATTATATTACAAACCATTCCTACCCATTCACTTGGCTTAGCCTTATCCAGCTTGGCTGGGCTAAAACATCCTGATCTCCTTCCCCTTTATTAGCCTTCCCCTCCTCGCTCTGTCTCACCCTATAAGGCAGTACCACAAATACAAAAAGGTCAAGCCGGAGAGTGGTGAAGGTTAATCACTGTTCGCCCCTGCCCTTAACATTGTACGTGCTTCACCTCTACTCAGACACCCTGGCAGAACCTTCAAATAGGTAAAACATCCCTTGACATTCGGGGGAAAGGTTTGATCATTACCTGGGAGATGACAAAAACGAGAACATTTCAGCCTGAGACATGTTGGGCATCCCCTGGGAGAGTTCCGAAGTAGGACACTGTCTGACAAAGAAAAAAACGTGGTTAGCAACACAGCATCACATTAGCCAGGGCTTCACAGCTAGTCTAGTATCTTATTCCTGAAGAGCTGACAGTGGGCCCTGATTGTCTTACCTGATTGACAGCAGCCCTGAGCCTTGGTCAGTTAATAAATAGGACTTACTACAGCAGATAACAATGCTCTCATTCTGGCAGGTCAGCCATATTCCTTAGCAACTAATGGACCCATTACCTGGATTTTGCATTCTCTTCTATGAGGCACAGTGTGCTACATACCAGCATCCTCAAACACAAAGGCTTTTGCTGATCAATGAGCTTCATTGTCAGGAGGAAATGAAGGAGAGAAAATGCTGCTCACTCCATGTACCTTGATTGGGTTATGGGTGTTTTCCTTTAGCTTTCATGCTCGGCCCATTTGCACAGTGTTTTATGTTGATAAAAATCCAAATATTTTGCATAATTACATGGTTAACAACACTCCCAGTGCCTCTAGCGTCAGTTCTAATTTAATAAAGTGAATTAGTTTTTATTCCTAGTCATTCTTCAGCGTGTTGTGCCAAGGAGAATGGCTAGGCCATGGGATCTGGGCTGATAGAATTGCTAATCTTCACACAGTGTAACTGTGCAACTCTTTAAAGTGTTACTTTACTGAAAAAAAACCAACTTTTTCTTTTTTTTATAATTAGGCAAATGCCCATGTTCTCAATCCCCAGACGCAGCCCAGCTGTTCACTGACAAGTTTACAGTGGGAAAAAATAAAACACTCAACTTATCCAGAAATGTTGTGGTAACACTTGAGGTGAAGTGTTTGAAACAAGCATTTCATTTACCATTAATAAGTTGGCGATTGTTGAATAAAAGGAGCCGGTTTATTGTGAAAATATGCTATTGCTGCTGTTTTACTACTTTTGTATGTATCAGATGCTCCATGATAGCTCTTCCTGAATGCAGAATCCTTGGAGGAAATCCAATTTCTCCCTCCAACCAAGGGTCATTTGGGAACAACAACTGAAAACATCCAACCAGAGAGATGGAAACCAACAGTGCAAAAACACTGAGATCCTGGGGCTGGGTGGTTGAAGAGCAAGCCCATCCGACTCTTACCCCCCTCCAGCGGCAGCTCCTGTCCCATGAGTCTGAGCTTGGCTTCCTGCTCCAGATGTTGCAACCTGGTGCATGGGGTCACAGTACTACTCAGGCTTGGCCTGTTTGCTCCTCCATAGATGAGACAGAGGCGGCCAGGCCAAACCTGAGTGGCACCATAACCCCCACGTGCCACGTCACAACACTTGGGGGCCTTCTCGAGCAGGGTGGTCTAGGGCGAACCCCATTTTTGCCCCACCTATGGGCAGCCCTGCTTGGCACCACCAGTGCATACTACCACCACCACTACTACTATAAATAATTAGGATTAGCACGCTAGATAGCCCAATAGGTTTTTCTTGATTGAAGTTTCTATGATTCTAAGCTATTCTAGTGATCATGGGGTTATTAATGCATCGCGTGTGATTTCGCTCATGGCTGTTTGCAGAAGATTAGTCTGTTCTAATTCCCATGATGAGATGAATTCTTACTAATCCATGTTTGCTTTGCCATGAGCGTGGAGATCACTCTTGACAGCCAGGATCATTCAATCCATCCAACTCTACTGATCACATTCAGTGACTTTGGCCTGTCTGTCACTGGTCAAACACCATGTCCTAAAAAGGACAATGGAGCTACTCACCTGTTAACTGTGCCAAAGCCACAGTATAGTCCTGTGACAGGTGCAAGCCTCTCTGGTCTACAGGAAGATTTGCCAGTAGGTCCATATAATTGCTGATCTGGATAGTTTCCTCCCCCGGTTTACTCCCACTTCAATCCCTAGGGAGCCTGGCAAAGAGCAGAGCTCCACTGTACACAAGGAGTGTGAAACCCTGTCCCTGGTCCTGAGATCCTACCCTCCCACCTTTTGGCAGCACAATCACGCCCATTTTCTCTGGGGCAGGGAGCAGAAAGGGGCAGGACTTGGCCCACAGTGCTTTTCCCTGATTGGAGGGCATAATGATCACATGAATTCAGTGAGCTTAATGTGAATTAGCAATGGCACAACTACACTTTACCATAGATTCAAAGGCCAGAAGGGACCATTGTGATCATACCGTCTGGCCTCCTATATAGCACACGCCAGAGAACTGCCTCAAAACAATTCCTAGAGCAGAGCTTCTAAAAAAACATCCAACCTTGATTTAAAAATGGTTGGTGATGAAGAATCCACCACAAGCTTTGGTAAATTATTCCTGTGCTTAATTACTCTCACTCTTAAAAATGTATGCCTTATTTCCAGCCTGAATTTGTCTAGCTTCATCTTCCAGCCGTTGGACCGTGTTAAACCTTTTTCTGCGAGACTGAAGAGCCCGTGATTAAGTATTTGTTTTCCATGTAGATACTTACAGACTGTAATCAGGTCACCCCTGAACCTTTTCTTCGTTAAGCTAAATAGATTGAGCTCCTTGACTCTATCACGATAAGGCATGTTTTCTAACCTTTAAATCACTGTCCTGGCTCTTCTCCGAACCTCCCCAATTTATCAACATGCTTCTTGAATTGTGGGCACCAGAACTAGACACAGGATTGCAGCAGCGGCTGCTCCAGGGCTAACTACAGAGGTAAAATAACCTATTTATTCCGACTCAAGATTCCCCTGTTTCTGCATCCCAGGATCACATAACAGCTCTTGTGTTCCTCCTGTCTTCTGAGATGGATAAGCCACATCTGTTATGCAGAATGATGTTCTCCCAAACCAGATATTAATGAAATCCCAGACTTCTGGTAGATAATCTGAATCATGCTTGCTACCTCATGGTGCTACATACACTTGCACCTTCACTAATGCAGTTTAAATCCGCCATCATCATCATTTTGTCAGTGCTCATCGAAAGAGGCATTTTAGTGTGCACAGCTCACTCTTCACCGTGACCTCTTTATGAGTGTACTATGCTTAGAGATTCTTGAATAAAAGTACGGATGTTATAAGAGATACTCTACTGCATTGTGGAAAATATTACAAGAATTATATTTAAAACGTTCTGTGCCTGCCTTCTCCTTCACAGACATTTTTAAAGTAGAATCAGGGGGAAGAGTCTGGTGTGTATCTGTGGCCCAAATGCCTCAGCCTGGTTGAGGTCCATAATAACTTCTAGAAGTACACTGAGCCTCACTGTGTATCACCACTTTCTATGTCACAAAATAAAGTGATGTTGCTTTATTGAAAAACTGCCAAACGTTCCAAAACACAACGGTCTAAGTGTAAACCCCTCTTGCGCCAGGGATGGGATGTGAACTGGGGAACTTACTGAGTTAAAGACAGGAGTTTGTATGGTTTTGGCTAAATAACAAACTCCACCCACAGGAAGCAGTAGTGGACTCAAACATCTTAGATGGACTAGCCACTAGTGGCAACAAAGATCTACCCTCTCCTAGTATGTGTTGCATAGCATGCCAGGAACACAATGAAGAACTCATATTTCATTCTTTGCATGACACAGCCACACCCTGGCCTGTGTGGGAGAGTTTTTGGAGTATTGGATCCAAAAATGTAGGGGTTCCATCATGTAATATACTGAGCACTCACAACTCCCATTTTGAAGGCACTCAGCACACGTGCAGGACTGGGCTTACGGTGAGGTAAAGGGTGAATTCTGGCCCCATTAAAGTTCACAGGAGTTTTGCTATTGACTTCAATAAGGCCAGGATTTCACGCAAATATGGTATTCAGTGGGAACACCTGTTCTTTAGGAAGCGGAGTAAGACCAGCACACCATTTCGTTGAGCAGCTACAAGAGTGTGGAAACATTTATTGATTACCAACTCAGGCTCCACTTGGACCAACATCTGAGACATGAGAGGCTCTGTAGCCCATAGTTAATCCTACCCAATTATCTGGTGCCTTTAGCACTCGGGAGCAGGTAAGCTGTTTTTACATGGTGCTAGCTGGGGGGATGTGCTCGAGAAAAGAAGAAATAAGAGCCATAAATGTCAAACATGTATATTTGCCCTGGTTAGATTTTCCCCTAAATGTGGTATGTCCTTTGTTATCTTTTGCTATGACACCTCTTCTTTACAAGCAGTCATAGGGGACTATGCTGGCATCCGTACAGTGTTATGACATCAGTTGCAGTAAAATTACACCAGCACTGATAACAAAATTCCTTGTGGGTCATAAAGGCTTGGGGGAAAACAGTCATCAAGTCTGAGTGAACAGCAACTGCAGTAGACCTTGGATAGATGGTTTCTGCAAAACATTTTTTAATTTTCTGCTGTAAAACATAGGGAAGTAAAGCAAAGTCCTAATAAATGGCCATTCGGGGACGGAGAATGTATAGCTGCTTAAGCAGTATTTGTTGCTGCTTACATGAAATTCGTTCAAGAACCCCTTACGGTTGCTCAGGGAGAAGAGAAAAGGCCCACTCATCAGAATTTAGCTTTTATGGGAGAGTTGGTCCTGCTCCTAATGAGATTTCATTGTATTATGCAGCTAAACCAATTCCAAATAAATAACACCAGCAGACAAGAGTCCTTAGGAAGCCTGGATGAGCATTAGCCTTGAGAGCTGAGTGCAGTCTGAGCACATGGAGATTTTCTCTGGGTTGCTGCACAGCTGATAAAACTAGCAATTAAACTGGCAAGTCTCAGGGGGCGCAGAGATTCAGTTCAGTGGCTTTTCTGAAGATGGAGAACTTCCACCTGCCCTTCCCTCCATTCTCTGCCTGTCATCTGTCTCATTTCCTCACCCGACCCATCCTCTCGCTCCCACCCCCCTCACGCCTCTTTCCCTGACGTTTCCCACTCAGCTACTCTGCTCCGATGACGACATTCACAAGATCCAGCGAGTTCTCCAACTGCTGCTGCATTGAGGTGCCCTTGCGGAGGGCTTCCCCGGTCAGAGGTGCACAATGAAGTGGGGAAAACCTCTTGCCAGGGAGGCCACAGAGCTCACACTGCCAGGATTGTGGGCGTCTGCGAGGAGCCCCAAAAGTTAGGGGAAACTCAGGGACAGGGTGTTCTGGTGGGGGAGGTACATTGGAGGATCCCAGTAGGCACCTGGGAAGGCAGGTTGTGAGGAGGAGGAGAGAGGACGGGAAGGCTGACCTGGTAGAGATACAGGCAGTGTGCGGGCCCCGGGCTGAGAGGGTACCAAGGGTGCCTGGGGCAAGTCCACAGCTGCCTCACCTGGGAAGCTGATTGAGGACCCCATGGTGGGAGGAAGACAAGAGTAGCTAGAAGGGAGAGTCCATTCTATTGAGAACTGGGAGGAAGAGCGTCTCCTGGGTGTTGGGAAGGGGTCCTTATCTGAGGGAACCCTCCTTTTGGTTGATCTGGGCTCCACTTACTAGCCCTGCGGGTGAAGAGCCATTGCGATGCTGAACTGGTGGAGTGGGAAGCTGGGAACTCCCTGGAGAAAGAAGAGGGGCCTGTCTGAGGACAGGACAATCATTTCCAAAGGAGCCTTCTAAACAACATGCACAAGTTTTGTGCCTGCCAGCGAACTGTGTGCACAGACAGGACCTAACCGTCGAGACGGACCTGAGATAGAGCACCAGTACCAAGCCCCGATTCCTCCACATTCTGAACTTGGATTCACATCCCAACCCAGCTCCAGGCAGGATGATTCAGGCCTAATGGGCCAAACCAGACCAGGAAATCCAAGCAACTCCGAAATCCCAGGCTCAGGTACATCTCTATTAACTGTATCCCAACCCATCCCCTGCTCACAAATAAACTCAGATGACCACTATTGTTGCAATTCTTCACCTGCACCAGCAGCAGCTTGAAACTCTGTCACAAACAACTCTAGAAACCGAGGGGACAGATGCCTAGAAAACAGGCTTTGGCTGACCGGAGTTTACCACACAGAGTATATTGACGCCCGTGAAGGTTTTATTACCTAAAGTGTATGCTGCAAATGTCATGCTAGCTAAGGCCCCGTGACTCCTATGCTAGGGAAGTGCTCTCAGGTCATTCCTTTGTGAAGGGAAGTTTTAATTAAGACCAAACTAGCCCTGCAGCGAAATTTCTAATATCACTTGAAGTCAGCAAGACTTGGTGTCACCGGAGTCGAAAAGAAGGTTGGTTTTGTTGTGTTTTTACATAGTCATGAAAAGAAACTGGTTTTTTAAAGGCTGTATTGGCTAAAATAAAGAAAAAGAAAAGAGCTCAGTCTCTCCACGTGGGAAACGCAACCACCCTTCCTACCTCACACGGTTGTGATGTCCTTTCTGAGATGGGACTGCCAAGTTGAGTGTGTATACGCGCTCAAACAGAGGACTGGAGAGGGTGGCACAGGTGCCCTGAGACCACACATCTGAGGCCACACAGAAGCTGGTTGGTGCAACTCAGCTGCCCGAAGGCTGCCCCAGCAACTGGGAACAGTCAGCACACACTAGCATCCCGGTTACACTGCCTTTCTTCAGCCCATGCACCCGCTGTTAGGGTCCAGATGGCGGGGTTTGTGTAGAGCCATTATACCAGCTCTTCAGCACTGGTGATCCCTCCTATACTAGAGGAGTACCTGCGGAGCTGGTTAAAATATTTTTACAGTCCCTTTGTAGAGCAACATGGAAGGGCAAAGTTTTTGTCCCTACGTACTTTTGAGCAAAACTAAACAGTGGTCACCAAGAAGCACTTGGACAGAGCACATGGGGCGACATGAAGTCATTCAGGAGGAAATAGTCCAATGCCCTGTGTTTAAAAAGCATTTATTTTTACCTACAGTATGCTGCTTACTTACGGTTTCCCTGGATACTGTAGGTCATGGTAAGTTCATGGCAACTTCACAGCTTACGTCTCTCCTTCTATATAATGTAGGGTAGCTTTCCTCGCACCTAAGGCTGTGTGGTCTAGTGGATCGAACCCTAGACTGATACTTAGAAGGCTTGGGTTCTATTCCTAGGTATGCCAGGGGCTGACCATGGGCAAATCACTTCCCCCCCCCCCCCACTCTCTCTGCCTCAGTTTCCCCACCATAAAATGGGGATAATATCAGATTTTTGTAAAGCGCTTTGAGAGCTACTCATGAAAAACACTATATAAGAGTTAGGCACTATTATTTTTATTACTCATACCTGCAGCCCAATATATCGGTAGCTCTGACCGGAGCCAATGGCAGTTTCTTGTGTCCTGCGACAGGAGAATTGAGTTAGTGGGGTTTCATTCCTAAGTTTTATGATAAGTGATGCACCTTACTTTGATTTTATGTTTTCTGATGTGATGTCCTGCACAGGTGTTTGTATTTGGTCTATAGGGGAACAGGCTCACTGATTATTAATATACTTCCAGCTCGTATGTGAGTAAAATAAACTGTGTCAGTTGCCTTGGTTTTTATGTACATTTTAAATAGTTGTTTCTTATCCAGCTCTTTTATAGTCATAATACTCCATGGTTTTGGTACCAAAAAAATTAATCAAAGTTGGAAGATTTACCATCTTGCGATGGTCAGAACAATCCATCTGCTTTACGTCCCTTGTGCTTCAGCCTAAACTAACTTTCCATCAGCTCGGTCCATTTACTTTGACCATCAGGATTGTTAATGGAAAATTGTCCTCGTACATGTTACATGAATACAGTGCTCTGTATACTGCGTAAAAGGGAGGTCCATCATACTGGCAGCCACCTGTTATACCGGTTAGTTATACAGATACTACTGAGTGGGGTCTTATTTGCCTCCAATGATATTCTCCAAAGAAGAAACAGAAAGCCAACTCCTGGATCTATAAGCTACTCTAGATCATTCACTCTACATCTGTTATTGTTTATATTGCAGTAGTGTCTTGGGGCTGCAATCGGGGCCCTGTCGTGCAAGGTGCTGTACAGGCATGCCAGACAGGGACAGCCCCTGCCCAAAAGAGCTCAAGATGGATTGTGCGGTGGCTTGAAATGGGGGTAAACTGGGCACAAGACTGCTCTAAGAAAGCCAGAGAGCCAGGGCATGACTATGGGAAGGTTAAAGAACCCTTCTAGTTGCCCATGAAGGTCCTGCCTTCTGCAGTAGGCCACTCACTGTCTCAGATCTGCACTAACCCCCAGAGCGGGCTAGTCAGCAGTGCAAAGCTGTGATCACTTCTCTGATACTGAACCATGTGAACACACAATTCGTCCAAACGGGATGTGGTTGTTCTGTTGTTTCTGTACAGGATGCATAACGGTACAAATTTATCTGGGATACATTCTGGTCTGATCTATTCATACATAGCATCACAAATTCATATTCAGAGAAAGGATTATGAGGAGCATCTAGTCTGACCTCTGGTATACCGGGCCACAGAGCTTCACCGAATAATTTCTGAATCAAACTCTCAACTTCGGTTTGAGCTCCAGGGTATCATTTAGAAAGACACCCAGTCTTGACTTAAAGACTCCAAGTGATGGAAAATCCACTACACTCTTAGGTAAATGGCTCCACTGGCTAATTTTGCACCTTATTTCCAGTCTGAATTTGTCTACCTTCATCCTCTAACTATTAGATCTCCTTATGTCCTTTTTTGCTAGATTAGAAAGCCATTTATTCTTAGAAATCTTTTCCCCATGTTGGTAATTGTAGACCATGATCAAGTCACCTCGACCTTTTCTTGGATAATTAATTGGACAGATTTGACTTCGTTAGCGTCTCACTATAAGGAACGATTTGGTCTTCTAAGCATTCTTCTAGGTCTTTTCTGCAGCCTTTCTAATTTGTCTAACATCCGTTTTGAAGCATGGACACTAGACTGGATACAGTATTCCAGTAATGGTCTCATTATATACGTCAGTGTATAGATGTAATACAACTTCTCTCCTCCTACTTGGTATTTCCCTGCTTATATACTCAAAGATAGCATTCATTATCTTAGCTACAAATGGGGTTTTCCTTGACCTTTGCTTAATAAAGGGAAAACGTCAACTGGATACATTTAACATTTTTAAAAAATTTGGGTGAACCTCGTCTAACCAGGATGCCTAGAGTTAGATTAGGGCAATCTGGCCTTAACCAACCCAAGGAGATCATAAAGGGCACAAGTGATCTTCTGGCAGGCACAGGGGCTTTTATGCCATGCGCCTTCCAACTGCCAGCATAACGGAGGAGCAGGGGCATGGCTGGAGAAAAGGCACCATCGCTAGAATGACCTTGTGCCAGGCTAATCACCATCTGTCTTTTCATTAGTGTTACCCAGCATGAGTTAGAGCAAACTCCAGCTTTCTCAAAGGCTGTTCTTTTCCATATGAGGCTCACAATTTCAGCCTCTGAGACTTTGATTCCTTTCCACACCTACCCCCACATCCATTACCTGCCAATTATTTGCTTTCTGTAATTGAGAAGGGCTGGGCAGGGCAAACAAGCTACTCACAGCTTGTCCAAAATCTTTTTTGTGCCCTTCTGTTTAGTAAAATTTGGTCAGGCTTTTCTGCTACCCTTTGGACCATGGCAAATAGCTCGTGACATCCATCTTGGTGTCGTTCAGAGAAAAGGAACTGCAGTGCCATCTCCAGACCAAAAACAATAATGCACATCATCCTCTTCATTTGTGGGTGTTTAGATCGGTGTGTTGTACCTTGTGTGGATGTTTAGACCCGGCACGCATCTGGGCATAGCTTGTGGGGGAAGAGAAGTTCCCCTGTGTAAGCCGGTGTCTTGTCCGGCTTGGTTGCCGTGGCCTTTCCTCGGGCCCAGGCTCTGAGGAAGGCCACTGCACCTTCCAAAAAGGGGAACATTAGCGCCTCTGTACTAGTCTTGGTCCTGGCCCCCCCGGCAGGGCGGACTGCCAAGTAGTCAGGCCTC
The DNA here is from genome assembly GCF_026122565.2 of Emydura macquarii macquarii. NCBI lineage: Eukaryota > Metazoa > Chordata > Testudines > Chelidae > Emydura > Emydura macquarii. The sequence continues at coordinate 1,271,017 of NW_027132905.1, read as the reverse complement.
CTCAGGCCCTGAACCAGGGCGAGGCAGGCGAGCAAGTAGTCTATTGTCCTGGCCCTTGACCGGGCGGGCAAGCAAGCAGTTTACTGGCCCAGCCCTTAGGCAGGGCGAGGCGGGCAGTGGGTCTGCTGTCAGTAGCAGCAGGGGGAGAGCACATTCTCCCGGGGTGGCTAGTGAAGGGGGGAGGGAGACGCAGGCCCATCCGTCTCCACTGTGTCCCAGCCCAGGGCCCTAGCAGTGGCAAGCACATTGCCACTGAGTCGGCGGGGATCCCGCCGCAACATGCCAACGGGGTCTTGCCCCTGTCACAGCCACTGTCTCTGGCTGTCCCTGGGCCACTTCCTCCCCGTATCCCCAGGTACCTGTATCAGCTGGTCCTCAGGGTCGCTGGGGTACATGGCCCGCGGCAGGCTCCCCAGTCCCTCTTCATCCACCGGCGGCAAGGCTGGGAGCTCCTTGGTGGAGGGCAGCTCCTCTAGGTCGCAGGGTTCCTGGGGTTCCTCGACAGAGGGCAACTCCTCCAGGTCACAGGGTTCCTGGGGAGTCAGCATCAGGCAGTTCCGCCAGGTCAGGGCCAGCCTCTGAGGGCATCTCCCAGCCCTCCGGCTCAGGGGCCTCGGTCAGGTCGCTAGGGCCCAAAGGCCCTGTCCAGTCCTTGGGGTTTGGGGGCCCGGTCCAGTCACGGGGCCCTGGGGGGGGCCTAACCCGTCCTTAGGGGTTGGTTGGCGGGGCCGTTCCCGGCACCTCTGCTCCGGGAGGTGCTCGCTCGGGGCAGCAGCCCGCCTGTGGTCAGGCCTACGCTGCAGCCGGAGGGTCAGCACGTCTGCCTCCGGCGGCTGCCTGTCTCCCACTGAGCTGCGGGACCTGCCTTTTGTACTCCCTGCTCCAGTGGAAGCTCCGCCCCTCTGCTGCCGGATAGGCTGGTCGGGTGAACCTATCCCTGTCCAGCTCCCCGGTTGCCAGGCAGACTGGTCTGCCGGCTCTTTCACTGTCTGCTCCGGTCGCCGTGGCCCTTCCTCGGGCCCAGGCTCTGAGGAAGGCCACTGCACCCACCGTCCTACACCTTGCAAGTGAGCCCCTGCCTCAGCTTCCCTCACCCAGGGTATAAATTAACCCTAGAAAGGTCTGCTTGGACTTAAGCGTTTCCTCTGAGGGACTCATTTCTTTAACAGAAAGGGATATTATGAAGCACGGCTTTGGGGCAGTCTCAGACTGAATTCCCTGCCTAGCCACGTAAGCCACTGCTGGTCATTGGGCTGGATGCCACTCTTCCCTTGACCTCGCGCCATTCTCTGCTGAGCCAGCCCCTAGTAGCTCCCAAGAGGTTGACCCAGTTTGTTTTCTTGGGCAGCTCTGGTCCCTTGCCAGGGAGCATTCGCTCTCTGGGTCACTTCCTCTCTCTGTGGGGCCCTGCTCTCCAGGAGACACCATTGATCTACGGCTGGCTGACTGAGCCCTCCTAAACCTGGACTAAGCCCAGCTGCTCCTTGCTTAATTAACTGCTGCCTGGCTTCTTAGGTGATTAACGATCCACAGGTGGATCCGAGCTGGCTTGTTCTCCTCAGGCAAGCTGCCACAGGTACGCTGGGGGCCTGATCCCCTCACAGGCCAGATACCCTGTGACGCCTGGGTAAATCAGCTATTTCGACTCAGCTGATACATGCGCGGCTCTTCTGCCCACAACCTGGCTGCAGATACACACCATCTCCACTGTCCAGCCGACTCAGAGGAGACTTCCTGCCCATTGAAATGAATCGGTTCGTTTTGTATCACGCCCGCTAGGATGGTCAGTGGCGTTGTGTGAGCTAAATCCAGACGAGCTAGAAGATGGCAGTGACGACATGCTAGTTTGCAGGGTTCACTCGAACCACTTTTAGGACCTGGGCCTGCCAAGTGCTTGCCTCCCTCCAGTCCCTGAGCTCAAGGAGTCAAGAGCACAAGGGGCCTCACAGGATCCAAGCTCTTGCTTCCTTCTTTCTATGTAAACCCCCCCTTCACTCCCACTCCCTCCTCAAAATAGGCAGGACACAAGTTCCATCTGAACGCTGCCAGCGCGGCTTTGGTGATGATTTATTCTGAGAGCTATTCAGCCAATCAGAGCCCCCGGCCACAGCTCCGGGTACCCTGCATATCCTGGTTCAGATGTACAGTTATACGGGTTAACCACCTCCTCAATCACTCCCTGACTCCCCACAGCCCAGCAATAAACAACATCTGCCGGATTCTCTCCTCCCCAATACCCAAGAGAAGGTTTGAAGGTCACCATATTTAATTGATTTCAGACTCGGGCAGGAAATGAGTCTGCTTCTGGCCAGGGGGTTCAGCGAGACAATAGCATGTGGCGCTCCCGTTTCTGGTCCCACAAGGATTCAGCTTGCTGCTTCCATGGAGCTCTTTGCCCTCTCCAGCTGGAGAGAAACTCAACTCAAACTCCCAACTCTGATCCTGCCCTGTAGGGCTGCCACTACATCCACATCTTCTCTTGCCTGAAGCGCACGGCACAGTCTCTGTGCCGTAAGCTCAGAGGAACAAAGAAGGGTTAAATTTTGATTTTATAAAGGCAGTTCCTGCTGTGTGTTAAATACAAATTTACTAATGCAGCCATTATTCATTGCAATTTAACCGCTGTATAATAGATGTATAAATTACATCGTTAAAACACAGCTAAGGATTAACTATCAACTGGCATTTAACGTACAATAACAGCCTTAATAAATCTAAAGCAATGGATAATAACACGATACATGATAGGCCTGACACAAAGCCCATTGCAGTCAATGGAAAGAATCCCACTGTCTTCAAGAGAAAGGTGTTTGGAGCCTGCCCTGAAGGTTACAAAATCAGTTGAAGGTTTAGGGCTCAAGTTTTTCAATGGTGCAGAGCATTTCTAAACCACGATGTGCCCCAAGCAGTCCCCGTCTCTATCTCCATGCTTTGGAGCACTGCTAACTAGATCTTGCTAGTGTCAGAACCCATCTACACTCCTCCATGCACATTCCACAAGAAAATGACTCCTGGAATTCCCCTCCTGGTCCGAACATCTGAACTTGGATCTTGCTCTGGGGCCAGGTCTCTAGTAACATTCATGTTCACGTAGGCACAATTGTTGTAACCGGGCCCTTTGCAACAAAGCCATTTCTTCATCAGTGCATCTTTGGGAAATTTGGACAGCTATTTCATTGGGCCTCAGCAAAGCACAGAGCGTGTGGAGGACATGCACATAGCAACACTAGAGGCATGAGAGACAATGCCCTTCGGAAGACCCTAGCAGACAGAACTGGGAAGAAGGAGCACTGACCAAACCTCACAGGCTTGGATACCATCTACTGCACAGCTGGAGAATGCTGACCTAATGAATGAAACCATCAGAGCTGGAGGAAAAATTTTAGGTGGGAATGTTTTTCCCATCAGAAAGTGATTCATTGGAATTGAAATGTCCAACAGGAATGTGTCCAATTTGACAAAGTTTTGTTTAAAAAAAAAAAAAAAAAAACAAGCCTAACACAATGGATTTCGAGAACATCTACAGCTTCAGAATGGAAGATTCCAATTTTTTCAGTTTGAGACCATTTTATTTCAAATATTTTTATACTATACATTTTTTTTTAAATGTATATAGTCAGAATTGAAAATGAGACCTGTCAATTGATCTGAAACATGCTTTTTAAAGTTTTCAGTTCCCATGATGTTTCAAAATTCTTTGGTAGCCTTCCATTTTGGAATGAAAAATTCTGAAAATTTTTAATTCCCCACAAAATGGAAATTCTGGTTCCCGCACAGCTGCAGCCACCCAAGCTATTTGCAGAGATGAAACCCTGTTAGCTGCCACAGTGGTAACAAAGACCACCACATATGTGGTGTGGACACAATGCACACTTTGGAACCAGCCCTACCTGTAACTGGTTACAAATTCAGTTGAAGGTTTAGGCTCAAGCCTCATTTAATGTAAGTACTCATAGCTCTGTTGACTTCGATGGGCCTATGGAATTTACACCAACTGACAGGTTTGCTGGTTGCCTAGATGGGTCCTGAAATGACCCTTCTGGTCATTATTCATGCACACATGCCCACAACCCAACCTTTCAAGTACCTCCACTTTCTTACAGACACCCAAAAGCAATCCACAAAGCAAAGATGACCTTCAAAGAGAAGGGAAGGATTCTCCTTTGCAAAACAATTGCAGTACTTTAAATTAAATGTAAAACTTGCAGAGAAGAATGGAAAAAACCCCACCTAGATTCCTGCCAAAAATGAACATGAATGTACTGATTGTGTGGACATCCATACAAAAGTAACTGTACCTTTGTGGAGTGTATTTTCAAAGCTTCAGAAACTCATATATGGATGTGCGGGTGTCTTAACACAAGAATGTGGAGCTGTTGTTCTTGACTGAGTCTATGTGGTTAAACAATCACTGACTTGTCTTGGACAGAAGGGGTTTGGACAGTGAAGAGGCTAGAACTGCTGTAATTCATAAATTCATGGATCTTTTCATATGGTCTTTTTTGAATCTCACTGGAGAGTTAAGGACACGTTAGGAACCATGTATAGACCTAATCTCCCATCTCATGTAACCAATAATATTGGCATAAAACAAAAATAAAGGGCAGGAATAATTCAGTTTTTCCTCAAAGAATAAGCATGTTTATGAATGCCATGCACATGGGCTCTCTACTGGGAAAATCTCCTAGGATAAGACAGATATATATATATATATATATACGAGAGAGAAATCAGTGTGAGCCCAGCAATACAGTTGCTTGAGTTTATTTATTCAATCCTTACACACATTGAATAGCACTTTACTCCACAAGTAGGGACTACGCACTGAGTAAGTTACAACAGAGTGAGAATGGCGGAATCCAGCCTCACTTCTGAAAAAGTTGAGAGGAACAAAAAAAGCTGTCCCAGCGGCAACTAAACCAGACTGAGGTGAGGCATATAGATCTAATTATCTGGAAGGTATTAAGAAAGAAGAAGCATTAGGATGGGGTCTGACAGCTTCCCACTGGTGCCTGTTGTTAGTTTATCCCTTGTTCGCTTCTTACCGAGTGTAAATTGCTGCAAGAACAATAAACGTTATCACACGTGGTGGACCCCTGACTCTCAGTACCAGGCTTTGAGTGCCACACTTCAGCAGTTTGAAATTGATTAAAGCACTGAACCCTGGCTGCCTTCCGAACTAATTAAAAGAGGGTTCCTGGGCCCAAAAGTGCTTGTGCATGATTCAAGAAGATAGGTGGGCTTCAAAGTAAACAAATACAGGAATAAATGACCTCCAGGAAATGCACTCCATCAGCAGGGGAGAGGGTCACTGCAGGGTGTAATGTCCTTTAGACATAGATATTAAAAAGGAAAGTATAATGTCTTTCCCGCAAGGCTCTTTCACTACTTATGTTTACAATTTTCTTCCCAGCAAGGTACAATGCAGAAAAATGCAATTTTCCATTTGCTGACTCCAGCAACTAACGAAACTTTAACAAGCAGTAAGAAAGCTAGGACGCACGCACACATGCGAATGTATTTCTTAAAACCTGAAATACATTCTTTAATTATTGTTAATCTAGTTAATTCCCTGGAACAGAGATGTGAATTTGCTACAAATGTTGTAAAAGCTGCCAAAGAATGTAATGCTACTGCCTCTCCCATGTAAACCATAATTCTCAGTTGTGTGATTATGATGTGAATGTAACCTGAAATGTTACAGCAGCTCTTTGGTGGAACAACCAAACGTGTATCATAGTCGTAAGAGAAGGTTGAAAACTGGGTGGAATGTAAAGTGGGATAGAAACTTGGCTTCTAGAAAGTACAAACTATTTCCTCTCAATTTACATAATAAAAGAAGAATTATGTCCATAGATTTCAGAGCAGAAACCCAGACCCTTCCCCATAACACTGAGCAAAAACCAAAACCAGAACACAAAAGCATGAGCAGATGTCGGCTCAGCAGCAGCATATGTGAGAAAACAGAGTAAAAAAAAGTAGGTAAAGTAACTAGTCAAAACCAAAGGTCAACCTGGAATAGCTAATGTGGAAACAGTTTGGCTAAACCATGAGAAGAGATGTATGTAGCAAAGGCCATCAGAAAAGATGGTGAGGAGATTATCTTAGATGGTCATATTCTGCCTAGAGCCTTGTGCTAAAGTCTGCACCCTACCATGGATGGAATGTCACAGTGTGACCATTTTAATGTAAATGTTATTTTAACTCTCCCGGGTCTATGGTGGCGCATCTGAAGAGGGACACCTATATTACCATTGCAAACAAACTGCTTCTTTTTAGGTCTTGGGGTTTTGGGGATTCCATGACCCGCTAAGATTTTTTTATTCCAACTGTTACATGGAAGAGTTTCCTGGAGACAATCAGCCGTGTACATATACTGCACTGCTGCCGATCTAGCGCTTCATTATTGTGATCTAGTCTTCTTTAAAATGCATCCCTTGGGTGGAGCTAAGGTTGCACATCAGACCTGGCAGGCACAGCACATGGGAGTGCTTATGCATTATTATTATTACAGTAACACCAAACTGGAACCTGCATGTGCTGGACCCGATACACATACATAGAGAGAGAGAATCCCTGCGGCAAAGAGCTTAAAGATTAAATAGACCAGGCAGGTGAAAGGTGGGTGGGGAAACCAAGCCACAGAGAAGTGCAATAACTTGCCCAAGGTCACAGAACAGGTCAGTGGCAGAACCAGGAGTCTGAATAAAATAATTTTTGATCGGTGAACATTTTTAGTTATTCATGCAACTTCCTTGGGCTCTTTGTTGTCTACAATACTGAGTTCAGAGATTTAGCCTTTCTTACAAATTAAATCGTAATCTTTTAGAACCTGTGATTGAATTACCCTACAATACCTGCCTAAAGAGATTAAAGCTGATTGGAATAAATTGGTAGCGGTATTATTTTTAATACAAATCATTTGGTTCATGAAGGTTTTGATCAAATTAAATGGAGGATCAAATTAACCCATGATTGCATTAAGTGGAAGGCTCTTCAGTGGTAAATTTCTTGTGAAGTCCCCATGTACATAAAAGCGGGAGGAAACATTTATCCATGGTTTACCCAAGATAAATAATGCAGTTGGTGTCTGGTTAGAAACATACTTTACCATAAGTGTTTTTCTCCTCAAAGATATTCAGAAAAAAAGTGAGTTCATTCTTGCACTTTATTGGCATTATCATCCATATGCACAAAACTACACTGCTGTTGTGAAAACATTCTTGCACCCCCAAAATACGAGGGAGTGGTAAGAACAAAGGAATGAAGCCTCTGCTCTGCTTCTGCTGTTTGAAATATTGGAAAATAGTGGCACCCAATGGTTGAATGAATACTATATTTCAAGAAACGTCTCTATCATTATTAGTCATTTAACACTTATTGTGTTGTAGGTGTGATCAGGATTAAGGTCCTATTGTGGTAGGCACTGTACAAACACATACAAGAGACAGCCCTTGTCACAAAGAGCCCTAACTTTTGTTTTACTCGATAAAGTTGGTGGCAATGGTTTTCTAACCATCTTATTCCTGAGAAAAGAATGTAATACTGTGCAAATACTGTTGACGTGTATTCATAATGTGGGGTTTGTTAATCCCGCTACTGCATATTTTGTTGTGTGTGATTATCTGTAGTCTAGTAGTGACATTTCACATAGAACATGGATTCCTTCTGTGCACTTCCAGCTCACCTCCTGGGAGTGCCCCTTTTTGGCATGACATGGCATTGTAGCAACCGTGCTGTGCTCTCTTCCACCCTCCTCGGGATTTCAGAGGTCTTGTACTGCGGCGACGTGGCCCTCTGGCCAGATGACATGACAGTTCCACCCCTTCTGGGGTATCAACGTCCCAAACAAAGAACATCCAACAAAATAATGGCAAACACCACCATGTCTTTCTGCCCCTCCTGCCCAGTCTTCCTCTTCTTCCAGGACAGCGGCTCACAGAGATTCTGCTTAGAGTCCCTCAACAAAATCCAAACACCAGACAAAAATACAGAACTCAGTAACTTCCACCCATCCCAGGCTTGAACTTTGAGTTCATCTTAGGTTCTCCCCATTGCTTTGCTCTTCTGCCGAATGCCAACTCAGAGGACTACTACCTCAGTGGAGTCTTGCTCCTTTTCTACAGCAGACTACATGAACTAACGCCACTCCTGTATTTTTCCCAGGATTCCCTCTCCACCTGGTTCCTGTCAGGCCAGTTGCACAGAGGGGAAACTCCAGACCACCTCTTTCCCGGGTCTCTTCCCAACTGAATCCTTGCTTTTAACTCCTCCTGGAGCCGGGCACACCCTCCTATTGGAACAAGGTGAGGCTAACAGAGCTCTAGTTAACCCCTTCTCAACTGGTGCAGCGTTTGCACATCCTATCAAACCACTTTAGAGTGACAAAAACAAAAAGCCATGATAGCATTTCTGTGCTAACAGTGTGATATGTGTTGGTCTCATTCTATTTTTCTAGCCGTGGAGTGTGTGTAGCACAAAAAGTCCCAGAGAAAGCTTTTTTCTATGGGCATATAACCGTGTGCACACTGGGTTCGATAGGTACCCGCTGAGTCAGATGTGCTTGCAAATTCATGCTTACTCAATGACGGCACAAGGGCTTGTGTAACAGAGAACCCAAAATTGCCAAACTTGATCAGAAGGTAATCCAGCAACCTGTCTCGGACAGAAGCCCGTAGGAGAGATTTCAGAAGAAGGTTCAAGAAATCAGGTAGTAGGCAGTTATGGGATGACCTGCCCCTAGGGAAGTTTTCTTCCTAACCTCCATTAGTTAGAGGTAAGTTAAGTCCTGAAGCATGTGATCTGATCCCTTCGGGTAATGAAAAACACTACAGAAAACCAAGTTACATTGCTCCATACAACTGTAGCCAAAAGCTAAATGCATCACCATAAACACTCACTGTAATGCCCATTGCATAATAAAACTGGTTCATTCCGAGTTTGGCGTGGTTTTTGTTCACTTTGCATGCCTCTGGCCGAACTGAAAGCACAACGAAGCTATTCCACAAGAAGTCGCCGTTTATTACCATATCCTCAGTAGATGGGGGCGATTCTTACTACCGATTATTTCTCCTTGCTCTCTCTCTCTCTCTCACTCACAGGGTCTGGCTACACTGCAATGTAAGCCCAGGTTAGTAGAATTTGAGTTAGCAGACCCTGGGTTTGTTTACCTAGCGCTGGAGCATCTACACTCAGTGAGGAATTCTTGAACCCTGAGTCCCAATCTGGGGCTTCTGGGCCTATGCTGCATTATGTGGGCCCAAGTCCAATCGCCCATATCCCAGACTTCCTAGCACCCTCCCAGATGTGGCCGCTCTAGCCCTTTGTTCATGGTGCAGTATAGGAGAACTTGGCTGTCCATCAAACTTGGCTGTCCAGAGGACAAAGAAAGTCAGCCCTTGGGATTGTGGGATCCTTTCAACAGACTCCCAGAGCATGAGTTCAGTGGCACTGCGTCTGCATTGCAAAGCAATACGACTCAAACCTTGAGTCCCAGCTTGAGTCAGGCTCAGACCCTGTTGGATCCTGGGACCATGGGTTAGTGCAATTTGTGTGTAGACAGACACCGGGGGGATGATTAGGCTTGAGTTCAAACTCTGGGCTTACATTGCAGTGTAGACATAGACACAGAGATCTAAATACAGGTACTTACCCTTCAGCAACCCTCCACAAGGAGAAATATCAGTATCATGAAGGATGGCAACATTGAAAGTTATTATATAAATCTCTCCTAGTACAAAGACTTGCAGATGTAAATTCTAGACACATTTTTCAAAAGGTTAAACAATGCTGCCGTAGTGCCTCTCTGCCCAGAAAGTGAATGACTAACTCAAGTGCAGAGCATCTCATTTCCACAGGAAGCTCTTGTTAAAATAACAAGCAGCATTTTTGTCCTTCTTAGAGATTGCTAAAAATCATGGGATCCACTCAGCCCCACCAGCAAAACCCAGTCTCCCAAATCTCCTAAAATTGGAGGACAAGGCTGCACTACCTTTACTCATGCACGTAAAGCGCTGTTGCGTAAGAGCACCCTCACATGAATTAGAGTTTGCACAAACTCGCCCAAATATTTGCCATTTCAGACAAGCAGATTTACTTAGATTTTAAGCTCTCGGGGCAAGAACCAAATTTTTGTTATACCTGAGTGTTCATTGCCTAGTACGATGAAGTCCTGATTGTGTTCTTCTGTCCTAGTGCAATATAAATAGCAATAATTGCTGGGAGCTGGGAGAATGGGGAAATGAAAGAGACCTGGGAATGGATTAAAAGATATTTTTGGCATTCATTTTTGGTGCAAACCTACTGATCTGCTCCCGTTTCCAGGAAAGTCCTTCCTGGTAGGTTATTCACGATGGCTCTTTGTTCCTGGCCCCAGACTGTTGAGTGCTATGTCTCAAAAACTTTGTAGTCAGTCACCTTTGATCCGGCTTTCCAGCACAATAGCCATTTCATGAAGGATGAACTGCATTTGTGAAGCCGTATATGAAATGAAACCCATTTGCACAGATTAAGGCTAACAGGTTGTGGGAAAGTTAAGGTTCATTTCCTCAACTCTTTAGGGTCCACATTCAGTCAAGCTTCCCATATAAATTAAAGTAATATGCTGTTCTAAAACTTTAATTAACTGTATTTGTATGGAATCTCAGTTTGATCATAAAAATTTAATGTTTAAGGTAGTTTAATGTTCACCTGCCTTTCTGTGAAGGAGATGGATGAAATAGCTTCTGATTAATTTTTCCATTAGTTGCCTGTTAATCTGAGTCATGAAGACAGGCAAGAAGGAAACATATTTAAGTACCCATCCTGAGAAGATGAAGACTGGATTCTAGTTCCCCTGCTGTTCCCCTCATTTCCTCCAGCAAATCTATTTTCTGTTATCAGAAAGGGGACCAAGAATGTAAACACTTGCTTCTTACTGATCTCTAGACCATGAATTCTCATGTAATGCAGCTGGGCATAACCATTAATATTCTTCTTCCAGAAAACCTTCCTTGCAGGAAGAGAGACTAAAGAAGCACAATTTATTTAATTTAGCCAAGAGAGGGTTAAGAGATGACTCAAGTACCTACAAGGAGAAGGTTTTATTAGCAGAGGGCTCTTTAATTTAGCAGGGGAAAAAAGCATAAAGAAGATCCAGTGGCTGAAAGGTGAAGCTAAAAAAAATTCAGACTAGAGAAGGTGTCATTTTTATTTTTATTTTTTAATAAAGAGGATATTAACCATTGAAACAATTTCCTTAGGAAAGTGGTTTCTCTTCGTCACTTGAAGTCTTTAAATCAAGACTGAATGTCTTTAGCTAAAAAGAGATGCTTGAGCGGAGCCAGAAGTTATGAGTTTGATTCAAGAGTCACTGGGTCAAATTCTATGGCCTGTGTTATGCAGTAGGTCAGATTAGTTCATCACAACAGTCCCTTCCAATTTAAAAATCTATGAATGTAGTGATCCCTCTAACTGTAGCACACTGACAATTTATGGATCCAATACAGCTGCTTTATTCCAAGACGTATGGTTTTCACAAGACATCATCTGGAAACGGCATTTAAAATTTGCTGTTGACCATTGTCATTGGAAATTCAGGAAAGCCTATGAATTCCTTGCACTTGAGTTCAGAGTGCCTGAATATTTCTGGACCTATTTAGTCCAGTTTCAGAGTTTGACATGCTGGTGAACTTGGAGATGTTTGTGGTTCCACTTGAACATATTTGTATAGAAAGTGTCACATTGGGAAATTAATAGCTGAAAATCTTCATTTTTACGCAGTCATAAAAGTAGTAATTGCCAATTACAAGGCAAGGTAGGGGATTACAGGGGAAGCGATTGGAAGTCCAGAGTAAGAACGGAGACACCGCAGATGAAAACTGAAATGCAAGAAGTTAGTGTGGCACTTTCCAGGACCTTAGAGCTGGTGCACAAAACACCGAAGAGGAAGTTAGCATTCCTTCTGAAATAGTGCCGTCTTTACAACCGGAGTGAAGGTGGCAGAATTCTGAACGACAGAGTCAGAGGATATGGTGTCAGGACATCATGACCTCATTTCCAGCCCAAATAGGGATAATAAAGACCTGGCCAGTATGCTCGATGAGCTGGAAAATAAAAGGAGAATTAAAAACTTGATGGTTCTTATTGCTCCTACTGCCACAGTGAAGAAGGTGCTGTGTACCAGCTCCTTTACTTTTATTATCAGGAGTACAGAGAACGGGAGAGGAAGAAGGGACTGTTTTGTAGCACCAACTGTTTATGGAGAGCCAGACCAGAGATGTAGCTACCATTGTCCAGTGAATCCAGCCAAGGAAGTTTTTGATTGAGTGAGCATGCGTAGTAGAGGTCTGAAAGTAGAATGAGAAACGTCAGTGTAGGCCAGTAGTTCTGCATTTTCCTTGCCTGTCTAGTCCAGGAAGATGAAGGAGGAAAGGCATCCTGCCAGGCTGACAAAATGGGTCCCTGTGTCTGTGCTACTTTGACTTCGAAGAAGCCTGTCCCCCAGCTGTTGTCTGATGTGAAACCATGCAAAAATAATCCATATGCCAATGCAACATCATTTTCATGCACCTGGAGGAAGCGTTGGCCAGGGAAGATTTTGTCACCCTCGGAGATGTGAAAGACACCACAGTGTTAAACATTTAAAACATCTCAGCCAGTGAGGGGGAAGCAATGGGTAAAACCCAGGGAGATGAGGATTGTGTTAATCCCTCATCGGATTGAGCTGGTCTATTGAGAAAGGCTAAGATCCTATAAGAGGCAGCCTGTTGAAGAGCAAAGGATCTCTGACACCGCATTCATTAGAGGAGTCTCAATTCTCGTCTGTACCAGTAATACCAATAATCCTGACCTGTCCTGACCTGACCCATCTGGACTACGGCATGGCATAAAACCAAACTGTTAGCTAGGACAGCTTCTGCCAGCTGTAAAGCAGTGGTTCTCAGACTTATTTGATCACTCCCCCTTCTTTGTGTCTGTAGTCGTTCTCCCCCCAGCCCCACAGGTTCATACGCCACCAGCCAGCCCTGAAGGCAGAGCTGTGCCGGCAGCAGCACAGAAGTCAGGGTGGCAATGTGCAAAGTGACATTCGTCACTGTCACTCGTCACCACAGACTTCATGCCACAGGTGCTCCTGGCTTGACGTGGTTTCCGTCCTGTGCAGAGTTTACAGTGTGGTTCAAAAGCTCTCAGCACCCCCACCGTACAAATGGTTACAGCACCCCTGCGGCAGGTGGCCGGCTTCACCCTAGTGGGTCTCGGGCTTTCACCTCTTATGGTGGGCCAGGGCGTCACCAGTCACCCCGTCTCCCCAGGGAGGGGGGTAGGGACCCAGGCCCACCCGCTCCTCCGGGTCCCAGCCCAGGGGCCCTGTAAATAGCTGCTGTGAGCTGCTGGCACCGTGCTCGCAGCTGCAGTCTTTTCCCCTGGGCTACTTTTCCCCCCTCAGTCCTTCTGGCCTCTCAGGCCCTGCTTCCTTCTTGCCCGGACTGGGCTTCCTTATCCAGGCCCCTGTGCCTGCGGGACTAGCTCAGCCCTGCCAGGGCACAGCTATTCCTTGCGCTTGTGCCCTGCCTGTCTGGAGGGTTTCCCCTGGTCTCCCTGGGCCCAGTACCTCTCTCAGGACTCCTCCGCTCTTCCTCGCAACACTGTACTCCTGTCTGCTCCTTCACTTAGCACAGCACAGCACAGCACAGCACTGCACTGCACAGCACAGCACAGCTACTCCTTGCGCTTGTGCCCTGTCTGTCTGGAGCAGAGGGTGTTTATTCCATAGATGCAGACTTACGACTAGAAAAGACTGAATGTACTATTATTATTTATTTATACAGAGGGTGTTTATGAGATTGGGGGTGAAAGACTCTGGTGGTGGGGCTCCGCCTGTAATGTACATGAACACACTTCCCCACACACACACACACACACACACACACACACACACACACACACACACACAGTTCTGCAGGAGGGATATAATTACCGGCCTCTGTGTTGCTCGAACTGAATCACTGGCCAGGTGACTCAGACACGAGGATGGAGCCAGGCTCTGTCGGTCACAACACGATGCTCCTTGGGGTTTGGAGAACGAGCCCAAAGTCCAGGTTTCTTCACCCCATTTTTATACTTATCCATCCCCATTCGGGTCTATGGATTTTGTCATGTCAGATCGTCTCCTTGTTTGATGTAATCGTCAATGACGTTTGATATCGCACGTGTGACAGCTTTCCCATTCTTCTTTCATTCCTGTTTCTCCCCTGTCTTCTGGGGTTATCCTGATCTTCGGCCATCTGGGTTGTAAAAGTTCTTTAAACAAATGCATCTTCTCTCCCTCCTGCCCTTGGAGGCTGAGAACCATTACCTCTGCAATTACTTCCTCACCGTCTTATCTCAGCAGACTCAAACTGCATTCACTCCTCATTCATACTTACTAAAAATTATTACATTTTTATCCCATTACATTGGAACATTATCTTATACTTACTAACATAATAAAATCCTTTTACCAACACCAATTCTATTAATACCAATTTTACTAACAGAATATAAAAGGAATCAGGCCGACATCACGGTGCTGGGGCCTATATTTATTTGCATTACAATAATGCCTAGAGACCCCAACCAAGATAAAGGTCCCATTGTGCAAGGCACTGGACCAGCAAGGGGCAAGGGATAATCTCTGCCCTAAAGAGTTTACAGTGTAAATGATGTATACATGCTCAAATGGAGAGCAGTTCAGGAGTACAGTCCAAGTACTGGAGACCTGCACATGACTCACTGTGGTCCCTCTTCTTGATAATTCCTTAGAGGCCATGGAATTTTGGCTGAAAAGTTTAAGGGTCAGGAAAGGTAGCGTAAAAGGAGGACAAAGAGCATTTGTCCTCAATTTTCCCAGATACAGCCATGCAGGATGGCACGTTTTAAGCCAGTAAATGTGTTCCTTGTGAATGGAAATCCAGAGGAAACCATGGCATTTGCTGATGACATTTATGGATGACAAGAAGACAGAGAGAAGGCACAGAAAAGCCTACTTCACATTCAGGCAGAATGTGACCGTTTAATGGATGAGTGGGATGCGAGAGCCATTAAGGGAAAATAGAGCTATCAGCACTAAGTCAGTAGACAGAAGGTAGTCAACTGTGCTAATGCATACACTGGAATACCAAAAGGTGATTTGAGACAACTGAGTCATATATTGTGTTATCAGAAATGCACAGTTAACCCATCATGGCAGTATAAAACAGAAATGAAACAATAAAATATAATGGGAATATATCATTTGGATTAGTGATGACAGAGGCATGTTTCCTACACAGGAGTCATCTCTCCGCCACCCTGAAAGGCTACTATACTCTATAAGAAGTATAAATCTTGAATCAGCTCACCAGATCTAACCATGTCATTCCTGGTATAGATTCAATGACACAGCCCGCTTCTCAGTTTATGGATTTTCTGGCTTTCATTCGTTAAGAGATTTACATCGTATTTCCAGGATACAAACAGATTTATTGAAGTAGAGCAGATATCAATACAATATATCGAATCTAGTTCTACCTCACTTTGGGGAATATTTATGCAGAAGAACCAGTTACAAATATTTGAATCAATCTTTGATAGATCGCCCTTTGAAAATTGAATACCACCCAAGGTAATCCCAAACTTTCGTTGGGGGTGGTGAAGCGAAAACCATCACAGTAATAACCGTCTCTCTATGCACAAAGTCTCTGAAAAATGGGTGGATTCATATCATGCTAATCTATCATAAAGGATTTGATTCACGAGAATTAACAGCTAATTTCAGTACCAGCATTATACAACACTTGGGTGTTACAGTTTGTAAGTGAAATTGGCATACTATAAAAAAAAAAAAAACAGCACAACTGAGTGTCATAAATATTTGTCCAATAATCATCACCATCATCTGAGGAGTATGTTGCTACTTACTGAATATATTTTGTATAATTGTATAATTACATACATATTTTATATCTGTCTCTTTAGATCAGTCTATCAGTCAAGGGATTTGAAAGCATTTTATAAACCTAAATAGATATGAACCACATAATGAGATTGCTAAAGCCATCACTGAAACGCAGACACCTTTGAGGAGAAAGGCAGCAGCTGTTTAACAGCACTCAGCAACAGTGCACAACAGTTGCTTTGTTGTAACGGCATGAAGAAATAAAGTGGGCAGAAAGTAGCTCCTCAATGTAGAATGTGATGAGGGCAACTGGGATTAACTGATATCTTTCCTTTACTCACATGAAAAGTGCCAGGGGATTCTTAGTGACCACAGGTGGTCAGAACCTTACTTTTATAGCCGGCCCAGAAAGCTATTACTGTCATCAACGTAACGCTACTGAAGAGAGGACTCTGAGGAAATCACTGTACGAGGTTCTCTTGTCTGTGTTATGCAGAAGATCAGATTAGATGATCATAATGGTCCCTTCTGGCCTTAAAAGTCTATGGAGTTATACATGAAATTATTGGAGTGTTGACGTTCTCTAATGAAGAGCAAATACAGGGCAAAAGCGCATTTAAAGATGCTAGGGCATATTCAGGAAAGATGAAAAATGAGTAATATTTAAAAGAGCTGCCTCTGTTTTCTCAGACAACAGGAGAAAAATTATTGAGAGTAGTGTTTGATAGAGGACATATTAGGGCTTCTCTAAGAAATCAGTTGTATTCCACCACCACACCCAGCTTTGCATCTTATAAGATGCTCAATTTATTAACAGGTCGCCAGTCCAATAAAAGCATAATCTGAAATCCCAATGGTTTAGATCTACATGGAGTCCCTGAGCAACCAAAAGGAAGCATCAATTTCAGTGGGAGTAAGGCAGTTAAATACCTTTGAAGATCTGGGCTTTTTAACTGACTGCAAGGAGCTTTGAACTAACAGTTTCCATCTGGGGCAGGGGGGAAGTCAATCAGTTGGTGCAAACAGCAACAGCAGCCCCAGCCCATTTGGTTTAAGAGGAAGGCAGTCACATCACTGTGGGCTTTTCGACAGGCAGTGAGATCAGCTTTTGCTTAATATTTGAGTATGGGTGAACGTGGCTTTCTTCAGACTAACGTAATTTAGTGGGCAGCTATCTACCACCCTCTCTCGGTTCCATTGTAAGCAAGATGATAAAGGAGAGACTGTTCATGTTCAAATGAGGATACCCATGAACAATTTCTCATCTGTTGTGAGCAGAAGAAAGCTGATTTCCTCTGATGTGTGAAGGTGAACTGAAAGGCATTACAAAATACATCAACAACAGAATTCAAGCGTAGTTTGACTATGTTGCATTTTAAAGTAAAAAGTTGATAGTTAGTCTCTCCTAACTGCTCAAGTTCAGGCCTTTAAGTTTGATAGAAATGCTCAGCGTATCGAGCAGGGCCAGTAATGAGGTAATAGTATGTGCATATCCAAGGCTAAATTGAGATGCTTACAAGGCTGACCACTGTATTTACAGTTTTGACGTCTGCTCATGTACCGTGCTAGTGACTGAAGGGGGGAGGTGTCAGGTTTTTTTGTTTACATTTTTTTAAAAGCATTTTATTTTGCCTTCATCTGCCTTAAAAGGACCATAACTAAAACCTTTGTGATACTGCAGAAATGGCAGATTCTGCAATATAAGGCTTCCACTGAAATTTTGACAGCGGGAGCCCCCTGCTCTCAGCCTCAGGCAGCTGACAGCAGAAAATCACGGGAAAGTAGTGATGGACTTTATTACCGCAAATAAGGTTCCATTATTACTTTTCCACAGTTTTCCATGGCTTGTCCACAACTCAGCCACAATTTTTGACACTCATTCTGCCAGTCAAGTAGAACCTTCCCCATAACACTTCAGACTGTACCCATGTCTCAGAATTAAAGAGCAATTAGCGATAGCCGTGGAATCACTTCTCTAGCTTGGTTAAGTGAGAGAATAAACCAAAAGCAGGTGCAGCCTCCAAAGTTTGCCAACCGAAGCTACCCATTGGGATGACAATCGCATCTGAAAATAACCAAAAGGAAACAGGGCGAAAGACCCTTACACCCTGATCCTTGCTTTTTCATTTCTTGGTTTTTTGAAGAGCTCAGGCAGGCTATTTATGTTGGTTGTACTGGACGTCTTGGATGCAAAGACTAGTGAAGGGAAGTGTCAGGATAGGAAGCAGGTCGCCTGAGATGGATCACTCTGCAAAGCTGTCTATGAACCGCTCATACATCAGTAAAGGCTGGGTTTTTCAAAGGAGCCAAAGGGAGTTAGGTGTCTCAGTCTAATTGAAAGTCAATGGGTGTTGGGTGCTTTGCTTCCAGTTACACTTTTAAAAGTCTCCCCCATTCATATGATTTTCCCCAGAAACTACTACTTTCCCTCCAGAATAAAGCAAGCTACTATGAAGTCACCTTAAAAGGGAACAAGAAACTCACTGTCTAACCTCCCGAAACACTAAAAGGCAACTGCCCCCTTCCTGGGCAGGCAGACTCCCCTGCATTGAAAGGTGAAAGCAGTCTGCAGCCTAACCCTTTCCATTACAAAGCTTCAGCCACTACGCAACCCTCTTTAAGTCACTCATTAAACACTGATCTGCAAAGGAGGAAACAGAACAAGGAGCGCAAACTCATCTGTGCCTACCATACACCCCACAGGCCCTGGCAGCGTGCAGCAGGTAGCTTATTTCACTGCTTTCTTGTGATTTCACTCCTCCGCTTGGCTACCAGAGAGGAGGCACTTTCCTCTTAAAAAAATAAACAAAAAACATCAAACCAAACATTCTCCCTTGGGCTTCATTCACTCCTGACAGGATCTGCTTGAACCTGACAACATAGTTTGCTGCATTTTGTATAACTTTATTGTTCTGACTTTCCAACTGGTTAACAGCCCTTATCAGCAAATAAAAGCCTCCTGTGGCCGATGAATAAAGTAATTGAGAAAGCCATAAAACCTGAAAAGAAGGAAGCCACCAGCAGTTTAAAAGGAACCTGCGCGCCTGTTTTCCAAACAAACTCCCTCAGTAAATAGAAAGTGCCAACAGGTTTATTATCCTCCCTTTGGTTGTATGTCATCATTACGGCATTGTTTGCACACGTACCAATTCAGACTTGCCATAAAACATGCAGTTTGGGACTCTTTTTCAAGATGAATCGATACAGCTGTCCTCAGATTCTAAACTTGCAGCGTGGCTGAATATTGCTCTGAAAAATGCCAGGTGTGGAGCCATGGAACTGCTCCACTATGGCAGGACTGAGCTTTTCTGAGCTGTGAGACACCACGGGGCTGTGCTTTCATCAGTGAGAGGGGACGGACTCGACAGCCTTCCCATGGGGAAGGACTGATGTTGAATAAGGCACCTGTTGCTGGCTACAGATGTAATATTAAGTGTTAAACTATTGCATGAGCAATAGAATGTCTAAAAATACGGATGTTGAGGTTTAGTGACTTTGATTCTTTGGTCATGATTCAAATGAGCCTACCTCCAAAGGCTTTGAAAAGGATATGGGGCTATATTCTTAGTTGGTGCCTCCACGGACCCCAAAGGGGTGATGCTATTTTACACCCCTTGATTCGGGGGCAATACCAATTTAAACACCTGCCCGTTCCCTTCATCCCTATTAATGTGGTGCAGCTTGCCCTGTAACTCAGACAGCAAGGTCCACTCTACACCATTCTGGCAAGCCCAGAGGGGCTTTAAAGTGGGTGGAAATGGCTCTCTAAAAAATAGTCCCAGTGGAGGAGGGGTCTCCCCCTCCTTCCCCCCTGCAGCCAGTGTAGAGTTGGCTCAAGGGTTCTACACTGGCCCTGTGCCCTGTCCCAAGCATACAGGCAAGCTGAGGGCTTGTCCATGTGTGCCCAGCTTGTGCTACACTACAGCTCTTCTCTGCTTCCCAGGGCCCCTGGAAGCAGAGCGTAACTTAGAGCAACCTCAGTGCTGTTCTAACTTGGCTCTAGGCACCAACCCAGAATACAGAGAGCACATGTGCAAAGATAGGATAGCTGAGAATCAGACCCACTGACTGTCCCTAAGAAAATACCACTGAAATTCTCTCTCATGAACATTACCTTTCTTTTCAGCATCTCTGTTGGAACGGAGCAGTCAGGATTTCTTGTGGACACCACTGTTTGGTAGGTTTATCCCAATATGCTTTTCACCAAGTCCAATGGAGACTTTCAGGCTGACAAGAAAGAACCAGTCTCACTGGGTGCACAGCAATAACTTTGGGGGCTTCTTCAGCAGTTTCCCAGCCCAGAGAGCTCTTCATTTTAGCTGTAGTTATTAGGTCTTGCAAGCCTCATGAATTCCTCCACTGTTCATGGGGCTCTCACCTCCATTTCTATCAGTATCCTTTCACCGTAATTTATTATTAGTTAAGAATTAATAGACACTTGGAAGTATAATGTTACATTTTTCTCTTATCTTCTGGTGCTCAAAGGCATTTCATGCAGCAGATCAGGCATTAAATCTGTCATGTAAACACATTATTTTGTCATGTAATGTATTATGATCATAGACTACCAGGAAAATGAACAGCTCTTAACAGTCTGTGTTTGATGTGTACTGTCAACAAAACCCAGGAAGAATTTATAAGGTGGTGTAGTTTAATGAGGACCTGTTTAATAGGGTTCTGTGTATAACTCAAAATCTGGTTCTTACAAGAGGTATGTGATACAATGAATTTCAAGGTGAATTATAAAGCTTAATCTAAATCTCCATGCTTTCTCATGCCGATGATAATAAGATACAGGGAGTTGTTTATATGCAATAAATCATGACTCTCTCATTTTGTCTTGGAATGTTCCTCTCTTCATCAAGATATGTGAACCTATAGACATCACTCTGGCAAGAGCCACACTATCATTATTGCATAAAAATTCAGCTATACTGGGGAAGTGGATGAAAAACCGGAGTGGGGAAGTTAATTGGCGAATACTAGTCCTACGGAACGACGTTCAGCCAGTCAAGCTCGCAAAGTGCAGAGGAAGGGAGTTAATTAAGGGCTCGGAGAAGCTGTAGTGAGTGGGTGTTGTGGGGGCAGAATCTCACTGCATCGTATTTACGTTTGCTTCCTTCAGGATTTATCATAAAGCAAGGGATGTGATTTTTTTCAGCAAAGTACTTCCTTGGCTGAGTCCCAGAAGCTAAAAAGGTATTGAGGTATCTAATTCCCACTGATGTCAATGGGAGTTAGGAACCTAAATCCCTGTCAAGAGCTGGGCCTGAGAGTCAATAGGAAATACTAATACGGTCAGCATTAGCACCTGAGAGATACAGAGACGGGTTTTTTCCCTTTAATACTACAAAGGCACATCCACGGGAGAAATCCAAAGATGAGCCTGGGCTTTTTGCCCCACAGTAGCCCACATGAGCCTGGAGTCCCTGTCATAACAATCACCTTCTCGAGGTCTTACTATCTATCCACTTGCGACCCTCACTCGGTCGAAGGTAAAGCCAGGTCAGATTTTCTGTTTGCTTTCTCCAGCTAATGTTCATAAATTCACAGATCTGACCTTTTTATGCAGGCATTAAATACTTGGCACCGCTCTGATACATGAAAGCATGTGCTGCACACTTAAAATGGTCTGCTTTCCCCTCCCCCCCCCGCTTCTAGACTCATCGTTATGTCCCTCCTTGGGCATCTCTCTCGTGCTAACTACTCAACA
This sequence comes from Emydura macquarii macquarii, assembly GCF_026122565.2. NCBI lineage: Eukaryota > Metazoa > Chordata > Testudines > Chelidae > Emydura > Emydura macquarii. Next base: position 1,249,409 of record NW_027132905.1, on the reverse strand, counting down.
TACCTTATAAACCAGCTCCAGTGACAGCATTAGCACTGGAGAATTTTTACTTCCGTTGAATTCTGGCTGATGAATGCTTATCCCCAGGGTTAGGGCCAAGGAGAGGAGCAGCTCCCCATTAAGGAAAGTCCAGGACAACTTCCCCTGTGTGACCATCATTAATTTTCAAGGAGATACCAGAGTAAACTACCCCAAAGGGATAGAAAGATCCCAGTGTAGGTCACCCATAGAGGAAATAAAGCCCCATTCCCTTGTCGCGTTGGCCTGTCTGGTCTCCAAAGCGGTGGCAGAGACAACTTTAAGGAACACCAGTTGCTGTGATAAGTGCTAGGGTGAGTCTCTCTTCTCTCTGAGTCACTATGGAGCTAAGAACCCAGCGTGGTCGAAGGTGGGCCCTGGGAACTGGTTTGTTGGAGGTGCTCTCTGCCAGGTGCTAGATACAAACTAATTCCTGGCTACACTAAGCTCCCCTAGCCTTTTCTGTGAAAGAACAGGGAAGGGGGCAGATTTTAAAAAGTAGTAGCAAACAAAAACGTTTGCTGAACCCTGCCCCTGGACCCTGAAACAACCCCTGACCAGCGAAAGGCCTAGTATGCGAGAAGATGCTTCAGAGAGTTGTGTAGCCTCATGTCAAAGTGAGTAACACAAAAGGCAGCTCCTGGATTTGCATATTAGCCAGCCATGACAATGGGAAAGCTTTACAAAATCCGGTGTAGCCACGAAGAAAATGGATGATTTGGGCGTTTCCCAGACAGCATCAAGGGGGATAAATAAATAAAGCTTCCTAAATTGTTGAGCACAGAGGAGGATGTTGGGTGTTGTGTCCCATCTTCTTAAATAACACTTGATACTAAGCCTTCTAAGAACTTCTTTCAAAATTACTGATTACATCTTCTCATCCCCCTTCATCTGGCAATCACTGAGAGAGTCCCCAACAGATCTGGGCCCCGCCCAAGACCACGAGTGGTGAGTGTTCTCTTCCGCCCATGGACAGAGGGACAGCTGGAACTACAAGTTGTCGGGGAAAATATAAATGAAAATGTTGTATTCTGCCGGGGCACATTCCCTAGGCAGCTAGAAGTAATGAGACTGGGACAGCACATGCAATCACTCACAATTAGTAAGGCAGGAAAATGCCTAGATATAAGAGCTAGAGCCTCTGATAAATAAGTGCTGTTAAGAGCTGCTTTAAAGAGTTGCACATGAGGAACTATTTGCAGCGTACACAACAAGATGTTTTATTGGTCCTACAAAACCCAGGAAAACTGCTGCATATTCTTGAGCACTGACTATCTAGAGACACAGAGCTCTCCCTGTACATCACTCCTGTAACAGGTGCCATATTCAGCACTCAGTCAGCACCAATTCGCACCCCCCAAGGAAACCGTTCCTGGCTTTTACCTTCTCCACTCCAAGAGAGATGCCGATGCTTAGCAGTACACCACTCCCTAAATAATAAATCTCAAAACACTGGAGAGCAGAATCCTCTCCCACTTTGGGTTTTAAATTACGTAGTGGTTGACCTGGAGAAAGGAGATGAGACATGACGTAGTTCTCCTGTCACTTTTTATCATTGAGTTATGCCATGACTTTGAGCATGCTTCTGATCATCTCAGAACCCTAGCTTCTTTATCTGTAAAATACTTAAGGTGCTTTACAATCATTCATTAGAGTCTCTCAACACTCTCGCGAGACTTTAATGAATGATTATAAAACACCGAAGTAGTCAGATGAAAGATGGTCGAGAACTGCAAAGTATTCTTGGCACACCTTAGACCAAAGCATGAATGACCTTGCCTTGACTGTTTGGGGGCCAAGAGAGGAATGCGGATTTACATCAGCTGGGGATCTGGCCCCTAATTGGCAGACTAACCTTTTATCAAAGACACAGCACTGTGCATTTTTAACTGTTTCTTTATAATGGACAGTGCAGTCTTAGATGTATATTATTAAAGAGAGGTTTTATTTTTAAAGCTAGGATGCCATAACTGATGGAGGACATCTAGCATAAGACAGGGAGTCCTACCACCAAAGAGAATAGCAGAATTACCAACAATGTCAGTGTTAGCGGCATCAGCTCTGAGGCGTGTAGCGGGAGCACATTCTGTGTTTCTAACAATGGTTTTAGAAGCATTATCAGCTGGAACGAGAACCCCAGCAATGCTATTTCGTTTAGATCTACTCTCAAACCAGTTGTTAAATGAAAGGCCTCATATTACCAGCTCTTATTCATATGCAATCCCCTTTGATCTTTCGGGTGTGCAGGATGGGGTCCTCAAACCTCTCTTCAAATCACTCAGGTTAGAATTCAGCCCAGCCTGATGCAATTAGAAGATCTATAACAAAGTTAACTGCTCCCCCCACATTACAAATGACCGGTGTTTATGTATTCTCAGAACATGGATCACCAGGATGGTATTCAGGAGGTTGCGATTTGTGCATTTCCATAATTACCTCATCAGATTCTACATTAGATAGATAATGTGCCAAGGACACAAATGCTAGCTGGAATTCAGAGCAGCCTCCACTCCCAGCTCAGCCGAGACCGTGATTTCCTGGGAGCTGATTTAACAGGATGAGGGGGACCGATGGGCTCAATGTCACAAGGGCAAAGACTTGAGAGCACGCCAGTCTGAGCTCTGTGCATTGAGGGAGTGAATCCAGGAGCCAAGCCCTCAGCTGATGTAACGTGGTGTGGCAGTGGAGCATTATCAATTGACACCACTGGATAATCTGGCCCAGAAGTCTTTCCCATTCAGATTCTAACCATTTTAGAGGTAAGTCAGAAATCAAGAGCTCAGCCCTTCACAAGTGCTCCTCTCCCACTCAAGAGCTAAGCCAGGTGGATTGCCAGCTGTGCCAGGTAATCATCTCAGGCACCTGGGTTTTGTTTCACTAAAAGAAAGCTTGACTTGATGCAAAGTTAGGTCGCTCCATGAATAATTCAACGCAGACTAAAGAAAATAAAGATGATTTCATGTCCACAAAATCCTTTGTATGTATTTAGGAATGAATATGAACAGATTTAAAATTAAACTGCTTAATTCACTACCAGGCAAGTGATCCAAAAGTCCAATAAATAATTCATCCTGGCAACATACATCATTACTCAGCCAGGTCTATGATGCGCATCATGTCAGGGGGTCTTGTTTTGTCTAAGACAGACAATTTAATTCAATGCAAAGTGAATAATCCACAATCCCATAAATGATTCATCACTGGATTAAAAGCTATAGATCTCTCCCTAGAAATTCTCTGCCTTGCATTAAATATGCACATGAACGTGTGATGCGTATTATCTACTGTACAGCTTGGCTAAGATGGATACCAGCTCCAGAGTTTGCGGGAGTAACTTTGAAGCCATTAATCCTGATTTGATGTATATCAAGGTATGAAAAGGGTTGCTTTCAGGAAGCTGTGCTCCAGTGTTAGCAGCAATAACGAGGTGGGGGGGAAGAAAATTGTTTCTTGGTGTACTTTGAAATTAGCCTGACCCAATGAAAGATCAAGAGCTTGATTCTCCTCTCCTTCCACTTCTACACTGGTGTAACTCTGTTGACATCAATGGAATCACTTCTGATTTGCACCAGCGTGTAGAAGAGGAGACTCAGGCCCATGGAGTTATAAATTTCACAGAGCAGACGATGCGCGATTTGTTATCTGGTTCTGATGATGTACAGGGCCCTGAACGCACACTGAGCTTAAAGCGGCTGGAAGATACATAACAGTGCCCACCACAAGGGACTGATCCAGAGTGGTGCTGAGCATCCTCAAAGCCCACAGAATTCTAAACCCAGCAGCCTGCTTGTTAAGCAGCATATCTTGCCCTGGCATATTAAACCTGTGCTCCATGATCCCTTCTGGCTGCCTCTTGGCTTCTGACAGTAAGTTGTGGTGAGGGCGTTGTGTGGAGTAAAGGAAGGAGCAGGGGTGGTTACTGATCATGACCTAACCGATCAGGGACTACAGTTGGCCTGCTAATGGGAATATTTCCTTGGGGAAATAAGGGTTTTACTGTAGTAAAAATTAAAAATACTAAGAAAGTAGGGGGAAACCCAAAAGGCTACTTCTCCCCTCCCCACCACTGGTTTTCACCAAGGGAGAAAGTCAGTGTTATTTGTTTTCTCTTAAATAAAGGAAATAAAAGACACAGAAGTTGGGCATTTTACCACTATTTCAAGACGAAAAAAACCCCAAAACCCCAAATACTGCTTTTCACCTTTCACTCAGGAATTGTGAAGACATTTAAAACACAAAGTGAGTTTTGGTTGGTTTTGTGACAAATTACTTTGACAATCCCCTCAATGCATTGCAAAAGCTATAGCAAATTTTTGAGCAACTCCTGGCACCAACCTTCCCAAGAGACCTCATCTCTGTGTGCCATGCTGGTGTAGCTGTTATCAGCCGGGACCCTTCCGCTGGAGCCCTCTTTGAATAAGGGAGGGCACTCCTATCCAGGCATGGCCTCAGGGGCAGAGTGGGGTGAGGACTCTTAGATGAAGAGTTTATTTGGTCTTCTCCCTTCCCCCCAAAAAAGCAGTTTCAGATTGATAAAAACTATGTGAATTTGGGCCAAACTGGGTATGTAGTTTTGGCCTATAAAAGGGGAAAACATGTCAAACAAAGCCAAAGTGGGTGTGGTGATATCTATCTGTCTACCCTAATCATCCCTGCAGCTCCTCAGCCGAGTTTATACAGCTCGCTTGTGCCACCTGCTGTCACCCGTGTGAAAAATGTCTTCCATTTGAATTAGGTTGGACATCTTCACCACTTTCTTGCATGCATTTGTCCGTTCCTTCCCCACCTCGCAGGATGGCGTTCGTTCTGGCGCCTAGTTCCCTATGTGCTCACCCTCAGCAACACGCTTTTCTCCTTTGTTATTTCTTAACCTTCAATTATAGTTCACCACTTGAAACCCACATTTAAGTGTCTAGAAGAGACCATTAAGGCTGGGAACCAAATGCAGAAAAGTAATGAAATACACCACCAAGGTGGAAAGGGACCATGGAGCTTTTGGCGACAATAAAGTCTATTAAGAAGGGTCTTTTATTAGTCTTAAAATGATCTTTTAATTTGTTCCTCTGGTTTCTTCTTAGGGGATTCCTAGTTCTATCTTAAAAATGCAGATGAGCCAGGCACTGGTTTTTCCTTGTTTTCCGATTATCCAATCCTATTCCTCAATATACTTCCGTTTTTAATTACATTTCTATACCTCCTCCATACTAATCAGTATAGTTAGGACATTATCTCCTTACTTCAGACTTCCTTTAGCCAATTTAAAAATTGTCTGTATCAAAATGACCCATCACTCACAAGTGCTGGAGTGCATGTGAGATTACTATGCTAAATCCTTGATTAATTAATCACATTGCTTCATGAAGCAGAGCCAGCCTCCCGTTAGGGCTTCCCAGATATACTATTTAGTCCTGACACCGAATCTAAACACATCAGAACAGACGTGGGTCCAACTACAGCTTCCCGATGTAATGCCATCGTCACTGCAATAAATTCAGCAGTGCAGGTTAGCAGGGGAGCATTAAAGCCTGACGATAATTTTTCTAATTTAAACATGGTGATGTTGAAGGTCTTGTGGGATCCCGTGGTCTGCCAGTGTGCACGTGACAATGTTGCAGCATACCGCTTGGCTTGCTGACAAGCCAAGACAAGATAGTTTCTTAAAGCTCTCAGGCTGCCACATTTCCTTCCACTGGGCTGGTGCAGAGATGGAAGGTGACACACTCAGAAGACCAAAGCACAGTGGCTGTAATCACATCTTTGTTAAAGCAGGAAGTGGGTATATTAGGAAGCTGAAGGGGAAGGCATGGAATGCATGAGCAGCTGCAGAGTAGAGGTGGTCAAATGTTTTGGATGGACCAGTTTTCTGTTGAAAAATGCAGCTGAGTCGAAATTGAAGCCTTTTGCAGGGATGCATTATTTTGGATGAAAAAGCCTAGAATGTTTTCTAGCAACAGGGTGATGTTCCGTTTTGTTCAACTATTCTATTAAATGTTAGTTTTAAAATATGAAGCATCATATACACCAGACCACCATGTTTCAATGGCCCCAAATCCAAGTTTTGCAGAATTCTCTTTTCATGGGAAGGTTAGGCTTGGTGGTCCAGATTGGAACAAGGTGTTTTAAGTGTCTGAATTTCCCATGGAACAGAAATTCCAGTATGTGAACAGCACTACTGCAGAGCACCTTCTGACTGCCCCTGCTTCCTGTCTGGCCAGGCGAGGGTGGGAGTTGCACTGATCACCAGGGACCCAGCAGGTGAGGAAAGGAAGCCGCCAAGTCTCCTTCACTGCAGGAATTTTCCACTGCTGTCAAAAGTAAGAGAATGCACCTGGCTGCTCCTTTGAGCCCGGCGTCATAGAAGATGAGGGTTGGAAGGGACCTCAGGAAGTCATCTAGTCTAACCGGCTGCACAAAGCAGGACCAACTACAACTAAATTATCCCAGCCAGGGCTTTGTCAAGCCACAGTTTAAAAGCCTCTAAGGATGGAGATTCCACCCCCTTCCTAGGTAACCCATTCCAGTGCTTCACCACCCTCCTAGGGAAAAACTTTCTTCACAACATCCAACCTAGACCTCCCCCCCTGCAACTTGAGACCATTGCTCCTTGTTCTGTCATCTGCCACCACTGAGAACAGCCTAGCTCCATCCTCCCTGGGACCCCCTTTCAGGTAGTTAAAGGCTGCTCTCAAATCCCCCCTCATTCTTCTCTTCTGCAGATTGAACAAGCCTAGTTCCCTCAACCTCTCCTCATAAGTCATGTGCCCCATAATCATTTTTGTTGCCCTCTACTAGACTCTTTCCAATTTACCCACATCTTTTCTGTAGTGGGAGGTCCAAAACTGGACACAATACTCCAAATGCGGCCTCACCAGTGCTGAATAGAGGGAAATAATCACTTCCCTTGATCTGCTGGCAATGCTCCTGCTAATACAGCCCAATATGCCGTTAGCCTTCTTGGCAATAAGGGCACACTGATGCATATCCAGCTTCTTATCCACCGTAACCCCCAGGTCCTTTGCAGAACTGCTACCTCGCCTGTCAGTGCCAAGTCTGTAGCAGTGCAGACCTCTCACCTGGATGTCTATGGCCCCCAGTTCCTGCGACAGCCCATGGCATGGATAGTTGTAGAAGCAAGACATTTGGCCAGGCAGGCAAAAGCGCTCATTCCTGGGGGAAGCAGGGAGCCCCATTTTTGCCAGCCACCAGCAGAAGTGGTAAGTGGGCAGAGACCCTTGAGGTTGGGTGTGGAAAGACCCAGAGACACCTCAGAAGGGGCAAGAGACTGAAATGGAGCGACACCAGGGAGTAGTGTCATCTCTCCAAGAGCTCATCACAGGGAGACCTTTATTCAATGAAGAGGCACTTTATATTAGATTCCCCTCTGCCCCCAATCAGCTTAAAACGTTTCTAGCCTCCTCTGAAAGCTGCCGTTCCCAAGTCAACCCCTTCATGGCAATCACAGATGTTGGACAGTGTAAGTTGTTGTTTCCTATGGAGCCACAGGGTTTCAAAGCAGCAGCTCAATGTAATTCTAGCAGCGCTGCTTTATATTTTCCTGAACGTCTAATCCTCCTTCGCTGGATCTTTATTATTCGCCGAGATAAAGGGCTTTCTAAAAACAACGGATAAAGTTTCCAGATGCTTATGGCTCATTTTCTGACACTTTCCTTTCCAAAAGCTGCTGCTTTCATCTGATTTTTTCCTACTCTGCTCAGGACGTGAATTCCTCAGGTTTCTGTTTTCTTTAGGGAAAGGTACTTCTTCCTTCATCATTTCTCAAAAGGCTTCCTTTAACCTTTTCATTAAATGCACAGACAGCTGGTATCAACGCTTCATGAATTAGTTCAACACATTTCCATTTAAATATGTCCCACCTGGCTTCATTAAGGTTCCAGCCAGGTTCCTTGCTTGTGATTTCCTTTGTAAATTCAGCTCTGAGACTGAGTAAATAGTTGGGATGGGGGTGGAAGGAGGAATTGTTAGACACCTAAGTTATTTTTAGCTTCTCTGTGGCACTTCTGGGATTTAGTTGCTCATGGCAGATTAGATCAAACTGACTTTGTTGGCTTCTAAATCCATCAATTCTAGTGCAGTGCCCAAAATGTATAAACACAACAGTCATCACAGAGACCTGGCCAGACCTCAGCTGGTGTCCATCGGCATAACGTCATGGAAGTCAGAGCGCCACTAAACTCAGAGTGATTTTGATTTTTACCAGCTGAGGACCTGGCCCAGCCCTTAATTGGTAGAGCCTGGCTGAAATGAAAAACTGATTGACTCCATTAGCTGGGGCTCCTAGATATTCTTTTGTTGTGTAAGGAATTGCTTCAAAATGCCTCCTTGTTCCTGAAACGTAAGAGGGTGTTTCTTACTCAGTAGCACTTTCTGGAGCCAGGCAGATCATGCCAGGTGCAGTGTTAGCTCCCCATAAATGGCTCAGCTGCAATAGCCCAGTTATTCCAGCCTAGGGCACAAAATGATGTGTTTACTGGAGGGCGGACTCTGAATTGAGGCTTTTGGCCCAGCAGTTAAGTTGCCTACATACCTTTGAGTCTTACACTCCACTCTGTTACTACAATTCTGCCTGCCTGCCATGCCCCTGAAGAAGGTGGAACAGCAGAGCAATGAAACGGGCATAAAAAAAATGGGGGGGAGGGAAATAAATCAGGCCCTGTCAATTCAAGGAAGTCATTTCTTCCACTGAAATGCCATTTCCAGAAAGTCATTTTCCATTAAAATAGCTACCACCTGAAGTTAAAAAACAAAAGAACGCCACACGTTCACCTTTTCATAGAACCACAAACTTCTCGCTGTACCACCCTCCATTCATGATCCTCTCCTTTGAGACCCAAAATTTTCATTGCCTAATCTGTGGTCTTGCACCTGAATTTGCTTTTTACCTCAATCACAGGACGGTTCTGCCTAGGACTATCTACTGCAGACCCGCTTTCACTGTCAAGTGGAGAGGATAAAATGGATCCCAGTTTATCGGCCAGCCAAGCTGATTACAAGTGCACGCACAAATTTAGCTGACAGACAGCCAGGCAAAAGCACCATGTGAACAGGGGTACGCGCTCTCCCTGGTGATCATCGTAGAAAAATTATGCCCTTCATTCTACAGCAAGCTACCAGCCGGATTGCCCCTGAGATATACAGGGGGTGCAATTTCTAGGAGTTGACTGGAGGAGAACTTTAATAGTGCACAGCTTCCCTTATAGTCTCTGGTGAGCCGGCATTTTCAGGGATGTACACAAAGAAGGATTTAACCTTATCCCAAAACCGACCATGTCGTGATAAACTGCAATATTGTCCTATTCCTGCAATGTAATACCACGGGGAGCTGACGCCCAGGCAATAAGCTCAGTGTTTGTTTCATTCTATAGTTCTCTAGGTGCCAGTCCTTGTGTCAGACACCTAACGGCCGACCGTCACTCACCGGCTGGGTGAAACTAGCTTCTCGTACACAGGAGATTAAGTCTGAAAATTACTCCCCCCACCTCCTCTCCATCGTTTAGTGGTGAAAAACTGCAGAGAGCAGATTTCAGTTTTGGTGGCACTGAAAGGGGCCAATCTGCATGCCTGCCTCATGGGAACACCTATGGAAAGCAACAAGGTGACACGCATAGGGGCTTTCCGGGCCCAAGCCCCAAAGTCTGACTACTTGTGTCACCCTGTAGAAGGGTTGACTCACCGGGGTGCACCTCCCTCCCGGCTGGGCATGGCACGGTAGCTCTTTCTGTTCTCATTCCCACTGGCAACAGCACTCCAGGGTCTCTCTTCTTGCAACTCAGCCCCCCAGCCAGGTCAGGTTGTAACCCCACCCCTGCCGGGGTAACGGAGCATTCAACAAAGGACCTCAAGACCTCGTGCGAAGTCTGTGGCCTCTGACTCTGGGCCCAGTGGTCCTGGCCCCTTCTCTCTGGGCTCCGAGTCGTCCTTATCCCCTTATGTCAGGGGCTTCATGTGGCCTTCCCAGTGGCTGGGGAGGGAGTCCAGGCCCACCCTTTCTAGTCCAGGGACTCTAGGACACGCAGCCGTGGGCAGCTCTGTCAGACTCCTTGCCCCTGCCTAGGCTCCTTCCTACCATTGTCTTTCAGGAAGCTTCCCTCCCCAGCTCCTTCCTGGGCTCTTTGTAACAAGCAACTCATCCCAGGACTTCTCCTCAGAGCTCAAGGTCCTGCCCCTTGTGTCAGGGTCAGCTACAGGAGCAGCTCCAATCCTGTGTCTTCTGGGCAGCGCCACTTATCTAGTCCCCAGAAAGGCACTGCAGAGCTCTTCCCCCTCTCCGCAGCCCCTCAAACTCCAGTCCAAGTGCCCCTGAGGCTTTCCCATCACTGCCTCCGGCTTCCCCTGGCCCCAGGCTTCCTCCTGGCTCAAAACTCTCCAGCTCTGGCTCCGGGCAGCTCTCTGCCTTTAGTCCAAGACCGGTAACTCCCACCTACTAGTCTCCTCACTGCCTTCTTTCAGGGCCCTGGGCTCCTGTCTTTATGCAGAGCCAGCTGGGTTCGATCACCAATTAAGCAGCTGCAGCCAGGTGGCATAACTGGCCTCTCAGACCCAGATTAACCCTTTCATTCCCCCGGTGGGCTGCACACTCTATCACACCTTTAGTAAAATGAGCCAATAATCAGGGCTTTGCTTGGGTGAGTATTTACAGCCCAGCCTCCCCAGAATCGGGGCTGAATACGTCATTTCTCCAGGGCCAGGGGGCTACTGCCAGTAATTCGGAGTGGCTACTCTGCTCTGCTTCCTTTACAGCATGTGGGCCATGCAATGGGGAATGGAAACCACCCACAAGAAGCCTGCTTGGGTGTCCGCCCCTCTGTGGGTAGCGGGGGCTGGGGAAAGCCCCAGTGGGAGTAAATGATTCACACACTTCAGTGTAAAAGTCTCAGGGTGTGGCACAGGGAACACACTTTCAATTGATCATCACATACACATTTTAATTAACACAGGCACACTTAAGGCCAGAACGGACATTCACAAGGAACACAAGTAGCCGCTGGCCCACAATTTGGTCCCATCTGATTTAGACCATCAGCACCCGCCTCTCCTAATTTTTCTTTGATTATGCAAAAGGGATCAGAATTAAAGTTTTGGTTTTGTGATATTGCAAAACTATTCATCATCCCAGTGAGTTCTTCTCTTGCCTATGGCTCACATCACAGGCAGTCAGGTTAGGGAAATATAGGGAAAGGCAAAGGCTATTTATTCCAGCAGTAATACAGAACCTGATACGTAGGCTGCTGTTAGTAAATAAGGCCTGGACCCTAAGCATCTGAGTAGTCCAGTTGGCTTCAGCGAGATAACTCATGTGCTTTAAAGTTACTCATAAGCAAGCAGTTCCAGGTTGGGGCTTAAGAGACTGGGAATTCTGAGTGACGGGTTTAATAGCTTCTAGCTGCGGCATCTTTATCCAGCAGTTTTAAAGATGACTTAAGAGGGAAAGGCCCAGAACCTCAAAGGATCCATTGGAAGTTAGGTGCCTAAATACCATGGAGTAAAATCTGCTTCTAGGTTTTAAACTCCCTGCAGTTCAGGTGTTTGGATCTGGGTTTTGGTTTGTACCCGTCATTATTTGCAGGGTTAGTAAGGAATGGATCCTTATTTTCCAGCATAGCATGAAAGAGCCTCTTTTAGATGCTGGATTCCACAGGTTTGTGATATGTTTCGCATGACACTGAATGGCAGTCAGGTGTCTGTTGTGGTGTCAAAGGATTATTCTCTCCTTCCATCTCACCGAGAATTTCTTCAGGCTCTCCAGATGAATCTGAGCTGTAATGAGAAGCATAGATTTCTAATGGGGTAGCAAACAGAGAGCCACATCGTGGTGGGCAAAATCCTGAAATCCAAACTTAATCTTAACCTGGGCAACTTTCTATTGAAGTTGGGGGAAGAGAAAACCATTGCGCCAGATCTTCAGCTAGTGTAAGTTGGCATCAACTATTGACTTTAATGGAGTAATGCCGATTTACACCAGCTGAGTATCTGGACCATGTACATTAATCTGCAGGTTAAGAGAGGGCTTTTCAAGTCTCATGCTTGAAGGTGTAATCTGATCACCATAGAAAAGAAATTTCCCCTTCTCCCATGTATAGCACTCTAGAAATGGTTATATGCACTCTCAGACCATCCTCTATTCTGGCTAAGCAATACAACATTGCAGAGTATGGTGAAAGGATCTGAAATCTCAACTCCCAAAATGCATTGTGACACGCTAGGATTACATGCACTTGTCTGTGTAGAAATGAATACATTATCTGCATCAATGGGAGGTGAAGAGGATGCTCTACTGTACAGTAGCCATATGTTGGCTGTGAGATAAACCCCTTTTATGAAGGAAGAACTAGAGGTGCCTCACTCCTCCACTGAGATCTTCATCACTCACAGTATCCTCTTTCCCCTGTTTGGCATGAATGCCTCTTCACTGTGGATTGTACATGAAACCCTTATGTTGTCATGAGTCAGTAGAAGAAACCGTTTTCCTGGCTGGTCACAATAATGGGCCATATTCTTTCTTCACTTGCTCTGGTGTAAATCCTGAGTAACCCCACTGAAGTAGATGGAGTTATATTGGTGTAAAAATTGTGTAAATCAGAGGAGAACCAGACCAGTTGTGCACACCAGATTCACTTCTCTCTCCAGTTTACACCAGTGTAACACCAAGGGGGTTATTCCTGATTTACACCTATATGACAGGTGAGTCGGGTCCTTATATGCCATTTCCTCAAGGTGTCTGATCAAATCCTGAAATGGGTTACATGGTTCACAGAACTGGAATCACTACATTACATCAAGCAACACCATTAGCAGTTCTTCAGTGTTCTGGCTCTCTATTTATTACTCCATGACGTGCAATTTCTAAGATGCAATGCTTGATTGTCTGGAGTGAAGTGCTCTGAAGTTCATTGTTTCAAACACAGCACATGCAATCTGTCCTGCTCCCATTGCAAATCAATGGCAAATCCCGTATTGGCTTCAGTAGGATCAAGATTGGACCCTTGATTGGGAAATTCTAAAACAGATTACCTTTTTATTGCATGCAGTAGATACTTCCTCGAGCGTTTATCTAGAAACAAAGCAGTGCTCATTTGAATATGACAAGGAAAAACAAACCCATTATTCTAATGAAATTCTAACGCACTTGGACACAAAGATATTTCAAATGTTGCAAGGTTTGTAGCAGCTGAGCAGGGGTCAGTGGGCTTTGCCCTGATCTAAAGGTAAATCTACACAGCAAAAAAAGGCAGCTGGGTCAACTGATGGTCGCCGGACTCGCACTGTGGGGCTAAAGATAGTAGTGCAGACGTTCCTGGACCCACGCTCTGAAACCTGGAGAGAGGGAGGGTCTTGGAACCTGACCGTCTACACTGCTATTTTCAGTCCCAAAGTGAGCTTTGTGAGTCCAAATCAGTTGACCCCAGGCTCAGGGACTTGGTGCCACTGAGGTTTTTGCTGTGTAGATGTACCCAGCCTGTGTCTGGAGTGCCAGTAAACTCAATGTATTTATACGAGTGCTAAACCCGTTTCCGCAAGATCAGAATCAGGGCCACGACATGCACGTGTGATGAACAGCCTTTGGCTCCTTACCTTAGAAATTGCTTCCTACCACATCACTGTCAGCAGTGAATTCCTCCTAAACTATCCCCAGTCCTACCTGGAAAGCAAACCTCCACCAAGTGAGCAGAGTGACACTATCCCCAGGGCAATAAAGTCCACTGAAATATTTAAAAACGTCTTAAACTGGGTGAACTAACACTACTGCATGGAACCAATAACGCTCTGGAGTGAAACAGGTTCACTGCACGTGTAACTTTCCCAGCACTGGCTTTTTCTAGCTGATAATTCATCAGGATTCTCCTCACATTTGGAATCAAGGCGAGACCTGCTCGCTCACTGGACTTGAACATCCATTTGATAAGTAATAAGTACTGGGGACTAGATTCTCTTTTCACACTGCTTTTCCATTACAGCCGTTAACGCCACTGGAAATACTCAACTTAGTTCAGTGAGAGGAGAAACAGGCTCTGGATAGTCACCAAACTCTGCTTCAGTTGAGTCACTCCAGATTACACTGCTGTAACTGAGAGCAGAATTGGCCCACTGTACATAGCAATACGTTAAACTGCTTCCAAGAACAAATTCTTTAGTTTGTTCTTCATTTGACAAAATGTAACTGATACCCACCAAGCAAGACGCTGCATCCCAACCCTTTCTTTTTCTTGCTTGTAAAATAATGCTATTACTTATGTTATTAAGCACATATTTTTAAGCATCAGTTTCTCCATCTCTGGATTTGCAGTTCAACATCAGCCTTCCTTTATGCATCCCCAAAGTATCTTCAACCCGATTCTCCTCTTACTTTCGCTCTCATGACAATGGTGCTATGTTTGTGTAAAACTAGCATGGGGTTAGAAGCCAATTCCTTCTCCGTGGTGGGTTGGTTATGACCAGGCCCCACTTTTGGCACAGTCTTCACTAAATAAGACCGAACTGCTTTCACACGTATGCAGGCAGCAAGAATCAAAAGCACTCAGGTAATGAGCAGCAAGATCAAATGCATAGCTCACATCTGCCTGGGTGTCACCAATTCAATGTTTGGTGGACAAGACGTAAAAATGATCCACATCAGACCAGCAGCCAATGCAGAGCATTAAGATGGATACCTCCCCTCCAGCACTTACCTGCCAATGATATCACCAGCAGCGATGTGAAGAACAGAATGACTGTCACCACCACGCAGATGACGATTGTTGGAATTTCATTCTCTGGGTGCTAAGGGGAAAGGAGGGAAAGCAACCAAATATATATATATTTTTTAAACTATGCTTTTTCTCTGGTAAGTTTAATTAGGGTCTGGTTGGTCTAACTGATGAGGACTCTGAAATGTCTGCAGTCAGCAGTAGCTTGCAGTGTAAATTTCAGGCTGGATTTTCTGAGCCTTCCTCATGAATACTGAAGAGAAAAATCAGGAATTCTACATGCAACTTCGTGGTATGTTTGGAAAGGCCATTGGATTATGTATTGTAATAATTCTAAGCTTATTTTTATTTTGCATAAGGTAGAATTTTGGCAAAACTATAGATAGTTTTGCTTTAGCAAAATCTCCTGGGGTGGGTTTGGGTTAAGCAAATCCCAGACCAGTGGCAGTTTGGATCTGGTCCCCTGTTATCTGAACCCACAAGACCGGATCTGTGGCCCCCATTATGAAATGGTTGTCTCTCTCAACCAACAATAGGCAGAGTTGTAGCCATGTCAGTACCAGGCTATTAGAGACACAAGGCGGGCGAAGTAATTCTTTTATTGGACCAACTTCTGTTGGTGAGAGAGACATGCTTTTGAGCTACACAGAGCTCTGCTTCAGGTCTGGAAACTGTCAAAGACAGCATTCTGGACTAAATGTACCATGGGTCTGATCCAGTCTGGGAATTCCTATGTTCTCATGTAAAAATATTAAATGGCCTACGATGGTACTTTGCGGAAAGTGTGCACATAGCATAAAATGTTATATAAATGACTGACTGGCCAGTTAATCAGACACTTCTGAGCAGGGCCAGGCTAATAGCAGATTTTGGGGTTCTGGTGTTAAACTGAAAAATAAAAATAAAATAATTCATTTAGTTTAACTCAAAATAAATTTGGGGGGAAGGGTTGTTTTGTTTTCCAGAGTTTTAAAACTTACAATTTTTTACACTCTAACATGCTATGTCTTTCTCAAAAAAAACACATCATGTTTTGACATTTCCAAAAAGAGATTTTAATTTTTTTTTAAATCAAATTAAGTCATCAAAGGTGACCCAAATTCATAAATGGTTTCAGTCCATCCTGACTTGCGTTTTTGGGTGGAAAAACTGTTTGCATGAAAAATTTTGCCCAGTTCTGCTTCTGAGATTTAGAGGAGGTTTTACCTGGTTTGGATTATCTACACTTTCCTCTGACTGAAGTTTTGAATCTGTTGAAGGCTCTGATAACAGAAAAAGCAGAGAATAAAATGAGCATGGGCCAAGTCTGGGTTCTATTGAAGTCAAATCTGTGGACTAAAGAATTACTCAGTGTGAGCATATCAGAATCAGGCCCCAAATAAAAAAGAAGCTTTACACTGTAGGAGGAATCTCATCTATAGCTAAGGAACGTCAGGTGTTCATCAGGAAATACGTCAGTATTCATCAGGAGAAGGGGAAGTGTCACAGGAGCTAAAACAGTGAAGAATAGCAGAAAGAACAAGTTCCAGAGGGGTAGCCGTGTTAGTCTGTATACAGCAAAAATAACACCTTAAAGACTAACACATTTCTGCAGGCATCAGCTTTCAAGGGCTGCAACCCACTTTGTCAAATGCAAGAAGTGGAAACCACAGATCGGAGGAATATTTATACATCCAAGGGTGAGAAACAACAATGGGGAGGGCAAGTGCTAACAAAGTCAGTTCAGTTAAGATAGATGAGGCCTATTCACAGCCGTTGATTAGAAGGTGAGAGTGTGTGAACAGTGACAATTACTTCTTGTAATGAGAGAACAACAAAGAAACAACTTACTTTCCTGTGACGAAATTTTCACTCCGGTGAGCATGCCAATAAATCAGACGTGGTGAATAAGGTATAAGACCACTCAGTTTAATTTCTGTTAGAATTATGTGTTATCACCTGAATTTGAAGATGCTGATAAGATTAAAAATATCACAGAAAAGCTCTATGGAGTCAGGTGTTTTTCCACAAATCCACCTGCAATTATGTTGCAGCTTGATCTATTTACCTTAAGTATTTATATGGTTTTCATTCCTGGGCATTTCACCTTCTTTGATTGTGAGCATATCTGATATCTGAGCATTTCACAATCTTTACTGCATTTATGCTTCCAAATCCCCTGTGACATAGGGATGAGGTATTAACCCCATCTGTAAAATGGGGAACTGAGATACAGGAACTAAGTGACTTGGCCAAGGTCCCACAGGAAGTTTTTGGTGGAGCATGCAATTGAACCCTGGATTCCTGAATCAGAAGTTAGTATCCAAAGCACTTGGCAATCCTTCCTCCCTTGCTGTTAAGCAACACATAACCCAAAGAATTAAGCAATGTTAAGAAAGCCTGACATGAAACTGCAAACTGCTGCAAAATGCAAAAGCTAACAGACTGCTAGGCACCGTTAGGAAAGGGATAGATAATCAGACAGAAAAAATCATAAAGCCACTGTATAAATCCATGGTATGCCCACACATCTGAATACTGCATGCAGTTCTGGTCACCCCACCTCAAAAAAGAAATATCAGAAATGGAAAAGGTACAGAGAAGGGCAATAAAAACTTATTAAGGGTATGGAACAGCTTCCATACGAGGAGAGGTTAAAGACTGGAACTGTTCGTTTTAGAAAAGAGATGACTGAGGGGGGATATGATAGGTCTATAAAATCATGACTGTTGTGTAGAAAGTGAATAAGGAAGTGTTATTTAGCCCTGCACATAACACAAGAACCCGGAGTCACCTAATTAAATTAATAGGCAGCAGGTTTAAAACAAACAAAAGGAAGTACTTCTTCACACAACACACAGTCAACCTGTGAAATTTGTCGTCAGGGGATGTTGTGAAGGCCAAAACTATAACTGGGTGCAAAAATAATTAGATAAGTTCCTTCAATGGCTATTAGCCGAGATGGTCAGAGATACAACCCTATGCTTTGGGTGTCCCTAAACCGCTGATTGTCAAATGTTGGGACTGGATGACAGGGGATGGATCACTTGATAATTACCCTGTTCTATTCATTCCCTCTGGAGCACCTGGCACTGGCCACTGCTGGAAGACAGGATACTGAGCTAGACAGACCATTGGTCTGACCCAGTGTGGCTGTTTTTATGTATTTTCTTTAGCTTGTAAAATAAGGAAGCTGTGTCCCAACACAGTGAATTTCTGATGCATCACAAAGTGCAATGCTTTGCAAAGCTTTCTTTGCTCGTTTCGTATTTAAACCATGTTCACAGTGCATTTTAAATCCTGACATGGCTAGCAGTGGACTGGCCTTCATTTACAATGAACCCACTTCTGCGAAGTGCTGAAGTCTTAGAGTTGAGACCACTAAGCCCTTCCCAGGAGGCACTTAAATGCCTCGCAGGATTGGGACCTTTGTGATTAAAGAGCAGTCCACTTAAATCAACGTGTCACTGAGCTGTGCGTTTTAACGTACAAACAGGCCTGCTGCAGTGACATTACAGATCATGCTTTGAAGGTACATGTGTGATATAAGAGCAACCACATACCTACACTGGCAAAAACATGCTGCTGCCCGAATGAGTCACATTCACATTCACTCGTACATAGAAACGGACTCCCTAAACCCACATCTGAGGTAGGTGTGTGCGCGTGGGACTTCACTAACTGGTAGATTAACCGACTACCCTTTCAGACTCAAACCAATCAACGTGGTGAACGAGATAGCCTCAGTATTTGCTATTTAGCGTTCTAATGAAGATTTAGATGGATGTGAGGGAAATCTTGTTCTTTAGAATTTAATTACTGTGCTAAATATACTCACATTTTATATTAAAAAGCCACGTATTTATGTATATTAAATCTCCCAATGTGGAATGCAATTTTCCTGGTACTTCTGATATTATATTCTGTCCTCTTTGCTCCCTATGGAGCTGTTTCTTATTTTATTTATCTTGAATGAAACAAAAATAAAATTTTAAAGAAAACATGTGAGTGGAACAGTGGAATGGTAGCTAATAAAAAAGGACCCGATTCTGACTTGACTTACAACTCCTCTGCTTCCAGACTGGGCACCCCCTAATACAGAAGGTTTTATCAGCTGGAGCATGGGTCTAGAATTCTTATCCAACTGCAGGCTACTGCGTTCCACCACCTTGGATTTCATTATTTCCAGAAAAACACACCTCCAACCAGGTGCCGCTCTTGCAGGAATATACAACAATGACTGAAATGCTGACTGGTGCTTGTTGTTAAAATAGCAGGGAGCAGTTTGCTAAAACTGGCCTCCTAAATTATGCATGGAAATGTAAAATTTGCCTGCTTACATGGGAAGTGAGGTGCTCAGTTAGGTGGGGAAATGGGACTTGTACATGCAGGTTAGCTGGCTAGGTTTGAGAATTTAGCCCGCAGAATTTGAAATTTTTGTTTAGTCACAGAGGTCAATCTCCACCCACCCTTTCACTCCAAGCTGCCACATTAAAGTTAATACAGAAACTAGCAATGTACTAGCCTTAACTTATACCATGATTAAAGTACAGTTTGCTTTTAATCAATGTACTGCATTGAACACATGCATTCACAAAGGGCCCAATGCAATAGCATGATAAATGGAAGTAAAGTCAGTGGGAAAAATTGGCCCTTCTTTATTTATTCAATAGCATTCAACTACCCTTCAGTATTTTGTCACTTAAACCTACTTCACTTTGCTCTTGGGAGTGGTAAGTCATAATTTCTTCACATGGGTGTGTGTGAATGTGACTCATTAAAAGAGTGGTGTGTTGTTCGCTGATGGTTGCTCTTGATACCCACACAGTTCTGTTTAGTGTTCCAGCTAGACCATCAGCGGGGCAGCCCTTTTGTGAAATGATGTACTCAGCATAATAACACATTAACGACATTTCCTCCTTGGCTGGGTCAGGTCTGTCCATGCTGGATTCCTATCCATATCAAAAAGCAATAATCATCTAATTTCTGGCATAAATTCCTCCTTCGTTATATTAAAGAGGCTCTTGAAACAAATCACGTTAGAATTTTGCCTTCGGCAAAGTACCAATTATCCAAGAAGCTGCTAAAGTAAATGAGAACCATCAGGAGACATATTCCCCCAGTAGGCAGAATACCACAGGATTCAACACCAGCTAGACAATGCAAAGATCAGGCAGTACTGTGCACTGAAACAGAGAGAAATACCAGGAGTAGCCGTGAGAAAGGCTTGGATCGTTATATTTAATTTCAATAAAGTTCTCCCTATATGCAGAGCAATCTTTTTTGGGTGTGTAAGAAATGGATGCACTTTTATTCAATTTTTGGTAAGTGTGTCTAGCAAATGGAAAAAAAAAGTGGCCACTGAAACAAAAGGGATGTTTAAAAAAATACAAAACATGGCACCCAAATCCAGAACTAAATTCAAATATTGCACTCTCACAACACCAGCTAGACAAGTCAAAGATCAGGCAGTACTGTGCACTAAAACAGAGATCCAAAGCGTCTTTTAGGTTAAGTCTCTAAATCCTGTGGACACACTGATTAAAGCTCCATATTGAAGTAGGAGTTGAGTTTTGCGTTTAGGAATAGCTTGGCGGTATGAAATAAGAGATGATGTTATTGACTGAGCGAAGCAAGGCCTTGCACTCAACTCAGAAAACAACAAAGGAAAAGGAGGTCGGGGAATGAGCCCGGATGTGGGGCATACAGTATGGTGGGAGGCTGTAACGAGGGACACAGAGCCCCTGGCATGGGAGGAGGATGGGGGACTCTGGTTTGAGGGGAGGGGGAAACTGAAGGGTACACGGAGCCCTTGGCATGAAGGACAGGTGCAGAGAGTCCCTGAAATAGCGAGGGATGGGAGTTTGCCACCCAGGTGGCTTAGGGAGGTGGGCATGGAGGGACCCAATGGTGCAATGCACCCGGCCTACAGAAGCAACAAAGCGTGCAGCCACCTAGTCTATCCCAGCTCTCCTTTCCGAGGGTGAAGCGGCACACTCAGGGACAAACAATGCTGCACCGGAGTCGGTGGTGGGTATTGCCATGGACTGCAGTGCGGTCAGGACTTTGCCCTCAATGAATGGCTTGTGGATTTAAACCTGCAACAATAACATAGACGGAATAAATGTGCCTCTGATCTGGCCGGCAGCCACCTGCAGAACTGTGCTTTGCTTCGCAGACTAGGCTGTGTAGAGATGAACTATATAACCAGCAGATGGTACAGGGCATAGATATATATTGGATTTCCTGCCCCAACCACGAGCATCCCTGATGAGGAATAAAGCAGTATACTTTTCCTAAGGGCATTAGAAAGATTTGAATTCCATGAGTCGTATTCTGCTTTCAGTGATACAGCTTTGGGTGGAGTTACCCCGCATTTACACCTGAGAGCAGGATCCTGTCCTTTCGTCTCCTGTTCTCTATTGTTCCTGCAGGATAATATAAAAAAAATGGAACTTCTCTTTCTTCCTAAACTGCCTGTCCATACCACTAAATTAATCTCCATTGATAACTCCAGTGTCCTCCACAAAACCATCCACATCTCTGGGGCTACAGCAAATATAAACATTGATAATAATCTCCAGACCTTCACGAAGTGCCTCTTTCACCGAGTCCTCTGAAGGTGTCAAGGGAAATATGGCATTAGAAATACCATTCACTTCACTCGCCTCAGGAGATGCCTGGACCGTAACTGGAGGAACAGTCCCTGAAATTAGAATAAACAGATAAAGAGAAATTTATAAAGAATCCCAGAACTCCTGGGTTCAGAGTTTTCCCAAGACAGTAGGCCTGTCCTGTTGTTTGGCTGACATGAGCTGTGCGGCATTTATTCAGTGTGTCTAGGCTGTGCGCTGTAAGAATGCTGGATGTGCTGTCTTTAAGTGAGCCAAGAAATTGGAACTTCATCTCCTGCAGCAACTAGAAAAGACAAGTAAAGAGAGAGCGAGAGATCTTAGCAGGAAGGGGCTGAATAGTATTTGGTATGCTCACTGTGTGGGAGAAGGCAAGGACCCGTGGGATGAGTTTTAACCAGGCCGCAGCTTTATTGGTCGAATTACATCCAGGTTTCTGTCAGGGGATAGCTCAGTCACTCTCACCCAATTGATCTTTTGCCAATTCTTGGGGGCTCCCACTGCAGGAGGAGCCAATCATCACACTAGGAAGGTCTCCGGGTGCCTCCACTCACCTGCTATCATCCCTCCTCCTTTCAGGGTTGAGGCAGGAGGGGACACTGGCAGGGTGGTCCCCCTGGGGTAGTTTGCATTTGCCCCTGGGGGTTAGACACGATGCCCTCACCTGGCAAGGAGGTCCCTCAGGATGACCACTATGTTACCTTTTCAGACCAGGAACCTAAACCAGCAAGTTCCTGCACTGGGCACTTGCCAAAAGTTGCGATACCTAAACAACTCTCACACAGGTCCAAGCTGTGACCCCCAGGAGGGGAGAAATTCCAGACCTTCTTTTGCTGAAAACCCAACCCCTGGGATTTGCTGCAGGGAAGGCAAAAAACCCAGCTGGCCTCAGCCAATCTGGTACTATGGGGAAATTCCTTCCCAGTCTCAAGGGTGACTAGCCCAGGCTGCAGCAACCTAGATAAGGGAAGGAGGGTGGGTTGACTCCTGGAAACCAGCAAACAGGAAGTGGGTCTGAGCACACGGCTCTTAGCATGGCTCCAGATCTTGCGCCAAATGCCATGAGATATTATGGCTCCAAATCACAGGTCAAATCCTGCAAGACTTCAAGCCTACCGCAGAAGTCCTGTGGGGGCTGGAAATCTCACAGGACCCAGCCCACCCTGTCCTGTGGCCCTCTTCCATCGAGAGAGCCACCAAAACACTAAACTCAGGGCCCTCAACTAAGCTGTATGGGATTGATCCAAAGCCCATTAATGCCAGTGAAAACCCTTCTGTTGATATCTATGGGCTTTGGAACAGCCCCTATGTAGGAAGCTAAAAAGAGGACGTTAACATGCATTTGTAGCATACTGAAATCAGAGCCATTGTTATCCAGGGCTGCACTGAACAAAGAGGTCCAAATACCATGAGGTCACATTTCCACAACATATTATTCCTAACCACTGATTCCTCTAGAGCAGACCAGAACAAATCTAGCCACCCTGCATGATAATTTGGTTCATTCACTGGAAGGCGCTGGCGTGTGAACATGGAGTATTTGCAAATGGTAGCATTCTCCTTACCCGTAGCCAATGGACTTTCTGTTGCATGAGATGTGACACCATCATCAGTCCTCAAAGTCGATGTTTGGGCAGTGGAAACTGCAGCCACTGAAACAACGCATAAGAAGAAGAGAAGGTAAAAGCAGCTCCTCTAGCAAACAATGCTTAGGAATGCAGAAACTCAGAAGAGGAAGGATGGCACACGTGATTTCATCAGTCCTGTTGCTGCCTTTTTCAGGCATGGAACGCAGAAGGAGACAGACAGAGAGGGCTGACTTAGGCTCGCAGGCTCAGGCTGAGGGCTAAAAATAGCTGTGTAGACTTGACCCGGGCTCTGAGACTTGGTGCCATGGGGTTTTTATTGCAGTGCAGACCCGGATTTCAGCCTAGCCACAAAATTCGGAGCAGAGTTAGATTCAAATACAGGGTGAGGAGATGAGGTGTTTGACGCTAACTCTGCTCTGGATTTTGTGGCTAGACTGAAATCCAGTTCTAGCTCGCCATTCGGATACACTTCGGGTCCAGATCTACATATCAGACCTTCCTCTTTCCTCAAGTGATGTGATCCAGTGCAAAGCCTGTTAATGGGGCCAAACCAGCTATGTGGCATGGATGAATATCCACAACAGACAAACGTCTATTCACTATGTCTTAACCAGCAAGAGAGCTACAATGCAGGAACAAATGTTTCCCTCAAAAAGACAGACAGTGTTTTTAGAACGCCCACGTTCTCTTTCCACATCGTCTATTGCTGAAAAAAAGGAAAGAAAATGTGCCTACCAGAAGTGAACGACCAGAGAATAGCTCTCAGATCTTTTGTTCTTGGGGCCTTGGGAAACAGAGTGGCGCTAGCTGGAGTTCACAACAATGATTTTCTGGAGGTCAGAGTAATGACTTGCGGGTGTAATGTCACTCCTGAACTTTGGGTTTCCTCTTTTTTAAGCCCTTATTTGCTGAAATTTCTGCAAGTAAGCAATTTACACTGGAAACCAGAGGTCGCTCGTCTTGAGTGTCACACTTCTAATCTGGCCTTTGCGGCAGGTTGTGAACTTTAACTGTGCTGTGAAAAAATTCCAGTTTCTGACGTTTCTTTCATCTTTTGTTCCTAATCAATGTCACTGAAAAACTATGGTGTAGTATGACTGAAATCACAGCCTCTATATTATTATATGCAGTAGATGAACGAGTTGATGGAGACTCACGAGAAAGTAATGAGCTCATATGCAAATAAATGTAGCAGTGGGAGCTCCCATTGAAGCATGATCAGCCAGGGTAAAGGAAGCATCAAGCGCAGTTAAACTTAGCATGGCCTAGTCTGTTGAATTATGAGACAAAAGGTCTAATTTGCACCCCAATTATTTCTACCTAAAAGGAGGTGACGTTATTAGAGGGCTGTTGTAACTCCTTGCTGCTTTCCATAGTCACAAGGGGTTAAAGAGTTTAGAACGGAGGGGACCGATGCTGAGTAGTGTCGCTTGCATACTCTGTGCGGCTGAGCATTCTGGGCCAGATCCAAAGCCAATGGGTGTTTTCCTTTTGACTTCAATGGGCTTTGGATAAGATCCTCAGTGACCCTGCATGACTGACTGGTGAGCGTGTGTTACACATTGCCCTTTGTGCCGATCCATGCAGGGTGCTGCCGCACCTACTTAGAGAGGTTTGGTTCTTAAACACAAGCCGTAGCAGCTTGTGCCTTTAGTTCCCGAGGTCCCTGATATGTTGGCCGAGAAGGTGGCTGCCACCACACTTGGGTTGTTGTCAGATCAAATCTGAGAAAGCAGCACCTTGGATAAGGACAGGATTCAGGAACAAAACTAGGCACGTTCCAGTTAGCAAAGTGAGTGAACTTTGTAGTATGTCAGAGACTGGCATGCGTTAGCGACCCTACGATAGTTAACTGCTGCCTTCTGTCCCCTTCTGGGATAGTAGAAACTGTGCGTAATGATGCATTGTCACCTCCAGAGCGCTCCTTGTGTCAGGGTACAATGTTGCAGAGGTTTGCATCTCCAGCACCCCCTGCAAGCCATCTGTCTTTGCATGTCACTCAGCACACTGGCTGAGAAGCAGCTAGTTCAAACTACTACCAGGGTAACAAAATGTGCAAGTGTAGTCCAAACTCCCAAGGAATCAACCTGTCCTCTGGGCCCTCTGCTCAATCCCAGCCAGAGGTTCCACTGCCTTCCCTGGCCCAGGTATCAAGCACTGTCCCACCCAACCTAAGTCTTCCTGAGGTCTCCAGTCTCTGGCACTTTGGCCCTTCACAGGAACCAGCCAGTCTCCAGGTTCTCCTTCCATACTGATCTCCCTCAGCCTATTTATAAGGTCCAGGTTGAGTTCATCAGCTGATCCTCCTTTAGTCCCACACTCTCTGGTTGAGAAGTAACTATCGAATTACTGGCCAGGTGGAGTGAATGTACATAACTGACCTTTAACCCTTTCTCCCCCATGGATTCACCCATCACACTGTGATTTCCTTATCAGCTGTAACATTTTGATCTGAGTCAGCATCCACAGGGACATGTGACACAGATTGCTTCCAGATAATTAAATAACTATAAATGAGCCTTTGATACCCATTCAAGAACAGCCAACGCTTTCGGTTATGACGATCTGTCAGAGGTCCAAGCCCAGTGACCAAATGTCTTCTGCACCTGTATTATTATCATACATACCTGTCCTGAGAGCACCTTCTGTCATTAGAGAAGTATCGACATTTTCAGTCCTTTCAGAGATCAGAGCTGTCGTCACTGAGCCAAAACAAAATAAGATGTTTATGAAGACCATTCTTTATTAAACAAGGTGTTCCAAATTGCTGGTGCAATTTTGAACCTCTGTCTAAATGTGGTGGGGGGAAAATTTGTAGGCACCATTTATGTCTGCGATTGAGGTGCCTAACTATGGTAACTTGCTTCCCTGGCAATTCTAGGGGCTAGGCATCTAAATGCATTCAGTGGTGGGCATAATCAATTAGGCCTGCAGTTAACTGTGCAGCATTGGAGGCCATTTGTGAAAATCTGTTCCAAAATGTTCACATCACAACGAGTTTCAAAGAAGGTACAGACTGGAAACAGCTGCAAGCAGCATTGCGTGCAAACATCAGTCTGGGGAAATGACGTCATTGACACAGATAAAAGTGGTGATAAAGACCAAAATCAGCGTTTGGAGAATGGATGAAAGGGCAAGTCGTTTATCGGTGCTGCCATCTAATTAATAATGAAGGCCCCAACTCAGGAAAGCCCTGAAGTAGGTGCTTCATTTTAAGTATGTACGTGAGCTCAGAGCTCAAGCACAGCACTAAAACCGGTGGCAAAGTGTACTGAGACCATGCCTCAGTTAACAGATAAAATAAGAGATAATTAGTCAGCGTGTGGTGGGATAATGGGAGCACTCCGTATCGAGGTGTGGTTTTCTGCCCTTTTTGTACCACTCTCCCCATGGCACAGCTCAGCTCAGAGCTGTCTGCTTTTCATACCTGCAGGTGGGAGAACAAGCTCTGTTGTGGAAAAACTGAAGCCATCTTCAGTCCACACAGTAGTTGTTTGAAGGGTTGTCAGGGAAGGAAGGGTTGTAGGGAGGCCATTAGTGGTTGTCAGAGTAGTGGGTGTTGGGAGGGTGGTAGTGGTTGTCAGAGTAGTGGGTGTCGGGCGGGTGGTAGTGGTTGTCGTTGGTGGAGTAGTTGGTGCTGAAACAAAATAAAGAGAAGCCGGATCAGAACATCTTCAAGAGAACTTGAGTAAAACAAAGCCAAACCATTACTGAATTTAAACGATCTATTTGCCAAAATTCTGAAAAAAGGTTGATGAACAGGTACTTTAAAAGGCCAGTTAATTATGTCCCAAGTAGAGCTGGTTGGAAAACATTTTTCCCCATGGATGATGTTTTGTCAAAAAATGGACAATCCAAACACTGAAAATGTACAGCCAGAATCCCCAAAGCTGAATATTTTTGGGTTTTCCATCTTTTGATGAAAAATCATTTTTTTCAAGGAAAGCAGACACGTTCCATGAATATTTGTGTTTAGTTAAACAAAACCCTTAATTTTCTGTCAAAAAAAAGTTGATAGAAAACGTTTGATCAGTCCTCATCCCAAGTCGCGCTGCTGCCTTCTTCGTGGTGTGGAAACAAAAAAAAAAGAAAATTCACTGAACGACCTCTGGTGCTAAAGCAATGAGATCAAATTTAATGTTGTGTGAGCGGGTGTAACTCCATTGACTTCAGTGGAATTGCACCTGATTATACCGAATCTGCCCAGGGTGTTGTAATGTGATCGTGCACTTCAGACTCTGAGGTTGAAAAGGACTTCATTAGTTCCTCCCCATGATTAGCGGCAGCAGTGATTTTTTTTTTAAATAGTTTTTTGTCAAAAATGCTGAATCATCAAAATCAACTGTTCATGAAACTGGATTGGGTTTGATGAATTTCCTGACTCCAAAAAAACCAAGTGTTGAGTCAAAAAATTTCAAAAGAGTCAAAAGGAAACATTTTTTTTTCAAAATGAAAAAATTCCAATCTTCCAGTTCAGAATGCCTTTCCATTTTGACATTTAGGCTAATTAGCCTTAAAAAGGTCAAATTCAAAAAGAAACATTTCAAAATGTGCATAACAAAAGTGTTTTAATTGACCTGAAATGAAAAAAAAAATTCATTTTTTGGGTTGTGAATGTTTTCGAGAGTTTGACTTTTCGGCCTGATTCGAGACATGAAAAAATTTCACTCTTGAAAATATTTGTGGGATCGGAAACTGTTTCCTACCCAGCTCCTGCCTGATGAGGTAGGATTGTTCACTATTGTATACCCTGCACATGCCCATTTGTAGTTTAGAGCACAGCACAAACCACTACCTTGAATATTCAGTAGTCATCAAGTTCACCTCTGTTTCTCTATAAAGAGGTAAAATATCTTTTATTTTGCTGGTGAGAGAGACAAGCTTTCAAGCTACACAGAGCTCTTTTTCAGGTCTGGGAAAGGTACTCGGAGTGTCACAGCTAGATACAAGGTGGAACAGATTGTTTAACATAACACATATTCTAAGGGACCATTCAAGGTGAAGTGACCCGTTAACACCTCTGAAGTCATCGGACAAAGAAAGGGGGGTTAATGAGTTGTTGTAATAAGCCATAAATCCATTGTCTTTATTAAGACCATGATTTTCAGCGCCTAGCAAAGTTATGAATTTAGGCTCCCAGGCTTGTCTTTTGAAAATGCTGTGCAGGTTTCCGCTGAAGATGAGGACCGAGAGGTCAGATATGCAGTGATCTCTTTGTGAAAACTGTTCACCCATGAGTGAGATGGTGTTTTGTCTTTTATCATTTTTCTGTGTCAATTCCTTCGAGAGCGTCGTGATCGTCTGTTGTCACCCACAGAGTTGTTATTGGGGCATTGCTCTGAGGCTATAAAGTGACAGATGGGGCCTATTTTTTATTTTTTTTTAGCCCTGTGCTAGGTCATTCAGTGAATTTTCTTTTTACTACTGTTCTCTAAGGCACATAGTCTAAGCCTCAATGGCAGAAGAATGGATTTCTGTCTTAAGAGAGAGAAGAGAGTTTTGCTCACCTTCGTAAACCTCCAAATTCAGGTTTCGTTTGATGTCATTGAACCATCCAGGGATCTCTATGCGGCAGCAGTATGCCCCTCTGTCTTCGCGGTTCACATTGCTTATCGTCAGAGACACATCCCCTCTGGTGATACGACCCTTTAGCTGGTATCTGTCATTCTTTGCAAATGCCATCTTCTGCCCATCAGTGTGGACAATTTCACTGTTGCATTTAGAGTTCGGACAGATCCCCCGGCCCCAGCACATGGTAGTGAGGTCACTTTCTTGTCTAACGCTGTAGGTGCAAGGTAGCTTGACGGACTGGCCCACCATCGCTCTCACTGACGTGTCAGACACACTGTGTGCTGGGGAAGAAGAGCAGAGAAAGTAAAGTCAAGAACTTTTACTGCCTGGATACATAGCCTTACTCCTCAAGCGCACGCAGTACCGTATCCTGAGACCAGGATGCTACGGGTAAATATTTCAGTGAGAATGAGAGAACGCCCCTTTGGCCTCTTCCCCCGTGCACCTTGCATTAGTTATGTTGTTTTAATAGTGGAATAGTGGCCCCTTTGGTTCATCCCAGTCTGAAGCCCTCCTGCCTGAGAGACCTTCCAAGATACCCTGGGAAATCACATAAGCAAGTGCTATTAGCAAAGAAGATGTCAGCCTCCCCAGTCTTGACCAGAGACCTTGGCTCTCTTTGTCCTGCAGCCTGTAGTGGGATGAGCAGAGTTCTGACCTCCAGGATGCTCTCGACTCAACCAACAAGGTGAGGAAAACCGAGCCAAAGGCTCCAGTGTGGAGGAGGAGGAGCGACAAGGTGATGGGAGATTAATACCCACTTGCCCTGGGGGAAGGGAGGGAGACAAAGATAGGAAACGCTCCCATCTCTCCTGACTTGTGGAAAGTTCTATTATTATTATTATAATTATTTAATGTTTGCAGGCATCCTGGCAAAGGGGATGGCTAAGGAGGCAGAAGACGGCAACCATCTTTTAAAACCCTTGGGCGGCCAACTGGCATGTCAATGGAAATGGAGGCAACTGTACTTACCCTCGGGAGTGAACAAAAAAACAGCTTTTTACCTGAACACAGCAGATTCCACAGGAAAGCTGAGAAAATGGGCCTCAGGAAAAAGCGTGTCACTCACCATTTCAGTCCCAGCCCAGATGGGTCATGGCTGAACGTGGTTGCCATCGATGTGGTGACCCGGTGTTAAATGATTTTGGCACTCTCAGTCCATTCCCCCTGTCGCCTTCTCCTCCTCCCCAAATATGCTGATCCAATTGGCTCTAGCTGCCTGTCTCAGTAGGAAGGCCAGAAATCACCCACTTGTGTCTAGACGTGGTCTCTCCATTCAGGGTTGAGATACGTTGGCAGGCCAGTGGTGGAAACCTGGTCTGCGAACAAAGGTTTTCATCCTGCAGCGCGGGCTCCACCGCCCGCCCCATTTATCAAACGGGCCAGCGCCTTCCCTGGCCCCTGCCTGCACAGGAACACGAAGACGACTGAAGGGGACACGCCTCACGTAGACCTCTGTAAGCCTGGAGTAACTCCACTGGCGCGAGACCGCAAGAGCAGGCTACGGCTGTGAGTTTGTACAGCTTTACTGGGCAGCTCGAGACAGACCCACCTCCTTTAGTCCCCGGTGGGACTGCCTGCCACACGGCACCCCCCTGCTTGATGGCGGCTGGTGTGATTCTGCCTGTTAGCCAAAGGCACTAGAGTAAAAAGAAGGGGCACACGTCGTGGGGCAAATTCTCTGCTGGCCTAACTCCACTGGCTTGAGGGGACGTTAGCCAGCACAGAATTTGCCCCTTCATGTATATAGAATCATAGAACCATAGAAGATGAGGGTTGGACGGGACCTCAGGAGGTGTCTAGTCCAACCCCTGCTCAAAGCAGGACCAACGTCAGATAAATCATCCCAGCCAGCGCTTTGTCAAGCCTCAGCTTAAAGATCTTTAAAGATGGAGATTGTACCACCTCCCTAGGTAACCCATTCCAGTGCTTCACCACCCTCCTAGGGAAAAACCTTTTCCTAATGTCCAACCTAGACCTCCCCCATTGCAACCTGAGACCATTGCTCCTTGTTCTGTCATCTACTACCACGGAGAACAGCCTAGCCCCATCCTCCCTGGAACCCCCTTTCAAGTAGTCACAGGCTGCTATCAAATCCCCCCTCACTCTTGTCTTTTGCAGATTAAACAAGCCTAGTTCCCTCAGCCTCT
Organism: Emydura macquarii macquarii; assembly: GCF_026122565.2. NCBI lineage: Eukaryota > Metazoa > Chordata > Testudines > Chelidae > Emydura > Emydura macquarii. The sequence continues at coordinate 1,218,768 of NW_027132905.1, read as the reverse complement.
CCTCATAAGTCTTGTGCTCCAGCCCCCTCATCATTTTTGTTGCCCTCTGCTGGACTCTTTCCAACTCGTCCACATCCTTTCTATAGTGGGTGGGCCCAAAACTGGACACAATACTCCAAATGCGGCCTCACCAGTGCCTTGCAATTCTTCCCCGTACTCCCTGAGATGTTAATTTTTATCTCTACTTTCCTTGTATTCTGTCCTGGTCATTTCTAACTTCGTGCTGAACATAGGCCATGAGAACTAGCACATCTGTCACAGATGTCAGGAGCCAGCCTGCAGCACGAGCGCAGCGGATCCTGAGAGAAGCTGTCTGATTGACGGCACCACCTGACCGGTTAATCAGCCCTATTCCTGCCTTCCCTGACTCCATGTAATCCAGTTCTGACCCATGGCTTCAATTCCTGGCTCCGGCATTTGAACCGGCTTCAGTTCTGACCCTCGGCCCTGATTTCTGGCTCTGACACTGTCTTGACCCTGGGTGTTTAGATGCTGACCCCTGATCCAACCACTAGGCCAGACCACCCATGACTTGGTCTCCTTAGAACCGGTCCCATAACACATTGCACCTCAGTTCCGGTATCTAGCTATTGCAGCAGCCGTAGAAGCAGGATGACCCCACGGTTCTAGTCCCACTCCAGCTTACTTATCTCAAAGCGAACCAGAGGCAGTTGGTGCTGTTACCTGCAGCCTTGGCCCTCATTCTGCGCAGCAGATCTTTGCAAGCTCAGTGAATGTCCTTTCCTGTTAGCACGACTCCCAGGTAACTCAGAGATTCTTCCAAATAAGCTTACATAGTTTTTTCCATGCACAAGTCCCGGGTGACATTTTGTCAGTATCATTTTGCCACCATACTTGTTATTGGGATGGCATTTTTAGCTCTGGTATTACTTACCCCGCTGGCAATTGAGGTTTCTAAATTCAAATGGTCCAGTCAGAAATGCAGACAAAGCAGCACAGAATGCAGGGTAGTGCAAGGGCTTCGGCCTTTCAAAATGATGTTAGTGGGAACCCAGAGGAGCATCCTTATGGGCCATAAGACCTTGTAAGATGATGATCTAGTTTACTCCTAGGGCAGCCTAAATTTATTTGCCTTGATGCAGTATACACAGCAAAATGCAATGCGTAGCAATGGAGAACTCAGTCCCCTTTGCCGTGGTTTCACAGCAAAGGAGCTCACTTACCCAGCCTTGGCGGTACAAGGTGGTGAGCCAGGAGGAGGGGCTAGTTAGCTGAAAACATTAACACGTCTTCAGTAACCCAGCTCAGGGGTGCAGAAAATGAGACCAGGCAGAATGGCGTGGCCTGTTTCTTTGCCAAGCTGCAAGGAAGTCGGAGCCCTATAGCTCTGGGGACGTGAACATCTTCTGTTCACCTGCCATCACGTTGTCCTGCCCTGCATGCCATGAAGGGAGCTCTGTTGGGCAAATGCTTTCAATGAGGAACAAAGGCTCTCGTTTGCACACTCTATCCTTAAGAGCAGCAGAAATTGGAGCTTATGAAAAATGGAATTAGACGCCAGAAAGTCTAAAATGTTGTTTCCAAAGAACACAGGGGCTAGAAAAATGTGGTGCCTGGAGTTTCAATTCCTTCTTTTCTTCTTGTGTTGCTAACATTCCGGAGAGGACCCACAAAGATGGAAGAACCTGAGTCCAATAACCACCTTGTAAATTAGCAAAGGGCTTTCTGCGGCTTGTAACATTATATCTTAAGCTTAGGGGACGTCTAAACTGCAGCTGGGATGGTGCTTCCCAGTTGGAGCAGACAGACACATGCTAACTCTGCTCGAGCCAGCGTGCTAAAAATAGCCGTGTAGCTGGGGGTGGGGAGGAGAGAGCATGGGTGGCAGCTCAGACTAGCCTGAGTACAAACCCACCTGCACCCCACGGAGTATGTATGGGGGTGGTAGCGCAAGCAATTGTCCATACTACCCTCAGCTTCACTGCTAATACCTCCACTGGGGCCTGATTCTATACCCAGAATGCACGTGCAGTAGTCACTGCTTATTTGAGCAGCTCTGAAGTCCGTGTGGCAAGCCAGCGTTGATGAATTGCCCCCATATGTTGGAAGTCACACAAAGGTCAAAACACAACGGAGCTCATAACTGGCAGCTCACGCCATATATTTCAACGTCTCTTTTGGGTCATTGACCTTATGGCTTCCAGTGCCAAAAGCACACACTTCTGCGACTTGATATAAAGGAGTAACTCCAACTGGGTGGTACCTGTACTACTTCTCCTCTTAGGCAGACTAGTTACTAGAGGGGACACAAAGATGCATATATGTTCTTAGTGTGGGTTGTACATTAGAGCTGGTTGCAAAGGGGATAATTCTTCCTGATCATTTTTGCAAAAATCTTTGCCTTTTTTGTTGACAAATATTGATTTTTTTCCCCTACCAGCTCTATTGTTCATATTTGCCTAGCGCCAGCGAGATATAGCTTGAGTAACGGGTTCTCCAGGGGCTGATTTAAGGATAAAAGGCTAAGTCGTGCTTGACTTCTCGCTGTGTGGTGTCGAAACCTTGCAGTTCCAGGACTGCACAATGCTGAGCCAGGTTAAGACGGGTGAGAAGAGACTAACAGTCATTTTGACCCTTAAGTGTGTTTCCATATAACAATATTATTGAAACAACCACAGATGAAGGCATAAAAACATCTTCAGGCTGAAGGTGTTGTGAGTAGAGTCCTCTAGGGCCTCCTACTCAGTTCAGTAATGGACATGGTAACAGGTTAGAAATATTTTGGATTCCCTGGGGCTGCAGCAAATCCCAGTGCGATTCTGGCTCCACAAAAAGCATCTTATCACCTGGTGCAATGTTATCGTGCCTGCTGAATCGCAATGGGATCCATGAAGGGGCAGAAACTAATTCTTGTTCTTCACTGTTTCCTACCAATATCCCAATCCTTCCCTCGCTGCACAACAGTGATTTAAGACTCGCGTTGCTATAGTGAGTATTAGAATAGCTACTTCGCTCCGGCTGGCATTTTAACCAAACCCTGGGGATAACATTTCCAAACTTCGGTGACTAAGCTTCGGCTGCTGTGGTGAGGTGGGCCTGTTTGGCCCAGTGGGTCTGCGCTCCCTACAGCTATGCTGGTGGTGTGGCTGGGTGGGAGCGGGGGGGGCCCTGGTCCCACCCTCTACCCCGACCCCCGACCCAGGGACCCTGCGAGGATAGCCTCAAACAGCTTAGTCCATGGGCTACTACCTTCTCTGGGTCACTTGTCCGCAGCCCCCCTGTTTGTGGTCCTCCTTCAGGCTTTTGGGGCTGGCGTCTCCTGGCCTGGCCTGGCTGGGCTTCTCCTTAACTCCCGTGGCTGGGTGCTGTCGCCACACCCACACTAGCTCCAAGCCTTGTAGCAGCTCCGCTCCGCTCCTCCACTCAACTCCCTCTCAGCTGCCCCTGCCTGCCTGAAACAGAGGCTTTTACCTGCAGTGGCCAGTTCCCTAATTGGCTTCAGGTGCCCCAATTAACCTGGAATAACCCTGGCTGTGGGTTCCTGGGAACAAGGATTTGCTAAGCCTGGGACTGATATATATGCCTTCCAGCACCCTCCTATAGCCATCAGGGCTGGCCCCGTCACACTACTAAGTCCCTATTTAGTCACCTAGGGAAGAATTTTCTAAAGGATCTAAATGATTTAGGAGCACAAGGCCCACTAAAAGTTAGACTTGTGCTCCTAAGGCAGATAGGCTCTTCTGGAAATTCCTCCTAGATGCCTAAATAGGGATTTAGGAGCCTACCTCTAGGCACTCAGGTTTGCAAATTGTGGCTAGCATCCTACCCAGGCTCTCGACTTCTCTAATTCTTCTTGTACCGTGCCTCTCTTGTATGTCTGCATCAGATTTTACGTGGAGGATAATTCAGCGTTTTGGGTGGGATTTCTGAAAGTGCTCAGTGTTGCTATAACTCTGCTCCCACTTTACTCCCGTTGGGAGTTTTACTGTTGATGTTAATCAGAACAGAGCCTGAGAACTTTACAAAATCCCACACTTTGTCTAATGGCAGCTCGGCGGGGGGAGGCAGGCAAAGTTAGCTTTCTATAACAACAACAACAACACCGAAGAAAGATTTTAAAAAAAATATCTTAATAACCAGCAGAACCTACACATGACTTTTGCAAATAAAGGGGAACCAAATACTACATCTGAATAACTAATAAACTAATTAACAAATAACTTCTATTGCATCGGCACTAATTCAAATATTTTTTAAAATTTTCTAAAAGGTCACATATATATTTACAATCTTATATTTGTATAGGGATATATACAGACATACACACACAGATAGAAACAATGAATGTGGGTCATATACATATTTACAACCTGATAGGGGCGTGTATATAAATAGAAACAAGGAATACCATTTGCTCTGTAACATTCCAAAAACAACATGAATTTCACTTTGTTTTCTGAAGCAATGCACTGGTAAAGCAAGCAAACACTCACCTATAAAGAGCTGTAGCATGATCCAGCGAAGCAACAGGGAACGGGCCATTTAGGCTGTTAGAAACTCCAGGCACATACCAGAACTGACAGAGGATCAGGCCTTATGCTTTTCAGAAATGCTGAGTAAGCACACTGGTGTGTCGTTTCTTTTTTTAGGCTTTACACATTGCTGCAACCTCCTTTTCTCCAGCAGGAACACTTCCCCTCTCCAGTCCGCCCTAAATGCTGCCACCACAGTTACCGTCCTCACTTGTTCCTTGACCACGTCACCCTCCTCTTCAGGTCCTTCCACTAGGTCCCCTTTGCATGGGGTCTGAAGAGCAAAGTCCTTGCATTCACGACTCCTCAGCCCAGTCTATGCCTCTGAACTTGTCTCTTTCTGGAATGTTTTGTTGCACAATGGAATGATGAGTGAGCATGCTCTGCTGAGGGTGACACCTACTGGATAGGACGAGGCAAACGTGACCTTACCAAATGTTTGGGTTTTCTTTTCCAGTTGGGCATTTCGTATCCATATACGGAGTACATATCTATAGCTATCTATTATTAGACGCTTTTTGGTACCATCGATCCTCATATTTGCTGCAAAGCTATGGGGTACGTAAAACAATGATGCATTTTATGTAAATACCCTCATTTTCAATTCTTATTGTCCATGTTTTTTTTTTAAAGGGTTGAGCGTTTTTAAGAGTATTTATTGAAACATTGGCCCTCCACCCTCCCGCAGGCATGACCAGTCTGTTGCTCAACTCTATTGCCGCTGCTCAGGGAAGGCCAGAGGCAACGAAGCACATTGGGCTAAATCTGGAAGCGAAAGATTCCACCTTATTAAGGCCACCTTATTGAGTTTCCCTGTCCCCTCCGTTGCACGAATGCTGCCTTCCTTCTGCTTGATGCCCCCTGCATTTCCTCCTCCTGCCTCCAAGCTTTCTTCCACAGCATTCTCCATGCCTCGAGGATCTCTCAAAACCTGTTCACCAAGCCACTTCCTCACCTGCTTCAAGCCCTTCCTCAAAAAACTCTCACCAAGGCACATACGTGAAAAGAAGTGATTTTGCTCTTTTTGACGGGTTTACAGCACTCTGGTTTTCAGGCCTTGTTCGCAGAGATTCACTTACCTCAGGGCTTGTCTCCGAAGAGGATGTATGGCCTACCTGTTTAATACTACAGGCTAGGATTTTCAAAGCCTCCAGAGAGCCATAGTCACCCAACTCCCATCAATTTTCAATGGGATATGGGTACCTAAATCCCTTAAGCTCCTTTGAAACTCTCAACCACAGACTATTAAAGGCACAACAGGCATATTTCTGTCTACACTGGTGGGGTGAAAATGATTGTTATGCCGGCCTGGATGAAACGTTGTTGTGGCTACCGGGCGTAACAGCCGCTCTCCATTCAAGATAAATGTAAAAAAGCAATTAAGCTCTTTTGGACTAAAGAGCTGAAACAGCCAAATTACAGACCAGTCAGGAATCTTAGCTATGTGGAAGAAGGGCTGAATGCAAATGCAGGGGCCCGGATATTCTTTGAGGGAGTTGTGTGAAAGAGAATCAGAGGCAGACAGAGAAGGTAGCAAGGAAGTCCCAGAGAAGCACTTGTAGAGGGGCCCTGAGAAAACACCTATGGCTGCGTTTACACTATGAGAGAGGGGTGTGATGCCCTGCTCGGGTCCACACAATAGCACTAGCTCTCACGGTGCTAGTGCGAGTATAAATAGCAGTGTAGCGATGGGAGCATACTGAAACCAGGGGGGTATGTAGTCCTACTCATTCTACTGTGGCTACCCTGCTACTTATGCTCATGCTAGCTCAATGAGAGCCGCACAAGTGTGTGTACACAAACAGGGAAATCACTCCCCTCCTCGCCCCGCAGCTCGTAACGTAGATGTAGCTAAAGAGAGAGAGAGAGCTTTTGGGTAGAGTTCTGGCTAAAAAGAGACTTGGGATTGTGAGCAAAGTGCATCTAGCTTTCCTTGCATAGTGGGACGTTTTGTAAATTGTTCTCTTTTGTTCTTAAGGTCGGAGCTCTTTGTCCAGCTGAAATGAGAATTGTGTCTAGCCAGGTATGTGGTTTGGTATCAAAAAAGGCCTCTGAAAAAATAAAATGGGGTCTGTCAGTTCCTGATCTTCCCATTCACATTTCATTTCAAGTGAGTTGCTTTGCAGCTGGTAATTTCAGGGACAGACATGACCTATTACTCTGTTTGTACAGTGCCTTGCACCCTTGTGGGTTGCACCCCCTAGGCACTATATCATAATAAACAAGGAAATTGGAACTGTCCATGAGAACTTCATTTTTGCTGGTTTGGATTCAGCGCTCCTATGTCTGGATGTAAATAGAAGTGATTAACTCGTCCTGAATTTTGAATAAGCTCTTGCCAGAGGTATGATGTTTCACAGTTGGAATCACCATGGTCTAGTGTGCTGGTGAGACTCGGACATCTCTCTCGTTAATCACTAGGGGTACGTCTACACTGCAAAACACCTGCTTAGCAGAGAGTCTCAGAGAGCAGGCTCTGAGACCCACCCCCTCACACAGACATCTATACTGCTATTTTCAGCACTGCAGCATGGGCCCTGCAATCTTTCCTTTTTATCCCCTGCCCTGTCCCACAATCTTGAGTCAGTTGACCTGGACACTGAGACTTGGCACTGTGAGTTTTGGGGTGTTTTTGGTGTAGACCCATACCCTAAGGGCCGGATCCAAAGTCAACTGAAAGCAGGTGAAAGACTTGCATTGCCTACAGTGGGTTAGAGATCAGGGCCTTTTTTTTTTTTTTTTTTTAAATGTATATGTAAAATGTTTTATTCTGCTAAATACAACAAATATACCAAAATACCAGATTCATCATCATACACAATGTAAGCAAAGAGGGTGATGATAAAAGAGGGAAAGAAGTGACATATTTATCTTCAGGATCCACATTCATCATAGACCCCTTAAAAAGCCAGCCCATTTAAAGCCAGCTTTAAATTTTCCAAGCATTCCCCTCCTGCGGCTTGCCCGTTGTTGGTTGGCTACGAGGCCCAGCCATATCACCGAGCCAGGCATTAATATTTGGTGGGGATTGACTTTTCCATTTTTAGCAGCATTAATTGTTTAGTGAACAAAGCTGCAGGTTGGAACCACCCTGTCTTGTTACCAGGTAACTTCCAGGTATCAGAGGATCAGAGAAGTCCTGCAATTGGTATGCAAAAGCAGAAGGAATAGTAAACTCTGGGCACATTTTTATAAGCATACAATATAATCTCAGACTGTTTCCCAACATTAGCAGAGCTCCATTTTACAGCTAACTGTGTTCTAGACAAACAGGAAGGCTGCAGTAACCATAGCTTTTGTTATCAAATAGCCTATAGCAGAATTATGGACAAAGATCCTCTAAGGTGCTTCACACAGACAATTTTGATTAAAAACAAACAAAGATAAAGACCAGCAATTCTCAGTCAAGGTGATTTCTGGTAAGAGCCGAGCAGACCCGATTGTTAGTCTGGTGCACCACGCAGCTGATCCAAAGAACAGCCTGTTCTGCCATGGACTTTCAGAGTGGGGTTTTAGAAATCATTGTTGGCCTAACTGCTCCTATGGAAGTCAGCAGTAAGCTGATCTCAGTGGGAGCAGAGGTAGGCCAGTGCCAAGTGCTCCTGTAAACCCCACGGTCAGACTACAGAGAGGATCTGACTTCTCGACTTTCGAAGACAGACTCTGACCTCACTTGCACCAGTGTAATTCAGGAGTAATGCAGGTGTGAGAGCAGACGCTCATTCTAACGTTTCAGTGAAATAAATCGGATTTTCTGACAACCCCAGTGATATAGCAAAATAATGAAGCTATTACAATTATGATGACCAGAAAGGTGAAGTTTCTCTAAAACTCAATTTCGTCCTGTGTTGTGTGTCTCATTGACAGATGCTGCTGCTATCTTAACCCAGACTTTGGGAGAGAGACCCTAGACCTTTATTTTTTTAAATTCTAAACACTGTGAGCAGGTGAGTTCCAAATACATGATGTGATTAAAACCAACACTGTCACCACAGTATCTATTGCTCAGCATTACTCTCTCTCTATGGCTTGGTGGACGATGAGATGAATGAAGGTCATGCCTCTGTAACTCCATTGAAAGCAATGCAGCTGAGCAAAACTGTTCTTCTCACCAGAACGGCCCAAATTTGTATCAGTTAAGGTTGTGTTCTATTGCCTGACAGCATGAAATGTGCTGGCTCCCCCCAATCCAATTCATTATGGAACTTCCTCTTTTTTTTTTTTTTTTTTTTTGCAGTATCCCTCTGCCAAAAAGCCTGGGGATCACATGTTCAATACCAGTACCATTAACTGAGGTGCTGGTTACAACAGTGTATGGGGGAAGCAGAATTTGTCTCAGCCTGCTGCCCCCTTTACACGGCTGTAAATCCAATTAAAATTTCCGTACAGTCAACAGAGTTAGGGTGGATTTATACTGATGTAAATGGAGAACAGAATTTGCCACAACATTTGTTGTGTTGCCAAGATCTCCGACATACCCTTCCAACGTGACTCTTTCCCCTTAGTAACAGCAGTGAGAGGAATTTATTATTTATTCTTGCAGGATGGCTATGTTTCTTCTAGTTTCCTAGAGTTCTGCAAATGGGAGATCCTCACTATCACAGTTCATGGTATGAATCATGTCAGTTTTTAAAAGGCACAGGGGAAGAACTGGATGTGTTGTTTCCAGAGTAAAACGTGCTTAGTCATAATTATCTCAGACAACAAAATGTAAGTATTCTACAGAGCCTCATCTGTCAAGATGCTGAGTGCTTCCAGAGAAGTGCTGAGTACTCTCCAGTCCTACTGACTTCTCTAGAAGTTGAGAAGTTTCAGCATCTTCCTGGAAGCACTCAGCACCGAGCAGGATTGAACTTGCACTGGTAACCAAGAATAAATACATCTTGCCTTAGCAAAAAATGCACTTAAACATTTGTTTCTTGAAACAGTCACATAAATAAATCCTCTTTATATCTATGTCATCAGAGCCACCACAGCCCGGTCATCTCTGCAGCTGGCATGGCATGGTTTCTGGCTGTGTCATCCTGCCCCAGGAAATCCAGCATCAAGGTAAAGACAAAAATGTTGGAGACACAGGTAAATATGAAAGCAGACTGTAGCGTCCCTCTTCTCAGCTGCTTAGGCAATGTGGCATTTGCGGTCATTCAATAGAAGAAGTGGCAATTTGCTGCTGATAACAAAGGAAATGCTCATATTAATCCCATTCGGAGACTGATGGTTCCGTTTGTTACACTGAACGGTGGGAGCATTGCGTCCGCAATAGTCAAGTAACGTTTTGGCCTAGAATTTATAGACACCTCTTGCTTTACTGGAGGGATACAAGTAACAGTTTGTCAGTTAATCTGCCCACCACCACAAGTGCCCCTCTTTGATTAGCTGCTTCTACATATTCTCAGGTATATCAATGCTTGAAAGTGGTCAGTGGAGCATATAGTTTAGGGTGCTCTATAAGCGATGATAGTTTTGTAGTAACTGGCTAAAGCCACAGTGTTGATAAGGGCAAGCATTCAATCATTCCTTAGTCCATTGTATAAATATTTTCCTCTGCATGGGCCCTGGCTTCCAATGCATTCTGGATGTCTCCACGTTCTGTGTTGGAAAATGAGACTGAGCTGTGGAGAGAGTAATAAATCCTGACCATTAAAAATAAAGAACAAAACAGAAACACAAGAAACCCAATATCCAAAACAACCAGTTCACTGGAAAAATATGACCCATAGTACCATTTACTATTAAAGACCAATAATAATGAATCATTATGTATTTTATAAAGCACCCAGGATCTGAAGACTTCCTGCTGCCTAATGTAATATCAAGATATACAAACCAGGAGCCAGATCGACAGTTACGCTCATTTTTGTTTACTAAGCAATGACGAATAGCAATGATAATGAATTTTTCTTTTTGCAATGTTATTTCTAGTCATCTGGCCTGATATGAAAAAGCCAGTCAAATTAAAAGCATGCACCTATGGAAGTATCAGCATGTGTCCAGGAATATCTGTTTGGTACATTTCTTTTTGTCCTTGCAAAGGCGCAGAAATTTTGGGACCTAGTTTTTTATTATAGCTACAGCAGAAATAGCATAGTGAATAGCATTTACCTTTCCAAAGTCTTCAGCTTCTGTCTGTTATGGAGATACCCTGAGGATCATTCAGAATAAGAAAGGAGGAGAAGGGAATGAGAGTTTTAAAATCATTAAAAAAAAAAAAGCAGCAGGTTCAATGAGAAAAAGTCAAGTGCAAAAATGTAAATAAGTAAGCTTTAAAGTGGGTCCTTTAAATATGTGAAACACCCATTATTTGCATGAGGCCAAACTCACCCAGGAGTTACCTGATTGCATGCCCTGAGCCTCCAGGGAAGAAAGTCTGCAAAAGGGAACGCAGTGGCTATAGTTGCCCAAAGCAACTGCAGCTTCCCTTGTGAGCAGGAAAGGCCAGGAGAGCACAGGGTAAAAACTGGGCAACACTGTCTGGGGTGGAGGCATGACAAGTGCAGCATGGGGATGGGTTGATACAGAGCATCCCCTGAGTATCTATCATCGGCCAAGATCCTAGGGAATCAGAGAAATAAAACTATACATGTTCTTGGATTATCCTTTCTCTCAGATCACTTACTTTTGAAGGTAAGTAGGACAGAAACTAGGATGACTAGAAGTACCACAAAGATGCTGATTCCAACATACATCCCTGTCTCCGTCGATTCTGTGTTCTTCAGCTCATCAACTGATGTAGACATAGTTTGCTGAAAGACAAATATGAGGGCAGTCATAGAAATCACACACAGGACTTGAAAAATCTGCCTTGCAACCAACTGGTGAACACACACTTGAGATAACGCATCCAGCTTGAGCGAGGGTGCTATTTCCACTGAGTCACTGCCGAGGTTCCAGACAGCTGAATTTTGGTTGGGGCTTTCAAAGGTTCCTAAAAGGAATGAGATGTCCAAATCCCATTCATGTATGTCAAATGTGTTTGCTTTATATTTTATTTATGATTTGAATAAAAAGCGCTTAGTTCCCAAAGCCTGTGTTTAGGGCCAAATCCTGCAGTCCTTACTCAAGCCTTGATCCTGAGAAGTGATGTGTGCCATCAACTCCTATTGACTTCGGTCTGTAACTAGGCAGAACTGCCGTTCAGCTCAGGTAGGGGTGTTTTTTGGCCTAAATAAGGAGGGAGTAAGGACTCCAGGATAAGCCCATTATGCAAGTCACTGTAGTTTGTTTGCCTTTTGGTAACTGTGGCATCAGCACCATTTCCCAGGTGCTAAACGGACAGGCTCAACATAAATATTTCTCTTTGCCAAACAGAAGAGAGCATCATGGAACGTGATCTGCAGAGACAAGGTCGTCACCATTCAGACCTGACCACTTACTGTTGGAACACCCTCAGGGACTTCTGAACTGACATCCAATGGCCGTCGTGCAATGATGGTGGAAGATGTGTCACTGGCATTCACAGCAGCTGAGCAACGATAAGATAAACCAACAGATCACTTAGCACAGTTAATAATTCTTTCCTTCTTCATAGCTAGACAACTCCTACAGAACTCTCGTTGTTTTTGCTGTGTACAGACTAACCCCTCTGGAACTTTCCCACATCTTTGACTCTTTAAACCGATCTCTCCTGATAATGGATGGGCTTTAGATGGCCCTGAAAAAATAGGCCATGCAGCATTGTAAAGCGCACGTGGCGTTGCATACAAGACTTCACAAAGCCTAGAACACGTTTATGTAGCATTTAGGCTGGTCATAGCGTGACAAACTTGCAAACGCCACAGCGATAGCATCTTGATGCAGTGCCTATTTCCTGGCTTAAGGCACCTTAGAACATTTAAAACACAGGGCTACAAAATGCAATCTCTTTACTACAATGGTTTGATGAATTTGTCATTTGATTATCAAATAACCCCACCCCCCCAGCAATAAATCCAACCCACCAATCCCAAGACTCAAAATGTGTTATCTGAAGATCTACAGCCAACAAAAATGGAGTCCCCTCCCCCTCGCCGCCCCGTTTAAACGCAGGTGTCTCCTCTGTTGCAATTGAAAACCATTCCTGAATGCTCTGATTCTAAATGTGATGGTCTGCTGCAGCTGGTCCCTATGCTTGGGAAAAGGTGGCATTTTCCTGACATCCAAGTAACACGACTGCCTGTCTCTTTCTGACACTCCTTCATGGATGCGTCCATTATACACGTAAGCATACAAGTCCCTCTGCAGCTAGACACACATGACATACTGAGAAAGCTTTCACTTCCTCTTCTGAGAGAGAAATATAACTATGTGAGAACATGAGCTCACAAAATCCAGATGAATGAAGAGGGCATTTTTGGTTTCAAGTTAAAGCTGACTGAACCTCACAAGGCTCCAAAGCAAAATATAAAGAATAAATATTAAAACATAAAACAGTTTTTGTGGGCTGCACAGTGTGTGAAAGGCCCCTGCAGACTTTCCCAGATCACAGGGGACCATATTTTAGAATACATAAGTCAAAGGGAATAGTATTTTCAACAGCAATAAAATAGAGCTTTAATATTAAAACAAAGTTTTGCTCTGTGTGTGTGTGTGCGCGTAATGTTTACAGAATATTTACCAGCCCACTTCTGACCTCTGGAGCAGATCAGTTCAGCTACCGTATTAGTCCATTTGTTATTCTACTCCCCTTCTGGGATTCCATTACAAAGGGGCTCACACACACCAGTGGGGCTGAATATTTGGATAAACATTACCTGAGGTGTGTTCAGATGTGTAAGTGTGGGGGCCTGCCGTGGAGTTCCTAGCTGGTGTTAAAAAAACAAAACCACACATATTACAACAGTCAGCAGGATGTGCCAATAAACGGAAAGAAATAAAATGTTTTAACCGCAACATATCACCAGCAATAAAACCATATCCCGTTATCTGCCTGGTCTACTGCAAGAAGAAGAAAATTACTTTGAAACCTTTATTTGCAGGACAATACAGGGAAGGAAAAGGAGAGAGAATGAAAGTCACAGCTACACTATCAATGTATCTGTCTTAGGGTTTTATCCTGCCGCCTCTCACCATAGCCTCTGACCACCTTCCACGTACCATCAATAGTTAAGGTCCCAACAGAAGTCCTGGAGCATCTGGACTTCCACCTTTTCCAGATAAAATATCTGCTTGGGGTAAGATTTAGGTTTTGATTTTCTAGTTGCCACAACTGCAGTTGTGCATTTTAAAATCTGTTATTTGTCAGATAACAGAGTTGTAGGGGAGCCTCTGCTGAGATTAAAATTCCACGTATATCCAGCATTACCTAAGGCCTGATTGTACAAATTTGACTTATGTTGGTGAGCCTTGGCTCCAACAGAGCGCCAGCTTTTCCAAAGAATGCATCACCAAGGGCTGAGGGCACAGGATTCCTGCAGAAGTTTGGGATGTCTCGTAGCAGCAGGCACAACAGTATCCTCTTAATTTGCATGAATTAGAGCCTGACCCAGAGCCCATTAAGGGTGATGGGAATCCTTCCACTCTTTTTAATGGGCGCAGGATCGACTCTAGAGTGGAATGGGACACATCGACCTATAAGAGGTGATTCTTGTGCCTAATTAATGAAAGAAGCATATAAAATACGGCCCACTACATGTGATATGTGCTAAGACTGCTAATTAGAGATGTATGCCTTGGCATAAGGGAACAAAATCACCATTCCAGCACGCTGGTTCTGCTGAAGTTACAGTGATGGCAGAGACCCGGGTAGTGGTAGATCTCCAAACTCATAATGGTAAACACTGCAGGACATTATTCTATTGTTTCTGTCACACGCTATGAAACGCAATCAGATGGCAGGAGTTTTACCCTTCAAAAAAGCTCAGACACTCACCTCTCTCCATCACAACTTCCAGATCATTTAGCTGATCATTGAACCAACCAGGGATCTCCACACGGCAGCAGTACACCCCTCCATCTGCTTCTGCCGCATTCACTATGGTCAGGGACACATCCCCCTGAGTGAGATTCCCTTCTAACTGGTACCTGCTGGACAGACGCTCTGTTACCCTCCATCCATCAGTCCAGAGAATTGGCTGAGAACATTTAGAACTAGGACACTGGCCCCGGCCCCAGCACATTGTTGTGATGTCATTTTGGTTATTTACATGGTATTTACACGGCAAAGTGACATTCTGACCCACCACTCTTCTCATTGGAGAGCCTGATACTGCAAGACCTGCGGACAAAGATACAAGAGTGACTGAAACAGGGATAGGGCACAGGACACAAGCTAATTGTACCTGCCTGGCATCGCAGTCACACCACAACACTGTCCCTATAAGCTTTCCACATATCTCCATTCCAGATGGGTGCACTGATGTGCGTGTTTCCCCTCTCCCCACAACAGGAGAGCATGACAGCAGGACACACATCACGTCCATGGTAATTTTGCCCAAGATGTGGTTCTGTCCAAGCCAAGGAAGCACTTGTGCACCCGGCAGTTGCACAGTCTCACCCTCCTGACCCTAGCCAGGAAGATGGAGGGAGAAGAGTTCTTTGGTCTGCCCGACCTACGTAAGGGCGGTTCTCTCTGCAGCCGTGTGTGCAGCTCCCTGACCTAACTAGAGTTCAGTTGTCAGAGCTCGGGACAGTTTGGAAACCTTGTTAAGGCGCACAAGTCTGTCTTGGTGTTGGTGTCGCTTGGTCGTGCGGGAAGATAAACTGACTAATGCTCCTGACAGTGGCTCTCAAACTGCTCCATGCTAATGAAAGAGGGACAGTGGCTTCTGACCCCTAGGTGTCCCTGGATGGTTTTCACAGGCACCTGTTACAGATCACCCGACAGTGATGACTATAACCACCCCAGTAATGATACAGCTTCAGTGCGGATAGAGTTTTCCAGACCCCCTCGTGACTCCTCGCTCACAGGGGTTCAGGGTAGTGCATGGGCCTCAACAGCATCTTTGGAAGACTTGCTCCTGCAGTACCAGGAACTGCTAACCCATACCTTGGACTTCTAGCTGGGTGGATCTGGTTGGGTTCTACTGAGTCCACAATCTTCTCCTCCCTTTCCTAGTCCTTTCTGAGCCAGAGCCCGGACACAACGTGAGGTGGGAGCATGTTACTGCTGCAGGGTCACAAACCAGATTACAGCCTGTGTCCCTGGCTGCGGAGGGTAACACGGCTGTTCCAAGGAGCTAGCATAGGGCAGCTGTCATGGGCTGGTCTCCTGGTGGAGGCAATGCTAGGATAAAATAGTGGCACAGACATCTAGAGCTGACTTCCACTTGCCTGAAGATGCTGTGATTTGAAAATTGCTAGTGGACCCTTATTCTGGGCTAGAGGCTCAAGATAGCCCTGAGGGTATGTGACATTCACCCCTATTCAGACATCCAGCACAAAGTATATGCAGTTCTTACATGCTACTCACTTTGAATCTCATCTCTCATCAAAGAGCAAACCTGTGCTGCTCCTCTGCACAGGCCTGTCTTCACCCTGGATCTTCAGTTCCACCTGCCTTGAAAAATGCTGGGCCGGAAACTTGCACATGCACCTGATATTGTGTTTCCAGGCAGCCAGTTAGGGGGCATAACCCCTTTGAAAATGTCCTTTTAGTGAGCTAGCTCACTCTCTTTTGCCTCGATTTGGCATGTGCATGACCACGCCCACTATTAGTCAATAGAACAACGGGAAAAATACAGAACTCACTTCAAAAATGCTGTGGAAATCCCCCATGCACCTTATAACCCTGTCTTCGTCTTTGAATACATGGGATCAGCCTGCATTTCCTTTTAGAGTTACCATGAATCTAATATACTCCACTCCCACCAGATTACACAGCTTCCCCATTCACACGAACAGGGATTTCAAAACACTTTCAATCTACCCTGCTTTTTAACTTCTCAGACACACAGTCTGTGAATTAAATATAAAAGTTTTTTGTCTAGTCATCTAATTCAGTAGTAAAAATCCTTTCAGTTTCCTTGTACATCTAGTGTTCTCACAGATACAGCCAACAGCAGAGAGCTTAGGAAGCAGCCATATATCCATGCCAGCTGGACTGTTTCGCTCTGTAACCGTTTCAGGATACTGTGCGTTTACTCCATCTCCCATGCTTTAAATGCATTAAGGGTGTTAATCAAAGACGTTCCGGGTCAGATGATCCAGATGTCAATCAAAGCCAGCCCTTAACCGGGCACCCAAAAGGGGAGCTTTGGGTACTCATTCCAATGCCTCACATTGCAAAGGAAGCTCTGGTTTTGAAATAAAAGGTACTATAAATTCTTATCACATGAAATAATAGGGTATCAACAGCCTTAATCCCTCATTCAAGCAGCTACTAATGCTATGGGGTAGAATGCTCTGCCGTGTGTGTTAATACTTCCCAATGCAATTTTTCCAAACAGGTCCACTATAAATTAGGGTTTGTATGTGAAAGAAGATCAAGGTTAGGCAGAGATTTGTTAATCTAATCCTGACCTTTTCCCAGGGAAAACACAGTTTAACACCTTTAACGCTGATTTAGCTGGTCAAGGTTGACGTGTTATCTAATCTCAACCAATTTTCCAAAAAAACCCAAAAAACCCCACAAACCAACGTACGAGAAACTCTCAGTTCTGACAACGTACTGTATTACTAGTTAATAAAGAAACACTTTTCAATACCACCTCTATTTAGCAAAAAGGAACGTTTGGAAATAAAAAACTGAAGGAGACAGAACTTGTAATCTCACTTTAAAGCATATAGACCATATCCTGCCATTTTTTAATTTTTAATTTAAAGCAGAGCTCCCTGGACTCATGACATTATGTAGTATATTATTTTAACCACTGTTGCTCTCACTGTTTGCCTGTGAGTAAAAGCCGATGGTTTATGGCAGGGTAAAATTACAAAAATCATAGCTCTGTTGTGACAGACACAGCAAAAGTCACAATTTTGGTTCCCCCACCCAAAGTTGCAGCTCATTTTTTTCTTCCTAACATATTAACTGTTTGTTTTAAAAGTTCGCTAAAAACATTCAATTCATTCAAATAGGAAAAATCCATAATACAGACAGAACACGGATGAAACCTTCACAAAAGGTAAACTAGGTCTGGATTTAAATACATTTCCAGATGACCTGGATTTATAGATCTCTGCTCAGCTCTAAACAATATACAAAGAAACAGAAGTTCTGTGCCGGTACACGGTTTCTCAGTAGCACTTTCGGACACCGCTGCTCATGGGTCATGTTTGCAGGATTATTTTTGCTACCATAATGCCCAGAAATTTCCTTTTTGTAAAACAAAATGAAAGCTCGAGGAGTCCCACCGAAGGCTGTTGAGCTGCTGTGGCTTTTATTTACATTGCAGAAATTACAGCACTGACACATGACCAGTGACTTTACAGGAAACTTCAGTAAGTATTAAGCAGTAGTTGCCTATAGAAGCACCATCCACTATCAGTTATTCTTAGTCACTGTAGTTACCTGGAAATAGGAGCATTAGGATCCACTTCAGGATGAAACAAGGAGCCATGGTGATAACTGAAGAGTAGGCAGAGAACTGTCTTCTTCAAACTTTTAAAGGGCCTGAGGAAAAAATGTTCATTTCCGACACAGTCTTTTATTTTCACTTCCCTCATGTCACAAATGCTGTCGGTCACACTCAGCACACTGAATATTGCTCAGAGCTCTAATCAGGCTCAATTTTTCCGGTGGTTAGCCTTTGCCTCCACTTCTCCTTGCCTACATTAGCAACTAGCTGTTGCTGACAAGGGGTGCACACATGGTTTAACTGCAAGAGCAAACTGCTGAGAAGCATTTCATCAGCCCCGGTTACAACCTGCTTGACCACAGTATCTGAAACACTTGTCCTTGTTAACACTTGCAGCTACACACTGTTCAGCATTGGTTCAGCTGCACCTCTTTCTTACCCCGAAACTGTAGTGACGTATAGAATATTTCTGAGGTTTCTCCCTACTCCCACCCGCCCCATATTTCCCCTTTGGTTAGCCACATTGCATAGATATAGCAGAAGAGTTCACATGAATATGTACTGCAGAGAGACAGATGAAAAGGAGACACAGTGGAGGGAATTCCTAGGAGAAACATTGGTATTCATGGAGTCCAAAGATTTTTCAATTCATAGTACCCTAAAATGTGTTCATTTTGGGGGATAATGTATTCTTGACTATTTCCATCTGGCTGGATGATGTTGCAAAAATACTTTGACTCTCCACATATGAACCACCCAGAGAAGACTGTAGGGCCCACAACCAAACAATACTGGATGACCCACGCCGTTTTACTGCAGTAGCCTAAAGGGAGTTTGTAGCATATTGTCACTAAAAACACTCAAGTGACAGGAAAGATGACCGGCCTATTGGATGACGTCTCAGGATCATTGCTAACCCATTTTCCCCTTCAACAGGATACAGGAAATGCCTGTCTGTATCTTTAGACACCTAAATACCTTTGTAAACCTGGCCCCCGGTTTACTTTTCTCATTCTTTGGGTGGGATCTTGGAGGGAGATGCTACTTGCTTCTAATCTCTTTCCTCACAGGGTCAGTAAATGGCATATAAAGTTGCTGTTACCAGATGATAAACAGAGTGAGAAGCTTTATTGTATTATCTTAATTAAAAATACCTACCTATAGCACCTCTTAGCCCCCCAAATTTTCCAGTAATCGTCAGTTAGGTGACTGTGCAGCAAATTTCTTATAATTAAATTAAACCTCTACCATGGATTTAGATTAACAAAAACATATTTCTGAACCACCCACCTTGATACTTCATTAGCTGAGGTGTCAGAGCAGTGCGAAACGCTGCTATGTACAGCTCGCTTGAAACCACGATGCAGAGAGGGGCTCAAACTCAGTCATAACCGACATCATGCGCCAGTACCAGTAGACATATGCCATTTGGTTTTGAAGCTTAAATGTCAAAGATCAGGATCTAGTCATTCTTGTTCGCTGTGACCACAAACACTTCCAGGCCCCTCTCACGAGGGTTAAAAAGCAAACAAGGGGCTTACCAAGACATTCCTTTTATACCAAAAGCACAAGTTAATATATTCCCCAGTTAAGTGACTTTTATTTCATTCTGTTTGCTACCAGATATTGGCTACAGACCAATTAAAAGCTTTAACTTCAGCAACTGCCTACCACAGAAAAATCACCATGGCGACTGACCACTCTACTGGCTGTGGCAGTAGAGGCCGGCCTGGGCCTCCACTCACTATTGCAGCTGGGGCATGGCTGTGTTGGAGAGCTGTATTACTGCCGGTAGCATACGTCTGAGTAAACTGCGTGCTCCTGCGCCTACCAAGGTCCTACAGTGGCAGATTTCTCCTCGACTCCAGTGGGAGGAGGGTCAGGGTGAAGGACTTAATTCTACAACAGTCTGTCCACCTAGGAAGACTTTTACATCCACCAGAAGTCACTTTAATATTTTAAACTATACACAATGTCACTGAAATGACCCAAGTCCTTCCTCAAGCCCAAAACACAGAGGGTGACATTGTTAAAAATTGCACATTGTTAGATTTCCACAAGAAGAAAGCTTTTAATCAGAGACAGGCTCTCAAGGAGTTTTGAAGCCTCACAAGTCTTTTCATCTGCTTGCAAATGTAAATTGTTTGATTCTGGAACCTTCCTGCTTCTCTTGTCTGCACGGGAACGGCGGGCAAGTTGTTAGGAGGCGGGTGGAGTACAGGAGCGGAACATCTGATGCTGTCTGCTCCTCCACTCTTAGCTGGGGAATAGCACTCAGGGCTGTTTCACGGAGAAGGGCACGGGGATATTGCACAGACGTTGCTTCCTGAAAAATCTATGATGCCTCAAAGAGATGCGAGGCGAATCATAGGGACATGCACGGGTGAGAGGGATAAAGGGAACCTGGGACATTCTGAGAAATAGCTGCAAAAAGAGCATCTGTGTGTTGCTCAACAGTTGTCATTGTATCAGATCCTGAGCCAACTCCCATTGACTTTGACAGGAACCAGATTAGGCCCGTACTCAACTGAGTATGAAAATCTTTTTGCACAAGTCTATATGTTTTTTGTTGGTCTTGGGTTTAGTTACGGTTCTCATGATGTAAATAGCAGGTATTATTGCCTTAAATCCTGCTGTCCTTATACACAGCTTGAGTCTGTATATGAGAAAGAGCCGGGTTGCCATCTGGAGAGCTGGAGAGTTGCTGGAAACCCAGAGTCAGTGTGGAGATACAGTGCTTCTGTGCTGATTGTCTTGACTTCCACAGAAATCCCCAGGGTTCCCTGTGGGGGGACATGAGCATTGGAGATTCCTCTTCTCGGCTGCTCAGTCACTGTGGCACTTGCTCTCGTTCAATAAAAGGAGGGACAATTTGCCTCTGGTAACATATGTACTCATAGGCTCCATGATTAAATGAATGAATCCCGAGAAAGATGGTTTGGTTTCTTAAACTAAGAGGCTGGAGCCTGGGATGGACGGGGGAAGTTTTAGCCTAGAACCCATAGAAGCCTGCAGCTTTACCAGAAGTGATACATGGAACTATGTGGCCCCCTCTGCATAGAAGCTCGCAGTTTTTCTAGACACGAACCTGGTCTTGAGCCCCAGTGTGTCACCTCATGACCCAGCCAGGCTGCAGTTCACGTGCTCACCCCCCTTAGTTCAGAGAGGCTGATGAAGTTGAGAAGACTCATAAGCAATTCAACAATTCTTTGCAGCCATCTGTGTGATCCGTCTTGTGTTAGTTCTGCATAAGGTGAGAAAGACCGCCTCCATGCTGATCGTCACCTCAAGTTATGCATACACCTGTCCAGACTTCTTCTCAGCACAGGAAAGACTGTAGGGTGATTCACAAAATGGAGGTTATAATACAGAATGCAGGTTTACAACCTTCAATGATATTCACAAAACAAAATGAAGTTCATAATCTGACACTGACATTCCCAGAACAGTCACACAGAGTATCTATAAGGGCAAGTCCATCATACACGTATTTTCCTCTGCATTGATCCCAGCTTCCAGTGTGCTTCAGATCCCTCCATGCTTTGAGCTGGAAAATGAGACTGGGCTAGAGAGAGTGTAATAAACCCAGACCACTAAACAACAATGTCTTGAGAGAAACACAACAGACTGCATAGCGGAATCAACCAGCTCACGAGGAAAGTGGGAACCACAGCAGAACTTATTAAACAAGACTTATAATTAACATTTGCGGATGTATAAGGAACTCCAAGCCAAAGATCTGCTTCTTAATACAATGCAAGCAAAAACAGTTATGCTCATTTTTTGTTTACTAATTAACAACACATGGCAACGATCATGCCATATTTAATGAAACTGTAGATAACAATTCAAGAAAGCTTATCTATCCTGATATGAAAAAGCCACTCCAAAGAATGCACAAGTGAGCAACCAGCATGTGCATGAGACGCTCTCTTTTGAACAGTTGTGTGCTAACAAAGATATAGCAATATTGGCCTCTTATTATAGCTACAGTAGAGACAAAGCGAATAGCACGTAACTGGCCAAATTCTTCAGCTTCTGTGTGTCGTGCAAATACCCTTAGGATTATCCAGAATGTGGGAGGGAACCCAGATGGTTATTAGAACAAAAAAGGTTTAAAAAAGCAACAAGGATAAGAAAAAGGGTCAAGTGAGAGACATTAAATAAGGGAGATTTAAACCCAGGTCCTCAAAGTATAAAGGGACAAATTCACCCAAGAGTGACTCCTCTGGGACCCCGATGGCCAGCTGCCCAGGGAAGCCAGTGTCCGTAGCTGCACAAAGCAGCTGCCCTTATGATTGGGTAGGCCCACAACAGCACAGCGTGAAAAGGGGGCAGCAATGACTGGGGGAGGGCCATCTCCCGTGCAGCAGGGGGAAAAGGTCATTCAGTGCATCCCCCTCCAAAACGCTGTCGGTCGAGTCAGAGAAATTTCTCTCTCTGAATTACTTACATGTGAAGAGAAGCAGGGCCAAAATTAGGATGACTAAAAGTGACAGAATGATGCAAATTCTAACATACATCCATGTCCTCGTGGATTCAGGCTCCAATGGGTGGACTGATGACGACACATTCAACTGAAACACAAAACATGAGGGTGTTAGTGGCATATATGTGCTTCAAAAGCCATTGGGTGTCTTGGGAGAATATGGTCGGAATACACTTGCGGTGATGCACACACCTTGAGAAAATGCTCTATTTCCATCAAGTTGCTATCTTAGGTTACATGGACCACGAGTCAGAGTTAAATATTTATTTTAATTTTAGTCTTGACATCTCTGGTTTTTTGCCTTAGTAAGGATGGAAGAAGAACTGCAGGATTAGACTCTTAGATTTGTTATTGCAGTTGGTTTGTCTTTTGATAATTAAACCATGGGGAGTATTTCCCAGGCAGCACATGGACAGACTAAATATGTGGTTTCAGCCTAGAGACCATAGAAGCTTACAGCTTTACCAGAAGTGATACATGGAACTATATGGACAGACTAAATATGTGGTTTGCCCTGTTCTTGGAGCTGTCTTGGTCCCAGGATATGAGACAGACAAAGAGGGTGAAGTAATATCATTTAATGGATCAAGAGACAAGCCTTCAAGGTCAGGGGACATGAAGAAGAGCTCTGCGTTGCTCAAAAGCCTCTCTCTTTCCCCAACAGAAGCTGTTCAATAAAAGACTACTTCTGAACATTTCTCTGTTCCAGTCAAAGCAGAGCACTACCTGTAGGGAAGATTCTCCATTTAATACTGATACATTAATTGACAACAGAGATACTTACTTCCCAAGGGGCTTCTGACCTGGAAACTGATAGCCAGCGTGGTGTGACAGAAGAGGATACCGGGGTGGCAGTCGCAGTAACTACACAAATAGAAAATAAACATCACTTAATACAGATGACAATTCTTCCCTTATTCGCAGCTAATCATCCCCTACTTCCCTGAATGTCTAAAGTAAATGTCCATCTATTTGTTTATCATCGCAAGATGTTCAACACCATTTAAATGATTTGAGTCTTATCCAATACCCATCTTTTACCCCTTCAAGGACGTTCAGAAAAAAGAAAAGCTATATTCACCTTTCTCCATCACAACTTCCAGATCAATCCGCTGATCATTGAACCAACCAGGGATCTCCACACGGCAGCAGTACACCCCTCCGTCTGCTTCTGCCGCATTCACTATGGTCAGGGACACATCCCCCTGAGCGAGGTTCCCTTCTACTTGGTATCTGTTGGACAGACGCTCTGTCACCCTCCATCCATCAGTCCAGAGAATTGGCTGAGAACATTGAGAATTAGGACAGCGGCTCCGGCCCCAGCACATTGTTGTGATGTCATTTCGGTTATTAACAGGGTATTTACAGGGCAAAGTGACATTCTGACCCACCGCTCCTCTCACTGGAGGGCCTGATACCGCGAGACCTGCGGACAAAGATACAAGAGTGATTGACATGGGGACAGGACACAGGACACAAGCTAATTGTACCTGCCTGGCATCGCAGTCACACCACAACACTGTCCCTGTACGTTTGCCACGAATCTCCATTCCCGGTGGGTGCACTGATGTGCGTGTTTCCCCTCTCCCCACAACAGGAGAGCATGACAGCAGGACACACATCACGTCCATGGTAATTTTGCCAAGATGTGGTTCTGTCCAAGCCAATGAAGCACTTGTGCACCCGGCAGTTGCACAGCCTCCCGCTCCTGAGCCTAGCCAAGACGATGGAGGGAGAAGAGTTCTTTGGTCCGCCCGACCTACGTAAGGGCGGTTCTCTCTGCAGCCGTGTGTGCAGCTCCCTGACCTAACTAGAGTTCAGTTGTCAGAACTCAGGACAGTTTGAAACCTTGTTAAGGCGCACAAGTCTGTCTTGGTGTTGGTGTTGCTTGGTTGTGCGGGAAGATAAACTGACTAATGCTCCTGACAGTGGCTCTCAAACTGCTCCATGCTAATGAAAGAGGGACAGTGGCTTCTGACCCCTAGGTGTCCCTGGATGGTTCTCACAGGCATCTGTTACAGATCACCTGACAGTGATGACTATAACCACCCCAGCTATGATACAGCTTTAGTGCGGATAGAGTTTTCCAGACCCCCTCATGACTCCTCGCTCACAGGGGTTCAGGGTAGTGCATGGGCCTCAACAGCACCTTTGGAAGACTTGCTCCTGCAGTACCAGGAACTGCTAACCCATACCTTGGATTTCTAGCTGGGTGGATCTGGTTGGGTCCTACTGAGTCCACGATCTTCTCCTCCCTTTCCTGGTCTTTTCTGAGCCAGAGCCCGGACACAACGTGAGGTGGGAGCATGTTACTGCTGCAGGGTCACAAACCAGATTACAGCCTGTGTCCCTGGCTGCGGAGGGTAACACGGCTGTTCCAAGGAGACAGCATAGGGCAGCTGTCATGGGCTGGTCTCCTGGTGGAGGCAATGCTAGGATAAAATGGTGGCACAGACATCTACAGCTGACTTCCACTTGCCTGAAGATGCTGTAGTTTGAAAATTGCTAGTGGCCACATTCTGGGCTACACTCTCAAGATAGCCTTTCATGCATGTGAAATTCACCCCTATGCAAAAGTTCAGCATAAAGTATACGCACCACTTAAATGCTGCTCATTTTGAATCTCGTCTCCCATTTAAGAGCATACTTTTGCTGGTCCTAAAGGAGCACTCAAGGAAGATAAGGCCATTGCCGAAAAGCTAAATGAATTCTTTGTGTTGGTCTTTACTTAAGAGGATATGAGGGAGATTCCCACACCGGAGCCATTCTTTTTAGGTGACAAATCTGAGGAACTGTCCCAGATTGAGGTGTCAGAGGAGTTTTTAGAACACACTGATAAATTAAACAGTACTAAGTCACTGGCCAAGATGGTATTCACCCAAGAGTTCTGATGGAACTCAGATATGAAATTGCAGAACTACTGGTATGTATCACTACTGGTATACATACTACTGGTATGTATCACTACTGGTATACATACTACTGGTATGTATCACTACTGGTATACAAACTACTGGTATGTATCACTACTGGTATACAAACTACTGAGTATCACTACTGGTATACATACTACTGTATGTATCACTACTGGTATACAAACTACTGGTATGTATCACTACTGGTATACAAACTACTGGTATGTATCACTACTGGTATACATACTACTGGTATGTATCACTACTGGTATACATACTACTGGTATGTATCACTACTGGTATACAAACACTGGTATGTATCACTACTGGTATACATACTACTGGTATGTATCACTACTGGTATACATACTACTGGTATGTATCACTACTGGTATACAAACTACTGGTATGTATCACTACTGGTATACAAACTACTGGTATGTATCACTACTGGTATACATACTACTGGTATGTATCACTACTGGTATACAAACTACTGGTATGTATCACTACTGGTATACATACTACTGATCACTACTGGTATACATACTGCTGGTATGTATCACTACTGGTATACATACTGCTGGTATGTATCACTACTGGTATACAAACTACTGGTATGTATCACTACTGGTATACATACTACTGGTATGTATCACTACTGGTATACAAACTACTGGTATGTATCACTACTGGTATACATACTGCTGGTATGTATCCTATCTTTTAAATCAGCTGCTGTGCCAGATGACTGGAGGCTAGCTAATGTGACGCCAATTTTTTAAAAAGGCTATAGAGGCAATCCTGGCAATTACAGGCTGGTAGACTAACGTCGGTACCATGCGAATTAACTGAAACTATAGTAAAGAACAGAATGATCAGATACATGGATGAAGATGACTTTTTGTGGAAGAGTCAATATGACTTTGGTAAAGGAATGTCATGCCTCACCACTATATTAGAATTCTTTGAGGGAGTCAACAAACATGAGGACAAGGGCGATCCAGTGGATATAGTGTAGATTTTCAGATTTTCAAAAAGCCTTTGACAAGAACCCTCACCAAAGGCTCTTAAGCAAAGTCAGCTGTCATGGGATAAGAGAGAAGGTCCTCTCATAGATCAGAAACTGGTTAAAAGATAGGAAACAAAGGGTAGGAATAAATTATCAGTTTTCAGCATGGAGAGAAGTAAATAATAGTGTCCCACAGAGATCTGTACTGGGACCAGTGCTGTTCAACATACTCGTATAAATGAATCTGGAAAAAGGGATAAACAGTGAAGCAGCAAAATTAGCAGACAATACAAAATTACTTAAGATAGTTAAGATCAAAGCAGACTGTGAAGAGTTACAAAGGGATCTCACCGAACTGGGTGACTGGGCAATAAAATGGCAGATGAAATTCAATGTTGATAAATGCAAAGTAATGCACATTGGAAAATGTAATACCAACTATACATACAAAATAACTGTTACCACTCAAGAAAGAGATCTTCAAGTCATGCAGAAAGTTTTTTTAAAACATCCGCTCAATGTGCAATGACAATTGAAAAGCTAACAATGTTAAGAACCATTAGGAAAGGGAAAGATAAGACAGAAAATATCATAATGCCACTATATAAATCCAGGGAACTCCCACACCTTGAATACTTTGTGCAGTTCTGGCCACGCCATCTCAAAAAAGATTGGAATTGGAAAAGGTAGAGAGAAGGCCAACAAAAATGATTGAGTATGGAACATTGAGTATGGAGATATGACAAAGGTCTATAAAAATTATAGTGTGGAGAAAGTGAATAAGGAAATGTTATTTAACCCTTCACATAACACAGGAACCAGGGGTCAACCCAAAGAAATGAATAGGCATCAGGTTTAAAACACAGAAAAGGAAGTATTTCTTCACACAGCATAGTCAACTTGTGGAACTCGGTGCCAGGGGATGTTGTGGAGGCCAAAACTATAACTGGAATCAAAAGAGAACTAGATAAGTTCATGGAGGATAGATCCATCAATGGCTATTAGCCAAGATGGTTAGGGATGCCACCCCATGCTCCGGGTGTCCCTAGCCTCTGGCTGCTAGAAGCTGGGAATGGGCGACAAAGGATGGATCACTCTAAATTGCTCTCTTCTATTCATTCCCTCTGAAGCATCAGGCACTGGCCCCTGTTGGCAGACAAAATACTGGGCTAGATGGACCATTGGTCTGGCCCAGTGTGGTCATTCTTATGTTCTCTGCACAGGGACCATCTTCATGCTGGATGTGCAGTTGCAGTTCCACATGCACCTGATATTGTGTTTGCAAGTGGCCAGTTAAGTGGCATAAATCCTTTGCAAGTGTGATAGTTCTTTAGTGAGCTAGCTTTTTACCCCCCCTTGATTTAGCATGTGCATAAGCATACCCACTATGAGACAATAGAACAATGCATAAAATACAGATTCACTTTAAACATTCTGTGGAAATCCCCCATGCACCTTGTAATTCCTCTTTGTCTGTCTTCCTCTTTGAATACATGGGATCAGGCTGCATTTCCTTTTAGAACTACCATGAATCTAATATATTCCATTCTCACTATATTACACAGCTTCCCCATTCACACGAACAGGGATTTCAAAACACTTTCAATCATTTTCTACCCTGCTTTTTAACTTCTCATACACACAGTCTGTGAATTAAATATAAAAGTTTTTTGTCTAGTCACCTAATTCAGTAGTAAAAATCCCTTTGGTTTCCCTATAAATCTAATGTACTCACAGATACAACCAGCACACAAGAGCTCTAGGAAGCAGCAGTATTTCTGTGCCAGCTGGACTGTTTTTGTCTGTAACAGTTCCAGGATACTGTGTATTTACTCCACCTCCAACATATTAAATCTTGTGTGTTCATGGTGTTAACCAAAGTCATTCCTGGCCAGCTGCTCCAGACGTCCATCAAAGCCAGCCTGTAACTGGGCACACAAAAGGGGAGCTTTCAATACTCATTCTAACGCCTCACATTTCAAAGGAAGCTCTGCATTACAGATACTATAAACTTCCTATCACATGAAATAATAGGGTATCAACAGCCTTAATTCCTCACTCAAGCAACTACCAATGCTGCAGGGGTAGAATACTCTGCAGTGGGTGTTAATATTTTCCAATGCAATTTTTCCAAACAGGTCCAGGATAAATTATGATTTATATGGGAAATGAGATCAAGGTTAGGTAGGGGTTAATTAAGTTAATCCTGACCTTTTCCCAGTGAAAACACAGTTCAACACTTTTAACCGATTTAGCTGGTCAAGGTTGACGTGTTACCTAAACTCAGCCACTTTTCCTAAAAAAGACAGACCTTTAAAATAATAAATCTGATTCCTTCTGCAACTTTACCACAGTAACCTATGAGAAACTCAGCTCTGACACTACATGTATTACTAGTTAATAAAGAAACATTTTTTAATCTGACCTCTATTTAGCAAAAAAAATGTTTTGAAATAAAATCTCACTTTACAGAAT
This sequence comes from Emydura macquarii macquarii, assembly GCF_026122565.2. Taxonomy (NCBI): domain Eukaryota; kingdom Metazoa; phylum Chordata; order Testudines; family Chelidae; genus Emydura; species Emydura macquarii. The sequence continues at coordinate 1,189,954 of NW_027132905.1, read as the reverse complement.
ATGGACTATGTGCTGCCATTTTTTATTTTTAAATTGAATGCAGATTTCCCTGGACTGATTGCACTGCGTGGCCCTTTATCTTCATAACTGATGTCATCACTGTTTTCCTATGAGTGAGACAAGGTGGTTGAGGTAATATGTTTTATTGCACCAACTTCTGTTGGTGAGAGAGACAAGTTTTTGAACTCCACAGAGCTCTTCCTCAGGGGACATTTTTGTCTTATGATTACAGGGGTGTTAGCTGGCCACCTCGAACTGAATATCCCTGAGAATCCTGGGCCTGACACAGCTACACCAACATCTTCTATGAGGAAGGCTGATTGTTATTGTGGTGTAAAGTTGCAAAAATCACAGCTTTATCACGACAGACACAGAAAAAGTCACTATTTTGGCTCTCCCACCAAAAGTCGCAGTGCACATTTCTTCCTAATATATTACTTGGGCATTCTTACAAGGCACTCAAACGTTACATTCCTGCAAATAGGAATAACCCATAATACAGACAGACGATGAAACCTTTACAAAAAAGTGAAATTAGGTCTTTAAATACATTTCTAACTAACATAGCTTTATAGATCTCAGAACCCAATCAAACAGTACATAAACAAAAATAAGTTCTGTGCAGGTACACGGTTTCTTAGTAGGACTTTCAGACACCGCTGCTCATGGGTCACCTGTGAATGATTATTTTTGCAACGAAAATGCCCAGAAATTTCCTTTTTATAGAACAAAATGAAAGCTCGAGGCATTCCACAGAAGGTTATTGCGCAACTGTGGCTTTTATTTACATTGCAGAAATTGTAGTCTGTAGCAAACTACAACACTGACACATGACCAGCCCCATCTAGGAGACATTAAGTTCAGTCCATATTTCATTACTCTACAGGAAACTTCAGTAACTATTATGCAGTAGTTGCCTATAGAAGCACCATCCACTATCAGTTATTCTCTTAGTCACTTTAGTTACCTGGAAATAGGAGCATTAGGATCCACTTCAGGATGAAACAAGGAGCCATGGTGACAACTGAAGAGAAGGCAAAGAAAGATCTTCTTCAAACTTTTCAAGAGCTTGGAGAAAAAAATGTTAATTTCTGGCAAACTTCTGATTTTCACTTCCCTAATGTCACAAATGATGTCAGTCACTTTTACCATACTGAATAATCTCATAGTCCTAATCAGAATTGATTTTTCCTGTAGTTTGCCCTTTGCTGCTTTCTCCTTGTCTACATTAGCAATTAGCTGTTGCTGACAATAGCTGCAACTGAAATGGTTTAGCAACAAGATCAAACTGTTCTGCAGTTCTTCAGAAGCCCTGGTTAAAACCTGCTTGACCACAAGAGATTTTAACCCAGGTTCTCGAAGCATAAAGATACAAACTCACCCAAGAGTTACTCCAGTGTACATCTTTATGGGGAGCATCCAAAGGACAGTAGCATCTATAACTGCAGAAGGCAGCTATAGTTTCCCTTAAGATTGGGAAAGTATATTCTTGTGATGTCAGTTTTGTTATCAACATGGTATTTACAGGGTAAAATGACACTCTGACCCACCATTCCTCTCACTGGAGTGCCTGATACTGCGAGACCTGCAGACAAAAATACAACAGTAATTGAAATAGGAATAGGATACAATTCACAGTGCAATGGGGCCTACCTTGCATCTCTGTTACAGCACCATCCTAATAAGCTTGCCACATATTTCCATTTCAGGTGGATCCATTGATGTGTGTGTTCCCCCCAACCTCCAAATCAGGTGAGGATGACAGCAACACACACACCAAAGCCATGGTGCTTTAGCCCAAGGTGTGGTTCTGGCCAAGCACACAGAGCACTCATGGGTCCTCCACTGCACAGCCTCACCTTATTGACCCTAGCTCTTTGGTCCACCACGCTGCCTGTGGGCAATTCTCACTGCAGCTGTGTTCACAGCTCCCTGACCTAACTGCATTTCAGTTGTCAGAACCCAGGAAAGTTTGGGAACAATGCAAAGGCCTAAGTTTGTGGTGATGTTGGTGTCACGTGTTTCGGGGGGAAGTTATACGGATGACTCACTTTTCTGACAGTGACACTCAAATGGATCCATGTTAATGGGCTACCACGGCTATATATATATTCTGGCCTTTACACATTAATGTGGTTTCACGTTGTTTTTTTTCCTACTTCCTCATTTTGGATTCTGATTCTCTCTTCACAACACTCCAATTTAACAACTGATGACCAAGAAGGATATATACTTAACAAGATCCCAACATACTCTATGTGCAGAACACAAACAATTATTCACTTCAAAGGCAGCTGCTGAAGAAGTAAATTGTCCCTCTTAGAATCTAATGTGGTTTTACCAGATAACAGCCTGGACATCAAAACAGAAAGTTCTGATGTTATCTTGTCTTATTTTACACCCAAAGGGCAAATGGCTGAATCAGCTGAAATTGTGGTTGCACTGGGCTCCTGCTGATGCCTGTATGCTCCACCTTTTGCTAACGTCCCAGTCCCGAGCCAACGATCCATATTTTTTCACCAAATTGAAGACTAAAACCTCTTAACTCTGACATCAGACATCAATAGCAGCTTGTAAAAATGAGGCCAGTTAAACCTCATTAGCTTTAACCTTGTGGGTATGGGGTCCAGGTGGTGTCCCTGGTGGTTCCCAGAGGCACCTCCTGCAGGACATCCCAAGATAGTGATGACTACAACCACCACAGCTACCGTGTGGCTTTTGGGTTTATGCAGTTCTCCAGACCCCTTTGTGACTCCCTGCCCATAGGGATTTAGAGCAGTACATGGGCCTCACCACTACTTTTCAAAGACTTGTTCCTGGTGTACCTGGAACTGCTAATTCATACTCTGTAGTTCTTGTTGCGTGGATCAGGCTGGGTTCTACTCAGTCCATGATCCTCCTCCATTTTTCTGTCCTGGCTGGGCCAGAGGCTGGACAGCGTGAGGTGGGAGCATCTCACTGCTGTGGGCACACAACCATTACTGCATGTGTGTCTCTGGCTGTGATAGGCAATACAACTGGTCTGATAAGCCAAAATAGGGCAGTTAGTGTGGGCTGCTCTCTTGGGGGAAGTAATACCAGGTGCAAGTGATGGCACAGACTTCTAGAGCTGAATTCCCACTTACATGAGGTAGTTTGAAAATTTCTTGGTGCACAGTTTCTGGACTAATTCCTCAAGATAGTGCTGCTGAAATTCAGAGGCCCAGCACAAATTCAGAGAGCAAGTCCTGTTTATTTTTATTCTCCTTGTATCAAACTGGATTTAAGTGGTGCATATGGATCTCCAGCTGACTCTGTACACAAGCCTGATATTAAGCCTGTATCTATGCTATTGCACCTTCTGTAAAATTGGCTCGCCGATGCTAAGAACAGTTGCGGCTGAAAGAGTGTATGTATGTGGCCAGTTAGTAACACAAACTCTTTAAGTGAGATAGCTTTCCCCCCCCTTCTAGATGTACGGTGTCAGTTTAGTAACACAAATTCTTTAAGTGATATAGATATATGGTGTGCTCATACCCACTACGGAACAAAAAACATAAAATACAAAACTCACTTTAAAACGCTGTGAAAACCCCCATGACCCAGTAGCTGTTGTCTTTGTTGGGAAAAAAAATTGCCTGTGGGCAGCATTTCCTTTGAGGGTTAGGGTTAGCACTCCACCGCCCAGTAGATTACAAAGCTATCCAATTCATATCAATTCAGATTTAGAAAAAGTTCAGTTATTTTGTATTATGATGGAGGGCCGTGGCCACTGTCAGCGAGTATCTCTGATCTATGATGATGGGCCTGCTAGCCATCTTTCATTCAGCCTAATGTAGGGAGCAATTGAATGCCCCTTAGTTTAGTGACAGCTGAAACAATAGAAGTCACCACCCAATTCACGGAGCAGCATGGGAAGACTGAGTAGAAGCTGAGCCATGCTAAGAGGGGTTTCAATTCTGAGATGGACTGCAAAAATTCAGGGGCGGGGCTTTGATCTAATTGCATCAGTGTCTGCACATGAAAGATACAACAAAGCTGGGAGAAAGTCAGAGCAGCACTAGTAGTGTGGCTCGAGGAATAAGCCAAGAGAACCTCTTTTGGGCACAGGAATAGCTAGAGGCAGACTTGGATTTCTGAACAAGGACATTGCCTCATGTTTATTGTACTGTGTTCAGATTAAGAGGACTTTATACATTTTTTGTAAACAGGGATTCACAAAAGAAATACCTGACTATCATCATTTTCTCCTCCTAATAAACAATCCTAGTAAGTCCCTGAATATTGACTATCTATTTGGGGCATGGTGCAACTTATTTAATTCACATATTCTGAGTAAAAAACTTTTTGTAGTCATCTAATTCTGTAGTAATAAACACTTGGGTTTTCCTGTAAATCTAGTGTATTCACAGGTACATCCAGCATGTAGAAATCTAGAAAGCAGCGACATATCTCTGACAGACAGACTGTTTGTCTTTACCTGTTCCAGGACACTCCACTTCAAACTAATCAGTCTGTGTCCAAAAGATTTAACATAAGTCATTGGTGGTCAGATGATCCAAAGCCACCCCTTCGCTGGGTACCATCAGCCTATAGAGAGCTTTGGATACTCTTTCTAACTCCTTATATTTCAAAGGAATCTCTATTTTTGGCATGGCTGTTATTATAAACACTATCAAATGAAATCATGTTTCAATTGTTTAAATTCCTCATTGAAGCAGCTACTAATGCTACAGAGGGGGAATGCTCTGTAGTGCACTTTCCAATGAAATTTTTCCCCCTAACCATCTGCAGTATAAATTTGGGTTTCTCTAAACTGGGAAAGGAGATCAGGTTTAGGGAGGAGGCTAACACAGGTTGGTAGATCCTAACTTAAACATGACCTCCCTTCCTAAATTAGACAAACCCTACACCCAATCACAACAACGGACAATTTTGCAAAATTAAAAAGGCAACATTGTTAAAGTAAGCGGTGATGTAGACATTTTGTCCAAGAGAAACTCTGTAATCTCAACAAATGACTTTTTAATTACTCATTCTGACAAATAAAAAGTAAACTCAACTCACAAGAAAACTACATTACATCAAATATGAAGGAGACAGACGCTGGCTCTAAAACAGTGGTGGATCATAGAATATTTTTGATGGTTCTCTGCCAATTTTCCCCTTTCGTTTAGCCACATTGCATAGATATAAAAAAAATGATTATTATACTATGTACTGCAGAATGGCAGAGAAAAGGAAACTGGAGAAAAATTAGTATTTATTAATGGATTCCCTAGTTTTTATAATTTACATTACCCCCAAACATACCTCAAATTATTAATTTTTTGATCAAATGTAATTCTGGCTACTTCCATGTAGTTGAACATAGGATGGTCACAGTAGTTTTGCAGCAGATTATCAATCATCCAGGTAAGTCTATAGGTCACCAAAAATACTGGAAAACCCCACCTGCTAAACTGCTGTAGTCTAAAGGGAGATGCAGCCTGTTATTAAACAAACAAGTGATGGGTAAGGTGACTGGCCTATTTGACAACTTCACAGGACCATTGCTAGTCCACCTTTTCCTTCAACAGGGTACAGGGAATGTGGTATTTCCAGAATGCATTTTTAAATGCGTTTTAGCCCAAAACTCCAATAGGTATTTTAAATCAATAATGGGAAGGGTGGAGGAATCAATGCAAACTGTCCCATAAATCAGTTGACCCTAACCATCAATACTTTTTGATGTCCATATAAAGATCTGACACTATGATGTGATCCTAGACGTAGTGTTGTAATTTCAGAAATGTTAAGACTCTGGCAGAATAACTTGAAATGCTTCCCCTTAGCCCTTTAGAAGACAGTTAAAAAAGTTAAATTACACAGCATAAGCTGAAAGCCATCTTGACCTCAGATAACAATAGTTTTCAGTTATAGCTCATTGTTTCATTTTGTACAGCCAGATATTGAAAGATTTTTCATTAAGCCCAAGATAAAGTGGGTGAAATTTTTAAAAATAAAGCATTTAGTCAGAGAAAAGTCTCAAGGAGTTTTGAAGTCTGTGTCTTTTCATCTGCTTGCAAATGTAAGTTTTGATTTTTAGAACCTTCTTGTTTTTTCTGTCAGCATGTTAATGGAGGATAAACGGGTGAGTGGGTAGGAGTATTATGCTTCTCTAGTCTGCTGGGAAATAGTACTCCGTGATGTTTCATGGAGGACATGGATATTGCACTGATGTTACTCCCTGAAAATCAATGTTTCTAAGAGAAACAAGAAAGAAAAGTCATGGGCATATTCTGGTTCAGACAGAATCCATCAGGTGAGAGGGATAAAAGGAAGCTGCAACATTCTGAAAAACAGTTGAATAAAAGGGTTTTGTTTCCCTGAACAAGTGTCACTGTACCAGAGCCTGACTCACCTCCAAGTTACTAAAAGGAATGAGATTAGGCTTTTATTCAAGACTGCCTGTAAATCTTTGTACAAACTGCAATTTTTGCTGGGACTAATTTGTTCTAAAGATAAAAATACTGAACGCTAAATGTTATTGTAAAGACAGGAGGATTTAAACAGACCGTTTGATTCTGGCTAAGAGGGAAGAGGCAAGTGCTCTCACTTCAGATATTGACAGTGAACATGTACATTTAACTAAGAGCTATCCTGGTACATAGGCTAGTGTGAAAACAAGACCACTAAGACTGGGGAGATAATTTTCTGACCTACCTATCCAGGTGGGAAGTTTTGGTGAGATTTATCCCTGGATTACAAAGATCAATCAATTAACATTGTATCCACAGCAATGATAAAATATTAACAAGAAATATTTTTAAATGCTATGTTTAAAGGAGGAAATATCCAGGTATCTCTATTTTAAAAGAATTACTGCTTATCAGTCCTGGAAAAATTTAAAACTATTTTGTTACCAAGATTGTCACCTGCACAGAGTTTATTGTATAATTACTTATGAGTGTTAGGCTACCAGCACTCAATTTTTAAACCACTAATAAAACTGAGCATTGTTTTAGACATTTATACTGACTTTACAAAACTAAAAAGGAGAGAATGAAATTTTGACCTACCACCATTGGCAGAAATAATCAGCCCATATTTTATAACAGAACATAGTTTTATAGTTTCTTACTGCAACGTTTTCACAAGGTACCTTTAACTTATTTGAAATTGTCAACTCCAGATTCCCTGCAGAGACTGATCTTTTCTCAGTCCTTATTTCATAGAAATTCATAAAATGAGTGCATCTATAAAACCAGCAAATGATTGAAAATATAATAAAGCCAAGGAATAAAGCTTACTTCAACTGACATGATGCACTTAACATTAGAAAATTTATGCTCTTCTGTTCTGATCAGTACACCATACAAACTGCATCAAGCAACACTTCAGTTTGTTTGATCACCTGCAAGAACATTATCTAGGACTATAAAAATAAGACTTCTGGGTTAAACGTTTATACACACTAAATTCCATGATTGTTTATTTATATGGACATCAAAAGCAGCAAAAAATAAAAATACCATACGACCTCCAGCATCAAGTCCACTCCTTACCCCAAGAGCTCTATACAATTGCAAAATAAGTCTTTTCATGTCATTTCATCAATAATGCTACACATAGCAGCATCTTTGTCTAAAACCTGATCTTTCTTGCAGCCAGCACTCTCTCTCTGCTGTTCATTCTGTCCAATATAATTGTTGCTGTCATCAATATCCATGGGCTCAGTTTTTAACCTCATCCCTCCCTCTGAATGAGGCAAATCGTCAGGCAAGGAGGCCAGGCAGTTCTGGATCATCACTACAACTCGTTCTAAATGCTTCTGAAACCTCTCAGCAGTCTCCAGGCGTTGACGTTTCTGCACCTCCATCATAACCCTCAGTGTTTCCCTGGCTTGGTGGGGTCGATATTCATTTATAAGATGATGGACATGGACAAAAAGCAGTTTTAAGTCTTCCAGTTTCTCCTCCCGTTTTATGCTGCCTGGGCTCCTTATCAAGATATCCAAGAGGTCCAAGAAGTTGATCAAGATAGACATATTGAGTTTCCTTAGTTCCTTCTTGTGGTCAAACTGCATGGGATGCAACCGTTCAATGCCTTGGCTTTCCAAGGGTCGAATGATGAGATCATCACATTGGAACTGGTTACCAAACATCATGTAGCTGTCTTTCACAGGTGGTGGAGGCTTAGGGGCTAAACCTTTCCGAATATTTTCATCTGTATATTCCTTTATATACTGCATTGGTGGTGGAGGGAGAGCACTCACTTGCTGAGGTTCACCCATTGTGGTGGATGAACGTACCTGTGGAATAACCCATAAATGTAGATTAGGCGGATTATAAATTAGTTTTACAGCACATCTAAATATAGTGCAGCCACTGCTTTCAGCAAATCGGATGCAAGGTCATTGCTAGAAACGTACAACCTGCCCAATCAAGACCTCTAATATGGCCTAGACCAGTGTTTCTCAAACTGGGGGTCCTGACTCAAAAGGGGGTTGCAAGACTATTGTAGGGGGAATCATGAGAACAGAGGTTGCTACCCAGGCACCCACCTCTAAAGGCAACACCACCACCAGGTACGAAGGGTGGCCTGGTATGGGGGGAGGGGGATGTCATCACAGCCTGAAATATTATCAAAGGGGGTCCCAGCAAAAAAAAGATTGAGAACCCCTGACCTAGACTTTCAATATGGTAATTTTTCTGATAATTTCCTATGCTGGCATCAACTGGAAAAGAGATTACTATAAACGCTGCAAGATATATATTTTTACAATCAGCATGTTCTTTAGATCCAAATTTAGCATTTACCAACCGTGGCAGGAACCACAAGCTGAAGTTCTCTGTTCATCCACAGAACAGGAAGAGAAACACAGCAAGCTTTTCTCCCACTAATTAACCTACCACAGTTTGGAAGGGCCACCAGAGCTGCAAGCGGGGTTCAGCCTTGTTACTTATTCAGTGCTTGGGCTCTCTGTTCAGACTGCCAATGAGGATGCTATCTTTGGTGTTTTTAGTGAGTCGGGCTTGGTCTACACTGCCAGCGAAATTCGAGGGCCATCCACAGGAGATACGCAAGTTACATAAAGTAGCTTGCGAATCTCCCACTGACTTCCTAACATCTACCTACTGCAGCGTCCCCACTGCACTGCGCCAACAGGAAACGCCCTCCCATCGACGCAGCGTTACTCTTGTTGCGGGGGTGGATTAACAGCATCGACTCCTGGATCGATCGAGCTGCTCAACCGGCCCCGCTGAACTGATCCGGCGGCAGGGACAGCGCCACTGCCAATACAGACGTACCCTGCGTCCACTGCAAAACGAGGCAGACCCCTTAGGAAACTTCACCCAGGCCAGTGAGCAGCCATCAGCTGGAGACTCTTCCCAGGGCGGCCACCTCAGGCCGCCTCGCACTGGGCACAAGTGTCCATCGCCAGCCCCCTGACCAGGCCGCCCTGCGGGGGATGAGCCACTCCACGGGGTCAGACCCAGGGCACAACTCTCCCTGGAAGGACGGAGTTTAACCCCCCCCGTAAGAGGATGACAAGGGAAGCCCAGCTCAGCCCGAGGCCGGGGCACCCAGGGGGTGGGGGATCGCCCCGAGACGCGTGCAAAACGCCAGCCCGAAACGGGCCACCCCCCCCCCGGAGCGTCGCCCAGCCCGCGTCCCCCGCTACAGGGGCCGGCCGAGGCAGGGAGCCAGGCCCCGGCCCAGGGGAAGGGCGCAGCGAGCAGGGCACCCGCCCGGCACCCCGGAAACCCGGCGGGCAGCTCCCCCCGCCGCCTCTGGGCAGCTCACTTCGCCCCGCGCCGGGCCCCGGGCCCGCTGCAAGGGGGGGGGAGACCCAGCCGGGGCGGAGGGGCTAGGACTCCGCGGCGGCCGGCGGGGGGGGGGGGGGTGAAGCCAGAGCCCCGAGGGCGAGAGGGTCTGGGCCCCGCGGGGGGAGGGGGAGCTAGGGGGGGCTCTGTGGTGAGGGGGCGGGGCCCCGTAATACCCGGATGGGGGGGGAGGGGGGACGGGCCCCGCGGTGCTGAGGGAGCCTCAGGCCCAGCGCTCACCTGGTGCCTCCGCGGCTGCTCCCCTCCCCCGCCCGCGGCGCCTCCCCGCTGCCGCCGGAACGAAGTCCCCTCGCCCGGCCCCGCCCCTGCGCCTTTCCGCACTCACTTCCGGTGGCCGCGCCGCCCCCGCCCCTTCTCCCCATTGGCTCGCAGGCACGGGCCCACGGGGCGGAGACGCCGCCGTTTGATTGGCTCTCCTCGACGCCGGTAACAGAGCTGCCCCCGCCCCCTTGCCGGAGGCAGGCCCCGCCCAGGCGGCGGGAGCGTGCGGAGAGCCGAGGTGGGAAGGCCGGAGGGAGCTGCGCGTGGCGCGCATGCGCGCATGCGGTGTGAATGGCTCAGTCCATGTGCCTGTCTCTGGGCCTGTGGGTTGGGCCATGTCCACGGGGGGGGGGGGAGCCAAGGGCAGGTTTATGGGGTGGCTAGACCCGCCCCCTCGAACCCTGCCCCCATTGCACCCCCAGAAGCCCCCCCCCCACCAGCTGCACCTCAGCCCTGGCTGCTCCCGCAGGGGCTGTCCTGGTCTATGGGCACCAAACGCGGGTGGCCAGCGAGGCTGCCAGCGGCCAAGGCCCCAGCGGTGGGGGGGCCGGGAGCCCCCATCTGGGGTATAGACGGGCCCTGGCCTTTCATCCCAGCTGGTGAAGGGGCAGCTGCGCAAGTGCGGCGACCCTCCAGGAGGCGCAGGCCGGAGAACTGCACCCCCCCCCAAAACCATTCCCGGAGCAGATCTTGTAGGAAAACACCCCGTTTTGATTTAAAAATGGCCAGGGAGGGAGAATCCACCCGCCAGGCCTGGTCAGTCGTTCCACTGGTTGAATACTCTCGCTTAGGGTGGCCATGTTTGGTTGGACGTATTCCTGGCGGTTTCATGACATGACGTAATCTTTAATTAAAGATTAACCTGTCATTCCTGGGCACGCCAGGGCAATTCTGGAGGGCAGGCAACCCTGAATCACTCCGTTCAAAATGTACACCTTATTTCCAGTCTGAATTTGGCTAGTTTCAACTTCCAGCCCTTGGATTGCATTAGGCCTTTCTCTGCCAGACGGAAGAGCCCTTTATTAAATATTTGTTCCCCATGCAGATCCTTATAAACTGTAATCAAGCCACCCCTAACCCTTCCTGGGTTCCAATCTGTTGTGGTAGAATCTGTTCTGCTGGGCCACTCTGGGTCTGTCTACACTGCAGTAAAACACACATGGCTGGCTCCTGTCAGGCTCACAGGGCACAGGCTGCAGGGCTATAAAATGGCAATGTAGACATTTGGGCTACAGCTCTGGGACCCTCCCTCCTTGAGGAGTTCCAGAGCCCAGATGCCAGCCTAAATCTTAAAGCAGTCTCTGTAGTTTTATAGCCCCCACCAGCCTGAGTCAGCTGACACGGGCCAGCGGTGAGTGTTTTATTGTGGTGTAGACATAACCTCTGAAATTATTTTTGGTGCGCTCATATTTATGCTGTGCTCTCTCTGTGACAGCAGAGGGCAGCAATGTTCCTGGAATAGCAGGAATGAACTGTCATGTTTGTGGCTTGCATCTGGCGGTATTGAGCCCAAGATATTAGACAAGGTGGGTGAGGTAATCATCTTTTTTTGAACCAACTTCTGTTGGAGAAAGAGAAGTTGGTCCAATAAAATACATTACCGTACCCACCTCTAATACATTTGTGGCATCGTTTAGTGATAATCCCTTTTCAGGATTAGTTATGTTGAATATCTTCAATACAGAAGATAATTCTGTTTATTTGATGATTACCAGTTCTATTCATTCCCTCTGAAGCATCTGGCATTGGCTGCTGTCAGAAGACAGGATACTGGGCTAGATGGACCATTGGTCTGACCCAGTGTGGCCGTTCTTATGTTCGTTTGTTGATGTATCATCATCAGCATTTCCAGAGCACCCCTCTCAATTCCATCCTGGGTCTTCCACGAAATCTGCACTATCCAAAATATTTAGAACAAGATTCGCTTTCTGGGATATAATTTATTCTGTCTTTACAGTTTCTTGTAGCCTTCCAGGGCCAGATCCTTGCCCCTTTGCTAAGGGATTCCCATATCCTTTCTTCCAGTGCTTGTGCTGTGCTTCTCCTTCTTCTACCCTTTAAATTACCCTTCACCAGTTCCACCCTTCCCCTCTTGGTACAAAGGGTATGTCTACCCTGCAATAAAAGACCTGCCGCCTGGCCGTGGCTGGCCTGCGTCAGCTAAACCAGGCTTGCAGTGCTGAGGTGGTTGGGCTAAAAATTGCAGTGTAGATATTCTGGCTCGGGCTGGAGCCCAAACTCTGAAACCCCACGAGAGGCAGGTCTAGAGCCCAGCTCCAGCCCAAGCTTGAGTGTCTACACTGCTATTTTTAGCTCTGCAGCCTGAGTCAACTGACCCTGGGCTCTCAGGTTTGATGACATACATTTTTTATTGCACTGTAGATGTACCCAAAGGCTTTCAAGAAACAGAACTCTCCTACCAATCGTCCTTCCTCTGAGGCATCTGTAGTGAAGTGCAGTCTGCCAGCTTTTTTTCTGTGGCTCGATGACCAATTCATACCAGCAAGCAAACGGACTTCCCCTGCTAGAGACTTGCCTGCCATCTCAGGGGCTTCTGCAGACTCCCTTCCCCTTCCTCTGACTCATGGCTTGTCTACACTTATAACACTGTAATGCTTCAGTGAAGACAATACCTGAGCTGACAGGAGGGGTTCTCCCATCGGCACAGTAATTCACTTTCCCAAGAGGTGGCAGCAATGAGAGAATTCTCCTGTCAACCTAGAGCTGTCTGCACCCAGGGTTAGGTTGGTTTCCAGCGTCACTTAGGGGTGTGGATTTTTCACACCCTTGAGCGATGTAGTTATCCTGACCTAATTTCCTAGTGTAAATCAGGCCTTACACTTTTAATTAGTGTAATTCGACAGCTGTGGCCATGTCTGAGCAGTCCTTTTCAGGATCCCCTCTGCTCACTCTGAATGGAGAAGGGGCTAGAAAAGGTGCCCTAAACATAGGCTGTCTCAAGCCTCTTCCCCACCCCCTGGCTGGATGACAGGTCCAGTGGGATCACTTTACCTATGGTCAGAACATCCCTGACAACATCAATGACATCCACACACATTCGGAGGAGTTCAGGACCATTATTCATAAGGTATGGGCTGAATCAATTGGCTATTCCACTCACCACCATACTGTGATGTCACAAACACTGGATTGCATATTTATTGAATGGATTATTCAGGCAAAAGAGGCTGGGTGCATAAAGTTCCTATTCTTTGCACACAGATAGCTTGATGAGCAGCCAAGGTGGGCAAGGCAGTGCAGAAAAAGCACATGACAGGATAATGGTGGTTTGGCAATGGTTTTGTAAGCATTTCCCCACCCCCATCTTCCCTTGGTTACATGTCTGAGCGTTGTAAACTATTTACCATGGCTTGGGCAAAGAGTCACACTGCGTTGGTGTGGAGGAGCGATGCTAATGTGTGATTGTTAACTGTACGACGTCTATGGGACATTAAAAATAGTTTTCAGATATGTTCGTTTTGATAAGACTAGAAGACCCAAGGACGCCTTTTAACTTGCCTAAATCTTTTAACTTGCCTAACGAGCAAAAACATTTTAAACATTGAAAGAAACAACAACTGTATTTTAAAAAAAGTTTCAAACGTTCCCCTCCCTCCCCCCACAATCCAGCAACATTTGTATAACAGAAGCTTGGGACTTCAGTTCATTTAAGGATGATCTTGGAGTTGTGACACTGGGCCGAGACACAGGACATCTGGGTTCAATGTCCAGTTCTCCCACAGACTCACTTGGGCAAATAATTAAATCTCTCTAGATTCAATTTAAGGTCCCGTGGGGGCAATGAAGAGATTCCCAGGGCTTTTGTGTCTCCGTTCACCATCTGTAAAATGGGGATAATAATACTTCCCTTCTTCAATCAGTTAGAGTGCAAACTTTTGGGGCAGGAATGGTTGTTTGCTACATCATGGATTGATGGTGTCCCAGGTGGCCTATCACCATGGTGGCCTCATTGTGGGTGGGGGTCTCTATGCTGCAATTAAACACCCACGGTTGGCCAGGGTCAGGGCTCAGGCTGCAGGGCTGTAAAATTGCTGTTTAGACTTGGGCTAGAGCCTGGAACCCTGCAAGGGGGGAAGGGGCCCAGAGCCCAGGCTCCAGCCCAAGCCTGAAGTCTACACAGCAATTTTTAGCCCCAGAGCCTAAGCCCCATGAGCTTGAGTCAGCTGACCCAAGCCAGCCATGGCCATGCTGCATGTCTTTTATTCCAATGTAGACGTACGCTAAATGCTACTGTAATACAAATAAATAATCATTTCCAGAAAGGAAAAAGTTGGTCCACTGTAAGATACTCCACTATAGAAAAACATCACATCAGCACATACAGAAATAAGAAGACAATTTGCAGATCACAGATTGAAAGAAAGATGGAAAATGGAATTAAGAATACCCCTTGGCATAATGAATGGGAACATATCTGTCAGGAAATGCTAATGGCAACAGGCAATCTTTTTGGACTCTGTGGTTTTACATTCCTGTAACAAAAGCTGGGCTTAATTATCACTGCCCTGTATTCTGTGTAGCCATTTACAAAGAGGAAGCAGAGTGTAAAGTGCTATGACTGCAAAATGTATAAGGCAGTGGAAAATCGAGCCCTTTTCTCCTTTCGAACGCTCTACGTGGTCTTCTTAAGTCACACTCCCAGTTTGTGTGAATTGGTCAAGATAAAGAGAGAAAGCTGTCAAGTAATGAGTTAAAAAGTGTTTCAGTCTCATTCCTGGAAGCAAGATGAGTGATTTTCAGAAGGTGGGAAGCAGAACCCACTCAGCATACACTGAATGGCCGAAGGATCTGTCCATCATGATTCTAAAGGAGAAACTAATATAACCTAAATGCAATGAGGTAAACATAATATTTGAAGCCAGATGAAAAAACCTCACTCTCCACTATGTTCTGTCTCCCTTGTTTTCCCTGAAGTCCCATCAGAAATATGCATTGTGTATGTTGCTTGCAAGATTTCCCTTGAAGTCCAGTCCTTAATTTACCTCTTTGGTTACACTTGATCTGTTATTCTACCTCACTCTGTTATTCTACCTCACAAGCTGACTCAAGAAATATACAGTTCTGTATATTTCACCATCTTGCACTTGAGCGGCATCAGGCGCTCTATTTTTATTAATCCCATATATATTGTGTATTTATTATTTCTATTGCATTAGCGCTGAGGGTCCCAATTCAGGGATCAAGGCCCCATTGTGCTAGTCATGGTACAAATATACGCGCATCCCATTTTCTTCCAGCTGCGGCAGTAACTGTGTCATCCTCTGTTTTGGAATGTGCTTCTCACATTTTGAGTCCTGCCACAATCTAAATAATAAAGAATAGTAATAAACGTCTTCTCACGTTGTCCGAAGAACAACAAAATTACAAAGCTGAAGCCAAGTCTCTTGGGTGAGTTTGGCCAAAGAGGTCTGTAGTAACAGCTTAAAGTGATGGGCTCGGGAAGTTTTGATGATTACTAAAGCCTAGATTCTCCAAAGGGATGAGGTGCCTAAATTTGTAGGTGTCATAACTTTTTCCATAAGGCCGATAAGTACTTCCAACTCACCACATACACTTTTAACATCATTGTACTGCAAAGATGGCTTTTTTTTTTCTCCATGTGGTAGTGCACTGCGACTGCTTGGATTCACAGGCAATTATTGGTAGAATTCTTCATCTTCGTTTCTCCATGCTGATGGTCTTAAGGCTACTTCTGGACCTAACAGCCCTTCTTTAGCAATAAGCAAAGAGTCGATGTTGGATATTTACATGATGCCGAATGGAGGGTAAATTACCCACTTTAACTTTCTAATAAAAATGACTTGGTAAAGAATGAGAAACCTTAAGCGTTCAGATTTTATCCACAACACTGAAGTCTTAAAGGAATTACATTAAGATGGGATGCTAATCTGCTTTACCTCTTGATTTTTAGAAATTATAAGAAGGATTCAGAAGAACGTGGGTCTGCCTGCTCTAGGGGTTTGCCTTCAATTCAGCCACTGATAGCCAATAACCAGTCACAGCTGCACAGGCATAAACTTCTACTGTAGTCAGGGTAAACTGCCATAAGCTGTGTTTGCAGCAGTTCCATTTACCTGCTCTGTTCGCTCCGCCAGTGAAAATAGTGGCTTTGCCTGTCTACACTAGGAGTTTGTACTGGTGCAGTCATACTAGCGACTGGGAGTGAGGCAAATCCCCAGTTTAGACAGGGCCTCACAAAGCTTTGTTTTCCTTTCATTATTTTTGTTGAAGTGAAAATAATCATAAACAGAATAGGTTCTCGTGCAAGCTGTTGAGGAAGGGCCAGTTTGTTCCTACTGCACTGAAGAATCTGCACTGTTCAAGTGCAGTCAATCCGTGTGAAAATCTGTCCTCTCTAATACTGCCAACAAGGTCAGTGAGCCCTGGGGTGATCTGCTCCTGCCGTACAAATCATGGATAATTTATTGTACCTAGCATATGCTTTGATCCGGGCATCCAATTTTTCCAAGATATCAGAAACATTCAGGGTCAACTCCTGCTCCTCCCTGAGCTCGACTTCCGTTGACAGTGAGAGGAGCTGGGCGAGTGCATTCAAATGGGGAGTTGTGAGCCCTAGAGAGAAGAGGGGCCATAACTAGCTCATTTGGACCAGTTTAATTTCTTCCTGTTTTTACTTTTTTTATTAGCCCTTTGGTCTCTTTCCCTCTCCTCTTTCCGTGAGTCTGCGGTAGTAGACATATTGTCTGAGGAGACCATAAATTGCAGAACAAGGCAGAAGCTGAGTGACCTCTGCCATGCCTTTTAAAAAAATTAAAATGACATGAAAACACTTGACTGAGATGTGGAAGTGAGAAGATAAGGCACTGACGTTCAGTGGATACCAAGACAGGTGTCTATCAAAAGAGCTGTAACTACCAATATTTGAAACCTCTGCCAACACTCGCTTTCTGTAAATTCTCCAATGACATTTAAGTTGAGGGTCTTTCGTTCATTTCAGGGAATCAATCCCAGTGACACGCAAAAGTTACTAAGATGACTATAAAGGATACAGTAATAAAGAGATAACACATTGCCTTCTAAGGGCAAGATTTTTTTGATATCTTTCCTCCAGCTTAGTAGCATCTCACTCCATGACTAGTCTTATTAGTCACCACTCCTAGAGGAAGGCACTAGTCAATGTATGTAAGGACAGTAGACTCTGGGTTCAAGATATTTACATGGTGAATGCATGTATTTTATCAAAATTGTAGATATATTTGCTACCTTTTTGCCAGTTTTCTTTAACACCCCCCCTTCCCCCCCAAACTAGCTATTTTTAACTTTTAAATTTCTCTGCCGCCTTCAGGACACCAGCACTGGCACCTGAGCAGGATGTGCGGGTGGGGAGTTTTCCACCAAGCCTACAGTAATAGTGTGTGAACTGCCGACCCTGGGAAAATCCCCTGACAAAAATCCAATCCACAAAACGGCACTTTTCAGAGCTAAAATGGGGCAGTCCAGGGAGGGAAGGAAGGAAGGAAAGGATAAAAGTGAAAAAAGAATCAGTCTGATTTAGGCTGTAAGTAGAGAAATAAACTGATCTGAGATCAGGGCTTGCTAGCCAGACATGAATGTCCTGTGCATACAGAGCCCAGTCCCTTCTCTGTGAGAATTATTCTTTCCTTTTTCAAAGATATTTTTAATTTGCATTCAAGTATTTATGAAAATGTACAACAGTGTTAAAGAGACATAGGGTAAAATTTCAAAAGCACGGGAGATTTAGGTTAGCTATTAGGAAAAACTTTCTAACTCTCAGGATAGTTCAGCTGTGGAATAGGCTTCCAAGAGAGGTTGTGGAGTTCCTGTCATTGGAGGTTTCAAGAACAGGTTGGACAACACCTGTCAGGCTTGGTCTAGGTTTGCTTGGTCCTGCCTCATCACAGGAAATTAGAATTGATGACCTCTCAAGGTCCTTTCCAGCTTCTCCTTTCCATGATTCTATAAATTACTTAAGCCCAGATCATCAGTGATATTAGGCACCGAACTCCCACTGAAATTAATGTTAGATGCCTAGATACCTTTACAAATCTGGGCTTTAGGAGCGTAAGTCCCGTTGACTTTCAGTGAGACTAGAGCTCTTAAATTCCTTAGCCATATCTGAACATGGGACTTTGTCTCTCAGTCACTTAGGTGCGTATGTTAATTTTACCCATAGCCAAATCATGGATGGCCAAAGGTTAGGTTTTGTTAGAAAAAAATGTACAAAGGTGAATATTTCATAGAGATATTCATGGTCTCTGTAGTTTCCCTGCAGTTTAGGAAGCCTAGACAACTAAAGCATGGAAACTAGAAATTGAAACTCTGAAAATGACCCATCTAATCTGACTGCCTGGACTAAATGAAATGAAAAAAATAAAGAGCAACAAACAAATTAGATTTTTTTTAAATTGAATTTTAAACCAAAGGTGTTGTTACTCCACAGTGAGAATGGGGTTAAATACATATGTGTGGGTCAAGAGGTTCAAAAATGGGTGCCTGAATGTAGCTCCAAATTCCATAGTAAAGCCCTTAAATAAGTGACCCAATTTTCAAAGGTGAAAAACAGCCATCAGCTCCCACTGAAGTCAGCCACCATCTCTATTGTGAATACTCATGGATCAAGCTGTCCACCCTGACTTGTCTCCCTCCTTCCCTAGAATCCCGCGTTCCAGCCTGTCTCGCTGATGTCTCATTATCAGCTTAAATATAACGTGGCCATAGCTGAATGACTCATCTTTCCTCTCAAACCCTCTCCATTTTGCTCTTTCTTCACTAGTCTTGACAAAACTACCATTTTCCCTGTCAATCAGGCCCACATTCTTGGGGTTATTTTTGACTCCTTTCTCTCCCTGGCCCTTCGCATCCAGGCCTGATCGAAATCCAGCATGTCTTCCTCCTCAAGTTCCATCTTTCTTCTTCCATCCTCATAGCCAGATCACGTGTTCAGGCCTTCACAATAACCTGCCTTGACTATTGCAACATCTCCCTCCTGGGCCTCCCAAACACACACATTGCACCCTAATTACACTGTGCACATTGCAGCTGCTAAACTCCCTGCCTTTCGATCTGATGAAATCGCTCCCTGCTTCGAATCTCTTCACTGACTCCCCATCTCTTATCACATGAAAAATCAAGCTGCAGATCACCACCTTCTAAGCTCATCAAACTTCTTTTCGCCCCCCACATCCTCTCTGCTCCACCAGCCTTACCACCCTCAGCTGCCTGTTTCTCAGCTTCTCCCCTATTTGCCTCATCTTGTGCTGTCCCTTATGCATGGCCTTATCTGCAAGGCCCCTACCTTATCCACATTAAAGTCCCTCTTGAAGACCCATTTCTGCCAAGCTGTCAATAGTGAATCTAGCTGTCCCATATAGGAATTTTTAAAGGTTATATGATTTCTGCTTCCCACTAATCTCTGTCTGCTGTTAGATTATGGAGCTCCTCATGGCATAGACTGTTCCTACGGATCTGTCTGGAAAGCATCTAGCGCCTCGTGGGCATGACCATAAACAAATTAGAAAGAACAGCACTAAGTAAGTAATCATAGCTATCCTTGTTATGTCAGATGAAGATATAAGGCCTGATTCTGATCTCATTTACCCCAGTGTAAATCAGGAGAAATGTCTGGGAAGTTCTAGGAGCTAAAACTCATGTGAAATCAGAGCCAGGTTCAAAGTCACTAACGGTTAACAAGTGGTATGATCACGGTTAGCAAGTGATATAATCCAGTCCTAATTCTTTTGATTGTCCTTTTTTGGCATCTCTAGCAATGGACTTTTATAGAGCTTATTATAGTACCCTAGTGTCTAAGTTTTTCTTTCCTGCCTGCATGGCAGGAATCCTTGGGGATCAATTTCAGACTCTAGACTTCACCTATGTGTATGATAAATTATGTGCACACATATATGTGCATATGCTCTGCAGGTGCAAACACCACAATTCTAACATTCAGGCAGGTATTTGCACCTATAAAGCATGTGTGCATTTCTGTGAGATGCACTACTTTCCAGACTAAGATGAAAATTTGGCCCTTGATTTCTGTTCTAGTTGCCTAACAGACATGGAATTCCCCTGTACATCAGTGATGATTCTGTGCATAAATTAAATAGCATTGCCTCTGGAGTTTGCAGACAGCTCAATGAGAGGTATGAGCTGACCCCATTCATCTCAATTTGGCATTAACTCTGGAACCTAGCAGTGCCATTTAAGAAGTCAGCATTGCTAAAATGATCTACAGTGGAATAATTATCAGAAACACCCAGCAAAGTGCTTATCCCAAAGTCTCAATTCACCTTCCATACATTCCCCAAAGCCCTATCTCTGCCCTACTTAGCTGCCAAAGTCACCATCCTCTGCCCCCTTTCTAACCCTCAACAGCTTCTACAGTGTAGATTTCTGAACCTTTTTAGAATCAGCAATATATTGAAAATGTAGGGGCAAAGTAAAATGAATTGCAATTAATATCAAATAAAACAATGAATGCTGTGCTGATTGTATTACTTTCTTATTAATGTAATAACACCCTCCGCATTTTTAAATTTACCTGAAACTGCCAGAGATTTTCCACAGTGGAGTGATGCAAAAACGAGCAGTTGTTGGTGCGGTATTTAGGTCTACCTTGCCACAGATTACATGGGCCTTGGTTACACCTGGAACATGCAGCATGTTAACCTTTCTTGGAACATTCAGCAGCAGACTAACTGTCTTCCACCAGGCCATACCTGGAACATTGAGCAATCGGTAAGTGGTGAAGTCATTTCAACTCGCAGTGCCTCAGTTTCCCCATCTTAAAGATGGGATAATGATGAGCACCTCCCTTGAATATTTTTGAAATACTTCACATGAGTGGGACTCAGTATAGTGCATGAGGTGACAGACATCCTGTGGGTAATACAGACAACTCTGTCCATCTGTATGAGGAGTGAGGATGCATGAAATACTTCCAAGAACATCGAAAAGATGCTGTTTCGTTATATCTGAGTCCACTCGACGCCCATATCACTGTATCTACTAAGTGGGGATTCAGCAGACAGTTATTTAATCCCTGATCCTTAAAAATCACATTTGTCAGGCGTGCCTGTCAAACATTTATTTTTTCCACAACATTTACCTTAGAGTATACTTCAGCATGTGCTGTTCACTTGATGACTTTGGAGAGGATGTGGTTAGGGTTTGATAGAAAGGAAGCTTTACAGCACTGCCTAGATGACAGACGGAAAGATAAGAATCCAGGCACCTACGCTGCCTTACGAACACCTTTTTTCGTGACAAAATCAACTACCCTTCTTCTTGTTTCTCTTTCCTGGACTTGCGCTTGGTGTGCGAGTCTGGGACCGGTATACCGGCTCCTGGAAGAGAACCGTGCCCTGCCGAACGATGAATAATTGCGTTCTCCTGGAAGAGCAACTGATCAAAAAATCCCAGCAGAAGAGAAGGACTTCTCCCTCCAACTTCAAAGTGCGCTTCTTTGTTTTAACCAAATCCAAGCTGGCTTATTTTGAGCATCGCCATGGGGTATGTGAGCCATTTTCTCTCTCGTTTTAGAATGCTTCTGATTAAAGAGGGTTGGAAGGAAGGGGGAAACTGCATATGTTGTGAAAATCCCATTAACCAAGAACTTTTGGTCCTGTTACAGCAAAAACTATTCAAACTACTCAAAATCTACTCGCTAAGGGCCCAACACTGCATTCATTGCCCACCCAAGACTTCCGTGTGGGTTTAGTGGTGGTTTGGTGTGTAGAGGGAATGGAGGATCAAACCTGGTTTTATCAGAGAAATTTACAGCAGACTGATCTAACTGCCATCAAACAAGATGTCTTACAGACTCTATACTTGGCAAGTCAGATGGATACTGCTACTGATTGGTGGCACGTTCTGATCAAAGTTATAAAGTCAGATACAAGTAATTCCTGCTAGACACTTCAATTTCATTTGGAAAATAAGACAAAACAATTTTTTAACTGCCCAGTCTACAGCAAAAGGTTGATGGCTATGCAGAGACCATTTCCATGCTTGTTAATACAAAAATCCCAGTCAGGTTCTAACAGGAGCTGTTGTTTTAGGGAGATTTAAAAAGGGATCTGATATTCAGATATGGTCGAGCTAAGCACACCTCCCCATGTCTGCCTACACCTGATCTGTTAAATAACTATGAAAAGAATTACTTAAGAACATAAGAGCGGCCATACTGGTTCAGACCAATGGTCCATCTAGCCCAGTATCCTGTCTTCCGACAGGGGCCAATGCCAGGTGCTTCAAAGGGAATGAACAGAACAGGTAATCATCAAGTGATCCATCCCCTGTCGCCCATTCCCAGCTTCTGGCAAACAGAGGCTAGGGACACTTCGGAGCATGGTTTTGCATCTCTGCTCATCCTGGTTCATAGCCATTGACGAACCTATCCTCCATGAACTTATCTAGTTCTTTTTTTAACCCTGTTATTGTCTTGGCCTTCATAACATCCTCTGGCAAAGAGTTCCACAGGTTGGTTGCCTGTGCATTGTGTGAACAAATACTTCCTTTTGTTCATTTTAAACCTGTTGCGTATTAATTTCATTTGGTGACCCCTAGTTCTTGTGTTATGAGAAGGAGCAAATAACACTGCCTTTTTTTGTTCTCTACACCAGTCATGATTTTATAGCCCTCTATCATATCCCCCCCTTATTTGTCTCTTTTTCAAGCTGAAAAGTCCCAGTCTTATTAATCTTTCCTCATATGGAAGCTGTTCCATACCCCTGATCATTTTTGTTGCCCTTTTCTCTACCTTTTCCAGTTCCAATATATCTTTTTTGAGATGGTGCAGCCAGATCTGCATGCTGTATTCAAGATTAGTAGCTAACATGCATTAGTAACCTTTATAAGTGCTTTTATCAAAGCAAAAATCCCCATCCCTTCTCCTTTAGTATATAGAAAGGCATATGATGGTCTGTGTCAGCTGTTTGTAATCCTTCAGTTTGTTTGCCAGAGTCATCAAACATGGATAGCAATACATTACTTAAGGGGTTATCATTTATTGCTGCTTATAAGTAGTTCTTCAGTTGCACTGCCACATTTCTTTTGAATTTGTAAGAATATATTAAGGCAATGTCTTATGCCTATGCTTTTTAAAATACAACATTTAAATTATTAAGAACATTATTGCTGTCTAAGATATAGATTTGCAGTGTGACTGAGACTGTCTGAGCTGTGGTCCAAATGTTGTCATTTGAAGAGTTAGGATGATATTACAACTATTTAGTGTGGTGAGACCAGGGGCGATTTTTAATTGCAGATAGACACCTAATGGAGTTGTCAAAAGTGCCAGATCAGGTTAGGTGCCTATTAATGAGAGTCAGGCACCTTACTAACTTGGGCATGTAGAGGGATTTTGGAAAATATCTCTCTGCAACTTTAGGCAACTAAATGCCTTTGAAAATCAGACCCAGACAGATTTAGGTTCCTAAATCACTTGGGCACAATTTAGGATATAGTGATCTAACCTGATTTGGCACTTTAATTCCATTAAGTGTCTATCTACACCTTTAGACACCTAAATGCCTTTGAAAATCTGACCCACTGACTTTCAATAGGACATACGCTTCTAAGTTACTTAAGTGCTTTTGAAAATTTTACCCTCTAGCATCCCAAATTCTGATGAGCCAAAAATGAGACCATGTCTAGTGTCCTCTAAAATAAACATATTGAAGCAAAATTGTTAAAAATACATCCTTTTACTGTGTACAAAAATCTGAGTGCACCGAGATAATGCTACATATGTGGCATGAACAGCTTGGGTGCTTACCTGTTCTCAAATGTAATTGTACTGAACCGGAGCTTAGCTGGTGTAACTTGTCATGGCTTCGCTGAAGTCAGTAAAGCTATCTCCTGAAGTCAGTGGATCTATGCCGAGTTAGGCCAGCTGAGGCGTTGGCCCACTATCTATCACTAGGTTTATCTGCTGGAGGACTGTATGTATCATATGCCCACAACCATTCATAACTACATGTATGTACATATCGAGAAATGTAGGGCCTGATACTCCACTGTGTTACCCTGGTTTTGTGCCAGTGTAAACCATCCTTTATGTTAATAACCCACCCAGTACTAACTGGAAAAGAAGAACTGAGTGCGGAGAAGGACTAACAGCCCTGAAGATTGAAATCCTCTGCTTGTCGACAACAGAGCAGGTAATGCTGCACATGCTTCAGCATTGTCCTACGGTCTCCATGCTGGGGAGACGAGCTCCAGGGCTGAGAAGGGAGCCCAGGCCATGCTACACACCCTTTCTGTCTTCGCTTGTCCGCTCAGTCTCCCAAGGACTGGACTGACACCACCGGTTCTTTGCACAGGCTGAAGGCCAATTCAGAATTAAATGACCTGCCTGCCAGGATGATTTATCAAACTTTTGAGATCAGTGAATACATGCCTCAGTCTGAGGGTCTCTTCAGATGTTCAGTGTAACCCTTTGGCAATGAATATGAACGGAAGATTTTTCTAGAACTTCTCTCCAAGCCTGGCACCAAGATTGACTGTGTTTGTTTATTCCTCTCTTTGGGTTCAACACTGCAAGGTCCTGTGCACTCTGGCTCCAATCCAGCTGGGAATTTTAAGCACATGCTTAACCTCAATCAAAGCACTTATGCATATGTTTAACTTTAAGTGCGTGCAGTCTCATAGATTTCAACGGGACTGTATGCACTTAAAGTTAAGCACACACTTAAATGCTTTGCTGAACTGCCAGCCCCTCGCAGTATCAAGCCCTTTGTGTGTATTACGATGCTCATAAGTATAAAAGGACACTGAGTAAAGCTCTGACAGTTAAAGGGAGGAAAGAAACCACCTCAAGGAAGTATTCAGAAAGAAGCCCGTCCGCTGTATCCAATGGTACTGGCGCCATAAAGGCAAATTTTTTAAATGATCATAATGACTGTTTCTATTATGAGATGACATTGCAGAGACAGAAAGCTCTATTCTCCTCTTCCTTTGAGTGTGCAATTGCCATCAATGCTAATGGAGGATATTTCCATACATCAGTTGGAGAATGAACCCCAAAATAACTGCCAACAATAAGAAGCTGTGTTTCCTAAAATTCATTATCCAGTGCACACTGCAGGGCTGTCTTAGCATAAAGCAGAGCCCTGATAATAGACACACGAAGTCCATCACAAGCTCCCTTATTATAGTATGCAAATCACTTTGAAAGGTAAAATCTTTTGTTGCTAAGGGCCGATCCTACAACTACTTATGCATGTCAATAGCTATATAGATGGGAGTAGTCCTATTGCATGCATTATAACAACGTCCGTGAGTTAGGTTACTTGTGTTAGGAACCAATCCTGCAAACACATGTTAAGTAAATTTAGTCCTAGCAAGTTTGCTGAGACTACACCCATGGTTAAAGTTACTCATGTGAGCAAATGTTTGCATAGCTGGGCCACAGGCTTGCATTATTGAGAGGGAAGCAACCAAGCGAATCCCTTGGGAAAAGTTTCCTTAAGGCCAGATTTTCAAAGATATTTAGGGGCTTGTAGACACAGACTACGGTGGGATTTTCAAAAGCACTTCAGCAGCTTAGGCACCTGTCTAGAGGAAGATAGAGTAGAAGGGCAGTGTAAAAGTTAGGGCACAAGCCTGGGACCCAGTAGACATGGATTTAAGTCCCCACTGTGCCACAGACTCCCTGGGTGACCTCGGAAGAATTTCTCTGTGTCTTCATTTTCCAGATGTGAAAATGGGGACGCTAGCACTGCCTTACTGGGGTGTGCTGAGGAGAATTGCTTTAAAGACTCCCCCGACACTATAGAAATGGGGTCCACATGAGTACGTAGCATCTTTAGGTGCCTATCTTTGAAAATTTGGCCCATCGTTCACCAGTGGATTCAGGGTTTATGCTGCTTTTAAAAACAAGCTCCGTGTGGCAAGCACTCATGGAGGAGTCTGGATCTCTGCATAATTTGCTGATACCTTGCAGATAGAATGATAGAAATGTAGGACTGGAAGGGATCTCGAGAAGTCATCTAGTCCAGTCATCGACCCTCAAGGCAGGACTATGTCATAACTAGTCAAGTCCTGACAGGTGTTTGTCTAGCCTGTTCTTAAAAACATCCAATGACGGAGATTCCACCACCTCCTATTCTACCACCTGTTCCCAGTCAGCAAATCTCCATGTATTTACCGGAACTCGTACTTTCATAACGGATTGTTTTTGCCATGGATGTGATCAGAGATAATGTGGACATCAATAAGAGGAGTTGGACAAGGTTTTATCAGGTATTAGATAGAAACATGGATCCATACCAGGCCATCAGTTTTTAAGAAGAGGGCATGATATGGCCCACTGTGTGCAAAAATGTGAAGATGCATGGTTAGTTTATGAACTAGCTATGAAAGGGACAAAAATCCTATATTAAAAACAAAAGTATGAGAAAAGAGAAAGCTGTTCCTACAATACGAAGCCTGCCTTTGGACTGGATTGTTTACTTTCAGCCTCAAAAAGCCAACAGCCCTTTGCAAGGAAGGTCCTGATTCACTGGTGCATTAGTCCTGTTTTAGGCCTGTGTGACTCCAAACCCGACGGACACCATTGCAAAGCTGGAGTAATCGCAGCCCTGAACCAGTTCATTGTTTGCTAAGTGCGTAGAGTTGCATGCACGGATCTGATGTAAATCAGCATAACTCTATTGACTTCCCTGGCCCTTTTTAAAAAAAAGATTGTATTTTCTCCTGTTTTATACTACTTCAATGGAGCATATGCCAGCGGCGGGCCTGGCCCACAGGATTTAAAGTAAGTAAACTCATCTTCTCTGCAGTGGGAGTGTCTGCCAGTACGTTGACCACATTAATCCCCAGTGAAAATTTCCGCAAGTAACTTCACCACAGTGGAAGTTTTTTGGCTAGAATTTGTTTTGATTAAAGACTTTGTTGTCCTCAGAGAGATGACATTGAACATTGGAAGGAAAATTGCACAAAGGTCTGGTTTATGGAGAAGAGACCAATGAAACATGTTTTGTACAGCGCCTAGCGCAATAGGGCCCCGATCTTGATTGGGGCCTGGAGGTACTGCTCTAACTCATTCCTCCTATTATAGTTATAGTTTTTATTCTGATGAGAGTGTTATAATCTACATTCAGATGAAACATTTCAATCCTGACGGAGGATGCTGCTCTGATTCAGTGTATTCACTGAGATCAGCAAGCAGCCTGTGTACGTCTTTCCTAGCAGAGAACTGCCCCTGTTCCCTCCACTCCCAGTCTCCGCCAGCAGCTCCACACACCCCCCCCCCAAAGCCAGACAGAAGGAGTTCAGCGAGGAGTCGGCCTTCTTGCTGACCCCACACCCCCCTAGCTGTAGCAGGGAAACCACACGCATCCTATAGCCCCATGCACTCCACCAGGGTCCCTAGGCGGTGGCTCCCTTCTGCAGCCAGGGGGACGGGAGATCAGTGCTCCCCTCTGTCTGGCTCCAGCAGGGACCCCAGCACCTATGGACCTCGGGGCAGCGCTTTGCCATGCTCCCTGCTACAACCAGGGGGAGGAGGGCACTGATCTCCCATCCCCTCGGCTGCAGCAGGGAGCCCGCACCGGTCTTGTACCCCCGCAGCAACGCATTCAGCCTGGGTCCTTAGGCAGAGGCTCTCTTCTGAAGCCAGTGTGAGGGGAGCTGCGGGCCACATGGAAAGACCCGGCAGACCACTTTTGGCCCAATGGCAACAGGTTGGGAACCACTGAGCTAAGGCAATTATTGATCCCAGCGTAAGTAGGACTATCTAACATCCAACTACAGACTTATTCAAAGTTCTTCTATCCCGAAGCGTTTGGAACAGGCCACTGTCAGAAATAGGATACTGAACTAGACAGACCAGAGGTCAGGTCTGGTAAGACAATCCCTACACGCCTACTAAAAAAATATTCATTTCCAAGACGCAGCAAAACATTTAATCCAGGGCATACGTCAGATGTCAGAGACATCAATCCAGCTTTCACCACGTCTTCATTCTCTAATAATAATATCATAAAAACTCTGCATGCAGCAGTGCGAGAAGATGGAAAGTAACCCCATAAACGGAATGCTCAAGGACGTAAATTTCATCCCAACCTCTCAGTGATAACATGCATACACAGGATTCTTGTCATTCAGATCACTTAAGGTTTTTAATTATTATTTGCAGTGTCCTTCCCCACTGTAATATTACATTCCTGGCGTGGTTACTGACGGAGAAGGTTGATCTAAGTAGCCGTGTGTAAACCGGAGGCCATATTGTGCCGTCAGTTTTTAAGCGGAATTTGCTCAGTGACCAGTCCAGCTCCCAAGGAATTCTTTCCCTTGACTAGAACAGCAGTTGGATCAGGCCCAAGGTGTTTGACGCCTGAAGGGCAATAACAGTTCAGCAACTAACGAAACATGCTGCTCGCCAGGCACGCGTAGAGCAACACTGTGCTTTTTTGGTGGTGTTATTCTTTTCCCTCTGGATCCCTTTCGTGGCCCTGATTTAGAGTAGCCCCATTGACATCAGTGGACTATTCCCATGAATAAAGTCAGCCGCGTGTTTAAGTACCTTGCTGAATTGGGGCCTTTTTCCCATTTTCTTCGCTCCATCATCAAAAGACTTGGTGGCTCTTTCCTTCCAGCAATGCAGAATTGGCCGTTGTTCCCAAGGCAGCCAGCTAGCCGGAGTTGCTCCGTTAGGAGACCAGAGCGGCTGTTAGAATTCAGGTGCCATTTGCCTTTTGCCATCACTGCTGCACTGATCTCCTGATGCTAATTTTAACAGGAGAGGAACTGGAACCGAAGCCCCGGATTTGACCACCCCTTAATACTGAGAAAGCCAGGCCTAAGACTGGAGGCTGACTTGGGCCCCTCTGTAACGTTGTTTTTTGCAGATTTTATTTTGTCATTTGATTTGCCGAAAGCCGTATGTGTAACTGACCGATTGAAACGTTGGGCCTGAGTTTGCTCGCGAGGGGCATTTATTTGCTTCTATCCTTGACTAAAATGACAAGTCTGCGTGGGATGCTGCCTGAATTCCTATTCTGAAAGGTTAAATTACATTTTTCCTGAGTGGCCTGTGTGTGCAGGGACTTGCATTGCAATGCTGCAGGACAATCCCGGGGAAGGAATTCCAACTCGGAGTGCTGCGATTCCTTGGTTCCTTCCCCACTTGCTCTCTGCACTCCACACCCCTTCATTTCTGATCCAGTTTTGTGCTCTGTTTTGCAGTTCACCCACTCCAGGTCTCCGGTGTCACTCCTTTCTAAATTTTCTTTAACCTAGAAGATCACTCGTCTTTCCCTTCTCTCCATCTCCCATTCTATATATCCCTCGGTTACTTTCCCCCTTTTCCCACCATCTTTTAGTTTTGGGTGGGGATTTCTGAAGCATTAAATATGTACTATAGCAGTGCTTCCCACCCTGTGGCCCATGGGCCAAAAGTGGCCCACAGGGTCTTTCAAAGTGGCCCGCGGCTCCCCTCCTGCCGGCTGCAGAAAGGAGCTGCTGCCTAAGGACCCAGGTGGAGCACGTTGCTGCGGGGGTACAAGACCGGTGCAGGTTCCCTGCTGCAGCCAAGGGGACGGGAGATCAGCACTGCCCTCCCCCTGGCTGTAGCAGAGAGCCCAGGAAAGCGCTCCGCATGTGTCCATAGGCTCTGGGGTCCCTGCTGGAGCCAGAGAGAGGGGAGATCAGCGCTCCCCTCCCATGGCTCCAGCAGAGAGCAAAATGCTCTGCCTGCATCCCTAGGCACTGGGATCCCTGCTGGAGCAAGAGGAAGGGGAGCACTGATCTCCCATCCCCCGGCTGCAGAAGGGAGCCACTGCCTAGGGACCCAGGGAAAGCACAGGGCTGCAGGTCACAGGTGGTTTCCCTGCTACACCCAGGGGGATGGGAGATCAGCGAGGAGGCAGACTCCTTAATGAACGCCTTCCGTCTGGCTGGCGGGAGGGTGGGGAGAGCTGCTGGCAGAGACTGGTAGCCTTTCAGGGTTATAAAAATGATATCTGTGGCCCTCGAGCCATACTATACTGTACTATAGTTTTTCTTGAGACACCTTTAAGAAGTCCTTGGGCCAGGCAGCATTAGACACTTTTCATCAGCCTTCCGGGTTTGAAATTCTCACTTGAAGGGGAAGGCAAATTTGGGTCGCAGTCCATCAAAGCGCTAGAGCACATGCTTATCTTTAAAAGCACGTGTGTAGTGTCAGAGAAGGCAGTGGGGCTGTTCAGGTGCGTCAAGGTAAGCACATGTTTAAGGGCTCTGCTGCATTAGGCCATAGACTGTCTTTGAAGGCTTCAGCATCTCATCCTTAAATAACAATGTAATCATTCAGATTAGGTCTTAGTAAGGTTATTGAAAACGAACCAAGAAGTCTCTGCTCTTATTCAACATTGATCTGGTTTTAAAGGACAAATAGGCCCATTAGCATGTTCTATCTATTGACCTAGCTACCTAGTAATAGTGCTTAGCACTTTAGAAGTGGCTTATATCTTGAAAGCTGCGCACGTACATATCTGTCTCTGCATCATTGTAATAGCTACGCTATCTCGTAATCCAGAGGGGTAGCCGTGTTAGTCTGTTCTCAGCAGAACAACGAGAGTTCTGTGGCACCTTAAAGACTAACCCATTTATTTGGGCATAAGCTCTCGTGCATCTGCTGAAGTGGGTTTCTGCCCACGAAAACTTATGCCCAAATAAACGGGTTAGTCTTTAAGGTGCCACAAAACTCTCGTTGTTTACTATATGGTAATAAATTCTGTGACCATGGTCAATATTTATAACTTTTTCTTTTGGGAGTAAGCATATGCATATATTGTTATAGACAGAGAAGTAAGAAGAATGGATTTATACAATACATATTTCTGTATCATTTCTAGAGTTCAGTTTTGGCTCCTGTTTTCTCTCTCTGAGTCCAGAGAGAAGGTTAGCTCTACTTCAAATCACTTTTCAAGCGTTTCCAAAACTGGTACAAATACATCTGTCAGACACGTGTATTTTTAATTTCAGCTTTCCTGCTATCACAGACCAAGCACGCTCCCAGGAACAACACATGCCGTTGTGCTGATGTGACTGTGTAACCTTGACGCACACGAATCAAGAGTAATTTAAAGTGTGGTTGTGCCCTGAGAAGTGACTATGTCAAAATGTCACCTTCTTACTCACCAGATCCGATCCCTGTGTGCATTCACAGGCACAGCTGCTTACTTTGCTGACAAAAATCATTGTTTTCTGCTTTTCACTCCTGTTAGCTCTGCAGAGCTAGGAGGGCAAAAGCTGACTTCTCCTCCTTCTTGTGCATCAGCAACAGAGTTGTTTACCAAGCTCCATTAATTCACACAACGGGGTCACACAGATGTAACTACCGAGAGAATTTGGCCTGCGGAGCCTTTCTTACAGGTGATGATGCATACGCAGGAAAGAACCCAGCTTGACTCCTAAGGTCCCAGGTTGAGTTTACAGCACTGACAGTTAAGAAATGCACTCTCGTCTTTGAACGCTGACCACATAGGACACGGGTCCCATGGAGCAGCACCCAACAGGGAAGCCTGCAATTCCATTTTTAAAAATGCACTTAGAGTAGAATTGCACTTTAAGAGAGGAAACATTAATCCAGTATGGGTGACATCATGGCCTTATTGTAGCCCATAGCAAAGTTCCCATGAACCAGGAGCGTATAATGCTCCTTCATTAAATCAGTGGTGTTCAACTAGCCCTCTAGATATACTGGATAAGTTCATTCCAACCAGTCAGAGAACTGAGTCCCTTAATTAATATCTGTACAGCAAAGCTGACAAAGAAAGTGCAACTTTTACAACTATATGTTGCATATCACACGGAGAGGTTATGGATTAGTCATAAATTGGATAAACTGCTCTGCCCTCTCTGTGAGGCAGACGCGCAATTAACATTACCATTAATAAGCGTTGCAGATGTAAATCAAAAGACAACCCCACCTCCAATTACAACATGCTTTAGAGGGGTGAGGGAATCGAAACACTTCTGCAGTGGATGTTGAACGTGTTGTGGCCCGCTGCTATTGCTAATACCCTGCGATATATTAATTGCTGCTCTAAAAATGGATTTCATGCGCATACACGTCATACTTCATATGCAGTCTGTGCTAGTTGCATCCAGGCGTCAAATGTTTATTTCTTTGTTCTTGGCTCACAATAGCTGTACGCTGCTTTACAGAAAGAACAAATTGTTTTGGTCTTACCACTAGAAACCCACAGTGTGAGAGAATGCAGCTTCTGGTGCTACTGCTGCATGCTGAGAACGGCCCGAACAGCTGGGTAGTGTGAGGAGGGAGAGGTGACATGGCAGGAGTTAATTGGCAGAGTGTCTTGGCATTCCCCAGCCTGGCTGGATCTCAGTGGAGAATCACAGTCACTTCATCATCAGAATGCTTAATTATGATTGACTTTCATGCAGTACCCAGGATTTGAACCCAGGATCAGATTCATATCCTTAACTAAGTATAAACAGGGAAAGGGGAATTAAAAGCTGTATGCAAGGGAAACCTTGTGGAAGTCAATGTTGAGGCTTGTGAAGTAATTGCCGCATCTATATCCATAGGCAGCAGTAAATTAGCGTTTCCTTTAATTCATTAATTAATCATGCATTCACAGAAGTGCTTGGAGTTCCCAGCCAAGATTGGGACCTCATCGTGCTAGGCGCTGTACAAACAGAATAGAAAGCAGGCCTTCCCCCGAACAGCTTACAATCTAAACAGCCACAGCAAAGGATGGGGGGGAAGGAATGTAACAGACAGGCAGAGCGATCAGTGTCATGGCGGCAAAGAGCAGATCAGAACTATGGTTTTTATTTTGGGGGGGTCAGAGTTTAGTCAGGCAGGGATTAGCTCAAAGGAAAGTCAAGGGATGGGACCACGGTGACAGGACAGAGGGAGACGGGAAGAGAAGGGGTTAGAACAATCAGCCAACCAGCCCACGGCAGAGAAAGTCCAGTCAGAACTTCAGGAGATATTAGCAGTGCCCAGTGGTCCCTGCTTACACGGCTCCTGTAACTTCAGTGTCTGGCTGACTCTTGTCTGCAGTTTCTTTCCCAAAGGCCGCATGGCCCTGGGGAAAGGAGGCCCTGCCTGGATCCTAGCGCATCTTCTGCGCGGTTCTTTCTGGGTCCAGGGAAGCTGGTGGGATGGGCTGCTCCGGCGGAGCACCTTTCTGGGAACCTGTGGGCAGCGCTCTGTCCTCAGCACGGCGAGCTACGCGGATGCATTGTGCAGGGCGGGGCAAACCCCGCTGGTTTCGGTTCGCCGTGGTGACTCTTACGGGGGCGTCCAGTTCATGTGGTTTTCAAGCCCACCACCTGCAGCTTCTTCTTGTCAGAAGGAAAAACTCAAGGCAGCGGTTCTGAGGGAACCATTTGAACCTGGTGAGCTTCATGAAACCGCCTACCCTGTTCCCACATGCCCCTCTGCCTCCCAGCAGGCCCTGAACTCCCAGCTGATCTTTACTTGTCTGCACTGCTTGGGACGTGTCCATACAATCTCTGCCCCACCTCCCTTGTCATCTTTGGGTCTCTCTCCCTCTATCACTGTCCCCAACCAACCGCCAGCTTCTACGGCCCTTTACCTTCACCTGGGTCTTCCCAGCATGTCTCGCTGGGCTACTCCACCCCGTTTCCTCTTTTTGGGAGGCCCTCCAGGAGGCCTTCTTCTCCCAGACCCCAGGCATCTTCTGGAAAGAAAGCCACCCACCCACTTTCCCTTCTTCGGCCACAGGCATGGAGAATCCCTTCCTCAGGCTTGCGGCTGCTGCTCCGCTAGATCCTTAGCCAGCCTCTCAGGGTCCATCTACACGGAAGTGAAAGACCCGCAGCACAGCCACGGCTAACCTGGATCAGCTGACGTGGGCTCTCGGGGCGATAAAATTGCAGTGTGGACGTTTGGCCGCAGGCTTGGAGTCCCAGGTTCTGAGATACCACGAGGTGGGTGGGTCCCGGAGCCCGGGCTCCAGCCCTAGGCCAAACATCTACATTGTTATGTTTAGCCCCATAGCCTGAGCCCTGGGATCCCAAGTCAGCTGAGCCGGCCTGTGAGACTAGGTGCCATGGGTTTTTGATTGCCGTGTAGACACAAATTCCTAACAACACGTCAGTCTGGGTTTTCTTAGCCTCAGAGAGAAGGTAAAGGGCCCATCACGCAACAGCAAGAAGAAGCTTTTCTGGTTCTGTCGCTACTTGCCTGCCATTGCGTGAGGGGTGATCCTCATAGAGGTGGACAGAGGGAACCGGTGAGCTGACAGACCTGCCGAGCGAAAAGCCCCCTGGCCTTCCCCTCAGAGAGTGACTAGCAGGAAGGAGCCCGGAGGGAGGGAGGGCAGAGTTTCTGATCGAGGTGGAACCCCCCCAAACGAAGTCAACGCCAACCTCTGCTGCTGTGGAGATGAATCTTGCCTCTCCAGCCCAGAGCAACGGGGCCCCAGATCCAGCATAACTGGTGCATGAGGGGGCAGGCTCTGAGGATCCTGGACAAGGGATCTGCATGGCTTGCATGCATCCCTCTCAGTCCCAAAGTACAGGGTGCTGGAAGCAGGACAGAAACGGGTGGGTTGATAGCAGTGCACATCCAGGGCCAAGGGGGAGATTCTGGCCCCCACCAACACTGCCTGTACCTAACCTGGCCGTTCCGGCTGAGAGCAGCAGGGAGGATTCACCCCTCTGAGAATTGCTGAAAGATTCAGTGACACTTTCCTGCACAGAGGCAAATTTCACACTCTCCACAGGACCCCAGATGGAGCTGAGAGAGAGACGCTTAGCTTTGGGTTTCATTACGAAACTTTCTCACAACTCTCTCTTGACCCCTGTGTCTCTTCGGTGCCCATGAAGCGCTTAACTTGAAGCGCCTGCTTAATGTTCTTGACTCCAGCTACAAGTCCGACTCTGTAGCTGGGTGGCCTCCACTTCAAGCACCTCCCACTCGCAAACTGTACAGCTGCCTCAGTTTCCCTTCATTCACCCTCAGAAAGGGCTAAAGGTTCTGCGTGTCCAACTCAAAGAGCCACCTCTGGGCATAGTTGATTCGTGTACATGGTCAGTAAGCCGCAGAACCCCCCCCTCACTCCCCAAAGAACAACAAGGGGCAGTCTCAGCAGTTATCCACGCCCCCTCAGAGAGATCGTTTCCAGGTTGCCCGCCTGAGAGCCCATTTCCACTCTGCTCATCCTGCAGCTCATTCTCCATAACTCTTGCCCGCTCTCCCCAGCTGCTCCTGTATGCCTCTCCTTTCCTTCTCGAGCAGCTCTCACCAGCCCATCCTATCCCTCCCTAGGGCCCGGATACCCTCTCTGAAGCCCAGTTGGGAGGCAGGTGGCTCACAGTTGCCCTGCACCCAGCTCCCTCTGAAAGGGCCCAGTCACCCTGTCAAACAAACACAGGTTTAAAGCTAAGCACATGCATAAGCACATTGCTGAATTGGGGCCGTAGATTGAAACATCAGAGAGTTAGCTAGAGCTCAACAAACTCCTGCATGCTCCAGCAACAACCACAGAATGCCGTGAAATCAGTGGGGACGGGGACCTGGGGGTAATCAGAATAATGCTGCTTTGTGCTCTGCTTGGTCCTTTCTGGTGCTGTTAGTCCCTGACTTTCACGAGCACCCGTCAGCCGATAATTAAACGAAAGAAAGAAAGCTGTCCGTGTTCATTTGCAACATGTTCATTTGCAACTTCTCCTCAATATGTGCAGCAGGGTTTATTGTCCCTGGATAAGTCTTGAGTACATGGAGAGGGTGCAAGAAAGATACTGAAGTTAGGACAAACCAGCTAAAATAAGAGAAAGGAACTGATGGTCAGGAAAGACTCTTCCCACGTATTTAATTAGAACATAGAGAGACTGAGAATAGCAAACAGAAAGTTCTGGACATGTTTTGCTTCAGCTGTCTGGCCCTTTTTTGGAAGAAAACGCTGAGGTTTCCTGAGACCACTTTAAAGAGGGTTTTTCTTTTTCTTTGCAAAATAGCACGGTTGCTTTTGTGAGCTTAGAGTGCAATCGGGCATCACAAAGTCAGGGCTGTGTTTAGCTGCCAGCCCGGTTGCTAGATAATGCTTAGTTTGTGAGTAACCATTCCAGTTGTTTCTGTTGCTGCAGGAGTGTAATTCCCTTCCATAGTCAAAGTCCCAATCAGTCTGAGGAATCCATATGCACTGCCCTGGGGGATGGAGGTGGAAGGTGAGCTGTAAAAGGAGGGGACTAGACGATCGAGCTGTTGAAATAGTTATGTAATTAAAATGAATACGACAGGTGATGAGGACTGTAGGAAAATGACACAGCTCAACACAAAGACTTCACTCTCCCTGTTCAGCTGAGCTCGGGAAGGTATCAACACAAATCAATTTGCTGTTCTTCTGAGAAATCCAAAGCAGAGAACGTGACCAGAAGGACCCTGGTTCAGAAAGACTTGTGGTTACAACCTCGGATGTCAACGCAATCAGGCGAGGGAGGGTTTCGTGCCAGCAATGGGCTAACACGAAATGGAAGGTTTTTACAGGCTAGAAGCGACGTAGTGGCTCGTGGAAGGGGGATAAGGTCCCAGGGGCAGCACGAATGAAAGAGCGATCGGCTGCTGTGGCCAGGAGAGGAGTCAATAGGCACGAAAGAACGAAAACAGGCGGCAGGTGGGAGAAGTGGGGTGAAGTGAGCCCACGTGAAGTTGAGAGGTATCTTGGACCTGCGTGAGGCTGGGTCTACACTGGAAGGCTTTGCTGGTTTAGTGATGTTGGCAAAGTGCTCCTATTGGGAATGTACCAAAATACCAGCTGTCCCCCCTTTGGCTGGTATAGCACACCACAGGCACCCCCCCCCCCCCCCCCCCCCCCCCCCCCCGCGCCCCCGTGAGCGAAACAAGCTCTGTCGCAAAAGGACAGTTTTGTCAGTCTGACTGCATCTGCCCTAGCAGCTTTTGCACGCATAGCTCTGTGGGTCAGGGATCACACCCCTGCACACCCCTGACCCACAGAGCTAGGCCGGCAGAAGCCTGATACTGTAACCAGAGGCGGAGTAACGCTGGAAGTCAGAGCTGTATGAATTTTGCTGGCTGCCTCTGAATTTTCATGGCTGTGAATACCTGGTTGATATTTACTGCTGAGCAGTGGGGCCAGAGCAGGGCCCTGTGCACAGAGCAAACTTCACCCTCTGTGATCAGCTGCTTTATCTGCTTCACTCCAATTATACCCAGGTAGGCAGCTGGAAGGTAGCAAGGTAACAAAAGAGACAAAATAGTCTCCCAAGCTCATATGCCGGCACGTCAATCAGAGCTACGGGTTGCTTTAGAAAAGCAAAAGTCCCTTGCGCCACGGTGTTCTTGAAGCACCGCAGGCTTTTAAGTCATTTTATCGCCGATCTGAGCTGGAAGACAGCTACAATGTTAAATCCCGGCTGAAGAAGAATCAAAACAGGAAACGAGTTTTGCTTCCGAAGAGCAAGCGTATGTGTAGTGAATCCTTCAGCAGAATGCACTAGATAACAGGCATCTGATTAGGTTCCGTCTACTGAACGCTGATGTTTTTCTAATCAGTCTAATCACTTGTGTAGCTGCATACCACTGGATCATGAATGGGGAGTGGTGATTAGGGGAAAAGAAAT
The DNA here is from genome assembly GCF_026122565.2 of Emydura macquarii macquarii. Taxonomy (NCBI): domain Eukaryota; kingdom Metazoa; phylum Chordata; order Testudines; family Chelidae; genus Emydura; species Emydura macquarii. Next base: position 1,152,314 of record NW_027132905.1, on the reverse strand, counting down.
GACCCGTGCTGCTGAAATGCAGCCATTTTGCTTTCAGGAGTTCAAGCAAATCTTTTCTTGGAGATGCCTTTGTCTTCCCCACTTTGAGCCTTTTTATCTTCCTTGTGTTTTCTGATGAACAATAGTACACTAACGAGTTTTTAAAGGAAATTTTGGAAAACAGTGTTTATGTCAAGATTTCTTGTAAAAAAAAATTGTGTTCATTTTTGAGAAAAAAAACTGAAAACCCAAATGGAAAAAAAAAGTTTGGTTTTTGCAAACCAATTTCAGTAAAATATTCCTTTTTTGGTAAATATGTTCAGTTTTTGAAAACCAAGCCCCTAAAATTTCCACCAAAAGCTGAACTGAAATCCAAAATTCTTACTCAAAATTTTTCCAATTTTGGTTTTTCAATGTAAAATTAGAAAATTTCTACCGCAGTGAAAATTTTCATTACAATATTTTGGTTTGGCCAAAAAGCCATTTTTTCTGGAAGAAAAGGTTCAACAAAAAATGTCGACTAGCTCGATGATGAGCTATCTGCTGCGTTCAGCCTTTTAAACGTTCAATGTACTTCTCAAACAGAAAGTTCTGATCCAACTGCTTTAAAGTAAATGACCAATCTCCCTTGGACTTCACAATCAACCTTTGCCTAATTAGTCAATTAGTCTTACTTCACCAAATCAGAATCATTAACCAAATCCTTTGCTTTTTTCTCTCAGAAAAAAAGAACTTTGAAGGGCTGCATTGAACTGTCCAGGATTAAATGTGTTGAAATTGTGAAAAGTGACATCACAATTCCCTGTAACTATAAATATCCTTTTCAGGTAAGTCTGCCTAAGCTAACAACCTCATGCCAATAACCATATTGCTTTCATTTGTATAATCTGGCACAGAAGCTCTGTCTAAAAATGCATGTAGGGGCAAACTAACATAGTGGCGGGGAGATATAATAGCAAAGGCAGAAAATAAGGAGGAATAGACATGCTTTCAGCTAAGGTGTGAAGAGAGATGGCAAATTGACGACTGAGCCTCTCCATTGACTACAGATTCATTGCTTTTTATGGCCAGAAGAGACCATTAGATCATCTAGTTTGACCTCCGGTATAACACAGGAGATAGAATTTAATCCATTTACTTCCGCATTGAGCCTAATAACTTGTGTTTGACTGAAGCAATTTCCCGAAAAGCATCCAATCTTGACTGGAAGACTTCAAGACTTGGGAGGGGGGCGGGAATCCACATCCCTTAGCAGTTTGTTTCAGTGGTGAATCACCCCACTTTCAGTGGGTTTTAGATCAGGCCCTCGATGAACAGGAGACATACAGGTAGTCTAGTCTACAGAGAATAAATGCAAACATGATATATTTCCCTTTGCATCGAAATAGAAATGCCGTGGTGTTAGGTGGCCATTATATTTTGAATTCTCATTTGGCTGTTATTCCCCAAGTTGCCAACTCTTGCAATTTTATCACAAATCTCATGATATTTGGCCTTTTTCTTAAGGCCACAACTTCAGCGGGAAAGTGAATACAGGAAAATCTCATCTGATTTATTAAGTAAATGTCTAGGCCTCACAGTTGCAGAGAAAAGCTTGAAAATGGGATGGCTGGTACAAGAGTGCTCTCCATAAGAGATATCTTTACATAGAGAGTTATCAGATAAAGTGCCAGGCCCTCAGAAAGATACAGCATTGTTCACAGATTGTCTAGGACCAAGATAAGTTGGTCTTGTGCACTGCAAATGGCTTCTGGTGTGCAGTCCTTTATGTGGAACTCTTAACAACGGCTCTCCGCCAGCTGTGCACTGCCACATGCTGAAGAGACGTTTGGCTGAGGATATTCACCAGCTCCCAGTCTCTTTGTGTCACTGGAGCATGGGCAGGGATTGTGTCCTGGAAATGCCAATATTTAAAAAGAAGCAAACCCTCTGAGCTGTTTCTTTCATCTGAATTCTTGGATGTGGCTGTATCACTTAAGAAATAAAATAAAACTGGAGTAGAAAAGTGGATTTGCTCTGCAGAGAAAACAGGTGGGCTCCTTTTGAAACATATGACAAACTTCAGATGTGATGTGAACAATGCATTGAAGTTACACCTGCTAGTAGCCTGTCTGAATTTTGCCCCAGAGATAGTTCTGTAGCGTTAGGTAAAAGCACATTTTAAAAAAAAAAAGTCACCTGTAACCTACTGTAGATCTGCTCGGGAACCACCAATGTTTTGTTTCTTTGTGTGGCTTGTTACATGAGGCAGCAGAGTGCAATAGGGCCTCTATTGTACAGGATGATTGACGCTGGGGTTTTTTGGCGTGCTTCAGAAGCTTGCTTGCTGTAGGTTTGAAAAAGCAACTTAGAATTTGAAAACACTGGACAAGAAAGATCAGCAACATCCACAGAAGAGTTCCAGCAGGGTAGCCAGGTTAGTCTGTTTTTAGCAAAACAGCGAGAGTCCTGCGGCACCTTAAAGACTAACACATTTATTTGGGCATAAGCTTTCGTGGGCAGAAACCCCGGGGGTAACAAATACATTTGTTAGTCTTTAAGGTGCCCCAGGACTCTCGCTGATCAACAGAAGAGTAGTTCAGAGGGAGCAGGAGATATGCCTTTGCCATTTCTATTTTTTGCAAGAAGGGTGACAATTTATCAATATAAAGGGAATAATTCAGGGTTTCCAAAGCCACACCATACTTGGTGTGTGTGTATGCATGAAGATGCTATAAAGCTTCAGGACAAGGGATCAGAAGAGGGATGATTCCTTAAAGTATCTAAGGGATTTAGGAGCCTAAATCCCTTGGCTGCTTTGGAAAATTTTATCCTGTTTGCTGAAGTGTTATAAATGCTCTGCATTTCTCTTCCCACATTTGTTCAAAAATAGGGACAATTTTATGAAAAGAGCATCTTTGTTTCCTAGTAGTTAACCTGCTTCTGCAGCTTATTTCCTACTTAAATGCCTAGAGCAAAATTCTGCTCAATTATATTGGCGCAATTCCCGAGCAGACCTATTCAAATCAGTGGAGTTGCTCAGAATATACACTGGTACAAGTGACAGCAGAATTTGGCTCTTAGATTCCATTGGGGTTATGAGCCATTTCTCAGCACACGTTGGCTGCCACGTTTGCCTACAGAGTCACTGCATTACTGGTATGTAACTCACTGGCGTGTGAGGTGCTTTGAGTTCCCCTGGATATCAAAGATGGCAGAAGCTGTTTTGAATCACTGGCTTGCTTCTCTGGTCCCCTCTCCAGGTTCTTCATGACAACTACCTGTTGTATGTGTTTGCGCCCGATCGAGAGAGCCGGCAAAGATGGGTGTTGACTCTGAAAGAAGGTAACCTTAGTCTTGTGCACAATTGAATCTCCAAAGTCACCTATTCCGACCCCGCTTTCTCAGTAGCCATAGACTAGAAAAAAATTACAGGTCAGAGGAGGTTAAGTGCACAATGAAAAGGGCACTTGCGGAGGTGGTTATATAGTGGCCTTGCAAATTTTAGCGGCATATTTTCAGCAGTCCTTAGAAAAGTTGGTCCATGGGGAGGTTTGTTTGGATCTCACTGACAACATTCATTAAGTAAAACATTGCCCTAATTTTGATTCTTCTGATGCTGGGAGAGATGGGGTCTTTTACTTGGTTAATTTTTATTTATTTATTTTTTAGTATATATAAAGGGAGTTTTTGGTGTGTAGGAAATCTTTCAACCACAGTTAATAGACTTTTTGTTTGGATAACAACCTTCCAAAGGAATAGTCTTTATTGGGAGGTTTATTTGTGGATGGCTTTCATTTCTCTCTCCTCTTGGATTGTATTTGTGGGATTATTGTGCTGATTATGCAGTGAACCCTGCAAACAGAAACGATCACAGCACTTGAGATAAGGGAGGTCCTGGTCAGTAACACGGCTTGCACCCACCCTCCCATTAGCCCTTTCCTAGTTTATAACACAGGCTGTTATAATGAGGTCCTTTGCAGAGTGTGGATTGTTTCTTTTATTGTGGAGACATTTGGCCTCACTATGAGGTGCATTGCATTTACTCGACAACCAGTTACTTTGCAACGTTCCGCTTTCACATTTCCTTTAGTTAAACATTTCATAACTTCATCTTCACTGGGCAACTTCAACAGGTCCGGGTGGCGACGCAGACCTGCAGAATTGTGTTTTTTTTTAAAAACAGTAAAAAGTGTTTTGCATGGAGAGCACCAATTTCAAACGTGCGAGCTTTAATCCTTTATGTGGACAGTCAGATTGGTATTTAAGCATGTGAATGCTAAACGTGAAATGCCAGTTTTGAGCCATGCAGCTGATATTGTAACTGAGCCGAGAGTAGTAATTGACTGTATCCTGTACATGCGGTACAGCTGTGGTCTCTGATAAGTGTCTTTGCTACATGCTATGTCAGGTTTTCTCTCTCTTTTACAAGGGCTTTTTCTTTGGTCTTTGTTGTTAAGAATTTAAAGAGAAACACTTTGCTAGGGTTCCATTCTTCCACAGTGGAATTGCATAATTTCCCTTAACATTAATCAGGGTTATTTGTCTCCGCTGCTGGCAGGATACACTCCTTATATGAGAAAGTAGAACATTTAAACACACCTGGCTGGAGATATTCACAAACAGAGGGCTGTCATCAGTGTTCATGCTCTTTGACTGAGGGGAAATGATTTTCCTTGAAATTCAGATGATTTCCACTCACGTCCACTGGTTGTTGGCAGTGCTACACACCTCCGTTTGGAGTGTAAATCCTTTGTAAAACAAAACATTTCTTGAATTCTTTCAGAAACCAGGAACAACAACAATTTGGTGCCAAAGTATCATCCAAATTTTTGGATGGATGGGAGATGGAGGTGCTGTGCCCAGACAGAAAAGCTGGCGGCTGGCTGTGTAGAGTATGACCCCACCAAGAACGGTATGGAATTCATTACAGAGATCCTCAGTCTTTGCTACGTCTGTGCCAAGCAACAGTAAGCTTCATCCCACCTTGTAGAAAGCACAAAAGAATATTGTGCTAAATGGTTAGTGAAGAGCCAATGTTGTCACCATCCCAGGAGGGGCCTTATCCTCATCTTCCCATCATCCTTTTTAAAAGGCATTCTTTCCTTTGGATTCATTCTGACCCAGTTTACCTCACCATGGTGTTAGATTCTATCTTTTGAATGAGGTGTAAAACTGAGGTCCTGAGCACTTGTGGTCAGTAAACGACCCAGGACAATTCTCTCAAGGGAACAGCGTTTGCTCCTGTGTCATGGCAAAATTCTCCCCCGTTACTTCTATTTTGTTCTACCTCTATTTACCCTGTGGTTGCAGCTGAGAAAAGTTATTCGTTTCCTGTTCTGAACTGGCTGCATAGTGCTGGTGGGGGAAATGCACACTGCGTTCTACCAAAAGCTGCTTTCACTGGGGCCTAGGCAATCCCTATAAAGCACCTTCAGGTCCAGTTCTTCTGGTTGAAAGATGCTATGCAAATGTGAGGGTTTTTTTTTACTTATTATTCCAACAGCAATAGGAGCCCAGCCTTTTTATTCTTAAATTATGTTGTCTTCCTACAGCCATTTCTACATCACTGACATGTCTCCCTGATAGTCTTCTCTGGTTTTGTCCAGATCTGTTCCAAATTAATTTACTTCATTTCATTGCAGCCTCTAAGAAGCCTCTTCCGCCCACTCCTGAAGATAACTGGGTGAGTACAGTGAGGCAGGAGACGCCTCAGCAGTGGCTTGTATGATTAACTTGCACTGGGGAAAATGCCCCCTTCAAGTATCATTACTGGTTGGTGCACTATTCTGTGCAAAGGAATTAGCACGCCCATGATTCTTCCTGGATCCCACACTTCTCCTGGATTTTGACATGTGTCCTTCTCAAACTGTGTATGAGCAGCACCATGTTAGGAGCTGTTTGCTCATTAGGGGGCAGTTTTGTTTGACAAATGTGCAGCAGCTTTTCAATATTTTCCTGTATTGCAAAAGAAGCGGAACCAGAGCTGTGCTAAATCTCCACCATACTGAAGCACTTATTCCAAGTCAAAGGTTGACAGTAGCACCGATAACCAGTCCTTGTGTTACTCCTTCAACAACAACTCCAGCTACCTGGTGTTCAAAAGAGCTGGAATTCAGTGTTCCCAACACCCCCCACCAAAGCCCCAGGCATGTTCCATTGTAGATTTCCCAGCAATCAGGATGTGGGATCCACCGTATAGGGTACATTTCACACTGAGGCTGTCAGGGGAAACACCTACTTCGAGGTTAATGCCCTTTATTTTTCTGGATATAAATGATGATCCTGGATATTGATTTTCCTTCATGCAGAGGTTGTTGCTGGACTCCAAGGATGCTCTAACAATGGCCATATATGACTATAAGGCCCAGAATCCCCAGGAGCTGACCTTACAGCGCGGTGAGGAGTACTACGTTCTCGACAGCTCAGAGGATCATTGGTGGATGGTTCAGGATAAGAATGGGTAGGTATCTTTGTCCTAGCAGCGCCTAAGTCATCTGTAAATCTGCTCTTTGTTTCCATTACAAAACACAGTCAGTAAAAAATGGCTGAGGGCCAGATTCTGGTACTCTTCCATGCCTTGAGTAGCACCTTCCTCGACAAGGAGTCCTGTTGACTTCAATGGAACAACTCATGGAATAAGGTACCATTCGGGCTGATTAGGCGTATGGAATCTGGCCTTTAATTAAAACACATTCGTTTTCAGACCAACTCCCAGCTGGCAACACAGCCCAACAGCTGGAGCCAAGAATCCTGCAAAGCCTGCAGAGAATAAAGCTCAGACAGGAAGCAGAAGCCTTTTAGCTCCAGTGCATTCAGGATAACATTCTTCAGGGTACAGCACAGAACAGTTGTGAAGTTGCTGAATTAATCATCTTAGCACTGCAGCCCCCAAGCAGTCTGGTTCTGTAACCCTTGCTGAAAAAACGTAACCTCACTGAAACAAAGGATCTCTGTGTCAGTAAGAACTAACACGCAGCCCTGGGCACAGGAGCAATGTGCAGGGGATGTGTAGCAATGGGGAAAGCCTGCAGCTGGGTGGGAAATGGTTTTCTTGGCTCAGGAGAATGTTTGACGTTTTGAAACATTTCCCCATCCCAAATCAGCACGAGAAGTCAAAATCTCCAAACCTTTCATCAACCAAAAAAAAAAAAAAAATCAGACCGGACCAATTGAATAGTTTTGTTTTGATCATGTCAAAACATTGAATTATTTTATTTCGTTTACTATAAATTAAGTAACACTTTGAAATGAAAAGTTGTTCCAACCCAAAACCAGAACTTTTTTTACTTGGAAAAATGTGGAAATGGAACATTTTGGCAGTTTTGAAACATCTTTCCAATTGTTTGAAAAATGGGAAATGTGTTAAAACCAACCTTTTCCCATAAACAGTTTCTGTTTCAACAAATTGGCATTTTCCAACAAACCAATGTTTTGTTGCAAGATTCTCAAACGGCTCTAATTGTGCTTTATGTACACCCCCTTTCATGCCCAAATCCTCCAGAACAGCTGGGACGGAGGGAATATACTGCATCAGCTCTTTACAAATACAGCTTTGTGGGGATGTGAGATTTTAGATTAATTTTAGTCTGGCCTCCATTCAAAACAACAATAAGTTTTTATACCATGCACATAGTAAGGTGTTTTACAGCTTAAAATTTCATAGCTCACAGTACGCACACAAAGAAAGAAACTCCTGGCTTTCTGATTGACTGACACCCTCGTCTTTTAACAGTCATGAAGGATATGTACCAAGCACTTACCTTGTGGAAAAATCTCCAGACAACCTGCAAATATATGAGTAAGTAGTTTGAACTTGTTTCTTGTACCTTTAAACTTCTGTGGAATTGATGCTTGCCTCCTTTTAAGGTGCTTTGAGATCTGATGAGAAATGCTGTAAAGAACTAGGTATTATTATTATTACAACAACTACTACTGAGTCAGTGAGCCTGATGTTTCACTTTGGGTAATCATTATAACACTTGTCTTGGTAATGTTTGAGAGGCCACACAGAGCAGGTGTATATGGTCATACTACTTAGAAGACAGTAGAATCAGGTCCTGTGAGCCTGCGTTGTAAGATCACACAAAGGAATAGGGACCTGCAACATTTTCTCCTTATCCTTGAAGTTATTCTTGGACAGTCTCATTTTATACTTCGGCTGTGGTGATCATTTTAGTTCAAGTCAATAATACTTTCCTATTACTAACAACACTAGGGCTGGTTAAAAATGGGAATTCTTTTCCATGGACAAATTTTGAACAAATCCAAATATTTTTGCTGTGAGGAACGTTTTCCCTACATTTTCAGATTTTGTCAATAAAATGATTGAGATGAAAAAAGGCTGGACATGAAAGGGAAGGGGGGAAAAAAATCACACAAAACCCAAAACACACGTTTTTGTTTCGGTTTGAATCAAAAAGAAACTAATTGTTTTGTTTCAAACTGATTAATTAAAAACCATCAGAAAAATTTGACTGCTGTAAACATTTTTCTTGAAAGTTTTCATATAATTCAAAAAAGATATTTTTCCATAAGAAAAAAACTTTTCCATGAAATATTTTGACAGGCCTTATTTTGTAGGTATGATATTAGTCTTTACAAAATGTATTAAGTACCTTGAATTAACCAGCAAGCTAAATAAATGAACATCAAACATTAAATGAACATTGCCAGTTCCATGGTATATTTTCTTTACTGTGATGTGCAAGATACTCATTGACTTTTTAGACATAGCTTTGTTTATACACGCAAAACAAGGCAACGTGCGATGATTGGTCCAAAGCTTCTTCAGTAGGATTTGAACTGAAACCATATTAGCCTGGAATTGCTGACTAAGTTTTTTTGATGTTTTTAGATGGTACAACAAGAATATCAGCAGAAGCAAAGCGGAAGCGCTTCTCAGAGATGAGGTAAAGCGATGTTACTTTTTTAATGGACTTGGAACGCAATGAGTTTTTTAAGAATCTGATTTGCTTGAAGATATTGCACATGAGGAAGGAAGTTGGGTGACTGACATTTGTGACCAGGAATCCAGCCTCTAGAGGCAAAACAGAATTCTCTAACCCATTGCCAATGAGTTTGTTGGTCTGGAGTTACTCCCTACACAACATTTGTCTCTCCATACTCCCCATAATTGAGCTTGTCTAGCAGTCTCTGTTTTCCATGGTGCACTGGACTGGAATTGCAAGGAGTGGTTTGCCGGTCAGCAATGAGGTGCCTAGGCAGAGCTGGGGTGGGGAGGGGAACAGCTTCTGCCCACTCTACAACCCTAACCCTGCAAACGGGTCCTCACGAGTGAACCCCTCCACCTATGCAGATCCCCAATGGGGCTCCACGCGGGTGCCTGCCACAGTCAGCTGGCATTCCGAAGCTAGCGTCATTAACCAGCTCAGGGTGCTAGTTCTCTTGAGCGCATTTGCCCCCCTTTGTAAACATTCTCAACACATTTTGTTATGTCAAGTTTTCCACAGTGGGTGGGAAGGTTTGTGGTTAGTCAGCTACATCAGTGACTGCGCATAGCCCATGAAGAAAGAAATCAGGTGATCCCGCCTCCTGCAAAATGCCCACGGACATATCCAGAATGGCCCCACCGGCATCGCAAAGAGAATGTCCTCCTGCGTTTTCCAGGGAAACAGTTTGAATAACAACGTTTAATTAATTCATGCAGTGTGGTTGTAGCCATGTTGGTCCCAGGATATTACAGAGACGAGGTGGGTGAGGTGGTATCTTTTGAGCTACATTGAGTTTAACACAAAGAAGATCTCTTTGCGGCTCCAAAGTTTGCCTCTCTCACCAACAGGAGTTGTTCCAATAAAAGATATTACTTCACCCACCTGGTCTTTCTAATATTTAATTAATGACAAATGAGGAAAAGATCCTGGGGCTGCCTGGAGTATAAAACAGTTGAATCCTAAGTTCCTCCTGTACTTCTGTGCCTGCTCTCACCAGTTTGTGGTGTAAAAAAAGGGACAAACAGGTATCAAAATCGTAAAAAAAAACTTTCCTTACTGCTGCACCGGTGACAGCACCGTCCCTTTCCAAACAGATGCTCCATAATCAGGACCCCCACATGAGGGGGAGGAAAGGGTACACTTTACCAGGGCCCAGAGGCTCTGGGGGGACCCAGCTCAGGCTGCACCCCCATGGGTATGTGTGTGGGAGGGGGCCTGCGTTACAAGTTTGTAGTGGGCCCGAAAAAATTATGCTTGGTCCCTATCCATAACAACTAGGGCTGGTTGAAAATTTTCCTTCATAACTGTTTGTGAAAGGAAAATTGGGGTTTCAAATAACAAAAATTGTTTGTGGAAAGTTTCTGCTTTCCACAGAAATATTTGCTGTTTCATCAAAACACTTAATGCCCCAAAACTGAAATATTTTGGCTGCACACCAGAAAATTTCAGTTTTTGATATTTCACCAAAGTAAATTTCAGCAAAAACAGAGAAAAAAAGGTTTGTCAAAATTTTCTCCATTACACAAAACCCCATTTTCTGACCGGTTCTAGTAAAGCAGAGCCAAAAAGCGAGGTACTGTCAGTTTCTCTGAAAAATGGCATATCCGTGGAAATAAAAACCTTTGTGTGCTGGGTTTTTGTCTTTAAAATTTCCTATAAACTCCTACGGGAGGTGTCCACACGCTGCTCAGGGAGCTGATGTCTCTTGTCTCTCACGCCAGTATGACTGCACTGTGGGTTGTATGTGGGGCATATTTGGCTCAGTGACTTGTTAGCTGCTCCAGGACGTGTGGTATGTCTGTGGGCGACCTTTGGCCAGCATTTCCCATCATGAAGCGTGAGAGGGAGGGACAAGAAGTGCTCAGAGGAACTCATGTTGGATACAGTCCTCCACGTCTCAGGGCCTCATAAATCAGAGGAGTTATTATTATTAACCAGTAGCACCTGGAGTCCCCAGTCAAGGAGAGAGCCCCATTTTGTACGGTCATGTAGTAAAGTGACATACCGCCAACCTGTTTCAACTCGCACCGTGCATCTAACCTCCCTTCTTCCTGCTGCTCTTCTTTCAGGGTAAGGAAGGTGCCTTCATGGTGAGAGATTCAAGGCAGCCGGGCATGTACACCGTCTCGGTTTTCACCAAGGCATTAAGGTACAGCTGAGCGCCGCAGGTTTCTGCATTGATTAAATGACTTCAGCATGCAACTTCGGTGGGGGTTTTAACAGTCAGAGTTACTTCTGCTTGTAAAGGAAGAATTCAGGGTGAACAGTAATGCTTATGAGAATGGGGGATGAACACCCGTCAGGCATAGATGCACGGCAAGCTGCTCGACACAGAGCAAGATGCATTGGCGAAAACATACCAAATATGGCTGTGTTCCTGCAAACACTTATAGTCTCATGGAACCCCGGGGGTATTACACGTGTGCGAAGCTACTCACCTAAGTGTTTGCAGGCTCAAGGCCTAAAAGGGGATTATACAGCATATGCACAACTTGCAGCTAGCAGACAAGATTTTGGTAATGAGGAAGAAAGCTTCGTTTCAAAAGGAAGAAGTAGGGATACTTTATTCATGCTCACAGCCCTTCTCTGAGCGCTCCGTCCGGGCTGTGGTGTTCTGTAGATTGCAGTGTCCTTTCATTCTTCTCCGGCTGGTGTCCAGGGAGTTTCAGCTGCGGCCTTCTTCCACGGAGAGTATTTTCTGCATTCCTCTTTGCTACTGGAACCAACGGGTGTTCAGTGATCACTCGGTGCTTACGGTGCTTGCACCTTAGTCTGTGTCCGGTTGCAACTGGCCGTGCAGAACAAAAAGTGCTTCCCAGTGCTCTGCCCAGACTCTCAGTCTGGGAAGCTCAGCCCGTTGCCAACCAGCGCCATTTTTCACCGGTTGAGCTAGTTTCTGAAGTTCTCCGTGACAAAATACCTGGAATCGGTGACAGGCAACTTTTGGGGCTGCGAATTGTTCCCTGTGCTGAGATGTGGGCGATTTATTGTAGCCTTGTTGAGGTGATGGTGGCGGGGCGGTGGCAAAGCACTAGTGCAGTAGAGGTGTGTGTGTGCAGAGCGCTGCAGCCGCAGCTCCCAGGTTCTCCGAGGCAGAGCTTCATGCTGGAGCCAGCCCCCCGCCACTCACTCTGTCCAGCTGTCCTCTCTTCAGGCTCTGGGAGGTGGAGCTTCTCGTTAGGGCCAGCCCCAGGCCTCACGCCATCCTGTCCCCAACCGCTGAGGCTCCACCGTGGCCGTGTGGACATGGTGGTGCTGCACCGTACCTGCCCCACGTAGACCCTGCTGGCTTTCTGTAAAAACTGTTTGGGGCTGCTTGTCTCACGCAATCAGCTAAAACTCCAGCTTTGAGGTTGGTAACACGGCACTACACCAGTGGAGAGCGCTTTGTCTGTGGACGTGAAGCCATCTGGGAAGTGAGAAAGAGAATAAGCAAGAAGGCAGCTTTGTTTCTTTTAAACAATTGTAGCTCATCCTCTCCCAACATAACGGCTGTCCACCCCTCGGTAGGTTTAAAAATTAACCCACTAATTCCGCACTGGCGGTTCTTCCCTTTGTGTGCACAAGGGCATCTTGATTAGACCCAAAGGCAAAATTCCTCCCTGCCCTCTTTGTAAACTCCAGGTTTCATTTTTGCCTTGCATTTCGCCCTTAAAGATCAACCTCTTCTTCCTGCTGTCAAAGGGCAGGATTTCACTCTAGGGAGTAACAGAACAGACCATTTACAATTGTAATACATTAAAGCAGACGCCTGGTCACAAGCATGCTTTTCCAAATGGTTGGCGTCTGCTATTGATATTTGTGATTCTGACGCCAGGCAGAAGAGCAGACAGAAAGTTTAAGCAACACACTGCTTATGTTGTGCTCTGCCAATGCAAAACTCTGTCGACACCTTGTATTCCCTGGACTTTTTTCCCTTGGGTGCCGCCAAATGTTACAGAAATTCAGGGACAGAACAATTAGGAAGGCTGCTCTCTCTCCTCTTCCTTTCATCTCCCCTGCTCTGGGTTTTTGTTGCTGCCTGTTATTCTTACAGAACATGTCTTCTTTTTTCCAGCAATGACAACAGTCCCGTCATAAAGCACTATCACATTAAAGAGACTAACGACAACCCAAAGCGGTATTACTTGGCAGAAAAGCATGTGTTTGACTCCATCCCGGAACTCATCAACTACCACCAGCACAACGCAGGCGGTGAGTGCAGGCAGAACTGGCCCGGAGAGATGCTGTTTTCTCACCCACGTGGGTGACTTTGGTTGGGAAGCGTGACGGTTCTCAGGACTTTTGCTCTCAAGATGAAATGCTAAATTCTGTCTCATTTCTGGCCGCTGTTTAGCTGGAGAGTAAAGATCCCATGGCACTTTCTCATGGCAGTAAAGGGTTAATCTCGACAGAGTTTCTGACTCTCAGTTGCAGCTGGTTCTGATAGCTAAGGCTGTGATCAGCTGTAGATTTCATAGTGGCTGCACTGGCATGCGGCACACAATCCCTGTCCTGCCTGTATTGGATAAAGCTCACAGAGATGCCTTGTGTATGAACGATGGCCTCTCGATATCAGGTGCCACATGAAGTTGCAGCAGAAGTCAAACATCAGATAATGGAGACTTCTAATTTACACAGCTCCTGGTTAGTGACTGAGCAAAAATGAAGATTTTGGCTGATGTAGATCAGAAATTGCTTCCTTCGAGCAGACAGGAAGTCACAAGCCTGGACCCGAACAGAGATTCAGCTGCCACCACGTGGGAGTTAGCCGTCACTGCAATGTGCGATACATCGACAACAGCTAATGCCCCCAGAGCAGAACGTCTCAATTCCTGCCTCGCTAAGAATAAAAAGTTATTTCTAGAAAACACTGGGTTAGAAATAAAAGACCAGGTTGGGTCACCAGTTGGGTCACTCAACCTGCTTTCTGTGAAGCTATTCATTGTGTGCATCTCGTTTCTTACCAACGTTTTATCCAATCCCCTCTTGACTACCTGAAGTGCAGGACCTTGAGCACCTTTCATGGTTGTCAGTTTCATAGTTGCTCTTACTGTTAAGAATATTTCCCTAACATCCGCCCCAAACTTTTCCAGGGAGCTTAATGAAGGAGAACATGCAAACCCTTCCACGTTCTGTTCTAGCAAAGCATCCCAGCCACCCTCTGTGATTCAGCAACCCTTGCTGAGGACCCAATGACAAATGTCCCCACTACATGTTAATTGAGAACAAATGCTAAAAAAATGACCTCTCACCTCCCAAGGGCAGTTTCTGCATGGGCTGGCACACATCTACTGCCATTCATTTGTTTACTAGTTTCCAGCGATCAGCCGTTGCAACGGCGTTATGTCACCTTCACACTTTTCGCACCTTAATGATCAGCTGCAATAACTGGGGTCCATGTTTTCCTCTGTGATCCAGGTCTCGTCACTCGTTTGCGGTACGCTGTTTGTTCTTGGAGAGAAAAGGCCCCTATCACTGCAGGACTGAGCTACGGTAAGGAGGTGTTCCCCTGCCTATTCTTATCTCACCATGAGATAGCATATTCCTCCCCTAGAGTGTAAGCTGGCTCCAGGAGCCTGAATCTCCCTATGGAGACATCCCACCAGTAACTGGTAGCTTCCCAGTTTTTACACTCCGACATTTCCAAGAGAGATGACCTGACTTTGAAAGCCCTTATAGGCACCATTGAGTCAATATTAAATAAGGACGCAAATGCTGAAGCAAGACCTTTCATATTCCCAAGTAACCTGTGATGCTGACATCGAGTTGAGGGCCGTGTGATAAGCCCATGTTGTTGAACGTTGTTTCCTACAGTAATATTATTGTTGTAATCATCATCACTGTAATTCCTAGAGGCGCCAACTGATATCAAGGCCCAGTTGTGCTAGGCACAGCATGTATTCGTAGTAAGAGATAGTCCCTGCCCTGAAGAATTTACAGTCTAAATAGACAAGACAGACACAGGGCGTGAGAAAGGAATAATTATTATCCCGATTTTTCAGATGGCAAACTGGAGTAAAGAGAGGTTAAGTGACTTGCCCAAAATTACACAGGCAGAAGCAGATCACCTGAATATTAGTTCAGTGTCTCCCTGCAAGTCCATCCTTCCTCATAAGTTACTGGAAGATCTTTACTCCTTTTATTTCCTTATTGCTAACAGGAAAATGGGTCATAAATCCTTGGGAGCTGACATTGGTGCAGGAGATTGGCAGCGGCCAGTTTGGGTTGGTCCATCTTGGCTATTGGCTTGAGAAGACTAAAGTCGCCATCAAGACCATTCGTGAAGGAGCGATGTCAGAAGAGGACTTCATTGAGGAGGCCCAAGTCATGATGTAAGTGGCAGCGCTGTGTTCTCAGCTGGTGTAGTGCAGGCATGCTCAGTATGACAGAAAAACTAAACCCAACCAAGCATCACAGCCCGGTATTGAAACGTTAAAATAATATTATGTTAACTAAACCGGGCTTCCAAAGCTGGCTTGTTTATTAGAAAGATGCGTACAAAAGTGAGTGCTGTGGCAGTTACAGCCCATGGGAATTTTTAGTGTGAGAGAATGTGTCTATGCAATACCCAAAATGCTCTGCCGGGTCACGCTTTCTTCATAACAGGGTTGGTTTGGGGTGGGGGCGGGGTTTGGACAAGAAATGGCTTTTTGACAAAAACTGCCACAAGAAGAAATTTCACTGAAACGTTTTGGGCTTTTGTTGAAAAACAAAACCACAAACAATTTTCAGTTTTTGGCAACCCACATTTTTTGGTTTTGTGCTTTTTTTTTCTTTTTTTTTACAAAAACCAGAATAACATTCATTTTATTTGAACATGTTCATGGAAAATACACCACCTTTTTGGACCAGCTGTTCTTGGGGGGTGCTTTGGGTGCACATGATTTGTAAGCAAGTTTTGTCCAATACTTTTCTGACTTTAAAAACCGTGTACTCATGCTGAATGTGAGTGTGACCATATGGAAAAGACAGGTGCATCAGGTAATTGTAAAGTGTGTATGTAAAAGGAAGGGCAGAAATATTGAGTGTGGAGAATGGGATGCCTTAATTCACACTGCTAGACTTTGGTCACATACATTGACTCTTCGATATCAACATCAAGAGCCTGATTCTGATTTCACTTACATTGGTGTAAATCCAGATAACTCTGTTGAAGTCCAGCCCCTAAATACCCTCTTTTATGGTTCATACTTGCCCATCTCACAGCAAGAGCTGTCTACACTTCGCATAGGAAGGGTTGCAGGGGCACTAAGGAGGTTTGTTACTGTATATTGTTTGGGGCATAGATTTATGATGATTTCTGTGAGCGAGTGCAGCTCCTACGAGCCCAGCCCACTTTCCTCTACCACCTTCCTCTTGTTCCTTGCAGGAAGCTGTCTCATCCCAAATTAGTTCAGCTGTATGGAGTGTGCTTCGAACAGACTCCCATCTGCCTGGTGTTCGAGTTCATGGAGCACGGCTGTTTGTCGGATTACCTCAGAAACCAGAGGGGCAGCTTCTCTAAGGAAACCCTCTTGGGGATGTGCCAAGACGTGTGTGAAGGGATGGCTTATCTGGAGCAGGATTCTGTCATTCACAGAGACCTGGTATGTCTCTCTTAAACTGTCTTGTTCTCCAAGTCAGACAGGATTTCTTAATTTCTTGGGATTTCCCCCTTGCCTCATTTCAACTCCCTCCCGCTCCCAGTGTATGGGTTGGAGGAGGATATGCCATCTCCCTTCATTACAGCAGCAGTCTGGATTAACCTAACAAAGCATATTCACCCCAGTTGTTCCCTGGATCAGCCCAGTGGCTTTCGGCTGAGCCTGAGTGCTAAGCCCAGAAGAGACTATGCAATAGCAGGGAGCAAGGGACGCACTTTAGCAGAAGAGGCATCCTCTGGGTCCTTGTCTACTCTCCTTCGCTGAAGGCCTGGAATTACATTCGGGGGAGGAGGCCCGTTGCAAAGTCCCGCCGTCTCCTGTGTTACCTTTTCCCTTCCCTGCTGGCTCCAGCTCCATCGATTTGCTGGTGCTGGCAACTCTGATTTCATTGAACACAGTGTTCATGTCTCAGATCGGTGGTGAAGCGAAAGCTCTGTCACCTGCCAAGGTGCGCTGTTACTACGCCCCTTTGGTATAGTCCCTTTAATTAAACAGTGGTCCCATGGCCAACCATAGGTTTCTGCTATGTATAATTCTATTGCTTTTACAAGTGCTGCAGCTGCTGTTTTACGTTACCTCAGGCTGCCTCCGTTACTTTTTAAAAGCTGTTCTTGAGAAAGATTGTTGTTGTTGTAGAAGAGGGACTGGATTACTCCTCTCAGACTGCTCCTGATTCCCTGGGAGGGGAGCAGTTATCGATTGTTTGGCTTAGACTGCTTGTGGGTCAGTGCGTGGCTACCTGAACCCTTAATGGATGGAGAAGTACGAGCGCTGAGCAAACTACAGGTCAGACGTCCCCATGTAGGACTTTCTCAACAACAGGGAAACACTGAGGACAAAATGAACTGGAAATTATAGCATTTAAATTGTCTGACCCCCATCTCACTGTGAGCTGTCACTTTTGCTCTCCACATTGCTCATCTGAACAGCATTTCTGTGGGGCCATTAAGCAAGTTCTTTAAATAGGGTCTGTCCCATAAGAGGACCAGGGAATGAATCAGAGCAGATAAACTTGAATTACTAATCGTCTTCCTGCATTTCTCCCTTTCTTGCAGGCAGCTCGGAATTGTTTGGTAGGAGAATCCCAGGTTGTCAAAGTGTCTGATTTTGGAATGTCAAGGTAACTTGCCACACATGCGGCCTATGCAGTGTGACACCAGAACTTTAACAACAGTGTGTGTCACTGAGCTCGCTCTGCTCTTTGTCTGTTCCAGGTATGTCCTTGATGATCAGTACACCAGCTCCACGGGCACCAAATTCCCAGTCAAATGGTCTGCCCCAGAGGTTTTCTCCTACTCCAACTACAGCACCAAGTCTGACGTATGGTCTTTTGGTAAGGACCTTTTATCGGAATGGGGGGAATTCAGTAAGCTGCTATTCAGATAACCACTAGGAGTTTGATCCTGACGTGAAGACTTAATTCTGGCAGAACGCTCGCTGGGTTCCTTCTGTGGGTCTTTCATCTGCATAAGAGCTACCAGTAGGGGCACTAAATCCTTTGTTCTCGGGACAAAGGAGAAAGGACAATGTTAGCCTTTGTGGGATAGTGCAAATCTAACCTGCTGCACCCAGGTCTTTGCAACTCCAGGCAGTGTCTCTGCTTCAGGAGGCCCAGGGTGGCTATACGCT
Source organism: Emydura macquarii macquarii (assembly GCF_026122565.2). NCBI lineage: Eukaryota > Metazoa > Chordata > Testudines > Chelidae > Emydura > Emydura macquarii. Next base: position 1,134,148 of record NW_027132905.1, on the reverse strand, counting down.
TCCTGTACTTCTAACATGTTACTTCTCCTTTCACGCTCTTTCCTTACCTCATGTGCTCTCGGGTTTCCCGTGCCCTCGGCTGTATCGTCCTGTGACTGGCGTTTGTTCCTGACTCTCACATCTGCACCCTCACACCTAAGAAAGCCACTGTACATGTTTTCAAAGTACTAACGCCAATGGCTTCAGGGATAACAAAGGCCATTCCCTCGGCGTGTCACTCTTGCCTGCTAACGTGTTTGTCGGATTCCCAAGCAGCATGCAAATCACGGCCCTGCCAAATGAATCCGTGCAGTGTGCAGTGCATGGCTTGAAGTCAAAGCAGCTACTCCCAACACTGAGCACCGTGCCCAGTAATAAACGGGGGCAGGACTAGGCCCTGAACTATTGTGTGCTCAATAATCTCTCCCGCTTAATCTGTCCCGCTAGGTATTTTGAAGTGATTTTGCTTATGAACCCCTATTGGGTGGTTATTGGAATGTCAACGGGAGTTGGGTACCTAAACCCCTTAGACGGCTTTGAAAATCCAAGCCTGAGGTTTCGGGGATGGGGCTATGTCTTCCATGCTCAATACAGTGCTGAGCATGTGGTCAGCACTCATTAAAGATATCAGAAAGAGTAACAATTGATAACAGAACTGACCGTGACATCCCACAGCATCCTGACCATTGTATGGCTGTGACACAGGACGAAATGCGCTCTGACGGACAGGTTTGCTCTATGTTCTTCTACTTGACCATTCAGAAATCAGTATGGACAGTAAGTTAGGAGAGGATTCTATCTAAAACTGCCGCTTTAAGAGCCATACAGCTCCCACCAATGTTTGCGTAGTTTGCCATTATTTGCACTATTTCATGGAGCCAAGCTGGGGAAAGCTGAGTTAGTTTTACTGAAAGAGAGAATGAGACCCTTGTGCGGCTTGTTTGCATTGATCGGCTCTCCTCTGTGAAATTTGCAGACGCCGATGTTGGATGTCCGTCTGACTTATTATCTCCCCTACAGCAGGGTTTGCATAAGAGGATTCCTCTGTCATATCACGGCACCATGTCTCTGGGAGTCTTTCTGCTCTGCTACCCACAGACTATTCATCTGCTCTGCTGGAATTGTAATCATCCTGCTGTGACCAGGCTAAAAAAAACTAGACATGAGAACTCGCTTCCCCACTCCAGGAACCTGCAGATATTTAGGTTATTCTGCAATAAAGCTAGTCTCATAGGCCAGGACCAGCATCCGTTCTGCTAAAGAGTGGTCTGTTGTGGTTGAAATACCGAGAATTGGACCTTGTTTGGTAAAAATGAATCTGTAGGTTACGTGTATTTATTCCAGAGGTGTCCTTCTGTCCCTCCCTTTCATAACTTCTTTGGCAGCCCAGGACAAGGTGCACCCGTATTCCCAAACAGGCAAATCAGGCGACCACCCGAATCAACCCTACCAAGCACCAACATAACTTTTGTTCATTGTATTTCTCGAGCTTCTTTAGATGACTGCAACATATTTGTTGTCACTTTCCTGTGCTTGTCTCTCTTCCACCCCACTCCTCCTCTGCATTTGTTTATCTTTGTTTATTTCTCCAAGCAAGACAAGACAGTATGTTTCCATCCCTCCCTTCTGCTGACTCCCTCTGACATTCTGAACAGAAGTCCCAGTAAATTACTTTGGTATTCACAAGGAGGTAAAACATGCACCATAATCCCTTAGAAATTCCATCGCAATTTCACATGCATTCATCACAGTTAATGACAACCTGACGTCTCTTCCGGTGAGCAGTCCCATAGTGGAGGCTTGGGTGGCAAATTTGCCTTGTTCAAATGTTATTTCATAGTTTTGCACTTTCTCACTTGTCAAAACACAAACTAACTCATGCTTGCAAGGCATCTGATACTGCAGGCATGACCACCGTTGACATGCCTCTGCTAGATGCAGTTCATTACAAGCAAAAATATCATACAAACTAAACTAGCGATGAAGAATGAGCTCTCCTTTTACCTTTCTGCCTCGCGGGATGAATGCATCCCTCCACCTCCTCTGTAAACCTTCTGCTAACCCACCTTCCTCTCCAAAGCCTGGGTGGTCAGGTGAGCTCCATAGTGTTCTGTGAAAGGCAATAAGCTCACGCTCCGTCTGACCAAGGCGGGGAGGCAGTCCTGTAGTCTCACCTTCCAGCACATGGCTACAGATGCAGATATTGACATGCGGAGAGAAGTAGGGAATAGGTACAATAATCTCTCTGCCAAAGTAGAGTGGTTCAACCTCGCTGTTCTTCACTGAATTCTAGACAGAACATGCTTGGTTCCTTGGGGGAGGGGAGGCAATGAAGAAAGGCTCAATGACCCTTGAGGCTGATGTAGGAGAGAGAGGTGGGTATGAATTGGAGGAGCCTCTGATCCATGGCTCCCTAGCTGGAAGAAAGGTGGCCACAGCTTGGGCTCTTCAGGGATGGGGGTTTAAAGCAGACAAAAATGATGGTCTTTGGGGGGGTGCCAAGGACCCTTCAAACGAGGATTTTTTGGGCGGGTCACTGTTGCTCCTTTACTAGCGTTTCCGTTTGGCTTTGTTCGTTTCAGGAGTGCTGACGTGGGAGGTCTTCAGCGAAGGCAAAATCCCTTACGAAAACCGGACCAACACAGAGGTGGTGGAAGAGATCAGCGCAGGCCTCCGACTATATAAACCCAAGCTGGCCTCCAAGGCCATCTATGAGCTTATGAGCAGCTGCTGGAATGCGGTTAGTACTGTCGCCCAGACAGGCAAGATACGCTAATCCCTTTCCCCTCGTCTTCACTAGGAGAAATGGTGTGTTCTGAACTCGAGTTAGCTAACATGCCGTACAACCCCAGGGACAAAGCAGCGTGTAGTTTTCACACACGTTATCAGGTTACGGTAAACCCTGGACTCCACCCTGGTCTCTAACCTGACCTGCTAACTCGTGACAGCTACACGTTTCCTTGTCTTCACTAGGATTTTAACTCACGCTAGCTAACTCGAGTTAAGAACATACCTTTTTCTCCTAGTGGAGATGCACCCTCAAGGGGCTGCGTCCCAATTTGGAGAGCAGAAATCACAGCCAGTGACTTGGAAGTCAGCCAGCCATTCGGCCAAATTCTCTGCTGGCAGAAAGGGGATGTAAATCAGAGGGACAGCAGCCCTGAAAACATGAGATCACATTTGTTTCCTCTGACGATTTCAGTCACATTTTCACTTTTATTTTTCCCCTTTAAGAATTGATTCTTAAATCAGCCTCTGGCCAGTCACAAGGTTCTGTCTCTGATGCCCTGTAACCCTTTTCAATCTTGAGTTTAATGCTGTTCTTTTCCTTCTCCCTCAGAGGAAAGAAGACCGACCCACCTTCTCTACCCTGCTCTATCAGCTGAGTGAGATCTCAGAATTTGATCTTTAAGCAGGACACCAGTTCACTGAATGAAGCTGACGAAGAAGCCTGAGTGGACAGACTATAGAGTTTTTCCTACACAAAGCATTAACAAAATCCCTCCTACCAAAGATAATGGTACTAGCCAGGTTGGGACAGAGGCCTGAACCTCCAGCCAGGCCAGTCATTTTCAAGAGCTCCATGTTGAGAAGATGGAGACAGCCATTTGGTTTGGGGAACACAGTCAAGACTCTCGCAAACCGGCCCAGTGATTTAGCAAAGATCCCAGAGCCAGCCTACACAGCAGACCAATTTCTCACGAGGACAATGAGGATCAGTGTGTAGTCTCAGAGCATTGTGCTTCTAACCCTGGAAGTATCCACATGAAAGGAAACTTTATCCTGCCCTGAAAAATGTGTCATCGCTGACACAAAGAGCTCTGCGTCAGATATTATCTCACCCACCTGGTCTCTCTAAGCACCATTCAGCTGCTTCCAAACTTGCCTGTTTCACAGCCAGTCTGGAGCAGAAAGGGATGGATGGATGAACTGGGACCAGCTCCGACACACAGATCCGACGGGTGTTCTGGCTGGGCTTAGCCCTTGCATCCTGTACATTGAAGGTTTAAGATGATGTTTGTTATCTCTTAGCACGGTTCGCTCTGCAGTGCTGGAGTAAAGAGTGTAGGATTCTGGGGAGCGTAAAGTAGAGGAAAGTGTGCATGCACATACGTGTGTGTGTGTGTGTGCGTGTGTGTGTGCACACGAGCATGGGGAAACTGAAAGAAACTGCAAGTTCTCTCAAATATGTTATATTGTTAGTGGGGGGAAAGGAGAACCACACACACAGACTGTCTTGTGCAGATGGGAAAGTTCATGGGGAAAAACCAAAGCTGAAGAATGTTTGTGTCAAATTCTCCTCAAGCTTTCTACATAAGAAGAAAAAATTGGCCTCCAATGATCTCTTTCAGCTTGAACGCCAAGGGACGACTCAGCAACCTACTGGGCAGATCACGTGTAGGGCAGGCGAGGGGTAGGAGTTATGGGTCTCGTAATCGGAGGCGAAAGGTTCCTCTCCAAAGCTACACAGGAACTGGTGTGGTTTTTGAAGAGAAGTTGCACAGCGAGAGAGGAAGTGCTAGGGGGGAATGCCACAGGCAGCCACAGATCCATGTTCACAGCTGGATGCCGAGGTTCTGCGGAGGAGGCAGGGAGACGGGGGGGGATGAAACGCTGCAGAGACATACAGGTGCACAGTGCACTTGTGACAGTGAAAGGGCTAGCCACGGTCCTGACAGGAGAGACCTACCCTCCTCCTCACTCAGAACAGCAACAGAACCATCCAAAACAAAGACCTCTTTACCTCTCCCGAGAAAAGAATTATCGAGCCTTCTGAAGACTCTCAAGATCAATGGACTGACGCAGGTGTAACTGAGACCAGACTCTGTCCCGTACAGCATATGTGACCAATCATTTGCCTAGCAGCGTGGACAACGCGGGCCTGCATTTTATCATTCAAGCTCCTACATGAACTGGATGGACCAGATATTTCCTATTGTGCTGGTCACTGTGTGGTAGTGTTGGAAGAAGCCATGTGCCCCGGGGGTGCTTTAACTTATCTAATATTCTAGCAAAACCCAGGGACATTCTTTTTTACATAACTAATTTCAAAACCAGAGTGCAGGCTTTGTTAATCCCCGGCAGGATTGCTAAATACAATCTGAGACTTTTTGCTAAGCATTAGGAATAACAGGCAAGGTCTGGAGGAGCCGTACATAATATGCATGTATATATCTGTATTTCTGGCATTGCTCTGTTCAGTTCTCTGTTAGCCATGGGGTCCTGGAATCTCTTTCAGCTGTACTGACGTATGCTAGGCACTGCCCCTCTCCGATTCATCTCCCGCGTTTGATTTTGTTCTGCATGAATTTCTTTGCTTTTTCACATGTGAAACTTCATCATGAAACATTTTCCCAGGCAGGTCATCCTCATGTCCACACCAGAGATGGGTCTGACCCAGCGCCTTGGATCCGAACCCCACCAAAAGGCGGGGATGTTTGGCTCCAGATCCAAACTTCATTGCTGCCCCTATCGGTTTGATGGTCTGAACCAAGACTTGGGACATGAACAGCCACACGCAGAATTCTGCCTTGTCCTGAGTTCTGTCCGATTTCTTTGTTCCTCCTCCCTACTTTCAGGTAACTCACTGCCATGTTCTTGTGGTACACAATTTGGCCTATAATCACTGGCTTGAATAGGGGGCCACATGAAACTGCACCATGGGGAGCTCAGGGAGGAACTGTGAACAGCCCTGGGCACATGGCACTGCTGCATCTGCGGCTAGGGTGGAGGGTGCTTGGCTATAACCCTGCTTCGTCCCCTACCAGCCTTTACTCCCTTTGCAGGATCTGAACACCACCAGGGCAGCACTGAAGGGGTTGTTCCCCAAGCACAAGGCCTGTAATTGTGGCAGGTCCTTGTGCAGGGCGTGCAACGGTAAGTGCCTTGCATGCTAGCCCCCCGTGTAAGGGACCATGACAGCATGCCCTCCTCCCCCCGAATCCTGGGTGGATTGCCAATGCGCTTGTAGCTGCAACGCTTCCCCACCGGCTAATGTCTTTGAGACAGTATTTATTCTTGGATGAGGTAAAGGAAGTATTTATTTGTGACAATCCACTGCACACAATAATAGTGTTAAATGCAAAGTTCAGGTCTTCTTGCATAGGAATTCTTTGTGTACAGAGTATATTTTTTTTACAGTTAATAAAATTGTCATATAACAACTGGGGTTGTTTTTTTTTTTTTTGCCTGAAGGTAACCCCACCCAGAAACAGTGGGGAAACGTTTACGTGGTCTAACCACGGCCGAAACGCGCTAACACGAAGACAGACTCTCATCCCACACGTTGCAGGCCAAATTCCGTGCTCAGACGGGGGCTAACGAATAGTGACTCCCCGGCCAGCACGCCCCGTTGTGGCTGGGCCTAGCTTCCTCCAGCACCCCCTGCTGACAGCCGCTCTGTGGTGGTCTGCTTCTTCTTCTGACTTGACTGGGCGGGAAGGTCACGGTCGGTCCCACAGTGAAAAGTCCAATGACCTTACTGCAAGTCTCCAGCCTCTAACCCTAGGCCCAGTGGTCCTTACACCACAGGTCGTGGGGGTTTCAATAGTCCTAACCCCTTGAATCAAGTTTCACTCCACCTTCCTTGGTGGTGGGTAGGGGAACCCTGACTCCCACTCTACTCTGGGGTCCACTTCGGGGATCCGACAGTGAGCAGCCCAGGCGTGCTCGCTCAGCCTGTTTGCTGCTTCCCTGGACTGCTTCCTACCTTGCCCTGCTTCTAGGCCTTTTTCCCCAGCCCCTTTCCGGGTTCTGCAGAGTCCTTTCAGCTCCTGTAGCGAGCAACAGCTCCCAGGGTTTTCTCCCGAGAGGTTGGTTCCTGCCCTTTTATCCAGGCACTCACTCCACCCTGTGGCTGCTTTCCTGGCCTTCTCTCAGAGTTCCCAAGGCCCGCTCTTCCCCCGTCTCCTGCTGGATCCCTCCAGCTCAGAGCCCAGCTAGCTCTGATAACCAACTGATTCTCCACACCCTCCAGGTGCAACCCAGGGAGGAAACTGAGCCCTTGGGGTCCCATTAACCCTTTTGCTGCCAGTGGGGGGGGGGGGGGGGGGGTGGCCATCCCATCACAGGTGCGCTGGTACCCCTGACTTTGATGGGGGATGGGAATGCTCAACACCACTGGAAATCTGGCTGCCTAGTTAAGTGCCCATCTATGGATGTAGATGCCCATCTTTAGACATCCAGTGCTAAATGTTTTAGCTCAACCTCTCCATGCCTTAGCTTCCTTATCTTTAAAACGGGGGGAATTCTATTTACACGCCTCAAAGAGGGATGTTTGTTTACTAATATTTATACAGTGCTTCAAGATCCTCAGAGGTAAACTGCCAGACAGGGCCCCCACATGCGGGGGGTGGGGGGGAAGGGTACACTTTACCGAGACCGGGAGGCTCTGGAGGGCCTGGCCCAGGCTGCAACCCCCATTACCAGGAGGGAAAAAATGGTCATGGCTCATGAGATTGTGTATATGGGATGGGGGATTGTGGTATGTGTGTGGGAGCGGGCCCGTGCTACAAGTTTGTACTGGGCCTGAAAAAGTTATGCTTGGGCCCCGCTGCCAGATGCCAGTAAGTGCATATTATTTATACGAGTCTTTCCCTTGCTGGCTCCTTGTCTGACCAGTTTTAGTCTTTATATGGCCCAGTTATAGAAACCCCCGGCAAGGAAGAGGTGAGAATGCCAGCAGGCCCCTCGCTGGGATTGCACTCTCAGCCATTCCCATAAGATATCAGGAACCCTACTTTGGAGTGGTTACTTCCAGCACGTTTAGGATGCGCTGAGAGCTTTAGCCATTTCCACTGCATCTCGGCAACATCTGCCTGACGGCCTTGCTGGAAGATGGATATTCTGTGTCCACACCCACTTCTGCCTGTTTTTCATCACAGGTAATGGACACAGAACTGCCTTCGTTTGCCCATTTCACTAAAACAGCTTGAGGAACACAGGAAAAACTGTGAGCTGGCTTCACCTGGCCCCCTTCGTGGAATAAACTCTCCTTTTGCTCACACAGCCTCAAGCCTCCCTGTTTTAGCTGCTCATCACTCTACCTCTGAAAGTCAGCCCACGTCTACAGGATTCTCCGTGGCACTACATGAGGTGGAGAAATGTGGTGTGTTCGGAGCACTGACCTCTGTATGTGATGAAATACAATCTCTTTGATTTCTACCCTCTCTTTTTATCTTCCCACGGGGCTCTCTCAGTTACAGCTCCTATAAATGTGTAGCCTTTGGCATATGACAGCCAGCGCTGAAACTGCCAAGATCACCAGTGTATTCCCAAACATAACAGGTGCCTGACTTCATGTCATTGTCTGTGAAGGATTTTTATCACCTCAGTATTAGCTTTTATGTAGCCAACATTCAAAGGGTGCGATCGACTTCCAGTTGAAGAATCAGCCTGAAATCAGCTATTTGGTGCTACAAGTGAAACGAGTGTGTTGGGTCTCAGTCCAGTTCTCGGTGGGTAACTGTCTACAGTTAGCGCTTGTTGGCCACCTTATTGGAAGGCTCGGATTGCATGGGCAAGGAAACTGCCCTGATTCGCCCTTACAAGCAGTTCTTACAGGTGAGGGCTACAATATATTGGCAGGGCAATCCAGAAATGCTTGTACCCTGCTGCTCATGCCCTACCTATTCTGTGGATAAACAAAGGCCAACAATCTCCAGGGCTGTACTTCACAGCACTAAAGAGAAAGGGAGAGAATCTGAAAAGCAAGGGCATCCTGGATATATATTAGTGATTAGGTTTCACTGCCAGAGAGCTCTTCTTCTTCTTACAGTCAATAAAGGGCAGCTGGATGACTAAAGAGTCCCCCGGTTTTATTTTACTGATCTTAATGCCTTGCTTAGCTCCCCTGCGGGGATGACGAGGGTATTGACTTGCTATGTTCACACAGCATGCTGGGGCAGAAAAGCACTATTCTGAGTCCGACCGTCCGAAATGTTGTGCGCCCACAGCACCCCCTGACTTCAACAGGAGCTGAGCATATTCAGCCCTTTCTAAAAAATCAGGCCCTGTATTTTTAATTCCCCACAGCTCTTCTTGTAGCTTTCTGATACATCAGCCTGCCATGGGTGACAATCATGACACGCTTTTCTAGCCAGCATACGAGTTACTTCCATTCTAAACCGTCTTGTTCTGGACAGGGGGGTCACGTGAGAAAAATTCTGGGGCAGGGCAAAGTTGTGTCAGCAAATAGAACATTATATATGATCATGTTATGTTCTGCAAAATCAGGGGGCTGTGCAAAAAGTGGAAAGCATAATGAAGCAGATAGATCTATGAAAGGTCTGGGGATGTGGGGGTGGGGGGGACAACTGCAACTACAACACTCAGCACCTTGAAAGGAACACCTCGCTTTGAGAATTAGTAATACGCCAGCCACAAAAGACTATGCATTTGTTACCGAACTAAAGCGCCATCAATTCTTAGGCAGATAGCGCTGGCCCATTGGCACTTTGCCCAAGTTGGCATGGCTTAGCTCACCTCTTCTGTCATTCTAGCTGTCTATAACTGAGTGCTTGCAGAACCTGCACAGTCGGAACAGACAGTCCATCTGTCGATGACCACAATGGCCCCTTCTGCCCTTGTAATCTATGAATATAAGCATTGGGGGCATTGTGGAAAAGCCGCAGCCTGGTGCAGTTACTGAAAGTCGGGAGTTCTTTGGAAAGAATCTCTTGCCCACAGAGGGAAAGGAGCTAGAGAGCTGTGTTAAAACGGCGCAGACGGGCGGTGTGAATGAAGTGGATCCATGCAGCGCTATCTGTAAGAATGTGCTGGAAATGGGAGCTTCCCCCTTGCTTCTAGCCCTGAAAGAGACCAGATCTTAAAATCAGTGCGTTATTATTCACAGAAAAGCCATTTTCGAGATTTCTAAAATGTATTATTTGTAAGTTCTCTCTCCCCTCGAGCCCTGGACCATACTGTAGTAGGGGACCGGGCTTTGTACGTGGAAGGATACCAAAAATAGTGCCGGTAAAGAATTCTGAAACCCCCTGAAGCTTTTTCAGACTAGGATGTTTCTCTCAGGCGTGTGGCACATGCAGAGTGCAGGATGGTGGGTGTGACCTGAAGGCTTTACCGATACTCATTTGGGATGAGCTGCAGCCATCCCAAACTCATGCAAATACAGGGCATGTCTACAAGCCGGGCACAGACCCTGGGTACGTTCTCCGCTTGCTAGCCCGCTCTGAAGCCCGCACCGGGCTGACTTCACTGCAATTATTACCCACGCGCCGGCTGGATTCAAGCTAGCTTGGGGCGGCTGAACTGCACAGGTTTTGCTGTGTAGACATACTCAGAGTCCTTTCATCTCACCACCGTATCATGATCTCTCTCTCTTTCTCTCGCTGTTGCAGTCTCTCAACACACACGTACACCGATGGTCCAGACACACATGTAAAAATGCCTGCCTGGGGCCTGCTCAGAACTTGCATTCTTCCCATTGTGCAAAGAGGTCCCCAGAAGGAAAGCTGTCTATTCCTCAGTGAGCTAAGAATGAAAAGCAGTAAATAAAAAGACTGTCATACAACTACCCAAATGCTACAGTGGCAAAGCTACTAGTGTGCAGAGAACGCTGCCTGTCATGCTGACCAGTGCTGTCTTATTGCTCCCTTGCATTCCCCCTTCTCTGCTTGTATCCAGCTGTCGTCTTTTGTCTTACTCGGATTATAAACTCCTTGGGACAGGGACCATCTTTTTGTTCCATTTCTGTACAGGCCCTTGCACAATGAGTTCCTGATTCATGACTATGGAAACACAGATAAGAAATAAAGTTGCACTGTGATTATTGTTAGAGAGCATCAATACACAGGGAAAAGATCCACATTACTTCTCACTGACAGTTTTTTTCCATTTTTCCCTGAGATTTTCCTATCAGCACCGCCATTAGCTGGATAATGCTGGAACTCATGCAAATGCTAGAGAAGTGCCCATAGTTGGGATATGGAGCACACATACACAGGGCATCCCTGGTGCTTATCCTCTGAAACAAATCAGTCCTTTTGTTCGGCGTCTTGTGGGCAACACAATGGGATCCTGCTCCATTACTGGAGCTCCAAATCACTAGGGGAATACCAATACATAACAGAAAACCTTTTTCTCTTTCACTGATGCTTTATTAAAAAAAGGTACATTTCTTTCTCAAATATTTCCGCTACTGTACCCAAGTTGTTATTAATTGTTGCTATAGTTTTTTACATCGCAGTAACACCAGGAGTATGTCTACACTGCACACTAAACGCAGACTCTGGCTTGGGCTTGAGCCATCCACACACAAATCAGTCTGACACAGGTTGCAAGCACTCAGGACCTGGATCCTAGGACCCTGTTACTAGGGTGGGTAAGAGGCCGAGTCCAGGAGCGACTTGGGTCCAAGCCTTGCCATTTTGCAGAGTGGACACAGGTCAAGTTGCAGACCTGAGTCAGAAGTTCTGCATAGTGCAGTATGGACGCATTAGCACAGCAAACAGCCCCAGGGCAGCAACTGTAAACCCAGGTTTACACTGCAGCATGGGTGCTCAAGAGTGGGCTTGCCAACACCAAGTCCACAAGCCCAGCTCCCACAGACCTGAGCTGAGTGTGTGGACTGGTAGATTTCAAGGCCAGAAGGGACCATTATGATCATCTAGTCAGACCCTCACCCACCCACTCCTGTACTAGACCCCTAACCCGTGGCTGAGTTACTGACGTCCTCAAATCACGGTTTAAAGACTTCAAGTGACAGAGAATCCACCATTGACACTAGTTTAAACCTGCTGCTCCCTGCTGCAGAGGAAGGTGAAAAAACCCCAGGGACTCTGCCGATCTGACCTGGGGGAAAATGCCTTCCCGACCCCAGATATGGCGATCAGTGAGACCCTGAGCATCTGAGCAAGACCCACCAGCCAGACAGCCCAGAAAGAATTCTCTGCAGTAACTCAGAGCCCTCCCCAGCTAGCGTCCCAGCAACAGCCACTGGAGATATTTGCTGCCAGCCGTCGCTGATCAGCTCCATGCCATTATAGGCAATCTCATCCTACCAGCCCCTCCAGGAATTTATCATGCTCACTCTTTAAGCCAGGTAGGTTCCCCCCCCCCCCGCACTGCTCCCCTTGGAAGGCTGTTCCAGAACTTCACCCCTCTGAGGGTTATAAACCTTCACCTAATTTCAAGCCTAAACTGGTTGATGGCCCGTTTACATCCATGTGTTCTTGTGCCCACTTTGGAGCTTAACTTAACTCTCCTCTCCTGCTCTGCTATTTATCCCTCTGCTGTATTTACAGAGAGCAATCCCAGCCCCCCGCAGCCTTCTTCTGGTTCAGCTCAACAAGCCAAGTTAGGTGGGTGGGTGCTGGAGGAAGGGGTGGTGGTGCTGGGGGGAGGGGTGGGTGATGGTGGGTGCTGGGGGGAGGGGTGCTGGGGGGGGAGGTGCAATCAGCCCTGCAGTAGCGGAGAGCAGCGCGGCGGGGCTGCGGCAGGTCCCGGCGCAGGAGCATCCCTCGCCCTCTCCCAGGCAGCGGGTCCCCCCGCGGGCGGCGCCGGGGCTCGCAGCGGCGGCGGCGCGGGGAAGGGGAGGGGAGGGGAGGGAAGGGGGGCTCGGCTCGGCTCGGCTCGGCTCAGGAAGTGCACGGCTGCAACCACCATTTCTTTCCTGCCCTTTGTGCGTGCGAGGCGCTGCGAGCGGCGAGCCCAGCCCAGCCCAGCCCAGCCGAGCGGCGGCTCCCGAGCATCCCTGCCCGGCGCCCCGGTAAGCTGCATGCGGGGCCCTGCCCGGGCTGGGGAGAGGGGCGAGCCCCCGGCCCGGCCCGCGGGCACTGACAGCTCGCCCGGGGCGAGCCCGGCCCTGGGCAGCGCCTGGGATGCTGCAGCCTGCCCCGCGGGCCGGCGGGGTCTGGTGATGCCGCGGTCCTGGGGGCACCGGCGGGGGTCGGGGGAAGGGGGGTCCCCCCCGTGCGGAGCAGGGGCCCCCCGGTCCCTGGGGAGCGGGCCCAGCTCCGCGGTGCAGAGGCGATTGCAAGATGGTCGATCCCACAATGCTCAGAGATACCTGCACCGTCAGCGCCTCCTCCTGTATTCGGGTCCCCCCCCCCCCGGCGGTCCAAAAACCTGCCCCCCCGCACCCCTTTGCACTCCCGCAGGGACGATGCGCTGAGCCGGGGGCTGAGGGGAAATGCTGCACTCCAAGGGAGGGAGCCAGGGGAGCAAACGCCGCCCCGAGCGGCTCCCGCAGCTGCCAGGAATTCAGGCCCGGTGGCAGCCGATCGCCGGAGCACCGGGCCGGAGAGATGCTGCTGCGCAGAGCCAGTGTCCGGGGTGTGCGGGGGACCCGAGCGGTCCAGGGGCAAGGGGTGGGTGGGGTGCGCAGCGCCAGAGCAGAGACCCCCAAGGGGCGAGCGGCGGGGAAGGCACACACGATGGATGGAAGACGAGAAGAGCGTTCCCCTAGGGCCCCGTCATCCATCCCCAGCTCTGCTGGAAGACAGGAGGCGGAGGGTGGAGATTATGGACTTGAACTCTGTGGCATCTGCGGGTTTGCAGACTTCCAAGATTAGATTCTGGGTTCATCTCTAAAGCTTTCTTTTTTCTCTCTCTCTCTTCCTGTCGTTTACACTCACAGCCGCTTGCAGACAGGGAGCTATTTTCAAAACCAGGTTGTGGCCCCGGTGATGTTTGAGTTGCATTGGGTAATCATGTCTGAGGCGAACTTGCCAACCCGTGACCTTTGAGTGGGTTTGAAACAACGGGACCCAAGTGAACTCCTGCTCTGGTGCCAGTCAGGTCCCGGGTGAAAAGCAGGGAATGGATTTTGCAGGAAATGTCCAGGTGCTGAAGGGGTCAGGAAGGAGCAGTGAGAGGCAAACTGAAACCTTTGTGCTTGCTTCTGTATATTTGCTGAGGGTGTTTTTTGGAGGCGGGGGCGGGAGGGTCTCTAGAGATGCACATTTGTACTATTGCATAGTCTGGCCCTCCTAGCCATCTGTTGCTTTCCGCATGGAGCTTTGTAGCTATGTTTTTTGACTCACAGGGATCTCACGGAATTGGGTTGCTAAACCATTTGAGCCTCCCTGCTCTACACAGGAAAGAACAACATGCTCATGTTTTAGATTCTGAGAGCTGTCAGATGTTAGTCACCTTGAGAGATTCCTGGGACCAAATTCCGCAGTCTGCTATACCAGTGTGAACCCAGAGTAAGTCTTCAGGGGACAGACTTTAGCGCTGGTGTGTACAGCTGATTTTTGTTAGCGAAGCTTATGTAATCAGGTGGCACCTTGCATTCTCAGCCCGGGTCCGTTCAACAAACATGACCACTGAGGAGCTCACGGCTAAGCAATACAATAATACACAATGATGATGATCATTTCTCAAGTTGCATGTCTGCAAGAAAAAGAGGAAGCTACTTTTTAAATGATTGACTAATAATCAATGACATTTCATTGACCACGTGTGACACTTAATTTCACAGGAAGTACTTCAATTATTTCTTGCCAGGAGTTTTCAGCATTGCTGGGAATCCAACGCTGCTCTTTTAAGCACCAGCCCAGTGCCTTAACCACACGTTCTCCTTTCTTCCCTGTAACTGTGCAAGGACCACATTCTCACGCTTCTCTGTCTGTTTTCCCATGTCGCTGCTGCCTGGTGATATTACAGGCAGTGGGACTAAATGTGCCATGCTGTACAGTAGCCCTTGCTGTTTCTTTCTCCATCCCCTTACAGTTATTTTGGCACTGGCATGAGTCTTATCTGCTGGATCAGGGCAAACTGACTAGATCAAACAACAAGACCCACTGCCCCCCCTTGCTCTCATCCACTGCAGCTTCTGAGTTAAGCAAATAGGTGGTTCCCTGTTGCTGCCTGGTTGGCTGGCATGCTGCCTGTGGATTTAGTGCACCAGTTATTTGGAATCCTGCCCCAAGTTTGAGTGAGAATCCTTCTTCATTCCCCAGAAGTTACACTACTCTGAAGGATCAAGACTTGTCACAGCCACAGAGGTAACTAAAAGAGACTCTGTTGTCCAAAGACATTTCGTGGCAAACACTTCAAGCCTGTTCTAAGCTTTAGGTGTAAAATAGAGGACCTAGACTTGAGATCTCAAGTTCAAATACCTTGTGGATTGACTCATCCCTTTATCCTTCCGAGGAAGATCTATCAAGTTCCATGCAGTTAATTCTGGAGGGTCTTTTTTTTTTATGAGACCTTCCTGTATGAGATCCTGGCTATCTGCTCTGCATGGGACTTGAAATTCCTCACCTCTGGCGCTCTTTGAAAAACTTTGCCCTGTTGCCCTTGGTCGCTGTTGTGCAAAGTGCTGGATATCGCTTGCTGGCTGCATTCTAGCAGTGCTGTGTTTATGTGAGTAGATGTATTATTTATTATTTGTCATTACTAATACATGTATTAGAGATCCTGGTTCCATCGTGTAAGGCATTCGCCGGCATCAGAACAAGGAGACAATCCCTGCCCCAAAGAGCTTGCAATCTTAGTATAAAATGAGAGATGGCAACTTTATACAGTAGATAGGCATGGTGAGCGCAAGGTTATAACGATCTGATACCAGTCAACATGAGAAGCAGCAGTCACAGCACACCAGCTGCCTATTGCTCATTCAGGGTTTGTTTTGCGGATACCATGGCAGAGGAGAGTTTTAAGGGGGACGGTGTGGTGGTTTAGTGGGATTTTGTGAGGAGTTCCTCCAGGGCATAGAGGACAGCATAGGAGAAAGCATGGAGGTGCTTGTTGGAGAATTTGAGAAGTGGGTGATCAAGATATAAATGACTTTGAGGATCCTTTGGGATGAAAAGTGCAATTAAATGAAAATAACTCTTCGTAGCTTGGGCTGGATTCGGTAATGCTAATGTTTGGCTGCCACTCAAAAGTTATTGAATCAGCTGTGAGGTTTGTAGGTGTGATGCCATTTGGTAAAGTTTTCTCTCTGGGCTGCGTGCGGGTTTGGGGAAGAGAATCGTGGCACGATAAATACCAGACAAGGTAGTTTTAAGTGATGGTTTCTTGCACCCTGGCAGTTGAGTCTTCAACAGATTAAGCAAGATATATTTCCTGTCGGAAAGATAATGATCCGCCTTGCGGTGCCTCTATTAATGAAGCACAAACCCCTCATGTTCGAGCATGATGTAATCTACCCCTGCTTGTCTGTGCTGTTGCACTTTCAGCTGACTGCATTTCTGGTGCAAGGATGATCTCTCAAGCGTGACAATACAGGAAGCTCCTCTGTGAGCCACAAATGGAGCTCAAACCGTTGTCACACTGCTCGGTCTTCTCTTTTGAACATTGAATGTAAGAGCCCTTCACAGAAGGCACAGATGGCTGCTGCTGGTTAATGCTGCACTTTGACCCTTTGATCACTGACCCAGTGACCCCACTGCAATCTCCTTGGAAAGAGACGCGCTCTCCTTCGATTGGAACGCAATGGCTTTGAGTGGCAGAAGTTCCTCTTTTGGCTAAGATGAGCACTAGATGAATTCACCGTTCCAGCCACAGCATTACCGTGCACTGGAAAGGCAGGGAGGGCGGTTTTGCTTTGCATCAGTGTTATGGCCTGATGCTCTCTTGAGAGCAGTCTCTCCCTATTGGCTTGCAAAATTCCACCGATTCGAAGAAAATATTGTCTGAATTACAGCCTTTTGGTTAATCTGGGGAACCCACCCCTGGCTGTTCCCCAGAGCACAGGACATGACGGGGAAGAAAGAAAAGTCCCTCCCTTAAATAAAATGGTTAAAAAGGGGGTGTTTCTGGCTTTTCAGGGCTGTGTATGAATCTACAAAGTAAAACAAAGACAATTAACCAAAAGAAAAGCATCAATCCTAACTCCTTGTTTTGAGCCTTAATTTCATCAAGCAAGACTTTCTCCCCTGGATGCAAGGATGGGTTCCTTGAGTATCCATCCTGAAGACTATTCAGCTTCTCATTATTGCTATTATTATTTTATTATTTGTATTCCAGTAGCGCCTAGACACACACACCCCCCATCCAAGATCAGGGCCGCATCATGCTGCATCCCTATAGACACATAGTGAGAGATGGTCCCTGTCCCACAGAATTTATAATCTAAACAGGCAAGACAGACAAAGCGTGGGAGGAGAAAGAGCAGCACACAGAGGGGACGTGCTGTGCCCAAGGTCACCCAGCAGGTCGGTGGCAGAAGTGGCGTTAGCATCCAGCTCTCCCGACACCCAGTGCAGCACGCCCTCCATTAGCCCCTGCTGCTGCCTTACAAACAGACGTCGCTGCATAGTCTTTTTTTCCTTGTGCAGCTGTGTGTACTGCTGCAATGGCAACCAGGAAAAGGACTGTCAGATTTTACTTTTCTCTATGAGGATACCCCTTTTCTATCCTTTACTGTACTTAGGAAATATTTGACTTAGTACTTGGACACTGAGTCTCCAGTGACGTGCAAGAACTTAATTAAATCCTTCTTAATTAAATCCAGAAGGCCACTGTATCCTCCTCCTTTAAATCCACCTATGCCATGATGCCTACCAAATACTTGACAACAGCTAGACAGCTGGTGGGCCGTGACCTCTGCTTGTTACACTAATCAGAACCGCCTCACTATGACCAGACACTCTCCTCATCCATTTGTTGTTTTTTCCTGCTGCCTCTTTTCCTGTACGTAGCCTGTAAGGTTTTTGGGGCGTGGACTGTCTTCGCATTTCGTGTATGGTGCCTGGCACGACGGGGCCCAGAATCTTTACTGGGGACTGCAGGTGCTACCTCAACACAAATAATAAATAATGATAATTTTGTCCTTCCATCTGCTCAGTTTGTCATAAGTAACCAGGTCATCCTGGCAGCATTTTCAGTTGTCAGTAAACTGCCAGGAAGGGGCACGTACACCTATGTGTATTTTCTGTCTTAATCAGGCCCTTTCAGAAGTGATGCTTTCGCTAACCTTCGCTCGCCCTCAGAAGCGTCAGTAAAGATGTTTGATCGAGGAAACGTGACTGGATTTCAGAAGTAGGTCAGCAGGTGCGGTGCCCAGTGGTACGGTCGGCGGCAAGGAGGAAGCTCTTTCCGACTGTTTCAGGGGGGGGAGGGGTTTTTAACTGCTGCTGTACTTTGAGACAATAATTTTAGCAGAAGGGGCTGGAGGACGAAACAGAAAGTAGAGAGAGTCCGTGGGATGGGATGGTTTTGCTCTCAGCAGATGGCTTGCCCCACACAGCTCCAATCTGAAAGCATGGGGCGTGACTCTGCACTGCCTTGTGTCATCATTCACGCTGCCGCCAAGTGGGTGCAAAATGCGACCGGACCAGAATAGTAACGCTCCACCCCTTTCTTGCATTCAGTTTGCACAGGCAGAAATGATGACACAAGGTATAAGGCAGTGGCGTGTCAGGGCCGTTATTTCAATGACGCCATGGTGTCTGGGTACTGTACACACTACATATACTCCTCAGCTGTATTCCTCTGTGTCTGTGTCCTCGTATCACGTTCTGGACACACATTTTGTTTTGTCCTTCCCAGATCTGTGATGTAAGTCCTCAGACTTCACTCTTGGCTGAAATCTAAAGGGAAGCCTCAGTTCGTAGAGGGGAACTGCAAAGGAAAGATTGAAAATTGAGATTTCAGGCCTGGATCCCCCACTAGCCAGGCTGTGTGGGGTATTCAGCACGAAAAATCAGCTCCCAATGAGACTTTAAGAAAGTATTTGTTTCCCTTTGTGAAATCACCTTCGTAGTTTCTGGATGACCTGTATTATCCCAGAATGTATCTTCTGCGACATCTCACATACCAAGGCGTGCAGGGGTTGCAATGAGTCTTCTGATGTTTGCGATTTCACATTCTGCGGGACCTTCAGTAAACCAGCAAATACCGAAAGGGAAAAGATACGACCTCATCCACGTTGTCTCTCCAAGAGGGAAAAAGCATTTTTAAAAGGTTGCAACGTATTTCTTTGCTGCCTGCCACTCCACAGCCTGCTTAGCACGTAACTCGATTTTCACTCT
The DNA here is from genome assembly GCF_026122565.2 of Emydura macquarii macquarii. Taxonomy (NCBI): domain Eukaryota; kingdom Metazoa; phylum Chordata; order Testudines; family Chelidae; genus Emydura; species Emydura macquarii. The sequence goes on along the minus strand of NW_027132905.1, from coordinate 1,115,225 downwards.
GGCTCCCAGTTCACCTTTGAGAATGTTGTTTGAAAGTTAGAGTTTGGAGCTTAATTCAGTGTGCGTGTCCCTCAGTTTGATGCTTGTGGTTTTAGAGATCTGGTCTAAGAATACCTCTTCGCTTGTTGGAGTGCATGCTTTCACCAGACTCATTTTAATAGATGTGCTTTCTGCTGGGTGGCTGTATCAAACTGTTTTGCATACAAGAGTTAAAATGGCAAAGGTCAGTAGTCACGGGGTTGTCTTCTCCTTCTTTCCTACTACATGCACCGAATCTTAAAAGAGACGGAGAGATGCAGAAAATACGGTAGTTTCGATTTGATGTATGCGTCTCTTCCCTTAGCCTGTGTGGTATCCACACAAATGTCAGTGAGAGCTCTGTGTGTGTACTGAGAGGAGAATTAAACATCTCATTCAGACTATTTGGGGGGGGAAAACAAACCAACTCCAGTGTCTTGGAAGTGTGAGGGTGACCAATGCCAGCTCAGCTGGTTGGGTTTTGTTTGACAGGCTCAGAGGTTTTAGAATCTGGAAGCTGGCTGAATAAATAAAGATATAGGCCCCGATTCTCAGGGAGTTCCTCACTGTGCTGAACACAGGAATAGAGGAGCTGTGCAGAGGTGACTCATTATGTTGATGGCATGCAATGAGAAGTTAGAGCAGGAGTGTGCCCAGGAATAAAAATGTCTCTGCTTTTGGAGGTGCGTGTTCAGTGCCCCCAATCCTTGCAGTTCTGGGGCTGGAGGAGATGGCTTTCCCCCTCCCCCCCCACGGCCAGAGGACTTCTGTGCCCCTGCCGATTATTGGGGGAAGCCGTGCCCCTGCTTGTTCCTACCCTTGTGCAGGCCCCTGAGTTCGAGTATTTCATGTTTTGATCTTTCCTGGACAGTTGCAATGTAACCTGACTTCATTTCTTAAAATCCAGAACCTTAAACACACACGAACTAAAATCACAGAGAGAAAGAAAGCAGGCTGCTCCCTCGAGCAGAGAGGCATACCTCGCCCCACCTTGCTTTAAGGCTGGCTCTTGCAGACTGACTACTGAGGACAAAGGTTGCATGCTTCCCTCCATAGCCTCTCGCCTGCAAGCAGGCCCAGGAAGCCTTTTAGGATTTAAAGTGACGGCTTGCAATTTTTACAGTTTCCAATACACGGCGAGTTTAAGCCACCTTTACGCTTCCCACATTCTGCAGCTCTCTGGACAGAAACACAGCGATGCCTTGTGGAGCCTGGCGGATGTGCAACAAGAACACAGCAGAGGCTTCAATATTTGTAGCACAGCTAGTGTGCATGGCCTCATCGCCTGCCTACGCCAGCCTTTGGTGCAATTGGCAGCGAAAGATGAAACAAGCAGCGTCACTCAGTCAAAAGCCCATTGAATTAAATGGAAAATCTGCTGCTGACTTCCGTGGGCTTTGGATCAGATCCGCAGTGTGGCAGTGCAATAGCTAAATCGCAATGATTAGCTGCTAGATGGCTTCAGATAAGGGTCTGGGTTGACAGTCCAGGCTCTCAGGTCTGCTTCTGCCTGTTGTACTTGGAGGGGACTAACCAGAGAAGAGATACAAGGGCACAGGGTTCAGGGAAACCTTCAGAGGAGATCTAGCCATTGGACTCCCATGGGCTTTAAGAGGAGTTGTTAATCCCATGCACCGCTAGGCAGATAATGAGCCCTTTCCCATTGTGCACAGCATTTCTTCTCAGATACACAGGTGAGAGAAACCCACTGTCTCGACTTTGAACAGTCAAGGGGATGAATTGGGTTTGTGAGGATTGGAACCCATGGTTCCAAGGTCTGATGGTCTTTTAAAACCTGAGGCTCAGGGCTTGTCTGCATTAAGGATTTTTGCACCCTTGTAGCTATGTTGGTGCAAACTCTCAGTGTAGCTACATTGCACTGGTGTAAAATGGGGCTTGCACCAGTTTCAGACCAGAGTAAGCAAGAGCAAGCTCCAGTTCTCACCAGTGCAGGTGTAAACCATTTACACTCAGGATTTTGCCCTGATGCAAAAATCTCTAATGTTAAGTTAAGTTTAATGGTACGTTCTAAGCTTTCCCCTCTGGCAATATCTTTTCATTTAACTATTAGAAACATTTTGATCCCTATTAGCTTACTGTTCGGACAGGACCCCTGAGATGGTGCTTGAAATACATGCACGCAAGACGAAGAGTTGGGTTTGTTCTGGGGGGCCATTTCTCTTCGCTCCCTTTCTGTGAATTTTCTAGCTATCGCTTCCTAATATCGCTTCTTCTCCCTGGGTTTTAGTGCGGCACCTGAAAATCCAGAGCCATGACCACTCACGTCACGCTGGAGGATGCCTTGTCCAATGTGGACCTGCTGGAGGAGCTGCCCCTGCCAGACCAGCAGCCATGCATTGAGCCGCCTCCCTCTTCCATCATGTACCAGGTACGTGCCAGCTCCCAGCGGGCGGCACAGTGAGGCAAGGTTTGGAACAGTAACTCCGATGTTCTGCAGTGCCGTAGATGTGCATGGTGCTTGGCAGACCAGTCAAAAAGATCTTCTCGTATGAGTAAGGGAGGAGGAGCAAAGTACGGGAGAAGAGACAGGAAAGAAGACAGTTATTGCAACAGCAAAAGATCACAAGAGGTGCTTTGTTGTGTACAGATCCTGTTGGTTCCTCTTTATATGTAGGGCATATGTCTTGTTGTATACACACCGGGTAATATGCAGCATGAGAATATTTATTCCATCCCCCCACTCCCTGCCCTCTCGATTGGCGTGCTCACCGTGTTAATGTGTAACCATGAGTGCAGTGGTTGCCTTGTCATGCGTGTAGGATTGTAAGTTGCGATATTCGTTTCACTAGGGCAGATAGGGCACTCGTGCTGTAGCATTTAGCGGCTAGTACAAGTTATCATCTCCACGGGCACGTAGAGATCCAGTTCCAGGCCCTCCTGAGGCAGGTCTGCCATCATTTTTAATTTGTCTCCTTGTCCCTCCTCCCTGGCCAGCTTCCTGAAAGCACACTAGAGTTAGGGTGACCAGACGCCCTGATAATATCGGGTCCATTCCAATATTAGGGATTTTGTCTTATGTATGCCACCAAACCCCCTCTCCCCCACTGCCCCTCTGAAAAACAACTGTCCTGATTTGTCACACTTGCTCTCTGGTGTGCAGAACAACCCCATTTCAGGTAGCACATGTGGGCATGAATAACGGTGAGTCTAAAATACATGGGCTAACCTGAGTCTGGAAAAACTGGCCAAGCCTGTTTCCACATCATGATTAACCCTGGGGTTGGTTGCTAGCCTTCATCACTGCCCATCACCCCCGTCCCTAGACTTGCTACGTTATCATAGACATGCACGTGCAGCGCAGATATCTGTTCTCATGATAGTTACGCTACAGATGCCCTTGAAACACTAGGAGGGCAGCCTCACGGCCATGAGGCTACGCTCTTGGTCCAGGAGCTGGGAGGAATCCATTAATGACGTGAATACAATTTCACCAAACCCAGTGTTGTTGATAGTGTGGTAGAGGAGCAGCCTCATAGGTTTGTACCTTTAATTGGTTCATAACCAAGTCTGTCTGGAATCAGGGGACAGTGAGTCAGGACTCCTGGGTTCTTGGCCTACCCCTGACTCTCTGTATAGTCCCAGGCAGCTCACTGCACTTTTCTGTGCCTTGTTTTTCTCTCTCTAAAAAATGATTCTATGAAACCTGCCCTACGACGGCATTGTGGAGCTCGGCTACTTGTTATCTGTGAAGTGCTTGGAGCTCCTCGATGGAGGAATTTATGTTCGCTGTTAGTACAGTCAGCCTTTGAGTAAGGATCAGCAGAGTCCCTGAGTTCAAGTCCCAAAGTAACATCACAACTAAAGAGGCTCCAGCCCCCTTGTTACAGGCAGTGTCCCAGTGGCAATAGCCTGACTGACTAGCCTCCGTCGCGCCGGTCAGATCAACCCTCCCACCAAGGGCTTCTAACTGGTCCCAGCCCTCAGCCAGGTTCTAGCTGGAGCCCAGCTTCTTGCCCCACATCAGAGCAGCTTGTCCACCCCCCGCTGTCAGCACTCAGCTGTGGGGCTCTCCTCAGCCACTCCCCTGCTCTCCTCCCCACACAGCCCTCAACGGCTGGGTTCTCCTTTCGTTTTGTGTTTTGTCCTACACCCAGCGCAGGTGTAGTGGGGTGGGGCTGACTGAATAGGGCACCCTGGCCCAGGCTCCTTGTCTCTTACAAGGGGCAGGCTGCCCTCTGGCACTTCTGGATTGTTTTTCTCCTTGTGGCCTCTATCTGCTGCCATTGACTTCAGTGGGAGCAGGCGGGAGCCCTTCGCTATTAGTTGGTCTGAGCAGTGGCCAGACTCCCACAGGGCCTTGAAACCAGAAGCAAGTTCCCTTAGTTTCTGCTTCTCTCGGGGCTTCTCCGCACCAGAGCAACCCCTAGCACTTGGACCAGCCTGCTAGTTTCCAGCTCTGGTGCCGCAGAGATGCTCTCACCCTCAGAGCTGCCTGGCCTGTAAATATTTGCATTGTCCAGGTATCCCTTCACCTGCCCTTTCTCAGCCTTTGTTCTTGGTAGCCCCTGCTAACGACGTGTGGGTCTCTGGTGGCACGAACCCGACCGGGAGCTTAAGAATGAGTACTAGAGCCTCGTTCTTTTAGCTCTAATAGGTGCTGGGATCAATCCCTGCAGCTGACCTGACCGGGGAGTCATTACATGCTTTTATGGGATATTCCTTGCTAATTCATTATTTAAGCCCGTCTGGCCGTCTGGAGCAGCCGAACCATAACCAATATCGATCAGGGCTTTAATCCTCGACCATTTGTTGTGTCTGCAGGCGAATTTCGACACAAACTTTGAAGACAGAAATGCCTTTGTGACCGGCATTGCCCGGTACATCGAACAGGCGACAGTCCACTCTAGTATGGTGAGTCTCCAAGCCGGCACAGAGCTATCCCCGCGGGGGTTCATCTACACTGCTGTCAGAGATGTGATTGAGCTCAGATTTGATCTAGCTAGCATGGCTTAGAATAGCCGCAAAGTCACAGTGGCCTGCACAAGGCCACGGGTCCATACTTGCCTACCTAGCCCACTCCAGGGTCTGTGCGCAGGGCCGGATGAACTCTCCTATTAGATTTTGTGGGGCCCCCAAGTCGGGACTGAAAGGAAAACCGGAGTGGAGAGGAGGGGGAAAGGGAGAACTGGAAGGAGTTGGGAGGTTGGTTTTTTTTTAGGGAAATGAGATCTGATGGGGGCGCGTTCAAGCGGGGAGCTCAGCCCGCCGCAGCTCAGGCGCAGCCCTGGTGGGAACCAGGGCAACCAGGGCGCCTGGCGATGCTTTGCAGCGTGACTCCCCTGCAAGATGGTACCCTCCCTTCAGCATCCCCGCGCCGGCCGGCTCCGGAGCTCTCTGCGCCGCACTTTGGAACCATTGCCCGGGGTGAGGGCTGGGATCGAGGCAGCCTCATCCCTCCTCTTCCCCCCGGCCTGGGGAGTGTGTGTCACCGGGCCGGCCTGTCACGACGCGCAGGGAGCTGTGAGTGCTGGAGGGGCCAGCCTGGCGCCCCCCGCAGGCAAGGTTCCACAACCATCTCGCTGCCCCCCGTGTGCGCCAGGCTCCCCTCTCCCCCCGCGGGTCCTGCCGGGGCCCCCCCTTAGCCTGAGGCCCTGGGCTGCAGCCCCTAAAGCCCCTGCGTTAATCCGGCCCTGGAGTCTGTGCCACCGTGCCGTCAGGGCTGTTTTTAGCCACGCTAGCTGAATTAAAGCTAGCGCGGGTGTGCCGGCCCAAGCTGCCGGCCCCTCCGATTGCAGCGTCGACATAACCTCGGTCCCGATGGTGCTGATCCATGGTTCTGTCTCCCGGGCGTTGGCGCTCCACAGAAATGCATTTCTGGTTGTTGCAGAATGAAATGCTGGAGGAAGGCCACGAATACGCAGTGATGCTGTACACCTGGAGGAGCTGTTCTAGGGCCATACCCCAGGTAAGAAGTAGCCCTGGACATGCTAAAGCAGCCACTGGTGGTTACCTACACATGCCTTGATTTGTGCTGGGGAAATGAACCAGAAGGAGAGAAGTCTCTAGGGTGGGGTGGGGTGGGAGATTACACTGATCCCCCAGACCAACCATCCGACTGCTGGGGAAGAAAGGGGCATGGGCTGCAGTACCAACAGCACTGGATGGCTGCGTTAGTAGCTGCAGAGCTGTGGGGTACGGGCTTCGGGTACTTGCGCTGTGGCCGGGATGGGAACCATCTCTAGCTGTCTGTTATGAGGAGTGTGGGTAGCAGCTGCTGTGTTGTAGCGTCTGTTCTAACCCCTCAGGTGCTCAGCACTTTCTTGCATTCCTTTGGCGCTGGAAATGGTTTCAGCCCAAAGTTTATTTGCTTTTGGGAAGTTAGGCCCAGATCCTCGAAGACGCTAAACTCGCATTTATTTCGGTGGGAGTTAGGAGCTACATACCTTAGAGCGAAATCAACAGCGCAGCGTTTTGAACACACTTTCCCCCTCCGATTCTATTCCAGAGGTTGCACTGGGATCATTTCAAACCTGACTTGCTTTGTGACTTTCACTGAGATTTAAACATCGCGTTAAGTCTGAAGAAAATCACTTTGCTCTCTTTGCAACTAAACTTGTTACAATCCTACTGCTTGATACTGCCCGTTGGGCGTGTGAGACCAGTGCAGATTGCTGTGGAATTCCACATTTGGGAGGAAAAAAGGAAAGCTGCCCAGAGGCAGTGACTCCGGAGTGGTGGCTAGCTAGCCAGGCCGGCCGAGATGCAAGAGAAATGCAATGTAGCCGTCTGTGTAGATCTGTCTGATATAGATATTGTGCACATACACAGAGAAGGCCTCCTGGTTCAGCATTCCACACTGGCGAAAGCTGGAGGAACACACTTTTTTTTTGCTGCTGGTACATTTAAGTATTGATCCAGCCATAATTTTACTGACCCTTTTTCCAGCCAAACTTTGATATTTTTCTACCCTCATTACATAAGAACGGCCATGCTGGGTCAGTCCATCGAGCCCAGTCTCCTGTCTTCCGACAGTGGCCAGTGCCAGGTGCTTCAGATGGAACGAATAGGCAGGTAACCATTGAGTGATTCACCCCGCCGGCCATTAGCACAACAAAACCCTGCATCTTAGATCTTGAAGGGCCGATCCTGTGCACACTCACACTCAAGTAAGTTCGCTTGTGTGTGGTCCTCTTGAGCGACGGAGTGCAGGATTAGGCTCCAGGCCTGTATGCTGCAATGTGAGCTGTGCTCTGTCAGTGGGGTCGATGCTCTCAGCAAGGCAGATAAAAGATGCTTTTATTATCCACAGCGATGCCAGGCAGCCAAAAAAAACAAACAAAAACGTCCACACGGCTAGCAAGGCTGATGGTTGGGCCTTTGTGGCAACCCAGCGAAGGTCAAAATGCAATTCCCTTGGGCTGTGTGGTGTTGATGGTTTCATGGGTCCCAGCCTCCTGGGGCTTCGTGCTCCTGACTGAATATTTGCTGATTCCCAATGATTTTCCGTTGCTGTGCTATAATTGCCTCTTTTGATCACTGAAACATGCTGCAAGCCATGTTTGAATGGATGGTGAGGGAGAGAGACAGAGATTGCTGGGACGTGGGGGAAGGGCCGTGAATGCCACAGAAGATTTGTGGGTTTTTGGTGGATTAAAATCTTTACCCTCCTGGTGCTTTTACTCTTTCTATCATCTGAGTCACATGCTGCGCTGACTCTGCTCTGCTTTAGTGCATCTCTGGCATGGATCCATAGGAGCAAAGGGGGTTTTATAACCCGATGTTTTGTAGCAGATTCAACCCCAAACACATGATAGAGCAGCTGCAGGACTGCTCTAAATTGTTCCAGTGGGGCTGATATGTCTGAGAATTGCAGGAACAGAGTGCACTCCGGCCATCCCTTGACATGCCTTTTATGCTAGGGAGGCTCTGAATGGGTGGCGTACAGCTGGCCAGATGGGTATCTGCTTATACAAGGAATCCCTTACGGCAGCTTTCCAGTGGTGCAAATGGGTTGGAACAGGGGTTAAATCATAGTGCATACACAAAAGGGAGTGGAAGTAAAGTTGAGCGAGGCCTCGGAGCTGAATTTCAAATGAATTCAGAGGAGGAGGAAATTTGGCAATGTCAGATTTGAATGAGTCTGTATAACTCATATCAGTCTCCACTAAAGAGCCAGAGTTTGGAATTAAGGCAGGTGAAATCTGGATGAGCCTCCCCCTAGCCAGCTTTCCATGATCCTGATGGAGGTGACCTATCAAGATATTTTTAACTTGAAAATAGAATGTAATAAAATAATGATAGTAATAAAGCCCTCACAACACTTTGTAGTAGAGTCACATCCAAAAACCACGGCTCGCTCTGGCCCGTAACAGGTCTGTTCTAGAGCTGCAAAAAAATTAAAGCCGTGAATGTGCTTTGAGTTGTGTGGCTTTGCAATGCAAAGCATCAGTGCAACTTGATGGCACAATGACCATGTCATGACGCCGAGCCCGGACTTACATTCTGTACAATGGCCAGGAAAAACTGTATCAGAAGACTTTGCTTCATAGAGCTAAGTTGTAGGCCCCCCCACCCTAGTCTATAATATCTGAAGGGAATCCCAGGTCGGAGAACGGCTTCCTGAACAACAGCTTCATCTCCAACTCCTTCGTTCCTCACCCAGGCCGGGGTTCACCTTATCATTTTGGCCTTGAAATCAGCAGAGGAAAGGGGCCAGTTCAACCAGGGATGTTGTTAGACGTGCTAACGATGACGATGACCATTGATTGCTGTTGTTCAGGTGAAATGTAATGAACAGCCGAACCGGGTGGAGATTTATGAGAAGACCGTGGAAGTTCTGGAGCCAGAGGTCACCAAGCTGATGAAGTTCATGTATTTCCAGGTAACTGGTGGAGGAGGGAGGCAGGAGTTAAGTCGCCAGGTCAGTGTTTGTGGCTCTCTGCTCTCATTTCCCTGCCAATCCAGCCTGGAGGACACCTTCCTAACTTCTCTTGTTGGAACTGAGACATCCTTTCGCTTTGCAGCTGCCGGTAGGCGTGTGGGATACCTCGCAGCAAATCTCTAAGTTACACAGCTCTGGCCTAGCCTCAGACTTAATTATAAACTCAAAATTCAGCCCAGGGTCATAAACCTTTGGGCAAAACTGGGTCCGGAAGCTTATGAAGGTCCAGGTGGCTTAGGTATTTGCACTGCACTGTGTTTCTATAAAGGTAGCCACCCTACTGGTACTTAGAGACAACAACGAATGCGTCGATCTCTCTGCAAATGAAAACGAAGGGTTAGCATGGAACGGTCACCAACCAGAACCTGGACTTTGGGTGACAAGGGAGCCGCAAAGGAACTAAGACCACCTGGTTTTGTTGGCATTTCTGCAGCGGGGGGAGATGTTTGCGTTCAGTGCTACCTGTTGGAGGAGGTAACAAACGTGAGGTTGCCCAAGCCCCCGGCACCTTTTATTTTTGCTCAGATTAATAGTTTTTGTCAGCCACGTCCCAACTCCCCAAAGTAAATTTGCTGTGATCTGACTGTTTTTGAAGGGCTTTCCCCTTCTGCCTAAATGCAAAGCCGGGCACAGACCAGGCCACCTTTCCCTGACCAGCAGTGAGAGTACTTTCAAAGGAGCTGGGCTATTTGTAACAATGCCTCATCATCTGTCATCACTGGGGCGTGAACCTGGAACCTTCAGCACGACGATGGGGTACACGCCCTTCTGGGGCACATCCTTGTGGCTGGGTCTGGGGATTAGCTGTAACCCGATCTGACACCCCTTGCTTGCTCTGTGGCCTCTCTTTCTCTGGGACTCAGCGTGCTCCCTTTTTGTGACTCCACCCTCGGGCCAGGTCACTATTTCCCCTTCCAAGGGGTCAGAGTCCCACTGGACAAGCTGTCCATACACCGTGTGAGGCAGTCTTCCACTTCAAGGCCAGGTCCAGGGGAACTCGGGCCCACCCACTGTTCTGAGTTCAAGTCCAGCAACCCAGTCACTACAGTCTACTTAATCTCAGACCCAGTTGCTGTTTCCTTGGACTCCTTCCTACCTCACTTCTCTAGCTCCTGGCCCAGCTCAGGGTTTACAGCTGCTACTCTCCCCCCCAGCTTCTTGCTAACCTTTGTAGTGCAGGGTAGGATCCCAGGGCTCATTCTGCCCCTACAACGCCTTGTCCTTACTCAGCTCCCTTTCTCTCTAGGGAACTACCGCAAAACTCCTCCCGGCAGCCCCCCCTCCTGCTCTCACCTTGGCTTTACATATGCTCAGCCTGCCCCTGCCCGGTTGGGTTTTACCATCAGTTAGACTTGATCAGTTCCTGACTCTCCGCTAGGTGCAGCCCATAAGGTTAACTGGCTCTTGTTAACCCGCCGAGGCCTTCTGTGGGGCAGACATCCCGTCCCAGCACTAACAGTGCAGGCCTGTCCTGTCGGAGTTAGAGGAGGGACGCGATTAGCTGGTGGCAGTGATGGGCAGGTTTCCCTGTGGTGGGCCGGTCACTAGATGGGGTCGTGCAGCACACACACACACGCACCCTGAGCTACTGGATTATATATTTCTACTCAGCCCGGACAGGACACCTGTCAAAGACTTTCTTCTCCCGTTATCTTCCAGCGTAAGGCCATCGAGCGGTTCTGCAGCGAGGTGAAGCGCTTGTGCCATGCGGAGAGAAGGAAGGATTTTGTCTCCGAGGCCTATCTCCTGACGCTGGGGAAATTCATTAACATGTTTGCCGTGCTGGATGAGCTGAAGAACATGAAGTGCAGTGTCAAAAATGACCACTCGGCCTACAAAAGGTGGGAGGGGAACCAGCTGCCTTGTGCCTTTCTTTAGCATGTGGAGAGGAGGCTTCGGATGGCCAGGACCGTGTCTCATTTGCTTCTTCCTCAGGGCATGAGGAGCAAAGATGAGCCAGTGATTAGGATGCTAGCCAGAGCCTTGGGTTTGAGTTCCTCCTCCACCACAGACTTCCCGTATGACCTTGGGCAAGTCACTTAGCCTGTGCACACACATCTGTGAAATGGGGACAATAGCACTGCCCTACCTCACAGGAGCATAGATTAAAGACTGTGAGGTGCTTAGCTACTACTGTAATAGGGGCCAGATAAGGAGTTTAGATAGAGAGAGCTAATCAGATTATTTTGCAGGTGATTAACAGTTTCTGCTAAAATACTGTTCAGGGCCAGATGGCTGCTAAACTAAAAGAAAATGCAAAGAATCAGCCTAGAAGTTGCATGAATCTAGTTAGAGTTTTAGTGGCATAAGTTTCCATAAAGGATTTCGTTCCTTGCGGCATTTTCCCCTTAAAACTACAGAATATATTGAATGCAAACCAGTCATCAGTCTAGCAAAATAGAGGAGACCAGAGTGCAGGAGACAACCAACCTGCAAGGCAGCCATGTCAGGTTAAAGAGTTAAACAAAACATTCTTTACTTGTGTTACTAACGATACTGTAGGGTATTAAAGGTATAACATTTTAAAAAGCTAACCTCAGTTTCCTAATCTGTGAAATGGGGCTAATGATATTGAGATCGTTTGCAAAGCGCTTTGAGAGCAGTGGATGAAAAGTGCTGAAGCGCTACCTATTAATTATTATGATTTTCACCATTTATGTTGTCGGCTTATTAATAGCACTTCGCTCACCTTGGACAGTAAAAGTAAACTGGGCTGTTCACGGTCACCTTTACATGCTGGGTCCTCAGGCACTGTCAAAGGATTGCAGTGTCTGCCCTGCAAAGACTACAGTGTAAGAGCTGCATCTTCTGATGGCCTTGGTGTATAGAAATCAAAACCCTCAGCTATGAGTCAGGTGGTCTGAGTTCTAGTCCTCGATCCCCCATGGACTTGCATTACAGTGTGTAGAGGTAAATGTTCACTTACTCTGTCTGTATCACGCTCTCCTGCTCTATAAACCAGGAAGGATGGACCGTACTCAGATTTTAAAGTGTTTCATAGATAAGAGGGACGCTGTGAGGACTAAGTATTATTCTGATTTAAAATAAAAAGGCAGTTTTCATTTAAAATTAAAAGAAAACCATGAAAATGTTTCCACTTTTATTAAATGATGTAAAACTTGTCCTTTTTTTCTTACCTAACCTACGTGCTGAGCTAAAACTACTTGACTGCTGTGTTCATTTGACTCCCCTGAGGGAGTTCCCATGATACAAAGAGCCCTGGATAACACAGGGTCTCCTTCTTTTAGAGCTGCCCAGTTTTTGAGGAAGATGGCTGACCCTCAGTCTATTCAGGAATCCCAGAACCTCTCCATGTTCCTGGCGAACCACAACCGGATCACACAGGTGGGTCTCGTTCCTTCCCTCTCTTTGCCACCGCTTATTCAGCAATGTTACCACTTAGTTTTGTCCGGTAGGGGTCTGCTTCCCAAGTGGGGAAGGAGAGCCGTGATTGCATTGGCAGGGCTAAGGGCTAAGGTTCAGTCCTGTTGTTCATTGTTCATTGAGCCTTTCCACTGACTTCGATGGGCTTTGGATCAGGCCTTCCCTCCGGCTAACAGACCATCTGGGATGACTTTAGAGTTCTCAGTGATAAAGAGAAGGTGTGGGGCTCAAAAAAGACGCAAGATGAGGTTGTCTCTTTGGTAGAAGATTTACCCTTCAGTCTCTCACACCGAAGTGCCTGTTTTCACCTACTGGGGGCAGCCAGGCCTTGAGTTTTCTCCTGATGAGACATGCCCAATGTATAATAGAGATAGAGCTGGGTCGGGCAACGTCTGTTGCGAAAGGAGTTCCACATGGCCGCTCCATCACTGGGGCTGCAGAGCAGAAAAGGGCTTCTAAATTGCTCCTTCCTGATTCCGTGGTTTGTGCTGATGAGGTAGAACATGACACAAAGACAAGAGGAGACGCTAGCGGAGTGGAAATGAGCCAGATCATTTCGCTTCTGCCTGTCACGTCCGTCTTACGTTTGGCTGTTACCCCTGGTCCTTGGGTGACCACACTCGAAGAATCAGTCTAAAGGGAGAGTGTTGTTCCTGAGAGCTGGAGAAAGAGGGTTTGTTTCTCAGACCCGGTCCCCTAGGGGAGCTAACGTTTCCTGTACAGATGAAGTTACCTCAGATGAGGCTGGTAGATGATGTTCTCCTCTCGCACCCTTCGACGCAGGTTCAGAATGACTGAGAACCCCACTAACCATTTAACTGAGCACAGGCGGCCGAGTCATTCTGCAAACTGCAGGGTGAAAATCCTGCTCCTCCATCCTCCAAGTGTTTCTTCCACCTTCCTCTTATTGGCCCTTCTTCCGCTTTGTGATTAAGGCGGGGCGTTTTGGTGTTTCAGTGTCTGCATCAGCAGCTGGAAGTTATCCCTGGCTACGAGGAGCTGCTGGCGGATATCGTCAACATCTGTGTGGATTACTACGAAAACAAGATGTACCTGACCCCCAGTGAGAAGCACATGCTCTTAAAGGTAGGTGCCTCCTGCACTCATGCGCTCTTTCTTTTGCTTTTAGTCCATTTCTTAGCAGTGGAAAAATCGCTTTGTGCTCCCAGATTGGTTTTTCTCCCCCTATTCTTTCCTGGGTTCCCTTCCTTTCTTGTGGTATCCGATTTGTGTGGGATCTCTCCACGCACGCACGCACGCACGCACGCACGCAGAGCCCGCTTTAGAATGACAAGGATGCAGCCTCTCCAAGGAACAGCAATGCTTCTGCAACAGCCATCTCGCTCCTGTCCTGCTCACTCGCCATCTTCCCTCCCTTGCTCCTTCAGCTGGGAATCCATGATCTCCACGGCTCCCCCCCCACTTCCTACCTTTCCTTCTCCTCTTCCAGGGCCCCGTGATGTTCCGCCCTGCTGAGCAGAGCTGGACACAGCTCTACATGTGGGTCGCTCAGGCATGTTCTGAAGCGTTTCCTCTGCCAGGGGGCTGAGTGTGCTGCCTCCATGGCGTTCCCAGCTGCTGGCGCAGTAACTAGTCCCTTTATGGCTCTTTCAGTAGATTGCTGGCTGGCGTCTCTCAGTCTGTTCCCTGTTCTCTCTCCTCTCTTTATTGTTCTTCCTGTCCGTTCTGCTTTCCTCCCACAGACCCTCTCTCTTTTTTTTTTATCTCCTTCCTTTCTCTCTTTCCTCTGCTCCCTGTCTCTCCTCGCCACCAGCTTTCTCCTTCTTGACCCTTTACAAGGTCCACAACATAACCCAGCTTGCCCAGAGGGTACTTAATGGATGTACTGGATGTTCAGTCAGCAGGTGGAACCTCTCACAAAAATTTGCTTTCCCCACCCCACCCATTGCCAATTTTACCTGGCCGGAGCTGTGATACTGAAACCCTGAAATAGTGTCTTCTCATGCCACATCCAAAGGAATTCCCTTCTGACCTATGCTATCTATTTACCATTTCATCACAATGACACCAGCCTCTCCTGTTGTCTCCGTGTCCTTCCAGGTGATGGGCTTTGGTCTGTATCTGATGGACGGAAATGTCAGCAACATTTACAAACTGGATACCAAGAAGAGAATCAATCTTAGCAAAATAGACAAGTTCTTCAAAGTAAGTGGCCTGTGCTGGTTGGGGTTGAGATGGTTGTAAATTAATGATCCGTACCCCTCGGGTGTAATTTTTTAAACGAACTACAAAAACATTTAAAGTTCAGAAAAAGGCCTAAGGATCCTGAACTTGGTCTAGATCCTTTTTAAAATGGCAGAGACGGTTGGATTGCAACGAGTCTGCGTGAACAGGTAGCGTATTTCTGATAGTCATAAGTACTAGCTTGGGAAATACAGGGTTTTCAAGCCCTAATGAAATTCTAGTCCCATTCATTATGGTCTCTGAGGTAAATGATTTGCTTTGCTTTTCTCTTTACCCCACCGTTGACCTGACAGAACCCAAGGAGCCAAACAACCTTTTGCCTTGTTTTGGGCATCCTCATTTCCTCTGTAAATTAGAGCCCCTGCAGGAGAAAAACAGGAATCGGAAACTTGTGTTGGCTTGAACTTACACCTCAAAAGGCTCAAGAGGTTCCACGCAGAGTTAATGCTAAGCTTTGCTGGAACGATTTCACTTCCTGCATTCTGGGCCGGCCTGTAGCCGAACGCCGTGCTGCACCTAGGGAGCGGGTTGCAAAGGGTCTGGGCGTGAAATGGGAACACCTGGACAAGTTCTGCCTGAGTCCACCTGGTTTCCTCCTGGGGCATTGTATGTACGCCGGGGAGCCCACCCATACCACTGGCTGCTGCAGAAAGAGCAAGGGACCAAGTCCCTGCCCTCATTCTGCCTCTCCTTTCCCTCTTTGGGTAGTCCACTACCTAGCCCTTAGCACAGGGCCCGCAATCCCTGGCTTGGATTGCAGCTGTCCCCTACATAGGAGAGCATCTTCTGCCTCCCATTGCGCACATGCTCAGGGCCAGCCATAAATTGGCCCTTCAGATTTGGGTCACATCAGCACTAGTAGACATGGTAAGATCTGGCATTGAATAGTTGCGGCTGCAGCAATGAAGAGGAGAAGAAAGGACGTTTTCCTCACGAAATGTATTGTGCCCCAGTGACTTTCCATCCAGTCCTCTTGCCGAATCCTTCCACTGTGTCCTTTTGCCAATAACTTTTCTTCCATTGGGTCCTGTTGACTTAATTTTCCTCTTAAAATGGGGGGGGGGGGGGGATCCCTGTACAATTAACAACTTCTGCTGCATCCACTGACAAATGAAAACCCACCTTGTACTTAATGGATGAATGTTGCTAAATCACAAAGGAATCTGGGATTTTGCCCTCTTACATAGGGCTGCTATTTCCTGCCTTATCACTCTCATCAATTCCTATAAACCCCTGGGGATGCCAGTGTAGGAGATGCTTCACTGGATTTGCATTTTACTTGCAATGTTTGGCTGATCTATGGAGTCTGTGGAAGGAGACATCCAGCTATCCTCGAATCACCAGGAGCTTAATTACACAACCCACCACCACTGCAAAGGAAATTTATTAGAGTGATCTGGACACTTTGCCCTCTAATATTTGTTGGCTTGATTCTTTGGCTCAGTTTAAATCAAGTCGTCACCGTTATCTACAGAGCTTGGTCATTTCAGGGCATTTCAGACTGGTTTGATGGTTGTGAAGCGCTCTGCGTTGTTTGCAGGAGTGTTAGAGAAGAACAGATTTTCAGCTAGTCCCCTCAGTGAAAGTAAAATATCTGTCTTTGTACTGAAAAGCTGTGGTTATTACAGCTTCGTTTCCACTCGCACCATTTGCTGCCTCTGTCGCTTAGACATCACTGTGCATCTTCACCTCCCAGATGGAGAGGCAACCCACTCTGCCGTTGGCAATAGCTTCTGTCTTTCCAACTAAATCTCCAGCTAATTGGCCAGGATCTTGAGCACGTGAGGGAAATGGCCTTGTCTTTGAAACGGTCCCTAGAGGAGCCACTGTGGGTCGCTGCTGACAACTTTACAAACCCAGCACTCAAGCTAATCCAAGAAAATAACACAGGAAGTAACAACAGCCCTGCCTTGAGAACAGTAAAAGCACTGCTGTGGTTTGGGGTTGCTTTTTAAGCTTAGATTAAAACCTGTCCAGACTGCAGCCCCCCCTGAGACTTCATTGGTCTGTTTTGGGTCGCCTCCTCAGCCGCCCTTTAGCCAGTCTCACATCAAAGCTAGCGAGGAATAATGCCAACCCTGGCAGTGCAGGCACCAAGCCAGACACCTTCACCTGCCCACGTTAGAGGACACTAAAGTCATTGCCCCATGCACCAGTCAGCAGGACAACTGAATCGCCGGGACTAGAGAAAATCAAATGCTTTGGACCCAACAGTGCCTCAGAGGACGGCTTTCTGATGGGAAGAAAATCCCTGTTTTCAGTAGGAGGGAAAACTCCTGGGCCACTGAACTTTTGTGCTCATTGTCGGGGCCTGGGAAGACAGTTTCCCTCATGAGATGCACCAGGAAGCCATTCTCCACTGTTCTCCCTGGGACTCTTCCTGCAGGCTTCAGAGATGTTCAGGCCAGGAGGGATCGTTAGACCGTCCAGTCTGACCTCCTGTATAACACAGGCCATTAAACGTCACCCAGTTACCCCTGTGTTGGGCCCAATAACTAGGGCTAGACTAGAGCATTTTGGTCCTCAGGAGGCTAAACTGTTGAGGGCCGTGGGCAGAGAAGAGGCAAGACAGAGGTGCCACTGAGGCCTGAGGCCCCTGCAGTAGCAGGGACCTGACAGGGATGCTGTATCCCTGCCCGGTTTTGAGGCGGCAGGAGCCCTGAATGCTAGCTCACCGCTTTCTTTCTCGTTGTGGGGTAGGGTAGGGACAGGGCGAGTTGTTTAGGGTCATGTATTTATCTGTGCTATAAATACACTTTTCTCTCTCCAACAGCTGCCGCTGCTGCCCGCTGCCTCGGCACTCCCGGGGGCTGGAGATGTGGCATTGTCCCTTGTTGAGCAATAAACAGGGTATCACCAAAGCCGGGGGGTGCAGAGGTCTTTGCGGGAGGATTCTCCCTATGTAAAAAAGCCTGGCATTCGTTTCCCGTCCTTTTCTACATCTGGGATGACTGTGGGTCCTGGTGTGCACCTCCCCCTCGACTGCCTGACCCCTCGGGGGCCATAGGATGCCTTCTCGTGTCCTTTTGTGTTGCTCTCCAGCGAAAGGAAACCTCGGCCATGTTTCAACCGTCTTATGTTTTCTTTTCCAGCAGCTGCAGGTGGTCCCTTTATTCGGCGATATGCAGATAGAACTGGCCAGATACATTAAGACCAGTGCTCACTATGAGGAAAACAAATCCAAGTGAGTGCCTGCCGTAATGTCTCTTGGCTTCCATGTGTCTGGAGAGAAGAGGGTGTTGCAACACTCCTTCTCTGGTGCGTGAGGTCTGTTTGTGGCTGGCTCTGTGTGTCCAAGTAGCTGGATGGTGGGGCATGAACACACAGGAGTGAGTGTGCCTGAATGCAGGCCAGTTGTCTGTGCAGGCATATATATGTGTGTGCATGTGTGTGAGACAGGTCGTTCCTGCAGGCGTGCATACGTGTGTGTGTGTATGTGTGTGTGTACAGTCAGTCACCCGTGTGTGTGTGTAGGAAAGTGAATCTGTGAACATATAAGTGTGTGCTCACAATCACAGTCGTCGGTGAGTGTGCCTGGGAGGCTGTGAGTTTAGCACACGAGTGAGAATGCACCCAGGAGTGGTGGCATGTGGCTGCCTGCCTGCACGTGTGCTTGCCTGGGTGGGTCGCTGCGAATGCAAGTGTGCGTGTTCCTGGGACGGGTGTATGGGCGTTCAGAGGCACAGGCTGGCGTGCAGCTGGGTGAATGTGAGTGATGTGTGCTTGCTCTGGGTAGATTTTAATCCGCATTTTTGATCCAGGGTACAAAATCCTCCAGAGCATGACCACAGCACTGGCTTCTATCTGTGCAATAATCAGGGCATCTTTTCCAGTGGAAGCAGTGAAGCATTTTTCTCAAACAGTTTCTTTCCCGGGGGCTCCGGGGTGCTGTGGGTTTGTAAAATAGTCTAGGATCTGGATTCAAATCCAGTTCAGCTTGCATGTGAAGTGAGCGTGCAGGTGTCACACCCCGTACACACAAAATCTCACTTGTCTGCACAATGTGGCGCAGGTGTCAGTTACTGCTCCAGAGAAAGTGAGAGATGGATGTGGGTCTCCCTGGTCTGGGATGGGATTAAGGTGCATTTACAACATTGCACAGGGGGCACACTAGCAATGCCTGGCTGAGATAAGCCTGCCTGTTGTCCCTGCTATCCATCTGGCTTGCCAGGAGCTGTAAGGGTTCATCTGTGGGACCAAATAACAGAAAAGCAATACAAAAATGTGCTCCTTTTGTGTCTGCACTGTCCTCAGGGGCGTCTTCAGCATTGGTTCAGTCCTTGAAGTGACCTAAACCAACACTGGCCACTGTCTGAAGCTGCCGCTGCTGGTTGTTGTGAAGTGGACTCACGTCTGCATAAAACGAGCTAAATGCTTCAAACTCAGTTCATTTCTCTCCTCGAGGTTAACTTGAACTGGGGCCTCAGAAATCAAAAGGTACTCGGCCCCTGATCCATCCATTATAGCTATCCAAGTTCCTCTTCAATTGTCGGATAATGAGAGCAGTCTCCATCCGAACTCTCTTTTCATTGGGCTAGGAAATTACACACAGTGTTTCATCTCCATCGCCAATTTATATTCCGCTTGCACAATGGAGTCCTGGAACACCTTTATTCCCTACACTTCCTTTTAGACTTGCATTTTCCCCTTGTCTGTCCCTTCCTCCCCCTCCTCCCCTCCAGATGGCATTAATTGTATTTTCCTTGCGCGGCATTTTATTTCTCCACTATGGACTACATTACATGTAGCAGGCACAGGACACTGAATGGGTAAGAGCTGAATATTGGGATTCAGGGATAGCACGGTCCAGCACCTAACAGAACGTCAGCCGCCAGGAGCATGTGTGGATAAAGGGTCCTGGGAACGTTCCCACCACAAGCAACCTGTTCAAATCTGTCTCCTGTGCAGCCAGGTGTCAGGCGTCCAGTCACGGAGCAGAAACAACACCTTGTGTTTTACCGCAGCCGGTCATGCAGCACGAAGAGTGAATTCCGCATGCTCAAAGCAGTCGCCGTGGCGAGTAGTTCATGAGAATCCCACGGGCTGACGTTTGTTTGCAAAACACATTTCTGCAATAGTTCCAAGCCTGGATACTTCCTGGTCAGGAATAAGGGGGCTAAATTCATTGAATTAACTTAGTTCTCATTTACACGGATACTCTTTTATACCGGCCATGTCAAGGAGCCATTGCCGGCCCTCTAAGGCCTGTTAATGCTGCCCGAATGGTATAAAAGGGCCTCTGTGCAAATGACAATCCAGCCCAACAGATTGTTCTCTGCATGTTAAATTATGTACAGGTTCATTTGTTGGGGTGGGAATATAATCCAGGACCAAAAGACGAGCAAGAGAGAAGCCCCTTTCCTTGTTATCCACTGCAGTGGTACTTCCCCAGTTGTGGTAGAAAACACCACCCGGCCCTTCCAGGCTGGGCTCACAGGATGATATTGTCCAGAGATGGTTACCCTGACTATTGGGAGCTAGGGACTGGGCGATGCACAGCCTGTGTTGCTCTTATTCATTCCCTGAGGACTCCCCATTCAGCAGCATGGATAGCAGTCTAGGAGATGGCTGTCTGTCCACCTCTCTCCACGGCCGGAAGGTAAGTACAACACGTCCAGCTGCATTAAGAGGGTGAAGGGCTGAATTGCAGGCGGGTTGTCCTGGCAGAAGGGGTAGGTGAGAACCCTACGTAAAACAGCCTCTGGACGGAGAAAGACTGTGCACCACACATACACTTTGTCCAACGTCTGCGGGTGAGATGAGGGCGAGAACCGGTGCACGCTGAGTCCTGACGCTCTGAAGGTGTCAGGCTTTCGCAGCGCCGAGGGACGGAGGTGCCTGAGGGCGGACTCTGGCCCTCCCAGCTCAAGAGGCTGCTTTTCTGCCCAGGTGGACGTGCACGCAGAGCAGCATCAGTCCCCAGTACAACATCTGCGAGCAGATGGTCCAGATCCGAGACGACCACATCCGCTTCATCTCGGAGCTGGCCCGCTACAGCAACAGCGAGGTGAGTGTGGAGAGCAGGCGCTGCGGGCAGCCTCAGACAGCGGGCATCCCCCGGGGAAAGAAAGAGTCCAGTGAGAGGTACAGCAGGTCACATCCATGTGCCAGGAAGGGAGAGAGAGATGTGAGTGGCACCGCTAAAGTCAGCAGCAGACGCAAGAAATGTAACCCCTCCCCTAGCGGGTCCAAAATAACCTGAACTGGATGAGCTACCGGGCATACTGCAGCAGCCACCGCTCTCTTTGTTACAGTACAGAATAGTGAAAATACAGTGCATAGGAATGACATTGCACCCAACCTCATGTATCAGGGCACGTAGAGCTTTGCACAGGTGGGTTTTTTATTATTTAAATTGAAATAAACCCTGCCAGGGCTTTGGAGGAAGATTCGTGGCAGAGACGAAAGGGCCTGTATTGATTTATTGGCTGATTGAGTCCATTCATATTTGCCTGTGATGATTAATTGCCTCTGGGTCATCATTGGTGATTATCTAATTCTTAGGGTGCCTGGACCTTTGTGCATGGGTGCTTTTCTGTTGTTGTTATTTAAATCTAAATGAAGGGGTTCACAAAGAGCTGGCTTATATTTGGGGCATCTCAGGGAAATCCCTGAGGCACTGGGATGATGAGAGAGGAGTTGGGTTTTTTCTTATTTTACAGGAGAGACTCAACTGAATCCCAGGTCTGTAGGAAATGCGCTGCTTGTGCACTTACTAAGAGCTATGTCGAGCCAGGATTGTAACAATGGTTTGCTTTTCCTGGGCAGGATACGCTGCCCACTGCATTTTTGGCTTGGTTTATAAAATTGCATGAAATTAATTTAATCGGGGAAGCTAGATCTCCCGTTCCGTGGGGTGCAGTCCTGGCTGGAGAGCGTGGTATTGGGTGTCTGACTGATTGTGCTACTGTGGGGGGATCTGCAGGTGGTCACCGGCTCGGGGCTGGACAGCCAGAAGTCAGATGAAGAATACAGGGAGCTCTTCGACTTGGCTTTACGGGGCCTGCAGCTGCTATCCAAGTGGAGTGCCCACGTCATGGAAGTAGTGAGTAGCAACGAGGGTAACATCCCCACGAGGTGCTTGCCAGGGTGGCTGGGGCTGTTTCATGGCCAGTGAACAATGTAAACACGTGTCACCTTTTTTTAACACGACTTTCACTGACATTCAAAACTTTTCATTTACATTTCAAAATTTGACTTCTTTTTGATGATTTCTAAAAGGAGGGAGATGCTGACGGCTGCTTTATTGAGAATTTGAGGAATAAACATGAAGGGTCAGACTGATGTTAGAAAAGTACAAGAAATGAATGTCAGTGGCCCAGAACTCAGTAGCAACCCTACAATAAACAAAGCGAAGTGCTAGCACATCACAGCGGAATAATGAGATCTGGAAACAGCTTGTTTTCAAGCATCCCAAAGCAATTATTATCCCTAAAAAGCAGTAATGGAGGCGAGGGAGTGTTTCTCTAAAATGCCGGAAAGCTCTCTGTCAGTCTGCCCAGCTGTATTCTTTACTAATGGCCCTGGATTTCTTTTTTCCTTCCAGTATTCTTGGAAGCTGGTGCACCCCACCGATAAGTTCTGTAACAAAGATTGTCCAGGCACCGCTGAGGAGTACGAGAGAGCCACCCGGTATAACTACACCAGCGAGGAGAAGTTTGCCTTTGTGGAGGTAGGTGCTAAGAAGAGTGGCTGGTTTTGTCCCAAGGGATGGGTAGCCCTCAAAAGGAAGGATGGCCTCCTGGCTAAGGCAGTAGGCTGAAGAACTGGGTCCAATTCCCGGCTCTGCCATAGACTCCTTGTGTGACCTTGGGCAAATCACTTAGTCTGGGATTTTCAAAGCCGTCTAGGGGCATAAGATATCCAGTTCCCCACCGACATTCAAGAGGAGTTGGGCACTTAACTCCCTTCACAATCCCAGGCTTCATCTCTCTTGATCTCAGCTCCCCACCTGGAAAACAGAGATAATAATCCTTCCTTTGCCGCCGGAGTTCTCTCTACGCACACAAGAAAGGAAAGGAAACATGCCTAGTTTTATTCCTTTTACTCAGGTGATTGCCATGATCAAGGGTCTGCAAGTGCTGATGGGCCGGATGGAGAGTGTCTTTAACCAGGCCATCAGAAACACTATTTATGCAGCTCTGCAGGACTTTGCCCAGGTGACCCTCCGGGAGCCATTGCGACAAGCAGTCAGGAAGAAGAAGAACGTCCTAATCAGGTGGGGCTCCCTGGCCCACAGTGTAACTTAAAGCATATATATATATAGTGCATTCCTGTCTGCAGCCCAACCCCCATGAGCGGCCCTCAGCGACCAGCCAGACGCTGCGCCCAGAGCACCCTGCCCGGCACTCGTGAGCAACACCCCCTTGTGACCTATGCACCCGTAACCAACCGGTGGCTGCAGTCTAGCCCTTGCGAGCCACCTTCCCAAAACTAGCCAGTGCAAATAGCCAACCCACCCCGTGTCCCTGCACGTGTGTTTTCCCCTCCTCCTATGATCAGGGCGTTGGGTATTTCCTCCTTAAATTAAAGGCGCGTTTAAACATTTTGCTGTTGCCATCCCAGCGTCCTTCAGGCAATTCGGAAGACAATCTGTGACTGGGAGGGAGGTCGGGAGCCCCCCAACGACCCCTGCCTGAGAGGCGAGAAGGATCCCAAAGGCGGATTCGATATTAAGGTCCCTCGGCGAGCCGTAGGTCCGTCGAGCACACAGGTACGGAAACCTTTTCCACTTCTTCAGAGAGCCCTAAGACCATAAAGCCATCCAGCGGCGACCCATTCTGGGAGTCAGCTGCTGGTCCTCGGAGTCTTCTCTTTTCCAAAGTCTTTGCCTATGTCTTACGCAGATAGCTCCCGTTGTTGCATAGCTTGTCCTACAGTATATGCTAGGGCCATCTTCTTTCTGGGTATCTCATTAATGATGGAAGCAGCCTACTGGATCCAGCCATGGGGTGGAAACTCCTCGGCCAGGGTGTGTTTTGTCTGTGGAGCACTGTGTGCCGCTGCATCAGTAAAGATGAGGATGTGTTTTTTAAAGCTTTACATGGTGCGGACCATGCTGGAGTCACTCATCGCGGACAAGAGCGGCTCGAAGAAGACGCTGCGGAGCAGCTTGGATGGGCCGATAGTCCTGGCCATTGAGGAGTTCCACAAGCAGTCCTTCTTCTTCACTCACCTTCTCAACATCAGTGGTGAGATCAGAGCAGAGGTGGACGCGCACCCTGCCCTCTCAGGTTGTGCTGCACAGTGGGACAGACATAGGCAGCCTGGCGCAAGGGGCCGCCTCGCCTCGAGAATGGCCTAGCCGGCAGATTTTACATTGGTTCAAATGGTTGCACTTGGGTCTGATTTCAGGCGTGTTACCAGACCTTGCCCACCCCTGACATGATGAGTCCATGCTGTAGCACTGGCAAACAAGGGGTGGTCTTGTGGTTAAGGCTCTGGCCTCTCCTGGCTCTGCCACAAACTCCCTGCGTGACCTTGGCCAAGTCACTTGATCTCCCTGAGCCACAGTGCCGCAGTTATAAAGTGATGACAATAATCCTTTCTTTCTCTTACCCTGAAGGCGCGCGGGTACTGCGGTGACAGGTGTGCTTTAAGAACCGTGATGGAATAGCCTAGCTAAACCACGTGTAAAATAAACGCTGTGTCAGGCCCACAGGGCCTGCCCTTTGCTGTCTGTTTCCCCTAGTTCTCTTGCAGACAGTAAACTCCGTGCCCTCCCGGTGTGGGGGGGAACATCCTTTCTGTTTCCAGAAGCCCTGCAGCAGTGCTGTGACCTATCCCAGCTCTGGTTCCGAGAATTCTTTCTGGAACTGACCATGGGCCGTCGGATCCAGTTCCCCATCGAGATGTCCATGCCCTGGATTCTCACGGACCACATCCTGGAAACCAAGGAACCCTCCATGATGGAGTAAGAGCCGAAGGGTGGCTGTGGGTGGGTTTATTAGCCGGACCTCAGGGCCCTCAGGCGTTTATCCTAGGGGACAGAAGTTTTATAAGAGGATCGTAATAAGTAACAGAGTACGTGTGTGACTTTGTGATACCGTTGTGTGCGACCTGTCCTTTTGTTTTGTTCATACAGCGCCTAGCACAGTGGCATCCTGGCCCATGGCTGGGGCTATGGTAAAATGAATAATAAATAGTAGTAACTCTTATGCCACGTATTATACATTATAACTGCTTCCCTGTGAAATAAATTGTTTTCCACTCTCGGGGCAGGTGCTGTGTACATGAAGGGCCCTTTGCAAAGCTAGAGATGCACAGAAGTTTCTTTAAGGGCAGACAAGGAATGTCCTGGCCTGGATCGGGATGCGGGGGGATCCTCGGCTAGCAGGAAGCCAGCTCTCCTCTAGCTGCTTCCAGCAAGTGTGAGCTAGGGAGCGTGGGGGCAGTTTCAGGAGCCGGAGTAGGTGGAGCCGAAAGGAGCGAGGTGGGAGAATTCTCCATTCCAATGGTCCTCGCGGGGCTGGAGCGGTTGTGAATGGGGAATATGCCTTGTTCTGGTGCCCTGTGCAGGGTTAACGTCACACTCGTCGTGAAATGGGGGATCGGGAAGAAATATCCCCCCAGGTCTGATTGGCAGTGACCTCGGGGGTTTTGTGTGGGTGTGAGTCACTGGCCGGGATTATCTGGCTGTCTCTCACTCAGCCACTGCGGGGGCCTTGCCACCACACACCTCGGTCCCTCCTGTTCTCTGCCTGCGGCACATCAGAGTGTGGTCTCCTGTGGGCTGCAGTACTTTGGTGTTTGCGGTTGTTGGGTTTAGTGTGCGGGTGCTGGGTGGGTTGGTGCCCTGTGGGTTATAGGAGGTCAGGCTAGATAATGAGGCGGTCCCTTCTGGCCATGCATTTTATGACATTATGACTCGAACGTGATCTGTTTTCTTCCTCTCAGGTATGTGCTGTATCCCTTAGACCTATACAACGACAGCGCATATTATGCCTTGACCAAGTTTAAAAAGCAGTTCCTATACGATGAAATTGAAGCTGAAGTAAGTTCTGTTCTCCTTTATTTATCTGACTATGCTATGAATGAAGAGCTCCATTTTGGTTCATAGACATGTCCTGTTTGACTGAGCAGACCAGTTTTTCAGTGAATTAATTAGAGGCGTCCCCTAAAAAAAGAAAGATACTGAGAAATATTCAAGAGAAGATCACAAATTTCCAAAGGAACCTTTGTGGTCCTGCAGACCGAGGGCCCAGTCTGGCAATCAGTTCCATACAGATCCAGTGGAAGCAAAATATTCACATCTGGGGTGTGTACAGTCTAAGTGATGGCCAAAGCGTTCATGAGACGTCAGTGAGGAAAGAGGCCACAAAAGACATGGAGAGCTGAGCTGGGCAACGTTTTTTCAGCAAATAGTAAATTTGCCAGAAAATGCATTTTTCACAGCCTCAAAACTGTTCACAAATTTGAATGGGAATTGTTGTGTCTGGTCGGGGTTTTTCCCGTAAATGTCGAAACGTTTCCAACATTTTTGAAACACTCTGTTTTGACATTTTGTTTTGAAATGCCATTCGAAATGGTTCGTTCAGCTCAAACTGCATTTTTTTTTGGGGGGGGGGGGGGGGGTTCGTTTCAACGACAAAAACCAAAAAAATTGTTTTTCAGTTCAACTCAGGATTGTTTGCCAGATTTTTCACTCAGCTCAGATTGAGAAATAAAGGGGACAGGGGATGGGAGAGGCGGACTCTACATAGGATTCATAACAGGCAAGAAACATAAATGCTCAGTTGTCTGCATTCCTTTATCATGAGAGTGTGGAAACCCCACTGCTAGGTGATGGGAAATCAAGTGGAAAGTGCTTTGTTACTGATAGTGTTATATAAAACAGGGTTTTTCTCTCTTGCACCCACATGCGCACACTCACACTTGTCCTAAAAGCCTGTTTCTCCTATGTTGTTTACACCCTTGTGATGCATATTTCTTTCTCTGTCAGGTGAACTTGTGTTTTGATCAGTTTGTATACAAGTTGGCAGATCAGATCTTTGCCTATTATAAAGCGATGGCTGGCAGGTATGAGAATTGTATTGCTTCTGATTATTGTTATTACTGTTTGTACTGAGGTGTCATCTGGAGGCCCCAGGCAGGGTTCAAGGATCTGTTCTGCTAGGCGCTACATGCACACAACAAAAGAGATAGTCCCTGCCCCAAATAGCTTACAGTTGGCATCTATGCAAATCACAGTTGATGGAGCCCAACAAATAAATTGAGGGGGAGACAAAGCAAACAGTGAAACAAATATTAGCCCCATAAGTAGCAGTCTGAATGCATCGTCGTGAATGCTAACACTGCAACCTGAGCCCAAAGCGAGATTCCCCGTATCTGAGGGGTGCAATGGACAGAGTAGGAGTGGAGGTCATCAGTGAAGAAATGGAGCATGCACTGGGCTGCCCCAGGCGCAGAGCAGCGGTGCTTTGTAGTAGCAGGAAGGATGCTACGCTTGGAGTCCTAGAACTGGTTTATCACACATTGGGCAGGACAAGGGTAGAAGTGATGCAGAGCCTGTATCTTAATCGGACCCTAGTGGGCAAATAGGACGTAGTATCGATCAGCCATGATCCTTTGAACCATTTAGAGGCACGCATGGCATTGGTGAGCCCCGGCGGGAGTCATCCCCTGGCCCGGGGGCCATAATGCAGAACCTTGGCACAGTGCAGGGTACGGCGTGGGGAGGAACGATGAGAACCTCTAAAGGGGAATGTCAGCCCTCACCAGAGAACAGCTGGTGAGGAAATGTCCAGGATTTGCCTATAGCTATCCCCAAATTACACTCACCCTGTGGAAGGGGATGGTCGCCCGCCAATGAAGTCATTGCCCGAAGCAGAACATCGGGAAGGCTGCTCGTCCAGGAAGGAGTCCCGGTGTCAGCTGCCCAGTACCCTAACCTGTATTTTCCTTTTCCAGTGTCTTACTGGATAAACGTTTCCGGGCTGAGTGTAAGAATTATGGAGTGATTATCCCTTACCCGCCATCCAATCGCTACGAGACGTTACTCAAACAGAGACATGTCCAGGTACAACAAACACAGTCGCGAAAGGTCTCTTGATCTCCAGGAGATTTAGCTGGGTCCTATGGCCAACAGGAAATGTCAGTGTCTAGGTCGTGTTATATTGCTGGGTACAGTCCAGATTAATCACAGAATATTAGGGTTGGAAGGGACCTCAGAAGGTCATCTAGTCTAACCCCCTATTATCTAGTCCAACCCCCTATTATCTAGTCCAACCCCCATGACAACTGATTTCCAACATTTAAGAAGTAACTGGAAAATTGAGTCAACTCAAAAGCATTTATCATAATGCTGACAAAGCACATTCAAGACCAGTGAGAAAGGAAAGATTGGTTATTTATCTTCCAGTTTCCAAAACCCCTTTTAGATAGCAATAGATCCAACCAATGGAGTTTGGATCAGGATCAGAACTTTCTCCACCTTCATGCAGGTTTGGATTTGGGGCTGTAGTTTAGGTCCATCTTCCCCTTTTCCCACCCGTATCTTTTCCTTTTTTCCACAGCTGCTAGGTAGATCAATTGACCTGAATAGGCTCATAACCCAGCGCATTTCAGCTGCAATGTACAAGTCACTAGACCAGGCCATTAGCCGCTTTGAAAGTGAAGACCTGACATCCATCGTGGTAAGGACAATGATGGTCTGAAAGGGCTGAAGAATTAGAGAATATATAGTGTGTATATGTACCCCTGTCCACCCCTGCACTGAAATCAGATATATAGTAGTTTTCTTCCCATCTGTGAATTCTCTTCTCTTCTTTCTGTCCTATCTTAGGTATTTCTAGGGCTCCCATTATCCATGAAGGGATTATACTGGGGATTTTCATAGAGCTCAGATGTTAGAGTCTTGTGTCTTGGGAGAAGAAAGTCCTGAGTTCAGTTCCCCCTGTTGCATACATATGCCTAAACTCTGGATTGTGGTGTCTGTGTGCACAGAGTTTGCAGCCACTGATACCTTACAGGGGCGTCAGAGTCGAGTGGTATACATTTACCATTTTCTACCTTTCAAGGATTCTGATGTGAAAGGTGATATTTTAGCAAGAGTGTGCTCAGTGGGGAACAAATGCATTTTGCAATCTCTGGGTGGGGAAACAGTAGAATGGGACTCCTGGAGTGAAAGCGCAAGTGCTCTGTGCCTTTGAGTTAAACCAACCTCTTTAATATTTGATACATCCTGACTTGAAAGACTGTGTGCACCTGTTTGTGTAATCATCGCCTTGCTGATTGAATCAGACCTCCGTGATGAGGTTGATAACACATCAAATCTGCTGCTTTTGCTTTGTCTGGTGCAGGAGCTAGAGTGGCTCTTGGAGATAAATCGTCTGACACACCGGCTGCTGTGTAAGCACATGACTTTGGACAGTTTTGATGCCATGTTCCGAGAGGCCAATCACAACGTCTCTGCACCCTATGGACGCATCACCCTGCACGTCTTCTGGGAGCTAAACTTTGACTTTCTACCCAACTACTGCTACAATGGCTCCACCAACAGGTAATTAAAGATAACAAGAGAGGACATCTGGAGGCCCTGTTTCAAAACTGGACACAACTCACAAGCCCCACAACCACCATACAAAACGCACATGGTCCACCCTGACTGCAGCGGGTTTCCACTCTGCACCAAGGCAGACGTGTTTTCATTTCCCATGTGTTGCACCATTGTGTTTTTAAGCTCTAGTCTCTCAGCTCTGCTAAGCTTTGAAAGAACAACTCAGGTTTTGCATGTGACACACACAGTGTGGCTGGATTGAAATGCAATTAACAGGCACCATCTCTCCCTCCCCACGCACACCACAGGTTTGTCCGAACAGCAATTCCATTCACCCAGGAGCCACAGAGAGACAAGCCAGCCAACGTCCAGCCCTATTACCTCTACGGCTCAAAGGTCAGTAACGAGTCACAGCGGCCAGTAAGAAGGACTTTATTTAGAGAGACCAAACGATGAGGAAAGCAGATTGTACACAGAAATCATTCACGGGGAGGGAAATGTCAGGAAAGGTTCATTAGCAGAATGGCAGAAGCCCACAAATTCGGCTTGGCTTTGCTGAGACTAAAAAGCTGGGCTAGGGAACGGCTTTGCGGTGTTCATTGTGTCGCCACTTTGTCACTTCTTCTTTCCTCCTTAAAGCGCCCGTTCGCTCACTCCCACCCTGGGACAGAGTCATTGAACAGCTCTAGGGCTATCTAGAGATGCAGAGATTAGAACAGGTTGATGAGACTGAGTGAGAAGCTCCATAATATGACGGGATCCTGGTAGTCCGAAAGGTGAATTATTGGAAGGATGGGGTGTGTATATACGTAGATCTAGCGTGTCGTCAATGTCAGGCACTCTATGGATCACATGTATGTGGCAGCCTTGTTTACACAGAATGGGAGGGGCCCGGAAGGTGCTGGTAGTGGGTTTAAAGAATGAATCTCATTACCAGGGAAAGGTGACTGACGGCCCGATGAGATGACTGCATAGCACAGGTACAGCATAGGCAGGGCACTGCAGGCGTGTCTGGTGACCTAGAAGTACACGACTCAGTATTCCATTCCCAGACCCATAACCCCACCCTAAATGGCTGGGTTTTTTTTCCCGAAGCAATTCCGTTGGTGCCCTGAAGACTGAAGTCCCCTAAGTAGGGCCGGACCCTGAAAGGTGAATGTAGAACCAGTAAAGGCCACGAGAGTTGCAGGTACTCAGAACCTCTCAGGATCGGGTCCCCAGTGATTAAATATGGCCCAAGCAGCTGCACTGCAGGGCGTCATTCTACCAGTCCCAGGACTTGTTCTCTGTCCTGCTAAAGTCAAGGGAAGTGTTGCCTTTGACCTCAAAGGAAGCAGGATCAGGCTTCTAGTTTAGTGCCATCTCTGAGTCCATGTAATCCTGGCCCTTTCTGCTATGGAGGGGTGCCAGTTGTGGTGGTGACTTTGTGATGTGGGTGGTTGCCCAGCTGGAAGTGGACTATGAGCCACCAACCTGTGTCTGGAACGGGTGTGTTTTCAATGGGATGGAGTCAAAGAGCCTGCTGTGTGACTTGGTCTCAGTGTGTAGATCACGGACCGTCCTGTTGTGTAGCCAGTTGTGTGCTCAAATGTCAATGCGCTTCACCTAGGCAGAAAGGGCTGGTTCGAAATGAATTAACTCCAGGGTCTTTATTCCATTCTGTACCTCTCCAAACACGTATAGACATTAGCTCTTAGTCTCTGCTACACTGATGCAAATCTGGAGTCACTCCACTGAAGTGAAGTTTACTGAGAGTTGAATTTGGCCTTAATTTCTTAGGGGACTTCTTGTTTTTTTGTTTTTGTTTTGCTGCTTCTTAAATTTCCTCTCAAGAAACGTAAATACAAAAGCTAACTGATACTTTTTTCTAATTTGGCAAAAACTTCACCCATGGCTGCCATTTCCCACCCTAAATTCCACCCCAGGGCAATGTAGTACGAACACCGATGCATGTCAAGTCAGCATGTGTAGCATGAGAACAGCTCTGCTGAAATGAAAAACA
Organism: Emydura macquarii macquarii; assembly: GCF_026122565.2. NCBI lineage: Eukaryota > Metazoa > Chordata > Testudines > Chelidae > Emydura > Emydura macquarii. The sequence continues at coordinate 1,084,217 of NW_027132905.1, read as the reverse complement.
AATTGCCGTGTGTTCCCCATGTCGGCAGCTCCTTTTATTTCCCTCTCACTTGAAGCCGTGCTGAGGTAAGATGGCCCTTTTGTCATCGCTGCTTTGGTGTGGAAAGAAGCAGTGAGGCGACCTGTATGGGCTCTCCCTCACGAAACTGGATCTCCTCATGAGGACAGCCATCATGGGGACTTCCAACAGCTCCTCCTTCATTCCGGTGCTCAGAGTGACCTCAGGCGAGCTTGTCTGTTCATCCGCGTCCCACTCCGGGTTAGCACTGCATTGCCCCTGCCTTGACGCTTTGTGGCACCTTGAGGACCAGAACTGCAGGCAGCCGTAGACCAAGAAGGCCGTAAAGCAGAGGAGCAGTAGGCTGCTCACCATCCACACGGAGGTGACGGATTCTTGCTTCAAGCTGCGCAAAGCCAGGGGTTTCTGGTCAAGGGTGCGGAACGTTGTGCAGTGGTTGCTGGAGGGGTAGGAGTTTTTACATGTGATGCACAGGATGTAGTTGGTGGATGGAGTGAGTCTGTGGAGGACGAGGGAGCGAAGGGAGTGGGGGACCCTGTCCTCGCGGTGGAAGTTCTGGCGCAAGTAGCCCGCAAAGATGCTGTTCCAGTTGGGGTGGTACATGACGTGGTAATAGTTCTCGGGGCAGGGGCTGTTTGTGGACCAGGAGACGGTGGCACTTGTGTAAGAGACGTTGCGAACTTCGATGTTCATTGTGGCCCTGAAACCAGAAAGAAGGAAATGCTTAATGTACTGGACCTGTGCCAAAGCCTACTGAATTGGACCCTCTCCACTGCCTCCGATAAGCTTTAGATCAGGCCCATAGAGTCTTCAGAAGTCAAGAGAATTTGTAATAGCTAGAGCTGGGTGACAAACGCAGACGTTTTTGTGAAAAATGTTCAAAGTTTGTCATGAAGTTTTTGTCATAGACATTTTGTACTTAAAAGGTTTGTTGGCCAAAAAACAGGGGAAAAATGTTTTGTGAAAAAACGCTAAAGCTTCTCATAGAAATGTAAAAAATTCAGTAAGGTTCTACCGGTCCCAGTATTTCTGTGGGACTCCACATTCTGTGGCAAGTTATTTCCAGCAGTCCTGTTACACTATACGCTCCCAGAGCCACAGGACTGATAAACTCAGCATTTGCAGGTATCAGTATAGTTCTGCCAGTAGCACTCTCAGCTCCGTCTTAGATAATTATATGGCACCTATCACTAGAGGAGCTGAGCACCTCACAGCCTTTAACGTATTTGCCTTTCCAACACCGCTGTGAAGAAAGACAGTGCAATTATCTCTGTTTTATGGATGGGGAAACGGAGGCACAGAGAGACTAAGTGACTTGCCCAAAGTTATACAGGAAGTATGTAACAAAGCAAGGAACTGAACTTGAGTCTCCTAGGCCCCTCGCTAGTATCCTAATCATTGGACCATCCCATTTCTTGACTAGAACGTCACCTGTCTGAAATAACTAATGGGGTGTGGTTTGGACCGTGCTGGTCAGATCAGACATTAAACCAAAGTCTCCTCTACGCCTCGTTGCTGGATTTCTAGATAGAAGCTTATGAGCCCCAAGGGATGTAAAGACTATTGAAAATTTGGTTAACTTAAACTAGCTAATAGTTTAGTTCAAGACTTTCTCTTCTTCGAGCTTCCAAAAAACGTTTTGTCTGTGAGTCAGAGTCTCACGGTGCTCACTGGGAAAGTGCCTGGAGACTGCTGTGTTTGCCTACGCACTCACTGCATTTTCAGTCACTAGCTTGTTGCTTGAGAAAGCACCGGCTCTTCCTCTGTCCCACGAGTTGTGCCAAGCACAATGGGATCTTGATTCTGATTGGGATGGTTTTGGATGCTACTGAAATACAAATAAATCCAATCATAGCAGTAATCAGAATAATGAAATAGAGTCAGTTATTCCTCAGGGAATAGACTTGACCACCAGGCTTCTTCAGCAGGTGAATTTTATTGAAATCTACCATTTAGCTTCAGGGATTATTTTGGTAGGACCCCTCTAGTGCGTCACATAGTCCCTTTCCCAAATTCACTGCAGGATCAATTCCTCTAAACAAATTCATTTCTATAAAGCAGAAACTTTCAGCTCGTCTCTCGTTGCTGTAGGCAATATTTACTTCTTTGCTAACTAGACTCAAGTTGTCCATCTGGATTTTCTCTCTCTCTCTTTTCCTATGTTCTTCTTTAATTCACGAAACATCTCATTTTAAGCGTTGCCTGGTATCCTAATTTCATCACATGCACAGCCTAACACATGCACACATAACTGAGTAGCTACATGATCATTAAAAAGTCATTTACCTTTCCCAGCCCTTGTCTTAAGCAGTGGCCAATAAATGTTCAGTCCTGAGGCATGAATCTGAACTCGCGATTCCTTGCCTTCCTCCCCACAGCCAGAATCCCTGGATAACTGCCTCGGTCGCTCGCTGATTAAATCCATCACCACGCCACCGTCTTGTATTATACCCTTCTTTGATTGCATCATCACTCACCATAGCAACCAATAGGAAGCTGTAGTCAAGCATCTCTCAGTGATTTGGTGAGTGCTGTCCCAAAAAGCTTTTGTCTGGGAGAAGAACCAGACATGGTAGTTTTGTTTTCTGGCTCTTTTTTTTTTTTTTTTTTTTCTTTTAATAGGGACTAATTAACAGGAAATGGATTGCAGCCCGCCAGTTCCCAGCCTCCTTTTGTTTTGGCCCCATTATCAGTTCTCTAAATGGCATTCATAGGCTCATAAATTCCCAGGCCAGAAGGGGCCATAGAGATCATCGTGTCAGACTTTTCTCTGCTAGATTGAAGAGCCTGTAATTAAATATTTGTTCCCCATGGAACAAATAGATCCTGTCAAGGTTCCTTCTAGTCTGACATTTCTGTGATTCTCTGTGGGTTTGGATACCATGTAGGTCAAGTCACCCCGTCATCTTCCCTTTGTTAAGCTAACTAGACTGAGCACCTTGAGTCTATCAGTATAAGGCGGATTTTCTAATCTTTCAATCCTCTCTTAACTCCCTCTGATTTATTAGTTGAATTGTGGACACTGGAACTGGACACAGTATTCCAGCAGCAATCGCACCAGGTTTTAGAAGAAAGAGGTTTTAATTCAGGCCAAGGAGATATGCCTGCACATAGAGGCTTTTGCTTTCCCTACTTCCAAAGTGCTGTACTGACTCCAAGACACTTCAGTTCCATTCATTCTTATTGTTCAAGAGGATGATGCCTTGGCAGTCTAAGCTCCCGTCTCTGGCACCCCAGGTTCAAATCCCCAGAACGACAAATGCGCTTTCAGATAAGATGCTAAGTGTCCCCTTGTGCTTTTTAGTAAGAGAATGGAGATTGGCACAATGCCTTCTCCCAACACTACTGCAAGATCAGGTACTGACACCCGCTCACTCTGGGGTGCTGTGTGAAGTGTTTGGGGATTGCTCAGCGTCAGAGAGGCTGCACTATGTCAATGGAAAATACTCTTCCCGGCAAAGTGTCGCCTTCACGCAGTGGCTTGTCTTTAACCTTAGGACCTTGGGGACTTTTAAGCTGTCAGAAAAATCCAGCTGACACTCTGTCCCTCACCCAGGCTACCGTGGCATCAACTGATCTTTTCTTCAGGTACTGCGCTTTGACAGGAAGCAGCTCTGGCTGTGATTTTCAAAGGCATCCAATGTCTATTGAATTTCAGTGGGATCTAGGCAGGCTCCTTTCAAAAATCCCAGCCACAGGGGCCTAGAAGTGACTCTGTCCAATCTGGGAAGAGGGGAAGGCAAATGTAGGATGTGCACAGCGTAAGCTGTCGCAGTCGTTGGTGAGAAATAGGTTTGGAAGCATGAGATTTTTATCGATAAATGTTGATTTCACCATACACACATGCAAGTGGACAAAAGACTAGTTCCATCGATAATAATTGAAATTTACCGATGGACAAAGTGAACAATGCTGCTTGAGAACTTGTTAGAGTTTGGTTTATTTACTTTGTATATTTTGCCATATGGTGTTCACAGCTTGTGTTCTAACGGTCATAAGCCTTAACTTTTGGAATCTCAATGTCTGTCGTCATTAAGTCATTATTGTCTGACACCCCCTCCCCCATGTCTGACCACCTGCATAATTTCCCACAACTGTGAACATTTAACTAGATCAAAATTAAAAAGTGCTTACAAATAAACATGGATGTTATCCATCAAAACGGTAACAAAATAAAAATCAACTTCTGCCAAGGCAAGAGATAAAGGGGGGGAGGAAAAACTTGCCATAATGGACCCAGCCCTTCCAGGCAGTCTCAGTGCTGTCTGAAGCAGAGAGGTGAGGGGGCCTGCTCTGGATTAGAACTTTCCTCATCAATCATTTTGATCCGGTCTCTGGAGTTCTCCGTCCCTGGAAATGAGTCTGCAGTCTGCGAGCGCTCCTTGAAATGTCAGCAGCGGGTGAAGGCACTATGCAAAGTGGAGAGTAAAGAACTATTTTATGGCAGGAAATGTCTGTAGCCCCTGCTCTCCGCTTAGTCATCCCAGTGCTGGACATTGAAGCTTTATCTTCCAAGGTCAAGCTGCCTCCCTTCTGTGTCCATCAAACAACAGCTCTTGCCAGAGAATCGAAAACCAAGAGCAGGGATGGAAATAGTCACTGAGAGATGAAAGTGAAAGAGCTTTCAGCAGGCTTCATGCCCTTAACCTAGCAAGGTCCTCTCTGCAGGGGCAGAGGTGGAAAAGGGTCTCCGCTGACTTCATGCTGCCAACAAAGCACAATCCTGCCTGCAGGGGGAAAAAGCTGGCAAGGGAAACACAGGGTACAGAGGCAGAATGCAACACAAAGGGACTCTGTCACCAGTGCTCCTGCAATTCTGAGTTCAACAGGCTTCCCTGCCTGCAGTCACGGCTGAATCATGCTGCTGTGATGGAGTCCCTTGTCAGAGTGCACCCACCCTTGCAGAATGCCAAGGTCCAGGTGCCTCAGTTACAATTCCAGGGGGTTGGTGGATTGCTTTAAAGTTCAGTCGACTTCCTGCATTCCCACATCCATCAAAGACAAGCGCTATGGAGATCCGCTCCATGGTAGGAAGTAGAGAGAAATGCAGAGGCAGCTGTGTCCCATGGGGGATGCGGTCAGTTCTTAGACTGGGCACTCTGGGGTAATGGGTACCAGAAGAAAGCATTTCCTTATTTTTCCAGAAGTAGGAAACAGAGTCAGAGACAGATTGTACAAGACATTTAGGCACCTGATTTCCATGGGAGTTAGGAGCTTAAATACCATTAACAATCTGGCTCCAAGTGTCCGGTAGAAATCAAGCCATTCTCCACTGCTCAGCCCGCTATAAAATACAGCTGAATTCAGGCTGTAGCAATGGGTTCCCACGGCTCCCACGCAGAGCGTGTAGAATTGCCAACCACTCACTTCTCTCTGCTTAGCTTGGCAAAGGCTTCTGATCATGCAGCGTTTGTGTATAGTCACACGCACATGTTCTCTGCTCAGCGCTCCCTGAATCAGGACCATGATGGGTTCCGTGGAAGTCATTAGCAACTTTACATGACCTGACCCACCCACCTGAGTTAATGAACCTGCCTTGCAGATGCCCTCCAAGTGCCGTGTGTGCCTGTGATGCTATATAAATAGTAATTGTCCCTGAAGGATGGAAGTCACGCTGTTTTCTGGCCAGGCATATTCAGCAGCCACACAAGCGCTTCTGGGTTGGGGAGTCCAGGAGGTGATGCTAGCAGCTGGGGCTGTTTATCCCCCAGTGCTTGCAGGCGTGGCACCTGGTGCACCACTCCAAAGCACTCCTTGGGCAGCGGAGAACAACGTTAGCTCTTCTGTAGACAAATTTGTTTTCAGTGGCAAGTGAGGCATTGGCAGCACCGTTTCCCAGATTGGGCGCTGCGGTGGTGACACGTCGATCACCATTTCTGCGCAGCTGGTTTAGCGAGCGCCTTGGATTAAAGGAACGTTGCTGTGTTGCCCATAGTGCATCAGAGCAGCTGCTAGGAAAAGCGCCAGGAATGTTCCATGCTGTCCTCCTCCACCGAGCCCCCCATTCCTGATAAATAATAACAGCAGCCTATAGGATAGTTGCATTAAGATAAAACCGTCTGGACACCTGCCTTCGCAAAGGACGCACCTTCTGTGCTGTGTATGTGCTTTGGATACCACACAGGACCTGGACATTTATGTTTTCCGGAAGAGAGTTTTTGGCCCTTTAGCTGAGAAGCGGTAGTATCAGTTCAGTCTGATACATCCCCTGCGGGGAGGGACTGTGCTCTCCTCTTGCAAGAGGTGAACTCGGTTGCCGGCCGAGGCTTTTCTGTCGCCAGTTACTCTGCTGTTCTTTCCTCAGCAGCTCGTTTTCAAGAGGGTTCTGGTGTGTGGCGTTTTTTTTCTTTCTATGGTTTAAGAGCGGATAGAATTCTTTCCCTCCAAGGCGAGCTGTCAAGCTCAGAAAGGGATTTGTGACAACAAGCAACAGGCCTGCAGACTTGGAAATGACAAATACTCTTCTCCTCTTTGACCTGTTACACCTGCTGCTCGCTCCTGTCTTCTGGTCTCCCAGGGATCCCAGCAACAGCTGATAACCTGGGCAGCTCCTAAAGTGGAGTGGGGATTTTCCTGCTGCATTCCCACCGGGCTCTCCCAGGGACCCGGCAAAGGGAGACCAGCTGCTATTTGATTCTAGATTCTCAGTCTGTGGGAACAGAGTCCGTCCCTGCAGATCCCAGTCTGTCTGCACTCCAGCCTCCTGGCCCAAACACCTGTACCATGCTACCAGCCTGGCTACGTGCCCTGTTGCGCTGCTGTTGGCTGGCCCCCAAACCAAAGGCTTACACAGACGCCCTCAGCTCAGAACAGCAGAGCTGTATGATGCGTGTTCGATCATGAGCTGTATCACCCCGAGGAGGGAGCAGGCCGCCGCTCACCTGGCACACAGAGCTCAGAGAGGCTGCGGGCAGTAGGGCCGTGGGGGGAACAGAGGGTACTGTGAAGCCAGCTTGCCTGTTCAGCTGTTTTGTCTTAAAATACACTTACATCCTACATTCTTTAACCCAAGCTGTGCATTTCACCCTTAGAAGGAGTTAGGTTTTAATTGCTCAAAGACATGGGATTATTATTAGATACACGCCTTGTATTACGGCACCGCCTGGCTTTGCATAAAGCTTGCCGAAACTTACATCATCTTTCACACAGGAAGGAATGAATCATCCTGTCTGTTGGCAGCCAACACGTGTTAAAAAACAGGTTATCTCCAAGTGTCCAATTAAAGGGGGACTGAGGCTGCAGCATCCGTGCTGGTGCCCCCACATTAAGGAAAAGCAAACTTGAAGCTTCTTCCCGGCTCCATTAATCATGAATGAGCCCGTGTTCAGAAGCCATCTGGAAGTGGAATGAAAGAGGGAGAGATGGGAAGCTATTGGAACGCGAGAACAGATCTGCATCCCACTGAGAGGGCCAATCAGTGCGACTGCTCGTTGATTGCAGTGACGCCCCGTCACGTTTCCAAAGAGCCAGGGAGCGTGAAAGGGTTTCTGCACGAGAGTGCGCAGTAACGACTTTGGTGTCCCACTGCGGGTCCGCGTACATTGTCATTAAACATCCGTGGCTGGCCCGTGTCAGCTGATCTGTGCTTGCTCAGGCTGCGGGACTGTAAAACCACAGTGTAGACGTCCGGGTTCCGGCTGGAACCCAAGCTCTTGGATTCAAGAGTCCAAGCTCCAATGTCTACGCTGCCGTTTCATAGCCCTGCAGCCTGAGCCCCGTGGACCCGAGTCTGCAGACACGGGCCAACCATGGGTGTTTAACTGTAGGGTGGACAGACCCTCGGGTGGGGGCAGAGCTGCACAACCAGACCAGTAGGAGTCATTTACTGGGCCACCGCAACAAAGCTAAGGCCTGTCCAATTACATAGGGCGGGATTTTAAATCGCTCGGCTTTGTCCCAGCTCTGTTCCCATTGACGTCAGCTCCCACCGACTGTACTGGAAGCAGAATGCGACCAACGCTGAGTGCATCCACCGTAGAGGACAAGCTCACGTGACGCTGCAGTTCCATCAGTCAGCTGTCAGGGTGGACCGCTCAGGTGCTCCACTGCCCTACAGGACTCTCAGACTCCCAGCACTTCTCGGCCTGGACTCCAAGTCCCCACGCTGGTAGCCAGTGCTAGAAAGAAATGGAAAATGCAGGGCACACAATGCCTCTGTGTGCAGATACATCTATAGGGAGAGCACGGAAGTGAGGGGGGGCTTCCCTTCTCCGTTTTCGCCTTCCTGCTCTGCAAAGTGGTACGTTTCACAGGCATCCCACGTGGCTCTAAAGATACGTTGCAAAAGCTACAGCAACAGCACACTACTGTAATTAGCCAGGACCGGGCATAAAAGTTTTATTGGCAGGAATGTGGGAGGATTGCATCACTCCTGCGTGGCCGATAAAATGTGGTGCTGCAACAATCGCACATCATGCTTCTGCTGCGTATTTTATAAGAGGAAATCATTATGTTTTAAAGAGCTTATGAAAACATTTAAGGCGTACTATTTTTTTTTTCATTTAAGTCAATGGCAGTCTTTTCATTTACTTCAGTGGATCAATCTCTAATTACCATGAGCCCTAGCATACAGGTCTTGGTGAGAGAGGAGAATGTTAATGAATGCAGTTCAGAAACTTTTGTAAGTTACCTACAGTAACTTTTCCATACAGAGTTCTCAACAATGTGTGGAGATGGCATCTTGCAATCTACCTGGGCCTTATCCCATAGGAAGTGGGGAATTCCTGGCTTTCGAATGACATATCCCTTTCAACTAGTGCCTAATATTTCCAATTGGCACGTGGGGTTTAGAACAGAGAAAGGAATCTGCTGATCTCAAGAAAATGACGGGGATGGTTAATTTGTTGGTTAAAGTAATTGACAAGCGAGCAAATGAGTATTATATCAGAGAGTAGAAATTCTACCTTTGGGTGAGGAAGGTTTTTTGGCTGGTGTTTTTAAAAAAAAAATGCTGTGGTTTTATAGTGGCTCAGAGGTTTGGAATTTTAGAATTATTCGCATTTTAGAATTTAGAATTAGTCTGCAAGAGATGGCTCCGTGGGCCAAGGGGCAAAGGAGACAGCCAAAGGTGCGAGATAAATATTTATCTCATGGCTAGCACCAGCATGTGTGTGGCAGGTAGCGGAAGCAGAGACTTTTGAGAATGTTCCTGTTCTGCCACTTCTGCACACCTTCCCCGTCCTGTTGGTAGGCAGGGCATCACTGCTTGTGTCATGGCCAAAGGTGATTAAGATGTGCTCCATTACTGGAATGGCAGGGAATCCCCTTAGAGTACAGTACATACCTGACCCTTTGTCATGTCTGCAGAAAAATGTGCTCCTTACTGCTTTTTCATCGCTCTGGTTAACCAAAGCTCTTTTAGCAGACAGGCAGGGGACTTATCTGTGTTTCACTGGGAAAGGTGCTTTGTGCCAGATGTCATTTGAAGAATATATTTGGGGCTGCTTATTGATGCAGCAGTTATTGTAACGGGAGCGGGAGGCAGGAGGAAGCAAGAACACAGTCCTTTTCTTATGATGCCAAGCCTTGATGCAAATGCATTCATTTCTGAGCAAGCCCCAAGCAAGCGCAGTATTCAGATGTCTCAGTTAAACTGGCCTGGAGTCCTTTTTCAAATTGCACGACTGAATTCATTCTCCCTTCGGCTTCTCTCAGCGCGGTGTGGATCCAATAAATGTTCTAATCTGGAGACCCAAAGCGTGCAGCGTTCTCCATGTTTCCAAGGCTGCTCCAAGGTCAAATGGAAAGTGGGTTTGGGCCAGGAGCCAAACTACACCCCACAGTTCCATTCTGAGAATTGACCCACCCCACAGGGCCAAATTCAGACGCTAGCACAATTACACATGGATAAATACCCAGAAAATTGCAGAGTCCTACACTGATCCCTACCAGACACAGAGGGGATCTGGTCCATGTCCCTCCCCACGTTGTTTTCTTACTAGCTGCTGTAGTTCCTGCTCTCCTAGAGAGCCATTGTTTAGTGAGGCAAGTGCCAAGCAGAGACTTCTGTTCATTTGCGACCTCATCCTCCCATCTTCCTCCACCCCAATTGTCTGTTTTGTCCACCTGCCATATCCTGTCCAACACGTAGACTGGGGCAGGGACTGCCCTCTTTGTTACCTGTCTGTACGTCACCGGTGGGAGCCTGATCTTTGACTGGAGTTCCTAGGTGCTGCTGTAATACAAATGAATAATAATTGTCCAAGAGTAGCTGGAGTCAGGTGCACTGCGGAGCCCTGTCCCTGGTTGCAGGGATAACCTGAAATAGAGAAGCAACGAACAAGAAGCTCAGTGGTGCATGAAGAGAAGAGAAGGCAAGACAAGCTCTGCGGGGCAGATGGTACATGGTTCCACTTCCTTTTCTCCTAGATTCTTTTCTCTGCCTCCTGTTTCTCATCTGGAAAATCTAACAGTTATAATGGTAGTAGTAAATCTGAGTACTCTGGTAGAGCTCAGAGATCCCGCTCAAGATTCAGATGCAAACCTTTTGCAAACGTAGAAAAGACACGTGGGCTTTCAATCGAAAGGCACAATGAGACGAAGGGATGGGAATATAGCATGCAATAATCCCCACTCTTCTGTTGCCAAGGATATCTTAATAGGCAACAGTTATTGTTTATATGGTACACAGACAAAAGCCAAGGTTGTTGCTCTTGTTCACCTCCTCCGGGCTCCTCCGGAGATGGTGGGCACCAAACACTTCGGCCAGAATTGTGCAGGTATCGCTGAGGATGGTAGCAAACACAAAAGGGCTACACAAAAACGTTGTGTCCATTTCCAACTCTCTTCTAAACTGAGGCATAAAATAAAAATTCACTGTTTGCCCCCTCCCAGAAAAAGGCGAAGTGTGCCAGGGTCTGTATTTGTTCCCTTGGTCCTCTGTAATGGGCATCAGAATGGGCGGGACATAAAACACTGCCGGGGAAAGAGTAACTGTCCTTGTGCCTCTCCTTTTCCAGCCACTGAACATCGCCTACAGTCACATCTACAGCTCCTATCGCAACTTCGTGGGGCCGCCTCATTTCAAGACAATCTGCCGGCTCCTAGGCTATCAAGGGATCGCAGTAGTGATGGAGGAGCTGCTGAAGATTGTCAAGAGCCTGGTAATTATGGGCCTGGGACAAGTGATGGGCAAACTAACTGCTTTGGGAGGCTTGGGGCAGATAATCAGCTCTGGCTTTGGATGCTTAGGCCAAAAGGTTGCTATTAAGGTGTGTAAATACACCTCCATCCTTATCTAGACACCTCTAGGCATAGCCTGATTTTCAGAGGGGCCAAGGAATCCCCGTAACTTCAAAGAGAGTTGGGGGGCTGGCTACAGTATTTTCCTGAAGCATATCCAAATTCCACTGAACCTCTTTTGCCCAGCAGCGGGGCTAGAAGCCCCATGGAAAAAGGCTCTTGCACAATATATTGGCACTTCCTGAGGCTGGTACCGTGGGAAGGGCATTGGATTGGGATGCGAGACCTCGGGTCAAATATCAGTTCAACCACAGCCTGCTTGTGTGACCTTGAGCAAGTCATTTCATCTACCCTGTCTCTCAGTTCCCCATCTCTAAACGGGGATAGTATTTCCCTACCTCACATCCATCAATGATTGTGTTCAGATACGGCAGAGATGAAGCTCACATAAACACCTATATAGATCTTGACACACAGGAGCAACCTGGCTTGTGGTATTTTGGGACTTCTGGTCCTAGATAACTACAAGAAGGGAAGAGATTAAAGAAAATAAAAAAGAGAGAAGCTGTACATTTTTTTGAATCTCTACAAAGATTCCTATTTTGTATGAAGGTTTGGATGTGTTCCTATCAATACCAGTTTGTCCATCACTTTTGTCATCACCTGATCCTCTTAACACTGGCTGAAAGAGACACAACTTCCTTCTTGACTTCCCTGTTTTCTCTCCTCTCTCAGAAAATAAATCTGATGTTCAGAAGAAATGCTATCAATGCAGTTCCAGGGCCTTAATTCAGAACATATAAAATTATTTCTGGTCATGTTCCACCAAAAAATCTGGTGGCTCTCAGCCATTTTAGTTCACAACATCGGAGCTCCAGGGGCTAATTACACCCCTCATGTAATTCCATTTTTCTGTAGCATGCTGTCTGTCAAATGTCAGTGGCATGTATCCGGTGATCAATATTGCAACAGAAGGAATCTTTCCTGTGCTCCAAAGCGATTTTTATAGCCGCTGTGTGAGCGAGATGTTTTCTATGCTATTTTTGATCTATCTAGAATCGCACTTCCGAATGCTGCTGCTTCAGGTTCAAACAAACCAAATGCTCAGAGCTGAGCTTTCAGGTGGAAACTACAGAAAACCATGAGCTGGTTTCAGGGTGAAACCATACAAGAGCCCCAAGCTTGTGGGCTGAACTGTGTGTGTATGTAATGAAAGGAAAAATTAGGCAAGTTTTGCATGGTTTGAGGTTTGTGTAATTGTTCTGCTCTGGTAGCCATCAGCCAGTCCACAGAAGTAGCCCCTTTTAAAGTGAACGTGCTGTCAGTAGCAGCTCATCCTTTCAAGGTAATTTCTCCCCTTTTGTCTCTGACAGTTACAGGGTACCATCCTGCAGTATGTGAAAACACTGATAGAGGTGATGCCCAAGATATGCCGCTTGCCAAGACATGAATATGGATCTCCAGGTCGGTGCTAGGACTACATAATATAGCATGCCCCTCGCACCCTGCCTGTAGTGTTAATGCAAAAACATGGTATTAACTAAACGACGATTGGCTTATTCTCCAAGTACCTAAGATGATGTGTTAGAAGACTGTCTGGATGTTACAGTGAAGCGCACTTTAGCAATGTATAAATACACCGTATTCACATGAAATTAAACATCATGAGGCTTACCACATTATATTTCCTACATATCTTGTCAGATGCAACCTCAGACTCTCCCTTAAGCGTCTGTTGCTAGAGTCTGCACATGCAACGTCTGAAGGGAAGCCTGCTTGTGAAAGCTGGGAATGGGATTGCAATCTGGCCTTTAAAGAAAAATGTTTCACAACTTTAATCATGGAGCAGCTACTGTGGCGCCATAATGCATCTTATTTAGCCGTGGAAATGAGAGCCAGCCTCAAACATTTTGTGACTGATAATAGAACATATCTAGAAGGACCCTACAATTTGAAAGTTATTGAAAGTTTCTATATGGAAACATGAATCGCTGCTATGGAACATTTTTTTAAACGACATTATTATGGGTGTGTTATTACTGACCCAAAAGCTGCACTGATTCGAGGAATAAATTTAAAGATTATTTTCAATACCACTAACTTTTTGCAAACAGAAGTGGGGAGGAAGATAGGCTTGGTCCAGGTAGCTTTGGAAGATAGGCATCCAGTACATTTCTGATTCTCCTAAATACTACGTTCACCCCTGTGCAACTCCTTTGACCTCAAGTGAGTTCTTCCTTATTTACTCAGGCGTGAGAAGAGAATCAGGCTCATTGGGTGCTGACCTTTCATAAATAGTAGTCCAGGATCACAATTAATGGTCAAGAAACATTAGGCATTGACTGGCTCTTAGCACTAGCCACTGGTTAGCTTGGTTCTGCTGCCCTTCCTTTCCTGGTTGTCTTACCCTTCGTGTGTCTCTTTAGGAATCTTGGAGTTTTTCCATCACCAGCTGAAGGACATCATTGAGTATGCAGAGCTGAAGACTGATGTATTCCAGAGCCTTAGAGAAGTGGGCAATGCCATTCTCTTCTGCCTCCTCATAGAGCAGGCCCTGGTAAGGCAAAACCTCCAATTTCATCAGGTTACCCTCTACAGCTTCACTGTGCTCCCACTCTCCCTGGGGTGGGGTTATTTTTTGAATGCGCGTGTCATAAATGTGTATGGGCAACACTCCACAGACTGGTTTTGTGGCACTGACAACCAGGGCAGCCTGCGAGGAAAGAACTCACTGATATTTCAGTTAGAAGTGGGCCAGAAGTGGAACCTGAGATCTGAATTCTGGAAGATTTAGTTTCAGATCCAAAAGCCCGTGGTGTGGTTTAGACTCCCGGTCAGATCCAGAATCAGGAGGTGCCTCTTTCCTGGATCCAGTTCCAGAGACCATCTTTTTATTCTGTTTGTACAGTGCTGAGCATAAAAAGGGCCCTGATCCCTGACTTGACCCCCTAGGCACCCCTGCAATCTAAACAAACAATAATAACCAAGCAGCCGCAAACAGAGGGACTCTCACAAGAGCTGCTGATCTGGTGAGATTTCTTGGGGGTTTGTCTCCACTGCAGAGCTAACTCGAGTTACAGCTCGAGTGTTTCCGTGACTCAGGTCCCACCCGCGGACGTACAAAACCCCCTCTCTCGAGTGCCGCAGAGCGTTTCACTGGAGTGGGCTACCCCATCGGGTGCGCAGGCTACGGCTCGAGCCAGCCCAGCTCCCTCCGCTGCTACCACAACCCCGTGGCGTGGCCCGAGTGGTATTCTGCACTCTGGCTACTAGGCGAACTCAAGGGGAGTTAACGCACCTGTAGATAACGTGGGCTAACTGCAACGGAGACACACCCTTGTGGGTCGAGGCCTATTGGGCCGAGCTGTGCGGGCGCTCTCATCCCTCCTCCTTGACATCCCCGGGCGGGGTGTGCCGCTTTTGCCCTTTAAATGGCTATTTGAAGTGCATACGACGGTGTCTCCTAGTAATAACGCCCCACTGGTGTGAAAAAGCACTCTTGTGTTGCCATGGAGATGGCAGTCCCAGGGAAGAAAGTGAGATTTCAAGGTCCCATTTGGGAAGATTACCATCAAAGGCCACGTTGGTGGGGTTTCCATAACCAGCCTGTCTCCTGCCTCTCTGATCTGTCAGTGCTTCAGGAAGGAATTTGATTCAGAACTTAAAGTCGTTCTGTGGTCAGAAGGCATCAGTTTCCACCGGCCATCAGACTCCTGACGCCTGGCAGCGTGGGAGGTTGACACGCTAGATTTTCCTCATTGGGGAGCCAGGCTCTAAATTTGCATCCAGTTTCAAGTGAAATTGTTTTGATGGGCGCAGCCTACTGGGCATGTGTCCACAGCCAAAGGGCTCCAGGTGGCCAAGCATGATGGATGGTCATCTGCGCCAAAAAGGCCCAGGCCTGACGCTGAAAGAAGGATTATGGGAGATAATGGAGGTGGCCTGGCAGAGCTGTGCCCAGGAGGGTACCACAGCACTTACCCATGCCTGGATCTCTCTAAAGCCAGCAGGCCTAATCCAGAGTCATCTGAAGTCAATGGAGAGACTCCCATGTCCCCATGAGCATCCAAAATTCACACACATTTTAATTAGGAACTTCCTTTTTGGTAGGGTGGGAGAATGTGGGCAGAACTTTCTTTTTGATCTAGTGACAAAGTTGTTGATTTATTAAGGAGAACCTCATCCCACATTTAAGATGCAGATTGGCAAAGACCATCATTTCCCATGTTCATTCATGACAAGGCACAAGTGTCACGCCTTTCATGAGATGCTGTTCCAGATGACATTTTAGGATATCTTATTTTCCTGTCCACATCATAAAAGGGACCCTCTGGTCAGAGTTACAGGTATGGGGAGGGGTCAGTCAGGTTAGATAACATCCCTAACTGCTTTCTAATCTTCCCTATAATGGAAGTCTAATGCAGTGGATGTAATTGCTCTCACGGTTGTTTCATGTTAGCTGTTGAACTATTATATTGCATTAGACTATTGGCTGGTAGTGAAAGCTAGAGTTAAAAATTCCTGCTGTAAGGCAGCGAGCCTGGATGGGAGGCTGGAGCAGGGTGTTACTGACATTCCTAACTCTTGTTCAGAAAATGGGTGAATACAGGCTGCAGTTGGAGAAAATAATTTCCCCATCAAGGCACGTTTCAGGGCAAAAGTAGCAGGGACAGAATTTGCATCCTAACAGGAGGGCGGTTCTGCCAACATGATAGCAAGACGCCATGCCTTGCCCTGTCAGCCTTCTGTGCCCACTCCTGGAACTCTCCATGCCACAAACTGTAATGTCCATACAGGACCCATGCGCCATCCCCTTCTCTCCCCCTCCACCGCTGACTACGCCACACCCTGCATTCTCACAGACACGATACAGCATTCATGGCTCTGTTCCCACCACTGCCCATACCATAGACTATTTTCCAGCATACTGCCAGGGTGATGGGCCCTCCACCAAGACATCCCAAACAGGAAGATCTACTTGCACGATAAAATAGACCTAAGTGAGTCGTTCCCTCCAGCCCCCTGATCATTTTCACGACTCTGTCCTGGCTACATCTTTATGGTGTGGCCAGGACTAAATGCATGTCCTAACCCAAGTTACACAGAAACAGACAAAAAACCTCTTGGTGAGGCAAAGGCTCTGGGTATGCAGCTCAAAATCACTTTGTTCTTCTCTGAGTTATTGTCCCGGTGGATGCTCCACATTAGGTGCCCGTGTGCATTTGGTCAGAGATTTTTTTTTTCAGCAGTGTCCATGGGTCCTCACCTGCACCCTACACATCCTCCTGCTCTGGACAAGGATAAGGAGGGAAGAGCAGACCCACCACGACTCCAATTCTTTCTCAACTTTCTGTGGCTAGAAACTGAGTATTGCCCTGCCCGCTAGATTAACCTCCTAGCTCTCCGTTACCTCTTTTCCTTTGCTTAATTTATTTATATTTCTTACTTTTATTTTAGTGTTCTTGGGTCTTTCCCTCTGGCACAAATTTGTGCCTTTGGCAATTTTTAAATATTTCAGGGCCTGATGAAGAAGGTGGCTGAGACTCTACAAAGTCCTCTAGGGAGGATCAGTGAGACTCCCTGAATGGACATCCTCCACATCACATCTCAAGGCAAATTAGCACTGCCTGTTAGTGATACCCTCTTGTCACCAGGCCGTAACATCTGGCAAACACCGTTCCACCCACATGTAATAGGACTAACATCCTGGCCAAGGGCTCTGAATACCGTTTTTCTCTTCCCACCCTCAACCTCTTGGTGGTCAACGCAGTCAACGAAAGGAATGGTCAACGCCAGTCGAGATCCACCCTTTATGATAAGGAGCTTACCCACCTATATCTGTTTGGATGCAAGAGCTACTGTTTGGCTACACTGCTCCGGGTCGCCAACGATCACGGCTTGTTGGGGAAGTAGGAATAGGCCAGATTTTCACAGTGTATTGAACATCTGCCACAGGACCAGACGAACCAATTTCAAGCCCTCATCTCTTAGGGACAGACCATTGCCCAAGTGTCCTGGCCCGCGTCTCTCGATGCAGCTGACACAGCAGCTTGCTCTGTGACTACTGCCCTAATCGTGCTGTGAGCTTCCTGGCAGCAGTGCTCCGGTCTCCTGCCAAGAAGTGCAGAATGCTGTAAAAGATCTCCCCTTTGAAAGGTGAAAGCTCTTCAGAGATTCACCTAATGTGTCCCTACGCACTCTCAAGGACTCCTGGGCGACCCTGTGATCCCTGGATATTTACATCACTGTGACAAAAAGAAAATGTAGTAAGTTGCAGATGGCATAATGTTCTCACTTGGTTTAGTTTTTCACCTTCCAGAAACCATCTGAATCACATATAAAGAGGCCCAGGTATCAGGAGAAGGAGCTATCTACTACTACCATCCAGTAGATGACCTCTGCCAAGAGACCGTTTTGCCCCTTTAGTCAAGAGCCTTGAACCTCCCCCACTCTGTGGATCCTATGCTGTGTTCCCCACCCACCCTATAGGGATTGTCTCTCCCATTTCACACATTCCTGGGAGCTCATCACGTTGGACAGTGGATGCTGGAAGTAATTTCATCAGGCTACACCATCCCTTTCAACTCCTCCTTCCCTTTCCCGTCTTTTTTCAGGGATCCTTTTCACAAGGGTCTCTTCAGGCAGGAAGTGCAATCCCTCCTGCTGCTAGGGGCCATTGAACTGATTCCTCTCCAATTCACAGGAAGGGGGTTCTACTCCAGCTACTTCCTGGTTCCCAAGAAAAGACGAGGATGGAGACTGATCGTGGACCTCAGAGCTCTGAACGCTTCCATCCACACACAAGAGATTCAGGATGGTAACTCGAGTAGCAATAATACCATCAGTAGATCCAGGGGACTGGTTTGTGTCCCTCAACCTCCAGGATGCATATTTCCACATATAGCCATGCATCCCTCTCATAGATGTTGCCTATGCTTTGTCATGGGCAATGATCACAACCAATACTCTGTGCTTCTCTTCAGCATTTCATCTGCCCCGAGAGTCTTCTCAAAGGTCCCTTCAGTGGTTGCAGCCCATCTTCGTCAGAAGGGTATAGCGGTCTCCCCTTACCTGGATGACAGGAGAAGGGTTGCTCCTTCCCTGAGGTCCAGTCTCACCAGCAAGGCTCTAGCTCTCTTCCATACCCTGGACCTTTGACGCAGTGGAGAGAAATCCCATCTAACACCTGCACAACATATCGACTGTATCAGAGCTACACTGGACTCCATAACCGGCAAGGCACGCCTATCTCAGGACAGGTTCGACGCAATGTACAGCAGAGCTCCCAGACTATGCTGAGGTCTTGCCTGCAACTCCTCAGTCATATGGCAGCTTGTAGGTTTGCAGTGGGAGCTCCATTGCCCACCGTCCTTTCCCCTCTGCATCGGAGTTCTTGCCTTTGGACTTGTTGTTGGGCAGGAAGTGCTGGTGGATTCACCTCTTCCTATATACCTTCAGTCCAGAACATGAGGATGTGTTGGGCGCAGGTGCGGACCCATGGACACTGCTGAAGAAAAATCTCCGATGAAAGGTGCACAGTGAACGCAGAGCTCCCACAGGGACAAAACATCTCAGAGAACTCCACTTACTGTACACGGTGAGTAACCTCTCCTTTTTTCCTTGCTGCTGTCTCCCATTGCAAACTCATATACAATTTGTCGTCAGCCATCACTCTTTCAGTATTACGATTTCCAGGTTTCTCCCTCTTGTATGTCTGTGTTTTGGATTAATTTCCCCCACGTGTGCTGGCATGTGTTTTTCCAAGTGGCATCTCATTTTGTTATTCCTTTGTAGCTCTCTTTGTATAACTTCTCTTGTCTGCCTTGGGCACACCACACCTCTGCTCTGATAGTATTGGCTGTAAATGCCTGCCGAAATGAACTAAATCCAAACAAACGTACTATGTAAGGTTTTGTAACAGCCCTTAGGATTCATATTCGTATGTCATATACACCTTGCAGCAATTACGCCAACAAGTTCTTCTGATCAGGAGAATGTCTTCAGATCCTTAGAAAATAAATGATAGGAAGGCATCAAGTTAGAGTAAGACAGAAATCATCATTTCCTTCATGTGCTTCTAGACTGGAGTCAGTGGGTGCTCTGTGGAACCACAGCAAAGCTCTGGGCTTGTACAGGCAGGTAGTTATTTCATAGAGCTATACCAATCTTTCTGGGTTAGGTTAAAGGGATTTGGGCAGCTACTTTTTTCCAGGTTCACTTCATAGGGGTTTGGACCTCTTGCGTTACTACTGGGCTGGATTTGAATGCGCGCCCGAGAGGTGAACGGTCCATATGTTCTCGCCAAGCTCCCTGAGTCAGATACTCAGTCCCTTCAGGAATTTTTTTAACGTATTTTATTTTTCTTCCTCCTGCCCCAGTCCCAGGAAGAAGTTTGTGATTTGCTGCATGCTGCTCCCTTCCAAAATATTTTGCCCAGGGTCTACATCAAAGGTAAGCAGTCAAGAGGGAAGCAGAGCTCAGTGTTTATTCCCCTACCAAGAATTGCCCCCGTTAATGTTGCAGATTTGTTTCTTACACCGCGTTCTGCCCTGAAATGGACATAATGATGCGGTAGAAAGTCAGGTAGAGGACAAGTGCCAGCCAGGGTGTTCATAGTCTAGTTGCCCAGGTTGAAGCACTAGTTAGCCAGTCCATTTCTTTCTGTTTTAAAAGCCACTGAGCAGTGTAAAAGCGGTTCTGGAGAATGACAGCATGCAATGGGCCACGTGTAAGATACGTGCTTTTCAAGCGTACAGTTACGCTGCCAGCGCTGAGACTGTAATCGCATGCCCCTCCCCAGCGCATCACACGATCCCCTTTTCCACTGTTGTCCTGACACCCTGCTCCAGAGTCAGAGCAGACAATGGTTGGGAGGCAGCGCTGAGCGACTGTGCGGAAATGCCGGATTGTCACTGCCTGGTCTCATGTCACTGTTTGCTGCTCGCTTGACAGAAGGAGAACGCTTGGAGGTACGCATGAAGCGTCTCGAAGCCAAATATGCCCCACTTCACCTGGTTCCCTTAATAGAGAGGCTGGGAACTCCTCAGGTAAGGATTCCTTTGCAACCCCCGGGAAAATTCCCAGCAGTCCACCAATAGCCTATTCGGCCTTAGGAAAGTGCTCCAATTTTTATTCTAAAATGCTGCACAGCTCCTCCCCATCCCCTGAGAAGAGGATTATCTCTGGGCAGGTGCTTTATTGAATCCCCTGCACCCACTGGCTTCCCTCCTCCCCCTTCTGAGGGAAAGTGTCACTCACATCTGAGATGTTTTTATTCTGGACTGCCATTTTTCTGCTGATCAGACAAATCCAAAGCCTTGCCTTTAGCAGCAGAGGAGGTCTATCAGAGAGATTTAGGAGCTATTATAAAGGTGGCTTTGTTTGTGCTTCCTTTCAGGAAGGCAGGGCGCTAACCCTGTCGAAACAGGCGTGAAGTGGGGGCTCAGAAGCTGGCTCTGAATATTAACAACCTTGAAAATTGCCACCTATTGCCATAGATATTTTAACAGGAGGGAATGCTGTGGGGGAAAGTGTGAGGGTTGTTACTGATCCAGGAGATTGCCCTCAAATCTTTAAGGCCCCAGTTCAGGAAAGGATAAACTGTACGCTTAAGTCCATCCATGTTCAGGAAATCATATAAGCACTTGTTTAACTTTAAGCATGTCCTGGGGACTTAAACACACGCTTCACTTTAAGCACATGCTTAAGTGCTTTCCTGAGTAGGGATGCTTTCTTGAATCAGGGCCTTAACTGAGAGATCTATATTTTATGCTGAAGTTATGACACCATTTATAAATCTCTCAATCAAATAAACAAACATAATGGTTGAAATCCTGTCTCCACTGGAATCAATGGCTGAACCCCCAGTAATTTCAGAGGGGCCAGGATTTTACCCAGTGTCACTAGCAAAAATGCTGCTTCATTTTAGTTAATGGAATAAGATGTATTTGAGGCCTTGAATTAGATTAACATCCTCACACAGTAATTCTCTGTAGATGTAATGAACATCCAACAATAAAAAGTGACAGATTTGTGACAGGAACAAGACACTTCACTTTCCTATTTTCTAATGGATTATATTTATAATTCAAGGTCATGTTGCACTTTGCATCTCTGAGAATAATATGAAACAAAAAAATGGAAAGTGTAGCAGAGGGTTTTGTTCTGATTTGTAGGCACTTCTCATCCCCCATATAATTCCCTTTTTAAAGGGGCATTGTTGAGATAAAAATCACCGCTGTGCTTTTGTGTGTGTGTGTCTATCCCTTCCTTGCAAAATCATCCTTAAATTCTACTGTATAAAGTCCACTTGCTGCTTATTTTATTTTCCCTGCTAAAACTGACTCACTCCAGCGTGCTCCCAAGTTCTTCACATACATACTTTTGGGAACCACTCAAAAACTCAGATGTAAATAAACACAGCTGTATTGGTTGGCAGTGCCCCGCTGCTGTTAGTTTGCTCCTGGAAATGCAGTTTGGGATACAAACATCAATGCTTTTGTGCACAGAAAATAGAGGCGCCCAAAGGCAGGTATCTGGAAACTTATGAGCACATTTCAGCTGTTTGGGTCTGGATGCCATTAATGAAAAGTTGGCCCTATACAGTTTACATAATAAACACTGTGCTCTAAGGGCTTCATCTAAAGCCTACTGAAGTCAGCGAGAGCCTTTCCATGGCTTTGGATCAGGCTGTAGAGGATTTGTGCATTCAAAAGGGGTGACATGTAAGTTGGTGTAACTATGTTTATACAAGTACAAACAAACGGGCAGTGATCAGGACAGAAATAATCGTAGGTATGTGAAATCAGTGTAGAATCAGAGGGATCAGAATGGCTCATTGAGTAAACTCCCCAACAAGAGAGAGAAAATGTACATTTGGCATCGGATTTTCAGCAGCTCGGAGGGACCCCCACAGACGCCCCATTGCAGTGGAGATTTACCAGGATGTTCAGTGAGACTAGAGCGGAGCCAATGCTCGGCGCTCCGGCAAAGCCCACCCTTAGTTGCTGCCGCTTGCAAGTCGTGTGCTGCCCCGCCACCCCCGGAAACATCTTCGTGAGAGTTCAGGATCTCGTCCACAACACAAAAGTGCTTCTTACAACTGGGGCGTTTGTGACGGGACTTCAGGCTCCGGGTCTGGCTTTGCTCTCCGAGTGCTGCCTGCCAGTGCCCTTAGCCTGCTGGGCAGTCCTTCGGCAGTAGTATAGCCTTATCTCAGGGCTTTGTGATGATCAGCCCTAGGGACGAAGTCTGCCCTGGAATGCATGCTCCGGGATCCTTCTGTCCTCGCCGGGAGCCCTGTGTGTGCATCCGAGGGCAGAACTGGTCCCTTTCTTCAAAAATCATATATTAAGATTATTGGAGTAGTTCATTCCGGATAATCTGACCACACTGAAACTGGTGAGCGTCACATGTGGATACCACAAACAGTCGTCCTGCTAACAAATAAAACAATCCCTCCGCCTGCTGACGTCATGTCGGTTTCTGTGTTCAGCAGATTTAAGGGGCACAGTTGTGTGGGCCCATTAAAGATGTTTGCCTTGAAATGCTAACAGAATTGCTGTGCTACAAGCTGTGAGTTTAACACTGCTCTGCAGGACAGCAGGAATCAGCCTACCCACCTACCTACCTAAGCCGTATCTGCGGCCTCTACCAGTTTGGTATCTGAGCACTGGGGAGTGAAGCAGTTACGTGAAACCCACATTCCAAAGTGTAACAGATTTAGAGCCGGTGCTGCTGCCTTGCAAACCTTGTACTCTCCCTTTACTTTCTCTGTATATTTGCTCTTAGCTGAATATTAATTGCCGTGTGCTTTTATGCTACCAGGCTGTCCTTGTAAGCGCAGCACAGACAGTAACTGTAGAACTTCCAATTTCAATATTTACCAAACAACAAAAAGGCTTTTAGGCTACTGCCTGCATAAACCACTACGAATGAAATGGGGAGTCAGCGCACGGCCAGGGCTTTATAAATGTCTGGTGGAGAGTTCCCGGAGCTCCTGGATTTAGATTAGTGGGGACCTGTGGTTCAGGGCAGCAAAAGGGGCAGATGGATGGCTGGATCGGCTGGCACTAGATTTGTCTCTGTATGTGGCTAAAACATTACTTGTTAGGGCAATCAGATGGGCAGAATCAGCCCCAGATGTGAACAAAACCAGATCCCCACAGTAGACAATTTGGATGCACTGCCTTGTGTTTAATTTGAGCACTCACATTCTCACTGTCTACCTGGGCCATGCCCTGCCCCTTCCATCTGCGAGCCGCATCCCTGGAACCCTAGTATTGGTCTTGATCAGGTAGAAATCTGTTCTTCATAGAAGCTTTTGGCATAGTCAGAAGTACAGCAACTGCTTAAAACCTGCCTAAAACCACAGGAAACGCCCCAGCCTGGGCAGTAGGGCTAGAAAATGCCACATCTGCTGTGCATGCATGTGCCAAGGTGGTAACAGGGGTAAAGTGCTTTGTCTGTGGGAATAAAACACTCTGACAAACAGTCAGATGGTGGTGAGTGTCTGTGCCCACAGCAGATCCAGAATATTTTGACTCCCTGGATAGGCCTCCTCGTTACCCTTGGCAAATGTAATTGTAACCTAATGCACCATTTTCCTAACTGCATGGCTCTGGGGGGAAGCAGTGGGAGTCTACAATGCAGATGGAAATGGCACAAAACAGAACAATTACAAGAGCAAAAGGAAAGTAAATGAATTATACTCTTCAAACCTAGCACGACTGCTACAGACAATAACCAGAGCAGAGTCAGTGCAGCTTTGCTATGGTAAAGGACACAGCTGCTGCTATGTCCTAAATCACCATTTTTTCTAGGTTTATGACAGTCACTTGGAGGATGAAATGAGGCCAGATTCTGCTCTGTTACACATTGTAAATCTGGGTAACTCCATTGTGATTTCATTGGTGTCAGTGGAGCTATTCCAGATTTGCACAGGTGTATCTGAGAGTAGGTATTATTCAATTCTCAGCCCAGATGTGCAATTTGCCCTTCATCCCCCCCAAAGTTCATGAAGTTCATTACCTCAAGTTTCTTCTAAAATACACATTTTTTCCCCAGTACTATGTTTTTGGCGGCTTCAAATATTTTTGGGAGGCGGCAGGTTCTCCTAAGTAGAAAACGAGTCAAGAATCTTACAGCATTCTAGCTTTTTAAAGAGATCATAGCAAGGCTGGGAGAATCAAAATGTACCTGATAGCCTCTCTGTTCTTGCAGTCTGTTTTTAAAGTCTGCATAAAACAGTTTTTGCAAGTTAAACATGCTCAGTTGCATACCAATGTTTGCATATGTCTAACTTGCAAGTGCAAATACCCAATAGGGGTGTGCATGTTAGTATTTGCACATGCATATTGGACCAGTTGCTATGAACTACCCTATCATAACAAACAAGTGTATACAAGGGGTATCGGTATAATAACAAACTAATGTGCACAGGTCAGGCCTCACCAACAGCCTACAAAACAAAGCAGGAATCATTGCCTGTCCGTGAGTGGTGTGACAGAAACAATCCAGTGTATGTAGTTCAGCAGTCGTGCGTAGTCCGACAGTAAAAGAGCCGTGTGTAGGCAGGAGTGAGGATAAATGCTTCTGGAAGAAAATAAACTTCAGCTTCTAACTTCCAAGGCATTCAATTATTTCCAAAGGATAAAAATGTGTAGAGTTATGAAAAATATTTGGGGGACTGTCTCCTTTAAATTTTTCTACCCTATGCTAAGTGGGATGACTGTTCTCGGAGGAGAGTGCCAGGGGAGCATCTATCAGAGGTAAGGTCTGGTCTTGCATGGCATGTGTTATCAAATGCGAAAGAACTGAGAGAAGCAAGCAGGAGATCAGTGCAGAATTACAAAAGGGAGGTCATTACACCTGCGCTTTTGTTTCTGTGGTTCTCTTCCTTCTCAGCAAATAGCCATTGCACGGGAGGGTGACTTGCTGACCAAGGAGCGGCTGTGCTGCGGGCTGTCCATGTTCGAAGTGATACTGACGCGCATTCGCAGCTACCTGCAGGACCCGATCTGGCGCGGGCCTCCCCCTACCAACGGGGTCATGCATGTGGACGAGTGTGTCGAGTTCCACCGACTCTGGAGCGCCATGCAGTTCGTGTACTGCATCCCCGTGGGGACGAATGAGTTCACTGCAGAGTGAGTATGCCTGCACTGGCGCCGGCCTCTGCCTTGTTTGTCGGTTAGCATGGGCCAGCTGGGCCCATTGATAGCACCGGGGCGTGGGGATTGGATGAGTCCGGCATCAGTAAAGTAACACAGAGCCTTTTGCTGCTGCTGCCAGTTCAAATCCCATTGCAGCTGGGCGTGACTGATGGTGCTGCCATCAACCAGCCCATCTGAAATAGATGGGGAGCTGCCCGGGAGCCGATACCCCAGTAACAAAAGCCAGCCCCACCATCAGGCATCCTGACGGGCGGTTTCAGGAGAACGGCCAGGAATACAACCGGCCGCGAGACAGACGGAGAGCAATAATGCCTTGTTCTTGCACAGCAACTCTCAGTAGATCTCTGAGGAGGTCAGTATCATTATCCCCTTTTACAGATGAGGGCGCAGAGGGGCAGATTTGCCCAAAGTCACCCCATAGGCCAGTGGATCCAGGACCCCTAGATCCCAGTGCAGTGCTCTGGCCACTAGGCCCCATTGCCTACCCCTCAGGGCTGCAGCAGAACTCGGCCTGGTCTGTGGCTGAGCAGAGGACTCCAGTCTCCAGGGTCGTCAATTTGGCACCATGCAGAAGTAGCAAAATCCACATAAAATGCAAAAGGGGGGACGGAGCATGGGGCGAGGACAGGCAGTGAGATGAAAATGCAGGCACCTGAGGTCACCATCAGCTACATCCCCTGCCACTTTAGGCAACAAAGAGAGAGGGAACGCGTCTAAGATCCAAGGGGTATCCCTAGCGTAAAGGAAGATCTCACAACAACTCTTCCACTTACACCAAGCGCATTGATAGTTTTTCCTTCGTTTCCTATCGTTTCCTGGTGAGGGTGGCCATGAAACAACCCCTGGTAGATGTAGTGATATTGTTCTGCCTTAGCCTATCTGTGCCCTTCTGGTCTGTTTGAGGTGAGGAAGGGTTGTTTTGACTTGTTCTCCCAATTTCTTGTTCTTTATTTCTATTACTGGGGCCCTGAAGGAGCCCAGCTAAGATCAAGGCCCCGGGGTGCTGGGTGCTCTACAAACACAGTGAAACAGGCCTTGCCCCCAAAGAGCTGTCAAGCTAAAAGGTGGGAAAAGAAACTGAGGCACAGAGAGCGGAAGTCACCGAGCAGTTCAGTGACAAAGCTGGGACCTGCGTCTCCTGCGTTTTAAGTTCTGCCCCTAGGCCATGCTGCCTCATTTGAGCTCTGAGAAGTCAGGCTGGCTCCACTGAGGTTCTGCGTGCCTGCTTTTTCACTTCATTTGCTCTCACGCCCATCTGCGCCGTAGCTGTATGAAAGCGTCAGGGCAGCCGGAATTCAGTGAGGAAGCTGGTCCGCGTGGTGTGGGACAAGCCTTCTCTAACCAGCTCCCCCCCGTGTCTCTTCCGCCCTTGCCAGGCAGTGCTTTGGAGACGGTTTGAACTGGGCGGGCTGCTCCGTCATTGTTCTCCTCGGGCAGCAGCGTCGCTTCGACCTCTTTGACTTCTGTTATCATCTGCTGAAGGTGCAGAGGCAGGATGGGAAGGATGAAATCATAAAGAACGTGGTAAGGCCGGGGACAACCACCTGCCCACCCCCTTTTGAGCGTGGCCCGTAAGGCCCTGCAGGGTCAGAAACACAAAACTACACTCTGGGATCATAGCAGGATCTCGCTCTGATTCACAGATGGACAACCAGGCACTGAATCCTCAGCGGGGGGACCCAGCATGCCTAGTGTCACCCTGTGTCTTCAAACAGATTAGGCTAGAGTCATCCACTGTGAGATTCCTACCTGCAGTCACAGCAGAGAGGCCAGGATGTTAAGGGGCATGGAAGCTGGGACCTTCAGCTTGGCCATGGGGAACGGCATACAAATAATAACTACTAATAATTTCCATCAGCCACCCTGCAGTTGCACTGGCTTTAGCAATAAGTAAGCGAAGGGGGGGAATTAGGTCAGACTTGGGTTCTGCTGACTGCCGCAGACTGGCCTTGTTCATGCTCTGTGGTGACTTTTGGGCCCATCGAATGGAGGAGCGAGGTGGAACCCTAACAGGGGTTGTAACTGCCCCACTTCTTAGCGACAGGCTAGTGGTGCTAATGACGTTTTCCAGCTGACCGAGAGGGATCGTTGCTTCATCTCTCTTTGCTGGCTGTTCTTTTCCCCTCTCCAGCCCCTGAAGAAGATGGCCGACCGGATCAGGAAGTATCAGATTCTGAACAACGAGATTTTCGCCATCCTGAACAAGTACATGAAGTCGGTGGAAACGGACAGCTCCACGGTTGAGCACGTGCGCTGCTTCCAGCCCCCCATCCACCAGTCCCTGGCTACCACTTGCTAAGGGGCAAGTCCTAGTGTGGATATGAATCCCCTTTGGGATTAGAGAGGGGGAGAGACTGGACCAGAACAAGAACTGGGAGGGGGAAGCCTGAAATGTGGATCTGGTAACAAGAGAGTTTGGGACACCCGACACACACAAGGACACAGCTTCCGATCTGGGCCTGTTTTTGAGTGCATGTCCTGTAGCATTCCTGTGATTGGTTTTATCTGTAGCTTTAAAACTAACTCTGGGAGGGGGGGCAGAATGTGCTTTTCTTCTATGCGGTGGGTTGTCGGTTTTGGTTTCGTTTCTCTGCGATACATCCGGTCAAAGACACAACTCTGAAGCCATATTACAATCTGAGGTGTCAGGTTCCAGGCGAGAGCCGAGTATTTCAGAGTGCCCGAAGACACTTCCCAGGGCAGGTGCAGCGGGACAAGTGGAACTCCCTTTACGATGCCCGGCGGTGGCCACCTGGCAAGAGTGTGAAAAGACAACCAACGTTTGGTGGGGGCAAAATGGCAGCGCTTCTCACTGGGCAGCCCATCGAGGAACAAGTCACCTGGTCAGAGAAAGGAAACCAAGTTGATTGAACATTTGAGTCCAACATCTCTGTCTACCTGGGGTTGGAGATTTCCCTGCTCTTTGCCCATGTCTTCTTCCCTTCTACAACCTCTCACTGCTGCTTGGTTAGGGGGTTTTGCGATGCATGGGTTTCAGAATAGCCAGGGTGTAGTGACTGAATGACTGTCCTCTGCATTTCAGAGATCTGGGAGAAGAGCTACCATCATGGTGGTTTCCCACTACATGCCATATTCCCACTCCTAGTTCAGAAGAGGTGCCCCCTGAAGCTCTCTCTACCAGGGAGTAACTAATGAGATCTCCTAATTTACCTGAAAATGCCACTGAGTCTATTCCCGGTGTTGGGGAAGGAATCAGTGAGTCGGGCAGGAGGCAGCCCCGCTTACATCCAGTGTGTAGGTTTTTGGCCAACTATCAAATATCCACATTCGACAGTGACCTGGAAGTTGCAATTTGTGACCGTTCTTCAGTGACAGTTTTATTTTTTTTCAATGAGTTCACGGTGGCACATCCTCCAGAACATACGCCTAGTCTACGGGGCACGGAGAATTCCAGCAGGGATTAACGGAAACCCTAGTACACAGAAACAGCAGGATCCTTTAGAGCAGGGGAAATGAAATAAGCATCAGAAAGGAGAAGAATTTAGTATTCTACAAAGGAAGTATAGGATTCTGTTTCCTTCTGACTCTTTAACAGTGTCCCTGTGAGATTAAAAAAAAAAAAACCTAGTTGAAACTTCAAGGAAAACTTCAGAACTCGTTGTCTTCCCTTTTTCCCCACATCAGTTTATTTAAAGTGAGATGAAGGGTCTTATTTGATGTGGCAAAAGCCAAGGGGCCAGATCCTGATCTCAGCTACCCAGGGATAAAGCTGGAGTAATCCCTTGGACTTCAGTAAAGTCACTCCAGATTTACCCAGCTGTAGATGAGATAAGGGCCTGCCCTCAGGAAGTAAAAATTCAGGACCATCCCACATGCCCCCTCTCCTAACCCACCCTGGCCTCATTGCTGAGAAAGTTTTAATGTCTTGCTTTTATTTCGGTTAAATCAGACCTTTGCTGTTATGTAATACAGCCATGTTAAGGCACTGCGTCTCAACAGGACCCAGACACTCCGTCGAGCCGATTTAGGCCCTCACAATGCAGTGCTCTCACAAATTGCTGGGAAGCCAGAGACATTGGACACTTATTCTGTCTGAGAGAACAGAAAGTAGATCAGTTGAAGAGGTGTCCCTGCTGGAACGTTCTGTCTTCCCGAAGCCAGCTCAGTACTATTGACGAGAGGTGAATTTCTTAGCGAGATGCCTTTGTTCTCCCAGACACCTCCATCTGTTTCCCTGGCAACCAGTAAATATCCCCCTCAAACACTGCTGGGCATATTTGCCACTTTGAGTTTCCTCTGCTGAGGCAGTTGTTTAAGCTACAGAAAGAAATCTGGTGCGTTTTAATCTGCAGCTAAAATGAAGGCTGTGAGAGATCATCTCAAATCTTTGCCTGAGGCAGGGAAAGGGCTGAGACTGAGAGGGGGAAATTCTCTTCCACACCATCTGGAGCAAGAGCACAATGCAAAGGATACAGTAACATTGAAAGGTTCTGCTTTATATAAGCTCCTCTACTAAGGACCACAGGCCTGGTTCCCCATTCTGTTACACCACTCTTACCCTGATGTTACTACACTGGAGTCAGTGGACCTACATATGTGTAATAAAAGGGGTTGGCAGAGTGGGGGCATCAGACATGCTGTTTTTGTGAAGTGAGATGACAGGGAAAAGATCCCAAATGGTATTTTTTATTGGGCTAAGCAGTTGGTTTGTTATTTTGGTATGACGTGTCACTGAACTGAAAGGACAGGCCCCTATATGGCTCTCAGAGCAACATCTGGGCACCACACAAATGAAATATCGAGCCCCTCCTGACACTGTAATGTTGCAGCTGTGGCACAAAACACTACAAGCGTCATACTTACGGGTGTAGTGTAGTGTAGTGTAGCCAGGGCCTGGTCCAGCAGCTAGACAATTGGATGTAGTGAACTAGTAGTGAAAGCCTCTCTGCTCTGAATGAGCTGTGCTGTATTTCACCACGTATGAAAGTCAGCTCCCAAAACGTAACTTCATTCTTGAGGCCCATAAAACACAGTTGGATGAGCTGAAATGTAGACCAAATGCATAGACCGAAATATACTTGTTTGTCCATGAGGGGAGAATTTGCTTGAACAAAAGGACATCCTCACCCCACTCAGGAACCGTTGGGGGGCAGGGAGAGGATCTAAATTTAGGAACAGGGAAATCAAAGCTATGTGAACAAAACAGAGTATTTTTCGACTGAAGGGTTTAGGCGGGTGTGTTATACCCTATTGCCCACGTAGGTTGGGATGGCAGCGAGGGTTCAGTCAGACAACCTTTCTTGAATTCAATACCCTTTTTGAGCAAAAGGATGCAAGTCCAGTTGTGTAAAACATGGCTTCATGTCTCGAATCCTCTTTGACTGCATATTAGTAAGAGTTTCAAGATTGGGCCCTTAAACCACCAAATGAACCAGACAACCTTTTCTTTTTTTGCTTGTTCTTTTTAATCTACTACTCTTTAATGGAAAAAGGTGCAAATTATTCATGATGAAGTAATTAACCATTGGAACAGATTACCAAAGGGTTTAGTAAATCCCCCAGCATTTATGTCTACACTGTAGTGTAAGCCCAGGGTTTGAACTCAGACTCAAGCCTAAACCCCCTTCTGTCTACACACAAATTGTGCTAACCTCAGGCTTGGACCCAGGGTCCCAGGACCCCACAGGGGTGGTGGGTCCAAACCTGAGTCAAGCCAGTACCCAGGTTTCAAGCCCCTTTGCTTTGCGCTATACATGCTGCCCCACTGGACTTCTACTGTGGGATTCCACCAAAAGTATCTCACAGGCCAACTTTCTTTGTCCTCCGGACAGTCAGGTTTTTTCCACATCACACCACAAACAAAGGGCTAAAGCGGACCTATTTGGGGTGGGCACCAGGAAGTGTGGGATATGGGTGGCTGGACTCAGGCCCACATCATGCAGTGTAGACACTAGAACCCCAGGTTGGCACTCAGTCCAGCAATTCCTAACCTGGGGTTACAAATTAGTGTAGACTCTGAAGCACTAGGTTAACAAACCTGGGGTCTGCTAACTTAAGTTCTGCTAATCCTCAGCTTACATTGCAGTGTAGACATACCCTTAGAGTACCCTTTAAATCAAGACTGGATATATGTCTTCCTTATATACTGT
The DNA here is from genome assembly GCF_026122565.2 of Emydura macquarii macquarii. Lineage (NCBI taxonomy): Eukaryota > Metazoa > Chordata > Testudines > Chelidae > Emydura > Emydura macquarii. Next base: position 1,052,737 of record NW_027132905.1, on the reverse strand, counting down.
AGTTCACACAGAAGTTGTTGGGTTTCATGCAGCCATCAGTGGGTGAAATGTTGTGGCCGGAGTTACGCAGGAGATCAGATCAGACTAGATGATCATAATCATCCCTTCAAGCCATAAAAATCGATGAAATGTGAGTATTTGCAGTGCTCCGCCCCATTCCTTGATGATGATGGGCTTGGTTTTGAGCAGCCCAGTAGACAGGGGAAATCAAACCAACGCAAACGCTGCACTTCAACGACATTCTTCCTCCAGCAGCTCTTGTTAGGAGTGGCAAACACCACACGAGTCCTTCTTCTCCTGTATCATTCCAGTTCAGTTGGTTTCTATGTGTTTGTGAACCAGAGCAAAACTTTGTTCTTAAAAGTTTTTAAAAAAATGTGTGCAAGAACACTTGTCCAATGTACCATATTTGTACGAAGAGCTGCCTGGGGTTTTTTGTACAATGAATTTAAATTTATTTATGGTGAAGTATATTTCTGCTCGTGATTGAATATGGTGTTAAATTCATGAACCATCTTTGCTGTGCAGCTGAAGATAATGTTTTGTATATTTTGTTGTTCCTCCGTTGGTCAACAGAAGCTTCCACCTCTATTAAAAATGCTTCTGTGATGATGAAGCCCCTGGTACATAGTGATATGTCCCATAACACAGCAAACACCAATGTGTACATCAAATGTGAGATTTGTAATGGGGGAAAATAAAAGTGGGGGGCTCATTGGAAGAGTGGGCAAATCCTAAATTTATGTCATAATAATAAGGATCATCAGCATTAATTTGTAGCCTGCATTGTTGACTTTTAGCATCGGAGTGTGGACGGGGGAATGGAAGGGAAATAAATTTAACTGAATTAAATTCAGAGAACCCAAACGATACTCCTGCCTTTAGAGCATGCTTTATTTGTGGCAGGGCTGCCTTAAAAAGTGACAGCTTCAGAAGATGGTTTATGGGAAAGGCCTTGGCAAGTGAATATGAATGAAACTTACAGGTTTCCATAGAAATAGAATGGGATCTTTGCTAGAGGTTGTTTGCAGTGTTGGCACAGGTGTTTAAACAGCCCTATGGAATGCGATAGCAGGGACAGAATTCCCTATTTTCAGTTCTGTAGAACTTTTGCACAAGGGATAGCTTGCTGGGGAATGCATCGGGCTGACAGAGGCTGGATACACAAATATTATGCCTCTCTTTCCCCCTTGTGTACTTGCACACACTTAACTTGCCATTATTCTAATCCGGTAAAGACTAGTTCTTTCCTAACGCCGTCTAGCAGAATTCCACCGACTAGCTGTACTGACCGGCTTTATCTCAGATGCTCTCAAGCAATCTATGAAAAAATGGGTTTCAGCTTTTAAAAGCTTCCATTTCTTTAAGGGATACTTTGCTTCAGGCCTTGGATTTTCCTTATCCAAGTTCCACATTACATAGCCCTAAGAGTACCCCTCAATCCACTCACTGAAGGGTCCGCGGCCTACAGCTCTCCACATAGGGAAACTACAATCAGCTGCCTCTGCATGGGACTGTCCCAGACTATGTGGGGAGAGCTCTCCGGGTCCAGAATCTGTTGAGGGGAGCTCTCGGGACAATAGCCGGTGAAGGAGGCCCTGGCAGAGAAGCTCCAGTGAAGCCATGGAGGGGGGAGGCTCGGTTTACTCTGCTGGTGTGGATCTCAGGAGCTGTGTGGGAGCCCAGGCACTCGGTCAGTTTTGTGGAGGGGGCCCCCAACCTCCCCGCTTGTTCCACATCATCTAAACCTCAGCAGCTACTGGCAGCAAGGACACGGGGGGAAACTGCCAGGGAAACCTCATTGAATTTTCCTCCCCTATAGCCGCCTCCTGCGGGTTCCTCCATGGGAAGGGCTGCCTGACTCAATATAAACACAAAATATGACCGCTCACAGGGTCAAGTTGGAAGGATCTTTCAGCCCGGGGCCGGTGGCTCCATCACCATTCACTCCCAGCCAGCTTGTCGTCACTGGGCACGTTATGTGTCTCCAAGGAGTGGCTCTTAACACACTGGAATAAAAGGTTATTTGCATGTTGGCTCAATTGTTTATGGATTTAAAAATTAATACCCAGGTGACTGGCAGGCTGGAACCCAGGGTTCGGTTCCTGACTCAGCCACTGATTCTGGGGAGGACGTTTAAGCTTCCATTTAAAAAAATATGTACTCTTTCAGGTACTGCGATGTTTGAGGGACCACCTTGAGAGAGTGCAGGCCTGACTTTAAGAGGTGCTAAGAACCCACAGCTCCCTTAGCCCTTCTTTTGGAGCTGTGGGTGGTAACCCCTGTGAAAGCAAGTGCCTCGGCGTTGTGGAATCAAAGAATTAATCATAGAATTGATTATAGAATGTCTGGCCTGAAATTGATTATAGAGGGCCTGGCCTGAAACCGGGTAGCCTGAACTGTGATGGAAGCCCTCAGGTTAAATCACTGACAGGATGCCCCAAACTGAGACTGAGATAAAGATGCTAAAATCCCATAGGATGTCTCAGGACCACCATTTAAATGCAAACTCCTTTTGTGAACTCTAGCCCTTTTGATGTCTGTAAACCGACATCTCCTGTTCTGAGACGTATCAGTACGTGCTCCCCTGTCTTCCTGGCCCCATAGGAAGTTACTCCATACAAATTAGCATTTTAACATGTATTGTGTAGCCACCCATCTTTGGGTGATAGCCAGGTACCTGATAACCACATTGTATAATCAAGTGACTCTTTGGTCTTTCCTGTGAAAACATCTGGCGTACCCCATTGTACATATAATTGCCTTTCCTGTTAAGTATAAACTGTTAATCAAATTCCACTATACGATCAACATGTAAATGAACCTAAGCAACCCCTATATGTCTTTTGTATCTGGTAGCCAGGGGAAGTACATTTGCCTAGCATCCAGACATGCTACTTGACTTCCCTATAGCCACCTGGGTTTTCCCTAGGCTATAGTATTCCCCATAACTATGGTTATGTGATTGTGTGTGTGTCACAATTAAAGCTGCACCCGATCCAACTTTAAAATGTAGCAGTGTGACTTTATTTTTCCTCGACAGCGTCTCAGTTTGGATAGCCAAAAAAAAAGAGGGGCTCAAAATTAGTGGCTGCTTTAGAAAATGTAGAGCCTGATTCCTCTGTACCTCTGTTTCCTTCTCTGGAGATATTACTTCTTGCTTGCTGACATTTCTAAACACACCTTCAGATTAAGGGAATTATACGAACATAAGTACGGCCATACTGGCTCAGATCAATGGTCCGTCTAGCCCAGTATCCTGTCTTCTGACAGTGGCCAATGCCAGGTGCTTCAGAGGGAATGAACAGAACAGATAATCATCAAGTGATCCATCCTGTCGCCCATTCCAAGCTTCTGGCAAACAGAGGCTAGGGACACTTCAGAGCATGGCTTTGCATCCTTACCCATCCTGGCTAATAGCTATTGATGGACCTATCCTCCATGAACTTATCTAGTTCTTTTTTTAACCCTGTTACAGTCTTGGCCTTCACAACATCCTCTGGCAAGGAGTTCCACAGGTTGACTGTGTGTTGTGTGAAGAAATACTTCCTTTTGTTTGTTTTAAACCTGCTGCCTATTAATTTCATTTGCCGCCCACTTGTTCTTGTGTTATGAGAAGGAGTAAATAACACTTCCTTATTTACTTTCTCCACACCAGTCATGATTGTATAGATCTCTATCATATCCCTCTTAGTCATCTCTTTTCCAAGCTGAAAAGTCCCAGTCTTATTAATTTCTCATCATATGGAAGCTGTTCCATACCCCTAATCATTTTTGTTGCCTTGTTCTGTATCTTTTCCCATTCCAATTTCAATATATCTCTTTTGAGATGTGGCGACCAGATCTGCACGTAGCATTCAAGATGTGGGTGTACCATGGATTTATATAGAGGCAATATGATATTTTCGGTCTTATTATCTATCCCTTTCCTAATGATTCCCAACACTCGGTTCGCTTTTTTTGACTGCTGCTGCACATTTACTGGATGTTTTCAGAGAATTATCCATAACGACTCCAAGATCTCTTTGATGAGCAGTGACAGCTAATTTAGACTCTATCATTTTATATGTATAGTTGGGATGATGTTTTCCAATGTGCATTACTTTGCATTTATTAACACTGAATTCCATCTGCCATTTTACCTAGAAACATAAGAGCAGCCATACTGGGTAGGCCAATGGCCCATCTAGCCCAATATCCTGTCTTCTGACAGTGGCCAATACACCAGGTGCTTCAGAGGGAATGAATAGAACAGGTCATCATTTTGTTGCCCAGTCGCCCAGTTTTGTAAGATCCTTTTGTAACTCTTTGCAGTCTGCTGTGGACTTAACTATCTTGAGTAGTTTTGTATCCTCTGCAAATTTTGCCACCTCACTATTTACCCCTTTTCCCAGATCTTTTATGACTATGTTGAACAAAACTGGTCCCCATACAGACCCCTGGGGGACACCACTTTTACCTCTTTCCATTCTGAAAATGGACCATTTATTCCTATCCTTTGTTTCCTGTCTTTTAACCAGTTACTGAGAGGTTTTATTATTTGGCTCAAAACTGCCCACACTTGCTCAAAAGCATCAAGAACATTTCTGCACACCCCGGATGTCTTTCATGTTTGTGACACCTCTCCCTCCTCCGCTTACCCCCCTCACCCACACACACACACACACACACAAACCATCTGAGTTTCACTTGATTTCAGGTTTTGGTGTGAATGTTTTGCAGATAAGGGATCTGCAAATAAAATTACCTTTGGAACTGTGTGTCATTTTGCCTCTTTATTCTATCCTTCCAGAACCCACTGTTGATCTGACACCTGGAAGCCTCTGTTGAATGTCCCTGTATAGTTATCCTCACTCAGCAGTGAAATCTCCATACCTTAACTGCAAACTGCCAGGCATTAAGCCTGTCTCCTGATCCACAGCAGATAACAGTGAGTTTCCCCCTCCCTCAGCACTTGGTGCACCTGCATATCAGTTGCCACTTGTCTTCTCCTTTGACAGACACAAAGAAGAGCAGGAAGACCATAAACATCCCAGGACAGGAAGATGGGAGATGTGACTGGCTGCTTCTTCAGGAAAACCTTCTCTTGGCCTGTGTAGGCTGCAGAAATTCATCCAGAATTGCTTCTTGGGGGAAGTGCAAAGATTAGTGAGGCGGGGCGTGAAAAGAAAACTCCCCAGAAAATATAGCACATCTTAACACTGCCACCCCCGCGGGGAAGCTGCTAGGCTGTCTGATACTCTACCCTTATTTGGACAGGACTAGAACGCAGGAGGGGCCTGGTCAGACAGGCCTCTGCTGTAACCACAGCATTAGCAGCGCCAACCATTCAAAAATCATGGGTCGAGCCCCCCCAAAATGACATTCTCTTAAAAAATAATAAATGTGGGGTTCTTTTAATCTATTTTTGAGCCTTTAAGATACACGTGGGTCACACACAAGCTTTTTTCCCACATCCATGGAGGCTAGGAATTTTTTTTTTAAATGAAAAAGATTTTTGTGAAATAACATGACCCCAGCCTAAATATTACTCTGTCCCGAGAGTTAACAGCACCGGACCCACTCATTCACCCCAGACAGTGGTTATTTTGAGAACAGCTGAATTAAAAGCTGGTTTCTCACTGAAGTCCAGTTTGTCAAGCTTCTTTCCCCCCATGTTCTTGAAATGCAATCATCTCTGAAAACCAGGCAATTCCCCTAACCCCCATCGCAATCAAGTTCGTTATCAGTAGGAAAAGGCCATCGCCCCCCTTTGAAGCAGGAAACTCTCTTCCTTTGGGCTCTCAGATTACACCCCACAACAGTAGAAGGGTTTTGACCAGGTCCTTCAGAAACAGGTTCCCAAAGCCGTTTCGCCTGTTAGACATCCAATGGCAACAGATTCAGCCTGACGTTTTCATCTTATTTCCACTGTAAGCTAATTGATACCCTGACTTGTTCCATTACGTTTCTGGGCTGGGGATATGTGGGCGGAAGGCGACCAGGCTGAAAGGAAAGGCTCTTTCATGTTGCTGAGGGCATTCGTCACACTTAAAATGCTCTTATCCTCCCCTCTGGATTCCTGTCAGGTAACTCAGTTTGCATGTGGGGTGGAAACCAGTATTTCAGGTGTAACTACATTGCTAAGAGATGAGCAGCTGCTGAGGACATCTTGGCTTCAGAGAATGGGGAAGGGCTCTGCCTTCTTCCTCCCTTCCGCACACACTCTCAAAGGAATCATATGAGAAATTCCAGCAAGTGTGTTCATAGCTGAGAAGAGGGTCCAGTTAGTTATGGGAGACAAACTGGAGCAGCCTCTTTCATTCAAAAGCGGGACAGCCAAACAGAGGGACAGAAGAATTCATTGCCTCGCCAGGGTTTCTTGTCACCTGTCTGAACTGGCAAGTCTCAAAATGCAGCGGCAGAAGTTACTGTAACTCTATAGCTTGATTTTCCCAGGGCCTTACACCTCACATCAGACACATCTGTGTAGAATGAGTCAAATGCTACTTTCTGATTTGTGTGCAGCGCAGCTGTAGCCATGTCAGCCCCAGGATATTAGAGTGGGAAGGTGGGTGATGTAATATCTTTTATTGGACCAACTTCTGTTGGGAGAGAGACAAAGTTCATCCACCTTGCCTCTTTCCTAACCTAGCAGCCTTTTGTAGCCACTTTGCACAGGTAGGGAAGAACTCACCCCTAGATTCGTGTCAAGTGGGACATGGAGAGGCGACAAGGAGGTTTTATATGTATTTATGACAGCAACTTGTTCAGCCATTTTGTTATCAAATTGAAAATGGGCCTATTTCCACGAGAAGTGTGGTTAAGATAAATGCATGTGTCTCCAAAAACAAACCCCCCACATATTTTTGAGTGCAGGTAACTCTATCAAAAACTTGCAGGAGGTCACGTTTTATGTATAATTTCAATGCGAAACACAAGAGCCATTTATAAGTTCATGTTAGCACAATGTTTTGAAGACATTTCTTAATTATTCCATGTCATAATAATACTTGACCAGAATTTCAAACAGAGTTAATTTAGGGTGAACTCTCACAAAATCAAAGGACAAAATTTTCACAAAAAATGCACAGATGTGACCAACACTTTTTAGAGGCAAATACATCTAGAAAGACATTTATACAGTCTGTGATCACTGACCCCGTTTTGTCCCTTTCCATAGGTTCCTTCTCTTAGTTTTCTGTTGATGAGCTCTCTGGCCCCATAAGGTCAGGTCTGGGACTACTGTGTGACCCTGTTTATCTTTAATTTAGTTAATGGTTAAATCATTCTAAGCACAGGAGCCCTACCACTCTTTCTCAGAGCAGTGGCCAGGTTCATAAAGAAGCCTGCACTGCATGTGCTAACATTGTGTTCAATGGAGAGGTGAGTCTTCATAGCAGAATGTTAGGATGAAACATTTATTCATCCAGTCCATTTACCAAGACTGAGGCCTTGTCCACACACAGAAGTCACACTGGTTTCATTTAACTAACTTAGTATTTAAACTGCTGTGAACCTCACTCTAGACACTCAGATTGGTTTAAAACTGGTTATACAGATCAATTTACAGGTGTAAGCTAAGCCAAAATGGGCTAAATGGTTAGGTCAGGCTTAAAATGGCTCAAGTGTCTACACCAAGGTTTGCACCACTTTCACTAAATGGGTTTAACCAGTTAAGTTAAATCAGTGCCAGTTGTGTGTATAGGCAAGGCCTATGTTCCCATGGCTGCAGATCAGGAACTTCTTTCTGCTTTAACAATAGTCTCAATGGGCCTCAGTCTACAGCAGCAAGATGGGCATCTATGAACCTCTCCCAGCAGGTCCTGCTTTGTGTTCTCTGTCCCCAGCCTTGGAATGCCTTCAGTACCTTCTGAGCGGTGTGGAACACCTTTCACGCCTGCTGGCATGGCCTCTTCTCAGCACCTAACAAGAGCCAGGCCTGGAGCTGGGTCCACAGCTGGTTAGGAAGGTGCTCGTTGCCAACAAGAATGCATGTGTGTCACATCCTCATTGCAGGCAGCGGGTGCCAAGAATGCTTGTTTGTCTGAGTGGGGAGAAAACCTAAGGCTTAACTCAGATTCACCTTCTTCAGGCAATCAGAACTGGCTACTTGTTAAGAGGTGCAGTTTTAAAGCATTACAGAGGGTTTTAACTGTGGGACTTCTATCCACATGAACCGTAGCTGTCTGACCCGGCTAATGTAGCACCATGAAACATAAGGAAGGAGGTAATTCCTGTGGCTGGAGAGAGAGCCAGATATTTGAACATTTGGGTTGGCAACAATGCCTCTCAAACACCTTGCCCTGCAGCGACCTTCCTTCGGACAGGGAAACAAATCCTTCTGCACCCAGCCGGTAACTTGCAGGCATCACAGAGTGTCACAAACATTCCTTATTCCCTTTCTCCCCGCTCATCTCCCCACTTAGTTGTCTCTTTTCTAAGCGAAACAGCCTCAGTCTTGTTCCTCTCTCATATGGAAGCTGTTCCATACCCCCATGTCAGCCCTTCAGCTCATGACTCTGAAACAAGTGCTCCTTACTCCCCTTCTCTCTGGGCTTTCCCTGCCTCTTGTTTCATGCCACCTTCCTTGGTGGGCAGTCGGGGAACCCAGGCCTTCCCTCTACTGTGGGTCCTAGTCCAGGGACTCTGTAGTTAGAAGCCAAGGTCTGCTCACTCCAACCCCTTGTTGCTTCCCTGGGCTTCTTCCTACCTTGCCCTGCCTCTAGGCCTTTTTTCCCCAGCCCCTTTCTGGGCTCTGCAGAGACCTTGCCAGCTCTGGTGGCAAGCAACACCTCCCACAGTTTCCCCCCAGGAGCCACTTGCTGCCCTTTTATTAAGGCTCCATGCAGGGGCTCGCCCCTTTCCTCTAGTTTCTCTGTGTCTTTCCTAAACTGCTGTCCCAATCCCCATCTCAGGACAGGATCCCAAGGCTTACTCTCCCCTGAAGCTTGCTTCATTCCTTTCCGTCCTCTCCCACTGCTCAAGCGCCTACCCAGCTGGGCCTGATAATGAATTGGTTCTCCACCCCCTCCAGTTGCCACCAACTGGGGTAATTGAGCACGCAGGCTCCTGTTAACCCTTTTGCTGCCAGTGTGGAGTGTACATCCCATCACATTCCCTGTAGCTCTCCAGCCCTGTCCACACTGGCATCTGAAGGGCGCTAGTTACAATCATATTACAAAGGAGTTGCCAAGAACAGTTCTGACTCATTTCCCAACATGCCTGAAGCTAGCACTGATGTAATACTTCGTAGGGCAGGGACTTCTTCTTCAGTCATGCTAGCAGAAATGGTACAATGTCTTCTTCTTCTTCCTATTATTAGTGTAAAATAATCATGTGTATAGGTGTAGCACCTAGGAGCCCAGCCATAGACCAGGATCCCCTTGTGCTAAGGGCTGTACGAACACAGAACAAAATGACAGTCTCTGTCTCGGAGAGCTGTAGCCCTGACTACTCCCAGCAAGTCCAAAGCATGGTTTCTAAACAGTTTGTGACTGTGTTCTGTATGAACATAAACGGTGCAGCCACAAAGGAGTTTGACAGTGGTTTCAGAGTGGGCTACAAGACCTCGTGTGAACACAATTTAACATCATAACCTCTTGACTCTCCCTCTTTTCTTATTACAGTTGCACCCAGGGACCCCAACTGAGACATCCAGGCCTGTTATGCTAGATACTGAACAACCACAAAGCGAGAGACAGCACCTGCCCCAAAGAACATGCCACCTGAATGGCCGAGACTACCAGCCGTGGGAGAAAGGAAGAAAGATTATCCCCATTTGACAGACAGGGAGCAATACTGGAGCGAGTTTAATTTAGTTGGGCATTGCATACAGAAAGTTCGTCATATTCAGCCATCTCCCAGAATTTTACAGTCACAGTCACAGTCATCTGGCATGTACAAAAAGGTGCCGATATCTTTGTGGCTAGTCTCCATCCATGAGAGAAGTTACTAAGACAGGGGGGCAAACCCTGCCGTCATTGCACGGCCCGTATTCTTCTTCGGCTGCCCACCGCAAACGATGATGACTATGGAGAACAGCTAGCACTTTCCCGCACGCTGACGAGATGCAAGGCCAGCTCTTGAACGGAAACATGGGCCCCCTCGAGGGCAGGAGATGTCTCTCTGTTGGTTTCGAGCCATGTTAGGTTTTAGCTGATGTTGATGCTGATACGTTGCGAATCGTTTTTCTTCTACTTTTTTAATGGCCTCATATACAGCATTTCTCCACTGTACATGGTTTTCTGCGGATGTCTCCCATGTGTGCACATCAGTATCCACTGGCTTCAGATATCTCTTAAGGACGTCTTTGTAGCATAACTTCTGACCACCCCCAGCTCGTGTATCCTCCTTCGTTTTACCATAAAAGAGGATTGGGGCCTTGTCCAGGGGCCACCTGAGAGCTAGCAGAAGGAAGGGGTGCTCTACGTCCCATTCATAGGTCATTACCTATGCTGCTGCCACACAGCCCTTATAAACTCACCCGCACGCACAAGGTGGACTTTGCCTGAAGACAGCTTGTGTAAAGATGGCAGGATTTAGCCCAAGACTTGCTGAGATCATAAATCACCGTATATTTTTGTAATGCTAAAAACAATGGCCAGATTGTTTGGACTGATTGTGTGATAAAGTTCCAAGCCATTTTATCCAGCTGGTGCAACCTGTCTAAACCTGTGACCTGCTGGTATGGGACTATGATGAGCCGCCCTTATAAAAGTCAAACCACCAACAAAAAAATGAGCTTCACATTTCCTGGGCAAAACAATGTAATGGCCCCACACAGATAAGGCCATTGTGGGACGGTGAAGAAAAACAAAGCAGTTTCTATTGGTTTTACTTATCTCTACAGCCTTGCAGGTGGAGCTGGCTAGGGAACTCACTTTAATGAAAGGGCTAGGGCTTGCCTGTCCGCAGTGGGTTTCTGTGTACGTGCAGTCACCCACAATACACAAAGGGCGGGGGTGAGCGGGAGGGAAGGAAGCAGTTAGTGCCGGATGACCGGATCTTCAACATTAAAACTGACTCATCATAACTTGTCTCTAAAGTGAATAGAAATACCGTAGCTGAGATATGCGCTCTCCTGCCAGGTCAAAGGGTAAAACATTCAAAAGCACCTGAGTGACCTATGGCCCAGAGCCTTAAAGGTATTTAGACACCTAACTCCCATGGAAATCAGTGGGTGCTAGGCACCTACATTCCTGTGACGTTCTATGCCTAGGAGCCGAGGTGTGGTTGAAAGTCAGTGTCTTCTCATTTACATTAAAAGTCAACGGGACTTAGGCTACTAAGTCACAGGTGTCTAACTCCCTTTGCCTGTTGAAAAGCCCACCATAGTGTATTTAAATTCCTTTGTTAATCTTGGTCAGACTGTAAGACCCGTGACGGTGATTTGCATTCCCCACTGCTCTGTTCCTTTAAGTGGATGCATGCAGTGGTTGGGCAGTGTTAAAAATGTAAGAAGAGCGTGCTGATATCTGTACAGTTTTTACTCTGCGTTCCCTTTGAGCTCCTAGAACTGTACTAATGGGATAGCAGAAATTAAATGCTTTGGAAAACGAAGGAGTCCCCCCAGCTTTGCTGATGAAGGCAGCAGGCCCTTTGTCAGAGTTTGCCATGGCCATATTAAAGTGGTCACCAAACAACATGTTCGTCCGTGCATTTGGAAAACATTGCTTCTGTTTAGTGTGTCACACATTAAAACACAACAGCAGCAGACCCTCCTCCCACTGAAGTCAGTGGCAACATTCGACCTGATGTTCACGGGAGTAGGACTGAGCCCATTACATTCCTACAGTCGCTTCTCCACCCTCCCCTTCTTCTCACGTCCTTTCTGAATGTGATTTCACAATGCAATGGAGATCTTTCAAATGATCAGTCTTGCTCTATATATAGTGTATTTTTAATGGGTGTGCTCCTGTAAGAAGTTGTTATGACAGCAATCTAAAGTGTACAAGCCCCTCCCCCTACAACAAATCTCTGAACTGGCTCCGCCTCTTGTCTTGTCACCTTGAAAGCATACACAACTCCACTCCCTGCTGCAATGCTGATCTAATTTCTTCCTATACCTGCCCCTTCCTGCTTCCTGTGGTCAAGACTCACCTGTATAGAACTGAGATGGAAAACTATGGGCCTGATCCAAAGCCCCATTGATTTGCCATGGAAAAATGTATATTCAACAAAGGTGGCCTCTTTTTCTGTGTGCAAATTATCCACAGACCTATTTCACTCCTTACCGATGAATTCACTACAAAAACATTCAGTGCAAGTTTAAGGAAATGCAGTTCAGCCTACAGTCTCCTTGAAAACCATTAGCTTTGATTCTTCCTCTCTGTCCTTCCGTCTGTCTATGTTTTTATACTGTGCTCATTACTATGGTAGCTAAGTAACCTACCGCTAGTCACTATCCATACTGCATACCTGATCACCTATGTCGTGCCAAGGTATCGATTCTGCTTCCTGATTAGATGAGCGAAACTTTATATGCCGGAGGAGAGCTGGCACAGGGAACATGCAGCAGCGCCCTTCACACCAGCGCTCACGACATTTCCTTTTCACAACCCTGCTTGTGAACAAACGCAGGTTTGTGGGAGGGGAACAAAAGGGCTGTGAAGCTCACTGTAGCAAATAGCGGTTTTTATCCCCTGGACTCCTTGCAGATGCCTTTTTTCCCTGTATTTTGCTTAGCTCCACTCTTGACAGCACATTGCTGGTAGATGATGGTACTTGTTCACAATGAATAGCACTTACAGCACAAGCAGTCTCATTGAAATTATGTCCCATTATTTTTATCGCTGTCTGTCTCTGTCACCCATTGCTAACTACTGCGCATGTATGGAAGAGTCTCTCAATCAGCATTAGTTGAGTGCCAAAGATGCATGGATTTCAAGGCTGGAGGTGCAGGGGGTCATTGGATTCAGTTAGTCTGACCTCCTGCATAACACAGACCATAAATTTCCCCCACTGATTCCTGCATCTAATTTGGCAATTTGTGCTTGATTTAGAACACATCTGTCTTCCTTCTCCCCCTTCAAACCTCTCCTAAAGCCCCAATTTGTGCTTTTACTTCTGCAAAAGGCAGTGCACTAAGAACATAACACTAATTCCTGCCAATATTTACAGCCACACACGCCTGTCTGAACTAGTTCTTTTAGTACGTCAATATCTGCAGGCAGAATCTCTTTTAGTAAGAGGAGACATTCTCTGCGGTACGAATGTGCATGTGTTTTATTAGCCCAGTGTTGTTAAAAAAGCCTCTTGTTTGCTTTTAATTTCTGCTCCATGGTACACTTCTCTCTGTGTAAATACCAGGCCCGGCATGCTACTGTGTAAGTCATTCATTGGGTTGATTTAATACGACACCCAGTTTGGTCAGACAGGATTCAGCAATGCGCTGTTGTAACTCTGCTTGAACCACGCTGGCTAGATATCCGCTATGCTAACTAATGACAAGTGCGGCCTTCTTATTTCATGGCAGTTTGTGAAATTCTCCCTATTAGCCCCGAGCAGCACAACGAGAAAAACAAAGCACCAAGGAGAGACCCCCCTCCCCTGAAGTACTCCGGGACCTCGCATCCTTCAGAGCCCATTTCAGAAAGGTCAAGGATTTGGCAGGGCCCAAGCATCATTTTTTTGGGCCCAATACAAACTTGTAATAAGGCCCCCTCCCACACACATATCCATGGGGGTTGCAGCCTGGGCCGGGCCCCACAGGGCCTCTGGGTCCCGGTAAAGTGTACCCTTCCCCCATGCCCCCCCCATGTGGGGGCCCTGGGATTGAGTATTGAGGGGCACAGGAAACATAGGAACTTCAAACTTGATAGCAAAGCTGTGAAGCCATCCCTAGCTTTGCTGTGATATTCTTTTCTTTTTTTTTAACCCAGCACCCCATATAGCCCAAAATACCGCAGAATGCGTCACAGCCAGAGCCGAGTGTGAGCAAACGTGCAAAGGAATGGGACACGGAATACTAGGCCACCTTTTTTCACCAGCGTTTGCACTGGGTAATTGCGCGCAGGCTCCCAGCGCTTTGCTGGGGGGTGCGCTCAGGACCGGGTTCGCACACCCCGATGCAGGGTTGGCACAGGCTTGCTGGGGGGAGCGGGTCACCCACCCGGCGGCGCGAGGGGCGCACAGGCGGGCATCGGTGCTCACTTTGCGCCTTCGCGCCCGACCACAGGTGGGTTGGGCCCCTTCCCTTTCTCTGCAGGGAGCGGAGATTCACCCCCTCAGCCCTCCTGAGGGCTGGGGGGTCTGAGGAGGGCTGGGGGGGCTGGGCCTTAGGAAAGACAGCGGGCTGAGGCTCTGGGGTGCCAAGAGGCTGAGTCAGGCCAGGATCCGGCTGGAGCAGGTGCACACCCAGCCCAGCCCAGCCCAGCCAGGAGCAACTTTTCCAGCTCGGCACAGGCAGGGCGAGGTCCGAGGTGCAGGCAGCTCCTCCTGACAAGCCAGGGGCAGAGCAAGCAGCAGCAGCTGCTGTGGGAGGCATCGGCTCGGCGGACAGGAGGCGCACACAGCAGCTTGCCTCCCCGCCCGGATCCGGAGCCCCGGGGATGCGCTGAGCCCCGCTGCCGCTGGGACCAGCCCCATGGAGCGCTCGGGGCCGCTGGGGGTGAACAGCAGCTGTGCGAACGGTGGGTGCGGAGGGCTCGGGCTGGCCCGGGGGGGTGCGGCTGGGGGGTGCGCGGGGGGGGGCTGCAAAGGGGCGGAACAGGGGGGTGGGCACTGAAGTGGGGCAGCAGGGTGGGTTGGAAGGGGTCGGGAGGGGGGCAGAGCTAGGGGTCGGGGTGGGGTGGGGGAGTCAGAGAGGGGCAGAGAACTGGGAGGGGGTGGGAAGGGGGGTGGGACGGGCTGGGGTCTAGGGGGTCGGGATGGGGGCAGAGCTGGGGGTCTGGAGGGGTTGGGGGATTGGAGGGGGGCTGAGAACTGGGCGGGGTCGGGGGTGGGGTTTGGGAGGGGGGCTGGGCTCGTACCCCCTGACAGCCCCAGATCCTCTCCCTTCCCAGCCCCCCCGGGCGGCGCGGGGCGGGGGCTCGAACTCACCCTCCGCTGCCCGCCGGGCATGGCCCCGATCCCGCCTCGGCCGGCCTGAGCCGGGGCCGTTTGCCCGGGGGGGGGGGGTAGCAGTGGAGCAAGAGGGCGGGGGGCTGGCGGGTCGCTCTGGCGCCGGGCCGAGGGAAATGCGGGGTGCATGCGAGCAGAGGGGGCTCCAGGAAGGCGAGGGAGGGGGTCGCATGGCAGGAGGGGCAGCTGGGCACGTGTCTGCGCTGATCTGGGGGCTGGGTAGCTCAGAGATCCGCCCCCCCCACCCCCGGCGCCCAGGGCTGGTTTTAGGAAGTGGTCGGGCAAACACCTCTCGGGGTGGCCTAGGTTGACTTGGTCCTGCCTCAGTGTGGGGGTGAGTCCTGGGTGTAGTTTGGGGGTGGGGGAGTCAGGGGGAGCATTGCCCCCCGAAAAAACTGCAAGCCTTGGAGCTGGCGTGGACTTTGCACACACACACCCCCCCATGGAGGGACCCATTGGTCTCACTAAACAGAGAAGACAAACTACACCTAGGGCTGAGCGTGTGGATGGTTCTTTGCACATTTGAAACTTTAAAAAAAAAAAAAAAAGTTCCAGAGAAGTGCTAGCATCCAGCCCCTGTGCGGCGGAGGTGGGGAGGGGCTGGAAACAGGGGGCATGCCTCAGAGCACCCTCCTGCCCACTCTGCGCCCGGGAGACGGGCACCCCTCGCCTAGGCCTGGTGGGCTGCCCAGGTGTGGAGGGTGGAAGTGGAATGATAATCCAGACTGCGTGCGGCCACTTGGGGTCTCAAGTGAAACCCTTTAATAGGAAGCATTCCATTGACTCTGGTGGGCTTTGGATCAGGCCCTTCAAGCACAAACATGTGTTAGCTCTGGCTGTGAAAATGTGCATGCCGGTCTACGGTCAGCATTACCATCCCGGGGCGGATTTGCAGCAGGTGTAATTGGGCTCAGCTCTGTTGAAGGCAATGGCAGATGACAACTGACACCAGCTGAGAATCTGCCCCTTTAACTTCTAGAAATAACCAGTGACAAGAATAGGAAACCCTGCTGGTGATTTTTAGAACTCCTCGGCTGGGGTAAGTCACAGCCGCTTATCCATCTGCCTTATTGACTGGCTTATTTTCATGTCTAAGGCTGTAAATATCAGTGTGTGGGCCATGTTTGGAGCTAAGGTGATGCTTCTGTGCCCCAACCTGAAATTCTAAGGGAAGAGAATTTGTTTTTGGCGATTCCTCCCCCCACATCCACTACAAAGGCTTGTAATTCATTTTGCTGCCTGGAAGGCTGAATAGGATGTAACAAAAGCAGAGCGAATAAATCAGTAAGCGACCTTTGGCTTTCTCCTTCTCGGGTTTTAGACTGGGTCTTTGCATTGAAAGGTGCTGATTTGATTTACTCTCTTTGAGGTTTGTAAAATCGATGTCACTTGAGGACATTGTGCAGCCAGGGGTGTTAGAATTCACTTTTGTTCCAACTCTCACAAAGCCTGTCCTGGACCAGAAGAAATGAGAGTAACGAAGCACTCGGTTACTTGTGCATTACAGTATTAGCAGGGACTTAAAGGTAGCTGGGATTTTTCTTCTTCTAAATGTTCCTAACACAAGATAGAAAAGACTCAATAGATCATTTAACCCATCCCCAGGCCTTATGGAGGATTGCTCCCTACCGTCTATATGGGAGCAATTTACCCAGTCTAATCAGACAGAAACGTCTAGTGATGGAGCCTCCACCAGATCCTTTGGGAGAAAATTCCACAGGCAGAGAATTTTCCATTGGGTCAGCTGAGCCCAGGTCAATCCCTCCTGCAGAAACACCCACACGGAGAGTAGAGGAGGGACTGACAGCCTCAGCCCATACAAACTTTTTTTGTGGCTTCCTCACGGGCACTGGGAAAGGATGGGATGTACGAAAAGAGTATCCATGTCTAGCAAACCATAAAGAGCTCCTTGGATGGGCAAAAGCCATGTGTTGGCCCCTCTTCCCATTGCTGAGACTGAGGCAATGATTCTAGCTCATGGTTCTGATACACACGATATATTCTTCCAAAATTCAACTCGACTATTTTGTTGCTCAGATGCGGTCTGCTTCCTAGTGGCGGAACATTCTTTGTGATGTTCCATTCGGACATTTTCTTCCCTCATCCCTCTCTGCATATTTTTTATTTCAATACCTACACAGAGCTAAGGGTAGCTCGGAGCAATATCTCGGGTGTGGTAGCAGTGTGAGAACTGGAAGGCAGAGAAGCTCAGCAATTTTCCCACCCACACACATTGATACATCTTTGATGTAGATGTTGATTTTTAGTGGAGCTTTACAGAGAAGAGCGTGATTCTTATCTGTTTTCATGCCACCGAATAATGAATTTCATCCTGCAGGATCAAAATGTTTTCCAACTTCATGTACATTCACCAGTCAGGTGGTGCCCTGGACACTTCACAGCAGTGGGGATGGGAAAAGGGAAATTTTGGTCAAGGACAAACCTGTACTCTCAGAAAAAGAGCCATGGGATCATTTATCTCCAGACAGAGCCTCTGGGTTAGATTCATCATTATTGAACTCAATGGAGTCACCACAGCATATGCCATCATGAATCAGGACCTCTGTTTTCAAGGTCCAGATGAAAGACACACACATCCAGTAAATCTACCCAGGTGTTAATACCATGCCCATAAATTGCCTGGCATTCAAAATGTCTAATCAGGAAGGATGAAGAGTTGAGTCAACCTCACTGGTATTTTAATTTGTGTTTTCTGGGTGTCTCGGGATTATCGCACTAAGGCACCCCTTTGGCCTAACTTCAGAATAATCACGTGGCAGATTCTCAGTGAGTGTAACTTGCCATAACTCTACTGACTCCAGGAGGCTATGACAAGGATCCGAGGATCTGCCCCCATAACTTCTGGGTTCTCAGGCCTGTTGTAGTGTGCTTATAGAGGGTAAAGCAGCACAGGAAATAGTCTCAGCATTTTGTCAGATGCTGTAGGTATTTTGATGTTGGCATCTTCTCTGGAGGGGATTTCTCCTAGGTCTTGCCTGAAGTTATGGGCATATGACATGGTCCCCAAGTGCTGGCGGTTGCCATAGTGGGTGGCAGTGAAAACAAACAACAATCCTACCAAGAGAATAATTGTTTTGTGTAACATACCGACTCTGTGATTGGCTGGTTTTTATTCCCAAGGATCAGACCACGGACAATATGCAGCAGAGAAGGAAGTTTTGAGAGAGGTTGTTATTCTAACCTTTAACTGCTGTGCTTCTTTAATGTATCTGCCCCTATAGGGGTCATGCGATCTAGAGAAAAGCTCTCCAATAATTCCATAGAAAAGCAAAACTACTAAAGTAGGTAGAAATGTCAGCATGTGGCACTGGAAGTGATGAGCTACAAACTAGCTAGCAGAGGGCGGCCTGAGCAGGCAGGATGGCATTGGAGTCTTTAAAATCAACAAAGGTTGGAGGTCTTTCTAACAGACAGGCTTTCATTCAACCACACATTATCAGGCTTGATGCAGGAATTACTGGGTGAAGAGTCCCTGACCTGTTTTCTGCAGGAGGTTGAATTAAATAACTATCATGGTCTCATTGGACCTTAAAAATCTATGAATACTGAGCTGTCCAGGAAGTTTTGTGTCAAGGAAGTTTTGTGTCAGGACTTGCATAGTATAGGATGAGGCTCCTGTGACCCCTGCTGTGCGACAGAGATTATTACCTCTCTGTAGCCCTGACCAATGTCGTATGACAGAGGCCAGGAAATGAAGTTCACCCTCTTCCCAGCACAACTGCATGTCACACCTTTGTTACACCCAGGTCTCTGCGTGGGAGGACATCCCAAAACACAGTACACTGTTTGGAAAGCACCCATAAACCTCAGCTCCTGGCACCAACTGCTGAGAACCAAGTGTTCCTAGAATGTGTTGATACAAACATGTTGGTTCCAGGATATTAGAGAGAGACAAGAGACTAACATGGTTGTTTAGTGCATAGGTGTGGAAAGGTCAATACAAAGGACACATAAGGGTGTAGGAACACAAGCCAGAATAGGGAAAGAACAGGTTAAAGAATATTTAGATGAGTAAGATGTATTAAAGTCATCAAGGCCTGATGAAATTCACCTTAGGGTATTTTCTCAGAACCAGTAGGGATTATCTTCAAAAACTCACGGAGGATGGGTGAGGTTCCAGACGACCGGAGAAGGGCAAACATAATATCGATCTTGAAAAAGGGGAACACAGAGGACCTGGGGAATTAGACGGGTCAGTCTAACTTTGATACTTGGAAAAATACTGGAACAAATGATTAAACCATCAGTCGTAAGCACCGAAAGGCTAACAGGGTTCTAAGGAACAGCCAGCATGGATGTGTCAGGAACAAATCATGCCTAACCAGCCTCACTTCCTTCTCTGGCAGGGTTGCTGGCCTAGAGAATTGTGGAGACGCAGACGTGATACATCTGGATTTTAGTGAGCCTAGTGACACTGTCTCAGATGATATTCTCAAACAAACTAGGAAACTGGAATTTCTATACGGTGGTGCACAACTGGTTGAAAGCCTATACTCAAAGAGTAGTTATCAATCAGTCGCTGTCAGATTGGGAGGGTGTATCTAGTGGGGTCCTACAGTAGGTCTGTCTTGGGTGTGGTACTAGTCAACATTTTCATTAATGACCTGGCTAACGGAGTGAAAAAATATGCTTATAAAATTCATAGGCACGAGTTGTAGACCAAGCTTAGACGAATACCTCTCAGGGATGATCTAGGTTTACTTGGTCCTGGCTCAGTGCAGGGGGCTGGACTAGGTGACCTCTTCCAGCCCTACATTTCCAGGACTCTAGACCCATGCTGGGAAAAAGCTGCTGTCTCGCGCCGTGCTAGCTGAAACCTTGCCAGATGAGTGTGCCAGGGGCTTCTAGCTGCGTGCGGTACAGAGGGAGTGTCCCAGTGTACGGCCTAGTGTCCCCGTGTCACTGATTTCTAGCGATGGCAGCCATTCGCAAACTCATGCATGTCATTGCCCCCTTCTCGAGCGGTTTCTTACATTAAACAATTAGCATTTGTACCTCTGTTAAGCTTTTCCTTTGCTACTTGGATTTGTTGTTGCTTTGAACCTTTGATCTGGGTTCAGTTCCCTGCTCCACCACAGACTTCCTGCACGACCTGGGTCAAGTCACTTGGGCCCAGGTCCACACAAGTATTTCAGCTCCTAGCTGATTTAGGCACCTAAATATTTTGTAGATCTGCTTCTCAGTTTCTCTCTGCCTCAGTTTCATGTCAATAATAGTATGTATCTAGCTCACTGGGGTGTTATGAGGATAAATACACCGCAGATTTTGGGGTGCTCACATACTACAGGTAGTGAAATTCTGTTACTTTGATCATAATGAGCAAACAGCTTGACTTCAGTGGGACTGGCCATAAAATAGAGTGCATAAGGGTGCTAGAATCTGGCCCAAAACCATTTTTGTCAAGGTTGCCTAAGGAGTCAGTGACAGAATTGGGATTGGCGTTCTGGGCCCCAGTCCTGTGCTCCTGCCACTACATCACCATCCCTAAAGAAACACATTTGATAGTGTCACATAGAATATTCTCGCTAACTCGTCATCTTGGTTTTCTGTGTGTGTTGTCCTTACAGGTTCTTTGGTTACTATTTCTTGCCCTTCTCGTCAAGTCATATGCCAGGTGATCAGTGACGGCAACCTAACCAGCTCTGTCCATAGGAATCTCAGTTTGCACACCAGCTGGGCAACTCAAGTAGAAAGCAAATATGGATTCTATATTGGCTTGGCCCTGGCCATCTTCTCCAGTTTCCTCATCGGCAGTAGTGTCATCCTCAAGAAGAAAGGGCTGCTGCGGCTGGTGGAGAAAGGGGGCACCAGAGCAGGTATGGCTATTCGGGGAGGGTGGCGAGGAAGAGAGGAGGGATCTGCGCCCAGAATCAGATGCATTGTCCAAACTCCTGTGAGTAACGAGGCTGGGGGATCTGCCTTGTGAGATGTGCTGTTTGGTGCGTGTGTGCACCTGAAGAGCCTGAAACCTGGCAGTGGGGTGAACTTTTCTCCATCAGGGACTAGGATTTGGAGTGTCAGCTCTTCTCTGTGTAAATACAACTGGATGTGGGACTGAAATGGTTCATCGCTCTGGTGCTAGCCCCTTGCCCAGGGGAGACTTTCACCCATGCAGAATGGATCAATGCACTCGAACGGGGTTGCACCGTTCTATTCTCCATGAATCAAATCCTGCTTGTGTTGAAGTCAATGGGGACGTTTGCCATTGGATTCACTGGGACAGGACAAGGCCCTGTATATTTTCCCTGCACTGGAGAATGACATCTTACCAATGCCAAATTCAGTTGCAGAGCCCAGAATATGCGCACAAACTGTCTCGCTTCTACCAAGCAAATATTAACTTAATGCTAAACTATATATAAATGCTTCCCCCTCTCCTGTCTGGTATCTATTTATTAATAATACTAATACAGTAACGAAAATGTGCTGAGAACTTTACAGAACAATACGGTTCCCGTGCTGGAGAGGTTACAATCTAACCCCAGATATGATACAGCAAGAGAGGGCCATTGTCGTTATTTTTGTTGTCGCAGAGAGGTTATCTTTTTGAAGCACCCTGCACCCAGCACCTCATAACCTCAGCAGTTCTAATGTCCTACGAATGGTTAGGGTGACTTTCCTTCGCAGGTGGAAAAGCACCGTGGCTGTAGCCATCCAGGTTAGAGGTCATGATTATAAGATCCTCCATGTTCTTCGCTGGAGCTTTAGGTATCCCACTGCTGCCACCATGACTAAACTGATTATAGCTTCTCATGTGACCCAGAAGGGGGCAGGGCTTATTTCTTACTGGGCCTGGCCCCTAGTGGTATTACTGACCCAACCCTCACTGTTTTGCAAGCTGAGAGTAAGTGATTCTGCAAGGCTTCACCGCCACTCCTTCGCATGTGCTGTCTTTAATGAGCTGAGTGCGTCCCGTGTGTCTCGGCCAGGCCTTCTTACTCACAGTGTGTGTCTGTTCTGCTAAGATGGCCTAGGGCGCGTGCACAGAACTTGAGCAACAGGGAGCTGGGAGAGAGCGTGTGAATGTGGCATGCCTGTTGGGGTGAGTGGGAGGGACTGAATGCAGGCTCTGGCTGGAGGCATGCATGTGTAGGATCGCATTGCACAAGGGGGGAACGGTACATGCCAGGATGAGATTATGCAGTGTCTTGAGCAAGGGGAAGGGTGCATACATTGCCTCGCTTTAGAGCAGCATGCGGACGTGGAGGCTTGAGTGGGATTTGTGTAAACATGAAGCTCGGCTTGTGGTTGTCGGAGTGCGTGTGTGCAGTGAGATTGCACTGGTGTGTGCATGTGAGCGTGTCTGGTGGCTGACCAGCCATGCATGCAGACGCCAGGTAAATATGGTGCATATGTTTGCATGTCCCTATATGTGGAATTGGGGCGGGGGAGGACTTATCGCCCAGTTCCGCCTGTTGTTGAGTTGCACAGTGGAGTTTATCCTATCCCTCTAGTGGCACAGACTTAAGCCTTAGCAGACGTTTTGAACTGCACACGCAGCCAACCTGACAGTGTAACTACAAAACAGTAGCACCTAGCTCCTATATAACATTTTTCATCACTTGATCTCAAATAACTTTACAAAGGAGGTCAGGATCATGGTCCCTCTTTTGCAGATGGGGAAACGGAGGCACAGAGCAGTATCTTAGCGACTTGACGAAGGTCACCCAGCAGGCCAGGGGCAAAGCCTGGGACTAGAACCCAGGTCTAAGTGTCATGCTGGGCCACTAACTGCTGTACCATACATATCCACCCCCCTGGTGACTGCCCCTTGCTGAGACCCGGCCCATCTGCAACATCCAATGTTGTCAAATTCAGCGTTTTTGAGTTATCTGTGCCCAAAGAAATTTTAGGAATTTAACACTAAAAAAAGTGTTTCCCCACATACATCCCAAAGCTGAGCCAACTCAATAGCGGTCGCAGGGATTTTCCTCCCATTTTCCAGAGCGATTCACTGTGGGATTGAGTTCAAGCATGGATAATTTCAGCCAGAAAGAAGAATTTTTGAGGAAGTTTAGAGCCTGGGAAAGCAGGGATTTCAAAGGCAGTCAGTGTGTAACCTACCCGCAGCTTTCATGGGCTCATTGAGGATCTTTAAATGTTTCAGTTCTAGCAATAGAGCTTCCTAAACGTTCTGTATCCATTGCTGGCTCAGACTTTCCGTCTATCATCTAATCTTTCTATCTAGGCATTTATACCACGCTCATTACCATGGTATTTGAGCAGGGCCCTCTGCCTCAGACTGTGACATTCCTCGTAATTTGAGTCGCGCTGTTACATGGTGGTAGTACCTGCGCAGCCAGTGTCATTGGAACCTGGGCCCTAGCCAGCTCGCACTAAAATCAGTGGGAGTTTTTGCTTTGCTTTGAATGCGGACAGGATCAGGCTGTTGATGTGGAAGCACTCATAGGGTAAGGTTTGCTCTAGATTTCCTTGTCGCTTCCTTGCCTGAGCCTCTGAACTCTCCCTCATTTCAGACACATTTTCTGCCATCTCATTTTTTTTTTAATGCTGTGAATAATTTTGCATCGGAAACGCAGTGTCCTGAAATGACCTATCTGCATTAAGTCGGGGGTATTATTATTAATTATTTGTATTCCAGGAGCACCTAGAGGCCTCAACTGAGATCTCAGGACCCCATTGTACTAGGTACTGTACAAACACATAATGACAGAATCCTGGCCCAAATAGACACGGCAAGGAGCAGGAGGGGAAACAGAGGCCAAGAGAGAGAAAGTGATGTGCCCAAGGTCGGCCAGTAGGTCAGCGGCAGAGCTCAAGATAGAATCTAGGCCTTCTGAGCCGTTTAGTGCCCTTTCCACTAGATAACACTGCTGTCCAGGACACCAGGTGGACACAACAGCAAGAGGTTTGTTTCCCCGTCAGCTTTACCCTTTGTCTCTTCCCCCCACAATCTCCCTTTCAGGTTTCAGGCCCTAGCCAGGGCATCTGACGCTGGCACCCTTCCAGCAGTTTCCTGGAAAACAGCAACAATGACCATGGTTCTTAGTGCTCAAGGACGCTCAGCAAATCCGTGCAAAGGCAGGGCAAACTGATCACAGCGCTTTCTACACTTTGCACTGGCGGGCTGATAACTCTTCCTGTGCAGTGTTGTCCAGCGAGATTAAATAGCTGTTCTCTGTTGTATTTCTACTGCCTGTCCAGGCTGGAAATACCACCTTCCACTCACAGCCTTGCTCAATATCTAGTTGCCCTGTAGGATTTTATTGATTTGTTTATCGTCTCCTCTCTTTCAAGGTTGGTTTGTTTGTCACCCTTTTCAATAGTCATTGGAAACCGCCCCTCCAGAGTCTGCTATTTCTCATGGCCGTGGGTTATTTTTCTAGTAGTCCCTAAATATCTGTGTTTTGCTTTCCCAGGGGACGGTGGTCACGGCTACTTGAAGGACTGGCTGTGGTGGGCTGGCTTGTTAACCAGTAAGTAGGTTATTCACATTCCTAGCCGTTTATAGCCCTCCGCATGCTTAGAAAGTTGAGGCGGAACCAAGCTATTATTTTAGCCATTTCTCCAGCGGCTCGGAAGATTGTTCAGTGCTGGCACAGCTTCCCCAGCCCCCCGCAGATAGACAAACAGAGCCGAGCCAGCATGCTGTGCCTGGTTTTCCCTGCCGTCACATCACAGCCCTTCTGGATTGCTTGCAGAACTCGTTCGCTTGGTTTTCGCTGGCCCCAAGGCCCAGTTATAACAGGAAGGCTGGCTGATCTGTCAGCGCATCAGTGACTGGACAAAGCCTGCTGTGCTCCCCGGGCCGTGGCAAGGCACGTCTACATCAGCAGATGCTCTGTAGGCGTCAGTAGCGCCTCCATAGTTCAGAGAGTGTGAAGATTCTCACTACAAGCAGGACTAAAAATCCCTCTGTTTGAATTTAGCCTCCAAGTTTGACCCTGTAGCTATGCAGAGAACAACTGAATTCCGCATGGCAGATTTTTCCAGATAAACATTTACTAACTTTTTGCAGAGGCAACATTTTAAAGCGCCCCCTCTTTGACGTGTTGCCACGACAGTCTCGCTTTCCACCCATTGCGACTTTCACATCCATGAACATGGACAACTTTTCAAACGTTCAGACTAAATGTACAAAGAATTATTCCCCCGAGGAAGGATAAACTAACTGAGCTCTGGCTAGGAAACAGAGCAGCTCAGATCCATTAACAAGTGCCTAAAGTAACACCTGAGCCATTCTTTCTAGGTGACAGATCTGAGGAACTGTCCCAGACTGAGGTGTCATTAGAGGCGGTTTTTAGAACAAATTGATAAATTAAACAGTAATAAGTCACCAGGACCAGATGGTATTCACCCAAGAGTTCTGAATGGAAAAAGAGGTAAACAGTGAGGTGGCAAAATCTGCAGATGATACAAAACTACTCAAAATAGTAAAGTTCAGAGCAGACTGTGAAGAGTTACAAAAGGATCTCACACACCTGGGTGACCGGACAACAAAATGGTAGATAACATTCAGTGTTGATAAATGCAAAGTAATGCACATTGGAAAACATAATCCCAACTATATAGATATATACAATGATGGGGTCTAAATTAACTGTTACCACTCAAGAAAGAGATCTTGGAGTCATTGTGGATAATTCTCTGAAAACATCAATTCAATGTCCAGTGGCATTTAAAAAATATAACAGAATGTTGGGAATCATTAGGGAAAGAATAGATAATAAGACAGAAAATATATTGCCTCTATATAAATCCATGGTACGCCCACATCTTGAATACTGCGTGCAGCTCTGGTCACCCCATCTCAAAAAAGATATATTGGGGAAACAAAGATACGGAAAAAGGCAACAAAAATGATTAGGGCTATGGACCAGCTTCCATATGAAGCAAGATTAATAAAGCTGGGACTTTTCAGCTTGGAAAAGAGATTACTAAGGGGGAATATGATAGACTGGTGTGGAGAAAATAAATAAGGAAGTGCTATTTACCCCTGCTCATAACACAAGAACAGGTGGACGGCAAATGAAATTAAATAGGGCAGCAGGTTTAAAATGAACAAAAGGAAGTATTTCGTCACACAATGCACAGCCAACCTGTTGAACTCCTTGCCACAGGATGTTGTGAAGGTGAAGACTATAACAGGGTTCAAAAAAAGGACTGGATAAGTTCATGGAGGATAGGTCATCAATGGCTATTAGCCAGGATAGGCAGGGATGCAGAATCATGCTCTGAAGTGTCCCTAGCCTCTGTTTGTCAGAAGCTTGGAATGTGCGACAAGGGATGGATCATTTGACGATTACCTGTTTTGTTCCTGCCCTCTGAAGCACCTGGCATTGGCTGCTGTCAGAAGACAGGATACTGGGCTGGATGGACCATTGGTCTGAGCCAGTATGGCCGCTCTTATGTTACATTCTTATGTTCTACTGGGAAATATGGAGCTGGGTTTAGGTTCAGATTTTCATTCAGCATGATAATTCAGAGGGATGTTTGGTTTGAGGTTTCACTTCCGCCCTGCCATTGCATTCTTACCCACCACCGAATCCACAAAACCCTGCTCCCACTTGGTAAGAGACTCCAGGATGCACAACTTCCCGCTGATCCCCCTGGTGTGAAGCCCTCTCATTAGTAATAGTTCTCTCTGCCCCTGGTGCCCTGGCTCAGTTTACATGCAATGTGGAAACCAGCTAGATTCGGGCTCTTTCCCAGCTCAGTCCTTATCACTCTGAATATGTACAATGACCTTAACAAAATACATGCTGTAACTCACTGGTTGGCTGTTTGTTTTTCTCTTGTTTGCTCAGTGGGTGGAGGGGAAGCTGCGAACTTCGCTGCCTATGCCTTTGCTCCTGCAACCATCGTCACGCCCCTTGGTGCCCTGAGCGTGCTCATAAGGTGATTCCAGAGCCCTATATTTTTATATTCAAGCCCTTTTTTTCCCAGATGGTGCTAACGTGATTTACTCTGCCAGAAGAAAAACACCTTGATGACGGCTACAAAATATGCAAAGAGCTGGATGCTCTCCTCAGCACTGGATGTTGCACAAAGCACATTAACTGTTGGATTAAATAATGTATGTCATAGGGGAACAACATACGTTGGTGTGACTAAGTAGACCAGCCTCCATATGGAGGCCTTTATAGAATTTATAAATTATAAACCTCTAGCTGGTATAAACCTGTTAAACCTCTAGCTGGTAACATAACATTTTTGATAGTGAGTGGTATTACCAACCCCAAATATACACGAATCAGGAGAATTTTTAACAAAATAATCCATCTTGGGCTCTCTTTATTTGCTGTCTGGTTTTTGAACTTTTAGAGTCCATTGGAGGGTCACATTTTTAAGTTCTTCTCTGCAGCCAGAAGGCTAGAAACTTACTTTTCTTTTAATGAAAATTAGGAGTCTCATGTATTCACATGACTCCAGGAGCTGGGGCATTATAAAAAGAGACACCAGTTACTGCAAGACACACAATGAAATTGCAAGAGTTAGCACCACTACAGAGAGGCACTGTCTCAAGAGTGGGCCTTTATTATGAGCAAACCCATAGTTAGAAATTTACTAGACTTTTTACTGTCAGAGGCTATGGTTCCCCGTTCCCTTCAAAGAGTTTTTAAAGTTTAATTAATAATTAACAAATGGGGTGTTTGATTCTTTGATTCTTTGGGTGTAGGAACTTCATATTACCCAGTTACACATGAAGGGAACTAGCAGCACTCTAAGTTTCTCTGGAGACACTTTGAGCCGTCCGCACCTATAAATATTTTCTTTTCAAGCCGTTAACTAAGGGATTCTAAGTGAGTTGTGAACTTTAGGAGACGCAGTGTCCAGACTCTGCTGTTAGTAACTCTGGTCTGAATCCAGCATAACCCCCGTGAAGTCAGTGGAGTTACTCTAGATTTACACCCACGTAACAGAGAGAAGAATTTTTCCCTGGGCATTAATAAAAGTGAAGACGTTCCATGTGAAACACCTTAAACTTTGAATGTGTCTTTTTTTTAACCCTTACAGTTCTTCCTTAGAAGATTTGGGGGCATTAACACATTTTATGTTTCTGACCCGCACAGTGCCATCCTGTCTTCTTATCTGCTCGCAGAGCGCCTAAACCTCTTGGGGAAGCTAGGCTGCATGCTCAGCATTGTGGGTAGCACGATGATGGTGATACACGCCCCAGAGGAAGAGGAGGTCACCACTCTCGCTGAAATGTCTTCAAAACTGAAAGAGCCCGGTAAGTAACAGGCAGTTCAGCCAGCTCAAAGATGGGGCCGTTTAGAGGGAAACTTACATGCAGCAGATAAAGTCACGTCCACGAGTATTTCATTGGTTAGAGACCACGCAGCACGGGGTCTCGCTGAAATATTTAATAGACTCCATGGTGCAGCCTTATAAACTGTTTCCCTGCAGCACCACTGTTGTAAGTTCCAGTGTTTTAGACAGCGGCTAGCGAATCCTGCAGAGTGCGTGTGTCTGTTTTTGTAATCAGCAGTTAGGATCCATCTGTGTAGGTTTTAGAGCTTCATAGTCCTGCTTCTGGATTTACAGTCGTTATTATTTGCATGAGTGAAGCGTCTAGGAACCCTGTTGTCTGCAGGACATACTGATCTGTGCTGAATTTGTACAATAGTTGTCGAAGGTCTTAGATTGTGTTTGCATAACAAGCGACTGGGGATTCTTTGGTTCCAGATCCTTAGCTGGTGTAAATCAATGTAGCTTCATGCAGTTTAGTGGAGCTACAGTGTTTTCTACTGTTTTTGAAGCTCTGACCTTTTGGTTTTTTTCAAACTGTATTGCTGCGTATGGCAGGTGCTTTACTGCCTTGCTCTGGGTTACCTCGGTTATGACCAGCTATGGGCTGGTGTTTTAAAGCTGTGTTTCATCTCTCTGGCGTTTAGTGAGTAACGTAGGCTGTAGTTGTAGCCTGGCTATGCATGCCACTGGATTTCATGCTCTCACTTCTTTCCTCTCAAAGGTTTCCTCGCTTACGCTGCCATCCTCTTAGCGGCCTGCCTGATTCTCATCTTCTTCCTTGCACCACGCTACGGGCAGCACAACATTCTCATCTACCTCACCATCTGTTCTGTGATTGGTGCCTTCTCCGTGTCTTCCGTCAAAGGACTGGGGATTGCCATCAAGGGCTTCTTCGCTGGCCAGCCTGTCCTGCAGCACCCACTGACCTGGATCCTCATCTTCACGTTGGTGGCTTCCATCACCACTCAGATCAACTATCTCAATAAGTCTCTTGACATTTTCAACACCTCGTTGGTGTTTCCCATCTACTACGTGTTATTCACCACCATAGTCATCACCACGTCTATCATCCTCTTTAAGGAGTGGGTCACCATGTCTGTGGTGGACATTATTGGGACGGTTTGTGGCTTCCTCACCATTATTTTGGGGGTGTTTTTACTCCATGCCTTCAAAGACATGGACGTAAGTTTGAGGAACCTACCACACGTTCTTCAGAACAGAGACCAGGCCCCAACAACCAAGGACGACAAGAACGTCCTGATAGAAGAGGACAACTCCAGCATAAGCGGTGATGACAAACCCAAGGTATTCGTGATCTGCAGCTAAAGCAGTGATATAAATGTTCAAGGGCAGAAAGCACTGCCCTAATGTTACCGAGCAATTTTAAAGAGAAAACACAGAAAGTAAAATTAATTCTTTTACTCCAATGCTCACAATGCAATCTTCCAGTGGGCTTTGGATCAGACCAGATGTCATAACATGAGTGAGGGGTATATTTTGTCTTCATCCATAAAACTGCCACATGACAGCTGTTGAAAGTGGCAACTCCCTTGAAATACAAGAAGTTTGGAGCAAAATTCTATTCTGGGATCTGAGGGCTGGCCTCTTAACGTTGTCAGTTTCTAGTGCATGTTCTGGACACTTTTTTGTGAGCAGAACTCTGGCTGATGTGCTTACTTCAAACTGACCCCTATGGACTGACTGATAAGTGGGTTTTGATTTCGTTACAGCCCCTATCTCAAGGGCTCCTGGGACATCTACCCAACTTAAAATACAGAACAAAACTGGAGAACTCACAGTGAATATTCTGCCCTGGCAAACCAGCTGGACAGCTTACCCAGACAGACAGCACTAGCCAGTCCTGACATCTGACCACACCTCAATGCTTCTAATCCCCAAAAGTCTGGGAGGAAAGATGGGTTTGCAGCATGCCCTCCTCTCACCCCACCAGTCCCCCTCTTTTTTAAACAGGACGCACCCTCCTCCTGGACAAGGAAATATTTTGACAGGCAAGTAAGAGATCATTTATTTTTGTTGTCATCCTACCGAAGGGCAGCCAAACCAGTTTTGTACCCAGTAAATTGTCAGGGTAATTATGCAAGGTGACTTGAGGACCACTGATGATTTTAACCACAGCTGTGTAGCACGGGGCATTCCATGCAGGGATCTAGTACCGAGTTAGAAGAGGCTTGATGGAAAGCCCTGAATCCAAACATCTTTAAAGAGGAAGTGCAGGTCAGAACGTAGGTTCTGTCCCATCTCTCTTGTGGGACAAAGCAGAACCTCAAGTCCCAACACCCTGAATGCTGAGGAAGTTTGAAGCTTAATGTTGAGCTCACACCCTCCCTCTGTAATATATACCCTAGCAGTGCAGGGACATAAGCAGTGTTTATCCTAAGGGAGTGCAAGCTGCCCCTCTGCCTGACGGCAGGAGAGCCTCGTAGATCCAAGTGCATGAGCGTAGAAGTGATCTGACTGCAGGACAGCCTTCCTGCCCCCCTTGCTGGGTGTGGTGTATCTAGCACACCCCATGAGGGACCCCACAGAAGGCAGCCAAGATCCAGCCACTCACACCCCTTGCTGCCTCCCCAGCTCACTTCCTGCCTGGGCTTGTTTCTAGCCTTCCCCACAGCCCCTTCCTGGGCTCACTCCTCCACAGAGTCTTCACTCCCCTGCGCAGGGTTCTTCCCCCGCTCTCCATGGGAGCACGACCTCCCCCAGCCTTCTCCCTAGAAGCCCATTCCTGCCAAGCCCCTGAATCACAGGGCTTCTTCCCTGGAGTCCTTTCCCCTACGTCAACTCCCGGGTCCATCTGCAGGAGTCTCCTACTGCCCTCTCCTATCAGACTGTCACCTCCCTCCTGACAAACCGCCAGCCCCCTGGGCATCCTCAGCCTTTTGTGCAAACCCTCTCCGCTCTCAGCTGGGCCCAATCATGAACCAAAGCCCCAGCTAACAGGCAAGGCTGGGCCTGACGCCCTTATAAGGCCAGCCAGCTGGTAACAATGAGAAATATCCAGTGCAAAGCAGTGGCAATCCAGCTAGGCAAAGCGCGGTAGTGCCAAGTGTTGAGAGCTGCAGGATGGAGCTCTGCACAGCGCTGATGCTGCAAGACGCCTGCTATCGGTGGACAAGAGGATATGATGGCTCCGCAGGCAACCCCATGCAAGAATGCAGTTCTGCTGCTCTCTGTATAATGATTTCCCATTGAATTAGACACCCCCAGGCTTCAGCTGTGTAGTTCAGACCTGGGGGTTTGAGTCTGTGGGTTACACTGAGAAGGCCTTAAAAATTCCAAGATTTCAATCGGCTCAGATTGGAAGCACCCACGAATTTCCCTGGGCTGGGATATGAAGTTTGGGTCACCCCTATCTCTGCATTGAACTGTTGTGCTACTCGGACATTGCTTTGTGCTGGGTAACACAAACGGCTGTGACAGCTCCAGGATTGTGTTGGAAATTATCTGCTCTCACTAGAAAAATGCCACTTAAAGCTTTACGGCCAGATTCTGCCAGACTGTGTTGAGTAGCAACTTCCTTGCAATCGGACTTCTGCAGAAAGGGACGCTTCAGCATGAGTAATTCTGCCAGTCGCTGCTCTGCAGTGTGTGTTCGTCAGCCAGTGCATTGTATATATGTACATTATATAATTAGCACTTGTGGTTGTGAGTTGTGGGAGGAGTATTTCCCTGTGGCAAACTGTTACTGAGCTTTCATGTGTGTGTTTCGCACACTAGCGCTAAGAGACGCTGAGCCCTTTCTGTAAGTGTAAAGTGAGTTACTGGGCTGCTTTTGACCTCGTGGGAGCCTGTGTAAATTGGACCCAGCTCAACAGAGCCACAGCTGGGTAACACCAGTGTTGGACAGAATCAGCGCTGTACCCACAACGATTCACTGCCTTCCTCAACGCTTAGCACCTTTCCTTGGTCAGTGAAAGTGCTTCTTCAGCCTGGAAGACCAATTGGGTGCAAATGCTAAAGGCTTTTTTTTGTCAAATTAGTTTAGTAACCGAACAGGCAAGTAGGCAAATGTTTTTGAAGTTGAGGTTTGGGGCACCCATTGTGGGCTGTGTGGGGGATTTGCAAAGCTAGTTTCACACCTTTTCTTCCCCGCTTTAAGCCCATGTGCGTCGTGTCCGAGGGGCAGTGTGAGCTGTGCAGCAGCAGCTGGGCTGGCGTACGTGGGGAGCCGAGCAATGGCTGACTAGATGTATTGTTGTATTGGAATTCTTCCTCCCTCCCCTCAGCTTTGCACCGTCTCGCTGGCTGGGGTCTGCACTGTGCCCTGCTCACCTTTCCACTGCAGCTTTACTCGTCTCGGCCCCAGTCCCTCTTCCACAGTGTGGCGAACGCAAGCCCCACACTAGCGGGGCTCACCACCACCTGTTGAACCCACAGCGCGGGTCTGGCCAGCGTTAATCCGGACTCATGGTGCTCGGCTGTGGGGGGGCAGCTGCTGGGGGCTGAGGAAGCGGCGCGTTCAGATGAGCGTGATCTCCTTCCCCTACAGCGCAGCAGGCTCCTGGAAGCGCACGTGGCTCGCTCTGAAACATCTCCGCTGAGCTCTCTTTGTCGCTGCTTTAAGAACACGGCTGGTCGCAGCGCGCAGCCAGACTGCTGGTTCCCAACCTCTTTTGGCTCAAGGGCCACAGATACCATTTTTACAACCCTGAAGGGGACACCGGTCTCTGCCAACAGCCCCCCCACTGCAGCCAGACGGAAGGAGTTCTGCCTCCTCGCTGATCTCCCTGTAGCCCTGTGCGCGCCACCTGGGTCCCTGGGCAGGCTCCCTTCTGCAGCCAGTGGAAGGGGAGCCGGGAGCCACTTTGAAAGCCCCTGCAGGTCACTTTTGGCCCCCGGGCCACAGGTTGGGAACCACTGAGCTAGCCCCGCTAAATCCTGGCATTCAGGCGGTGAGTTAAAGGGGAAGATCAGCAGATGGGGTAAATTGTCATAGCGCCGTTGACTTTAAAAGGAGCTGGGACCCCTCAGGTCTCTTTTTTTTTTTTTTTTAAAGGGGTGGGACGATTTGACAGACATAATCAGCTTTTTACACAGGAAAACCCCCAGCGTTATTTTATGAGGGGCCGGCTCAGCTAATGAGCTCAGCACATCCGCACTCCCCTCAACACACATCACTCGTGGCCAGCTGAACTAAGTGGGGTGTAAGTGTCCTGGGTCAGGAGAGGCGCAACATGCTGAGCAGGAAGTGAGAGATGTGAACGGGTAAGTCGAGGTCCCCCAGACAGTGCCGTGGAGCTGCCAGCGCTCACCTTATCTCCTCACGAGCTGATACAAGACACCGTCCGGCCTGGGCTACAAGATCCTGGGAGCCTTGTTCCTAATGAATGTGCTTTACACATACCTCGAAGAGGTGGAATTAATGCACCCCTGTGCCTAGCATTGATGCTGAACTCAGGGTAACCCCCACATTCAATGACTTTTCAATCCTGTTTGTTTGTATGGAGAAGGAGAATAAAGGATTTTTGATATAAACTCCTGAGAGCGGAGCTGAAAGCTTTTTGCGTGGTTCGTTGTTCCTACTTTATTGCCATGCATGCACCTGGCGTCCTCAGCACAGCAAGACTCAGAAGCCTGGCAGAGAGATTAGAACAGCAGCTCCCTCTCCTGGTAGTGAAAAATTGTCCCTGCTGCTCGCTATGTAATTCCAGTTTCAGTTTATAGTCACTGTTGTGCTTGATGTGTTGAATTTTGAAGAGATTGAGGGGGGGGGCAGGGGGAGGCTGAGGTAATATATTTTATTGGACCAACTTCTGTGGGCGAGAGAGACGAGCGTTTGCGCTACACAGAGCTTGTCTGCGGGTCTGCACTAGACTGGAGTCTGCATTGCCTGAGCTTATTTAACTTTTAGAAAAGGCCTTTTTCCTGGAATCGCGTCACTCCTGGCCACGGCAATTCCTTATTTAAAAGAGTAGCCGGCCCCAGCCTGCTATCAATCACTGTCTGCTATTAACCCCCTTAACAACACTTCCAGGCAACATTTCAATGACGACGGACAACAAAAAATGTATTAAATGTAAACTAAGCAAAAGGCACAATGAATTGCATTCTTCAAGTATTTGCATAGAGGCACAGAGAGCATTACTGTAAACAATTAAGACATGGCCCTAAGAGAAAGTGACGTGGTTTGTATATGTTCTCCCAAAATCACATTCTATTTTCTCCCCCACATCTCACACATGTGAAAATGTCAAATGATTTACTGAGCGTTCCCTTTTGGAGGCTTTATAATATCCCAGAACCCAGGGTTTCCCTTGAGGGTCCCTGGCTTTATCCCACGCCCACTGCTGTCAGTGGAAAGAGGATTTCAGTGGGCACCGATTCAAAACCAGAGGCTGTAGCTGAGGTGTCACTGACCGCAGGAGTTAATAACATACAAGGGTGTGGTTTTAATAAGATGTCACGCTGTGTTCAAAATGTGCATCTTGTGCTAATAGGGATTGAGACCTAAATGCCTGTTATGCCCTTTTCCCCCGACCCTGTTTCCCTCTGCCTGTAAGCTTTTTGAGGCAGGGACTGTATCACTGCTAGCACAATGGGGCCCATTCTTGGTTAGCACCTCAACACTGCCATAATAAACGTGCTTCAGAATAATAAATGGAGTGGTGAAAAGCCAGATAAGGTAGCTGCTATAGTCACTGGAAAAAACCTCAGAGACATAACTGGCTGCTGGTGCAAGTCTCTTCTTACCACCCTTCCTTCAGTGTCTATTGCAACGAAAATATAAAATTAAAGAAGGGCCTACAAAAATACTTGGATTTTATCAAAGTAAATGGCAGCTTTGCATTGAAGCACTGATGCCAGGAGACAGTAATTAGGACACTGGGGTGACCAGATGTGGAGAAAAACATTTAAAGGATGAAGAGAGTTAGTCTTTTTCATAGAAAGCCCAGGTATTTCATTTGGGGGTACTATGGGTTGGTTTTTAAGGAGTGTGAAAATCTGGGAAGAGGTCCAAACTAACCCTTCTAGTGAGCAGACAGCTGGATGATAACAAAATTCCCCCATCCATTCATAAAGCCTTGAGGAGGAAGAAGTGCTAACGTTGCAAAAATGGTTTAGTCCATCTTTAGATGCCAACCAAACCTAATGTGAATGTTCTGAGGTGTTCCTTCATGGTCAGGTAGCAATAATGGAATCACAACCCAGAATAGTTTTTGCAGCAATTCATAGGGTTTCTTCTACTGGGCAGTCTGGATTATTTTGCTTGAAGACCCCTGTCCATAATAGATCAGATATGACATAGCTTCTGCATCTATAGCTCTGGAATTCCTGACTTTCACACACACAGTAATTTCAAGGAAAACAGAAAAATTGCTGGGGGAACAAAATGTCCCAAAGTCTAAAGTCCTGAGATAATATGTATGGAAACCCAGACCAGTTTAAAAAAAAACAACAAATTCATCATGTTAAATCCCTAGGATTAGGACCTTCATCTTAAAGTTCACATGGACAACTGCTTCCACCATGTCTACTTAGAGTAAAGTTTGGATGCAATCAGCTGTCCAACAAAAGCACCATGAGTTATATATATCTTCCATTGCTCTACCAAATGGCCAGTTTTAAAGTTACTAGGTACTCAGTGTTGTACTATATTGCTCAGCACAGAACAGAAGCCCGGGGGCTATATACAGAAAGTGTACTGGTCTGGTTAGCTGATACACCACGTTGTGGAAGGAAGGATTCACGGCCTGGCCTTCATTTTAACACCATTTGACTGTTCGTTTAGAGAGTTTTTCTGTAGTACCTTGTCGAAGTCCAGACGACACTGCTAATGGCACATAAGCAAGCTGGAAATGCTGCTGGATCTTACGCTTACATCAACAAGCTAAGACACAGCCGAATCAAGCACTTAATGCAAAACAACTGAATGGCGGAGATGGAAAGGGTCTTGCGAGCGAGGGGGGTCACCAGGAAGCCCGGGTTACTTCGGACTCGCATGGTTTCCACGGTTTCTTTTCCCACTGCTGCCCAGTCAGTCAATGCCCAGGGAAACAGCATGGGCCGAAGACCTTGACAGCTGTCCGTAATCTCCGTGTAGCACTGACACACACACTTGCCGCTGCTCTGCACAGACCGAGGGAAGCAGCGCGGCTTGATCCTTAGGGCACTGCTTGTCAAGTCCAACAACTGACAAATTCGGCTCATTCTCCCTTGAACACTAAATTACTGATCAGATACAGAGGAGCTGTCGCCATATTGGTCCCAGGATATTAGAGAGACAAGGTAGGTGAGGTCATATCTTTTAAAATAGGGAGCACTCTCTCCCCAACACCCCGTCTTCTGATTTATAAATTGCACAATAACATTTCAATGCCATTTCAATGCCTGTAGTGTAGGAGGCCAAAGGCACAGTGGGCCAAATTCAGCGTTGGCATATATTGATGCAATTCCCATTGGTGTCACTAGAAGCTGCACCTGCCTGAACCAGGGCTGGGAGCTACACCCATTTGTGCCAGGGCCGGATGTGGCCCAGTGAGCCGGGTGAGAAACGGGGCCAGGGAAGTGGAGATCAAGCACTATACGTGAGCTGTGTATTTTCTCCCAGGTGGCGAAGACATCCAATTCCTGGTGAGTTCCCAAGTCGATATGGAAAGAACCCATGATCCCAGCCATGTGGCCCAGAGCCCCTGGCCATCACTTTTTCAAGGCGTTCACTCCTCCGACTGTCTTCACCGTTGAATTCTGGTGCGGGGAGTTACAATGCAAAAAGACACAGAAATGAGTATTAGTGAAAAAGAAAAAGCATCTCACTTGCTCTCAGTCAGATTATATTACAGAGGGGCAGGCGAAGCCATCTCAGTCCAGACAAGCTGGCTGATCGAAGAAACATATAGGAACACGGCATCATCATGCCAGTTCAGTTCTGTATTCTGCCTTTGGCAGTGGGCCGGACCCGACTCTTCACAGGGAAGTGCAAGAATCCCCGTAATGGGCACTTCTGGAGTAACCTGTCTATAGGGAAAGTTTCTTCCTAGCCCCAGGCAGTTGGAGGCTGGGTTCACACTTTATATTAAGGTTCCATTTATAAAGGGTTAGTCAATGATTAGATGCTATAAGCACGTTACATAGATGAGTAAATGTATCCTAGGCAATGTATCCTAGGCAAATGTATCCTTACATAGCCCACTTTTTTGCTTGCTTTCTGGCTTCCACTCTATAATGAGCAAAAGTTTACACTGAGCTATCCACAGTGACAAAGCAAGTCTTTTTCTTGAGCGAGAAGAGCTCATTTAAAAACCAGCCTGGGGTCTGAATAGCTCAAGTTCTTCCTTCCAACATGTATTGTCCTTTATTAATCAACCCGGAATTTCATCTTCCATCATGCTGCCCATTCACTAGGCTTTGAAATCCCTCGGAGCCTCACTAGGTCTTGACCAACCTAAATAACGGTCTCTCATCAGCATGTTTGCCACCTCGCTACTCGGGCCCGTCCTTAGACCATTCATTAACTTATATATATATTTAATCTCTGGGAAAGCGCTATGGTAGATTGAGAATTAAAAACCAACTGCCCTGTTGTGGACTATAACCCAGCCAGCCGCACAGCCTATATTCAGCAATTCTCATGACTGATTTTTTTGTTTCTATTAAAGACTATTTTGAAACAGCCACTGTCGGCGGGATCCCTGGAGAACTGGAGCCATGCGATCGTTTAACCCAACAAATACGTAGCGAGACACAAATTAAAATCAGCACCGTCAGCCCTGCACCTGCTTGTTCTTATGTGCAGCCCACCACTCAGAAGTAATCCGGCCATAATAAACCAGCCAAGGAAAATATTTTGGAGATAAAACCTTCTGGTTTCCCTTAACTGCCCAGCACTGGCAGATTCTGTATGTTAATAGCAAGGTAATTTATTATCGCTGGGACAGCCGTGCTTCGTGGTGGTGAGGGCATGCTGCTCTCTTCGGTGTTATTTTGCACGCAAACCCTACCTCTGCCGGCGGCTGGAATCGTCCTGGGCTCCGTCCAGCAGTAGGGGGTGGCAGCGTTGCGGTGTTAATCCTAGGCACCGTCCTGTGTCCGGTAGAGACGGGATTAGCGGGCAAAGCTTTCTGTGGCGGGCGGGGTCTAGCAGAATCCTAAGCCAGAAACAAAGAGCTTTAAATTCTCGTTCAGGAAGGGCACTGATATGGCCAAGCCAATGGCGTCCCCACGCTTGGGGCATAAGAAATGTTTGCAGCCAACTGCACATGGCTTAACCCTTTCCCAGCAATTTACACACCCCACTGCAGTTACTGAGAGCTTGGAATCCCAGAACAACCCACTGCCACCCCTGACGCAGTCCTTGGGTGCACACGGCAGCAGACGGGCCCACTCCAGGGCAGGCATTCGCCAGCCGCAGATTAGGAGCTCTGCAAAGAGCCCTGAAGGTGGTTTTGCAAATGCTCGCCCTGCCGCGGGTCCAGTTTTTCTCCCTGCTCATTACAAAGCTCAGGAAGTCATTAGCTAATCAGCTCACTTCCTGGCTTGCATTGATTGCCGGAGCTGTTACTGAAAGGAGCTTACGGGGACCTCCGAATCCAATACCCGTCCAGTGCCTCTTTAGCCATCATTTGTAACTGGCAAACAGTCCATGTCTCAGAGGTGGCTGCTTTTGATCCCCAGGATAATATCAAGCACTCCTGTGAAAATCAACTCCAGATGGGGAGCAAAGGGCAATGACAGCAGTAACGTGTCCCCCATGGAGCCCTTCACTCAGGTCTGCCTTAGATAACAAGGGAGACGGATTAGCTGGGAGATCGAGCTGTCCATCTCCCAGTCACAGGCTTGAACCTGGCCCAGCTGCCTTCTGGCTGACAGCCGTTACAATCGGACAGCTCTTTGGTGACCAGTGTGGAAAGGTGCTGGCCTCAGCTCAGCCCAATAACTACTGGACGGTTGTCCACATCACAACCACCCTTCTCCCCCCGTGGGGGTGCTCTCAGCATAGAGGCTGAGGACTGAATGTATGGGGGAGGCGGAGAATGGCTGTCTCCCTCTGAATCAGCAATGGAGCTCAAGCGGCTGGCGCCACGCTCTCTACCTGTCCTGCTCGTGACTAGAGGAATTCTGCCTCCAGAGATTTTAATCCTCACGATTTCCTGAGCTCTGATTGGGATTGGGTGGTCTCAGCTAGAACAAGGTCAGCTTTCATCCCAAAGACCACCCAGCAACGTGCCCTCGCTAGCAGCCTCTCCTAGGAATAGCCGACACAGAGCTGCAGGAATAAAGCACGTGTCGCTTTCTGCATGTTGAGGGATCTGGTGCTTTTACGTGTACTGAAATTTACATGAAAGTATTAGGGGAAAATATGCTCCATAAAACACTCTGCTAGCCCCTTTACTGATTTCTTTGTGGTATAAACTCATAGACTTTAAGGCCAGAAGGGACCATCATTCATGATCGTCTAGTCTGACCTCCTGTACATTGCAGGCCTCAGAACCTCACCCACCCTCTCCTGTACTAGACCCCTAACCTCTGGCTGAGCTACTGAAGTCCTCAAATCATGATTTAAAGACTTCTAGTGACAGAGAATCCTCCATTTATGCTAGTTTAAACCTGCAGGTGACCCGTGTCCCATGCTCCACACACACAATTTGCACATGCAAACACACACACACACACCCACACACAAATGCATGCGCTCACATATAATATATAAAATATGTGTGTAAATGCACACGCATCTCAGCATCCGGTTCCAATCAGTTTTTTAAAAACAAACAAAAGAATTACTCTTGGCCTGCAGCAAACAGCTGCTCATGAGGGGATGCTCTCAGCGCTACATTTTCCAGTCTCAGAACCACGTCCAGTGCAAAACAAATACCCCTGGGAGCAGTCATCCGCAGAGGACCTACTCACATTTTACTGCTGGCCTTAGAGTCTGTTTTAAGCCACTGTGCTACACACGTTGATGTAACAAACAAGTCTGCCTTTATAGCTTGGCGGGCGCCCAAAAAAATCCCACATGTTCATCGGAACTCAGAGAGATGCGACACTCCATGGTTCATGTCAGCTAATGACTGGGTATTTATCATCGCTAACCCAGGAGTCCTGCTCTTGTGTTCAAGGGGAAATCTCTAACCCCTTCAATGCAGTCTGTCAGCACCTGTGTCCAAAGAATCTTTACAGGTACAGCAAGCATTCACATGCAGTGGATGCCCAGGAAATTCACTGACATGGGGAAATGCAACGAAACCAACCATTTCCCATATATCTGCTAATCTCTGTGGCCCTCTTCCACTCAAATGATAGGGGAGCTTCCGTCTTGAAAACTCAGCAGATGTGTTCCTCTGCTGTAGGTCTGAGTGATCCAGATACGCTGTGCAGCTGAGGTTGTATGTCACTGAGAAGAAACAGGTGTCTGGAGGAAACTTGTCAGCAAACAGCCGTGAGGGATATTTTCTCATTAGTGAGCAGAAGCAGCTTCCTGCTTTTGTTTTTATTTTTCCCTGTCAATAGCCTAAATGCAGAATTGCCTATGGGAACAATGGCACCAGAAACAAATCTCATTCCCTGAAATCCTGTGTTGTTTGTTGTTTTGTTCTTATTTCTCCTCTATATCCCTGGGAGACACCGTCTGAAGCCAAATTCCTGCTGCCTTCTGTGACACAGCTCTCTGCCGGCATGCCTCTGGTTCTGGCTCTAAGCTAGTAAAAGGGCTTTCTAGGAATTGCGGGTGGTTTGAAGAGGGCTGTATGCTGACTCGAGCTAAGGAAATTTAACAAATCAATTGCATGCTGCATGACGCCAGATAGACACGGAACAACCGAATGTATAATCCAAGGATGGCCAACACACAGCCAGCCCGTACTACACGGCAGCCTGCGGATGCACCCCCACCCATGGAGATGGCCAGACTGAGAGGGAATATTGCATGCTGGGGCCTATCACTGACCGCTAATTGCATGCTGGGGGTTGTAGTCTCCATAGACTATAAACTGATAAAAGCTGGCAGTGACCGCAAACTGTTCCTTTCATACAAAATGGGCATAGCCCGCAGGCGCCTGGCAAATTGTCAGTGGGTCGTCTACACAGCCAAGAAAAACCGGCCGCTGGCCTGTGGCAGCCAACACGGGCTCACTGGACTCGAGCTGTGGCGCTGTTTTGTTCCTGTCTAGACGTCCGGGTTTGGGATGGCACCCCGGACTCTGGGGCCCAGCGAGGTGGGAGGGTCTCAGAGCTCAGGCTGCATCTCGAGCCCGGGAATCTGCCCCGCAGCATGGGCCAGCTGCGGGTGGGGAGTTGCTGTGTAGATAGACCCTGTGTGACTTCCGTTACACAAAGATTTGGGGCCCCCGATGAAGGAAATGCTGTTTCCTGATACAGGCTAACAATCCCCTTTGCACCCAGGACTGACAGCCGAGTCATCAGGAGAACTGACTGAGCTGAATGAAGAATA
Organism: Emydura macquarii macquarii; assembly: GCF_026122565.2. NCBI lineage: Eukaryota > Metazoa > Chordata > Testudines > Chelidae > Emydura > Emydura macquarii. The sequence continues at coordinate 1,011,054 of NW_027132905.1, read as the reverse complement.
ATCCCTGAAAAAGAGCACCCAACAAGGAACATCATCAACTACAACAACGAAGAGCAGGAGCACCTTTGCTGACCTCTCCACTGGGAACAAATATAACTGTCCTGCAGGCAGGGGGAGCACGATGGAATTCGTTCACCCACATCTCATCTAAAGAGATTTGAATGAACCCCTGCCACAAAGCTACTGTGTGCAATTCAGCATGGCTCTCCGTCTGTGCTCGAGAGGGGTCCACAGCAGAGAGAGCACAGGCAAGGGAAATGCACCCGTGGAGCTGCATTAGGGAAAGTTATCCACACATCTCTGCACTGTGCCTGGTGCTAGTGCGGATCACAACTCTAACATTGCCACGAGCCGTTAGACGCCACTACATTCGCTCAGAACAAGTTGCATGTTCCACCCACAGCGAAGGACGAACAGGTACACAGCAAGTTTCAGTGCCATTCCTTTACCTGCAGGCCTACGGGTTTTGGAGCAGGGGGTGCTGGCCTGTTCGGAGGAATTCGTCTTGCGGCATCCTTGGGGATCCCATCTAGCCGATGTACCAGACCAGGGGATTTCCTGGTGTCATTGCTGTGGCCAGCTGGGAAAGCAGGTGGTTGCTGAATATTGGTTTTGAGATCTGGGGCCGGCGGGGGGTGAAGCACTGCAGGTTTTGATGGGATTTCAGGGGCGCAGGTAGCCTGTGTACAAGTCACACAAACAACAGGCATTATTTCCACATCAGACATGCTGCCTTCTATACCCATTGTCACATCCCTCCATTTCTTCCATGAGGCCTTCCAGCGACACAGCAGAAAGCGCTGCTACAAAGTCATAAACTGACGGTCTTCAGCCATGCGTCTCTAGCAAATGTTGGTTATTTTCAACCATTTTGCCTTTAACCTCGTCTGCTCTAGGAAGTTTACAACAGGGGTCAGCAATGAGTGCATTGAGTAGTGTGGAAAACAATTTGGTTGTGATTTTCAAAGGTGCCAAAAGGAGTGAGGCACTCAGTTCCCACTGGCTTTCAGTGGGATTCAGACACCTAACTCCCATCGGCCCAACTCTGAAAATCCCAGCCTGGGACTGCCAGTGTAGACAGAAGCAGATTCAGTTTAGCACTATGGCTGAGCCATGCCTCTGAGCAGGTTTTGGGTGTCTTTGCCTCTACCTTTCTGTGTTCCTGTGGGGTTTTCAACTTGAAGGCTGGATTTGCATGGCCGTTCACGCCACCCTGATCTGGAGCAGAGGCACAGCTGGCAACCAGGGAAAGAAAAGAGAAGAATGGGAGTTATTTCCATAATAGATTTCCTTTCTTTTTTTTTTGCCTAAATTCCAACAAAAAGTTTCATCAAAAATTTGAAAAGAACATCGACCAGGCCAGCCAGCATGTTCAATCATGTCACTATCCAGTGCCTAAACTTTCCTACTCAAACTTTTACGCTGACAGCCACAAACATCTGTGTCATTCATTAGTGGCTGTGTGGCCAACGGAATCACCTATGGGAACATTCCACGGCTCCAGAAACCTAGTCTCCAAAAGGACGCGTCTGAAAGTTGAGTCCATTGAGCGATCTGAATGGCGTGAACCTTCTTTGGTGCTTTAAAAATGGGACCGATAATTAGAGACCAGAGTAATTTGTGATTTCTCTTCTCTCTGACACTGGAAATGGCAAAGAATAACCCTGAACACTCACCCAAATTGTTGGCTCCTCTTTGAAGGGATGATCTTCTGTTGTAGAGGCCTGAGTCGGTCCCTCCATTTATAGCAGCAAAACGCAATTGCTATTCCGACCAGAAGCAAGGCGGAAACGAGGACTCCAGCTGTCACTGGAACCAGGCCTGAGAGCAGGAAAACAGAGTCAATCAATGGGTCAGGATCTTCCATCCCCACCCCACTCCTCTGCTTTACTAGGGACCAGGAAGATAAAAGGAGTCACACCCACTTTCTTGGGGTGTGGGCCCACTGTCCAGGCTGCCTCCGTTCCCAGGTTTGCTGCAAAACGGGGGCGCCCATCCATTGTAGCAGTGGCAGTTCTTGTTGTTGTTGCACACCTGTTTTGGTGACAGTTAGGGACTTTATTAGCAGCTGCTCAGCTCCTGCAGAATCCACGCACAGCAGCAAACCCACCACCGGCCTCCAGCCCCTCCCTTCGGTAGAAAGCTAGAGTAGGTTTTCAAAGGCAGAAATCGGGAGCTAGGCACCCAACTTCCAGAGGCTTGTAATGGGAGCTGGTGCCTAGCGATCCTTCGGCCTCTGACATTCTTCCCCCTCCCATAAAAAGAAAGGTTCCCGTAACGACCCAGGCTCACGCTGACTGCTGTTCACGAGAAACGCAAGCTCTGAAACTCTCTTTCCCCTCTCGGTCTCCATTCTGCAGGATGTATTTCCCACCCTGCACTCTGCTCCAGCCAGGGTTTCTTAGTGTATATGCGTATTACTGGGCAGGGGCCCATACGATCCACCTCTATTTTTACCCTTTCTCTCCCCCATGTAATATGGCCACCTTGTCCTGTGATCCCAGCAAAGCTTTCACGCTAGGCAGGGGTGGGTGGGGTGAGGATTTGGATGGAAGCGCTGCAAGGAACAGTGACTGTAGGTGCTGCAGAGAGCGGTGTGGGGGACTCAGTAGCCGGCACTTTTCTTCCTGTGTCAGCAGCAAACTAGTTCCCCAGCACGCTGCTGGAGCTGCTCTCTGGTGGGCAAGGTGTCAGAGAAAGGTCTTGATCCCTTGTAGTCATGAAAGTTCCCAGGATACTTGACACTAAGCTAGGGCTGTTACTTCCAGTGTCTTGATTAAACTCCAACTCCGGAACTGTAGGTACGTGCTTCCTCCTTAAATCCTCCTTGTAATGGTAGCTGGATACAATATTCTCCACTGGCCTAAACTGCCTGGTCGTGTTGCTATGTGCTGTTGTCTTTGGTGTCCTCCTGTGAGCTGTGCTGCTCTTACGGTCTGTCCCTGACCTACTTCGCACAAGGGTGCGTGTGTAAATGTTTTGTAAAATGCTTTGAGCTCCTCAGATGAAAGTCAATGCAGTTGGAAGGGTTACAGCGAAAGAAACGAATGCAATACACTTCTGCAAAGAGCTTTGCAAAAAATCCTGGGAGAGACACGTTAGAATCGTGGTCTTGGCTTTTTGTTTCCTGAGACTGCCTAGATCTCAAGTGGGGAATGAGCCTGGGCATTTCTCAGCCAGTCAGCCCTTTGCCAGCAAACCCAGCAGCAGAGGTGCTGCATTACTCATCTCTCCTGGTCGAGTGATGTTTTAGAGCAATCCATTTGAAGGGCACCTCCCTGGTTGATTTTAAAACCTTCCAAAAACAGACCCCCCATTCCTCTAGCCTAAGTTAAAGTAGCAAGAATTTCCCTATAAAGCATCAGCAAAGGGCCCCTGTCCTGCCACCATCTAGCAACATCTATTCATTTGAAAAGGGCCATCCCCCTGGCATGGCCTATATAGAACCATGAGGACCCGTCTTAATACGCCCTAGACGCTTCACATTATGGCTTACCCCCAGGCGGTCTGATTTGGCCTGAATCCAAACTAGGACCGGAGGATCTCTTTGATAAGATTTCACTTCCTACTTCCCACCAACGGCTGATTCTTGCCCCTCGTGGTTTGTCTAGATCTAGCGCCGGGCTCGGATTTCGGAACAGAAGCAAAGTCTCATATCAGAGAGACACCAGTGGGCCGGGGAATGAGTCACCCATGAAAGGAAGAAGCAATATCATTTGCATGGGAGTCTGATTGAGAAGCAGGAGACCAGAGGAGCTAGTGTGAATGTGACACCAGAACTGAGTTTTTAAGTATAAATAGCCGCACAAAATACCCTGCACAAACGTACAGTGGTTTGTCCCCACCCCCGCCTGAAATGAAGACCAGAAAGAGAGACACTCACTCCATGCCCATGGCACTTCTTGCTACAGCCTTCAAAGTCAAAGATGGATGTGTTCCTGCAGTGTCCCTCGAAGCAAACCTGTGGGAACAGGAACCAAACTCCCGGTCAGCTCTTTGGGGCAGGAACCATCTCATTGTTCCAGGTTTGTACAGCACCTGGCACCAGGAGGCCCTGGCTAGGACTCCAGGGTGCTACTAGAGTTCAGATAATAATAAATAATACTGTCGGAACTGAAGCCACAGCTCACACCATGAAGTTTAGCTGGTACCCAAGCACAACATCCATTGCCACCCTCAACGCCAGTGAATGGAACTTCAGACACGCGATGGGGAAACTGAAGCTAAGAAGCCAATTGTCTTGCCCAAAGCCACTGGGAGAACTGGTATTAGTTCTTGTCCCCAAACCTTGCACTCATCCCTGTATGCCACACCATCTCAGAGCCCAAGACCCAGATCTAACATTGTCCTTCTCTATTCACATGGCAAAGCTTAAATGCATGGCCTCCTGATATCAGCGTAAAGAGGGGTCTTCTTCTGCCGCTTGAGAGAGAGAAAAATAATCTCGTAAGGGAACTATTAGAAACAGAACTGGGAGGGACCTTCTGGGTCATCATGTCCAGCCCTGCAATAGCAGGTAACCTGTTGTCGCTCAGGACGCACAAAGAAGTTGTTCTCTGGGGGCTGTTCTCTATGTCAGGAGAGGCATTAAGCATCAGGTGCAAATTGTTTAATAACTGTAGAACATTTTCCATCTGGAAAAGCTACACTCAGAACCATCCAACACCATTGCGGTGTGCAGCTCGAACCTACGTGATTGTTCCCACACTTTGTTCCAGTCATCACCAGGCCAGGGTCGAGCATATCCCCTTCGTTCTCCTCCGCACCATACACGTGGGTCCCCCGACATTTGATCGGCCTTCCGTCCACCGTGATTGTTGTGTCTATCGGGACTGCTCTGGCCTCCAGCGGCTTGGAAGCAGAGCTCTGGCACTGTATCTTTCCACATTTAGCATCCCTGTTTGCAAAGTGGAGACTGGATAAATGGTTGTATTGTGCCTTCTGGTTAACGTTTCCACTTTATTCCCTCCAAATTAAGAAAATTTACATACAATGAACAGATTCGAGGGGGGCCCAGACCAATTTCTGAACTTACATCAAGACAATAACATTCATTGGTTCAGCAGCAACAGAAACAATGAGCGTTATCTTCAGGAACAATCCTAAGGAGACAGGCTTTGCCAATGGTCACCATTTCACCTACTCACATGGGGGTAAGGTGAACCCAACAGTCATAAACTGGACACAGACTGCAGGGCCTTAACCCCATAGTGTGCTAACAATGGTCAGTCTGAATGGATGGCCAGGGAGATGAACGCGAACCCGCCTTTTAGACATTAGAAGTATTGGGCCTGGTCAAATAACAGTAAAACAACACTTCGCAAAACTTTTTCAAAAATTTCCTCCCCTGTTGTTAACTGTTGGAATAAAAAAAAAAAAAAATGGAACCGGCTCAAGAGTTGGTTGAGAAGTGGGGGAAGTTGTAGAAATCTAACTCCTTTTTTTCTTCAAAATTCAATTTTTTCGGTTGAAATCTCAATTTGAAAAATTGCGAGCAGCCCAAATAAATATCGATGCTACTATCCTACAGAACCACCCAGTTCTAACTGGCATAAGGCGGTCTGACTGCAGGAAGAGGGCATGGATATGAGCTGAGGTTGGTTTGGTTTAGTCCGGTGGCCCTTATCTTTGCAGGGTACGGAAACGTCACTTCCTGACTGGCCGTTATCAGTGGCCATGCTGCCTTCTACCTTGTCTCACACTTCCTGTATGTGCCGTAGAGATCTTTCCCACAGTTGCCATAAGTGTCGCCGGCAGCGTTAACCTTCTCAAAGCAGGGGTCAGGTGCGGGCCTTGCTCCTGTATGGAAGAGACTCATGTGACTTCCCTCGGGGAAGATGGCGGCTCCCTCAAGCCCATCACCCATCACTTGTTCATTCTTTTCCCTGACAAGTTGATGGATGAGAACCTATTACCACTGCCTCCACATGAGCGGTGCTGGACAGGTTGTCCAGCTGAGGGTGGATGGCATGGGACAGGACCTCGGGAACAGAATACTGCTGCGTGACAGCCCTCTAGGGATGTATGCAAAGAGACGGAAGGCTGGGCCCAGCTAGACCTTTCCGGCTGGCTGTCATTGGTATAATTCGTAGAAGCACTGGGGTTTGCATCTGTGTTTTCTGCAGCCCCAATTAGCTTCACCTGCACCCCATGGGGAAGTCAGAATTCTGTGCTTGTGAGGTCACAATCTGTCACCAAAGAAACCTACAAGTCCTCTGTTTATCTGAAAACAGACACAACATGGGGGCAGAGGAAGCACAAGTTTCTGCGTGCTGCCCCTGCAATATGCCTCAACCCTTCTTGGGCACTTCTGGAGAAAGTTACGGGGAGGCAGCGTGGTGTAGCATACAGGGCACTGGCCTACAAGCCAGGAGACCTAGGTCCAATTCCTGGAGTGGCCAATGACCTGCTGCGTGACTTTAGGCACATCACATTCTCTCTTTATGCCTCTGTTTCCCCTCCCACCATTTGTCCATCTTGTCTATTTTGATTGGAAGATCTTCAGGCTGGGGACTGTCTCTTGTTATGTTTGTACCATGTCCAGCACACGGCAGGGCCTGATCTCAGTAGAGGTGACGAGGTGCTACCATAATTAACAATAATAATATAAAGCAGCTTATCAATCTTGCAAAGAACATCTCACCCAGAGCCCATTTCTCTGCAAGACACTCTCCTTACCAGGCCCCCAGAGCTCCAGGCACTGCTGCTCGTACGTGAGACACATGCCCACGTAGCAATACGCTCTCCCTCCTGCACACGGCGTGCCGTCCATTTGGTAGAAGTTGGCGGGGCAGAATGGAGACTTGCCAGTGCAGTGCTCCGGCAGGTCACAGAGTCTCGAGGTCTCCCTGCAGAGGGTTCCTGGAGCCATCAGCTAAAGAGATGGAGGGAGAAAACAATCAACGGTTACTCCTTGCCTGACCTGCAACAAGCTTTTGTTTCTCAAGGGTAAGAAAATTCTACATGCTGTCTGATCTAGCCGTCCCCCATCTCTTTGTCTTACCCACCCTCCAAATACCTATCCTCACGCACCCAAAAGATCGAACAAGACAGCAAAACCGTTTGATGCAAGTAGGTCAGTCGTATTCGTTCAGTGGAGGGGTCCGCTTGACATCTATTTATATATTTACACCCAGCTCAGTTCCTCAGCACACCCACTGAGTGGAGCGTAGTGACATACGGGTGTACACTTTACATCCACTGGGCCATGCAAGCGTATTGTTTGCAGAACTCAAGCCCACTACACCATGCTCCAAAGGAGTTTGAAAGAACCAGGCTATTTTGACCAGACTTTCCTAGGGAAGGGGAGATGCAAAGGGAGATCCAGACAACCACTGCACACACTCTGCTGCTGGAGTTTCTCCGGTAAGCTGCTACGCGAGAGGAATTCAACAGTTCACTAGAAGGCTAGAGGCAAAGATAACGTCTTGCCTAACCCCCACAAGGAAAACGCTCCCGGTTCTCAAGTGCAGGTTTCTCCTTGGATACAATTTCACTCTTTCAGCAACCGCGGAGGCAGAACACAAAAACGGTCAATAAACTGGTAACATAATCAACCAGGGAACCTACACTCCAAGCCCTGCAGTGCCAGCTGTCTTCTTGGAAACAGAAGCGTGTCCCTTGATGCGGTTTAACCCCTCATAACCACAGCCCGGCACCAGCGTAAGCCAAAACAGATGGTGCTGGTCTCCCCGAGAGAAGGGGAGGAAACTGTGTCTTCTCCACAGACCAGGCTGCCCACGTTTTCTAAATTGCAGGTCTGCTGAGTTCACTCCACTGATCATAGGAGAGGCTGCAGGCTGTAACAAAGTGGCAGGACCTGAATCTAAGTGTTTGAAATGACAGGGACTGTGACCCACTGCTTCTGTGCCCAAAGAGATTGTATGCTTTGCACAACACTCGAAAGTAGCAACGAACTCACTTACATTATGTACTGAAAACCTATTTGGATAAACGAGAAAGACTTTCAAAAATGACAACAAATTTTAGCTGCCTCCGTTGTTGTGGACCCGACATTAGGTACCCGCAGAGCAGTGCTTTTCACAAAGTGCTGAGCACCCGTCTTCTGAAAATAAGGCCCCTTTAATGGGTCTGAAGTTGGGCACCCAAAAACAATCAGTCACTTCTGAAGATCTTGGCCTATGCTGCTTACAAGAGTAGGACATTGGGACAGAAAGATGTTTTCTTCCTCCTCCGAAGCATTTCTCAAAGTGATACGTTTAAGGCCACAGCATCAAAGACAGCCTCTATCTTTGTGCCTGAAGTCAACGGAAGGCAGAGAGCAAAGTGGGTATGAAGGCAGAAGTCTCACTCCCGGAGTGGAGTGTGCGATCAGGGTGTTGGATCTCTACATTCTACCATTTGCCCCCATTGTTGATGGCAGATCCAAAAATCGGAGGGCTGGGACCCATCTGAAAATGTCTCCCTGGAGCATGGCCCAGTACCATGGGCCTCTGTGAGCGCATAGAAGGGCTCGATCAATTGCAGGGGTCTTTAGTGCACCTATCACCATGGTATCTATTGCCTTTGGACAGAGCGGGAGTAATCGTACGGGAGAATGCAACTGCATTTAAACATGCACGTTGAACACAGGCTGTTTCCCAGAACATTTTGCAGCAATAAATAAGAGCAGAGGGGAAGAGGAACTAGGAGGCCTAAGCAAGGTCTGCCTGCATGAGGTGGAGAACCCAAACCACGCTCAGGACTGCGTTCCATGCGTCTTTTCAAATCACATCCTTTTGGTGTTGGGGTGAGACGCTGAGCCCTACGTTTGGGGGCATGTGTTTCTCTTTCCGTCAGTCTCCCCTCAGCCATTCCCCTGTTCTAGCAGCCCCCTGACGGACCTCTCCCATCTCTGCTAGCACAGGGACCAAACAACAGAACCAACCTTGCACTGGTGACAGCAGGTTCCATGAGCGCACTCAGCACCAGGCTTCAGGGAGCAAATGGCGGCATTGCAGCAGGGATTGTTGCATTCCTGGGAGAGAGGAACAAGGGACAGGCCGTGTTTATGAGGCAGACGCACTAAGCTGAAAACACCCAGGTGGCCAGTTGTCAGGGCAGGGTTTAGCCCGTTCTTGTGGAGGATGAGTTACATGCACACCGTGTATCTGCCCTCCTTCCTCACCCTGCATGTTCAGTACAATTGAGCCCTCCAGAAAGCCCAGCGCTGGTCTCCCAGCCCCGCCACTGCTGCGAAGACATGTACGTCCTGACAATAGCACACTAGTGACATCCCTTCTAGTGAATGGAAAGTTAGATCAGGCTGCTGCGTACATTACAATAGTGGCCCAGGACGGTTCATAGAATCATAGAAGATGAGGGTTGGGAGGGATCCCAGGAGGTCATCTAGTCTAACCCCCTGCTCAGAGCAGGACCAACCCCAACTAAATCATCCCAGCCAGGGCTTTGTCAAGCCGGGCCTTAAAAACCTCTACTGATGGGTTCCCTCTCTATGATGAACCAGGATGAGAGGGTGACAAAGGGAAGCAAAGAATATAAAAAAAAGAGGGGGCCTGATGTGCGCAGAGATGAAGCTGCATGTAATTACAGTGAGCCTGGCAAACTGCAAAGCAGAAGAGGCTCAGACGCCTTTCGAAAACGCCAGTGAGTCCTCTGCCTACCTTTGTCCGATATCGAGACGGGTCCATATCGATCACGGATTCCAGATCCCTGAACTTTGGCGGTGCTTCACAGCTTAACCTGCTTCCGGCTTTGATTTTTGCAAATGACTCCCCCTCTTTGCATATGGTCAAACCAGAGGCCCCTGGCCCTACTTCAACTCTAGAACTCAGGGCAAATGTTGTGGTGCGTCCAGTCTACCCACCTCTCTTAACCGTATTTTAGAGCTGTGTTGGTGGAGCATTTGCATGGAGATGGCCACTAGAATATTAACACCTAGCTCCTAGGTAGCTCTTCTCATCAGCAGATCTCAGGCACTTCACCCCCACAATCACTATCCCTATTTTACAGACTGGGAAACTGAGGCACAGAATGGTGACATGATTTGTGAAAGGTTACCCGACAGGCCAGTGGCTGAGTCAGGAATAGAACCCAGTGCTCTATCCATTAATCCAAAGAGCCTCACGACACCAAACTTCCGTCCTTATGCTGATGTAAATGCTCTTTCTATTTATTTTCTTTCGGACCAGACTAACTGTTCTCTGTTGATTTTTAGGACACTTCAGTGGTACGTGTTTTGGCTTAGTAGAGCGCCCAAAGATACAGGCACCCAGCATGAAAATAGCTTGTGTTCTCTCCATACATGTCTCCTACTAACGTGTAGGCTGGATGTTCCTGCACGTGCCCTCCTAAAATCTTCAGCAGCAAAAGCACAGACTTCTGTCACCTGAGCTAAAGGAGTCACTCCATTAGCTGGTTTCAGTAGTAGGTTCTTATCCTCTTTGTGCATCAGCAGCTAGAGGGGGACATGATCCATTTAGCTGGCATGTTACGAATGCATGTTATCATTATTATTTATGTTGTGGTAAGCCCCCAGAGGCCCCAGTCAGGATTAGGGATGCATTGTGCGAGGTGCTGTACATACAGTTAGACAAGGGCTCGGCCCTAAAGAGATTTACGATCCGATTGACTTTGCACGCATGCGTCAGTTGTACTTTCCATAGGCACGTCTCCTGCACATATAAAAGCTGTACACATGCCATGGGCTTGTGTACCTGTCAAGTGCTTAGCACCTGCGTCAGTTTTCCCCAGCTCAGCCTCAGAACAATGAGATCTCAATGAGATTTACCTCCACTTCTCCGCAGTCACATTCCTCCCCATCTTCCAGGTAACCGTTTCCGCACCTCTTCCCTCCGTATAAAGTATTGGGGTCTGGCATGTTGGAGAGACAGATCCCGCCACCAGACTGCAGGTACCTGTCCAGTTCCCTCCTATTGCAGGTGTTGAATACCTTGGGGAATGGATGTCTGCACACAGACCAGGTGAGAAGAGCATGGAGTTAGAGGAGATCAATGGCATACGGCAGCATAACAAGAACATGCACAGGTTGAATTGCTCCTCCTCGGAGGATTGTCTCCCATGGGGACTGCAATGAAGTTGTACAAAAGGTACATTTGGCCTGGCCTGTGTTCATGGTCAGTGTCGGGATTCCATCTTGTACCAAGGTTACATCTGACAAGGAGTTTAGATTTCAGCTCTGACGCCCCCTTTCCCGGCTTCACGATGGGAGAGTCTGGAAAGGGCACAGCTGTTACCTCCTCCAAGAGGTTTTCATAATATAAAATATTAAGACTAAAACCCAGGTTCCACATACGTGCCCAGAAGGAGATATGCCCTTAGCCGCTCCGTGTGGCATCTTCCTAACTGTTGGAGTAACTTTTAAAATCTAACACTTGACGCTGAATAATTGGTTATGAATCTGACTGATAAAAACCAAAGGTTTATTTTTACCCTCCACCACCTGCTGATGTGAAATGGGTTTAAATAGTTTTTCTGTTCCATGGCTTTTTAATTTCCTTTTAGAGTGTGTGTATTTGTACTTGAGCCTTTTGTATGTCAGATGCATGCACCCAGACACATACATGTTGCATGTGTGTGCGTGTTGCATGTGTGCACAGGTGCCCACGTACTGCCGCTTTTCCTCTTGATATTTTCCTTTGTGAAAACTCAAGGACTTAAAAACAAGGGCTTGTAAATATCTGCTTTTGTAAAACACCTTAAAATGATCTTGGTTAAAAGCTGTGTTTGTTGCTTTTCAACAAGACGGGGGGAGGCGTTGGGGGTGGACTAGGGTTTTTAATTAGTACATAGCCCAGGTCTAGAACTTCTAGAAACCCTTCTGGAGGCCGGGGGTAAATTTTGGAGCAATAGGAGTGAGTGTGGCTTTAAGAGAAGAGGGCAGAGCTAGCGTTTTTATGTGTATGAAGAAACATGGAGCCCTCTGTTCCTCACACAAAATTAACTCTGGAATCCCCCTGGGTCTACATGGTACCTCTTCCTTCCTCTTTCCCCTGGCGGCTGCTGTTCCTTTTCTTTGAAATATAGACTTGTGGGCATTCAGTTGAAATAGAAACAGAGCAAGTTGGACCAAATCCATTTCCTGCTTTCAGGGCAAAACTACGCTCTCACGCCACCAGCCTCTCGATTGCACCCAGTGAACTGGCATCCGGGGGAACGGAGGTTTCTTAACAAGACGCTGGTAACAGGCAATTGACAAGCCCAGGGTCCAGGCTTAGAAACACGGCCCTGGAGCTGTGTCTTCTGATGGTCCCCCAGGCCCGTCATTTCGGCACAGTGCCCGGGTGCGCGACCCCTTCCGTCACGCAGGTGAGCGTGCCTGACACCAGTAGGGGCATTTTACGTACAGAGCACAGGCAACTAAATCAACTAAGGCCTCCTGCTGCAGGAGTCAGGTCCCCAGGAATACTTTGGCTGACCCCCCTTGTTTCACTGGGGTTGGTCCTTTCTCAAGGGGCAGTTTAATTTAAACTAGGGTAAACTGGGCATTAAACTAACTGCTCCTGCAAGTTTCCATGGAGGTGGCATCTCTGTAAACATATGACGTACAGCACCGGACCCATCTCTGTGCTGCATTCTCAATGACCCCCTTTCCCTGGGGTTCTAGAGAGGCAGCGGATTTTGTTTCACTTAACGATAACGGAAGAGTTGCTCACCCCGTAGCAGCAGCCATGATGCAGCCTCCGTCTTCTGCCCTGGCGGAACAGCAGCCAGCCGAGTCATGACTCATGCCAAAGTTATGGCCCATCTCGTGGGCCACAGTGGCCGCCACGCCGATGGGGTTGTCAGAGTGATCCTATTCCAAGCCAAAGAGCGGCGTCAGCGTTTCACCAGCACTGCTGCCGAGCGCGGGCGCAGAGCAGGCCTGCCTGGTGGACGTGCATTTTCTGCTGCTGAAGATGGGTCTGCGCCAGAACTCTCAGCCAGACCAGCCTGTGCGAGGGAGCAGTCCGGGCTTTGCAGCTCCGGCCCACCTCTGTCCATTTCAGAGGTCCGTTGCAAAGTGGCCTGCTGGCAACCAGCACCAACCTTGACCGCCAAAGGCACGACTTGTCTGGGCCATAACACTGCCTAACAGGGGCCTTTACAATTGGTTCAATTTAATATTGTTTATCAGTTAGGTCCCCGGTCTTTAAAATGTAGCCTTTTACACGATAGCGGTGCTGGCATCAGGTGTTGGATTGTTGGTACCCGAGACTGAAGTCGGGATGTCTTGTTTTCGATGCACAGACGCTCCAGATTCAACTCCCACCCGGCTCCCTCTTCTCCCCGCCCATCATTCTGTCCTGACCACGTGTGCCTGTGATGAATGAGGTACCCGGCACCTCTCACTAAGGCATGGAGAATTATTACCGGGGGTTGTCTTTGACCTATTATGAACGGGAAAGCCGGCGACCTACATGGAAAAGCATTTCCCGTCCTGGTTTTCTGGGAGCCATCTGCCCCAGGTCTTTGCTACACACAGGTAACACCTAATCAGTTGTGAGCAATAACTTACCATGTTCACCCCTCCAGACTGGAAATCAGAGCACATGGCTAGCAGAGGAGCTAAGCCGATGGTGGTGCCCTGGAACGACATCCCGCTGAAAGCAAGCCAGAGAAATAATGCCATGGGACAGAGACATCTGATGAGGGGTTATGGTGATCAATGCTGTCTGCAGTCGGAAGCCCTATGAACTTACATCAGCCCATAAGGAAATGGCGTCTGCATTGATACCTTTCCTGCTCGCGTCACAGTTTACCTTTTGAGCCCCACCATTACTCTTTGAGAGCTAGTCGGCCGGCCACCTTAGACCATACTCAAGCCAGCTGGGCTGTGCAGCCAATCAGATTGCTTGAAACGACCGGGTGAGTTCCTACGGATCTCCTGGACTTTGAAACACACACACAGGAGAAACTGTTCACGGAGAATCCATCCCAGGATTCATCCTGAGCCCTGTGCATGCTGGGGCCATGCTTTGGTCGGGTGACCAGATGTCCCGATTTGATAGGGACAGTCCCAATATTCCGGGCTTTGTCGTATATAGGCATCTATTACCCCCATCCCCTGTCCCAATTTTTCACACTTGCTCTCTGGTCACCCTACCCTTTGGGAGTTCAATGAGTGCTGGGTGAATACCCATGCAATGCAGACGTACTGTCCGAGCTCAGTGCTTTGATTTAAGGAGTGCCCGGTGACCCAGAATGCTACAATGCCCTCTCTAATAAGAAAGCGGTGGCGTGGGGAAGCGTGTCTGACCAGACACCCAGAAAAAAACAGTTAGGATGAATCCATCTGTGGAAGACCCCCCCAGGAAAAGGTGTTGCAGCTCTGCATTTTCTTTTCACAGGCTCCCGCTCCACTTCCCACTACCTGCCAGCTGGGGAAATTCTCACTGGCGAGAGAGGCAGGATGAAGGACCTGCTGCAGATTTTTCTTCTTACAGGCCCATCTTGCTGGCCCTGTCTCTAGGGCCACGAATCAGAGCAGCAGCAGAAGCTGAGTGCCTCCTGCAAGGTGCTTAGCACCCTCTGCTCCCACTGAAGTCTGGACATCTTGCCTCACGGTCCAGATCTTCAGAAAAACATGTGCGCAATTGTGCAAGCAAAGATGCACGAGCATTTGCACATGTATTATGCATGCATAATAATGCTAATGGCAGTTCCCCACGTCAAGGCCCAGGTGCTGGGACGGCATACAACTTGGGGCTGGCAAGTGCCTGCACTTGGTAAATCTGCCACCCAGAATCTCAGATCAGTACAATGTTGCAAACTGATTTTACTCCTGGTGCCCAGATCCCTTGGGTAGAGCGGTCGTGTTATCCCAGGAAGAGCAACTTACGTGATCAGCTGGGCATTGTCGTGCTTTTTGCGGGCTAGTAGCTTGCGCCTCCAAGCGAGGAAGGACCAAAGGGTGGCATGTGAATTCTCGGATACATCGCACTTATTTCGGTCAGTCCAGACCTCCAGCCCCACCAGGGCAATCCGAATGTTCAGGGACTTGTAAAACTAGAAGATACACAGAGAGGAGAAGAAAGGGTTGATCAACTGATCGCTGCTGATTTTTTTTCTCCTTATTTTAAACCATGAAAAAAGGACCCGTGGGTTACAGTGGACAAGAAGCTGGAGATGAGTCAGCAGTGTGCCCTTATTGCCAAGAAGGCTAACGGCATATTGGGCTGCATTAGTGGGAGCATTGCCAGCAGATTGAGGGAAGTGATTATTCCCCTCTATTCAGCACTGAGGAGGCCTGATTTGGAGTACTGTGTCCAGTTTTGGGCCCCCTCCCCCCCCCCCCTGCACCACAGAAAGGATGTGCACAAATTGAAGAGAGTCCAGCAGAGAGCAACAAAAATGATTAGGGGGCCGGAGCACAATATTTATGAGGAGAGGCTGAGGGAACTAGGCTTGTTTAGTCTGCAGAAGAGAAGCATGAGGGGGGATTTGATAGCAGCTAATTCTCTAGCAAGGAAAGAGGATTCCCTCTCAGCTCCCCGTCTCCAACGCCTGTGCTCAGGGGAACTCTGAGACGAGGACGCCATCTTGTCTCCTCACTGCCAAGTGACTGGGCAGAATGAGTCAGTGGGGAATTCCCTTTGCCGAGAAGGAAGGCTTCCTTCTGGCACAGGAAGCGCAGGTGATTTTGTTTCACTGAGACTTCAGCTCTTTTCCCACAGTTTACACACCTGGCCTCACCTTATCTACGTAATTAGCGACCTCCACGAGCTTATTCTTCGTTCTTTGAAGGTCATAGTTATTCTTCTGAAACTAAATGAAGCGAGCAGAAATCAGCATCATCCTTTAGAAGCAAGCAAGAGCATCACATGCGTTTAACCCAGTCACGTTATTCTGAGAATACGGAGGTGACTAACCCGGTGCACATGTGGTGCCCAGAAGTCCTCCTCCTTCAGTGTCTACACCAGATCCCTATTCTCTGCAGGAGGAGCTACACATGTCTAGATCTCATAACACTTCTCCCTGTGCTCCCAGCTGGCGGCATCACACCACTGTGATGCTAGCCACTGAATGGAGCAAGTTACTCCTGGAGGAGAATCCCCTGGCCAGAGGTTTACATAAAGAGCTGACCAGGTTAAGCACAAGATAATGTAACTTCATGCCTATAATCAGTACAACCACAGCACCTGTCACCGAGGGTTAGTTACGCAATTCACGTACCGGACAAGAATGGGAGCTGCATTGCTCTATTTAAAAACACTTTGGGCCCATTTAAAACATCTGGTAAATAATGAGTTAACTTGGCAAATAACGTTTGAGTCACGTACTTTAAAAAGTTACGAACAGACGGTGCTCTCACTGGAAAAGCTGGGACATTTTTTTCTTTTAAAAGTGGGGAGGGGGCACAGTTTGCATTTAGGATTTGACTAACGAAAGGGTACCGAACATCTGGATAAGATGCATTCTCTCACAGTCTCTGCAGTCTCCTGGTGCTAACAGAGGAGAAACGTCCAGAATCTGCCTCTCTGGTTTCATTCAGAATAAGTTATAGAGGCCATGCAATTTAACAGCAGGTTGTAACTTTATGAATCGGACTGGCCTCCCTGCTCCACTCCGTGGTGATAATTAAATGACCAACTAAACTTTGTCAGGTTTGTGATGGTATTGAACGGCTTCGGCACAGAGCGTTTAGATTCACAGCATCCACCGCTCAGTACCAACTGAGAGAACAGCTGATGACCTGGATTTCTGTAGGGAAGGGAGCAGAATGAGGGGACCCAGTTTTCCTTGAGAAAACCCACAACCCCAGCTCACCATCTGTGGAGAGCCGTATATTCCAAGAGCTACATCATTAAACGTGGAGCTGCGTAACTGACTGACGCTGACTGCTACGATACGGAGCCTTTTAGCTTTCGGTCACTGGTTAGTAGCCAGGGCAGGTCGGTCGTGACGGGGCAATAGGTACATCTCTGATGGCTGTGCAGTGGCCTACCTGAAATGAGTGGGTGGCCTCAGTCCTAGACACTGGTCCATGTCACAATTTCCACCTCTCCCTCTTGGCAATCAACCGTGCCATTACTCTCAGAGCGGCCAGGGACTGCGAGGGCACGGAAGTGGAACGCATGCTGCAGACCCTGCTGGGGTACCACCATCTCAGGGAGGGCTAGGGGGGCAGGGGAAAGCTGTCCCTGCCCCTGCCCGCCCTCCACCTGTTCTGCAGATAGGTATTTGCCATGGGCCCACTTCTCAGCCGGGGTCAATACGGCACATTTCTTTTACCTCTGCATAGTCAGCCACCAGCAACAGCTCCACGTACTTCGTAGATTGCAAATCCTCCCGCTTCACCTGTGACAGAGCAGCAAGGGGGGTGGGTTATTTCCCACCCCAAGGGAGAGGGTTATTTCCCCAGCCTCGCACAGGAAGCACTTTGCAAGGGGGTTGTTAATCATTTTTCTTGTCTGGCAATCGCTGTCTCCCCCCCGCACACACACACACACACACAATTACACACCAATCCTTGTTGGCTTTCATTGCGTTGCTTGAGCAGCCACTAGTTCACAATCCCCGCGTGACAACTTCTCCAAAGCATCCCCTAGGTTTCGTTTCCTCCGACCTGCTCTTGGAGGATGGCAGGAGCCCCTGGCTCACAGGTAATGAACTCCACACCGCCCGTCGTTGCCCCTCCGCGCCCTACCTTCCATGCTGCATGCTCACCCTGTGACGGTTGGTTGTGGCCCGGCTTGTCAATTTGTTGAGCCAGTGTCCGGCTTTGGGCTCATCCTGCCGATACCCACAGATCCCCTGGGGAAGCTCCAGGTGTTCCGACCTGTAGATGACGTGTTGATCCTGGGTACCGGGGACTGGCTCTAGAAGGTAACTGAGGTTGCTGCTCAATACGATAAGACCACTGTCGAAATAAGGAGGAGTGAGAGAAAGGATAGTCCAGTGGTTAGGGCACTAGCCGAGGACCCAGAAAACCAGCATTTAATGTCCTGCTCTGCCACTGACTTCCTGTGTGATCTTGGGGAAATCACTTAAGCCCAGAGCCACAAAATTATTTAGGCTCCTAACTTTCACTGAAACCCTTTGACAATCTGGGCTTCAACGTCTCAGTGCTTCTGTTCCCCATCTGCACAAATAGCCCGGCCCCGCCTCCCACGGATAAACACATCAATGATTGTGAGGTGAAGGGAGACGAATGAATATTTAAGACAGAGAAATGATGTTGTCAGTTCATAGTAGAGTTCGTTGAACTTTTTTGGTCAAAAATACTTTGTGAGACGTGGCTGGTCAACTGAATCGAAAACGTTCCTTCCGACTGAACAAGAAAATGGTGTTGTTTTCCAACAATAGCAATCTCCACAGTTGGCAGTTTATTTTCCGCCTTTGCCTCATTTCCCCAGGATGGGAGAAAGGGAGATAAAACCCAGGCCAAAACCCCATGCAATTTGCACCAAAACAATGGTTTTCATTTTGTTTCACTTCATGAAAAAAAAGAGATGTGAAAATTTTCAACGGAAATGTAAATTTTAAAGTTATTCCCCCCCTGCCCACCAAAAATACCAGCTTCAAAGCTGTGGGTAGGGAGTTTCAAAGGTGTCTGGGAAAATAAAGCATCCTAACTCCCATGGTCCTTCAGTGACAACTGGACTTCCAGTTTCCTTACACTCCCCTGTAAATACCAGCCATGCTAATTACTATGCTGTCTGTAATATACTCGGGTGACTCAGACAATCATACCTCAGGCTTTTTCAGTCACAGACTACAGGGAAATGGGTAGGAATCATTACCCCTTAATACAAATGGAGAAATTGAGGTTAAGAGATGTAAGTGAGTCAAGGGGCTTTTGCTGTTCCTCTGCACAGGGATGAATTTCACCCTGACTGCTTGAAATTACACTGAAGGTTAGAGAGAGACAAACCTTAACGCTGCCGCTGGACTGAACAAACAGTGTTCCAAGTAGGCTAACAGCTCCTATTTTTATCTCCTTCATGCAAGTTTAATTTTGTGTCAGTCTTTGGGACACTACAGCGGTTTGCAGTGACAAAAATGACAGCGAGTAACAGATCCTTACTGAGTACCATGGAGGAATTCCCTCCCCCCAGCTGCCCAGTTTGGGACCAGTCTGACCTAGACTTCTTTTAGCCAGCTGTTTCGTTCTATGCTGCCATGCACGGCCCAGTCTGGGAGGGGAAATAGTGCATCCTATTTAACTGAGGGAGTGGCTGATAGAAAAGAGCTATACAAGAACCACAAACAACGTATTTGGCCACGGAGAACTCTTTATGGTCTGTGATTGTATTCAGAGCGCTCTCTGGGAGGTGGGAGCGGGGCACCCCCTCCAGATTTCATAGATTAGAAGCCTGTTACTTTCCTTTAAAAGCTACTGGCTGGAGCACGAATTTCCAGCTGACCCCTTTCAAGGGGAGTTGTTGTGGAGCTCTGCCTGATTTCTCCTGCAGCTGTCCCCCCAAAATCCCACGCTGTGTATTTCCAGTACAATCCAGGAAGCACATTTTGATAGACGCTCCCTAGGATACTCAGCAGTCTAATTCCCCAGGCCCCTGAAAGGTGCACTGCAGGCATGGCAGACTTGGGAAGATCAATGCCTTTCACGGATCATGGTTTGAAATATCTGGGCAAGCCGAGCAGGCTTTAAGACACATTAGTGAATCTCTGTCTCTCTTATTCCCTGCGACGGAAACGCACCGAATGTCGCACCGCTATTTCATAGGCACTGCAGGGCAATGCCAAATCAGACCAGGCTCACTCATACTGCTGAGAAAGATCCAGGTTAAACTCTGCTCTTGTTTACACTGCAGTTACCCCACTTTTATCACTGAGAACAGTATTTGACCCCATTGGCAGGTGCCCAGGAAGAATCTACTGGGCGGCTGCATAGCTGGGCTGTGGGGGTTTCCTGGTGGAGAGGATAATGGCTTCTGGAGCTTTTCCTCTTGCACATGCATTTTTAACAAGACTTCTCGGTGGCCACGTTGCTGTTCTCCCCCCTCCCCCCTCCCCTTGTAACAGAAAACTTGCTTGTAATCAAGGGCTGATGGAAATGCTTTTCCCATTGGAGCTTGTATATAGCCATATGGGTGTGTTTTGCTAAACTGGCTCTTTTACTTGCATCAGGTTGGGAAAGGCTCTAGCTGAAGAGGGATCCTGGCCCCGTGAACGACATCCAGCGCTAGGAGTGGAGTGGCTCTGATTGGTAGCCCAGCACGGAAAGTGAAAGCAGATGTGTGTGCTCAGCTTCCATACAGTTCCAGCAACCACAACATTATTTAGAACAGTTCTCCAGGCTAGCGTGCAGCCTGATCGGAGTGCGGTGCAGCACGACTGCATGTGTTAGCCGACCTCCTGCCATTTCCTTTGACGCTAAGAATACAGAGCCAAAAAGATTGTGGCATAAAACAGAAGTGGGGCGCACCTGCAATTTCTTCTGCTTTTCTTTTTATTTTAATGGCAAGTGGATTATTTATTGCAAATCACAGGTGGCCATACTTTACCCTGTTTATATCACTAGATATTTCGTCTACATTAAAATCACTTGAGGTCGTTTTGTGGTTTTTTTGGCAAGGCCTGTTTCCTGACTGGACTAAATCTGGCCAGCCCAGCTTCCAATCAGCTGGAGACAACCACAAACAACCTCCTGTTTATAAACAGATGTGAAGTGCCTTAACTGAGAGCCTTAAAGTGCATGTGATATGTTGGGCCTAGATTCCCAGCTTCTGTAAGTGAACTCAGCTCTTCATTTCAGTGGCGCTATCCTGATTTACTCTTGTGAAGGATCTGGTCTTTTTTTCTGCCGAGCACTAGAACGAGTCAGAAATGTTTTGTCACACACTTTGTAAGTGTGTCGATTCCAGCAAAATTTCCTGCAGACAAAACATTTAGAAGTTATTTATTTTTCCTCAACTTTCCAACCAGAGAGAGTCAGCTCCAACTGGGAAAACAGGGTTTCATTTCAACCATTTCAAAACTTTTCAAAAGTTCACGTCGAACCATTGGTTGAAGCCGACCTGTTCCCACACAAAGCTTCGATTTTGACCCATCCACGTTTGCTGGTACAAGAACATCTAGTTGGAAAACTCCAGACCAGCTCTCATGCGAACAGCCCCTTCCTACAGAGCCATGTGAGGGGCCTGGAGAGGGAGAGGAAAGGCCAGAGGTCTGCCAGGCCTTACTTGGATCTTACCGTAGCCCTTTGCATGCGCTGAGCGTGACACTGGATTGTTCCATGCCCCTCACAATGCCATGGTAGAAGCAATGGTCCTGGGACGGAGAAAGGAGATTGTCAAGGGAAGGAACAATTTGGTGAGTTCTTTTATTGTGGGAGGGTGGAATTAACTTCTGGGCAGGAAGGACCAGTACAGGACTGGGGCGCTGCTAAGAGCCACGTGAGCAATGACGAAGCCTTTAGTTCTCTCTGGTATTGTTCCTTCTACCAGAAAGTTAGACTTTAATGCACCATAACAAAAAACCCAGTGGTTGCCTGATTCAAACCTAGCATCTCCGCCGTCATGACAGGGCCTTGTGGCTCTGTGGGAATGTGCTCATCATTGCTAATAAAATCTCAGGTGCTCTCATGTCCCGAGGAAGCTTCATGGAAGAGCAGATCAGGCTGCAGTGCTAAGGACTCGATCCAAAGCTTATTGAAGTCAATGGGAATCTGTCTATCTGACAATGGGAATCTGTCTAAGGCCCTGAAGAATGTGCTGACCTCATATCTTAGTTCTATAGAGGTTACGTGTTATAGACCCGAAAGTCCATTTATACGGGCTTATCTCAAGACAAAAGACAGACTATGGAAGGAACAAAGAAGCCACGAGGTTCATTCTTCTGAGAGTATTCCATCACAGCCCGAACTCCTCAGCCAGCTCTGTGCCGCCGGGAGGAGAGAGGGGAGCAAACAGCATCGGGGAAAATGATCTCACGGTCTTTATCTTTGAGTTTAAAATTAAAACCAATGTGCATCTTTGTGCAACTGCAGCAGGGAGTCAGTCGGTCCCTGTCTGGGTTTGGCAATTCATGACGATTTTTCTGACCTGGAGCCAGCTGGCATGAGCTAATCTTGCGGAAGGCTGGGAACACAGTAAGCATGGATCTCCCATTCCGCAGAGTGGCACCAAAAGCAAAGGATGACAGCAACCAACTTCTGAGTCACCACCACTCTGGCCAAGGGCGCCGGCCCTGGCAATTTACAAAGGGAATCTCTTTGCCTTTCATCAGCAGAACGTGGGTAACGTTTTCAAAAGCACTGACGTGACGTAGACCCCTCAGCCCCGTTGAAAGTCAATGGGACGGAAGCTCCTAACTCATTTTAGTGCTTCTGAAAACGTCGCCTCTGGTCTGGTTTGTATTTTTTAGGGCGAGCCCAGATTTAGTATTTGGGATCTGGAGAGGATCTGGGCTTGCAGAAGTGGAGTACTGCCACTGGCATAGGCTACTCAGCTGGTGTTTTACTGGAGCGCTACCAGCCCATCTCCATGCAGAGGCAAACAATCAAACCAGGTCACACACTGAAGCGTTTTGCTCCTTGCAAAGGAAAAAGCAGCATTTTCTCCAGGTCTCCATTTTCCAGAGCTCCCAAATTCTGCAGCGACTAAAGAGCTATGACGAGAGGCAGGCAAAGTCAGAGGTTTCCCTGCCGAACGCTGCCGCTGCCCCGCAAACCTAACCTGCAGCATCCCTCCTACTGTGCCAATCCCAGAACTCACCTGAGATGGGGCCATTGCCTGGCCAAAGATTTGGGGATGCAAACAGGTGCCCACTGGAGATGTCTACAGGCTGAGAAATCCAAACTCAATTCACATTCAACCCAGTCCACTTGGGAACTCAAGTCCCCAGAGGATGAAGCTTAGTCCCCTCTCTGTTCCCTCTCCTTGGAGTCACCTGCACAGTTGGTGTACTTACTGTGTGGTTGAAAGTGATGGTGTGCGGCATTCCAGTCTGGGTATAGTGGGTTTCCGTGTAGCCTGGGGCAAAGAGGTTCCTACCCATAGCGAAGCAAAGACAAAAAAGGACATTTCTTTAGACGTGGCACATTATTATTGAATCATCTCTGATGGGATGTCTGACAATCACAATGCAATAAGGGCCTGATCCAGCTCCTGTTTAAGGCAATGTAAACGCTCCCATTAACTTCAGTGGGTGCTGGACTGAGTCCCGAGGCATTTGGTGTGGGAGTTGTTTGTTATGAGTCTCAGACTCTAGACTGAGGTCAGAAGGGGCCTTCATGATCAGCTAGTCTGACCTCCTGCACACGCAGGTCACAAAACGTCACCCACCCACTCCTGTAAGAGACCCCTAGCCTGTGGCTGAGTTACTGACGTCCTCAAATCACGGTTTAAAGACTTCAGATTACAGAGAATCCACCATTGACACTAGTTTAAACCTGCTAGTGCTGCAGAGGAAGGTGAAAAAAAACCCAGGGACTCTGCCGATCTGACCCAGGGGAAAATGCCTTCCTGACGCCAGATATGGCGATCAGTGAGACCCTGAGCATGTGAGCAAGACCCACCAGCCGGATGCCTGGGAAAGAATTCTCTGTAGTAACTCAGAGCCGTCTGTCCCAGCAACAGCCATTGGAGCTATTTGCTGCTCGCCATTGCTGAGCAGCTACATGCCATTATAAGCAATCTCATCGTACCAGCCCCTCCAGGAATTTGTCATGCTCAGTCCTGAAGCCAGTTAGGTCTTTTCCCCCCACTGCTCCCCTTGGAAGGCTGTTCCAGAACGTCTCTCCTCGGAGGGTTAGAAACCTCCACCTAATTTCAAGCCTAAACTTGTTGATGGCCAGTTTCTACCCACGTGTTCTTGTGCCCACTTTGGCACTGAACTTAAATAGCTCCTCGTCCTCCTTGGTATTTATCCCTCTGCTGTATCTATAGAGAACAATCCGAGCTCCCCGCAGCCTTCTTCTGGTTCAGCTCAACAAGCCATAACTGAGCATATAGCGTAAAACTGAACACAATGAAAAAATCCCACGGCAAGTGGGGCAGTCAGAACGGGGCTTTTCTACGGTACACACTCCGCACGCTGCCATGTTACATTTACCTCTAGCCCAGCACTTTCCATCTGCCAAGCCTTCCACTAACACTCTTCCAGAAACGAGAGAAGGGCTAATGGCTTACGCAGCGCATCAGTGCAATCAGAGCATCTGCCAGATCAGTATTAGGTTTCCTTCCCTACCCAGAGGGAGCCTTAGTGGGGAGAGGCTCAGAAGTGCAAAGGTTAACGATCACGCTCTCTCTCTCACACACCATTCAGATCAGTTATGCATTTTATCTCACGAAATGCACTCAGACGTGTAAGTGCTCAGCCAGTCATCTTCCTAAGTGCGCCTTCAAACCATTGATTAAATGACATTAGGACAAAGAAAAGAATGCCCTTGAATCTCAAACTCAGCCACTGACTGATTCCCCCTCTGAAACACTGGACCCACCCCGCCGTGCTTTCCACTGGCAGCCTGTTATTGTGGTTCATTCATAAATCTGACCCACCCTTTCCAAAAGGAAAAAGAAAAGTGCAACAAGAGTGAAAAGCTGATGCACAAGCCAGACGGCGGGGACACTCGACATCACCAGTACAAACCAGCATTTCCTGTGCAACGATGATTTGTAGAGACTTGGGGAAAACCAGAAGATTTCACTTGAGGTTTTTAGCCTGCCAACTCCACAGGGCAGGGACTGCGTGTTTCTACGTGTTTGAGCAGTGCCCAGAACAATGGGTTCAGTGACCCTCTGGTACTACTGGCACATAGATTCCAAGATTGTCTGCCGGAAGGGAGTGTTAGATCATCTAATCTGACCAGGCTGTAGAATTTAAGAACGTAAAACCATAAAACTGGAAGGGGCCTACTGGGTCGAGTCCAGTCACAGGCACCTCTGTTAATGCAAGTCATTTCAGCCAGTTACTCCCACACTGAGCCCAATAACTTGTGTTTGGCTAAAGCATCTCCCCAGAAACTCATCCAGTCTTCAGCTGAAGACATCGAGAGATGGAAAAATCCATCACCATCATCATCATCTCACGTGAGACTGGGGCTCCCGCCCCATGTGTTTTGACATTAAGCCATAAAGTGGTGATCCAAATACATTATTGTTGGAGCCTGGGCGTATTCAGATCCAGGGTTTGGGTTCAGTCCAACATGCATCCTGGGGGAGGGGGACCAGCTGTGAAGTCTGGATCCAGCTTTCGCTATAAATTTCCCCCACGGTTCTGGGCGGTCCATGGCTGAGGGCTGCTATAAGCCCTTCTCTGTTCTTGTTACAACGGAGTCTCTCGAGAATGGATGCAGATGGTTCCATTTTACAGCTCTCACAATCTTCTTTGGCACAGGAACAAGGCAAACTTTGACCCCCCATTTAGGACCTGTCCCTGTACTCCTTAGACAGGCAAAATTCCCCCTGACTTCAACCAGGGAGCCCAGGATCACAAGCAGAGCTGGAGAAAGGCACAGCAAGCTGGAATGCTTTCAGCATGTCACTGCTAAGCACCTGGATCGGATGCCGCTGCAGTCTCTTCCTCCTTTTTTCACCCAGTGGGCTGAGCAGCAAAACAGGGCAGATCCTGACAAAAACCAACCACCCCATCTCTCAAGGGCTGGAAAATGACCTTGGAAAATGACCGATCACAGATATTTACGAAGGACCGCTTGCTGTACGATCAACTCTCGAGGCCCCTCACTGGGCGTCGCGCAAGGATGCCATACTCAGGGGCTGTGATATTCAGCGTCAGTGACAGCTCCTGCTCATTAGGGCTTGTTACATTTCAGGCAGTGGATTTCTTAAAGGGCACCTGCAAAGTGGGGTGGCAGGGATGTGCTTGTGTCCTTTGTGTGCTTTAGAAAGGAGGCCTGACAGGTTGTGGGTTCCAGCCTCCTCCCCACTAGCAACATTTAAAGGGTTGTTTCAGCCTGCTTGATTTTTTGACAGGAGGCATTCAAGTCTCAACCCTGGAAGACTATGACTGAATGGAGAATTAGCAGGGTTAGGACGTCAGAGATACCGAGAAAGTGAAATCTGATTGAGAGGGGAAGGGATTTTTATTCAGACTGTTTGAAACTCAAATCTGTGTGAGAAAAGCTCTAGCCGGCTTTGTTAAACATTCAGCCCAAACCCCATTCCATTAAGGGACGAAAAGACCCAATCCACATCTCTGAATCATCCAAGAAGTTCTCCAGCAAAACCAGGAAAGACCAGAATTCCCAATATTTCTAAGGCTTTAAAACAAGCAAAAATAAATAAATAAATAAATAATCTCTGGGTGGGAGAATAAACCCTGTCAGGTCATCTTTACAAATCACAAAGGAGGGGGAAAAAAGTCCTATTTTTTATTTCGCCTTTGCAGGTCGCCTCTGGGAGACATGACCACTCTGTCCCCAGCAGGCAGCGCGCTGAGGCTTCAACGCCGGTTGCATTTCCCTGAGCTAAACGTAAACAGCACTCTCGAAAAGGGCTTGCAAGCGTTTCAGTTTCTAAGACGCCCCTTTCTCCCTCGCTAGGCTGCAATGGAAACCGTTTTTGCCTGCCACAGATGAGACTCCCGCTCGTATCCAGGCAGATAATGGTGCTTTTCAAGTCAGGGGAGGAGTGGAAGTCGTGCTGGGTGGCGTTCCGTTTGAGCCCAATTGATGGCTGGAATACGACTGCTTTCCTCTCTGCTTCTCCAACGCCGCTGTAGCCCAGCAAAGCTCATGTTGCTTCTTTCTGATGTGTTGATGCTCATCACTGGACCATTATTGGCCCAGCCTTCAATGGGGCTGCTCTCAGCTATTTCAGATCCGCAAACAGCAGATAATCACAGAAACACCGAGCTACAGAAAACCATCTCCCTGTAATCTTCACCTCAGCTGTCCTAGCTTCGTCAGCATGAATCTGCAAGAATCAAATGTTTCATCACCAAATTGCATTAAACGTCCAGGAAATTGCTTCGAGCAACCCGTTTACGAGAGGCTCTGGAGTGAGTGTGTGCAAGTCTCTGCTTTGAATCGATGGGGCAGATCCTCAACCGGTACAAATCGGCATCGAGCCCCTGCAGCCAGGAGACCGGCTCAGGCTCCCTGACTGTGATTTCAGGTGCATTTGAGGTCTGCCTACATTAGAGTTGTCCTCAGGCTGCTCTAACCAGTAGAGGGGCTGGCCCCTAGCACACACACTCACCTCTCCCTGACCTGCCCTCTGCACACATCAGCTGCACCCTAGAGCATCCAACCTCCCCCTGCTGGAGCCTGAAATCCGGCTGGAAATAGGCTGCTTGCTGCCAGTTTTCATTGAACGGCCAGCCGGAGGAGCAGGGTCAGATCTGAGCAAGGCAGCCAAATGAGCACAGGCCTGGCCCGGTGCCATGATGTACAGCTGTCTTAAAGACTGAGTTCTGCTGAAGACCGGCTTGGCGTGATCTTGGCCCAGCTCCGCTCTGTCAATGATGTCATTGTTTTAAACAAAGGGCCCATCTCAATGCCATGGAGCCGCTGCGTGAGAGGGCCGGCAGTAAAGGCCTGGTGTTCTAATGCAGGGGTGTCTCTGGCTTGCTGTCTCAGTCCCAGTGACGGTGCCGGTCAAATAGTCAATGAATGAGGCTGATGGCATTTTTCAGGAGAAGGCAGGATTATGTAACAGAGACGGGGCACGGGTCACAGGCGGCTCCCGGCAGCTCTCGTGCTGGAAGGCTGTCCGGAGTTCCCGGGGCTTCCCGGAGAGCATTGCCTGCAGCCCAGTCAGCTAAACAGGACGGGGAATCAGAGGAAAGGTGGCTGAACTGTGGAGGAAAGCCTCCTTTCCCTCTGACTTCTCCCGTCAGATCTCTAAAGAGCAGCAGACAGCAAGTTAGATGCATTGCAATAGATGGCAGGGAAGGAGGCACTGCATGCCATTGGAGACAGCACAAGAGCATTGGGGCTTAGATAAAACCAGGGCTAGATAGGGGCTGAATAAAACATGTGGTGGGAGATTTTCCAAGTCACTTCGGAAGTTTAGAGGCACGATCACCTTAATTTAAATGGGAATTGGGGTCCTGTTCCTAAGTGGCTTTGGAAAAATCTCAGCCAGGGTTTCCACAATAAATTGGTGCCTGTCTTATCATGTTTTCGAGCCAGTAAAATATTTACAGCAAGCATCATTGACTAGCACGGTCCTGTGACACGCTGGGAGCCTTCAGTGACTAATGAACTCAGTGGGGAAGTGCTCAGAAAATCTGATCAGCAGTCTTCAACTGAGATTGGCTTGGCTCCAGCGAAGGCCCAGGTTGTCCTTTGAGATGGGGAGGGTTCTTCGAATGAACTCAGCAGAGCTAACAGCTCCGTTGGAGCTCCTGGATACAACGTCATCAGGCTGCATGGGTAGCTGCCATTTTTTAAATAAATACCAACGTCTTGGACGCATGAGCACAATTTTTCAAAAAACCAAAAGCCGAACAAGGCCCCGAATCTCTTGTGGGAAACGTCAGCTGGTTTTCATTTTGGTCTAGAGACCAAAAGTGGTGAAGAAAAAAAAACTCAGACTCTCTCTGTCTCTTCTCAGATAGTAATAAATCTGCCAAACTGATGGCCAAGAACATTTGGGGGTGGGAGGAATTTGCTTCCCTGTGAGACTTTCTGCACCAGATTTGTCTGCATTTTGGGATCAATCCTCCTTTTGCGGAGTGGTGCCCCTCCATCGACTGCAGCAGACTCGCTCTGGTGTCCCCGAGGAGACGTTCACCTCTCATCTTTGGCCACTTTACTAGAATCCCCCGACAGAGCTTATTGGGAGAAACGCAGCTGGCCTTCTCCTCTAACATCCAGCATGTGACACCTGGTAATAATTGTCAGGGCTGCTTTTCAATATCCAACTGCCAGTGGGGAGTGAAATATTTAAGCCCTTATGGAGTCCTCTGGGTAAAACCTGACACTTTTTCCAACTGCTGAAATCCAAGTCTCTTTGCTGGTGCTGGTGACTCAGATGCAGACGAAGCCTAGAACCAGCACATCTCACTTTCTCAGACCCCTTTCTTGGGGTAACGAGAACAGGTTTATTGCTCCGGCAAAACAGGCTTGAAAGGTTGACTCACCACCGCTGAAGGTAGAAGTCAGCTGCCTATTCGCAAGAGGTTTTGCACAGGCTCCCCCCTCAGCCAGGTCAGTGACATTTGGGGTGGAAGAGCCACTCAAAGATGTCACTGCTGCAGCGCAAAGTCAACAACATGCCACGCTGCACTAAGCAATGGATAAGGCAAACCACAGAAAAATACATACAAAGAAAAAGAGGGAAGGAAGTGGATTCCCTGGATAGGAAGTCATGCAATCATTAAAGCCAGGAAACAGATAAGTCGGAGGGGTTCATTTCCTTCTCTCCTCCTCCCCATTACAAAGAAATCTCCAGTTCTCCCAAATGAATGAAGAGGAGGAAGAGCAGCTACAACTGTCCAGATGCCAACTCTGTTTTCTTACTGGTAAAAAAGCCCATCATGATTCCAGCAGAGCAGGTCAAATGTTTCCTGCCATTTGCCTCCATTTGCCTCCACACTGCCCACGCACCACCCCCCAGTGCAGGAAGCCATTGGATATGGATAGCGTGCGAACCCTGCGTGGAAGATCGGGAATATCCTTCCCGCTGAGAGGTGGACAAACTCCTCTCCATCTTCTGTCACTTAAACCAGTGGTTCTCAACCTTTCCAGACTCCTGTACCCCTTCCAGGAGTCTGATTTGTCTTGCGTACCCCCAAGTTTCACCTCTCTTAAAAACTATTTGCTTACAAAATTAGACATAAAAATACAGACGTGTCACAGCACACTGTCACTGAAAAATGGCTGACTTTTTCATTTGTACCACATCATTATAAAAGAAATCGATTGGAATAGAAATACTGTACTTGCATTTCAGTGTATAACATGTAGAGCAGTATGAACAAGTTATTGTCAATGACATTTTAGTTGGTGCTGACTTCACTGGTGTTTTTTATGTAGCCTATTGTAAAGCTATGCAGATATCTAGATGAGTTGATGTACCCCCTGGAAGAGCTTTGTGTACCCCCAGGAGTATAAACACTGATTAAACAAGTGCTGTAACCCAGATGAGGCAGGAAATGATGAACTACCAGTGACTCCCGGCTCCCTTATCGGACAGCTCAGAGCATCAGCTCCAGGGCTCCCTTGTTATTGCAGACACAGGGAAATGGTCCTGTTTAGAAGGGGCAGCGTGTTTTCGCTTCTGAGGTACAGTCGTCTAAAATTAGACATCCCAGCTGGGCAGGGAGCCAGTGAACTTTTTCTGAGCTAGGAGGTCAGCTGCTCTCGCCAACTACTGTACATTTTGGCTCCCGTTGCATGGAATCCCCCTTGCACGTGGTTAAAAATGCCCTGATGCCATTCCCCTCATTCAAGCAAGACACCGCCTGAGGTCAGCAGGAGCTTTGCCTGCATTCCCAGGGTAACGCTGCACTACGGCTTACCAGCATGCCCAGCCGAGGGCACCCGATCTGAGAGAAAGCGACGAGGATAAAGTTACCAAGGGTCTGAAAAGCACTTCAGAGCTTCCTGATGCTAGTGACGCTCCCTCCCAGGGCTCAGAGGGGCTAGAGCATCCCTGGCTGGCCACTCTCTTGGCAGCGTCTCCCCAGCCGCTGCAGACCGATGTGTGGTGAGGAAGGGCAGGGCCCGCCAGCGATGGTCCTCAGCTAAGGTGGACACCTAGGGCACCAACCAACCTCCTGCGATGTCTAGCAGCCCCTTTTCCTCCCTGTCCCTTCTGCTCGCTGCACCACCTCCTCATCTCTAGCTAAACATCCACAGAGAGGGTCCGCAGAAACTGGGATCCCACTGCCGCAGTTTTCACATGACTATGGCTGTCCCAGCCCCTCTCCCCCACTCGGGAGGACTACCACGGGATGGCCTCTGGATGCATGCGCCCATGCTGGCAGGGAGGGACCCCAGCAGGGCTCTGCCAGTTATGCCTCCCTGGTAGGAGAGGTCTCTGACTCCCACGGCTCCTAACACGTTACCCCATCACGGCCGCCCTCCGGTAGCTGCCCATGCAAAGGAATATCATCCCTCCCTCAGGGAGGAATTCAACCCCTGTGGCTCAGAGAAAGTGCAACAGGTAAACAGATCCTCCCACAACCCCAAAGTCAGCCCAGGCCACAACACTGGAGCTCCTCAATTCCATTCAGAGGTCCCCACCCCCAGTTTGCCCACCCAAGTCATTAACCACTCAATCCCAGGGCCCCGCTCTCCAGGCTCTCTCTGTGAGAGATCCAAGGCCCGTTTCTCTCCCTGGAGTCTTTCCCTGGAGCCCCCAAGGCAGGTCTCCAGTGAGTGAGCTCCCGCCCCATAGCATTTCCCATCAGTCCCACCCCAAAAATGGGAAAAGCTGCGTGGGAGAAACGCACAGCTTTCCTCAGAACTCAGCAGCAGCAGCTCACAGCTACTGCTCTCCATCACCTCCCACAGCTCTGTCCCTCAGGCAGCTCTCTGCTGCCCCTCCTGTCTCTCCTCTGTTCACAGGCAGCGCTCACCTGCCTCTCCCCGGCCCTTCTTCCTCCCAGGCGCCTCCTCTTAAGCTCACCTGGGAGGCAGCTGACCAGGGACAGGTGCCCTGGACCCCGCTGCTTCTTAAAAGGGCCAGCCACCCCGTGACAGAGACTCTCTTGCAACAGGACAGGGAGGAGTGCTTTTCTCCCATGCACCTTCTCCTACCTCTAGGTGGGAAAACAAACTAGTCTCAGGGTCTGTGTTTGCTCACGGCGGCAAATGGGGCGCCGGCGGTTCGATTTTCCAGGACCGAGTGAAGGGAAGTGGAGACCCGCCCAATCGATCTGGAAGTCGACCAAATAAAGCCACCCCCGGAAAAAGAGTGACGCTGCGTCGTCAGGAGGGCATTTTCCGCCTGCGAAGCGTAGCGGGGACGCTGCATTAATTAGAATTTAGGAAGTCGACGGAAGATACGCAAGCTACGTAGAGTGGCTTGTGTATCTCCCATCGACTGCCGCTGAACTTCGTGGTAAGTGTAGCCCAGGTCGTCTGACTTGTAGAACAGAAATATCAGCAGTTCATCCTGAGAGAGAGACGCTCTTGCCACGCAGACGGCCACATGACACGTTCATAGACTCCAGGGTCAGAAGGGACCATTGTGATCACCATTCATAGCCTCTCCACTGCATCTCCAGTTCGCCCCTTCCGTCAGCTCGAAGCTGGCTCTTAACAAACACAGAAAACTCAGTTTTCCCCACGGTTTAGAACTCAAATTCTTCCATTCCTAAGCCACAGCCAAATGTGTGATTGCTCTTACAGGCATTTCTCCATATCTCCATGCAGCCTTAGACTTTCCAATTCTGCAGCTGCAGGAGTTGAATGTTTCAATGACTCATTAAAAAAAAATTAAATGGCACTGGGGGGATATTCTCTTGCAATTGCTCAGATTTTACATGCTATGGTCTGGCTTCCTTGGAAACGAAATCATGGTCCTGCCTTTTTCTTACTAGCAACAAAAGAAAGTGGTTTTAGCTATCAATGCATGAAGCCTACATTCAAATGTAGGGCGTCCACAATCTGATAGGTGCTGAGTTTATTACAAAGTAAATAATAATGCAGCATGTTGAGGGAACATATGCAATATCCCCTGGTTTACATCTCCTGTGGATGAGCAGCTGGAGGTTGGAGATTTGTCACAGGCAGGAGTCAAGGGAAAGATAAGGCTTCATTCATTAGTGCTTGCAAAGGGCTTGAGATGCTCAGATGGAAGCGAGAAAGGCCAATTACTTTAGAGCATCCATAACATTCCTAAGGACCCCACTTCTGACTAATTCATCATTCCCCCTTCGCTGTCCTTGAAAGCCCCTACAACTCATTTAAAGACCTTTGAAAGAGACATCCAAGTAATGGCTTCGTTCTCAAACACTTTTCTCCACTGCTAATTGAGTCAATATCCCTGAAGCCTGAAATGCTGGGCCATTTGGTGTCCCTTAAACAAATGTCTTGTTGCCTCTTTTCCGGTCTTGGCTTCTGTCTCTAATTACAAGGCTAAGCCTTCACTCCTTGCTCAGGAAAAATGCCAGTGAAGTCAGCGTTAGAGATGATTTCGTATCCTCTGTGTTTTCTATGTACTGTGTTTTTTTGAGATTCTGTTTAAATACTAAGACTACAAAATGCCTTCTGTGTTTATTAATCCTGGTAAGCCAGCATGCTCCTTGATGGAAGTGTCTATGTGTATTTTGCTGAATGAAAGCCTTATCTCAGGAAGTAAACACAATAGCAAATGGTGTGTGATCCTAATTCTGTTTACTGAAAGATGCGGAGAGCCAGACCTCTGATGGAAATAGCACAGCAGTTCCCAGGAGGCACCTGGAGGTGATGTCATCATACACTCAATTAATCTGCTGCTAGGACTCTCTGCTTTTGCAAACTCCTCCTGGCCTGCGACTAAATTCACCTCTGCAACGCTACGCTGCACGAATGCTGCAATAGGTTGAAGACGTGACCGTCAAAGCCAGCGCAGTGGTTTTGTCCCGTCTCCAGTAGCAGATCACTGCCAGCATTGGTTCAGAGATCTCAACTGCTAACAATTGCCACCAACTGTTCAGTTTGCTTGTGCAGACAGGACTTAGCTAACAATGGCAGTGCAGTCTGGTCCCCTCGCTGCTGCCTCGGTACTTTCAAAGCCCAAAGATGCTGATGGTGGAATATGTGTAACATTTTTCTGTTGGCACGAGTGCAGGATCGGCTCAGCAGTGACTTCAGTGCTGAAAGGCCCAGCAGTTTATTCTTATGACGCAGCCTTTTACAGAAAGCCCTTCCCAGAATATATTGTCGTGTGATCACTCATCTGATTTCAGGTACTGCCTTACACAGTGCCAAGGGAAGCTGGGCATGCCTTCACACTAGCTTGCACATCAGTTATGTCTGTATGCCACCCTAAACACTAATTACAGTGGTATAGCCATATTGTGACATTTCCTTTCATTCTTAGGGAAGGAGAAGCGTGATCCTAGGTTTGACTGGTCAATGATGTCTGAACAATATACTTAAAGATGGTAAGTAGCATTATTCCAGGGTATAAATCATTAGTGGGGACTAGGAGAAAACACGTTCAACTGGCAGTCAATATTTAAATCTGGCACAGAAAGAAATCCAGTATCCATGGATTAAAAGCGGCAAGGACCAGCTACTATAAAATAAATCTTGGTTCCTGTTCCATCATTGGAATCTAATCCACTTGCCAGCGAAAGGACCGGATATAAAAAATAAAAAGCAGCAAAGAATCTACACCAAAACTCCAGCAACAAAATCATCCTGCCTACCTACATCCATCTGTAGCTTCATTTGGATACAGTATTCTTCTTCGCTTCCTGTCCCAAACTACTCTGTAATGTCGCTGGGTGCTGTTAGCCAGCTGCTGTATTCTACCCCAGAGGTGGCTGAACTTCGTGGTCAGTGCAAGTGAAAACATTTCTTTAGGCCACTTTAGGATGAGAGGCATTAGAGAAACATAAGGTTTCACTGTCATTCCTCCTGCGAGACCTGGAGTGGAATCCATTAGAAGTAGCATAACATACAAAATCCACAGTAGAGCTTTTTACTGATAAAACATTGAGCCATTTGGTGGCCAGTCCAGTCCACTAACATCAGGTAAACAGTAATAGGAAATAATTTTCTAGTTAATACAGGTACTAACTGTTATGTGGCCTGGGTTTACAAAGTGTTGGCCAGATGGCATGCAGTGACAGAGCACCACTGAAGTCACTGGAGTTTTGCCACTTAATACCAGCTGAGATCGGACCCAGAATACTCTTAGCATGTACAAGAGCAGCATGCATTCCCCCCACCTCGAGTACATCTGAAACGACAGTGGCATACTATGGCATGACAGCTGTAGCAGAGACATTTCCTACATCAACACAAGGGGATTTTCAGCTGATGTCGTTAGTCCACTGCTAGGTCGATGGAAGAATTTTGCCACCCATCCAGCTGTGTCTACAGTGGGGGCTTAGGTCAACCTAACCACAGCGCACAGGGCGTGAATTTTTCACAGCCCTGAGCAACGTCGCTAAGTCCACCCAAGTTTTAGGTTTAGACCAGGCCGTAGGGTGTGATCCAAGGCCTAGCGAAGTCAACAGAAAGATCTCCAACGGGCTCTGGATCAGGTCCTCATTCGTCAGCTTAGGCAGCGGGTTGTATGAGCTACGCAAATCAAACACACTTACTCATTCTTCTCAACATCCAGGATGAGCTCTTTCCCTTCAACTGCCATCTTGACTTCTGCTTTGAAAGGGTGCTACAGGGAACAGAGGAAGTGCCCATTACACACACCGCACGGTCATTATGAATAGCTAAGTGGTCATCAACGCAGCAATTACTTTGTCTGCAAGTGCAAACCTCTCCTTGTCCCACCCTGCCGCGGGAAGCGTGTCTCCCGTCCCAGCTGTGTCTAGTAGGCAGAGATGGACCGAGGTGAGATGCTTAGGAAAATGAATGATGTGTTGCTACCACTTTAGAAACATGGAGAGGACGATTTGCCGTATGCAAACCTGTATTTACACTATTTCTTAGGAGAGGGCACTAAAACCAAACTGCGATCTCATCTCTCACCCACTCAGGGACACCCGTTTGTTTTAATGTGGAAATATAACCAGCATAGAGCCTGCAGCAGCGGTTCTCAAACTGAGGACCGTGGACTTCTTGTGGTTCACAGGGGCCTGCTCCATGGCTTGCAAAATTAAACCTGAGCAGTGGGGAGCTGGGAGGTGGTGCTTGTCCAGGAAAGAAGCTTTCTTCTACGAAATGAAGTGTCAGAGAACCGCTGGGCTATAGCATTCAGAATTCGTATGCAATTTCCTGTCAGGAAAACTACTCAACATATAGTGAAACTGCTGGGCTACAACGTATGCGAGACACGCGACGGTCTATGTTTCTAGGAGGTACTCAGAGAGGTGATTTTCTATGAAGGTCCTAATAACATTTCAAATGTCAATATAGACATACCCTGAGATCTATTGTACATCTACATTTACAGTATGCAGATATACATGTATAGCTAGTTATGTGTATCCATAGCTTTAAATAAATGGTAGGTGAAAATGGGCAGGAAGACAACAAACTGGAGGTGTGCATTGTACACAGGGTGTGTATACACCTGCTAGACAAGATGCATTACCTGAAAGGTGTTCCCAGTAACCACTGCATTGTCATTTCATTATTAGGCAGATACAATTAAAACACGCGAGGGCAGAAGAGGAATCAGGAATATAATATACAGCCATGCACCTCATCACACGATGCGTCTGCTACCACTGACTTATTTTTCAGTAGAGTATTTTATTTTCATACTAATTCACATAAAGGAACATGAGTCCATTCAGCGCAGATGACTCAGACTTACACAAACAAGTTTCAAATGACCACAGAGCTGATAAAAGTTAGCTGTGTGCAGAAGTGATCTGACAGATCAAAGATAAGTTGACTCAGTTGAGGATATTACAAGATTTTCTGTTGAAAGTAAGTTGCCTTCTAAGAAGGCAAGAAAAGCCGTTTTTACTGTATTAGAATAGTAAGATACATCTTCTGTTAATCCTGTGCCTGTTGAAGACAATGGGTTTTTCCTTGGCTTCGGATCAGGCCCCTAGTGATTACATCCAGCAGACTAGAACAGGATTTGCATCTTTGCAACCCTGGCTTGAAATTGCAAAGAGCCAAATCCTGGTTTCAACTGGGAGCTGCAGGTGCTCAGCACTGGTCTCTTGTTAAGTGAGACAACACAAACACAGGCAAGTTTGAGTGTAGCTCACAGCCTTTGAGCTCTGTGATTCTCTCCATACAGTGTGTGCTAAATGGCTGCCGGGCTCCTCCCCTGAGGCAGCTGCATTTCAGTGGTGGGCGAGCAATCTTAATACGTAGCCTGAAGTGCTTTGGGATCTTTCGCAGTGGAAAGTGATATAGCAGCACCCGTTATTTGTTGCTGTTGTTACGTAAGCCAAAGCCAGGGTACGGACTAAGCTCTGTCTCCAAACCAGGAACACACATCCGCCACAAACACAGGGCAAAGTCTGCCTCCATATTCTGACCAGCAATGGCTCTCTGCACAAATCCTTACGGAGATACGATGCCAGCTTGGAGCTGAGATACTGTGCAGAGAGAGCAGTGCTTTAGCGCGATTGGGTCAGGGGATCTCACCGGCAGGTCATCCTTAGCCCCCCCGTAGTGCTCCCCTGTGGCACCATATGCCAAGGGGATGCAGAGCAGCCTTTCTATAAGTTTTGGGGAGAGTTCAAATCCAGGCAAACAGCTCCTGCTATGCTGATGGGGTTTCTAACATGCGCCCCTATAGCACGTGCCTCCAGTGACCCGCATTTGGCCTGAAGAATTTAAGAGACATCACCAGATCCAGTCAACCATTTCTCCCCTTGGGAGAGACTAGCTGAAGCATTTTTTTAAGAGCTCACGTGACATACCTTCACAGTGGTGGAGGGGCTTCCAGCGGCTTTCCACTGCAGTGTTATTTCTTCTTGGTATAGCTCTGAGCCAACAGCACTGTTTTCTCCTGGGAAGCACAGACAGTTGCTCAGAGTCAAAACTCCACTGCAAAGCCAA
The DNA here is from genome assembly GCF_026122565.2 of Emydura macquarii macquarii. NCBI lineage: Eukaryota > Metazoa > Chordata > Testudines > Chelidae > Emydura > Emydura macquarii. The sequence goes on along the minus strand of NW_027132905.1, from coordinate 973,571 downwards.
GCTTTGAGAGTTTAATCCTGCTCCATCAGAGTCAACGGGAGTTTTGCCCTTGACTTAATGGAACACGATCAAGCCTTTCAAAAGGTAGCAGCACATAAACAGCAAAAAGCAAGACATGTTTGAACCGTTTGGCCATTAACTTCTCTAAATACATGTAAGAACAGTGTTGAGTATTAGCAGCAGAAAAGAGCATCCTGATATGTTATGTCTGCGTTTCTGAAGGCACAGACATATACAGGTCTCACTTCTGAAAGATCTGAGCTCAGGCACTGATCCAGCAAAGCACTGGCGCATGCGCTTAAAGTTAAGTGCATGAGAAATTCAATTGATTTAAGTGAGGCAGCGCCTATGCTTAAAACAAGTGCTTTGCTGGATTGGGGACCAGGTACTCAGCACCCCTCTGGATCAGGCCTGTAATAAATATACAAGCCATGGATAAATTCAGTTGGACAGAACAGTAATTGTTCAAGTGGATTTTAAAATAGGAGTTTAAAAAAGCACATTAATTGCTACAACAAAGATGGGAACTCCTTGAAGCACTTAAATAATTCTCTTAGTTTGGGCACCTGTGGGCTGTGCTGGTTAGTTTCAACCACCACATGGCAACGCTCAATGCTGCTTTCCTCTGTAAAGCGGGTCTGTCTCTTCTTTCCCCAGAGACAAGGTGGGTGAGGTCTAGGTTGGACATTAGGAAAAGGTTTTTCACCAGGAGGGTGGTGAAGCACTGGAACGGGTTACCTAGAGAGGTGGTGGAATCTCCATCTTTAGAGGTTTTTAAGCTGAGGCTTGACAAAGCCCTGGCTGGGATGATATAGCTGAAGTTAGTCCTGCTTTGAGCAGGGGGTTGGACTAGATACCTCCTGAGGTCCCTTCCAACTCTAATATTCTATGATTCTTCCATTGAGCCAACTTCGGTTGGTGAAACAGACACTTTTGAGCTCCACAGAGTTCTTCTTCAGGTCCGGAAAAGGTCATGGGAATTTCTTTTCCCATTCTCGTTTAGACCCATTGCATTCTAGACAGAACCAGTTCTCTTTATCTACCCCTCTAGTCCTCTTCCAGCTCATTTCTATCATGAAATGCTGCCCCAGACACAGAGTGATCTGAAAGGTGTAATTTGCCAGCTATCATTTTTCTACATATCTATCTGTCCAGCATTTTACTCAAACTTAATGTAAAGCCCTTGGGGTCAGAGATGCGCACAGGCTAATCCAGTGGGGACTGTGTCAGCAAGTGGAAGTGGGGAGAGAGCCTGATTCCAATAGCTAGCTTGGAAATGGGCTGCACTTGGCCTGCCCCCAACCCACCCATCCAAGATTTAGGACCTGGGGATTACCCTCCCTGTAAAAATGCTCCTGGGCTCCAACTTTATTTTATTGGACCAACTTCTGCTGCTGAAAGAAAGGCGCTTTCCAGCGGCACGGAGCTCTGATGTCAACCCCAGACTGCAGCTTGCTGACCGGGACTCAGGGCTGTCCGCCACCCAAGACTGTCCCTGGGTTTCCTGCTGAGCAGAGGGCGATAGGAAGGAAGGTCTGCCGCTCTGTGCAGCTGAAAGCCCCCAGCGCACAGCTGTTGGGCATCTTTGGCATGACCCCAGCCCAGGAGCAGACAATGCTGAGAAATCCGGGATCTCCCAGTCCAGGCCATTCACAGCCAGAGGATGCTTTTCTCTAGGCGCAGCCTGCAGTACTCGGTGTGTGTTTTCTCACTGCTTTGCTCGGCTGTGCTGTGCGCGCTGCTGCGTTTCGGGAGAAGGAGATAGAAAAGACCAGCACCAGCACCACCAAAAAGGGGGGGGGGGGCGACGGGACATCGTCCTAGCAGGGAAGAACCAGGGTTAGATTAAAGCCCCCCCCGGCTCTGGGTTCCACGGCTCAGTGCGTCTCCCTTGCCCTTGTCCTGACATCCTCCCCTGCACAGCGACACACACACACACACACACAAACACACACACACACTTACTTCTCCAGCCTGCCGACCCCGCGGCGGGGAGCAGCGTTAGCAGCAGCAGCCCGAGAGAAGCCGCAGGGCCCCCGGCTCGTCCCGCAGCCCCAGGCATGGCTCCTCCGGCCGGCAGAGATGCGGCGCCTGCTGCCTCCGCCCAGGCCGGCTGCCTGGCCCCGATTCCTCGCGGCGAGCTGCCACCCGCTGGCAGGTGAGGGCAGGGGCAGGGGCAGGGGCAGGGGCAGGGGCAGGCTCCCCCCGCACCCAGCCCGGGCCAGTGACGCTCCGGCTGCCGGCTGAGCCCAGCCCAGCCCGGGGACCATCCACCCGCAGCCGGGGGAATTGAAACCTGCTGCCAAGCCAGCCGGGGGAGGATGGAGCCGTTCGGAGCGGGTCCTGGGCACCCCCCTTCCCACCCCCGCAAGGGGGGCGTCCGATGTCTTTTCTAGGCTCATTTGAGGCTGAAAGCTGGGATCGGGGTTGGATTCCGCATTGTCCCCGCCCATGCAGAGTGTTCAGCGAAAGGCGGAGCAATCGGGGGCTGGGAGAAGTCAGGGAGAGAATGGATTACACCCGCGTCTACACTGGCACCACTCTTAATTCGAATTAAGGTGCCTGTAAAATCGACCTAATAAGACCACCCCCGCAAGTGGCATAGCACCTAATTCGAATTTGTTAAGTCGCTTTAGTGTTAGTGTAGACGCAACAGAACTTAATTTGAATTAACTGACCTCCAGGAGGTATCCCACAATGCCTGGTTTTGACCACTCTGGACAGTCGCGCTGTGCTGCTCAGTGGTCACGCTACCAGGAAATGTCCCCTCCCCTCAAGCCGCGGGAAGATTTGAATGTTCATTTCCTGTGCTGCCGGCGTGGAGAGAGCGTTGTCACTGTTCTCCGCCCGGCTACTGCAAAACCCAAACACGCCCCAGCATGGCGTCGACCCGAGGTCTTAGACCTCACTGGGCTGTGGGGCGAGGAGTCCGTTCTGGCTCAGCTCAGCTCAGCTCAGACATTTACGGGAAGATATCTCAGGGCATGCTGGAGAAGGGACACCAGAGGGACGCTCAGCAGTGCTGCGTGAAGATCAAGGAGCTGTGCCAGTCGTATCAGAAAGCCAGGGAAGCCAACAGCCGCTCTGTCTCCTCGCCCAAAACATGCCGCTTCTACCATGAGGTGCATGCAATTCTCGGTGGCGATCCCACCACGGTGCCGCCCCACAGCATCGATACCTCCGCCAGGTCACAGTCCATGATCAGCGATGAGGACTCCATGGATGAGGAGGAGGAGGAAGCAGAGGAGAGCAGAGTGCAGGAGAGCGGGGTGTCCATTCTCCCCGAAAGTCAGGACTTATTCCTGACCCCCGAGCACCCAGGACAGCACTGATGGTCCCGGGGAAGGCACAGCTGCTGAGTTTTCTTTCTTCTTAGCAGTTCTGTCCTTGTACGTTGGGGAGGGGGTCATGAAAGGGATCTCAGGTATTTCGTTGACTGTACTGGGGGGTTACCCAGGGATCATTTGTTTTATGTGATGAGAAATGCTACATTTATATCATGGACAATGTAATGTATGTAATCCGTTATCCCTAGAAAAACTTTTCAGGGGAGGGCTGCCTTGTTCCTCCCTCCACAGTAGGATTCTTCTCTACAATCAAGGGAGCCTGCCTCATGGCTTCATGTGTTTTAAGCATAGCCCCCCCCCCCCCCCTACACACACACACACACACACACACACACACACCGCCGTCCGCAGTTCCTCTCTGTAGGGGTTTAAAATACAAGCAGAGAGAGTCAATCATGTGCTACATTGTATCAAGGGAACCATTTGCAACATTTGAATAGTAACATTGTTTCTCTGTAATCATTTGCTACATTTTTTCAGGCGCTCATTATCTAAATTGTTACATTTGTTCCATTTTCTTCACTCTGCTACCTGTGGCTACCTTGTGACTTTTCTTTCGTTCTGTGGACAGCTCCGCATTGGACCGACCCTTAAGAAATGCTGCGGACAGACTGTCTCAGATTAGGAAGAGGGGGAAAAAACCAGAGAGGACATGTTTGCGGAGCTCACGAAACCTCAGCGGCTGCAGAGAGAGAGCACAGAGCCTGGCGGCTGACTAGTCACAGAACACGGACAGGGACAGGGAGAATCGCCGAGAAATGATGGATCCTGATTGCAGCACCACGCGGGAAATGCCGCGAATCATGCAGGACCAGGCAGACATGCTGCGGCGGCTTGTGGAGCTTCAGGGGGAGCAGAGGCAGGGCAGAGTCATGCTGCAGCCCCTCCATAATGCTCCTCGACCCAGGGCTTTGCTGCCCTCCTCCTCCCCCGCCCCCAAGAGGTCTCGGAGGAGACTGGCCAGGCTGCAGTACGAGCTCTCCTTCACCCTGGTGGAGGTGAGCAGAAAGCAGCAGCAGTCACGCTAACAGCTGGCCAGCAAGCTACCACCCCACCCCTTGAGACAGTGAATGAACACTGCCCCCCTTCCCCCATGACTTGAGTGTTCAGAAATAAAGTTTTGCATCATTTCAACATATTTCCTTATTACATCAGATCTTGTTCTGGAGGGATTTGTCGGGCACAGATATGGAAGGGGGGGAAGGGGGTTCCCCAAAGGCAAACAACAGACAGGAACAGAAATCAGTCCATTGCAGAACCTGGCTTTCAAAGTTTTCCTAATGCAAAGTGCTCTGCGGTTAGCTCTCAGCGTAGTGCTGGCATCGGGCTGCTCATAACTGGCGGCCAGTCTTTCTGCCTCCACAGCCCAACCCTGGGGGAACCGCTCACCCTTCGCTTCACACACATTATGAAGAACACAGCACCCAGATATCACAGAAGGGAGGTTCTTCTCACTCATGTCCAGCCTAGTGAGGAGACGCCTCCATCTGCCCTTTAAATGCCCAAAGGCACATTCTGCAACCGCTTAACCTCTTATTAAAACACCCCTTGTCACTGCCAAGGTGACCGCTGTAGGGCTTCATTAGCCAAGGGAACAAGGGGGAAGCAGGATCCCCCAGCAACCGCAGCAGAAGCATCACTGGATGTCTTCCCCGCCCATCCCCTGGGTAGGACGTGACGGGTGTGAACAGGCCTCCGAACTTTGGGTCTTCGCTGACCGAGGGCAGCAACTGTGAGTGGGGTGCAGGGGAGGAAGAGGGCAGGGGCATGTTAAAGGAACATTGGTGTGTCGGACTTTCACGCTGAGGTGAAGGACCCTGCCCCGTGTGCTCTGGCCGGGGGTTTTGGCTTAAGATCTCATGTTTTGGAAAGGTGGGGGAGGGTTCCCAAACTACTGCTTGGTTCTCTTTCCCTTTTAATAATAATAATAATCATTTGCTATACACAGACATGCTTGTGAGTGAGGAAGTATTGCCTCTCGGAGGCGCCAAAGGGTAGTGTTAAGTTTTCCCGGGTTACTGGGTGGGGAGCTTGAACCGGTTCTGTTTTGTAGTGTTAAGAGAAGCCCCTGGATAGTGACATGTTGCTGCTGACTTCACCTGGCAGAAGGTGACATCGGAAGGACTCTCCGTAATGGGCCCAACTCAGGGGATAATGGTTTTTCTTCACCTGGGACAAGCATGGGTAGGGGTTGGAATGTCCCACCTGGGCACAGAGCCAACGGTATTTCGGGGGGGGAGGCTCTCTGAAAAGCAAAGCTCTCCACTGCCTCATGCCGTATGACCAGGCTGACCAGACCTCGGGCGCACAGAAGGGGTGAGTTCATTGTAAGGGGGGGTGCGGCTCAGGACTGTTGGTTAGTTTGCAAAGATCTGGGACTGTCTAGTGCCCGTGGTTAAGAAATCCGTTTGCACAACCCGGGCTCCTTGCTTGCCTTCCACGCTGTCCCGGAAGGGGTTAACTCGATCGAGACGCTCAGAGAGCTTGCAGGAAGGGGAACTCTGAGGGAAGGTGCATATGCAGCTGGGGGCTCCAGAGGGCTGAGTCAATGGGTCGGGTCTGAGGTGGCCAAGCTGCAGAGCCCTACGTCCCAAGGAGGACTGGTCTGCACCTGGGAGTGGGACACAGAGTACGTCTACACTGCAATAAAACATCAGGGGTCAGCTGATTTGGGCTCATGGAGTTTGGGCTATCGGGCTATTTAACTGGTGTAGACGCTCTGGCTCAGGTGAGAGAGGAGGGGCTCAGAGCCTGGGCTCCAGCCCTAGCTGGAACATCTACACCGCAGTGAAAGAGCCCCATCGCCCAAACCCCGTGAGACTCAGCCAGCTGACACAGGACAGCCCCTGGTATTTAACTGCAGTGTAGCCATACCCCTAGAGACTCAGAGCTAGGAACAGCGACTTGGTTCTGCCCAGGCCCAGATGGCTTAGGAGCAAATGATACCCAACAATCGGGTCCACTCAGAAGAGACTGATGTTGTTCCAGAGGGGTATTGGGCCTGGTTGTGACGGTTACCACTTCTAGGAAATTCTACAACATATATCAGCTGGACAGTGGCGTTTTTGTGTGTCTTGCCAGTTCCTTGAGCTTTTCACAAATCAGGAAGAGCCAGAGAGAACTGTTGCTGGCAGGGGCCATCTTCTTCTTCTGTGTTTGTGCAGCACCTAACACAATGCGGGCCTGATCCATGACTGGGTCTTCTAGGTGTTATCACAATAAACAAGACAGATCTTATTTGCCCTCAGAATGGCAGCTGCTGTGGGGGAAGAGCAGAGGACAGCTGATGTTGAGTAAGTGCTGAGTAAGTTGAGTAAATCGAGTTAAGTAAATGAAGTAAGTTGATGTTGAGTAAGCTCTTCCGAAGACAGACAAAGATAAAGTAACTTTTCAAATGTACTTTTAAAGGTATGTGGCACAGCTTTAGATACAGCCATCAGGATATTCCCTCCCCTTGTCTGCTTTTCACAGGATGGTGGACAAACTGTATTAAAATAACATTGCAGCTTCATAAGGGCTTGTGCCCAAGTGTTTCAAAGTAGGCAACGTTTAGCTAGCTAGTATCGCGCCTGCCCCTCCATCCTTTACTGATTCAAACAATCCCATGACGTCAATGGGGCTACTGAGACAAGGACCGCTTGCATCAATATAGGGTCACAGCTGGAGCCTCTCAACACGCCAGTGGGGCAGATGAGTGTTTCCTTTTACAGTTTGGTAAACTGAGGCACAGGGAAGTTAAATGATTTGCCCAGCTTCGTCCAATGAATGAGTCTCACAGGTCAGGACAGAAATCAGTGTTCTAACCCTACAATGAGTCAGGGTCACAGGTGGAACACTCAATTGCCTGCTCTGTTCACTCCCTCTGAAGCATCTGGCACCAGCCATGGTTGGAAGACAGGATACTGAGCTAGCTGGACCCTTGGTCTGACCCACTACGGCCAATTCTTCTGTTATGTTCTAATAGTTTGGACTTGCATCAAACTAAAAAAAATCGCAGTGATATTTCAGGGGAACTCTCTTTTCGGGAGAAGGAAAGGTTGCCTAAGGAATCACTGTTAAAAGACTGATTCTGGAGGAAGTATTACCAAAAAGGGCAGGCCCAGACAGAGAAGGAAACACTGCTTTGTTGTCCTGTCAAACCTCAGCATTTGAGACACTTGCCGTGATCAGGGGAGCATATGGACACATTCTTGACTGACTTGAACAAAATATTAAAGCTTCCCATTTTAAAACATTTGATCACCCGATATTTTTGACATTATCAAAAGGGAAGAGACTGGGATTCAATAGAGGCAACTGACAATTTAACCACTTACTTCACTATTTCAGGGGGTGACAGTTTGGAAGGGCTTCAGCTAGTCCCAAATCAGCTGCTTTAGCTTCAGCATCTGCTTTTCCCCTTCCATTCAGAATGGCAGGACATATTTGCAGAGCCCAGAGCAGCTGGCCTTCCCAAAGCGCCATAGATTGATAGGATTCTGGATGTGGGCTTGGTCCTAGTCTGTTTTTAAATGCAACTAAAAAAAAAAAAAAAATCAAACCATCCATTTGTGCTTTGTAAAAGAGGGATCAGTGACATTAAAGCAAAGGCTGATTAATTGCACTGTAGCTTTCTCCATTTACAACTGAATGACCTTGACTGTGGTGAAATTCTAGGGTCAAAACCTGTACTGGTTCAACTATAATTGTCTAGATAAAAATGGTGCAATTCCCTCAATGTGGAAACAGTTCTTCCGCTCCAAATATGCTTATACTAATATAACTTATTTCCATAAGGGGAATAGCTATACTGGTATAAGCCACAGTCATATATGATTGCGTCCACAGGAGTTGTACTGCTATAATTATACCGGGGGGAAAAATCACACCTGTAACCAAAATAGTTATATCCTCTCACAGCGGTAAATAGACCAGGTCTCGACTCATCGGGTTAGCGCATGGCATCATGGGCATTTCCCTGTGGTTTCCTCTGTCTAGATGTGTCTATAATGCAAACTAACAAACCACCTTTTTAAATGAGAGAAGGACCCACGTCTCTAGTGAGCATACAGATTACAGAATTAGGGTAAACTGTTGCACTTTTCCCTGGAGCCAGCTCTCCTCATGCACCTGTTGCAGGTGGAGTGACATGCATCTATAGTGTCATAGGTTTTATATCCAGAGACGATTAAAGCTGCCTGGAGGATTTGGATGTCCAATTTTCCTGCAAAGTAAAAGGGAACTGGATGATCAAAATACCTAGGTAACTTTGACCAATAGTCTACATGTTGACCTCTGCTAGAGAAACTTCTGGGGGAGCAGAGAATTCTTGGGATTATGACATAATAAGGGACAAGAGATTGAAACATGAGGAACTAAAGAGTGTGAGGGGACTTTTAAAGCATTGATTTAACTCAAATGACCAGCATATACTGAGGAGAAAAATCTTCTCTGTGAAAGTCCATCACCACAACACAAGGAGATCCAGTATCTTCTGCCAGTCCTAGAGCTCTTCTTCTGTCCCAGTCCGCTTTTCACCAAACAGCCGCTCCCAGCCTTTCCTAGCTGGCGCTCAGACAGCTTCCACACACACACTCTCATTTTCTGACTCAGAGAGCGCCACAGATAGCAGCCGTCCTCCTTGCCATGCCTGGGTGCCTTCCCTTAAGCCCAACTTGGCAGTAGGTAATCAGTCACAAGGGCACTGGACCGTCTCCTCCTCCCTCTTAATGCGGCCAGTCATCCTGTGACACTCCCATTGACAGCGATCGTGCAGGCTCAGATCCTGAGTGTCTCTTGGCAGATGCGGAGTACTCCCAATTTCCGCTGAAGTGCATGCGAATTGAGGCCACGCAGCAGCATGCCGGATCAGGGTCCCACTCAGCAAGATGGCCAAAGGAGAGCTCAGGGAGCTATTCCCCCAAAACAAGACAAAGGAAATCTTTGTTAGTCATCAACTTCCCATAGGACGCACAAAATTCAGGCTGTTAATGGAAAGCAGAAGCTCAGGCTTCCTGCACGTTGTAATGGACCAGTCAAGCATCTCCTTTTACCATCCCAGAGTCTATAAAAGGGAAAGTGGTGAGAGGGAGATCAGATTCAGGGACTAATCCTGATAACAGCTGCTTTACACTTTGGAAACATACTTGTGTGGGAATTAGCACATTTGCCCACATGCATTCTCCAGGGCCATATCAGCTTGCAGTCAGAAACCAATTTAGGAGCAAACAGGCATTTTCAGCTATTTATAAGACTTTTCTCTTAAGGCCCTGTGCGCACTACAGATATAATGGAATCAGGGGATCTGGTTCTGACATGGTCACAATGTGTAGTGTAGATGGAATCTAGCCATGTTCTCTAACTGGGAAAAGCCTTAGACACCTTAAAACCCGGGGTATATTATCTATGGGAATTCCAAAGAGCATCCATGCTATTTATATTGATACACAACCACCCTTTTAAGTATCTGGAAAACACCCATTGTATATACATATAAACCTTGCTAGCTTCTCACCTCATAACTATTGTTTCCCCTCAAAATAGGTATTTCATTACCTTTATGTACTGTGTAAGTATGGACCCAGTGAAGTGCCATTGTTTTGATATGGAGTTAAACATTTTCACTGAATATTTGCGCTTGCTGCAGTAGAAATGATTAATTCCAGGGCAATCCATCTTCTAAAGACTAGAACTGGTCCACTAGTGCCTAAAGATGACCAGAGCAGAGAGCACACGATGCCTCTTGTCCCCAGCCAAGCAGCAGGTCAGGATTCTTTCACTGCATCTGAGAGCTCAAGGGGAGACACAGATGACCAGCCCATGCCAACAAGGCATAATGAGATGGCTAGGAGAAGTGGCCAGTTCCCCAGAAGGCATGCTGCAGCAGAACAGCAAAGCACGCCTTGCCACACATTCCCTAGGCCTGCTTGCTAACATTTTGCCCTGGCTGGCAGAATTCCTGAACCAGGTGCTGCAACTGCCAGCCCGGGTAGGATCTGGCAAAGTTGAGAAAACCTGTGCATGTGCTACCACACACCATCCCTGGAGACTCCCATTTTAACTCTTCAAAAGTCCAATTGTAGTCAATGGCAAATTTTCCCCTTGATTTCAAATGGAGCAGAATTGGGCCCTCAGTCTGCAACAGGTCTGATTTTCCTAGCTGCTAAACAAGGAGCATGGTCAGAATATCGGAGTTCTGATCACACAGGGATATTAGTGCCACAGGATCAGACCCTGATCAGGTCTTCTTTGTAAGACTGATGACAACACACCTCAAAGTTTCTCATCACAACATACAGCACTAACAACATGCAGTTCATGTGACTTTATTTAAATATAACAGAAGCTGAACAATGGGATTCCCAGTGAAAGAAATTAGAAGAAAAAGAAAGAAAAGTGTTCAGTAACATGAATTACTAGTTTTGGCAACAATGCTCTGTATCTCCTCTACTCTTACAATTCAGTAGAGATACAGTTTCCAACAAACAAATTAAAAATATGTATTGTATCCATATTATTGTTACCTATACGCAGGGATCAAATCATAGTCCACTAGTATAAGTTATTTCACAGGGTTAGACTCTGTCACCTTGACTCCAGCTGAATAGCACCATACTCTCCAAATGGTCCCCGTTTAAATCAATGGAACTCTTGCACAGTAAGATACTATTGAATGTGAGTATGGGTGGTAGAATTGGACCCTAAATTTTCAGTGCATTACACAACAATTTGCTGCACAAATATAGATTATATAGAAAAAAAACTAGATTATGTTGTTATATAAATATACCATGGTAGCCAAAGGGCAAATCTAAAAATTTGAGGGAATAACTCCTGGCCCCAATCCCTAGCCCACAGTGCATTTTTTTGCATCAAGATTTACATTTTGTTCATGAATCTGTGACATACAAAGAGAATGATTTCACTTGCTAAAATTCCTAAAGTAAAACTGCCAAAATGAACGCAAGTCCCGGCTAAATCAAAATGCTGCTTATGAACAAAGAAAGCTACGGTCCTGATTCAGGCCAGCACTTAAGCATGTCCTTAAATCCTTTCCTATTCAGAAAAGCACTTAAGTATGGACCTAACACTAAGCATGTGCGTAAGTGCTTTCCTGAATAGGGATGCTTTTGTGATTCCAGGCCCAAATGCAGGCCTCGTGTGAGCAGGTGAAACCCCCGAGACTTCAGTGACAGCCCCAGGTCTGTATCTGGCCTCCCAAAATGCTACTGGATGATCAGAGTTCTTAAAACAATCTGCACTTATTGCCGAGGTGATTCAGGTTTCTTCTTGAACACACTGACTAAAAAGATATTATTGGACTGAAATATTTATTTAATCTTTTAAAAGACTCGTGTCTATTGTTATCATTTGGCTTAAAAATTACAAATCTCTTAACACTTTCCCCTCCTCCTCCTCATCGCTGTCAGTGACATTGACTTGCTGGATGCTGGAGGGCGTGGACGGGGTTGCTGTGAAAACGTTCTCCAAGGCTCCAATATCCAGCTGCGGCATGGGGGTTAAATATTCGTCCTCGCTATGGCTGTGGCTGTTGTAATAAGACACCCCCTCTAGACTCTCACAGCTGCGGGAATCTTCACTGCGTGCATGCTCATCTGGGTACTCCCTGAAAGGGTAGTCTCTATTCAGAGCAGAAAACATAGCCTCATGCTTTTGGTACTGGTCTTCGTAAAAGCCAAGGCATTCGGGCATTGAACTGGGGAAATTCCCATAGCCAAATGGAGGGCGGCTGTACGGGCACGTGCTGCAGGGAAAGAGACAAAAATAAGATACATCAAGCTTTCTGCCATGGCGCTAAGTTGTATTGCATAAGAACTACATGTGACTGGCTATATTTCTATTGGGGCCTGAAGATGAAAGTTATCCTAATGATCTGCATTAGCCAATTCACTGAGTAGTGTGATATATAAACACACCAACCTCTATAAACTCTGCAACCACCTATATACAAGGAGAGATATACCCAGGGTCTATGACAGAGATGCTAGCCGACATATACACCCAAGAAGTTGCTTTTTTAAAAACACTTATTTATTAATGTAAATAATGTCACAGATAAATAAATGCTAGTGAGCATTTTAACAAACATACCGAAAACTGTAAAACCATGCATCATAACCTAAGGGGAGGGGGAAGGGGGATATGACAGAGGTTGATAAAATCATGAATGGTGTGGAGAAAAAGCATTATTTACCCCTTCACATAACACAAGAACTAGGGGACAGCCAGTGAAATGAATAGGCAGCAGGTTTAAAATAAACAAAAGGAACTACTACTTCACACAACGCATAGTCAACCTGTGGAACTCGTTGCCAGGGGATGCAGTGAAGGCCAAAACTATAACCAGGTTCAAAAAAGAATTCAACAGGTTCACGGAAGATAGGTCCATCAATGGCTATTAGCCAAAATGATCAGGGATGCAACCCCATGTTCTGAGTGTCCCTAGCCTCTGACTGCCAGATGCTGGGGTAGGATGACATGGGATGGATCACTTACTTGATAATTGCTCTATTCTGTTCATTCCCTCTGAAGTATCTGGCATTGGCCACTGTTGGAAATAGGATACTGGACTAGATGGACCATTGGTCTGACCCAGCATGGCCATTCTTATGTTCTAACCCAGTTTATGTAATCTCTGTAGGTCACAATTTATAGCAGAGTTGGAACAAGGCTAAAAAAATTCCTTTTATTTCCTTTTAAAATAATTTCTTGCAGCTGCTAGGTTATTAGTAGAAAAGAAGGACGTTAGAAAATCCTGTCCCTCAGAGTATACAGTACTATGTAAAGAGGATACATGGTTAGGCACCCTGTGATTAATAGTTGAATGCTCTTTAAGTGAGAAACTCCAAAAAAAGAATCATACAAGGTGTTAATTAATTGCTTCCTAAAACAATTGCTTACTGACTTTGAATTTTTATCCTGTTTCAGAACCTGGAGGGCCAAAGTGTATAATAATTTGTGTATTACAAAGTGCCATAGACATATATAGTACAGTAGAGTAAATAAAGTGTGAAAAACAAGTAATAGATCCCTGCTCTAAAGATATTATAGTTTAAAGATATGTATTGATACAATTCTGATCCAGGCTTCAATGGGACTTTTATCATTCACATGTCTTAAGCGAGCATATGGATAGAGTCCCAAAAGCAGCTGGGACAAACACAGTCAAGAGGTCTTTCCTTAAATTTCTTCAACCCAGCTACTAATTTTTAGCACACATATTCATTTGCATGATCAGTGCTACACAAAAAAGATGAATTTTTTTACATGCAGATAATATCCACACAGAAATGAACTTGCAAACAAATTTGTTTTAGAGATGTCTGCCTGGTGGGGTATGCAACTTTCCAACGTCCAGTTTTTGTCAGAACACCAAACAGACTCTGATGGTATGAGCAAAAAAACCCCAACCTGCTCATGTGCTCTGTCTAATGACGGAGACCAAGGGGCAAAGCTTAGATCACCTTTAATGGCCAATGTGAAGTCAGACACCTATGCATCAATATTACTGTGATTCTTCAAGTGATGACAAACTTGGTCTGTTATTTAAGGTTTTTGTACTTAACAAATGCCCACCGACTGACTTGTCTGCAAATGCGATCTGTCCATTAAGATATTTCAATTTTTATGGGTCATATTCTGGCCTGACTTACCCATAAGGCAACCCCATTGACTTCATGCAGGCACATTCGGCTGAGATCGATAGGAGTGCAGTGTGTAAGTCAGGGCAGAATGTGGCCCCAAATCTTTAAGAACCATCTCCAGCTGTAGAGCGATCATTAAAATCATTTGATAGGCTGAATTCCCTCTAAAATCAAATATAGGAAAACTGGCTACTTACAAAACAGGAACTATGAAATTGGACACTGAGCTCACTCCTTTCTCCATTCAAAGCGACACACAGCTTGTGCAGTGTGAATTCTCTTCTTGGATCCCTGTGCACTAGCTGGCTTCCAGGTCCTCATGGGCCTGAGTAGCACATTTGGGTGTTGCTCAACTGGCTGCTACAAGGGTGCTGGGGCCTGCACGTGGTCACTGTTGAACTGATAGCAATCCCCCTGCATTTTAGTCAACACTGAAGTACCGTAACGGGAATACAAACCCATGAGTTCTTGATGCAAGTTGCTCTTCCCCAGTTGACTAACGCAAACTGGCAAAGAATATACATGGGTTTATTTGCTATATCACCCCAAGGCTCTTTCCATCGGGTAAGAACTCAGTACAATTCATTTTCATAGAGCCGACCTCACCAAACTGCTTGGGGTATCGTGTCACCAACTCAAATACTTGACCAGTTTTAATTCTATCTGATCCTGTTTTATTTCCATAATTTTTACTCAATATATTTTTGTTGAATTCAATTGCACTGTTGGGACTGGAGTAGCAGGGAGGGGAGGCAAGGACTTATATTTACTCTTAACTTGGAACATGCAATGGCTGGCACAGCCCCTTGGAGTTATCAGTAGTTGGGCACAACTCAGAGCAGCCTCAGGCTGGCTGGCCCCAAAATTGGGGAGCTGGTAAGGTGGCATTAAGCCACTTTCCCCCACAGCCTGGCATTCCTGCACTGAGAGCCATTTGCCCAATCTGCTGTTCTTTACACTCTTTCATTAAGCAGTAGGTTTCATTGACTTTTAGCACATACATGCTCTCACTAGAATTTAAATGAATGACTTCATTACCTTGATGGGAAGTAGTGAGGTCCAGGTAAGAAATAAGGGTGATGAAATGAAAAACGAGGAGGCGCTCCAAAGAGAGTGGCTGGATGACCAATGGGAGGAGGTTGATAGAGATGTGAGTGAGGAATGGGAGGAGCCTGGGAAATTGGTGCACTTCTAGGACAAGTAGAAACACCTGAGTATTCCTTAGCGGGTTGATTATTAGAGACAGGAAATCTGGAGTGAGTGGTGCTTGCATTACTTGGGTTCCTGCTGGAGCTCTCAATGCAAACTGGGGTAGGTCTCTTTACAGAACAATTGGATCCAGAAGGTACATGATGAGCTTCTGTCTGTGCAGGTCCAGCAAAGCGCTGTGGTGGAATCACAGGGTGAAGGGGCAGATTTGGAGCTGGGACAGCCACTGGTGTGGTGCTTCCAACACTTGGCTGGAAAAGCGTAATTGGACCTGGGTGTTGAATGGAAGGAGCTGGCAGCTGGATAGTAGAAGAGGCTTCACCTGTTGAAAACAGAAATGATTATTGATCAGTCATGAATGGAAGGGTACCAGTAACAGCATTTTATAAGTACCACTTCAGCTAACTACCCCTAGATCAGAAAGAAGACAGACACAGCGAAGTGTCCAGGCGGATTCTGTATTGTCCTCCTCCACCTCCCAAACCAAAAACAGAGACAGCTCAATGTTTCTTCTGTCTTTCGAAATCCTCTCCTCAGAAACCAAACACAATCTTCTCACCTCTGCTGAGTAACACGCACACCTTTGTCACATTGATATCCAAATCTGAATGTAATCAAGTGGATGAGCAAATTTAAGGAGGACGGCATGTGATTAACTCTAACGCTGCTTTACTGAAATGCTGCCACTAGAGAGCTCTCTAACCCCTCCCTCTAGAGCATAACTCCCCTACAATTCACAATCACATGCCACTTAGCAAGCTGGTATGGACCTGCAATGCTACATAAAAATATATGCATATATTCTCAGCTGATGGCCCTAGGAAATGGAATCAGGTGGATACAACAAACTGCCCCAAAATTGTTTTTTTCCATTTGTTTTGCAAAAGAACACACCCTGCCAGTTTTATTCACTTTGTCATAATTTACAGATGTGTTTGTGTATCACTTTTCATGATGATAAAGTTATCATTTAGAGTGTGCCTTTCCTACAGAACGACTGCAAAGCATTTGGGGGGACATTTTCAAACGTGCCTAAGTGACTTCAGAGCCTAAATCCCAAGTCAATGGAATGTAGGCCCTTTGGAAAATGTTTGCCCTTTACAACAATACATATAGGAATCGCTTCAACCACAACTAAAGTAGAGCCACCTCTGGGATAAAACAGAATAAATATTCAAGACAGCATAACAACACTACAACAGAACAGGAAGAGAAGAATACCACATCCAATCACAACTACAGAGGGAATGTAGACAGGTAGCGTGTAGTTATTCAAGGTGGAATCTAGCCAGAACAGAGGGGTGTTATTACATGTATTATTGTGAATATTGTCATGATGACCATGAATGCTCAGGGCCTTTGTTTTCCTATCTCACATGAAAGATAGCAGCTCCAGCACTCCCATGTCCCCACTGGGACAATGGATCAACAATGAGGCAGAAGGAAGGGTGCTACCTACTGAATCACTAACACCCCTTCTTGAAGCATGCTTGGCTTTCCCAAGAAGTCCTCCATCCAAGCACTGCTGCAGTGTTGAGATATGGGACCACAGATCAAGGGGTGGACCTATATGGAATATGGTTTTTTCACTGACCAGATAGGACCTCACTTTAAAAGGAAACCTCAACCCAGATTAAATAACGTGGGTACAATCTTGCACATCCACTTTTTGTGCACACTTCTCTCATAACCAGGTTTTGGTGTGTACAGAAACTCGGATTTGTGTACTCAAACTGCTATGTGTTTGCAAACTAGAGAAACAAAGTAGGTGAGGTAATATTTTTTATTGGACCAATTTCTGTTGGTGCGAGAGACAATCTTTTCAGCTTATATAGAGCTCTTGTTCAGGACATGAAGAAGAGCTCTGGGTAAGCTTGAAAGCTTGTCTCTCTCACCAGCAGATGTTTGTTGGTCCAATAAAAGCTATTGCCTCACCCACCTTGTCTCCCTAGTATCCTTGGACCAACATGGCTACAACACTGTTGGCAAATGAGTCAATTAAATACATATCTATTCCAGTTGTGTGTGCAAAGCTGAGTTACTGTGCATGCAAAACTGTGGCTGTGAAAGCACTGTACATCTAGAAAATTGTATGCAAAATTGCACCTGCAAGTTTAGATACAGCTTTTAAAAATGTCGCCCTCGCACTATTAACTTCTTTCCCCATGACACTTTTTCTGACAAATTTCACCATGTCCTTTTAAGGAGCTTTGCTACTGGGTTGTTGCTTTAAAAACTCTTATGCCAGCTTATGCTTGACCTTATACAGGATATAGTTTCCTTATCATTATTGAATGAATTCACCCAAACTAATTAAACGAACTCACAGACAGGATGTCCAATACTGTTCTGTACATTGGGAATGACAACAGAGTAAGTGGGTGATCGGAAAGGATAAATTGTGGTTGCGTTTGTAGTGATGATGTTCTGAGAGGTGCCCGAAAATACAGTGGAGACAGTCAATGGGAAGCGCTTTCTTTTGCCGGGTCGTGGTTGGTAAACCCAGCCTGTGGGAGAGTAAATGAGAAAGTTTATGGCAGATTTCATATGTGTGGGCCAGTTTCTTGCATTGTAACAAGACATGAAAAACTATGACACCCACAATTCTGAAAAGTCTGTATGGATCCACAACAGAGGCAAATCTTTCTCCAGTTGAAGTCAACAGCAAAACTACCATTCACTTCAATACAGTGGCATATTAAGCACCATATCAGACAGTATGATGAAACCGGCACATTCTCTCATTTTTTTCATATGAACATAAGTTATTATGCGTTTGGTGGATGAGATACAGGATCAGAAAACCAGAGGGACCAGTGTGGCACAGGTTAACTCCACATTATGAAGGGAGGTTACAGGAGAAAATGGCAATGCATTTTGGGTTTTATTTTGAAAAAATATGGTAATGTTAAAAATTTGGCTCCTGATTTAGAATCTCACTGGCTCCCTAATTCTCAATTATACCTGTGCAAATTTCATTTACACCAGTGTGACTAGAGATGTAACAGCTAAGCAAGAATTTGGCCCAATGGGAGTGTGCATATATTACTGCAGGCAGAATTAGGTTTGTCTCTGATATACACACACACCAAACAAATATTAACAGACTTGTAAAGATGATGGGTCATTTATACCAGTTAGGTTCATTAAGCAGCTTAGCCATTTTGTTTCTTTATGAAGTTTAAAGAAGGCTTGGATGTTTCGAGATGTTTATTATTATGTCATGTCTTCTGTTTGTTTTTGACATAAGAAATTCAGGTCTTGTCTACTCTAGAATACTCTTTGGAAGCCTGGAGAACAAGTGGGATTATGACATCACAGATACAAAGGATGTAACACCTTGTATTTTAGTGATATTTACTGAGTTTAAAACTCTCTTTTTAGCACCTGTTTAAATGATTGAGTAGAAAATGCTTTGCTAAGGATTCACTATCCTGCCCCTTCAGTTAAAGGCTGAGAAAAATCTCATTCCACGTCTGAGACCCCCCAACAAGTCCTCCAACCAAACACAGAAGACCAGATTTGAGGCTTGATTCACCTCTGCATTACTTAGGATAGTGTAACATAGACAGCTTAAAACTGGAGTAAGCAGGGATGAACAAGCCCCTTGGCATTCCTGTTATTTCTAAACTAATATTTCATAAAAACTTTTCTATTTCTATTAATAATAAATGTGTTTCCAATTAAAACAGGGATTTTTGTTCAGATTTAACATCTATATTTGGCTTTAACATTCCCGTGCAGCTTTGCAACCTAAACGCTGCAGTGTTATATTCCTGCATGAGAATCAGAAAGTGAAACTCACTAAAAATTGCTTAAAGTGAAACTGAGTAGTTTAATTTCTTTGCCCAATCTGAGTGAAAAGAAAAATATAAAGAAACAAAATAACCAGTGAAAAGTAAATTAGATTTGAAAATCTTTCAATTTTAATAATCTAATGTGTAATTAATGTTATAGGTATAGATTTATTTAATTTTTAATTATATGAGTGCTATTATCATTTATATTATTATTCCCAGATAGGAAACTATTAGCCCACAGTTGAGGTTGAAAAACTTATTTAATCTATTTTATAAGCATTTCTATGGTCTTTGTCATCATAGTATTTGATAACATTAATCTTTTAGGAAAATGCCTTAAATGAGTATTACAATTTAAGGAACAAGTAACTCTGAAAGCACAGGGAGTTCAGAATACAATGCTCCAGGAACCAAACATTGGAATTTACAGACCCCACTCCTTCCCACCCCCACATAGGGTTTTCTTCTCCTCATTCCCTATATCGCTTTTCTTTTCACATTCCTACTGGACCGGATGCATTGGCCTAGCACGTAGCTCTCGGCCTGCCATTTCCCTCATCCTGGGTGTCTGTATCTGCCCATGCAGAATAGTGCACCAGGCCATGAGCACTTTATAAAGTCAATGTTGGGTCATGCAGACATTTAATGCATGATTGTGTAAGGAAATGTATTCATTTTTACCAGGAAATTCTTCTCTGTGCTTTTCTTTAATCTTTTGAGCTTCATCGTAATAGGGTTTCTTTTGCTCTTCAGTGAGTTTGTTCCATTCTAATCCAAGCTGGACACTGATTTCTGCATTATTGGCAGCTGGGTTAGCTTTGGCTAGTGCCGGCCGATGAATTCTTGCCCACACCATAAATGCATTCATAGGACGCTTTACATGGCCATTTCTGTCTTTGCTAAATGGGGTATCTGGTATCCCTACGTAACAAAAATCAGGAAAGAATATCATTAGGCAGACAGCACATGTAATGTTGCCATAAATCATATTTAAAGAAAGAATCCAGCAAAACCCAAACAAAAGAAACAACAGGAACCTAGAACCCACAAGCCTCCATACATATTTGGAGAATTGTCCCTGGAAAAAAAGTGTAAATGTTGCAATTAAGAGAACACTGGAGTAATGACTAGCCACAAGCAAAATGCTGCATAAAGAATAATTCAAATATCTGACATTATAGCATCCACTATTGTGGCAGTCTCTCTTTTTCTCTTCTTTCATAAAGATCAGAGCTAATTTCACCATAATAAAAAAAAATGGTAGAGGTTTTGTTTTCATTTGACTAATTATTATGTTATGTAATGCATATATTTATAAAGGCATCACACTATCAGTGCAAGCTTATGCACAGTGCCACAGTAATGTGCCTAAACCCTGACCTTCCAAGGACCACATTCAGTGATAATATGGTAGTTCAGTTCCATAGCCATTCAACTCTTGGCTTCTCTGCTGAGTTTGCCAGATGGTGCTAGTGTTTTTGCGATGTGGACACCTTTGCTGGAAAGACTGCATCTACTAAATGCTCATCATATACTATCAACTTCCAGTCACTACCAACAGGGCTGGATTTGATCTGACGACTTAAAGGTGGAAGGTTTCCACTCCACTACCAATTCACTTAGCAAGCAGTCCCTCTAGAAAAGGTATTTCTAAATACATCCATCACCTAAACCCTGTTATCAATGAAAGGAGAAGAGTCTATTCGTCACTAGGACACCTCTTAAAAGAAATCATTAAAGGCCAGAATTGAGCTTCTAAATCCACTCTTAGGAACCTGCCTCATTTTCCAGAGTTGACTTCAATGTGAGGCGTTGGTTGCCCTGCACTTTCAAAATTAGGCCAGTGCCTAAACACGGACTTTAAAGACTGCTTTTAGGCTTCTATTCTTGAAAATCTTGGGCTTAATCTTTAAGAATCAGATACCTGCTACAGGGAGCTAAAATCAGAACTGGAGTAAGCAGCTGTGGCTGCACTGACTTCAGCAGAGCGGAACCCTTTAAAACCCATGTTGAATGTAACCCCCCCCCCATGTTTACACTCTTAGTGCAGTTGGAAATGCTATTGATACTACAGTGTACATAGAAAGGTCAGTACTTTAACAGCACTTTTACTTGTGTGTCCTCACTGCTAAAATTCCAACTATGGGGCAACACTTGTTGAAGCCTGGGAAATTCCAGTTCCACTGCCATCTAATACCTGCATCGGAGGGCAGCACAGTGAGAGGCACATCCTTAGTTTCAATTTTTACTGAAGGCTCCAGTAAGGATTGCATTTTAAGGGGCACTTGGGCCATGGGCAGTTTAGTCACTCGGATCAGTTCAGAAGGCGGAGGTCCCTGAAATTGGATCCTGGCCCCAGAGGGTACTGGATGGAACGTCAGTGGGATCTTCAGGTCTTGAGGATGCTGTCCTCCAAACCCATCAGGAGCAAGGGCATCTTTGCTGGCATGTGCAGGGCCGCTGAAGGATCCAGCTGGCTTGGACACCGCTTCTTCCCTCCCCTTGCAGTCCTCACCGGCTGCCTCCGCCTGCTCTGTCTTGACGGCTCCTTCTTCCCCAGTCCCCGAGGCCGTGCTGTCCCCCCCAGTCTCTTTCACCATCATCCCTTTCTGACTCTCCTCTGCACTCCCCCCTTTCCGATCCCCTTCTTCCTTGAGGGTGCCGCCGGCCGCCAGCTGGGACCCCTCTTTCCCTGCTCCTCGGGCTGGGGCAGCCTTGAGCTCACCCCTCTTTCTCTTGATGCAGCCGCTGCACCCCAGCTGGCCCCCTTGCTCCTGCTCCTCTGCTTTTGCCAGCAGCAGCGGGTGGGGGGCACTGCCGCCCTCCGCTTCCCCCGCTCCCAGCGCAGCCGTGGGGACACTTTGCCCACCCAGGGGGTGCTGCTCCTTCCAGGGGATGCCCTGCCCAGGGAGGGGGAGCAGGAGCTGATGGGGGACCCCCGGCCCGGGAGGGAGGAGCGGCTCCCTGCCCCCCTGCCTCGCGAGGGGGTGCAGGAGAAGTTGCTCCAAGCGGAGCGCCTCTGGCCCGGCTGGGGGGTGGCGGGGCCGGGGGGGCCCCTCCGGCGCCCCCCCTTCCATGCGGCCGGCGGGCCCCGGGGGGGAGGGGGATTGTCGGGGATTGTGAGCTCAGCCGCCGCCCTCTGTCGCCGGCCGTTTGTTTCCTGCGGTTGCTCCGCAAACGTTCTCCGCGGCCCCGCCCCCGGGCAGCCACGAATGGCAACGGCGGGGCGCCGCCCGCGCGCGCGCCTCTCCCCCACCCCCGCGGGGGGGGGCCCCCACGGGCGGGTCGCCATGGAGACGCGCAACAATGGAGTCACCGTGGCGACCCCCTGGCTGGCCCCTGACGACGGATTCCGCCCCCCCTCCTCCCTCTCAGCCCGGCTACTCGAGGCCCGCGGGGCGGAGAGCATCGCCCGCGCCCGCCCCTTGCGGAGCCCGGCCGCGGCAGGCCCCGGCTGGCCTGTACGTGCCCAGGCTGCCCTGGCCCCGCCGCGCGCGGCTCCGCCCCGCCCCCCGCGCACGCTCGACAGCGGGACGTGGAGCCCGGCCCGTCCCAGCTTTATTGGCGAGGAGATCCGCCATCGCGGAGAACTCGCACACCATAGAGGTGTGTCAGGGTGTGGCCAGAAGTGCTCGTTTCCGGTTTCTGGCTGTGTCCGGGAGGGGGCTGCTTCCGGTTCCGGGTATGCCGCTGGCGTGGGTCCGGCGGGAAGTTGCCCGGGCCGTCGCGGTTGGGCCTGGGAGGAAGGCGAGGCTGAGCGGCGGCGGCCGGGCCCCCATGGCGAAGAGCAAGTTCGAGTACGTGCGAGACTTCGAGGCGGACGATACGTGCCTGCCCAACTGCTGGGTGGTCACCCGGCTGGACGGCCGCAACTTCCACCGGTGCGAGGGGGGGCACTTCCGGGAGGGGGGCGGGCCGCCTGCCCGCGGCCAATGGCAGTGCCGCGTCTTGTAGGGGTGGCCGCCGAGGCGATGCTTTTAGCCAATGGGAGTGAGAGGCGGGGCGGGATTCCCCGTTTGGCCGAGCGCGAGCGCCTCGCAGGTCCCCACTCCGGGGGAGGGGCACGTACAGCCCCTCGTTCCCATGGAGACAGCGGCTGCCAGTGGGCCGGGGGTCCCGAGTATGTCTGCCCCTCCCGCTCCCAGGGGGTGTGGACGGTGGCCCAACGCAGGGACGGGCCCTGGGTGCAGCTGGACCCCGCGGGACTAATGGGCCCTGTAAGGGGACAGCCGCGGGGCCCTGGAGGTGCCCGTCCTTTCACTCAGATTCAGCTACAGCATCCGTGTCACAGCATCAGGGGAACTGCCCGTAGGGTGCGGAGACGCCAGGACTTGCCTTGGTGGGCGGGAGCAGAGCGTGGCAGTGGGAACATTTATCTTAGCAGGAGCATTGCCAGCAGAAGGAGGGAAGTGATCATTCCCCTCTATTCGACATTGGTGAGGCCGCATTTGAAGAACTGTGTCCAGTTTTGGGGCCCTCCACTACAACAAGGATGTGGACAAGTTGGAGAGAGTCCAGCGGAGGGCAACAGAAATGATGAGGGGGCTGGAGCACAAGACTTATGAGGCGAGGCTGAGAGAACTAGGCTGGTTCAGTCTGCAGAAGAGAAGAATGAAGGAGGATTTGATAGCAGCCTTTGACTACCTGAAAGGGGGTTCTAGGGAGGATGGGGCTAGGCTGTTCTCAGTGGTGGCAGATAACAGAACAAGGAGCAACAGTCTCAAGTTGCAGTGGGGGAGGTCTAGGTTGGATATTAGGAAAAGGTTTTTCCCTAGGAGGGTGGTGAAGCACTGGAATGGGTTACCTAGGGAGGTGGTGGAATCTCCATCTTTAGAGGTTTTTAAGGCCTGGCTTGACAAAGCCCTGGCTGGGGTGATATAGCTGAGGTTAGTCCTGCTAACCTGAGCAGGGGGTTGGACTAGATACCTCCTGAGGTCCCTTCCAACTCTAATCTTCTATGTTCTCTGAGGAGTGTCTTCTGTTCTATATAGGTTTTTGTACTGCACTCATCACCATAGGATCTGAGGCCTGGTCTGCACCTAAAACTTAGGTCAGCTTAGCTATGTTGCTCCAGGCTGTGAAAATGCCATGCCCTGAGCACGGTAGATAGGCTGATATGCCTCCCACTGACTCTTTATAAAATAGGGAAATGGGTTGATTTGAAGGGCAGTTAAAGAGTTGGTGTCTTATTTTGATGAGGAGGAGATTGGGGTTTCTGGCATTCAGTTGGAGGGAGTACATTGACTTCCAAAAATCCTGTCCAGGCTTACAATGTTCTGAGGAAATAAATGTGATGAAAACAAGTACTTAGAGTACTTAGAGTACCCGTAGAGTAGCTTTTGCAAGGTTAATTTCCTATTGAACCTGTTCTCTTTATAGCTTTGCTGAGCAGCATGGCTTCAGTAAGCCCAATGATGACCGTGCCCTGCATCTGATGACTAAGTGTGCCCAAACAGTGATGCAAGAGCTGGAGGATATCGTCATTGCTTATGGACAGAGTGATGAATACAGCTTTGTTTTTAAAAAGAAAAGTAACTGGTTTAAAAGAAGAGCAAGGTAATTGCTCCTTTTGAGCTTACCAGTTTGCCCATATTTAATAGTTCTCTCTGAAAGCTGGCATTTGCACAATTTATTTATCTTTGTCCAGTCCTTACACATGTACAGATGCTACCTGTACAATATAGGTAGAAATTACACAGTTCGTGTGTGTGTGTGTGTGTGTGTATAATATGACATTTTAATTAGCAGCGAAGTATTTTATGTTATGTTTCTGTGTATGGTACTTTTCAAAAAGTAAATTCAATAACAAAGTTAAAGAAAAAGGGGGAAAAAAAGAGGGGGGACGCCATCTTGTACAAAAGAGTTTTTTTTAGTAACCTACCTTCCCTTCCAACCTCCACAGCTTGGTTTTCAACATGTTTAATTCTACCAAGCCCTCAAAAAGGCTCTACCTGCCATTGGTGGTCCATAGAGCCATGATATGAGAAGCACTGCTGTTCATCAGAAGCCCTATCACTGATACCCTAATAATTACAGGTTAAAAAAAATGTATGCTTGTATTAATAGCTAATATAGTCTCTCTCTCTCTCTCTCTGCTTTGTGTTTACAAGTAAGTTCATGACTCACGTGGTCTCCCAGTTTGCCTCCAGTTATGTTTTTTACTGGAAGGATTATTTTAAGGATCAGCCACTCCTGTATCCACCAGGATTTGATGGACGAGTTGTGTTGTATCCCAGCAACCAGAACTTAAAGGACTATCTCAGCTGGAGACAAGCAGATTGTAAGCATCTTTAGAAACCAGGAAAACAAGAATTGTTGACTTTTACCATAACAATTTATAACTGTTGGGTGTGTTTTTCCTCCTGGGATGAAAACCTACCCCTTATTGCCAGGGTGCATATATGCACTTTTTAGTTAAAAAGAAGTTGCTGCGTGGCAGAGGGACTCTAGTTTACTTGTTAAAAAACACATACTTGGAGCTGTTAAACTGCAGGAGTGTTGGATGAAGTTCTTAGAAAGCAGATTATTTTACATTCTACAATAATCTTCCACAAACCATCCCAATTTGTATTTTTATTTCCCTTTTAACTTTCACTGATACTGTTTTAGAAAGAGCATTGTGTTGTCTGTGAAGTTAATCGTATCACCCCTATGCCATAGTACCCTTACTTCTGCACTGCTGCTGGGGGCGGCACTGTCTTCAGAGCATCTGGCCAGCAGCTGCTGCTCTCTGGCCACCCATATCTGAAGGGCTCTGGCTGTCAGCCATGCATGGGGCTGACAATTGCAGCCACAGCATGCATGGGGACTGACCACTTACGACCCGCTCCATAATAATCTCACAACCCCTTGTGGGGTCCCGACCCCCAGTTTGAGAACCTGTGCCATAAAGCATAAAACTGGATTACGATGAGATTGCATAACTACAAATATTACTAATGGTTTTTTAAAAATCTAGCTGGAGGAATTTGTGGGAATGGAAAAGCATTCTCTGAAATGTCATCTAGGTTTTTCAAATAGTCTGTTTGTCCTATAACACCAGCTCCTATTTCTGCAGGCCACATTAATAACCTCTATAATACGGTGTTTTGGATGCTTGTACAGCGAAGTGGTTTGACACCAATCCAAGCACAAGACAGATTACAGGTAGGAACCTCTTCTAAAGTCATTGTCTATTTAACCTCAACTATAAGGAGAGATTTTATTCATAATAGTACAGGGAACATACGCAGAACCCAGTTCCCAAGTCGCTCCAATTACCCAGCCCTATGCAGACATGTCTTGCCCATTTGGAAAGACCAGCTGGTTTATATGTTCACAGTATGCCAATTCATTTTTTCCTAGTATGTGCTTGTTTTTTTCTGGAGATGGTGTTGGTTCTGGTTTTCTGTTTTGCTCCTGAGTTGTAACAATCTTAACCTGACTGGCAAAGAATTTACTTTAGTTAAAATCCAAACAGGATTTTAATTTTGTAATTAATTAGTTCAAATGTGTAATAATATGTATATGAAATTTTATTGGCCTCAAAAGAGATGTAATATTTGTGTAAGACTGAGAGTCAGCAATTCCTGAAGTCTTAATACCAGCTCTAACAATGATTCAATATGTGGTCTTGAGCAGGTCACTTTCTCCATCTCATTCTCCTCTTCCTGCCTTTTCAGGGTGGTGTTTCCCACCTCCTTTCATTTATTTATACAAATATAAAAATCAAGAAAAATACACAGACCTCTCTCTGCTTAGCTATCCATATTTTACCACAGGGGATAACACTTAGTTACTTCATGGGGATGTTGGGAGGATTAATGAGTTAATAAAGTTGTTTGAAGATTTAAAAAACCCTGTTTACATCTTGTTACTAGTTACTCACATTCAGCATTTACTCCACTTGTTTCTGTGCTATAAAAAGGACACTGATAAATAAATTGAGGCTATAAGATGCACTTTTAATTTTCATTTTCTCAATTTCAGGGAACTTTGGCTGGAGACAAGAATGAGATTTTATTTTCTGAATTCAACATTAACTACAACAATGAGCCTTTGATGTATAGGAAAGGAACTGTACTAATATGGCAGAAGGTAAAAGCATCTTAACTGCATGCCGAGCACCCATACTGCTTATCTCTCATTCAGTATAGACTGGTGGACTCCTGGCTCCAGTTGGCTCATGATGTCCACCTCCATTGCCCATGTGTTAAATTTTCAAACAAGCACCTTTGTGCTTTCTCTCATGCTTGGGAGGAGCTCCCCATAAACATCTGCAAAACTACCTCATTCTCTTTCAGCTCTCTCCTTAAAAGTCTCCTTTGCCATGGTGCCTACAAAAAAATTCACAACAATTAGGCTGTTTGTGTGTGGAGATCATTATATACTGTGCTGACCAATATTGTCTAATTGTTTCCATGTACTCCCCCATCAGTCTGTTTGTAGGCATCTGTTGTCTCTTGTCATATTCTTAGATTGTAAGCTTTTTGGGGCAGGGACCGTCTTTTTGTTTGCTGTTTGTACAGCACTTAGCACAGGGTGGCCCTGGTCCATGACTGGGGCTGCTAGGTGATACAACAATACAAATAATAGTTTTTTTATTATTCTCTGCAGTTTACAAATCACAATATAAACCCACCTCCCAATGTGATTAAAGATCTTTACCTCAGATTCTGTGGCTATGATTGTCTATATATAGATGTATTCCAG
The DNA here is from genome assembly GCF_026122565.2 of Emydura macquarii macquarii. Classification (NCBI taxonomy): domain Eukaryota; kingdom Metazoa; phylum Chordata; order Testudines; family Chelidae; genus Emydura; species Emydura macquarii. The sequence continues at coordinate 945,881 of NW_027132905.1, read as the reverse complement.
ATACTAAGAAAAAGGGGGGTTTTAACAGTGGGTGTTAAAAATGAGTAATTGCTCTTTTGTGGTGTTATAGGTGTATCTATGCCTAACTGAATAATATGAAAACTGGTGTCTGAAATTGGACTCATTTATAAAATATCTGTATGACTGTTTATCTACGTATATACTGATTATCATCTATGTGTATGAAACCTTCAGAGACCTTTTAAAAATACATTCATGTGTCCACTATATTTGCAGGTTAACGAAGTCACTAAAAAAAGAATAAAACTGCCAAAGGAAACTGAAGAGAAGGAAGTTGAAGTGACACGGACAAGGACTAAAGCTGTCCCACTGCACTGTGACATCATTGGGGACCAGTTCTGGGAGGAGTATCCTGAAATCCTAGCTGATAGTTGACCTTCCGAGTTTGAGTGCTTGTGCAAATAACAGTGAACAACTTAATCTGTATGAGCTTCTAGGAAGTGAGGAATGTGAGGTGAGGCAGGGCTAGGATCATTTAACTTTGAAATTTGGCATCCAAGTTATGAGTGATACTGTCTTAGAAACAGAGTATCTTTGGCTGTAATACAGATATGTCTGCCTGCAGGAGCTAAAATCATGTTACTTCCAGATGGCAAGAACTTTTATATCTTTGACAAAATTAATCCTTGTAAATGCATATTTGCATTAGCTTATAACAATATTATCATGTACTTATGGAGCTTAGTTACAAAAATTCTTTAGTAGTTGATATCTCAGGCCCATATCAAGGATAAACAAACTAGCCCAGCAATTTGCTGTAACAAATTTTAAAGGGTTTTGTTCATGTGTAAATTATTTTTGTACTTTTTTAAAGATGCAGAAATGTAATTCTTCCCCTTCTACTCCCATGTTTATTCTTCAGACTTTATCGTCACTGTGACTTTACTAGTTATTAGTGAAGGTCTCGGATGGCCGAACTGTAGTAATAAAGTTCTCATACAGACTTGTAGCTTGATAGGAGGTGTGTGTAGGTCATGCTCTCATTTTTCTGCTCCATTTGGTTCTTGCTGTCTATGATTGGGGAAACTAGCAGCACAGTGCAAGAGAGAAGTTCTTATTTCTTATGGTATGAAAGTTGGGAAGGGTTTATGTTGCTTTTCTGGTTGATCCATGAAGTGGTATCGATGACGATACCTGCTACAGGAGGAGGTGGAGATGAGTCTGGATGGGGAGAGACTACTTCGGTGAGTGTGTACCTGAAGTGGGTTGGTGGCCTGGCCCACACACAATTTTTGTATTGATTTAACCATTTGGGTTAGTGGAATACTTGTTATCAAAATAGTTAAATCAGCACAGTCCCTAGTGTGGACACAGCTATACTGGTATATTTTTGGGAATAAGATATACTAGTATAAGCACTTTTATACAGGTATGTATACAAGCATTCACACTAGGGATTGTACCATTTTAAATATATAGGTTTCAAAATGACATAGCTTAACTTGTCAGAGAGACAAGGTGGGTGTGGTAATGTATCTATCTTATTGGACCAACTTCTTTTGGTGAAAGAGACAAGTTTTTGAGCTTACACAGAGCTCTTTAGTTTGGGCTAAATAAATTGTTGACGAGCACTTGGTAAGGTAGAGTTCATGCTTCGCAGTCTGGGTCTGGACAAAGCCAATGAAATACAGCACTATGCTGCTTTTTCTTTTTTTTTTTTTAAACTTATTTATTCAAAACTTGTTTGAAAAGCTCTAATAAAAGTTTATTGAGCCAAGGTGTTTTATTACTGTGGCCATTTCCCTCTGTGCCCCCACTCCTGATGATGGGGTAAGTCTAGGCATAAAAAAAATACCTACAAGCCAGCTGGATAATAATTAAGTGTAATAAGACAGTGTATACAATCTCATTTTCTTACTGTGTAGTATAGATACATGATTATCAAAAAGCTAATAGGAAAAGGCAGAGTTGAGGGATTGGGGGGTGGGACAGCACATTATTCATTCTGAATTAATCCTTACACCAAAGTTATTTAGAGTCTTCCTAGCATCATGCACCCTCTGTGCTTTCTTTGTTGTCTGAGATATAAACTCCATTTAACGCAAGAATGTCTTGTGTCAATATCAAGTAACTGAGGCCTGGATCTTTTTATTCAGATACTAAATTAATCTTGAACAAAAGATAGTAAAATTTGGATATTTCACTTTGGAATAAAGTGGAAAGATAATTTTTTGGAAAACATGGCTCCCTATGATAAAGCCCTATGTGGGTGATAAGTATTATATCTTCAGAGCACTTTACAAGGAGTAACCAATCCCCAGAATACACTGTAACAGGTAAATATTATTCCCCTGTCACAGATAGGTGGAAACTGCCATCCATAGGTAAGGCCCATATTTTCAAAAATGGCCTTTAATTTTGGGTCACCTTGTGAGAGGTGCTGAACAAATAATGCCAAATGAAGTAAATGGGAGATGCAAGTGCTGAGCACCTTCAAAACTCAGGCCCTAACTATCTAAAGTTGGTTATCCAGAACTAGAGGCCAATTGGAAATGGAGAAGCCCAAGATAAAAGAGGAGGTGGATGAGCATGGGACAGGATTAGAATAAGTATGGGCCTGGACCCAATGCTGTGTTCACACCATGTCTCTAGAGCAGGCAAAGTTTCCCTGTGACCCACTTAAGACAAAGACACTTCCTGTGGAAGTTCAGAGCACTTCTCTCAGTAATGTTTTACTGCCGTAACATGACGCTATTTGAAGAGAGTTTGAACCAGTTCCGGAGTTGAATAGCAGGGGGTGCAGTCTCTTAAGTATGGGCTGCAGGGACTGAAACAGTATCCCTGTCCTTCTGATAAAACACATTCAGTAGGTACACTTCGAAGGTAAAATACATAGAAAGCTGCTTGTACTGACCTGGGCCCAGCTGCCCTTTGGTTGTGCAACACCCGTGTTCGCCTTTCCGAAAGAGCCAGTGCATGGCCTGATCTGGACGGAAAGCGCCGCCGGATGGGGGGGGGGGGAAGGGAGGCGGTGTTTTCCATAGCAGAGCTGGTGTGAGAAATGTATGAAAGGTGCAGCACTTACCGGGGGGTGGGTTTGATTTCCGGGCAGGAGGGCAGGGCTCCGGGGGCACTGCCCCGCTTGCTAGCCAGAGGGACCGACCAGCTCTGAGCACAGCTCCCCTGTCTCGACAGCAGGAGGGCGATCCACGGCTGCAGGCCCGCCGGCTCCGGGCGCTACTTCCGACCAGCGGCCCTCTCTCTCCAGACTGCCCGCTCGGGCCGGGGTCTCCCCTCCCAGCCCGGTGCGAGCCGGAGCCTGCTTAGCTTGGGAGCGCGGCCGGGCTCGCTGCAGCGGCCCCTAGCGGCGAGCTCCCCGTGGCCGCGCGGGTCGGGTCCAGGATCCGGTCCGGCCGCCTCCGGCCCAGCCGCGAGCGGAGCATGGAGGAGGCGGCGGGCGGGGAGCTGCGCCAGCGGGGCCGCTCGGGCCCCGGCCCCGGCCCCGAGCCCGAGCGGGCGCCCAGCCCCAGCCGCCTGGACGTGAGCTCGGCCCGCTTCGACCCGCTGCTGGCGCTGTACTCGGCCCGCACGCCGCTGCCCTGCCCCGCCGCGCCCTGCTTCAACAACCTGGCCGAGTACGAGAGCTTCCAGCGGGGCCTGCGCCGCCCGCCCGCCCGCCGCGGCCTGCCTGCCGCCCGCAGCGCCCGCCGCCGACCCCCGGCCGCCGCCGACCCCGAGCGCCTCCAGCGCCTCCGCAGCCTCATGGTCAACCGGGACCCCGAGCGGGAGGCGGCGGCGGCGGCCCGCGGGCGGCGCAGGGCCCCGCGCAACGTCCTCACCAGGATGCCGCGTAAGGGGGGGCGGTGGGGCAGGGGGGTGCTGACTGTGGGGGGAGGGGAAGGAGTATGGGGGTGCTGCATGTGGGGGAGGGGAAGGGCTGTGGGGGAAGGAGTATGGGGGTGCTGACTGTGGGGGAAGGTGGCTGGGGGTGCTGGCTGTGGGGGAAGGGGGAGCAGTGGGGAAAGCAGTATGGGGGTGCTGGCTGTGGGGGGGGGAAGGTGGCTGGGGGTGCTGGCTGTGGGGGCTAGGGGAAGGGGCTGGGGGTGCTGGCTGGGGGGAAAGCAGTATGGGGGTGCTGGCTGTGGGGGGGGTGGGGGAAGGGGGAAGCAGTGGGGGGTTGGCTAGCGCCAGGGAGCTGTTGAAGTTTGGGGGGAGCTGGCGGATGATTGGAGGCTGTGGGGCAACTTGGACAAATTGCTTGAGGTGGGAGGGCGCGTAGTTCAAACAGGTTGCTAACTAAGAGAGGGTCTCTGGGCTGTCACGGGGAGGTTAGCCCCCATTCCTCCTGTCATTACTTCCTCCCCTGTGGTTTTAAGGTGACTCATCTGGGAAGAGCCGCTGCTGTGCATTTGAAAAATGCTACTTTTATGCCTGGCATCAGACTTCATCCTAGACAGCTAGTTGTTAAATTATAACCACCCTGTGTGTGCCTGTTACACTGTTATATCTATGTCAGGAATTGTACATTCCAGGGGTATAAATACCTGCTGGGGTTTCTAGTGACGTGATGTTAGAACAGGAGATCGAAGTTGGAGGGAGCTGTGATATCACCAGATTCATGAACTATAATGTTGTTGTTCAGAGTTTCTTTTATAAATTAATACACGAATGTAGAGTAACAGCATTGTACTCTTCTGAGCAGTAAGTTCCTCAATTTGGACACCTGTACCAAAAACCAAATCACATTCCTGTCAAATGAAGTGCAAGTTCAAGCACAGTTAACTTATAAATTGTGCGTGTTTACTGGAGTTAGTGTGGCATTTTTACTACTAAAACAGCTTTAATACTCTGTTTGATTTTAAAATAAAGACCAAGGTCAGGTTTTATTGGAAGCTACATGATTGGGTAAATTTCCTAAGTAGTATTCTAATTAATAAATATGTAGAGTCTTGTGATGTTTTGGGTTGCAGAGTTGTCCTCTGAATGTTAATGGAAATTGCACAGCTAATTCCTGGCTAGGTCTGTGCTCGAAAGCCTGACAGCAGTAATTTGCCATTGGTGCGGCTTCCCCAGTGGTAGCGCAGGTGACAGCGGTAGTGCAGAACACTGCATTGCCATGGAGCTGCACTGTAGGTGAATTGCTGTCCTGGTACGTAGACATACCTGCCACAACATGCAGTTGGTTTTGCAGTTTCCCCTGACTCTGCATCCTTTGCAATTGCTGTTCACCAGGACTAAAAGAAGTGCTATTCTGCACCTGAACAAACTCTCCTTCAGGCCTGGTTTTGAGTCCTTTCCCTTCTATCTGAAGGAATTAAGTATACATTTGTTAGGCAAATACTGTGCAGCATAGCCCAGTTAATTAACCCACTGTGAAATACACGGAGAGATGTATGAAGATGGGCAGAGTACTATGTTAGTGGTTGCTAGCCACTAACACTCAGCTGAAACAAGAAGCGCCCAGTAAATTACACACTGATTCAACTTAGTCAAAGATCTTCTAGTGTTCTGTTGTTTCAAGTGTTCTATTGTGTCAAGAGAAGCAGTGCTCCCACAGGACGCATTGGGTGCTAAGGTTTGCCAACACAAGTTGGCTTACTTCTTGGAACTTAATCATGATACACGTTTCTACATGGAACGTGTACCTTGACCATTTTAGGCAGGGACACGGCGTTGCTTGCCCTATACATCGTTCCTTGTAAACTTCTTTTATCTGAACATTCAGATTAAGTGGATTTTTTTCAGACATAGCAAAATTATTTCCTGTCCTCACACGCTCAGGCTGTTTTGGCTGTTGGTTGTGTGCACTGGGACCTTCCGATACCACAATCTGTTATCCCACTGTAAACAGAGGTTCACTGCTTTGGGAATTACCGTGGGCTCAATGCAATACATTGTAGTAATTTTGGATTTCCATTTTGTTTTGTTATAAAACAATATCACTCCCACCAACTCCAACTTCTAGAAAGAAGCAACCTCTCTGTATTTGTTTTTGTTCTGTATAAAATGTACTTCACGGCTGGTGTTTCATATCTGTTCTAGTTCATGAAGGCAGCCCGCTTGGGGAGCTACATCGTTGTGTCCGAGATGGTGTAAAAGTCAATGTCCACATCCGAACTTTCAAGGGGCTGCGTGGAGTCTGCACAGGGTTTTTGGTTGCGTTTGACAAATTCTGGAATATGGTAATTATTGTGCTACTCCTTGATTTACCACCTCTGCACTGGAAACATCAAACTGGGAGAGGGACTAAACTGGCAACGTGGGGGAGGCAGGAGTGTGGTACTGTAGATCATGAACCCATTTTGCCCTTGTACTGAATGCTAGGACATCAGATCTATATTGCATCATCTCACCTGTTTGCAAAACTGGTATCTTTGGAGACAATGATCAGTTTTAGAGAAGGTCAGAGGTGGAATGGGGGACTGTAGAGAGTTCTTACACAGTTTCTCAAGTTTCTGCTACCAAACACAGGGAGGTAGCAGAAATCTCTTCAAGTCTTCTCTGCAGGATCTAGGTATGGGGTGTTGGAAACGACTACCCTGTCTTTCCTCATAACAGTTTTTCTGGCTTATCTTGCCTTCCTGATCATTTTCCTTACACTGGCGTTCTGAACCTCTCGTAGTTGTTTTCCCCAGAAGACTGCTTTTTGTTTTTTCATTTGACATCACTCATTAAGCTACTGTCTTTACCATATGCTGCATTCTTCTTCCATGTATACCAACGAGCTGGGGTGGTACTTCACTCAGTTCCTCTTAAGGCAGGAGTACCCCAGTTCTCCCCTTGGAACTGTGTTTGCAACTTAGGTCAGCTGTAGAGCCTTAGCCATCTTCTCCTTCAGCTGGGCTCTCTTCCCCAGAGTCCTCAGGTTCAAAGAGTTCAGCATGCAGGCCTACTCCTGCTAGGAGGGAGGAGGTAGCATATAAGCTGGTCTGTTTCCTAAAGCTCATCTTGGTTTGAAGAAAGGGGAGCCTAACTCTGACCAGGAGCTTTTCAGAATCGACCTGGGCCCTTAAAGAAAGAGTAGTGGGGTTTTCTCCCAAACACTACCTATTCCTGCAATCGCTTCCTCTTTACCAATATCGCCTAGGTCTTTGTATATAACAGCCCTCTCAAAATCTTAAAGGGCCACACCAGGTGATGAAGAGTGGGCTGACTCCAAGGTCCCATTACTACCATGTCACAGTGCTACAAAAGCAGAGGAAGGCAAGGTCACCCCAAGATTTTGAGAGGGAGATTGGATGGAGGGAAGGCAGCCGTCAGAGTTTTGAGCTCTGAAGATGGGGGAAGATTGGAAATAGAGGGGAAAAATCAGAGTAATCTTGGGATAGAAAACAAAAGGGTTTGTGTGTGAGGATGACGGGGAGAATTTGGCAGTAATGTAGAAGTAGCAATATTAGCTCCTTTATTTGTGTGCTTCAATATAACTGAGTGTGTTGGACATAAAGAAACAAACTCCTAAGTAGCACCTGTTCCTAGATTGTCCCTGAGACAGGACACTTTTTGATGGCTTTATAAGCCATGGTACAAAGCTGTTCTGAAGGGCACAGAGTGTTTAGAACTTTATCTCGAACTTTTCTCTTTCTGTCTTCTTCCAGGCCCTGACTGATGTAGATGAAACGTACAGAAAACCTGTACTGGGCAAGGCGTTCTACACTGAACCTCAGCTGACTCTTACCAGGGTAAATAGCGGTCTGCCTTATTTTGTAGTGGTTAAAAAGGTAGCATTTCCATCTGAAACAGTTGCATTTACTTTTACAGAGCAGGTCTGCACTAGAAGTGCTATATCAGTGCAGCTGCCATGTGTCTGGTGAAGATGCTCTATGCTGATGGGAGAGCACTTCCCTGTCGTCATTATTACTCCACCTCCACGAGAGACAGAAACTATGTTGGCGGCAGCGTGTCTCCCCCCAACATAGCGCTGGTGTGGACAGGGCTTAGTTCGCTGTAACTTGCGTCACTCGGGCGGGGGGGGGGGGGGGAAATGTCTTTTCACACCCCTGAACCACATAAGTTAGATTGATTTAAGCACTAGTGTAGACCTACCCACAGATAACCCTAGAAGATTACTAGAACTGAAACAGTTCAGAGGGGAATTTTTTTTCCTTCAATTTTGTTTGTTGACTTTGTGCATTTGACAGCACTTTGTCTATAGTCAGTTTCACTGGTCATTTGAAAGTCAGTCTCTTGCAGTGCTATGAAGCTGTTGCTCTCCTGTCCTGCTCTGGAGCTCATGTGCTTGCTGTTTCCCCAAACTCCACAAGAGGGTGTTTGCCACTAGCAGCAAAGCCAAAACTGAAGAGGCGATGGACAGACATATGAACAGTGGGGAGAAGATGGGCCTGTGCATATTTAATGTTGTTGCTTTGGGCCTGCTCAAAAGACCTTTCTAAACATCAGCAGAGGAGTAGAAAAACCCTTGAACAAATTTATTATAAGGAATTTGATTTTTCAATTCAGGATATAGTATTTAAATCTGTTGTTTGATGTATTCTCCTCCCCACCCCCCTTTTGTTTTAAATCTATCAGTTAAAGAAATATTCAAGTTGCCAGTGTTCCTGTAAGCCCATTCATACTGGGTGGGTTGCCCATTAAGAAACTCTGTGGCTGGAAATCGGACATGCCAACCAACCCATTGTGTGTTTCACATGTCAGCATTACACGTAATTCACAAAGTGCCAGCATAATAGTTTCTCTTCCAACTTCGGAACGGTTTTATTTTTCAGACACATTACTCTTTATATGTCAGTTCTGTTATCTTAGGCTTTTTATGAATAGTTACTGTTGGTTTTGGCCTGATCACCTCCCAAAATAGCCCTCTTCAGGAGTTCCTTTAATGAGACAATGGGGCACCATGGATCTGTTGTTCTCCCTGGGTGAAGACCTGGCATATCAAGGCTCTACAGCACAGCTGTTTGTCTCCTGGCTGAGCAGGAGAGGATGGGGATCCCTTTGGAACTATGTGATTATGTTTTGGGGGTGGATGGGTGAATTAAGGATCATTGAACAACATGCTGACTCCTGTCTTTCCTGCCCTAGTGTGGAATCCTGCCTCCATGGCAGTATCGCTCCTGCAAAAAACAAACTCTCTGCTAGTCATGAGATGCCAAAGGCACTCTTGCATACTCAGTCTGGCAAATCTGTCTGTGTGAGAGACCCATTCACCTTATTTCTTGGTCTGACGCTGGCAAAAATCTAATATGGGTCAATGATAAAATTATCCACCAGTCATGTGCCCTGGCTGCTGATTCTGGGCCAGGTGCTCAGCACTTCATTTAGGAATGGAGAATGAGAAGCCTCTCTTTATGAATGTGGTCGCTTACCTGAATGTTCCCTTGCAGCTGTTTGACAGACTCAAACTGCAGGAGTCCTTGATAAAGAAGGCAGATGACTCAAAGACAGCAACGGAGGAGCCAGCCCCGACAAATGAATCACAGACCCTGGGACGGAAAGCTGGGTCAAGACGGGGGAGAGCAGAGGATGAGTGTGAGATGCAGAAATGTTTGGGTGGAGCTGCAGAAAAGACGACAACCAGTGACAACTTGCATCTGGCAGTCAAGAATGAGGCTGACCTGCCGAGCAGGACTGCCCAGACAGAGGGCACTAGTGCAGGGGGTGCTACTGCAAAAGGCCAGCCACGGAAAAAGCGGCGGCCCAAAGTGGATTATCAGCAGGTGTTTACGCGTCATATAAACCAGATATTTATCCGAGGAGAGAATGTCTTGCTTGTCCATTTAGCACATTGACTTGGCTGAGCCTTAGTCAGTGTATTTAACATACAGCATGAATTGCAGCTACAACTCTGTGCCACTTAGCATTGTTGTGAAGTATAGTGGTATCATCACTGTTTCCCTTCCTTCATCCATAGCCGGATAGGGGAAATAGATGCAAGTTTGTCGGAGGTTGCTGCATCTTGAGCCAGCTGCCAGATCAGCCTCAGTAGACCTCTATCAAGGGGCTGAAGGCAAGGTCAGCAAGAATTTCCTTCTGCAAGGTGAGGGAAATAAGTAGAATCCTCAAGGTGGGACAGGAGGCTTCTTAACAGGCTAAATTGAGAGAGTTGGGAGGTGAAATCAATGTGCTTGGTTATGGGACAAAATAGTCACCCCACATTTAAAGAGCATGTGACACAGCATGCAGTTTGAAATGAGTGACCAATGCTGAATACTCTGTCTCATAATTGCAAGAAAAATTAGTTCATAGTGCAACCAACAAATTATGTAATATTAGTTAATAATTTAAAGTCTGGCAAAGAATGACTCTTGTATCTTAATGTGTAAAGGAATTGAGAGCCCATGCAAAAGAAGGACAACAGCAATATTGTTGGCCATTAGTTTCCCACTATGGCAGGCACAGCTCTGTAAATGCCCCCCAATCCTGTTTCTTGAACAAAGACTGAATGTTGAGGTGGTTCATTGTGTCTAAATGAGCACTTGAAGATCTCTTCCTTTCCCCCAAAAACATAAAAACCCCTCTTAATTCAGGATTTGAACTTGTCTCGAATGGCAAAGCTGTGCTCTTACACACTTGCTATGCTTGCTCATGGCACCACCACCCAGCAGTTAATGTAGTCAGTCCAATAACTTTCTTACTTGTCGTTTCGGTATGAAACACCTACTCCAGTTTTTTGTATTTCTTATTCATTTGCCATATAGTAGAACAGTGAAATGTACTTTTCTTGTCAGATTTTAAAAATAATAGCTTGTGCTTAGCACAGTTGTACTGTATGTAAGCACCTTTGAAGTTCCCTCTCTTGAAACGAGATATGCCTGCCCACAAGTTCTGATGGGACCAAAAAGCTTCGTGATTCTTTCCACATAGTATGTCTGTATGAATGATGCTCTCTCTAATTCTAATTGAATTGAACCTCAGAACATAAAAATTAAAGCTGAGCCCCAGCAAATCAGTGGTTTAATTTCAACAGTGTTCTCCTCCTATCTAAATCACTGACAGATAGCTTCAAACCACTGTTCACCAACAGCTGTTTGTAAATTCCTAGAGTCTAAGGTCAGAAGGGACCATTAGATCACCTAGTTCAATGGTTTTCAACCCAGGGTCTGCAGACTAAGATTTCCAGAGAGATCTGCATCTCCACTGGACATTTTTTAGGGGTCCTCAAAAAAAGGTTAAAAACTGTTGATCTAGTCTGACCTCCTGCTATAGGACAGAAAAATTGGGGGAGTGGTAAATACCAAAGAGGATGAGTCACTGGGTATAAGCAAACAAGGTTTTTAATATGGCTAAGCCTAAATGTATACATCTAGGAACAGAGAATATAAGTCGTACTTAACAGAATGCTGGACTATCCTGGGGAGCAGTGGCTTTGAAAAAGATTTGGGGGTCATGGTGGATAATCACCTAAACAGGAGCTCCCAGTGTGACAATGGCTAATGCAATCCTGGGATGAATAAAATGAGTGTCTTGAGTAGGAGTAGACAGGTTATTTTTACCTCTGCATTTTGCACTGGTTTGACAGCTGCTGGAATAATGAGTCCCGCTCAGGTGCCAACAATTCAAGAAGGATGTTGATAAATTGGAGAGCATTCAGAGAAGAGCCATGAGAATAATTAAAGATTAGAAAACCTGCCTTATCGTGATAGACTTAAAGAGCTTGATCTATTTAGCTTAACAAAGAAGTTAAAGGAGTAACTTGACTACAGTCTGAGTGTTTACACGGGGAACAGATATTTAATAATGGGCTCTTCCATCTAGCACAGAAAGGTATAACGTGATCCAATGGCTGGAAGTTGAAGCTAGACAAATTCAAACTGAAAGAAGGTGTACATTTTTAACGAGAGTAATTAACCATTGGAATAATTTACCAAGGTTTGTGGTAGATTCCTCATTATTGACCATTTTTAAATCAAGAATGGATGTTCATCTTAAAGATCTGATCTAGCAATTACGTTGGGGCAGTTCTCTGGCCTGTGTAATTCAGGAGGTCAGACTAGGTGATCACAATGGTCCCTGCTGGCCTTGAGATCTGTGAATCTACATCACAGGCCATAACATTTCACGCATGGACTCCAGTATTGAGCCCCATTATCTGATGCTGCATATCAGCTCCCCTGCCGAAGATGAGGATTAGGACCGTCCAGCATTCTGAGGGGAGAACAACTTCTTAATGCTTTATAACGCGCGTCATAATGCAATAAAAAGTCAAAGTCCTAGAATTTACTGGTTATACAAAACCTTAGGAGTATAACTTTACGGTTAAAAGTGATATATAATTGTTTATAATTCGAAATACATCTGATACACAAGTCATTTAGCAGGAGTTTCTGGACATTGAAAGCAGCCTTTTGTCTGGGGGGAGCTATTTGAAACTTTTGGGTAGACATTTCAAATAAAGCACTCATAAGGGGTTGGATGGCTGTTGGGATAAGCTTCCAAGTTGCCAGTTCAAATCCAGCCTGAGATGGTAAAGACAAACTGAAATGGAATCTAATCAGTCGCTGAAGACTATAGTGGGAATAAAACAAATTCAACAAGATTCTGAGAACTTGTTATGAAAAAAGTGAATTACTGTAACTACTTATAATTAAGCATAGCTTTATTATTACAACCACCTTCTACTGCCTGACCTCAGACTTTGGCCACTGAAAATGTTTCTATGGTCTCAAGCTCTGTCCATCTCTCCTCCTCTGAGCTATTCTTTTCCCTATTCTTAAAAAAGCCTTTTATTGGATCCTTCCCCTCTCCCTGCATTCTTTTCTAAGAGCAGAATTCTTTTCATATTTGCCCTTACTTCACTCAGCCTTTCCAGTTTGGCTTTCTATCAGGTCACTTTATTGAGAGAGAGCCTGTAAGAGTTATTAAATTGTTGCTTGAGGTTGCATCCTAAGATTTTACTTCTGTTCTCAGCATCTTCTGTCACTGTGGATCACTGACTTCTTTTTTTCATTGCCTCAAAATTGTTTTTGGACTCTTCTTATCTGGTTTTGTTTTTTAGGGTATCCTGAGACAACCGTTTCTCTGCTTCTTATCCTCTCTCGGCCCAAAGGGCTCTATTCTTGGTCACTTACTCTATTTCTTCTGACTCACTCACTGGGTGCCATTATCTCTGCTCAGGCGCAACCATGAGGTAACATTCTGTTGTGTTGTTGCTGTCCTTTTTCTCAGCTATCTATAATTCTTTGTACCTTTCTTGAGTCCATTTCCACTTGGACTAAAGCCGCTAGCCTTAAATTAGATATGACCAAGATGAATGTTCTCTCTCCATCGCCACCGCTTGCTTCTCTTACCATCTGTTAGGGATACACCCATCAATCTGGTTGCTACTGCTTTTGAGAGTCTTGATGTTATCTTCAACCAATAATTTTTTCTCCATCCTTTTCTCTTGTTAAACCTTGCGGATATCACCTTCTAAAATCCTGATCCTTGAGCTGCTTGTTTTGTACCTTGGTTTCTGCATTGCTGTTGATCTTTTCCAAAAATCTTCTCGTCAGCCACCTCTGTTGATTAGCCATCCAACATACGTATCTTTTTTCTGTCTCACCCATTCATGTTGCTCCTTCTTTCATTTTAGTGTCTTGCTATCCAGCTGTGCTGTATCCATTTAAAATTCTTTTACAGTTTAGTGTTTGATCTGATCCTTCCTTTTATTGCCCCTCTCCATCTCCTTCCATATGTTTCTAAATATCGTCTTCTTTCTTCTATAGCCCCAGATCTGGAGCATTCTTCCCCTGGCCCTCTTCTCGCTGTGACTTCAAAGCCAACCTTCAAAACTGTTTATTATTATGAACTCTCTCTCTCTTGTGAGTGTAATATATTGTCACTCAGTCACAAACAAGTCAACAGTGATCCTGTGTGTTTCTTTTATGCGTATGCAGCACTTTGGATAAGAGTTACTATACAAAGGCCTGTCTACAGGGGAGTCATTCTGGAATAGTTATTCTTGGTTAACTCCATGTGTGGACACGTTTATTCTGAACTTAAAGTGCTAACTGGAAAAGATAATATGCTTTAAATTCACACTCTACCTTATTCCGGATTAACTTTTATATGTCAACAAGCCCTAAATAAAATTTAATGTGATCTCCTGGAATTAATTCTTCTACACCATCTAAATCTTCATGTTAATCTTTGCAAAACAATATTTAAAAAAAAAAAAAAACAACTTGGTCATATTTATATTATTAATTTCATTGATTCTTCCCCACCATTCCTCCACCCCATAGGTTATTTTTGCATAAAAACAGTCTTTATTTCATACATATCCTGTTTGCTCTCTGAACTCATTTATCACAGCAGCTAACTGTGGTATCACAAATGAGATGATAATTTCAGGTGAAGAACAAACAGCAGTAGATGGGGAAGCAAAGAACTATATGAAACTGGAAAGACTTTGGACAGACTATCTACAATACACTGGGAAGTGATGGACATGCTGACTGCATTCTGTCTAGCTTTTTTGATTCATTCTTCAAGATGGTTGGACAACAATGATTCACAAGGTGCGTGTTTTGACACATCAAATTTTATTATATGAAACAAAGTCCTCTCAACTGCCTTTCAAGAAAGCCGGGTAAATACTAGAAATGGTTCTAAAAATACTAAGAAAATAAGGAATCTGTGGCATCATTTGATGTCAGCTGTTATAATGATGAAAGGTCCTTGAATCAAACTGTTCTGTCACACTATCAATTATGCTGTAATCTCTTATCTCTTTCTTGCCACCAGAATACAATGAAAAAAAAAAAGTAGTACTACTATTTTTTTTTTTTTTTTAAGTGATCTGTAAATCAGCTTTATCCCCACGGGGATCAGAACTGTTAGCTACCATTAGATTTATGCATGGAAGCTGCTAAGCGGAGTACTAGCATAGTTTGGCCAGAGAGTTTAAATATAGGTGTAGGTGCTGTGGTTCTGGCTCCGGTTGTGGACAAGGCAAGAATGGTTTTCACAGTTTTCCTGCCCTGATGTGATGTCAGCTGTCTTTTAAATGTGGCTCTTGCATTAGAATAAATGAGCCCAAAGAAATGGAACCAGCTTTAAATGTAAAATGTTTGTTCCTCTTCTAAACTGATTAGCCTATTTTTAGGTGGCCAACTAAAGGTTTTCATTGCTATCTCCTGCCAGGTATCTTTTACTGGGTGTCTAATCTATTCATTCTCCCTCATGCCTGGGTTCACTATTTCTAAGTACGGGTTTCCCTTATGCAAATTTTGGTGATAGGTGCAGACTGTCAGTAGGCATTGGACCTCAGACAGAGACATGGGCTGTCGTTGGATCTCCAACCCCCTTCTTGCAGAGCAATTGGGCAAAAAACTTTCTAAACGCCATCTTTGGGGAGAATCCTTAGCTGGGATTGTTATTTGACCTATCGAGTGAACTTCAGGGTTTTTGTTTTGTATTTTCCCCCTCCCACAGAGAGGTTTCCTAGTTTTTTATGAAAGAGGCGTACATCACCTTTCCTGTCTACTTTCCAAGGGATAGCCTACCGTGGAGTGACTCTATCCAAAAATAAACCAAGATGAATGAAAGACCTGAAGTCAGTGCTACAGAAAGTGTCTTTAGGAACCAAAATGATCTTCAATTCATGCTTAGGCTCCCTGAGATTAGCTTCTGAGTTCATAGCATAAACTGCAGTAGCTAAGAGACTGATATGGTTATGTTCCTGAGAAGGGGATGTCTGAGCCAAACATCTCAGCATTCTCAAAAATGTGCAGGTGGAAAATTCTTTGGGAAACCCCTGGAGAACTGTCACAGAGAAAAGAAATGTTTCCCTTCCGAAGTCAGTAAAAAAGAGATTTTGGACCATCCTACCAAAGGGAAATGCTCCTTTCAAGGCTTCAGTTCTTCCCAGATTTCTAGGGCTTGATGGCAGCTATTATAAAGAAGACAAGAAGCAAAGCCAGTTTCACAAGTATGCAAACAAAAATCATGCCTGGCTCTTTCTGCTCCACATGCCCCCACCAACCAGAGCCCTTGGGGGATAGGCTCATTCAGTTTGCAGACATCTTGCCTTCATATCAGACAGATGGGTTCTAGACAGAGCCATGCGTAAACCTGCCTCCTGCCAGCATCCTAGGGGTAAGCAGTAGACTAATCTTGCATGAGAAGATTCTTGAGAGGAGCAGCACTGCTGCTTAATCTTCAGAGATCCACCGAGCAGCAGATAAGTGGATGCTTATCTTGATGTTTAGATGCCTGCAACAGGATGGCAGATTCTAAGACCTATGCAGCCATCATCCTGTTATCAGGTGCTTGAACCCTGCAGACCACAGCAATATAATTGGTGCTGAGTCACTCTGAGGTCAGATCAAGCATCCAGTTAACTCCAGTGTGGAAGCACGTGGGTCTGGAGTGCTTCACTTGAAGGCAGAGGGAAGCAGGGACAGAGAGAGAGAGGCACTGCAGGGAAATCTTCAAACGGCCACACTTGAGGAAAGCGCTTAAGGTGAGGTTTGTGTTCCTTTTTGTTACCAAAAACATCAAACCCTAAAGGGAGCAAGTCTACACTTCAGGGAGCGTGCCTGCATGCTCTGTTCCGAAGAGTTAGTTGCAATGCCTTAATGAAAACGGCTTCAGCCAATATCTTTGTCTTTCCATCAAAGTGACATTATATCAGCAGGACATTCTGTCTATGACGCCAGTGCTGTGTGTTCCATGCCTACAAAGTGGTCCTAAGATTAGACCATCCTTTGAAATAAACACTTTCATAGGTCACAAGGTTGCATTTCCTTCTTTCTGTCCTAACTCTTTACGTCAAGAGGAAAATAGTGTCAGATGGATGTAAGGAAAGCTGTTGGAACGAACAAGTGCCTTCAGCTGTCTGTGCCATAAGGGCCTTTAAATCATCAGTTGTCTTATGGCTGAAATTATGCGGGGAAGAAGCTTATTTATTATTATTGTCCATTAGACCAGATCCACATCAGCGTTCTGGACAGGAAAATCTCAGGCCAACTATGATGAGATTGGCATGGTAGCCAACAGGTCCTCCATCCATATGGACACTGCACAATTAATGCACAGGCTTTGGTGGATGGATGCTGCATTTAGTAGATGGGTACTGCATGCAGTAATACTCTCTCCACCCACGCCGCAAATTCCTTCCTGTATAACGAGGGCTACCACTTCCCTTAGCCCATCCTTTGGATTTCATCACTATTAAAATCCTATGCTAAGAAATGGTAAAGCTAGGTGTGAGTACAGAAGAGAAAGATCTTTCCTTACCGGACAATAATTTTTCTCCTCTAAATGACCAAGTTCACGGTTTTGTAACCTCTCTAGATGTTAGTGTAATTTGGCCAACATTGGATGGTTTGTGCTCCGTAGACGACATAGGAAGCATTCAGGGAAGGGATTCTCAACTACAAGACTTCCATGACATTAGTTCTCTGCATATTTCACAGCATATGAAATGCACTCAGATGGGTTGGCTGTGTCCCCTAGAATCCCTCTCTGCTAACTGACGTGTGATCCTGCCTCCAAAATTTGCAGAGGAAACCCACTGCAAAAAGAAAAATCAGATAAACAAGAATCACCAAGACTCCAGTCTGTCCCTAGTGCAAAAAGACAAATTTGCTTGTTTTGTAGGGACGGTGGCGAAAGGACTACGTTAGTGGGGGGATATCAGAGATGGCTTCACTAGAAGTGCTCTGGCTCTCAGCTAACAGAAGTGAAAGCCCATCAAGGAAAGAGAAATGGCTTCTGATGTTCCTGGGTAGCTATTTTATCAGCTTTTAACTTCACAGTATACAGGAGAATGACTTAGCTGAAGAAAATTAGTACACCTAAACTAATACAAGGCTGACAAAGTCTCAGAATGAAAAGTAGTTTGATCTGTTTGTGTAAAAATATATTCATCCTTCTTTCCTCAAAAGATTGGAGATCTCCCGGAGGAAAGAAATGAGAGTTGCTCCTGCTCCTTTAGCAATTGCTTCTGATTTTCATTGCTTCAGAGCAAAGTGCAGTTGTATCATTGTATCTTACTGGATAGATCATTTGAAGTTTAGAAATGGATAGAAATGTTCAACTTATTTAAAACCTAAAATGGGCATTATTAGGGGAGTTGACAGGCTGACCTTGCTTCTGATAATGCTTGTATCAAGCATAGCTGCATGGGTTGGGACTCGCCAATCAGTTACCACTCTATAAAGCTATAGAAGTGAAACACACAAGAACAGCATGGTCTAATGGACTGACCACAGGACATGGAGTAAGGAGCTGCTGAGTTCTAATCCCTCTGCTGCTACTAACCTGCTGCATGGCTGGGGCAAGTTACTTTCATTCTTACCCTTTCCACATCTGTAAAATGAGAGTAATACTTGCCTCTCTCACAGGTATGCACTGTATAAATGCAAAGTATTCTTAAAGCCATAATAGATCAGGTGAAGCAGATATACAGGTCATCCGAAGGCACTTGACCTTTAGCTTTGTGTCTTGGCACACTAAAGATGTTCAGATATGCGCTGGAACACTTCAGTCTTGAAATTACTTGTGTCTACAAGGCTATAACTGGAGTGACTGCAAATATCTATGTCACAACCGGAATACCATGATCTGGTAAAAGAGTTATAAACAAATGTGTAACTTGCTGATAATTATCTTTCTCTGTCTTCCTAAACATGTAGTTTCTAGGAATGAATCGCTGCTATGAATCTATCAAGGAATTCACTCTCTAGATATAAATATTTGTATTGAATTGCTGAAATGGCAAAGCAATAAATATCTGTGTAACGCTGGTTGTGTCAAGGGGATTTTTTTGGTGCTCTGTTAATCTGTGTATCGAGTCATTAAGTGGCTTCTACTTTAGGCATTAGAGCAGAAGACTGGTAATAGACACCATTTGTGCATAGACAACTGGTGGGGGGAAGGCGTAAAAAAAGTTGGGATTGCATCCATAAATAAAGGAACCAGTTTGGAACAGAAGTTTATCTCACTTTATTAAAAATGGGCCAATTTAGTTGTGGTACAGGATATTCATATGAGTGATATTCAATAGCTATTTTATTTAATTCTAGGCTATCCCCCAAAAAATATGTCCTGGCCACTGGATTCTATTCCCAGCAAAGTAGGTGACTTGTATGATTTTAGTCAAGATATCTACCTAGGGAGGTGGTGGAATCTCCATCTTTAGAGGTTTTTAAGCCATGGCTTGACAAAACCCTGGCTGGGATTATTTAGCTGAGGTTAGTCCTGCTTTGAGCAGGGGGTTGGACTAGATGACCTCCTGAGGTCCCTTCCAACTCTATGATCTCTGTTCCAGTTACCCATCTGTGCAATAAGGATAATGCCTACACCCCCTGGAGATGTAGGGAGTTAATGTTTATACAGAATTTGGAGACCCAAGAATGAGAGCTTGCTCGCTATCTGAGTGCAGGTGTTATCTGAGGTAATGCTGTTTTTATTATTGGAGCACCTAGGAACCCTGGTGATGGACCAGGACCCTTTGGTGCCTGGTGCTGTACAGACACAGAACAAAAAGATGGTCCCTGCATGAAAGATCCTCTTAAAGGGGAAGTCCATTTGTCCAAGTTCCACCTGGACAGCCCCTGAAAATGAAGATTCCCATCCCATGACACTGGGAGAAGAGATTAGGCAAGAATTCCTCATCAGCACCAGTTTTCCTCCCCCTCAGTCACATTGTTTCTAAGGCCCAAGACAGTATGCAAGAGATATTGCTGAGCCATGATCATGCTGAGAGGTTTACCTGACTAGCCCCTAAAAGTACAAAGTATGTGTCAAAGATTAAGGATGTAAGTGCCTTGCTGAATGGGGGCCATAGGCCATCATTGGCCTACTTTGCAAAGTGTTGTATTGTGGCAGTTCTATTTGCCATGTAAATCCTTTGTGGATTGCGTAGCTTGGTGTTTCTGGATATCTATCTGTGCTTTTAGGCTCTTTAATCCAGGCACGTATATTAAATGTATTACTCAGTTGTTGAAATCCAGATCTTGTTTTAAAAAAAAAAGCCAACCAGAAAACCCAATATAAAAACAATGAGTGACAGCAGTAGACGTATGTAGTAAGGGGGAAGAGAGGTTCTGGCCTGGATTCACAATGAAGGCTTATGTCTCATTGACTTTCATTTGGAATCTAAAGCATTACCCAACTCCAAGAAGCTCGTTATTTTATGCTAGGTGTTTGCTTTCTCTTCTCTGTCCCTCTAATCCTGTAAAATGATTTACCGTCGATCTGGCAACTGTCTCTTGCTCTGTAGATACAGTGCTCACTTAAACTCCATCAAGATCCACACAACACTTAAGTCAGGTGCTTAACTTTAAGCACACAAGTAGTCGCCATTAACGGCAAGTGCTTAAAGTTAAGCACGTGCTTAAATACCTTCCTGGATTGGGGCCTGTAAGCCAGTGGCACCATCCAGCCGGGGCGTCGTGACCCTTCCTTGGGCCCAGGCTCCGAGGAAGGCCACAGCGTCTCCCTTTAGGGGGAATAATCAGTGCCCATTCACAAGTCTATAGCCCCAGCCGGGCAGGCTAACAAGCAGTCTGGTGCCCCCAGCCCTTCGGCAGGGCAGGGCAGGCAAGCAGCTGGCAGTCTCTAGCCCACAAGCTGGGCAGGGCT
Source organism: Emydura macquarii macquarii (assembly GCF_026122565.2). Classification (NCBI taxonomy): domain Eukaryota; kingdom Metazoa; phylum Chordata; order Testudines; family Chelidae; genus Emydura; species Emydura macquarii. The sequence continues at coordinate 925,394 of NW_027132905.1, read as the reverse complement.
GGTTGGGTAGTTAGCAGCTCCCGGCCTTCCCCCAGGCGGGGCTTGTACAAGAGTCTGGGACCCCTGGCCTTGCAGGCAGACGGGGCCAAAAGAGCTCTGGATCTTCTGTCTGCAACCGCAGAGGATAGCACTCCCTCCCGGGTGGTTAGGGAAGGGGGATGCAGGCCCACCCATCTCCGCTGTGTCCCAGCCCAAGGCAGTTTGCCACTGAATCAGCAGGGCTCCAGCTGCAATGCGCTGATGGGGGTTAGTCCCTGACTCAGTCGCTTGCTAGCCAGCTGCCCCTGGGCCACTTCCTCCCCCTGTTTTCCCCGGGTACCTGTATGCCTCAGTTTCCCTCTGGGTCGCTGGGGTACACTGCAAGCAGCAGGCCCATAAGTCCCTCCCCAGCGGCAGGTCTGGGAACTCATCAGCGGAGGGCAGCTCCTCCAGGTCGCAGGGGTTCCTCCGGTCCACAGGGTTCACTCAGCTCCTCCAGGTCAGGGCCAGCCTCGGGGTATTTCCCACCCAGGAGTCTCGGGTGACTCGTTTCAGCTACCAGGGCCCAGTGGCCCTGTCCAATCACTAGGGCCTGGCAATCTGGGCAGGTTTTGGAGGCTCCACTCACTGGGGCAGTTGCTCCAAACAGCTGCTCAGTCAGGTCTAGATCTGGGTCACAGTCACAACCTCCCAGAAGATGCATCTGCCTCCAGTGGCAGCTTTCTCCCTACTGAGCTGCTAGGCTGGCCTTTTATACTTCCCCTTCCTGCTTTGGCTCCGCCCCTCTGTTGCCAGGCAGTTTGGCCTGTGGGGCCCTGTTCTGCCCAGCAGGGGCGTCACGACCACGGAAGGCCACAGCGCCTGGCTACAGGGCCTCAACGTGGTTGCATGAGTTGTGCCCCCAAAGGGTTGGAAAGACAAGTGCTGTACCTCTGCAATACCTGACGTGAGCATCTCTCTTCTTTTATTGCTACCAAGTGCAGTTGAATTAAACTCATTTAATTCCTGTACTATTTTTAATGCAGGGGTGATGTGTATCTAATGCTAATTAAGCAGATCCTAGCCCAAGCTCTTTAATTGCTTCAGGTTAATGAAATGGGACCAGTGATGGTACAGATGATTAGACTACAGCTTTTGAGACAGGAATACAGGTTCCTTCCCCCAGTGAAATTCTGCCCGCTGGCCCCAGAGTCCTAGAAGCACTGACCTCCTGTGTGTAGTGTTACTCTGTCTCTGTTTTTGGGAAGCAGCTGATATTGTACAAAGATGAGGGGCAAAAATAGTGAGGTGGTTTGTTTGGTTTGTATACTGCTTTATGGGAAATAAAACCTACTTGTTTTGGAATTTCTGGAAAACACGACTCTCCTGGCTTTGATGGAACACTTCTTTGGTACTTCACACATACACTGTGGAGTTTTTCAGCTCTTGAAGAAGCAGCTGAATCCCCAAGAGACACTTTTTCTTATAAGAGTATGAGTTAAGCAGATGTTAAAGTTTTGACCAGCCTGAATAAAAGACACTTCCCCTCTCAGTTCAGGTTTTGCTTCCAGGATCTCTGTGATGGCAGACGAATAAAAATCTTTCAGGCCTCCATTGCAACTCACGCAGAAACAAAAAAGGGGCAGAACTCCAATTTTAGTTTCTTTGCAGTTCCCCTCTAAAGGTATTTGGGAACTCCCTTAGAGGCTTTCCCTCTGGGAAAGAAAAATCACCTTGCTTTAGGGCAGATGAAGCCTGAAATGTGATATAAACTTCCCAGTCTTCAGCAAACTTGTAAGCATGCTGCCATTTGGAGATGGTCCCTGGAGGGCTTATAGCCCAACCTTATAGATGAAGAAAGCATGCCTTGCTGGAAGAAGGGTTGTCATCTGACAAGACTGGGACCTGATAGAGCTGGGCTCTGTAGCTTTACAACAGATTGTGTGTGTTCCCTTGAGCACCTTACATACACATTTAGGGCCTGGTTTTCAATGCTGAAAATCCTTAACTTCCCGTTGAAATCACCGAGAGTTATGGGTGCTCAGCAGCTTTGCAAACCTGCTCCAAGTGGGCTCAGGTTGGCAATCCAAAAATTGAGGCTTAGTAGATACTTTTGAAAACATTAGGCCTTGATCTCTGCACGTCCTTTTCCTTTCAATAAACAGGAACATCATCGTTCTGTAACTCTCAGGTGGCATGCTGCGAAGATTGATGGCTGTGAAGCATCAGATACTGTGGTGGTGAGTGCCAGAAAAAAGCCTACACAAACAGATAGATGGCCTAACCTGTAGCTAGCTGTTGCTGGGTCTCTCTCTCTTTGCCTTGCCTTGTCTCATCATTGATTTGTGGTGTTTGCTCCCAGTGGTCACTGAGGCACTTTCCATGTCCAACCACTGCCTGACAATCTTGTTCTGAATTGTGGGTGCTTGTCCTCAACTTCTGGTCTCCGTTATGTTTGTCTGTTACTTACTCTCCCAAACAGCTTATCTGTTCCGTTCTGCTTCCTGCATGCCTCAGAGATCTCTCCCCCTCTCTGGTATTTATTATTCAGAAGAAGAGGACGCTAGGTCTAGCTAAGTCTCCCTTCATAACACTAGCACTTCCTTACACTTGTGAGCATTTGGTCTTCACACTTGTTAGTCCCTGAAATTTCTTTCCCTGGGTCAGAGATATACAGAACAGGCCAGACAAGGTCTTAGCATGCGTGATGGGTGTGTGAACCCCACAGTGGCCCTGAAGGGGATAATGAGCCTATGGGAGCTCAATAGGTGTCAGGTCTGGAGGGAAGAGCTAAAAAGGCTGAGTCCGTCTCAGTGGGGGGCTGGTCAGGAATCTGAGCCGATGGCTGGCTGTCACTGGGGAAGAGAAGACAGGGCTCTGTGTGGGGTTGCTGGCAGGCAGAGGGGAAGGAATCCTGGGGGCAAAGAGTTCATTCTGCGTTCTCTGTGCCAGCAGAGAGGCCTGGAGGGAGTAGGGAGATTCCTGCTGGGTCAGAGTCTGTCCTACCAGCAGTGTAGAGAAAACCTCTGCAGCAGCAGCTGGGTGACCGGAAGTGCTAAGAAGCTCTGCAGTTGAGCCTGGAGAAGGGGTTTGGAGAACAGTGCTGATCCACTGTGAGCCTGAGAAGAGGCTGTGTGAAAGGCCTAAGACAGGGCAAGGTAGGAAGGGGTCCAGGTAGACAGTCTGTGGCTGCTTACTAAAGGGTCCCTGGACTGGACAGAGGAGAGCGAAGGCTGAGGTTCCCCAACCCGCCTGCTGAGGAAGATGGAGCAGAACTGCCCCTGATACTAGCGGTAAGGACTAGTGATTCTGGAGGTGAGCTGAAGCCCTGACTCCAGGTTGGCAGACTATTGTCTGTTGGACTGCTGATTTACCCCGGCAGAGGTGGGACTATATATTTCCCAGCCGGAGGGCCAAATCGGCGTGGACATCGGAAGGGGCTGCCAAAGCAGGGGGGGCCTGCTATGCCCTGCCGAGCCAAGAGGGGGTACACCAGCTGGTGAGTCTCACTCTTAAAGGTATTACCAGAAAAGCGGGCACCTGATTTACAACCCTGGGACAAAGAGTTGGTACTCAGAGCCTCTTCTTAGTTACAGAGCTGCTTCTGCAAAAATCAATAAGCAGCAACATATTTTAAGTGTTGATATTTTAATGTGCCATCAGTAGGTTTCAGAGTCAATACCCAGTGGCTATGAATTGGATCATTAATAATTAGAGCAATTGGGCTGGAACCTCTGCCGGTGTCAATAGGCCTAACTCTATTCTAGTCAGTGAAGGCCTTGTTTTTCTGCCTGTAAACTAAGGAAGACAGCAGCGGATCAGGTCACAGTGAGGTTTCCTTCATAACAAGGGCTGGAACTTAAGCTTTCATTAAAAGAATAAAAGTAATAAGTCTTTAGAACTTGCTGGGCACCCTGCGAGAGGGGCTGCTTTGAGGAACTGGCTCAATCTGACCCTGTCAGTGCCTCAGGACCTTTATCGCCTTCCTTTCTGCTTTGTGCACTGGTTAGCAGATTTTATAACAGATGGTTTTAATATAACTGCCCAAAGCAGCCCTACATCTCTTCCCTGGGCTAGGCGTCTCTGCTGGTCTCTGCACCCCAGCTCACGAGCTGAATAGATTGAGATCACATTTAATTTGCTTGCCTCTGTTTCACTCTCGCTGGTGCCGCAACTGCAACTCTTCCCTTGTTTTATTGTGTCATTAGGAACGGTAGCAGTTTCTGGACACTTGCTTAATGCAGCTCAGCAGCGGTGCTGCTTCTCATCTATACAGCTCAAATCCAGTGGTACAGCTGGCCAGGCGTGTGTGAACAGTCCCGTACCTCACAGCACGACGGACTCCTGGGTCTGGCTGTCACACAGCGGCCCCTGCCCATGGCTATTTATGCCATTGCTTTTGAAGGTAGAGGCAGGCCGGATGGCTCAGAGGCAGGTTGAATGTTCAAAGCCAGCCCATGTTGGTAGCAAACAAACTCTGCTAGCTGTTCAGGGGCCTGGTCTCCATCCAGGTTGCAGTGGGACAGGCTTCCCCAAATCACAAATCACGGTGTGAGGGGTCTGTTAGCCCCTGGCTGAAACAGAGCGGGTCTTTTTGGCTGGCGTCTCTTGAGGAAGCAGGGCCCTGAAACAGACACAGTGGGGAGAGGACAACTCAGGTCAGCCTGGCTGACGGAGGGCAGGCCACTGAGGGAGCCAGGGGAGTCCCGTCCTCCGTGTGAGCTGCCTGGGCCTGGGCCGAGCTAAGGATGGAGCAGCCAGCGGCTGGGAGGCCAGAGAAGAGGCCCAGGGAGCTGAGCTGAGCTGACCCACAGCAGCAGAGCCAGAGGGGCAGCCCAGAGAGCTGAGCCGAGTGCGGTGAGCGAGCGGCTGAGGGGAGCGATGTGAGGGGGACCCTGGGCAGGGCCCGGCCCAGGGAGCAGCCACCAGCCCAGAGGCTGCACAGGCCAGACTCGGGGGGTATTGTGACCCCAACAGGGGGGCTGGTGTGGGGGAGAAGGGCCTGCCCCCTAGCACCTGGGGATGTGTGAGCACCACCAGAGCAAGTGTCCGACTCTCTGCGTCCCTGCAGCGCAGCCAGGCCTGGGCAGGGGCCTGCGACGTGTGACACAGACTGTGCGCGTCCCTCACACCCCAGAGACGCCATGTGTGGGGCCCCAGGCCAGGGGCAGCGCTGGGTGTTTGCCTTCCACCTTTCTCCTCTTGTCTTACTGTGTATTTGATTTGATGGCTGTTCGTTTAATACAGGGTGTTGCTTTGCAGTGTGTGCAGTGTGCAGTGGGGCGGGGAACCGCCCAGTGCAGAGTTAGTACCTGGAGTGGGGACACCTCAGCGCCTGCCCATGGCCAGGTTGGGGGTTGAGCCCCAGGAATCCTGGCCCCAGCCTTGTCAGGGTTACAGGGACCCCACCACCCAGGAGAGTGGGAGGGGAGCCCTCGAGGTCAGGCAGGCCTCTGGGTAAAGGGAGTGGGAGCGAGGACTCGGATCCTGTCGCTAGCCAACTCCACCGGGGCCGTGTGTGAGCCAGGAAAGTTCCCCACAACCGTGGGCCCATTCCCTGCTTACAACGGCAATTAGCCCCGTTGGCGGCGTCTGAGAGGGCTAAAGACCGAGCATGGATACGTGCTCTAGAGCGATCCATACAAATCAGGCTGGAGGTACAGAGGTACAATGAGGAAGCTGAACTTTCTGTTGCCTGGTATTGTACCTGTTCTGTAGATAAACAGGATGTCCGTCTCAAAGGCTTTCACTCTGACGTCTTCCGTGGGTACCAAACACACAAAAACAGGGTTTGAAAGAAAGCGCCCTTTGAAATACAGCTCATTCGTTTGTTCTTTCCTCACTGAAAGGTTTGAGCACGTTGCTCCTTCAGAGTTCAGCTAACGTGGTGATGGGAGTGGTAGAAGAGATGGCGTAGAGTAGAATAGCATGGACTTCACTGGGTATGGCAACCCTGCTCTGATGGAGGAATAAATCCCTTAATGGGCCATTCTCTGAAAGCAGGAGTTAACGAAATTCACAGTGATTGTAATAAGTAGGGAAAATGCTTCCGGGATGCTTTGCTTTCTTGCCTTTTCCTACCAGTACAAGGCCTGACTTCAGCCGAACCTTAAGTCACTTTCTGTACTTAGTTTCAACTGCACAATCTCTGCTCATTTGTCTCCCTTCCCATCAACGCTTGGGAAAGAAAAATCCTGACATTTTGCTGTAGTCTTATTACAAGAAATCTTTTCTTCAGCCTTTTCATTCCCCACTAGGTGGCACTAGGTTAAAGAGAAACCCCTCCGCAAGCCTGGCTGAGGAATTGAGTCATGTAGTGCTGAATACTGACGAGCCCCGTCTGGGGCAACGAAAGACACACGTGATACAACCAGCCCCAAGTGGCAACACTGACATTTCTTATCAATGCTGCGTATATTTAAGCTGAGGCTCTGGGAAGCCAGCTGTGCTGGGGCTGGCCCCAGAAGGCGGTTATAGTCCGTTAAGCACGTTACCTTTACAAAGGGCAGGTACATGCGTCTAGAACTGGAAGGAGCTGGGCTGGGCCGTGTACCTCATTCACGGTGGCTTTTTCTCAGTTTGCAGCTAAATTTGGTACTGACCAAAAATGGTTACTCAGCTGTTGAGTGGCCTGTGCAAATGGAGAAGGCTCATTCCAGCACGCAGTGCGAGGTGTCCATGCTAAGAAAACGTCTCTGCATTTGGCACTGGAAATCCCAAGACTGAATGGAGCTGAGACTGAACCACCACTTCCTTCTTGGAAGTGATTCTTGCACAGTAGAAAGGACACATGGACGGGCAGGGAAGCCGGCTGTGCTCTGTAGATGAGGATCAGCCTTTAACCTCAAGGCTCGTCAAGCTGATTCCTTCCATGAGGCTGAATGGCACGCACAGGTTTCTCTCGTGCACAGTCACAGCATGGAACGCTGAGACTCAGGGTCATGCAATAGTGATGAAAACACCCAGAGAAAGTAAAATAGGGGGCTGGAACACAGAAAGCAAAGGGTTTAAGATAGGAGAACACAGCTAGGAGCAGTTGCTGTTGGTGGATGCCTTTCAGTGTGGAACGTAATTAGGAATCGAGTTACCTTAAGCATCAGCTTAAGGGTCACTGAGTGTAATATCTCATAACTGGAATAGGGTATTAGCAACATCTCTGAGTCCAGGCACTTTGATGACTAGAGGTAGGCACATAATGAGGAACAATGCAATCAGGTACCAGAACATTCACATCACTTTGATGGCTGGACAAATAGAGCTGCCTATAAATAGAACAATTTTAGTGAGAACAAGCAATCACTCTCTACCATGTCCTCTATTGGGAGACTGTATTTACTTCTTCCAGGGAGACAGCTTATGATGGAATAGGCCTTTTTCCATCACAGACTACTAAGATCTGATGTGTTAAGTGGAACAGTCATCCTGCATGCTGATCAGGAAAAGTATGCAGGGGTTTCTGTGGAAGAACTGAGACCACCAGCCTAATAGCATAAAGCAATAGGAAAGACGGCAAACACAGTAGTAGACAGCGTCAGCAGAGAGAGAATATAAAAAGGCTTCAGTTGCAACCCTGATGTCCTCCACCACCTTCTACTTCTCATCAGCTTTCAGCCAGCCCTCTCTTGTACCTTTCTCCAGCTGAAAGACGGTGGGACTGTACTCACTCCATAGCAGACCAGGTCTCCTTCCTGAATGCATCCAAACCTGCCTAGATCACCTTCTCCTTCCTAGTCCCTCCTTGAGCCTGACCTAAAGAGGATGGCTAAAAACCACACTTCCTCGCTCAGTGCAGACAGCATTCTGTATGACCCACCCCTCACTGGAGATTGGCAAGCTGGACAGTGAAGCCTGAAACTACCTTTGCAGAGGCTCTCAAGACATTGGCCGAAGGGAAGAACAAGAGAAGATCATTTGGCCCAAACTGTATCTCCATTTTGATTCATCTCAAAGCATTCATCCAGTTTCACCTTCCTCCTGCTCCAGAAACAGAGCACAGTAGTACTTAGACTGCTCAGAGGCCGACCAAACACAAATGGGTCTTTTCAAGGCAATAAACGCAGGTTCCTTGTATGGGACGTTCGGATGTTAGTAATGACTAGTGTGGACGGGTCTATTTATTTTGCCCAAATTCCAAAAATGGGAACCATGCATTATAAAATCCACTTGATCCTGATTACTGGGCTGGCTGTCTTTTATCCACTGCCAGGATTTCCCATGCTTTATTTCTCCATGCCACTAACTTTGGTGGAAGCTGTCCTTTCCCCAAAGCCAGCTACCTCACCTGTGGTTGCTAGTAGCAATTGTGCTATTAACGGGTCCTTCCTTGAGTGACTAACCCTTCTTTGTTCATGCATCTGCTGAAGTGGGTTTCTGCTCACGAAAGCTCATGCCCAAATAAATTGGTTAGTCTTTAAGGTGCCCCAGAACTCTCGGTGTTTTGTCCAAATATGTGACTGGCATCTTTGCCTTCTGCACAGAATGCAGTGGGGTGAGTTTTTGAGACAAAGGGCCGGGGTCTATCCTTGATTCTGCATCACACCTAGTACAACTGATGGCTCTATGGAAGCACGGAGCATGGGCCTGGTGCACTAGAAATAGGCATGTGCACGTGTGAGACACCTTCCCCAAACTACGGCAAGGAGATTATACCTCCCTTAGTTTCATCTGTGTCAGTACTTGGAGTATGCTTCTAAAATGTACTGGTGCACTACCATGCAGTGCTAATGTTCTCTCAGTGAGTCCCTAGAAAAAGTGCTCGACTTGCATAAAATAATATTTTAAGTGCCAGTCAAACAACTTCAGCCTAGGATCTGAAGATCACGCTGGATTTATTCCTCTGCCTGCATCACCCTCAGCAATGGAGGCTCTGCAGGCCAAGTCTACCCTCATTTGCACCTCCACAACCTCACTGCCTTCTGCAGAATGGAGTGGCTCTCTAACTGACAGTCTGGTATAGAATTTTGTTGAAGATACACAAGTATCAAGTCCAGCTCGCCCTCTCATAGCAGTGTTAGCTCCTGCATGAGAACAGGAGTAAGAGTACTGAACATCCTGGTTTATTAATTATTTGTAACAGTAATGCCTGGTCAATGGAACTATATCCATTTCTACCAGCCGAGGATCTGGCCCTAGATCCACTGGGCCCACATCTAGCAGCATGCAGAAGGAGAAGCTCCACTGCCATCAGTGGAACTGCAGCAGCGTAAATGGGAATCAAAGGTGTTTGGCTGGTGCACTATTGTCAGCGCAGTATATGATTTGTCATACACTGAAATTCATGCATGCACACATCTGTATTAGAAAAACACATTAGGGCTGGCTTAAGAAATTCAAAGCAGAGACACAAATTTCCTCTCTCAAATCTTTTCCCTTAGCCCTAGCTGTGATTTCAAAGGGCCAGGCTCAGCACCGTGGATGAGCCTGCAAAACAAAGGAGAGGCTGTACACAGGCATGTTGAAGGAACTGAAATCCCGTTTCCTGGCCTCTGGGAGTTTATCCCCTTATGCTATCCCACCATGAGTTGTGTGTGCAAATCAAAAATTAGTGAAAGAGTTTGGTAACCCCTTGGCATCACCAACATTTTGTAAAAAGACTAATTGCCAAGAAACATATGCATGTGGGACCATTAGTGATTCTATAGCTATGCACATTAAAACAGTGATGTATGATTTATAGCTTTAATAATGTTCTGAAGGCTCTTAAATTTGAATCACTTGCAACATCCTTTTTAATATTCAATTACTTTATTAACTAATTAGGTCACTTGCTGAAAAAGCACATACCGCTGGTGCTATTTGAATATCAGCTGTGCATCACAACATCTTTGAAATGGGGTAAATGGTTTATTTATTTTAAACAGATCATTAAGATGCAATAATTAATAAACCAATTATGAAAAAAGGCAAGAAACTGATAGCTGCCAAAAACCACAACAGCCGTGTCCATAGACTTATTCACTTCATATAACTTCAGTAAGGTGCTGAACACAGATGAACATAGCCATGGAAGTATTTTCCTAGGTGATTCATATTCAGCTGAGGAATAAGCTTCAAAATGTGCTTAGTTCATTATATACACACCTAGTACTTCGTGTACGAATTCAGCTTCAATTACAGGAAGCTCCACAGATTACTGATTCTGCTGCAGCTGAAACATTGAAAAGTAAAATGATTTAGAGGGGCCTCATCGGTGCTTTCCAGTCCTTCTTTAAGTGTCCTTTAAAAATAGTGAAAGCAGGGCCTCTTACTCACAGGGTGCATCTTAGTTCTGTTGCTTGTGGGCTTTAAAATTGAAGTAAAAACATTCCAAAGGAACAAAGACCCTGGCATTTTTGAAAATAGGACTTGGCCAAATTTTCAAAAGCATCTAAGCACCTACGAGCTTGTTTCATTCAAAGTCAACAGGATTTTGGCTCCTAAAGTCCCTAGGTCACTTTTGAAAATGTGACTTGGGCGCCAGCGTCACTTAGGTGCTTTTGAAAATGTTACCTACAGCCTTTCATCGAACTTTGGTACACCAAACCCCAGGCCAGTCATGACCGAGTTGTCACATTTCGATGGTGGTTTGGTGCTCTCTGTCCAAACCTGGGCACCCAGCACGAAGTATTCCATTTAGCATCTTTGCTGATACTCTCAGCCAAAGCGATGCAGGGTCTTTGGAGGTGGTTTATTCACCACCTCCACCTTTAGATGCGGCCGCTCTAGGGCAGCATTAAGACAATGTGAGGTTGGGCAATGGACAACAGTTTACCCTGCCACTGGTGAAGTTACAGCTATTCTCTAGATAGAAAAGGGGCTTCAGGCACCTAAGGGGGTATCAGTCTGACCAGCAGGATTCACACTCGTTGCAAACTGCATTTGCACATTGCTGCATCTTCTCCTGGGAAGTTTGGACTGGGCTTTCCCACAAGACAATTGAATTAGATGGGTGCCAGGGCTAGGATTTTTAAATCAGTGTGTTCTTCACCCGCGCATACTGCATTGCCCCAGATATTTGCTGCCAATGGCATTTCTGCTCTGACATCGTTTGACTCTTGTGGAGCTCTGGCCCCTGCTGTAAATCAATCGTCTTCTGTTGCTGCTGAGCAAATAGCAAAATGTCCTTTTCGCCCTCAGTCCACCTGCATCAGTCCCCCCTCCCCCCACTAGCTTCTAGTGTTGGAATTGAAACTCCCCACTTGCTGTGGGCCTGTCTCTGCCTGGCATGGCTCCTTGTACCCTGTCATTGGAAAGTGAGCCACTAAAAGGCAGTGATCCAGTTTTGGTTTTCAGAATGGAGGCTAAAAAAAAGGGTGGGTGAAAATTGGAGTCATTCTAGCAATAACCATGGTCTAAATAATCAGTCAGTAAAAACAGAGCTCCTCTCGCCTCTGGGCAGATTGGTGGAGTCTTTGAGTGCTTGCAACATACATTTATATAGACTGGGAAGCAGTCCCCATTGCCAGAAAGCTTGTGGTGCATAATGAACACATGATGCTGTGTGGGGATAGGAAAGGTTTATCAGCATTGATTTGGGGTGACTGCAACATGCACTCGTGAGTCATGACTTTCCAGCTCCTAAGTACTGCACCCCTCATTCAGGCCAGGCCTTTATACCCCACAATTGTGCATTACATATGCACAGACATAGGCCCATATAAAAAAACATCTTAAAGAGTAGAAAATTGTCATGACCCACAAGAACCTGAGTTGATAGCAAAAAACCCCAGCGCTCAACTGTTCATACACCACCTAGTGGCAGAATTTAACTCTGCAATGAGCTAATCAGTGTGGACACTATTATAAAACCGTGACCTTTATTCATTTGTTTCAAATCTTAGGAGCAGTGAGAAAAAAAAAAGTATCAATCAAGGACTGGAATTGGTCTCTCTCCAACTGGCAGAGTTGAGCTTCAGTCACATGAGTGTGATGGTATGTGTGGGAAAGGAAAGTTATTCGCAGCAATATACAGCAGCTCTCTATCAAATACATACAGCTTTACTTCTGATTTTAATTTTTTCTCCTTTTTGTTTCTTGCTCATTAAAAGCCCTGACTCATGAGGAAAACGCAGTGCTGAGACAAATGCCACTGCAATCAGACTGACTTTAGTCTCAGCAAAAAATGGTCATTTGCAGTAGACGTGCAAAAATCCAAATGTCTTTTCCTATTTCAGTCCAATGAGACAGTTTCACTCTGAACGACTTTGAGAGCCAGAAATGTCTGTGTTCTAATCCCAGCTCCAGTGCACTCAGGCACAGCACACACTGCCTTAGTTTCCCTCATCAGCAAAACACACAAAATACATACTTACCACATAGGGGTGCATGAATATTAATTAGTTAGCACTTGAAGGTAAGTGCTAATCAGTATTAACCATACATCACTCATGGGAATGGAACTGCATCGCAGTCTTTCCTGGTACAGAACTGCACCTGTTTATCACTTTGCATCCAAAATCCAGAACAATTATCGGTACTTCTCATGTGGCTTTTAGCTCAGTTCAGTCAGGCACAGGAAGTTGGCACATCGAGAGGATCTATACAAGACAGATTACTGGGTGCCTGAAACAAAGTTAATCCTGCTTAGAACCCCCTCAAAGCATTTTAGGATGCAAAGGTGGGGAACGACATCACAGAAGGCTATCCACCACTCTCACTTTTTCCTAGCATGGATTGGTACAACACATGACGCTACATATGGTGGATGCAGCGCTAGAGATCAGGGATTTTAGTAATACAGCCACTGACACCTCTGATTCCTGCAACCTTCTTTTCAGAGGAAAAGAGGCTTAGTCTCCAAAACCTGCTGTGTGTGTTTATTTCACCCTCTGAACATACTGTTGCGTCAGAACAGCTCACAGAGTGCCATCATTCCACTTGGAAACCTGCAGTTCTCTGTCAAATAGGTATGTTTTATCAGTTCCTGTAATTCCTGCCCAGTCATTTATTCCTATGATGAATTCCTAGGTCTCCTAACTCATTTGTGCTGAAAAACAACTCCCAGCTTTGTAGAACACGGTGAGATAGATCAGTCAGACAAAGCAGAGCATGGAGCTTAAACTGAAAGGTCACCAGTGCCCAGCATACAACTGGCACCAGGAGAAATAAGGAAAGCAAAATGGAATAGAAACGATCACCAATGCTTTGTGACTTCCGCCACCATTTCCCCTGCCTTACAAAGAATGGACGCAGAAGTCCTGTTCTCAGGCACAAAGACACTGGTACCAAGGAGTTGATGGTTAGCCTCGCCAGTTCGATTCAATGTGACAGTGACACTTCACAGCACATTGCATCCAATCTCATTTGAAGCTGACAAAGATTGTTTCTGCTTTATACCTATTGGTTTATTAATGGACTACAGTCTCTTAAGCAGATGCATATTCATTAGATAGCCAGCTGTTAGGAGGTTCCCAGATGTCGAATGTAGCTCTGTCTTGGAATGTAATTTTTTTTCCTTATCATGAAGCAAAGTAATTGAAGCCCTATTAAAGAATCAGTTAATTACTAAACCAGTACCTTATGGCATAAGGTTTTTTTTATAATTTAAATCTGCAAACCCTTGGGGACTGCTAAAAATTGTTTAAAAGAGCCAATAAATGGTCCTATACCTGTTTATATATAGCACATATACACAGAACTAATAGGTGAAGAGTCCTGGCAACTGGAAATATTTCACAACGAGTGTAAAAAATCCTGAATTACATTCATCAAGGAAGACTCTCTAAGCCTAGTGAAAGGCTCCTTTCTAACAAACGTTTCCATTCAGTATAGTTTCCCTTATGGTTTTCCTCCTATCATTGTGCACAGGAACAATATAAAAACTGAGAATTTATTTCTTCTACTTACTTGAAATTTTTAGATGTCTGCAGAGCAAATCCCTTGCATCACAGAGGGGTAAGCCACATCCCTAGTGAGGCATTGTCTGTCCGTCCAAAACAACCTACAAACTCCTTAGGACAAGAAGTCCTATGACATTAGCTGCACTTAATTAAATAATTGTATCTATAACAGCCTCATCCCTCCCACTCCCTTTCAAGACTTTTCACTTTTTTTACGTCTGTAAAGCCCCATGAATGGCTGTAAACATCAGCTCCACAATACAAGCTTTGACATTGGTTTTTAAACATTACAGGGAAAAACCAAAACCACTCTTATTAATATGTTTGTTCAAAACATTAGGTCAGCTCTTACTCTAACCAGTGTTAGGGGAAAATTGTTCACACCGATTCAGGATAATGTGGTCCCGGTCCAAACAGAATGGCCATCATACCATTGCACGGCAGACAAAGGAACCAGAGACTGCAATTTAACTTCCATTTCTTTATCTTGTACTTTTATTCCTTACTCTTATTTATAGTCAAACACCAGAGCACTGGCACTCTGCTTTTCCTTCTTACTATTCCATCTGGAGTCAAGCCTCAGACAAAGGAAACTTTAATTCATTGTTCAGCAATACAGTACAAATACATCAGTAGTCCAAAAATATTCAAATCGCTCCCCATCAGTGCAAACTGACATTACTAGCTCTGTGAGAAATAAAAGGGAAAGCATTACCCTGATCATATTGTAAAGCAACTTTCTTTACCTGTGGTCCTACCGCCTTAGTTCATTAGCCCTGAAGAAAATTTACATTTATTTTTCACTGTTTTTCCAATGAAGTCCTGTTTCACTTTGGTTTATAGTTAATTTCACTTCCAGATTCTCAGAATTGCAATGCTAGGGTTGCCAAAACTTCAATGGAAATTTGTTAAATAGCATTTACTTGGTGTGTTTAAAAATATGGAAACTAATATTGGTCTTTTGGTTTCACACAGGCTTAATTTTGGACCAATTTTGAGTGAAGCGTCCCTTTAAAACATCTACTCCCCTGTAGACTACAATTTCCCCCTCTTCCACAAATACATTAAAACTATTAATCAGCACCAGGTATGAAGCTTGTATAGGAGTTATTATAAATACTTATATTATACACACACTCACAGAGGAAGGCACAGCCTGCAGAAATAAGTTCTTGGAGTAAGTGCCTCCAGGAGCAAAGACCTAGGAGAATAAAGTCTTCAGATGTTCGTTACAGTGTTATTCTTGATATCACCTTGTGTATAGGATGCCTGCCTGCATTATGTAAACACTTCATTGATAAATCCCTCCCCTACCTCCCTCAACAAGCCGCATCAGACAGTTCTTAGCTGCAACAGATGCTGCTATAAATACTCTTGTTTAGCTGTATTGAACGTAATGTTTCTTTTGTGGAACATCCTGAATGCTCTGGTTACCTTGCTGCAGTTCTCCTTTGCAAAGCTCTTGGCGCTTACAACGGGAAGACGCATCTGTTTGTAAATGATCTACAAACAGAGCCAAAGGTGCAAGGCCAGATTCGACTGCCCACCACCCTTTAAAAATCACTGGAACTACCTCGAGATTAAGAAGCTATTCTCATTGTGAAGGTGGCAGGATCTGGATGTCACTGGATGGTCAATGAAGGAGCAGGCAGAAGTTAACTCAATTTGAAAACTCTATGCAGGGCCCCTCCTAGGGCCTGCCAGTACATCTTTTCCTGTAATACTGACCTGAGTAGGATTATGCAGATGTATTGATACTGGTGGTGACAGCCTAGGGAATGCTTCATAGCTGTATTTTATTTTATTTATTTTTTAGCACCCATCCCAACCTCTGGGCACTTTATCATCGTTAACAGGTCATACAGAACTTATGACACTTGTAGCACAATTTATGGACTGTCTGTAAGCAGCAAAAAAAGCCAGCCCCCATTAATGGCATAATTAATCATCAAACCCACCAGACCCTATGCATTAATCAGCATGTGTAACTGACTGTTTAGCCACATGTATGCTGTTACTCTAAATCTGTCTGGTGACGAAAACCAAATCCAATTGCAAAGTTACTAAAAAGGTATTGTACAGGGTGTGTGTGAGGATCATTTGGATTGCATAATCAAAATGCTGGGTGACAGACTAACTACACAATAGGTGAATCAGCTATTGTTTTTACAAGTTCCATCTGTATTTTTTTTAATATGATTAATTTAATCATGATAGTTCCCTAGAATATTTTCCTTGACTTTATGTTGCTCACACAGGTCGAGGGTATTAAATAATTAAATAATTAAATAAAAACATATTTCATATCCTGAAAATTGGCTAGTGGGACTTCTTAAAGATACGGTCAATACCTTTTCTAAAACTTACAAGATGGGTCTGTGGGTCTGATATTTCCGTTTTTCATGATACAGATCCTTTTAAAGAGAAGGGAAAACCACTATGATTTCACTGCCTAATACTTCCACATTCACCCTCTGGCATCCCTTCAACATCAAGACGGTCTTGGCTGTACATCCCTTCTACTGACAAGGAAGTAAACCTCATTTTGCCAAGCTGTGTCCACGTACCACCTCTGACCACTGTCTGCATGTGTTCCCTTAGCCTTTGTCTCTACACTTTGCATGCCCCTTGGGCTAGGATCACGCTGCCTTTGGAAAGTCCTGGTTTATTTTGGACATTGCCCAAGCCCGGTACATAATCCCCTCCATCCACTGCTTTGGGTTAAATATGGGTCACTTATGGCCTACGCTCATTCTTAAAAGCATTATCAGCTTTATATTTTTTCAGGATGGCAGGAGCTGCAACTCGGGGCCTCACCCCAGTGAATTGAACGGAAAGATTCCCATCCACTGCAAAGAGCTCTGAACTAGGCTCTTCGTAGGTAATTTACGGCGGTTCGATGGGTCGCTTTTTTTCCTGTTAAAATGGCTTCAGTGGACTTTGGCTGCCATGAGCACGGCAGATCTGTGCGTAGGCCAACTATGGGCTATCATGCTGTGAAACACACCGAGACACAGCGCAGGAAAACCCGCTTCATAGAGCATAGCGATAAGATTTACAGATTCCCTCCACTCCCGGCATTGCTGTGTACAGTAGCTCAGGGGCTTGAAGCTAAAAGCATGAAATGGAAAGAATTGCAGATTCCATGTAAACATATGTATGAAAAAGTCAGTCAAACTTTGGGCCTCCCACCCTTGACCACGTCTCTAAGGTAAACATTTAGGTCGTTCTTATTTTGTCAATGTGTCTCAGAAGCTGAAAGAGGAAAAATGAAGTAAAAGCTACAGCAACCCTATTTCAGTGGATTGATAAGAGTTCTTGAGATTTGTTCCTATATTCCTGTAGGCTCTCCCCAGAACAGGAAACTGCTGGTCAGCAAAGCTGTTCCCCGCAGGAAGATAGCTAAGACAGCATTCCAATCGGAAGTTGTTTGCCCACCCAGCCACACTGAAGGCTGAAGAACCAACTTCTCTCTACCCCAGTGATCCTCAGACAAATCTAAGTCATTAACCAGTCAGGATGCTTTTACTCTGTTGTTAACCAATTGTAGAATACTTGGTCAATGCCATGTCCCTAGAATTGCTTTTCATTATGGGGAAGCACCAAGGGTCACAACCTCGCAGGATCTTCCTACAGCACTATGAGCTCAGCATCTGCTTAGCACAATAAACAGAACAGGCAGCATGTACAGTCCTCTCTCTTTACATACATTATCTTGGGCTGACGTTTGCAAAGCAGTGCCCAGCTTGAGTATCTTTTTTAAAAATATGTATTTTTTTTAAATTCCATTACAAATGGATTCACTTTTTCCTTGGGCAGAGCCTTTAAGGCTGGAAAAACCTCTTCGGTGTTCCAATTAAAGTGAGGGAGCCATGATATTAGCCTGTCTTTTTCATAACTCTTTATGGACCAATATTCTAATGCTAAGAATCAGTTCAATATTAAGACTATGGTCTAAGGACAGAGGTATTGGATCCATGAAATGAATAGGGATGGGTCTTTATAAACACATTGACCAAGATGGCTTCATTTGGATGTGGTAAAAAGTGAAAGCCTGAGACATGAGGCCTAGTATAACAGGACAGGCATGAGGCCTGAGCTAAAGTAAAGCAAAGTTAGCAGAAGTCATGCTGTAAATGTTGGCAGACTCACAGTAACTGGTAAACACACACATTCCTAAAGGAGCATTAGGTACAGAACACTCCTGCAAGCACATTCCAGATAGGTTCCAGAACATCCCAATACCCCAAAGATAACGAGGGCACACTGACCTCTCAGTGACAATATGATGGATAGAGAGGTTTTGGCCGAACCATCCAGTACAAGGTAAAAGTGGTATCTTACACATCAGAGGGCAATACACAACTTGTTTGTATCAGTGTATAAAGGAGGGTGGTCAAACGGAATGTCTTGGTCCAGCCGAGGGAGAAACAGAAAGTCTCGCCATTTACTGAGCTGCTCCATTGTCACAAGCATACATGTGTTAGCAGCCCTGTAGAGTCTGTGGGATAGTTAGGACCGTGCTTTGTCTACAATAAACCTGGCCTGGCGCCTTCGTTACTGAAATGGATCTCTGGTCTTATTGGATAATCCAATCGTGGAGTGGTGTCTCGGTTATCTGCGCAGAGCTGGGACATCATACACACTGGAAGAACACACACGCAGCCAACAACTGACAACACTGGAGCCATTCCAATCCATTGGCTACAAATACCTTAGGAAAAGGGATTTGTAATAGGGACCAAGAGTTACCCCCAATGGGTTAACTTCTAAAGATATCTGAGAAACCAAGGCAAGGAGATAGTCTTTTAACTGAACACAGAATCTGTCAGGCCCTATCCAGGACTTGCCAAACTGGGTTGAAAGCACATCAGTCTAAACAGCTCATTTCACCTTCCAATCGTTTATACAGAGGATGTTCACTTTCTTGACTGTTTGACATTTTCAAGTTGTGACAATCTAGCAGTTTGTCCTATACATTTGGCTTTTCCTGCTCCTTCATGATGCTCTCTGAAAATAATCTGCTCCCTCTGCCTTGCAATTCCGTTTTCCAAACCAGTTTGAATCGCACCATCTGTCACACAATAAGTTCTGAAGATGATTATTCCAACAAAGTTTAAAGGTTTCAAAATGGCAACAGAGAGAAGGAGATCTCTTTTGCTCACCCACTAAAGTCTGCCTTGATTACTTTGATGTAACAACACTTGAAAGCTCCTATTCTTTGAAACTAATTTAAACACATTGAATTGTTGAAAGATTAAAAACCACAGTCAGCTAATTACATTCACTCTCATCTCTTATTCAGCAAATGAATCACTTTTCATTACCACTTAGCTGAAGTACATGAATTTCTGCCTAATTAGAAATGTTGTAGATGGAGCATTAGCAAGGCTGGAGCAGGTCAGGATATCTTGCCTGCTTCATTTTTAATTCCTAACAGTAGAGCCAGATAGGAAAGGCTGGAGATAAGAAGTCATTAAACAAATTTAAATTATTTATAAAAATTACTTTGCCCAAATTATAATTATTTTTTTCCCCAAACACTCTCACAAACGTCAAATGGAATGAAAGGAAAAGCGGCCCAACACTGATTTTAATGACCATTTTAATGTTATGTATAACAGAACATTGTGAATACAATGGAAACAAAGTTTTATCAATTTAATAATAAAAAAGAAATCCAACATAAGAAAGAGGAGGTAATAAATTTCATACCTATAATATAGTGCTTATTCTCAATAATACTCCCAGCTTGTGAGTATAACCATGTCTTTGCATTCCAGACTCTAGAATCATGATTCATGTGTGAACTTAAAATGCAGAATTACAGCAGGAAAACAAAACTTTAATTAATTAATTTCCTTTATTTTCATTAAATCAATAAAATATTTGACTGCTACAGGTTTCCTTTAATAATATATATATATATTATATATATATATATTTATTTAACTCCTTTCTATTGGATTCCACTGCTGCTAACACCGTATTTACACCAAAAAGTCATCAAATGTTGTATAAAATCTAAAATCCAATGCTTTTGGATTGACAAGGATTTAGAGATTTATATCAACTTAAAAGACAGTGTAGTTATGTTATTACTTTTTGTTTCATAAAGATGCAAAAAAATATTTTTGCCTTTTGACTGCTGCTGACACTGTAAACCAGTGACCCCCTAGGGGCATATGTGGCATGGAGTTGCCACTGAAGTAGAACTGCAAGAAGTGTATATATGCTAGAGTTTTCTGAAAGGAAACCATACAGCAGTTCTGGATGAAATTTCTCCCAATTCAGCACTGGATATTAATTATAGCAGTAAAGGTGTGAAAAGCCCCTAAATCTATTTATCACCAAATTGCTTAAAGATGTTTTTACAATAAAAATTTGGGTATTATACCAGTGTTGCTGGAACATTAGCAAAAGTATATATGTACAATCCAGGTCCCTTTGAATTAGCCATAAGCACATATGTAAGCCATTTTTGGACAAAAATATATATTCTTATAAAAAACTGATCATTGTACTTGAGTGACTTCAAATATGGACTCAGGGTGGTAGTAAAAGGAATGGCTCCAATTATGACTAAGTGATTCAAGGAGAGAAAAATCAAGCTCTTCAAGAAAAAAAAGAAAAGTATAAAATTAGATTCAAACAGATTTACCCAACCCCCATCCAGACTCCCCACAAGATTCAATGTTAAAATTGGTTCTTCCACCTACAAAGGCTTTTTGATGGTCTCGCTACAAAACAATGGCCTATTAATTGCAAAGTCATCCAATTGATACATCAGAAGAACCCTTCATCTCTCCAGAGCTTGACAGCTAGATGTTTCAGCATTTACAAAATAGCCTTTTGGTTCTTTATGTAGGTTCATTTTAATTAACTGATAAAAGGAAAAAGGTATTGATCAGTGTTCTCCATCCCTCTCCCATTTGTGCAGCTAAAAATCCTTCATTCAATCTGACCAATTCTTTACAATCTTTATTTGCTAAAATTGGCAAAATTTGCAAAGGCATCTTGCTTGGGTTGCACAGTTCCAGGAGTCATAGCAGAGGTCATAGCTATACTGGGGACCCCCATGCCCATTTGGCCTGTCAAACCCATTCCAGTAGCTGGCATCCCCATGTTCACATTCATTCCCATAATTCCCTGGTTCATCATAGGTGTGTTTCCCAAAGAGGTCATACCTATTGTACCCGTCATAACACTGGGCATCCCCATTCCTACCGGAACGGGTCCTCCCATCAATGAACTTGTTTGGGGTCGAACAGGCATCACGTTGGGCTGGGAGTTGAGGCTCACGGCTGCAAAATTTTGAGTCATCACATTCATAGGTGGTTGCATATCTGCAGAAAAATAAGATGCAACAGCCTTTAATTTAATCAAAATCTGGGGCTAAACATGGTAAATTACAATCTACTTTTAAAAGTTATGTAACTATATTGTGACTTTACAGTGAATAAAGACAGGGAAAAAGTTACATTTATGTTCACTAGTCAGTTAGCCTACCAAGATGACTAATTTCCACACTTCTTCCTTCTTCAGTTAAAGTTCAGCAAAGCCTAACAGGACATTTTACGATATAACTATTGCTAATAAACTCAGCTCTGAGGACGGATAGTTGATGCCATCCAGCGCAAGAGTTTAAGATAGGAAAGAGACCTAAAGTCAAGATTGGGAATGATGCATGCCCACGCAGTTAGAGACTCTTGGCTTCACAGCCTTGATACATTTCCTGGCTCATTCTTTGGGATGTTACGGTAACAGAATTTCCAATGGTAAGAGGCAACATAGCAAATGAAAAATAGGATTATGATTAAAATTAAGAAATAAGGTAATCTAGCAAAGGGGTCAGCTTTTTTTAAAGACATATCGATAACATCTGTGTAGCATGTCATGCAAGTGAAGTATTATAAAATCAGTGGGATCACTTACTCTGTTGCTGAATCATTGTATTAAGCGATGGTTGCTGGGGTTTGGAAGGCTGCATACCAGGTACTAAATTGTCCAAACTGATATTTACACTAGGGTCTGACCAAGTGGATGGTAGAGATTTGCTGGCATTTTTCTGGACCATCTCTGTGCTCGGATTATAAAGAGGGTTGGGCTTCTGCAGCATAGTGTTAACATTTTGCAAAGGCTAGAAACAAAAGAAAAAAGATTTTTTTTTTAAATGATGCCATTCACTTCCTAACACATTTATTGTTGCTGTGTCTAAGAAATAAACAGTTCCATCATGTCATCATGAAGTACAACAGATGGTTGATTATGTTTATATGAGATGTTAAAAAGCCAGAGAGACTATCTTCAGTTTTTATGAGACGTGGAAGTACAACTCTTTCAAAGTAGCTTCCCCATCAGCTGGTATCCTGTTGGAAATGGTCAGGATGGTATTTCATATGTTAGCAATCTGCATCAGTGCAGTGTGTCACAAAAATCAGAATTGTCTGGCATCTCCCAAATAAGGAGCTCATTCAATTCTGGGCTTTTTGAAATGTATTTGTAGGGCTTTTTACACAAAAGAATAAATGCGTTTTGGTTTCAACAGCCAATTACTTTCCACTGGAGTAACCCGTCTGTGCATCCGGGCAACACGCAGGTGGTGAGGACTGGTCCATCAGTTGCCTGATGTTGTAGGCTGCACACATATTCTATTGGGTTTAAGGTTCCAACTTTAAAACCTTCCCTCCCCTCAAAAAGATGACAGAGCATCTCAAAGAAGAGTGACTGACTGACTGAAAAAGAAAGCATCTGAAAGTGGGGATGACAAGAAGGTTTAAGCTAAAATAGGACTTGGTCAAAAACATTCTAAAGCCTTTTCTTCACAGAGGAGCTAGTCATTAAGGGATTGTCTAACAACAGCGTACCTGTGACCTTGACATGGGTAGACTGATGCCCACAGCACTAGAGCTCATCATAGCAAAATTCATGCTTTGGGAAGAGGTCATAGTAGCCTGGGGAGAGCTCATCAAATCAAAGGGGTCAGCAGAATTTGAGGCAGCTGGAGGATGGCCAAGACTTGGCTGTGAGCTGCCGAAGAGCTCTACAGATGGCTGGGCGGTGCCACCAAAGAGCTCTCCTGCTGAAACACTGGGACCTGGAGAGGGTTGGTTGAAGGCACTCCAGTCGCCGAAGTCTCCGTTCCCACTTGCTGCTGTACCTGGGGGCGAGGGAAGGAAAGGTAAAAGACTTTGAAAGGCAGAGAACTAACGCCACATTCTGTGAACTGAAACAAATGAGAGCTGATTTGTGTCCGTCCAGATTAACATCTGCAGGTAGAATCTCCATCTGGACACCATTCCTTCTCATGAATATTCCAACAGGTTTAACAAGGTAGCAAAGGAAATATGAAACACCCACGCAAAGACAAAAAAAACTATGCCTGATAATGGGGTCACCTATGGACCTAGGATGAGTGGGGGACAGGTTTCCTTCAACTACGTTTGCAGCATCCAAATAGACACTGAAGGAGTGGATTTGAGGTTCTATTAAAAGCAGAGCTAGACATTTCAGAACCAAATTTTCCAAAATGTAATCCAATGCTCTGATATTCTCAGAGCCGTGATCCCAGCTAACGGATCTCATGCATCAGTCACTGTACATGAGAGGCAAAATTTCATTGTCATAATAAAGCAAATAAGAAAATAGCCATTTGTTCAAAACATTTTGATTACATATAATTAATAGCTTTTGCACACCATAGGAACACTTAGTGGGATACTAATAAAACCAAGAGCTTTCAAAACAGGTTACCAGAGGATCTTTATCTCACTCTGTTGCCTGCTAACAACACCCACAAAATTTCTCCAGAGCTATGAGGGTACACAATGCTTTGATATGTACCTGTTTCGGATCACATGCTCCAATACCTTGATACAGACCAGCAAACCCAGGGTCTGACAGGATCCTTCCATTTCCTTACCTTTATACAGATCAGTCAAACCATCAACATTAAAATAAGTTTCCTTCACTTACAGAATAAAAGTAAGTTACAAGAAACCTTATGGGTGACATTTTATAGTGAAAGTTACTTAAAATATCCCATAAACTACGATGGGGTTTTTTTTTTGGTATTTTGTTTTTAAGGGACACAATTTTCTACAGGGCTTTTGTTTTGTTGTTAGTCACTGCATAGGTCAGATTTTTTGTTTTGTGGCTAATGTTATACAGGTCTTGGATGTAGTATATGAGTATCATTCTTTTGGCACATGAAATGCACTGGACTGCTTTATTTGCTACATGGATGCACAGCTTAGAGGGAATGTTTTCACCATGCATAAGAATCATGATATTCCCCTGCAGGTTGTATCTCATGATGAAGTTCTCACTCCCCAGTTAGGCCACAAGCAATGTCACTGCAGTAGGGAAAGAGCGCTGAACTAGAATGAATGATTAAATGAACTCCAGTTCTCTCTGCATGAGCAAAGGAAGAGGCTCCGATTAAGATTTCACCGATTTCAAAGTTACTAGACCTATACACCTAGCTAAGAGTTATGACCCACACACCTGGCTATTTCCTCAAGCTGTATTTTGTCTAGTCAAAGGCAACTGTAATAATATTTTACACTCCATGTAAATGCTTAAACACCTGTGCACTTGTGTGTTCAAACCTTGTTTTAATTATCCTTACCTCCACTAGTGTATTAAATTTTAAGTAATGGAGAGGGGGCAGAAGGAAAGAAGTGAGTTCGTTTACAAAATCCAAGCACTACCAGCAGTTTTAACGCAAGAAATGGGCTAATGTTCATTAGCTCAGAGTCTTACTAGAACATTTTGCTTTGATCTCCCTTATAAAAGGGACCGTATTGGAGTTTCAATTAATACTGCATATTAAAGATTTAAACCCACTTTAAGTATTCCTGATGGACAAGTAAATGCTGAATGTGCTGATTCTCTGTGTATTAGATGCACAGGCCTGAACACACAGTAAGAAAAGTGGGGGTAAAAGGAGAAGGTTTGCCCCCCTTTTGGGGAACTTGATCAAAGATGATTAATCCAGGAAGAAAGGATTACTAGAGGGGTTTATATTGTTAGAGAATGATTAATCATTTCACAAGACTCCTGGCCCCTTGCAGAATGGTGATCGGTAGAGATTAATCATGTTAATGCAGATAAAGGATTGTGTCATTTTAGGCACTATTCATACACAAATTATTTGCATAGTAGGCGGCTTTATACTTGGTAAAAACTTTATTTTGAATAAGTATCACAGTAAAAAAGCCTGTAAAATTAGGACAGTGCCATTTTTTCCTGCCAGTTGAAATATTAAAGGTGTGTTTAACCCACAGATGCCCAATACAGCTTTCCTAATGTTGCAAAAGATTCACAGGGGCTGAGGTGCGGCCAATTTGCCAAGAGATTTACTAATCTGTCACAGAAACGTCTTTATTCATTCTGGATTTACTCCTATAGCCCTTGCTGAAGCACAACTTCCAACCGCCTCAATGGCATTTTTCCCAGAGTAAAATTTACCCCCTTTTTGATTGTAGCACTATACTTTTTGGTCACCTGCAAATATACAGACATAGCAACATTGTTGAACTGGTTCCTGCCAGGGACTGAGCACTCTCAACTTCTACTGAAAAGCTGAGCTCAGAAAAGCAGAAGTAAAAGAAAGAAGAGATCTTTAAGTGGTCAGCTCCAACACACTTTGCTAGTATAAGACTGTTCACTCTGGTTTGCTTATTACTACTTTGTTCAGAACAGTTTTAAGCATCACAAGTGATGCGGGTTCCATTTCCCTTGAGAAACCATTCCCCAGCGTGGTGTCTCATTGTTGATACAGTCTCCCTGTTAGGAGAAAGAGCTGCTCTCTCTTACTCCTGAACATATATTTCTTGTGCCACCATAACCAGTTCCTTGCCCTCCTTGGCATTCATCTCTTCCCAGTACTTGTAAACAAGTTGTCATTTAGCCAAGCTATGAAAGACCATTGGTCAGCTTCAGCCCACAGATATGCACAAGCACCTTCCACTGAGGACAATGGAGCTATACTAGAGTACTGAGGGCCTAACTTGGTCCCAAATACATACTTTTCTCAGTCCTTCCTCAGACACACTTTGTCAGTCCTTCCAGGTGTAACTTGTATTCCACCTGGAGGTTTTGAAATCTTGATAGTATCCCCCTTGACATCTGTCAAAGCCAATATACCTTTGTCTCTCCATTTATACTACACAAATGTTGTGTTAATCTTAGAAGACAAGTGGGATCTTGGGACATCTTTAGGGATTGTCATTCTTCTAGCACAGGTGGGCTGCTATTCCTCATGGCACGTGATCTTGCATTTTTGGTTGTATTGTTGGACTTTTGTAGGTAAATTGTTTGTGGAGTGGGTGTGGAGGAAGGTTGTCCTGAGGTTAAGTTCCAATTGGCCAGTGTAGTTCTCAGCATGAGCTTTTGGCTAGGTAAAACGTTTTATTATTACTTTCCCCCAGAATTTCCAACATACTAAAATCCCTTTGTATTTGTGACCTCCGAATGTAGTGTGCGCTCATATTCCAGATAATTAAAGCTGCTAGGATATTCCAGTCCTAGAACGGATCCCTGCAGTATCCCTGCACAGTTTGATACATTATTGTTTGTCATTGCTCTGCATTTATGGCCCTTCAATCACTTTTCAGTCCATGGCCGTGCTCTTAAGTGAAGCAATATATGTTTGTTTTTGAAGATAGACTACCAAATACTTTCCTGAAATACTGCTGTCCTACCCAAGCAACTATTTTTTTTATAGTGTTTGCTTGTATCTGAAAAGAAGTTATAAACATTTGACTGGAAAGATTAAACGAGGAGCTGCCTTTTTCAGCAGAAAAAAGTTTGTCAGATGATCTTACATAAGGCATTAGAAACATTTTGATGAATAGTGATTTGATTAGCTACATCAGTAACAGCCAAGAAAGCATGAAGAGTTCTGCAATGATTTTGGAAACACAAACACTGTCAACTGGAGCACTCAACATACCATTAAGATTCCTAATAAAAAAAAAGTTCCTCCTCCCCATTTCCAATTATAATAAAAACAGTGTTTTTACTGTATGAAATTGTTTCCTGTTTAACACAGATTTTTCACCTGACATGTTACGTTACCACCACAAAACTTGAAAGTATGAATACCCTGAGTTAAGTTTTAATATCTTGATTTTCCACCCTAAAAGCCACACCTTATTTTGTTCTGGTTCAAGAGAGACCATAATTCCAAATTACACGGAGTGCTACTTTCACGAAAACAAAGCTATATCTGAAGCTCCCAGTGGTACAGTTTTATGAAATGAGGCCCTCGCAAATTTCAGAATCAACTACATATCCAGTTCTGCAACTGCCAAAATGTGGGTCTCTCCCCACTTCTGCAGCATACCAAAGTTGTGTTTCCGTGACTATTTAGATGCTTAAACCGTATGCCAATACAAAACTGAAATCTATTTAAATACTGATCTGTGACACCCAAGATCTCTCCTTCAAGCCACCTGACATCTAGGAAGGGCAATATTAAAAGCAGCTTGGGAATCTGAACCACCCTGAAATGAATGGAGAGGGAGGGTAAAGACTCAACTAAATCTCCATTATTAACCACCATTTTTTCTGACTACTTATGTACTATTTCCCTCTGCTCCCTGTATCCTTTTGATGGATGTGACTATGAAGTATGCCAATTTCCTTTAAGGTATCTTATGTGTTTATAGCAACATTACTCGGGGATGCTTCTGAGCAATGCTGGGTGCAAGTAAAGTAGGGTTCTAATCCACACCAATAGAAGAGTACAGAAGACTCATTTATCAAAGCCAGAAAGTTGACCTCTATTTATCGTCAACTGTGTGAAAATACCCACAGGAGATCAAAAAAGCACCACTGCGGTGAACATTTGGCATTCTTGATCAAACTATACAACAAAAATCAGCCCCAGGAAAAGGGAAATGACTGTCAATGCCACAAAAAGGAGAGTGGATTCATTCCCCACTCCTCAACCCTAATGACAGCTTTTCAGTCAGTCAATTATCCTACCTTGTGGTGAGGGGAAACTTGCTGAGGCAGCAGCAGAGCCAAAGTCAGCAAATCCTCCAAATGGGTCAGCTGATCCACCTAGAAATGAGAGGAATCACAGGGTTCTTACAGGATTGTGGAGCGATACCCTGCTCAATGAACTTTACAGGGACTTTCTGAACACTGCTTTCAGGCATTTCATTTCATTTTTAAATCTCTTGCATTTGGCAGTCCCGGTTTGTTGATTCTGTCATGTAAGTCTGTACCCTTTTTTTGTGGCTTTATTACCACCACCTTTCTGTATTTATATGAACCTAGACAAATTGAATTATTCTTGCCTACGTGCTGCAGATCTAGCTGATTGTGGCTTTACCATACAGGTGGTGGGGAAAACAAAGATGCAAGTTCTGTTTTACAATTCATTCTAAAATAGTCATTTATATAGCTCAATGAAGCTTGAGAGATCAAATGGACAAGATATGGTGCCAGTTTGGCGTAAACAACTACGTAATGGGAGGGTTGCAAATTTAAAACTTGGGGGGCAAAAAATATCAAAATAAATACTTTTTGTTACTGAGGAGGAATCCTTAATTTATTATGCTGCTTACATGAAAAATTAAAAGTCTTCTTATATTTAGTTTTTATGTTACTTAAAGCATGAATGATTCTGCAATGATCTTGGTTTCAAGATTTCAAGGACAGAGCTTGCATTGGTGTTCATTTTTTATAAGTTTGCTTCCTTTCTAGAGCAACAACATTAAAGTCCCAACTATGCATTTGTAAGCTACCAGATAAATTATTAACTTTTGAATACAGTATTGTACTATTTTTCATTAAAGCACATTCAACCAAACTAGAAAGAAAAGGGGAAAAAGCTTTAATAATTATATCTGAGACAAAAGAATAGGCAGAAGACTAATTGCTTAGCCCAAAACACACTTTGCTTTACAGTACAGTTTTGGTCACGTCTTCTCTACAGCTTTTAACTGGCCATTCTAATAGTCTAAAAGTATCATAAAGTTGACCTTATTTTTGTTTGTCCTTACAGATTTCACCTCTGAACAGTCACACCCTTAGAAGTAGCAGCAGCAGTTCAATTATTGTGCTTTTAGTGTTATGTGTACATTATATAGGTTACATCACAGATGCTTAGCCCGCAGTGCTTAGAAACTAGCCAGGTGGGACTGGAACATCTGTGCTGCACTCAAACACCACCAGGGACAGCTTCCAACATCTGGTGCCATTTCGGAATTGTCTTATTGCTGCAAGACATTCTGCCCCATCTGCTACTCTCAACTGGGTTAATTAAACTAGAACCATCTCCTTTTTAATAAACGGCAAGCAGTAATAAAAGGTACAATTCACTTTCTAATACACTGTATTTCTTTTTAATGTTATTTTATTGTAGTCAATATCAGGAAGGCACGAGTGTTTTTCAAAGAGGAAATGGCGTCTGCCTGCAGAATGTGTATGATTTGGTATAAAGCAGCAAACAGAGAAAGTGAGGACCATGTTGCTGAATTCTCACAGAAGGTTAATTCCATTGTAATCCCTGTACCACTCTTTTCTAAAAAGAGATTGAAATGATGCTATAGACCTGAACAAATACAGTAGGATTTGTATTGTAGGCATTTATATAAGATACTTATTTAGTCTGTTGTATTTTGATATAAAAATCTTGCACTGGATAGAACGTACGGATGACAGGGAGGTGGCATCAGCCAGTCAAATATCCAAGTTGGAAACTACGTGAGAAGATCAAACTTACTGGATCCACTGCAAAGGAAACATTTTCATAGTAATACTTCATTTGCTTCCTGTCAAAGAGGATGAAGATTTGATCTGTCTTTCTGTACACAGAACATACAACACAGGGCCTGTGTTCTCTTCTGTCAAACCACATCCTCAAGATCAGCAGCTTTCCTGCCAAACTTGAAGAGGTGACCCATAGCCATTGCATTGACCAACCCCCCAACCTTGAACCCAAAAGATGTAAGGGATTGCTGAATATTCTTCAGGTCTTTTACCTCAATGGTCAGTCTTGCCAATTTTCTCTCTCTCTCGTGTGCCTGTTTCATTTTCAAATTGAATATCAAACTCAACAGGAAAGAAGCAGAACCTAGGCTGATAGCAACAAAAGCAGCTCTCAACAGAGGAAGCCACTGGCCTAGGGTTAAACCTAGTCTCCAATAATCCTAAAATATAGCTATCACCTCCTACATGCCGCCATGGACATGGCACTGTCTTGTTGGAGTGATTTCTCTATGCAAGTCTGTCTTTCCACCTTCTGTAAACAGGATGTGACTTTACTTGAGCAACTTTAGTAATCTGTTAAATCTCAAACCTCACCAGCCCTTTCCTGTACTGTAAAGCTTGCTCAGTGTTCCCACATCTCAGGAGAAACAGTACAGCAGTTACTATACTGCAAAATACACATGGATGAAGAGTTGTTTAGCAAACGCCTCCACAGATCCTTGAACTCGCAGTATTTCCCTGCCAACTTCTTTACCGGGGAGATCAAAGGCTGTTTTTGACCCCTCCACTGTGTCTTGCATGACCCAGGGAATGTTCCCACACCCTGTGCTGCAAGACACATATTGGTCATCACAAGCGACCTGCATGTGAAGGACAGTGCTAATCTTCACAACATGAGCTATCAAAGATTCCCACAAGAGATCAGTCACTATAAATTAACTCTTTCCATCTGCCTTCACAGGGCAGCAAGGAGTTTATTTACAACCACCAGCTGGTAATGTGCCTCTTCTCAACACCACTCCTAAATGCTGCTGCAGAAAGGAAAAATTACTGCACCACAGCAAAGAAACAAAAAGGATCAGAAGCTCAGATGTGCTCAAATGTGGAAGGTGGAGAGCTCCATTTGTTTGAAGAGCAAGGAATCTCAGTTTAAAAATGAAAAATTCCTTTCAGTTTAGACTTTGTGGAAAAAAAAAAAAAAACCCACCAAAAAGACTCTAAAAACGCCAGCCCATCACTGTCCAGATGTGAGTGGCCATATCACAAGCCAGGGTCAGACAAAGGTTTAAAAAACAACAACACGTGTCACAACTCCAACTGAAACTAAAAATGCCTGTTTCAGCAGATTCTAAAGAGATTTTGAAATCCCAAGAAATCCTGGCACCTCCTTTTATTAAAATATATACATCTCCCATTAAAACGGGATTTAAAAGGGAAAGAATAAAGCGCTGGAAAATAGGCTTTTTAAAAAAAACTTGAGAGAGGGTATTTCCATGGATAAAGGGGCAAAGTGGAAGACAATGTGGGTTCTGCTTCTGGAACATATCAGAATGACCAGGGATCTCAGCATTCCCAAAATGCATACCCCACTCATTTGATTTACCTTTCCCGCAGTAACGTAAATAAATGTCAATGTATGACAACTTTAAAGATCTCATAGATACTTGATTATTTATTTTAACTTGGTCCCATGGTGTGAATACCTGACACAGAACAGAAATTTTTTTCTCCTGTAGTGCAGTTTTGTTTGCCAATTTTGTTTTATGCTTCAATATTTACATTACAGTAGCACTTAGAGCCCCAATTAAGAATGGGATCCTGTTACATAAGGCACTAAACATGCACATAAACTGACCCTGCCATCATGAGTTTACAATCCAAGCTTCTGTAATGTATGGTGGAGGGGTCCACCCATGTGCAGTGCATTAAGAATCAGGGCCCTAACAAGTTACATACAAAGGGTTGGGATAAGAGAGCTAAACACACACGCACACTTCTACATATACACAATTTAAGAATTAAAGCATATTTTATCAGTACAGTAGATTTGGGATATGTGGATATCTGTCGACCTGACTGAGCTCATCAATTAATTTTGTATAGACCACTGACATCTATCAAATGGCGGTAACTTTTGGTCTCCAGTAACCCTAGCTGGATTTGAACCAGTGATCTAGACACAAGAGACTCCCACCACTGCCAATCCCCTATACAATCTTGTCCTCACTTTATTTTCCCCAAACATATCATTCTACGTAATAGTCACATTCTCTGGGTTCCAATGTTTATACAAATATACCCAATACCTGCACATGGTATGGGTGGAAAGGATGTATAATTTACAAAGTACAAGACAACAGACAAGTTAATACACACTGTCAGTGGCATTTATCTTTTATAAAAAGGTGGTCTGGTGAGTACTATGGGTGCGGTTCTACTCAGCTTCACTGCTCTTTCCACCCAGTATAGCACAAAAAGTATCAGACGATATTTATCACATTCGACTGTCATTTCATGAATGCACAACATGTCCAAACTAAACAAGTTTGCACTCTTTTGATAAGTGACATTGTGCAATACAGCAGCATTGAGATGGTGCCACATTGTTCTTGGCTGCTAGAAGTGTAATCCTTTACTGAATTTTCTTGCACTTGCAGATTCATAAATAACCAGCAAGTTTATGAATTAAATACATTTTAAGTTTTATGTAAATCTTATATAATTACATCTAGTTAATGATGATGCATCATACCACAAAGCCATTAACCCTTGGCTTTGGGCAAAAGTAAGAAGTGTGGCTTTTTAAAACAAAAACATTATATAAGAGTAACCAATTATTTGAAAAAACTGTAAATTTGTTTTGTTCCATAAATACAGCTGAAAAGACTACCATCAATTCACAGAACTTAAGTATTATAACCCAATCTGCTATGGGAAGGAGGCCTCATTCAGCCCCAGCATAAGCCATGACAAAAATAACATCAGCAATAACAGAAGCACTACCAAGGTACTCCATGTTAATTAGTAAAACTTCTGTTTGCAATGGAGAGAGAAAGCTTCTCTTAAAGGTTTCTTGACAACCAAAGGGCCACAATGGTGCTTAATAATTCTCTGTTCAAACTGATCTTGATATCTCTAAGGAAAAATATTACACTCAGCCATCTGACCATCCCCCCCATCCTTTTCCAGTGAACTCTTCTCTGATTGTCATGAATCTAAGGTGTTTTAATGGGACAACGGTCCTTTAATAGTTCATGCAAGCCACAGTTAAAACAGTGGCTCACAAAGGTCTGTAGCATGACATAGGACTTAAAAAAACCAAAACAAAACAAAAACAAACAAAAAAACCCCAAAAACTCCAATCTTGTACTTTTGTATGCAAGTCACTGAATTTTAAAGCTTGCCTAAAAGACTTACTGTCGTTTGATAGTTTAGTGCTAGCATGGACATGAATGAATTTAAATTTCAGTTTAGTATTCAGAGAGTAAGTCACCATAAATTAATGGAACAGAATTATAACTTCAGAGTGAATTTTTGGTAGTAGGGTTGGGGTTACACAGGGGTCATGAGGAAATAAAAGAAATGAGTTTATTTTTGCTGTATACATTAGATGTGGCTTGTGAATGGAGGTCATTCATTGCTATAGCTGCCTATCCCTTAACTTGTAACATGAGAAATATTTAAACCTGACTGGATTGTGCTTGCTTTTAGAATTAATTATAAATAACTCTGCATTATAGCCTAGGCAGTTTCTGACAGACTGATTTAGTGGCTAATCTTTATGATTTGCTAAGGTTATTATTAATCCTATATAATATGGTAATTTGTGTGGTTATAAACTTATGCACAGCTCTACATTTTTCTTTGCTTTTCACCATTTTTCTGTTCCCCTTTATCCTACAATATTAAAACCCACAAGCTCATGCACAGACAATCACAATTAAATCAGATCATAGATTATGGATATGGAAAACAAATAAAGTAGTTTACCTGTTGAGACTGGCTGGCCAGCACCATCAAACAGATCAACCAGGTCACTAGAGGACTTGTTGCCAGGGGGCATGGAACCCTAAAAAATAAGACAGTATTTACCAGCTTTTTAAAAAACATGATTGAAATAGAATTTATAGTTCAAATGCAATTCTGGCTTCCTTATACTCTTAGCACAGACCTCACACATGAATTGAGCATTGTTTTCCTGATGAGATGGCCCCCCAAAATGGCAAGAATGTCTGCATAGATGCAGTTGCGTAGAGGGGAGCTTGTCTGAGTAACCTAATTAAGCAAAGGGAGACTTCACTAGAATATATTTCAGAGAATCTGAAGTTAAAAAGTGCTAAAGGAACGTTACCTACCACGTTATTTTTACTATCTGTAGCCATTTAAGTCCCTGGAAGATTTAAACCAGAGGAGCAAACTTCAAATGTGCACATGTTTAAATCACTTTTGTTTGGTTGAATGATGTAAACCTGAAGTACAATACTAGTAAAGTAAGTCACCTTTAACAGGTGGTGAGTATGTTCTATTGGTACTCCGAGTAAGGGATCTTAGAGCTTGTCTACATGAGGACGTTTCCTTCCCAGCATAGCTATAGCAGAATTATTAATTTATAAATAATTATTCCATTTAGTTATACTGGTATAAATCACCATGTGGACACTATTCTACAATAAAATTGATTTTATTCCAGAATAATTACTCTGCTTTGGAAAATTATGAATCACTTATTTTGGAACTGTATACCTGCAGAGGAATTACACCAGTACAACTATAGAAGAATAATTATTCTGGTATAGCTATGCAAGAAAATTTACCAGTGTAAACAAGCTCTTAGTTAATGGACAAAGTTATCTGGGAGACAAATTGTTTTGCAATACACCTATCTAAAAATCTCAAAATAACTGACTTGTATTATTAAATATTATTGCGAAGTGACTAGAGGATGCTGACAGTTTGCAAAGTCAATAAAGGAGACAAAGGGAAAGAGGTATTGAAGCCTTCCTTTTATCAGTCATGTTGCAAGGAAGAAAGTGCATTTTCTGACACAGGACCAGGACTTGTTAGAAGTCACTTCACTGGTATAGTCATTAATACTAGTGTTGGTCACGAATTTTCCAAGAGAATGTTTTTCATCAGAAAACGCTGATTTGGATAAACAAACTGTTTGCAGGAAAGGGTCGGTTCTGACAAATCACTCTCAATTTTTTTTCCCTAAAACATCTTGTTTTGACCCTGCTGAAACAAAAATATTGTGGTTTGAAACTTTAGTAAGTTTATACTAAAAAATAAAAATGGTAAAAGGTCAAAATTGAAATGAAACTTTTCAATTAACCCAATCTGAAATTTTTGGATTACTGGTTTGTGAAAGTTTTTGAAATTTCAGCTACTAGTTTGATTCAGGATGGGAAGTCTTTAAAAAGTCTTCTTATGGAATGAGAAAACTGCTTTAAGCTCTAATACATGTGATCACAATCTGTCTGATTAATCGGTCGTACTCTGAATCCTATATTCTTGCAGGAAACATGCACAAAAAATGCACATAGCCAGTTACAACTCCTGGAGTACGATGGCATTTTTAATGTTCTATGAGCCTTGGCACTGGGGTCAAAGTGCATCTACGGCAGACGATGCAGTACCTGAAAAGCCTGTTAAGTACAACTTTACTGACTGTCTGCCTGAGCATTTGCCTATGAAGACACATTTTTTCCTCAATCACACTGGCACAGAATTTGTGGATTCTCTCAGTTTAGGTGAAGTGGGAGGCAGTCCAGATCAATCAATCCTGGTCAACAAGAAAAAGGGGAGGGTCTGCTGACCTTCAGGACTCTCTTGACAAGCTTCCACATTTTAAGATGGTTTCTACCGTCTAGAACAGGGGTGGGGAACGTCCAGCCCACGGGCTGTATAAGGCCCGCGAAATCATTTGGTCTGGTCCCGGCGGCGGGGGGGAATTCGGCGGCGGCGGCGGCGGTGGGGCTCCGTGGGAGGGGAGGGGGGAAGGGGAATTCCCCCCGCCGCCGGGACCAAACCAAATGATTTCACGGCGGCGGATTCATGGGCACTGCGCCCCCCACGGAACCCCGCCGCCGAAACCCAGCCACCGTTTGCCCCTTTTCGGCGGCGGGGGGAGTTTGGTGGCGGGGACTGCCCCCCCCGGAACCCCGCCGCCGCCGTGAAACCACACCGCCGCCAAATTCCCCCCGCCGCCAGGGCCACCATCAGGCCCTTCACAGAAAAAAGGTTCCCCACCCCTGGTCTAGAAGAACAATCATGGATTCAGGCATTAGTCAGGGGGAAAAAAAAGATCCAGAATGGCTGACAGTTTTATTCTGCCAATGAGAGTTTTGTACCCTTCTACAGCACCCTTTAAATTAGCACATGTGGGATACAACCAGTCGTAAGAATCTGAGACACATAAGGGAAGGGAAACATAAGAGCATGATGAAACGGGAGAGTAAAAGCCTTGCACTCTCACTCTCAATAGTTTAAAAATAAAGAACTGCTTCTAAGCCCTCTTTCTACAGACAGCACAAAGGCTACAGTCTAGTTTGTAGACACTGGTGAAGATACACATTAATGGCCAGTCAACTCTGAACATCTCTTCAGGCGAGGGCCTTAGCCCATAGAGAGCACTGCCCCTGTAGACTTTTGGGAACTGGTCTGCCAATTTTGGGGTAAACGTCTCTAACATCACATCTTGGCCATTTGGAAATGGTTATTTTGAAGACTTTTACTCTGATATTTGGGATAGAAGCTCTGCAGATTTATGGATCTCTGAACAAGCTGATAACTCATTTGATGTCCAGTTTGTGCTAGCATTCCTCCTCATGCTTCAGATTCAGGTAGAGGGAAAGATGACTCTCTTATCATAGAATTCATAACAGCAATTGATATAAGCAAAGTTGATGGGATCATAAGAACGGTCATACTGGGTGAGACCAATGGTCCATCTAGCTCATCTTCCGACAGTGGCCAATGCCAGGTGCTTCAGAGAGACTGAACAGAACAGGTAATCATCAAGTGATCCATCCCCTTTTGCCCATTCCCAGATTCTGGGACTCAGAAGCTAGGGACACGTCAGAGCATGGATTTACATCCCTGCCCATCCCAGCTAACAGCTGATGGACCTATCCTCCAGGAACTTATCTGGTTCTTTTTTGAACCGTGTTATAGTCTTGGCCTTCACAACATCCTCTGGCAAAAAGCTCCATGGGTTGACTGTGCATTGTCTGACAAAAGATTTCCTTTTGTTCGTTTTAAACATGCTGCCTATTAATTTCATTTGCCGTCCACTTGTTCTTGTGTTATGAGGAGTAAATAATACCTCATTTACTTTCTCCACACCAGTCTATCATATCTACCCCGCCCCTTAGTCATCTCTTTTCCAAGCTGAAAAGTCCCAGTCTTATTAATCTTACCTCATATGGAAGTTGTTCCATACTACCCCTAATCTTTTTGTTGCCTTTTTCTGTATCTTCCCCACTCCTCCCCAATATATATTTTTTTGAGATGTGGTGACCAGATCTGCATGCAGTATTCAAGATGTGGGAGTACCATGGATTTATGGTAATATGATGTTTTCTGTCTCATTATCTATCCCTTTCCTAATGATTCCCAACATTCTG
This sequence comes from Emydura macquarii macquarii, assembly GCF_026122565.2. NCBI lineage: Eukaryota > Metazoa > Chordata > Testudines > Chelidae > Emydura > Emydura macquarii. The sequence goes on along the minus strand of NW_027132905.1, from coordinate 888,265 downwards.
TTAGCTTCTTTAACTGCTGCTGCACATGAAGTGGGTGTTTTCAGAGAACTATCCACACTGACTCCAAGATCTTGGTTTGAGTGGTAACAGCTAATTTAGACTCCACTGTTTTAGATATATAGTTGGGATCATCTTGTCCTTGTGAAGTATACAGGAAACCTCTTTATCTGGATAGTTTTAATACCTACAGAGGTAACGGCAACCAAGAAAGCTACTTCAATGGCTCATAAGAACATGAATACCACAACACAGAGCTTGATGAGAGTTTGGACTCTGATGAACCATGCTGTGTGAGAAAGATAGCGGAGTTTTACTGCCTGCTCCTACAATGCTGAATATGCTAAAGATCTAAGTGATGGTTTGTCTATGGGCAATCAGACTACTTACTAAGAATGAAGGAATGTCTTTAGTTTTTGGTGTCATCACACAGTCCATAAGCTCCAACCACTGAGTCTGAGCCAGAAATATGGTATGACTGATATGAATTGGCTAAAATCTCTTTTATGATGCTACGTACAACAGCCATACTTCAAAATCCAGGAAAGTGGGTTCCAGACGGAAGATCTGGGAAACAGACAGATGAAATGTGCATATGGTTGCCATATCCATTTGTTCAAAGTACCAAAGGGGCCTTATTGACCAATTGGTTACAAGCAGGATGACAAGTAATGTTTCTCTTTTTACACTATTCTGTTCAGTAAAAGCATGTGAGGAACAGAGGTAACTGGAAGAGAGCTTCCATACCTAGAACTATTGAGTGTGTCTTCAAGACATTTGTTTTATTTGTGATTTGCGTCTGAAACAAACAGGAACACTTAAGGCTGGCTGAATCTCAGCTATGATATGGAAGTACTAGGAGTTCATCATTCTCCATTCTGATGGTTGGGCAACTTGACAATTCAATCAGTAAGGTACACAGGGCCTAAATGAAGGCTAGGATTCTCTCCTCCCATTCCATAAGTTGAATGTCTCACTGTAGTTAAAAGCCTCTGGTCCCTCCCTGCCTGCTAGTGCAGACAAAGGGGGGTCACTTATCACCTTAAAGTTCTGACCCTTGTGGAGGTCTGGGAAGCAGCGTGTGAACTTCACTGATCTCAGCCTGAGGAGATTTTTTTCACAGCCTTTTCCCCTGGGGATGACCAAATGCCCTGAGGATTGTGTGGGAACCCAAGGTGAACTGCCACGCCTGAGAAACAAGTACCTATTATTTTCTGACTTCTTACAGATAGAACAACAGCATACTGCTGGTCAGCGAGTGCTTGCTGAAAGACCACCACAGGAGAAATTCGGAAGTCCAACGGGAAACATGCTTTTCCTTTTTATGGCAGAGAGTGAGTGGCCTCAGCTTTGTAGCAGAAATCTCTGCAACAACTTCTTGTGGAGTCTAACCAAAAGAGACACATCTATGCATGACAGCATTGTGTCTAACAGCCTGAGGCAGTCTCAGTGTCACTAATTATTTTTATAACAAGAAAGTTTAATTTCAGAGGATTATAATTTCAAATAAGGAACAAAGAGCAGGCCATCCTGAGGAATAAAGATTCACTTTTCAGGTCAGTGTCAGAATAAAAATAGACAATATAAAAGATATACATACAGGCAAGATGTGCTTCTAAAAGTCTTTGCAATTTTCCAAGAGATGTCAATAGACTTTTGATCTTTTCAAATTTTTGGATGCATGTAAGCGAACCGTACAAAGATTCATAAACTGTGGATTGGCCATAACTAACTGAAAAAACTTGGCAGGCCCACAATTACAGGGAGATTAAAAAGCAGGAAGATAACAGATGGGGAAACTAAGGAAATACCAGGTTAGTAGACACCTGGGGGAGCCAAGACGACTAGAGGGTTCACTTGTACTACATAAATAGATATGTTTAAACACTATTGTGAAACATGTTCTCAGCCCATCCGTGTTATAAAATACTTTATTCCTATGCCCATGTGTACAAATAAAAAAAAAAAAAAGTTGTGGTTGGGTCACAAAATTGTTCAAACCATTATTTCTGTAGCTTAGATTGCACTGTAAATAAACACTGTCCCTATACACCGAGTTTTCCAGTACCTAACAGCAACAGAGACTGATGAGCTGGATAATAGTTGTGAATATACAATATGGTTACCAATGCAGGAACAAAGGGAAAAAATACTTGCCACAAGTATTTTTTTTCTTAGAGATGTCCAAACAATTTAGGAGCTTTAATTCAGCCTGGTAATAAGTCAAAATCATGTTTACATATTTTAAGTTGGGGGCTCTGTATTTTGAGAGCTTTGCTATTATATATGGCTGAATGTGGTTTTAAGCAAAAAACTTAAAAATCAAAAGTATTTCATAGAATACGAATGTTTGAAATAACAGACATTTGGAGATTAAACACAAATCTTTTTAATCTAAAAATCTCTCTCCTCCTGCTATTATTTTTTTAATGGAGATAAAAATAGAAAAATGGTAGCTACTTTGCTCAAAAAGCCGCACATCTACTGTCCATTCTAAACGTGTGTAGAGGCAGCACTATACTGCTAGATAAAGAACATTTATTCTAGGTCCAAGTTAAGGGTCTTAGGTTTTCAAAGTATTGAAAATCCAACCTTAAATTTCTCAGAAAATAGTTATTCTTTGGGCTGATCTATAAGTTACTTAACTCAGAGTTCTCTTGTTCTTAAAATGAAAATAGTTTCATATTTGAAAGAAGGGATGCCACATCTTACCTTTATCGTAGATTGTGGTGTATGAGCTGCAGCATTCTGATCTGGACTTGCTTTATCTCCCGTGTAATGTGCTGCTGCTCCCAGGTCAATGGTTTTGGAAGGATTTGCTGTGCGTTTGTGCCTGGTGGTAGTGGTCTCTGTAGCCTGTGTGATGTGAATATGCTTGGTCGTCACAGTCTCCTCTTCATCTTTGAATTCACCTTTTGGGGATTTACCTCTTCTTGCTTTCTTTTCCTCATCACTGTCACTAGAAGAGCAATCAAGAATGAAACAAAAATTATAATAATCAGTACAAATATTATTCAGTTCCTCTTCACCATGATCCAAAGCCCACTGAAATCAATGGAGTCTTCATCTACTTCAACAGACACTGGATTCAGGCCCTAAGAATTTTGACTATCATCCCCTTCCACAGTATTGATTTGTATTAAGAGTAGACTGTATAGACAGTGACTTTAGGAAAGGAGTACACAGCTTTAATATCTGAGAAATTAATACTTTACACTTATGTGGCTCTTCACAAAAGTGAGTGTAGCATTATCTCCAATTTTCAGAGACTTTTCTATGCACGTGTGGTGTATAAAAATACTTATTAGATATAGCTGTCTATCCTGTTATAATTAAGGATATTTAGAAAGAGTGAAGTTGGTAGGCCTGTTCAACATTTGCCCCAACAGGTTACTTACTGGTCCAAATTAAGCCATGAATCAAGCAAGGGTGCTGGCCTCAAGATTTCAAGCATATCAACTCCACTCCCAGCCCATTTTCCATTTAAGATATATTATTTTATTTAAAGTGAAAAATTATTCAAGCTGGGTAACCAGATTGTTTCACTTATTATACAGAGCTGTTCTAAATTTCCCAGCTCTGAACACCCATGAACACCTCAAAGCATGTCTGTTTTAGTTGAAATCCTTTTATGCACCACAGTGTAATGTGGGTTTAGTCTGACTTCTAAATTCTCCATTCTTACTTTGTTTCTGACCAAAAAACCCCCTTAAAATATTCATTTTTGCAATGTGTGTGTTGCATCATCACCATTAGGGCAACAGAATTATACATAACGAAAACTGCTACAGAGAAAGCTTAAATATATTGGAAAATATTTTGAAATAGCAAATCCCTTTTGGGTACATAGTTAAAAATGGAAGGTTTTTATATTTTAATAATGCAGAAGAGCACTAACATATCTAATTGAACAAAGACTGTCCTTTCATCAGTGGGGATAGGACAATAACTCCAGTATACTCTAGAGGATAGTTCTTCTCTGCTGACAATAGTGTGGGTTTGGGCATATTTAATGCACAGAGGAAATGGGAGACACTCTCTAGTTGCCACTGGAGGTGATTCAATTCATGATCACTCAATATAAATGCCCAGCATTCTACTTTGTATTCCAGGGACTCATAGCATTAGCTTTAGCCAGACATACAGGCAAGTGCAGTGCAAGACTGTCACAAAACTCTGCCAATGCACCTCAACACCAACTTATAGCAACTCTCAGCTGTTGCAACTCTGACCCTCTAAGCCTAGAGTACCATTAGCACCATGCACAGATGAGGGAAGCGAATGAGACCATTGCATTCATTTTCATTTGTGATATCAGGATTTTAATCCACGTCCCCAAAGATGACTGACAAACTCACTAATGCAATGCATCATTTACTCACTCCACTCCTGGCTTAGAGTGTAAGCTCTTTGGGGCACGGTCTTTCCATTACGTGTTCATACAATGGAGTAGGATCCCAATTGGGACTTTTAGGTACTACTGCAATACAATTACTATTGTTAACCACCTCAGTGCAGTCCACAGTATCCCATATGTGCATGTGTTGTGGGGAGTTTGAATGGGAGGAGAGGGTTAACAAGTATCAGATACTGCCACATGCAACGAAATGCATGATTCAGATGAATGCCCATGTTATACTATAGCACAAGTTGCAGAGGAATGTAGAGAGCTTAATCTCACTTGCTCAAGAGTGAGACACAGATGATCCGTTAGTAATCTACACCACCTTAACTGCTGCATTACCAGAAATTCTGGCTCTACAAAAATAAAGAGGAGTTGAGTGGTCAACTGATCTCCAAAATCTACAGCATCAGAGAAGTGACCTTTAAGTGGATGCATGTGTTATATCGGAAAGCTTTCCAGAGAGGTTAAACATATATATATTGAAATGTAGGACATTAAATATTACGGTACCCAATTTTCTATAATAAACTGTATTGCTTCAAACTGAATGTCTCAAGAGATTTGTTTTAGTTTTTCTTTGATGGTCACATTAACAGCAGTGAAACATTATAGATTAATGTTCCCTTTAAGTGTGTTTACTAGGTACAGAATAAATCCCTATAAAATTGCACTGCTTCATGTGAGAATTGCATAGTGAATATTAAGAAGTTGCATCTAGTATTGTACTGAATCATTAAAGTAAGGTCTTAAGAGCGATTCATGTTCATGCAACAGCCAGGAGCTGAACTTTAGCCTGTGGTCTCTTCCTTTGCTTTAGATTCTGCCCCCACTTCTCTTAAGCTGTGAAATGATTACTGTCCCTTAGATTCAGGGGAAGGCAGAACACCTAAAACTAGTCAGTCTGCAAAGAAGGATTACCACTCTTTAAACCAAGGTCACCTTTAGCAAAGATGACACGTACAATTTTATAGGAGACCAATACCATGTTTTGTTTCCCTTTCCCCATCTGCTGCCTACATTAGCTTCTTAGGATGTTGGAGAGAAATAGAATTGGACAGAGTTCAAGAATTCCTGTTTGGTATTAAAAAATAGGAACTGTTTTCCGGAAGCATTAATGTACCTGCATATAATTTGGAAAATACTCATTCTGTATACAAGGATGAGATCAGCATAAATGATGGAGTGCAAAGCAATGAGGATACTGGGGGATCAGGCTTGGATCATTAGTATAAGATTAGGGGGAATCCCAAGAAACAAAGGCAGACCAGAAGCTTTTTTAGCGACTGCTTTCTGAATCGCTTTCTCTTCTACCATTTCAGTTGCAATGGGCCATGCAGTACTGATAACATGGGAAAGGAACACAATTCTGTCTGACAGGAATATTTTCCTTTTAAGATTAAAAAATAGCCATCTTTCAAATTTTAGGCCCAGTTTCTCTGCAGTTAGACAGCTGTACCTACCTTAAGTGCAGTTGTGCTCCCTAAAATGGCATGATGGCGTTACATATTTATCTCTCAATGACTTGATCTAAGTGTGTTCAGCTGACAAGTACAAGACACCCTTTTTCTAACCAGACGTGGAATCTGAAAGTCAAGCTGAGTTCTTCTATTTTATACATCAACAAAAATAAAGATTGTGATTGGAATTCTGTTAAGCATTCTAATGATGTGTAAGCCAGATGGAGTCTGTTCTCATCCTTCCAGAGCAGTATTGACTCTGTAGTGCTGACAGGAGTAAAAAAGTTAATAATTTGTTTTAATCACTAAAGTCAACAGTTGAGACTGAACACATATGAAGATCTGTGGATTGAGGCAGTACCTCTTATGTAGTCACTTTTCAGAATAGAACAGCACATTAATTCTACATTACTGCACCCTGACAGGCTGTGAATAAACTGTGGAGGATGTTTATTTTTAAGTGAACTCATTTAGGTGGTAGTACTGCTGAAAAGGATCTGGGGGTTACAGTGACTCACAAATTGAATGAGTCAACAATGTGATGCAGCTGCAACAAAGAGTAATACTCTGGGATGTATTAACAGGAGTGTCATATGTAAGATATAGGAGATAACTGTCCCCCTCTACTCTGGCAAAGCCTCAGTTGGAATACTGCGTCCAGGTCTGGGCACCACACTTTAGAAAAGATGGACAAATTGGAGCGAGTCTCCAGAAGATACAACAAAAATCATAAAAGGTTTGAAAATCTGAGCTATGAGGAAAGGTTAAAAAACTGGTTATGTTTAGTTTTGAGAAAAGACAGATTGGGGACCTGATAAAGAGTCTTCAGATATGTCAAGGGCTGTTATAAAGAGGATGATGATCAATTGTTCTCCATGTCCACTGAAGGCAGGACCCCAAGTAATGGGCTTAATCTGCAGCAAGGGAGATTTAGGTTACATATTACCAAAAACTTTCTAACTATCAGGGTGGTTCAGCTCTGGACTATGCTTCCACAGATGATTGTGGAATACCCATAGTTGGAGGTTTTAAAAAACATGTTGGATAAACAACTGTCAGGTTTACTTGGTCCTGCCACAGTGCAAAGAGCTGGATTTGATAACTTCAAGGTCCTTTCATCCCTACACTTCTATGATTTCGGCTATTTCCATGAACCCAGAAGGGTAGAAGGATACAAACTCCTATCTGTTGCACACAGTGTTCAAAGTACCATTCTGTGCAGTGTGGGATTGTTTTATTTTTAAGCCACCCGATTACTAAAATCCAATTTCTTCCAATCACCAAAGCTTAGATATTAAACTATATTTCTGTTGAACTTGCATCTGTAGTGTTCAATTCATGTTCTGAAATGGGAAATGATAAAAATTGGCACCACAATTGCTAGGAGTATAAATAGCTATCAATATGATTTTTACTGAGTTTTAATTACACATTACATCATGAAATTCCTATGACAATATGGCCACCCTGAGGACTTCACTTCTCCTGCAGACAAAACTTCCATTCATTTCAACTCCCACTGCCCAAGTAATGGCTTCCAGACTAGGCTCCACATGCGTGCTGTTGAGGCATAAAGATGCTTTTGGATTGCTTTTTGTGCAGCACTAGAGAAATGGCGTATTGGCAGAAGTATGGGTTACTTTGCATTGTAGGACTTAGAAGGTGCAATCTCACCTTAATTACCACTTGGAAGAGCATTTTTGCCTGTGTATGTTACACAAGTCCTCCTTTTTAGCCCTTGTTTAAAAACAAGCCTTTTACTTAATAATGCCATATGCTTTTATGGCATTCACAGAATCAAAGACATTGTCCTGAGGCTGACATGCTGACAAAAGATGAAACGGAAGAGAAAGGAGGGATGAGGGTAACAAACGAAGATGCAAGACGTAATAATTAAGAGGCGTGAAAGAGCAGATGATTAAGTTAGAGAACTGGTTAGTGCAGAAAATTAAAAACAGTGGAGTAGAGCAGAGATCGGCAGTTGAAAGCTAGCTGAAAGAAGAGGGTTTTGGGAAGGGATTAGAAGGTGGAGAGAGAGGTTGGCTTAGCACACTGGGAGATGGAGATCCATCCAGGGATAAGCAATAGCATGAGGAAGAATCATAGTGGCACAAGACGACAAGAGGGGAATATAAAGGTAAATACTTATTTATTGCTCATTCTCTATTTGAAATATAGCTAGGAAGCATTATGGACGCTCTCACAAGCAAAGTTGCTTGAAGGATAAGAACATAAAGCTCAAATCAATGTACCATTATTGTTAAATCTGAAGTTGTTTATGCTTCTTCTGATCCTCTCTCTTTGTAGTCTATTGATAGTAAGTTCTAAGAGGGAACCCTGATGTGTGCACAGAGTACCAGTATTATGATTTATTAATGTCCTAGTGGGAATGCCATATTGCCCTGTTCTGAAAAGTGCCACCATTAGTATTACTTTTGTTTCCCTGCTGGATTACTTGGCATTTTGACTTTAAAAAACAAAACAAAACAAAATAGATACAGTATTGTGAAAAAACACCAACAAACATTAATGCAAGATGTATTAGAATTCCTACAATTTTAGAATGTTTATCCAAAAGGAAATTATTTTTTCCATAAGCACTTTCTCTGTAGCAATTTCAGATTGTTAAGAATGGGTTTGATCTCCCAATAATAAAATTTAATATACCTGTTGAAGTGTGTGGCATTTAGCATTCTTACTGCAGGCAAAACACCTCAATTTTATTTCCTTACTACAGAGGATTTAGTGGCCAAGTGAACAAATGTCTGTCATGTATTACAAAAGGATGAAAATAAAACTATTTGTTTCAAGTACCGGAATAAGTGAGACAAATTCATTGTTCTTCCCGAGAACTCAATACATAAACACAGTGAAAACAATGAAAATAGGATGTGAGGGGCGGGGCTAAGGTGACTATGAGCAATTTCCGCGTCTCCTCCTCTTCTTGGATCACTTGGGAGTTTGCCTGGACTCTGCCATAAAATACAGCAGCCTCAGGACTACTGCCGTGTGCCAACGAGGCCAGTGCAATAGCTGAGAATTACCAGAGCTCAGTGCACTTTGGCTAGACTTCCTTCATTGCCAGAGTCCCCCTACACAAGGGGTTGCAGGGCCAGGGCACTTATGCTAGCTCTATACTGCCCAAAGAGCCTCCTTATTCTCTTGGGGAAGGGCAGGGTAAAGGGGGTCAGAACAGAACAGACTCTGTCCTAAAAGCGTATTTCCATTAAGAGGGAAAAGCATGGCAAGAAACTGCAGACACCTAACAAGCTTTACAATAATAGTGACTTCTGAGAATAGATACAGCTATTTTAACATAGTAGAAAGTACCTGCATCTTTCAGGAGAGTCCTCTCTATCTTTCCTCCGAAACTTGCTGATGGTGTCATCAATTGTGCTTCCAATTTTGTCGCTCAGTTCACCTAATTTATCACTGAATGGAAAAGCACCCTTGTTTTTATCCCATTCTTCATCCCATTTTGACTTGGGCTCAGAATCATACCTTTCACCTATATAAGTTGTTAAAACACAAGAAATACTGACGATAAATGGGGAAAAAAAATGCCTGTAGTCTTTTTGGAGTGCCTCCCCAACCCACAAACACTGTTACCTTATAAGTTTTCGAAGCAAACCGAAAGCTCCCACGGTGCTGAATCAACAATATTCTAGCAAGACAGCGTGTAATGTCAATCATTAAGTGGCAGGAATGCAGATTCTAAAGCTTTTGTTTATGACAACTACACAACCTTAATGCACTGCACAGCACATCAGGACACTGTTAGGCCCTGCTGGAGGAGCAGCATAAGAGAATCAACTCAGGCTGTATAAGCAGCTTACCGGAACATGCCATTTTTATAATGGTCACTTAATGTGCAACACTGCATTCCTGGCCAACCTGCCACACTTAGTGGTAAATCCTTCAAAGACTTTATTATACATTTTAAAAGCTCATGAATACAGAGGCACAGTACCAAACACCAAAACAGAGTAGTGTGAAAAACATACGGCAATATTTCTAGCACTATTCCTGTTAAAAACCCCTCAAAACAATAAGATTTAGAAACCATTAAGTACAGCAACTTATCTCCTCAGCAGCCAGTCAGTGTTTTCACTTCTCAACATTACAGTACCATCAAGAATTAGCAGCAACATAAATATGCTTTTGAATATTGAGAATCAAGTACTCCAACGAGCTGCTGGTTAGTTTAGAAGAGAGATCATAGCCTTGCTTGAATTACCCGCAAATATTTCATGTACACATCTAAATTGAGATTTTTTTTTAAAGTTAACTTTAATCAAAGAATTAAAAGACATTTTCACTAAAATTTCCCTTTGCGTTGTTAGAATCTGAAAAACTGATGACAGACTAAAGTTTTCACATTTAGTGCACCAAATAAGTAGCTTGATTTTCAACTAGCATGTAACTGGATCCTGGAAATAACATATTGAGGTACCTAAATTTGTATTCAAGGTGCTTAAATTAAAGCATCCAACATTTGAACACGTTGGTCATAATGCACAAGAAATAGTGCATGAGAATTCATTGACCAGTCTACTTTTACTGCCTTTCCTGAGTGAAACGGAATCAGCAAACAGACAACAAGAATGGTGAATTAGTTAAATTATTTGGGAACTCATAAGAAACTTAAAAAATGCAAGGGTCATGCTCAACTAAAACAGTTTTAAATCAACACAATGAATACATTCTAGGAATCCAAGTTATGCCTCTCTCCAACATGAATTACACATGCACAAATAAAAACCACAATGCCCACACTAGAAAAGAAAATATGAAAATCTATTGAAATTTTCCAGTTTAAGTGAAATAGGAAGGGCAAATGAAGTGCTTATGTAAATCAAAAGCACTCACTTTATTAGTTTTTGTATGATACAGAATTTGGACAACAGCTACAGATATGCTTTCTGATCAATGGCTCCATGCTAGTCTCCAGCTGCCTATATCCTTTTCTCCATCTTATATGTACCTAGAGTGCATACATTTAAAGTGTATGTAAGTGTCTACCAAACCAGGTAATCAACAGTGAGCTGTTCATCACAGGAAGCAGAGAAAGTGCTAGGGAACACATCAATGTGCACTGGATGTGCTTTTTTTTTTTTTGTTTCTATCACAGACTCTTTGGCAGAATTTTAATGTACATTATATTAAGCAAGTTTCCTTGTGTGTTGTAAACATTTAGAATTCTGACAAGCAGCTTAAAAACCTGGCCTGATGTACCCAAATGTAGACTGAAACAACAAAAAAGTGTCAGGTTGGGTGCGGGTGTTAAAAAAATGTTGCTGAAAATCATGAGCTATTTTGATAAAAATAGCCTGTATGCATTTTTTAAATAAACAAACAAAAAACCCCAAACTGAAATGTTTCTGGATATTTTAAAAAAGCAAAAAGTTTCTTAAAACTATTCCCTCCTCCCCCCCCAGCCAAAAAAAAAAAAAAAAGAAAAAGAAAAAGAAATCCCATGGGATTCCCCTGCAAAAACAATCCATGTTCTATATAAGAAACTATTCCGTTCTAGCTGAAAGGCCCGACCTTATATGTAAAGTTTCAGCTTGAAGGGTTTTTTGGTGCCGGCATTTTAAGCCGATGGAAATGTTTGCAAACACTTCAATATAGTGATAAATCAAGTGATGCTAATTATAGATCCTTTAGTATGAAAACAAATGCACTTTAATGAGATGAGACTGGTTCAGATTAGGAAGTGTGGTTAAAAATGTTGAAGAGATTATGGAGAAGGAATGAAGTTTTCCACTGAATAACATGGGGCGAGAGAGTTCTCTTTGGACAAAGTAAAACAAGCGCCGACCCAGACAGAAAGATAGGAGACAACAATGAAGAAGGTACAGAGGCAGCAGCTCAGGAGTGTTTTACTAGACAACAGGATCACCAGAGCTCTCAGCAGGTATCATAAACTCCAAGGAATAGATTCCAAGGAGCCACTTATCCTACAGAATGGTGGAGCCTGTCTACATTATTTATTTGGAGGGAGGGAGAGAAATCCTTCCTTACATGATGGAGACAGACAGTTCAGCCTGCTTATGGCACTTTGGCACATATATAGACCCACCATAGTGAGGAGAAAGGAAGGGTCCACAGTGCCACACAGTGGCTTGTGCAGAGCAAGTCTGTCTCCATGTCACACAGAGGATGCATACTCTTGCACAGCTCCCTCTCATACAATCCATTCTTGCACAGAGAAGTCACATTGGTTCTACTGCACAGGCGCCCTCAGAAGTTGTGAGCATGAGGTTGGACTTGCCTCTTAATGGAAAATAATCCTGATCTCTTGTAATGCCAGGGAGGATATGGACAGACTTATAGATGCAACATGTTGGACTACACCAAAGAGATGCAAATTTAGATGCAAGCTCAGACCTAAATGTGGCAGGGCTGGGAGCACGGAGGCAGCCAAGGAGGGAGTGGAGTATAAGAAAGTGCCTTACTTTGCTCATGATGGATCACCTAAACAAGGCTGACAGAAGTCTCTCAAACTTTGGAGAGAACAATGCCCTATTCTGCTTAAAACAGAAAAAAGGTCACTGCATGCACACTGTGATCACTAAAGCCTCAATCCCGCAAACATTCACAACATAAGTAATCCCACAGAATTCGGTGCGTCAAACTAAGCATGTGCACAGATTCATGTTGTTCAGTGGAATTACTCATGCACGAATGCAGTTAGGAATGGGGCAGCCTTAACATAATCAAACTTCAAAAAAAAAAAAAAAATGCCAGAGGTGAGATGCGTTTTGCCTGTGACCCTGGCATTCATATGAATTCTACCAAGCTAGATTTTAGGTATCCACTCCTGCAGATGAAGGGCAACTTCTTTGGACATATTAGACTCAGTGGTTCCTACTGTCAAGGAGAGATGCAGAGTTATGAATGGTCAAGTGACTTTAAGGACATTTCCCGACTTACACATTTTTGCATTTTATTTTAACCTTAGAATATACTTTCAAATTGATTTTGAAGACCAAGTTACTAAGTTTTTTCCCCTTAAATTCATAGTTCCCTAAGCCTCAATACCAGCTGCTGCTCAACTACAGTTCCTTTACCTTCCAAAGCACCCTTTGAAACACTAAACGGGTGACCTGCCTTCAGTTTTGCAAGCCATAGTGGGTCTGGTGGGTGCAATAAAGCAGCACAGTACATTCAGCTGTAAGTTTCCTAGTGTGTCAAGGCAAAGTGGGCTTGGTGCTGGCACTGGGAAGCATGCTCCGTAAGGTGCACATGGGAGCCACAGTTTCAATGCATGCAATAAAAAGCGCACAGACCAGATGCTGACCCCTGAATTCCACTAGAGATTGTAGACCAGCAAGCAGCACCATATGCATATTAGCAAGAACACACAGACCTGATGTGCATATCAAAATAACTGCATACGGTCAATGCTTATATTCTAAGCTTCCATATAATGCTTAAGATCTGCTTGCGTATCTTTGGTACACATTGTTTGACTTTGACACCAAAGACTCCCCACCACCAACAACACTAATCAAAGGTTAGTGAGCGGACCTCACTGAATACACAAAGGATGTCTAGGTCAAGCCATTTTTCAGCTATGAAGAGGTGAAAAAGTATTAACCATCTTTAAAAAAAAAAAAAAAAAGATCAGAACACTGAACACTGTATTTTGGAAATGTCTACTCTGATTTGCTTCAAACTTTCCATTAGAATTCTATTGTGGCAGAAGACCCTACATACCAATTTTTAGATTAGATTTAGACCAGTTAAGTTTTGGAAGAGTCGGTGGATCACCATCAGACATATAATAAAATCTCCATTTAGTTCATTTTAGTGACCCCACTGGGCAGGGACAGAGAGAAGCTGCCACCAAAACATTTTGGAAATACTTCATTTCTATTCAGATGTACAGAAGGATGTGAAAAAGTTATTAGCTTGACAAGAGTAATAAAATTGCCAGGTATAATTTAAAGGGTCCCTTAGAAAGGGACAAATTGTCCCAGAAGGATTTGGTCAGTAAGTAGCTACTGTTTTAGCATTTGCTCCTTGCAGTACATCTATGAAACCAAGCTAAGTCTGGGTGCAAACTGCTCTCCTCATCTTCTTGACCAACACAGCACTATACTCACCGTATCTGAAGCCTCCAACACTGTCTGAAGAAACCCCAACGTATTTATCTTTGTTCTTCTTTGCCTTCTTCCTCTCTTCACGAAGTCGATCATCATCCTGGGCAAACTCTACCATTTCTTTCACCTTTTGGCGTATGTTTATACCTTGGTCTTTGCCATTCTCATCTGCACATATTGGCAAAGAGGAATAAAATTCAGAAGCAGCAGTTAGCACTGAGAATTAGACAAGCTAACAAACTTTAAGTTACAAAATGAACAATTATGAGAAAAAATCCTAAGGTACACTGAACCTGTCTAAAATAGGAGGTCAAAAATAATATTGTATTTCAATTGAAATTTCATCCTCAATTAACTCATGTATCATTTTCATTAAATACATTTTTTATTTAGAAAGGTCTAACATTATAATCAACAGCAAAGGAAAAAAAAAACCCAGACACTGATATTTAAACTATTTTCTTCACTCATATTTTATTCCAATTTTAACCCATTTTAAGAAGCAGCACCAGTTTCTAGCTTTTTTAGTGCAGTTTTTGAAACACTAATTGCTAGAATTCTGTCTCACTGCAAAACTGAATTTTTAAAGTGCTTTCAGCTAAAAACTAAAATTTGCTTCTCTCCAGCCTCTTTCACATTCAAAACACACATTGGCCTTGCTGCCTTTGCACTGTAAATATTATTTGGTGGAAGGAAAAAAAACCCAGCTTCAAACAGATGTGTGTGTTTTGGAACTCTAACCTTTTCTTCCCATATGATTAAAGCTATTCCTTTATGGACACCACAGGGGACCAGTCTCTAGTGCATATTTTAATACAAGCCCGAACACTCATGTTGTGTTGGTTCTGTTGTTATTAGCCAGTCTTTTCTGCAAGTTCTTGTCTTCACTAATTAATACTCTAGGGTCCCACGTCTTGGATTCTGCACTCTTCACACAACCCGCAACAGTCACATTCTAATTAGAGCAGGGAAGCTTCTAAGCTGGTTCAGGTGACTGACAACTCCAACTACTGTTTTAATTTGCTTATAAGATTTTTCTACTGCTCACCTACAAAGTGGTAATTTTCCAGGGACCGCAAATCATAAATGTGTTCTCTTGCACTCGTAACAACACGCTCTGATCCATTCCTTATGAGGTAAGCTAGGAGCAGCAAAGACTATAAAAATACAAAGCACCTTAAATGATTGCATGAACAAAAGCTATTAGAATTATTTTTTTTAAGTGCAATAAAAAACTAAACCATAAAATGCAAAAATTAGTAAACAATGGCAAGATTTGTTCCCCTTTTAAATAAGTAACTATTACACTGATTTACCTTTTATCAGGTTCTCTTTTCTCTTCCCCTTTTTTGTTTATAAGTATCGTAAGCAAATTTAAATTGCATTTATGCAGTAAAAACAAAGTAGATATTAGATTAATATTAGATCATCTCTCATTCTTGAAGGAAATAATTTTTCATCAGAAAAAGATGGTTATGGCAATTTAAAAAGCAAATCTCACCCTGTAAAACAGAACAGTTTTACTGTCTTTTCCACTCCCCTTCAATTCCCCAGTGTTTTTCATTTAAAAAATGTTTTATGGTGACTTATTTATGTCGCTCTTCAGGAATGTGTTCATGTATAAAACAGTATTCTGCAGTAAGTTGAAAGCAAACTTCAAGACAAAAATTTAAAAGTTGAAAAAAGTATTTTTTTTTAAATTGTGAACTTCCTTTAACTTCTATAAATTCCATCTAAAAGAAGTCCTATATGAAGCAGAGTCTACCAGCTAAAATGTGTAATCAAAATGCAACACATTCAAACCTTGTAGCTAATTCCAAGAAGTCTTTAGAACTTTAAGTAGTATGTATGATAGCATTAAATATTAATTTACATTATACTTCAGGGAAAACAATTACTGTGAATACAAAACACCGGGCACCCCAAGAAACAGAGCATGCCTTAGAATTAAGTCTGTCTTGTTATAATCTAAGCCTCAAACAAGACTGAGTAGGATCTAAACCTTAAATTTTAAAGATACATATTATACCAACTTCCCCTCCTCCCCCCACCTCCAAAACAATATATGTAGGCTTATGCTGTTGTTGTTACATTGGAAGTACAGCATAACATTAAGAAAAAAGTTTATGTATTCTGCCAAAATTATCCAAAGCCAAAAAAACTTCAACTGATTCTCACTGCTTTCTTTCCTACTAAGTCAAACAAAAGGCAAATGAAGTATAATCATCAAAATTAGAAAGAAAATTTGGATTGTTTAGAGGCAGAATGCTAATGCACATTACATTTTAAGTTGTCAACAAATTAAAATTGTTTCCAAGTTATTCTAGTTAGAAACAATATCCTATAAGAATGCTTTAAAACAATTTTAAAATAATTTGTAAAAGAATGGCATACAGGCAAATGATATTTCTTTTAAGTACAAAATGTAGACGTTATTCTGTTTGACACTTGTGCAACAATAAAATAAGATTGCTATATTGTGTTAATTAAGAAGCATTTTTCACAAAAAATTGTGTTATTTTTAGAAAGCTCTATACTGCAAAACAAGAGGAAAGAAATTAGACATAACAGAGCTAGTAGTAACATCTTACAGGAAAAACTAAAGTTTATTGTAACTATAGTTTCTTGATATTGCAACTATAACAGTTGAATTAACACATGCACAAAACATTGCCTCAAGATATGAAACTAAAATACCTTAGTGTTTGTTCTTCAATACACAGAGTAAGAGTAATCAAATACTAAAAATGTCTTTATATGCACACACCTTGTAAACTCTCCTCCAGTTCTTTTTATTATCTTTCAACATTCGAGTCCAAAGCATATTCATAAGTTCTGGAAACTGCTCATACATAAATGTAGCTCTAAGAGAATTAAACAAAAGAAGCAAAGTCATTATTTTCATAACAGTTTTCCATGATAGTTTGCTACAATTTAATGTTGACAGTAGATGGCAGACTTGGTCTAAAACTACTGTAATTCCATCAAATTCCAAGGGAAGAGCTACCAAAATTTCTTATTTGTACAGACGTTTCACACACCATCATTTCAAATAAAGCTGAGCAACTATCAATTTGGGGGAGGGAGAAGGAGAGGAATCTATTTTCTTCAAAGCAATGGTTTAATGTCTACAACATGATGATGGTGGTGCCCCTCATAACTAGCTCATCATACACTATCCAAGCCCTTCTCTGAAAGATAAGATGGTACATATAGTTCATGAGCAAAAATGTGCTTAAAACCTAAAAAAAAGTGTTGAAGAAACTGGCCCCAAGAAGGATCTTTTTTATGCTGAAAACACTACAAAAATCACATACATTGTAAGATCAAGATTTTAAAAAATACAGTGTAAGCATACTTTGACATGTTTTTGATTCAGTGATTTTGATGATTTTTTTTCCCAGCATATTATCTTAACATTTAATTTTCAATTATTTGTCAGCTCCTCTCCATCAACCTGGCATCCCTCTTGGTCTGTCAGCAAATTTTACATTTCTGTATAAAAATGCATCTTTTTCTTCGCCACTGAGTCAAATTATCACTTACTTGGCAATCTCTCCCATGAGCTGTCCTGAAGGTCCCCATGGATCATCATTGGTTGCTTCTCGAACCTTAGATTCAATTTCTGAATAATTCATAACCACATTGGTGCTGCAAAGAAAAAAATTAACACACATGAAGATTAGCATCAAAACTGAGAAACACATGAAAACTTAATAATGACACTAGTGGGTACCTTAATGAGATACCTCTACAGGGTGGGAAAGAAAACATCTTTAGTGCAGAAGCTACCCTGAGGACATTATACAACACATTTAAGTTATCTTTAAGAAGGTTTTATTATTCCATTAGTCTTCAAGAATACAGATGAGAGACAAGGGATTACATGAGAGTTAGAATCAGTCCAGTAAAAATGGCTTTTGGTCAACTTAAAACTGAAACTGAACAACTAGTCTAAATTGGTAGTTTCCCCAGCTAGATCTGGCTAGCCTGCAGGCTTACATGTTGCAAAATTATTTACCAGTACTTCTAGAACTCAATCAGTATTAGTGGATGTGTATTCTTTTCAAATCATGTGTATTATAATGAAATCCAAACAATGTTCGCATCCCAGCAGGTGCTAGCAAAATTACACAAATAGGAGAAGTTGGAAAGTGGGGAGATGAGAAAATCACAGAGAAGTACGTTTCTTAGCTTGAACAGTTTTAATTAAGGGAAAATGGGAAGGAGAAAGGGAGAGAAACTACAGGGCTCCCTGTATGCCGATTAAAGCAATGAAAACAATATCAAGAGTTCAAGGACCCTCTACGGGAGTTCATGCAAAAATGCAAAATGGAGAGAGGAAATAGGATATTTCAGAGTCATCTATAAAACAGTCAAAGAATCTGCCTTCTTAATGAATAAGCTGCCGCAAAAAATACAAAAAAGAAGTCCTAATATACTCTAGGAGTAAGATGCTCGGTCTTAACCAGTTAGAGCAAAATAAAAGAGTGGCTCAGTCCATTTACTCCTGAACTTTATTCATGTGAAAAGGAGCTCCAGCTGCCATACTTTAAGATGTATTTTTTTCAGACACTCTGCCAGTGTGGAAAATGGAATATTTATTTGTACATGTGCACATTTACATCGGAAAAGGTACTGCACAACTAAAAGATGCATAATTTCCTATAATCTGCTTACTTGAATACTCTTTCCACACTCTTCTGTATATTCAAAACAGATTGGCAACTGTTAAGTTTATACCCCTTATACTACGAGTTTTGAAAAAAATCCTTAATTTTTAAATACATATTGTACAACTGGTTTCAGAACCTGAAAGAAGTTGAGGCAACATGATTGTGTTCAACTTGGAGTCCATGGAATGTCTTGAAAACCAACCGGAATTAAATGCAGAACTGATCCATTGGCCTAGGTGTAGTGCCATGGTGGAAGTTGGGTTCAATGTTTCGTCACCTTCCTTTGTTTTCTGAATCCAAAAGGGCTGAAATAACATTGCATCACAGTCACCCATCTGGGTGTTTAGGGAGAAGAAGCATGCATGGGTCTTAAAGTGACACCCATCCAACTCTCCATAGTAGAAGGATGATGGAACAGGAGTGGAAAGCAGAACAGAAAGGAGAAACAGAAAGATCTTTTAAGACCCAGAAAAGGACACCGATGGTAATAAACCCAGAGGGAAGACTCCTGGACTTAATCACAGATTCTCAGCATTAGAATTCTTGCAATCAGATTCTGAAAAACAGTTTTATTCGACTGTGTCAAAAAGAAAGCATGAGCTACATGGCTGAATAAGTAATCAGTAAGCTAATGGACTATGATCTGTATAAGAAAGCATGTCCAAACTCAGCAGTAAATATGAACAATATCAATTAGGTTGTACAAAGTCACCATTTAAAAAGTAAAAACAACGAGAGTCCTGTAGCACTTTAAAGACTAACAAATTTAATTTTTTAGTCTTTAAAGTGCTACAGGACTCTGGTTGTTTTTGCTGTATACAGACTAACACGGCTACCCCTCTGAAACATTAAGAAGTGTATCATCAAAAACAACACACTACAAACTTCCATTTCTGCTCTTTTGTTTGCTGTAGATATCCATATGTAAACAAGTACCATTTTTAATTCCCATGCATATAGAACATTTTCATTTATTTATTTAGACTACAGGCTTCAGAAGCATTGCAGCTTTCAGCACACTAGTTTTCTTGTCCAATGTAAGGAAAACTTGTGGGTCAAAAGGGAAAGGTTCTGTTTATTTTTATAAATCCTCCCCAAGCTCTTGTTTGAAGGCATGGAGAGGAGGGGGAATATAAAATGGAGTTTTCTATATTTCAAGTAAAAAGTTTAAGATTTTTTTTTTCCACTCATCACATAAAAAGAAAAAGAAACAGTAAAAATACCAGCATCAACTAAGCAATGACTCAAAGTACAGGGCTAAAACAGTATTAGGAGGAAGTCAGTAATGGAAAAAAAATGCAGTTAAACTCCACTAAAATAGGAAGACATGCTCCATTTCTAAAACCATCCTGCAGTAAAGTTATTGTTCTCAGCAAACAGGAGAAAACTCTCATAAATGCCAAGATGAGATCTAATGGCACAAAGAGTTCCAAAACAAAATATCTTTAAGCCACATTTAATTCAGAAACAAATGTAAACTTAAAAAAAGTTGTATAGTTTGGCTTTGTTCCAGATCTTTTAAAAATAGCTATTTCTAAAAAGGTGGAAATATAGTTTTATTCTTCCTTTCCCATGTTTTCTATGGCCCTCATTCCATGCCCTACCCATGATTCTTGTGACCTTTGAAGCAAAAAATAATTTACATCCAGATGTGAAGGGAAAAAGTGACTAGTTTGATTGCCAAGACTTCCTGTGATTGATATAAATTTAATATCCGAGGACACTTTCAGACGCCAGGGGGGGCTCTCTGATTAGTTTATACTGGGCAGCTTCCAGGGAATTGTGCTGGACTTCATGGACAAAGATTACTTTGCAAACAAATGGTTATACAATAGTTAAGACTAACAGAAGGTATTCTAGTACTGAATGCTTAAAGCACACTATAAATCCCAAAGATTCCCTTTGGATTTACATGAACTCATTAATTTAAAGCCTACACAATAGAAATCTTATAACAAGCCAGTTTATGGACTCTTTTGACATGTATAGAGATGTTAAATAAACGGAAGATGTGGATTTAGCAATTAGGTCCAAAGTAAGGCATATGGAAAAAATAAATGGACAATAATGATTACAAAACCTTTGTCACATTCCTTTCTGCTTACATTAGCTCTCTTATAATTGTCTTTTTAATCTTATAGACCAGTGTCAACTACCACAGATAAATTTTAGTTTTCTTTCATTCACTGTTCCAGCACCTTTTCCAAAATCAGTATAGCTTGGTGGTTATGTTTCTAGCCAGAAACAGGCATATACATACATACATAAGTTTTAAAATAGGTTCTGGGGGGAAGGTGGGGGGGAGGGGGGGAAAGCTAAGTGGTTAGGAGGGTGTTCTTTATTTTAAAATCTCAGCAACCAATTGGTTAAGTTTAGAAATACAAAAATGTGACACATTTACAATAACTGTATGTGATGCTCTCAAGTTCTTTGGCAGTGGGAATGCCAGTACACCTCATTACTTTAAAATATTTGGATAGTCTCACTGTGGATCAATCTGTTAACAGAGATTAAATATTCCTCGTGTTTTTGAAAAAAATATTAACACCTAATTCTACAACCAGATAAATTTAAAAAATGTTTTATTGTGATTAAACATACCCAGTTTAGCAAAAAAATGGGTTATGTGCTTCTGAAAAGGAAAAAGAATCTTTCAAAGAACTTCTACAACAGCTTTGTAAATATTCCAAATTTCGTTCTGAGTTATGGTTTCCTGAGATCTAGAATTTGAGATGCAGCTGTCATCAAGCACAAATGTCATGCCTTAAAGTGAGTTAAGAACAAAAAATACAGGCAAGGGGCTGGAGAGAAATATTGTATGTGCTTCATTAGATTTCCTGCTGCTTGTCTTTTTTGTGGAGGAAGATGGGAGAAAGGAGGTGTGGGAGAGATAAGTCAGTACTGTGACCACTCTTACAAGGATAACAACAGAAAGCCAAAAAACAATAAGCTCCAGCCAAAATTTGTTGTACAGAATATTTACAAATTAGTTATCCCTTCCCACTCAAATTATAAAACACACATAAATCATGTTAGCTTTCAGGAATAAAATGAGGGAAGAAACTGGAAATGCTGTTCAGAAAACAAACATACATGGATTTCTTAAGCATGTAAATGAAATATAGTTCATGTAAGCCTCGTAAATGTGTTACAATTTTCTGAAGGACTGTACTTCACAAGAATAAATACAAAAAGCATAAAGAGATCATTTCTCACCACACAGATGATGAACACAACTCAGGAACCAAGTAGGCCCAACAAACACTTGTACACAAGTAAGAGAAGTATATTGTGCACATGAGTTTTGTGAGTACTTGATTCCATTACATTCCATGGCTGTGATAATAGTAATATTTCAGGCTACTGTACTAGGTTCTTCAAACACTGAACCCCATAACGAATCAAATCTCTGTAGTGCTCCTCAGCTCTGAAGAATAGTGTATTAATGAAAGTGAAGTGTATTACGCTCTCCAGAAAGTATCAGCTTCTCTTCAAAGTGTTTTACCATTAAACACCCATAAAATAAACACTGAAGAAGAAAGTTCCCTTAGGCTGAAAAATCACTTCAGTGCCAGGAAAAATCTATTCTATTTTGTGTTTCCAGCCAAAACATTAGGGAAAACAGTTTTAAATAATACTTGCAATGTGGTGAGGTGAAAGCTTGATAATGGATCATGTGGTTTTCATTATTCTGGATCACAGGACACCCTCCATGGATTCTGATGCTGTACTTGTAGCCACGTATGTGTAAACTGGAACTCCTAAGGGAAGTTTACCATCCAGCTCTAGATTCTGGGAAGCAATGCTCTTTTGAAGTGTTACAAATATCTGACTCACTAAAAAGTAACATTGCAGCCCTCCAATGTGCACAATAATCCTCTAATGACAACAGGAGTTTCTGGATTACAAAGTTACAGAAATGTCCAGGTGACTGCCTCAACACTCCAGATCCAGACCTGAATTGTGAAATATCCCTAAAGTAAAAAAGAATACTGCTTTACAAGTATTAGTATAGGAAATTTGAAGTCGATAAAAACTAACTATTGCAGCACACGTCACTCAGTATTTACTGGCATTTGCAAAGAATTTTTGCCACAGAGCGAATCACTGTGCTGAATAAAACTACGCTTCCACGTAAGCAATGCTAGTAAAAGTATTCCCTGTAATTCAACCCCCATTGTAGCACTGACAATAATTTCAGAGTTGCTGGAAGAGCTGATATAGGTAAGGAATCCAAATATGAGTCAATCAAAAGGGGTATGAGAAAAGAAAATATTCACACCATAAGAACTGTAATGGGAAAGTGTAAAACATATCCACACATTTAGACTAGAACCCACTTTAATACTGGTTAAGCGATCATACAGCATAACAAGGAGTTATTCAAATTAGGTTTCTGCACAATGGAAAGACCTCAAGTGTGGCCTGGGGTAAGAGACCATTTAAAGAGCTACGAGAATTAGCACTCCTATTAATGTGGGTGGCGTCAGAGGGGGCACAGGTACAATTCTGGACATGAGATCTGCACAGACATTGTTAAATGCTAAGTCTAAACTAGTGAGAACTAAAATAAATAGAAGTCATAGTGAAAGGGAATATTACAACAGTTTCTTTATAATGATGGAAAAAGGCATTGGATTAGACAAGGCAAAACTAATTAGAAACACTTCTCAAACTTTTGGGAAGCTACCCACTGTGCTGAGGGGAGCTAGTGGAACAGGGAACCTGGCTACTCAGTTAAATTTTTTTTAAATGCATATTTCAAACCATTTATGATATCACGTATACATGGACTCCTATGTGCATAATATTATGCCTTTAACTATTACTCCAAGGACCTTACTGGATTATGCACCTTCTGTTTTCCCTTTTTTAATTTTACAACTGGGAACATTAAAATACTAAAAGCTGAAATGAGAAACTTTCTGCTTTTTACCACCATTAATAGTTTGCAATGAAAGATCATTCCTCAAATATCTCCATTTAAAGAGTAAATGGAGTAAAAATATACGGAAAGCTTTAATACCAACTCTATTGAATAGACACCAAACAAACAAACAAAAAAATAAATAAAAAGAACGTGTCTGGAATCATTCCTCCCCAAGAATTGCTCCTTTGATAAAGGGTGTTAGGCTGGGTAGTGGTTAACAAAAGCTCTATTATTATAAAACATTACTTAGTATAGGAAGAAAATTTTGCAAGAGATAAGTAAGCTGGCTATAGAAATAACTTCAATTATTAAAAAATAGGAGCTATCAGAGTACATGCCGAATAGTCCTATCCTCAATCTATAACTACCATCTGCTGAACAGTCATACCTTTTAACAACTCTGAGATGTGAACACTTCCGTTTTCATCAAGTCTGCAATTTTGTTAGTGGCTTATTCCATTTTTATGAAGCAGTTCCCCCAATGCCTTCTACCTGACCACTTCAGACCATTTCTTCTTCTTAAGCCAAGAACAAACTAAAAACTTTGATTGGGGCCATGAAAACATGCTATGTTGGTAACAATCTGGTATCCTCCTCTTCTACATCAACAAATGGCGTTTTTAGCAACCTCAAACCCTGCACCCATAAAACAAAATACATTCCCAACTGTGTGTTGCAATTTTCAGACAGGGCCATATCAATCTAGTTACTTGTCAAGCGTAAGAGGTCAATGGCTGATAACATGTGAAAATGGATAAGCAAAAAAAAAAAAAAAAAAGCCATCTTACAACAGGGATAAAAGCCACATTGTACCTGGCTCAATAAGCAAGTAGTTGGTTCCACTCTCCATCCTGCCCAGCTCCGTCTCAACCCAACTATCAAGGCTTTTGAAGTGAAGTACACACAAAAGGATAGGAGTGTTTATCCACATAGTATCATGCTAGTAACAACTATAACTCCGGAGATAAGACTCTGAGCATGCCCAGTGTGGACTTGGAGCTTCCAGGAGCGTAGCAGACTCAGGTTGAGTTCTGTGATCCTTCAGGTAATAAGAATGCTGGAGACCTTCTCCCCCAATTCCCAACCACTTCCGTGCATGTTATTGCTATCTGCTCCAAACACCCAAGTTGGAGGAGATGGTAAGAGATGGAAACCCAGCTGAATAGTTCATTAAACTCATTGATGCTTTTCTTATGAGCTTTGTTCAGACAGCAGAGCAGTGACCCGTCCCCTGACTTCACACAAGCAGCACAGTTAGAGGCTAAAAATTTAATAAGCCCCCTCATTTTACCTATTATGCAGAGGTGAGGCTATAATAGAAGTCAGAGATAGTGACATCCACACTTTTACAGTAAAGTAACCTTTCTTTTACAAACTATATCACCAGGCTGAACATTTAGCACTAAAACAGCAGACAAAGCAACTCACATTAATACTATACTGGCAATGAAGCGGCAGTTATCCAGTAGACCTCTTGTTTAAAAAGAAGCCATAGAAATTCTCTACCATTTAAGAGGCTCATCATCAAGAGGTGGAATAGAAGTGTTAAGTCCAAATATATGAGTATATAAACTACCTTAATACCTAGATTGTTAATTAAAGCAGTGTTTCTCAACAACTGGTCCCTGGACCGGTGCCAATCCCTGAGATTTCCCTGACACAGTTTACATGCAGTTTAGGAAGGCAGCAAGCCGGTCCCTGGTATCAAAAGGGTTGAGAAACACTGAATTAAAGGATCCTCAGCCATGTATTGAAGGAGGGAAATAGATGCATTTCAAACCCTTTTTAAAAAGCTAAAGGTTTTCCTTCAACATGAACAACCCAGTCTTAACATTGGGTTCAAAAGCTGGCCTCTACTGTTGATGGCAGATGACACAAAATTTCCAACTTGCTCATATAGAGGATATTTCCCCACATTCCTACCTAAACTGCTCTGAACCTGTTTAGTCCATCTAGAGTTTACAACCAGTTTTCCAGAAGCATTAATTTGCTGTTAAAATAATTTACCCAATACTTTGCCAGCTGTGCCTGAAATATATTCAATAGCGCATTTAACAGGTATCATGAGAAACCCGGGCTCCTGAACCCCAGCACTGCTCATGAGCCACTAGGAGCCAGCACAACATGTGAGAAACATTAACATCCCAGAAGAGGAAAAGTTTGATCACACAGCTCCGTTCATCTACTTCTGTAAGAAGATTATAATGACATCACTTGTTCTAGATACTGAGGAAACAGAGTTGATCACCCACCCACAACAAGCTCCTGTTTCAGGTGTATACAATGAACAGGACTTAAAGGTTTAAAAAAGTGTATCTAAGAGCTCAGAAGAAAAGGTGCATTACAGCCTTAGGATTTCATTGGCTTAACCTGTTATAGCATGTGTCACTGCCTTGGAAAGCTTAATGCACCAAATATCTTGGTTTACAGATGGGGGTTGGAGGTCACATGCTTCCTTGCCTGTCTGCTCTCCCAACCAACCCCACAGAAATTCAAGTATCAAAATACTTCATGCTTATCGACTAGATTCGTGGAGGAAGAGAAGTCAATTGTACCCAGAATACATTTTACCAGTGCATTTTAAAAAAAAATAAGGTTGTCATCACCAATCCAGCATGGATTAGTGACCATTTTACCATCCAGGAACACCCCCACTTATTCTCTGCTAGCCAGTTTTCATTTATTTTCATTTAGTTTGTGTCAGTTATGTCACTATTGTTATAAAACATGCAGTCTGCATTTAAGATCTTACAGATGAAACATATGGATGCCAACTATGAAACCAGCAGTCCAAATTCAGCTGAGAAACAGATGGGCACCCATATGCTAAAATGCCAGTCAAAATACCATAGGTCACACAGGGGTAACAGCCCAATGTTAAGTGCATTTAAAATTACCTACTTTCGAACAGCAGTTTTAAAACACTACAAGAATGATGACCAGTGGCACAATGAGGAGGCGTTGGGGTGGGACAGGGTGCAAAGGGCTCCTTCCCCCACAAGGGTTTTGCACTTGCTCAAAGTTCCAGAGGCCGTGGAGCTGGGGACAGCCATGGCCTGAACACTTAAGCAGTGGTCCTGCACTAAATTAGTACAGCTGCTGTTAGAGCTGTCTGGAGCATTGCTCGGGCCACGTGGTCACAGTGCCCCTGAAATTTGACCCAGCTGCCCCTCCATACAGATGGAGGGACTGCTGGGTCATATTTTAGCAAGGGAGCCTGTTAGCCTAAGGTACAGTGTGGGGGAGTCCAATGAATACTCAATACCTGCTGGCACCAGCTCATGCACTTGTGGGTAAGAGAGGGGTGACTCCCCAGCCAAGAGAGATCCCAGGTACCTGCAGGAGGAAGAGGTGATGAATGGGGACCAAAACTGGGTCCCTGCTGAGGAGGTGGGAGGGAGGATCAGAAGTTGCTTCCCCCCAAAAGAAATATCTGATTTGGTGCCACTGATGACGACGGCAGGCAATGTTATATATAAATACTGGATATGATAAGAATTCTCTCTGGAATTCTCAATCATTTGAGTTTTTTGACCAATGATACCATCTTCACTATGGCACAGTAAGAGTCTGAATAGCATTTCCAACGTTTCAAGTTAACAGTTTCCTAATTTATGTGGCAGATGTGCAAGGCAAATTGCACAGAAAGAGATAAGCCAAGAAAAACATCCTGATGTCCACAACTGAATTATGACTTGTGGGAGGAAGGAACTATAAAGCTATTTCCTGTGCCTTACAACTTTTGTGGTTAAAAAAAAAGTACCAAGTAAATAAGATAACCCACTATGCAGCAACCTCCTTTCCAAACTTTTAAAAAGCATGCAGAATTCAACAAATGAGATTGCATGCTGCTATGAACACCCTAATATACCTCTTTTGTTCAGGAACTACTTTAACTTACGTCTCTTAAAATAGATTTTTAAAAGTTACAGAATCATTCCATTTCCAGAGCTGCTACAACGTATGTCAATACTGTGCTACAGCTATAGTACTTTTTTCCTTTTCAAAACTCTAAAAAAAAACCACGATACTATTGTTTTTAAGCAGTCATACAATGAAAGCTGCCTTAATAGGTCAGTTTCCTGTGTCATAATAAGAAAGGAAGTCGCCCCCTTCTGGTGAAATATTAAAAGTGCTTTTAGGGAAAAATAAAACAATCACTACAGTTCAATCTTTCCTGTCCACTGCAGTTTGTCTGCAAATCAAAGTTAAAGATACAGAATGAAAAACATATTTAAGTATTTTCTATAAGACATATAGGGTGGGAATTTCTAAAGCACTCAACTGACTTAGGAGCAAAAGCCCCACTGAAAACCCCAAGTGACTTGCGCTCCTAGGTCACAGATACTTTTGAAAAATCCCACCCATAATCTTCAAACCCATGGGCTCTCTTTCCCGGGTAATAGATCACTAGAGAAATATTTCACCAATGTGAGCTAAACTCATACTTTGTGCACTGTTTGTACTAAAGCATTACAAACAGACCCACCCAAATGTCAGGCCTTTTACTAACAGCAGTGTAAGCCAGCTAAGAAATAGAGTCACACAGGACAGCGGAAGACCTGGATTGGAAAATAACGTTAGAACTATACAAACTTTTGGCAATGCAATAACATACACTCAACAAAAAGATCTAGTCTGTGATGCTGTATCTAGGAATAAGAGAAAGTTTTCATAGAAGTACCTCACACAGTTATATTCTTTAAAAGAATTTTTGATGCACATGATACCACAAATCTCTAGCCGTTGGGGCCACAGGTAAGCTCTCTGACATTGGAGAGTACTCAGATCTGATTGATAGTATTTAAGGATCCAGGGCCCCAGCCATGCTCTGTTTTTTCCCCAGCATCTCAAAGTCCATTATCCTTTCCCAGTGATGAATGCAATTTAGGGAAGAAGGCTGGCAAATTGAGAATCTGGTTCAAGATAAAATCAGAGTCTATCTCAGCTAAAAATTTTGGGTGTGGTCACAGGGTGAAATCCTCAATTCTACTCAAGTCAAGGCAAAACTGCTATTGAAGTCAATGGGGCTGGGATTCTAACCAGTCGCCTACCAAATAAAACAGCATAAGGAAGATCAGCCACCAGGGCCAACAGCTCTCTAACTCTTCTGGATGATGGTATTTGCAATAAGGAAGGCAATTTACAGTGGCTAAGGGCTCAAAGGCTGGCTCCATCAGCTTTGTGAGCCCAGACTTACAATCACATTAAGGAAGTAACCCCTTGAGAAAATCCTCTCCACTGTGGGGTAAGAACAAGACAGAGGATTGAAAAGCTGTGGGAAAGATGATACAATGGCCAAATTAAGACTTACCAAGTTCAGCAGGAGACCATTTCTTAATAATTAAATGTTTATATTGTGGTAGCACCTAATGACCACAAGGATGGCTCTCATTGTGCTAGCTGCTGTAGAGACGATGACACCCCTAGCCCAAAGAGCTTACGGTCTAAGAGCCGTATGTAACATGGATGAGAGAAGCAAGCAGCATAATAGATAACAAAAGTGTCACTAACATCTGCTAATTCTTCAAGTCACCCATCATCAGTATGTTACAGAAAGTACCCATGTCAGGGTTTATACCAACAGTCACAAAAAGCAGTTTTAATACCCAAAAGCAAATGTATCAACAATTGTAACATTCCTGGGTAATGTCATTAGTAACGTCATTCAAATGATAGGTGGCAAGCCATTACTGTGTGATACCAGCACATTTTGTGCTATCAACAGATACTCAGTACGACCTCTAAGGCATGTCTCTTCTCTTCATCCCAAAACCTTAAACCCTGGTTTATTGCTCGGTCACTTCTTCCCACCCCCACTCTGCCCCACCTTATCTTTCCCATTTCCAGTCTACCCCAAACCCTCCAACTTAAAAATCATTGGACATGCTGTCACTGGCTTCCTCTAATCATTACTATCTTCTCTCCACATCCATCTTTGGCCATGTCTACAGTAGGATAAAAGGTGTTAACACATGCTAAATCTCTCATACAAACTTCCTTTTTTAAAAAGGTTGTTTAACACACTAACAATATACTTAGATAGTTCTAAATTCAAGTACTGAAGTACCACACTTCCTTTTAATGGGAGGGCTCGACAGCTACATGGTAAATATAGAATAATAGTTTCATTTCATTACGTTTCTCACAATGGGCTTACAATATTTAAAATGCACAGCATTCCTGCTACAATGTTATAGTCACTGCACCTTTTTTTATGATGACTCATGAACATATCCTAAGAATGGAATTTGTGAAATTGGCTTACCTTTTTACTCTAACAGATTTAGTAGTTCCCTTTCAATGCATCTTATTACCTGAAGGCTAGAACCAATACTTAAAACAGCTACACACTAGAAAAGTAAACTTGTGCTCAAAAAAAAACAGAACAGAAAAAGTAGTTATGGAACTTCATATTTGGCAGATTTTCCCATTTCTCTTCCTGCACCAATATAAACACACAAATCTAGTTTATTATAACTGAAGTCACTGTTTAGTAGGCTTTGTTCCTTTCGATTCATACGTTCCCAAGGCTATACACATTACATTTAGAATATGATAAATATATATCCAAAAGATATAAAAACCATGTAGTTTGGGTATCCTAGTAATTTTTGACATGTAGATTTCTGTTTCTTATACCCCAGACACATTTTGTACCCAGAATGATTAGACTTCTCTCTCTTTTTGACCAGTCCCCAGACTTTTCGATAATGAACAGGATAAGCGAAGAAAACATTTTCTTTTGGGTAATGGGCAAACTAGATTAGATTAGACCAACTAGATTAATATTTCTTATTTAATTGTGTTCATTTACAATATTTAGACATTTTGTGTCCTCCCTCAGGACAGAGTTAGCCACTACCTAAAAGAGAAACATAAGGGATTGAGACTGATTGCTTCCTTTGCCTGCCATCTGACTGCTGGAGGAGCTGCTCACCAACCATGTCTAGGAGGGGAAAAAAATGCTCCTGCCACAGCTCCTGCTGACTGCTCCTGCTGCCCACACAGCCACCTCTTGGGGAAAGAAGGGCTTCTAGGGAAAAGAGATGAAAAGTTTAATTAAGAAGGAAGAAAGGACGGCAGCCAGAAGTCCACCATAATGATGCTTATTTGCCAGAAGACCTACATAAGCTTTTTCGCTGGGAGCTTTGGCTCTTTACCCTTCTCAAGGAGAGTCCTTACTTGATTTCTATAGGGGGGTTTGCTTGTTCTATCAGTGACAAGTCCATGATGTAGAATCATAGAATATTAGAGCTGGAAGGGACCTCAGGAGGTCATCTAGTCCAACCCCCTGCTCAAAGCAGGACCAACCCCAGCTAAATCATCATGTACTAATGGAAAAACAGACATCAAAGTCCCTTTGCGATCTAATATTTGCACACAAACGGACAGGACTACAGGTGAATATTCTTCTGCAGTTTCCCAATCCCCAGCACATGGAACAGCAATCAGACAAGAATGAGTTCGAAGTGATTTTGCCCTCATATTTCTCTCCTCTTAGAATGCCTGTGTTTAAATCACTTGGAGAATTAATCAAAAATTCAAGAAATATATGCACACCATCTATCTGCAGTTGCACATAAAGTTTCAACTTTCAAAGCAGAACTGTAAACCAAGAAACTTCAGTTTCAACTTTGAAATTGAGGATATTAAACACGTATTTGCTGTTTTAAGATTATTAATGCACAGAAAAGGAAAAAGGAAAACCACACAGAGCAAGAATTTGATGATACTTGAAATTAAAATAGTTGAGAGCTACTTGAACTTTTAATCAAACTAAATTCAACCCACTCAGGAGACTGCAGAATTTCTACCATTCCCTGGTGAAATTTTCGTAATCTGGAACTGAATGATTTGTGCCGGGCAAGGGGGGAGAGGGGGAAAAGGGGAGAAGGAAATAGTCCTGCTGATCTCAGTGTCTTCTCTAAGGCCATGTCTACACTAGAGAGCTTATGGAGCACAGCTGTCCTGATGCAGCTGAGCTTCTGTAAGATCGCTTGTGTAACCGCTCTATGCTGAAGAGAGAGAGCTCTCCCGTCGGCATAATAAAACCACCTCCATAGGCAGCAGTAGCTACACTGGCAGGAGAAGCTCTGCCACCGACCGTGCCATCCACACCAACCGTTATGTCAGTGTAACTTATACCGAGGGATGTAAAAATGTGTTTAACTATCCATGTAAGCGTCTAAAAATAGACTGTGTAAACGGTTAAAGCGTATTTACTCTGCAGTTGCAGTAGTAGGTGGGGAGGGGGAACGGGAGCATCAGGTGGTGATGAGCTTCTCCCCTGGCTGGCTTGGCCCCGCTGATCTGCCGTGGAGTTACCGGCTCTGCCGGCCAGGTGCTGGCAGCATCAGCAGTCTAGCTCTAGCAAAGGCTGCTGGAGGGGGATGGAGGAGGCCTGTCCATGAGGGAGTGTGTGCAGAGCTAACAGCTGCTGCTAGTCAGATATTGACAGAGCCTGGGGAAGCAGCTGCACAGCCCCCACAGTGCCAGGGGTCTAGCTTGCCGGAGGCGGCTGCAGGGGGGAGGAGGTGGGGGCGACCTGTCCATGAGGGCCTGGGTGAGCAGTTGCAGAGCCGCAGTTGGGCAGCTTTCACTTGGTGTGGAGGCTCCCCCGAGGGCAACGTTTAAACTAATTAGAGAACGGTAAGACTGCTGCTTACCGTTTAAACGTTTAGCCGCTTACATCCCTACTTATGCTGCACAGGGGTGTGTTTTTTCAAACCTCTGAGCAACACATTATACTGACAAATTGGTAGTGTAGACATGGCCTAAGTTGTAATTGCGTATTGGCATTTACTTGGGACTGTTTGGAGAGAAGACAGAAATAGAAGTATACATAATCCTGTATACAGGTATATAGAAAGTAATACAGATGCTCTTATTTATCCTCTCATAATATTACACAGCAAAATTGTAAACTGATAAAGGATATACTTCTACATAATTAACCTGAGACAGACTGCGATAACTTATTGATGGCAAGAACTTAGACATTTATATAATGAGACTATCCATAACTGCATTAGATAAGATAAAAAAATTAAAATATAAAGGATATTTGCCTTTATTCTTCAGAGCATAAGTTTAATGATGAGTAAGCATAGCCCCTTAAAAAAGATGTATATAAAAATGTGTTCACTACAGGAGTTCTCGTATCTTCCTCCGCAACATCTAGTAGCAGCCACTGTCAGACAGATACTAGACCAGATGGATTAGTATTTTGGTTTAGTGTGATAATCCCCAGACTTTTAAGACAGAGCAACAGGAGATGTGTATGTGACTCAAGAGGTTTTGGCTTTTCTATCCAGAAGTTAAAGATAATGTGGAAGGGAAAGAGTTCACTTAAGACACTCAACAGCATAGTTGCCTCATAAGTTAGCAGACAGAACACTAAATTAATAGTGGAAGATTATTTTATTGTAAAATGTACTTATGGAAGTTATAAACATTTCTTTTGAGCTTTTAAAGAGCTTGTTACATAGGTGTAATTGGAAATCCATTGTTACAGTGTCTTATCTTCAGTTATGATAGCCTGAGTCTCTTGCTTTTCAAAAAAAATTTGAACTCCGTTTTCTGATACATAAGGTGTCCTATAACGGAAGCAGCATATTATTTGCACAGACAGATGCAACTGTGCTGGAGCATCTAAAACCCTGTATATGGATGCAGAGCTCCTATGTTGAGACATGTTTGGTTGTTTGAATGTTGCATGGGAGCACAGCATAGTTACTGCTGAGTCATACAAGCAGGTAGATCTTGTTAGCTCCAACTAAGACTTCAAGAGTGTTGGTGCAACTCTCTTGGCAAGAGTAAACAAGAGCCTGGGTCAAAGAGCTCACGCAGTAATAAAACTTGGTTTTGTTTGAGTGTTGTGTTACACAAAGTCAAATCTCAGAAAAGGGCTAATCTGGACTATACACAATGTGTATGTGATTTATTCAAATCAGGGTGGTAACCACACCTGTTTACAGAAGGGTTGGGCTACAGCAGTAAATCTGATTATTTTGAGTTACACACAAAAAAAATCTTAATTTGCAAAATATTCCATCTACAGTTACAGATGGAATCACTAATTAAATTGGATTATTTATTTATTCTGTGATAGATTCTAGAGTCAACAGTTCTTAAAAAAGGAAAAAGCACTCAGTCTGTAAATTAGATGCTTACAACATTTCCCATCAGCGAATGCACATCTTCGCAACTTTCCCTTTTAACAGCCAATCCCACCTATCCTTATTTAAAATGCAATGTACTTCCTTTCTGAGCACTGAGCCTAGTTCATCTCTTGTGCAGCTCACACGAATATGGTGGTGTTATACCACAGATTAATTAAGCCATTTGTTGCATCTCTCTCGTGCCTTACTTGGGGTAGGGACTCTCTTCCTTATGCTGCATGAAGTGCCTCACACAAAGCAACCTCAATCTTGATTGAGGCATCTAGGTACTACTGCAATACAAATGAAGAATCATCCCAAATGTTGTTATATTAACTTGTTAGGTTCCATTTTTTTCTCTTGCAAAATATGTTATACTTAGGTATCTTATAATACTTGACTGTTTTTAACTCTACTAAGTGCCCTTATAAAATGCCAAATACACTTATGTCACTGTCTGAATATAACACTTCTGATGTCCTTTTCCTTCAGCACAATTACATGCTATTAAACTATCACTTTAAGGCCTCAACCCTACAAGTGAACCCTTGAAGCCTGTATGGAGCTCCACGGACATCAATGTGCAGGATCAGGCCTAAAAGGCTTCAATTTCCTAAAAATGTCCCATTTTGTGTGAAGAGCAAAACATCAAAAGTTAAAAAAGCTTTTGTCCCTAGAAAGGCCATGAGATAATAGTGATAAAAATAATAGTTTCAAAAGGGCAGTCAGTCAACGCACCCACCATTTTTTTTTTTTTTTTGTATAAAGGAGAGACAGCAGCAATAGGGACTATAAGAAGCTGCATAAAAACAAGAAAGAATTAACTGAATGTCTTGAACCTCATGCTTCATATTACTGAAAATACTGGAGAGAGGATTTGTGGAAATCAGTACAGGATTATTTCAAAATAACTAGCTATGAGGCAACTTTTCTTTTTAAGCTTGTGAAATTAAGTGCAGAAACAGAAGTGGAAGTTTGTCTCCTCCTCAACTACTGTTTGCATTGCAAACAGTGATGTATCAACACACTAATGCACTAAGATGATTTCTGTTTAAAAATTACAGTAAGATAATTCTTCTAGAAAACAAAAGCAGTCGTACCCCATGCAAGAGCTCAGTTGATTTAAAAAATAAAGCTAACATTGAGGATATAGGTCTACTGATGACTGTTCATTTATTGCTCTCTTTTGGTTGTGTTCCAATAGGGCAATGGCTCTCAAACTTTTCAGACTACTGTACCCCTTTCAGGAGTCTGATTTGTCTTGCGTACCCCCAAGGTTCATCTCACTTAAAAACTACTTGCTTACAAAATCAGCCATAAAAATACAAATGTGCCACAGCACAGTTTACTGAAAAATTGCTGACTTTCTCATTTTTACCATATAATTATAAAATAAATCAATTGGAATATAATATTGTACTTATTACATTTCAGTGTATAACATATAGAGCAATATAAACAAGTCATTGTCTGTATGAAATTTTAGTTTGCACTGACTTTGCTAGTGTTTTTTATGTAGCCTGTTGTAAAACTAGCCAAATATCTAGATGAGTTGATGTATCCCCCAGAAGACCTCTGCGTACCCCCAGGGGTACATGTACCCCTGGTTGAGAACAACTGCAATAGGGCATCAGGGCTTTCTAAAGAGATCAAGAGCATGTGACAGAGTTATGCTGCCAACATACAAGTAACATAGCTTGCCAAAGAATGGGCTTGAAACTATAAATGATTGAAAAGTATAAGCTGAACAATTAGATACTGAGAGCTCACTCCACAAAACAGGAAGGAATTCTTAGGGAAAGACTTTAGCCACTTGTCACAGCAAAGATACTGTGTCCTGCAGTGGTTCAAACTGGAATTCTACATACATCTAGGAATCAAGTTGGGATTTGAATATCCAGGAATTAGTGGTCGGGGTGGACAAAAAGAAGAATGCACACACTTCGCAATAAAGCATAGCTCTAACTTTGCAAAACATCCACTGTCAGGGACCAGACTTATCAAATATGACCCCTTCATAGGCTTGCCATCATTGCAGTGTAAGCTCACGGTATAACTCTCGCCCTGAGCCTAACCCAACTCCTGTTTACACACAGAACCCTGTGTCTCGAGTTAAGCGGTGCTTTAAATTTAGCTAGCTGGCCTGTGAGGGGACAAGGGTTAAAGCTCAAGTGCTACTAATGCTTGAACTAGTCATACAGTGGGGATTCTGCAACCTTGTGCTGCTAATACAATAATCACTCTGGTATTGCTAATCCATGTACACTCAGCAGCTTCAGTGTTGTTTTGCAGTGTGACTGCTCTCACTCAAGGTAGGCAAGGAGGAGTGAAGTCAAGCCAACATTGTAACACAAACCAACCCTTAGAACAGTGATCCTCAAACTGTGGGGCGTGCTCCCCAAGAGGGTGCTAAGGAACATTCAGGGGGTGCAGCAGGGCCCTGGCAAACCCCTATGGGGGGCAGGGCAGAGTGCCCCTGAACCTCCAGCTCTGTTCCGGCCTATCCCCAGCTCAAGCCCTGACCCTCAGCCCCGAGCACAGCTCCCAGGCCCTGACCCTGGGCGGGGAGAGATGGAGGGGGCACAGACAGGTTCCATTACAGGTAAGGGGGGGGAGGGGCGTGATGGGAAAAAAGTTTGAGGACCACTGCCTTAGAAAGAAGTCATTTTTTAAAAACGTTTATAAAACTTGCATATTTGCAATATCCTGCAAGCATCATTCACGGTTATACTGTGTGCGTGAATGATGTGTTGTGCTATTTTTAAAAACACTGCTATACCCTCCACCCAAGTCCTCATCTTCTGAATTACTAATATTACTTTTCAACCCACCCACACACATGAACTTCTTGGGAAGCATTCTCAATCTACAAACTTCTGTGGCTTCCACTACTGTTGTAGTGGAACTTCGAAACCATGGCTATTTTCACAATGCACCTATGATATAGGGAAGCTCTGCCCTCCTTTTATAGGCTTCAGGTCTTCTGACCCGTCTCCTGGACCATACAGACATGCTGAGTAGTGAAGTGACAAGAACAAAGAGGAATATTCTAGGGGCAGTTTCAGTGTAGTCTTATGCCCTAAGCAACTTCCACCACGGTTGAAAGAAAGTTGGAGAGGATTGATCAATGTCCATGACATCTCTAGATTTACCATTCCCTCTCAAAAAGTCACAGGGGCTTTTTGTTACCATACCACATTACAATCTTCCATCCAGTTTACTTTCTTCCATCACCCCAGGTGTCCTTCAGTATTACTGCTGTGCAAGTATTTCCCTCCCACTGAATATCTGCATTTCAGATTATTTTCCCACCAGATGTATTGGCTTGCATTTTTTCATGATGAATTGCATTTTTGTTGTTTCCTGCCCATATTTCTAACCACTCTAGGTCCTTTTGTATTATTATCTCTGTTTGAAATACTTCGCAATTCAGTATCAGAATTTAGTTGATGAGCTGTTTAAACCCCTCCTCCAGAAAATAAATAGTTGAAATAAAACCAAAACAAAACCAACCCCAGATCTCCAATACCCTAGTGGACAATTCCCCCTTCTCAATACACTGCTCTTTACTTGTGTGTGTTTGTTAACAGGCTTTCAGAGTTTTCAGTTCATGAGACTGACAGTGATTATACCCAAACCACATATTAGATCAACTGTTTTACCCATATCCAACTATAATACATCTACTGCATTCCTTTCACAACCAATATTGAAATCTGATCCAAACAGTTATCAAATGTATCTGGCAAATCATGCCAGATAAATACTGTGAAAAAGTGACTATTTTTGCCCTATATTGTGCTAAAGCAAGAATGCACTGGCTGTGACAACATCAGTTGAGCTCATTCCTAGACTCCACTGGCATATAGCAAGAGGAGCACATTGCAAAGATACAGAAATACAAATTTTGACAGTTTCCAAAGTGGCTTTCCTTTTTCTGGGAACGCAAGAATTGCCAAAACAAAAGCTATCCCTCCACTGCACCCTGATAATAAATGGGTAGGGAAAAAAAAAACACTTGAGCTCAAGTAATCTAGAGTTTTGAAGAAGCTGAAATACTAGTTCAGATGGTAAAGTAACACTCAATGGTCTAATTTCCTGATCTAGTTAATTTTAGCATGATTTAGCATTTTACACCCAATTATGCTGAAAAATCTCTTTATGTCAGCAAAATCTATTAAATGAGAACTGACCAATTCAACAACTTGAAATTTTTCATTTCATACCTCTTTTAATAGCCTTATTACATTCAGGCCAATATGCTGGCTAGTTATGCTATGGTGATAACAAGAAGTAGTCTTCCAATCTCAAACAGCACCCACCACTCATTTTTTTCATGCCCCGGCACAGGCTCAGACATCCTGCAGAGAGGTTATGCTGCAACATACTGACAGTTTGTCTACATTGCACGTTGGTGTGCACCAACTGGGATGTAAATTCTAGTGCTCACCAGCATGTTGTGCACTAACTGGCCCATGAGGATGCACACTAAAAGTTCCTTAGTGTTCACTGATGTAGTTCCATTTCAAACAATACTATGTCTCAACGTACACTAGAAAACATTTAGTATGCACCAGTTGGGTCAATGACATGCTAGTGCACACTAGACTTTACACCCCAGCTCGTGTGCACTAATGCTTAGGGTTTGTCTACACAAAAATTGTACCATTTTACCTGTCCCTACATAGCTAAAAACAGTACAAACCTTGAGTATTGACACAGTTAGGAGAAGAAGATATACTGGTGTAAGGCACCTTTCTATTGTATAATTGAGTCCAAAGTTAGGAGTATACTGCTTTAACTATTAACCAAAATAGTTAAATCTATTCAAAAACTGTATACCAAGCCCAGCACAGCTGAAACCAAAATGAAACAAGTTTTCCTGAAAATGGAATATATTCATTCTTCTCCAGAAGAGAGATTATGTAATGAGCTATCCTTCAAACATTTTGCTAAATCAGAATGGACTCCATATATTTTATAAAGATCCAATATATTTTCTTGTCCTATTCCCTCTGCATGTACAGGAGCACTGTATTTTACTTTAGTGTTGTATCATGGCAGCCACTAGGATTCAAGACATTGTTTCCACTTTAATCTTACTTTCAGAATCTGTTACTTGGCCATAATGTTTTAATCCAGTTTGCCATAACTGAGTCCATTTGAACTCAAGTTCTCCCTCAGAAAAATAAAAAAATGTTCACAATAAAAAAAACAGCCTGAAAAAAATCTCTGCATGCAAAATGTTAGCCCTGTAAGTAAATATTATTGCTTCAAATGCATACTGGGAACAATAATCTGATACATTTTAAACATATTTGAACCTAAGTCTGGAACATCCCAAGATAAAATAACACTTTTTTAATCTTCACCCTTTTATCATACCACAGCCACTGAAATTAACCAAAAGAAGCAGCTTTAAAAAAAACCAAAAAACCTGCCTCCCAATCTTCTCCCATTTCAGATTTTTCTCCCTGTTCTTTGATGAATTTGGATTACTATAATTTTGCTTTCCGACTCCTTGAATAGCCAATTAAGGGTAACAAAAGATGCAATTCACCATGACCCTCAATATACTCAATTAGTTCAATACTATTTATTTGCCTTTGCTTTAAGCTTTCAGTGAAGCAGAGTCACAACCTAAAACTCCTTTAATTTTATAAGGAGTTGGATAAAGTTATTTCATAAGATGGAACAAGCCGGAGAGAATCTTACATTAGTGTGAATAAATGGAAGTGGTCTATAGCCATTAAAATATGCCAGACAAATTGCATACAAATAAAATTATGACACTGGACCATCCATGATAAGAGATGCATTAGAATACTAGTGAAACTGTTTAAGTTGCTGTGTGTGTCAGTTTTTCATTTAAATAATTTTTTTTTGCTTAACTGAAACAAAGCTAAAAATACATTAAAATACAGTATGGCATTCACTGAAGATAAATATTCTTTAGTATTGCAAAACTTGGCTGTCAGTATTATTTAAAATAGTTTTTTAAATGCCACCCCCTGCTTATTTAGAAGGACAATGTGAAGTTTCCTCTCCTTTCAGAGGTAACATTTGTTAAATTGGTGCCACTTGCAGATCAAATAACCACCAAGTCCTAAAAAGACAACACAAGGTGGTTTCATTTGCATCATTGCCCTAGTTTCTAGTTTCTGCTTAAATACAATGAAAAGAAGATAATCTGAGATGGAACAATAGACTTTAAAACATTTAAATAATTTTAATTATGATCAGATAGAAATTTACAAATTAATGGGAACATTTCTACATACTATAATCTAATCATTGCAACTGCAATAAGTAAATTGCTATAATCTATTTAAATTATTTTACACAATTAACCCAAAATTAATGATAGACAATAGGACTGAAAGAACCCAGTTTCCAACTAGAAAGCTTTGGTCTAAGTTTCCAAGTTGTTGCAAGTAAAACTATATATTATGTCACCAAAAAGATTATTGAACTTACCAGGCAAAAACCTGAAAGTTTAATATTTTTGAGGCTTAATTGGAAAGCAGATTCTTTCAGCCTTACTTTGCACCATCATATGGTGACTAGAAAGCAACATGAAAAATGACAGCTTTCTTTCAGGCTTCAGAGATGCTCATGCAGCTTTTATTGACTCAAGTGAGATCCCCATCTAAGGGGAGATTTTGACAGTGTCATGTTCATTCCAAAATGAATATGAATATTTTAAGACGCATATAGAACCTCAATAGGCCACCACCTCCAAAACACTTCCTGCCCCTTGCCAGTCTTCAC
The DNA here is from genome assembly GCF_026122565.2 of Emydura macquarii macquarii. Taxonomy (NCBI): domain Eukaryota; kingdom Metazoa; phylum Chordata; order Testudines; family Chelidae; genus Emydura; species Emydura macquarii. Next base: position 847,758 of record NW_027132905.1, on the reverse strand, counting down.
AGTGCTTCTCACAGCCCCACTTACAAAACAAGAAATCCTGTATTGTGTGTGGAGCTGTGCATCATGTGGCACTCTCAAGTGGCAAACAGAGGCTAATATCTGGTGTTGTTTTGGGGGCAGGGATAAGGCAGACAACAGGGACAGAAGCATATTCCCTAATCCACCAAGAGTCGTTTTATCATTGCTGCAGATTAGTGAGGCTGAACTGTGTATTTTAAGAAGTCTGGAGATATTCTAAGTAATGTCATTTTAACATTTCTAATTGTAGCCCAGATGGGCCAGCTATTTTCTGCTATACCATAAATATGCAGTCTATCTCAAACTAGCAAGGATGATATGGAATACACTTTTTCCTGAATAGTGTGCCAGTGCTTTTAAAAAAGCTTCCTTAAAACAACACACACACAAAATCTGGTGTAATCACACTTGTTGGAAAACAATAGCAATCTGATCCATGTCCAAGCAGATTTACTTATGGATTCAAAACTACTATTCTATACAAAGTACTGGTTTGTTAATGACTCCAAACCTAAAACAAGAATTATTAAAATACATCCCTCCTGTGCTTCTAACAATTACATGAGCTTAGCACTGGAGTTGAAAGTGTCTCATATGTGGCTACTCAGACAGCTACTAAATCAAAGCAAACTCACTTCAGTTCGCTGCTGTTTTCACAAATTAGCAGAGGCACCCAAGATAAACCAGAAATAATGGAGTGTTCAACCCCAAAAGACTGACTTGGATGAGAATGCAACAATTAGGGAAACAAAGAGTCAGGAGTCTGAAGCAGTGATGTGTGATAAGACAGATGCAGCTGTAAGAAAGTGTGGCTGAGTCTAAAGTTGTTATAATCATTGTGACATGCACAACTGCCCTAAACATCAAGAGCAACTCTTCGAGATCAAAAGCCAGCTAGTCACAATGCAGACATTAAATACTGCCCAATCTCTTTAGTCCTTGCCCTTTGGGGATGGAGTAGGGGAGTCCTTTTTGAGGTCACAGAATTCCTCCACACTTTTCGTATTTGTTTTTCCATTGGCTTCACTTAGGCCTTTTGATGGAATTATCCAAACTTGAAAGTCTCTGTTGTATTCGCAAATCTCAAAAGTTATGTCTACACTGTGGCTGGGAACTGTGATTCCTAGAGCAGGTAGATGGACTTGCACCTTGCGCTAGCCACCTGAGTCCAAGTGAAAATCCTCTGGGTCTAAGCCCAGCTGGCTAGCCTCTGGTGTAATGTCCACACGGTGATTGTTTGTGCATGCCAGCTCAAGTTGAGCTAGTGAGAGTCTAACTGGGCTGGGAATCACATCTCCCAGCTGCAGCATAGAGATATCCAAAGCGATTACCGTGTCTGGGAAATATCAAATAACTTACATCAGTTGAAAGTAGATTAACTGAAACCTAGTTACTTGGATTGCACTTTCTTTAAATTTAGTATAGTCCCACTTTAGGACACTGAGGCAAAAATCCACATCGACACTCTCTCTAAAAGAGAATCCTTACTCAATTTGGCCCTACTCTTCAGAAATAGGGCATGGAGGGAAATAAAATCAGTTTTTAACGAAATAGTTGAACTCCTTTAGTTGAGGGCCTTTGTTGTCACCCAGATGCATTCAGATATCTTTCAAAAGAGCACATATCTCAGATGTGAAGGACTTTTTTATTCCAATTTGAGTTGGGAAGCTTAAGCCCACATACAAAGTTAAAAATATACAGCACCTCTATCGACTTATTTCCTGCTGTGTCAGGAATATGAGACACATGCTGCAAGAAAGATGGTGACAGGCTGGTGAGATAGCTGAACATGTTGTTATGCACAGTGCTGTGATCATTCAAGTAAACGCGGCATCCATCTAATCTTCCCTCACTTTTGTCATGTATTAGTTTGGCATTATTCACGTTCAGCCAAATACAGTCACTTACCTAATTTATTATCAGATTTGTGATCAGAATAAAGTCTGCAAAACATGGTCGATTTTGATCAGAGATTAAAACAAACTCATCATGCTATAAATCTATAAAAAGTTTAGAACAAATAAATACTAATTTCTATAATGTAATGAATAATTTTCTTTTTAAATCAAGAATTCTGAGACTAAGATTTGTTTTTAAACACTATTTTTAGTTCAAGACATATATACTAGATTGACGCTGACTGAATACTTTGAGATTTGAACTCTGCAGTTTTGCTTCCTGCTCCTAATGCCTAAAGTATACATAGCACAACACTATGAAAGTTATAGGAACTTTTAATATGTAAAATGTTCATAAAGTAAATTTTAGGGAACTAGGTAGTGCAACTGGTTAGTGAAATAACTTTTTCACCCTTGCAGAACCTGCGTTTAAATTTTGGCTTATGTCACAAGTGAAATTGAGGTTGCTGGCCTTGTTATAATCCCTATTTGCATACACTGAAAATCCACATTTGTCATGATACGTTTTATTTGAGAGAAAGCCAGGACTGGAAGAGCAGGGGTGATGACAAATCAAGAGGACGCCACCTGTCTGCATTATATACCTCACACTTTAAACTCATAATTCACACCATATTCTTATCAATCTAGGTTTTTATATTGACTTTAGGACTTTAGGAATTTAGGACTGTTTAGCTTTGCCTGCTGTTCTAGTATCATGAAGCAAGATGCTGACGCATTACTGGTGCCCCAAACTAATCTTTAAAAAAAGTCCCCAGTTTCAGAGTACTGCAGCTGCAGAATCCAATACAAAATACAGCAGCCATCCATAGAACACAGGCTTTACTCATACTTTACTGCATGAAAATGCAAACACTCTAAAATAAGCCAGACAAAAAATGAGCTTTCATTGTAACCTTTGATTTGATCAAGTATGGTGTTTTGTTTGTACATAAATTCAGACATTGTCCATTCAATAATTTAAAGGACAAAGCCCATTTTCGCAAACAAGTATGTACAATTTTAATTTCTAATTATACTGGGTTTGAGATTCAGATTCAAAAGGATTTGAACTGGTTTAATTAAAACTATTAAAATTTCATTAAATTATTGCCGCATATTAGTAACATTTCTAGATATCCATTGCAGTTGAACTATTGCCTCCAGCAGGCTGTTTTTAATGTCATCTCACCCCTCCATAAATGGTTTTTAATACTGTCTTTTATAGAATATTGACATCACCATAACCAAAATTCTCACTCATCTGTCAAATTTAACGTATGAAGGCAACATTACTCACCCTGTGCAGTAATTGTACTGCTTCAAAATGTGTTTCCCGTTGGATGCGCCATTTCAGGTACACACGCGCCTCGAGCCCTTGAGTGGAAAATCCTGGCTAACAGTGTCGCCCCACACTTTCTCATGGCAGCCACTGAAGTTACATAGGGGTGCACAAGCAAATTGCCCGCAGTTCCTTCTCTACCCAAGCATCCCTTAGGGAACAAATGAAACAGAAGGCAAAGAGGACAGGGACTGGCACACGCATAGGAACACAAGGTTCGTACCATTTCCTTCTTCTAGTAGTGTTGCAATGGTTGCTCCACCTCAAGTGACTTCCAAGCAGAATCCCCAGAAGGAGGCAGGAACTTCAGAAGAGAGTCCAGAATTAAAGATAGTACTGCACAGCCAAATGTCGCATAAGATCGGATGGCATGGAGCAGGGTATAATGCTTTGAATAATGTATGGATTGAAGTCCAAATAGCTACTCTACATATCTCAGATATTGGAACATTCTTCAAAAACACAGTCGATATTGCCTGCAATCTGGTTGAATGTGCTATCATCCCCCGAGGGATGGGTGCTGAACGCCTGTAGACATAACAGGTAAAGATACAACCTGATATCCATTTTGAAAGTTTTTTAGCAGAGACAGACACCCCCTTGGATCTATTAGACGAAGAGTCTAGGTGATCTCATAAACTACTTATTCCTATCCAGGTGGAAGGCGAAGGCCCTTCTAATGTCCAGAGTATGGAAATAGGATTCCTGCTGAGAACTATGAAGTTTCAGAAAAAATATTGGTAGATGGACAGGCTGATTATGATGAAATTCAGATGTAACCTTTGGTAGAAACTTAGGATGTGGATGTAAAGAGACCTTATCACTAAAGAATATCACGGGGGGAGAAGGGAGGGGATCTGCCATCAAGGCTCTAATCTCCATGACCCTACGGCCTGACGTTATGGCAACTAAGAAGACTGTCTTTACAGATAAATGAAATAGAGAGCAGGTCACCGTTGGTTCAAATCGAGGTCTCATAAGGCAGCTGAGAACCAGGTTGAGATACCAAGACAAGGTGGGGTGTCTAATGTGAGGGAAGATAAATTAGGATGAGGGAAAGGGGAACCAATTCAGGCCTCAGGTAGCGACAATCGCACCAATGGACAAATCTCTTCTATTTCTGCAGGTAAGTAATGTGGGTTGATGTTCTTCTACAGTTTAACAACACCTGCTGTACATCCATAGAGCAGGAAGACTATTCAAGAACTATACAGGAGCCACACCCCGACGTATAGAACTGCTCGGTTGGGGTGAAGCCAGCAAACCGCATTCTTTTGAGACAGAAGACAAGGAATTGTCACAAACTCGATCAATGGCTGGACACAGCTGAACAGCCCCAATGTTATGACCTCCAAGACCCACTGGTCCATGGAAATGGCCAAGGTGAGAGAAGTGGGCTACAGAGAACAACTGTAAATCCAGAGTAGGAGGAGGATTTGATCCCTTGACCAACCTATCAAAGCAGCTGTTTAGATGACGCATGACTGGTCATGAAAGGTGGTTGGGTGGCCTTCTTCCCTCGACACCTGTGTCTCTTGGGGGGTGGGTCTATGGTACTCTGAAATTGAGCAGGGCATGATCTCTGAGCAGTTTGTGACCTAATAGAGCATTTCTTGCTCTTAGATATGTAAATGTTGAGGGGCCATAGGGTAGCCCTGGAGTCCTTCATTGTATGCAGGGAGCCATTCACAGTCTCCGAGAAAAGCTTATGACTCTAAGGGAGATCCTCTACTGTGTTCTGAATCTCTATTAGAAAGCCTGAAAGTTGGAACCACGATGCCACCTGCCGGCCATGGAGGTGGATCTGGCAGCAGTCTCTGCAGCATCTAGAGACACTTGGAGAGCTGTTCTGGCCAACAATTGACCCTTTGCGACTATGGACTGAAATTGCACCCTGTAGTCACGTGACAGCTGCTCAATAAAGGCCGTGAGCTTGTTGTAATTAGTAAAGTTGCATTTGGCTATTACCGCCTGATTATAAGCGATCTGGAACTGCAGATTTACAGATGAGTATGACTTTCATCCAAAGAGATCCAGCTGCTTTTGGACCTTCTCATACAGCGTAGATCTTGAAAAGTGCTGCTTACCCTCTTCATTCACCACATACAACACTAGGAAGTTAAGTGAGGAATGGGAAAATAAAAAGTCAGAATCCTTAAGGGGCACTTATACATCCTTTTGCACGTTGGTGGAATAATGGCAGGCATTTACTATATCATCTTAGTCAGGTCCAGGAGAGCCTGATTAATAAGTAGCTTCAATATGGGGGGAGTTGTCTACTGCAAGATATCTAGTAGCTTGTTTTGAGGATCCTTGACCACCTCCAAGGGGATCTATAGCATATCTACTACCCATCTAATGAGGTCCTGAACTGCCTGAAGTCATCAGCCATGGAAGGTGGTTGACGCATAACCACCTCATCCAGTGAGGATGATGAAATGGGAATCTCGGGCTGACTTCATCTGCCCTAGGTTCCTGGTCTTCAAACGTCTCCACCTGTGGTGGTGGATCAGTAGGGGAAGGATGTGAAACCCTGGACTCACTCAGGATGGTACCTGTGGTCTATTCAATTGCTGCCGACATGCAGCCCACAGTTCCCAATATGGCCATTGTGGGGGGTCCATAAAGATGCAGAGGTGGCATCCAAGGCTGATTCCACCATCCTTGGTGACCTGCAAGGTCCTTCCTGTGGCTGGCTAACGGCAGATTCCCAAAGGGGTATGTAAGAGAACTCCTCACTGAATCAAGGAGATCTGTTGCAAATCCTCTTCCTGCACACCCCCCGGGGGGACAGCCGTTAAAGATGGAAGAAAACCCTGGGCCACAGCATGGCCACTTACAGACTGAGGTCTCAGTACCAAGAGACGCTCAGTACCAGTCAACAACAGGGACTCTGGTTTGTCCAACACAGAGGTGCATCAAGTATTGGAATTCCCAACAGCATTGATGATGGGTGTACTACAGGCATTGTAAATACCAGGTTTCATTGCTTGCTCAGTACCAAGGATACCACTTGCACAGGTGCACTGAGCTGAGCTGCTTCCATCAGTACCGATGGCTGGATTAAAGTCCGTGATGGCACCAATGGCTGAATGAGACGCCAAACTCAATTGTACCTTGTATTTGTTTTCCTTACTGGTGGAAGGTACTAGTTCCTATTGAAGTCATGATTGCTCTCCTTGGAGCTCCAGGGCTTCATAGGCCCACCGGTACCGCAGGAAGAGTCCTTGGTCTCAATGCTATCTTCGGAGACTGAGGACCTCGCCAGAGACTTGGTCTTTTTTGGCGCTAGCTCCTTAGAGTGAAAGTTTCCAGTCCTCTTTCTGGGAGTCTTCCCAATGGGCTTCAGAGACTCTCTTTTCTCAACGGAACCATGTCCCGACATTGTTAGGGCACTGGATTTGTCTGGGGACAGATGTGCCATGCGGGAGGGTGCTTCTGACCTGGGTCAGAGTGATTGCAAAATGTATTCCATGGCTAACAGTCTGAGCTTTACCTCCCTGTTCTTCCTTGCCCTCGACGTAAGGGCCACAGAAAGAACACTTCTGGGAGACATGGGACTCCCTCAGGTGACGGACATACTTGGCGTGCCCATTACTTACCTGTATAGCCTCCTGAGAAGAGAGGCAGTGTTTAAAGCCTGGCAAGCCAGGAACACCCCGCCAGGAGATGACAAGTTTCCTGGAGGAGTGGGAAAAACAATCCTCTCATCTAAAACACTAATTTACAACTCCCTAACTAAAGAAAAAACAGAAGGCTAAATATGCTTTAGCAGATATGCTAGGGTTCAACCTCAGGCCAAGGCAGTAGAGAAGGAACTGAGGGCGGTTTGCCCATGCACCTCTAAATAACCTCAGTGTCCGCCACGAGAAAGCATAGGGCACATGTGTGGCCCAAATGGATGCTGCTAGCTAGAAATCTCCAATCAAGGGCTCAAGAGGTACATGTGCACCTGAAGTAGAGCACCCATAGGGACACCACTCGAAGAATTAGTTTGAGTTCAAGAGGCCTGGAATACATAACTCGTTTCTCTAACAGCCCATAGTCAAAGTGCAGGTTTTATTCTCCCTTGATACATGAACAATAACTGTGACCAAAAACTGGAATCATGTATGTGCTTTAAGGGAAAAATGGTGGACAGCATACTCCAGTTTTATTGTTATTTATGTCTTTGTTATTGGTAACTAGATTTTACATTACAAGAGATTCATTTTGCAACAAATAATGGGTTTTTAGGAAAGTGATAGACCAGGTGTCTCACACAGATGCTCAGAAAAAGAATTTGAAGCTCTGTCTCTCTTTTGAAAGCATTCTATTTTCAAATTGTCACTTTATACTTTATACACTGGAGGTTAGATTTATTTAATTTTTTTTTTCTATTTTGTAAACCATTTCCCAGTTTTGAAACATAAGAACAAATGAACAATGAAATGAACAAGAACAATGAAACAGAACAAAACAAAACTAATTAAAGTAAACAGATCTAAATCGCAAGCATACAAAGGCTGCTTTTTAGAGTGAAGCGTGAAAACAGAATGCAAGTTGATTTTTTTGGCTGTAGAATAGAGACAGAACTATCATTACACTTTCAGTCACCACTAATTTACTATTGAGCATGCCCCTCACAATGGTCTTTCAGCCATTCAATTATTCCTTTTATTTAAAGATGAACTGAGAGGAAAATAAGTTATGGGTTTTTAGTTTTTTTAAAAAACCAAATAGCTTTTTTGAGATTTTTTTTTTTTTTTTAAACAGGCTCACCCTCCTGATTGGTGGTTGTGGGAAAGTACCATTCTACAGCCAAAGAAATCTCTTGTTTTTATTACTGAGTTCTAACAATATCCCAGTCACCTACCAGGGTGCATACAACTTACTCAACCTAGAGGCAAGAGGATCTGTTTTTTCTTTCCTAACATTGCCATAAAGCAAATTGAACAACAGAGCAAAGCTATTCCAGTTAGGAGAAATTCAGGGGGTTTCATCACTTTTAACATCTACCTCGTTAGCATGTTACTTCCCAGAATATGAGGAAAAGAAAATGGCCATCAGCCAACAATACCTTTCAACCCTATAAATGTGCTCACTGGTCTCCCAAGGAGAAGAAAAAGCCAGCCACCAATGGTCCCTACTTGAAAGTTTCCACTGAAACAGAGCATGGCATTCTATGCCACCACACATGAAAAAGTATGAAAAGCAGTTGCTGCATAGTTTAGCTAGAAGTTGTAATTAAATGGCGCGCACACAGAATGTAAGTACAGGATACTTCCTTTGGAATTCAAATTATTTAGTGACAGCTGCAATGCTTATGTATAGACCTCTCTTGAAAGGGACAGTCCTGATTAGAAAAGTTTCTTGTTTTATACAAGGGATAGAAATTAGTTATGCTTTAGGGAAGAAAGCAGGTGTACAATACACTATTTTATAATGCACTGTGGTAGGCTATGATTTGGAGGAAATAGCACGGGGTTGGACGGCAAGCTCATCGGAGTTTTAATCCTGGCTCTGCTGCAATCACACTGTGTAGTACTGGGAAAAGCACTTCACCTCTGCCTGACTTCCCTGACCTATAAAATGGAAGCAAGGCTTACCTACTTGAGAGATGTCAAAGTTAGTTAATGTCTGAACAGCATCTAAAGATGCTCAGAGACAGGCAGAATAGGCACTCTAGAACTAAGATTACCGTATAGTACATATAGTACTTATCTTGGTTCTAAGCATTGTATTTTTATAATCCATACAAGAGTGAAAGTTTCAGCCAAATTGAGGCTTGTTCCATAACTAGGGCTCCTAGGCACTATGGAAATACAAATTAATAATAATAAAGGGCTCTAAGATCAAGCCACAGGACAAAGCTTGAGTGGGTGAATTATGACACGTAAGCTTCCCAGACTCTTCCTGGTCGCAATTACCTTTTTAAATTTAAAATGATGTCCCAGTTAGATCACTCCACTGGCTGAACATTCTACCACCACAGAATTCTATTACCCATTAAATGCAATTACGTATTGCAGGTCTTAGTACAAGAGGATACAAATCATTAGTGGTACAATACTTAAAACTGCATTTTTCAAAGTTGTCTGAAACTAAGCACAAGGTAGCAAGTTAAAGGACAAAGTGGCACGTTTCGGGAAGTATTTTCTTCCAGCCATCCTTATGCATCAGGTAATTAGAGCTACCTTCACTTGTCTATGTGAATCATAAGATTTCATTAAGATTGATGATCAGGAATTTCAAGATCTAAAACCACAGAAATTGCCCTACTGGAGCCAATCGAGGTGCATCAAAGTCCAATATCCTGTTTGACAGACACATGCTTCAAATGGAAGGTGTAAGAACCCCTGTAACAGGCAATTATGGAATAACTTGCCAGGAGACAAAAAAATCTTCCTTATCCCAACGGAGATTGTAGGCTTTTGCCCAGAAGCATATGGGTTTATTTCCCTTCCAAGTTGACAGAGGGCAAATTCCACTGCCACATTGTGCTTCCTGGGAACAGAGGAATCAAAGAGATTTAGCAAAACAAAATCATGCAAAAAGGGTGAAATACAGCTTTATTGTAGAGAAAAAAATCATTTGTTTAAGTGATTATCATGATTTAGTCCATTTTTTGGGTATTCATGTACAAATGTTCTGCACTCAAATCTATTTTATATAGTACATGGATATGTGTGTATATTACTATACCCACTTAACTTGCATTAAAAATACTGCTTCAATTTCTTTCATCTACCTCTTATTTTATAGGTGATATTTTACTGCTTCATTTTGGACAGAAGGAAAAAAAAAAACTTTGCCACAAAAACAGCATATGTGCACAGAGGTGCAGAATTTATGTTCTTTCAAAAATAAATGTCATTTACATTACAATGCTATATGACATGCACTAGTAACTAGAGGAATTCATTTAGGAAGTTAGATGAGCAGGTAGAATAACTACTTTAAATTATGCTGGAACTGTTTTCTTTTTGTTACTAAGCTGTTCATTCAACCCTACAAGAAACAAGGGCTTTGGCAAAGTTGCTGCCTGTGACAACCGTGCTTGGTAGACCCAGTTACAACTGTGCTTGTATGCATCATCTAGCTTCACAACGGTCTCTCTTCACAATCCCAACACTGCATTCCTTCTCTCTCTCAGAAGAACTGGTAAGAGCAGAGAAGAAAAGTCCATATAAGGATGGAGACAATAACAATCACCTTGCTTGTAATAATGATACAAAATGTTCACTGTTAAAGCAGTTATCACCAGAAGGTTTCATAAAGCAGCAGTGGGAGGATAATTCAGGCAGTGAGGGTTAACTGTCCCTTACATAAAATGATCAAAGTGCTCCTTGCTTTAGAGATCTTGCTTATGCAGAACGAAAATAAATCTTAAATATAAGGCAAAATGAAATGACCCTGGAACTAGAGGGGAGTTTACAGGAAGGTCAGACAGCTGTAGATAAGCACTAGACAGTTATCTACCCTGGATACATCATGTGACAGATCATTTACCATAATACCTGTTATTACTAAGCCAATGAGTAACACTTAGTCACAGAAGGGCTGAATACTCTTTGTGGACAAATCCATAAAACAAAAAGAAAATTACCTGTAAATAAGCTTAATTATAGACAGAAGGAAAAATTGCTAAAAGTAGTTAAGTGATGTGATGTAAACCACACAGTGGGGTAATGATAAGTAGACCCCTACCTACAGCTTGGTCAAACATCAGCAAAAAATTCAAGCAACAAAGAGTTGAAAGTGAAATATAAGCCATATAATTATAGGGTAAACAATTGGAAGGCAATACTATATTACTAAATATGGTGCAGACATAACATGGGCTGATACAGAAGCACATGCAACCAGGAGCCAGGGACTCCTGGGTACTGTCCTTCGTTACCATTGTCTAACTGTGATGTGCTTAGCTCTGTGCAACATATGATTCAGTTCTTCTCATCTGTAAAATGGGCATGATTCAGAGATCTCTACCTCACAGCAGTGTTCTAAGGATTAACGTACATACTGTGCTTTGAGCCAAAGCTGCTGAGAGGTACAATGGATGGCCAAGTAATGACTTCTTCCCATCATACCAGGGGTTTCCTCTTGCAGCTCTTTACCCCATATTTGGGACCATTAGAAACTTTGGGTCTAAGTCAGCAAGGAAAAACAAACTGGTTAGTAGTTTTGAGCCAAGACGGAAGTGCTGATTTGCTGAGTACTTGACTTCCCCTCCGAAATTAAGAACTGACACAAACACTGATTAGAGACCAAGGTTTGATCTACACTTAATACTTCTACTGGCAAAGATATGTTGATCAGGGGTGTGAAAAAACCCACATCCTTTACTCACAAAGCTGTGCTGACAAAACTCCCAGTATAGACACAGACAGCTATGCCAGCAAAAGAGTGCTTCTGTCGGCACAGTTAACAGCGTTCAGGGAGATGGGGTTTCTACAGGCAGAAAAACTCCTTCTGTTGGTGTATGCTGCATCTACACTAGGGCACCATGCTGGCATAGCTAAGCCAACAGTCTCTGTAGTGTAGACATAGCCCAAAAGAGAACTTCTAACTTCCCCCATCCAGTGCCATTGGAGTTAAGCACCAACAGCCGCTTTGGAGCTTAATTTTCATTTACACTAAAGGCCTTTTTTACCACTGTGGCTGTGTAAAGGGACCTTATAGTAAATGAGACTAACCTTAGAAATAACATGATAGCAGAATCTGACTTTTGAGCTAACACTCCTAGCATTTAATACTAGTACAAACATCACTACACATTCTAAACTGAGACATACACCTTTGCTCTGCCTAGGAGCACACAGAAATTGCCTAAAATGCATATATTTGGGCCAGAGTGAAATATGTTTCCACAAATATCCCACTTGAAGTAGGGCCTACAGTGATGAACTATATACTGTCATGTGGGAGAGGAGCTATAGATCTGCTTTTATCTGTATGGCCAGCAGTGAGGCAGCATGCTGAAGTGTTATGATTGATTGCGTAACTGGGGGATCAGGACCTAACTATAGGCGTGTGTGGGAGGGAGGAGCATCTAGTTAAAGGCAGGGAATTCAAAATCTCCCTCCCTCTTTAATTAATTTCTACGTCCAAATATATCCAAAACACAAGCAGATTAGTGACCAATCTTCTGGCTTTATGTACTACTAACTCATACACCTAAACTGTAATCCAAATGAAAACTGAGTCTGAAAATATTTGGATTTTCCAATGCTCATTACATTCATATATTTCAGTGTGACACCTACTTAGTTTAGGCCATTCCCGGTTTTATAGCTTCCAAACCTCTTATTCAAAGATCACTTTCTCTTTATAGGAGAAAGTTCATTTTTAAATTGATAAAATATCACATTGTCTAATATTTTGTACCATTATCAATTCATTTCTCACTCCAGAAGTCACAGGCTTTCAGGGGATAACAGAAATTTGGAGCAGTAAAGTAATTAAATGCTGCAGAAAGTGAAGCTATTGGCTGTAAAGTCAACAGATTGTGGCACAAGCAAGAGTCAGATCTCAATAGGTCCAAAGGTTAAGTAGAATGGAGGGAACAAGTTATCAATGTGCTTTAAAAGCCTGTGATGGAAGTTTCTTAGACAATACACAAAGTTATAATGGCATCTTATATTTATGCAGCAGCTTTTATTTTCCCCAAAGGATCTGAAACTATTTTGCAAGCTATAAAGCACACACATAAAGGAATTGTATCAGCGCTACTTTAAGGCAGCCACTTCAGAGGAAGAACTTTTTTGTTGTTTAAATAGTGCATAGCAACAATATGCAAACAGTTCATTTAGGACAGTAAATTAAGAATACTGCATCCAACTGAAAGCAGAAGAGGGATGCAGGTAGTCAGAATGTACGTAAAATTACCTAAACTAGAATTTGGCAAGGATACCAGACTAACACTTTCCTTCTTTTGAAAAATACTAGAGGATCTTAATGACAGGTGATTTTGGACTAAGTCTTGTTTTAAACTTTTCCATTACTACAGTCTCTGGAAAAACCATCTATCAACTATTTTGCACAAGACTTAAAAAATGGAAATTGCAAGATACACAATAGTTACAAAAACTTTAAGTCCCCACAGCTAAGATGTGCTAAGAGTCAAGGCCTAAAATGTATGTTTCATCCAAAAGACTAAGTCCAGGTCCCCATGACAAACATTTGTCCACATAGCTACGTCAGGGGTCTGATGAGGTGTAATGTGATTGACATAGTATGCTGGCAAAAGCCCCCACGACAAAAGTGTAGGTGATTTTAGTTGTGGGATCTGGGCTTAAATAAACTAGGCCAGCAAAAGCTGAGTTTTGTCGCTACTAGATGCTGTCCCCTGAGATTGTACAGTATAATTAGATCTTGGCCTAAACTTCTGCCAGGGCACTGATTCAGCTATGACTCAGAGGGGAGGGTGCCACCTGAATCATCAAGATCACATCATGCAACACCCTAGATTTTTCTTGGGGAGGTAGAAGAGATCTCTGCCATTTAAATATTGGCCAGATTCAACCATGTTTGGTGTCAGATAGTGAATGAGGTGACCACTCTATGCAGCAGGGCTGCAGTCAAACAGTTTATTGTTCTGTTTGAAATATGACCTAGTTTTTAAAAAATAAACTAACTTCCAAATGTCACAAGCTCACAGAATCAAAGGTTTCACCTGTTCCAATGTTAATTTACTTACAAGTTAAAAACAACCCAAAAAAGGGCAATTTATTCCAGAAAAGATGAAAAAAATTCAAGTCAGAGGCCCACAGGTAGTAATAAGCTATCCAGACAGGCAGTTCCTCAAATGAATTCCACACATTTGAGAAATACTTGTACAGACTCTGATATTTAGTAGCACCTTTACTGTGTTTTAAATTACTTCTGAACATCTCTCTGACAAAGATATGCTATTTAGAGACAGCAAGGATAAAATTAAAGATACAAAATCCCCTCCCTATATAGCAGCAGAACTAAATTAATCCATCTGTTTTAGGCCCCAAACTATTTCAAACTGGTCAGTAAAGACATCGCATGAAATTATTATTCAAGTACAGCTACTCAATAAACCCATAAATTTAACATGAAAAAAGTGAGAAGACATTACAAGATTACATTAATAACTAAAAATACTGAGGTTACACAGTGGAAATTGGAATAGTTTAAGGGAAAATTTAAGGGATATGATCAGGTAGTTAAGACCAAAAATTAAATTTTTACTAAACATAAAAATCTTACAAAACTTCAGTTACAATAGAAATATTTTCATGAAGTTGACGTAATCAAGAGAAAAACTATTTGGATGTAACTATTCCCCTGTAGTGTTTGGTTTGTAACCACCACTGCCTATGTCCTCCTAACTTGCAATTTGTTACACATGCGTAGATCCCTGCACCAACATAAAGCCAAGTGAACGGGGCTGTGTGTGGGCACAAGGGTCTACCCACATTAACAAAGTCCAGGATGAATGCCTTGGAATAGACGCTCTTTGAGGAAAAGACCATGTTTTTGTTATATGTATAAACGGTGCCTAGCACAATGGGAAGCTGACCCGTTTGAGACATCCAGGTGCTAATGCAAAGCGATGCTATTGCAGGTGAATCAGAAAATGAAACTGACCTGTAAAACTAAACAACTCAGTTTCCATCTAAAGGGAGGGAAGCATACAAAGTAAACACTTTAAAAATGTTAATTGGGAACTTAGATTTTTACTTGCACTTCTAATAATCTAAAGAACTATTCTGTCATCTCTTGTCATGCCCAGTCTATTTTCAGATTATAAACTCTCAGGGGCAGGGCATGTGTTTTATACCTCTTCTGGAATCCACCTAGCACACACAGATGTTGAATAACAAAATAATAAAAACTAAGTAGTAACAGTAGTAACTTAAAAACAAATGATTATTAACTCCACAATGTCCCTTGTAGAGACTGAGAGCCTGAAAAGTGTAGAAGTGGTTCACCAACTTGACATCTGATATGACTGATCAAACAGAGCTCTAAGCCAGCCAAGGCCAAAGTGAAGGACACAGGTCATCGTGGTCTGGATCACAACCCGAACAACAGAAATAAACACTTGAATGTGAGGCTTCTTTCTTTATCAAGGTATTTCCAACATAAACCTGTTGTGTGAATTTATATAACAGATCAGTAAGTTACAGTAATAAGTAGGCCAAAATCAGCTTTACATGGAACCAAAGTCTGGGAGTTAAAAATAAGCAAAAGCCTTCAAATTAAAGTTTGCAGAAGTGTGTTTTCAAGTTACTCGCACACATTTAAAACCACTTCCTTATTTAAATCTCATTCCCTCTCTTTCAAAGGGAGAAAGTGTTACTCTTGTTAAAATTCAACACTGTAGAAATAGAGGGGTTTTTTGAATGTCTGATTTTTAATAATAAAGAGAGTGGAGAAGCTACTATAATGGTTAGAGCAGTGGATATGGCACTAGGCATGAGTAAAGAGACCTGAGTTCTATTCCCAGCTCTTTCACTGACTATCTCAGCTTCACCATCTAAAGAAGGTTAATAATACTTATCCTTTCTGTAAAGTATTTGGAGATCTATGGATGTCAAGCACTACAAGACAGTTATTAAAAGGGGCTTACTCTAGGCCTGTACAGCACCTAGCCCAATGGAACCCTGATCATGACTGAGGCTTCTGAGTGTTACTGAGTGCTTTCAAGTTAAAAGTCATTTGCAAAAGACAAGCTCTCTCATTTGGGTAATGTTAAATCACTAAAACTCAGAGGTATTTTAAAATAATTTACTTTTCATCCTTTGAACACTTTCTGAGACTCATTCAGCACAATGTTGCATTGTTTGAGTTTAAAAGAAATATTGAAAATTAAATGGAACTTTCAATTTTTTTCTAATGTAATGAAAGCCTATATTAATGTTTAGTAAAGTACGTGTATGTATATATTTGTTTACAATAAAACCTATCCAAACAAAATCTAATTTGTCTGAATTCCCTGACAATATCCTGGAATTCAAGATCGGCACAAGAACACTAGAATCAGAAAGCTGACATACCACATTTTGTATCTATTAGAACTAGTGTCCTCCTTTGACAAGTCAATTGCTGTCATAAAAAAGAGACTCAGCAGAGAAAAGGTAAATAACTTCCTCAGAAAGAATCTTACTCCCTGTGGTTTTTAAATGTCAACTTTGTTTCCTGTCCTAGAAAAGTCTCAGTTGGGTACTGAGTTAGGTAGCACCAGGAAGCAAAATGAATACTTAACCAGCGTCAACAAGAAGCTGTTGTTCCTCTACAGTTGGTTATTTCTAAAGCTTACGTAAACCAGACTGGTTAAAAACCTTTCAGACAAAGTAGAGTAACTGAAGATCATATAAATAAAGTATCATGTTTTGAGAAGCAGATTGACAAATTTTAAGGCCAGAAGTTACCATTAGATTATGTAGTCTAAATTCCTGCATAGCATAGGCTATAGAATTTCATTCAGTTACTCCTGTACTGAAGCTGATTGCTCATGCAAAGTTGCAACAAGTCTGCCATTAAATAAAAACTGCATTCACTGAGGCAGCCACATCTGGGGTGAAATTCTCAGTCTTTTCTCCACCACCACAAACAAGGAGTGGCAGAGAAACACACTAAGTGATAACTCATGTCTTGTTACGTTCTTCAAAATGTTCATGATGACAGTAACCAAGGCAGCCATGCTGGTGACAGAATTTCTTATCTGCAGCATGTAACTATGCAAGTAGCTGAGTCCTGGTCTACATTACAAAGTTAGGTCATGTTGACCTAACTCTGTACACATCTACACTAAAATGTAGCTTCTACCGACGTAACTTGCCCACACTTCACCAACTTAATAAACGCCACCTCCGTGAGAGGCGTAGCACTTGGGTCAACGTAGTCAGGTCAACACAGCGTCAGGGTAGACACTGCATTGCTTACATTGACTGTTACTGCCTTTCAGAAGCCATCCCACAATATGCCACACGGACAGTCAAACTGCTGCAAGCGCGCCGCTTCTGAGCGCCGCCGACACAAGGAGTTTAGTGTGGACAGGCAAAAGCAATTAAATTACTGCGGTGTCTGTACGTCGACCTAACTTAGGTCGACTTAATATTGTGGTCTAGTCTCGACCTAAACTATATGGATTTTTTTTTTTAAGGTCATCAAAAAAAGAAGAGTGTTTTACTTCCTGGATTTATAGACTTTTCCCCACCCACTCCACTTGTGGCCAAGAGGCCGTGAGTCAGTTACAGCCATATATATAGTGATAAGGTGCAGTGCACTATGGGGAAGGGGGGGCGCGGTGGAAAACTTGAGAGAAGAGGGGATGAACCTTTGCAAGTATTCTGGGAATGTCTTCCAGTACAGGAGATTGTGTAAGTGGATCACTTCCTTCCCCCCCATAAGAGGCCATGACAGGGGCCAAATAAGCAGGGGTTGTTTTATTTTTTTAAGAGGGTCAGCTGCAAAAACGGTGAACTTGGGGGGGCAAGAGAAGCCCTGGGCAACTAGCCACGAACGTGGAGGGCAGCTCCTGCAGAAGAGAGACGGGCGAGAGGGGCAGATCAGCAACCCTGAGGGGAGGGAGGGAGGCAGATGCGCTGAAAGGGGGTGCGGGGAGGGGAAGCAGCCATGGCGGGACATGGGGGGCAGGGGGGAGAGATGAGGCTACGAAAGGGGCAGGAGCTATGGCGGGGGGCGGCTGAAGGGGGGCGTCCCCAGGTGCGAGAGCAGAAGCCGTGACGGGGGAGTCCGTTGGAGGCACCTGGGGGGGAGGGGGGCACGCGCCAGCTCAGCAGGGGGGAGGGGCCGCGGCCATGTTGGGGGGCAGGCGCCGCGGGCGCCGGCCCGGACCCCCGACACCCCATAATACTCACGCCTTGTCCACCAGCTCCCGGACTTTCCACATATTGAGCATGACGGCGGCGGCGCAGAGCGCTCCCCGGCCTCGGTCCCCTCCTCCGCCGCCGCCCGGAACCCCGCTCGCCGCTCCCCGGGCCCCCCCGGCACGCCGTCGCCGCCGCCGCCTCCTCCTCGTCACCCCACAGCCAGCCCAACGGCACGGCACCCACGGACTCGGCGGCGCGGCCCAACCTCCGGAAACCGAGCCGCCGACGCCGCATGCCCGCAAGGCCTGCTGGGACTTGTAGTCCGCTCCCAGGCGGGGCGAGGAGGAGACCGCCGCTCTCGGCCGTAGCCCTCGCAAGGCATGCTGGGTGGGGGGGGGCGGTATTCCTCTTTTGCCTCGCTCAGCTTGCTGGGAGTTGTAGTCCTCGGGAGGTAGTCGGGAGGACTTTGGCTGTACCCCCCCAAGGCATTCTGGGAAGTTTCATACAGGGCTGGGCTGAGGGGGGGGGCAGGGACTGTGGAGTCTCCACTACCCCCTGCTGGTACCACTGACCCCCCCAGAACCCACCTTCCCTCCCCAGAGACCCCAGACTGGGCCTTCTTCCTCCCACTGCGGGGGAAGATTGGCAGTTGGGTAGCTGGCTCTGCCACCAAGCCGCCCCCTTCCATTTGTTTCAGGTGTGGCCCAATTTGGTTTGTTGATAATTTTCGCAGATAATAACATCGATGTTTGTTTGAAAGCTCAAAACAATACATTGTCATAGATTTAAATTTTCACAGCTGTGGGGAAATTAACAGGGGGGAGGGGTGCCCGACACTAATTACTCAATATAAATTATTATGCGCCCAATCAGCAGGGAGGAAGAATTTGATCAGAAAAATGGGAATGATAGTTGGAAATCAGGAAAGAGCACCTTGCTAGAGGTCCAAAGAGCCACACACACATATATATAAAATGAAAGAAATGGAAAGTAGTGAATAATGACTATAAATCAGAAGTTAGGAATTGTAGAAAATTGATAAGGGAAACAGCGGGACATGAGGATAAATCTATGGCCATCAGAGTTAAGGACAATAATGTTATACTTGTTTAAAAAAAAAAGACTATCAGGATCTTATTCACAGGGACAAGGCAATACTCCACGTTTATTGTAAATATAAGAATATCAAAAAACAATCACACACAAACATTCATACCCAAGAAGTTCTGCAAGCTGGTGTCATATGATGACCAGTCCTTTTATATGTTGCTCGAGCCAGCCTAGTGACCAACTAGGTTGGGCATGAGGAGGGAGCCAGGCCTCTGTCGGTCGTGAATCTGATGCTCCAGGATGACAATTGCAGAACAAGACCCAAAGTTTCTATGTTCTTTTCTTATCCCATCTTTTATAGTTACTAGCTCTCATGTAAGTCTATGGCCCTTGCTGTGTCATGCTGCCTCTAGGTTCAGTATAGTTGTTAATCACCAGCTAATTGCAAGCATGACTATTCTCTTATTTCTGTACTTTGTTTGTGGATCCTTCTGTACTTTAGGGTCGTTTATTTGCACTTTAGGGTTGTTGATATGTATTCTTTGGCCTTCAGGGTTAGGATGTTGTCTTTACTCCCCTTTCTGTTGTTAAAGCAGTTTAGATTGGTGTCTTTTTATGCCCTGCACATACATTCCTCACTTACACACACAAAGATAATTCATCAAGATATTTTTAGGTTCAATAGTACAAGTTTCAGGAAAGAGCTTCAAGAAACTAACAAGATGGAGTCCACTTATGCTACACTAAACAGTACCATGCCATTATCATAACAGTAAAGGAAACATTTATATCTACCTCTATCTCACTTGTACAATAAAACAAGGAGTCTACATCTGATTCGTTTGCACAGCTCTTGGGGTTGGCTCACAATAAGGAGTCTTTTAACTATATTAAGAACAAAAAGAATCCTGACAATGGTATTAGTCCATTGCTAGATGGAAATGGTAGAATTATCGATTAAATGCAGAATAGGCAGACATGGTCAATAATATTTCTGTTATGTAATTGGGAGGGAAACAGATGGTATGGTCTCAATATATGGTGATGATAATACTATTCCCATTCCACTAATATCTCTGAAGGATGTTAAACAGGAACTACTAAAGTTACACATTTTAAAGTCAGGTCAGATAACTTTCATCCAAGAGTTTTAAAAGAGCTGGCTAATGATCTTGCTGGACCATTATCCCCCAGAAATCTCCCAGAGATCCTGAGATCCCCCAGAGTGCTTTACCCACAAGAGAGTATGGCCACTTTCTCTGCCTCTGGGCTTGTTTCAAGTAACCATTTATTATATGATTAATTACATGTATTATGATAGTACACAAAGGCTCCACCAGGATCAGGCCGCACTGTGCTGGGTGCTGTACACACACATAAGGAGACATGGTCCCTGCCCCTGAAGTGCTTGCAATCGAATTTCTGTCAATTTGCAACAAGTGATTGTAACCATCCATTGGAAGGGAGGGTGAAAATGACAGGATCATGAGGCTCCATAAGCTGTCTTTGTGCACTGCTTGATGTCTCATGTAACTGCACAACAATTTTTTAGAGCAGGAAGGAAAACAAAATAGCCTATTCTACTGAATACCCACCATCATTTGAAAGCGAATAAATGGGGACTTTCGGGCAAAATAAAATGGAGACACAGCTTTGAATAGCAAGGAAATACACTGAAGCAGGAGAGCATTTTTGGAGGAATGGCATGGAAAAATAAGTATTTTGTTTAAATATTATGGGCTGAGTGTTTGCAGTAGGGACAATTAGTTAGTGTGCAGTTGTTCTAATTAATTACCACAGCAGTCAAACTTAAAACGTTAATAACAGTCTGAAAGATTTTTGAAATACTGAGGACCCACGCCACTCATTGACTTCATTTGGCATTCTGGGTACTCAGTATCTTTGAAAATCAAGTTCTATGTGTATTAAGATGGGAATTGAAAAAATATCAAGGAACCCCAAATTACGAGGCCCTTTTGAAAATGTTGGCTTGCAGTCTCACCACAAGCCATTGTCATATATCAGACGAACACCCAGGTATTCTGCTGCCCCAGTCTCATGCTCTAGTTACAACATAGCATTAGCCTTTCATCACACTTATGCATATTTAAAGGATTCTCCTTAACAAACACCCACGTGGGTTAATTTCTTCTTTTAGAGCCAGACAAGAAACAACAAGACAGGTCTACACAGATAACTATTTAAACCATAAAATAATTATATAAAAGTAACATCTAATGAAAATATGTTTTTACCTTCCAGGCTTATGCACAATATATATTATGATCCAATAAGAAGTATCACATTACCTCTCTTGGTCATTTTTTCCCCCTACTGAATACGTGTGGAACTATGTAGTAACATTTTCTTTAATAATGATAATTCTCTGACTTAGATGAAAAGAAAATGGGAATTCAGAGTTAAGAATAAAATTCTGTCTTTATGATTTCTTTCTTGTATATGAATTCTATATCACCATGAATATGTCTTGCACTTTACAGATTTTTAATAGAGTCCTTGCCCTCAAGGGTCCATTGTGGCTTTGTTATTGAGACATATATGTAAAATTGTCCACTGAATACTTGACCAGCATTCGGAAATAGGGACCACTGCACAGTTCAGACTGGATTGTGGTACCTGTATTGGAGAAGATGCAACGCTGCATCATCCAAGAGGCAACATCAGGAAGCATGAGAGAGGCAGGAATTGGGGAAAGCCATCTTTAAAGGATGCACCATACATCTTCTCCTGTGTGGAATTGGCTGGCATATAGATGGGCAGAAGCCAGGGTTCTGTCTACTCGCTGTCTTTTCTAGTCAGTTGGTCCCATTGGTAACAACTCAGCATCAGCCCCTCAACTGTCCTCAGCCCAGGGGCTGTCAGTCTGGCTGGCCTTTACTCCCTCCCCTGACAGAAAGAACAGGTGGCTGGGTGGGGAAATCATAATATAATTTCCCAGGAATTGTGAATTTTTAAGTTGCTGTATTAAATGGTCAATGACCTGTCATGACAAATTTTTAGAAAGATTCCATTTAGATACAAATCTTTTCATACAGCAGGTTTTCTGTAATTCTCTTCTCTCCTCATTATTAAACACAATATATTCCTGAAACACCTGAGCGACTTGTCGTCCAAGGAGGTTGAGATCATCTGGGTTGTCCTGGCTCTCTGCTCCTAGGTTCCATCTTTATCTGGGTGGGTACTATGAGAGTAAAGGATGTGAGAAGCAGACAGAGACGGTCACAGTAGTGGGCAGGGAAGAGGATTTTTCTGGCTGCATTTTATGTTAGATGAGTGAGGCAAGAAGCGAGGAGATTGAAAAGGAGGAGGTTGCAGTAATCAAGATGAGAAGTGATCAGAGCTTTGATAAGGGACTTAGCACTGAAAATGGGCAGATGCTGGAGATGTGGAGGAATAATTGGCAAGATTCAGCAATAGCAGCAATGTGAGAAGGAGTCAGAGGAGGAGAGAGAAGATGAAGATGACTCATGGACTGTGGATCTGTGGAACAGGAAGGGGAGTGGAATCACTGACAGTAATGGAGAAAAGGGGTAAAGGAAATGGGTTTGGGAGTTAAAATGGGGCATGGAGTTGTTGCCACGTTGAGTTTGTAGTGGGACATCCAAATTAACATTTCACAAAGGAGTCCGAAGAGCAAGACGGAAAGGAACAGGAATGGCAGGGTGGAGCACATGCCCATCTGGAGCTAGTACAAGTTCATCTGCGTATGATACATGCAGAAGTCTTGTCTCCACTACCCACAAAAGAGCAAATCAGTTGAAGGGAACTAAAGGAGGAGGGATCGCACATTAAGGCTGCCCCAAGAGAATATTAACTTGCGTAAATTACTTGTCAACAAAGTATTGCAAAATTTATCTTCAGATATTACTTGTCAATGCGAGGGTATTGAGCAGTTATCACAACACCTCCCTTTTGATATAATGACAGCTAGGGGGACAGGGCAATGATTCCATAGTCAAGATTGGCAGGAAGTTTCCATTCTAAACTCAGTTTTGACTCTCTCTCTCTCTCTCTCTCTAAACATATGAAATTTTTGCAAGCTTAGTCTTATGCCAGAGGACACTATTTCTTTAGAAAGCTTGAGGTCAACTGGACATTCCTTTTTCAAGCTATGGCACTGTATTTCGTTCAAGAAAAATGTAATGAACATTTGCCTTAACTATGCCCCACATACATCTCTGCACATCAGCCTTTTATTTTAATTATCCCCACAAAGCAAACCAGATCGCATGTGAAAAATCTGTTGCAACCTAATGCTCCAGTAATGACTTGTAAACCTTTGAAGCTTAGTTGTTCTTGAATGCATCTGTGTGGTGGCAAAAACGTGATGATATGGTTATACCTGTCTTAAACTTTTCCACTTTCTGAAGTCTGTCTATGTACCTCTCTGTCTGTCTGTCCATCTGTCTAGGTGCGTATATGGCCCCCATCACCATAACATCTATGTGAATATGGCAATACAGTTTTATGCAACATCCAGTTCCATATCCAAAACGGGACCTGATGGCTTAAGACTGGTGAAAGGATATAGAGAATCTAGACTACTGGTTCAAATCTAGGCTGGTTTAGTAATGACCAAAAGCTTTTACCATCTAAAGCAGGACCACTATCTGTGCATTTGTAGACACAGTTTCTGAAATGGTCCTTAACACAACTTGTTTTTGGCAACACTTGCAGTTCAGCTGTACTCAGCACCAATTCAGCTGCACCCATTGCAGATACCCATTGTCAGGTACTTATTCTAGCATTGTCAATGATATATTGTGGCAGTGAGTTCCACAGGCTAAGTGTGTGCTGTAATGCACAGCTGGCAAGCTGGGTGTGGAAGCTCACTGTGTGCTACTTTGTTCTGTGGATCAGTAGAGGACTTTGGTCTCCAGGAGTATGAGTACAACAGTTTTCATAAGCACTACATAAAGAAGAAATAATATAAACTATCACAGCACACTTCAGAGAGAGATGGTGAATAGAGAGGGGAAGTTTCAGATACAGGCAGAGGAGGATAACAATGAATGCCAGAATTTAGGCAATCTTGCCTTTCCAGGACATATGGAGAGTAATGCTGTTGGTAATCTCACCCATATTAGCACATATCACAGGTGCGTTCAAGTCAGTGGAGAATTTAAAGTAAGAAAACTTTAGGAGAAATGTCAAGGAAAACATACTATGACCAGGCAATAGCAACTACACAGCTAATGTTGAGACAAGCTTTTCATTTCAAGTAGGAATGAAATAGTTGTGTTTAACTCACAGATGATTTAATCTAGCCTCCAGATTTTACACACTAACTCTTCCAAGCCCCCTGAATTTTCTAAAAGACATTTGTTTTAAGAATTAGTCTCTTTTGCAGGCGGAGCATTAAAATAAAGCTCCCTGTCTGAAATTTGACGTGTCCCACTTTTTTCCTAGATCCCTCTAAACAAGCACAATAAACCCTAACCTTCTCTTTCTTTCTCTCTCACACACCCAAAGTTGATCATATGTGCACTGCATCACAAGTTGCAGATTCTCCAGGTAACATTTGCGAAGGTATCTTTTCTGTCTGCACCAAGTGGAGGTGATAGAGCTCTCCAGCTACTACCTGTTTCCTGTACTACCTGTCAGCCTCCGTGACTCACCAGCTGGGCTCAGCCCAGAGCCCTGCGGAGCCAGAGAAGGAGAGTTAGGGTTCCACAGTTGTCTGTAGGTAGTGGAAGATGCAGTCCTGGAAGATACAAGGAGTGAATGCTCCATTTGGAAGGAGCAGGGAGGGGAGAATGGGAATAAGAGAGGAGATCAATGCCACCCTATCCATAACCTTCTCCAACACCGTCCTTTCCTCCCACAAACCCATGGCTCAGGAGAGAATGCTTTTCTTTACCTCTAGCACGTCCAGTTTGAGGACCTGTCTGTGGTTCATCAAAATGGGACTTTCCTATTGGCAAACCACAGGTGGTTCAAAGTTTTCTGAGAAGTAGAAATGGCAGCTCCTACCCTTAGATGGCTGTAGGGACTAAACCGCACCTGCCCCCTTGTTGTGTTTGCAGGAGACAGGGAATGTGTGTGTTGGTGGGAAGCCTGGGAGTAGGCAGGACAACAGTTCAGGAGCAAGGTTAGCACCCCTGCCAATTTCCCCTACTGCCAAAACACCTATAGTTTGTTCATGGAAGTCCCCTCAGGAAGGAAATATTGACCATTAACCTTATTCTGCATCCAGTCTTAGCGCTGTTTTCTTTCCCCACGTCCGCAATCACCAGTGTGTTCTGTGCTCATAGTTAGAAAAAGAAAAAATGGCGGTCCTGGGATTGCCAGCAAATGGCAAATGTTGATTGTTTTGAGCTTTTCCTATAAGCAGGCAAATGGGATCTTTGCACACCGCATTGCAACTTGCCTTGAGGCTTTCAGGCCAGATTTTCAAAGGTAAGTGCCTACATTGCACCTATAAAATATGTACACATGGGGAAAACAGGTATTGGTATGTGTCACAGCTACCTGTTAGCACTTGGCTGTGCTTACTTCACGGAATAAATATAGGTGCCTGTCTCTGACAATGTGGTCTTTAATGTATAACGTTGAACCTTCAGAACGACCAGACATTAGCATATTCCTCCTTTACTTCAGCAGTTCACCTGCAGATTCTTTACTCTCTGACACACATCCTCAGCTCCGATGTATTTTGATGATCCAGAGGCTGGACGCTGGTCGGGACTGTCCCTGCAACGCAGCACCTGCTGAAAGTCCTTGCATGCACGTCTGCCCTCTCTCAACAGCAGCTCTTCCTGGTGTTTAACTGGGAGGAGCGAGAAACCGGCTGCTGCCGCCTGCTTTTTGTAATCTTTAGCCGTCAGACAGGTTTTTCCGGGTTATCAGTCAACTCTTTGAGTTCTTCTACTCCAGTGACACTGGCCAGAGATGGAGAACTAGTGGCAGCAATATGTCCTAAAACACAAGGGTGAACCAGAAGCATATACCAGACTTTTCAGGCTGGGATTCTTAGCATCAGCTGTGGGGGCGTAAATGTTCCCATTTGCTATTATATCTTTATGTGGTTAGTCTGAGTCACTGAACTTTGTTTCCACAGAAATCTCTCCCCTCATTGCTTTCAGGTATATCGCAAAGCAAACTACGGCTCAGATTCTTGGCAATGTCCTGCCACAGCATGAGGAGAGAGAGGCCGCAAGGTAGCCTGTTGTGTTTCTGTGATTCTCAGGCCAGCTCTACTCTAGCTCTTGCACTGCTTAGAGCAGTTCAGGGGCTGCTCTAAATGTAGCAGTTGGCGAGGCCATGGTGGGGCGTTCAACCAGCTGAAGATATTGGTAGTACAGAGGGCTCCAGCCACACTCTCTCCTTGTCCCCAGCACAGTGCCTACACCAAAGGCTAAAGGGGGTGATGTAGCGATGGGAGCCAGCCATGATGGATATACAACCTCACAATGTGGGAATCTAATGTGGGAATCTCCATCCAAGGCAGTACAGCCAGTTTGAAGCCAGAGAATCTGGCTTTCTATCTCCAAATGCATGGCACTAGGGGAACTAAGTACTTAAAAGGTGTGTTTTGATTTAGTTTTGATCTTCCCTCACTGGGCTTCAATTAGATCATGGTCAAAATATATCTCCAAAAAGGAAAAGGGCAGGGAAAAGTGCTGCTGTTTTTCTAACATTTAAAAATAAAATAAAATGAAATGTTTTGCTGAGTTTCTCTTCTCTCCCTGACTAGCCTCTGTCAGTCATCTAGTATATCGCCAGGAAAGCCACGTACTCCTTGGGGGTGGATCTCTCAGTGTCTAGGATATCTTTGGTAAAAAATAGTGTTTCAAGCAGCTTTCAATTCCATGTTCCTCTCACCCCTCTTCTCTTCTATTTCAATTGCTTGGAAGCAATTTTTTTTTTAAAGAAGCAGCGTTTTAAAGTCTGCTGTTGATTTTTAGTGCCTCGTAAAGAGGTTTTACAAAAAAGTTCATCTGAAAAACAAAACGGTTTCTGTGGATTAAAAATAAAAATGTAAAGATTGAAATTAAAATCAAAGGTGACTGTTTTCATTGCCAGTTGAGGGGAATGTAAAATGGGAATGAACAGCATCAGTTATCAGAGATTAAGCCCTCAAGCTTCAGAGAATAAGCCAACCTCTAGCTATTGGGGGTTAGGAGTAAATTTTCCTGGAATGCAACGTACCCCATATTGTACGGGGAGATTTGGATAGACCAGTAAAAGGGCCAGGATCACTAGATAGTGTAATATTGATGATCATATGTGTTGCTAACAGCAGCCAAACTTGGCAGGCCTTTCTTCAGGCCTTGCAGCCTTGGCATGACTAAGCCAGGAGGGGAGGGGAGCCTCTTGATCAACCTTTGCCTGACCCTGCACCCCTCCCTGTTGCTCTGGTGGATGTGCTGGGATGTGTGTTTCAGGAAAAGACCAATAAGCTTATTTCTGCATGCCCTCGGGGAGATGTTTGTCTGGGCCTCAAAATATGCATATGCAGATTCCGTAGAAACTCATCTAGTTAATTAAGTACTCTGGTGACCTTAGGTCTAGCTTTTGAAACCTTTTTCCCCCTCTTTCTTGACCTGTTATTGTCTACTAATGAGGATAAACGGAGGGGGAGAGGCTTGGACTCTTTGGGAATCTCTTCTTGGACACAGCTGCTGGATCCTCCAATGATCAGACCAATTGGAAAGCTGTCACTGTTTCCACTCAAAAGCTGCCCCAGACTTTGGTAATTATTGAGGGTTGGGGTGTTTTACTAATCGGTTGTGGATGTGTGTAAGTGCTTGAGCCTAAGTAAAGTATAGCTTTAAAGTAAGAGCACTCTGGTGTTTTGTTTGAGCCTAAGTAAAATATAGGTTGGTAGTAAAAGCACTTTTGTGTTATACTATTTCTACTAGTCCATCTGCCGGCTGGACGGCCGTGTCTCCATTTGGCTTATTTCCTGACACCACCTCACACAAAGTAAAGTTACCACAAGCTTTGGGTTGGCAGAACCCCGGGTAACATTATCAGGGTTTTGTTCTTTGAAACCTCCGGTACTGGCCACAGTTGGGTCGAGGATACCAGATGGGGTGGAGCACAGATTTGATCCAATCTGCTAATTCCTATGTTCTTGTGTCAGATTCTTGACAATCCTTCACTTTGAATGAAGGGCTGATTGAATGAATACTGAATACTGAGTTTATGCTGACAGAGCCCCACAAAATGTTACTTAAATCTCCTCCTATCTCCTCTTTCTCTCATCCTCTAGGATGAGTTTTGGAGCAAAATGCTATTCTTCCCTTGGAAATAATTGCCAGATTGACCTAAAGTTGTGCCTTGCGCGAAACACACCCCATAAAACCCATGTGCCATATAGGATCATAATGTGGTGGCTTCATTACTTTCTGTGCTTGAAATAGTTTTAAAGTTCCCCTGCTACCCTCAGTGGTGTGTTTTTATTCACTTGTTTACCCTTCAGCATGAGCTTAATGCAAACTTTCAAACTCAGTGAGGAGTGAGTCCACAGGGAAAATGTTAGTAACCCCTGAAGCTTAATCTGGTGAGTTTCATGGGGGGGCTTGTTCAATAGAGTTCTCCAGCTGGTGACCTGTGTGCTGCAGATGTACTTTGGAAGACTGGGGAGAAAAAAGGTATAAATGCTGCCACCCTAAATAGCAGGATCTGTTATTGGGAAGGGAAAAATATGAAAGAGATGAGCATCAAGGTAAGAGGTCTGGAGAGGCAGGGGTTGTCAAAAAGCCTTTCCCATCAAGCAGGCTTCAGAGAACCATAACAGACGGATTTTCAGTAACAGTCAACTATAAGAGAGTAGGAAGTTGACATGATGTCCCTAGGAGAGCCGAGGTATTGACAAAAGACATGCAAGCTTAAAAAATGTACATTTGTGGAAAGATCCATCATGACAAGTCACTGCACTTAAGTCACCAAATGGACCTCACCCCTGGGACAAAACTCAATTATAGTTGCACATCCAATGAAACCATCCATGGATAAAACGAATGGCCAATAAAAGGGAAGCAACGGGTAATCAGATCTTTCAAAAACTATTTAGCTTTTTGGCACTGAGTACTTGCTATAATTGACGTGTACTTCCCTGCAAAACTGCTTGGCTCCTCAAACCAACAGAGAGAAGTGCTGAGCAATTCTGAGCTGTTTTGAAGCACAAGCACATCTCTCCAGAGTCACTTAATGAAACCTCTCAAACCATTCTGAGTAGAAGTCTGACGTAGTCTTTCAGTCACTGTATTAATTGCATCTGAAGGGTGTCCCTATATTCTTTTATGGTACTAGCAGCAGGAGCTATTTAATGCTAAAGTGTGTTAGATAGTTTAGCACAGAGATTGCCAGTTGAGGCCCCATAAAGCAGAAAGTTCTCAAGGTTTGAGTAGTTAGGGCAGATTTTCGTTTTTAGTCAGAGAGAGTATGATCAGCAGTTTACCTTTTCATACCACTATTTCGTAGGGGCCACCGCCCTCCACTGAAGATAACATAATCTTTTACACAACTCCTGTGCTTTTTCATCACCCTTTTGGTTTCAGTCCAAACAGAGTTAAAATCTTGGTTATATCCTTCCTAGCCGGTGAACACCTCTCTTGGGAAATTTTTACTTTCTGCCTGGTGAATGAAAGCCAGACCGACTAATGACACTCAAGCTATTTGCTTTAGGATGTACCTGCACGTGTACTTGTTTTGCAACAAAAGTATCTCAGAAACTGAAATGCTTTGGAGGAGAACTGCAACTCTCGCATGCTAAAAGCAGTCAACAAGAGCTGGTAGATACTATCTGTAGAGTGGGAACTAGGTGGTAGTGTATAAGAAATAATCACAATGGGCCAAATCTGAGGTTCTTACTCATTTTTACCCAGTACACAATCTAACCTGAATCAAGACCTCAGGATTTAGCCCAACCTGTTTTTCTTCTCTATGTGGAGTCCATTCTTTCTCCTACCATGTTACTCTTTACTGTGGCCTAGTCTAACCTACATGGTTAGGTTGACATAAGCTGCCTTGCGTTGCCCTAGCTATGGGCACTTAAATTCGGCACCTACTTCTTTACACTGATTAGTAACAATGTCTCCCCACGCGGCATAGAGTCACAGTCAATGTACCTAGGTCAATGCAGCGTCAGGGCAGACGCTGCATTTACTTATGTTGACTGTCAGTGATTTTCAGCAGCCGTCCCACAATGCCCCACACTGACAGTGCCATCGATACAAGCGCTCCTCATGCAGGCGTGCACCACTGACACAAGGAGCCAAGTGTGTGCATATACAATCCATTTAATAACTGCGGTGGCTGTCTGCAGACGTACATTAGGTCAACATAATTTTGTAGTGTAGACATGGCCTGTGTGCTCACAGGCGGCAGAAGTGATATGCCATTGGGATTGCCCATTGACTCAGTTGCTTACTATGAGAGAATGGATGGAGGAATCTTTGTGCCCCTCCCTGCCCACAGCTGTGGTCAGCCTTTGTATCTGACTTTTTGTTTTTGGAATGAAAATATTTTCTGAAACGTGACATTTTCTGTGAAACAGAAATTCCGGTTTCCACCCAGCATTACTATGTGTAAAATTATGAATGTCTGTCTTAGGTGGACTATCACTGGAAGGCTTAAAGGGTCTTTCCAGGAAGGTTTGAATGAGCAGAAACTGGCTGGTTAACAGTTAAGAAGAGCAGAGTGTTCCAAACACAAAGGGGCAGCAAAGGGAGGATGCTCAAAGATGAGAAGGATAAAGGAAGAGGTAGGAGAGAGGTGGCGTGTGGGGTAGCACCAAGCTATGCAGGAGAAAGCTTATCCAACTTATAGGCTGCACAGCCACGGCTATGGAAATGCCAAACACAAAACATGCTGAGAATCGTTGATTGCTCCTTATGATAAAGCAGACAGGAAGTTCCACATGCAGCAGGAGGCGGCTTGTTCTGATGCAGACTTATCTCCATTTCAATCTGTTTGGTTGCAAGATAGCTTTTGGACTTCGTAACTCTCCTTGGACAGTGAAGCACTCCTTTGTATCTGTTTTTTTTAGTATATTACTGCGTCTGTAACAGCCTTGGAAGCCTTCCCTACCATCCTTGCAATGAAAATTTCACATCAGTTGCGATGGCCACATTACTGGGTTAATTACTAGGATCTTAATAATAAATTAAGATTTAGCTTTATGGAAGCAAATAGCAGAGATGGGACAGTATTAGCAAAAGTCACCCTTCATGTGGATACATTTGGCCTGTGTCAAGGAGTTAAGTGGTGCTTAACTAGATATTAAATAGAGTTGAGATTTTGTGCTCAGATCTTTTAGATGCAGACTTTGTCAAATAAATATTGGCGTCAACAGAATTATGCCAATTTATATCAGCTGAGGATCCTGCCCTAAAAACAGAACAAAAATGAAATTGAGGGAACATAATATTTCATCCTGTAATTTTATTCAGTATAGGGTTTTGTGTCATTTAAAATATTTTCAGACTATATATATTTAATAGGTTTATATCTCAATAACGGCAGCTGCTTGTTCTGGGAGAAATTTCATGGCCTGCATGTGTGTTCGTGGGGATTTTGCAGGAGGCGGATCAGGCTGGATGGTCGTAGTGGTCTCTGCTGCACTTGGAATCTGTGTATCTGAGTCCTTCTGTTTATCCCCTTCCTTTGGAGGTCAAGGGGAGGATGGCTTTGCCTGCATAGCCCTCAACATGCTCATAACGCTTACAGCTCTACATTAAAATAATGCCTATAATCAAACCTCATGCTTCAAAACTTCAGCCAGTTGCCTGCAGGGATCAGAAAAGCATTTTTTCTCTGCTGCACTATTGGCTAGATATATTCTGGGGTGTCTTTTTTTCCCCCATTTCCTTCTGAAGCATCAGAGATTGGTCACAGTTGGAGACAGGACAATGGATGGGGTGAACCGGTGCTCTGAGGTGGTGCAGAGAATCTTCTTTCTAGATATTTGGCTGGTGTGTCTTGCTCAAATGCTCAGAGCCACACTGATTGGCAGGTTTCTGGTCAGGAAGGAATTTATCCCCTAGGTTACATTAGCAGGGACCTTAGGGTATTTTCTCTTTCCACTTACTGGGATCATGTGGACATATCTCACTTAATCAATCGCCTGCTATTGCAGGACTGGCAAGCATTGATGGCACCTCCGTCTCCACCATTCTCTGCCTGTGGTACACAGTTTACTTCCCTGAGGACTGAAAGCCTTTAGTCTAACTAAAGTCTTTGGGCTAATATAGGGGTATCTGGGTGAAAATTGATGGCCCGTGATGGTCAGACTGGATGATCTAAGGGACCCTAGCCTGGCCTAAAACTCTAAGAATCTATGAATTTTAATTGAGTGGATGGTGGAAAACATCTCGGGTTAGAGTAGAGAATTCTGGTGTATTTTTTAAATTGCCAAACAGTAACATTATAAAGTGGATCTTATTGTATAACAGAAGTCTTCCCTTCCAAGCATTGTGGAATTATTGGCACAGCAGAAAAAGTCAAAGCTATCTGAAGGGTCTCCTTGGGGAACTGAAAAATTATCCCACAGCTGCCTCTGTCTCACCAATAAGGCATTTTCATAAGCACTTGCTATATTCTCTCCGTATTCATGCCCATCTTTCAGCACACTCAAAGTGCAGCAATTTAGTATCTGGATCTATGGATCCCTTGCACATTTTTCCTTCATAAATATAGTGACTCAGCACACCACAGCACATTGAGCAAGCCCACCATTAAACAAACTCTAGTCGTAGATTGCAGAATTCCCAGAATGCAGTGAAGGAGTAGCATGGCATTTGAGATCTGAAACGTCTGAATGTCATGTAAAGTTCAATTCATTATTTTCTGAATGGCCACCAGAGCTTCTATAGCTTGGATTAGGATTCAGCCAGTATTACTGTGATCACACTGACGCCTTTCAGAGGAGGCAATGTTTTGCTTTTGCTTTGGTCTGCTTAGCTTTGCCCTGTGACAAAACCATTTCACTAATGGATGTGCTCTAAAAGGCTTAGAAAACACGGCTGTGTTCTTTAAAAAAATGAATCACTTTGCTTCAATTGAATCAGCACCGTCTGATTAGAACGCTGGTCCAGTGTCACTTTCACACTGTCAGCCACCGGAGCACAAGCCAGCCAATCCTGGCCTCTGCAATGCCTCTTCATTTAAATCTATGTCTCAGTTTGGTGTAGGCTAAAACAAAGGAGCGAGCAGTATGCAAATGGCCCTTCTAACTATGCACTTCCTGCTTCTTTTGTTTCAAAGCAACAGTCCCAGTCCAGTGTGCTATCCAGTAGGCAACACTACTAGTTTGTTTGTTTTTGCTTTTTGCACTGGGTGGAGTTTAAAACCCTCTTGTGAAACGTGGGCAGGCTTTTGCAATGACTTTATCAGGAATATTCTCACTGTTCAAACAACAACAACATCTTGGCAATAACGCAATATAAAATGTGACTCACCGCCCTACAGCCTACGACAAGCATTTCACCCTGTTTAAGGGCCTGATGCAAAGCCTATTGAAGTCAATGGGATCTTTGCCCATGCATCCTCCCTGATATGCATATACAGTTGGTGATATACGAAGTCAGCTGAGAATCTGGGCCACACTCTCTTTAATTACATGATCACATGTTGTTTGTTCTACAGGAACTCAGCCGCATGTAGTGTACAGGATGGACAGTGAATGAATCTCTGGACTGCAAGAAGAGGCAGTATGTTCTCTTGTGTTAAGGCACTGGGCTGAGACATAGGAGAACTGGGGTGTATTCATGGCTATGCCAGAGATTTCCTATTTAATGATGGTGAAAAACTGGATCATAATGCATATGAAGATGAGGGGGCAGTTAAGGTTACATAGGCAACCTTAATTCTGGAATTTCCTAGTTTGTGAGTACTTGACATTGACTTTACAACTGTCACATTCTAATGTAGTTGCTTGGATGTAGGTGTGTAGAATGTGCATGCCAGTATGTAATTGAAAAAAATCAGAGACACGAAAGGGTTAATCCTGAATTTGAATGTCTAATGCCTCCTGACAGTGTGTCAGGCAGAATCCACTCACTCTCCCTGTTCAGTTCACTGGCATACAAAAGTTGCAGGTTCAGGACATGCTGTTTCAAAAAGGCACATGCCCAACTGCAGCCAGCACTGGGGACAGTGGTTAGCTTGTCAGAGCAGTCCAGGGGAACCCAGGTGAGAGTTGCAACAGCTGATCTCCATCAGTTTCCTGCAGAGCGCTACAGTCTGCTGAAGCCTTGACACTGTTAAGATTGGTACCCACATGCCCCTATTGCTGATCACCAATGCAGCTCCTGTCCCCCGGAATGGGTTCAGCCAAGCATGGCCCCTGAAGTACATTGCTGCACTTCAGAGACAGATGAGGTGTGATGAATGAGAAAGGAGCGACACAGAACTGACAGAATGCTGGTTTCACATAGCTAAGGGCAGCTTAGCAGGTCATTCCCTCATGTGAAAGGGACACCTTTGCTAGAGCCAACGGCATTTAACTGCAAGGAGAATACATCAGTACAGAAAAAACGGGGAATGCAGAAACTAATAAATCTGTATGAAGAGGGAAGACCTTTTGTGTGTGTGTGTGTGTGAGTGAATTTAATGCTAATGAACTGAGGGGCTGATAGCACCGCTTTGCCACAATGCTCAGTTCTGACCTGAAGCACAGATGCTCTTGAAATGAAAATGTGAATGTTGATCAATCGTGTCAAATTATGTGGGGATTTGGGGCAGGCTAGACTGGGAGGGCCAAACTTTTCTCCTTGTGACCTCAGGCAGGATTTCCCTCCAACGGGTTGATTCTCCCTTGCAGGGAGGGAAGTGGGAGGTTATGTAGGACGTTGGGAAACTAACGAAAGTGCAGTCACTGAGTGATGTTTAGAGCTGGAAGGGAAATCATTTTTTTCTGGGGAAAATATTTAGGCAAAAACAATTTTTTTTTGGTTTTCAATACAAGTTGCTCTTAGAAAAATGTTCATTTAAAAAAAATGAGAACTATTTTTTGGAGAAAAACTGAATTTGTTGCGAAAATTCCTTTTTTTTTAAAGTCAAAAAGCCATTTTCCATTACTCCTCCCCCCAACTTTTTGATGTAAAATTTCCAACAAGCTCTACTAATGCTCCTTGATTGAAATCTCTGCTGAATACAGTGTAGTTTGCTTTCTGCATTCATTTTTCTCTTGGTGATGTGGAGTTGCACCTAGTCCCTGGAACCTGCACATAGATGACATTACTTACCCTCTATCAATCTGATTCAAAGCCCATTGAATACAATGGGAGTCTTTCCACTGACCCCAGGAATGTGATTGATTGGTCCCTGTATATTTATACTGGAATGCATAATTATATCTATATTAATCACTGATGATTGTTTTGGACAGGGGTGTGTGTCCCAGCTTAGATCTACTTTCATTGCAATGTGCTTCTCTGATAGGGAAAGGTATAAAAAAGAGGCTCCTAATTCAACCTTGTCTGTCTACATAAGAACTCCTCAATGAATAACCCTCACTGCAAACATCCATGGTCTAACTGGCTTTTGCCTGAGTTGGTTGGCAGGACAGAGAACTAAGCACCACAGACTCTTAAGGGGTTTATAACATTCCATCTGAAAATACCTCTTAAGTACCCGATTTTGAATGTTTTGTAAATTCTTTTTATTTCCCCTGCAGTCTTCTCAATTAATGGTGGAATAAATTGGCCAACAGGACAAACAATTGACAGCTGGGAAAATGTACCCAGGTAGGTTTTGTTCTGTTTGTTCTGTCCTTAATTCAATTTAATTTTTTTTATCATTTTCTTTGGAAAATGTCCTTGCAAAGGAATTTATTTTCCAGTCCGGTCACATCCTGGAATCTGTGCGTGTGTGTAGAAGGAATTTTTGGAATCTCAGTGAAACAAATCTCTCTCTGAGCCCTCCTGTTTGAACTGCACATCACAGCACACTGACTGACAACTGCAAAGATGTTAGTTACTGAACATGGGGGGGAGAAAAATCTCACATTGATTTTACATGTTCGAATATTTTAAAAAGTTGTTTACCTCAAGCTGTAAAGAATAGCTTGCTTAGCCAGCTGTCATAGAAGAGCCATTGCTGGAGATGCTGAGGAGAGTTTAATGACCTTACTTGTTTATGACATTAGAGTTTCCTTCTGTCCTTTGGGTTATGGTTTCTCCTTGATCATGTGTGGGCGTCTCCTGTTATCAGCAGTACTCAACACTTTTATAGCAGGTCATATTTCTAAAGCACTGCATAAATATTAACTACATTAGTTTGTATTCATAATCCCCTCTGGGACGTAGGGGAGTGTTAGTTCCATTTTACAGATGGGCATATTGAGACATGGAATTTAAAGGGCCAGAATCTGCCACGTTTACTTGCACTCAGCAGTACTTTACTTTTCGAGTTCTCCCATAGATTTGAGAGACTGTGTGGCCTAGTGGAGAGGGCACTGGACTGGGCTTCAAGTCCTAGGATCTATTCCTGGCTCTGAGCTGCTGTGAAACTTTTGTAAGTTTCTTGACCTCTCTATTTTCCCTTCCACCCTGCATTTGTCTTGTCTGCTTAGTGTCTGAGATGTTCAGGGCAGGACCTGCCTCTCACTATATGTACGTACAGTGCCCAGCACAATGGAGTTCTGATCTCAGTTGGGGCCTCTAGGTTCTACTGAAATACAATGGCAAATAAGCAATAACTCAGTGTGAATAAAGGTGGTAGAGTCTGTGTGACTTGCCTAAAGTGACTTGCCTGAAGCCAGAGTGCCAGGATTTGAATTTGGGAGCTTGAGCTCTTAGCTTTATATTCAGTCCATTCTACACCCAGTCGCTCACCCTGTAAGCCCTGTTTCTTCTTTTACCAAATGCTTAAAGTACATTCTGCTCTTCGCAGAGTGGGGTGCTCATAATGCTCAGTAACGCTCATAGCAGTTGCATGATTGGACAAGAGGGAAAAAAAGACGTCAGGTTTTAAATGAGCAAAAACGAAAAAGCCTCAGACAGGTGGGTGATCTCAGCCACATCGGTGTAAGTTCAGAGTAGCCCTGTTGACATCAGTGTGATCACTCTGGATTTATACTCCTGCAACTGAGTGTGGTTCGAAGCTTGGGTGGCATCAAAAACAGGCCCAAGGTGGCTTAGAATCAAGCATCCCTGCAGAGATCAGAATCTGGCCTACGGATTTCACTTGGGCTTTCTGTAATTCAGTGCAGCATCTGTGCAGTGCAGTGTTGGTCTGGTTTTCCATTATGTTCTGCATGTTTCCCAAAGTCACAACCCTTCTTAGCAGAAGTCTATTCATGGCCCTGCAAACTTGCATCACAGCAGTTCCTATGGTAGATTTACCGGATCTAGTCACAGCAGGTCTCAAGCAGGTATTCATGCGCTTCACAGACTCAGCGGTCCCACGAGGTTTAAGTTCTGTGTGATCACTCTGGATTTATACATACTTGGGCTATCTGTAATTCAGTGCAGCATCTGTGCAGTGCAGTGTTGGTCTGGTTTTAAAGGTGGGATCTAGTCCCTTCACAGACTCAGCTTTCTGAGCATAGCGAGCAGAGGTCTGATCAATTCCTTTTTAAGAAAAAAAATCTTTAATTTTAGTCCGGTGGCATCCTTTTCTCGGTTCTCTAAAGTGTTATTTTTCTCCATGGAGAAGATAATTTAAAGTGATACTTGACTGTATTCACACACCTTTTCCCACCTGAGGAGAGCTCTAGCTGAATTGATTTGCATATTTATTGAATATGTATTCCTAGGATGGCCACACTGAGATGCCATCTCTCATTTACAGCATGTTCCTGCTGGCTCCAAGACTTGTTAAAGGAAAGAGACTGTGAAAAGGGAAAACACATTACGTGTGGACTGCAGACATAAAAGTGACTGAAGTAGGAAGTGAAAGAGATAGATTGGCAGCCTGGAGACATAATAAGCCATTAAACCGTTTAAGGGAGGCCTACCATGGCTTGCTGAGTTTGTTGTTCAATTACTGTTACTGATGAAGAATGTCAATAATTATGATTTTCAGCCCGGCTTGACGTTTACATTTGTAAAACTTTCAAAGTCTGACTGTACTAAAAAGCAACTGCACAACTGCCGAGTAGCTGCGTATCTTCACACAGAGGGGGTGG
This sequence comes from Emydura macquarii macquarii, assembly GCF_026122565.2. NCBI lineage: Eukaryota > Metazoa > Chordata > Testudines > Chelidae > Emydura > Emydura macquarii. Next base: position 809,556 of record NW_027132905.1, on the reverse strand, counting down.
ATTTTGCCTTCTCTGCATACTAAGAACTTTCAAACTCCAGGCTCATTAATGGGCAGAGGCTACTACAGGCCATGTTGTAGGATATACCAATGGATGGTAGGCACAGCCAGGCCCCCCAGTGACTGAGATGAACGGATGAAGTGGGAGTGTTTGCAGGACACTCGGCAGTTGTCAAGTTTGACCCAGGATGTTGTTCTTAGTACACTACAACAATGAAGCTTTTGACCTGCAGTGGACCAATGAAGGTTGACTTAATCATACACTCATAGAAGATTAGGATTGGAAGAGACCTCAGGAGGTCATCTAGTCCAATGCCCTGCTCAAAGCAGGACCAACCCCAACTAAATCATCCCAGCCACACCTTTAAAAACCTCATGCATCATCATCACTATCACCACCATTTGCATTCTTTAAAGGGAGTTTTATGTATCCTTTGTATTTTAGGAAGGCACCGTAGTCCAAATCTCCAAAAGAATAAGTTTTGAACATACCACAGCCAAGCTCTGGTGGATGTCAGCAGAACACAGATTCAGCTTTTCCACTTCCAGCTCTGGTAGGGCTATGGGCCTTTTTGACATTCATGTATAATTTGAATTTCACAGCAATGTAGCCATGCCACAGAACCATTCACTTTACCACGTCCTGACTGGAAGCTCTTTCGCTGAGAAGAATGGTATCAACTCTAGACTGCAGTTTGTGTCTCCACCAATGGAAATATGGTGCCAGGACCATAGCGAGTCAGTCTCATGGGTAACTCATTGCTGTAAATCTTGAAGAGATGCTGTGAAATGATGCACCCCTGACAAGGTCCTCTTTTGGTGCTGTGCCCTCCCCTTTGGCTGGCTGTCATGAAGACCATCCTGTAAACTGATGAAAACCCAAGTCCAGCTGAGTGGCCCAGAGCTTTATGCAAGACCAAAGGCTCTCTAATGTAGTCAGTTAAGCACATTCGCGATTGAAATCGGTACCAATATATGAAGGGTATCTTTGCAATAGATCTTCAAGTCACTTGTAGGTACAGCTCAGCTTTCACCCATAAAGCATGGTCAAGGGGTGCACAGGGCTTTGTGCAGGGCCACTGCACTGGGATGCATTTCACCCTGATTATTCAGAGACCCTGAAGGAAGACAAAGGACAACGTAAAAGTCTGATGTCTTTAAAACTCTCCTTTGCCATGATGCCTACAAACCATTTGACAACAGCTGTGTTGCTGGTGTTCTGAGACCACAGCCTATCATGCTGACCTCTATTGTCTCATTGTTACCTCGTACTCCCTTGTCTGTCTCCACCTGTTGTCTCTTGTGCAAGGTCTTTGGGGCAGGAACCATCTTTTGGTTCTGTGTTTGTACAGTGCTTAACATAATGGGGTCCTCACCCCTGGCTAGTGCTCCTCGGTGCTACAGTAGTCCAAATAATAAATAAATACAATAAAAACCTGTAACTATGTTGTTTTCTATTACAGTGATGGCCAGTTCCAGTTCTCTCCATTCACCAATCAGTTCATGAGTTTGGGAAAACAAATTTCACATCCTCATGGAAGTTATTTCCCCCTTCAAAGAGAACACAATGCTATCCTTAAATATGTGCATAAGTTCACCAGAAAAGATTAGAAATAAGAGCCCTGCAGCTCAGCACTGTTGCCCTACATCCGATTTGTTTATCCTGCCGAAGAACAGAGTCTGTTTACAGCACTGATCCAGAGAATCCTGCAATGGCATCTTTCCCTTCTTCCTGCTTTATTTTCTTTTTCTTCTGAAGTTCCTGTCCTCAGATCCCTTTTGTTTACTCAGGATGGCACTATAGAGCATGCTGGTACCATAATATGGCAGGCAGCACCAGGGGGTGCTGTTACACATAGTCCTCCAAGTATTTTTTTCTTACCGTGCAAGCAAGTTTTGACTCTTTGGAGAACATGCTGTATTTTTGTTAGTTTGGGGTTAGGCAAAGTTTGTGTAGAAGCAGCTTTGGGAGAGAGGGAGCTGTGTGTTTACTTAGAGAGCTTGCCTTGAGCTCTGATTAGAGTCAATTCTTACTCTCGGGGAACTAGGCATTGGCACTGGGCCGAGATTCCTGGGAGAAGAGATGGCCGTGCATGCTGTTTGTCCATCTCATTTCAGGACTGGTGTATCTGAGTAAATAAAGCAAATTACAATTGGAGTTTACCCAGACTTCACGTCACTGATTTCTTCTGCAGTAGGAATCAGCCTATAAGACCCCAACATCTGCTGCTGCTTGGAAGTGGGGAGACACTTGTGTCAGAATGGGACGTTGGTGCTGGAAGAAGAGGCGACAACATTAAGAAGAAGAGGTGCATGGCTCTTCATCTTTGATTCACTATTAGATCACTCAAGGCTCTCTCCCTCTTGTTGCCTTGCATTAACTAGGGTTTTCTGCTGCCTTGAAAACAACAGGCCATGCTTTGGAGCCCCACATCACTCTTTTTGCCCTTCTCAGTGGTGCAAAGATGTGGACTCAGAGACAACCTCCCTGACAGAGATAGCTCGAAGGCTGAGAGATGGTGGAGCTGGCTCCTATGCTTCCTTCCCCATGACCTCTGGCACAAGAGATAGGGAAGGGCAGGCAGGAGAAATGGCTGGAGCAAGATGCACCGGGCTATTCCCAGCTTTCCTATGACCCTATAGGGATTAAGTGAGATTTAAGTGCTATTACATACACAAGAATTATGTTAAAATATCATTATTAAGGTTGCAAAGTTAAATATTTTGGAAATACCAGAATTAAAGTGGCCAGTGCTTCTGGTTTTAGAAGGTTCATAGGTCAGAAAACAGGGCAAAATTTTCATCTGACCCTCAGCCAGCTGTTATTTGGGAGCCTTATTCACCCTTGAGCTCCACCATGCACCTACTACACATTGCGAGCTACGTCCTCTTTCAGTAAAGCAGTAAAATGGCCTCAATGTTTGTGCAAAGGGAAAAAATGTGATTAAAAAAAGGTAAAAGAATCAAGCGGGAGCTCTGAGTTACGAGAGGTTTCCCAGGATGGCATCAAGTCCCTTAGACAAGCTCCTCTTCATTGCTCTTTAGTAGATGAAGATGACAAAACAATTTAAGATGACCCAGAAAAGAGAAATGAAGATAATCTGAAAATATAATATGATCACAATTTATCTGAAGTGCCTCATCATTCTGGATTCACTTAATATGCACTGTAATAGCACTGGTCCTTATAAGAACACTTGGTATGCAGATGGATATCCCAGACAACCTTCTGTAAGTATTGTGTTATAATGTAACAAAAGTTATTGGAAACTATAAATAAGATCTCACTCTGACTATAATCTGCCTTTGGTGCATAAAAGAGACATTTGAAAAAAAATCATAGGTTTAGACAAATGTAAATTAGAAGCAAAAGAATTTTCTGTTCATTAAGATATCGGGGTCACTTCCAGCAGTAGGAAAACCTTTACTGGTTTGGTTCACATTCAGACACACTTTCTGTAGCCCATGAAGGGACAATGGGCCTGATTCTTCTTTCACATCCACCGGTGTCACTCTGCTAAATTGATGTTTCTTCTCATTTACACTGGCGTAACTTGAGAGTACAATCTGGCCCCCGTCTCTGAAAAGCCTTTTTCTGGTCAGCGTTATCATCATCATCATTGTTGTTGTAGTTTTGTTATAGCAGAAAAGTGAAAACTGGAAAGCTGTTTTCATGAAGAATTAAAAAAAAAAAAAAGAAGTTGTTGTCATTTCAAAATGTTGGAAACACCCATTTTTGTCCTCCCCCTCCCAAATTTTTCTTTTTCAAATTTTTATCAAGAACATTCACTTTTGTTTGTTTGGTTTTTTGTTTATCAAGCCATGTGGGCTTTGGGAAACCAAACATTTCAGTTAGCTTTTTGATAACAAATTTGGAAAAAATATTTTAAAAAGGCACAAGATTTTTGGTGAAAAATGTCAGAAATTTTTACCTCCAAATTTGTTTTTAAATACAGCCATTTTTTTTTGACAAAATATTTGGTTAAAAACTTCAACCAGGTCTGATTAGTATCAATAATAATTCATGTGTCAGGTCAACTTGCAGTACCCTGGTTCTGGGCTGGTGGAATCTGGATGTGAATTTACAGAGGTAAGACTTTCTTGTGGAGAGCCTTGGGCTGTGACATTCACCATGGCCCTATCAAGTCGTCTTGCTTCCTTCACTGTTTAATGCAAAATCCATGTCTTTCAGCAAGTTTGCACCTTAGAACTGAGTTGTGAAATGGCCCCCGCGGCCTGCTCTGAGAAATGAACCATCTCAGTTGGACTTCTCTTAACTTATTGACTTTAAATTTCCAGGAAAGGGAGGAGACAGTTGTTCTTCCTGAGGGTGTGGATGTATTCCGAAACGTCATTGATTTTAAGCAACTCATGGCACAGTTCAAAGCCTCTGTCCGGCCGCAATGAGCTCCTTGTGGATGCAGCAGGGATCTGCCTGTGCAGAACTCACTGCAGGATCAGAGCCCATTCTTGTACAGCTCCTAGCACAATAAAGCCCAAATCCTGACTGAGGCCTCCAGTCCAGATGCCACAATCCAATAAATAATTCAGAGAGGTGCACTAACTACACAGACGAGTTCTTCAGCAATACAGACGGGAAGAGATTTTTAGAAGCGCTTAGGGGCAGATCTCCAAGCACCCACAAGGAGACCCCGCTCTGCTTCCGACATTTTGAAAACTGGCCCATTATACCTACAGCATCAGAAATGAGCACAGGTCTTTACACAGCCTTGAGTAGGAGTCGTTCCTTGCCCTGCCTGGCTCCCATCTCTCTGCTTGTCCCGCACAACACATGCACAAACATGTTTGTTTGTTTTTTAAATTCCTTCCTTGAGCTGGGATTCTTCTGCTCCCTTCCCTGGCCTTCCACAGCACATTTCCTTCTGCTAAGAGAGTGATCAGTGTGTTGGAGACACATTCACACCTGCTAATGGATGACTCATCAAAGTAGGTCCTTGGGGGGATTGTTTCCCTCTTGGAAATGTAGAGAGAGAAATAACTGCAAGTGTTTCCTTACATGGATTAAGAGTCTGTTGAAAGGGAGGTGGGAGAAGTTTCTTGTAGAAATGTGTTCATTTTAGGAGCTCTTCTCTTTGAGAAATGTGTCTTTGCTGGCTTCTCTCTTTACAAGAATGTATACCCTCCCAGCAGCTCTCTTTTGCAAGAATCACAGCTGGTGAATAGGGGATCTCCAGGACAAAATAACATCTCAAAGCTTCCGCCACAGTACTAGGGTTGTGAGGCTGCTTCTCTATTGTAAGAATAATCCCCCTGCCGGATAGGTGGCTCCCCTGACTAGGAATTACAGCCCGGCCTCCAGTAAAGAGCTAATACAGATCAACATGTTTTCCATGTCACCGTGCTGTTCCCCTCTGTGTGAGCTGACAGCTAACGCTGGGAATCTGCTGCACGTCCCCTGGGTCTGGAGGGGTTTGGATGTCAGCTGCAGGGGAGATGGGGCAGGCATGGGCAGCCAGGCGTGAGCTGAGGGGAACGGCAAAGAGCAGCCAGAGCAAAGGCCCCGATGTGTCACTGTGGACCTGACCTTTACAATGCAAAGCATTTGTCAGAAACCCAGAGAAAAGCTGGTCTAACCGGCCAGGTGACAGTGTGAGGAAAGCAAGCGCTTTCTGTCATCCACATCCATCCACACCCCCCATGTGCCACACGAGGCCTGATTCTCCTACCTCTGGATACAAGTGTCTCTGCAGAAGCCAATGTGAATTGCACCCACCCACTGGCAGGAGACGGGGGCCCAATGACCTTAGTTTTGCTCAGTCCTAGATTCTAGGGGTGCCAGTCCTCCCAACCCACCCCAAGGTACAAGTAGCTCCCCGTGAAGTCAGTGTGTGTGGGAGCAAACAGGAATCTAGAGATAGGGACAAATCCTGGCCGCAGGCATATGGGAGCAACTTGTTGACCTCAGTGGGAGTGGCCTGAATCTTGCTCATGGTCTTCAGGTCAGTGATTCGACTCTGCCCCCTGTTCCAGCCGGCCTTCGCCTTGGAACTCTGCCCCTGGCTCTGGGGCCCTCAGGTTTCCGCACAAATTCCCAGGTGCCTCCTAAGGTCACTTTCTCTCCGTCAGTGACCACATTCCCCATCCCACAGCTATGATTCTTCCAGGAAACCCTGGAACAGGGTAGCACTGGCCCCAGAAGCTCCCTTTAAGGGACCTGTAAACCCCATTTCAGTTCGGTACGGCAGGGCGTGGGCAGACAGGGAATCGCACAGGTAGGAATTCTGAACTGCGCCCCCGCCCCCACACCAGAGATGGAATCTGGAGTAAGGAGCAGAGACTTAGGTTGTGTCTACACTAGAAATGCTGTACTGTTATAGCTATACCAGTATATATACCTGCAAAACGCTCCTAGTGTGTATAGTGTGCTTTGTACCTACCTAGCAATCAACCAACCCCCATGTGTGAAACAACCTGTACCAGTAAAACACAGGTTTGCTTGTACAGTTGCATTTACACTTGGGGCTTCTGCAGGCACAGCTCTGTCGGTGAGGGATCACACCTCCTCACCCCTGAGTGGCAGAGCGACACTGTAGTGTAAACCTGGCCTCAGAGGAATACAAGGGGGGAGAGACGTGCTCAGGTCCAAGTTATGAAAGGGTTTGTGTGCCGTCAGCGAGATACTGAACTGAACCCGTTGCTTTATTAGCCGCCAGCACAGCTTGCAGAAAGGAAAGACCATTTAACTTCTCTTTCCTCAGCTCAGCAAATCCAGCATACAAATTTCTCGTCCAAAGTAAAGGAGGCAGGGCACCCAATCAGAATGGGCCTCCTTTCATTACCCAGGACCTTTCTGCAATGCCAGACAGAGCAAATGTTATAAGCTGAGGTTCAGTACTAAGGGCTGGTCTACACTGCACCGTTAGGTCGACATAAGGCAGCTTACCTCATCCTGATTATGTCAGTGTCTACACTACGGCCTTTCTCCTGCCGAGGTAGGTGCCTTCCCACACTGACATCATAACTCCACCTCCACGGGAGGCGTGAGGCTCATGTCGGCGTGGGTAGGGTGACGCCAGGTCTGTGTAGACTCTGCATCTCTTTCATCCGCTGTTTAGCCACTTTCAGGGCAGGAGCCGTGAAACTGACAAGGACGCTGGGCAGCTAGAGCCCCAGCTGCCCCACGCTCCCCTGGAGAGCTGGGCGGCTGGACCCGGCTCCCAGCTGGGAGCTGGGGGAGAATGGACCTGTTTCCCAGCTGGGAGCTGAGGCGGAAAGCCCAGGAGGCTTTGGACCCTGCCGGGAATGGGGCAGCCTTGGCTGCTGGGTTCCTGGTGGGGAGCGGATGGGAGCTGGGGGTTCAAGAAGTTGGAGCAGCTGGACCCTGCTCCCTGGGGGGTGATAAGCCCCGGGCGGCTTCCCCCAGCTCCTGGCAGCATCTTCTTCTGCTCCCTAGGGAGTGGGGTGGGGAGCAGCCTGCTGGGAGCCTGTTGGGCAGCCGGGATCCCGTCAGGGAGCTGCCAGCTGAGCTGAGAGACCAGGCTGTCCGCTCCCCACATGGCTCCTCTTCGTTCGGTGGACGCGCCCCTGGTGAGGACGCACCAATGACCCAAGGAGGGGAGTGTGAACCTGAACTGAATTGACCTCCTATTGGTCGATTTATGTTTCTAGTGTAGTCGTGCCCTAAGTGTTGCAAATTCTCAGTGCTGTGAACAGTTAAGGAGAACAGCTGCTGCTTTACAGACGTGTGGAGCTGCGGTCCTGTCTGCTCGCTCTGTGCTCTCCTCTGACATCTAGTGGAACAATCGCACTAAAACTTCGGACAAGCGAAGCCGCTGTGACAAAGGTTGGCTTCACAGAGTGACACCGAGGAAGAATGGACTCCACCATGCACTCATTTGTTTTCTTGCACTCAATACTGCCAAAGAAATTGTGGAAGGAGAGAAGAAAAGACCTCAGCCTGAACAAAGAGCAACCCTTGACTGATAGCATTTCTGTCCTCTTCTCTTAAAGGATTTACTTCCTTGTTGCCAGCTGAATGCTCTTCTAACTGCAGCAGTGACAGGCAGCAATTTCACAGTTAACTTGTGATTAACACCATGAAATAAAATCTAACTAGCACGCCATCCCCAGAGGTGTCAGGGTAAAATCTTGGGAGGCCTTGTGATAATCCCTGTGATGAATGTGAAATCACTATGGGCTCCATTTTCAAGGAGGTCTGTCAGATGCACAGCCTGGGAGTGCTGCTGTTTGCATTGGAGTGGGACGAATAACTGATTTGTTGCTTTGGTGGCAGTTTGCCAGGGGAAAAAAATGGTTTCAGGTTGCACTGAATCTGAAATTTTTGGTGAATGGAAAAAGCCCATTTCAGGCCTGCTCCTGAGTTCTAGGTGGATGCCCTAGGCACTGGGCTGAAGGTTATAACAAGGACGGTGGTGGCCGTCGTGGTGACACCTGCAGCGCATCCACCTCCACCTTCTCCTCTTTTGGCCGTTTTGTGAACGACCAAAGCTATTTGTGTCAAATGTGTGAATCGTTTCGGGTCGACTGAAACTTAGTTTTTTGTCCAATAATCTGTTTGGTGGAAAAATTTGACCCAGATCTAGTTTGCCTACACAAAGCCCTCTCTTTTCATGCATGAGCAAGGAGTTGCGCATGCAAAGGGGCATTTTGGTTTACAGGGGGTTGATTTTCAAAGGCACAAATGGGAGCCTGGCATCTAACTGCCCTCTGTGTCTTTGTAGATCTCCCGCAAAATGGGGCAATGCATACATCTCTCACCTCCACTGAGCAGACCAAGATGGGATTTTGTGCTCACGGAGGGGTGTACTGGCAAATGTTGGAGTTGCAGTTTTAGAGGCTCTGTTGCAGAGGCGACATGTCGGGGGGCATATGGGGTCACAGGCCCTGCAGATTTGCTGCTTGGCTTGTACTGAGCATGCTCAGTGGGACTGAGCTTGCTCAGCAACACTGCTGAAGCTGGCTGCCCTCACTCTGCCCTCCCCCCCCACTACTGGCAGGCATGGGTCCTCTCTGCCCAGTTGCATGTTTGGCTCTGTCTGTGTGTGGCTGTGATATGAGCTGGTAAGCTGATAACGGTAGTGATCTTCCCTTTATCTGTGGTCCCTTTAGACTAGCGATATTTCCGAGAGACGAGAAAACCCTTCCAGGTTCTGTTTGCAAAGGGATTTGCAAATTTGTGCATGCAATTGGTATAGTTGGCATGGACTGGCAGATCCTGAGCACTGACGAGGACACAGCCAGCTTTCTCGTGGTAAGACGGCATGGCCGTGGTTTGGCTCTGACAAGTTCGTGCTTGTTCACACACAGGTTAGCCCCGTTTTGGTCGCTTCATCGCAAGCAGGCTCACGTTTCTGTCCTGATGCAACATCAGCCCTCTATTCCCAGGAAAACAGTCTGCAGAAATTGGATCAGGACTATTATGTGAACCAAAATATAAAAGAGAGCCAGTTCCCACTCCCTTGGTGGGGAATGACAGGGGAGCGTACAGGCTTCTGGCAGGGATCAGAGATGAGATCTCTCTTCTGCCGCACGAAGAGAACTCTGATCTCGGGGAAGTTTCAGAAGCTGGGATACAGTTATGAGAGCCAGATGTAAAGCAGCCTCATGAGTGGGGGAGTTATAGATGCTAATAATGTGCCCGGCTGCAGCCTGAATAAGACAAGCCAATGCAGGGGCATATAGTCTCACTTTCCGACTTTTCTAGTTGCATCAGAGAACTCAGCTAACACACAGCCTCTCACACTGAGAAAGCAAGTGGCAATGGATGGAATCCTGCTGTGCTGGGCTGGTCCTCCCAGTGACAAGGGACAAGCTCAACCAGTCAGGGGCACAGGAGATACACCATGTGATTTGCCCCACCTGACCTCTCGTGACAAACGAAATAACGGTGAAATGACAGCTCGAGGCCCTGCAGATGGAGGAAAAAGCCCTGTAGACACTAGGAAAAATGGAGCAAGCCGCTGCTGGCCGCGAGACACATTTCTTGTTCCAACCAGGCTGATCTGGGAGGCTGCACTGTAGTTGGAGTCAAAGCAGTTGCACTGCTCACTTCTTCCCTTCTTGGTTCTCTCACTAACACCAGTGGCAGTTTCACAGAGTAGCTGCTGTGCTGTAAGCCAGACGCAGGGCAGGCTGGATGGTGCTCAGAGAAAGAAGCAGTGACAGGGAACTCACGTGGAACTGGCGCTATTGTAACGTGGGAGCACAGGGCAATCGGAGGCCCTGCGCCTCTCCCGATGGGGTTTACTTGCACCGCTCGGTGATAATACACACGTCTTAGGCAAGGATTTAATTGAGATTTTAGTAAGCCAGTCGCTGCATGCTCATTAAGTGCCTACTTGATTATTTCAAAATATTTTGTGAAGTTCATAAACTTGGTCACATTACTATTAAATCAGCGTATAATACCTGTGGCAGCTCTCATCTGATGGGGTGGGGCTGTTACTGGGGCTGTGTATGGATGAAATAGCAATTGATGGATGAAAACCTTTTCTCTGAGCCACAGCAATCATTCAATAAGGGCAGGTGTGTTTCTGACACACACCGAGCGGATCGAGATCCTTGCGTGATTTTCATTAGAGATCGCCCGGGTTGTAAAGTTTGGACTTTGGAATTAAAACTGGCTCCGAATCGCCCTAGGACTCAGCTGGTTTTGGTCCTTGTGTCCCTCTTTAGCCCATCAAAGCGATAGGCATGAGCTATGGTCTGGTTTGGGCCTGCCTTTATTTTTAAAATGAACTTTATATTTGTTTTACACGCCGGGTCAGATCCAGGATGCAGCTGACCTGAAAAGATTGCAGATCAGGGGTGCATACCAAGGTGCCTCAACAATCCCCCGTGCATCACTCCGACCCTGCCGCTGCTCTGGGCAGGACGACCCCCCTGTGCTGTGTTAGAGCACTCTGAGGTGTTGTCTAATTTACACTGGCTGGACTGAAAACACAGGCAAGGATCAGCATAATGCAGGGACATCCCAGCTACACCTTTTTGCTGCGGCCACAACTCCTATCTCCTAGTATGCTGGTGGTGGGAAAGGGGCATGGCAGAAGAGTGGCCATCCGAGGGACCAGCCTTACCTTGCAATCTGCTCTGAGCCTGTTAAACAGGTTTTGGGTCCAGGTTGCCCAGCTGGAATGGAGTAAAGCAGATGCACATGCATCACAGTCAGCTCAGGCAGGGTGGCTGGGGAGAAGGGGGTGAGGCCAAGGTGTTGTTCTGCCCTAACTAATCCTGGATGCCAGAAGGGTCCCTCGGGTTCATAGGCAGCTGATGTAAAGTAGGACAGCCTTGTGGCTGGGGACTGGTCTGGCATCAGGATGGTTCCAGGGTCCGGGGAATACAAAAATAGCTTGAATCCACTTTTGCACCATCGTTCCTGAGCTGTGTCGATTGCAACTTAGCTACAGCGCATGAAATGGGCCACTGAATCTTAGGATTTGATGCAGTCCAACTGTATGGTATTGGCAAAGAAAGCTGTGGATGGTTCTGGTTTAATTATGTAGTAGAAAAAGCCATATCAACGACGCTGAAAGGTTTGCCAAGCACTCTAGGCAGTTGTCTTTTTGCTCACCTGCTGTTGACGATGCCTCATAATTCTTAACTGGGCCTGCGCTGGAATAGCGTCCGCATGGTGTTGCACCTCTGTGACTCTGTGCCTGGTCCAGTTTTTAAGCATCCAGGGCAGTCACTAAATCCAAGAGAGCTAACATGGAATCACACCGAGAAGAGCTGTCTGATCTTCCACCCTCTGAAGATTTCTAGTCCAGCGAGCAGTGCGCTGTCTCTGAATTAGGCATGTTTCATTCTGAAGATGTGTGTGTGTGTGTGTGTCTGAGCATGTGACACGTGTGAATGTCTTGTGTTTGTGTGTGTAGGGCAAGGGAGGAGAGACATATGTATCGTGGCTAAAATGCATATGCTTGCATAGGCATCCTGTGTTCACATTCAGCAGCGGTGGGAAGAGGGAAATTTACCTACACTGGGCAAGTTTGGTTTTATGCAGCTCAGCTTCCGGCCTATATTCCCGCATTCTGTGTTCTGCCGTAGCATATACTGGTCCCAATGTGCCTGGGTGAGTGGATATTCCAAGGCCCCCAGCTGGGCTGGCCATGTGTCTTGTGGACTGACTTTGAGAACGCTGATTTGTAGCATCCGTTCTAGAGGTCTGATTTCTTATCCATTTCCAGCTTGACAACCGACTAGACTTTGCATGTTTACGCTATGCCTGCTTTTCTGCCCTATTAAATCCCATTTTCGGAACCAGGTCTGTTTACATGGGCGACTGCTGGTCTGCACAAAGCTTCCCAAACAGCTCTAGTCTGAAAACACTTACTGAAATGATTCGTGGCTGAGTCAGTATCATTATTTATTTATATGACATTAGATCCTAGAGGCAGCACTGTGCAAGCCACTGTATAAACACATAGTAAGAGACAGTCCTTGCCCCAAAGAACTTACAATCTGACTAGATAAAACAGACGGGAAGCAGAAGCATAAAGAGAGGAACTGACTTGCCTGAGATCACAAAACAGGTTAGTGGCAAAACTGGGGTTAGAATCCAAGTGTCCTGGCTCCTAATCCAGTCCCCAAGCCACTAATCGTACTGCTCTCGCTCTGCTTTGACTACTACAACCTATAGCCAGTTATGACTATCACTGTTTACATTCCTGTTGAAAAGTGGATATCTGGCTTTCACCCATGCTACTCTATCCTCCTGGGAAGGCAAATGGAAATGCTGTCGTTTATAAAGCTCTCATTCCTCTGATAATGCACGGGATTCACCGGCATCTAAATTAGCTAAATATTACAAAGAGGGACCTGCAGTTGATCAGCATGTCACCCATTAGTGCTGCAGGTGGAACTGCACTTAATAGGAATTACACTAAATGGATAAAGGAGACCTGGGGATAATGGATCAACCTAGACCTAAATGTGTTTGTGGAGAGAAAAAGCCACAAAACAACAGGCATCTTCCTCATTAGCCTCTATCCAGAAGTCAGCAGCAGGAGGGGGTACTGTGGGTCAGATCTTCAGGTGGTGTAACTGGGCATCACCCCTTCATCTTCAGTGGAGCTATGCTGATCTACACCAAATGGCGCTCTGCATCATAGAGGCTGGGTCTGGCACATGGTGTATGTTTGCAAAAAGAACTATACTACTTGAGTTACAGAAACAGACTGGCAGGGTGATTTTAAAAAAAATGAAAAGCTTGACGCTTATGGGGAGGCAGGGGAAAAGACTCAAAACATTGAAATAAACAGGTTTATTGTCATTAGCATTTTTTTCCTGGGGTCAGCTGGCATTATGGACAATGATAATAAAAGCTGGTTCTAATATAGTGCTTTCCAGCTTTAGAGCTCAGTGCACTTTACAAAGGAGACCAGTGAATCATTATCCTCATTTTACTGATGGAGAAACTGAGGCACAGGGAGGTGAAGTGACCTGCCTACGGTCACCCAGCAGGCCAGTGGCAGAGGTGAGAATTGAACCCAGATCTCCTGCGTCCCAGCTCGGTGCCCAAAAGTCACTGCTGACATAAGTGGCTGTAACCCCCGGAGATAAACAGTGGAATGTTATGCAATGGAGTTTTGCCTGTTTAGGTCAGTGATTATTTTAGCCCATATATTATCCACTCAATGCAAAGTGAAGGGATTGTTTCCCAGAAAGATATTTCTTTAGTGCCAGTATCTCTGTGGCTGCAAAATACTCGTCTTTTGAGTCTTTCCTCTCCTTCCACAAGTCCGAGGCCTTTCAGGCCAATCAACGAGAGCCTTAATGCACCATTTACAGCTCTGCATTTTGCTCTGTTATTTGCATTCAGCACTGATTCCCTTTATTTCAAAGGGGACAAATATTGACAGGATTTGTGAACTATTCCCAGCCGCTTTCCACATCAGTCCAAACAGGCGAGTTTTTTCCCTGTCACCGCTGGGGATTGTAACTCCATGTAATGTGTCTGGTCTCTGACCCTACTTCCACTGAAGTCCATTATAAACATTTCTTTATATCGTCACATTCATCTTCCTCTGACAGGTATATTTCACAGGTCTTGCAAAAAAATCTTCCTTAAAGAGCAGACTGTATTGCAATAAATTGATGTCATGATTTAAGGTCCTAGTTCAGGGATGCATTGAAGCATGTGCCTAAATCCCACTGAAGTTCAGTTTTCATGTCTAAAAACAGCTAAGTTTGTAGTGCTCATGATTGCGGAGAAAAAAACAGAACCAAACCCCAAATGTTTTTTTGTTTTGTTTTTTAATCCAATGATTTTTAACCCATGCTCATGATTTTAGAGGCCTGATTCATGATGTTTGAATGGTCCATTGAATTCTTTGGGACTTAAGCACATGGTTAAAGTTAAACGTGTTTAAATGCCATCCTGAATATGGATAGAGTTAAGCATGTGCTTAAGCATGTGCTTAAGTTCTTTCCTGACCTGGGGCCTAACTGAGTTAACAATGATTGTTGTGTTTGCAGTGGCAATCCCTTTTTTACCGTTGTTGACAGCCAGCTCCTGCTAATGCACTGAATGCCTAGGAAAGGAAACGAACACTGCGACAGAGACACAGATAAAAAGCAAGCCGTTTATTTTAAAGAGAAGCCGGATTTTCATCTTTTGCAATAAAAGAGGAAACTTGATTAAATTCTCTACACTTGTAAGCGCCGTGCTTTCAAATCAGACCTGACACTAAGTAGGTTAGTGGGAGGGGAACTTTAATAAATTTCCTGTAACGGAACTTGATGTGATCCTCTGACCTGAATTTTCAGTCGTAATCTGCTTTCGGGAACTTGCCCGGCCCACAACCAAATGTAAAATCCACGAAAGAGCTAAGCTGTTCATGTAAAACATCAATGCAACAACAAAACAAAGCAACCCTCTAAGAAACAGAAAACCACAACCTAAGTAAATAGGGAGTCAGCCAGTTAAAGTAATTTAAAAAAAAAAATAAAAAGAAGAAATGTTGTTATTGAAAGTGTTAAAGAAGCAAACCTGGGACTAAGCCCAATGCTACTGAAAGGGGCTTTTATGATACATCCCCCTGAAAAACTACAACCCTCCCATAAGTCATCAGATATGGTATTGTAAAGGCATTTAGATGTGAGGTCTTGTCAAGCAATGCAAAAGCCCAGTGATATATGGCCCAAAGGAGTTTATCTTGCTCTGGGAAAAAAAGACCTTGGAACTGACACTTTATATTTCGAAGCCAATAATAACATCTTAAAATAACGCCCCCTCCCTCCCTCCCTGAGCAGCTAACAGTGAGAGAGACAGAGAGCAAGGGCGGGAGAGCAGTGATCACAAATGATTCAGTTTCTGGGTCTGAGAACTTTGTTGTGGGCAGTGCAACGTGAGTGATTTATAATTAACTCTAACATGAAGAATAAAATGCAATGCTTTCATAACTTTGCTACAAAAATAACCACATTCGCAGTGTTTGCAAAATTGGAAACAAATGTCCCAAGGAAAACAAGAGCGCTCTGCAGCCCTACCCATGCTTTGGAGAAAGGAACGTTCTGGAATTCAATCATTACCACACTGATGAGCCAATATCATTTGTCATGGGAAATTCATCTGGGTAAAACAAGATTGCTCCATTACTCCTCCATGACTCGAACAAATAATTGTACTGAAGTATCTTAAATTAAAAGCAGTGCAGTCTGTTTCTTCTCTTGGGCAGCTAAGTTTTGTCTTCTTCTGTTTCCGTATTTCAAGGACCTGAAAATGAAAAGCAATACCTTTAAATATATACATTTGGTGTAACCCAGCCAGTGTTTGAGATAAGATTCTCGTGTCCTGGGTGGTCATCTCAGTGCTCTTGGATAATGGGCATGTAAAAACTTCTGATGGCGCTAGTGATAGCAAAACTGGGCCCAATGGCTTTTTGTTTAAGTGGTTTAAGTGAGGTCTGATCTGCCAGTTCGGTAGGTACTAAATGTAAGCACATGCAGAGTCCCACTAAAGCCAACAGGACTACTCAAAGATAGGCATATGCTTAAGCACCTTGTGGAATCAGGGCCTGAATTAGATAGATTAAAAACTGTGCGACTGGTTGGCCCATCAAGCCGTGCTGTATAATCCCTTGGAAAATAACAGGGAGGATTCTATATTGGCTCATGAGAAGTAAAAGTGAAAAGTGTTTCCAAAAAATACAGCACAAAACGATCTTGTGATGTTTTGGGGGCCTGACTCCTGAGTTTTGGAACGTTGGAGGTCGGCAATGCTGTAGCACTGCAATGGAAGGGCATGACTCAGGAGAACAGCATGTTGCATCTTAACATTCTTGTCTGTTACTCTCCTGGTTCCTTATCTCATGGCTCCTGAGGTTAGCTGTTCCTGAGAAAGCCTTCCAGGGGCAGGCTGAGTTCTCCACAGTGGTATCCTCTCCAGGCTTCACCGTGATTAATATGGCCTGTTACAAGGCACCATACATGTGCTAAGTGTGGTACAGCATGTAACTGTGCGAAGCGATGAGTAGTGTCTCTCCCCAGATGAGTTTACAATATAAAAGGCATAAGTTGATACAAAACATAGCTACTTCGCAGTAGAGCAAATACAGTGCTACACAGAAAAGGGAGGACTAATAGCAGATACTCAGGATAATGAAGGCATCCTTGTGACCTATATTTATGTATATAGGCCATTGGATGATGTAAAAATATAGGTCATAAAAATGCTTTTCAGATATAATACCAGGAATCTATCTATCTATCTATCATCAGTTTCATCTTGAAATGAAAGGTGCTAGGTAATGTTGTCAGTCATTATTTTGGTTCAGATTTTACATTTTCTTTCTGTTTTCCTTTCGTTCTTTCTTTCTTTTCCTGCTTCAATTGCACAATAAGAACTCCAGTCAAATGCCCCTCTTAGAAACAATAAGATAAACCACCTCTGTCATTTACCTCCATCGTAGGAAGTCTTAACAGTGCTGTCTATTCATTAACACCTCCAGCTTTGTGATCATCCATCTGCAGAACTACTGCAAGATTTGGTGAGTTGAAGCCTGTGAAACCTAATTTTGATTCATGAGCTGGAATCTCCATAGCATAGCCCATGTGAAGTTTGAAATCTGACTTCTCTTTTATCCAGCCTCATGGACATGCAATCAATCTATTGACCATGTCTGGAAAATGTTGATGACATCATACAGATCAAGCACAGAGATCTCGCCATGATGGACAAATGCCTCAAAGTGAATTGACAACCGGTGAGCTTCACAAGTTTAAAGATCACTGCTACATTTCTGCAAAATTCACTATTTTTGTGAAACAGATTTTCACTTTACAATTGTACAGATGTTTCAGAGGAAATGAACAGAACAGGGCAATTAATGAGTGATCCGTTCCCCAGTCATTCAGTCCCAGCTTCTGGTAGTCCAAGGTTTAGGGAAACCCAGAGCATGGGGTTGCATCCCTGACCAGATTGGCTAACAGCCATTGATGGATCTATCCTCTATGAACTTATCTAATTCTTTTTTGAACCCAGTTATAGTTTTGGCTGTCACAACATCCTCTGGCAAGGAGTTCCACAGGTTGACTGTGCATTGTGTGAAGAAGTACTTCATTCTGTTTGTTTTAAACCTGCGGTCTATTAACTTCATTGGGTGACCCATGGTTCTTGTGTTATAACTCTCTCCTGTTCACTTCCTCCACACTGTTCATGATTTTATAGACCTGTGTCGTATCCACCCTTAGTCGTCTCTTTTCCCAAACTGAAAAGTTACAGTCTTTTTAATCTTTTCTCATATGGAAGCTGTTACATACCTTTACTCATTTTTGTTGCCCTTCTCTATACCTTTTCCAATTCTAATGTATCTTTTTAGAGATTGGGCGACTAGAACTGCATGCAATATTCAAGGTGTGGGCATACCATGGATTTATATGGTGGCATTATGATATTTGCTTTCTTATTATCCATCCCTTTTCTAATGGTTCCTAACATTCTATAAGTTTTTTGGTTGCCACTGCACATTGAGCAGATGATCTCAGAGAACTATCCACCATAACTCCATGATCTTTTTTTTGAGTGGCAACAGCTAATTTAGACCCCTTTATTTTGTATATAGAGTTGGGATTATGTTTTCCCATGTGCATTACTTTAAATTTATCAACACTGATTTTCATCCTCCAGTTTGTTGCCCAGGCACCCAGTTTTATGAGATCCCTTTGTAACTCTTCGCAGTCGTCTTTTGACTTAACTATCTCAAGTAATTTTGTAGCATCTGCTAATTTTGCTACTTCACTGATCACCCCTTTTTGCAGGTCATTTATGAATATATTGGACAGCACTTGTCCCAGTATAGATCCTTGGGGGACCCTGCTGTTTACCCCACTGTTGTGAAAACCGACCATTTTTGCCTATCCTTTGTTTCCTATCTTTTAAACAGTTCCTGATCCATGAGAGGACTTTCTCTCTTGTCCCAATTTTAACGCAGAAAGGCTTACTTTCCTTAACAATTATTGGTGAGGGACGTTGTCAAAGGCTTTGTAAAAGTGCAAATACACTATGCCCACTGGATCATCCTTGTTGACATGCTTATTGACACCCTCAAAGAATTCTAATAGATTGGTAAGGTATGATTTCCCTTTACAAATGCTATGTTGACTTTTCCCCAATATATCATGTTTATCTATGTGTCTGATAATTCTGCTCTTTACTATAGTTTCAATCCATTTGCCTGCTTCTGAATTTAGGCTTACTGGCCTGTAATTGCCAGGACCACCTCTGGAGCCTTTTTAAAAATCGGTGTTACGTTAGCTATTTGCCAGTCATCTGGTGCATAGGCTGATTTAAGCAATAGATTACATACCTCAGTTAGTAGTGCAGTTTCATATTTGATTTCCTTCAGAACTCTTGGATGAATGCTACCTGGTCCTGATGACTTATTACTGTTCAATTTATCAAGTTGTTCCAAAACCTCCTCTATTGGCACCTCAATCTGGAACAGTTCCTCAGATTTGTCACCTAAAAGAAAGGCTCAGGTGTGAGAATCTCCCTCACATCCTCTGCAGTGAAGACTGATGCAAAGAATTAATTAACTTCTCTGCAATGGCCTTGTCTTCCTTGAGTGCTCCTTTAGCACTTCGATTGTCCAGTGGCCCCACTGATTGTTTGGCAAGCTGCCTGCTTCTGATGTACTTAAAAAAAATTGCTGTTAGTTTTTGTCTTTTGCTAGTTGCTCTTCAAGTTCTTTCTTGGCCTGCCTAATTGTATTTTTACACGTGACCCACCAGTGTTTATGTTCCTTTCTTTATGTTATTTTCTTCCGTAGGATTTGACTTCCAATTTTTACAGCATGCCTTTTTGTCTCTACCTACTTCATTTACTCTGTTGGTTAGCCATGATGGTATTTTGTTTGTCTTTTTACTGTTTTTTTTATTTGGGGTATACATTTAGTTTGCACCTCTATGAGGGTGTTTTTGTAACATTTCCATGCAGCTTGCAGGCATTTCACTCTCGTGACTTCCTTTTGAATTTCTGTTTAACTAGCCGCCTCATTTTTGTGTTCTCCTTTTCAAAGTTAAATGCTACTGTGGTGGGTTCCTTTGGTATTTCTCCCCCTAGAAGGATGTTAAATTTAATTACATTATGGTCAGTGTTACTGACCAGTTCAGCTATATTCACTTCTTGGACCAGATCCTGTGCTCCACCTAGGACTAAGTCAGTAATTGCCTCTGCCCTTGTGGGTTCCAGGACTAGCTGTTCCAAGAAGCCGTCATTAATGGTGTCTAGACATTTTCTCTCTGCATCCTGTCCTGAGGTTACATGTACACAGTCAATATGAGGTTAGTTGAAATATTCCATTATTACTGGATTTTCTGTTTTTATAGCCTCTCCAATCTCCTTGAGCATTTCACAATCAAACCATCACCATGCTGGTCAGGTAGTTGCTAGTGAATTCCTACTAGTATACTCTTATTATTCAAGCATGGCATTTCTAGCCATAGAGATTCTGTGGTACAATTTGATTCATTTAAGATTTTTGCTATATTTGACTCTATGTTTTCTTTCACATATAGTGCCACTCCCCCACCAACACGATCTACTCTCTCATTCCTATATATTTTGTTCCCTGGTATTACCATGTCCCATTGATTATCAGCTTTCCACCAAGTTTCTGTGATACCTAGTGTATCAATAGCCCCATTTAATACAAGACACTTCTAGCATTTGTATACAAGCACTTATAAAATTTGTCAATTTTAATTCAATTCCAGTTGTAATTGACTTTCTTTAAGAGATAGCAAAATAGTCTTTTAAACTGAAGAATCCTCTCATGTAATAAAGGTCCCTTCTTGGCCTTAAAATCTATGAATCTGTGGGATTCTAGCATTTTTATGGGTGCAACACTTTTGCTGATAGCTAGTGGTTTGAAGTAGCTTTACATATGGCAAGCAAACAGGACATAACTCTGACAAAAGCCAACATAATCCCTTAAAATGACTCAGATTATTTCTTAGCCTTCTAAGAAGGTGGGAGCTAGAGAATTTACAGTTCTTTGTTTTTATGATGTAACTTATTGCATATGATCTTTGCATATTACGTTATAGTCCTGTTAGGAAAGAACTGACTATTTTGTAGGCAACACGGCTTAGCAAAAACACTATAGGGCTAAATCTATCCACCGTTGTAACACCTTTTATTTTGTTGGAATTTGTCGGGTCACGTTTGTAGGGCATGTTACCTGTTGGTGTTCTGTATACGTCGCACTGGCAGAGGGTTTAACAGTGCATTACACATAGGCTAGAAACAGTGCTGGCTTGTGCCAGAGTGAGACATTTGTTCAACCCCTCTGACTTTTTAAGAGCATTTCTTTGTTTCAATAAAAGTTGAGTATTGTTGAGGAAATCCAAGTGGGTGCTGCATTACTCATCCAAACACAACACAAGTTTTCCTCCACAAATCAGTAAAGCCCCTCTGAGTCACAGCGGGGGAGCCACGCATGGATGGTGGATTCATTTACAGGAAGCTAAATTGCACATCTTGGAAATGTGTCCACTAAAGCTGGTAGAAAATTTCCCAGTGGAACAGTTTTTCACTGGAAAATTCTGGTTAAACAAAATTGAAACATGTTGCATTTCATTCTGACTTTATCAGTGAAAGTGTTATGATATAATATACCAGTTAAAATGAAAAATTTGAAACAACTCATTTCTCTAAGATCAAAGCAAATTTTTTTTTTTGAATAGATCATTACATGAAAAATTCTGAGATTTTGACTTTTTGTCTTGATTCAGGATGAAACCAAGTTTTGAAATCTTGGAATTTCCTGTGGGATAGAAATTCTGAAGTTTAAGTAGCTCTAATGTTCACCAGAAGTTGAAGGCCACGAATGAAATCTTGACCCAATTGAAATCAATGGAAGGGTTGCAAATGACTTCAGAAGGGCCGGGATTTCACTGCATGTTCGTGAGGCCAGGAAACTATACAACATCAATTTTATAGATGCGTAAACTGAGGCATACAGGAGTCACATCATGCATGAATTCAATGGCTGGGCCAATAATAGGAGTCTGGAATTCCAGTCTCCTAGGAGAAAAAAGAGAGATGGTATATTTCAATTAAACAATGAATGACTTAATCTATTTGTCTAATCAATCAGGCTCTAATTCACCCATCTCCATAGGATCTGGACACCAGATAATCAGATAACACCTGTAATTTTCCTATTCTTTTTGAGTTTTTAAGTGAACTTAGATCTTGGGAAGAGTCTGAAGTCCTTTATTTAGCCACATAACAAGTGCACGGGCATTAGATACACCAAGGGGCACGGCTCAACATTGCACCAACAATTTGTGTTGGTACTCTTCTGGATGTCTAGGGTTGAGAGAACAGTCCCGTCCCACCGATGTCAATGTCACCAGCCTGTCTGCTGAGACCCAACTATGTTGGTGTGGGTTTTTGCAGCAGGGATACATGCCCACTAGGAATTGTAGAGTTTTAACTAAACTTGAAGCGCTGAACAAGCAGTTCTTGGCAAAGTCAATCCGATTTGGCCATGCAGTGCTAAAATCAACCCTGCTGTAAGTGATTTCCATGGAGTTTTGCCATCTTACCCCAGGAATTCGTGCATATTCTATTCCCCGATGGAAAATGATTTCTTCTGATTTGGACCCCAAAGAGGATTGTTTTGAAGCCATCAAGGAGGAGCTTGGCAGTAAATGACTATCACAAATATGCCAAATAAAAATAATTTTTATTTTCTGTGCCAAAAACTGCAATGCCGTTTCCGGACTCCACAACATTATAATAACAGGTCCTAAAATATTTGACACTAATAGGGTGCATCATTTGATGATAAACATAAGCAATGAACCTTGTGAAAGGGACACAGGGATGAATAGCACACAGCAATTACCTTTCAAAGAAAAAAAAAGAACAAAGGGGAAAAGGAAAGTGACATATCCCTAAATTACTCTGTATCAGTGGCCATAAATACACTAAAATTCCAGGACAGTGTGAGCTTAGGGTAAGAGAGGAGTAAATGGGAAAAAAATGTTTGGGAAGACAATATAACATTGTCTCATAATTTGCAAAACTCTAATGATTTCCAAAGCTGGTATGCAAGATTTAGCCGCTTTTTTTGGCATTCAGATCGACACAGGGGCTTTTTCTTGCCAACTAGAACATTCTTGAGGTGTTTTTTTTCTTCACATGAAGTTCTTTGTGATCCCATGCTTGCTATTATCCATAAATTAATTTCTGGCACTGCAATAAATTCTAGGGAAACCAATAAAACCACAAACTTACAGCTAATTCTTTGTCATTTTTCTTTTCTTTTCTAAACTTTTTTCCCTGAAAACGTTCTGTGGGAAAGACAAGGGTGGAAAATAAAACAACATGAAATGTTTGCTGAGGTGCAAGCTTGCATCCACAGCATGAATTTATGTTTCCAATTGGACTTCCTTACTCGTCAAAGCACTTTATTGCAGTCGACATTCTTTATTGGTTCTGTTGGGTAGAGCCGGCTTTGGAATGTATCTTACTCTGAGTCTCTGTGATTCACAGGAACACGTTTGTGATGTTATTAAAGCTGGGCCAGACCCTGAAAACCTCCCTCAGTTTTTACTCGATCCTTACGTTGGGCTTCGATGGGGGTTTTGTCTGGGTAAGGCCTGAATGTGAAATTTACCCAAAGGCTTGTTGTCTGTGTATTCGAATCACACATAGCATGCCCTGCATGCCTGACGGTGCATTGTCTAACTGGTGGCCTGGGGATGAGATCCAGCCCATGGGAAATTCTGTCTGGCATCATGGAGGGTGCCATTTTGTAGTATAAAATGGCATCCTCCACACAGCATGACCTTGTATGCACTGTACATACGAGATTACATTGCATGGGGGATGCCATTTTGGACACCTAAGGCACATAAATGAACTGTTGCATGCCTTACTAAACCTGTCACAGCACTCCACTGAATTTATCCTTCTGCATAGGTCTGGCGGGACTTCCAGGGTATGTTGGTCCTCTGCACATGGGAAAATTACATGGTTCAGCCTGCTGATCGTATATCAGAAGCAGGCGTCCTCAGTCAAAAAGGGATGTGCACACGCATGTGTGTGTGTCACACACATGCATGTACATGGAGAATTGCTTTGGTCAGAAGGAGGTGTCTCCTTTTATAGCAGTCTGACACAGTAGGCTGTCCTGGATCAGCCAATGGAAGATACCATCATTAACAAGCCGAGGATGGCCTGTCACTTACAGCTCATTCCCCAAGACAAAGGAAAATGTGTGTCTAGTCCATTAGGTAACAGATGTGAAAAGAGCTCCATTTTTTTTTGTATGATAATACAGATTTAGAGCCTCATTTCCATCAAAATTACTGGGTTGAAATGTCCACACTGGAGCCTTATTATGATTGATTTATACACAGGCAGGTGTGTATGTACAGTATCTCTAGCTCACCTCGCTGTCTCTTTTGAGGGAGCGTGGCTCAGGTTCTTCTTTGCAGAATTACTTCGGGAGATGGAAGGCTTTCACCACGGAGACTTGCAGCTTAAATTCTAACTGAGCTGAAAGTGGTTGTGTGATATCAGGTTGTGTCTAACTGGCCCGAAGTTTCTATAGCAGGTATTAGTGTGACTTTCAGTGAGGCCTGGAGATCTGGAAGATGAATTCGTTCTCAGACAGGATTTTCTCTTGCAGCACTGAAGTTAATGGCAGCCGGGTCAAGCCCTTGTCTCTGAAAGGGAACGGCACCTGCTGGTCATGCTGTTGGTGAGATCAGGCTTGACAAAAAGAAGGGATACTGAAGCCATCTGTAGAGCTGGCTAATGGAGAGCCAAAGTCCTTCCTAATTAGAAATAGTAACGTCAAACAAACGTTGCACTTTCCTGGAAGAGGTGACTTGTTTGAGTTTGTACATTAGTGCGATTGAGGAGCTTCACGTATCTTCAAAGGGGGAAGGATTAGCAGAAAGCTCAAATGTCTATTTTTTTTTTTTTTTTGCTTATGACCTTTCCGTATTAGTCATGTAGAGACAGGCAGGTCTTGATTACAACTGAAACCCCAGCATGCCTTGTTGTGATGCTGATCCAGAGGGATAATCTTTTGTAACTGGGGTTTTTCTTGGAGTTGCTTCCTCTTTGCAATCACAGGAGATGGGTATTGAGGGTCACGAGCACATGGTCCTAATGCATTATCGCCATGCCAAGGATTGACACCGAACTTTGGGTTCCTTTGAGAAGATGATGATGATGATCCTAAATTTATAGGAACAGCGGGGTGAAAAAGTGTGGTGGGAGGTGTCCAGATCCTTGTGATTACACATGCCAAGGAGCTGTGTTGGCAGAAACACACCCCAGGTGGGGGGAACTGCAATGTGAATTGTCCAGGAACTGCAATTCTGTTAAACTGGCTGCTCATGAGTTTGTAATGAGAAGGTTCTGCCCTTGCTCCACCCTGATCAGCTCCTTAAGCCTTACCAGGTCAAGCCATAAGAGCTATGCCTTGCCTCCCCTATGGTAGCAGCACTGAGAAAGGAGGGAGAGTGGCAGAGCCCAGCAGCAAGTGGCTCATTCGATGGCATGGAGAAGACGGGTCTGTGGAAAGCTGGATGTGAGGCCAGCTGGGCCGTGGAACTGGCATGTCACTGTGGGCTTGTAAGACTGTAAGCCATGCCATTTTTGGGAGGAAGTAGATGTGTGTGCCTTGTTGGATTCCTTCCTTTCCTTTCTTTGGCCTCCTCCTGTGAGGGTGACCAGAAGCAAGTGTGAAAAATCGGGACGGGGGATGGGAAAAATCGGGACAGGGAATAGGCGCCTGTATAAGACGAAGCCCAGAATATTGGGACTGTCCCTATAAAATTAGGACATCTGGTCAACCTACCTCCTGCCCTCCTCCCAAAGTATCTCAGTCTGAGCCGTTCAGAACTAGATGGCGTCCACTTCAGGACTGTGAGTGGTGGACAATCATCTGGGAAGAAGCAGGAAATGATGAATTTTTCCAGAACACTGCACCCGCTCTTTGATAAAACATATTAGTGTTGTTATAAATCAATGAACATGGTTTGTAATAGCAATGATGCCCTTGAAATCTGTTAAAATTGCAGTCAGCAAGTGGTTTGCTACAGCATTTGCTGCCCTTGGCCTCACCGTGGGCGATTAACTAACAAATCGGTTATTAGCCAGTGGTGGTAATGACCAATTTTCTAGGGATGATTGCTTAAATATTGCCCACCTTGAAAAGAGAATTATTGCTCAACTGAAAACCGAACCTTTATTTTCAAGTCGACAGAGCTAATGATCTTTTTTTTTTTTAATCTTCCCCCACCTACTCCGGGGTGCTCTGAGATCATATTACTAGAGAACCGTTTCCCTATCTGCATTCTGTGACTTGAATCCAGGAAAAGTTCCATATTTAATATTTATTCTCTAAGCATCAGTGGACGAAGACAGATGGTAATGAAACCAGTGTTGCTGAAAGTGACTACAATGAGAATAGATTCTTTATGATGTCCAGGAATTCTGGACTCGCAGTCTCAGCTTAAATGTACCATGGCGCCAAGTCTGTCACCTTAAGCTTAGTATTCCTGCCATCTTCATGACCTGTCTTTAGCCCCGATGAGTGCAGGCTGCACTAAACATATCAATCTGTCTTTCTCCCCCCTATAAATGGTTTAAACACCCAAAGCCGGATGCAAGTGACACTGCAAGCTGGGGAATTTTCAGGGAGGGGGGAAAATGTCCAGGAAAGAAACAAAATTGTCACTCCAGAGCCCATTGGATGTGCGTGATTGTTAAGAGTGTCATTATCTGCCTACAGTTGATGCTGCCTGCCTGCTGTGAGCTCTTCCTCAGAGCAGCATAGGGCAGAAGCGGAGCCTTCTTGGCGATTTTGGTATTCTCTTCTGCTCTCTTCTTTCTTATGAAGGAAGGCTTGATAGTGGTGAAAGCACTGGCTCTCAGGTGACCCGGGTTTAGGTCCTGGCTCCACCACGGGATCTTTGGGCAAGTTATTTAGTTTCTTGTGCCCCCATTCGTAAAACTAGGGTAATAAACCTTCCTTCGTCTCTTGTTTATTTTGATGGCAGGCTCCTGGGGACTGATTTGTATTTACAGCATCTAGCAGAATGGGCACGACGTGATCTCAGCCGAGACCTCTTGACACTATTATTGTGCAAATAATAACCACCACCAATGCTGGACATCATTGTACGGGACTCAAAAGGGGGTCAGGCGAGCTGGAACTGGTCAGGAATGCCCCTTCTCCCATAGGCCTCATGAGTTGATTGCAATTAGAGACAGGCCTGGGGTGGCCCCAAGAACCCGAGCATATCTTACTTGTGTGTGTGTATTTGGTGGTGGGGGGATGGAGGGTGTTAGAATCTGAACTCAGACCCTGCACCTGGGCCCACTGTTGGTGTAAATGATCCCGTGCCAAGACCCTGCCAAGTGCCATGGTGTGTCTGTGAGGCCATCTGCTGCCTGAAGTTCAAATGTGGACTGTTAGCGGAATGTTTTTGTTCACCTGGCCGTTTGTTTCTGTCGGCAAGTTGTTGTTTACACCATCCTCGACTTTGCTTTTGTTTACGAAGGGCAGGGCTCATCAGCCGCCGAGCAGCCTGTGTGATTTATGCTGTGTTTTTAAAAATGGCCCATGCACTCAGATATATGGATCTCACTCAAGTCAATGGCAAAATGCTTGCTGAGTCCCATGGGGCTAAGATTTGGCCTAGAGACATTTGTACCGGGTTCATTTTAGAACAGGGATGAGTCAAGAGCTAAAGGAGAGCAGAGTTTTGCATTTAAAGCAGCAGTACGTCCTCTTTGTTATGTCTGAAGGATACAGCATACCCGTGGTGCTTAATTTGGGCCAGGCCTGAGACCCGGCACCTCTAGGCTTGGCAGTTCATAACCCCAGCACCTCTGGGCCTGCCGCATCACGTATGAAAGTAAAAAACATTGCTTGAGCCCCAGCACCTCTTTCAGTACATATCCTCCCCCCAAATTACAGCATTTACCCCAGCGCACTGCCAGACCAGAATGCATTTTGCACTGGCGTAGAGCACCATGCATCACGCAGGGGGGAATCAGAGCCCAGTGGGTGGAGACGGCGTTTTCTCAGGCTAAACGAAAACGGGGAAATAAATAAATAAACAGTCTGTCGAAACAAGAGTGACAAGCAGTGCCCTTCGCCTGGCTGAGCCTGGGCATGGACAGTCTGCCGGGGGTTTGGGGAGCGTCTTCCTTGACTCCGCTCTCCACACCTCCAGCGCAGGGGCAGTGGCAGTGGGCCTGGCTGAGATTCCCAGTCCACTAGAGGTAAATAATGAATGTTGCACCGGCTGGATGGGTAGCCTGTGACCTTCTGTTTCTAAACACAGGATAGAAGAAGAAGAAGAAGAAAAGTTCCGCTCTTGTCCATGCTCTTAATAGCGCTGGCCTCAGCTTTACAAACTAAAATCCAAATATGGTGCAGGAAAAGGGTGTTTTAAGGGGACACTGATGTTTTGTTAGGCCAAAAATGAACCACTGTCCACACAATCCTCTTTCTATATTCAAAACAAATGGGTCATGTTTTTTAAGTTCAGATGCCAACAGCCTGGCATCCATTAATAACATTCTAATAATAAAAAGACCCTATAATAACAAACCAGCGTGCGTAGCCCAGTGTTCAGGGACAGCCCTACAATAACGAACAAGTATGCACAGTCCAGCACGCATGAATATCAAACCGGGATGCACACCTCGCTCCCCTAAGCAACCCTATGCTAACAAGCCAGGGTGCATAGCCCAGAATTCATCTGCAGTAACGATCGATGCCCTCGCCAGGAGCTCTTCCACCGATCTCAGAGGGGCAGTGTGGGGAGCTGAGAGCCCGGTCTCTGGGCTGCCCACTCCTCCCCCCCACTCCTTGTTCCCTGCCAGCTTCTCCTTTCCCTGTTCCCAGGGGGAAGCTGCCTGGAGCTTCTCGCCCCTGGGGAGGAGGTCCTGCTGCCTCGGCTTCTATCTCACCCTCCCCTCCCGCCTGCTCCCTGCTAGGAGCAGCAGCTGTGTCAATTTCAGGGCAGTTTTGTCAGCGGAGTGTGTGTGTGTGTGTGTGTGTGTGTGTGATCGCAGCGGGTCGCCAGCACTGTTTTGTCGAAAAAAGCTGACTTTGGCCGACAACACAGTCTAGTCTAGACCAGGCCTAAGATTTTTCAAAAGTGACTAGTGATTTGGGGTGCCCGAATGAAGACATCTTAATGGGCCTGAGTTTCAGAGGTAGGTGCTCAGCAATTTCGGAAAGTCATGTCCCTTAAGGTGACTTAATTCGGGCCTCCAAACTTGAGGCACTCCAAATCCCTGGGCACTTCTAAAACTACATGCCAATGACTCAGTCAAACAAAGCTTTGACGCTGTAGCTAGATGCAGTTCAGAGCCCAGCAATATATATCCCGTCCTGCCAAGGACAATGCATAAGGCCTCAGAAGTGGCAGCAGAGAGTGGGTTCATTGTCCTTTGGTAGCTGCTAGGAAACTAACTCCTGGCCATCCAAGCTAAGTTCTTTTTATTCAGCAAAAAAACAAACAAACAAACAAACCAAAACCCCAGCCCTAAAACTGCAACGTATTTGGGCAGAAGAAACACAGCTGCAAGCTGCAGCTTTGTCCTTCCTACTTTCAATGACTTCCCGGGAATTTAAGGGACACAACATGCTGTGCCGCACAACCAGAAGAAGAGAGTCGCTCCTGGGGAGGGGCTGCATGGACCTATGCAGAGGTCAGCAAGGAAAAGGTTAACTCTATCCCTCTGGGGAAAGAGCCACAGCTGATTGCCCAGAGTGCAGGGGAGCTAGGCGGGGCCAGCTGTGGTGAATTAACTGATAGACCCCAGCACACTATAAGAGGGAGCAGGCAGGCAGGCAAACTCCTCTGGAAGTGCTTACAAGGGTGGGTGGTTTTGCTGGTATTGGGATGAAGTGTGTCCTATTTGACAGTGCTACGCTAAAGGTGGCTTGTAGGAACCTCTGGTTAAAATTTACCAAGCTGTAGGGAGAGTTAGGGTGATTTTTCTTGGCCTCTGATTTTACTCTTAGGGTGTTGCTAGACCATCTGTGCCACAGAGCATTTTGAAAAGGGAGGGCAGGTAATCATTGGAAGAGCTGATTAAGGGTTGTTGGGGTGGATTGTCCCTTACTGGAAACTTTTCAATGAAGACTAGCTGTCTTTCTAAAAGATCTGCTCCAGCTACTGGAGTTGAAGCTGGTATGAACTCGGAGAAAGCCTGAGTCTGTGCTGAGCAGAGGTCAGACTAGATGGTCATGATGGTACCGTCTGGTTCTAAAAACCTCTGAATCCCTGGGATCAGAAATGCTTCTTTGCCTTTCCAAAGGGCTGACTTGTGCCATGTGTCAGATACTTTCCAAACCCTTCCTCAGAAACCCCTGCAAGGAACACAGACAGCATTTCAAAAGCTACCAGCTGAACGCAGTGCTATATTTGATCCATCTCCTCTGTTGTGAGTACAGTATAACTTCCCAGCAAAGTGAACTCCAGTGAAGTCTGTTTGCTAAGTTAGTTTCCTCCTTGATTAGGATTATAAGAGGGTTTTGTTTAAAGAAAACAATGGAACAGATTATCCAGTCCTGACCTCTGCCAAGTGCTGCACACTCCTCACTGGGTTTCTCTCATCTTAAAGGGGAAAACTCAGGACTGTGGAGTTCAAATCTTAGTAGCATCTCAGTGATGTTTTCTTAGAACTTGGCTGGAAGAAGCCACACTGTGTCTGTCTTTGACCCTGTGTGTTTGTCTTCCCACAAAGGTGTTTATGCTCCACATAGAAGTGCCTTATCCTTCCCTGTTCCAATCAGCTCAAATGTACTTCATTGTCCAAAAGAGCTTGGAACCGCAGCTTGTTCTGTGAAGAAATTAGGGTGAAAGATGCAGACAGCTGCTACTCATAACAGGTCTAGTCCAGTTGCAATTGCACCCCACACCTGTATGTAGCATGGAGTGAGTCTTATACAGCCAAGGCACAAGTTTTGGTGTGGTTATTTTCTTCACTTAGCCTTGATTATATCCCCCATTGGGGCTGAGTTCTAGAGGGGTATTGGCCACAAGCAGAACAGACTTAATAGGTGTACAAAGCTATCACTTCTTGGGCAGAAGACCATTTACGTGGGACCAACATCACCACTATACCATCCTCCTTCCCGAAGTTACAGAGATCTGATGCTAAGCTGCAGGATGGAATGCACGTAGGCTCACAGAAGTTAGAAATAGATCTAGCGGGGTGTGCAACCTTCTTCCAGGGGTCAGTGCAGGGTTGCTCTCTCGAGTACACGTTCTGGTGGTTTGTCTAGCCATGTTTTAAAAGTCCCAGGAAATGGCCCTTCCATCACTTCCAATGGGAGACAATTCAGGTCTGTGTCACTAGGGGGAAGGCTCCTCCAGCCTAGACAAAGGTTTAAGAGAGTTACAACTTTTTTTTTTAATCAAATGCTATGGCCTGCTGTGGAAGAAAACCGCCCTGCTTGCATGAATGTGAATTCAAGGGACTGGGGCGGCGTGTCAGTCTAGAAATTATTCCTGTCGTATCCTTTGTACAACATTTTGCTTGGCATGCATTTTATGCCACCACAGTGATGCAGAGCATTTGACCTGAAAGACCAGAGCATGACACTGACATCTGGAAATCCTATTAGAAGTGGTTCCCAGCTGGCACTGGGAGATGAGAAAATGGCCTGTGGAAACGAGATACTCTAGCCCTGCTTGGAGGAGGAGATGAAGGGGTTGATAGCAATACATAAACGATGAAGAGGGAAGATCTGCAGAAGCAGAGATCTGTCTGTTTGTCTCCCCTTCTTGAGCCGCTTGCTTCCTGCAGCCTGGTCCAGCTGCATGACTAATTCTACTACTCTTAGCTCTAGGCTTTCCTCCTTGTAGCCCCACTGTACTTGGTTCTCCCTCCCTGCTCCAGCCCTCCATTGCCCCAAACTTTTCCTCCTTTCAGTACATCCTTTAAACTCTACTACTTCCAAGATGCCTTTGCACCATAGATTAACAAGCAAGAGTAAAAATCTGTATATCTTAACAATGAAGACTGTAGAACTAAGATACATGCTAAACCATCACTGCTTTCTCACTTCCCGGCCAGCCCTCTGTGTTTGTACATTGTCCCTTTGCTGGCCATCTAACCAGTGAATTCCAGGCAGGCTCCTTGGAAGGGATATGAAACCTCACACTTCAGGGCTGAAGACAAGCTCTAACTATGAGAGTTCAGGAAGAAACCTTATGCAGGGGGCAGGTTATTGCACATCTGCCTAGGGCAAGATTCTCTCACCTTCTGTGGAAGGCCATGGCCACGGTTGGAGGCAGAGTGCTGGGTTTGATCTGGGATGGCAATTCCTGTGTTTCCTTCAGACCTGTCTGTTGTGACATTCTGAGGACCTTTCTCAGACCTGAAAACGGGCTGGGTGTAGCTTAAAAGCTTTTCTCCCTCACCAAGAGAAGTTGGTCCAATAAAAGATATTCCCTCACCCACCTAGTCTCTGCAAAGCATCTAACATTCTACTGACGTTAGGCAAGGAATAAATGATAATTCAGTATTACTGGAACTAGACAGGCCTGGGGGTAGGAAGGTCAACGTCTCCACATCCTCCTGAAGCTGCTAGTTTGCATTTGTTTCCACTGAACAAATGATCGTCTGAGACATCAGTCCGTCACACGGCAGGTATTAAGCCAAAGATGTTGAGGTCTATTCATAGGGTCGCTGGGCCTGCTAGGCAAGATAAAATAATTTCAGCTCTCAGGGAGAAAGACCCTGCGTCCTGTTACAAAAATGATTATTAATAATATAATTGTATTGTGTTACAAGCCTGCTGCTTATCTGAACCTTTGCTCATCACTGGAGCTGATCATGAATCCAACGTTTTTCCTAAAGCTTGAAAAAGCTCAGCTAACATTGATTTCTTTTCCTTTTCACACCCTCTTCTGGTGATCTTGACCAGAGCTGGAAGCGGTAGGGCTGAAATATTGTACTATGTTTTGGTGCCAGTGGGAATAGAACAGTAATTAAAATGCCACAAAGGCCTGTTCTCGTGAGGTTTCCAGTTTAGATTTGCAGAACTGACCGGTTTGATGGAAGTACAGAGAACAACCAAACCTTTATGTGAACATTTGAACCCCAATCTAACGTTCAGCAGTCACTACGTTACATTATTATTTATCATCAGATGGCAAATGGTCCCAAGGTGGATGGAGCTGCAGCAGTTACTTTATTCCACCTCCAGCAGATAAATCAACAAAACCAATGTGTAATTAAACAATAATGTTCTGTTCTGCAGGCAGGTAATAACTGCACAGTGGTGTTAAGGGCCCAGGATAATTTTAAAGGAACTTAATATTGTTTGGTCATCCAGGGATACATTTTCAAAGTAGCTTGTGGTTGGTGTTAGTCACATGACACAGAATGCAGAGAATTTAGAGGCAGATCCGTAATGAAGACTGAAAGATGGATTCTTCGTGCTAATATAAGCCTTATGCTAACCCCTTCAGCACAATCTAAAAGTATGACGTTCCTTGACATTTCTTTGCAGTCAAAGCCCCATTTTCCAGAATGCGATCATACAAATTTAGTCTAATGCAACAGTACAGTAAGTTACTCGGTGCCTTTCATGATTATGTCACCAGCACTTTCCGTCAGCTGACACATCAAACATGTTTAAAATCACTATACTAATGCAGATGATGCTTTTTTTTGTAACTACCAGATGGCCCAATTAAAAGAAATTTTGGGGGGCGGGGAGGAGGAAAGAAAAGGAAAAGAAAACAGTTCTTCAAGCACCAGCCCTTTCCATCGGCAAAGACAAGTGGAGTGGTGTTTTGTGCCTTCAGAAACCAACAGAATTACTAGTATGAAAACTGTCAGTATCACTTTCTTTTTGTTGTCATGGTTGTAAGGAAAATGAAATGAGGCTGCACAGATATATTTCATGGCTTTAAGAGAGAGCTATCTCAGTGTGAAAATTAGAAATAGACTTAGATTTTTCTTGTAACTAAAAAGCCTGTTAACCCATTTAAATAGAACATATTATATACTCCTGTACTATAATATATCAAAAGTAATGCAATCATGTCTGTTTTGATGCTATCATATCTGGGTGCTACCTGGATGGTCTGACATGAATGGTACATGGAATTAGTTCCACATTTCTTCTGTTGCAATTAGCATATTAATGCACCAGACAGATAACACTAAAAGCCTGGATGCTTGAGCACTTTTAGTGCCTTCTTCATTGAGCTCTGACATTCAGCCCCTATTAGTCTGCAGGAATGTGTCCAAACAGGCTCCCTACCTCATGTTTAATCTGAAGGGCAGCCCTGAACTATGTACTGCAGCTGAGATGCTGTGTACACTTAGTTCCTTTGCTGGCTTCAGAAATAATTCCATTACAAAAAAAAAAAAGGGCTTCATGTCAGGTTGCAAACATGCTAGAGTTTTAATTGCACGTTGCTGCTGGGATTTTCAAAGCTGCCCATTTGAGCCCCCAGCCCACATATATATGTGCGTGTGTGTGTATATAGACACATGTATGCATGTGTAATGTGTACGTATCCCTACTGTCATGGAGGCTGTGTCTCAAATTAGAGATTCAGTGTGACTGGTGAAAGTTCTAATCTTCATTCTATCTTGGTGAAACATTAATGAACTTGTAAAAACAGGAAGCAGTGGAAAACAAATGAATTTCAGCTGGTGTTTGAAGAGCTGTCAGATCCTCCTGCTGAAATGTTTCAGAGGAACATCTTTCTGATAAAACCTCTGAGAAAAGTGGAGGAGTTTCAGAAGAGTGATTGGAAAAACAGGATGTCGACTTGCAGGCTTTTGCTAATGCATTGCATCTGCAAAGATTCTGCCAACTGCACACAGCGCTGGCTGTGTGAGAGCGGCAGAACTAGGGAAAGTCGTTACATCTGAGTGTGAGGGTGGAGGGGGAGGAAACAGGCTGTTCCCTTTATACATCTTCAAGTTTGAAAAAAAATTCAATCCTTTTACGTTTTTTTCATTCCCAGTCAACTTTGTCAGCACACAGCC
Organism: Emydura macquarii macquarii; assembly: GCF_026122565.2. Lineage (NCBI taxonomy): Eukaryota > Metazoa > Chordata > Testudines > Chelidae > Emydura > Emydura macquarii. The sequence goes on along the minus strand of NW_027132905.1, from coordinate 775,059 downwards.
TTTATTCTAACAGTAATGCACGCTTCGTTGCCATCGTAGACTACCTTTCATCCTGGAATCTCAAAACATTTTACAAACCTTAAGTAAACTCTCCCCCTCACCCTCGGGATGGGAAGATAGACCTTTTTGGCTTTGAGTAAGATGCTTAAGCTTTTCTGTGTCTCATTAGCAGACATTATCCTCATTTTATAGATGGGTAAACTGAGGAATAGAAATGACCTCATTTCAAAAGTGGCCACTTCTTATTTTGAGCTCCTGAATTTTGGGGTGTCCATCTTGAGATCCCTAGGAATTGGGACCCTAACAATAGTGGGTGTCTTGAAAAGGTAGGCCCAAGTGACTTGACCAATGTCATGTGGCAAAGCAGTGGCAGAATTGGTAACTCTTGGTCTTCTGCTTCGACCTCTGGTTACATTCCTTTCCACCCCTTGAGTCTTTCTGTTCTGCTGCTGGTAGATTTGTGCTCCTGCACCAGGAAGTTTTTTCTGTTGACCTGAATGCGAGCAGGACCAAGCCCACAGAGAACTCCTGGCCGCATGAGACTTTGATTAAGGGCACACACATATGGACCAAGTGCAGAACTCACTGCGGAGTTTAAATCTTTTTCCTTAGGGCACTTGCTCCCAGCTACCTGCAAGGAAAACAAAAGTAGTATTTTAATACAAGACTTGTTTCAGCAAAACTTTTTAAGTGCATGCTTAACTTTAAGCATGCGAGAAATGCCACCCTCATTCATTGATGCACTTAAGCACATGCTTCAAAGGAACTTGTGCACACGCGGAAAGTTGAGCACGTGCTTCAGTGCGAGTCTGGATCCATATGGTTGCACTGTATGTCAGGGGAATTTAGAAGGTTGTTTATCCCTGTGTGGATCATCGCGTGCAGGTCATAGCAACAGAAAGACAATTCAAAACATCCTGGTCTAAATGAGACACACTAACTGTGGGTCCAGAAAAGCCAAGGACGAGGCAGCAACTAAAACAATGTAAACAGAAATGCATCTTTAAAATACAGAAAGTCTAAAAACGATAGAAGCAAAACTGCTGTTCATGAATTACATTTTTTATTTGACTGTTTTGCACCTGATTTCAGTTCACTGAAGCTACCCCTTTTGGGGAGGAGGTGGGGATCTAGTGGATAGGGGACTGGATTCAGATCTAGGAGACACTGATTCTCTTCTGAGCTTTGTCACTGATGGTGGGCACGTCACTTCACCTTTCTGTGACCGTTTCTCCCTCTGCCTGTCATGTCAGTCCTTGTAGACCTAACCTGCACTTATGTACATGCTTAACTCGACGTGCATGAGTCGCACCAAGGGACAGCAATGGGACTATTTGCGTATATATATGTAGGGTTGTGCATTACTGGTGGCAGGATCAGTGCCTTTGATTGTAAACCCTTTGGGGCAGGGACCGTTTCTTGATATCTGTGCGTGCAGCGTCCAGCGCGATGGGACTTTGATCTCAGTTGAGGCCCCGAGGCACCACTATAAAATAAATAACACTAACTTAATAAAATAATGATGAATAAGTCTCAGCATTCATCAAGTGCCGGATATGCACAGAGTGCTTTGCAAACATTAAGTTAATCTTAGTGCAGTCCTGTGAGAGAGAGAAGAATATCAAGTCATGAGCCCCAGTTCGCAAATGGGGAAACTGAGGGATGGCTCTCTGATGATAAATTAGTGTCCCTTTGCTGAAATCTACCAGTATCTCCCAGGTCTCCATAAACCTGTTTGTTTTAAGTGCAATAAAAGCTTTTACAAGCTATATTTTTCCTACTGCTATCCTGGAGGCAAACACTAGTTATGTTTCACTCATTTACTTACAACAATGATTAGTTTCTTATTTAATTATAACCTAATACTGTCTATAACTGTGTCTATCTTGTCATAATTAGGCTGTTAGATCTTTGGTGAAGGGATCGTCTACCAGGTCCATGACAAGGACTCTGAGGTGCAACGGTAATACAAATAATAAATAATATAATAGTTCATGCTTACAAAAAGTTTTGAAAGGGCCATAAAACCTCATGTTTCAATCAGTCTCTAAACATTAGAGATTAGGAGGAGACCTAACATGGGAGCAGATTTTCCCACCTCTGCCTAATGTGAAGTTTCTTGTACCTTCCTCTGATGCATCGAGCATTGGCCTCTTTTGGAGATAGGATACTGGGCTATATGGATCACTGATCTGATCCAGTCTGGCCAGCCCTATGTGTCTGTGAGTCACAGGTGGTTGTGGTGGCATTTCCTTTGGTTTTGCAGCTCCAAATTCCCCTTTAAATGCTGAGTTTGAGCAAACACCAATCCTGTTTTAATGGCTGAGTCACACCTTGCTTTGTGACTGTGCAGACCTACAAGTTTCACACCATTTAGCTGTGAAACTCTCAGTTGTTCTAGGTTTGATCAAAATGAAAATGTCTGTACAAGAGAGCAGAATCTGCCAGGTCCCTTAATAAAGCATATGAGTCTGTATAAATAGGGTGATATTTTTTACACAAGGAGGACATTTATTTTCAGTCATTGCTGTATTCTAGTGATTTCCCTGCCCCTTGTCCCGAAAATAACTGGAAACTCTATCCTCTTCCTATATTTTAAATCAGAGGGGTCTGAACCAAAGACCCCTGGATCCAGATTCAGATCTGAATTTGCAGTTCACGCATATGGATTGGATCCAGTCTGAACCTAGCAAACTCTGGAGAAAGTCTCAATCCCAATGTAATGCACACAAGGTCCTGGTAATATTTGGGTCTGATGTTTTGGTTCTCTCTGTGACAGAGATATGGAGATTGGACTTAGGGGTTTGGTCTGGACTCATCTCTGAAATACAGTAAAATAAAGTGTGTGTGTGTGTGTGTGTGTGTGTGTGTGTGTGTGTGTGAGAGAGAGAGAGAGAGAGAGAGAGGGATGGGGTGAGGTGGGGAAAGGAATTGGAACATTAATGACTTGAGAATTCTCCAATTCTAAGAAGGGAAACGGCTTTCTCATAGGTTCCCACATCATCAGTCAGCTCATCACATGCATTTGGTTGCAAGACATTTTTTCTTGTAATGAATTGAATAATCACATCTGTTCCTCAAGCTTGAGAAAAGTTTAAAAAGCCATTAGCCTTCTCCCATTTCCAGCATTGGCAGAACTTACTTTCCTTTTTATCAGCATAGAAGATGTGCGCATGTGGAAATGTGGCTACGTGTTTGTGTGTGTACAGATCCTGTCCCACCCCCCCCATATCCGCATACACACACACACAGAAAGAGAGAGAGAGAGATGGATAGGTAGATATAGGTTATACACACACATGCCGAATAGCTGTATTCTTTCTCTCAATCTCTCTCTCCCCACAAACACAGAGATGTATATCTCTAGATATAGATATACACACACAAACACACACACACAAGTGCTGATATGTACATTGGGCACCAGAGGGCAGGCTTTCCCAGTCCCGTCTCTCTGTGACTGGGATCACTGCTATTGTTATGTTTATGCAAACAGCCTTTGACATAATAGCTTTGAAACAGTTGAAAATTGGATTGTGCCTTGAGGCCAGACATTCAGACCACCACCTTGGCTTTATTCATCTGCCACAGTACATTGGGTTCAGCTTAGGCTCCGCGCGCTGTATTTCAGAGAGAGATTATAGCACGGCAATAACTTTTGTACAGGAAAGACAAATGCAACCACCTGGCAGAAACAGTGGCGCTGTTTCGTTTTGCAACCCCTATCTGAAGGAATATAGATTGTGCCAGGAATTTCTTTAGACGTCCGAGGAACAAATAAAACAAATTCTCAGGCTGGAATCTCCATTCCTTTCTTTTTCAGTTTCTTAACTCAATCTAATTATGGTTTAACCTTCGGAAATAAATACCTAATAAAGAATGAACCTATTAGAAGAGTAAATGTATTGTCCACTACTTTGTACAAATCCTCCGCATGCTCCCTTTAAGCGATAATGTCAATGGATTGAACATGGCTTGACTGGTTAATGGTCTCTCTGCCACAAAATGGATTAGATAGAAAATAAATGCTGAGGCAACGCCAGTCATGGCATTAAATTCCACGGATGATATTGCTTCTTCTGTGAAATTACCAGTTTAAAATAAATAAGATGGCAGCAGCACCCCCAGAAGGAGACCAGTGAAAACCCAGGATGGGGCTTTAGAGGAGAGACAATTTACCTTGCAGTCAATTTAGTCCGTAGCCGGGGTTGGTTGCGTTGCAGTTTTATTATGTATTTAAGTGAGTGCAGATTTATTTGGGCCCAGTCCTGCAGGCAGTGGCCGGATTCTGGTCTTCTCTGGTGCAGCCATGTGCGTGTACCCCATGGGTCAGTGTGTTGTCACAGGTCCCCCTTTTTGTGCCCATGCCCAGATGAGATGCGTTGTTTCAGCCCCCTGCTACGGAGACTCAGCCTGAGCTAAAGAGCCATGGCAGCAGATTCTTTTCACTCTGAAGGCTCCCGGTTGAATCCAGTGCATTGGACAAGAGGGCCGCTGTTGCTCAAGGCCTCTAGATCTCGCGTATCCGAGGGACATTGGGCCCTATTAGTCCTTCAGTCTCCACAGCGAAAGGGCATGGGCTGCCAGCAGATTTGGGCAGGGGGGAAGAAAGCAGACGTGGGGATTGCTCTGGCTATTGGTGGTTGGGCTCTGACGATGAGGTGAGGTGGAAGCTGGGGATGCGGAAGGGCAGGCTGGGGAATGGCAGCTCCCTCTGACATTGATCTGCCAGCAAGTCTGCAGGGCGTTGACTGACTGACTTGAAAGCCCCCTGTGCTATGCAGAGCCCCCTTTAAAGGGGCCATTCTAAAGGGAGAGCCACCAGGCGGCTCCCTGACATCATAGCTGCAGTAGGCACGGGGCCTCTACGCCATAACCTTAAACCTCCTCCCCTGGGATCTGACCTCCTGAGTTAGGGGGATGACTCAACTGCTACTTCTCTGGGGCCAGGTGGAATGGGGCAATCCTCCAACAGAAGAATGAGGTGTGTGCTCGAGGAGTGTCCAGCCTGCCACGTGGGATTGGCCCATCCCTGGGTGATAAGCACCCTGAACTTCTCTGGGGTTGCATTATGTAAATGAGAGCAAAATTTGCCTCCCACCCCTAAGCATAACTCCCACGGAAACGAAACCCACTGGGATGAGAAGAATGTTCCTCGTTGAAGGAAAGGCTTTTCAGCAGAGAACCTCAGGTAGCAGCTGGGGAGTGGACACTTCTGTTGCAACAATCTCTATTCTGCAGTTGCGTTTTTGCAAAATGCATAGCTGGGCTTTCTGACTTTACCCTGTATTTGTGTATGTGCAGGAAGAGATTCACCCACCATGGAAATGCAGCTACCTCCAGTATGTAAATGAAACAGCCCCTCTATTGGTAGAGGAAAATGAGGAATAATACAGCCAATTAAAATTATAGGGGATTTGTCCAGATCCCACCACACTGCAGCCCTTGAGATCTCCCATTAAAATATTACCCAGGCTTAACTTTTCTTTACTCATGAGATCTGTTGAGATCTCACCCCTAGCTAATTGGACAACAGACTATAACAGCAAAGACACAGTAGAGAAACCATGAATTTTGCCTCTCTAATAAATGTGTTGTTCATGAATATGAATGGCATAGTCCTTTTATTGTTGGACCTGAAAAGAAGCTAAGCAAATTAAAGATGAGAAATTATGCTCGGAATGCTGAATTCACCCTTGATCACAAAGGGGCAAATTCTGATCCAAAAAGTAGGTCAACATTTTTAATGGACAATCCTTGACTGTCTCTTTAATAATAAATAAGTTGCAATTCCTTGCATAGTCAGGCATCATTTGCCCGTGATTTGTGTGGGGAAACTTTTGTCAGCCTGAGTGCAGTTAGAGAAGTCAGCAGTGACTACACCACAATAGAAAAGTGTCAGAGTTAATCCATTTGACATATGTCTTTACTTTTCGAATCCACTCGATCGGATGCCAGCGTCTTAAACAGACTGGTTTTGCCTCAGGGTAAAATATTTGGTGTTAACACTTGAAAGCAAACAAAAGTCTCAAGTTGAAATTGATCGGAAATAATACTTACTGGGAAAATATATATATTTGCATCATGATATGAGAAAGTCTGTTGCTTGAAAAATGCTGGTTTTATTACAAATAATTTATATTTTGTTTTCCTGACTCCAGCTGGTTCACAAAAATCTCTCTAGATGCTTCAATGTGATTTTTTTTTTTCACCTTTCAAACCACTCACACTGAACCGAATGTTGTTATTTTCATAGGCAAGATTGAGTGTGCTAGCTTGATTCTGCTGTAACGAACTCTGATGTGGTGAGATTCTTTGTCATATATCACGGTCAGAAATCATTTACCCTGCTTGGTTTTGGGAAAGTGGAACTCCTTGGAAGAGACTGTTGTGCTGTGGCAAAATATCCAGATTCAATCCTTCTCTTCCCTCAAGGGCCTGCTGTGGGTTTATTATCATCACTTATTGCTGGTTCTCCACCAGCACCGAAAAGATCTCATCCAGATCAAGGATGTATTCTGGTAAACACTGACAGAGCTACCATGCATTAGAGTCCAGAGAGATTGTTTTGCCAGGTTTCAAACACATTTGGACCCTGAGCTTCAGAGGGCTTTATTCAAAGTTTCATGCCAGTGTCGCCAACTCTTGATTTTATCACAATCTCCTCTCACGTGGTGCTTTTCTCAGAGCTGTACCTCCAGCAGGCCTGTGAGTCTGTGAGAATCTCAGCTTCCATCCAAAGAGAGATCGCAAGTTTCTAGCCCTGTGGTTGCAGGGAAATGTAACCCGAATGCACCTTACCGGTTCCAAAACCAGAAATGAAATAAAAAGAACCCCAAATATATTATTTTTAAAAAAATCTCATGATTTTTAAGTCAGTTTTGTGATTTTTGGAGGGCCTGGTACATGACTCCTGAATATTTGGAGTTGGCCATACTGTGTAACTGGTTCCCTATCTTGCTTAGGAGAGGTTACGAAATTAAGAGCAGAGAGTGGGGGGATGGGGAGGATGCTACTGACTCCTCCCCTCATGCTCAGGGTCTTCTGAAATACAACGGAACGTACGTGACTCATGTTAAGTGTCTGTTTTACCCGCAGTTGCTCCTTGCCCTGCCCACTTCCTTTGTCCCTTGGCTTCGCATCTTGCCAGCCACGCTCCTGCAGTCGGAATCCCTTGGTGCCCCACCCACCTGCCCAGGATTTTTATTTTCCAAAAGCGCCGTTTAGATCCGATGGAGGAACCTCTCCCCTCCTCGCTAGCCCAGCCGGGAATCACCAGCGCGAAGTCCCTAGGCGCGCGCCCTGGATCCTACTCAGGGTCAACATGGATCCACCATCCTTCACCCCTTTGCACCCAGTCTGATGTGCTCTAATCACGCATCTCTACCCGCGTGAGCAAGGCCTGGTTGCTGGAGTGCGGGTTTCGGAATCGGGCCCTTTGCTGCCATTTCTCAAAGGCTGCAAGAGACACTCCTGGTCCTGTCCTTCCTGGGAAGGTTTTTTTCCTTCCTTCCCTCCCTTCCCCTTGCAATTAATTAGCTAATAATTTCGCTACTGATCCATTCCTCATTAAAAAGCTGAATCCCTTTCATTAGATCTGGTCGGAACAAAGGTGGGAGAATTTATGTCTTAATTTTAGTTCATTACGGCAAAGAGCATCCTCTGCCACCCCTCTGCCTCATGCACTCCTCCTGCCAGGCCCTCCCTCTTTCTTTCGAGGACCAGTTATCACCGTGCCCCTAAACTCCTCACGCTCTGCAGAGGCATTGGCGGAGCCATCACTGCCCTTTATCTTCCGCTGCCTCATTAAGAGAAATGAACCTGAGTCTGAGAGAAATGACACAAGGGAAATAAAAATGTAATCCCTTGGTGCCACCTATAATGAATTGTTATGAAAACCATGAAAATATCTGTCTGCGGATATTGTTCTTTGATTTGAAGTCAGTGTTATAAGCGGTAATTTTTGTCATTAAAGCTGTTAATCTGCTCCGTGTTCCTCATAAGCTTTATGAAGAAAAACAGCTCTGCTGCCTCCACGCTCGTGCAGGGCGCTTCCGAGGTGGGCTACATGAGCAGAGTGCCTTTGAATAATTAGCTTTAATTATGGCGGAGGTTGCTGTCTGTCTCCGCGATGGCGCTGCAGCGGGCCCTCCACCACAGCTACCCGCTGGCCCGAACGCCAGCCCTATGCAGTCAGCGGTGGGGTTCTGGTTGCAAGGGGAGGCACTGAACCTCCCCATGGGAAGGGCCATTGCCACTGTTCAAATCTCAGGCGTTGCATGGGCGAGTGTTAGCGACTGAGAGCAAACAGAGCCCTGCTTCATCCAGGGAGCTCTCCATTCACTGGACCCCTCCTTCATCCTCCACACCTACTGGCATTTCTGCCCTAGGAGGAGGAAGAAGGCTCCCTTTGGAATCTACCAAAGCCTCTCCTTACTCAGACCAAAGGCTGGGTGGGCACGCTGCCGCCACAGTTTTCCCGAAGCCCAGAGCGCTAGATACCAGGCCCAGGAACCAACCGCAGGACTTCCGCAGGAGGCAGTGCAGAATGCTAATGACTAGGCCATCAGATAAGAGGAGTTGTTAATTGCTCCTTCTATTCTCTGAGCATGGGAGGAATGGAGAGAGCAAGAGACAAGAAAGTCTCTATTGACTTTAATTAAAGTCTTGTACAGACCTGTGAGCTTCCAGTCTGCTTTTCCCAGGCTGTCGGGCTCAGCCCTTCACCAGTGGATGTAGCTTGCTATGACGATTGGCACTTTGTTCCATGGTGCGCTTAGAATGGTCCCTGCCCCGAGGCGCACACATGTCAAAATCGGAACGTTCACACACCGCTGTCGGAGGTGGGAGAAAGCATGGGGCAAATGAGCAGCGCCGCCTAAGAGTGGCTGAGCAGGGGAGCCAGACGCTTGTCTCTGCTGCCGCAGCTGAAGTGGATCCAAGGCCTGGTCTACACTGGCAACGTAGGTCGACGTAAAGTCACTTACGTCAACCTACTAACACCTGCGTCTACACTGGCACCACTGTTAATTTGAATTAAGTCGCCTGGAAAATCGACTTAATAAGACCACCTCTGCAAGTGGCGTAGCACCTACATCAAATTTGTTAAATTGCTTTAGTGTCAGTGTAGACACCTGGATGCAAATATTTTCCCCTTAGTAATTGACAGCTTCGTAGAAGATGCCTCTTGCACCGTTAGCCACAGTGCAATACATGTTGGTAAGTGTTTTCCCACGGAGGGAAACGGGCAGAGATGGGAATCCACAGTAATTGTCAAAGCACCGCATAGACTCACTCTTGAGCTCAGAGGACACTAGGACCTCTTCTACGTCCACTTGTGATGGGGAGGTCGCTTGCGGATTGTGTGTCTTAGCGAGTAAAACATGCGGTGCATGAGAAAAACAAGGCCACTGCATCAGAGAGACGCAAAGCAAACACTGAACTAGTCTGCATTGCTGGCACCTAGAGCAGCTGGCTGAGGTTTGCACCGTCCTAGAAGTCAGGTTGGGCAACAGCACCGCAGGCCGTTCTGAGTGCCCAAGCCTTCTTTGGGCTCTGCTGAGAAGTCAAGTAGCGATGGCCCACGAGAGCATGACATCGCCTGCGCTGGCTCTGCCCCTGGCACCAGGCTCATTGGGCAGCGCTTGGTACATGGATTTCACTGCAGATGTGCAGCTTTGCCAGTTAGCCCTGTGTGATTCGCTGGCTTCTGCTGCAGCTAAAGACGGGAAAAGCCGGCCACCTCACAAAGTCCTGGGCACTTACACCTGGGATGAGATGGGGAGATGTCATCCACTTCAGAGCACCATCAGCAGAGGGGGGCTGATCGGGTTCCAGGCGAAGGAGCCCCCACTTCAGGGTGGAGGAGACCAAAATAAGGGGCAGATTTCCCATCTTATTCCTCAGCTTCTGTGCAAAGTAGCAGCCAGGCACAGACTTTTCTCGCATCCCAGAGCCTAGTAAGTATTTAATAATGTTCCTTTGGATGCAGGAACAAGATGATCAGCAAAAGGGATTCTGCGGAAACTGCTAACCACGGTAGGCCAAGCCTGCTGCCAATAAGTCAGTGATTCTTTCTGACATGACTCTTAAGAGTAGCCAAAGGACACCTGTAGGATGAGTCACGTTAATAGAAGAAGGGAAAGTCTGGTTTGAGACTGAGGACAGATGTCCGGTTCAGAGAAGGGTGGTGTGAGGAAGATCGTTTTTATCAGCACAGTAGCAGGAGACAACATGTCAGGTTGAGGTTGACTCCTTTCTCTCTCAATTTTTTGTATTGTTTTGGCTGGTCCTTGCCGTGGGATGGACGTCCCTTGTCGTGCCTTTGGGGACGCAGGAATTCCCCCAGAAATCACGCCATGACTGTTCTCAATAACAAACACTCTGCTTGATCAGCAGCACACGGTGTCAGGCCACCAGGCATGGATCAGGGGCATCTCCTTCCCTTTGGGCTCTGGCTGACTCCTACATGTGGTGTGGTGCAGGATCACAGGCGCGCACACTCAGGCTACCCCTGGGCTTGTCCCCCAGCCCCGAGCTGATTTTCTGCCGACTGCATCCCTGCAGCAGCCACCAGCCACCTGGAATTGCCACCTCCTGTCCCTCCTCTTCCCAGGAGAGCAACCAGAGGCTGGGACAGGAGTTCCTGCCATCTCTCCACCCAGCTCCTGTTTGCTTGTCCTTTCTCCCGCCCAGCCCGCACGCTAATCACAGCTGCGGGGGCAGTTTTCACAGTGCTGCCACTGTTCTGTGGAGTTGGGACTTCACACCTCCACCGCGGGGCATCACAGCTCCACACAATCCTTTGCATTTAAAATGGCCCTCCGCTCGGCCTTGCCTCCGGTTTTGTGGGCACAGATGTAGGGCGCAATTACTTGTGGGCACAGTCAGGTGTCTGAATGCTAGCATGTTTGTAGCTGCAAAACTGGAGGCCATTTTTAAAACGGAGCATCCCTTTTCCTTATGTACAGCACCTAGCACATTGGGACCCTGATTCGTGATTGGGCCCCCTAGGGGCTACTGCAATACAGGTAAATGGTAACCATAATCTTCCAAACACTCTGCAGGCTTTGGCTAGCTCATAAACCCCCACAGTGCTTCACTGACACAGGCAGAGCTGTATGATCCCGTTTACCAATGGGGAAGCCAAGGCAGAAAAGACAAGTGGGCCGCTCAGGGTCACAGAGGGAGGGTTAGAACTCGGGAGCGCCTGGCTCTCAGGACAAAACCATCTTCTTCTCTGTGTGTGTCTCGGTGTGCCTGCGAAGAGTGTTTGTTAGAACCCTGGGGAAGCGCTAATCGCTCCATCGTGTTGTTAGTGATTCCAGTAGCCCATGTCAGCTGAACAAACAGATAAGGGTATTGTGTTTTCTGCCTGCCTCTCATTACCGTAGCAAAGCAATTCCAGTTCCCATGCTTTACTAAATAGGGCCCTTTTTCATTGAGTTGTCTCTGGTGGATCGGGAGGCGGGAAAGAAGGAGATGCCAAAAGGAAGGGTGTTCCAGTGTTTAGTGCACTTGCCTAGGATTTAGGAGAGCTGGTGACAAGTCCTTGTTCTGCTACAGACTTCCCATGTGACCTTTGGCCAGTCACTTCACCTTTATGTGCCTCAGTTCCTCCATCTGTACAATGGGGATAATAGCCTTGCCCTGCCTCACTGGGCTGTTGAGAGGATAAATACATGAAAGATTGTGAGGTGCTCGGATACAACAGCTGTGGAGGTGAAAGAAGTGCCTAAGATAGATGTGCTGAGAACATCCATTCCATCGCCAGCAGGTTGAATGCCAGGGGTCCATAAGTTCTGTGGAGTTTCTGCTGAATTGGCCTCTAGTGCCTTCACAGCGAACGTCAGGCTCAGAGCCGTGGCCAGCACAATCTGGCTTGGAAGCGTGGGAAACTGAACAGTCAGAAACAAAATCTCCTCTATCAAGGGCTGTTTTCCTGGGGCTGCATTTTCCGATGCATCCAGCACATTTTTTGGGTAATCTGTGATCCTGGAGCTACGTTGGAAAGAGTGGAAAGAGAAGTATTTTATCTATTAAAAAAAACAATTCATCCAGCAAACTAGGAGGGTCAAGGCGGTCACTAATAAAAGTAGATGAAACTCTTTTGGGTTCACATTGCCACTTTCTGCTGAGCCCGTTAACCATTTGCTTTAAGCGCAGAAGGGTGAAATGGATTTTCCTCTTGATTCTTTTCAATATAAGGCACATTTTTAAAAGGAAGGTCCATTCCTACCAATGAATGGCAGCAGGCACATTGCTGGCGTGTTTCCCACGCTCCAGGGCATGTATCGTTGCTGCCCTGGTCCATCCACTATTAAGGGAAAGTTAAAAGTGAACCTGAAAGGCCTAGCTGAAGTATCTTTCCTCCTTCCCTCCTCAAGACTGTGGCAGCAGAAAGATTGGGTGACTCAGTGGATAGGCCCGTGCAGAGGGACTCAGTAGACCACAGACTATTCCTGATTCTGCCACTTACCTGCTGTGTGATTGCGGGTGTGTCGTTTCACTGCCATTTCCCTACCTCGTTAAGCTGTGAGTTCTTTGGGACGCAAGGATTTGACTCTTGCTGTGAGCTGGCACTGTGCCTAGCATCCCGGGTTCTCATCTTGGGTGTGGGCCCTAGGAGCTACTGCAATAACAAAGCATCTCTTCCTTCAACTCTCTCCCCATTGCCTCCTGCTGCAGTTGCCACAAAGTGCAATTCTGAGATGTCCCAGCCAGAAGCAACAGGATCAGTACTGAAAAGAAGACTGCGGCAGGCTGGAATGAACCTGCTGATTAAGGTCCCGCATTCATTTAGGATTGAGGCAAGTACGGGGGTTCCGAGCGGCTCTCAGGAGATGACAGTTCTTATCATGTATGGCTGGGAATTCTGGGGATACTTGTCTTGGAATGCCACATTTTTCTAAGAAGGAGATGTCAGTTTATTTCTCCACTCTAATCTCTCTGGTACCTGAGGGCCATCAGATCAATGCATTTGTCACATAGGAGCAGGAGCATTTGGTATTCCCCAGTTGGATGGAGATCATTCTTCTTGGATGGGGAGGTCAGCAGCTCATTGACCATAAACAAGCAAAATTATTCAGTGTCTCCTTGCTGGCTGGTGATTCTTGTTGGACGAGGCTAGCAGTATTCTCTTCCCAGCTGTTAACTACAGCTGGCTGAAAAATGAGACATAATTTTCACAAACATGTTCATGAAAATATTGTCCCTTTTCTCTTTGAAAGGTTTGGACCATCTCTGTAAGCTGGCTGAAAAAATGGGACACAGTTTTCAGGAAAAATGGACCCTTTTTTTTTTTTCTTTAAATTTGTCACCAGCTCAGTCTTGGGGTAAAGACTTAATTGACACCTTTGCGTGGTATGGGCCTGGCTAACTGATGTGACATGAGGAAAGCGGTGTGTGGCAGGAAATCCAACAGACCTAATAACAGCCTCCTTATTAGCCAGATGGATTCTGCCAATGAACTATTCTGTAGTATGTCTGGCAGTTCTACTCTTCTCTCACGCACACAAGTAAAGGCTTTCATCAACATTTTTACAACTGAAACACTGCTATCTAACTGTGCCTCCCGTTACTACGGTATCTGAGTGCCTCACAATTTTGGGAATGTATTTGTCCTCACAGCACCCCGTGAACTGGAGAAATGCCCTTACCTTATGTTACAGATGGGGCCCCAAGGCAGAGAGAGAAAGATAATGCAACTTGCCCAAGATCACACGGGAAGTGTTTGGCCAACGAGAGAATTGGACTTGGGTCTTCTCAGTTCTAAACTGGCCCCCTAACCATAAGCCTTCCTCTGCTTCATCACTCATGTCAGCAAAACTCAATTAAGGGACTTGGGGATAGACACAATTTTTATTCTTTGGTCTTGAATAGAACTTGCAGCTTGTCAGACATTTTTAAAGTGTGTTTTTGTGCTGCTGCAGATATGAGATCCACCTCTCATATTTATCTGCTGTCAGAAAATCAAGTAATATAATTATTGGACTCAGTCCTGCTTATGCTTTATAGGAAGCCCTCTATTGCCCATGATTCTGCACTATTGTGTGTGTTTTTTTAAGACTGTCTCCCTTCAGTGACACCATGTCTAGATCTCATCATAACAACTCTAATGAAAAAGCAAACCCAACAACCCATCATCAGGTTCACGTGTCCTTTAGGATTCGCTAATATCACAGTGAGTCAAGATGTAGCTCCATCACTTTGGCTGCAGTGGTTTATGGCTGCGCTGACCTGCTGATGTCACACAATGATGTGGGATGAGGTGTGGGGTTAACAGCATGCTGTCTCCTAGGAAACAGAAAAGTCTCAGGCAAGATGAGAGTGCAGGTCCCAGAAGGGAGCAGCAGGGAGCTAGGAGAAAGGAGCCAGAATTTCAGTGGCCCATAGAGGAAAATGTGGCTTTTAGTGCCGCTTGCCAAGTTTCCAGCCGTTCCCTCAAAGCCAATAGATCAACATTTTCCTTAGTAGGCAGGATGAGCTATGACATTACAGCAAAGCAAACCATATGCAGATATCGACAAATGGGTACAGAAAAAGCCACGGTCTGCACAATGAGCTGTCAACAGTAAGCAGAGTGCGAACTGCATCTGTAAATGAATTGCAGGTAAGACATCAATTTTTCCATCTAGGGACTTCTTTCAAAGAGATGTTGCTCCCTGGGGTATGTATACTTCAAGACCCAGTGCTTGCTGCAAGGGGGTTATCAACCTTAGCACGGCAGTGCATTAATGCCAATCCAGCGGCCTCACACCAACAATCAGTTTCTGAAGCCAAACATTTTCCTCTCTAAGTATGACAATGCCTCGCTAGTCTATGGACAGAGACTCTTTGCCTACCTTGAAAACCATAATCCGAGTTGTCTCGGGCTCACCAAGTAGACTGATGCACTCTCTCTCTTGTCGTAATAATAATGCTATTTAAGTATTTAACACATTATTATTATTATATTTATATTACCCCAGCACCTACGCATCCCAGGCAAAGGTCAGCACCCCATTGTGCTGGGTGCTGTACAGACATATACCAAAGTCCCTGCCCCAGAGAGCTCACAATCTACATGCCAGACAGGATGCAACAGATGGGAGGAAGCAGGCTGGGAGGATGTAGTTCTAATGGAATGAATAGAGTTTAGCAGAAAAGCAGAAACCCCAACTCACCACTCGGCTAACCAATGGCGAGGGGAATGACTTGTAGGCATCATGTCACAGGAAGGTTGTAAAGAATGATTTACTAGAGGATAAGATGCTGGCTTTGTGAATTTTGACAGGGAAACTCTTGCATGCATGTGGGGTGGGATGTAGGGCTGCCTGAAGGAGAAGCAGAGAGGCAGGCTTCATCTGCAGCACGAAGGCCAGGAGTTCAGAAGCCTCTTTGTGTGCTGAACATTAAAAGTGGTCAAAAAGATCAATGATCTTTTTCAGGAAATTTTGAAAAGTTTTGCATTTTCTAAAAAGAAACGTATTCCGTGATTTTTTATTTTTTTTTCAGTTTTCTGATTAAAAAAACCCACCATTTTGGTTCTCAAATTATTTTTGGTAGAAACTGAGTTTTCAATTACAAAAAAGCAGATTTTGAAATCGGACAAATACTGACATTTTTAACTGAGAATTTTAGCTAAAACTTTTATGAACAAAATTTCAGTTTCTGTTTTTCATTTTTTTAAAAAAACCCAAGTTTCAACCAAATTGAACATTTACTGCAAAAACATTTCTGTGGTGGCCAGAAAAAAATAGGTACAAATAATTCAACCAGCTGTACTGAAAACAAAGGAAAGATGTTAAAAACACATTCGCCAAAGGCTACTAAAGGGGAACGCATGTCAGTGTGGGACCAATGAGAACTGAGCGGTTCCTGGCTGAAGGCCTCTTCTCAAATCACTAAACAGTGCTTCCTCTACCTTACTGAGATGTTCTTCTGTGTTAGAAGCAAGGGGATCATTGCTAAGGAACATCTGGGAGATGGAATAATAATCCACAGCCAAAGAGTGAAATAATTAAAGGGCAAAGCTCTTTTGTCATCTCCAAACTGTCACTTTAGGAGCGACTGAACATCAGTGGGCATTCTTCTTACCTATTTATATGACAATAGTGCCCTCAAGGCCTCAGCTGAGATCAGGGCTCTGCTTTGATAGACAAACATATAGCAAGAAACAGTCTCTGCCCTGAGGAGCTTACAGTCTAAAGAGACAAGAGAAAGGGGAGGAGGGGAGAGGGCTGTAAAGAGAGCTCTTACTGGGAATTCCATATGGAAATTAAGCGCAGAACATATGGTGCAGACTGGGGAGGAACAGTTTGCCGGAGAAGACTGCACAGTTTCACGACAAGTGGTGATAAATAACTTTTTAAATTTAGCTCCGGGGAAGAAGTAGTTTACTGGAAAGAAAAAGCTGCACTGGCTAAGGGAGACTGGTGAAGAAAAATGATGCTCTCTGTTCACAGGAATTTTTGGCCTGGAAACCAACTCATTGAGCAAACTCTCCAGAAGGGCAGCACGAAAAGAGAAAGCTTTTGGGAGATTTCTGCTGGAAATTGTGAAATCTTCCCCCCTCCCCCCCCCCCGCCCCCAAATGCAATTAAACAATAATAGCAGCGCGTAGCACAGTTTATGGAGCAATAATTCAGTTCCCAAACGGATAAACCAGGATGCTGATGGCCAAGTCCCTTATCCCGACGAGGGAAACAGATTATTGCTGAGGAAGCCAGCAGAATGGAATTGTTATAATTATTCCACCCTCTGGGTTTATCAGTTAAAGAATCTAGATACAAATTCCTTCCACAGGAGCAGTGTCTGCCTGCCTTACTTATATTGAATAGTACTATGGGTATTATCTGCTTGTGGAGTAGGGTACTACTGATTGTGAATATGGGGGGCAGGGTCTGGGCTTCAAGTCTGCCAGGAAACATGGCAG
This sequence comes from Emydura macquarii macquarii, assembly GCF_026122565.2. Taxonomy (NCBI): domain Eukaryota; kingdom Metazoa; phylum Chordata; order Testudines; family Chelidae; genus Emydura; species Emydura macquarii. The sequence goes on along the minus strand of NW_027132905.1, from coordinate 758,144 downwards.
CTAACCAAGCCAGTGCAGTTTTGCCCAGCTAATACAGAGCCATCGCATTATGAAGCAGGAGTGTAACAACTCTCATGTGGTTGCAGTGGGAATATTGTACTTTGTTCTGAGCATCTCATTAACAGATATATGCTAACAAATTGGAAGGGATCCGTGGAAGAGCAGATCAGTCAGGGAAGCTGATCTGCATCTCTGGCCCATCTTGACTTGTAAATATCCAATCTGAGACCATATCCAGACTCCCCCAGATGTCACCGGTGTTTGTGGAGCCAGGATTCTTTTGGAAACCATCTCTGCACGGATCTGACCTGAAGAATCCCATTGGATAGATGAGGGAAGATCGTAAGAGCAGAATAGATACATAGTTTGGCTAAGTAGTGAAGATGGGAGAATGTTTGAAGGGCACGTGTGTGGTGGTCGCATATTGACATACTGGGGGGAGGGAACCAGGGAACTCCAGAAGTAAAAGAGTGAGCTGTTGCAATATGAGCTGAAGCACCGAGCTCTTGAGGTGCTAGCCGTAATAGACCTACGTTTTGGGACCGGAGCAGGATGCACAACACACACACTGGCCAGTTGAAGTGAGGAATGATTTGGGATTGATTGACAGTGGCATAATTTAGGAGTAATAGTCTGGATTTAAGAAAAGGAAGTGGTGAAAGACATTTAAAACTCAACTAGGCCAAAAGATAGAAAATACATCATAGGGAGAACATTGTCAGGGAAGGTAGATGAGGTGAGCTACCAGGCTTTACCATCCGGAGCGTCTGTAATTCATTGGCTAAAATACATGGCAAAATTCAGGAGAAAAAGAGGTACTCATAGGCTGTGATGGTGTCCCAACTGCCGTGCTGTTTACTGGGGATCCCTGTCATTGAAGAGAATAGAGAATAATATCAATCAAAGCCCAGAAAACAATGAACAGTTGTTTCCTTGAAGTGATACCCTGGGCCTAATTTTCAGCTCTAACCACTTAATGTATGGATCCTATTTTGCCCACCCAAGTGAATGCACCAGAAAAATTGGACCTGCCATTTTGCAAAATTGCAGCCATTTTGCAAAAATCACTTGATCAGCTAGGTGCCCGGTTACCCAACTTCTGCTCAGGGGAAAGCGTTCGGAGAGTGTAAAATCAGTGCATAGCTCCTTTTTGCATTCAGTTACAGGAGTCACAAACTGGGTAGCCAAAACTGCAGGCCTACTGAGAATTTGGCCTCTGCATCCTTACCCAGTTCTCAGCCATTTCCCAACAGACTCTTTCCTTGCATAGTCAGACACTTTAACTAGCTGCCTATGTGCAATTCCTCTTTTTACAGATAATCTAACCTTGCTCAGTAAGCATCTCCACCCTGATGCGGTTACAGTGTAACACAAACCCTGAGGAAGAAACCCAAGGTCTTTACTTCAGTTTTCACTTTCTGTTGTCGGGTTGCTTATGTCTCCTCTAATTGCTTCTTTTTGCAGGGATAATATTCATGGTGCTGGAGTATGTTTGCAAAAACAGCTCTTTTGTGACTCTCCTACCCCTCTAGCTCATTGCAGCATGGAATCAGCTCCCAACGCCTGTGTGAATGTAATACTCCCTTCTTGTGTAGCGATTTGCATTTCCCAGGGTGCTTTACAGTCATTAACTAAAGAATCAGTCTCCACAACACCCCTCTGGGGTAGCTAGCTGTTACTAGCCTCATTTTGCAGATAGAGAAATTGCTACAAAGAGAGGTTAAAATGACCTACTGAAGCAGTTGAGCTGGGATAGCAATTTAAAACAGCCCTGTTCCAATCCACACTAGACGGTACTACATGTTTCTTTCCATACACCAACACATGTCATGGACATAATCCCTGGAATAATTGAGACCGAGCCTCAAGGGGGGCAGGGAGCTATAATTAGTAATACCCTTAAAGAAACAAGTTTGATTGCTGGATATATGTGCCAAGATGTTTATTACATTATTTTTATTATTATTGATTCAGTTTTAGGCCTTTTATAACAGTGAACCTCTTTCCCTGAGTGCACAAACCAACCCATCCTTTGATGATAAACATGTGCACCCCTATTATATTACTTAAGACATGATGAAACCCTGAGGACAATGGGAAAATATATAACAGCTAGTGGCCATGTAGATGATGTCTCCTATGACACTGCAAGAGTTAAGCATTCCAGGCCTTGAATAAGGAAACCAGGTCTTGTAGAGAACGAACCATAAAAGCAGTTAATAAAAAAACAACCCAAACTCATATCGAAATATTGCATAATGCCATTTAAGGGTCCCATTTGGAATTTAGATGCCAGTTGTTCCCAAAGCACCAAAAAGTTAGCAGCAGTTAGACTAAAAAGCCTATTGTTTCAAAACCCACATGCATGCTGACTGCTTTGTTCCCTTTGCATGGCTTTAAAGCAATAAGATAACATGATGCTGATATCTTGAGTTTTGCTTACACATGCCTGCTAACATCTGTCCATTTTATACTGCAAATTCTGTCTACAACATAAAATCATCCCCCACACAAAGAATTCTCTCTTCAAATGAGGGAACAATATATGCTGCAAAAGATAAAAAAAAAAAAAAAAAAGAGATGAAATGATGTTGAAGTCTGTGTAACTGATACAGCTGTAAGTGTCCATTGTAAGCCCGCCAGCTCCAACCGAAGTGTGTTGTGATTGAATTTGCTTAGCTCAGTGTAAACAATGGGAGCAGATCAGGGGCTTTTCTGATTAGTGTATTTTAAAGTGTAAATGTGATGCTGGAAAGCCCCGTCAGATGCTGTTCTGCACTGGTGACATAAGATGGGGCTAAAATCTCTCCAAACTTACTAGTGTCAATGCCTTAACTGATGTACGAAGATTACAGCATGGAATAGCAACGTCACATTTGGAACATTAGAACATTGGCAATGCTGAAAAGGCATTAGTAAACATTATTAAGAATTCCTTGCAGGCAATTAGACTCCAACAATATCTTTGGAGAGGTTTTTTTTTTTTTTTTTTTTTTTTTTGCATCTTTATTTCTATCTTGCTAATGAGAGACTAATGAGCCACAGACTTGTTACCTAGGAGGAATATCTCAGCAAAGCTCTAGTGAACTTAAAAACAGTATTTACAAACGGATTATTGTTTGCATTCATTATACGTTTTAAATGAGGAGGGACTGCGATTAAAAAAAAAAAAAAAAAAAGCCAGGAAACCACTTGCTCCTTGCTAAGAGATTTCTGAAACCCTGAATGTCGGAAGGCTAAGTTTCCTATCGCTGAGGCTAGGGCCTTGAGGGATTCCCGCTATACAAAGCGGTGGGGAGATGTGTGCCCTTTGTGCGTATTTCTACTTGTTTATTACCATAGAATTCCTACCTTCTCTGAGGAGGGTTATTATCTCTTTTACCTTTCATAACACAGGACAGAGACTAATTATTTTCCTCACAGACAATGACAACACTTCTTGCTCTCAGTGAGCGGGAAGATTGTTTGCTCATGAGTTACACTTGCACTTTCAAATGAGAATAGATAGATAGCCTGTTCAAGGGAGGATGCTCTTGTGGTTACAGGACTGGGCTGGGACCCAAGAGATCTGGGTCAGGTCTCAACTTTGCTTCAGATGCCCTGTGTGACTCAGGTAACTCGCTTAGGGGCAGTTTTGCACAAGTGCTTATCATCCATTTAGGCACCCAAATAAGGTGGCCCGATTTTCAGAACATCTCAGCATCCGATGTACTGATATCTTTTGAAAATCTCGCCATAAATATCACCATGGGAACGGTTCCTCTGTGCTGAACGTTAAAACGCTGCTTCCCTGAGCTCTTGAAAATTGGCCCTTTACTCTCTCTGTGGCTTCATTCTCCCTGCTGTAAAATGGGAATAGTAAGAATAATGGTTATTTTCTCCAAGCATTGTGTGTTTTGTCTATTTAGACTGTAAGCTGTTTGGGGCAGGGATTCTCTCACAATATGTGTATGTACAGCACCTAGCACAATTCAAGCCCAATCTCAGTCAGGCCATCTAAGTGCTACTGTAATACAAATTATAATAAAACCTCTCTTATGACCATATTAAGCTGCGTGGTTTTGACTCGATAGGGAATCTAGTCATTATCTGTTCATGAGGATGTGTACCATTTATTTATTTTTTTTAAATCCACACAGGAAGCTCGTCCAGACTGATTTATATGGCTTCTTTTCTTTTTCCTTTTACCTGCATTAAAAGTCAGTCAGGGTTGTGCATCTGATGTCACTAAGGATGCTCCAAAGCATCTCTGAGCCACAGAGGACAGAAATCTCCATTGCAATTCAGGAGCTGTAGTGCAGGTATGTGGGCAGAGGCAACTTCATTTTAACAGCCTTAGTGTCATATTGTAAGCATTTCCCATTAGACGTCTGCATGGAACTCATTGTGTTAAAAGGGAGGTGAGGTCTGGTTTTAAGGAAGGTCTCTACTTTGTTTCATACACCCTTCATAGGCTTCAGGCCATGCCCCTCTCTGTCCTTGCTTGAATACAGACAAGTTGGTGGTATCCAAAAGTCACCTGTGATAGCTGTTCTGATGGGCTGTATGAAATGGGTTTGGGGGATCTCAGCTCAGTTCCTATTGGACAAGTATTCATAAACAACAGCATGACTGACATCCTTTTGCTACAAGAGTGCGCTGAAAAAGAGCAATGTCGGTAAATAGATAGGGAATAGATAAGGGTCCAATAAATGGTGCTCCAGCATATACGGCATGGATCTTTGGTTTAAAGGGCCAATGTAAAACCCGTTGTCATGCACGGTAAGTGGGCTCCTGAGTGTTGCTCTGTACATTTTCAGTGGTCCTTTTGCAAATGGCCCCATTGTTTAGAATGAGCTGAACCTACCCCTGGAACCATATTTTTGGGTGATAGAAAACCAGAGCTAAATCTTGTTGTTTGATCCCATTCCTAAGCATTGTCGCTATCTGAAAACCTACCAGGAAACACATTGTCAGGAGAGAGTGAGTTATTTCTAGAACTGGTCAGAACATTTCAATGAAATGTTGTTTTCATTGAAATATGCTGTTTCATCAAAGCCAGAACGTTTCACAGTGACACATTGATTCCGATGATGTTTTTGATGGGAAGGTTTCTGAGGTCTAGGGCTCTGGTCACTTCTGGGGGGCAGGAGGGGCAGAGAAGGAGAGAGAGAGAGAGAGAGGAAAAGAAACCAACCTTAACCTTTTTGATCCAAAAATGGATGTTTCAGTTTAATTCCATTTCATGAAAATGTTTGTAAAGTTTTGTTTTCATTTCAATGCAGAATGAAAATACATTTTAAACCCTTCAGAGTCACTGCAAAATGAAATTGTTGTCCTCCAGTCAGCTTCTTTTTTCTTTTTCTTTGATTTTCTTGTTTTATTTTTCTCTAAGGATGTCAGGTTAATTTATTTAAATAGCACCTTCCTACAGGGCCCCACATCTTTCTCCTTGACCCCTCCCCATCCTTGCACTCCCCCGCCCCAGTCTGTATTCCATGTGCTCATTTGTTTTATTTTGTCCATCCCAGATGCCAGTGTGTTCACGGGAAGCTCCAACCAGTTGACATCCAGGATTTGGCATATATTATAGGGTTAACAATAGACCATCATCCAGGTGTTTGAACCGTTCATCGCCACAACTCTGCATCAACTGTGCTGGGCTGTAAACGTATGATTAGCAAGCACAGGGCGACTTATTCCATCATTTTCCTGTGTTATGTGCACTCACTACGAGGACTGTAAGCAATTAGGCTGGTACATACTAAATACAGTATGCAGGACATGGCAGTGTAAAATTACAGAATTTGGGCTTTTAATGAGCTCAGGTGCGTTACAAAAGAACTTTTTTCTGTCCATAAAATTATATGGCTTGGACTCAGGGCTTTATACAGCCCTGATAAAGCCATTTTATTTAAAGGGGAAAAAAAAATACGCCACTACCACCCTGGCCCAGCACAATTATATGCAGATTTGTTCATAAATCTGAGGCTGGAGCAGATGTGCAGCACATGTTGAAAATCCAGAGCATGCCGCTGGAACTTGAAACATAAACATGAACCTGTTTCCAAAGAGGAAAATCTGTTCACAGCAAGGAGTTGACCTTGTGCTTTAAACAAAGATCAAGTCCCTTCTGCCTATTGTGCCTTGCCATGTGTTTACTCTCTCTGCTCAGTGCCTAGGGTAATTTAAGGAACAGCCAGCAGAAAAGAAGCAATTTACCTAGGTCACAAAAAGCTAGTGGCATTCTGGGCATAAGAAAACATGAGGTAGGATGTGACCCAACCCTTCCAACTATCAAGGGTCCCATTAGACTGGGTCATTGATATCATGCCAGATCTCTCATCTATATTTTTAGATGCTCGAAGTCTTTTGCCCTGTAGCTAAACCTTGCAGAAAAACATAACCGCACTTCACAGTGGGCAGAGGCTCTAAGAACTCGTCTGCTTTAAACACAAACGTTTACTCTGTGAGTTGTGGGAAGTGAAATCCCCTTCACTTGCTGCGTGATTCTATTTCTTTGGAGCGTAGGAGGGGGGCAGCCCGTCGAACACTTTGCACCCAGACTGGATGCTGCCATACTCGCTCTTCTAATGGAGAACAATTGGAATTACAAGAGCCGCTGCTGTCCGAGGTCTCGGATTTCCAGGTCTCAGCGGGTTCTTTTGCACGTGGGCCATCTGTGATTCGGTGAATTGCAATTCCTTTTCTCTCGTTCTTTATTTTATTTATCAAAAGGTGGGCGGGAAGCTCAGGGTACAACAAGAATGGAAAGTAAAGTGCTTTCCTCCTGATCCTTGAAAAAGGTTAGCCCTCCAGGTAAGGGCTAAGGTCATTTGCTGGTTAATATGGGGCTTCTTGCACTCCATCTGCTGCCACCAGGTCTCCAGATGAATGGAGGAGTTAATTTACCAGTACTAATGATGTCATGACCTACGAGAACACAAATGTTCCAACCACCTTTCTTCTCTTTGTGGTGAGGTGGTGGTGGAGTCTGCGTGTGAATGTGCTGTGAGAACTCTCTCTAGGAGCTAGTAGCTTAAGGTCTGATACTCATCCCAGTAGCCCCAGTGAATTCCTGTGGCTGGCCGTAGAGATAAGCACTGGGCTCTAACATGTCCCAAATACCTGTTCATGTCAGTTATCACTTTCGTGGCTCAATAGAGATATCCTGCCTAGGGCAGGAAGGATGGCCAAGGGTTTCACCATCAGCCCCACACTCCTCTTTTTCTATGGTTTGTCCCCTGTCCGGTATTGAGACAAAACTGGACGTGGTTTTGTCCGGTATCACGCACACAGGATGCCATTTCGAAGCGTGCACTGCTCCGACCCCCGCCAGGATGATCTTTCCACACGCCGAGGGCCGACCAGCAAGGGCGAGGGCAGTGTGCTCTTCAAAATGACATCCTGCCTGCAGCGTGATCAGGCATTCATGGTGCCCGCGAGGTCATGCCAGCAGGGGCGGGGTCACGCAACAGCAGGGGCGTGTCCACCAACCCATTCTCAGACATACCAGAATATCTGGTATTCTGTGGATCAGTGGCCACCCTACACAGGCTTGTTGTGTGATCTTTGGCAAGTCACTTAAGCAACTCGGTGTCTCAGTTTCCCATCTGGGCACAATATTTCCTAAGGGTGTTCTGAGGATAAAGATGCCGAGATCCTAGGTTGATCAGTGTCAAATAAATGCCGAGATAGATAACTGAAATTGGGTTTAAAAGGGGATTTTACAATTTTGAAACCCAAACACCAATCAACTGACAACTAAAAGGGCTGTCAGCGCTTACAGGGTTGCCTTAAACTGGAAAAATTTAAATGTTCCCAGTGGCCCAGCTATTTGTCCTTCCACATGACTACTACTCAATCCATCGCCCACAGGAGGCTAGGAGAGAGAAAAAAGGGATGCATTATTATTAATAAATGAATGGAGCTATTTGTTATTTATTATTTAAGCTCTCAATACCAGCAGGCTTAAGTGATACATGAAATATAGGCAAGTAATTTATTTATTAGGGAAAATAATGATTTTTTCCCTCATACCACAGCCCTCTATGACCCAGAACACTAGGGGGTTTATCAAATACAAATACGATGACTTATAATTTTAGAGTCTTTCACAGCATTGTAACTGACAACCTTTTTAACATAAGTACATTGAGCAAATAATTTATAGAAGTATTCTGGGAATATTTTAGGGTGTTTTATTACCACTTCTGAAAGTTATGGCATGTTATTGATTTTGGTGTATTAATATAACCTAAAAGTGAGGGCACAGGGTTGGCCCCTAATCCAAATCAGCTTTGGTGACATCTCATATATTTCACTGAAGGGAGCCATGAACTAAATGGCAGAGGTTAACAATTACACATCATGGCCAAAAGTTTCAGATAATGAAATTTTGCCCGTTAAAGAGCGCCCAACTCCAGGAACAGCAAACTTATTTTTTACAAACCAAATTCCTCCAGTTACTAGTTGTCAGAATGTTGAAACCTTATTCCTTGCTTTTGTATCCTGCAATTTACATTGTGTTCATAAAGATTTCACCCCAAGGACGGTACAATCATCATTATCCCTTTCTGTATGCCATAAAAACAGCAAATTTCTCTTCAAATGGGATTGTTTGCTTCCTGGACTCTTAAAAATAGTCATGTGCCCATTTCTGTATTTATTTTCCCCCGCCTTTTATGTGAAATGAAATGTTTGCTGGAGGCTCCAGGTACAGCTGCCCCCTTCCACAGCTGCCTTTTAAAATCTAAATAAGGAGTTCAAATTAGTCTCTGTGTGAGCGTCAAGAAGAGCCGCAATGACTGGTGTTTTTATGAATCGGGCACCTATCCGCTAGCCCCTTTCCAACCTTGCATTTCTGTGTTTTCACCTTTGCCATAGACAGGTATCAACGATCTTGGTTGGACTCCAAACAAATCTCCAAATTCTATTACCATTTTCATGTTCCCGTTTTATCTCTCTTCCAAAGTTTGTTCAGCAGCCTTTCCCTCCTTACCCAAACTTTCTTTAACCCAGCTAATTAAATTCCTAAAGTTTGGTAACTTTTAAAGAATATACTTAATTCTTGCCTTTGAAATTGTCCACTGTAACTTCCTTTTTTAAATTAAAAGTGCCCCGTATCATAGTCTTATAAACAGTGGTTTCCTTTTAGTTGCAGCTTCTCAGAAGCTTCCAAACAGATCTTATTGTCCTGTCAGTTTTGTTCTTTTTCTTCTGGCAAACACTGATTTTCCCCTTGCGTTTCTACCTTCTTGTTTGTGCACCGGCTGTGGCAATGATGTCTTCAGTGTGAGAGTATTTTAGAGCAGTGGTTCCCCACCGGTGCACCGTCAGGCCGGAGCAGGTGTGCCATGGAATCTTTTGAAAAACTACTTGAGGAGTTCTGGATTGGCTCATGAATATTCCTGAGTTCATGTGGAGACTTTATGCTGGCGTGCCTCAAAATAATTGAAGGTCTGAAGGAGTGGCATGGCAGAGAAAAGGTTGGGGATCACTGTTTGAGAGGGAATGTCTGGTACTGAATTAGTTGGTGGGGCGAGGAAAGGAGCACCTTTTATAGTTCCTGCAAGATCAATGACTTCTTAAATAGTTTCTTAGTGATGGATATATTTAAAAAAAAAAGGGGGGGGGGGGGGTGGATGGCAGATTTAATGGGGAGCAGGAAAAAATGGAGAGGGAATTCTGGGAAAGAAAATCTCCCTATGGTTCCCCTCCTGCCCTGCGCACACCAACCAGGTTTGTGTACCTCGATGGAAAATGCTTCGAGGCCTGACACCCACACCTGACTACTGCAGAGATCCGCCAGATTCTGAGAGGTCAGTGGGAAGCCACGACCTTCCATTCAGGGAGTCGGTTATAAAGAGTCATGCCTAGTGGGGTTGGAGAAAGAGTCAGTTGCCAGGATCAGGAACCCAGCATCAGACACCAGGGCCAAAGGTCAGAGCTGGGTTACCTGAAGTGAGGTAAAGCAAGAGCAGGGATGGGCTCAAGAGAGGAGCAGGCTTGGAAGAAAGCAGAAGCAAGTCTGGGAGAAAAGCAGGCGTGGGAGCCGTCGCGACCGTGGGCAAATGCTTTGAGTAGCCACTGAATTGCAGCTGCTGCTCGGCTTAAGAGCTGATCTGCTGACTCTGCCCGTTACAGGCCAACTGCGCTGGTCAGGTTGCCCAGCGGCTGGCTCAGCTACAGGTCCTGATTCCTGACAGTCGCCCATTCATGGTCCTTCCAGGTACCATGTTCTTGTAGGCGAGGGCTGGGCAGATTTGGCAGCACCGGCACATTTTGCGACTGTGTCGGTTTCGCCGAACTGTTCATTTCGAAAACAAAAAATAGGGGGAAAAAAAAATAGAAGAATTTCATTTGGACATTTTTGAAACAAAACACTGAGATTTTTTCGGTTTGAAATGACTTTTCCTTTAATTAATGGGGGGAAAAAATTAATTAAACACATTTAATTTAAAAACATTTAAAAATGGTAAAAACTGAAACAAAACATTTTGTTCAACCCGAAATGATTTTTTTTGTTCTTTTCAAAATTGCCGGTGAACCGAAAAAAAGGTGTTTGTCACCTGGGTCTGCAGCTGGCTCCCAGTCACGTGGGAATTCTGGAGTGAGAGCATGTGGGGGCTCATTGGAAAAGATAATACAGCTCTGGGTAGTGTTCATCACAATGCGTGGAAGGATGCAGTCTGGTTTGCCCTTCCACCGTTTATTCTACTAAATTGTGTGTGTCTGTGTGTGAATTGTATATAAAAATGATTCTCTTCTTTTTATTTTTTTGGGAAAGAATTTAATAAAAATAACATTTTGGGGGGGAAACGTACTAAATCTGAGGAGCAAGTAAAACGCCATCTGGCTCAACCTTTAAAATGTATCTTAATCCCGGCTTCCTGTTCTTTTGCCACATGCATGGCTGTGCGAAAAGCTAAAAAGCAACATCCTTAAAAGGGAAGTTGGATTCCTGGTCATCTGAAAAGCTGGTTCCTCGTTAAATTCGAAAGAGGCATTTTATATTAATCATAGTAGATTTTACCCACATCTTTATTTCCCAATAAAACTCTTGCTTCTCTTGGTCTTGTGGCGTGACTGATGCCATATCTCACCCAGAGGATAGAACTCTGAGAGGCAAACTATTTTTTGTTTGCTTCTTTGGAGATTTTAAAATGTGTTTTTACTTTATTTCAATAAACTTAAATGCAGTGGACATAGGAGACCTTGTACAATTAGCATGTGAATTCTCAGAGTACGGAAGCCAACATGGTACTTGCATTAACATACAAATTGTAAACTGTTTATTTTGTTATACCTTGCAATGGACAATTCGTAGTGTAGAAACAATACTAATAATATCAATACAAACTAAAGGAGTTTCTTAAATCCACTGCTAAGAGGTAGTATATAAGAGGCAAATGTAAAATGGTCTTAGGAAACATCCTCTGCTTGCAACATTAGATTGAGGGTTGTCTTTGGAGGTGGGTTTTCTGTGGTCTTTTTTGGAATCTATTGACTAATAGCATGCTATTGCTTAGCCCTTCCTGAACTGCACCTTGCAGTGGACTTGAATGAGAATTGGTTCAAGCTTTTAGAAAGGCTGAGTAACGTTGGGTCGTATTTCTCATTCTGTCACACAAACTGATGAAAGCAATGTAACTCCAATGGCTCATCTCAAAGGACTATTAAGCACCTAACTCCCATTGAAAGTCAATGGGAGTTGGAAGCCTCAGTGCTTTTTGTGCCCTGGAAAATCTCTTCCATTGGCCCCACCATCCATATATTGCTTCCCATATCCAGACCCTCTTTCCACTTTTCATAGCCATCTAGATGGAAGCAAAAGATCCCATGGCACTTTTTGCAAAGCCTCTGGAGATCTGAGGATTCCTGCTTAAGGCAGCCATTACACAAAATGCACTTTGTGTTTTTGGGGGGTTCAGTGGACTTTATTGGGTTACTTCCCCCCTATGATGAAGCAGAGGTACCAGCCAGGTGACAGCAATTACTCCACTTAGAAAAAATCTTCTTCTTTTTTTTAACTACATGCACTGAAAAGGGAAGGAAATGGTGGAAAAAGAAATACCAAGTATTATTGTACACAATTCAAATTTGTACACAGTTTTCTCTTTCAAAAAATGTAAACGAGTAAAATGTAGTTAAAAATGTACTGAATCAAATCTATGTTGTTCTGTACCTCCCATCACTTCAGTGGGAATATCTGGTGCTCAGCACCTCTGAAAGTCTCATTGCATATTTAGTGTCTGTATTTATGTGGTTAGCTTTAGGCATCCACCCTGAGACCGTTTTGGCTGATACACAATTTACCGCATGTGGCAAAGCAGTTCCACAGAAGAGCCTGCGATAGAACACAGGGCTTTTTGCTTTCAGTTCTCTCTCTGCCTTTACCACCAAACCATCCTTGGTCAAGTTCAGTTTGAGACTGTGGTCAGGCAAAGTCTAGGATTTTAACCAAGAAAAAGGCAAGTGCGGATGACTTCTCTGATGTCCCTAGCTCTTTGCATAGTTCAATTTGTGCTGAGTTGTCCTCTTCTGCCAGTTGCTGCCTTACACTATCCGCACCCTTCACAGGCTTCCGTGACGAGTCAGCGTTAAACTTTGAGCTCCAGTCACATCCACTTGATGCTCTTCATTTAGTTGCTGCCATTTAGGCCTCCTGTAGGTTGGATAATGAACGGAGCAGTCGGGTGTGAGAGTTGAGGTCTCGGTACAGACAAATTGTGCGTAATCCATGCCAAGCAGGCAGAGTGTTTACAACACCCACTGACACAATGCGTTACTCATTGTTACTGGATCTCGGAGTATTGCTGCAGAAATATGGCAGATTGCATATCGTTTGCTTTTGCAGCTAGCCTAAGGTAGTGTTATTAGAGCTTGCTATTGGATTAACCCGCTGACATGGAATCCAATCAGATACCAGCAGTGAGTATTTTTTACTGTCTGCGGCTTTCCGTGACATGGGAGCCTGTGATAAAATCACATTCTGTGTACGCAGGTGCTGTGACTGACAGATGGAGCAGACAATCAATAGGAGAACTGATACAGTTCCTAGGGTGCAATACAACACCGAGACCTTGGTAGCATGCCTTGAGATACATGTTCGTGTCCTGTGCCCTGGATTAAAGAATTCCTCCTATGCTGCTGTGTCTGTGAAATATTTCTGGAGCTCAATGGCATTTGCGAGGCAAAATTCTCGCCTCAGTTAGACCCAATGCAGTCCCACTGAAGATATTGGGGTAACTGAATAACATTTGGTCTGACTCTCTTTTCTCTTTGCCTTACAGGTGTCTAGCCTTGTCCTGGGAACTGCTATTTAATAACTCTGTGGGATTATTCAAATTGCTACAGTCATGGCCAACCACAGTGCCAGTTTGGGTCAACTCTATTAGGGTTTTTCGTTTCCTTGTACTCCCTCCTCCATCTGCCTGTAACCATCTGTTGTGTCTTGTCTTCTACCCAGATAAATAAGTTCCTTTTGGGCCAGGGCTGTCTTTTTTTTTCTGTAAATGTACAGCTCCTAGCCCAGTTTGCTCCTGGGTACGATAATAGACATAATGCATAATTCTCATCATAATAACAGCTCTCCACTTGGAACTGGGGGCCAGTGAATTGCCAACAGATGGCACTGACTTTTGTTCACAGCTGACTGACCTTTCCCAGGCTCACACTGGTGAGCAGGTAGCTGAAAGGTTCTCAATCTCATTGTCGACTGGAGCGGGTTGGGATTTTTTTTGCCCCTCTGTAAACAGCGTAGATAGAATCAGTGTTTTCATTGTTAGACATTTTTTTGAGTTTTAATTGACCTCCTCCTCCCCCCCCGATGTTAATGAAAAATCAACATTTCTTGGGGAAATATCTAGGTCCACAGAAAGCCACTTACGGCTCCAAATATCTGACTAGCTATATTGCCAATTTGCTGGGTTAACCAGACCCCCATTACCATTGAACCTGGCAGTAATGACCAGTGCCAGTATAAAAGAACCAATGAGGTAATTATCATTGAATAACAGGTTAATGAGCATGCACACGCATGCTTTATAGCTCCCCTGTATTTAGAGTGTAATTACATGGTTATTTGTGATCTTTAAAACAAACAAGTGGATCTGGGGATGCGGCTGGTGGTTGTTTTCCCTAAAGCGTATGCACAATTTTGCTCCACTGAAGTGAGTGTCATTGCACGTGTTTGATTAAGAGAGGATTTTGGATCTGTATAATACACGTCAGAAGAAATCAGAGGATTACAATGTGGAATGCACAGTCACTGTTGATAACTCGAGTCTTTCCCATCAGGACAAGGAGAATTTCTTTTTCAGATTGAGTCAGGGATAACAGTGACAAAGAAGGGAAATGGTGCACTGTATAGCAAATTGCTGCCTGTCATTTTAGGCTCTGATCTAGCACAGGATTCAGCCCCCGTCAGCACAGCACTTAAGCATATGCTTAACTTTGTACACATGCTTGAGGTCGATCAAAGGCAATGGAACTACTCACAGGCTTAAAGTTAAGCATAAGAACAGCCGTACTGGGTCAGACCAATGGTCCATCTAGCCCAATTTCCTGTCTTCCGACAGCGGCCAATGCCAGGTATTTCAGAGGGAATGAATAGAATAGGTAATCATCAAGCTTAATTTGTTTGCTGAGTCAGGGCACCGGTATCTTAAAAAGCCTGGTTTTTTAAATTGAACAGACCTTTAACAGCTTTAAATCAATGCCTGGAAAAAATCTGTATTCAACTAAAATACACAGAAACAAGATTCAACCCTAATCTCCATCACTTCTTCCCCTCTAAAAATTGTGGGGATCAGTAACTTTCCACTTATGAGGGATTTTGCTCTTTATTTATTTTTCCAAATACAAGGTTATTCTGTTCCTACAAATCTCCTTCTGCCATTACTTGGGTTTCTGAAAACTTTTTCTCCCCCCCCCCCAAATTGCTAATTTATTTTTTTTAAACAGTACACATACAAATATTACTATTTTAATTAGGAAGAAGCAAACAGAAGGAAAAAGCTATAAGGCAATGCAAGTATGCCTGCTACTCTCACGTTTTAATTATTTATTGGAGAAAATAAAATTAAATATTTTCATAGCGATCCAGAACAGGATCTGAAGTAATTACTCTGTCAAATTCATCAAAAATTCTCTCATCAAAATAAAAACCTTGATGTCATTGAATAATTTATAATACAAATACACAGAAATTGTAAAGTATTATAAATAGAAAACTGCAGGGTAAGTGAACATGAATTAGTTAGGGGTTATGTTTCTCAAAGAGACTGTCTTAAGCTGTATAAATTTTTAATAAGCATTTTTGAGGCCTAATTTTAGTGTACAGTATAGATCAACAATTTCAGGAAACAACCAAACAAAAAAGGTGATCTAAAAACACATCTGTGCAAGATACAGGCTGGATTCTGCGAGAGAGAGGCTTAGACAGGGGAGCGACAGTTTGAACTAATGATGTTTGCTACCGAATGTCTGTGGTTTAACATGAATCAGTTACCTCAACAGCAAATATATTAATTAACCTCATCTCTGTTATTATCAAAGAATCCCAAATCCTGGACAATAATGGGGCTACTAAAAACCCACTTGCGCTGTGACCTTTACTGGCCATCACCCGTCTGTCTATGTTTCAGTCTTTGTTCTCTCTGGCCTAAGCCAAATGTGAATTGTTGTGTTCATTTTAGTGGGAGCTGGGTTGGATTCTCTGTCTTTGTAGTCCTACAAACTGCTGAGCTCCTATTAACTTATAAAGGAAACAGAAGCTGTTCACCACCTAGCAGGATTGTATCTTTTGGGTTTCATCTTGCACCACTGAAGTCAATGTGAGTTTTGCCGTTGACTCCAGTGAGAGCAGACGTGGGCCCTTATGCAGTGATACGAGTCTTTAGGGGTCCTGATGGAGCAATATGCATTTCTGATGCTATATACATTATTTATAATCAAAGACGAGGCTGAGCCAGAAGCTCCAATCCGAACAGGCCCTGACTTTGGTTGTTTTTCTCTTTTTTCTTCAGAATCTAGTTCTGGATCTAAACTCTGTGTCAAAAAGCTCATCTCCTTTAGTACTAATATAACAATAACAATGGATCTGAGCCTTCGGCCTCTGAAGTCAATGGCAATACTCCCATTGACTTCAGAGGATGCATGATTGCGCATTCCTTAAAAGAGCATGTTAGATAGAAAAAGTGAAGAACGTCCTGAATTCTATGGGTCAAATTTGGATCTAGCAATGGGAAAAGCAATGTTAATCTGATGTAACTCCACTGAAGACATTGAACTAATTCCATTGTAATTGAGTTCAGACCCTGGATTTATGTCTCGGGATATCTGTTCAGTTCCATGCTTTGAACTTGCTAAACAATTTGGGTCCTTTCCTTAAAAGTAATCCTGGGAGCGAAAAAACAAAACACCTTACAAACTTTGTGCCATAGTGTTTATGATGTTTAAGTGGGATTGTTCCTCTGAGTATTTTTCTTCACTTTCCTGTAGCACTTCACCGTTTTGGTAGACTTGTCACTTCAGATCATATCTGGCCAAACCTTTATTTTGCAAGAGCCAGTAAGAAGCACGCACTTTTCTGGTCAATATATGTCACAGAAATAGACACAGGTAATGATTTTCAGACAGCTAAGCCAAGGAAACATTATCAGATGTAGAATTTGCTATATTATTTCATGCTTGCATTTCCTCTGGGATGTTCAAAATTCTTTCTATTGATGGGACTAAAAGGGATCCCTTCTCCTCTCCTTTTTTGGGTAGTTATGCTTGTAAATCTCTGGGACGTCAGAGAGCTCATTGTACTGTGCGCGGAGCAGGTACAAAACCACTGGGAATGGGAGCGAGGTTGGAACAAGTTAAAATGCCATCGCTGTTCTCTGGATTCATTGTAGATGATAAACCTGCTAAAGAATTCATGAGAATGGTGGGAAGGAACTCAGGAAGCTACGGAACTCTTTGATTTAATTGGGCTTAACTGTCGGGTGCATAAATTTTGTGCTAGTCCTCTTCAAAGGGTAAAGTACACCCTGCTTGAATATAATCCAAGACAACTCTATGGTCTACAAAGCAGACATTAGAACTTATTACTATGCTATTTCCATTCTGGTTCAGTGGCCAAGACTCTCTCAACTGGCTGCATGAGGACTGTCACCAGTCATTTTGTACAGGGTTTACTGTGACTCCGAGGGTTCCAGCCTTATGTTTAATCACCACCACACTGACATGCTTCCAATACGTGAAGATGCCAGGAAGAAGCCTTAACTTGCCGCTTTAAATATTACCTCGCTGTCTGTCAACTTTGCAGAAAACACGTTTTTAATGATGATTTGATTATGGACGAGTGATTGGATAGTTTTTCACGGCTGGGTTTAACTATAATAATACCTCTTTGTCTAAATCTTGCAAGAGGCGGAGGGGGAGGCTGCTGTGAATAGCTGCCCACCTTTCAAGTCCTTCCTTTCTCACTATTCAATATTTGATAGACAGACATTCTTTCTCTTACTTCACTATAATCAATGGTGTATCAACCTTGGCCATCCTCTGGGGATGCGACCCCTAGGTGGAATGCTCAGTTTTAGGGTTTTTCTGCTATAGATAACTCAAACCTTTGGATAGTAGAAGGAGATTTATACTTTATATGTTGATTGCTAATCATTACCAACCTATTGTAAAATCAGATAGTTGCTCGTTTAGGGAATTGCTTAATTTCCCTCAGCATGTCCGAGCCCCACTTGCTTTAAAGAACATGCTCGTAGCTTGATTTTTCTCTTTGGGCTTGGAGTCTTTAAAATTTCATCTTCTGTTGCTTGTGGTTTCATTGTAACATTATTCTTACCACTTTTCCTCTTCCATCTATTTTGCTTTTTACTCCATGAGGATATTATATTTTTTAGACGTCAGATGGAACGACAAAGGGAAAAAAAACCCACAATTCTTTTTCAAACTATGAATAGTTTTCCCTTTATTTTTTTAAAGTTCTGGTTCATCTGCAGCCAAGTTTATTGGAAATGACAGCTCAAAAGTTCAGTTAGTGAGTGAAGTTCTTAGAGATCAGAGGCCCTCTGCTGTTCCTACTGTCTCCCCTCAATACAAGGGCACCTTTTGGAAATTTCAAGGTCAGCTGTAGGTCTATTATTATGGGAAATAAATTATTTTGCGCTCGTATCCAACTTCTTGTCATCTTTCTCCTTAACCTACTTGGCTTCTTTGTAGTGTCTGGGAGCCTTGGCTCTATTTCTTCTGGCCATTGTAAATGGTCCGATTGGTGTTGGTCATGTTATCACTTCTATCCCTCTTACAAAGAGCGGTGATCATGCCCTGCTGAAGAAACCATCTTTTCCATCAAATAATTGTCCTTAATTTTTGCCCTGTCTAAAAATTTTCCATTTCTCATCAATGTTTGAGCAAAAAAATAACTATTCCAACCCTTCCAACCCTAATATTCTATGGTTCTATTGCTTTTCAGTAGCTGTCACATCATTTTCCGTTTGAGGTAAGGATAGCCCCAGCACAGAGACTGCTCTGGAGAAAGAATGCAATGGCCTCTTCCTTTTGCCCCTTCCTTCTTGCGGGTTCAGGTTCCGTTTGCAGCTTGCAGAACTAGCTCCGACCACATGTAGCATAGACAGACGCAAGAATACACACCAAAGCTCTGATAACAAACTGCTCCTTCTCACTTGCGACATGTAGCATCAGAACATCGATCTCCTATTGGCCATAAGATTTTGGGCACCGCTGCCATATACTTAGCTCTTTGCTTTCCAATGAACAACAAAAGTGCCTGGCTGGGCTCAAGGGCTTGTAACATTCCCACCCATTCTTTTCAGAGCTCCAGTTCTCTTAGGTTTAGCTCTGCACCTTCTCCATCAAGCCACCTCTATTCCAGATTCCACAAGCCAGGACACGGCTCCTCTTCCATGCACAAGCACAGTTCCCTCCCGCTCAGGCTAGCTGCAGCTGCTAAACCTGCTGCTTCTCTGCCTGCTTCTCTGCTTCCGCACGAGAAGAGCAAATGCCACGTATGGACTCTAATGAGCCGCCCAACGTTATTTCCACTTCTGAAGTCAGTGGGTTTGAACGCTGGCCTCTAGAGGTGAAACACTCGTACACTAACCCCACAGTGCTACCAAGCGCCTGGTGTCAATCGTTCATGTAGAGTAGTTAGCTGCTCTTTCTGGTCTCCCCATTAATTGATTTATTTTGCATCTGGTTGCAGGGTTTGGAATAATCGAGCCTCATTCTGATCTTACACCACGCAGCTCCACTGACTTGAGTGGAATTGCTCCCCATCGACACTAGTGTAAAGGAGATCAGAACTGGCTGTGGTGTTTCCTGCTGCCACACTTTATGGGTATAATCTCAGTGGAATCCTTTACGGTGAGTTTTCTTCTCTTCTGTTAAAAGTGTGGGGGTGGTAGTTCTCCACAGACAAAAGCCAAAGTTGTACTTTGCCGGGTTGTTATTACACATTAAAGGAAACAACAAAAAAAGCACAACTATACAGAGGGAGCTTGGTGTGGGTGACTCCTTAGGCCATCTTCAATCAGCTCACTGGGCATGCCCTACAGCAGACTGGAATGCACACCGCACACTTAAAGCTGCAGTCTGTAGAAATCTCAGTTACCAATCTCTCCCGCCCCCCATTGTGTCTTTTTGCACACTTTATCAGTCCTTTTCATCGTCCAAGGAACACAGGCAGCATTTGGCCATTAGATCACCAAGTAGTGCAGAGGCTGCTATCCAAATAGTTTTGCAACCTTTCCCTGGAAGGTGCTATCATACTTTGCTTTATGACCGTCCCACGGGAAAAAATTCCTGCCTGGCTCCGGCGGGTGGGCAATGCTGTGGTTTGAATCTGACAACTCAAAGTGGGCTTGGTGGGTACGAGGGAGTTCCATGAGTTCCCAGTTACGTGTCACATTGATTTTAAAAGTGCGTTGGTGACTTTTAAAGCAGTGTATGGTCTCAGGCTCGAGTATTTGTCTGAGCAGCTGTCTCCCTCTGCATGGGCCTAGACACTGTCTGCCATCACCTGAAGCTGTTTGATCGGCTCTTCCAAAACAAACAAACCTCAAATAGATTTAACACCTTTGGAACACGAGCTTTTAGTTACTGTGCAGAATTCATTTGGGGCTGGAGATCTGTAAAGCTGAGTCAATACACTGGTTTAAATCTAAACTGAAATCTTACATTTGAACCAAAACTTATTTCTCCCTCTACAAGAGCTTCTCATCTGCATATGTATTGATGGTACTTTTGTTGCAAGGTGTCCCAGAATGCACTTATATGAAAAGTGCCATGGAGTCTTGTTCTGAATTAACACTGTATTAGAAACAATTCAAAGCAATGCTATGATAGGAGAGGGGTTAAATGTCCTTCTCAGTAGTTAAGGAAATGGATATTAGATAATAAATATTAAATCTTTGTTTTTGTTGCCCTTCTCTGTGCTTTTCCCCAATTCTAATATATCTTTTTTCAGATTGGGCGACCAGAACCGCAGGTAGTATTCAAGGTGTGGGTGTATCATGGATTTCTACAGTGGCATTCTGATATTTCTGTCTTCTTATCCATCCCTTTTCTAATGGTGCCTAACATTCTGTTAGCTTTTTTGACTGCAGGTGTTTTTAGAGAATTATCCACAATGACTCCAAGATCTCTTTCCTGAGTGGTAACAGTTAATTTAGACCTCATCATTTTGTATATATAGTTGGGATGATGTTTTCCAGTGTGCATTACTTTGCATTTATCAACATTGAATTTCATCTGCCATTTTGTTGCCCAGTCACCCAGTTTTAGGAGATCCCTTTGTAACTCTTCGCAGTCAGTTTTGGACCTAACTATCTTGAGTATTTTTGTATCATCTGCAAACTTTGCCACTTTACTGTTTACCCCTTTTTCCAAATCATTTATGGATATGTTGAACAGTACTGGTCCCAGTATAGACCCCTGGGGGACACCACTATTTATCTCTCTCCATTCTGAAAACTGAACATTTAATCCTGCCATTTGTTTCCTTTCTTTTAACCTGTCATTGATCCATGAGAGGACCTTCCCTCTTATCCCATTACTGCTTTGTTTAGGAGTTTTTGGTGTGGCACTTTTTCAAGGGCTTTCTGAAAGTCCAAGTACACTGTATACACCGGATCATCCATGTCCTCATGCTTGCTGACCCCCTCAAAGAATTTGAATAGATTGGTGAGGCATTACTTCCCTTTACCAAAGCTGACTCTTCCCCAACAAACTGTGTTTATCATGGAAGATTAGGATTGGAAGGGACCTCAAGAGGTCATCTGGTCCCACCCCCATCTGTTTATCTGTATATCTAATAATTTTATCCTTTACTATAGTTTCTACCAATTTGCCTGATACTGAAGTTAGGTTTACCAGCCTGTAATTGCCAGGATTACAGATTATCTCTCTATCTATGGCCCCTATTGCCACAGTATCTGCGTGCCTCACAATCACAATCTTTAATATATTTAAAAATATTTAAGATATTTAAAATATTTAAAATGCATATAGCATATGAATATAGCATGACATAATGTTACTAATGTGACCCAGAAGAATATCCTTTGTTTCCTGAAAAATATAGGCTCATTTAATTGTCCCTCGAAAGCTGCTTTAATCTGAAATACTACAAAATACAATCAGAATGTCGAAAAATGCTACAAAAACAATTCTATGTAGTAGATATCTGACTCCATTCCCAGAACTTGCATTCCCACATGGCAATACTTAGTATAGTCACCACGCCACCGTATCAGTGCTTATAAATGATTCCACCACCCTACACCATGATTAAGTATTGCTGTTATAAACCAGGTACCTTCTTGTGCTAATAACAACAGCTGTTAACTAACAAATTGGTCATTAACTAAGTGTAGTGATGGATTTCATCAGGGTTACAGCTCAGCGGGTCTTTTACAAAAGAACTCAACAAAATGTTGTGGCTTCTCCTTTTACGTATAAAAGTTATTTTCTTTCATTATTGAGGTCCTTAAAAGATGTACATAGGCCATACACAGGGGTATGATATAGTAGCACTACAGAGCGTTACTTGAAGAGAATAGCTACTTCACTATTTTATAAAATAAAGATTCCCTTCTAGATGACATCTTCCAATCGATGCGTGAAGCATGTACCAGAACTCAGCAATTAACACCGTGCTGTCCTATGGTGGACCCTATACTTTACCGTACCTACAGGGAATCACTTTTTAAAGTCTATAACATACAGTAACCCTTTTATATGAGTGGCTGAGTCATATAACAATAAAAATGGAAAAAATAGTAATAAATCTGGATTTTATATCATGCACCGAGCACAGTCGAAATTAAACTACTGTATTACACTTTCTATGGCATAGACCTAATTAATTAAAAACACCAAGGTTAAGCAATTTAGCCATTAATCTTTTAGCTTAAGTGGGGGATGAGGTGCATATGGTACCTTCCTGAGACAAATTAAAGACCCACTGTACATTGGCTCAGATTGACCTGATGGAGTGGAAGTTAAATGGGAGGCACTATTCCGAGGGAGACTTCTCCTATAGTTCCCTCAGCAAGCTGGCTTTTTCAAGAGCCCTCTGGAAGTTGCAGTAAGCCACTTATGTCTTGCATTTAGAACCCCACGTGGAACAAAGCAGGCCAACCGTATGTCTCTGAAGGAGTCTAACGTGGGCTGCGATGCTGGTGGTACCACGGGAGAGGAGGAACTCTGCTGGAGATCTGGCGTGGTCACTGCTTTGGCCGTATAATGGACTCCACCAATGGTCCGCCACAGAGAATGGAGACGCTGATTCAGAGATAAGTCCTGCATGATGACATACATCATTCTTGCTTTGGACCGTCAGACTACAATTCCAAACAGATTCAGGGGAGCAAAACGATCAAACAATAGCAGGCACCCATTGTTAGTGACGGGATCTCAACAGAAAGGCAATGGAGTGATCTGTAGATTAGTTAAGGCTTCTGAGTATGATAATATCTAGCTCTTATATAGCACTTTTCATCAGTAGACCTCAAAGTGTTCTACAAAAAGTCAGTATCATTATCCCTAATTTACCAATGGGGAAACTGAGGCACAGAGACTTGCCCAAGGTCACCCAGCGACAAAGCTAGGTATAGAACCCAGGTTGCCTGAGCCCCAGTTCAGTGGGCTATTCACTATGTCACACTGCCTTCCTGTCTGCATGGCATATGCTGGGGAATTGGGAGCTAAACAACCATCCACATTATGTTCTAGAACTGGCTGAAAATTTTCCATATTTTCCACACCAAAAAACGTTTTGGCAAACCAGAAAGCTTTGTGAAAAAAGGCTTGTTTTTTTTTTTCCTGAAATTTTTCCAATTTTGGTTGAAAAACCGAAAATTCAAAGAACTGCCTTTTTTGGGGGTTTTCAGCCATCAAAAATTTAAAATAATCCCATTTTCATGAAAACACAAAATATGTTGAAGAAAAATTAAGTTAAAAATGGGAAAAATAATTTTCATTCATTTTTCATGGGGAAAAAATAATTTCCTAACCAGCTCTATTATTTTCTCCAGCAACATATGCTCCTTCGGTGTAGCAAATGTCATGAACAAGGACTTTGTCCTGAATGTTATGAACTTTTCCTAGCTTTTTCTGAGATGGGTGGTGGGTGACTGGCTGGGTTGATTGAAAGGGATGGGTGGAGGCTTGGATGGAGACATGTTAGTTCAGGTTTCGGTTCAGGGCTCAACAGATAGAGGGCCATGTTCAGGTGCTCGACGGTTATTTCTACACTGCAAAAAAAAAAAAAAGAAAAAAAAAAAAGACCCATGGCAGCAAATCTCAGAGCCTGGATCAATTGACTCTGGCTCATGCTATCAGCCTAAAAGTAGCAGTGTAGACGTACCCTGTGTGGACATTGCAATACACCTAGGGCAGTGGTTTCAAACTTTCCTACACCATGATGACCCCATCCTAACACATGTTGGGACTCGCCTCCCATTTAGCTACAAAGAAAGAGAAGAATATTGAGACCCCTTCCTAGTTATGATCCCCAGGTTCAGAATCCATGGTCTAGAATTTT
The DNA here is from genome assembly GCF_026122565.2 of Emydura macquarii macquarii. NCBI lineage: Eukaryota > Metazoa > Chordata > Testudines > Chelidae > Emydura > Emydura macquarii. The sequence goes on along the minus strand of NW_027132905.1, from coordinate 734,092 downwards.
GCATGGGCGTAGTGATAAGTTTACATAATACATACATTCGGCTACCAAAAAATGTGAAAGATGATGTGTGAGTCACGTGGCTCAGTACACCACTGGAAGGCACTCAGATGCCACGGTGATGGGCACTCTGTGAGAACAAGACGAGAATAGGACATCCACCGTTTAACATCTCCAGAACAAATGAACCCTGGTGTAACTCCGTCGACTTTAGTATCTCTTGATCCCTTTGTATCTTCCATAAAACCCTTGCTTAATCCAACTGTCTAATAGTGGATGCATGTTCAAGCCATCCTGCCACACACAAAACCTCTAAGAAGCAGGGAAGATTTAACACACCAAGTCACTGATGCTAAGCATATTTACAGACCGTTGAGCCAACAAATGGATTGGCGGATGGCAATATGCTTTAAGAGTTCAAGTGGCATTTGAAGCACTCTGCATAATGTGAAGTACACTTGAAACTAAGGTAGTACACACAGGCCTCATAGAGGAAGACCCAAATCTTGTGGCTTTTATTCATTTTTATTTAATCCTTTATTCAGGCAACTACATTACCCACTCATAGAGAGTTTGCCTGTGTTAAAACTGAATAAAGGACCTTGGAATTTGTTCTTGTATAAAAGAGTAACCACTTGTCACAGCTTTGGTGGATTCCCAGATGGTGTTGCTATGAAGTCTTCTTGGAGAAATTCTCCGCTGATCTCCCCACCCACAAATATATCCTTTTACCTTTGGATTGCCTTGCTCCTGGCCTCCTAAAATCAACATCCTTAAAGGGAACTTAATACCTGGGAATAAGGAAGTCAGTTTATGATTGCACATATTAAAAGCAGAAAGATCATATGGTGTGGACCAACGCTAAAGTTAGTGTCAATATCATAAACTTTTAAATTGAATTCAGCACAAAATACATTTCTTTCCAGCATCTGGAAAAAGTGCATGGAGCTTTGCTGTTAGTGATACGTAACTTCACTGCAGGCAGACACTGCTACATACAGAATAAAAGTGTTACTACTGTAGCACTGGTTTTTGCCTTTATAAACAATGCTCGGAGAGCAATCTTGTGTCAGGTGGAAGGGCTGGTTATAGGATTTATAATCACTGATCCTCATCTAGCTGCAGCCTTGTAAATATTTTTCGTGCCTTGGATTTCCCCATCCACTACTCTAAATAAGAATGATACAGTGCCCTTTTTGATGCTGGGCAATAATCCCATTTGTCATAAGGGCTTGGCGTACAGGAGGACTGTTCTTTAGGTCTAAACCACCTGACGTGTGCCAGGGTTACAAACAATTATATCCCTGTCATGTGATCCATTGACTCCACCCACATTTTCCTTATGCAGAAAATTAATATAAATGCACCCATGGAGGAGAGCAGGATGGAGGTCTTGGTAGATGATGAAATAATTATTGTGCCTCCAAATGGACACCTGTCCATAACTACTATTGCTGAACCTTATGGCCTTTCTGTCTGCATGGCCACTCCCTGTTCTCTAAACAATGTAAACCTGAAGCCTGAAGAAAATGGCCTGTTATGTGCCTAACGGGCCATTATTGCACATACATCTCTTTTCTGCATCCACAAATGCGTTATTGATATACACAGTTGCATGAACCTATCTTTGAAAATCAGTCTCAGGTGTCCAGGGCCCAGATCCTCAAAGGTATTTAAGCTCCTAACTTCCATAAGGAGCCTAAATACCTTTGAGGATCTAGGTCCAAGAATTTGCAGTACCTTGAAAAGATGGAGATCTGATCCAATGGTACTTGGACTCATGGCAGAGGGCCACAGCTTCAGGTGATCTGAACCAGCACAGCTCCATTGACTTCAGCGTATACACTTCTCAAAGTCATAAAGAAACCGAGATGAATTTCAGTCCTTGGATTTGATGTTAAGAGATGATGCACCTGGGTGACAGGTGTGCCTGTATTTTCAGTTCTTCTCCTTCACACACATCCAGTCCACAAAGGCCTGGACTAGGGAGTTACCCAAGGTCAGATTAGTCCTAGGGAGCAAAATATCCAGCCGAGAAAGCAGTGAGTCCTCACTGCAGCTATGCAAAGGCTGAAAACACTGGGCAGCAGAACTGGCCCCACACAGTCACAGTATGGGGCGGGCAGGGAAGTTGGTGTAACATTACCTTTGTGACACCCTCTGCCCCCTGGGACACAAGGCTGAGCTTTGTTCCATCTGTGGTTTGGTTCCAGTGGTCCTGACTTTCCTCCCACTCTAACCAGTTTCATATCAGTCTAATCCCACTGACTTCAGTGAAGTCACTCTGGATGTAACAGCAGTGTGACTCCAAGGAGAATCAGGCCCATCGACTGCGAAGCCAGTAAATAGTTACAAAGCATGTGTGTGTGTGTGTGGGGGGGGGGAAAGGGGCACATTTGTGATGTGTCTAAATATCATAACAGTTAATGCTCTGAGACCCCCAAACTCATTGCACTTGTGACTGAAGCAAGATTTGAAAGGACCTCTCCAGAGGCTAGTTAACTGCCTAGCCGTGATTTTGGCTCCTTTGCCAATATAAAAAAATGAAAATCAGCCAAAAAGATGCAAATAAACTGCAAAGAGAAAGCCCTAAACAGAAGTTGAACAGCAATACCTCCTGTTCTTCTACCTTCTTGGTATTATTCTGTTCTTATTACATGTATTTATTTACTGATTATGAGAAAAATACATGACCTTGTCTGGCCCACGGCAGGTGCTCCACAAATTGGGCTAACTCCTGGAACAACCATAGTAATCTCTCCCTCCCTTATTATGGCCATTTCTTTAATGTGGGAACATAGAGTTCTGACCGGCTGGAATATTTTGGGGGATTGAAAGATATAAATAAGCCATCTGGGGCTTCAACCCACTGGCTCAGCAAGATTATATGGTGTTAGTCTTTGTTTTCACTGTATCACCTTCACTTTTTTGGGCCAGCGGAATAACTAAGTTGTAAACTGCACACCTTACAAATCAGTCTATCCTGACACTGCTGGAGCATTCATTACAAGCTGTAAAAAAAAAAAGAGCTAGCAAGAAAGGTTTCAATGCTACAGCCCAATTTTCCATTGCAATAACCCAATTAACTGGTGTGTGTTTGTTTTACAAAGCTCTAAGCTACAATAAACCATGCAGATACACGGGCTGCAGAAAGCTTCATAATTAGGACAAGGTGTACAAATTAAACCACTCTTTTTAAACTTCAAACCAGCTAACTTCTGACATACTGTACTGCTGGGGCTTCTGGGACTAAATCCAATTAACATCTTAGTATTTTATAAGCATTGTTTTAATTGCATTTGTATGCTATCTTCTCTCCAAGAGCCTTTCAAGGTGCCAGTCCTAGTTCCGATTTTATTACTTTAGTGATTTAAATCTGCTCTATCTGTTCTTCCCGTTAATAATGACTAGTGCTACTTCAATTGCTGGTCCGACATAAAACTGTGTTCTCTGAAGAATTATACTTTAAACCAGTTACATTTAACTTTATTATTCCATTTTTAATTTTTCCCACCTCCGTTTGAACATTACACCTTGAAACATTTTATCAAACTGTCAGCTTTGTAAGTGCTGGAAAAGTGAATGTTTTACTTTTCAGCGTTTCATTATGGCTCAGCCTCTTGGCCTCCATGTGACACATTTTTGTACCGTCTAACGCTGTCTTGCAAAGAGTGCTTTAGAATAGCACAGATTGCCCACACGCAAGAGCAAAGGGGGGATGTTTAACTATTTCACGGCTGGCAAAAAATCCCCCGCTAAAACTTTGAGTTGGTCTGAGATGAAATCTTCCTTTTCTCCTATTTGGATAGGTAACTGTCCCATTTTGTTTGACCGTAGCATGCCCTTCCTTCGTTGAGTAGAGTATGTTGACTGCAACAGGATCGCTCATATTGGGAAGAAATGGGCCCTAACTGGAACACTGGAAAATTCTGTGGAAAATTCTAAGGAATGTGAATTCTCATCACTTTAATTTCTTTCTCTGTAAAATTCTCCCTAAGTGCTATAGTCTTCTATAAGCATCTGTTTTTGAAAACACCCTCCGCATTGCAAAGACCGAGTGAGATTTTAAGAGAGATTTAAAGATATTTGGAATTATCCTGGGAACCTCCTCCCTCATCCAATTAATGAAATGATGCATAAAGTACATTATCAGCTTCTTTCCCCAGCACAGTATTTATATTCTTTCTTCCATCCTTTCTGGGAGGAAAAATATATAGGAATGTGTTGGAACTTATTGAAATGATAAAATGACTAAAATGTTTACTTGATAATGCTGGCAGTCAAGCTCAAAATATTTTTCCTCTTTGTAAAATGCAACTCAGGGTGAATATGTACTAATGTTACTCTCATTTAGGGTTTCTGTTATCTGGATACAAATATAGGGTCTTAAAAATGCAGAAGGTTCCTCCTGGAATATTTTGAACCTTTTTGCTTGATTGAGAGTCTTGTCAAACAAAACTGGCAGCAGCTCTCTTGGAACTGCCTGAATCTATGCAGATATGATTTCTATCATGCCTTTATTATGTGTAGCCCATAATAAGGATGAGCATGTATAAATCATCTCTGGCTGGCACTTAGGATGCAATACTCAAAGGAGAAAGACATTTCTGTCTTCAAATGTCTAGCAATTTCAGATATTATACAGTAAGTCTCCCCAGAACCATACAATCCTCAGTTCCATGAAATCCTCCTGTGAAAGAATAGGACTTTCATATCTTCCTTGCAAGAGTCACCAGTGAGATAAAAATGGTGCAGCTAAGATGTGTGCTATGTATCAGCCAGGGTGCGTATACTGAAGTTGCATTTGCAAAGTCTTCTCTAACAAATTTCCAAAGGGATGAAGATTTTTGCCTCTAACATTCCCATATAGAATTATATGTGTGTGTTAATATAAATGTGTACACACACGTTTTCCTCCCTTTCCTCCTCTCATAGTATTTTCATCTATGTTTTAAAACACACACAATATGCACATACACACACACACACACACACTATATGTGCGTGTATTTTCGGGGCAATCTAGCCACATCTTAATATGTAAAATTGAACAACACATGAGGTAGCTGATTTGAGAAGTTCTTACAAACTGTGACACTCCCAGCTTTGCACTATATTGAACGAGTTGGTCAAAAGTAGATGAAAAAGTTTGGGAAAAATTCAGAAGTATTAAAATTGTTTCTATTCTTTTCTCTTTTCTGTTCTGTTCTCTGTCTTTTCTATAATTTTCTGAATATAGTTTTACAGAAATATTTATGGAAATCACTTCCAAAATCATTTTTGAAATTTTTTTTTTTTACTGAAAATCCCAGTTTTAAATATGAAAATGTGGAGTTTGGTAAAAAAAAAAAAAAAAAGGTTGATCGTGATTTAAAAAATAACACCGACAACATTTTTTATTAAAAATTCAGTAAAAATGTCACAGAAAATGGAATATTTTGATCATATCAGCAATTGTTCATGAAAAGCTTTGTGTTTTTTTTTAAATAGCCAAATTTTGATGAAAAATAGTTTCTGGAAAATATTTCCAAGCAGCAGCTCTAAAACATTTCTCACACACACACACACACACACACACACACACACACACACACACACACACACACACACACACACACACACACACTCAGAATTTGTCAAAGACAAGATAGTCTTAACTTCTGCCTTTCAAATTCCATATTATCAGATGTCATTATGACAAAAATACATTACGCTGCCATCCTTGATACCCCAAAATTACAGGTAAATCAGAGACGTATAATCACAAAGGTGGTTATAAATGGGATGCACGCTTTTTGGAGCTATGATACAGGGATCATGGGGGCAGAGAGCAAAATAATCTCTTATAAGAAGGAACCTGAAATTGAGGGCGGAGTACAGAATTATACAATGATGAGCTGTTTATGAAATCCTGTAAGCCACCATGAGATGTATTATTTTCCACTGTTTCGGAAAAAAGCAACCATGATAACAGGTGTCACTGTGAGTTATCTCTTACAATGACCGCCAATGCCACTGTTTAGTGCACAATTGCCTGCCACACTGTAAAGACAGGACAATCACATATGTCATTGTTACAGTGACTGTTTATACACAGTGTTCATCTGCCTTTACCTCGCAGAGGTTGGATACTTACAGTAAAAGCACATTAATTTGGCGATGGTAGGTTGTTAACGCCTGTACTTTCTGCCTATTTAAGATGATGGCACCACAAAGTGCAGCTTTTCTTTGAAAAGTGACTTTATAAAAACAAGACCTTCTTACTCAACCAATCTGCTCTCCAGGCATAATCAGTCTATTAGGAGATGAGTCCAGAGCCCACTGCAGATGGAAAAACTCTCATTGAATTCAGTGCGTTTTTCACCAGGCTCTACATTTTCATTACCTTCCGCTCCTTTACACTTTCATCTGGCGCTGAGCTGCCCAGGAAGATGAACTGGATTCTCTTCTGTTATACACACACACACACACGCACACAATAATTATATTATAAGGATCCCAAAGTGAGGCCTGTCTCTGCTGGTGTGTTGCATAGCTCCATGCAGTTTTGGTGCTCAAATAATAGATAAATGAGTAATGATGCATACGTTACTTTATAAACAACCGAACAACGAATGAAATTTCAAGTAATGCGGATGACGCATGAGCCAGAAAAGGACCCAATGTGACTTTCAGATCTGGGGTTCCATTTGCAATTGAAATGGCAATCTCGAGCTGGGAAATGCCCTTCCAGCTGCAATGCAGATGTAGCCTCAAAGGCTTCAGACAATAGCATCAAAATCCAAATTGCCCCTCAGGATGCACTACTATGTCATCTGGGGATCAACTGATTAGCCTCATAGACGTTAAGGTCAGAAAGGACCATCGTGATCATCGAGTCTGACCTCCTGCATGCCGCAGGCTACAGAACCTCGCCCACCCACTGCTGTAACAAACCGATAGCCTCTGGCTGAGTTACTGATGTCCTCAAATCTTCATCTAAAGATGTCAAATTGTAGAGAATCCACCATTTACCCTAGTTTACACCTGCAAGTGACTCATGCCCCATGCTGCAGAGGAAGTTGAAACCTCCCAGGGTCTCTGCCAATCTGATCCAGGGGAAAATTCCTTCCTGACCCCAAATATGGCGATCAGCTCATCCCTGAGCATGTGGACAAGATCCCCCCGCCAGACACCTGGGAAAGAATTTTCTGTAGTAACTCAGAGCCCTCCCCATTTAGTGTTCCAGCTCCGGCCATGGGACCGTCGCAAATCGGCTCCATGCCCCTGGAGGCATACCATCCCCTCCAAAAACTTGTCAAGCTCAATCTGGAAACCAGTTGGGTTTTTTGCCCCCACTGCTGCCCTGGGGTGTTGTTCCAGAACTTCACTTCTCGGATGGTTAGAAACCTTAATCTAATTTCAAGCCTCAACTTGTTGATGGCCAGTTTATCTGAGAAAGGTGGCAGGTCATCATGTGTGTGGGTGCCTGTATGCGTGTGTGGCTGCTTGCTGATCCGGATTTTCTCTCTGGTATTAGCTTCGCTGGAGCACAGTCTGAAAGATGTAACCACCAGCTCCTAAGACCCAGTGCTTTACTGACCCCCGTCAAGAACATTCATCAAAGGGTGTGAGCCCCAGGGGTCCCTATCCCCCTGTGTGTATCTAGTGATCCTATCTATAAGACACCTATCACCTTAGCATCTAAGTGCCAGACAAATTATGGGAAATATAAATCCAGAGCAACTGGCGTTTTCTCTCGTTCACCCTAGAATTAAGTGAATGTCAATTTGCATGCCATGAGGAACGGTTTGTTTAATCCGTGTAGTTCCTGGGGAAAGGCGCTTTGATCTGAACGCAGCCAGGGCTGGGGTCAGTCTAGTTCTTTCTGCCAAAGAGTTTCATAGGCTGGATCCTACTGCTGAGGATGTTCTACCCCCACACCCCTTCCCCTTCTGCTGGTCCTCAGAGTCTCGAGTCTCTCCAGGGTTCTCATCCCTGTGGAGCTCAGCTCTCATGGAACTCGAGGTGGCCTTCCATGTAGACCATGCTCATGTTATTACAAGTATTACAGTAGCACCTCTAGGTCCCAGCTGAGATGGGGCCCTCCTTGTGCTGGGTGCGACACAGACACACACTGAGAGCCAGTCCTTGCCCCCAAGCACGCTGATGCGCTAAGTATAGACAAGTCAGACAAAGTGTGGGAGGGCAAACAGAGGTGCAGAGAGAGGAAGTGACTTGCCCAAAATCACACAAAAGGTCATGGAACGGCACACAGGTCTCTGAGTTCCAGTCCAATACTCTCTCCACTGGACAACACCTCCTTTCAAGTAGCCTGGCCTTAGCCATTAAGGGCTTTGTAGCTGAAGACCAGGATTCGGAATTTGAAGCAGACGAGGAGCCAGTGGAGTTGGTGAAGCCCTAACTGCAGGTTGGCAGACTGTGCTTACAGGGATATCGGTAACCTCAGCGTGGCATCCCTAACAAAGTTGCCCACTGGTGCCCCGCTCATGGCAGGACTTGAAGAAGAAGAAGTTGAGAAGTCTAGCTGTGGGATAGCTCTGGAAGTCATGCAGGTGTTGCTGAGCGTCTGTCCCAGGGTCAGCATTTAGGGCTCTCAATTGAAGGAAACAAAAGAGTTTTCGCCAAAATTGCAACTGTTCCCCGAGAGATCACATCACTGGATTTTTCCTTTCCTTAGCCCGAGGATGTAGAAAATCAGTCTGGTTCTGTGGCCAAATGGTAGCACGGGTTATAGTATTCTTCCTCCCTAACTAGGTGTTTTTATGACACTTATCGCCATAGTATTTGAGGGCCTAGTTCCAACCACTGTCACAGCAGGATTCCTTGGTCCTCTGGTCAGCTGATGTACATTGTTATTTTGCGCTGTTCAACACCTGGTGCATGAGAAATGGAATCTCTTACTGCATGATCACTTGTATAGCCCGTACCTTTGTTACTGATGTGGGATAAAGATGCCTTTGGCTGTCAGAATGATGAATCTTTTTCCCAGCACTGGCCACCGCAACAAACCATGATAACTTTCAAACTTCAGCCATGGCTCATTCATCCAGCTGCAGGTTACCGAAACGCGCCGCACAATGGCTATGAAGAGCACAGTGTATTTAATAGGGTGGGAACGTCGGCCTTTTTCCTTCTCATGTGCTCAAGTTTGCAGAAATTGCCAATGACTCAGCCTGTTTTGTGCAGCTGAGTCTCTGCTACCTGACTACTGGTCCACGAAAGACAGCCCTGGCTTTAATGATATCTTTGCGATACATAGACCAGCTTCATAGGTGCCTGACGGTATCTGCTATTGTGTGTTTTCCAATAGTTATTCCTGAGAAACGGAGCTTTGGTCAGACCAGGGCTGAGCGTGTAGAAAGTAAATTCGCACAGGAAAGACCTCCTTTTACCCTTTGCCTTGGGACTGGTGAGCAGAATGCATCACGTAGAACAACTGATGAAGAATGCCCTGCCTTCTACATGAGTGCCAAGGATTTAGAAGCCAGCCCGTATAATGGCACTTTTTCAGGTCAGCCTAACCTTCCGCAGGGTCAAGTGGAGCAAATGTTCAGTCACAAAGGCCCAGATCAATGGGAATTAGGTATCTAAATACCTTGGAGAACCCATCCTTGCCAAGTCCCTCATATTGTTGGCACCACCCAAACTGGACAATAGGTACACCATCTTTGCCACAGTTGCTGCAGCATTCCCTGTACGTAGAAAAATATCGCCCAACCAGCACTGTTGGCGGTAAGCGCCCGTATTTTAAATAGCATCCACGTTTAGCATTTCTAAAGGAAACTGATACATTGCAATAGAGAGGCTAGGGCAGGATTAGCTTGCACATGTACTGCTACTGAAGGATGTTGTAGTGGACATAGTTTAGAGAATGTATCTACTATCTAAGGTTCTTATATGGCCCCTCTCAATATGATATCAGAGCACCGATACACAAATTTATCGACACACACATTTATCCTTCAAAAAACCCTGTGCGGGATGGCAGGGCAGTTATTCCCAGTTTTCAGGTGTGGAACTAAGGCACAGAGAGATGAAACTGTTTGTCAATGAGTCTGTGGTAGAGCAGGGAATAAAACCTGGTTCTTCTCAGTCTCCAGCTAGCACTCTGACCACTAGATGATCTTTTCGTCGTGTAAAGGATGCATGAGGGCGGCTTTTCAAGTTTGGCAGGACTAACGTGAAAACAGAATCTTTTTGTGCAGAGCTATTCTGCTGCATTTTATTTTTTAAATGCCACTTTCATTTCCTGTGAAAATCTTGAAAGCTGTGCAAATATTTATGAAATTGCAAGTTGAGAATCTGAATATCGGACAAGAAAGGCAATCACTGCTCTTTTCAATGCTCGCTGAGGGTGTGCAGTTGAGGGAGACCTCTGCTTAGCAGAACCACAAGAATAATTCACAATGAATAATTTATTCCATGAATTTTGCCTCCCCCCTCTGTAATCCTGCTAGCAAATTGTTTGCGAAAAGATTGTGAAATTCTCCAGTGAATTCATTATGGCCTTAATCCAACGCCCATTGAAGTCAATGGAAAAACTCCTATCGACTTCAGTGAGAGATGGATCAGCCCCTATTTGAAATTAGTCACACATTTAGTCTTTTTATCCTTGGGAGGAGCATACCCAACCTCTAATTGATGGGGGTTAGGAAAAAACTTTCGCAAAGGGCAGGTTATTTCATTCTGTTCATTCCTCTGAAGCAACTGGTACTGACCACGGCAGAGACGGACCCTTGGTCTGAGCCAATATGGTAACTTCTGTGTTCTTAGCTCTGTAGACCGTTTGCAATAGGAATGATATATATGACAATCAAATATAAAATGCATCATTCATGCCATCATTTATGTACTTTCCGTGTGCAATTAATGTAAATCATGCAGCTAACCTGATCAGTGCAAATCGCAACTGTACATGAACAGAAAGTCTGAAAACTCGCTTTCTGCAAATATTTGAGCACTCACACTAGACATGAGTTAAGTACTCGGCTTAGGAAAGCGACCAAAGTTACATGAGATTATTTTTATATTGATCCAGCAGGCAGGAATTATAAGCAACCTTCCCCAAGAGTTCTGCATGCAGGAGGATTAAAACCTGCTTTTGAATTTGAACAAATACTCTTAGGAAAAGCGCTTTCCACCCCTTTCTGGTGTTTTGTCAGTCTGGGCAGGCAACTGTTCTTTTACCTGCTAGATGGCGCTGTCATCTAAGAAAACCCAGACTCCAGACTACCTGGTGTATACATGCCAGGGCGCAGGACTTGCGGTTGGGGAAATAGAAACAACTGAAGTTTAGAACAGATTGCAAAAAAAAAAAAAAATAATAATAATAATAAAAAACCCAACTCTTTCTCGCACTCTTTTCTGGATTCTTTTCCTTCAGTGTGCCTGTGAATTATATATACGTTTTAATAGATTGCGCCACACATTTAAAGTTATGGGTTTTTTATATAAACCCAGCATGCAATAATTATGAGTGTAAAATACATTTGGGGAAAAACGTTTTGCAACTTGCCAAGACTAACAGCTTACAAATAAGGACTCGTTCCTGCACTGGTCTAAATCCTCGCCCTGGAGAATTTGCACATACATTGGAAATTAAACAATTGCCAGCTTTACCGAAACACCCCCTTCTGACTTCTACAGGTCCTTCTATAAATATTTTTGTGGCTCTTGTGCTCTGGTCAGCATGCAATCAGAGACGGGCGCCGGGTATTTCATGCAAAATAATGCCAGGTTTTTAAACAGAAAATTGGCTGCTGGAATTAATTGATGCCTCATTTTCTCATCTGGAGCTTCCGTCTGCAGGTGGGGGCCACAAGAACAGCCCCACAGTCTGCATCGCAAATTCGGGCTCTGAACTGCAGCTTCCACTATATTACACCAACAAAGAGGGAAGAAAGCAGAGCGAGAGAGAGAGATGAGAGGAAGAGGAGACAGAGGGAAGGAAACCAGGAGAGAGAGGAGACCAAGGAGGAGGATCTCAAATGAGAGGAAGCTAAGAGGAGAGGAGTGAGAGAGAACGCACAGAGAAGGGGATATGAGCAAAGAGGGGATAAAGACCAGAGGAGAGATGAGGGAGGGGAAGAACAGAGGGGAGGAGAGGAAAGAAGAGGGAGAGGAGGGGACGGAAAGCAGAGGCGTGTGAGAGGAAATGAACCTGAGGACGGATATGCAGGCTGGCAGCAGAGGAGCCTAGGAGGAATGAAGAAACACAGAGAGAAGCAGGGAAGGAGAGATGAATGTAAAATGCAGAGTGGGAGAGAAGAGGCTAAGACGCCGACGGAGGTTGACAAGGCAAGGGGATGCTGAACTAGCAGAAAGGAATTCTTACGCGGGGGGGCGTGTCCTTTTCTGGTGGTTGCGTTTTCCCAGAAAGTACAGCACACGTCCAACCTGTGTGGCTGGTGATTCAATCCCAGCCAGAGCAGTCTGCTCTGAGCCACGGTTAGATCAGGGCTGATCTAGCTGGTGTTGGCATCTCGGCCTTGGAAAGCAGTTGGCCCTCCGCTTCAGTGGGCGTCACTCTGGGTGGCTGCTGTGTTCAGAGAATGATTCCTCAGCTGAGGAGACCTGACACCTCCCAGGCCAGTGGGCACAACTGGCTTTATGAAAGGAATCCGTGTCTCGGGATTTGCAAAGTGCCTATTGCACATATGAGGGCCCAAGTAACATGCAAGGACACAAGAGGATTTAGACTGTTGCATATAGACCCCAGCAAACAACCATCTGATTCGAGTACACAGTTCTCTGTGCTCTGACAGCAAGAAATACGGAGGGGTTTCCTCACTTGTTAGCCTACAGATGGTAACTGTAGTGAGGAGTCTTTGTGAGGGGCAGCAAGATCTTCACATGCTCCAGAGATTCCCCCAGTGCCTCCCCCATCTTCCTGAAGGTCTTACCTCACAGCAACCCATCATGTAGTCATATCTCCTCGGGGCTTCCTTCATAGCCCATCAGCCACACTACTGCTGCATTCTTATTACTTGGGGTACAAGCACTTACTTATGGGTGCAGAGTGAAATTCACCCTGTGCAGAGTGTGAGCATGAGAACTTTGAACCATTTCAATCCTTTTTAAGCCTTACATGCAGGATTTAAGCAGGATTTAAGTGTCACAGAGAGATGAATGTCACCCCAATGGGTTAGCATTCCCATAAGGCATATGTAGCATCCCCACCTCTTAGCCCTAAGTGCATCGAAAGGAGGCTGGGGTTACTTTAAAAGTTCTCAGAGCTATGCGTCTATGCCTGCGCCTTTAACAAAATGAACACGTGTCTTGAAACATAAGGTGAGAAGCTTATTGCAATATTAGTCAATTTTGAGCCATTAGTGCTTGGCTTCCAGATTGATTAAAATAGTGTTCCTTCCCAATAGGAAATGAAGGATTTCTAAAAAGATGGAGCAGATCCTAGAATCTCTAATCCCCCCTACTACAGTTCCATTCCTTCCCACACTTTCGGCTGCTGGAAAAAAAGAAAGAGAGCAGAGTCCAAAGGGCTGAGCAGAGAGCAAGAGCTGGGATTGTTTTTCCTGGCTGACACACTTAGTGTTGCTGGTGCGCTTGCTACTTCCTTGAATGGCCGGTGAGGGAGGTGGGGGGGAAAGAGATTAAGATCATCCAGATAATACAAAGAATATTCAAACCGGAAGCAGGGGGGAAATATTGAACGTCTGTTTTTTCCAATAGTAAGTAATCAGAATTCAGGAGGATGTAATTTGCAGATTAGGAAAATGATCAAAGAGGATAAAATTAACTTTACGACAGAGAAGAAAATAGTCAGTTTGGAGGGGAAAAAACCAACCCAAAACTCCATAAGCTTTATGGTTGATACAATCAGAATGTTGATTTAAACGAAGGAGGAAATATCAGCAAATATGAAAGTGGCGACAGCCTTCAGTTTTTAGTTCAGTTATCTGGATTGTATGCAACACGAAGTTTGGCATTCCAGGGGTAACATAACCTCAGCTGGCCCCCCCGTTCGGTGCATGTGTGTGTGTTTGGGAATACGGAGGTGGGAATGGAATGCCACATCTTACCAAACCCACAGCTGGTGGGGGTCAATCACTTTGTGATGCTGGTAGACCAGGTGCCAGGTCATGCCAAAACCCAGAGCCTCACTGAACGCTGACAGATACACAGCAGGAAACCAGTCTGGTTTACCTGCATGCTCAGATAAATATTAGAGGAGAAAGAATGTGCTTGCTGTTTAGATCTTATGAATAGTGTAGGATGCTGCATATATTGATCTCACTTATAACCTCTGTAGCCAATGGCATAAAGTTATATTGAATGTTTGCATTGTAAACATCTGCAATTGTGTAACTCATCAAACAGGAAAGAAGCATTAATTAGTATAAAGTGTTGGTCCTGCAGACAAGAGGGCCCTTGAAACCAAATGAGCCATTGAAAGACACCAAAAGGACAAAGACTATGCTGATTACCTTCTCCACTTGCCTGAAGAAGAATGAGGCGCTGACACTTGTTCTAGCAGTTTGGATTCTGGGGAGAGGGGATAAAAATCCCTGACAAGGAGAAACTGGATCTTTCATGCTGTCTGGATTCTGTGGGGCAAAGATTCCTAAACATAAGCAAGAGATCCCCATACTGCTGGCTATGGGTCAGAGCCGCTTATTAGAGAGGTTTGTATTACCTTTTTAAATCTACGACTGTAACTTATTTGTGTGTGTGTGTTTCCTGTTTTAATCTGGCAAATAATTCAGTTCTGTTCTTAGTTAAATCTTTAGTTAGTTTTTTACAGGGTTGGCTATAGGTGTTGTCTTTGGTTTGAGATTTGAGTACAATTGATCGGGGATACACGACTGGTCCTTGGTGACTGGGAGTAACCTGAATATTGTTGTGAATTTTGGTGTAAAGTAACCATCCATCACATACTTCCATGGTGAAAAGTTCCAGAGGGGTAGCCGTGTTAGTCTGTAAACAGCAAAAACAATGAGAGTCCTGTAGCAACTTAAAGACTAACAAATTTTTGCGGGCATAAGCTTTCGTGGGCTGCCTCTGATGCATCTGACGAAGTGGGTTGCAGCCCACGAAAGCTTATGCCCGCAGAGATTTGTTAGTCTTTAAGGTGCTACAGCACTCTCGTTGTTTCATCCATCACCTAGTCCAGCTTGCCTGGGTGGCAACATAGACGGGAGTGCCCACGGGTACCGTCTGTGACTCCATGGTAAGACTGTTACAGAGCTTTAGGAGTTCACACTTGTTACTCGGTTGGTGACATCTAATTATAGACCATACAACCAGTTTGGGGCTTCTGCTGGGCGTGTTTGTCAGTCTGCCCCGAGGCTGGCGCTCACAGTCGTCAGTCACTCCAGACAGCGTAGCACACTTGTCTGCTCACCATCTGATGATTTCTCTCATTGAACTTCCATGAAACAACCAACCAAACTTAAACCAGCCCAAAAAACTTCCTTGCACAGTATAAATAAAATGGTCTCTCACACGAACACCCACCTCGGGGGACCAGGTCAGTGGGTGGTATTGGAAAGAGAGACTTTTAAAAAGCAAGGTGGTTGTAAGTTAGGTGCAGAGCAGGTGGCTATCACAAGGAGACTGACTCAGTGGTGGCGTGATCGGTACGTGGTCCTTGTTCTTGGCATGCGAGGCCCTATCAATACAAAAGAAAAGGTCGCATTTCTTTCACCCTGACGAGCCCTTTCTTCCGTCTTGAACAAGTGGCTCTTGACTCCTAATTTGGCTGAAATGAATGACATGTTTTTTAAGCTGAGCAGAGCAAGATTTTCTTAAGTGATTGTATTTTATGTGAACTGGCTTTTTTTCCCCTTAAGGTGAAAGAGGATGAGGGAAAGCGAGAGAGAAGGAGGGATGAGTAGCACACACTCAATGGATTCCATCGCTCACATTCTTCACTCCTGGAATAATGTTTACAGCAGCATGTGAGCGCAGGACGAGTTTTATAGAACCCACATGCAGGCTCTGCAAGGGGTGGTAACTGCAGCGTCACACTAAGTGTAGACCAGTTACCACAGGGATTTGAGCCATATTATCCTTTAGGGAAGACTGGGGTAGATCAGCAGTGATCCAAATATATCAACAACTGTAAAATTGATGTGAGTGAGAGGAGAGTGGCCCCAGCAGTAAGTTACACAGACCCCTTGAAAGAAGAAAAAAGCCATGTCCGCTGTAAGAAGGGTTTCGCCTCATGATGACGATAGTGGTACATGGCCGAAGAACAATATATTCTGACATGTTCAGTGTTAAAAATACAGCTGTAGTTCTAGATGTAAATCAAGGGCTTGAAAAGAAGACAGAGTGCTTCTGCCATCCCCTGGTCTAGCACGCCATCCTTCTTGAGATCAGGGATGGGTGAAGCGGACTTGATAAAATATAAATAGATCCAACTCTTTTCCCAAACAATATCTGACTCTGAAATACAGCTACCTCAGCTTACTGGAAAAGATCTCTTCATATTTCTCTCTTTTTAATGCTGCTTTAAGGGTACAAACATTAACCTTGCAGTATTACTGAGGTGCACTAAAAGCACAAGTTGCTGGGAAATGTGTGTCAACTCCTGTTCTCTTGAAGTTTTCATTTTACAAAATATTTGACTTCAGCTTTGGAAGCCACAGAACTAAAGCTAGTCAAAATACAGGCAACATTTTTCACCTGCAAATTTTGAAAATTTTTCTTGAAAAAGATTTCATTGAAATATTGAATTGTCCCCAAAATTTCATCCAGCTCTGTAAGTTGATCAAAGCCCTGCCCTGAAAACATGAATGGAAAATTTTCAAGTTTAACTGTGAAAGTGAAAAACCTGCTTTATTTGGGGTGTACCTTCTTTTTGGAGCCAGGGTTTTACCCAGGATCTCACCTCTCAATCAAGATGTTCTTCCCAAAGGCTTTGCGGAAAGCCGGTGACCCTGCAGGAAAGCAAATTTCCAGAGATGGGGAAAAAGTCACGCAAATGAAATGATAAAAAATCTTCATCCAAATTTTCATACAAAAATCAATGATAGTTCTATTTGCAGCCTGACCAAAGAGACTCATATATATTCAGCTAAGCACCCTGAGATATCTGTCAGCCCAGTGTGAGGTTCACGTATGTAACACTGCTGCTTTGTAAAACAGCTCCTTACAACAGCCACCTGTAAGGGCATGATGAACCAATGGAAGCTGGTTCTGAAGAGGGAATACTTGTAACCTGGGATTCTGCAGGAGAGCTTTGGTAGGTGGAGCTTGTATGGAACCAGACAGAACTGTTACTTCCTCTTTAGCTCAGTGATATCAACCAACTGTTACCTGCTGGGTGGGAGTCTCTGGCCTGTGTTATTCAGCATGTCAGACTCTCTGAGCGCAAAAATGATTTATTATTTGTATTACCATAGCAACTAGGAGCCCCAGTCATTGGCCAGGACTCTCGGCAGGGTGCCGTGTGCTGTACAAATACAGAACAAAAAGACAGTCCCTGCCTCAAAGAGCTTACAATCAAAGTCGGTCCCGTCTGGCCTTAAAAGCTACACATCTGTCCCCGTTGTTATTTTTTCTAACCCTACCTCAGACTCTTTCTTAGTCTTACCTCAGAGACGACACATGCATTTTTGTGGAAATGTGCACAAACCTAACGCCCAGCCCGCTCAATAATGCTAGGGAGCTTACCTAATTTCCAAACCTTTTTTTCCCACTTGAGTTAGCCTCCGCTCAACGTGCTTGCAGAGCGATGGCTCAACTGCATGAAACACTGACTCGCGTGACCAGCTGAAGAGTTTTTTGAAAAATGGGTAGGGTGGGTTTACCACCATTCCTATGCAATAGTTGCCTTTCCCATTCCTAGTGGCTTGCTCTTGAATACAGATGCTACACACATGAGAGAGCAGCAGCTGCAGAGAGCTGAGTCGGCACGACTGCTGGTCTCAAGTCCATCTTCATTTTCTCTCCCAAGGCTAACATTTCAGCTCTTCGAAGCTTGCGGAGGTGACACCAGCGCTGCGTCTCCTCTGAGGAGCCGTGCAGGAAGAGTGGGTACAGTGTCTCTTTTGGCACGACGCTGGCCCAGGGTGCAGGAAAACAAGCAGGTGCTATGGCTTCCTCTGGGCTAGATTTTGGATGTGGCGCTAAACCTCTGTCTTTGCTTTGCGGTTCATTTTACTTTGTGGTCCGGGACCATGCTTCCCCCACTCCTCTGGTCTGCCTAGCCCCTGCCATTGTGTGTGTGTTCGCTTTGAAACTTTCCTGTTCCTCGCAGCATTTGGTTTGAGAAGCAGCAGCAGCAGTTGCTTCTGGAGGCTGCAGGAAGAAAGCTCACGCTCGAGGGAGGAAAGATGGGGTGTTACTCTGTCCCTCAAGCCCAGCCAATCTCTGCTGACTGCAGCGTGCAATACAGCAATTCAGAAAACGTGACATTCATATTGGTGGTACATTGCTGTGAGCCTATTTTGCTCTGTGATAAAGACTACATCTGTCAGGGTTCATCTCCGCCTCGTCAGGTCTGCCGGACAATTACCCGGTCCAGATTTGCTAGTCCCCTAGACAGGAGATAGAATTGTTCCTCTACTCCCCCCACCCCTCCAAGACTATAGTAATGGAATATCTCCTAGTGTGGTGATGCTGAAGTGTCTTTTTATACAGTCAAGTTTACTTAGAGTCTTATCCTACAGGGATATGGAATCACTCAGCACCATACTAACATCAGGGTGTGAGGGACAAATCTGTGTAACCTTTGGGCATTTCAATGTCAAAACTCTATCGGAAGAAAAGTAAACACCTGATGAAGTGGGGTGCAGCCCACGAAAGCTTATGCCTGCAGAAATTAAATTTGTTAGTCTTTAAAGTGTTACCGGACTCTCGTTGTTTAAACCTTTAATGATATTGTTCACTAAGGAAGGTGAAAGAATCACCAGGAACAATTGAAACTGTGATAAGTAGCAGACCGGTAAATAAGTTAAAAAATATATACTTTGCATACTTTGTTTTTTAAACTTTCACCAGCCCTGCTTTGTTTCAGTTAATCAAATTCTTGTATTGCAGCACTGGGACTGTTAAAGCATTTTCGTAACCTTCTATCTCAGTCCCAAAGGTTTAAACATTATTTTATAATTAGCCTTCACAACTACGTTATGTGCTCAAAAAGAAAGAAAATGTTCCCACCCCCCAGTTTTACATAGGAGGAATTACTGTTTCTATCTGGGGATTGGAAAAGAGAGAGTGGAGATGAGGAGAGGCAGGAGAGAGAGATGCTCAATATGTAGAAATTTCATCTCCTGCCAGTTACACATGAAATCATCACTTAGGAGAGAGGGTGGGAAATTACTGAATACACTGGAAAATTCCTCACTTTTCTTAATGAAAATGCTCAAAAATAGTGTGGCAGAGGGAGAACTTCGGGACATCTGTGTGTTGCACCATAAAATGTGGGGAATTAGCATTTACTTTTCACCTGTCACTGTATAACTCGGCATCAGACAATCACTTGCTGATACCAATGGGAACTCATTTGCCTTTTGGACCTACAACATTCCTGCTGTTCCCTAAGGTGTTTTCTTATGGAGGCTTGACATCAGAATAGAGTTGTCACAAAGTTAAATGCTTGTGCATGCGCGCGCATACACTGGGAAATTAATTGTATTTCCTGTATTTTAGTCTAATAATAATAACAGTCCCTTTGCAGATATTGCCTAATTAATCCTCACAAGATTCCTAAAAACATATAATTCTCCCAGTTATACAGATGTGAGCCACAGCTGGTCTAGTAGAATTGCCCAAGATCACGCAGAGTCAGTGGCAGGGCTTACGTTAGAACTTGGGACCTCCAAGTTCTCAAAATTGTGCTCAGAGTACATAGTTCCCTCGGCAACATTTATCTGAGAAATCATTGATTATCAGAGCAGATTTTTAAAGGTGCTTGTTCCAGCCTTATTTTGCATGTGATTTTATTTGCACCTGCGGTTAGTGGCAGACAGATGTGCTGCCATTTAGTCAGCTATACAACTGACTTTAGCCACAAATCAGCTATTTAGGGTTTGAGCCTAAACCCTCGGAAACCAATCAGAGCTTTTGCAGTGACGGCACCAAGATTTGGATCAGACCCCAATGGCAGGCATGAGTTTGTGGGAAAAATTGCCCCCGCACAAAGGGAGGCTGCCCTTTCAGAAACTCCGAGCCTGACCCAAAGCAAAAGTTTCACAAGGACAAAAATGTTCCAGGGGGAGAAAGCGTCAGCAAGAAAATGTGGGTGTCAAATGGTTAATTCCTGCCTTTGGCATCTGAAATAAGAAAAGCCTTGTGAGCAAGGGAAAATATTAGTCTGTGGCTTTTGAAAACCTCCAAAAAGGTTTGTCTGAAGCGTTTATTTAAATCGGAAGCATACAGGTGTTTTCAGAGCTGCTGATGCCTACGAGCGGGCCTAGGGCAAACCTGAGAATACAGTATAATGTAACAAGAAACATTCCTCCGCCATTCTGCATGCTTCAGTAGGAAAATGCAAATCGACTCATTTCCTCTTTTGAGAAGGACTTTAGATAAGGGGGTCCTGAAGCAAAGTAACCCGTTCAGCATTTCTCCTCCCCTGTAATATGCTGGGGGGATAGCAGATGCATAATGAGTCAGGGGTATAGAAAGAGCTGTGTGTGTGTGTGTGTGTGTGTGTGGAGGGGGGGTGGTGCGCATGTGAGTGTGAGAGAGAGGCTGGTGGGGGGATGGGGAGGTTTTTCTTCTTGCCAATTCTGCATGCATTCGGAGTCAGGTTGTCCAAATTATTTGAGGTGCCAATTTTGAGATGTGAACTTGCGTTCTGACAGAGTCCCCATGTGCATCGATTGAATTATTCTCAGTTAAAAACTACTGAAACCTGAAAATAAGTTGCCCCAATGAGAAGTGCAGCAGGGACCTGCATGTCGATAAAGCCCTTCTTTTCATCGAATAAAGTCATAGTACATCTCTCTCTCTCTTTCTTTTTCCTTTTAGTCAGAGGGTCAAAGTAGGTTTGGATTTGATTTTGCAAGACTTTCTTCTGTCCATTTATTACAAACCCTTCTTCCTAGGCTGCACGGAGAGTTTATTTTCCTTGCTAGTTTAGGCTTTAGAGAGCTTTGCATGGATTGTTTTTCCCCCCCCCGTGCCCATTAAGAGTCGTATTTTCACAAGCACAGTCAGCACTCAGCAGTGCCCACTTAATGTAAGGTGCCTAAATGGGAGATAAGCTCCTTTGAACAATTTGGCCCCAGCAATATAGCTAATTAGTGAATAATTAAGGCACTGAAGTTCGGAAGGCTATGGGTGACTAAAATTCCCTTCGCCCCTTTGAAAAGCCCAACATTAAAGGAGAATATTTTAATTACAGTATTTTCCAAAGAGTTTAAAACAGAGTTTACAGAGTTTTCCACAGAGTCTCCTATCCCATTTTAATAGTTTTAACTTCCTTTGGAAATCTGCATTTGGCACTTCTGCCCCTGCAATCATGACTCAAACAAAATTCCCATTGCTGTCAACTCTCATGATTTTTACCGTTCTGAAACCCACAATATTTTGGTATCTTCCTTAAAGGGCCAACTCCAGGAGTCACGTGAATACATGAGACTCTCAGCTTCCATTTATATAGAAAAAGAAAGTTTCTAGCCTTTTATGGTTGCAGTAAAGCCTGAAAATGTGACCTTAGTGCATCCTAAAGACTAAAATACCTGAAGGCAAATAAACAGAACCCCAAATATATTATCGTTTAAAAAAATTTCATGAGTTTTAAGCCCATCTCATGAGTTTTGGGAGCCCATCTCATGGTATTTGAATGCTTTAGATTAACAATACTACATTGACTGCACTGGGAGCTTTGTCTGAGAGAGAAAAGCATGACTAGATCTGAAAATTCTTTTTCTTTAACTACACGTATTCTCCTTCCTCAAACACTAATAGTGATTTGCTGTTTAGGGCTGCTTATTAAGTGCTGGGCTGCTGGCAATGATTTCTTTTAAAAGAAAAAAAAGCCCACTGGCATATTGTTTTTAAAAACTCTGTAATACATCTAATTTATATAGCCCTTGCAAAGAGCTACAAGAAAATAGTAAGTCAAATATTTACCTGACAGGATCCCCTTGTTATGGCTTTTATTCTATGGTGATAAATCTTTTTTCAGAGAAAGTCCCCAGCTTCTTATGAAGGATGGGGAAATCTCAGCTGTTACTAAACTTCAGGGTCCAATTACTAAAGTCAATTACATTATTCTGGATTTCCCCTGATGTAGCAAAGACCAAAATTTGACCCTGTGTCTGGGTGGCTCTTCATTGGGTGTTTTGAGAGTCGATTCTTAGATCAAGAGATACACGCCCCTAAATCTCCATTAGGTGAACGGTTCTCAGTGTAACATCTTTCAGCCATTGATTATTGCAACAATAATTCAAAAAAGCAAAACAATCAGAGATGTCCTGATCCAAAATCCATTGAGGTCAATGGGAGTCAATCTGGAAAAGTGTCAAAACATCCATTTTAGGGTTAAAAAACTCAGGTTTTCAATTTGGGTCTCTCTCTCTCTGGAAGTGACCATCCGACTCCATATACTTTTGTTCTGGCCTCAGTGTTTTCCCCATTGTGCAAAATGTTCCCTTATAATAATTCAGTGGTATGTGCACAGTAGCTTCCTGGATGGTGCAAGACAAAGAGGGATGGGAAATGGCCAGCAACAATGATTTCTCTCCCTCTCTCTCTTTTTCATAATTTAAATCAAAACATCTAAACCTGAGACCAGAATGCAACTTCCGTCTTACTTTGTATGTAAAAATATTCCATTTAAATCAGCAGTAAATCTAACATGAAAGTGCCAATAAATAATATATGCAAAGAGTTTTTTTTATCAATATATAAAGAAATGTGGAGTTGTGAAGCTGTTGAAAACAAGCATTAGGAGATGTAATGAAGCAAGAATTAGAACAGCATAGTTCCTCTGGCCATTATAAATGAGAACGCCAGGTACCTGGAGAACAGGAAAACTGATGAGTACAGTCTGTTCAGGAGAGAAGGAGGAAAATTTCCCCCAGGAACACATTTCAAATTACTTATTTATGAACTGATGAACTGGGAGACCACCTATAGAGAGACAGGAGCAAGCAGTCTGCTGCAGACAGCTACAGAACTCCAGCTAATTGTGCTGCTGTTTTCTGTTATAATTCCTGCTATCCAGCTGGGCTTCGGATGCAGGAAATTTAGGCACTGACTAGCAGTCGCACTTTCCCTCCTCCTTGTCGGCATAAATATATACATGTATATTTTAATCTGCTGGAATCATTCGGCAAGGGCCTGGGAAAACAGCTGCTGCCTTTGTCTAGAGAAGCATTATGGAGTGACAGGGTGGTTTGCAGGATTGGTTCTTCCAGGGATGAGTCCCTTAGTACTAGTTCAGGATTCTGGAACATGCCACTGAAAAAGCCGCTGAAATGCTGGGGAATCTTGGCTTGAAATTGCAAGTGTCAAACATGTCTTTCAGTTTCCTCTCCGTGTTTGTGTACGCATGCATATGTGTATATAGATGTGTGTGTTTATTTGTGTGTTTATATATGTACACACACACAAAGTATTTATGGCCATATGTGTATTCAGATAAACATCACTGAGACAGATGTTTTTTTGAACTCTGTGTCTGTACCTGCACACACAGAGAGCTGGATTCTGCTCCCATTTACACTCATATAAATCTGAAATGTCTCCACTGAAATCAGTAACATTACTCAGGTACTACACTGGTGTAATGAAGATTAGAATGTGGCCCATGTGCTAAATATCTATAACCACGCCAGCTGAAAGAGAACAGCTCTGTGTGCCGGACAGCATATTATAAGGAGATATGGTAGAGAGAGTTAATTTTACTGTAAATATACGATAATGCATAATCAATTTTAATGGAGTCAAAGAACAGTGCCTTTCCATCAGATGAGTTCGTTACACTATAGGAGCATTTATACTGAGAATTTAATTTATAAATTTAGAAACTAGAATTTAGATCAGCTGACACAGACAATATATAATGTATCTCTATGTTGGCATCAAATTGCACTTGGTAGGGAGTAAAAAGGAGGTAGAAGCACAGTTGTGGCAGAGGAATGGGCGGCTTCTGATAAACTCCTGGAAAAGCGATTCAGGGATCATTGGTTTGAATACAGCCCACATCTGTAGGAACTTGGTACTGCCTCTGGTCTGTATCTAATAGCTTTAAGAATCTAATAACCTGTTCAGTGACCTATTGAAAGTCCAAGTCCCTTTCTGGACATGTGTCTGCATCACAACAAACACACACACACTTCCCCAATGGAGTCCTTTATTCGCATGTGTAAAGCACCTGGCCGGCACTCTAGCGCCTTTACAGAAATGAAAAAAAAAAAAAAGGTTTTGGCCACCGCGAACAAAACCAGACAGTGCAACTGCCTACAACAACTTGCTCCTCTGTCAGCGATCCACAGACATCAATCCACTCCAGTTCAAGAAAAAGCTAGGGAGAACACATGTGATCATTGCCTACCCCGCAGACTACGCCTGGCTTCTGTTCAGTCATGGGGGGAAAATAAGTTCCAACCTTTAGGACCTCCCACTGAAAATGTTCTGCAGATGTCCTCCGTCCATCTCACACTGAAATCAGATTGAGCAGCTCAGTTGATTGCGACTGCTGCAGTTCCACATCAGAACACCGGTTTCTTAGGTAACCAGGAACCAAACTACTTAGGACTTTCTAGGTCAGCACCAAAATCTTACGCTTTTCCTGGAACTCAGCCAGCAGCCAGGGCAGACCATGGAGCACTGACGTAACGTCCTCTCTGCACCAACCGCTCTTTAATAAGCAGCTTGCTGCATTCTGCACTGGCTGTAGTTTTCATAGAATCATAGAAGATTAGAGTTGGAAGGACCTCAGGAGGTCATCTAGTGCAACCCCTGCTCCAGGCAGGACTAACCTCAGCTAAATCATCCCAGCCAGGGCTTTGTCAAGCTGCACTTTAAAAACCTCTAAGGATGGAGATTCCACCACCTTCCTACGTAACCCCTTCCAGTGCTTCACCACCCTCCTGGTGAAATTCATAATATCCAACCTAAACCTCCCGCACTGCAACTTGAGACCACTGCTCCTTGTTCTGTCATCTGCCACCACTGAGAACAGCCTAGCTCCATCCTCCCTGGGACCCACTTCAGGTAGTTGAAGGCTGCTATCAAATCCCCCCTCACTCTTCTGCAGACTAAACAAGCCTAGTTCCCTCAGCCTCTCCTCATAAATCATGTGCTCCAGCCCCCTAATCATTTTTGTTGCCCTCCACTGGACTCTCTCCAATTTGTCCACATCCTTCCTGTAGTGGGGGACCCAAAACTGGACACAATACTCCAGATGTGGCCTCACCAGTGCCGAATAGAGGGGAATAATCACTTCCCTCGATCTGCTGGCAATGCTCCTACTAATGCAGCCCAATATGCCATTAGCCTTCTTGGCAACAAGGGCACACTGTTGACCCATATCCAGCTTCTTGTCATTTGTAATCCCCTGGTCCTTTTCTGCAGAACTGCTGCTTAGCCAGTTGATCCCCAGTCTGTAGCAGTGCATGGGGTTCTTCCGTCCTAAGTGCAGAACCTCATCAGATTTATTTTGGCCCAATCCTCCAATTTGTCCCTCTGAATCTTATCCCTACCCTCAAGCGTATCTGCCACTCCCCCCAGCCTAGTGTCATCTGCAAACTTGCTGAGGGTGCAATCCACCCCATCCTCCAGATCGTTAATGAAGATGTTGAACAAAACTGGCTCCGGGACCAACCTCTGGGGCACTCCGCTTGAGACCAGCTGCCAATTAGATATCAAGGCGTCGATCACTACCCGATGAGCCTGATGATCTAGCCAGCTTTCGATCCAATTTATAATCCATGAATCCAGCCCATACTTCTTTAGCTTGCTGGCAAGAATACTGTGGGAGACCATACCAAAAGCTTTGCTAAAGTCAAGGTGTATCATGTCCACTGCTTGCCCCACATCCACAGAGCCAGTCATCTCATCATAGAGGGCAATCGGGTTGGTCAGGCATGACGTGCCCTTGGTGAATCCCTGCTGACAGTTCCTAATCACCTTCCTGTCCTCCAAGTGCTTCAAAATAGATTCCTTGAGGACCTGCTCTGTGATTTTTCCGGGGATTGACATGAGGCTCATCATCATCATCAATAGTTCGCCTACACAGCAGAGGTCCATTGCGACAATCCCCTACGGCCTCTACCAACGGCTTTGTTCCATTTGTGTCTGATACTAGCAGACGAGCCATCGCCGATTTGTTGCAACCAGGTTAGCCGCGGGCGACCAGGTAATCTCTTCCAGTTTAGGGGTGGCCGATGACCAAAGCGTACGCTCAGGGAGCACTTTATCGCTCTGTGGGCTGAGATGGAGCTGTCCACGTGTCCAAAGAGTGAAGAATGATGACGGCAGTCTCAGTAGAGAAGTCAAGAGCTAAGTGTTTGATCCTGCAAACTCAGCACTTTGCAAGACTGGCTTCTAAAAGAACACAGTGACTGAACCCCTCTGTCATCCTTGTATGTACGTTGGTAGGTCAATATAAAGGAAGTGTGCAGTGCTGTTGTTTGTGTTGCATCCATTCCCTGGATCAATAATGTTCACTTTCCAGTGCTGTCATTTATTACAAAATGCTCATTGCAACAAGAAAGTGATGGCAATGGTACGATGGATTAAAACAAACAAAAGGAAGGATTTCTTCACACAACGCAGAATCAACCTGTGGAACTCATTGCCAGGGGATGCTGTGAAGGCCAAAACTATAACGGGGTTCAAAAAAAACCTAGATAAGTTCATGGAGAGTAGGACCATCAATGGCTATTAGCCAAGATGGTCAGGGATACAACTGCATGCCTTGTTCAGTTCATTCCCTCTGAAGCATCTGGTACTGGCTGCTATGAGAGAGACGATGTTGGGTTAGATGGATCATTGATCTGACCGAGTATGTCACTTCTTATCTATCCCTGTTGTTCTTTGGCATAGACACCAGGAACATGACAACTTTCTGCTGCATAGATTTCCTCCAACTCTGCAGATTTTGACGTTTACGGCAGCACTCTACCTCTCATTAAAACTCATTGTCATCTTATGATGGCACAACTCCCCAAGAGCTTGTCTCTGGACAGTTGACCTTTCCCACCCACAAGATAAGCATCATGGGAAACATATTGTTAGATCAGAGTACGAAAGGAGACTGCAGTTAAGTCTTTCACAATACTCACTCTCATGGCTACTGAGGTGGGTACAACAAATACTGATTTACCCAGTCATTTTATATCACCCATGCAAACTGTGCATAGTGGAGTGAGAGTTTCTGGAGCTGAATTATCTTGTGTAACACTAAAGGGATGCGAACATCCTGTAGGCATCTTCCTCTACTTTTCAAACTCTGTGTAAGCTTGAAAGCTGGTCTCTCTCACCAACAAAAGTTGGTCCAACAAAAAGCATTAGCTCCCCCACCTTGTCGAATACCGTGGGACCACCATGGCCACAACAACCCTGCAAACAACAATGTTTGAAAATAGAAAGGGTAGACAGCTGAGAGATCTTTTTGGGTATCCATACAGGTAAAGGTACTATCTGAGCTTGGCCCAACTGACTAAAAATAGCACTACCAACACATTCATCTGGCTCTAAATAATGAGGTCTTCCAAACTGGAGTGGTTCAAAAAGATACCTTCTGCATTTGTGAATCAGATGTGAGACGGATATTCTCTAGCTCATCTTTTCTGGAAATCACGGTGGCCAGCATAAGATTGTGTATAATGCATAGAGTGCACATTCCTTTGTTACTGCAGAAGTGTCAATCCCTGGAAACAAAAGAATCGAGACCCATTTAGGAACACGCTCCCATTAGTTAGCAATTCAGACTGACTTCCAAAAGCAAGCCCTTAGTCTCCAATGATATCTGTCTGACAACTACTTAATCTTGGCAAGAGCTGCGTTAAACCAGCCTGTCATCTATGCTGCCTCTCAGTACGGTAACTTGAAAAGAGAGAGAGAGATCCATGAACTTCAATCACTTAGAAGAAATTATAACTTTTAAAAAACTGTCTGAAGATAGCATTTACCATATTGAACGGAAGATGACAGATACTGCATAGACAGAGTGGTACAATGCAAAATGCCAGCTTCCAGGTGATCCTATCCCATTTCTGAGGCTGTCGCAAGCTATCAAATTAATGTTGAAATAATTGTCACTTGTGAATACCTGCCAGTGCAACTAAGTTGGGTATTTAAAAAGAAATCCTAGTTGATCAACCTCACAAAATGTTCTGAACTTTAAAAAAAAAAAAAAAAGTTTCACTAAGGTGTGATTCCATTACACATTCATTTCAGCAGGGAGAATTGTTCGTAAGAACACAAAAATATAGATATTTAAACTTACCCATTAGACCAATGTTAACATTGGCTTCTCAGTGCTTTGAAATTTATGAGTTTCTATTATAGAAGAGGCAAATAGAGAATTTCTGACATTTGCAACTCCATTGCAATTAGAGGAATTTGGGGTAAAACCAGATGTCCTTCTCTATCCTTTTCATTTCCATACAAATTTCCAATTTGGGGAAATTCCCTTTAGCTGTGTATATTTTATTGGGGTTAAATATATTAGCAGATTTGCCAGTTCCTGTACCCCAGAAGAAACACTTTTCTCATACTCCAGAGAAAGCACGCTGGGCCCATGTAACTGCCACTGGGCCTACGAGGCTGTGTCTGGACAGTCTTGATTTAAGAAACCTTTCAGGAGTCTGGAAGTATAGTACTCTTATTTTGCAGATTCCTGGTTATTGTTCTGCATTGATATAAATTGGATACCTCCCGAGATATAATTTATCAGTAAATAATGCACTGGAGGACAGGAATATAATAATAACTTAATGAGCCCTGCTGGATATTCTGTTGTAGTTTTGACTTATTTAAAATGTGTATAAATTTTTATTTTAAATGTACTTTGTTGCAGTGTGTGTGTGTATTTTCAATTGCTTTAAATTACATTTTTTTACTTCTATGAATAGTTTGTGGACGATTTGTTGTGAATATTGGAACTTCAGAATCCATACTACATTGGTTAGTTATAGACATTAATATGGTATTGTTTCTCTTCCCTGTATGGAACACTTATTTATGTAATTAATTGACATGGTACAAATTTTGAATGTAACAGTTGAATGTTAAATTAAAATTGCAGAGACTTTTGTGTATTTGTGCTAGTACACAAATATCCTGGAATCATACAATCGTAGGCCTGGAAGGACTAAGTATTATTATTATAAATATGAGAAAATACAAAGCATGGGATTGTAACTCAGGAAAGAAAGCTGTTAGGATCAATCCAAAAATCCAGCCAAGCCACATTCATCCTATGTATATTGAAATACTAATACATGCTACTTTTACTAGTGGAACCCATCTGTTATTTCATTGATGCTATAACACCTCTCATATTTACAAGGACCCTAATCTGACTCCCACTGACGTCAGTGGGAATTGTTCCCTTTAAGTCAACGGGAGCTAAACTGGGCCTGAAAATATAATAGACTTCACAAGAAGCCCAATTTCCCATATAGTTTCAAACTCTTTTAAATCTCAACAACTCTCAACTAAGGGCCCTTTTCTGTATAGCATTTAAGCATGTGCTTAATCAAGGACACAACTTTAACCTAATGTGTGCTCAAAATTAAGTGCTTTGCTGAGTAAAGATGGGATTGTTTGCTCGCTTAAAGTTGAATATGTAAATTGAAAATAAATATTCATAATATGTTTTGTTTAATCATCATCATCATCATCATCATCATCAATCTCCTAAATAGCACATTTTATTCCTAATCCTCAAAACCTTTAATAAACGGAGGTAAGAATAACTATCCCCATTTTATAGGAAGGAAGATTGAGGCCCAGAGAGGGGATGTGGCTTAAAAGAAGGAGTTAAGTAACTCTGGTTGGGGGAAAAGAATCATTCAAGAAAATAAATAACTTATTCTCCTTTTAAAAATCAGAATTTTATCACATTTTTGAAATTTGAAAAATCTCAGGAGCTCTATAGTTGGTTGAAAAATAAAAACAGATAAAGTGATTTGTGAAAAGTAGCTCAAGAAGTTTCCCATTTTTGAAATTCAGTCAAAATTTCACCATTCAAAAAAATTTCAACCGGCTCTGGCAGTAAGGCTGAAAGTGTGTTTCAGTGAAGTCCAGCTTCCAACGCCTGCACCTCCCTAAAGTTAAACGTTCCGTACAAAATATAACAACTTAAAAAAAAAATCCAAACATTAAAATGAACAAAAAAGTGGGTACAGCCAATTCCCCTCTGCCATAAAATCCTCTCTCACCCCAGTGCACTGATATCACCCAACCAATCATGATGTCACTTAACATTTTCAAAAATGTTTGTAAAGGTCAAAAATGACAAATTACTCAGGGATTGTAAAAGCTACAAAAACTACAAAATAACTTGCGTATGCCAGCAGTTACCCAAAATAGTATACATAGTAATAAATACAAACGTGCAGACTCTGCATACTCCTATGTAAACCTACAGTATCATAGAATCAACACATTTAATAACACAAACATCACACATTCCAGTGATGTTCTTTTCTTCCTCCACAATAAGAAAACTAATAGAACTCTGGGGGAACTTCATCTTTACTGTACATCTACTGCATTGGCCATAATGTTCTGCCTAGAATGGAGTTATGCCGATGGAGATTTTGCCCCAAAATATATGAAATTAAGAGTATGCAAAAAACAGCATCATTCTGTTATAGAACAAAAGAAGAGAACACATTTAAGGTTGGCTGATCTGTGTGAATTTTAGAGATTATTTCCAGACAGCACAAGTTAGAATACTCTCATGGCCGTTCCAACTTGTGCCACAGCTCTCTTTGACTCCTAGCGGGCCCAGGGATTGGCGAGGGGTGAGCTTAAAGAGGGCACAAAGCCACCTGTGTTCTCCCAGTTCCTGAATCAAGTACAGCTCAGCTAAACGCAAGCCCCTATATTTAAAACCCCTCTTCTGATTTTATTCCAAGTTTGCCAGAAAAATTCTATCCTGGGTTAAAATATTTCAAAGAGACTATTTTTTGCGGGGGGAGACGGGGAGGCAAAATAGAGGGAGGTGGCTGAAAATCAGATTAACTTTATGTTCCCTTCTGATGAAAGAGGTTGAAATTCCAATGGCTTACAGGGCTAGTTTTGGTCACTTCCAGTAGGGCTAGACTTTTTAAAAAGGGGGATTACTTAAAATACAAATTTATTTTTAACTCCACAACCTCCCCCCCCATGCTTTTCTTGTAACAATAAAATGTGGCCATTGTTTTGTGCACCACTGATAAAATATGTTTATTGTTCTTTCATCCTGCAAGCTAACAATATCTGGACCAGTTGCCTTAGAGACAATGTAGCAGCTATTAGTAATCAGTAAAAATTAATGTACCGCAGGGAATTCCTAGGAGAAATGTGCTTAAACATGGAGGGGCACTTTATCCACCCACCCAATACAAGGATATGCTGGCACTCTCCCAGTTATTAGTCCCCTTGCCTGCCACATGGCGTCATTAGGGACAGTGGCTAATTCTTGAACAAAACCGGGAGAATTCTCTATGGCTAGTTTTTCACCCAGGGAGTCCCCAGGCATTTTAAGACAGCCCTTGATTCAGCAGCATGACTATTTTTATGTACAGTGCCACAATCCTGTTCTGTATATTCATAGGGGGAAGGAAATCTGGAAAGGTTAACTGTCAGAAAGTAGCAGATGCTCTTTATTTTCTTCAAGCAATCTGGATCTTCTTGAATGTGTAACAGCAGCTCCCACCGTACTAAGTGTTCACTCAGAATGGTTAGCCATGTTTTTAAAAGTCCCTGAGTGCTTTTAAAGCTGTCAGCACCATTATCAGTCATGATGCAACCCATTTTCTAGCCACACGTCTGTTTTCCAGCGGGCAAGTAAGGTCCCCCTGGATAGTTACCTTGGTTCTGCAGTAGCTGTGCCGGTTAGATCAGCCTAACTACTGTAGGCTTCTTTTGTGCTCCAGCGTTCAAAGCGGCTGTTAGCAGGACCGGCGCAGGCTCTCTACACAGCACAACTGCAGGGCAGGAACATGGCTCTCCTGGTGTCGTTGAGAAGTGTGTACGCTCCCGTCCTGGCTTTGCAAACAGTCTCACTCCTAGTGTTCGGTCTGGAACGTAGAGACGTGCCCCTAAATCAATAAGAAAAGGCAGGCGGCAAGCTAATGCTATTGAGGCTTATATATTTCATTGTTGCCACGTCACCTTCCCCATCTCTTTTGTCCATTGCATCGCAGAGCGGGAGCTCTCGGTGGGAAGGGACCATCCTGCTGTGTTTGCACAGCACCTATCCCAGCAGGGGCCTGACGCCTGACGGAGGCCTTTTGCCCTTGTGTAACACAAATACTAAAAACTAATAGAAGAACACACACAAAGGACACACAAGCTGCAGGTCAGCAACAAACTCCTCCTTTTCTATGTGGTTTTCAGATCCAGAGCGGGCATAGCTGTTGTGTAGGTAGAAAAGCCCCACGGCCTCCTGCCTCTTGCATACCCCACACACGGTCAGTCACACTCGCCGTCCCTGCACTAGGGATTGTTCCACCCCCCCCCCCCCAAGAGCAGGGAAATGCAGAGGGCCAGACCAGAACACCTCCCCCCCTCTTTAAACAGGGCTTGGGTGGAATTTAAGTAGTGCGAAAGGCCTCATGTTGGCTCTCTGCACAGGGAAGAAGCTCAACCCATGTGGTCCTGCCATAAGTGCAGGGGACTGGACCAGATGACCTCGTGAGGTCCTTTCCAGTCCTATGAGTCTACGATTAGCCCCGCAAGATACTAGCATATAACAAATATGATGTTCGGTTGCCCCATTTGGGCACTCTGACCTGCACTAAAATGGGCACCTTCCCTCCCACGTGTTGACTAGGGAGCCGAATTCAACCTATCATTACCTCTGTCCTACTCCTGTTCAGAGTGGGAGCGGTGAATGTTCAAGGGAGATTCGCTTCTGGCACCTTGGTGTCCGTATGCGACAAGCGGGATCTCTTTGAAAAGGAATTCTCCAAAAGCTCCCGGCTTTCCAGCTGCGAGCGCGTAACGCAACAAACATTCTGAGACACCAAGAGGAGGTAGAAGTCAAGCAAGACCCCTCTACTGCCTGCTGACGGCAGAGCCTGCCAGGTTCCTTGCTCTGAACAGAGATGTTCTTGCTCTGTTGGCCGTGTTTCTAGCCTGCATCACGACAAAGTTTCCTGGATGATCATTGCGTGGTCAGTGTCAGATGAGCGCTTTGAACTGATGATCTAGGGTGGTGGCAGGAATGCAGCAGCTGGGGTTGATCACTGTTCCCCAGCAACTGAGCTGTGGTTCAGTGGAGCTGATTGCTACCACGTCCCTGTTTTACTGTTGATTCATTTACAAACGGGGGTGATGAAATTGTTGATTTAAAGAGACAAAAAGCCCGAGGGCTTGGCAGCTTTATCAGCAGCGGGGTTATCTGAGTCACAACGACTGACTCGTTACATATGTCCCTTGTGGCTTTATCAAATGGAGCCCGGATGAGACATATCTGCCCTAGTAAATATAAAATACCCTGGATCATATTACTCAACAGCGGTGATTTTGCAGTGGTATCAGTTTTGAGGCAAGACCTTTTCAATAAGGCACTGTACATAGAGTGATAAGAACTAATGCCACCTAGCACCAGCATCCTGGATCAGGGTTATGTGAAGGAATGTCACGTTCCATCCTCCCCACTCAAACACACACACACACACGCCAGACCACACCAACCTCACCGCAAGCGAAAAAGGAATCACAAAATGCAGCCACAATGTTCCAATGTTGCTAAAATCCCAGGCTCTTCCTGACATTCATCTTTCAGAAAGACACACAGTGACCAGACTGAGACAGGCCCCATGTTTAAATATCAGCACCAGTGTCTGGTGTTATGCAATCACTTCTCAGGCTCTGAGATAAAAGACGCTCAGCTAAGTTCTGCCCTCAGAACAATACCACCCCCATGAAGTCAGTAGGTGTGTCTGAGAGCAGGATTGAGCCCAGCATCCTTTGTTTACCACTATATAATATATCTAAACAAACCAGCACTTTATTTCCCTGGTTCCCCTGCATCGAACACATTTGTGAGTCAATACATGGCTTTAGAAAGTGAAGGACTCTCAGCGTTAGCAAAAGACAGCCCCAATGTACACTGGTGCTGTGTAAACTGACGTTCAAAATTCTGCCAATGCATTGGACTTCTCGCCTGCGTATCCCGGCAGGTTTTCAGCACCAACCATGATTCTGCAGCAATGAGAACAAGTGTCTAGTAGGAATTAGGACGTAACTAGAATCTTGCCACATGTTGACCGTGAAATGGAAATTACATAAAACTCACCTGATTTCAGCCACTTTTGTGGTTTGTGACTCACCTGCTTTCACTTCTCGGTTTTGTTACAAATTTAAAACCCTGGCCAGTTTCACTGAAAAGTTCCCAGACACTGAGGGCCTGAGTCTTCTCTCCTGTCCTGTGGTATAAATCAGGACTGAAGCCACGGAAGGCAGTAGAGGTTACTCCGATGAATCCATCCCCATGAGTGAATCTGAACCAGTGTGTGGTTTTGCCCTGAAAGAATGAACATTTTTCATGGGTTTGTTGGGCTTCAAAGCAAAGCACAGAGAAACTTGTTGGTTTTCACTGAGTTTCACTTTGAGATTTTGGACTCATTCAAAACCCAGCAGTCAAAGTGAAACATGAGAGGCGTGGGGGGGAAAAGAACCCGCCGCCCCAAATCTGTTGAGTCATGAAACCGAAGAAAATGTTCCCATCAACCCATGTGAAGCAAAGCATAGACTACCCGAAGCCTTAGCTAGATGTGGCCACCCAACTCATTGCCACTTGATAAGTGAGGCAGGATTTGAACACAGAGCTACAAAGGTGAAAAACTAATGTGCTGTAGAACCACTGTCAACAATTAGTATCATCATTTTTTTGTTTGTATTGTGCTGGCACCTACAGCTCTCAACCACGATCAAGGCTGCATTGTGCTAGGTGCTGTGCAGACACAAAAATGCTCTCCATACACCAAAGAGTTTACTTGTCCAAAGGCCATCTTGTTAATCACTTGCCCCCTCCATGAGCCTTTATCTGAATATTAAGTGCCTTTCAAATCTACGGGATTACTTGTGCAGGAAATTGCTCACTGATGGGAGCAAAGGGATCACTCAGTGATCTTAAACAAACCAACATAGACAGATTAAGTGATTTGACCAAGGTCCCACAGGAAGTCTGTAGCAGAGGAAGGAATTGAATGTGGATCTCTGAGCCGCAGTCTAACCACAAGACCATCCTTCCTGTTTTAATACTATTCTTCCTTATCCATTTTCAGATTTAAAGGCACCCTTCTTTTTTAACCTTTTCTTTTTTAAAAGCTAAATGTTTTCAAACCACGTAATTTGTTTGGAAAAAATAGCCTCTTTTAACACTGTTATTTTAAACAAATAAGATTAACGTACGCATGAAGTTCATGCAATTCTACACCGCTGTAATGTGTCTGTGCTCTCCCCTGGTCTGTTTTAGCACTTAGCATCTTCCTTTATTAGCTATTAAAGAGGGAGACAAATTAAAAACTTCAAGTCACATTGAGGAATTTCCTAGAGAGAAGGAAACTGATTTTTCTCCCTCCCAAAGTCATTTTATTTTCTTATTGTTCTTCTAAAATATTGCAAACACTTTTAAAAAAATATAGTAAAATAACATGACAGGTGACCAAGTATGACTGCAGATAACAAATACTTCGGAACAAAAATGTTGTATAGACAAAAAGGAGAGAAATTGGTTTGGTGACATTGAACGTTACCGGAAGACTGCTTCTCAACAGAGCTCTGGGGTATAATTCAGGGCAACTGCACCTGTATTCCCTCTGCGCAGCTCTGTGAGGGCATGCACGCTAGACTCCAGGCTCCTTAGCTGTCACCTCTTTCGGGTAGAGACCTGTGTGTCTCTCTCTCCTGAGAGTTTTTCAAGGCTGCACAGTTCCCTTCTTATACTGTAAATTCCCCAGCAAGCCAGATGGCCTAAACAGGGCAGTTTCTGTGCTTGCTTTCTCTTGCCAGCAGTAATGAATTGCCACACAGCCCTTTATATAAGCAAGCACATTTATTCTTAAGGTGAAATGCATTACAGAGGAAATATATTTAAACAATAAAAGAACCTTCACATATGCTAAAAGCTTATCGGAGGTCACCCCTCAGTCGTATGGGGCCTTCCAATCCTTCCTGAAAGGACTGGGGCCTCCCCATGGACAGGAGGTCCAGTCTGTTTTCTGGATCAGAAAGAAGGCCCTGAGTCAGTTTGCAATCAGGCTATTTATCCCAAAGTCAAATCTTTGTCGTCTGTTCTCTGGAGAATCTAGTCTGAACTAGTATATACAAGCCTCCCCAGGAGATGGTGCCTCCCTGGGGGATTACAACCTGGCTGATTTGCCATAATCACCACCCACTGTTTTTAGTTCCCAGAGGAGCTGCAGTAGCCCTTATTCCTGGACTAGAACACAATCATACACGAACCATTCACTTAAAACAATGGAACCCAAAGACACTGCATGGGGTTGCAATCTTTGACACACCTCACCCGTAAAGAAGTTGCATGCAATCCCGGCCCACAGTAACATAAAGTTAATACTGTCTAGGTCTTTGATGAGTATTGCAGGAAATTGCCATCTCAGTCACTTTCTGATCCTGTTTTTACTAGAGTGGTATCTGGCTTTAGTTGTGTAGGGCACAAGTGTCTGCCTTCATGGCTAAAATCTTTGCCCTCCAATGGCTTTCCTGGCAATGGGCTCTCTTGTAGCATTCAACTGAGATTTCCTGTTTCCATCAGCCTGGGAATAAAATATTCAGGATTGACGTTCTGCACCTGGGTCTTCTCCATAGTGCAATAACCCTCTGTTTCCTCATTAGGGGGCCACTCTAGGGATTATAGATATTGGATAAGAAATGTCTTCTGGATGAATTTTGCAGTGGAAAAGTGAGATACATGGCAAATGTAATCACTGCCTAGAACAAATGTCTCTAGGTATGCAGGCTACAAAGCATGGCACATGGGCTTCAAATGTGCCTTGTCTTTTTTGCACCTGAAAGCCCCTTCAGTACTTATTCTATTCACGATCGTACTGCATGTGAAAATTCATCTGAATCTTGTTTCGTTGGCCTATGGAGTATTTTCATGTACAAATTAGGCTGGCCAATGTTCCCTTTCTGCAAAAATTCCCCAGGGTGTAACTTAAATGTTATTAAAAAAGCCTAATAAAAGAAGAGTGCACATTTAATAACGTTAGAATAACATCGACATTTCAGTGTTGTGTGCCTGCAGCTCCATGCAGAGTAGGAGTAAGAAGTCACTAATGCACTTGTTTAGAAAAAATCTGTAATTATCAGCATTTAGAAAGGACCATTACTCCCTTATATATTGTATGCTAGAAAATTTGCAGAGTCTTCAATTCAGAGCCCTCCTGCAAACTGTGCTCTTGATATGTGGGATCGTCTATTGTTTTCGGGGAGTGGGCATCAGTTCCTGTGGAAACTTTGTTTCATTTTTTATCTACCAGATTGTAACATTTCTTAGCACAGTTCCCCTTTATTTTATAACCTTAACTCTCCCCTCAGTAACCCTACTGACACACACACCCCTGCTGTAAAAGTGTCCAGAATGTTCTTCCTACCCAAAACTCTCCGACAAACAAGAGAATGTCTTTTTCTTGGGGACATGCACCCCTGTATAGAGTTCAGCACACGGCCCACTCATTAGAGAGATTAAGCAGTGTTTAATTATCCTGCAGTGTTATGAGGATGTGTGTGTGAAATTTGGAGTTTGGGTAACTGGGGCAGTTTAGCTGGAGGGCAGTTGAGAGAGAGAGAAATATTATTGAATTGACCTCTGTGGGTATGTTTACACTGCAATAAAAGTCCCTGAGAAAGGGGAGGGTCTCAGAGCCCAGGCTCCGGCCCGAGCCTGAATGTCCACACTGCAATTCTTAGGGCCACCGTCTGAGCCAGGTGACCTGGGCTCTGAGACTCAGTGCTGCAGGTTTTCGTATAGACGAATCCCTAATAGTCACCACCCCATCCCCTGCCAAGTCCCTGTTCAAAACCCACCTCTTCCTGAATGCCTGGGGGAACCTGCATCCTGCAAGCCGTGAGGCTGGGGGTGAGTTGTGACCACTACTCCAGATTGGCTAAACATCGCGCAGGCTCTATTTTTGATACCTCATCTCCGTTGACCCCTCCCTCGCTTGTTTGTCTGTTTCCAGCTGGAGCAGATGTACCTGCGCTAGCTTTGATCAAGTTAGTGCACTAAGAATGGTGTGGGCAGTGAGACAGGTGAGCCTCAAGTACAGTACCAGCTGAAACCCACGGTATGTCCTGGGACGGCCAGCCCATCCCACCACCTCTCCAGCGATGGCGATACTGCTCTTTTGAGCACTCTATCTCGGTCAGCGTTAGCACACGTATGTCTGCCCCAGCTGGACATTACACCTCCAGCTCCAGTGCAGATGGCCTCTGTGCATATGTGCATATGCGGATATGATTCCCAGCGCCCATAGGCACGCTCACACTAGCCCTCATCGAGTGAGCGCTCAAAAAATTGTCAGGAAGCTGCATAGCACGGGCAGTGGTGGGCAATGGGCAAGAGCAAACACAAACCCGGGGGATGTATTTGGGGTGGCTAGTCAGTGCAGATGCCGCCGCTGCTTGTGTTACTGCCGCTACATTACTCTTTTTTACCGTCCTCGCTTGATGAGACCTAGTGCGAGCACGTCTCCGTGAGCGAGTTATCACACCCTAGCTCCAAGTGTAGATATAACCTTAGGCTTTGGAGCAAATACTCTAATTTATTCCATGTTTGTACAGCGTCTGGCACAATGGGCCCCCTGCCTCTTTGACCTTTACGTGCAACCGTAATTATGTTACATAATAATCATTAATAGTTAATGGTGCGCAAGCCTTTTGCTGGCTCTCTGCACAGGGGTGAATTTCACTTTAGTTGCAAATCTTAGTGCAACCTTAACGAAGGCGTTTCTACCAGCGCCGCCGGAAAACAGCAGCAGGCTTTGCAATCAGGGGCTGCACGGGAGAACTTCACTTCACTTGCAGAAAGCTGATCCATCTGGCTTTGCGCTGGGGAGGTGCAGAGAGGCAAACTCCCCACCACCACCCTTCCAACCTGCAACACTATCCCCTTCCAATGGTCGCTACTCCAACTTATGGGCTGGAATAGATGCCGTTGCCTTTCCTCCCCTCATGTTCAAGTTAGGGTTACCAGGCTCTGGGTAGTGGGTGAGAGTTCATTGAAAAATTCCCAACCAGCTTTACGCAGGTCATTGGCAGAGCCAAGAAGAGAAGCCAGGTTCTCCTGAGCCACAGTCCAATGCCTCGGCCCGCTGGACCACGCGGCGTCCTCTCAGCCTGAAATGTCACGCAGCACGAGACAAAGCATTTTGTAAAGTAAAGCACAGCAAACCGTAAGTTAATACATGGCAAATAAACACAGAGCACAAGAAATACCCCTCAAGAAACGGGAACAGCAGGGCAGTCTCTGCCTTTTGAATAGAAATGGATTTAATTTGGTTGCAGCACTAGAGAAGCAGGAACGGTCAAAGCACTGCAGCAGCACGAGGAAATTCAGGTGGGAAAGTTTTCTTCCTGGCAGGAATTTTATTGCACACAATGTCATTGTTTTTGGTTAAGCAATTTTTTCCATTTGGGGTGAGGGTTAGGAGGAGGTTCTCTTCACCGTGGTCGTATCAGCCAGGCTGTCTGATTGTTTGTTTGATTTTGGGGAGGCTGAGCAAACAAACAAAAAAACCCCGGGTGCTTCCTTTAGCACCGCTCTGGATTTTCTTTCAGGTTACGCAAATAAGAAAAACGAAAATTCCATTATGATTTGCTGCAAATTTCCCTTTGCAAAGCAGCAAGTCTTATATGCCAACGTTTCAGGCCCTCCAAAGGGTCCTTTCCCTTCAGGAAGTGAAGTGAAACTCAGCAAAACACTGGCATTTCATTTTTGCAAAGGAGAAAAAAAAGTGGGGTGTGGGGGGGAGGCCGCAGAGGAAGGCACTCACATTTTATTTTTGATTACTTGTTCAATGTAAAGGAAAATATAGAGCAGGCCTAGAAGGAAGCATCCTGTTTTAGTGGATGTTTCTTTCTAACAATTCCAGGTGGCTTTTTGCCTCAGTGGACACAGTTCATGGCTCCATAGTTAAGCATGCAACTAGCTTCTCTGGCTCACATGTTCTATTTTTTCCCTTGACTTGGTATAACTATTTTAGGCCTATAACTATAAAGAAATTAGTTTGACCTAAAAATTGCCAGATTTTCTCAGAAAGCCAAGATAAATCCTTCTGCAAAATTTGCAGAAAATCAGCTGAGCTATTTCTGAGTTATAGGTCATTAAAAAATCACCTTCTGATGAAATGTTAACTAGTGTTTAATGGTCAAAATGCCATTAAAGTCCAGCAGGTAGGGCAGGTTTATCTACGATCCATAGGGAACTCAAGGACAGTAGATGTGTAACAGGGCCCTGGCATTGCTCCTCAACTTCAGGTTAGCCCCATATTTTTTATTTGTTAAAGAAAATTAACAGGCAGAAAACATTGTTACCTTTCAGGTCATGTGACTAATGCACATCAGAGCTAGGACATCCTAGTAGCTATGGTTGTTTAGATGGGCCGTGTGGTACTTGTGTATGTTTCTGTTCTGTAAGAGGTGGTACGAACGGCAGCGGTGAGGATGTGTGAATATTGATCATGTCCAGATTTTAACTGCTCGGGAGGTTTTCTGTAGCTATGTTTCAATTTTAATGTTAACTAAACAAAAGGTTCTAACTTCGTTTTTTTCGGTTTGGCCTTAACTAAATTTTGCAGTGAAAGCCCCTTTAATCCTTTGAAAAGGTTACCCCTAGTTTTAGGTTCATATACATTGGGGTTATTCAGAACAGCTGAGGTTTAGAAATATGTTTTTCTTCCAAGACTTGTTTTTGTGGAAGGGAAAGGGTTAAGCTTTATTTCTGTGGCTTATACGTAAAATGACATTTTAACAGTCTCTTTAGTATACCCTTGCTGTGCTGGGACCTCGGGTGCCTGCTGTCTTAGATCTTGGCCTCTAAATAGAGAGTTATTTTCAA
This sequence comes from Emydura macquarii macquarii, assembly GCF_026122565.2. NCBI lineage: Eukaryota > Metazoa > Chordata > Testudines > Chelidae > Emydura > Emydura macquarii. The sequence goes on along the minus strand of NW_027132905.1, from coordinate 692,916 downwards.
TTTCTCCTGTTCCTAATGTTTTAAATGGAACTACTGTTCCCCTTCGAGCACCCAGTGGCTGGCTGGAGACCTTTATTGATATATATAAATTACTTCAATCCCCAGTGCTGGCTACAGATCCAATCATATTGAGCTAATGCGCATATAAATAAAAACCTGGAAGTATGGTTTATGGCAATAAGTAGTGCAGCAGAAGTTTATACCATCCTGCAAAGACACATTGATACATTGCTGATAATCTTTATAATGTATTTAAAGAGGCAGTTTGTAGATTCAAGGCTGAAAATTTCAGTCATCGGAACTGTAAATCTCACTCAGTTTCTGCTGATTGGCTCTGAAAAAGAAATGGTTCCAATCCAGCGAAGAACCAAAAATACAGAATGTGGAGCTTTCAGCTGGGGCCACTCGTCAGGAAAAGTTTGTGTAGTAGCTAAGCATTTTGACCGTCTTCCTGGGAAGTGGAGACTGGATTAAAGATTCTCTCTCAACATTCCTTAGGTGATTCAGCTTCTCAGCGTTTCTTCAAGATGCCATCTCTATCGCTGGCAAATCAGTTTAATTTTCTAACGAACGGACTCGTGACCTTCTGAAAAAGCAATCTGATGCCCGGCTGATAAAATCCACAGCAACTGTACTATTCTGGCAAGGAATCGTTTCTCTAGGCAGCTAAAAATAATTCCCAATGGCTTCATTAAACTGTCAGGCTCAGCCCAGAGTAAGTGGTGGTGGGTAATTGTTCTGTACCAGGAGCAACCCAGGAAAAGAATTGTGATCCAGATAGTCACACTTCTTCCCTTGCTGGCCTCCTCCTCCATGGGGGAGAAGTAAGTCACTGTAGCCCTTGAAAGGGTGAAATTTACTTCTCCCGTCACGGCCAGACAATGACGCTGTGCCTGTGCGTAGGAAGTGGAGCAAAGACTCCATCCACTCCTTTCTTCTTGCTGTCTCCACCCCACTGCTTGTTTGCAGGGTGGGGAACCTGGAGGAGAGCTGGCCAGAAATGGAATTTGGGGGAGGGAATTGGTCCTCCTCGCCTTTTTTTTAAATTTTCAGGTTTTGAAATTTTTCAACCAACTCTATTCTGGAGAGTAAGGGCAACATTCTGGGCCAGACCCGAACCCAACATCTGGACTGGCTGAGCAAGGGGGAGGTGGACAATCTTTCTCTCCTTGTTCCCTGGCTCAGCATGTAAGGCCTGGGCACATAATGCTAGCCCTCGCTGATTTTAATATACGCTTGGGGACCAAAGTGTTTCTCCACAGAGGAGGTATATCATGTAGACAGCAAGAGCATGAGAGTCTCTCCCGCTGTGCAGCTAACGTGCCTCAACACAGATCTCGACGAAGCACGGGTTAATTCAGTCTCCAAGTTCAAGGGTGCCAATGAACTCCAGAGGTGGCTCCATATGGACACGTGTTTAAAAGAAAACTCATTGAGATGGCCCCCGCATTTCATACGGGCTGCCCAACCGCCGTTAAAATGGACATAGCTTTTGTGGCCAGATTCTGAACTTTTTTTTACCCTGGCAACACTCAGTCAAGTTACTGTGGTTTTACACTGCTCTAACTAAGATCGGAATATGGCCCCTTGGACTCTATTATATATGCTCAAAAAGTGGGGGGGGGGGGGGGGGGCGGCAACGGAAATGTCTTTTCTTTTCTTTTCTTTTCTTTTCTTTTCTTTTCTTTATTCTTTTGCGCCATTTTTCACTGAAATTCCAAAATTGTGTTTGAAAATTTCTAAGCAGCTCTACGGAATAGTGACCTGAACTGGACGCAAACCTGCGACACAGCCCCCTCAGACAAGGCCATGTAGTATTCATTCTCACTGTAACCTGCCCACTGACCAGGCACTAACCGCCGTCCATCAGGGAGACCAACACTGTGTCCTTGTGCTCCTCTGTGTGCGTCTACCTGCTCTCTCCTGTCTTAGACTGAGGTTGTCAGCTCCTTGCGGGAGGGTGTGGTGGCTCGCAGGGTGCCCAGGACTGAGAGTCACCTGGGTAACCCTCTGCCTTCAGCAAGAAAGAGACTTGCTTGTGCAGGCTGTCAGCTCCCTGACACCTGCAGTCTGCAAGCTATGCAAACAACCTCCGCAGGCCTGACTCTGCCATGCAGGTAAACAAAAGGTGCACCCAAGTCCTTTCAAAATGTCCTTCCCCTCCCCTCCGTATGTTCTCATAAGTCATGGAGGATAGGAGCATCGGTGATGATGGTCAGAGATGCAACCCCATGCTCAGGGCGACCTTAAATCTCTGACTGCCAGAACCAGGAGTGGAACACAGAAGCGGATCACTCCATAGTTGCCCTGCTTTGTACACTCCCCCTGAAGCTCTGGTACAGTCCGCTGTCCGAGACAGGATAATGGGCAAGCCAGACCATGGTCTGACCCAGTGAGACAGCTCTGATGTTCTTATGAGAGAGCACAGGATGTGTATCTCCTATGTACCATGCAGCATCAATTTAGCTTCACTACATGGCTACACTGCTGCGGCTAAGCAGACTTCTCTTAGAAATTTAAAGGTGCACATGCAGAAGAGAAAATCATCGCCAGAGCTGTTTTGGATTTTCTGAAAACGGAGGTACCCTCGTGGTTCACCACTAGGTGATCTCCTCAGGTCAGGGTTAAGGTAGGTCTGGGTTAAGGTAGGTCCCTGACAAACAGGGAGGAACTGATTGAGAATTCGAAACTGGAGGGCAGCTTAGGCGAAAGCGATCACACAATGATCGAGTTCATGATTCTAAGGAATGGTCGGAGGGAGAACAGCAAAATAAAGACCATGGATTTCAAGAAGGCAGACTTTAGCAAACTCAGGGAGCTGGTAGGTAAGATCCCATGGGAAGCAAGTCTAAGAGAAAAAACAATTGAAGTCAGTTGGCAGTTTTTCAAAGAGACATTATTAAGGGTACAAGAGCAAACTATCCCACGGTGTAAGAAAGATAGGAAGTATGGCAAGAGACCACCCTGGCTTAACCAGGAGTTCTTAAGTGATCTAAAAGTCAAAAAAGAGTCCTACAAAAAGTGGAAACTAGGTCAAATTACAAAGGATGAATATAAACAAATAACACAGGTATGCAGGGACAAAATTAGAAAGGCCAAGGCACAAAACGAGATTAAACTAGCTGGAGACATAAAGGGTAACAAGAAAACATTCAGTTTTCAGTGTCCAGTTCTGGGCGCCACATTTCAGGAAAGATGTGGACAAATTGGAGAAAGTCCAGAGAAGAGCAACAAAAATGATTAAAAGTCTAGAAAACATGAGCTATGAGGCAAGACTGAAAGAACTGGGTTTGTTTAGCCTGGAGAAGAGAAGACTGAGAGGGGACATGATAACAGCTTTCAAATACATAAAAGGATGTTACAAGGAGGAGGGAGAAAAATTGTTCTTCTTAACGTCAGAGGACAGGACAAGAAGCAATGGGCTTAAACTGCAACATGGGAGGTTTAAGTTGGACATCAGGAAAAACTTCCTAACCATCCGGGTGGTTAGTCACTGGAATAAATTGTCTAAGAAGGTTGTGGAATCTCCATCATTGGAAATTTTTAAGAGCAGGTTAGACAAACACCTGTCAGGGATGGTCTAGATATTACTTAGTCCTGCCATGGACTAGATGACCTCTTGAGGTCCCTTCCAGCCCTGTGATTCTATGAAAGTGCCTGGGCGGGGTGGGAAATGCCTGGGCCAGGGCTCAATGCTACTACCCATATATCTGTTTTGTGGCTAGAATGATCTGTGGGTGAAAACTCACATCGACTTCAATGGGGTCAGGATTTCACTCTACCTATTTGTCTGTCTAGGCTCCTGTATGACCCCCATTACCATAGTATCTGAGCGCCTTCCACCATTCTTCACCTGACATCTTTCACCAGCGTTAAAGTCATTTAATAGTGGGAGGCGGGGAGGGAAATGAAAATGATATACCGTCTTGATTCCGTGGCACTGTACAGTATATCTGTATGCTTTAAAATTTAAATCATCACCAGCAGACTCAGAACAGTTTCCACAAGCAGTCACAGACCCGACCATTAACATAATTTTCCCTTTCATTCCTCCTCATTCCAGGACCATGTGCTATGTTCTTAAGCCTTATTTGTTTTATCCACTCTTCAGCATTTTAAACTCGTACTTCTCTGGTTTAAAAAAAAAATCAAGTTTTTATCACATCCAATTTGATATTCATCTGTCCCTCTCCCATTTTTTTCCCCCTTTACCATAATTTTGGCTTTTTATTTATTTATTTTTTTTACCGCAGAGAACATTGAGAACTCTGTCTTCAGGCTTCCGGATTAGACAGCAGACTGATAGGATAATGATGATAGTATGTTAAATGCTATCTATGTAAATCAGCTCCATCAATGGATACACGATGCAGCTTCATTAGAACCCTTTTTGACATACATTTTCATTTTTTAAGGGAGAGAATATTGGATTGTTATTAAGCTACTTTAGAAAAATCTTTGCATTACCAAGCACATTACTATTGTGCATAAAGTCATATTAAATTTTGGGATGATGTACAACATCATTTTCTTTTAAAGGCTGCTTTTAACCTCATAGTATCTTCTTTTTCACTTCTGCTGAGGATTTTGTTTATGATAACTAATGACTGGGGAAGGGGAAAAGGGGTATTCTTTATTATGCTTTATGCTTCTTGAAGTAGATAGATCTGAATTTGCGCCTGTTGTAAGAAATGAGTCTTGTCTGTTTCAAATGGCTGGGAAAATAGCTCAGCTTCACAGCAGACACCCTGAAAATCAAACTCAGACTGTTGGAACAAAGGGTGGGGGAAGGCAGTTGCAAGATCAACGACCCACTCACTGGAAATGTCCTGCCAACAGACCCCTCCCACTTAGATTTTTTGTTTGTTAGTGAAACAAGATGTCTTAATGTTACCCTTTGCTGAACTCAGAAAGAGAGGAACGAAATTGACTCCTAGCAGATCAGAGCCACAGCTGATATACATCAGTGTGGATCCATTAAAATCACTGGCGATACATTGATTTACACCAGCTCAGGATATGGCCCAATTAAAAGTAAATAATTAAAATGAATCTTCAGCCTGAGACCAAGTCAGGGCATTTTCAACTCAAAACAATGAATTTTTTTCTTGAAAAGAAGTAATGAGTGTCTGAAAACAGGAGGATTATGATGGAAACCACTGTCAATATACATAGGAAGAAAATAAAGGCATTACAATTTAGTATCTTCGTACACCACAAACAGATAAATAAAAATATCATCTCTTGGCATCTGACTGTTTCCATTGGGATTACATAGTTGGAGGTGAAGTTTCATTACCTTGACGCATGCACACTCTTCATTTTATCTAATAGCTATTGAACTGAATGCTCAGATTAGTAAAATTTCCCAGCAAGAAATATTTGTCAGTAACAGTGCGTATCTGCTGGAACTGGGCCTCAACCAAAACCCCGTTTCTGAATACCCAGATCTGAATCCACCCTTTGAAGGCCCAATCCATTAGAGAGAACAGACACATACATCAGCTTTGTATTGTGTTCCCTGTGTGCACACACCCACAGTGAAATTATTGGCCTGTTGATGCTATGATGTCAGGAAGGATGAGCGTCTGAGTCACATTGAAGGAATACGTTGTTTTTTTTTAACATGATCAGGAGGACAAAGTTCACATTTAATAATTTTGGTAATAAATGGCAACCTAAATATGTCAGGGATGATTTAGTACCTCTGAACCATGTAGCTGAAAAATGTAGATGAGGCTAATTAACTAACTCCCCCGCCCCACTCCCATAGCACTCCCCAAATGTGCTCTCGGTCTGCCGTTTGTACGCCAACACCATATGTTCTGAAATGTTGGCATCGGTCAGGTTATTCAGTCCATGTGTCACATCTTTAACACAAATAAGTAGAGACACTGAGCCTGCCGAACTCAATGGCCAGCCAAATTCAGAGTGAGCAACGCCTACACCAAGACATGATGAGGTCCGAAAGAGCATTCACAGCGACATAGAGCAGGAAGGTGGGCTCCACTATTCCTTCTTTCTAAAGCTCCCTATTGATGTTTCGCCACATGGCGCTGTCCCTGTTCTTGTCATGAACCTTGTTATAATGCTGAATCAGGCCCCCAAAGCTCCCGCAGAATGTAACGGTTTTCTGATGTGTCCTTATTTGGGCCCACACTGAGCAAAGTGTACCTGGAAGTCGTTTTGTACACGGCCAAGTTGTGCATCCGGAGCACCTGAAAAATACACGCGAGATTGGGGTGGCAAAGGTGTATGTGCATGCAAATTCCACACTTCTGCATGTGCAGAGCGTGTCTTGCACCCGCAGCTATGCAGGTGCAAATGTATGTATGCACTATTCATGCTCAAGTTTCTAAAACGGGGGGAAAGGAAACTGCCTTTTGTTCAGTACCAAAGCCTGAAAAAGTGATCCATTGTTAGTGATAGTTTATCTAAATCCGCTTCTCTGGGTAAATCTTCCACTGCTAACAATTCAGAGTGGGATTTCCAGAGGAGCCTATGGAAATTAGCTACCTGATTCCCATTTAATTTCAATAGGATTTGGGTGTCTAATGACCTTTGGCACAGCTGGAAACAACAGTCTAAAAGCATCTACAGTGCCAGTTTCTTAACCGATCCAAAGGAGATGGTATTAGTGTTACATCTCAATTAAGACGCCCAACATCTATAAGGAGGCAATTTACTTTATCTGGCTAATATCCTAAAAACTGTGATTCAGGCATTTGCTTACCTGGGTCAGACTAAGTATTATCTCATTAGCATTCAGCACGACTGCCAGAGACGGAAGGCAAAGCCAAGCCAACAGAATACACAAAAGAAAGGAGATAAAAGAACAGGGACAAGGGGAAAAAAAAGTTTCTCAACTCTGCTGTGCATTTTCTCTTTTGAAAGGATCCCCTGCCTGTTCCGAACCCCTGCTCAGCAAAGGTGAATGAACAATGGCACAGATACAGCTTTTATACATCTGGCCTGCAGATGTGCGGTACGCATTTGCCAGACACCAGCGGCAACCAAATTTGTTTATCACCCGCAGTTGTTGCAGAAAGCAAAAGGAGAGTATATGGATGTTAATTGGGACTTGGTCCTCCTGAACATCAGTGCACCCTTGAGTCAGAACTCTTCTCCGATTTCCCTCTCCCAGCTTTCAGCAGTGCAGGAGGGGAAGATGACTGGGTTTGGTGAAAACTCCATGGCTGCCAGAGATGTCATAATGGCCATTGCACTGCTCCTAGTGCTAAGGAGACATGATGGAGAATGAAAACGGCAGAAACACTCCCACAAAGCAATGGGCTGGCAGAGAGAGCAGTATCTATTGCTAAGAGAATTCTGTAACAAAAAAGCCCCCCATATCAGTGCGGAAGCTCCATGTCAGTCAATGGAGAAAGCCCAGCTCGGCTGCTTATAGTCCACCAGATCAGAACAATGCTGTCTGCCTTGGACGTAAATCTAAATCCGCGGTGACCCCACTTAAAGGACATGAGACTTACAAACACCAAATCTCCAACGAGTTCACTGCCCCCCAGGTGTGGTAGTGGGTAGAATCTTTGGCTGGCAGAGGGGTCACTGTGGGATCCATGCTGCTGCAAGAAGATAGCCATGCTGACTTTACACCAGCCATGGACTTCATCTCCTGTGCGGAGGGTCTGATGCATATTTGAGTCTCGAGAGCAAAAGGGACTTAGACTGGACCAAGGATCTGGTCCTGAAGTTCTAGCAACATGTTGCTTCCTTTCTTTGACCAGTGCTCTGGATAAATGGAAAAATCATAGGTGGACATGCAAGTGCATCACCTAATCCTCCTTGGAATTCTTTAAGGGGAGAAGAGGTGAGGTGGGTGTCTGCTTCAGTAGATTGTGTTTTCAAATACAGCCTGTTTCTTTAAAAAAAATCCTAGCTGTAATAGCCTTAATTGTAAACCAGCTTCTATGTTGTCAGATTGGAACCTAATTAATCATTGGCTGTAGCAGGGAATTGATTAATTGCTTTGCTGTTCTTTTACTAGTATAAATCTTTGATTTAGTGATTACTGCTCTTTGATTTATCGTTTACTATGCTAGTAATCAATATTTATGATGAATGGTTAATTTTAAGTACCACCCATTTTGCAATAATATATATATATATATATATATATATATGAATGCATAATATATATTTCTAATTATCCAATGTGGGCATAGGTATCTCTTACCCCACCTCAATACACTCCTCCCCCTTATACTGGTGTAAACCAGGAGTAACCCTATTGCAGCCAATGGAAGAATATCAGTGGAAATTCAGTGTTAGAGAAATATCTGGCCATGAGGTTGGTTGATTTGTTGGGTTGTTTTTTACTGTAAGAAAAAACAGCCTGTGAAAAAGGGACTCACTGGTGAAAGAATCCCAATTCTAAGCTTAAACCAATAAATGGCTCGATCCTTCACTGGTGTAAATGGGTGTAGCTCCATGGCCCAATATTTTCTCCATGCCTTTTGCATCTCTCTTTCAAGCCCTTCATTTCAATGTGAATCTGATCTCAGGGATTATTACATAGGAGTCTGACTGTCTGCAGTCTTTCAGAATTAGAAACTAATTGTAGGATAAGAGCTATATATAATTTACTAGCTATGGATTTGTTTTCCTGCTTTCAGAAGTTCTTTTCCCCCTGACTGAGCATGGGTTATGGTGAATATAGGGGGTGCCCGGTGATAGCACAGCTGAGGTTGTGGGGAGACATCGCTCAGACAGAGGGCCACTCTGGACTTGTACAAATTTTGAAACCCTTTGACAAACAGCATGTGCGGAGATGGTTTTTTCCTGCTTTAGCTTAGGTGGAAGGCCTGGAAACACCTTTGCTTTGGTCCCGTGAAGTCCCAAGTAAACATGTAAATAGGCAGAACTGCTCCCAGCCCTGGAGGCAAAACCATTTCTTGAAGGACCACAGGGCTACGAGTCACCAAATGGGCACAAAGAGGTCGATGTGGCATCTTCTCTCTGCCTTCCATGTGGACAGCAGGGCTTCCTCACCATGAGTCTGGATCCAGGGTCCACTGAAGTCAATGAAACACCGCTCCCCGCGCCCCAAAACGGAAAGACTTCAATAGGTTGCCGATTTCTGTTCCTAAGTACATTCAAGAGTGGGCAAAAACTTTACCACTCATCCCAGCCGATGAGTTCCACACCCAAGGAGGAGCAGCGGAAGAATGAGATCTGATGCTCATTATGCAAGACACATTCACGACGACTTGGGCTGAGCCTCGGTTGACAGTTTGATTCATTTGTGAACCTCTGCTCATGCTCTCAGAGGCTAGACTAACACAGCTGCCGGCACAGCCGGGAATCCAGCAAACTTCCTTCTCCAACTACCGTCACCCACCTCTGCTCCCGCTCCACCAGCAGATGCCTTCCCCTCCAATCAGGACACAGACCCTCCCGGCACCCTTGGTTGCAGGCATTTCCAAGGATCTCTGGGGGCTTGTTGTGAGTAGTAAGGTGGGAGGCACATCCAGGCTCAGGCGGCATAAGAGAGGCTTGAGTATGCTGAGTTTACACCGCTCAGCAAACCAGCCGTTGGTAGTTCAGGCCCAGACAAAGCAAACTGCAGTGTTTACTTTGTTAAAGTCCCCAGAAACCTTGAGAGGAAGGATGGTTTTGTGGTTATGGCACTGAACTGGGCCTCAAGAGACTCCTTAGGTTCAACTCCTAGTTCTCCCACAGGCCTGTCACCTGACCTTGGACAAGTCCCTTCCCCATCTCTAAATCGGGGACGTTATTCATTTCTTTCCCCACTCATTTCTCTCATCTAGTGACATTATACGCACCTCAGGAGTCTTGTATTAGGTGTATTTACCTGCACCTGCGTGTATGTGCAGCACCTGGGGCAATGGTCTCAAATGGGCCTCTGAACACTGCTGGAATGCCCTTAATAACAAGCCGTACTGTGCCCGGGTCACACACCTCTCTGGATTTGCCTTTCAACATTTCCTTTCAACCCCAGGAGAACTGGACCTTTGGCCATAACACGCTGGGCCAAAGCCTCTGGTGGTGTAAATCAACACAGCTCCATTGGCTTTAGCCACGCTAGGCAGGTTTAGACCAGAGGAAGAGTTCGATTTCGTGCCATTTATTTGTAGAGGTACATTGAATATTTCTCGAGCAATGGATTTAAAAAAAAATCTACTAGCTTAAAGTCTTTTTTTTGTCTTCTCCCCACCCCCAGTAAAAACTAAACCCTTGTCTGGGAGCAGAGTGAAGACAGAGGTCTCTTGATCGTTTCAGTTTTCAGTTTCAGCTCTCCCAGAACCAGGCAGCTGAGTAGCCCCATGTTCCATGTTGTTTATTTTGTTGCATGGATTTGTCCAAGAGTTATGACTGATGTTCTTCAGATATTGATATGCAAGTACTTAAATGAAAGCCATTCATCTGCCCCTGTCTCTCCCCCAAAGTCCGGATTTCCTTGATTGCAAAGCAAGATAACACTGCGATCTTGACTTTAAAGACTCTGGGAAGAAATGCATTCTCTCTCTCTCTCTCTCTCTCCAGCATGCTACAGCTTCCCATGATGATGGACACTTAATTTTTTTCTCCATCGGCTTCCTGTCAACAGGCTGGCAACCTCCAAGCTTGTCTAGATGGCTGGGAGTTCTACAGCTGAGGAATCAGGAAGCTCTGCGCTCCCTCGGGGAATATCATTTCCGCCCCTTTGCTTGTGGGTCAGAGGTAGAGCCCCACCATCCTGAAGCATTTATTTCACTTCCCTTGATGTGTGGGTGTTGCCCATTGACGAGCAATGTCAGGCCAAGGCTGGACCCGAGGATGGCCAGATCAGAGCTCTGGGGAAGCAGCTTGGAGAGCTGAGACCTTTTGATTACATTTATTGTATCACACAGGCTGGAGAGGAAGAAGAGGTGAGTCCTGTACAGTGCTCCAGCGAGGGGAGGAGGGAGACACAAACTGCAGAACAGAGTCAACCTTGCGTGCGGTACAAAGTATGTGAGTCATTGCAACTGACAGGACAGCTGTAAAAGCAATGGGTACATAAAGTTACAGGAGGGAAGAAAAAATGGGAACAGAGTAAGAGAAGCTTTTGCAGTAAGAAAAACATAATAAATCCATGAGCTACCCATAGCCCTGGGGTTTTATGACCACGAGCAGGCATGAGGGAATGACTCGAAACTTAACCAAAGCCGTTAATTACCTGGCTGAGATCAAAACCCGAAGTAAGGGAGTATATTTATGATTCACCTTACAGGATATGTTTCAACTTTCTAGATCTTTTTTTTATTAATTGGTTTGATTAAATAGATTTAAAGAGCCTGGACAGAGACTCCTAAATCATACTCCATATTGATCTAATGAAATACTCAATACATTTGCTAATATGGCTCCTTTGCTTTGTGCAGTCTGGAGGGAAATGCCACTCTAAGCGGTGATAACTCAATGCTGAGCCTTCGTAGTGACTCACGGAGAGCAGAGAGCATACTGGGAAAAGTCTCTCCTGTGATTTGCAGGAGCGCTCAAAATGTTTAACACCTGTTTTCAGGCTGTCTGCCCAATATGTTTCATGCCAGGCTTTCAGACCAATATTCCATCATACTGACCAGCCCCTTTGGTGACTGCTACGTTTGATGGATGGCTCACCAGCTCACAGAAGGGAGTGGTAATTCACGAGCCGGCTCAGCAGAGACCTTCCAGACCTGAACTGTATTTCAGAGGTCTCTGCTTTATAAATACATGGTAACATGTGTGGTCTAAATAAAATATATCCTGCCTCACCAATCTACTAGAATTCTTTTAGGGTGTCAACAAGCATGTGGACACTGGATACCCAATGGATGTTATACTTAGATTGTCTGAAAGCCTTTGTCGAGGTCCTTCACCAAAGGCTCTTAAGCAAAATAAGCTGTCATTGGATAAGAGGGAAGGTCCTCTCCTGGATCAGTAACTGGTTAAAAGGTAAGAAACAAAGGGTAGGAATAAATGGTCAGTTTTCAGAACGGAGAGCGGTAAAGAGTGGTGTCCCCCAGGGGTCTGTACGGGGACCAGTGCTGTTCAACATATTCATAAATAATCTGGAAAAAGGGGTAAACAGTGAGGTGGCAAAATTTGCAGATGATACAAAACTACTCAAGATAATTAAGTCCAGAGCAGACTGCAAAGAGTTACAAAGGGATCTCACAAACCTGGGTGGACTGGTCAATAAAATAGGAGATGAAATTTAATGTTGAAAAATGCAAAGTAGTGCACATTGGAAAATATAATCACAACTATACATATAAAATGATGGGGTCTAAATTAGCCGTTACCACTCAAGAAAGATCTTGGAGTCATTGTGGATAGTTCTCTGAAAACATCCAGTTTGCAGCAGCAGCAGCAGTCAAAAAAGCTAACTGAGTGTTGGGAATCATTAGGAAAGAGATAGATAATAAGACAAAAAATATATTGCCTCTTTATAAATCCATGGTATGCTGACATCTTGAATACTGCATGCAGATCTGGTCACCCCATCTCAGAAAAGATATATCAGGGAAGAAAAGATACAGAAAAAAGCAACAAAACTGATTAGGGATATAGAACAGCTTCCATATGAGGAGAGATTTATAAGACTGGGACTTTTCATCTTGGGAAAGAGATGACTAAGGGGAGATATGACAGAGGTCTATAAAATCATGACTGGTGTGGGGAAAGCGAATAAGGAAGTGTTATTTACTCCTCATAACACAAGAACAAGGGGTCAGCAAATGAAATTAATAGGCAGCAGGTTTAAAATGAACAAAAGGAAGTATTTCTTCACACCAAGACTATAACAGGGTTCAAAAAGAACTAGATAAGTTCATGGCGGATAGGTCCATCAATGGCTATTAGCCAGGATGGGCAGGGATGCAAAACCATGCTCTGCAGCATTCCTAGCCTCTGTTTGCCAGAAGCTGGGAATGGGCGATGGGATGGATCACTTGACGATTACCTGTTCTGTTCATTCCCTCTGAAACACCTGGCACTGGCCACTGTGGGAAGACAGGATACTGGGCTAGATGGACCATTAGTCTGACCTAGTATGCCCATTCTTATGTTCTTATAATCCTAAATCTTCTCAGCCTCCCTTAATTAGATCTGCACTCACATCCCTTCCTGAATCTGTGAACTGCTTGAATTTTTTTCCTGATACAAAACAAAAGCATCTAATAGTTTGGGTTTTTTTTAAATTTCAGATTGGTAACCCCGAGTTGTTTTTTAAACTGAGAAACCTTATTAGTGTATCAAGAGCACACTCTTTGCCTGTGGTTGGCACTCCTAGTGCAGACTTCCCCTATAGCTGTATCTAGGAGTGCCACAGAAACCACCTCAGTTTGTTGTGGACTCTGGGAAGCAGCATGAAGCAAACTACAAAGCAATATCTCTGCAATGCTGGGAGGGAAAACGACAGATGCTTTGCTAGCCGCCTGTGATGAAATGTTAGCAATATTTGCAAGCTACAGTCTCGCCACTTACTGATGCCTGAAAATGGGGGCGTAGGATTATCCTGCGCCTGTATTCTCAGCCCTAGTGGCTCAGTCGCAACTTTCCATCCACCCAGCAACATGCCAAGAGCAGACTATTCTTCCCAGGAGCACAATTAAGCTAGTCTGGGTCGGATGCACGGTTCCCATTGCTGGGCCGTGAGTGGACATGCATGAGAATATGGACGCTGTAGGGGGTTTAAGACCCATGCTCTGTGGGGGTCAGTATGGGAGAAACCCAGTCTAGGGTGAGCGCTTTCCTCATTGCTGCTGCTGGAGAAATCTCTTCCTTCTGGGCGGTGGCATCTGTATAACCGGTAGCAGCAATGTAACTCCATAGGGCCAACCCCTTCACTTCTAGGCAGAACTCCAGAGCTGCTTCTGTTGCTCTGACCATGGAGGGTCCTGCTGTGCCCTGCACTCTCCACCCGCCCGAGAGATTTTCTGCTCTGTGCCTTTGAGAACCTCGGAGCCGGAACCTGGCCTACGGTGAAACCCCCAGGCAGTGACCTGCCTCCTCTTGGCCAATCCCTAGCTACATGCGGAGAGTCCTAGCGTGGAAGAGAAGAGCACACGCCTAGCACACGCTGCGTGAATTTCTAAGCCAAGGTCTTTCAAACATTTGTCAATGGTGCCAAGTGGAACAAACGTAAAATGTCGGCTATTGCTGTCAACCGGTTAGCCTGGCGTGGGATGTGGAAAGAGACAGAGGACGTTACTTCACTCAGCATGTCCCCAGTCTATGCCTGGTTCTGTTCCTCCTTCCTTTTTTCCACTGCATGCCTGATAGTGCACTGCATTCTGGGCAGATATCCCCCTATGATGGGGTTTACATACCCCACACTGTGCATCAAAGGATTAAGAAACTTCTCTGGGCCCAGCCAGCCCCGCCCTGCTCCAACTGGAGGAGGAATTCAAAGGCTGGGGAGCAGCTATTTTGGGGGCAGACCAGGGAAAAGAGCAGCCCTGCAGCTCCAGCAGAGGAGAGCTCAGGGAAGGCAGAATCTCTCCCTAACACAACTGCCCAAAGGTCCCTCCCTGAAGGAAGGGCGGACCCGCCACAGAGACGGCCGGAGAGGGAAGCATTCCCCTCTTCCTCCCTCGCCTATGAACTCTGGACTTTGTTGTTTGTCTGGACTAATCCGGCAGGGGAAAGACCTTGGAGTGAGCTGGGCCAGGAGGGTGAGCCATAGCATGGACGGGGGCAGTAGATGTCGGAGAAAGAGAGCTCCTAGGCGACACTACCCGACCAACCCACCTCCACGGGAGGACCGTCACCGCCCCCTTCCCCCCCCCCCCCCCCCGTTAATACAGGCTTCTTCCAGCAGATGTTACCTTGTGCTTAGTCTCCTTCCCTCTACAGCCATTTCCCCCTGCACGAGCAGCAAACTGCAGGGCTCTGATCCTTTTGCTCTAGATATGCGCTTCCCCACACTAACAATGGGGTCTTGGTGTCTTTGCCGATGGCGCATGGGAGCCTTTGCATCTTTGCCTTCTGCCCTTTACCTCTCCAGAGGAGCCAGGGGCAACCTGATCAAAAAGTTGCATCTGTCTGTGGTATACGTATAAAGAGCAAAACAAAGGCGTGATCCTGTTTTGCACTGATGCTGATGGCAAAATTCCCATTGAGTTAAATGGCAGCAGGGTTGAACCCAAAGTGGTTGGACCCAAAGGGTTGCCCTGTGGGTCCATTCCAATACGATGGAGAAATTAGAGGCTCAGTTCTCTTCTTATTAATGCCACTGGCTTTAGCTCAGCTGCTCCTTATCCACTGGTGTAAGCAAGAGGAGAACTGGGCCCTCTCTTTCATGATGCACAAGCAAGAGGGCTTTTAAAAAACGCTATCTTAATTTTTTTCTACCAGTGAAACTCAGGCTCCAGGAAAAAAGAAAGAACACTGAGTTTATCAGGCAGTGTGCAACCTAGCATGTGATAAAATCGGGCTGTTTCTGTTGGTTAAATATGTCAAAGGGCATCCCAGAAAGTTATCAGCTTTTTGCACTTAAAAGAAAATGGCAGCGAGGTGCTCTAGCCAGGATCTCAAGGTGTTTGTATGCTGTGCATGTTACCAAAGGATGTAACACCTATGTGGAATTCAGTCTGGAGGAATTCCACGGCTCGCCTGTGAAAGAAGCCAGGAGCTGCAATCAACTGATCCACTATGTATGTTCCTGCTGTTCACTAATGAGGGAAGCAGAGCAAACGGCATGCTTTAGACTTGATCCGATTGAGATATTTACCTGCAGAAAGCAACTCGCTGAGAGAAATTAAAGCAAAACAGGAAAAATGAGCTTGTTAGCATTTTCCTCTGTTAGCATGAGAGAAATGTCACTTTTTGCCTAGGGCAGTTTGAGAAGCTCAGCCATGAGGGGAAAAGCAATTGTTCCAGCCATTTCCCTAAACATCTTGCACTGGGCATTCAGGGAAGAGATACTGAAGTCCCTACTAATGAATGCAAACAAGGTAGCAGACTAGGAGTTTCTCCATCCATGTGTGAACTAGTGCGTGTGAACCCAACTAATTGACTACGTAGGGGGCAGTAGAACCCCACTCTTTTGCTGTAATGGCTGGGGAGGTCCAGTACAGAAGACTGATTAGTTACCAATTAGTGGGTAAGTGAACAAACACAATTTTAGAAAGTCTACTGCACCCCAACGGAGTGTGTGTCAATGGAGCTGTGCCAATTTACATGAGCAAATTTGGCCCATTTGGGTCACTTGCTATGACAAATATCATTTTAGTTAGAACGGTTTCATACGATCCTTTGTAGCCTGCTCTTACGCTAGTGTGTTTTGCTTGGGTCGTGGTAGGAGGAGACCTCAGTTCAAGGAAGGATGGTTCAGTGGTTATGGTTATGATTGGGCTTGGGATACTTGGGTTCAAGTCCTTGCTCTGACACAGGCTTTGACCATAGGCAAGTCACTTAGGCCCAGATCCACAAAGGTATTTAGGCTCCTAATGTCCATATATTTAATGGGCCTCAGTTCCCCAGGAGTAACATGGAAATAATGGCACTTCCCCATAAACACACTGAAAGATTGTGAGGCGCTCAGATCCTACAGCACCTACCTAAGATTGAGTCTTCCAGGGCTGTCTTTGCCGAGAAGTAGGGGGAAAACCTCCTGGTTTTCTTGAGAGGGGTTTTGAGTTTGCAGACTAGTGCACTGAGAATCAAGGAGTTTATTATTGAACCTGACTCTGCCTCGGTTTTGACCTATGCGAAGCTATGCTTGGCATGGAAAATACAGCAATCAGTGTTAAAATAACAGGAAATAGCCCACTCCATCCACAACATTCAGGGAATTCAGAACTAAGTCAGGAAGTCCCTTTCATTCTTTAACTCATGATCTTGAACCTAGAGACCGCACAGCATTCGCATGATCTACTGTCAGCAAGGTCTGGAGTAGACCAAAGCCAATTGAATTGTTCATACCATTCATTATATGGGAGACTTCCCTGAGAGTTGTGTTTGGTCTGCATGTCCTTCATTCCCTGCACAATGTCAATGCAACCAGCCCATTAGCATTATAAGGTCGGTCCAGATCGGTTACTCACTTCTACAGACATCTTCTTGGCTCCGTGGGCGTGAGTGCTGAGCGAGTGGAGTGGTTAACGCTTTGTCAAACATCCCACTGCGCTAAGGGCTTGTGTTGCAAGCAAAACCATCAGAATTGGCCAGTGCTATCTATGAAGCAGCTTTTTTCAAAGCGTATCTGTCCACCTAGACTCATTCATGGTGAAGATCAGGTGTATGCAAAATTACCCCCCCCACACTCCCCCCCGCCCCACAAATGAAGTTTCTCTTCATTACTGTATTCAGAAATGTGGCCGGATTCAGCACATCCCCAAATGTTCGCTGCTTAATATAGTTTTAACTGGCTTAACTGATACAAGGCATTTTTAGAATGACATTAACATCTGGGCTGACCCCACCTCCCAACCATGTTGCAGCCTGTTGTTAATTAAAAGAGGCAAGTTATAAACCTCAGGAAATGGCAGCTGACCCTTAACTATGACTGTAATGCTATAATAATATTGCAGTAAAAGAAAGGCATAGTTAAACTGCTGCCTAAACCACGCCGGGAATGAGTGGCACCCACAATACACTCTTGCTGAAGGAAGTGCGGTTATAGCCTTCATCCGTCCCTCCTCACCTTTACGGGTTTCCTAGCCAATTGCAGTAGGTATTCAGAAAGTGGAACTTTCCCCTCTGAGTCACCATCAAGAAAAATACCCCAGCATGGTGTCAGGACTGGAGCGGTTGTCTCTTAGGAGAAGTACCAGAGCAAGGACTCTGCCACCTGCGGCCGTTAAAGATCCTACCACACGCTTTGCCAAGACAGAGGCTGTTTAAACCTGGTGTCCTGGCAAAATATAAAGGAATGTTGTTCTTGCAACCTACAAGTTGCCCTGTCAGAGTCACTGAGATACAGGATTCTCCAGCAGTGAAGGGGAGATTTTGTTTCACCCACCCACAAGTGGTGCTTTCCGTGAGTGAAAAGTGAAGGAACTGGGGGTGTCGAAATCCTTTCTCTGTAACTTGCGTGCCGGACCAGCCCTCAGCCCCTCCACGGCTGTGACTGCAAGTGCTACTTACCTGTGGTATCTGGGTCACTGGACCTGCGTCATAGCTGATCAGATAGCAAGTGAGAAAAATCAGGACAGGGGGTTGGGGGAGGGTAATATGTGCCTATGTAAGAAAAAGCCCTGAATGGCGGGACTATCCCTATAAAATCGGGACATATGTCCACTCTAGCATCACAATAGATGCATCAGGCTGCTGCGTGGTATGCCCTAAACCGTTTGCACCAGCCAGTCTGGGGCCAGCATGATGATTTCCATCAATGGGCAGGACATGGGGAGTCTCCCTGTGTGTCCTTTCAACCACGCACCACAGAGGGCAAATGCAGGGCTGAAATGGCAAGAGTCTTATGCGAGGAGGAAGGACAGAACAGGGATTTGGGGGTGGGACTCTGGAAACCCAGGCTTACTTCTTTGTGCTGCCGCAGACTCTTGGTGTGATCTTGTGCAAGTAGCTTAGTATTTTAGGCCAGAGACAAGGTGGGACTAACGTCCTGGGACCGACACAGCTACAGCAACACTGCATATATCTCTTAGGCCATATTTTAAAAAATATTTAGGTGCCTCAATTTGCAAATAGGCACCTCGTGGGATTTTTTAAAGCACCTAGAAGACTAACTCCTATTACTTTTGATGGGAATTAGATGGCTAGGCAATTTCCAGAACCAAATGTGTCAGCTTTTCCTTTCAAAATGACTTTTCATTTCCATTTTTAAAATGTACTGTGTGATATATTATAAAATAGTATAAAATACAATCAAAAATCAAATCCCAAATGTTTTGATTGACCTGAAACAATTTTTCCCCCTGGAATTTTCCTTCACAGAGAATATTGAATTGTTCAGGTTTCCCTCCTAACCAGAAGAAAAATTAATAGTTTTTGAAATTTTGAAATCCTCCACAAAACAGAATGGCCATGCTCTGCAGAGTTCTGGTCTTTTGTGCTTCAGTTCACTGTTTGTGAAGGGGGTGGGGGGTTGAGGATAAATACCAGGGTATTGTGAAGATGAATACTGTGAATATGAAGGTAAATATACTAAAGATACTATGGTAATGAGGGCCATTTAAGTAACTTAGATAAGATTGTGTAGTTCTTCATTCCTCTGACCTCTAGAAAAATTAGGCAGCAGGTAAATTCTAGTGATCTAACTTGATAATGCATGACCAGCTTTGCAAAGTTAAATTAGTTTCGTGTGTCTAAATTCTCCCCATAGATACCAGCAGTCAAATACTCGCATGTGTGCATAAATTAGATGCATGTAACTGCCTGAACAAGTCCAACTTTTCCAGTCTGGCCTGTACAGATTACATAATGAGCATCAACTACGCAGAGCAGCCACACGATACAGGTTGTATTTCAGTTGTGGATGCGGTGGACTCACAGACTTTAAAAGGTCAGAAGGGACCATCATGATCATCTAGTCTGAGCTCCTGCGCCTGGCAGGCCACAGAGCCTTGTTCCCCCACCCACTGCCTCTGTGTTAAGTCTGTTTGTCAATTTAAGTTTGCAGACGTCTGTGGAATCCTTCCTCTGGCTCTCTCCTCACACTCATCTCCCATCCCCTATGCAGAGTAGGCTGCTATTCTCTTCCCAGTCCAATCCCTCCTGGTGCTGGGTGGTCACCCGGAGATGTATGGAGGAACCAGGTGTCTCCGGCAAGGTCTGTCTGTATATTTGTGAGTAGTCAGTTAATAGGTACGGTACCTAGGGTTGGCAATCAAGAATATGTTTATGTAGCATAGTTTCTGTGTTTTGTAGGACCAGTAAAAATTGTTGTGCACTGTAAATGGCTTCCGCTGGCTGCTCTTTACATCAGCTCTTAACACCAGGTAAATGAACCCCCTCTGTGGTCTTTTTGGGGTGGCCTGATCAAGAGCACTGCCTCTTGCAGTTCATTCAGGGGCTATGGAAAAGGAATGTCGCTACCCCTAGGAGTTTGAACTTGATCCCACTGCCAGCTGGCTGGCTGTGGCACAGGTGTTCTGTATTTTCCCGTGGGTTAGCTAAAATGCAGTGGGAAGGACAGTCAGCAGCTTCCCCCTCCACTGAACAAGGCTGAGGTAAGGTGGAGGGAGAGTCCAGGGACGTTTGGGAAGTGGGTGGCTCCAGAATTCATAGAGTGCTCTGAAGAATCAGAGAATCATAGAAGAGGAGGGTTGGAAGGGATCCCAGGAGGTATCTAGTCCAACCCCAGCTCAAAGTAGGACCAACCCAACTAAATCATCCCAGCCAGGGCTTTGTCGAGCCAGGCCTTAAAAACCTCTGAGGATGGAGATTCCACCACCTCCCTAGGTAACCCATTCCAGGGCTTCACCACCCTCCTAGGGAAAATATTTTTCCTAATATCCAACCTAGACCTCCCCCACTGCAACTTGAGACCATTGCTCCTTGTTCTGTCATCTACCACCACTGAGAACAGCCTAGCTCCATCCTCCCTGGAACCCCCTTTCAGGTAGTTAAAGGCTGCTATCAAATCCTCCTTCATTCTTCTCTTCTGCAGACTAAACAAGCCCAATCCACCCCATCCTCCAGATCATTAATGAAGATGTTGAACAAAACCGGCCCCAGCACCGCTGACTCCCACTCTCCTTGTTACCAATTAGACATTGAGCCGTTGATCACTACATGTTGAGTCTGATGATCTAGCCAGCTCTCTAGCCATCTTCTAGTCCATTCATCCAGCCCACACTTCTTTAACTAGCTGATAAGAATACTGTGGGAGACCGTATCAAAAGCTTTGCTAAAGTCAAGGTATATCACATCCACCGCTTTCCCCACATCCACAGAAATGCCTGCGAAGAGTCCCTTTTGGAGGTGCTGGTCTGTGAGGAAACCCAAATCGCAAAGAACAACCCAGACTGCTGAGATTTATGTGACTGTGCTGATTTGACGCAGGGATCGCGCTGTCCACAGTTTGGGTATGGGCCCATTGAAAACGTGAATGGGAAACGTGGCTGTTGGCTACATTAGAATCCCGAGCACGTGGCGTGTTGGTGCAAATGGATCATGGAGCTGACTCGAGTGCATCAAGAGGACTTGGGGTTGCTGAACTGCAACATCCTCTGAATGGAACCTACAGGGTTCATTTCCTGGGGCCCATAAGAACCAAACCCAGCAGGCTTCACATAAGAATATGCCCCATTGTTTGTATACAAACTAAACTAGCATTTGGACAGATACATTTTATGCTCTCCATGAGCTGAAAGAACCAGGATATGACACCACGAAAGGCTGGGTTATGATGGATCCACCCCCTACCCCTTCTCTGTTTGAGGCCTGGGAAAGGTCAACTTTTGTCCTCTAAAATGTGTCACCGCTATAAATATGACTGCATAATTTATTGTAAATCACTCGGCTAATTCATTGCAAACTATTAATAAACCCCCTTGAAATGCAGTACAATGCACGTCTGTAATAAACTAGGAAAATATTTGTTTGATTCAAACCACATTGATGATGTTAAATTCATGTTGACTAGATACATGTTTAAGGCCTAGGGGATGATTAGGGAAAATGTTGGGAAAGTGACCAAACCTTTTTGTCAATGGCTGAAAGCTGAGATAAGCTCCATGTGTATAAATTGGTAATTCTAAGAGCTACCTGAATCCAATTCAATTCTCTGCAGCTTGACTTGTCAGGCAATTGGTGATATAGTGTTAATGCCGACTAATCTGATAAAAATTGACACAATGACAATGCGGAGCCATTTGTATCAGTGGCTTTTTATGTTAGTGTAAATCCATCGAATTTTACAAGGTTCAGGGTGTGCGGGGAGGTGGAAAATCTTCCATTGCAAGAGGGGAGATGAAACGGTGTAACTGGCAAGGAAAACACATGCCGACTTGTGCCAAACATTGCCACTGAGCCGAAGAGTGTTACATGGCAAAATTCATCACAACTAATTTCTGTTTGCCGTCTATTAGGCTACATTGTTTTGTCCTCAATGTCAGGTTAAATAATGAACCTCTCACAATGGAGTAAATTAACCTCCACTTTATGTTCATGTCATTGTCAAATGGAAACATCACTTGTACAAATGAAAAAGATTCATTAGTAAAGCTAATGCATAAGCTCCACTCAAGTAAAAGATAAGAGCGATTGAGGCCTTGTCATAATGCGGTGTCGAACCACCGGCTTGTTATTTATGATGCCTGCCATAATCTTTGGAGATTATTTTCAGCAATGGTAATTAGCACACAATGCATCAGGAACAATTATGGAACAATGTCGTAGCTTGACAGGTATGGCACACTGCTGCAGGCGAGCTATGATCCATGAGAAATTCAATCAAATCTGCATGCTGCAGGGAGTTTATTAATATTTCTCCTTCCAAGGCAGTTTGAAAGGCAGCTACGCTTGACCAGCCACCCAAAAATACTTAGCAGCGTGACATGAGTGCTTTCCTTGTTAGCATGCACCTGTTTGCACAGAGACTTCCTCTGCACTTGTGCCTGATTAAGATAGTATCAGTGAGCTTGTTGTTTACTACAGCAAGGAGCGAAGCACTGCTTCTGCCATTTAGCCACTGTACTTAGCTCAGAGGGTAATGTCGCTAAAGAAATTCTGCAACCCAGGGGTCCGATTCTCAGTCGGTGTAAACCCCCTGAGATCTTCTGAGGTCTATGGAGCAATGCGGATTTGGCTCAGGGGATCGTGTTGTCCACAATGTGGAGATGGGTCCATTAAGAAGCATGAGTGGAATACTTGGCTGCACAAATGGATCCCGGAGCTGGCTCAGTGCCTAAGGAGGAGCGGGAGGCAGAAGAAAACTGCAACTGGGCATCGGGTGGGGCCTGGTCCTGTGGGTCTCCTGCTCTGTTGAATCAAGTGCAAGGAGCTAGCAAGGAGAGTAGGGACAGGAGCACGGTCCCTATGTGATTTCTGGGTCTCTCTATCACCTTGTCTGATGTAGAGGAGCACAGGCCATTCAGCTACCCTGTTACTTATTATTATTCATTTATAGATTTGCATTGGAATAGCATCTGGAGGCCCCAGGTGAGATTAAGGAGTAGGAGACAGCTGTAGCCTGATTTTGGGTGTTTTAGTCATTTGAATGGGGTTCTAGGCTCGCCAATTGATCTGATCAGAAGATACTGAGGTTCTTGTCCCGGAATCAGGCTCCAGAAGAGTTTTATAGGGACCCTGGGGTGCACGACAGGAAGGTTCATAGTAATAGCCAAATTTATATATTTGTATAAGCTTTTATTAAGATAACATAAAATGATAGACAAATGACTGATAAAAAATCTAGTGGATAATACAGTCTTAATTTAGAGACTCATGTGATATATATATATTTCTATGGTATACTTTGGAGTCATATACTCACACCGTCCCCTGATGACCCGGTTGAGATAGATGTCTGGTTCCTCAACTCTTGAGTAGAGGGATGGAGAGCTAGGCGATGCTCGAGGGCGAAGAACTATAAGACTAAAACCAACACTACAAATAATACTAAGTATAAACGAAGAACACAACCTTAACACTCACTAAAGAAGCTTCAAGGAGTAGCTGATGATCGATCGCCCCAATTAACATGATTTGCCCCCTTCTTATACCCTGAGAAATATGGGTCCTCCTTCTAAGTCCAAACTTGGATTCTTCACCCCCAAATTATTAGGGTACACTTATTCTGTAGGCTGGCAGGTTCGTGTGTATTAATGACACATCCACATCCTTTCCAGACGGTTCCAGACGGTTCGTTTATCTCACCTTTGTTATTTCTGGGCCTTTCGTGGGTTCTGTGGTGCATCTGTGAAGTTTACTCGGGCCACGTTGGGTCTGTGCGTGTCAGAAGCTGAGCCCTTTTGAAAAGCAGCTATAAGGAGAGGAGGGGCTGGCCGTCTCCTGCAGTGCACAGTTTCTGAGCTCTGGAGATGCCTGATGTAAAAACGTAATGGTGTACGGACTAGCATGTCACATATACCCATTCCAAAATTAAGGGAAAGCATCTAACAGGAAGGCTCTCTGCACTTAGCTATTTGCACAGGCTTTTCGTGACTACAGGCGATTCTGTTCAATAAAAACTGCTGCTTCCTATGGCAACCACAGCAACAGGTGGGATGGATGGGCAATGCCCCCGACCTCTGAAACGCAGAAAGAAATCCCAACCAGATTCTGCTCTCAGTGAAATCAGGAGTGAGTCCATGGACTTCAGCGGTGTGCTTTACACCGGCACAGGAGAGGGCGGGTTTTAGCCCGAGGGATGTAATGGGAAATTCAGCGCCTTAGATTCTGCACCACAGAAGTCAATGGGAATTTTTGTAGCTGACTTCAGTGGGAGCAGCGTTAAGCCTAAATTGAGCAGTGTTCTTAAGGGAAAGCAGCTTCCAGTAACTACGTATGTTTCCCGTTTTTAATACTGATTCAGTCCTAGTTTAATGAAGGGCATTATAGGTCCAGATTTGTCTCCAGGTTAATAGTTCCCAGAGAGGTACACATCTGGAATACGCTACAAAAGAAGCAGGACTATCATCTGCCCCTGTTCTCATCAACAACGGCCCCTTCCTCTGCACAGTGCCCTGGGCAGATTATTTGTGGTCCTAGGAAGAGCACCTTGTCAGTGAAGGTGGTGGTGTAGCTGCTACTGTGATTCAGCATGCAAAGAAATATGCACACCATGCTTCATAGCCAGAGGATCCACCCCAACATCTCTTTGTGGCAACTGTGTAGAGCTGCTTCTCTGTTACTTTGGAGACAAGCTAGAATCGTGGGGGAAATTTCCATCTCAGGCTACCTCTGGGTTTTCTGGCATAGGTTTGTCGGCCCCTGTCAGCCAACATCTGGCTCTTTTTGTGCACTAAGTCCTGCTCAGAGGATGCTGAGCATCCCAGAACTGGTGCTGTTTCACTGTGCAATATGAGGACAAAACCCATAGCTGCAGGTGTTCTTTGCACAGCAATACAGACACTCAGGTGCGTGAGGTTGGGGGGGAAGGACTTGGGGAGAGAAGGACTGACTGCTATGTGAAATCCCTATTCCTTCCCATGTGTGTGTGTGTGCTAGAGACTGGATTCCACCCCCATCTGTCTCTGTGGAGTATCTCTATCTAGGAACGTGATTTGACCCATATGCTTAGGGGATGCTATCTCAATTGACACACGCATATTAATAGGAGAAGAGAAGCCTCTAGAACATTAATACTGTTCTGGATGGATGGTGGGGGAAGCCATTAGTTGCATTTAGTGGCACTCACCCTATTATGAAATCATTCGTCAGAAAAGAATAGTTGCTTTGTGTTGATTTTAGCATCGTTTCCCATGGGGATTGGGGCTGAGACTAAAAGGCATTTCATAGTTTTTAAACACAAACGTTATTTGGCATTTCTCTTGCACACAAACCCGTCCCTTCCTCTCGTTTGGTATTTAAATGTATGGATGGTTTGTGATTAGGGGACAGAGGGGACAGAGAGAGCATGACCAAGTGGCTGTAAGTCCCTCCTTTTTTGTGCTACCATCTGTTCCCTGGCTGTGGTGAAACCGAAGGCAAAAGAAAGTGGTCGGTGTCATAACTTTTCAAAAGAAAATGAGGATGATCTACAGAATCCCAAGAGAGGTGGATCTTTCCGGTGTCTCCCCACCCTAGGGTAAAGCTGGGCAGAATTTTGGATGTATTTATTTTTTGCTTAGAAACAGACAGACCATGATTTACTATTATCTGAACTGTGAAAACACCTGGAGGCATTAGCTCTGCTGTGTTAGATACCATACAAATGCATAACAAGAAGACAGATTGTAAGATCTTTGGGGTAAGGACTAAGGGCTTGTCTTCACTTACCTCTGAGATTCGGCAGCAGTCGACCAGAGTTACGCAAACTATGCAAAAAACTTGCATAACTCCCATTGACTTCTCTGCTTCTGTTCGGCGCGCCGTCTTTACTGCACTGCACCGACGGGAACCGTGTTCCCGTCAACGCAGCGCTATGCCACTTGAGGAGGTGGTCTTAATATGTCAATTTCTGGATTGACTGAGCGGGTCTTCACTGACCACTCAGTCGATCCAGAGAAGTCGATCTGACGGCAGCAAATTTGCCGCCGTCAGTGAAGACATAGCCTAAGTGTAACAATCTAAGTGCAAGAAAACAGAAGGATATAACAAACAGTTATAACAATAAGACAATTATGATCAGTTAAACTATTCAGGCCGGGAAGTGCAGTAGAATACTATATCCAATTGAAACAGTAGGAGGATTTTAGGTGGGCAAATATTAGAGTTCAGATATGGCCAGGACACTGGATTTAATACCCTCACTGTGATAGAAAGTGTCATGCGATATTTAAAGACTATTGGTAATCAAGGCCTTAGTTTTATGTGTTATCCAAGCATAACCAAGTTCAGCTGCATTCTACCTCCTTGCTGATCTGCTTGGTGACATTCATTAACACTGAACTCTTACATAGTGCTTTTCATCAGTAGATCTCAAAGCACTTTACAAAGAATTATCACCATTTTACAATGGGGTAACTGACCCGGAACAACTAAATTAATTTTAATTCAATATTATATCATAACACAAACAATAAGTGGTGACTGCAACCTGCAGATCCCGGCAGTCTAGCATCCCACTGTCTAAAATGGAATTTGGTCTCTGTAGCTGCATCTGCAAAAATAGCAGCTGCTCCACACTCCTAATAACGTTGAGCATTGTTTCAGTGCTGGTTCAGAATGTTACAGGCGTGATCTGTTTGTGGGTATGTAAATAAGTCATAGATACGGCGCTCAATAATACGTAGCATCATTCCTCGGTTTGGTGTAGGACCAATAAAACTTGCGAATGGCTCGCCCCGGCTGCTTGTTTTACCAATTCTTAACGCAAGGAAGACTGACACCTACACAGTCCTCAACACGCTGCCTCCTACAGCACGTATGGTGGCTGTTCCTTGGAGAGGTCTCGCCAAGTACCAACCCAGCCAACTGATAGGCACAGCAATGAAGGCAGGGCAAAGCCACCTTCCCCAGCAGGGAGCTCTCCAAGTCACAATCTCTCCCAGAGCTCCAGGAAACAAATGGCGCGCACGCAGGTGTGAAAATCTGATCCACCCTTCTCTTTGTTAAGAGCACTCTCCAGCGCTCAGCCATACACCTGCCGTGGCCCACGCTCTTGCAGGGAACCGATGGGCATATATGGCCTGTGGCGAACCTGGCAGATCAATATCAGGACGAGATGCTATATTGTCAGGGGATATTTTGGATGGTGTATTAAACTGAGGCCCTTTCTGCCCACCTCTGATGGTTACCCACGTAGAAATTATCAAAGAGAGTGGGGAAGAGCAGCCAGCGTTCCATGCTCCCAATGAGGGCTCAACCCTGCACGGGGCTGAATGCTCTCTGCTCCTGATGGCATCTGTTGGTGTTGAGGATGCTGAGCACCTTGCAGGGTCAAGCCCTGAAACAGATTCCAGGCTGAGATTTTCCAAAGCCGCCAAAGGGGTATGATCACCCCGTCAATCGGAGCTGGGCATCCGTGGTCCTCTCTGCTTTTGAAAAGCTGCTCTCTGACATCCTGAGCTGCGTAGGAGCTGTAAATAGCTGTGGGTTTCTGCACAGGCCTGCACGGTCTGCTGCAGTCCCTGGATTGAACCCAGCTTGTGCAGCGCTTTGGGATACCTGCGGACAAGAGGCATGATATAAAATCACATTCTATCCCCGTCTATTGGAGATCTCCGGGCTTTTCCTGGCGTAGGAATTCAGTGTTCAGTACGCTGCACTTCGCTACATGTAGCCGGTCCTTGACAAAAAAACTGTTTAAAGCCTACGCAAGTATTTTATTTTTAACAGTTCAGCCCTGCGATTCTGACTTGAAGAACCAAAGTAATTTCATGTGGTTCTCCAACACCCCGTTATGACATTTATGACATATTTTTCTGTTTAGAAGGGATGATTTTTTCCAGATGCCAGCAGATCTAAACTACCTAATGAGATTTCCACAGCTGTGAAGTTTAAAACCATCTATGGTATTTTTTTTTTTTTTATAAAAGATGAGGCTTTCCAACTAAAATATTTCTCTTCTAAAACCATTGTAAATGTAATTGAATGTGTGCTGAATTAATGAATATCATGTTCTTGTTCACTGAAAGGCAAACGCTGTGTTTAGCTCTTTCTTTTTATGGATTTATAACTGGAATTGGAAATCACAGTTATTCTCTTCTGTGATAGTGCTGGTGGATCATTTTTAACATATGACATTCAAGAGTCAGAGTATGGGGTGCACATGATGTGGCCAAAACTGTGCACAGCTGTTCATTACAATAATACCTAGCTTTTATGTAGCACAGCTCACCTGCATCCTTCAGAGGAGGAAAGTAAGCCACATGGCTCTTGTTTTCACATGGGGAAGACTAAGGTGCAGAAAGATGAAGTAACAGGTAGAAGGTCTCCCGGTAACAGAGTAGGGAGCAGAACTAATGTCTCCTGAGGGCTAGCCCATCACCCTAGCCACTAGACTAGAGTACCTCTCCTACAAATGCTGTTCCTCACCCAGAAACCAATCCAACTACCATTAAAGACAGTGAGAAACTTTCCACTGATCTAAGTGGGGGTTGAACTGGGTCCTTATGGGCCTAAAGGAAGTTAGCCAGAATTTCAGAAATGCATAGCTCTCAGTGGCTCTCATTGTTCTCAGTGGCTGGGCGAATTCTCCATTGTTGTTTGATCTCTTTTGAAAATCTATCCCTAATTATTACTGCTATTTATTGTCTGTGTAATGGTAGCATCCAAGGCTCCAGCCATTCCCTTAACCTTGGGGAGGGAGTATTGCAACATGAGAAGGCTGAGCAGAGACATGCCTTTCTTTGACCACAATCCGAGCCCAAATGTTTCTGAAGTGCTTTGAGATCCTCAAATGAGAGGTGCAAAGTATTATTATTTTATTTGCACCTAAACAAAACTGAGATGCTGACACACACCTGTGCTTATCCCTCACTCTGAAGGCAGGTCATTTAAACATATTTCATGACTCTCACCTGCCTCTTTTGTGGAGCAGGTGATGAGTCCACCAGTTTGGGGGACTTTGAATTGGCTCAGGAGAGCATCTACGGGCTATATTTGTACGGAGACATCTCAACAATCTCCCCTCTAATACCAGTGGATGCTGTACGTTGCACTGAAACAACTCAATGCGATTCAGTGGATGGCACTGTAGTCTCTTAATTGCAGGTCTGGGTGTGATGGGAAGAAGGATAGATGAGGCATTACCCAATTTATTGAACCCTTTTGGGTTGTCCTGGGTGTTGCTATATATCACTCACCCACGTTTCAGTCCCAGAAGGCTTGTTGTATCCTTTCAGTGAAAAGTCATCTCTGTTTACACTGGCAATAAATTGCTGCATTGTCTGGAAATATTTAAGTTGCATCTTTCTTGCTGTTGTAAGAACGGGATACCCACAACCAGCCGAGTGAGACCCGGGCTGTTCCAGCAGTGAACTCGGCCTTGCAGATGTCTGTCACCTGTTTCTAAGGAAATGTGCAAGTGTTTGGGAAAGAGCAGAGCCTCGTTGTTATTATGGGAATCTGAAACCGCTCTGAACTTTGCCCTTCTGTCCCCTTTCCAATTTTTGTTTAAGAGAAATTGCTAGGCTCATACTTCACTCACTGGTTTGCATTAAGGGCTCTGTCCTGTAAAATGCCAAGCGCCCTCAACTCCCACCAGAGTAATTGGGAGCTGAGATTGCTTGTAAGAAGTGCTCAGCACCTGGCAGATTCAAGTCCTAAATTAGAAAGCCAGTCTCCAGCTTATGTTAACCAGTCTTCTCAAACAATACACCCACTGCTGGCTTGGAAAGGCTGTCATGCTGCATGACACATGGTATTAATACACAAGTACATACTGTACCTGCCGCAGCTTTTCCATTCATGGGGCCCACTCCCCTTGTCTACTGAGCAGTACGCATTTGAGGAAAGGAATGTAAGATGTGCCTAAGATACAACACACAGGGGGCAGTGTGCTGAGCATTTTCTGGTGCCTGTGTTATAGGCTGGAGCCTGGTGTAGCTATAGCTAGCTGGGGTTATATAAAACAGAGTTATGATCCTGGGGATATAGTCCGTGCTGCATTTCCTTTCCTGGCCAGATGTAGAAAACTGGCAGAGCACAATGCAAGCCTTAGTTCAGGCTGCTGTAAAATGCTCCTTGCACAAGACATCAACAGGGGAAAAGATGCCGGAGCCATACCATGGACCTGAATCCTCCAGCCGAATACGGACACAAGTAAGTGGAGGTCAGATCTTCTCAGTCAGACAACTTTGCTGACTGTTTTGTAACTTTTTGGTCATCATAAAGGTGTTATATCCTGTCAATGTCTTCATTTTTCAATTCTAATGGACCGATGTGACCGTAAACGTTTTATAATGAGGCCAATTAACTTCAAAGCTTTATTTTTTTTGGCCTTTTTCATTGAAAAATCGTGAATTATCTCCCAAAGCTGTCATCTCAAGAGACCCAAGAAAGTTACCATTGTGTGGGTCACCGCTCAGATTATCATCTCCTTGGAATGCTGAACCTCGTGAAGCAAGAAATAAGGTAATAGCCAACAATCTGTTCAATACTCCCTTCCATCTTGTAGCGTCTGTTTAATATTTCTTTTTGAATCTCACTGTCCACCCCACGTCCACCTGACAGTGACGGCTGTAATTGCTTCCACTGGCAGTAGCAAGTTTTATGTTCTGTGCTCTTTCCATGTTCAGGAAGTTTAGTGTATAGTTTACGCCATTTTTTCACAATTGGGGAATACCCTTCGTTTTTTGCCAGCGTACTGTGTTGTTTAAGCCTCCCTTCAGGAAACAGCCGACATGGAAAACAATAGAGTGCTTGGTTGGTAGCACTCCAAACAAGCCGGTCTCTTGGTATCTTTTCTCTCTTGTTGGAAGTCCTACATTTGAGAAGAAATTCAGGAAAATTATGCCCATCAACATATCTTGGCATTGACTTTGCTAGTTTCTGCATTTCTTCAAAAGTCAGGATACCAGATAGAACAATTTTTTGACAGATAGAATCTGTTCTGTTTTCAGGCCACAAGCCGGGATCTTTGAAAAGAGAAGAGTCAGATAGTGTAGCACTTCTCCCTCCTGCTTCTTGTAAACCTTCTGAATGTGGTGGTGCTAATGGTGATACTACCTGACTATCTTCAAGCATTAGATTGGAGTCACACGATGCATGTTCTGGCAGCTTTTCTTTGCCATCGATTGCCAGTGCCACAGTGTATTTATAGCCACCACCAGACATGGCCATATGGGGTGTGTGTGTGTGTAGGACTGAGTGAATTAGACACTTACTCACATGGGCCTGCAAATCCTACCAGACGAAGCAGCAGCACTGGCTCCCACTGTCTTATGGTGCTTTGCTTTGCCCCTCCCACCAGCTGTCCCTCCCTCCTGCCTATGCGCAAGGATCTCTGGGACTGGTCGTTCTTGATCGTGAGATGATAGACCATGTCACCGAGAGGAGCACAAATCCCTCTGTCTCTCGGTCTCAAACGACAAGTCCTAGTTTACCGGCACAAGCGCACACTCTCTAGTCTAGAGAAGGGCCTGGGCTGGGCCAGCAACTCACTGTTCACACCGTTGCTTCAGACTGCGCTAACACTGCTTCTGATTGGCACCAGCAAATCTCACAAGATCTGGACAATAGATACCTAGATACAGGGAAATAAGTTTCTATAAATGTCCTCAGGCAGGATCTACAATTTAGCCTCAATTTTTTCCTGATAGTAATGGGGGTTGCAGCCTGGGCCAGGGCCTCCAGAGCCTCCGGGCCCCGGTAAAGTGTACTCTTCCCCCCCCATCTGGGGGCCCTGAATGGAAGAACTAATAGGGCACCACTCCCTGACTCCACCCCAGCACTGATGTGCCCTCTCCTACTCCACAACCCACAAAGGGCACCGCGGTTCTCAGAAGACTTGTAACAGAAAAATTGGGATGGAAGAACACTCGAGCATCAGCATGATGCATCAAACGTGGACTCAGGCACAAGCTCATGTGACTGCCATGAAGAAGGCATAGAGATTCTACTTCTCTTTTGCCATAGAAGTAGAAAAATAATGTCCTGAAGAACTCTTTTGTATCTTAAATTTTTCTATGAAGGCCGGATTTCCACCCATCAGCCCCAGAACAGAGCTCCTCTCACTGCAAGGGTTAGTCTTATTTCACAGAAGAGATCACCTGAACCTAGGAGAGTTTCATGGACCACTGAGAACAACCAGCTGAAGTCAAGCCCGAGAGACTATTGGCCCCAGTGTACTGAGGGGTGGGGCTACTACCTGAGGTCATTGAGGATCAGGCGACCAAGTTTATGTCCCACCTAACCAAAGAGATGGGGGGTTTGCTTGGAGTGAAGTCAGTTTGAATGTCAGTCTACCACTTATCAACGAGTTATTTTGGTATTCAAAGCCACCTTGAAGAGTTTGTGGCTATTATCATAGAAGATTAGGGTTGGAAGGGATCCCAGGAGGTCATCTAGTCCAACCCTCTTCTCAGAGCAGGACCAACCCCAACTAAACCATTCCAGCCAGGGCTTTGTCAAACCAGGCCTTAAAAGCCTCTAAGGATGGAGATTCCATCACCTCCCTAGGTAACCCATTCCAGTGCTTCACCACTCTCCTAGTGAAAAAACTTTTTCCTAAGATCCAACCTAGATCTCTCCCACTGCAATTTCAGACCATTGCTCCTTGTTCTGTCATCGACTACCACTGAGAACAGCCTAGCTCCATCCTCCCTGTTCCTACTGCACACCTTTGCAGTTTATATAATAAAACGGTTCCTGGTCAGCTATACTGTCAGCGAAGAATTATGTATGCAGGGCCTTGTATTATTAATCAGACGTCTTGATGTATACATTCCCTCAGCATATCACTTGGTGGTAAGCAGCAGTACATTAACAAATGCAGAAAAAAATGGAATAATAGGAAAAAGAATTATTTTTATGTGTACTTGTCTTAAGACATATTTTTCCATTCAGTAATTTGAAAAAAAATAACCATCTGGAAAAAATCATAATATGGATGAGGCATGACATGACATTTACAGCAAATATTTTTGCTGCTATTATCAGTACCAACTCTTTGCTCTGTCAAATGCTGTATAGTCAGATACTTGTACATTGTTCAGTTAAAAAAAGGGCCCCTGAAGTAAATCAACGTGGGGTGATAATATGCTTTAAATGTTCACATTTCCATGTGTTTATTCTTCTTCCAAACACATATTTTTTCCATCTAGCATTTGCCTTTGGTTCCTTTCCTTTTGTCCTTGCAGTCTCGGCAGAGTGGTACTAAATGTCACTGCCACAGAGGGTGCCCAGATACGAATAAAAGTGTGAGGAGGTCACAAGGTCCAGAGCATAAATGAGGCAAAGATCCCAAAGAAATCACAGACAAAATGATCTATGAATCATAGGAAAATGAGTTCACCCATAAAGGAGAGATTAGATTTATACATCATGGTCTTCAGAATCCTCTGGGTTCCTGGTAGGTAAGAGGGTTAGAAATGACACAGTTTATGTCATCCTCTTTGTTGGTTTGAAGCCTTGTAACTTACAATGTCATTGGTCACCGTTCTCCGAATCAATGCACAGATGTACATGCTGGAGCTGGAATTAAAAATCTCTCTCTCTCTCTCTCCTTCTGTTAGAGTGACATGTGCTCTGGTGGAGAGGGCCAACACAAAGCACCTTTGAAGTCTCTGGTTTTACGGGGATTTAAGTGACGCATAGGCCTTGCGCTAGGTCTCTGCACGAGGCTTAATTTCCCCTTTGGGCCCAATCTAGCATCTAGTG
Organism: Emydura macquarii macquarii; assembly: GCF_026122565.2. Lineage (NCBI taxonomy): Eukaryota > Metazoa > Chordata > Testudines > Chelidae > Emydura > Emydura macquarii. Next base: position 659,094 of record NW_027132905.1, on the reverse strand, counting down.
CAGTCAGCGGAAAGACTCCCATTGACATAAGAGTATATTGTATCCGGCCCCAGAGAAGACTCCAGAGTCACCTTAGACCCAGAAACTCGTTTTGGTTTAGCCCTTGTCTACACTAGCATTTATGCTGGCAAAACTTTTGTTGCTCAGACATAGGTTCTGCCAGCATAAGCACTGGTGTTGACAGAGATATGTCAATGGGAGGTGCTCTCCCGCTGGCATAGCTACTGTCGCTCATTTAGGGGGTTTTAATATGTAGAGGGAGAGCTCTCTCCCATCAACATAATGCGGCTACACAAGCGCTCTTACAGCAGCACAGCTGTAGCGATACAACTGTGCCGCTGTAAGTTTTAAGTGTGGACTAGTCATAAATCCACGAGGTGAGGTAGGCTGTAAACTGTTTATTAGTGGCACAAGGAAACTTTAGGACAACAGCAATGAGGTTATGTTTTCTGTACACAGTAAAAGCAGTTATACTGGGCAAGCATGAATGGAACTGAAATGCCAGCACCGGTCTCCTGGATGCAAAAGGAAGGAAACTGTGTCTTCATTCCCAAAGAACTCAACAATTCTTGGTAACACTTTAGTATCCAAAGGAAACCAACCAAGGGTTAAAGTATCCATCACTCATGGACCAAGAAAATTAGTTCTGCAATATAAAAGTGCATTTGAGCTTGAACCAGAAAATTTGGACTCAGATCAGAAATTTCCAACCAGACGGAACAGATGCAGTTTTAGCAGTTCCCTGTCGAAAGAAGGGGGTAGTGGTGAAGTTCAGATGCAACTGTTCTCAATGTTTGGAGGTGTTTGGAGATGGGGTTTGGATTGGGGCCTGCCTCTATATAAACGTGTAAGAGAGAACATAAAGAAGAGCTCCCTCTGTAGAGCTCTGTGGCTCATGCAAACTGGGTGTGTCACAAACCCGAAATCTAGGTTGGGCTCACCCAAAAGCTGTCAGGATTTTTGGCACTAACTGCACTGCTCTATGTAGCTTCTGCAATGCTGAGTAATGAATGGATAAAGAAACAATTGCATGGCCCAGATGCTCAGCGCACAGCAACAATGTTGGATGGAAATGCAGCTGCAAACGTGCAGCTGTGATGGCCATTCATCCAGCAAGAAGAACCCATGTGTAAACCAGACACATCACTAATTTCCTAAAAGCAGAGATGGCCCAGCTAACATAGTAATTATGAATCCTATCCGTCCCCCATTGAAGTCAATGGGAGAACTCCACATTCAGGCCTGATCACACCTTCCCAACAGAAGTTCCTAATATAATGCCATCTGTTGGAATGTGCTAGAGTTCTTGCTCACCAAAGCATGCTGCTGACGCTTTATCACACCTTCTAGAGGGACTCACTGCCTTTCCAGAAGTGCCACTTACAGAAATATGGAATTCCAGGCCTGTACTTTTCAACAGATGGCACCATAAATCTGTGATAGTCCTCATAAGAAAGACAGCCTCAGAGAAGGGCCAGACCCTGGCAAAAGAAGTGATTAAGTAGAAGATACTGGACATATTTATAGCCAGTCCATTCGTTACACACACAACCACACAATATATATATATACACCTAGGTTACATTTATTGTATAATTATAAGCATAAAGCATTCTGGAAAACTTACACATATACATCCACAATATAAAGTCTACCAATATCCAAGCTAATTTTAAACAGCTTATTTTCTTTTTAAGCCCTTCTGTAAAGCTATTTGCTGAAGTGCCTCTACAAAAATGTAGGGTGGCAGACAAACATGGCTTCTATTTTAGCACAGTTTTATAATGCCCCAATACACTGAAATTACTTTCTTGAAATGGTAACTTGGGTAATTCCTAATCGCAGCATGTTACTACTTAGACATAAAAGGGAAAGTGTTTCTTTCTCTTGGAGGGAGGGTAGGTTGGAATGAATCTTCTTAATGAAAATCAATAGCCCAAAATTTGAAATCAGTTGATGCAACTGTCTATGCAATTCACCTTGCTTATTAACAGAGTCACCCAATCAGCTTCATGTGCTCCCTGTTGCTAAGTTGCCTCCATAAACAAATTGATTAATTGATTTTTTTTTCCAAGGCCTTTTAGTGTAAGCAGGTCAGGTAGCTATGATTTCATTTTGCTTATCTCCTTAGTGCTTGCTTTGCAATTCAGCTCTGAATTCCAGTTCCTTGTCTCAATGATTAAGGAGTGCATCTTAGATTCAGATGTGGACCCAAACTGGGACTCCAAACCTCCAGGCAAATGGGGTAAAGGGAAGAATGAGGTTTGAATTTCAGTGTAAGGAGAGGTAGAGTATAGATTTGGACCTCCTAGATCACAACCCTACATTTTAGGCCTAGTTTGGATTTAAAAATTAGGAAGATCCATTTTTCGTTTGGGGCTTCATCCAAGTCAGATCTTGGCTGAAAACTTGTTAGAGCAGCTGATCTCATGACGTTTCCACTGTCGGAGGCCAAGCTCTAGCAAGAACAACTGTGTTGGAGATGTCAAATATGGCTCCTGGCCCTTGGTTTGATCTTCAACCTGAGCCCCAGAATCTCGTCTAATCTTTACCCAGGTGTGACGACTGCCTCCTCACCCCATCTGCAAAGGGGGTTTTGTCAGCATTAAAAGTAAATCCATAAAAATATTCTGCCTCTTTTCAGGCTCACTGCCCGATGTGCTGCAGCCCAAATCAAAGAAAGCTGCACCCGTTTTGCTCGGCTCATTGCTTCTTGAAGGTTCAACGTTGTGTTTTGCAAGGTGGGAAAACTCCCTCCAGTCCAGCGGCGCTCTGTTTTAAAATATGCTGATGCAGAGAAGTCCCATAATGCACTGGGCTTAGATAAACCTCCAGCTATTCTGTTATCCTTGAGGCTTTACTGAGTCTGGGCGGGGTTACCTTGAGTACAGCATGCTGAGGGAGATATCGGCCTCATACTGCTCAAAGAGACAGTCCTGCAGTGCCAACAGGAGGGTTTCCCAGTCCTGATGGTCACTGGCTGCCTTTCCCCAGCAGACACTTTTCTTGCACTAGGAAGGAATGGATCTTCCTCCCAAAGGATGGAGGTGAGGGAAGCCGGGAGCCTGCTGTCCCAGAAGGCTAGGGAGAGGATCTGGGAATCTAGTCCCTTCTTCAGGAGACATAATGGTAAGGGAAGGGGATCAGGCATTGACATCTTTTGTCCCCTTGGAATGAAGGAAGAGGTGCCGATCCTTTAATTGGGAGCTAAGGTGTGATAAGTGCCCTGTGTATTGTCTGCTGAGCCTCAGATGCATTCGGCTTCCAAGGACTTTACAGCTGATTTGTATTGGCAACACACCGGAAAAATAGGGATTATTATACAGAGTTGTTACAAATGCTATAAGAAGTCGTCTTCTGCCCTACCACTCCCCACAAGCCACAGGGTACAGATGGGTTGAGATGTCACGGGGGAAAAGAAAAGCAACTTGCTGCACTCTGTTGGCTGGCTAAAGAGGAGCTTGTCCCGTCAGCAAAATGTTTAATCCTTCAAGGTGAGACCCTCCTGCAATGATATATATTTCAGGGGCTATATTGTCGAACCAATATTAAAGCAGGATAGAAAGAAATGAAATTGAAGTGTCCCGAGTGCCCGTCCAGTGCTGAGAGTTAAGGGTTACGGTGGAGTGGGCTGAGGCTTAGCAGGGTGTTAAGTGTGCTGCAGATTAATTTAGACACAGTGCACTAGAGGTACCGCTGACGAGAGGAGAGGAGAGGCTAGCGTGAAGACGGAGTGCTACAACGGCATTGTGTAACAGTAGTGAGCTGTGCTGCCTCATGTTGCTCAAAGAGACAGAGTAGGAGCATCAAGACAAGGTCCTTCTGCTGGCTGCTGACTTTCCCCAGAAAGACGTTCCACTTTATTCAGTCAGGGGAGCAATGGACCTTCCTGTTGTCTCCCCTGGCCAAAGGAAGAAGGTTGAGCGCCTTAGAGCTGGCATGACAAATAAAGTTGCTTCGTGATGATGATAATTAGTGCTAGCTGAAATTTGTATACATGTTTTTAAATGAAAAATGGCCTTTTATGAACTCAGCAGCCAGCACTCTCCCCACACTTTGTATACGTGTGTATGTAGAAATTGTCTGGATTTTTGAGACTTTTTTTTTCAAAATGTTGATATTTCAATTCCCTCCAAAACACACACGCACAAACATAGAACAAAAAGATGGTCCCTGCCCCAAAGAGCTTACAGTGTAAGTGTATGACAAAAGACAGCAGGTAAATACAGACAAGGAAACAATGAGACAATAATGTTCTAGTGTATCTAGAAAGATTAAATGCAGAAAGCATAGGAAGGATGATATTGAGTCCATGGAAAAAAGGATGAATAACAAAGCATTTCTCATGTGCTTCCACTCTTTCCCAGACAGTTGTTGACACCACCGATAACTCCAGCAAGACACACACTTAAACCTTTCTTCCTCTTGAGGCAGCCGTGCATTGCTTTATTCTTTCAGCACTACAGCCCCTGTGTGCATTTTCTCATTGCAGTGAAACATCACTTTTATGAATCAAAGAAGAGTCTGGGAAAGGGTCACTCCAACCACGGGGACCAAAGAAAGAGTGAGAGATGTAGGATGATATTTGAGGTCTCACACATTCTCCCTTTTCTCATACTCTATAGAGAAAAGAGGGACCTTTTATTATGGGTCTTGTGGGTGTTCATTTTCCTTTCAGGGGGTAGAACACTGATTCTTCCTTCTCTAGAGGTTCTGCCCTCCTCCCCTCAAAAATAAGACAGAAAAAAGGCAGCAGTAGCATTAATCTTAAACTTTATCTCCTATTAGTGTGTCAATAAAACAATCTTTTCTTATGCCACCCTTTGATACACTGGACATGTGTCAGAAAGACATAGGCCATCCATATCTTATCTTACATTAAGAAGAGTCATCCAGAAATGTACCTTCATTACTGCGACAGTCATGTCAAAAAGAATCGACTTATTGTCAACGCATCTAACCTAACAATGTTAATGGACCCTTCAGACTTCTTGTCTTCCTCATTTGTTTCCTACATGCCTATCAAAGAGACAATGCTAGATAGTTACCAAGCTCTGGGGAGTGGTGTGTGTATGTGCTAAGAGAGTCCATGACAGCTCTCTGGGCTGTTTATAATGAAGTGAGATGGGCATGTGGCAGGAGGGAGTGGGGGAGTCATTTCTTCAACACTACAAGAGATCCAACGTGGAACTTTGCTGTTATATTTCTCTGCTGTTATATTTCTGCTGTTATATTTCTTCCTCCTCTCTCGCTACTACTGGGCATCGGTTCATGATGAATTTCTGGTGCATCAGCATTATTGTGTGTTACTCCATTGCTCAGCAATATATGGAAATGATTTATCATGCATTTCACCCAGGCACATCCACTTACATGTCCGATGATGCAGCCTGCGGTGTGTGCGGCTCAAGTCATCACTTGAAGGATAGACATCTTTGGAGCTGTCAGAAGGTGAATGCTTGACATTGGGCAGAAGTGCTTTCCATGTTGTATCTTTGCCAAGTCAGTCACTGCAAAACCTCTTCTGACAAAGGCCGTGCTTTTCTATTATGAATGAACTTGCTCTGTGCCAAACTGTGAGTGGATGTCTGGTGCTAATCAATGGTAACAAGATGACCTCTTCTTAATACTAGTCAATAGAGTAAGAAGCAGTTTGCCTCGTGGAAGTTGCACAATTGCTTTGTTTGATGAAACAACACAATTATAATTTTCCTGTTAGGGCACACAACCTTTAAAGTAAATCTCCCTCATGTGTAGCTAAGCATCTGCGTAACTCACCCTTCTTTCTCGTTAAGTCATGTATACAATGCATTCTTGACTCATGGATTTAGGATTATAATCTTAATCAAACCTGATAAACAAACTTGTTTTCTGTAATATTGGATCAGTAGGAGAAGTAAGTCAGTGCAGACACAGGCTCTGTTTAAAAAGATTTCTACTTGCTAGTATGCAAGTTCTTATGTAACCAAGAGAAACACAAAAACATTTGCTGTTAGTAAGAGTATATATGGCATTCACTCCATGTCTCCTACGCTGGTCAGAGGGGCCCAGACTCACTCAGCCTGACTTGGGGTTGCGTTTGTTGGTCTCGAGTTGCTCCTGAGAGCTGGGTTGTTGACACTGACACTATTTTCTTTTAAAATAAAAGCAAACGTGAACTGATGGCTCTGAAAAACGCACATTCCATATTTCAAAGGGTTACAAGCACGTGGCAAGTCTGTAAACCAAAGAAGGCATGTCAAGATTGGCAGCCCTCCAGCTTGACAATGTCCTGCTACATCTAGGTTTGGTTCATTCACATATCATTTGACAAGGTCTGAACAGAATGATCAAACTGCTTAAATAGCGTTAAGGTCTGAGTCTTGAGGAGGTTTTTTTCCTCCCTGCCCCCCCCCCCCACCTTTATGTGGGAAAACCATAGAATTTACCAACGGTCTACAAGAAAAAGTTTCTTAATGTGCCAACATCAAGTGAATACCATAAGTCTTCTATTCATTAAGCCCCCAGTTCCTCCACACACAATTCATCTCTGCTCAGTTTTGTTCCCCGAGGGTGTGCTACCAAAAGAAAAAAGAAATAGGTATTTAGCCAAAAAGAGGTGTTCCTGACTCCAGAAATCAACTTACACCTCCTGACAAAGGAAAAGAGGACGTGCTTTGCCAAAAACCAAATACCCAGGCCTGTGCTGTGGCTGGCATTTTGTTTTCGTAAAGCCTGCATTTGGAAGATATGACATTTACATTGTTCTTTAAAGGTTCCCTTTTCTAACACTTTTTGGCCCATAATAAAGTGCTTCCTTCCCTGATACTTATATGGCCCTCATCACCATAGTGTCTAAACACCTGTAAGCAGGACTGGCCCTAAACCAAATGGCATCTCCTCCCCCCCATTAATTAATCTTTTGAACACCTTTTTTATTGCATTTGTAGCCCATTTCATGACTTTGATGCACAATTTGCAGGCGTGATTTATCCCGGTCCTATACAAAATCCAGAACATTCAAGGAGGTTGGTGAAAAATGAATCCACATACGGAATACCGGGAACGTTTTACTCCAAACATTCTGTTTTCCCTTTTGTCGCAAACAATAAAAACAACCCCCCACATCCTGGTGCCCCCCAAGATTCGCAACCTAGGCCGTCGCCTGGGTGGCCTGCCCCTAAATCTGGCCCTGCCTGTGAGATTATTATTGATCAGTGATGAACCTGAACTAAACACTTGCACTGCAGCAGGCAAGGGATAGCTCCGGACCCAATTTTTGACTTGGGCTCACTGATCGTGAATTTGGCTATTGCATTCGGCTCAGGCCCTTTGGACTGAGTCTGTCCGAGATAGACACATTCAGTCCAAAGGGCTTTAGCCAAATACAGTGACGGTAAAACAAAGAGCCAAATTACATCTACCCAGGGATAGCCTTGCTGTAGCAAGAATACCTAGGCATTCCTTTCTCCAGCCGGTGGCCGCGTGCAGGAAGCAGCCATAAGGCATCCGTGAGCTCCCTGTAGTTTCATGGACCAGTGTCAGGACACAGTATCACCATGGCGCTGTCCCCATTCCAGGATAGCCCGGGAAGGAGAGTGCAAGTGTGGTGAAGGTTGTCAGTGAGCATGCGAGCCCCGGTGACCCTGGAGGGGATGCTTACGCATGTGTAAGCTGTTACTGTACGGCTCCTATCAAGTTCTCCGCAGATGAGAGCCATAACTGAGCCCAGTGTGTTTGCTCGAACAGCAACAAAAAGCTGGTGCCCTCTGGGCTTCATAAAGGAAAGTTTTGGAAACCAGTGGTGGTCCACAAGGGCATTTGTCAAGACAGCAAGGATGAGACAGGTCAGCTCTCCTTCCCTAATGGACAAAAATTCCTGCCCCATTGTTTACACCATGCAACTCTGCTGAAATACCAACAGAAGACAGATTTCACAGGGACTTACGCAGGCTGGATCAGACTAATAAGTGGGTATGGGGCCTGACCCAAAGTCCACTGAAGTCAATGGAAATGAGTGAACTTGGCTTTGGATCAGGGCCGTAAAGCGAAGGGAAAGCCAGAGGGGAAGCCTGGAAAGGGTGTCTGCTTTGTATCACACGCAGAGACAGGAGAAAATACACAGTGGGAAGAGAGGAACTAACAACTTTGAAGAGTGAGAAGAAGCCTAAAGTTCAGGAACGCTAGCCAGGGACAGAAGTGATGGAAGAAGGGATGAGGGCTGCCTGCGACAAGAAGAAAAGAAGGACCGCTGGCCTTTGTAAGGTTTCTGTGGCTGCATGACTAGTGGCACTGCCACGGGGGGGCCTCTTTCTCATAGTGGGCTGGATGAAGCTGTGATGAAAATATGTATTATGCAAAAAGCCCAGAAAACAGTGTTCACATTCTCTCTTGCTGTGCTGAGTATTGGATAAGAGTAATACGTCATTGCCTGTTATACGTCAATTATACGTTAATGCGTCATTGCCTGCGTTCATATCAGCTCAGATCCTGTAGTCCTTACTTGGCTTTTCCTCAGACCTCAGGTAATGACCCCCCCAGGGCCAGGAATAGGGTTTCAACATGCACCCGCCAGTGATAAAGGCATGACTCCGTTAGCTGTCAGCGGTAACAGACTCTTATCATTTTTTGTGGACCAGCCACTAAGGAGGCAGCAAAGACCTACACCCTTTTAGTGTGTCTTACACTTCATTGGGAAAAAAGCCCATAGAGTTCATTGAGCGTAAGTCTAACCAAAGGCTATGCATACAATAAAAGACATTCCAGTCAATATATTGAGACATATGCTGCATATTCTTCAGGTGTGATGGGAATAAATGTAATTTGCAAAAGAGCCCAAGGCAGAGGGCCTGATTCTCCATTGCTTGTATCATCACTCACAGGAGAGTCAAGTAGTGTCAAATGCTGCTGTTCTGACCTGCAACCATTTACTTACTTGAATCGTAAGCTCTTCAGGGCTGGGGCTGTCTTTTTGTTTCATATTTGTACAGCTCCTAGCACTGATCCACGACCAGTGTTCCTAGGTGCTACAGCAATACGAATGATAATTTATGCTCATTTTGCACTGGCAGAAATGTCAACACAGGACCAGGCCGATGGTGAATAAGGCCGCGATATGATTTATAAGGCAAGCACAGGTAGCGTGTAATTATTATTGATATCTAGATAATTAAGATTGTGCCTGGCAGCATTCATTAATGCATTTTTGAATGCCCCATTCCCAAGTAGCCGGTCAGCATTATTCCATTAATACTTTGCAGCTGTACCGGAGTGAAAACTGCAGAAAACTACTTGCCGGACATAAGTGACATCGACGGCGCCTGCTCTTGCGCTATCAAGAACTGCTCACCAGAGAAAAGGTTGGGAGATTTTAAAAGAGCTCGCCTAGGTCTCCGTGAAAAATGGCTGTTCCTTTAATATGTTCTTGCTGTCACTACTCAGGCACCGCCCGCGCCCAGGCCTGAGTCCTCACACCCAATCCGTCCTCCACAGATGTCCTCATGCTTTCCCCGAAGATCTCAGACTTTGGGATTTGGGAGAGTTTGTGCAGGCTGATTGACCCGGGGAGATCAGCTTGCACAGTGGTGCTGTTTGGAACGCTGAGGTTGCTTTGACCATGTGGCCGCTCCCACTTGGACACGACGCTGATGCAGCGTCACAGCGAGAGCCTTTTAAAGCAGCATCCAGGTAGGACTGGGCGTAACAGGCAGGCCTCTGCTCCACCTGGAGTCTCGGAGTTAGGCAGGAGAGCTTTTGTGAGTGGACTGACCCTGATTCCGCTGTGGTCCTGGGCAGCAACCATGTTTCTTTCTTCTATGACTTCTGCCAGGTTCCCAAGCCTCATTTCTGAAAGAGAGAGGCAGGGGGATTCTGAAGACCCTCTCCAAGTGGGTGGGAGGGTTGGATGAGCATATTCGCAGCATAGGACAGAGAGAGGAGATTTTAATGTGCTGGCAAGTAACTTCTATTGAAATAAAGTAATTCCGATATCTGCTCTGTTCATCTGGGGTCACTCCTTGAAAGCTAGTGGAGTTAATGGGATTGGCAACAGTGCAAGTGAGAGCAGAATTTGGCCTTTAACATATACAGAACAGGATAAGGGGGGAAATATCTTCCCTTTGTTACATGTGTTCCCTTTATAAACTCTGATGCAAATCTCCCACCTTGTATTGTACTTTGTGCAGGCCCTTTCTGTCATGGGTATGTGTTTCCAGATGTATCCTCTTGTACCTCCAATACACGTAAAACTAAATCCATAAGTCAAGGGACTCTTACACTGTATTTACTCTCCTAGTGTTTGCAGAAAGGTTCTGAAAAATAACAAGGAGTGCAAATCACACAAAAATCATCTCCAAGATTAATTTCCTTCAGGGACAATATCTATCTAAAATAGAGTGTCAGAGAAACAACACACTGCAAGTGGAAGTGGATTTAATTTTCAATGTTTTTTTTTTTCCTTCTAAATGTCCATTCCCAAAACAGCTATTAAAGAAAGAAAGAAAGAGTGAGAGGAAAAAAAACTCTACTTACTACTACCAGCTCTGTCCACGGAAGTCCCATCTCTAATCTCTCACGGGAGGCACTAACAAGTAGCTTTTTGTGATGTTTAGAGATGTATGGAGTTGGAGACGGTGAAAGCATTTATTGCTAATGGGTAGCATCATTTGCATCAATTGTCTGTACTTTGAGAAGTTATATGGTGGAATCGCATTGAACTACGTGATACCAACTTGCATTGCATTCCTGCAGAATATAATACTTGTATATACTCAAAAGTTATGCAGACTTTTACAGTTTTAAACAGAACAAAATTTGTCAGTAAATCTTAGAACCCATATTGCCTGTTTCAGTTAATTATCTTTTTCTAAGGCTTACGTAGCCTCTAGACACTGATGCAGGCAGATAAGTAAAGGGAAGTAGATTTTCAAATATTTATTTGATTAATCTCTAAATATTACCTCGCCAAGGTTCCGGTGCTTAGTTTCACAGTTCAAATCGTGATTATGTATCATTTTAACCCTTTAGCCTACATTCCCTGCGATATCGGACTTGGGATCGTAGAGAACATAAAATGGGTAAATGCTGCGTACAGGACACGTCATGAGGCCCTAGATCTCGGGCAGAGGAGCACACATGAAACTTCACACTCACCCACCAAGGCCATGAGTGAGCTTGCTTGGGAAATTGACTCCCAGCATTACAAAATATAGAATTGATGTTCCTGCTAACTCCGCATTATCTGCATCAAATAGGGCCGGATCCAAAGCCCACCGACGTCAGTGGAAAGTGTGTCATTGATTTAGACGATCTTTGAATCAGGCCCACACTTCACTTAATGGTTCAGTTCACCTTTAAGGCCTGTTTTTCACTTTATTTCCAGTGATAGTCAGCTACGTGATTCCGGGGCAGGGAACTCAGCAGAATAACATGGCAGCTAGTCACTGAATTCCTCAGGTTTACAATACCTCCTTGTTGGGCACCTTAGGACTTCATATCTGGTTGCTTATTAGGTGTCTACAAGAGAGATTCACCAACATCCTTAGAACATCCAGTGCTTTTAGCATTAGTTAATTCAAGCAATACTATTCTGTACCGAAAGACATGGACCTGATTCACCTATAGCATGCAATGACTTCAATGGCGCTTCTTTAGTTTTACACGGGAGTAACAGAGAGGAGACTCAGGCACAATGAATATCTGCTTTAGCTGAGGCTGGAGATCATGTTTAAACTTGCTGATAGGGATGGATTCAGGTCTAGTAAATCAGTGCATTACTATGTTTGACTGAGGAAACGAGGGTTTGCAGTGGGGAGGTGCTACACAGTATATTTAATTATGAAAGTATCTGTGTGATAAAAGGAAGCATCTTAATGGTGTTACAGCTGGTGCTCATTTCCCTGTGAAAGGCCATAGAGGTATGGATGGCCGGCCTTTCTAATTCTGTTAAGTGTCAAAATCAATGCCTGATGGGTTCTCTTAGAGCCAGCCAATAGGAAAGTGCATGCTAACAGGCCAATTTAAAATGAGAGGAAGAGAGTGGGGGAAGGGCTTACCAGAATGAGGGAGTGAGGCGTCTCTTGAAATTGAATTTGCTTAATTCGGTTTTAAAAGCGTTATTTAAAAAAATAATGAAATAACAGGGCCATTTCCACCCTCTACAATCAACGCTGAGCCTCGCCCGCCGCTTTCCCCTTGTAAGCAACACAAGTGAGCAAAAGGGCCCCTTCCTGCAACCCTGGAAAGCTCCCAAACAAATTATGCTTCTTTATTGAAAGCAAATGAAGAAAGAAGAGGGTCTGTCGAGGCGCGGGAGCTGCACAATTGGATTAAAAACGACATGCATGTACAGTAAGGGGATCAGAGGAGCCCGCTGCCCTCTGGCTCCTGCAGCGACGGCAGGCAGAACGCAAGAACATCACTGGGGGTGGGGAAGTGAGAGTCAGAGTCATCTAGCGGAACATGTCAGCCATCCAAAGCCTGGGGATTTAGCCAACGGTGGGGTCCCTGGAGGGATAGCAGGCTCCTTTCAGTGGCTGGGGAGTTGGTGCTGGTCGGGGTGACTGGCAGTGCCCCTCCTCCGGCACCGAATGCAAATTAAGGAGCAATGTATGCGTTTGTGGTTCATGAGAAGGCAAGTGATCTGTCCGAAATACATTTGACGGTTTCATCTAAAGGGACGGCCTGTAGATTCAAGCCTGAGATTCCGTACACATTTCAAATGGCTTATTCCAGCCCAGGCCTTTTATCCACTCGCTGTTATTTAAAAGAAGGGTCGGGGTTCAGATTCCTTTTCGCCCTTCCCACAAGGAAGCAAAGAGTTAAGCATGTTGGGTGCATGTTCAAGGCTGCGGTCTTAGGACAATCTGGCCCCAGTTATGGGTGCCGAACCCTGGGAACTCAGGCACGGATCTCTTGTTGAAAAGATGGTTGTAAGTCCCTGATGAGCCAGCCCTGCATCTGAACCGAGCCCTGAACACGGATAGTATCTGGAGTTAGCCGATCATGGCCCCATGGGTCTAACCCTGAAACCTCCGATACTTCAAACTCCCACTGGAGTCACAGGGAGTTTGGGAGGCGCAGGCTGCTGTTTGGAGCAGAGAGATGCTCCGGAGGTTTGGGGACAGAGTGGAGGAGGGATCCTTTATCTGAACACGAAGAAGCATTTGAAGTCAAACCAGCAACAGAGACTGTGCCACCTTTTTAACACTGCGAACCACATGCGAATGCCTTTTTTTTTTGCCTGCCTTCTCCAGCCGGCAGTGGGTGTTCTCCATCCTTGGCCACCCACATTCACTGATAATATATGTGTGCTAAACAGGATTAACGCTCTACAGTCTGTGTCAGCTGCTTCTTTCCCTTCCCTGTCCCCCTTCCCACCCCGCTGTACCCCCTTCCACCAGCCTCCAGCACCTTCTGGAGCCCCACACAGGCCTGGTGCGGAGTTTAGCTTCCTCGCGGCAGGGCAGCTGGTAATGTGAGCCGGGGTGAAAAGAAGGCTGTCAGGCTCATTGTTGAGGAAGAATAGACGGTGGGCTGCTCTGCAGCTTTCCCTTTGATAGAAGGGGATAATCCCTGCCAGTCAAAATAGAAACGGAGAGCCAGCCCAGTGCCCGCCCGCAAAACTGAAGCAGCCCAGACTGAAAATCCTGGGACCTGAGGCAGATTCCACACAGTGTACATCACGTGCTGAATGGCCCAATTCTTCCAGATGGTTTTCTTTTGCGGGGGGGGGGTTCCAGGACAAGCCCCTTCTGAAGAGAAAAATATGCTTAGCAAAGAGCCAAGTGCGAAACGGGCACCACGGCTCCCCCTTTGTGCCCCGGAGGTCAAGTCACACTGGGATTGGGGAAAATCATGCACTGTCTGTTCTGCAGGCTCCCCTCCTTGGAGCTGGGAAAGCGGGGTCAGCTATTTTTGCGCTATTGCTCTTTCCCCACATACTTCTCAGCACCTTTGGGAGAGCACCCTGCTGGTCCGGGGAGGGAGTGGAGACAGGGCAGGCTGGGGGTGGGGAGCAGATGGCCCCACACTGGGTAGCGGGGTGCACAGCAGGGAAGTTTTTCTCATGAAAAATTATTAATGGAACGAGGAAAAATTTCCTTGGAAAATTTGCCAGTTTGCAACAAAATTGAAAAAAAAAATCATGTAGATCTGGGGAAAAACACGTCTTTCATTGCACTTGAAACTGAATGTAGTTGAAAGAAAATTTGGTGCAGAGGAAGAGAAGACAGAGAAAGAGGTTTAAAATCCTCATTGTTTCCCTTTTAGATGCCTTAGAAAACGTTTTTTTCCTGTCAAATCGAGCGGAGTAGGAATTTTTCATTTGTCAGGAATTGTTCTGTGGAAAAATCGGAAAACATTGAGCAACACAAACATTTTCATACACTTCTAAACTGGCATGTTGGCCAACCACTTTTCTGATAAAAAGTTTCAGCCAGCCTTAGCCAGTGTCATCTCCCCTCTCTGTCTTGCAGAACCTGCAGTCCCAGGGCATGTTATCTCTGCCACACAGCCCCATACACGATGTGGCTCTCTCTCCTTTTCACAAGGGGTGTGTGTCAGAAGTCGAAACGTGGAGGGTCAGGCCTAGTGGTTGGAGCAATGGCCGTCAGGTCAGTGTGGTGGCCGCTGGGCTGGGAATGGGAGCCAGCGGTCGAAGCCAGAGTCAAGAGTGGGTCAGAACCAGGCAAAAGAAAGGCTGGGAACAAGGCTGGAGTGAGAGCAAGCTAAGGTCTGTGGAGTCTGCAAGCACTGTCTGGCAGGGGAGAGTTCCAAGCCTTGAAGTGACATTGGGCAAAGTGAGCAGCTGTTTCTCCTGTGAGGCTTATATACCTGCCCTGAGAGTCACCAGACCAGATCCTGGCTTGTGGATTGACTGGAGCCGAGTACAAGAATGACTTAACACACATGTGGCTTGTTCAGGGATCACAGAGGGCAGGGTAGGTAATAGTTATAGGTTATCTGCTAGTGTGGGACCTAGGAAGGGGAGTTCTTGGGAACTGTGGTGTATTGAAATTGTAAGCTGTCACTAATTGCCATGGGATTTTGCTGGTCCTGTTTGCAAGCTAAGGGCTCTGTAGGGAAGCATGTGATCTGGGTCCAGCAGCAGACAGACGGCCTTGAGTAACGTGGGGTGAGCTGCGCCGCTCTGTTTTAAGGAGCAGCCTGCTTTGTCTCTCTCTGGTTTTGGGTTCTTGCATGGTACGGTTCTGAAGAAACAAAGTATTGTTGCATTGCAACCTTCCAGCAAGTGTATTTTATGTTTCTTATCTAACTTCTCTGTGTGTGCTGTGAACATAACAGGAACCAGGATTTCCAAGGAGGTTCCCTACCTCTGAAAAGAACTCCAGTCTCCAGCTAATCCCCAGGGATCTGTGGGAGTCAAGAGTGAGTCCTGCAGTCTATTCTGTATGGGAGTACACCCTGCCTCCCCCAACTGATTAACACGGGGGGTTTCTACCAGACGAACCTCACAAAGATTTCCTTGCCATTGGTGTTAGGATGGGAGAACTGAACTGTCCCTTTGACAGACGGGGGAAGCGTGTATTTGCTCTATTAGTATACAGAGGTCTTCACTCCCCAGGGTCAGTCTAGGTGCAAGAAACCCCTCATAGTGGGATAATCTGACCCCAGATAGTCTCTTGATAACCTATAACAAAGAGAGATTGGTTTAAACCTGAGGCAGAACTCTGAAGGCCATCCTCTTTGTATCCATGTAATTTCTTAGTAGGCAGGAAAGAAACACTGGTCAGTTTGTGATGCAAGCTTTTACACTCTGTGTGTTCCAACTATCCTGCCATCTCTATGGCAATCCAACAAAGACAACACACCAAATTCGACAATGAAATTAGTTTCACAGGAAACTATTGCACAGTTGTTCCATAGTTTGAAGAAATCTTTTACTTTTCTTCCTGTTGTTTAATAACCTCCTAGAAACTTGAAGCCAAAATCTTTTCTATCCTTCATAACACAGAGGTCTTTCCCCATACAGCAGCTGTGGAAGGCTTGGCTGCTGAAATTCCTATTTTGTTTGAGAAGGAGCATTTGTGCTGTACGGGAAATCCTACACTTTCAAAGAATACACATGCTGACAAGCAAACTTAAGACAAAAAAAGTGCAATGTAAGGATTGCAAATGAGATCATCCCTTTGCAAACGTAAAAACAATGCACCCAATCCTCAATGGTGAAAATAGCAATAGAAATCCATGGAGCTGCACCGATTTGCTCTAGCTGAACTGCTGGCCCAATTTTACACTTTTTCATTTAGGGAGGATGAACCAGGGGAAGTGGCTTTCTCTGTCCAGTTTCGTTGGGTGATAGGTGGGGGAGAAAGAATGAAGCACCCAAGGGTGGAGCAAGAATAATGTCAAATAAACTGAAAACTTTCATCGTTGCTCTGAATTTTCCTTGGCGATTTGGCTCCGGGGACAAAGTGAACGTCTTTGCCCGTCTCTCTCTGCCTGCGGTGGATGCGGGGTGTCGGTGATATAGCACGCAGCAAATAGACAGGACAGTGGAGCATTAACTGCACAGAGTCATCTGCAATCTTTGCGCAGTCACAGATGGGTTCCCCCCTTCCCCTTGCAGCTCACTTACAATTTGCTGTTCAGACTGCACAAAAGTGGTGCATGGTGTGAATGAATGCATGGAAAAGCAGGATGAAAAATACGGACTATTTTTCTTTTCATTTTTAAAATGAAAGCTCAGCCATGTGGTATAGAGCACATAATGTGTGGGCTACGGATCTCCACACCAGACTGGTAATCAGCAACTTCCGATTCTAACACTGATTGCCTCCTACAGCCTTGGCAAAGTCACAGCATCTCCACCTCAGGTTTCCAGGGGATGATAACATTTATTTAGCGGTGTGACAGTTTAAATAGACACTGGGCCAAAGCCTGCTCTCCTCAATCAGAAAGGTCGTCCCGTTGAGGTCGCTGGGACTGTTCATGTGAGGAAGATGAGCAGAATTTGGTGGAATATTTGTGGAGCTCCTTAAACATAAGTGCTAAGGATTATTATTATATAGACTCATACACCATCACAAGCAGTAGCAAGGGTCTCCTTAATAATCTGCTGGCGCATTGTGGAAAACTGGGAAGAATTATCCATTGAGAAGGAATCCCCTTTTCTATTTATTGTATATTTTATGTGTTTCTCTTTCCTCCTTTATTGCTCTTATTCCCTGATCATTTAACTTGCAGGAAGAAGGGATCTTTGTTTCTTAAATTACCAAGTCTGTCTTCATTAACTATAGGAAGTTAAAATGAATATTTTTCGAATACATAAGTCAATCCCCCAGTTTGCAACGTAGGAGGAACACTGTGTGATGTCGATCTGGGAGGTCAGTCTATGATCCAGCTTTCATTTCACTACTGAGTGAAACCCTAGCCCCATCACAGTCAACAGCAGTTTTGCCATTGACTTCATTAGGGCCAAGATTTTGCCCACTGACTCCAATAGCTGTTGGATTGTAACTAAATTGGGCAGCTCCTTCACTTCACAAAACAGGAGTCTTCCAAAGGAACTTTTAATAAAGTTGCTATTTATGTACAAAAGTCACAGCTAATATGAGTCATCTTAAAATGATATGACATAATGGTCCCTAAAAATTTTTTTTTTTTTAAGTACAAAGCCATTTTGGCCAGACCTGTGTTTGCTTTAATTTTGGCAAACAAATTTTCCAGGAATTAGAAGCAGAGTGGGTAGTAAGCAAGCTCAGTTTTTTCTCTCATTGTCCAGTTGATGAGTGTTTGAGATCATGATGAATGAGGTGTGAATTATTTCCTTTCAAACTGAAAACACAATTCCAGCATATCTATATTTTGGTGTGAAACGAGTCATTGTTCTTGCTTTGCACCCGAAAAAGGTGAATAGCTGCTTTGGTTGTGGGGTGGGCTTTCTTTTTTTTCTTTTTCTTTTTTTACTTTCCAAATAAAACAAAAACAAAATTGGGGTGGATTGCCAGGTAACCTGATTCAGTGACGTTTGCACAGGTCTGACGTGGAGGGCTGGGATCAAATATTGTCTCAGTGGTTTGTGACACTGTTGCCCCTGTGTGAAGGAGGAAATGATACAGAGCCAGAACAAGGAGACGGAGAAAATATAAACCCCTGAAAAGAAAAAAAGGGCTTCTTAACTCTCCTGTGGATTTCTTTTGCTCACTCTGTTGAATCCTCTCTGCTGAAATCTTGATGTGGTCAGTTCTTTAAAGGGTGGTGTCTGGGCCCACATGAACAAACTAAAAGTGTGCGTACTTACCCAAAATATCAGAATCTTTTTGATCTGCAAATCCGGGCTTAACATTGCCAAGAAGCCAGGTTTTCTTGCAAGCTTTCTGCATGTCTTGCTTCCAAATGAGCTGGGAGTACTGTAATAAGAGTTAGTCTCGTTGGATTATGGTACCTTCCTTCCCAGCTGGAAGCAGGATGTGCAGGGGCATCATAAGAAAGAGAAAAAAACAATGGTCCTATGTTAACTGAATACTTCAGAATCTTGATTAAGCCTTTGTATCAAATTCAGTTGTAGAAACAGGTGAAGGTCCAGGGACTTTCCTATTCTTTAACTCAAAACCATTTTTCCATCCCTGTGCTCAACTCAAACAAGCAGCCCGTGCTGAGTCCTGCAGATGGATTAGCAATCAAACATGCAGCTGTAGACATCATGAACTCAAATATTTTAGGTAGCTGGTCTGTTAGGAGCCAATCTGATTTGTATTGTTTGGGTGGGGAAATGTGGGAGTGTGCAGACGTGCCAAAGAAGGAGACTCATCCACAGATGTTGTACAGGAAGGAAGTGAATCTGTCTGTAGCTCACACAGACTGATTTATTGGAACCTCAAGGTGGTTTTAAGTTCCAGTGGAATTTCTGGAGAAGGTTTGGGCCAGTTTAGATTCTATCTGAACTAATTTTCACATCCCCATTTCCAGAGCCTTTCTCTCTTTTCAGTTGAATCTCTCTTGATCACTGGATTGAAATGAAGAGTTGATCCTTTTTCGCACATCATCAATAGGGTGTATATCACAACTTGCCCAGCATAAGGAAGTGTATGCAATGCCAACAACAGCTTTATCTTTTTCACTGTGGACCTCCATTGGATTCTTTCCCATGATTTCTTTCAGAATTTGGTCTTCCTTATTAGTAAGAACATGGTTCTGCAAGCATCCGTCCACAGAATTCCTAAGGACTCCACTCAAGCCCCTAAATCATTGCAGAGTTAAGAAGCCCCTATTTTTCTTTTCAAGTGGTTTGTATTTTCTCCCTCTCCTTGCTCTGGCTCTGTATCATTTCCTCCTTCACACTGGGGCAACGGTGTTACAAACCACAAAGACAATATTTGATCCAAGCCCTGCTCTCTATATAGCCCGTGACTGCAGTAGTGCTGGCTTCGCAACAACTCTGGTAATCAAATGGAACAATTTGTTGTGTTCAGTACTCAAAACCCATGTTGAAGGGGCGGAGGAACAAGTGTCCAGGATGTTCACAGTGAAACCAGGCAGAATATGGGGGCTTGTTCCAAAGACAAACCTCACCCCAGCGTTGCTGAAAGGGTTGCAAATGATACATGGCCAGTGTGTGGATTTTGGGTGGAAACCACACCAAGCCTACAATTCTACGTAGTATGGACTTGAAATGAGGCAGAGCCTACCTATGTTGACTGACATTTCAGCTGAGCTTTTAGGTTCATTCAAACCCAGAAACTCCTAAGTGAAAATTCAGGGGAAAAGTGAAAGAATATGAGTTGAAAACAAAAGGCAAGGGCCTGGGATTGCCACCTTCCATGGAAACATCTGCCAGGGGAAAAGACATCCCCAGGTTCCCGGACAGCGTTTCTCTGACACCGTCCCCATGAATAAGTGCCGAGTAGACTGAACATTTTGTTGGCCTCCACTACCAGTCTCCAGGATGTGAAGGGAAGGAACATCCCTCCACGTGTAGACAGGAGCCATGTGAGTATCTCCTGTGAAGATGCCTCCTGGCTCCGACGTGCCTCACCTCAGTAGAACTGGAGCTGCATTGCAGCTCATTGTCTCCCCCTGTTGCTGTGAGTGGGGGGAAGCCAGCACAATTACCTCCTGCCTGGGTTTCCACGCAGAGGTCAAGCTCCTAAGTGCCAGGCTTAGAGGCACCAGGCCTGGGGGCCTGGCCTAGCCAATCAAACAGTGACTACAAAGCACTGTCAGATTGGGATCACAACTGGCCGCAAAGATGGCTTTGGGTGGGGAAAGGCCACAATAATCCCTCTATTGGATCCTAAATATGCACTGAGTGCAAACTGCTCACTTACAAACTGCTCACATACATCTAGACCTGTCTCTTTGTCCACATGCCTTTAATGTGGGGAAGTCAAAATGCTTATGGAAAGATGTTCCATGCCTGTATTAAATATGCATCCACCAGTTTTTAAAATCTGTTTAAAGTAAAAGTCTTTCATAGCAAACTAATGGACATGCAGCAGGGTAATACAAACCAGCCAGTGTGCTGTTTACACTTGGGAACGTTTGGAAACAGGAGTGGGCGAGATCTGCGTTGGCAAGGAGAAAATCTTGGATCCTCACAGCCAACACTGCTGGCATCCAGAGACGATCATTGTCAGCAAGACCACAGTAAGATTTCTTACTCCATTGTTACGGTTCATTATTAAATTAGGTAATTTTCATTTTTTCCATCCTTAAGCTTACCACTTAAAATGGTTTGTCCTATGCAATCAAATATGATCCTTGAGCTTCATTTTTAAAAAGCAACAATAAAGGACTCTGGAATGGAAAAAAAGAAGAAAATAAAAGGGGATCTGTAGTATTTCACTTAAATGCATCTGCAGAGTCCAACAGAGAGGCCCGCTACAATCACATTGAGTAAAGTAAATCCCAGACTTTCAAAGTTGGTCTTTCTGATTTTATTTTTTCTAGGTGTTCTGTCAGTGACAAATTAGTGCTGTTGACAGAACTGGGTCCTGAACTTCTCTATCTACCCACAGAAGAGGCACATTCCAGGTCTACAAACTAGGCCAGGAATGGGCCTCATATCAGAGAAGTGTCAGAAAAGTTACCTCAGTGCCCACACTTGTATTTGGCTCCCTGATGAGAATAGGTGTCAGTTAGTGACAATTGTGCTATGGATACCTGTCAACTGGAAACTCACTGAACTCGCTTCATATCAGAAAATAAACAGCCATCAGAGGGTAAAAACATTTGAACCTTAATGACCGGGGCTGGATTTGAACCAGCAAACTAGAGGTATAATTTTCTAAAGCTGTCGCTACTCCCCTGAAGTATCAGGTTCTGAATGCGTTTCTAGAGTATATTTTCATGGCTAGTGCCTCGCTGTATTACAGATACACCTGGGCCTCGAGTAATTGTTTCAACATGGTTGTCCCTGAAATTTTTGGATACATCTGAACTGGATGCAGAAAATAGATCGCTTTTAGTTTTTGAATCCGACTCAGAATCAAAATCTCAGGGACATGTTTTAATCTGGGAATTTGAATCCATCACCCTATCTTTTGTTGCCCACTGCCACTGAAATTTGTGATGGGTATCCAGTCCCATCTGTCAAAAACGTTTTCTAGATCTGTCAAAAACGTTCTGTATATCGGGGAATGCTAGGAATTGTACCATATACTGGGGGAGATTGGAAAGGTGGGCATGTGATGTATATTCCCCCTCCCCCCCCCCCCATTTCAACCCCTGATTAATTGTTCTTAACCAGAAAGGAAGTCTTTCCCACAAGTTTCTATTGACAAGACCTGTAGCTTCTACTCACTGTACAACCATTTATGAGCAGTGCAGAACAAGCGACTCAGATACATGATTGCACATTCACATCCAGTTTGAAATATCACACACATCTCATTTGAGGTGCTGTCCAACCATGCACTTAGCATGCAGGATTTTGGGAATGTGGCCTACTGTTTTCTGATTGCTTCACCTGACCCTGGTTGGTCCAGTCTGCCTATCTGAAGCACACTGCTGTCCTGATGAGAGGAGAAAGGTCGAGCTACTTGGTGATAAATAGCAGAGCTGTAAAATGAAACATCTTTTCAAAATGCTGGATGTGGGTTTCAACAGACTCATGAATGTCCAAGACACAGTTTCAAGAAATTAGAGACTCTTTTTTTTTGAGGGGGGGGGGGAGGGGAAAGCGGGGATGTGAAATCCATGGTTTTGACCAAAGCTATGGAAAATGTGGCCATTTTTTTGGTTCAGTTTCAGTGAGTGGTGAGTTTGACTCAAACCCAGCTACTCAAAGTGAACTTGGGAAGAGCTGGCGTGAACCCTCATGAAGTGATAGCAAAAACAGGATTGCAAAGAGTTCTGCAAACCCAACCAGCACATTTCATGTAGCTCTGCCAAATAGGAATTTATGCAGGAAAAGTTGTCCCTCTGTTTCCGTCTCTTTATTTTTTCCCCTCCTTTGTTTTGTGTTTTCTTCCATTGCTCCTGGGACATTTGAGTGACACTAAGGCAATTGTCTCTTCGTGAACAGGGCTCAATGAAACAGCACAGACAAAGTGACACTGCAAGAAAATGTGACAAATACACTGTACTCCTGTGTGAAATACCGCTGCTGCCTCAATGTGTAACTCCTACGAGGAAAAATATCTATCAAGATATTGAGTAAACAGGGTGTTACCGCTGTCACTTCCCCTCTGTTTTGGAAAACAAAAGGCTTAGATTTCCCCCTCCACCTTCTTAAAATAAAATCAACCCACATTTAATTACATTGCTTAATCTCAGTGCATTTGTATATATATTCTAAAACATTATTTCCTTTTGTCTTTCAATCCAAAATGCAAAACCACCTCAGACTTCGTGATTTCTTCAGGTTTTTCCCAGGTTAGATGGTGGGAAACGGTAACTTTGTCCTAAGATGTCTCTGAAATTAGCATCTCAGTGATTGAAAGGTGGCTCGTTTCCACAGTAATTCTGAGAGCTGGAACCTGGCTGGTATTAAAGCAAAAGGAAATAAGAGGTAGGGTGCATGGGACATACGGGGTTAAAAGGAAACCCATTTTTTTATCAGCCTGAAGAATACAAGCTATGCCATCGGAACAATAGAAGTGGCTTGTACAGAATACATTAACTCTGGTGGTTCTCTTAATTAGCTACCTTAAGGAAGGCTGCCTTTCTGGTTGATAATCTTCAGAGAAAATTGCTAATGTGGGGTTTAAGGAGGTGGTGTCTTCTGCCATCCCAAATCCCATTTTTTAAAAGGTTTCTGGAACAGATTCCTAGACAAGCGAGGACAGGGTAAATGCCACTGCATGTATAATTGAGGAACAACACAGACACTTATGGTCTGGTATTAATTAATGGAATTCGTTGTTTATGGCTGTCATGTCAACTAATCACTAAATTAATTGCTTCTTCAGTGGAGAGCTCTGGGGCCCGGTGGCTTGGCTTAGTGAACAAAAGCTCTGTGCTAAAGGACTCGTCTCCGAGTTTATGAGGTGGAGGTGGAATCTGTGATCTGAGTAACAACCGGCTTGGCTAGTCTCAGCTCGGAATGGCAGACATGCAGCCGTCTTCCCTAAGGAGAGAAGCCTAGAGAAAAAGCCTTCCCCCTTGTCTCAAGGCGACTGCAAAATTTGCAGTGGCTGATGGCATGTCTGCCTCGGATCAGTAATGGTCCAGCCCCAGACTGATGTTGTGAAGCTAATCTCTCTTGCCCCCATGTTTGGGGGTAGGGAGAAGGAAGGAATTATTTTGCCTCATGGTCCTTGTCGTCTCCGCCTAGCCGAACTGTATTTCAAAGCTGCTAACCAGGGAGAGGGATTTGGGCTACGTGGTGGCTTTAAGGTTCAATCAGCCCAAGAAGGACCTGCCTTCCGCTAGGTTGATGGGGAAACTCTAAGCGTGTTCAGTGCATACCCCAACACAATCGTCATAAATGGCAGTCCAGAAGGGTGGCATCAGAGACTGGGACGTGATGGAAGGTGAGCCTCCAAGTAAAGCTGAATTCAGTGTGAGTGGCCGCCTTTGAAATCTGGATCTATATCTAAATTTCTCAGCTTGAGTTCACACCTCCATGCTCAGTAAGTTCTAGTGTGCTTATCCAAAC
Organism: Emydura macquarii macquarii; assembly: GCF_026122565.2. Classification (NCBI taxonomy): domain Eukaryota; kingdom Metazoa; phylum Chordata; order Testudines; family Chelidae; genus Emydura; species Emydura macquarii. The sequence continues at coordinate 635,054 of NW_027132905.1, read as the reverse complement.
CCAGCCAAACCTCATTGCGTTTCAGTTTCTTCCATCGCTGTTCATGACCCATGATGCTGCAGGCCATGAACGATGCATCACATCCCCGCATTGAAAGAAGTTGAGCTGGTTGGAAAGGGAGAGAGAAATGTGGGGAAAGATTCCTTTCCACTTTAGGTTTGCATTCAGTATTTGCTGACCCGCTCTATGAAGTGATGGGCTGAGCCGTTCCCACGCAGGGAAGGGCCCGTTCACCTCATGCCTTCACTGAGGCTGCTGGTTTAAGGCAGCTCCTGGGGCACAGCTGACTAGCCATTTGTGGCCTATGGGCTACTACGGGCAGCTGGCCTTTGGGGCTGAGAGTCAGTCCCTGTTTGTGCTAGGCCAGGCACAATTTGGCACCATGGCTGGAGCTGCTGGGGGGTGGGCAGAAGGGGAAGGGGGGTGGCACTTGGACTGAATCTGCATGGATGATTAATTCTCTCTCATGCAGGCAGTAGTTCTCTGAGGTCAGAAATGAGGCCCCAGGGCAGCCATCATAGGGAGCTGCCTTCAGTCTGTCTGACTTGTGTCACTGTTTAAAGGAAATCAGTGTGATCAGCCTCTAGCAATTTGGCTATAACTTGTGGGAAAAGTTGCTTTTGGGAGACTTGAATTCTTCTTGAAAGATGCTCCTTTTCCCACACCGCATTTAAAAGTTAAAGGCCGTTTTCAAACTTGGGTGCCAAAAATTAGGCACTTTTGTCTATATGTAGGTAATTACGGATCCAATCCTGCAATGAGGTCAGAGTGGGAGGAGCCCCCTTTACCTTCATGGGACTTGATGTGGTTACAAGGGTCCGCCCACATGTATCCAAGTACTTGACTGGGACCTAAATAAGTAGCTTGATTTTTCAGAGGCACAGTGCGTCTGCAGCTATTATTATTCACAGTAGGGTCCACATAGACTGTGACTGCGAACAGGGCCCTTTGGTGCTAGGCGCTGTACACAGACACACTTAGAAAGAGACAGCCACTGCTCCAATAGCTTACAATCTAAATCAACAAGACCAAAGGTCAACAGAGAAGTGATTTTCCCAAGGTCATGCTGCAGGTCAGTGGCAGAGGTGGGGATAGAACCCAGGCTTTCTGCGTCCTAATCCAGTACTGCCTCTCTTTGGGTACCAAAATATAGATTAGATGACTAACTTTTTGCACCTAAGTTTGAAAAATGTGTCTTAAGTTTAGGGTTTGCTACATGCCCCAAAATCCTAGAACCCAACTCAAAGGTAGAACTTTAGAGAGTGTTTCTGTGGTGCTTTAAAATGGTCTTTTTAATATTAAATTACATTATTTTTTTGGTCCAAAAACTTGGTTCTTAGCTCTTCACCAAAAAAAAAAAAAATCCCATTTGTAATGAGTTCTTCATCCAAGCAGGAGAAAATATGCCATAGTGGAGGCCAGTTCTGTAAAGAAACACAAAGGTCTGTTTCTGAATAGGGTGAGAGTTTGAAAGGAAACATGCAATTGCTGGAGAAATGGAATCATTTCCACTCAGTTTCTTTTTAAAGGCCTTTCAGAGGAAGATCTGTGACTGCAGCTCTCCAGAACTGGTTAACCTGTTGGGGATATTTAGCAGATGAATTCTGACCCACGCTCTCCACTTTAGTATACCCTGTGACAGAAAGACACAGCATCTGCCATTTGTGTTCCTCTACAAACAGCGAAAACCAATCTTCCAGTGTCAGGGGCAAACCAGGGGGGGAATTATGCAAATTTCTTACAGGAGATTAATTTTACCAGCTGCTCTTCTTCCTCCCCAATCTAAGGTCTTACTGGGAAAACCAGTCTGGATTCTATGTGTCAATTGCATATTCTGAGATCAGTCCACAGCCTCTTGGAATTTTCCCTGTTTGGGAAGGAGCCTGTGGCAAAGTAAAATGTGCTCCCATTCAACTATCAATCACTGCAAAACTGGGCTCCAGGGCACAGGAATGTTGTTACTTTTTAAGCTGTGGGATGCTGCTCTCTGCTGCGCTATCCCGTCAGAGAGACAGTAAACCTCAGTGTTTGAAAGAAATCCTTACTCTTTGGTATGAAAAACGGCAGGGTATGTTCAGGTTAAAAGGGTGCACGGGCAGTGCATTCATAGCCCAGCCTTGGGTAGTGTTACTAAGCACACAAGGCTGCAAGCTGAGTGACTTTAACCACCTGAGACCTGCAATTATCATCCCTAACTGCTCGATCCGGAGTGGCTTGTTGCACTGAGAAAGTGGCATTTACACATGCAAAATTGAGGCCAACAAGCTGATGCATATTTACCGAGCCCAATCACCAGTGGCCAATTGGAAACCTCCGTCTGTGTCCAGCCATTCCAGGAGCGCAACCATTTCCCACAGAGCCCTCTCCTGCCCCATGCTGCCTGCTCTGTGCCTTGAACACCACTCACAGTCCAGACCAGATTCCACAGCTTCGTAAATGATTCATACAGGCCTTTTTTTAAATGCTGCTGCACTACAGAGCATCTAATCCTGGCAGAAAAAAATACAGCCCTGTCAGAATCTCGTGGCAAGCTGGATTTCATAGCATTAAATCACCACTAAGATTCTCCATAAGTTTGATGGAAGCTTCGGGTTTTTTATCCCATATACAAATCAAAGAAAGTCCCATGTTAGCCTGTGATAAAACACACACACAAATATGAAAGTGGAAAGTTTCTCCGGGTCTATGGATTACATCCTCCAGGGAGTGCAGTTCTGAGCAGAAGGGCATTATTATGGTTTAGCAAGATTGATAATTCTGTGCACCCTTATTATTTTACTACTTTTATTATGCATCCTATCAGATAGATTTTCCCAGGAGGCTCAAGGATTGCTGCAGATCTTAGCATTGCAATAGATACCCTCCCGCTCCCGGAATTTACCCCCTGATTCAGCAAATGCACTTCAGGTTAAGCACATGTTGCAGAGCCTTGTCGAATAGGGACAAATGGCTTAAATGAAGCACTCACTGACGTGCTTTGCTGAATTGGGAAGCCTATGGTTGGGTATTTCCTTTTGTTTCGGGGGTGGTTGTTCTTTTGCGTTACCTGGACCAGGGCTTTTAAAATGAACGCAGCAAATATTTGCAGTGTGTGCCAGGCAAGTTATTTGGGCAGAATTTAATTTATTTAGCAGAGCTAAAGATTTCCATGAAAATGTGGACACCAGTGTGATACATGGGTTGAAGAACAAAATGTGTCTGATTCTTTATTGCCGTGCACAACCACTTTCAGAATTTTCCACTTATGTCCACAAGTGGTGGCATTTTTTTTACTGGCTTTACACATATGTAAATGATCACCCCAGGGGCAAGACAGTGAAATCACTTCAGGAAATATCACTTCTTGATATGGCACAGGGGAAAAGGAGCAGCTTTCCTATAGACAGGCAAGAAGGTATGAGCCCCAACTTAGGGATGGTTCTAATCGTGGGTGAGCAGAGAGGTTGCCCTGGGTGCCAGCTTCCATTGGGCACCATCCCACTGGGCTCTTTTATTTTTTTGCTCTGATTGGTCAGTCATTTTTGCTCCCACTGATTGTCCGGCCTATTTTTAAAAATTGATTGATTATGCTCCGTCCATTGGCTGGCTTTGTGTTTGTTAGTTTTTGCTCAGCTGTTGGGGAGGAGGGACTCCAAAAATATTTTTCACCCTGGCCGGCAGAAAATTCACATCTGAAGCTGAATCTCCTCAGAATTCAGAGATGTGCAGATCCAGGGTGCGGATTCAAGTCCAGTGCATGTCTCCACTGCAATGCCTGCCATACCAGCAGGATCTGGGTAAGCCCTAGAAGTATCTTAGTTAGGCCTGGTTGAAATCTTTTCACATGGACATTTGAAGGATGCAAAAAAAAAAAAAAAAAAAATGCATTCAAGTTGTTCATATTCAAAACTTTTCAATTAAATGATTAAAAAGGAAAAAATGGTTTTGATTCTATTCCAAACTTAAAATGTTCATACCGAATTGAAACCAATTTGTCGGGTTTGGGTCCGCTGCAGTCCTTTCTCTTCTAGGTGGAAAAAAAAATGTTTTAAAAAAACTTTGAATCATTTTACTACAAGGTCAGATTTTTGAGTGGAAAGTTTTGAATGTAGAATTCATCTTTCTTTCCCTACCAGCTCTAATCGTCCTGTTGTTGTAAGGGGCTCTGGATGCACCTTCAGTTTGCCAGGGTTGTCAAACTCTCTGGAGTGACTAGCTGACACTGAGCTATTTGCTTCTCTGGCATCACCAGCTAAGGGTATCCCTGCAGGAAGTATTTCTGTGTTATAGTCTTGAAACTGTGTACGGGAAATGTGCATAAAACGGAGCGAATTAAAATTAAAACCTACTGGAAAGTCCCCCTATTATCCCTGGACTTCCAGTGTCACTTGACTGAATGGTACACGCAACTCATGTTAACAATACAGGCAGGCAGCAGTTCTGGGCCCCACGGCAGAACAGTCACTGGCCCCCTAGAAAGGGAAGGCGGAGGTTTATGACGCTACTTTTTATCCTATTGATAACACATCTGAAGCCACTCTGTGTAAATTGTGGCTTTGCTTGATCCTGTTAACTCTCCCCCGCCCACTCAGTTACAGCACCAGTATTACAGATATTGGAGTGGGCTTCCTGCTGGAAGTTTATGCTTATTTATTATGTGCCAATCAGGTTCCCAGGCGGCTGTGGAGGCGGTATCTGCTACTTAGCTTCCCAGGTCCCTGGGATTCCCCAGGGAGATTGCTGCTGCACCCCGGAAGCTGAGAAGCAGATATCACCTCTTCAGCCACCCAGGACCCTGCATGGCTCATAATAAATAAACTGGGCTCAGGGGAGGGGCAGAGAGTGCAAGCGGCAGAGGACTTGGGGATAGGCGGGGTGTGGAGGAGGGGAGGCCGAGAAGGGAGGAGGGACGGGGAGCTAGCCTCCCCGAAGGGAAGCGTCACCCGCTGCCCATGGCCCAGGCCCTTTTAAGTTGCTGGACCCCTGGGCAATTGCCCCCTTTGCCTTCCCCTCTCCCCCGTTTGCCGGACCTGAATACAGGAATCTACAGTCCAATTTTTGCTTGCTGCGAAATGAGTCTGAGCAGCACATGTTCAGTGAGAGCTGCAGTTCCAGCTGTGATCCTGACACCAAGGTTCGCCTGCTTTTCAGGGGAAGCCTGCAAAGGTTTTGGAAACTAATGAGCTGCAGCTAAAGCAACGAACTCTCCAGTCTCTTCTTTATGTGGGTTTTACTTCATCGATGCCATGTGGCCTTCAGCTTTCCATTCTTGCTCCCACGTCATGGAGATTTTCCCTTCATTTCTCCAAGCCCCATCCCAGTTCTGGTTTTCTGATGACTATATTTTGTAAAGAATTGCTGCAGTGTACTGACGGAAAGAAAGCGACCAGCAGGGAAGGACTTGAGATATGACAAATTAGCTGCAATTTCAATAGCAGAAAATATTATTCTCTAGAATATGTCATTAAAACATGAACCACTGGATAAATGGCATTTGCCCCATCCTTCTCAGCTTGAACCTGCTGCTGTGTAGCTCTGCAGGGTCCGGTTATAACCTCATCCCAGGTGAACACATCTTTATCCCAGAGGATGCCTTGTTGATTTAAAAGGGTGCCCTCAAGCTGAAATTTGAGTTTAAGATGTTACATGTCTCTGAGTCCCACTGCTCAATTTTACAGTCAGATTTTCCTACTTTTTAATCTCCCCTGTTCCTCTATGTAAGACCCGCTTGTTAAACTGAATGACTGTTCAGAAGAAATGGTGAAATTGACTATACACTATGTAAAGAAAATAGAAAAGCTTTTCCCTTCTGCTATAACTGAAAGAGATCATTCTTAAGGGTCTCTTGTAATAATAGTAAATCATTTTAGACAGACGTGTAGGGTTTTTGTTAAGCTGACAGTGTTACTGTAAAAGACGAAGTCTGGCAGACTGGAAGTTTAGTGACGTGTTAGGAAGACTTTCAACTCTGGCTGGGTGGCTTGAATGTACCCCAGATTGGCAGTGATCAACAATTGTTCCTATCTGAGAGCGGCCCCGTGGCCAATGTGAAATGTGACTGTCTCCCCAAGCCGGTTATTAGTGGGCTGATGTAAACACGTCACAAAAGTCACCACCCAAAGCGAGTACTAATCGGCAGTTCCAGCAGAGAGGTTAATGACTGTGTGTATGAAACTACTCTACCCTCTGACCTGTAGAAAGAAGTCTCTCTCTCCAGAACAGAGTAGAGATGGATTGGACCTCTTGGATGGTTAAATGGAGGGCTTCGTTGTCCATGGCTGTTGAACTGGTGTTTTTCCAAAGCGCTAAAGCCACAAAAAGATCTGAAATTCATAAGGTATTAGCTAGTATTAGCTAAAAGGAGCTGGCGGGCCGGATGCAGCCAGTTGCCCATTCCTGCTCGAGAGCCTTCCTTGGTGCTTTCATTTGCCTCCCAGGACAGTGTCTCCCCTCACACTTGCATACAGCAGCAGCTGTCCTCGGAGCTTTTTCGAGCACCTCACATTCTATCAGTCTCTGAGCACTCTCTGTGAAGCAGGTTCCTAAGCGGTATTAGACCCATTTTACAGTCAGAGACGCAAAGAAAAACGGAGAGGTCAAACGATCCTGCTCCCATTAACGTTAATGGGAATTTTCCCCTTTGACGTCTATTGGAGCAGGATCTAGTCCTGAATAACACCCGGATGAGCTGCGGAATTTGTAAGGAAGCCCAGGGCACCCCAGATAAAAAATCTTCTACACTAAGCTGCCGACCCCACTGTTTCCCAGGATAGCACCTAAAGTCTCTCTCCTGGGCACTTCCTCCAAACAGGCAAAGCAACAGTAAAACAAATATCATTCAGTCGAGCCTATCTCAGATCTGAAAAATGAATCCCCTTCCATTCTCTCCACCCCCTCCACGCCAATCCCTGGGGAATAGTCTGTGCATTAAGTATCCTATCTTCCATCCTTCGGGGGGAGGAATTTACACAGGTGACTTCCATTAATGCTAATGGAGTTACTGGCATTAATCCCCATGCACTGATGGGGGAATGGAGCCTTATTTGTATGTGTTCTTCAGCGAACACCCAGGAGGGCTCAGCATCCTGGACAATAGAGAGAGAAAGACCTATTAGCAGCAGGTCACTCAGTCCATCTCCCCGTCAGTGCGGGATTGTCCCCGTAGTATACTTGCTAATGCCTTGTCCTGGCTAGCTTTACATGTCCCAGGAGAGTGGGCATCTGCATTTCCCTGGGAAGGCTATTTGCAGTCTAAGAGAGCTTTCCAGGATTGAACCGAGAAGCTGGAATTTTAGCAGCCGTCTGGCTGGCAGTGTGTTTGGGCTTTTCCCCCAAGATTAGCTGCAATTTTTTTTAATGTCACAGTGTATTGCTTCAGTTCAGGGGTTTACTGCTCTCAGCAAGTATCCCTTTAAAATGTAAAAAGTAGTTAGATGAGTGTTCGTTTGGTGGGCAGGGAAAGGGGCATTCTGTCCGGAAACAACAGCAAAACGAGACATTTCCCCCCGCGAGTGGAAAGACTCTGCTTTGATCGGCAGAGTTTTACAAAGCGATTTCAAAGTGTGTTATGTAGCGGGCAAGTGCATGAAGACACAGACACACACTGAGTGTGAAAAAACACATACTCCATGAATCCAGTTCTCCCTGGTTCCACCCGATCAAAGCTGGACGTAACACCCTCCCACACCTCACTAGAATTGATTCTGGCTTCATGGAATTGTTCTAAGGCAATGTGCAGCCAACGTCCCTAAATGATGGACACATTAAAATTTAAAATGTTAATTAAGAAGGCCCTTATCTCAAAGCAGTTGATTTGCCACCCCCTCCAAAACCAGATGAATCTGAACTAGTCCTTTCACCTCATTGTTTAATGTGGTACATTAGGTTTTGTACCTGATCTGGCTTAAAAGAGGTATTTGTGTAGCTTCTGGATTTATGCAAATGGAGTCTGCAGCAGTCCTAGCTGTGAACTGTACTTGCAGTGGGACCATCTGTGCCTTACGGTACTTAAAATCCTGGCCCCACTGAGGTCAGTGGTTACATTTAGTTACATTTGGGCAATTTCAACAGGGTTTTCTGGGGGTAGATAACAGTAGAACTTAGCCCACTGTGTCCTAATTTTGGTCTCATTGGTCAGAGTTCATTAGTGAATTTCTGGTGATTCGTTTACGCATAAGTGGTTCAGAAACGCTAAGAAACGGCAGACCGTGAAGATGGGCTGAGGTGGGAAAAGTTCCAAACCCGAGAAGAATTCCCAGCCGCCCCTGTTTTCTCTTCTCTGCCTCCTACAGGGAGCAGCTGCCTGTACAGACAACCATGAGGCCATCCTGCTGACTTCAGCTTTCACAAGCTCTTTGTGGGACCGCTTTGGAAGGCAGCAAATATTCAAGAACACAGAGTATTCTAGGACCTTTCTGACCAATGGTGCAAGACAGGCTCAGGGATGGAACGGCAGAGGGTGCTGTAGGTCCGGGAGTGAGATGTATTGACAGAGCTGGGGACCAAGTGGGCAACCCGGGATAAGCCAAGCAGGAGTTGCTCAAGTCAAGTGCACTATCATAGCAACGTGTGGCAAAGCCTCCCACCTCATATCGTGGTGATCAGTCCCTCTCTTTCTGGGATATTAAATTCACTCATTCATTGGAAGAGATCAATAGGCTGAGCTTTTGCCTAAGCATCATAGCCGGTGTGTGGATTGGCAGCTGTCTCTCGAGAAAGTCCATGGAGCAAATGTTCCTTGCAGTCCTCATGAGGCTGCCAGCTCTTTACATCTTTTGATCAAGAGCCTTGCAATAGAAAAATCCTGTTTGGATCTTTTTTCCCCCGTTGTAATTATTATCACATCCTTTACTCAGCAAAAGCCGGGGACACCCTTTCATTCCTGCACAAACACTTCCTTGTTGGATTTCTTTAAGTCTTCCGTTGTGCATAAGTGGTCCTTTGTCAGTTACACACCTGAAGGGTGGTAGGCAGATGGAGCAGAGTCAGCTAAAAAGGAGCCCAGCTTCAAGCATTTAAAATGAGTATTGACAAAAAAAGAAAAGAAAAGAAAAGCAAAGCAGGGTGATGAGAGGGAATCAAAAGCTAAGAAATTGCTGGCTCAGGCCAGCTTTGCTGCATTAGGTTTATAGCATGAAATGGCATCATTAAAAGAGAGGCAAACAGTGCTGGAATGATGTAACATCTAGTCAAGAGTGCGCCCCTGTCACCCGAGCAATCGCAATGGCTCCCATGAGAGTATCTCAGACGAGAGAAAAGTGGACGCTCTTTAGTCTGACCTGTTGAATTTCAGGACCAGAGAAGCCACAGAATATAGGAATGAGCGGACTGGATCAGACCTGTGGTCCATCCATTCTTGTATCCTGTCTCTGACTGTGGCTAGTACCAGTTGCTTCAAAGGACAACACAAGAAACTTTGCAGTAGGCAGATCTGTTTCTGGGGGTGGGGGGGAATAGATGGGGTCTCCTTTTAACTTCTCATGGTTACAGATTGGTTTCAGAGCTGACGTTTGGGGGTTATAGCCCTGCTAACACTTTTTTGTTATTTTTTTAACTTTTATAGCGCTGTGTATCCTTTGTTATCCAGGCATGGAATGCCCATGCCCCAGTGATGTCTTTCTGTGGTTCTGGAGGGTAACTAAGTAGAATCCCAGCCTCCTATCTCTGATGCAACGTTGTAAATCTGGTGTAACACCATCACCAGAGCACACGGCCAGCCATTCACTGGTTTGTACAGCACATGTAGCCTCCCCTTCAAAGGACTGCATTTTTCCCCCTCTATACCAAAGAAGTTGCTTGTTGTTGCCACAGGAACAAAACACCGGTATCTGTTGCGGTGTTCCAAGCAGGTGAAGGAAAGGAATGGATGCTTCAGAGAACAGGGAATGGAATACACACAACCTTTCATTTCCAAGGGGTAGTGAGGAATGAGTGTGACCAGAGTTGGTAGTGACTTTTAGCCTTTGCCATAGGCTGCCGGGTAGATGGCCTACAGTTAACGACCTGGTGGATTCATTCTTGGTCTCAGAAGATAGGTATCCATATCATAAAGTAAAATCATCCATATTGGCATTCATTGGTTATCACACCATGAAGCTAAAGAGACCACGGTACCTTCCTCACACCAAGAGGAGTTCTCTCCAAGTCAGGATTGGTGGGAAAGCTTCCCACGCCACCTCTCATGCTGCATGTGTTCAGAGCTTAAACAAAGGCCTCAGACCTCTTGTGTGGATTTGTGGATCCACAAATCTGTGGGTTTCATGAGCAATAAATGCACTCTAGAAAGGTAAAGGGGACAATAGAATGCAAAATAAAAGAAAGGGAGAGAAAAAAACACCCAGTTCTTTCCTGCCGGGAGCTCTCTATGGAGTGATGTCCTGACACAGAAAGGTAAGACACATTGTCACACAGGCACGTCTCTTTCTTCAGTGGGGCTGAGAATCATCCCATCATGGTCTGTGATGTCTCGCGTTTCATAACAAGACTTGACACTTACATGGTGCCTTCCAACCAGGGGTCCCAGGCTGGACATGGTGCACAGTGTTATTCCCACTTCACAGATGGGGAATGGTGACTTCCCTAGATTCAAGACAAAGTCAGTGTCAGAGCCTGAAACCTAACATCTATCTTGGTTCCCAGGCCCTATTCTCTAACCAGTAGATCATACCACCCTTCTTCTTCAAAGGAGAGCTCACATCTGTAGCTCAGTCCATTGCTACAGTTCTTCTCCCCGCACAAAACGATCTCAGTTTAACTCAAACCAACAGGTTTCTCTATGGCAGAAACGGGACTGCACGTTAAAAATCATAATCACAGCTACTGTACTGCAATTAGTGGGGGAGGTCTAGGTTGAATATTAGGAAAAACTTTTTCACTAGGAGGGTGGTGAAGCACTGGAATGGGTTACCTAGGGAGGGGGTGGAATCTCCATCCTTAGAGGTTTTTAAGGCCTGGCTTGACAAAGCCCTGGCTGGGATGATTTAGCTGAGGTTAGTCCTGCTTTGAGCAGGGGGTTGGACTAGATACCTCCTGAGGTCCCTTCTGACGCTAATATTCTATGATTCTGTGAATTGGCTCCTCTGTGGAAGGAACCTTTAAAAGATCTGCTGGGCTGTTGCAAATTGCACTGCCTGGAAGACCCCCAAACTCCTGCAAGACCAGCACACATCTTTCGGGAAAGGGGCATAGCAATAAGAAACCCATTCCTACTTTTAGCATTTTCTCCAAACAGACGCCGTGCACTGTTTGTTTTGCTAGCATGCCATAGTGATTTCAGAAAACCTCATTTTCTGTTTTTAATGCAGTGGGGTTTCTCGTGCGTAGTCTCCTAAGCAAATGCACAGGCTGTTTCTGGTGTGCTTTAAACCTTCATGCATTTTTAATGATTTACAGGGAAAGAATTTTTCCTCTCTCTGTCTCTCTTTCTCTCTCTCTCTTTTAAAATAAATTTAATGACAATACACATCAAGTGGAATTGTTGGTTTGTGGTGACAGTTTTATAATTCCAGGGTCAAGTTTTTTCTATTTAATTATGCACCGTAACTCTCATGAACTATAATGCAATAACAAAAGCATGCACCAGTGTTGGCATGAATCTGTTCTTTATTAGTATGGGTACGGACACTGCTTTATGTTTGAAATAAAGTATTTGGAACTAATGCTAACTCTGTTTCTTTAGAATTACACACAGAACTTTCTTCCTTAATACACAACAAGCTGGAACTTTCTGCTTTATAACTGGCCTGTTTCTTGCCAGATAAATTCAGTTGTATTTGTTTGTATGATGCGTTGCTTGTTCAGAGCTGCCATAATAATAATAATAATAACTTGATTAAACCAAGGGCAGACACACTGATCTGTAGTCCTCAATAGTATTTTAGTTTATCAAGGTTAGAAGTGATTACTTGATGAAAGGTTTCATTGTATATATTGACCAAATACTTGGATAATACCCCTTACATGCCAGATTTCTGATTAGCTTTTGAAGTTATCTTTAATTCTTGTTACTGAAAGAGGTAAGATTATCAGCAGTTCCTCAACCTTGGATCTATATACCTACAGTATAAAAGCACCAGGAACTCTCTAGTTTTAAATATTGCCATGGCCTTTAAAACCCAATCCTGCAGACACTTACACATCAGCTTAACTTTATGGTCATGCGTTGTTGTGAGTGTTGACAAAAACGGGGCTTAAATTTGTAAACATTGTGAATTTATTGGTCTCGTACTGCAGTCATTTTATTTTTCTTCATAATATTTCTGAGTTTTTAACTGGAAAAGAAATAGCTGTTGAAGCCACAAAGTTGTTTCATAGGTCTTCAGATGGTTAAAAAGCGACATACTCTTCCACTGAAAGCAGCCTGTGCTTGCTCTCCACTGTTTTGTGAGCTAGTACTGGGCAAACTCAGCAACATTTTTGGGTATTATTTTGGTACACTCCAAATCCAATCTGCTTTGCTGGTGGTTGGGAATCCTCTGATTTATTTTCATGAATGTTCTTGCCACACATTTTTTTCATCTGTTCACCAGAATGTCTGTAGTAAGTGAAAATCTCACGACCACTTCTGCACGGTGAAGGGTCACACCTTGTCTGGCTATCTTGAAATATCTTTATGGAAAAAACCAAAACAATACTGCGTGATTTAAAGGGCCAGTCGTGCAGCTTGTGGGTCAAATTCTAAACATCAAATACTTTCAGGACTGTTTGTAGTAGACAGTTCACAGACAAACCTTAAGCTTTGCAAAAAATTTTCCTCCTTGATTCTAAGGATCATCTATTCTGATGTCCTGCCTAACACAAACCAAAGAAATTCACCCAGTAATTCCTACATTGAACCCAATAACTTGTCATTGAACTAGAGCATATCTCTTAGAAAGACATTCCAGGCAAATCCTCAGATGGTATAAAATCAACGTAGATTTAGCAAAGCCAAGAGACCTATGCTGATTTACATTGGCTGAACACCCAATCTCTGACCTTGATTTAAAGATTCAGTGATGGAGAACCTAACCCATCCCCTGGTAATCTGTACCTATAGGTAATATACCACGCCTGTTTAAAAAACAATTCATCTTATTTCCAGTTTAAAATTCAAGTTATTTTGAATAGCAAACAAATTCATAAAAAATGCTCCGTTTGTGGCAGGACCCAATGTGCATGGAGTCATTCACCCTGGATTTTGTCCATCATCTCTTGCTTCCAATTAACTTGGGATCTGTTTTATTTATATAGTCACAAAATACATATGAGCAAGTCCTGTCATTCTTCCTCTGAGCTTAGAATAGTACTGGACCTCTTATATAATTTCTGACCATGTAATATATGTCGGGCTGGTTCTCAACAAACACCAGACTTCACAAAGAGCAAACGTTAAGTATTATTAAACTCCGGTTTCTTAATTTCTATTTTGATTCAGAAATCACAGGCACCTGCAACCTTCATGGTGTCTTTTCTCATGCAGGTGTAAGGGATTATAGCTGCAGAAGGTAAAATATTTCTTTATAGCATTAAATATTCTTTTGCATGATGATGTTTTACTTCACAAACTGCAAATAGATTGTGATGTGCCATGCCTAAAGATGTTTTCTTTAGCATTTGAGAATTCTGGATGTCTTTCTTGTTTAGTTGCAGTTTTCATCTTTAGCCATCATATCTGCCTTACTTTACACAAAATTAATAGCCATGAAGTTTCTTGCAAGAAAAGCAATTTTCAAATTGAAAGGGGCTCACTATTTTTGCAAACATTTCTGTGCCTGTGTTTCTTTCTTTCCTCCAGTGCTGGACCTTTTCAAAGGGCTTAAGTTGCACTAGAGGAATCCATGCTGGGAGCATTGGCTTACAGCATCCATAAGAAGCTTTACTCTTTAAACCCAACCCATGCTGCAGATATGTTTGGTGAGTCCCAGACTTGTGTCACTATGAAAGAGTTGTGAGCAGAACTGTGTGAACATAGTTAATGCAAAATCAGTCAACACTAGTAAGGCTTTTGTTTTATTACAAACCTAACAACTGGACCATGTCCACTGAAGTTTGCAAATCCTTCAGTGACCCAGAACTGGGCTCAAACATGGTTATGACTAAAACCCAGGTGAAATGTGATGGTTCTGGCTGAGTTTTGCTTTGTTTGGGGTTCACTGATCCTTTGATTTTAGCATTCTTCTGTGTCCTCCACCGCCATGTTACTTCCCCCCAACTCCGTAACCTAACCAGACCTAATTTATCTCCTACATGCTATTTCTATTCAACCACAAAGCATGAATTTCTGGACACGCTCCATTTCCATCAAAGAGAAAAGCAGACAAGTGATAGGCAGAATTCCTTCAACCCACACATCTTTTGGGGCCATTGGGGAAAAGAGCGTAAATCAAATAGAATTACTTTCTTTTACATATCAATGCCATTCATACTGGCGCAATGTTGCTTTTTAAGAAACACGCTACAGGATGTATCACTTTACTCCTGTGATATTAAAAGGAAAGTCGTTTTAGGGTTTTACTATGCGATGCTCTCCTAGGAACGCACTGCAAACTTCACTGAGACTTTACAGTTGTAACATTCAAAAAAAAAATTCTTTAACCTCAGTATCAATATATAGTGTTGTGTTCAGTCTGCAAAGAGAAGCCAGGGGCCCAGTGGCCACAGAGGCTGAGTTATCTTGTAAACCCTGGAACTAGCCTCTGCCGGGCATGATAGAGACAGGGCCGGACCTAGACTAAAGGGTGCCCCAGGCCAGGAGCATCTTTGGCACCTCCCCCCCCACATTTGATAAACTTTTTAACACCTTATTTTTTATTGCGTTTGTAGCCCATTTCATGACTTTGATGCACAATTTGCATGCATGATTTATCCCTGTCATATTAATTGAAACATTTGCACACTAGGATCTGTAAATCTGTATTTATTCATGCCATATATAAGCATACATATATAATACAAAGGTCCAGAACATTCTAGGAGGTTAGTGAAATGCCTGAAACATTTTACTCCAAACGTTCTATCTTCTCTTTTGTCATTGACAACTAAAACAGCACCCCAGACCTATGCCCCCAAGCCCAGCACCCCAGGTGGTTGTCTGGGTCATCTTCTCCTAAAGCCTGCCTTGGATAGAGGCACGTTGATTAGGTCTACTCTCAAATTGCTTTCCGAATGCACACATTACACTTGCTCTGTGGCTAACTCGAGGGTTTTAAGGGCGTCAGCCTGCTGTTTCTCTCCAGGTCAGATTATGGCTGGGTATTTCAAAATGGCCTAAGGGAATTAGGCAGCCAGCCCTTCTTGGAAGAGAATGGGTATCTGTCTCCTTTGAAAACCCAGTCGATATTCTTGGGGATGGGAAGGGGTTAGGCTTGGGTCTGATCCTGCAACCCTTCTTCATGTGAATAGACCTCACTCCTGCAAATCATCCTATTGAGACCTTCTCAGGTCAGAAGGCCATGCATTAGGAAGGGTTGTCACAGGATCTCGTCCCATGACTGAAAGACATTTGAAGTTTATCATTTTAAATGTGCCCTACACCTTAATTAAAAATTAAACCTAGTCAGGTGTTGTTAATAGGGTCTAAGATGTCAAGAAAGAGCCATTTAAATCTCTGTGCCCCCGCAAGGATGAAGCCCTGATTCCTTCCTCGCAACTGAGGTTCTGTTTGCTAAAGATGTCTGACACACAGCAGGCACAATCGCCCCTCCCTGTCTACGCTGATTACAGGAGGCACGGCACAGTCTAAACCTGACAGGGCGTATTATTGATGCCAAGGGAACAGGAGTGTTCCAAGGGCTTTGTTCAGAGCTGCAAAAGCACACGGGTGGCTAAAAGCAGGGAGAGGCTATACAGTCACAAGCAGAGACAGGAGATTGATTGACTGCAAACACAGTCAGAAATTCTGCAAGGAAAGCAAGTTCCCAAAAGGCAGGTATAGAGGTGTTCTGTCCCCTCCCTATGCATTGGAAGCATGTCTGTGTTTCTACCCATTGGGAAAAAAAAAAACAACTAACGGGCTATAGCTGGAGAAATCGATAAGATTTCTGTGTCTCTTATAACTTGGTAAGCATGCGTTGTGCAGGCTGGCATCAAAGTTTGGAGAGATTCCCCAGAGGAATAGCAAAAGGTCTTTAATACCCAGGCTGTTACCAGTACACGCAGCCACAGTCTCGCTGCATACCATCATCAAAGCCAAATAAAGGAGGCGTGGGGGTGGGGAAGGTGAGGGCCAAGAAGATCTCCCCTGCACGGTATACACCACTTACCGGAAAGATTATGAAAGTCACAAAAATGTCAACTTCTGCATTTCAATTCTGTAAACTATATATACAGCGTGCTCTCCACTCAGCCTTTACAACTAGCAAAAGTGGCTTTCAGCTTTCCACTTGAATAACGAATAGAATGGCTCCCACCCTCCTGACAGGTGGTCTGTGTACCACAGGCATTTCCTCTGCACTACTACTCTCGCCACGTCCTGGGCTGGCTGAAGCTAAAATGAAACTTTTCTGGATTTCTCCAGGAAATGCCAGTAATCTGCTTCTAAAGTGGAAGGAATCCCCGGCTGTACTTTTGGTACCAGCTTGCCTGGGGCTCAGTGAAGAACCGTGAACTCTAAGAAAGTCACAACACTGTTGTTACTCGTGTAAGATGCATTAGGAAAAGGATATCAGATCAGATACATTAAGGAAGTTAACCACAGGTGATGTGCTTGCTTTAGATAATACCAGAATTGTTGTTTAGAAAGAAGGACATGTAAAGTTCACCCTCTGGTCATTTTCTCCTGGTAGCATCAGGATGTGAGGACAAAGCTGCAGCTCTTCCTCAACACTGGTCTCCAGTCCTTGAGCAGTGTCTCCGCATCTATCGAGGAAGATCCAAGAACAAATGAATATTATGGGCTGCAAGCATCTGGGTGCTGATTCTGCCAAGCACTTAAGCTCATGCTTCCATTTAAGCATATGTTACAGCCTGATCCAAAGTCCATTGGACTCAGTGGGAGGCTCTCAAGTCATTCCAGTGGGCTTTCTATCAATCCCTTGTTTGTGATTAAAATATTTTACTTAAATGGACATGCACATCAGATTAGAGGCTCATGTTGCTGGCAAAATGCCAGCATGGCCTTGGTGTTACAAAGACCCACTACCTCTGCTTTCACATTGCTTCTCCTCTTGTGACAGTGGTGTCCTTCTGCTGTGGAATACTTTTTTGCTACATGCAAAAGTGGCTGACTTTGCTACACACATGGAAGTTTTAATAACTATCCCCAAGCAGCCCTGAATGTTTTAACATGGAAACAAGTTCTACATTACTCGTTAAATTGGTCAAATTTCAATAAAGTCAGGAAAACATCTTGAAAACAGCACGAATGTAATTTAGAAAGAAAACAATCCAAGCATTACTGCCAAAGAGTTTTCCAACAGGAAGGAAGAAAAAAAATTCATTTTTCCCCCCCACATAGAATGACTGCAGTGTATATTAAATTAGCAGATTCTGGAGCGGAGGAAACCTCCGTTGGACCCACAGCGTTTATGGGAACGAAGTCAGGGCGTGATATAAGGAAAGGTCTCACCTTCATCGTTATCTCTCAGACAGGGTCACGCTGCCTATAGTCATGGTGCTATAATTAAGTTTGTGTCAGTGTTTTCATTCTAGACAACCTCTTGTTTGCTGTCATTTTAAGTTGAGCTGTCAAACTCCGAGCAGGAGGTGAAGTTTGCCAAGGGTGGGGGGCATCTCAGGTCAGCCGCAAATACCAAATTGGATGGGACACTCTCTTCCTTTAAGATTGTCCTCTATTTAAGTGAAAGTGAGCAAAAGGAGCCTGACACTTCCAGTGTGTGACGAAAATCCCAAACTGGCCTTGTATTACAGTCTGAAACTCTGCATCCCAGTAGTCCACAGTGCGAACCAGTGACGTGGGGTACTCTGAAAGAAAATTACTAAAGAAGATTGCAATAGGTATGGACCCAACTCAGCAAGGCATTTAACTTCCAAGCACACGACTAGTCCGTTGAAATCATGTTAAAGTGCTCGGTTGAATAGAAATGGGATTGCACGCATGCTTGACGTTAAACATGTGCTTCAGCAGCTTTGAATCAGGGCCTCTGTGAACAAAGGACTAAATGATAGAATCATGGAAATGTTGGACTGGAAGAGACCATGATAGGGCATCTAGTCCAGTCCCCTGCACTGAGGCAGGACTAACTATTATGTGCTCACCTGCCCCTTGGACAATACCCACTGAGCTCCAGGAGGTTACATTCGATGCGGTTGCATAGGGCAGGCGACATCACAAAAGTTGGCTCCTAGCATGGTAAAAGCCTTAAACTGAATTTGTATTTTAAAGTATTAACTACTCAATGTGGGAAATGTCTGCTGGGACTATACTGCCCAGCGTTCTTAGCAAGAAGAGGGATGTATCTGGATTTGAAGGGAAAAAAACCAGCACGGTGGATTGCTACCAGCAAACCTTGAAGTCAACGTCTTTTTTTAGAAACACAATCCCACGTGTGTACACTCTGCCATATAAACTACTTGTGCTGAGTGGATACTGATGAGAGTCGTTATTATTTGTACTGCGGCAGTACAACAGTGAAATGTTCATATGGAAACACAAAGGCCACACAAGAACTGGCTGGCGATAGACCTGGCTAGGGAACGACAGTTCCATTTCACGACAATTTCTGAGGTTTCAAAATTTCTGATACCTTTCAAATCCCCTGCCCTTCTCCCAAAATCAAAAGGCTTTATAAAAGGAAGACCCCAATATGCCTCTAGTCAAGGCATCATTGAAAGTACATGAAAGCACCATACAGAGGGAATCCATGAACCTCTGACAAAATTCCTCTGTCAAACCGTCTGCCCCCCAGGGAAGTTCCCTTCTTCAGTTTAGCTGCACAAATGTCCATCTCCTCTACTGGCCTCACAAGCGAGTCCCATTCCTCATCTGCCAGTATTGGAAAACCTGTGATACGATCCAAAAACTACAACTGCTTGAAAGGAGGAACGGCTTGTCCCTGAAAGCGCTCAATGTGATATTGCCGAACTATCCTCCGCACACTAGTAGAATCCCTGTGGACCTGTCCAGTGCTAGGATCCCGTAACTCCACCAGAGCCCAGTGCAGCCTTTTCCCCTTATATCCTGCAAATCAATCATAGACGGCTGCCCTGCCTTTTGTCCTAAAGTCCTCTGCAAACGTAGCTGATTCCAGCTTTATCCTTTGGTACTGAACCATTTCCTTCTTAACTTCCTCTATGCCCCTTATTTCTATGCATTTCCCTGCTTGCAGCTCACCATGAAGATCTGTCAAACGACTCTGCAATGCTAAATAACGCTTGTAATTAGATGTGTACAGACCTTCTGAAAAGGAACATAGAGAGGTCACCAGGCTCTTCTTTGTCAGTTCCCCGCATTCCATCTGGGATACATAAAACTCCCAAACTGTTTCTCATTCTATAAAGATGCCTTCGACATTTCTAATTGCCACTGCATTATTAAGTAAGCAAGTATTTAGTTTCCAATAACCATGGCCTAATGCCATGTTCCATTCTCCCTGAGTTCAAGTCGTCCCAAGCAGAGGTCTGAAAACTCTATAGACTAGACCGCACCTGGTCCAATCACTTTCACGTATACCCTGTCCAATTGGCTACACAATTTCCCTCTACAAAATAACCCCTCCTTCCTTAAGTGAGGATTCCAAAAACATCCTTTAACCCAGCGGCATCACACTCGGCTTCTAAGTTTCATCAGCACGTAACCCTTTAGGTTGCTTTGCTCCGTCAGTCTCTGCAGCTAAAGCATTAAAATCCCCCATTAAAACCAACCGTTGAGGCCTCACTAAAAAAGGAGCGACCTCCATGCGAAGATCGTTTCTCCACTTCTGCTGCTGTGGGCCCTTGGTGGTGACACTATGATACGTCACCGCCAAATAACAAAAATCATCTTCTAAACCCTTCCTGGGCTGCAGTTCTAACACAACTGGTGCCAATATTGTGTAAATATAAAAATGTGCCCCTCCTCCAAGATAAGTATCAGGCCCTGTGGGGCAAAAAGCTGAGTCCCTCCTCCAATCCCTCTGCTAAATGCTATGCCCGGAACATTGTCTTGTTTTTTGTCTTGTTTCTTGGAGCCCCACTCAGAGCATTGCTTGTTGGCAATGTTCATCGGATGCTCATTCATGACAGGTCTTTGTGCCCTCTCCTCTGCTCTGGGGCTTCTCTTTGTGCTGCTGGGAACAAATGACCCCACCTCAGATTCTAAAACATGCCTTTTCGGAGCCACTTTTCCCTCTGGTTGATTCCCTCAGAGGAGTCCCTTGAAGTGAATGGAGCCCGCACAACTCAGGAGAACCCTGGATCATCTCTCCCCTCCACTTGCAGGGGAAAGGGAGACCACAGGTGTGGCGTCTGAACAGCCCTTTACTCCTCCATTCCTGATACAGACCAAATGTGGCAAAGCTCCGCTGTCTTCCTGCCCCTCCTCCACACCCCATGCAGAGTTTGAACTGGAGACCCTTCTCCAGAGTAAGGTCATCTAGTTCCACCTTCCACTCCATGCCAGGAGCTGCCTCTGGCAGCTGCTTCCCAACGGCAGGGAGCTGCAAAGCAAATTCTTTTTCATTGGAACATGTGGTCCTATTACCTGTCCCGCCACAGCAAATCCTTCCCCAGTTCCCAAGTCAGCTTCCCGGCAGGTGCCGTCAGCTTGGGCTCGCAAACCTGTTGGGAGCAAAGACATATTTAGGCCCGATAAGAAGTTCGTTCTGATAACGATTAGCAGCTTCAACCTAAGTAGAACCGTGCATGTGTAAGAAATTGCGGAATAATCATGTTTGTGAGGAAAATAAAAGTAGCCACAAAAGCTAGAAGAAACTCGTTTGAACTAACACTAAACCTGTACTGACAGGGAAGGAGAGTTAACATGGAAATGAGAAACTAATACATATACATGAGAAAAGATAACACAAGTTATAAATAAATCAGCCTAAACAAAGGGAAACGGAAGCTGTGAATTGCCCGGGGCTGGAGACAACTGTGAGGTGATGTCCTGCTGAGCTTCCCGCTTGTGAGTAACTGATCATTATTTGCCAGTGTTTTGCCATAATAAAGACTTGTTAGACCCAACTGCTGAGGAGTGACTCTCTAGCCAACCACAGATGCCACGGGAACAAGGCTCATGACATTGGCTGATAGCACCGCAGGGTCCCCCAGTCTGTGCACAGTAACTTCTGCATCAGTCGCTAAACAAACAGACTTCCACTGTCACATCCAAAGAACTTCCTTCAGCCCATTCTCTGAGGCTGCAGCCATCTTAAAAGGGAGAGGAAGTGAGAACAAACTCACTCTCTCTGGAAGTGATAGAGAGTTCACCCGCAGAAACTTTCCAATTAAAAATGTCATTGAAATCTGTACACCTCTGCAAAACATTTCAGCATTGACACATCAGCATTTTTTCACAGAAAATCATGTAATCGAAAATATCCTGACTGGCTCCAGCTGGCTATGTATTTACTCTTTCCAGGAGATTTTATTCTGTTGCGACTGATAACGAGTTGTGCAAAATCCACAAACACATTTTTGGAAGTACTGTATTTCGAGATTCTTCTTAAAATCATAGAATCGTAGAAGGTTAGGGATGGAAGGGACCTCAGGAGGTCACCTAGTACAACCCCTTTCTGTGTTGTTCAGCTTCCATATGCCATGGGAGAACTTGTGAGGTTGAATTAATCAAAGCACTTTGATATCCTGGTTTATATGGACCTCTATAAGGACAGAGTATTATTATTACTAGGTGCTTTTAAGGACAGTATTTGTCCAGGAGATGTTGAAACCTTAACTCAAGAATTTCACCAATAGCATCAGGGGAAGAATATGGAAAGTGTATCATGACTAATGCAATTTTTTCAGTTCTCTTTTCATTTTTGCTGCTCTTACCACAGCTGTGCTCCATCACTGAGGCATATTTGTCTTTATCTTTGGCCACTTTGTCAGTGTTGGCAGAAGACAGAAAGAATCTTAGGTGGGGTCGTTCTTTTAGCAAATTAAACAATGACCCAAACTTTGCTCATTTCTTCCATCATTATTTTAGAGTTCCATGGCTTCATTTGGAGTTAGCAATATAGATAGCGTGTCTCTGCTCTGAAAGATGAGGGCCAGAGGGTGGGGGTTCCTACACTGTAGAGCTTGTGGCAAGCCATTGCCTCTTGCATGGGAGGATTCATATGTTCCATCCGCTCTTCAGGCCTCTCACGCAGAGGGATCCAGATACAACCGAGCCCTTAAAACGTATACATGCATAGCAAGGGCCCAATTCAGCAACCAGGACTCAAGGGGAGCAGCCCGTTGGCAAATAGGCCCACTGAAGTCAATAGGCCTATGAGAGAGGGTGAATGCTATTCATTGTGAAGAAGGGTTGCAGAATAAGGCTTTAAGTTAATATTCCTGTTTGCAAGAGATTTCCATTGACATCAGTGTTGCTGCCTCTATTTACACCAGCTCAGGAGCCGGCTCGGAAGCAGTATATCCTATCCTTGTGACTGTCTGGGTTGTGGTGAAGGGAATTCGTCCTGATCGCAGACTTCCCTTTCAGCTAAAAAACTTTAAAAAAAACCCCAAACCCAAAACACTGGAAATTGGTGAAAATATCCATTTGCATTACCTCTAAATATAGGGTATTTTGAATACTGAGAACCCCCCAATTATTTTGGCCAAGATTTTCAAAATGCCTAGCAATTTTGGGAGCCTCGATTTTGGGGTGCCCAACAGGAGACACCTTTCAGGGCTGGAAAGTACTGAACACCCGGGCAGAAAGCCTGGCGCCATTGAAGTCCATAGGGAGCATGGCCAATGACTTGGAAGGGGCCATAATTTCATCCCCCGTCTCTGAAAACCGGTGCCCTTCAGGGTGCCTCCCACTGGGCACCCAAAATGGCAAGTCGCTTATGGCTTATCGGCCATTTTGTGTGGTTTGCAAAAAAATCTCGTTCTGTAAGATCCCCCCACTCCTGGCTGGAAATACAGGGGTTTAGTGTCTTCACAGGAAAAAAAGTCCTGAAATCTCTTACAGCCTAGGACTCGAATAGCTGGTGTCCCCTATCGCTCAGTGATCTGTGCACGCTGATATGCCAAGTTAATGTTTTGATGATCTTTTGGCAATCCCGGATGGAAGAAATAGAACACCAATTTAAATCACAAAGAACGGTGCAGTGCATCTATCATGATTAATTTGCTGTCAGTTTTAATTTTGGGGACATTACCTCACTCAACACTTGCTGGAGAGAGCGGCCAAAAATGATGATGTCATCATCACCAGGCACATCTGACCCTAGTTGCTGATTGCCAGAGCTGAGTGCAAGTTAATAAATCCCATGGTACCTGGATACACACTGGAGTTTTATTACAATGCAGGCATTCCATGATATCGCTGTAATTAAATGGTCTGGGGAGAAAAAAAAATAACCACTCCTTTTTCCTAGGTAGTAAAACTGCAAAATATAATTGTCCTGATACATTTCAGATCAGCTTCCTTCAGCTGTCATCTAAAGTTGAGTTTATTCTACTGGAGTGTTAGGAAGAAATGCTCGTGTTTGAGCTAAGCTTGCAACTGGCCTCAAATAAAAATTCTGGACCGGGGGGCTGCCCACATTTCCCCCACAACTGGGCTGCTCTGAATGATGCAAATTGCCCCCTAATTTGTGGGTCTGAGCCAATAGCTCACATCCAAATGTAACCCACTGGTCTCCCTTTGTGCCTGAGGCAATGAATCTGTTACAAACCCTACCTAGAGACCCTGGGGTCTTCAGGTCGTGCTTTTAGCTGTGGAGGTCCCCAGTTCAATCGCTGGGGTGTCGATCGAGATGGTGGCTGTCGCAGAAGCACTTCCTGACATGGGGAATGCAGACCTGGATCGGGCCCTGGTCTGGCTGGTGCTGCCCTCTGACTACAGAGAGACCTGTCTGCTAATGTGTGCAAAGACACTCATCTCTGCTGCTACCCTGTCCCGGGCAATCTGGGGTACTAGCTGCACACCAGTAGCCCCTACCCCAGCAGAGGGTAATCAGTGGCAGTGGCCACGCTCTCTACTCGGCAGCGCAGGGCCCTCTTTTCTTCCCTCCCGCCCCCAAGACACAGCAGGGTGACAACTCCTCTCCCCCAGGGCGTTGGTTAGAGAGCTTGGTCATCTCTAGAGATGGAGCCAGGCACCTCCCGCTGGAGGCTGTCTGCTGACTCAGGCAGACGTCTCTGCATCAGGCTACACCCGGGTCATGGTTTCAAGCTGTTTTTCCCACAACGGTGTGGGCTAGAAACTTCTTTTCCCTGCCTAACAGAAACTGTGATTCTGGCACCCTTGACTCTGGAAACGGGGGAGGTAGGTACAGGCCTACAAACCCTACCATGACTTAATCCTGCCCTGCTTCTCCTCTTGCCCCCTCCTCTGTTCATTCACCTGTTTCCTACTGCCTAAATCCTAGACGGCGAGCTCTCTGGGGCAGGGACTGTGTTTGTGTGGTTTGTTTGCACAACAAGGCCCTGGCCCCTTTTTGGGGTCCGTAGGCACAGCTGCAATAGAAATCTCAACAAGTGCTAATGAATGTTGCCTCTTGGGCCCACCTCCAGACGTAGCCATGGGTCAAGACAGATGCAGCATTCATAGGGTTGCCGCATTCCCATGTCAGTAGCAACATACCCGCTCACAGGTTTATAGAGTCCTTTGCATAAAAGAGCAATTGAAGGCAGACTCCTGTAGACTAACTAAAACCTTTGAAAGCAGGGGCAGAGCAGGGGACTTTCACACTGGGGAAAACTTTCAAACAGAGTTTGTTTGGAGCTGGGATCCATTTACCTTCCAAGGATTTATAAATAACGTTGCTTGCTACTTTTACTCACTGTTAGAGATGTTTGGTTTGGTGTTGCCTCTTTTTCTCTCCCAGCCCCTCCTTTTTGATACCACAGTGAAGTTATCAGGCTGAGTGATTTGACATCATCATTATTATCATCACAGCCATTTCTAAGGCAACCGAAGATGATGCCATAAACACAGGGCTCTCCAATCTGTGCAGGCTGAGATGGAAGGAGAGGCCGGGCCGAGTGCTCTAATTTCAACACAAACATCTCTAATAACAGCAAGATGAAAACAGAAAGTCACTGGCAAAGGAAATGGCTTTTTGTATAAACATTCTTGTCTTCCAAGTTTTGCTCCAATGGGAAAGTCACTCCTGAAAGTCCTTTTTTAAATGTTGGTGAGTTCATGCAGTGATTATGACAATAAGAGAGTAAGCCAAGTATGATAGGGGCAGGAGCTACACATGCTCCCCAGTGCAGCCAGGTTATACCAGCCGTGGGTCCATCTTGAGCAAAGAGACGCTGCGGATCATGTCTGAAGCTGGGTCTGCTAGTTCCATTAAATGAGGACTAGTACGAGAGGTTGCACTAAACTCCTTTTTTTCACTTCTAAGGGCACTTAAAGGCGTTTAGCAAGTTGCTTACGGCCAGCAGCAATTTCATGATTCAGATCCTAAAGCACCTTGGATCCCAGGATTCCAACAGAGAGTAAAAGGCTGGTCTTGTGCTTAAGGCACTGGCTGGGACTTTAGTGATCTGGATTCAACTCTTAACTCTGACCTACACTTCCTCTGTGTCATTGGGCAAATCACCTAACTCCTCTCTGTTCCCCTAAGAATGGTGATAATACGCCCTAACTCACAGGAGGGCTGTGAGGATAATTCATGAATGTTTGAGAGACGTCCGATGCTTCAGTAATGGGGCCATAGAAGTACTGCACGGCATCACTCTGGGTTTTCTGTTCTCTGTTCATCTTAGTTTTACTTGAGAATATTGACTGTCTGAACGCACAATGTAGGTCATGAGGTCAGAATCAATAACTGTGTCCTGTTCTCGGGTTTTCCGTTTGTGGAGCGTTGTCCTGACGTAGCTGGAAAACCTCAGTGAACATGGTTTTAATAACCAAATGGTATTTAATGTACAATCACTGTCTTATTAAAGTCTACATTAAATCCTTACTTGAGACACTTAATTTACAGTGTGACTGAGCTTTTCCTGGCCTGGAAGGAGATATTTAAATGACACTTCTTTAAATTTGGCTTCATGGGAAGAGGGGACGGCTGGGACTTAAATAAGCTATTTTGATGGTACAGTTCCTCTGGTTAAAGCAGAATTGCATTGTTTTATGAATATTTGGGGTCAGGAACAAATGAAACGTGATTTCCCACTGAGCTAACTCATCAAAGACGCACAGTTCAGCACTGTATTCAAAACACATCTATTGTGACTACCTGCCCTCAGCATCTGATTGGTTTTTCAAAAAGGAGGAATGATATTATCCCATTAGCCCATGTTTTTCTACTCACAGTTTCTTGTAGGATATCTCTTAGGTCAATGAAGGCAAGGCTAACATTCTGGTAAGAGCACACTAATAAAATAAATATTGCATGCAAGAACAATGCTACTAACCCTAAATTTAGCATGTAGCTAAAGTGTTACCTACAGATCTACTGAGAGTTCATGACTTATGTGAGCTGGACTCATCTCCAGCTTTCCCCTATTTGCAGAGCCCTGACTCAATTCACAACATTTGCTAAATCGGTAGCATCGTCAGCACTAATTGGGCGTTCCACATGTAACTTCCTGTGTACAATGTTTAAAGGGGAATACAGCGCATGGATGAATGGCATGCCAGTATTTACTCATTCCAAGACCACAGCTAAAGAATGTGCAGTCTAAAAGGGTCTGAAAGAAAACAAATCCCAGGCAAGATGAGGAAAACCAACATGTATATTACCTCTGTGCTTCGTTTTCCAGCTCTCCAGTATGTTGCTGATTTGGGAGAGTTAGGATGACCAGATGTCCCGATATTGGGGGTTTTGTCTTATATAGGTGTCTATTATAATTCACCTCCTGTCCTGATTTTTCACACTTGCTATCTGGTCACCCTAGGGGGAGTTAACACAATCAGTGTAAATTAAGATGTATAAAATGAATGACCTTTACCCAGTACACCTAAAAACCTAGGGTCCCATCACCATTTCATTGACAGGCTCCCGACAGTCATGCCATTAAAAGAAGTTAGTACTTCCTGTTACATGATTATACTGTGAGAGCTTGCAACACCACAATGCTCATCAGAAACGTCTCTCACAATGTCCTGGGTTTTCTTTCTTGGAGCCCCATCTCCTGGAATCGTGTGACTATGTGAAATTCTCAGCTCTCACTCTGAAAAAATAGTAAGTTTCTAGCCCTCATGGTTGAGGAGAAAAAGCTTGAAAATGTGACCTGTGCACCCTATGGATGCAAAGAGCAGAAGACAAATTTTTTTAAAAAATTGTCCTTAAAAAAAACTCAGGCCAGTTTAGGGAATTTTTGGGAGGCCTGTCTCATGATTTTTGAACACACGGACTTGGTAATACTACTGCTGTGTGAAAGTAAAAGGGCAAAATCAACATCCTCTGCATTGGGTGGACTTGATCTGACTATTTAAGCCAGGATTCTACCTTCCATAAGGTCCAGCATGAGATGCTTAGTTTGCTGATGCTAAAAAACAAGCTACATTATCTCTCACCACCAATCACAGTAGGCAGTTATGAACGAGATGCTCTGAATGTACCCAGGGGTGGAGTGGGTCCAGAAAATGTGAAATGCCCTCACCATTTTATTACATTCTGCAGAAGTTTGTAAACACTAACTGTCCCTTCACCAAAGAGAATTTGCCTTGCTTTTCCATTATTATTACTATTAATTAGTCATTATAATAACTGATAAAGTGCACTGAAGGGCAATGTAACAGTTCAAATAGTAGTAAGTTGTCTTTCTATTGTGGCTTTCATCTGAGAATTTCACTGTAATTTACAGATTGTAATTATTCAGTTCTCCAAAATGCCCATGTAATACCAATTCACAGAGAGACAAACTAAGCACGAAAGGTCAAGGACTTTGCCCAAGGTGAGCCAATGGCATAGTCCAGAATAAAACCCATTCTCACTAGATAACGCCTGCTACTCTGTCTGGTACAGAACCCAGTAGCCCTTGGTCCTAGGTCCATCCCATCACCATTCAACTCTCGCCCCAATTTACCACTCCTATCACTGAATCACACTATTGTGTGATTTTCAGACAAGGAAGAATCTGGCAAAGTAGAACATTTAAGTGATTTTATTCTTCTTGTTCCAAATCTGGATCAAGAATTCCAATATTTAGGGAAATAGATCCATTTTTGTTAGTCTGTTTGTTCTCACTGATGTGCCTATTTATTTATTTTATGTTTCCATTAATTTCCTGCAGCTCAGAAGTTTTGAGAGCTTTTTCTTTTGAAAAAAATAAATAAAGTCGGCAAGAGAATTTGCTCACCCAGCTTGTTTTTCCAACTCTCCTTTGTCTATTTTTAATTAGGAAGGGTTTCATGTGATGAAACAGGCCAGTTGTCATAAGTCATCCACATGGTAAATTAAAGCCATCATATTGACATGGCTGTTAAACCCTCAAAGCCTGAAGTCAATCAATAACATCTATGGGAAATTACTCTGAGCATATTAAAAGCTTTAATACACAAATGCAAATTTTGCATTTCTCTGTACAACCTTTGTGCACAATTTGTGCACAACCATCCTGCTAACCCCATCTCCCCAAATACCACCCAGGCTCTGTGCCTGATTCACCACAGCATCATGCTAGCTTTACACCATAGATTCATAGATTCCAAAGCCAGAAGGGACCATTGTGAATAGTCTCACCTCCTGCATAGCACAGGCCATAAAGCATCCCCCCAAAAAAACACCAGAGCAGATCTTTTAGAAAACCAGCCAACCTTAATTTTAAAATAGTCAGTGATGGAGAATCCAATGGTTAATTACTTCCACTGTTAAAAAAGTATGCCTTATATCCAGCCTGAATTTGTCTTGCTTCGACTCCAGCCTTTGGTCATGTTATACCCTTCTCTGCTAAACTGAAGAGCCTGTTACCAAGTATTTGTTCCCCATGTAGGTACGTCTAAGCCTGCAATCAAATCACCCCTTAAACCTGTCTCCGTTAAGTTAAATAGATTCAGCTCTAGAGTCTACCACTATAAGCATAGGTGCTGGAACTATGGGTGTGGCCATACCCCCTGGCTTGAAATGGTTTCCATTATATACAAGGTTTATAGTTTGGTTCAGTGGCGCTCAGCACCCCCACATACATATTGTTCCAGCATCCCTGACTATAAGGCATGTTTTCTATTCCTTTAATCATTCTCGTGGCTCTGCTCTGAACCGTCTCTAATTTATTAACATCCTTCTTGAATTGCGGCCACCAGAACTGGACACAGTATTTCACCAGTGCCAAATACAGAGGTTAAAAAAAAAACCCTTCTCTACTCCCACTCGAGAATCCCCTGTGTACGCAGCCCAGGATCGCGTTGGCTCTTTTGGCCACAGCATCGCATTGGGAGCTCACGTTCAGCTGATTAGCCCTCTAATCTTTTCCAGAGTCACTGCTTCCTAGGGTAGAGTCCCCCATACTGAAAGTAAGGATGACATTCTTTGGTCCCAGATGTATACATTTACATTTAGCCATATTAAAATGCATGTTGTTTGCTTGTGCCTTGTTAACCAACTGATCTGTGGGGTTCTGAATCAGTGTCCTGTCCTATTATTTACCAGGCCTCCAATTTCTGTGTCATTTGCAAACTTTATCAGTGCTGATTTTATGTTTTCTTCCAGGTCATTGATAAAAATGTTAAATACTGTCGGGTCAAGAATGAGGTTCTTCAGGACCCCACTGGAAACACACTAGTCCATGATGATTTCCTGTTTTCAGTTACATTTTTAGACCTATCGGTTAGACAATTTTTAATGCATTTAATGTAGGCCATGTTAATTTTATATTGTTCTAGTTTTTTTTACCAAAATTTTGTGTGGTACCAAGTCAAAGGCCTTACAGAAGTCTAAGTATATTACATCATCACTATTACCTTTATCAACCAAACTTGTAATGTCATAAAGAAGAGATATCATGTTAGTTGGCAGGATTTGTTTTCCATAAACCAATGTTGATTTACATTAATTACATTATACGCCTTTAGTTCTTTATTAATCAAGTCCTGTATCAACAGCTCTATTATTTTGCCAGGATCAATGTCAGACTGACTGGCTTATAATTACATGGGTTATCCCATTTACCCTTTTTAAAAATTGGCACAACATTAACTTTTTCCTCATCTTCTGAAACTTCCCAAGTGCTCCAAGACTTATAGATGAATCATCATTAATTGTCTAGCAAGCTCCTCAGCCAGCCCTTTTAAAACTCATGGATACAAGTTATCTGGGCCTGCTGATTTAAAAATGTCTAACTTTGGTAGCTTCTGTTTAACATCCTCCAGAGCTACTAGTGGAATGGAAAGACTCTTATCATTACCATTCCATGAGACTAGAACACCTTTTTTCCCCTAATAACAGAACAGAAATATTTATTTAACTCTTCTGGCTTGTCTGCATTATTATTGATAATTCTACCATTTCGATCTACAAATGGACAAATACGATTGTCATGGTTCTTCCTCCCCTATCCCCCCCAATATATTTGAAAAACTCTGTTTATTGTCTTTAGCTCTGCTGGGCATAGATTTCTCCTGGTGTCCCTTGGCCTCCCTTATCAATTTTCTACAATTCCTAACTTCTAATTTATATTCTTTACTATCAACTTCCTCTTTCTTCCATTTATTGTGTGTGTGTGTGTTACATCTGCCTTCATTTTCTCTCTAAACCAGTCTGGGGGGTTTTAATCAGCACGGCCTTCTTCCTCAGTTGTGGGATTGTGGATTCTTTTGGGCACCTAGTAAGGTATTCTTCACTGATTGTCAAATATCATTCACATTTTTCTGATTAAATTCTTCCTCCTGGCTGATTTGGCTCATAATTGTTTTCAGTTTTGTGATATTGGCCCTGTTAAAGCGCCAAGTATATCTATTACTGGACTTTATTCTGCTTGCACATTATAAATGTGTTCAAGTCATGATCACTTGTGCCTAAGCTACCATTAACTTTTACTTCTGTGATCAGTTCCCCCTTATCTGCTAGGACAAGGTCTGTATAGAATGTCCCCATGTTGGCTGCAACATAAATGCAACATTAATGGAGTTACACTATCATAAACCTGGAGTAACACACAGTGGCAGATCAGATCCCTCTATTATAAATAAGACTCAGCTAATTTCCTACAGTATGGTCCCTTCTTTCTATTTGGTGCCTTTCTCCTCCCCGCTCCCCCCCACCCACTAACATATCAAAAGGGGCACTAGAATCAGGGAGGTGTGCAGTTAATGTTAGTCCTCCCCTCCCCAGTCCAACACATTAGATGATGAGACAGAGCTAAGAAAATGTCCTCATGGAGCAATGTGGTCTCCCGGTCTCATGGCCTGTGACAGCGCAGTGAAGATGGAATAGCAGGGAAAGGTCTCCCTGTCATGGAGCCATTCAGGAAGGATCTCTCTGCAGCCTGTATTACATTAGGAAAATTCCCCTCAGCAAACTGAAGGTCTGTACTGTGAATGTTTGTTTCCCTCCTCGTCAAACATTTTTGATACTTTGCCAACATTCTCATTGCTCAATCCTCCCCTCTCGCTCTTTTCCTTTCCCTTTGAATGCTTATGTAGATTGGGAGCGTGTGTTATTCACTGGAAGGAAATCTGGATGCAAGCAACTTTTGGAAAAGAGAAATAATAAATCAGGGAATCTTGGAGGAATGATTGGACTTCTTGATGCTTTACGGAGCTAAAGGCACATACTCACAGACAGAGTTTATTTCAAAATAGATCATGCATAGATATGTCTGTGATGTATTTCTAGCTATCTTTCTAGGCGCTTGTGTGGTTCCCATCACTGTAGTATCTGAGTGTCTCTTACATATTAAAGAATTTATCTTCACAACATTCATGGGAGGCAGGAGGTATCATTCCCATTTTAGAGGAGGAAAACTGAGGCATGGAGAGACCCCACCCCCCTTCCTGTAGCTCCCTCTTATAGATTTTCACACTGGGGAGGTTGATCAAGCCCAAGACTATTGAAGATTTTGAATAGTTTTAATTCTTCCATAGGCATCTCTGCTCCTAGAACTTTGTCTAATGCCATTGCTTCGTGTGCAGCTGTCTTTCAGGTGGTTTGGACTGACGTATACTTGGGTCCAAAGTAGACTGACAGCACAATGGGTCAACAAACTCCTTTTTTCCTGTTTGCTTTTTGTTTTACTGCAGCATGCAATGCCAAGAGCTCAGGAAAGGAAGAGAAAGTCTAGCTTGAGAGATGTGAAATGAGGAGTGAGCCATGCCTCTACTGGTCAAGCTCCTGAAAAAAAAACTACCGTGCAGCTACGGGAACAATTGTTTCTGAGCAGAGCACAACCAATGACTTACATCTGCAGCTCCAGAGAATCATCCACATTTGATTATTATTGGACACTGGGCGGTGAGAAGAAGGGAAACCAAAGCACATGTGGGGAAAGTAGTCAGGTTGTTCAAGTTGTTCAAAGCACATGTGGGGAAAGTAGTCAGGTTGTTCAGGTTGTTTGCAGTGCTGCATTGGACACAAGCACAGGCTCCATGTAGCAGAAGTCGACCCTCAGCCATGCCTGGTTTTCTTTCTTTCCATATTGCATCTTCACTGATATTCCTGCTAAATGTCTTCTGTCTCTTACCTGTGGTTCGAGCAGGGCCGCCTTAAATAAACCTTGGGCCAGTTTCAAGCATCATTGGTACACTTCATTGGCTTTCCAGTCTGTGGGTCTGCCCTTGGGACAGGCCATCCATTGCTGGAATGGAGGGAAACTCTCACTAAAGACAAGACCTTCAAATTGTTAAGGATGGACGTGAGTGAGTGAGGGGACTGAATTGTAGAGCTCGGAGAACACTTATCTGGGGCTCCAAACAGCAGGTGTAGGCCCCACATTGCTCTTCCCTTTGGCCTGTCAATGAGTGGCCTCCATCTCTCATTTTCAGCCCTTTGTCACCTTGAAGAGAGCTTCGAAAGGGTCCCTTGGAGCATTGTTTAGGATTGATGTGTTGCATATGCTGGGCTGTTACTGACAAAGTCTGGGCAAATGGTTCCCAGTAAGAAACACATCCAAGGGAGGGCGGATGATCAGATGTTGATTGCTTCAAAATTATATATACACTTAAAAAAATTATTTCTGCATTATCCTTATAATGAAAAACAGCTAAAACTTTGTCATTATG
This sequence comes from Emydura macquarii macquarii, assembly GCF_026122565.2. Lineage (NCBI taxonomy): Eukaryota > Metazoa > Chordata > Testudines > Chelidae > Emydura > Emydura macquarii. The sequence continues at coordinate 601,885 of NW_027132905.1, read as the reverse complement.
TAAAGAAATACCTTGTGCATCCGAGTTTTACAAACACTGTCTTAGGAGGAAAGTTTATTTATGAAAGATATTCAGGACGGTATCCCTGTCACCAGAATTACTGCATCTCCAAAAGTCAATTCCTGGAATTATTACTCATTCCTTACTTGGGCAAGACTTCCATTAACTTCTCAAGTCCAAGCCGAAGCCAAGAGGAATTTGGTCTGAGAAAGAACAGAGCAGTGATGCTAGAATGTGGAGCTCTAGCTCTTGTGGTTCACCTGTCACAGCCACCATAGATTTATCGGTCGTTCGAGGGTTGCATCATGTTAGCAAACTCCCACAAACTGCCCTGAGCGACTAACCCCATCTTTATTTGTTCCTTCCAAACTAGAGAGCGTGCACCTTAAACTCGGAACCTCACACTGAACCTTTGGAAAGGACAGAGATTCTAGTCAACCAATTCCTTTAACAAAAGGAAAAAGGAAAACCTCATCTGATGGGTTTGTCTAAGCCCTTCCCATTCTTTTGTGCAGCTCTGGGAGTGGTTCCACTTTGGTTCATTTGGAGGTGAAATAAACAAATAATTAACTTTGAGAGGGAAAGATTCACATGGTTAAGTGCATTATATTCAGAGAGCAACAATTTGCTGGCTGTGAGCATGATCCAGTGGGATTAACCTCAGGAGCGGCCCACACTGTGAGTCAGAGTCGAGTCCCATGGGAATTACCACTGCTTCAGGGTCCCAGTGTTAGTGGATTTGGCTGGCCGTGTCGTTAGAATGATGACTGGCCTTTTTAAAACAAATCTTCCTCATCAGTTGTTGATTAATGGGAGGTGGCTGCCTTTATCGTCAGATTCTTTCCAAAAGCAGTAATACTGTGACTCAAGCTTCAATGGAAACCGAGAAACAAATGTGACTGAGGCAATAATGCCCAGCTAAATCATGATCTGCGCTTGCCTTGGTAGGATGGAGAGGGGTCCTGCAATGAGACTAAACAAGGGCAGAGATCAATGATAGAACCTGACTCCTTTCCTTTGGGAAGCATCACTTGGAAATGGACAGGGAGGAGCCAGGACCATGCCCCGCCCTCTTTACCAGCCCACAGATTGGAGCTCATGCACTGTGGGGAGCCATCTGCACCATCCTAGGTAGCTGACAGTGCGCCTCCTCCCGTAGACCTGGGAGAGACAGTGCCTCCGGGACAGCTTTATGCCAATGGTGTTCCTCTAACCAGGAGGAGGGGCCTGTTGGAGCTACCACAGCCCCAGCACCCAAATGTGTCACTCTGCCCCTACACCTCCTCTATGGAGACTGGCATTTAGCCCTTACACTTTCCAGGCCTGGGTTTTCCCAGGTGTCAGACTGAAGCTATTACTACCCTTTAGTAGTGCAATTTGGAGGAGTGGGGCGACGTTAAGGGCAGGAAACGTACTTTGAATTTCAGGAAACGCTTCCTGACAGTGAGACATATTGAGCTTGGAATTGTCATTTTCAGCAGCTGGGGCGAACGGCAGAAGTCCCATCTCCCTGGACATTTAAAACCCGAGTGGACAATGTGCGAGCTGGTTTAGGCTCTGATCCAAAGCCCACTGAAGTCAAAGGAAGTCGGTCCACTGACTTATCTGGGCTTTGTATCATTCCTGCAGAGACTGGACTTGCAATGGTGGGCGATGGATTAGACGACCTAATGGCCTTTTCCAAGTCTAATTTCTAGGGTTTTATGATTGTCTGATAGCTCCTGACCTCGTAGGAGTGTGTAAGGCTTTATTAACTGATGTTTGCAAACCACTCATCTCTTTGGATAAGAAGCACTAAGTGCACAATATTATTAATTATTAATCATATTGTTAATTATTATTTGTATTACCATAGCACTTAGGAGCCCTTGTCATGTAACAAGACCTCATTGTGCTAGGTGCTGTACAAACACACACCAAAAGAGACAGTCCCTGCTGCAAAGAGTTTACAATCTAAATATAAGACAAGAGGCAATAGTTGGATACAGCCAGGCCATTCGAAACACAGAAACAATGAGGCAATACGGGTCAGCCTAACCGAGAATAGTGTGGCTGCTATTTAGAGCTGGATGGAAAATGGTAAATATTTTCCATGAACATTTTTGAAAGAAACTGTTTTTTGTTATTGAAAACCAAAAGGCTTAACTAAAAACCCAAAAATGGTTTGAGGTTTTCAGTTTTTCTTAAAAATAATGGAAAAATTTTAACAAAAGGACTTTTTTTCACAGAAACTATTCAACCAGCTCTATTGTTGTTATTATCATCACTGGATACTGCAGGACACTTCATCAGCCTGTCTTCGTCATTCATCCCTAGCAGCACATTTAAATAGCGTGTTGCGTCATACTCATATTTATCTATTATGTTAACCTGTCCACTAACCAAATTGTTGACCAAACTGTATGCCAGTAAAGTTCTTAAGAACAAGGTTAACCGTAAGCATGTGCATAGTCCTACAGACTTCATATCCCTGGTGAACTAGGGTGAGGAAACATTGACTTCAGTGCAACTACTCACATGCTTAAGTACTTTAGGAAACCCTCTGTTAAGCCAGCCTGCGAATGTGTTGTCTTGAATGTACAAGCTACAATTAAGAGCTATTGGATAATAACAACTATGCCATAAAAATGTCCTAAACAGTTAAAGACCTGAAGATGATAGTTGCTTTTCATGTTTCACATAAACATTTGAGATCTGAAGAACTTTCAGCTCTCGAAAGGAAGTCAGAATAAATGCTTACATGGACTATAGGGGGGGAAAAAACCCAACGACCCTGAATTAAATTTTTGAACTTGACATCCTTCACTTTTTTACATGTTGCTCAACTCTAAACAGGGAAAATAAAATCAGCTTTGTTCGTAAGCATATGCTTTTGACATTTTTTCTTCTTGAAGCCTGTGAATTATTAATAAACTAATTTCTCTTTATAGTTCAATCTTTGGAGATTTAAAGTGCTCACTCAAATGCACTGAATGGCAGGAATGCTTCAGCTCCAATCAGCTCCTGTCTTCTTTGGAAATGTTGGCCTTGAGGTATCTTTGCATCTTTGAAATCAATCTTTTATTCAACCAGGAATTTCTGATGGCTCGGAGGGCTGGTCCGTTAATTCTGCCTAATGCCCTGTTTAACTTCAGGGCATTTCCATCAGCTGATTTTCTGCTTATGGTTTGCACATGAGCAATTTTTTCCCCCTTCTTTCTTTTTTCACCATATGGAAGCTAAAGTTCTTTGTCAAGCAGGGTAAGCAGCGGGGATTGGGATGACCTAGGAAGACCTCAGAGTCACAGTCAGTGTAAAATCAGGCTGGTTTTTTTTTGCAGCCAGGTTAGTAGAGTTTGGTCAGCGTGACTAGGCTACTGAATATTGACATATAGCACCCAAAGTACAAATGAGCTCGTACGTGCCCGTCTGTAAAGCTGCTCTCAGGAGTCCAAAGCTCTGAGTTATTAAAGTGATGAACATTAAGGGGAGCTTCAAATGGAGAATAGTGAAAACAAGAGATCAGTGCATGGGAGCAGTATGAGGACATGTTTATGATTTCCGGGACCCCTAGTAATTGCATATCCTCAATTTGCCTCAGGGTGTTGGGGGCCAGATGATGAGTTTCTTTCCTCCCTGGTTCCGGTGGATAGTGGTGCTTGTTTCCCATGTGGTCCTGCTGCTGGAGTAGGAGATGGGCTCAGCTCATGAACTGCAGAAGCTCCATGGGGTAGGAAGCCCTTCAATCAATCTATTTGCTTGTACTTTAGGCCTTGTGGTCTTGTATGATCATTCCCCCCAGTCAAGAATTTCTCCAGCATGGAGCATTAATGGCCCAATACAACTGTCCCGCCCAGGGTCTGTGGAGGATAGGAAGGGGTGTGGTCAGAGCGAGCTGCACTCCAGCTATTCTGGACGGCCAAGCGACCCATCGGCAGCTGTGTGTAGCTGCCATAATTTAGAGCAGCCATTAAAGCTCCTAGAATCGAGGAGGTGCAAGACCTCGGAAATACGTTAATATTGCTCTGTGTGTGAAGCAGCTGTCGTCGCTCCGGAAGGATGTGGAGTGTGGTGACAGAGACTTAAGGTCTTTCGCCCTCTCCAAGGGTGGAGCTGGGGACTGTGGGTAGGGTGGCCACTGAGCCACAGGTACTTCCTGGACCATGACCCTGCCCTCACTGGTGTGACACCACACTCATGCCATGTGTGAGGTCACACTGCAAGGAGGATGCCTTACCCCACTTCACCATAGCGTCACCTGTCCTCTTGGGGATGTGAGGGAAAGCTTATTTTCCATGACAGATCAGCCATGGGCATCTCCAGACATCAACAGATACATGCCAACATCAGATACATCAAGTTGAAGGGTATGGACTAGAGGGTCCAAGTGCCCCATCTGGGCATGTTTGCTGACTCCATTTCCTCTTCTCAGCTACTCCAAAGAATGGAAATAAACTCACGTGGTTCAAGTGCACCCCCTCCTCAGAGTATGGTGTATTAATCAAAATGGAGCAGCTCAACACAGATCTCCCCATGACTTTGTGGTTCCTGCCCAAATGCAGGTGTTGCTGCCTGGATTCTCTCCCAGCTGAAGCTTCTGCTGCAGATATCTTTCACCAGGCTTTCTGCCTGGCTGGTGCAGAGAACCTGACCCAGGGCTTCCCGTCTATGTCCAGGTCAGCTAAACAAAGCGGTACCACCTCTAAGCTGCCGGCCCGTGACGCTGGGTCACCTGACCCACCCGCCAGCTGGAGCAGGGAGGCACGTATACACCTAGGGTCAGTGCACTGTTGCAGTGCTCTTCTCTCAATGCATGCAGGCAACTCCAGGAGCCTGAAATGTCCATCGCTCAGGCGTGGTGGATTCATTGGGGATTGGGCTGCGAGCCAAGCAGACTCATTTTGTTGATGATCTCATGCTGCATGTGAAACAAAAGCATGATGCAAGGAAGCAGCATAGTTTTCTCCTTCTATGATCATGCTTTTATGTAAAAGTTCTCATGAAATTTAAAAATAGGCTGAGTGAATGCATTGCAAGTTGCTGCGCTCCATGCAGTCATATATAGAATATCAGTGCTAAATTAAGCTATGCACCAGAATTTTATTTGCTAGAACCACTTACCTAGGGAAAACCACATTAAGCAGTGGCCTCATTAACAAAAGTGTCCTTGAAGGAGGTGGGATTCTAATAAACACCCAGGCAAAAAAAAAAAAAAAAAAATCTGATCCCTGGAAGAAAAAAAAAAAGAAAAGCTATAAGAAAGAATTTTGGATTTGTGTCATACATTTGATGTATTTCTCTTCCTTAGTCCTCATTAACAATGTGATATGCATGAAAACTGTGGGCCAGATTCTTGCTCTCTGTTATACTGGTATAAATCTGGTGTGACTGCATTGTGTTAAATAGAGCTTCATCCAATTTACAGCAGGATAACTGCAAGCAGAATCTGAACCCCAGTTACTGTAACATTAGCAGTGACTGAGATAATGTGTAGAGAAGCGGTATTGTGTCTGCATCAGATTTGTTTTTCAGCTCTCCGTAAGGCACCAACAACTGTTTGACACAAAGAAAACATTTATGAGCACGAGAGAGGAGGGGTTTTCATTTATTCATTTATTGATTTTACTAGTGTAGCTGGGATTTCCAAAGAAGCTGAAGGAAGTTAGGTACCCAACTTCCATCTAAACTCAATGGACTTTGTGCACCTCAATCCCTTAAGGCTTTTTTGGAAATCCAAGCCATAAGGATTAGCTATAGCTTCCCAGCTGCAACCTAAAATTAATCAATCTCTCAATTTAGAGGTGGAGTGGTCTGGCAGTTTGAATGCAAGAATGGGAGCCAGGAACTCTTGACTTGTACTCCCGGCTCACTGTGTGGCCCTGGGAACGTAGCCACTTTGGGCAAACTCCAGAGATGGTGAAAGTGCAAAGCCCACGGAAGTCTCAGGGCCGTTGCTTATGGTGACATCCATGGTGATGCCTGTTGGTCACAAAACAGATTTAATAAATGGCAAAGTCATGTAAGGAACACGGATTTGGCATCCAGAGGGTGTGCAAAATGAATCTAACTCCTTAATCTCTGTGCTGGTGCTATTTGCCAGGCGAGGGACAAAGGGGACAGCTTTCATCAATGTCAACATTGATACCACCAAGGGACTTGAACCTTTGTGCCTCAGTTTCTCCATCAGTGAATATGGGATAATATTTAACTATAGGGCTGGCTGAAAATTTTCCATCAAACACATATTTTGGCTGAAAATGGACTTTTACCAAATGCTGCCACTGAAAACCGGGAAAGGAGAGGGTAGGATTCTCAAACAAATTTAGGTTTTATAGGCGATTAAAAACATATATATTTAAAATTTCCTGCAAAAAGTAATTGGCATTTTGAGACCTGTTCTACTTGTAAGGAATAATTAGTACATTGGCCAAAAATGATTCTAGTATAAGTCTATTGGTTTCAACTGGCCAGTTAACTAACTGCTAAATAATTAATGCTTTCAATATCCCTGTACCAGGCATGAATTTGGCCCTATATCTGTAAAGAGCTTTGAAGAAGTAATATGCAGTCAAAGGGTGAAATCCTGGCCCTTGGCAAACTACCATGGACTTTACTGGAGCCAAGATTTCACCCTCTGTGATGTTATTAAGAATTTTTCAATACGTTCATCTATAACCGAATAAAACAAAATGGCAGCCAAAAAAGCCATGTCACCCCCTTTTCTCCTCACCGTCCTTTGGCCCTTCAGATTATAGCCCAGTTGTCTAGAGTTGTGCAAATTGCACCTTTTTGGGTTCACTGGCTGAATCAAGAAATTAAAAAAAAAAAAAAAAAATTCCAGGTGAAACAAAACATTTTGTTCCATTTTCAAGATTTAAAAAAAAAACCAAACTTTTAAAATAAAAGAGCGGTAAATGTTCACACAAAAAGTCTTTTCAAACTAAAAAGATCAAAAAGTTTTGTTAAAACAATGTCAAAATGAAATGTTTTGATTTTGGGGGACTTTTTTTGTTGTTTCTGACAACCATGACAATTTGGCCAATTCCACCTGAATTCCTGAAACGTTTCAGTTGACCCACATCTGCATTTTTCAACAACAACAAAAAAAGTTTTGTCCAAAATAATTTATCCAGGCCTATTTCATTCTTCTTTTCTTTTAACAAATGTATTCTTTACATTTCCTTTTAAGGGGGAAACATATAAAATAAGAGAAAATGAGTTGCTACAGAGCAAATAAAAACTGTTTTTAAAAAATCACCAAAATGATGGAAAATATGTCTATGAAAAAGCAAATGATTACTCTTAAAACAACGTGAGGCCAACAGTAAAAGTCCCATTACTGGATGATGTGTGTTCCTTTAAGTGGCTGTTTCTGGTCTCTGAGGTAACAAAGTTGTCATGTGATGCAGCTGTTGCCATGGCAATAATCTGTAATTGTGCAGAAAATGCAGTGAACTAGTGTGCAAGTCCTTAGTGAATTGGATGGAGAGAAAAATCAAACCCATGTAAGCCTTGAATTGATGATGTTATGAAGCTGCATTGGACAAGTCAGCCCACTTCAACATACACTGAATTTGCTGTATTTACTCACCCTGAACCTAGCACTCGCTCTTTCAAAAATGCTCACAACTGGTAAATGGTATAAATCTTAGCTAGTTCCACATACATCTATGCACCCTCCTTAGAATTCAGGGCTCTCCTTTTACAATAAAGGAGGTTGCAATTGTTACTCTTCTGGCAGACCAAAATTGCAAGACCCATGATTCTCCAGTCATCCGTTTTATGCACAGGTGAAACAACGTGTTAAATGTTGTGGCGTACTCAAATTACAAAATGGATGGTTTCTTTCCTGCAAGGGCAGCACACAACATCCACTCTTTCTTTCTCTGCCCTGGGATGTGTTGTTCCACTGGTAACTTGGTAACAGCATACACACATGTAAACACACCCATTTGATGGCAGCATCCCTTAGAACAGGCTAACTAAAAACAGGAATGTAGAAGGATCAGAAGATCAAGTTTGTGAAACTTTCTTCCCTGTGCATCACTTAAGAAAGTCTCCAGAATTTACAAAGAAAACCCTTAAGCAGTTAGGGACATTTACCCATGAGATTATTGGGCTACAATTTTCCTGCCACCATCCAGCTCAGAATGCCAGAGGAATCCCATGAGAACTTGCCTTATGGGCAAATCCCAAGAGACAAACATCTGGCTTTAAGATGCAATTGCCCTGTACTTAACCCCCAGGGCCACTCAGAAAAATAATCTTTCTTTCTTCTCCGTAAATATTTATATTATGGTAGCACACAAAGGACTCAGCCAAATTTGGCGCCTCACTGTGCTGGGCACTGTACAGACATAGAAAAGAGACAGCCTCTGCCAGGAAGAGCTTTCGGCTTCATTCACTAAAAGTGGGATGAACTTCTTTACCCTCAGGACTAGCCCACTGCAGCAATTGGTGCAGTTGAACTGACTCCAATCCCTTCTCTGGCCTAGGAAAAATTGGTGCTTTGTTCACTCAGGTTAGCTCAACTGAGCCAGTTTAACTCAGCTGACACACTTCACTCTCCAACAATGTAGACACAACCCCCCCTCCCCCACCAAAAACAATGAGAGTCCTGTAGCTCTTTAAAGACTAACACATTTAATTCCTGCAGGCATAAGCTTCTGTGGGCTGCAACCCACTTTGTCAGATGTAAGAAACAGAAATCAGATGGGGGGTGTATATATACATCCAACGGTAAGAAACAACAATGGGGAGGGTAAGTGTTTGTTAGCAAAGTCCCTTCAGTTAGAGTAGGTGAGGCCTAGTCACAACCATTGATTAGAAGGTGAGAATGTGTGAACAGTGGCAATTACTTCTTGTGATGAGAGAACCATTCCAAGTCCCTATTCAGACCCAGTCTGATTGTGTCACGTTTGCAGATGAGTTCCCGCTCTGCAGTTTCTCGCTGAAGTCTGGTTCTGAAGTTTTTGGTAGAAGTATGTAGACACAGTTTAACATCTTTCGTTTGGCTTTAGCAGGTCCTGTTATAACCTAGCTTTGATGCTGTCGGTTCAGCATGTGTTCAAGTACATGCTCTGCCATGACCAGAGGGTTAGAAGGTGTGAATTAGATTGCGCTTGTTAACTCAAGGCACCATCACCCCTTTAAATGCTAGTCTAACCCTGTCCACACTAGCGCGTATGCCAGCAAAACGTCTATCGCTCGGGGTGTGTACCGACATGGCTGTGCTGCTGTCAGTTTGAAGTATAAATTGGCTCCCAGTGTAGAAAACGGCAGGCCAGGGTTTGCACTGCTCGAGCTAATTGGGGTTCATCCTTCACACTGCGAGACCTCGTTTGCACTTTGGGGTCAGCACCGGTGCAGAACTGGGCTGTTCCTGAGGGCGGCCAGCGCTTCCTTGGGTTGCTCTCTCCTGCCCGCCTGCCTTCCCTGCCTGGAAGAATGGTGGGGGTGAAGAGAAGTGACAGCTGGCTAAATGCACACCGCTGGATTTGCTGCTTTGGGACAGATTTTAGAATAGGGACGCTGATGAATCAGCGACTGGAGCCTTATCAAACCGTGATCTGAACCTCCTAAGCACCAATTTGCTCCGCAAATTGTTTCTCTGATGAGGGAAAAATGCATCCAATATAAAACAGACACGGGACTGAAGCTCTAAGGGCAGGCCTAGCTGGGAGCATGTCGTGGGTCAACAGACGCATGCCAGCTGGACTCAAGCGGGGCGTCCTTAAGATAGCAGCGTGGAAAGTCACAGCCCCGATGGTGGAAGGAGCGAGGTGCCCAGGTATGAGCCCACCCACCCCCCTGGGTCTGTAGCTGGGGTGGCTACCTCAGACTGCTCCCTGTGCCGCAATGCTAGCTTTAGTGCTCAGACTCAAGCAGGTCTAGCGCATGTCTGACTCTCAGAGGCCGTGTAGACCGACCCTACGTGGGGGAAGGGTCGTTGGTCCATCTTTAGTAGAAGGAAGGCTTACTCTCCAATGGCCTTCCTCCCAGTTTTCTAGAGAGATGGACATGCTCCCGTCTCGCACCAGCGATGCTAATGGAGCAGGCGGCCTGCTATTCAAAACAACCTGCTCACGGCCACCTCCCAAAGGGCTGAAAGGCCTGAAGTTGAGCCGTCAGCAGCTATTCCGTTATACGCCCGACTCCTCACCGTGTCCCAGCTCATTAACATGGGAGCCATCTCACGGCTCTCCTGCGCTGCCGAGCTCTGCCTCCGGAAAGCCGACTCAGTGATGCAGATTCACTTTCGGCAGCTTAATTCCAACCTTTTTGCTGCGTCTCTGCCAGAAGTGGGCTCAGTATCCTGGCACCCTGCCCGGTGAGAAGGCCGAGCCGGTGGGACGGCTGTGGGAAACCAGGCAGCAGGCTCCGAAATGCAGATATTCTGCAATCTAAGTGCTTAGGAATGCTGGGACCTCCTGACCTGCTGCACCACCGTTTTTCAGAGAGCACCTCATGAGGGCTATTCACACGTGTATTCAGTCTCCACACACACAGACAGGGAGAGAGAGAGAGCTCGCTAGCCTGCCAATTGAAGGCGTTCCCATCTCTAGACAGCTGTGACAAACTGCAGCTTTTTTACTACCTTGATAAACATAATGGGCCACTTTTGTAATTTGAGCTATAAAGGCACTTCTGCTAGCTCACAGGACAGTGCTGCAGTATTACAGGGGGAGAGAGAGAGGAATAAAAGAAGTGCAGAAATAATGTGGTGACAGGCCAGAGAACAGAGCTCAGAGTTATAACACACCCACAGATGGTTTCCTGTGAAAACAATATCCTCCCAGCTCTGTCTGAAATGCACTCTGGCTTCCCTGCATAAAGGAGCAATTTTCCAGGGCTACGTTTTAGATGTTCAGTTTGCTTTTGTAAACGGCCCACATCTTAATCCATCACTGCCTTTCTGCTGTAATTCAGTGACTCCAAAGTCACTCAGACGCTGAACCCACTGCCCTGGAAGTCATCAACAACCCATCAGTATTAGTATTATTTATTTATTTTCTGTATGGGCCAATAGGGCACAGGCTAGGAAACCCAATCAATAGTCAGCCCCTCACTGTGCTAGGTGCAGTAGAGACAAGTAAAAAGAAAGACGGTCCTGGCTCCAGAGAGCGCACAAGCTAAATGGCAGACAGGATACAACGGCTGGATGAAGCAGACAATGAAGTGAGAGCGGGTTGTCCGGTTGGAGGGCAGAACAGCAGAAGTCACGCTCACACCCGGTGGGTGGGTCTAAAGAGAGAGATGAGGCAAAGACACCCAGATTATGGGCCTGTGTGACTTGGGAGAGTGAGAGTGAAGGATGACAGAGATACAGAACTGGAGGTGGTGGAGGAAGGCTTGACAAGGGGAAGAGATCCGTTCGCTCAATTGTAGCCGTGTTGAGCTCAAATGGCCAGCAGGACATTCATGAAGAGATGCCAGAAAGACAGGCTGCGGTGTGAAGAGAGAGGTTTGTAGAGAAAATCATCAGCATAGCGTATTTGAAGCCACAATTGTGTTTAAAAGCACCTGGCGTTTGAGCGTAACAGAAGGAGAGCATGGGGCCAAGACAGAACCTGGGCGGATCCCCACTAATAGAGAGAGAAAGGGGAAACAGAGGACTCAGCAGCAGAGACCCTGAAGGAGCAATCAAAGAGCTAGGAGGAACAGGGGGAGAGTTGGCTGAAGTTTTTTGGGGGGGCCACATTGGCAACCAAAACATTTCAGTTTTTAGTTGCTGAAACCTGATACATTTTCACTTTTCTAAGAAAAGCTGAAAAACGCCGAAGAAAAACGTTGACAAAATCATAAGTGTGGTTTTCATGGGACCAGCTCTAAGCACAGGTGTGTGCCCATGACAGGCTTACCAGCCAACCAGTGGGGTCACAGCTTACTTGCCTACATTTCTTTGAATTGACACAGGCTCCGGGAACAAACTCATCCTTAATATAAGCAGGTTCAGCTCTCACTGACGCCTCTGTGCCAGTAAGTGTTGTAAATGGTGGTAAATCTCCAGTCATACATATTGGTCCTAATTCGCCATTCCCTTTAGACCAGCTTACACCTGGGTAACTTACATCACTGCTGAACTGGTGATCGGACTGGCCCGGGATAATGGGAATGTCGCTTTGAGAGATCGGCCGGGGAAAACTTGCAACTGGGCCATGCCTGCAGGGGTATGTCTACACAGCATAGTAAGCCCAGACACATGACACATGCCTGCAGACTCAGTGTTTGGCTTCTTCTCCAATTCAAGCCTGAGAATAAATTCATTCACCCATTTAAAAGAAGGGTAGAATGCGGGGGGAAACACAGCATTGTCTGTGGCTAATCAAAGAAAACTGAGGTCCAGTCAGAATGTTTTCATACTGTATAAAATATCATTCTGTTCGGTAACCTGACTAAGGAATGCAGCTATGTACTTCTGAATGGTTATGTGCACAGGGTCTGTTTGCGTAATATGCTGCACCCTTCTGTAACATCTGGTTCTAGCCTGTTGCTCTCATACCCTTAGATTTATAAGCACTAAACTCCTCAATTTTTAATGTAGGGGAAAATACAAACCAAAATGCATAACGTTTACAAGCATTTTTTGTGGGAGTGGAGACAGCAGGCCAACTTCTGCTTTCAGACAGAACCCAGCCTTTGCATTTTTGGGTGGGCCTGAGAAACAATTTTTGAGGCCCCTCCCTTTCAAGGCAAACATAACTAATTCCTGTCAGCTATTATCACTCCAGTATGGACCAGCTAAAGATATTAGGCAGGGTCAATGACATGATTCCTTGGATGCTCCCCAGATATAACTGACTTGTACATAAGAAGTATGTGTGTGCACACGTATGCATGTGTGTGTCCTCTTTACTTCGTTTCTTTATGTCATTGCCAACACATGAAAACACAGAATAAGGCCTGAGCCCAACAAAGACCCATGCCTGGTGTCACATGGGGGCTGAAAAGTTAAGCCCGTCCATGCAACTTTGCAGGACGGCTGCCTCTCCACAGAAGCCTAGCCATGCAACAGATAACTGAAATCACAGCCCACAAACACCACCCTCAAGTCAGACCCACCTCTTCCAGTCATTCATAAAAGAACAAACAAAAAACCTGCCAATTTCAAGCCTCCCAAAAACACCCGGCCACTCAGAGATGCCAAAGCCCCACAAAACTGCCCAACCCGCAGAGCACATAATGTGCATTGGCCCTTAGAGAAGAGATGGTCAGCACTTGGCTTACACAATTGGCATGCTGCTGGAACCAAAACATGATCATTTTACTGTTGCTTTGTCCTCCAGCCCATTTCCCTGGCTTGTTTTTGTCTGCACTGTTGTCAGTCATCATGTGCTAAGATTGTAAGTTATTTGGGACAGGAACTGTCTTTTGTTACGTTGGATCATAACAACCTAGCACCTCTGGGTCTTGAATCAGGGACTACTACATTGCTAAATCGAATATTGATCCAATAATTAATATTGGTCTCCTTTGCTCTGTGACTAGAACAGCTATGCATCTTAACTAGAATTTTTTAAAAATCCTAATTAAATCAGTCTAGGACAAAGGCATGATTCGGTACCTTAGGTGAAATTCAGCTGTAGGGTTATTATGGGAGTCACGCCTGGCCCATTGAATAATTGAGTCAGACCTGGCCCATTGATTCTGGCCCATTGAATAATTTTTTCCTGCCTGTTTCTTTTGAAAAATGAACCTGTGTGGTGTTTATATGTGTATATATATTGGGTGAGCTACACAAGCCAAAAATTCCTTCTGAATGACCGCTGAAATTCTATAAGCAAAAGCTTTGTTTCTAGTAAAATCGGAGCTAAAAGAAATGTCCTATTGTAAAGATCAGGGCAGTCGACTTCCAAACTGACCTGTAATGGTATGGCAGCAATTCAGACCCTGCATTATTACATATAGGTTTCCACAGTTATTTCTCTGTTGTTACCAAACATTCAAACTAAAACTATTCTGTGGTCGTAAGACAGGAAAAATGACATCATGCTCGAGACCACTAAGCCAAAAAGCTTTGGAATCTATCTATAAGACAAACTGCATTGTAATTAGGAATAAGAAACAATTACTTTTGCAATGAAGAAATTTCTTGGATTATTGCTTTTTTCTAATCCTCCCTTGGCTTCCCTTCAAGCCAAAGCCATGACAAGTGCACTAGGGCTGATAAAAACCACACACCTCTGAGGTCATTGTTAGGGGGTTTTTAAAACATTTTTTTTACACAAAATAAGGGGAAAAAAACCTTGTATTGAGTGTCATGTCTCCAGAAATGCAGACTTCAGGAATTTATAGCACAGGAGCTGCAGCATAGAACCATCAGGAGCTTCTTCCCAGCTTCACACAGCTACCCTTTTCCTGACTTTTCCAACTGAGGTAACATTCATTGCCTGGGAATAACCAGGATGACTCACAACAGATGCACCCTTTCCGGCAGTCTGCAGCTCTGTCCAGCTCAGAGTAGCAAGGGCTAGTGCTGGTCAGAGAAACTGTAGTGCATCATATTCCAAAGGAGCTTGTAGTTCCATTGAAATTAGAAACACTTAGTGAATCCGTTCAATTTTTCTGGAATCTCATTTCAGAAGAGAAAGAGGAAAAAAGGGCCCAACCATGTAGAAATGTCCCATTTCAGCATTTTCCGAATAAAACATTTTGATTTTTCGTTTTTAAATGACTTTTGGTTTCATTTCTTTAACATTTGTATAATGTATTAGAATATAACACCATTTAAAAAAAATCAAAATCAAAATGAAACCTTTTGATCCACCCGACATGATTTTTTTTTTTTTAATTTTCTTTCGCAGAAAATTTCAAAGTTTCAGGTTTTCATTCCTAATCAGAATGAAGGTAAATCTCAAAATCTTGTGCAGACTGGAACTGCCTTCCTCTGCTCAGCAGTACTGACGACTACCTACAGGATGTGTGTAACACTTGCTTTAAAGGTGATTCCTAAGCTACATTGAAGTGCCCACATGCAAAAAGTTTTCCTAATAAACTACTACTTCAGAGCAGCCCCTGGGTTTACCTGTAGGCCTGATTCTGCAGCTCACATGAGTAGCCCCACTGAAGGTAAAGGGGGAAAGTATTCACTCAGAGAGAGACGCAGAAACAGCAATATCAGGCATCAAATCACGCCAACATTCCCAGCATGTGCCCCGTTAGAGGATAACATCGCACGTTCAGGCAAATGGAATCTCCAAACGCTTCCTGCAACCACCCACCTCCCAGCTGTCCCTGGCTGGAGGATGAAATAATGAGAATAGTTACAGGCTGTGCTGCAAAGAATCACCTACCATCATGCACCTGCCAAAAGATTGGATTAACTGTCTGGCCATTTTAGGAACAGAATAGATCTTGACATGTTTTGAAAAGGCATCCTCTCTCATTTCAGAGATCTCATTCTGCTGGGTTTTGCCTCAGTCAAACCTGGTTTTCTAAAAGCACCACTGTTAATATTGAATCTGCACCTTGCATGCACCTGAAAGCTTATTGGTCAGTATGGGCTATTCTTAATTCATTTGATTTTTGATAACGTTTTATGGTGTGGAGAGCAGCTTTGTAGGTGCTGGGCTGAGACCACTGATTTGTTCAACATTGGCTCACTGAACAGGTATCAGATGGCAGCAAGAAACTATTTTTTTTTTTCCAGAAGAGAGACAGAAGTAGCTTGACAACTCGACTGAACAATCCAACTCTCCACAAAATGAGAGAGAGATTCTGCCCTCAGCTACATCTGTGCTGAGCCACTGAAATCAGCGAAGGCAACAGAGGTGACTAAGGGCAGCATATGCCAAAAAATGTAGATTGAATACACTACAAGGCAAGGAACATATTTCTTTTTCAACTTCAGTGGGAGCAGGATTGGGCCCAATACCGTGGATTCAGCGGGGCAGAATGTCACCTCCACCCCCATGCCCCATCAGTATAAAGGACATATTGGGGATGTGAAGGAGCAGGTTTGGGCCAACGCAGCAGGCATAACTTAGAGCAGCCTTTAGGCTACTTTAGGGTATATATATCAGGGACTACTTTGTCCTTGGCAGCCACAGAAGTAGAAGATGCTGATAGATGTTCAGAGCCACCTTCCCCTCCCCAGTTTTCAGCTGTGTGTGTGTGTGTGTGTGTGTGTGTGTGGGTGGGTGTGTGTAATTTGCTGTGTAAAGTTTATGTCACTATATACATTTTATTTAAAATCTGAATATTAACCATCCGTTATAGCGCCTTCTGATTGACTTTTCTTTTTAATTGTCACAACAGAATAAGGGCCTACGATAGGCTGTTTTTCCTGTGCACTGGCCACTGCCAGGGAGTGGATGCTGAACTACAATAACCAATGGCAATTTTTGACAATTCCTATATTTCTGTGTTTAATCATTGGTTGGTAGCCTGAAGTGCCCTGGGCTCTAGCAATCCGCTATGTGTAGCTGTGTATCCCAGACGTTAAGGGCCTAATCCAAAGACTGTTGCAGTCCATGGGAGTCTTTCTATGGATTTTAATCAGCTTTGGATCAGTACCAAAAGTTCCATGTTATTGATTCTTTTATTATTATTATTTATTATTTGTATTGTTATAGCTCCTGGCAGCCCTAGTAATGGATCAGGATCCCACTGTGCTATGTGCTATACAAACATAGAACAAACAGGCAGTCCCTGTACCCAAGCGTTCTCTTAGAATTTCACGATGCAACAGGCAAAATGTTAGATAGGGATAGACGAAATGTAGGGGGAAGATTGTAGCTGTGCATCCTTCCACCACCTCCAGAATTCAGTAAAATCTCATCTTCCCATTAGAAGAGCACTTCAGCATTAAACAGTAGAATCCAGTCCTCTTCAGTTCAGATAAACAATATGTCATCTCCAAAGTGTTTACTGCTCCAGTTCTGAAGTAATTATTAACTTTTCTTTCTAACCTTGCCTAAAAAAGATTTTTAAGCAGTAAAAACAGCTTTCGGCATTTATAAATAACAGTCAAGTACTGAAATGATTCCTTTCTAGATATTTATTTAGTATAGTTACTGTTTTGAAAACTAATGTGTCATGACAGTATTACATCTCCAGCCTTGACTGATGCAACAACCAGTCATTTCTACAGTCTATTTAAGAAAATGGATGTTGGAATTTTATCAGTAGTTTATTTTTGCCATCTGATAATTACCATGGTCTTGGTTATGGGAACAAAAGTCAGATGAAAGAGGACGTCATCATAACAGCATATGCTATCCCTCATTGTACTGCAGACAAACAAGAACAACAATAAAACAAAGTTAGGTGAAGGGCCAGTGAATGATAATGCTAAGCTTTCATTTTTTCTCTGAATAAATTTCCTTCTGTCTGCAAGCTTCTGCTCATTTTCTGTTTGTGTAGAAAGGCCCCTGTTAGTCATTCCTTGTTATAGATATTTTGTAATAAAACTTGTCCAAAACATGTCAAAGAGCTTTTGTAAGTGAGATGTCTTTATGCTGAGTGCTAACAGTTAACAGTCATACAGTGGTTCTCCCTTAAAACTTGTCTGTGTTGCGTTTGTAATGAGGTAAGATTGCCAGTACTCAGAACAGGGGAAAACTAGGGAATAGTGTGAATATTGCACTGATTTTATTTAGTTAAAAAGGCAAATGAGAATGTTCTGAGTGCAACCACTATAGAGAAGGAAAGTTCACTTTTAATAAGTTTGATGAATGTGATTTCAAATGTTGCCATATGTTGTCATGTACTGTAAGGCCTTTGTTTCAATGAAGATAACATTGAAAATGGGAACTATCTGTGCTTGTCCAAGACTCAGACACAACAGAAAACATGGGATGTTTATTTTCTGAGTGTCTCTTGTTTTCAAATTCCATTGTATACCTAACTTGTGTTTTGTTAATCATGCAAAGAATTCTGCACGTGCAATCCCTTTGACAAACAGGGGCCTGCAAATTATGATTTCAAAATGTTCTGATCTTGCCTATGAGAAAATTACTCCCCATATTCTTAAGCAGCCAAAACAGGCATGCCACCAAGCAGAGAGAAGGCAGCAGATTCTGGCTTCCCCCAGCTCAGAAGAAAAGGGTGCATCGTCAATCCTTAGGAAACTGGAAAGCTGTTGAGGAAGGTCTCATTTTATAGGTGTGAGAGGGCTACCGAACATCAATCCCCGAAGCCGCTCTGGAGCAATCAGTTATCCTGAGCTCAGCTGCGCTGGATACATGCAATCCGGCGTTACGTTGTGCCAGGTTGGAAAACGTCTACCTCCATGTGGAAAGCCTTCACAGCCTCGCACGCGCGCGTGGACTGAAGAGGCAGAAATGTGAGAGTGCTGAGTGTGCTAAGAACAGAAAATACACAGAGCCAGGGTCAGAACTGAATCACAGGATTTAATTGTGAGTTTTAATATATTTCTACCCCAGCGGCACCTAACGGCCCATCCAAGATGAATACCCCATTGTGCTCCGTGCTGGACATAGTAAGAGATATTTCCTGCCTAGAAACGCTTGCAAACTAAATAGACAAGACAGAGGGTAGTAGAAAAGAAGTATTATTTCTCCTCCCCCTTTTATAGGTGGGAAACTGAGGCATGGAGAAGTTAGATGACGTTAAGGCTTGTCTTTTCCTCATAGGGGAGCATGAAGCTTTTTGCTTGGCATGTACCGTGAAGTAATAAAGACATTTTTTTTTCAAAAAAGTAAAGTGAGGCATCTTGCTTGAGGAACCAGAATAGGTGGCTCAGCATTAATTCAACCCATTAAATAGGTGCCCTAACAGGGCCGGAGGGGGAGGTCAGAAACGTTCTTCTCTGAAAATAAATGGCCACTCCCCCATTGGATACAAAGTGAAACAGTTACATTTTCAACCTCTAGCTGCCAGCGACTCCGATGAGCATTTTCCTACCAGACATTTTGCAGGCAGTGTGGAAAAAATGCCACATGCCAAAGGCATTAAAAGAAGAGGCCAAACATGAATAATTCATTTGGAATTCACTGGGATGGCCGCAGTCATCATGAAACCTCAGCTGGTATTAACATGCGGGTAATAGGGATGGTACTTCCTGAGGCATCACTGCTAATAAAGAGCAAGTATTAATAAGAGACTACAAAAGAGAGAGAGTGTTTCTGCTTCTGCCATCAATGAACCCTGTCTGGGGGCAGTGGTTTCTGCTCATCTCATAAAACACAGCAGGCCAAAACACCATGTTTCCTTTAAAAAACACAACAAAACAAAACACAAAGTTGTAACGGGGCAGGACTAGACCTGGAGGCAAAGTCTGGAGAACAGTACTCAGAAGCATTAGCTCAAATTCCAAAGAGCTGATTGGTTTGTCCATATCAAGGCTTTCTTTTCTTTGCGTTTCCACCAGCATTCATGCAAATGGCTTTGTGTCTACCCAGATGTTTGGGGAACAGGAATTCTGGGGGGACACTCACAGAGCTGGCAATGCTCCATCATCATCGTTGTTGTTGTTGTTGTACTAGATTATCTAAACCCCAAACTGGGATCCCGGCTCCCTTCTGTACAAGTGAATAGTAAGAATGAACTAATAGGCTAACAGAAATAATATACAAACCAATCATATGCCAGGCTGGCCTGAATCAATCCAGTCCCATTGAAGACATCCCTGATCAGATATTTTTACTCTCTGAAGTCACTAAGACCTAAGCATGTGATTATGTGCTTTGCTGAATCAGGGCTATGTTGAATAACAAATAGTGAATAATCAAAGATATCGGCAAAGTATAAAGGTCACAAACCACTCATATGCTGAAATATGTCTGCCTAAAGTTTTATCAAAGAAGACATTTGTAAAACATGGAGGTCTGATCAGGGCTGATTCACAGACACAAGGGCTACATTCTCTGGACAAATTGTGAGCTATAAATAATTCGCTCACCTCTAGCCAGGACTATTTTAAATCTCAGTTCTGGTTTTAATTACCAACCACTTTAGCCCAGTGCAAACCAGCATCTCATTGAAAAGACAGGTTCACTGTATAGCTTCCATCATCAGTTCCATCACCATAATCCTTAAACAGTGAGCAAAGTGCACCTGCTTGAATTGAGAAAGCAATCTGACTGGCTAATGAAGAACCCGCAGTAGGTAATTATGAGATTCTAGCCACATGAGGTGAAACTAATTAACCGAAACATTAAAATCACAATAAAAGCTAACCATAGTTATTTAGTGCATTAATACCCGGCAAGGTGTGCACTTACAATGTCATGTACATAATTCTCAGGTGCGCCAATTCACAACGCTCTGCAGGCATGCACAATATGATATCATAATGATATACTGGACTCCAAACTGCTGTGCGGTATTGCTCACACTTACTGTATGCCAGACAATACAACGCTATTCCCTTAGTGTAGAAGCCTTCCTAATAAACAGGAATAAAAATCATTCTACCGTCTTTTATGTTTTGACATCAGGACTGCAGGTCTGGAAAAATAAAGACCTGACATTTACCATTCAGAGGCTCTGCAGACACCTAAGTTTGGGCTCTGAAGCTGTAGGAGCAAAAGAATGCGAAGTTCACCACCTCCCAGCAGTCCTCTTGAAGGGGAAGTGTCGGAGATGAATCCTGACTGCTAGCACTGAGTGTCCCGACAGGAGGGTCAGGTTGAGGATCTTTTTACTTTCGATTATGAACCTGCACAGGTGCTGGGACGCAAACATATATTGACACAAAAGGGAGCGAGTGTTGGATTCATCTTTGAAGATTAAGACTCAGTGAGGTTTGGTAAAAGTACCAGCATCGCCATTAAGATGCCCCCGACTTCATCACGTTCTACACACAAGTCTGGACCACAACCATGAAAGGGAAGGAGGGATCGTCTCGAAATGTGAATCTCGCTGACTCTGCCTTTTAAGTCTCTCATGCACCATTCCACTTCAGTCTCTATTCACCTCAGATCACTGCACTGGTTGCGTGGAAATGGAGGGGCAGATTCTGGCTGGTCTCTACATAGCACACAGCACTGGGTGAGGGTGCAAAGAGCTTCCCTTGCACCCTACATGTAAGAGTTTTCCTTATCTGCAGTGCTTGTGTTCAAGCGTCCTTTTGTGCACCAGTGGGGATTAACAATTCACCAAGCAGGCAAGAAAGGGAGAGATCCGTGGCCTTGCATTCTGTGACATAGACCAGGAGACCCCATATACACTAGGGGACTCAAGGATGGATTTTATTGAGCTCTCCTGGGAACGTGTATCTCTGCACCACCCCGACCACATAACAGTGTCCTGGGGACAAAATCTACCCTTTAGAAGTTTAAACTCACCAAAGTCAGTACATTCATGTCACTGCCATGACAATTTTAGCTCCATTCATTTGTGCACATTGTCTGCATTACAGGTCAGACTTGCATTACGTGTTTACATGACTCTGGAGAGAAAGCATGCTTTGGAAGATGGAGAACAGGTGCGTCGTTTATTATGGCGTGAGTGTAAATAAGGTGGTGTAAATAAGGCTCTTGCATGTGGACTTTGGGTTTCTTTTCTTCTGTGTTCAAAATCTCCCTCTCCTTTTAAATAGGAATCTACAAGCTCTCACTGTTCCATATACATTCCCTTTGCTTAGATCAGCTCTGACTGAAACCATCCATGTTCTGCATTACTTATGCATGGATCAGTAATAATACTAATACTAATAAATAATTTGTGCTTATAAAGGCCTTCTATCCCTGAACCTCAAAGCACTTTAAAACATTTAATTAATGTATTAAGTAAGCTTCACAATAGCTCTGTAAAATAGACAACTATTCCCATTTTACAGATGCTAATCGGAGGGACACAGGTTGTGTGACCCACCCAAAGTCATAATCAGATCTGTAGGATATCCAGAAAGAGAGCCCAGGACTTGCGTGGAGCTGGTCAACATTTTTTGACTGAAAAATGTTCCTGCCTAAATATCAGTGAATCAAAAACTAATTTTTTTTAATGGGGAAAATGTTGTGGTTAAACTTACGATTTTCATGGGAAATTTGGAATAAACATAAAAAAGAAAAAGTCTCTTTCGTGTTTCAAATTGAAATTTTCATTTCAGTGTTGAAAACACACAAAAAAAAATTAAAATCCCAGATTCTTGACCCCTTTTTTTATTTTTTTCACTGCTGAATTCAGTAGAATGAATAATATCTAGGTTAGGATTTCTTTGTTTTTTGTTTTCCTTTTTACCTTTTTATCTCTCCCCCTCCCCCAATTTCAAAAAGATAGTTTTATCGATCACTTCCTATCCAAAGTTGTTGTGTGGTGGTTTCTCTGTGCTACTTAATGGCTACTATGCTCTACATTTCAATGATAAGTGAAGATATATACTGTTCAGAAAGTGCTTTGCGGATCCTTTGGGGTGAAAGGTAAGATAGAATCAAAGAATCAGAGAAAATTAGGGCTGGAAGGGACCTGAGGAGGTCGTCTAGTCCAACCCCCTGCTCAAAGCAGGACCAACCCCAACTAAATCATCCCAGCCAGGGCTTTGTCAAGCCGCACCTTAAAAACCTGTAAAGATGGAGTTTCCACCACCTCCCTAGGTAACCCATTCCAGTGCTTCACCACCCTCCTAATGAAAACCTTTTTTTCCCTAATATCCGACCTAGATAGATGTTATATATAACAGTTTTAAGGGTCTCTTTATTGAGTTTATGAATACTGCAATACAAATATGCATAGTAAAGATGTTGTACATTGGCTCTGTCTAATATACAAGGCAAAAGGTCTGAACTGTTACTCAGCTGGAGATAAAATACAGCACTGATTTGATTGGGGTTGGTCCTGCTTTGAGCAGGGGGTGGGACTAGATGACCTCCTGAGGTCCCTTCCAATTCTAATAGTCTATGATTCTATGACTATGATTTTTCAGGAGTTAAAAGGAACACTTCATTCTTAAGTAGTGGGAACTAGGTAAAGCTGTGAGGCAGTGGCTAAATCAGCTTCATAAGAAAAAATCGAAAGTCTCTCCATCTCCTCCCTATAAATCTGATCTATTTCTCACTTATTTGTGGTGCATCACTGTTTTTTTAACTGATATTTTAGATAAGATTTTGTTATAATAAGTTGCATATATGGCAGGAGATTGCCTGTGGAATCTTTTCATGCAATGGCATATGTTAAGCAGCAGGGCTTTGTAATATAGAATGGAGTAGAAATATGTATATATCTTTTTATTTATACATGCCCTTTGGACATGCTCATTTTATTTATATATATCCTAAGAAAAATGACACTTACAGTGCTGCCAGCTAAAAAGTGTTGGATTCCAGTGGTGAGATTTGAAGGGAATGTATTAAATTACACAGAAACTATGCGAAGTTCCTACTGAAGCCAAGGGTGCAAATTCCTGCAATTTGAATGAGTATGATGAATCTTTTACTTGATAATATTGTTTGTTATGCTTACAGAGTCCACATGTGATTAGAGCACAGCATACAGTTTGCAAACAAACAACAATGTACATATGGTGGGACTGCATAGGCATGCGTATACACAGAATATTAAAGGCCTATCTCCATAGTCGTCCTCATGTGGAATTTCAATTAAAGCTAATGGGTATTTCACAGGCAAATGCAAAAGCTTTTGCAAGGTCAGGTCCTAAGCATGAACTCTGCAGGTAATTTGTGGGCTACGAGGCAATCCATGGACATTAACAGATTCAGATGACATCTTGAGAACCGGTAACTATGTGGCAAAGCTGGAGAGATCAGTCTGGAATATCACCAGGAACTGAGATATGTGTATGGAGGCTTAGACACACATTTCCTATGCTGTGTATTTTATATTTAATGGACCACACAAGATTTTATAAGAAAATCCTATTTCAAAAAATAGTTTAAAGTCACCGACTTCGGATGCTGTTATAGCCACGAGGAATAACTGTTAGTTTTCCTCTGAGGATGGAATGTTTGCTACCTTATATCATTAATATTCATTTGAAAAATGAAGAATTATATTCCAGAATGGACGGCGTCAGAAGGTTCACACCTGAACCTGAACTACGAGGCCTGGATTGTGTGTGGGGTGTGTAAAACAGAACCTCTGAACCTGTTGAGGTTCAGCCACCACTACTATAACTGCTGTTTATACAAAATGTGATATAAGAACAAATCCTGATCAGGGTTTATGGGAAATCATAAACTGTTAATATATTGGCAGGGTCC
This sequence comes from Emydura macquarii macquarii, assembly GCF_026122565.2. Lineage (NCBI taxonomy): Eukaryota > Metazoa > Chordata > Testudines > Chelidae > Emydura > Emydura macquarii. Next base: position 577,784 of record NW_027132905.1, on the reverse strand, counting down.
TAATATCCTGTGCCTTAATCATGATTCAATAATGTTTTATAACGTGAGTGTTTTATAACTTGGAAGTGTATTCAACTTTTAGGTTTAGGGAAATACATTTTTATATACTCTGAAAATGACAGAGCTGAAAATTTTACATCTCACCCACTGTAGATACAAACGCTGAAAGTTTACTAATGACACAATACATTTATTCAGGCCATGGTGTATCTCCTTGGGAAGGAAATCCAAATGATCATAGATTGAAAAAAACAAACTTACAAAGCTTCACTTGCCTGATGCATATTTATGGTCATGGGCCATGTAGTCAACAGGTATAAATCCCATTACATCAGTGGAGCTGGTTTTACAGTGCCAGCCTTTGCACTAATTTGTCTCCAGTTCTTCTGTGGATACATTTCTGAAGAAGGCCACACAACGGCAAGTGATCATTAAATGTCAGTACATTCCCAAGCTCTTCCTTGAGCAGCTTGCTGTTCCAGTAACATGTCATCCTGTCACAGGCCTTTAGGCACATAGCATTTCATCTGTGACGTGTGGCTGCAAAGAGATCCTTTGACGTTACATTTCACTGCATGACTCTTGTCGCGTAACATTTTGCAGGCCGTGTTTGGTCACAGATATTTTGCTGCACAACTTTTAGCCACTCACTTTAAAACGCCTCTCTTCTCTGTTGTGGGCCTGCCCGCCCGTGCCTGGTGGTTGTGCAGATGCGCAAGTGCAGAGGGGACAAAAACCTTCCCCTGCTTGCACGGAAGCCAAGAAGAATCACAACCCCTGAGCTCCCCTGAGCAAAAAGAATACAACTTTCTAGCACCTGCCTGGCACAAGCCACCCGCCCTTGTGCAGAACCCAGGTAAGCTGGCTGCATATAGAGAGGGGATCATGCTGCATCACTTTAATGGGTGGCCCCCATAGGAGCACTCCATCTGGCAGATGGGGGAGGGCATAGGTGTGCGTACAGAGTGTGCCGGGTGTGCCCAGGCATACCCTAATGCAGGGTGTCAAACCTTTTTTGTACCTTTTACAGTGAGATGGCCCGCGGCGCTGTGTTTCCAGGTGATGCGGGAGGATAGAGCTGCCCGCCGAAAGACTGGAGGGTGCGATTTCTTGGCGGACCGACACAGCGAGCTGCCGCCAGAAAGGAAGGAATGTGGCCAGCCAGTGGAACTGAGTTTGAAACCCCTGATAAAGATGAAAATGAAAATTCCCTGGGTGCACACCCTAATGAAATGTGCTGCACACGCCTGTGGGGGAGGGCTTGTGATTCTGCAGAGTCCCCAGTGCAGGGATGTGTTTACCAGGCACAACTGAGCCCTATGGCCTGATCCAAAGCCCACTGAACAGTGGAAAAACTTCCACTGACTCTACTGGGCAGGCCCTGTATGCAGGACCTGGCATCAGGGATCAGAAGCCCATGCTGCCCCATTGGGTATGTTGCAGACAACCCCTGCCCCATAATGCAGCTAGCCAGTGAGGTGGGGCTGTGCATGGAGCTATGGGCAGGAATGCCCTCTTAACCCCCTCAGGCAATTAGCTTATGACCTGAAGCATGGTATCTCCTCACTCTTCATTAACTTTCACCCCTGTAGCTACAGATGTTGTTAATCTATTCAGTGGATGTGCACAGAGAGCAGGGCATGCGGGGAGGTCTGCAGCGAGACCAATGCTTCTTCAGCAATAGACACACAAAAATGATTGGTCAATTTGAAAACATGACCTTGATTCTTCATTATAGCCATTGCCTGTGTGCTGGTTTAACATCTGTATGTGAACACGTTGGATCAGTACACAGACAAAAACAAAAGTAACAATCGACACTCGGGCCCTCATGTCTGTCATGGCACTTTCAGATGTTTCAGGGAATGAAGTAACGACTTTAAGATCAAGGTTATTTTCATTGTCAGTTGCATCAATTATTTCACTTTCTCTTGGCAATGGTATCTACATACCTCTGCACAACACTGACTGATAGACAAATGTTGCACTGGAAAAACTGACTATTTCTCAGCCTTATGGAGAGCCTGTTTCATACATTAAATTGGTTTAATCGTTTAAACTTTTACTACACAGCTTGGCACGTAGCACATAGCAATATTGCATGTTACCAATTTAATGCATTTAGAAAATATTTAAGTGGCTTCCAATGTTCTTAGTCACTGCCGTTCAAATGAAAGACCCACATTTCAAGTAACAAGTCTTCGCAGAGAGATGACATGAGTGGTGGATAATAAGTTAAGCCATCTATCAAAATACCAAGTATGAAACAGATGGTGAGAAGAAGGTCCAGATCCACTTATGAGCTTCCTAACATGCTCACCAATTAAATTCACCACAAGGATGCACCGTGGTATCCGAGGCTTGCCATCTCACAGCATTCTCGTTCCCGACAAGCTAAAGTAGGGATTAATGGAGACAATTATAAAAGATTCCAAGGGGTTTTGCCAATGTCAATGGGAGAAGAAACTGGCCAATTGTCTCTCTTTATAGATCCTCGCTTGCTAGCATTGAAATCTCAAATACAGTACATGGATTGTTGAGCTCCATCATCTGGCTCCACTAGTGGTTCATAAATAAGAAGTAATTTTGCTGTCATTGTCATTGCCAAAAAGCACATATATTTTTGTATCTTCAAAGACATCCCCTACCCAAGAGGCTTTTCTTTTTGGCATTTTCTTTGTTTAACCTCCTAGGTTTCTCTGTTCATAAAGAAGCTGAACATTCACAAGCCTTATCTTGCTGAACTAGGTGCTTGTGAATTGGCCTTTAATAAGGAGGTTCTTTTGTGTTTGTGGGGTTACCCCTGTTACACCCCATTCTTAGATTAAAAGGGAAAATGACCTGGATTTTATACATGATTTCTAGAGCCTAGATTAAAATGTTAAAGGACCCCCATTAAAAAGTTCTATTTTTAGTTAAAGGCTTCATTCCAGTGGCTGGGGAATTAATGTCAGTTGGAAAATGATTTCCCAGTGGTTTGGTTCTGTAGCAAAAGTCTTCAACTTTTATGTGTATAGTCTTTGAAGTTGGAAATTGTTGTTAGACTATCAAATGTTGTTTGAGGTGTCACTCATTTTTTCTTTTTGTTATGGGAATGGGATTTTAGCTGAGAATTACTGAGGCAGAAAATGAGCATGTGAGTGACACTGAAAAGAAAGGTGCTTATAGGGCATATACAAGGTGAATTGTTGTGGAACCTAAAACCGTCAACATAATCTTGGTTAATTCTCTGCGCGTCTGGTTTCTCTGCGAAGGAAGGTGGGGTTAAATCTCTGAGGATGTAACACTTGCATGCGCCATCCACGGTGTGGAATATTTGCTTAAATATCTTTCTGCTGGTGAAATTCAGCTCGCTGGTTTCTCTGAGTCACCACCGCAACTCTAATGGAAGTTAGCTTGACTTGCCCAGAGAATGAGTTTACTGCCCTTGTTAGCTGGGCAGATGAACTGTGTGCTGGGTCTCTGTTCCCAGATCTTGTGTTTTCTATCAGTACACTGTTTGTCAACCACAGTGCTCTTTAGCATGGAGAAGGCAGCTGGGACTAGAGATAGCTGATAGGTGGAGTGAAGAGGGCCAGATTCTCTGTGAAGGAGTTCTGCTAGCGAGGATCTTTCTGCAAGCAATGTTCTCTTGTGGGCTCCACCTCTCTTCCAGAGTGTGGTAAGATGAAAAGTGAGAGATTGGAGAGATAAATGGAATTATAATACCATGGAAATGCTTTATTGCTGGATTGGGTGCATTTCCCTCCTCCCCCAATCTCTTGCTTTTTACCTCTTCCTTTGCTTTTGGAGCATCAGTGTTTATTCCACTGGGTAGCCAGCACGTGCCTCGCCTACCCAGAAGAGATGCCACTATGGATATGACCATACGGCTTTAACAAACCCCCTAAATTCTGTCCCAGCCTGGACTAGAATGGACCAGGGCAGTGGAGTGTGTCCTGTACAATTGTCAATTATTCTGAAGACCTGCTGGGGAAAACGGAGTGGATCTTGCAAAGGCATTAAAATATATATGGTATCTTCAGCCTTCCTAAACAGAAGTGCAACTCAAAGTGGTACTTCCCGAAATGACATCTGAGCATTTGACAGTCCTTGCTCTGACTCCAATGAAAACTGGAGAGTGACAGGAAAAAGCATGAGTCATTCAGCCACCTAAAAAGAGTGACGCTAATTCCATGAGAGAGACTGATTTCAGACAGGCTGGCTCCAGGGCGGCCTGATAATGTTTAGGGTTTATTGTCACAATGCAAGAAACCCAGATTCTGAACAATGCCATCCACTAAAGCACACAGATCAAAAATCTTTGAGAGCCCTGACGGTGCGACATGGGTTCCGTGCAGTCATCATCAAGTCTCCTGGGGAAGGAATGCAGTCAGGTTTTCAGGATGTTCACATCTCTGAAGGCACAGGAGATGGCCGATAAAAAAAGGGATGGCTGTCTTGAGATTAGCCCCCCTCCTCCAAGTTCTGAAGGCGACAGAATGGCATGGGTAGCAAACAACCTGCTCATCTTGGGTGCCGATGGCTTGAATTGTCATTCCCAGATGTTCTGCCTCTTGAAGGTCAAATTGTATAAATGGGGCTGGAACCATCTGAGAGAGTGAGGAAATATGGACGTTTTATTTGAAGAAACGTAATATAAGAATGTCCTTCCTACTTGTTTTTTCCTTACCTGTATATTTAAATGGGGGTAACTAGAGGGCACAAGGCTTAGTGATGGGATATAGACTCTTTCACCTACAGGGCACCAGCTCCAGTCAGCATCGACTGAAAGATTTTACCCTCTGATTGCTAGACAGTGACCTGTGTGCAGTGACGTAGTGGTGTCAGTCTAGTTCCAGTGGCTGGCTATCCACATCAGAAACCCCACCTGTTCCAGTCGTTCACAGCTCTTCTGGCTGCCTCAACAGAGAAGCCAGGCACTGACAGGAAGTGGAATCTGAATTGTCCTTCAGATCCGGGGCAGGACACATCAGTGAGGCAGTGTGCTGGAAGAACCTTGCAAAGCGTCTCTGCCTCCGCACCTGCTTTTGGACACACAGAGGACATCAGTCTCCTTTCCAGGCACGACACTCACACCAACATTAACCACAAAAGACCACCCAACAAAAATATCTCTTCTGAGAACTGCCCGATTTCACCATTCCTTCCAAAATTGTCCCGCTGAAATATTGAATTGGGCTGTTTCCTCCATAGGTGCTGGTTCTCCAAAAATATCAGCCTCATGGGGTGGTTACCCCACCCAGATGAACAAAGGGTTAACAGTTGTCTGAGGAGCTCAGTTAGCCCACCTTGCTGCACCTGGCGGGTGTGTCAGGCTTGATTTATTATCAGATCCAGCTGGGGAAGGAACGGGAAGTGAAAGCTTCAAGGAAAGTCCAGGAGCGAAGACAAAGAAACCCGGAAGGTAGGGAGTTTCCCTTTCTGGGACAGGTCTGGAGAAAACTACCTGAAGAAGGACAGAGGGATGTAATTACTCCCTGTTCTTGGTTCTGGAAAGAGAGGCAGTTTTGAGGAACTGGTGTTCTAGCAGAGAAAGAAGGGGCTGGGACGATCTAGGGGGGGAAAACCAGAGACCTGGAAATCAGCAGAGGCTATGCTGAGTGCAAGCTTCAGGTAAACAGCACAAGGGGCTTGGAGCTAGGAAGTGTCCCAGGGACACAGCTTCACCCTTGAAGGAACAGTCCTAGGTGCTTAACACAGGGTCCCTGGGCCAGAACCCAGAGTAGAAGATCGGGTTTGGGTTCCTCTACCAGCCTCAAGGAAGGAGCAAACAAGCTTGATGTAGGGACTATTGAGACGAGGGTGGAGCTGAAGATGGAGACCCAAGAATAGGATGAGGAATAGCCCAAGATGGGGCAGAACAATCTTTTGGAGTGGGATGTTTTTGAACTTTTAGTTGTGCTTTTGTTACCCGGAAGGGGTGGAACTAAATTGTGTGCAGACAGGAGGGCTGAGTCATGAGAAGAAGCAGACTACCACAACAGACCTGGAGCAACTGTCAGCCTGGGGTGCTAGAGAGGAGAGATCCTGGCACTCTACGCCATCCCCAGCCACGTGTGGGCATGCCATCTGTGAGCCCACCCTTCCACAGTTTGGTTTTACATGAATATAATGATGATTCTACAGTAAGAAGTCAGTGACACTACGCGTCTGACTATGGGGCTACATGTCTAAATAAAGGTTTTCAGGATTGGGCCCTAACGTTTACGTAGCGCTTTACTCTTCCAAAGATTTGTGCCACCATTAATTAAATGACCCTGTAAATACCCCTCGGAGTTAGGTGTGTATTATTATCCTCAAATCCAGGTAATTCTTTCATCCCGCCTGTGTAGTATCAGTAACAGCGAGCGCTTTTTAATATACATAAATAGGTTAATGACAAAGCAAGGATGAATGGTATTCAAATTTTCTAAAAATGAAAATAATATCTCCAGTTATCCTTTAATGAATCCAGGGCAGATTTTTATAGCAGATTTTTGAAATATCAGGAAAGGCCATTTAAGATCTATTTATAATATGTGTGTGATGGGGTGTTTTCCCCACACTGGCCCTGAGAGAATTCAGTTAGGCCAGGGAGTCCCACTCAGCCAATTACGTTGCGAACAAGGGGGATTTAAGCTGGGGGGAGGCAACTAATTAGAAGGAAGCTCACCTGAGATAAATGGGGAGGGAAGGAGCCCCCGAAAAAGAGTTTACCTAGCAGGCCTGGGAGAGAGGGGTCTGATTCAGAAGTCTGGTAAATGAAACGCTTGGGGAAGCACAGGAAATAGTGCTGAGAAGACAGCAGTAAGGTTGGCGTAGCCACAGACCTTAAGAGCTCACTGCAGACCGCTGGAGTGGAATCCAGAGCAATGGGCAGGCCTGGATTCGCCTACCATCCACTGCAGAGTGGTACTGCATGGGGCAGGGAAAGGGAAGGCTGCCTGAGTCACTGCAGGAGCATGAGGACTGCCCATCGCCACTGGTACAGCGGGACTTTGGAAGACTTCCCTGGAAGGGGACGTCACAGTGTGACCCAACTTTGCCATGACTCTGGGTTGGAAGGAGAGCTGCAACAGTGGCAGAGAAGAAAGGAGGCACTGAACTGGGTGGAGATAATCCCCAGGATCGCTAGAAGGAGGTGCCGCCCAGCTATGGGTAGAGCACCTGTGACAATGCTTATTTAGAATAGACCGTGTGTATTTTAGGCAGTGCACTGCAATTACCTGGAAACACACTGTTATGGCAGGCATGGCTGTCACACATGGTCTCCCAAGAGCTTTTCCTTAAGAGTGCGAGCAAGTTTTGAGTCCTGGAAAGACATGTTGCGGCGGTGGTGGGGTGGTTTTAGGTTATTCAAGATTTTGTTAGGGCCGTTTCAGGGGAGAGGGAGGTGTAGGAGCAGCAGGAGGACAGTCTGCTCTTTGGCTTGGTCTCAAATTAGAATGAACTCTTGAGACAGAGTCACTCCCTAGAGACCAGGTTTTGGTGTGGGGCTGAGGTTCCTGCGAAACAGGATGGTCTTGATTGTCTTGCGCGCTGCAGGATTGGGTATGTGTGTGTGTGTAAAGAAAATCCCACTGCATCACTGATTTCCCCTCCACTCTTCCCTTCCGGCTGGCTGTGCGGGCACACAAACAGCGCCTTCCAGTTACGGTGAGCCATCATGCGATGGCCCATAACGCTGCTCTTTAGCGCTGAATGCAGCCAGAAACTGAGGCACTAGATAGCTAGTCACATTTGAAAATCTCAGCCTTTATTTTGCATACTCCCACTACACATGCACAAGTTCCTGTTTTCTGTCATGGATCAAAGATCCATGTTTCAATTCATGGCTTCCATGTACCATTTTGGAAGAAAAGTGTGAAAATTATACAAGTGACTAACGTAGATTTTTTTTTTTTCCTGGAGAAACGGCAAGAAATTCCAAAGTGATTAAAGAAAAATTAAGGTGCAATTAAGCAACTGTTTGGGTAATTTCACAATAGCACTTCATAAACAGAAGCCATAAAAGGGATAGAAAACTCTGACATTTATTCCCCTGCCATTCTTGTAGATTGAAGTATTTTGCCTCTTTGCTCTTAGACATTCAGAAACTCGGAGTACCTTTGATTCATGCTTGCATATTATATACCGCCACTACTGAGCTAGGGGGAAGAGAGACTTTTGGTGGGTAATTCAGGGTTCTTGGAGGATATATCAAGGAGCTTTGTACAGGACAGTTGACTGAGCTTTCAGCAAGGTGGCATATGGAGAGAGACTGAGCTTTCAGCAGATATGGAGAGAGAACGGATATGGAAAGAAGTGGAAGGGGGCTTGCGTGGGGAGGGATTAGGTAGCTACTTGACTTCAAACAGGAAAAAGACTAATCCGAAGAGAGGGATGATTTAGTGTACAGAAGAAGGAAAGACAATGTCATGTGCTTGTGTCCATCCACAGAGGGAAATTATAATTCCCCTTCATTTCACTGCCTCCCCTTTACAGTAGACTTTGCTTCACTCCCCTTGACTGCGCGGATCCACCAGTTTATAAGCCAGCAGCAGTGCTCTGAAATGACAAGCCCTGCTTCCATTGCGAGTCCTGACTGATCGGAGGGTGAGCAGAGAGGAGCATTTGGGCCTTTCCCCCCGGCTCGTTAGAATGCTGTCAGGAAATTCCCACCTCGGACTTCCTGCTGCCTGCCTCTTTCCCGCTGGGGGGGACGGGAATGTCACTCCCGAAGCGGAGCTCCGTCACGCTCAAGCAGGGACCTAACATTGGTTACAGGAAACCTGGTCAGCTCTGGGCCCGTTGGCTAGCTGGAAGGAGCCTGCATACCCTGCAGTACGGGAAGGCACACATACAGATGCAGCAAATAGAGCATGGCCCAGACACAAGCCCGACCTCATGGCTGGGAGACAGGCTCAAGGAGCAGTCCAGGCCCACATCTACAGCCAGCATGGTGGGGAGATACGCCCCCCAGCAGAGGAAGCTGTGAATAGCTCAAGGAACATACAGACAGCTGCCTGCTGAGGTCAAGGTGGAGGATGTGGCTCCTTGGCGTGCTCTCTGACCGATGGAACTGGCTGGATTTGAGGAAGTTCACGATGAAGCCACCCGGCTGTTCTGTCAATAGCCTGGTGTCACTGTGCATTATAATGACCTTTTGCCCTGGCAGATCAGTGCAGTGATTTCTGAATGCATGGTGTTATTGGGGTATGGTGGTTGAAGCAAGAAGGACAGTGCCCAGATAACACAGTGCTGGAGTTGTACAAGAAGCTAGACAGAGATGGGTAGAGCGCTGGTGTCAGACGCCGTCATCTGAGTTCGATGATCTTGTCCATATAGGCGGTGGAAGTGCTGGTTTTATCTGCACTGACTTTTATGGTTTGTCCTAGGTACTTTAAGTTCTAACTCCTAAACCCAAAGTCGTCGGTGGAAGCCTTTCCCTTGATGGTAGTCAGCTTTGGATTAGGATCTCAAAGACTGCCCTTCTGCTGCTGTGTTACCCAGACAGCTCAAATTCACTGTCAGGCTGGGCGTTAAAGCCCTGAGATGCGCCAGTCTGGGCTTCAGGGTCACAGCTGTCAGCAGAGGATCTTTTGACTTAAGAACTGACTCTTCTCCTTTGGTGCAACAGGACCTGGTCTCTAGAGTAGTTTGCAAAAGCCTGTAAAGGTTTACACACTTCTTCTGGAGGAACACCTTGAGTAGAAGTCAGCAGGTTGAAGGGGAATGGTCTATCTTTGTGACGGCTGGGAAGGTTAACATGCCTACTGAAAGTCTTGTATGCCTTTTAAAAACTGAATTGAATTTGCACTTGCAACCTTAGACAGGTGCATTTAAAAACCAAGATAAACACAACAATGCAGAGATAAGCACCAATGCCCTCAGAAGAAAACTCACCTTTTGAATATGATTCCCAAGTTAGCGTAGCATGATTATTAAAGCGCTCTGCAACATCAAAGCATACAAAGAATGAAGCCATTAGATGGATACTTGGAAAGAAGGAAGGAAAAGCCAGGACACATGGAACTAGTAAGTACACAACAAAACTGTTCAGCTCTGCAGTGTGGGTTTTTTTTTTTTAATATATATATTTTTTTTTAAAAATGCAGAAGAAACAGATGTATCTGCCAGAAGTTAAATACATATCTGTTAAGGATGCTCTTCTCATATTCAGGGTCAGAAAAATATGTACAAATGTAGCACCTGACTGATTGACAGAAAATCCTCAGTTCTGGAACCGGGAAACTTGTTTTCTTGACAGCACTTTGTTTTAAGGCTAGAGGCAGAAAAATGTCTTATGCTTGTCCTTAAACTGGAAGGCCCTTTGTTCAGGATACTTATACCATTTGCAGATAATGATGTGCATTGCGGTTTCAGCTGTCTGCATATGCATTTTTATGTTTTTTTATGACAGCTCTGCGTACTGAACTAAAAGGCCATTTAGAGCTGTCAGGAACTGACAAGCCTTACCCTTTACATTTACAATTCTGTTAGCATGCATTGTCAGGTGGATTCACCATTCTACCGACATATGATTTTCTTTGAAACCTATGTATGACTTTAATTTAATACAGCAGTCTCCCAAAAAAGGAGCCTTATTAAGATTTCCTTTTCCATTTATCTTTTACTTTTCCCCCTTTTATGTGGCTCTTTTTTTTCTTTCCTCTTTTACCGTTCCATAAAAAGAAACAAGGAGAGAGAGAACTGTCTTACCTGGAACATTACCGTGTATTCTGGCACTCCATCCTGTGATGTGGTATGAAGAGGAGTTGATTTTTAGTCCATTTACTTAAAACTTTTTGCTACCAGTATGTTACAAATATTGAACCAGGCTATGAAAGTAAAATGAGCAAAATACCTGCAATTTGCAATAGTGACATGAGCTATAATATTATAATCCTCAGCCTCACAGCTGGCTGATCCAGTAAGATCTATTTCTATCCCTACGGGCCAGTTTCAGATCCGTTTGCTCCTGTTGAGTAGCCTCTTACTCCTCAAGCAACTCCACTGATTTCTCTTTTGTTAATTCAGGTATTTTTTAATTACTGAGCCATTACTTACCTTGAAAGTTCCGGACTCGGCTGTGATATACACTTGATGCAACCACCATTGGTTTCAAAGGAGCAAGTCTGTGAAGAATGTGGCCTTGTGTGTTTTGGAATATACTGATATTTAGTCACTGTATTACAGTAGGACCCAAACATCCCAGCTGAGATCAGAGTATATATGTGTGGGGGAGGCACAAATAATTTGAGACAGTCCCTCTTCTGAAGACGTTACAGTCTAAGTAGACTGACAAAGGTGGGAGGGGAAACAGAGGCACAGAATGATGTAATTCACCCAAGATCACATGGCAAGCAGTTGCAAAGCCAGGAATAGAACCCAGGTACCCTTGACTAGAGCTCTGGGAACAGCAGATTTGTCAGTCTACTGGCTGTACTGAAATTGAGGGTGGGGGGAGAATTCATTTCAAGTCAGCCCAAAACAGTTAATTTTATTTAAAATTTATGGTGCACTGAAAAAGTTGAAGAAAATCCACATAGGGTGAAATGGAACATTTTGTTCAATTTTTTAAAAAAAAATTGAAATAACTTGAAACAAAAGTCATTTTGAATTGAAAAGGCGGGTCATTTCATTTTTAAAATATCAAAATGAAATGCAGAGTTCCAGAGAGGTAGCAATTTCTTTTGATGTTTTTGTTTTTGTGACTGAACCAATTTAACATGGATTCACAAGCTGTTCTGGTCGCTCCAAATCTGCTTTTGCGCACTTGCACGTGTGTGTGCAGGGAAGTTTTGGTTGAAAATTTGACCAGAGCTACTCCTCCCATTTAGTCCAGCACGCTGCTCATCTGGAGAGGAAGGGAGAGGTAGAACATCCAAGTGCAACTAAAGGAACAATGTTCATGTAATCTTCACTATGTATTTAAGTACCGATAGTATGTTCAGTCAACCTCAGGACACAGCAGAAGACTCATTCCCCAGAGTTTATAATCTAAATAGCATCATACAATCTAAACACACGTTCTGGAATGAATACATTGAGAAGATTATTATTTAGGGCTATATTAGACTTTCTCACATGCCTTAAAAATCTGAGTGGCTGAAAGACTGGATAGCATTGAAAATAACTGGAAGACTGTTAGTGTGAGAGCTACAATTTTCTTGTTTGATTTTTCCTGTTTTATGGGTTTTGTACACAGACCAATCCACACTGAAGACTCATTAGCTTAGCAAACCCATTTATTTTTGGTCGGTTATATAGATAGATCTGACTGGTTGTCTTTTAGGTCAAGAAGGCACCATAAGAATTAGAGATCTCAGTGGGGAGTCCTTTGGAGTAAAATAAGATGATATTAAATACAAAGCCAGCCTGAAGACTGATTTCTTTCTATCCACTGCATAAAGGCAAACCAACATTATCTTAAAACAGCTGCTGTGTGCATATTAGTTGATAAATCTAAATCTATTTTCTGTGCACTCTAAGCTCCTCATCTGTCTTATACATTTGATATACCCACACGTTGCTTATACAAGCAGACACAAAGTCACTGGGGTTATCTCTGTCTGCACTGCAACCATCCATTTTGTCTTTCTGGGACCTCCAGGCTCACCAATTACAGTTGATCTCCTAATATATCACTCTTTTTTTATTCTGTAATTGTTTGTTTTATAGATTGTGTAGACTTTACATTTGTGAGGTCTTGAGGGCTGATCCTGCTTCAATTGATTTCCCTGGTATAAAACTTCAGCGAGAGATGGATCAAGCCATAAGCTAACAGAGATGAAAGAGGTATCCTCCAACTTTATCCCAAAGGTGTCAATTGTCAATGTAACATAGAGGAAAACATCGTTGTGTGGCTCCCATTAAATTAACACATTTTACCCTCTAGTGTCTATTAGGCTGCACTGGAGTGAATAAGAATATCCTTTTGCAAGCTTCTTCACTTAGGTTTCTGCTTATTCTCGGTGTGAGTTTGGAGGAACCCCTGTACCAGTCTCCCTCCCTACTCTCTGGACTGTGGCTTACTGCTCTTAAAGAAGAGGGAAAAAATGCACATAGTCGTTCTGTCTCCTCCTCCTCTTCTGTCACTAGTTAACATTTTGCTCTAACCTGGAATACCCTCCTAGCACCAATTACACTATTCTAATGGAGGCACACTCCAATTACTCCCTTTAAAGGATTTGTTTATTCGCCTCATCTACACTTTGACCCGATCTCAAATTTCTCTTCCTTGCAATTAAGGAAGCTGCACATTCATGTCTGCGTCGATCCCTGCATGACACAGCTGGGTGTAGACCAAATTCATCCCCTGGGCAACTCCATCCTATTAGACTATGAAGCATCTAGTGAGGCTACTTCACCTTCAATTTTTGCTCTAATCCTCCCATTGAAATTCCCCTGACCTTTTATTGTGTGCAAACCTTTTCCCTCAGTTTGTTGTGATCCTGAAAACTAGCACGTTTCATCCATAAAATCCTTTTTTGATGTAAACCCTTACCCAGTTCTTGACTGAACCATTCAGAACAATGTAAACAGGTGACTGGATCTGCATTCGGTTCAGCATGGGCTTCAGAGCTCAGGCTGAAAGACAAACAAGATCTGTAGGCGCAGATTAGTTCTGATGGCACCAAAATCTGGCAAGTTGCTCTTATAAGAGCTCCACAACTTCAGGCTGCACATGAACCAGATTGAGCTAACAGTGTCCTTTCAATATGAATGTGACTGAACAAAAAGTGTGAGATTAGTTTGGATCCATACGCTTGGGTCTTGCCTCCTTCACTCCAACCCCGCCCCTGCAATACAGGGGTAGTGTAGGGTTTGCGATTCTTTTTGGGTCCAGGATGTTGCTAATTACTGTATCAACCAAAGAGCCTGAAGATGAAGAGCAACTATCATGGGGATAGATCACAACACAGGGTAGACAAGAGATGTGCAAACTTCCTCATTATTCACATATGCGATTTTCAGATACGTTCTTTAAATAGTTACCAGGTGTGTCGTGCATCAAAGACTGTTAAAACTGTAAGCTTTACATTCTCAGGGGGTTCCAGGTCCTATGAGTGGGCAGGGGACTCTATAGGGAAGCATGATATCAAAACCATCTGAGCCGAGGGTAAGGTGGAGCGACTTGTGCATCAGTGTTTCAGGGAGCAGCCCATTTTATCTATCCTCGTCTAGAGCATTTGCATAAAAATACTGCTCAGGTCTCTGAATACATAGTGCAAAATTTTCCTCTTTTTCATTAAATTGAAAATTGTTCATATTACCCTCTTTTTTTCTTTACTCTCTCTTTATTAAAGAGCCCATCTTCATTGCCAGTTTTCCGTTGATGTTCCTGGCATACACACAAGTTAGATAAAAACATACATACTCTTGCTGGAAGGTTGCAATGTAACACTAATTTATTTCTTAGAATTCAGAACCATAACACAGAAGCAGCCCAAAACAGAGAGAGACAGGCGAGCTGCTCCCTAAGGCAGAGAAGCACAAATCACCCCACTTTACTCCTCCGGCCTGGCTCCCTGCAGACTGACGCTGATTGCATGCATCGCATACCACCCAACAGAGCCCTCTGCGCATGCAAATAGGAGCAGGAAACCCCTTGAGGATTTAAAGTGAGAGATCATTATTTTAACCATTTTCAGCATACCATAAGGGGTAGAGAGAGGGTTGCACTAATACAGGATAAAACAACATAAAACCATTGTTGTGGTGGTCAAAGTGCAGAGTCAAAATGTTCAGCACACGTGAGCTATGTCTACACCGTCGCATACGCACTACACGCTGCAGTGAGAGGCTGAAGCAGCAGGCCACTGCTGGAGCCTTTCCCTGCTGCCGGAGTCTTCTCCTGCAGAGGGGAAAGGCTCCAGCGGTGAGGAAAGTAGCAGTGGAGATGGGAAGCGGCAGCTTGGGCGAGAAGAGAGCATGTAGAATATGTACTGTCACACATACCTGCACCCTTCAGGCACGTCTTTATCCTGCTTGCCTAACCCCTGCCTCACTGGCTACGCTACATGCTAGGGAGGCTCGGCGGGTTTGTACTCTACATGCCAGCCAAGGAACTGAGCAGTATGTTGCAGGACCAGCCTCTAGGACCAAAGTGCCGTTTTCCTTTTTAAAGACAGGTTTAGTTTAGAGCAGGGAAACCACCTCGGAACCGTGAACTGCGTATTGCAGCCTGAATTCCTCATTTTCGTGGCGCGACTGGGGAATCACCAGTGGCTTTGCAGCTTGTGCTGAAGCTGTCTAATGATTTTTCAGCAGCCCTTTTCTCCTGTTTAAAAAGTTAATTATTGGTTTGACAATAACAAGCGCTTAGAGGCCCCATCATGCTTGGTCCTGTACAAACATAGCGTACAAGGTAGTTCCTGCCCAAAGAGCTCACAGTCTGAACACAAGCATGGACAGAGAGGAAGTAACTTGCCCAAGGTCACCAGGAGAAGAACCCAGGTCTTCTGAGTCTCTAGGTCCATACCCTACCCATTGGACTATGCTGTTTCGTGTTAGCCTACTGACTAAAGTGCCCAAGGCCCGTCATTTGAGTTAAGCTCCCACACTTTTTAATTCAGCCCCATTGCTCCACACGGGAAGAATTTAATATATAACCTATGGTACTTCTCCAAAAGCGTTGCCCTAGGCCCAATATGGCAAACTAAGGGATGCTAAGAAAGTCTTAACTCAGAATTTATTAGTACCCTACAATAAATAGCGCAATTGACTAGCATGCAGATGCACTTGCGTGTGTTGTGATATGAGGGCATCTTTTGACTAGGAACTGGACTGAGACAATCAACGTTTCCCATACAGCGATCTCTCTACTCAACTGCTGGAGAGTTTAGCGAAGACTTTCTGTGACTGAGCTCCCACTGACACAAAACTCCATTGTAATAGCCTTTAATTTTAATAACATCTCATTTTTAACGATTATAGCCACATATGAACCATGGCAAATAGATATACATGTCAATTGCTATACAGTACATAATGTATGAGGGTGGTGACCGTCATAAAGTTCCTTTCTCTTGGAGATACCAAGTCGTTTGCAGCAAATATGAATAATTCATGTTGCCTGTAGGATCGTAGGAATTGACATTGCAGGTCAGACTACTTGTACATCTAGTCCAGTGTCCCGTCTTTTCCAGTAAAAGGTGCTAGATGCTTCAGAGGAGGGTCTAAGAAACCCACAATGGACAATTATGGAATGATCTGCCTATAGGAGATATTTCGTCCTCGTCCAGGCAGTGAGTGGGGTGGCTTGTGTCTTGAAGCATGAAGGCTTATATCGGCATCATCATTTTTAATTGTGTTGTTTTTATTTTTTGTATATGGCAGTAGTGCCTAGAGGAGGTCTGACAGGTCAATGGCTCCTGATTCTAGGCACTACACAATATATGGCAAATGACAGTCCCTGTATAATTAAACTGTAGATGTTCTCTGTATCCATACCATCACCAATTCATGTTCATCATATGGCCTTCATCAGGAGTTAGCTTTCAGCAGTGTACTGAAATCCATCTTGTTCTTTCTCTAGAAAGTCCATGAGTTTGCCAGCAATTGCGAACCAGGAGTGGGTTAGCTAATCCCCTCCTGAATACAGATTTTCTTAACCCAGTTCCCCTTGCCCCACCACATCTGAACAATTGCTTCAAAGCATGCAGGGCAAGTGCCTCCATGTATCTGAAAATTTATGGATGGGCTCAAAGTGGGGAAAAAATAAGCATGATGACATGCGATCAGCTTCGGAGCCTGCTATCTTCTCTCCAGTGTTGTGCTAAATAAAATGCTGAAGTGGTGATTTCCATTGGTTAATAAATATTGTTTTGCTTGAAGTTAGGTGGTTTCTTTCTCTTTTACGAGAAGGATTTTCATCTCCACCCTCTTAGAGCTATTTGTTTCCAGCCTCTCTGAAAAGGCCTGCCCCTTTTCATTGTTTGAGGACAGCGTTTTTGTTGCGTTTGGTTTCGGCAGGCCTCCTGGAGACTGTAGCTATGTTTATATAATTACTGTTGCGCAAATAGATATTTGACACTTTAATAACATATTATCACAATTTAAGGAAAGACACCATACTTACCAGTTTAGGCAAGTGGTGCTGTCCGGGCTCCTTTAAACGGCTTTTAATTACGGTTATGAAGTATCATTAGAATGCGGGATAGAAATGATTGGTTCCCAGTCTATTTTATGCACCAACCTAATCATCTTTTCCTTTTCCTTTATTATTTCCATTTGGTAATCTTGCCTTTTGGGAGAAGGAAGGGAACCAACACCAATGAAATGTCATTGTCTAGAATTCTGTAAGTTACTCACATGCCACTGTGATGAGTGCTATATATGAATACTTAAATAATGGCTACACCTTTTATGGACCTGATCCAAAACCCATTGGAGACTTTCCATTGACTTCAGTGGGTTTTCAATCAGGCTTTGTATTCTCATTTGGCTAAATCTCATGTATTTATTCAGTTTTCACTCTGTTCGTAAGATAAAACTCTCATTGTCACACCAGGAATATGGCAATCAAGTGAACCAGCAGCACAGTCTTAATTCATTTAATAAAGAAAACTTTCAAAGGATAATTGAAGCTGAGCCTTCACAATGTCGTTTTTAATTCTGTGTATTAGAGCTGGTTGAATAATACTTACTGATCATGTTGTTCAAATAGTCAATAGGGCTGCTTTTTGTTGAATATATTATTCAACAAGTTTTATTTTTAAAAAAGCCAGCTCTACACCTGACTTAAATGTTTGTTGAATTGACTATTAATGTAATCCAGTGAATATCGCCAGTATTAACTAACCCGACTAATCTATTTTGTGGTAATCAACCAGTGCTATTTTATGTGTACCTTATACCATTTGATTGGGAAATAGAATAAGGTAAATCAGAAAATCTTGCGGCTGCAGAAATAAAAATAATGTGGTAACACAGAACATGTATGATGCTAACAGTGATAAATGAACAAGCATACAGAAGTGTACCTTCCACAGAGAAGCAGATGTGCTTGGGTTTCCCCCACCATCTCACCCCTCACAACAGCAGGCTCCATCAGATAATATGTTGGAGTACAGCCAGTGCACCACCACGTGCAGTGGCAATTGAATATATTGGCAGCCTAGCAATTGACAAGCGAGATCTGTGTCCTGAGACCTCTGGCTGTGAGGGTATAGCACATTGTGGTAAAAGACGAGAATGACAGGGTGCAAAATCCATTCCAACCATTCATCGATAGGATGGTGATTGGCCATTGTAGGCTCAAATCCTGCAAACAGTTGTGGACTTCTTTGGTTTTATGCACATGAACCCATCCCATTAAAATCAATAGCACTACTCATGTGCATAAAACCAATTTTCAGCAGATATCTTCTTTAAAAGGATACTTTTTTTGGTTTGGGGGATTTTCAGCTTTACAATGAAAAATCAAAAAAGACTGAGGAAAAGCAATTCCTATTAACATTTTTCATTTTGTCAAAAACTGCATTTTCCATTGGGGTGAAGTTCTGACAGAATTTTTGGCCATCCCTACTGTATATGACTTCTTAGGTGGATTTGTTTTGTGGGGGAGGATCAGTTATTGGTTGTTTTTGTCGCTTGTCCTTTGGATTGGGTATCAAGATGGTCCTATTCCTGCTCCTCTGAAATCAATGTGCAGTCCTGTTGCTTAAATATTACTTGGTGCAGTAGCTGACAGAATAATCTTATCCTCCCTCATTTTTCCTCATTGTCATTATTTCATCACTATGTGGGGACAGAAAATTCTCAACCTCTTCTTCCTGTCTTGAACCTCAATTTCAACCTGACTAGGAAAAGGAAAGATTTGAATTCACAGCTTCTAAACACAACCCACACAAACAAGCTCCACAATATATTACAGCCAGTCTGTATCAGCAACACAAAGAGTCTTAGATGTGTGAAGTCTGACGTGCGTGAGGTCCTGCTGTTTTTATAATAGCACCTAAGTTGCTCATTTCTCCATACCCAGTGTTATTTTTTCTTTGTGAGACTTCAACAGTTTCTGAGCATCAAAACAACAGACAGTGAATGATTATTTAATAGGGTTATACATTAAATGAGATGTACTTCCACAGCTTGTCAGAGCAATTAGAATCGTGAGTGAGATGGCTGGAGACCCCTCCAACCCTACAATGAAGTTGGCATGCTGCTCAGAACAGGAATTTGGAGGTAAGGGTCCTCAGGGGAATCTCTTTCGTATGTAGCTGCATGTTCAGAATTACAGTGGAGAAACACAAGTTATTTATGCTGTTACCAGGGGAATATTATTGTCACTGTAATATGTGCTGCTGTAGAGTTACTAACTTTTTAAAGGCGGTGTCTTCACTGCTAAAAAAGGTGCGTTACCTCAGGATAACAAATGCACAGGAGCTATCCTGAGGTAAAAACACAACAAAGGTAAGGGACTTCGGTTCAGTTGTGAGGTAAACTGGGTGAGGCCAGCCCTAAATTCTCACCGGAGGCTGATTCTCACCTCACCTGACCTCAAGACAGCTCAAGCACATTAGTTACCCTGAGGTAACGCACCCTTTTTAGCAGTGAAGAAAAAGCTTACGGTAATCAAACCACAATCTCAAGGTAGGCCCAGTAGGCACTGACGCTCCAAGTCAGGGAAGCATCTCTGTTCAGGAAGGGCACTTAGCTTTAACCCTTGCTTAGTCCCAGTGAATGCATGAGGGTGCTCTAAGAATTTGAATCCACTTGACTAGATTAGTCTCCTCTGCTCTCTGTTCACCATTGTGTGTCATTCTTGTCTGCTCACTTTCAGGCACCACGTTCACTACTTTTCTCGTCCACATTGGTTGGTCCTTGCAAGCCCCCCCAATGCAGATAACTCCCACTGTAGCCTCTGGGAGTTCTGTGCATAGAAGTCTCTGCAGGGCCATTGAAAACACCGAAGGGTCTGTTACAAACAGTGGCCAAACATGAGTTTTGAAACTTGCCTTGTGGCCCTTTTACCAGGTTTTCCTGCAGTCTTCCAAGTTAACTGGTTAGAACAGGGATGCGTTAGTGTGGGCATTGTATGAGCATGCTGATTTTTCATTTAGTTGATATCAGAGCAGAGGATCATCAACTGTGACCTATGGTTTCATTTTATTTGTATGACAGTGAACCATATAATGTGCATACACCTTGCAGGATTCCTATCCCATTACTTCATAAAGTGGAAACTGCAATTCTGACCTAAAGAGTGAAACTAAATATTCATGAAAAGACTACTTACTTTAAAATTGACTTAGGAGCTGATGTCACAGTCATCTCAGAAGAGACTTACAATCGCCTTCAACCCCTCCCAGAACTGAAGTCACCCGACACAGTTCTGATTAGCCCTGGATGTATTCTGAACTACAAACACCAGTTCATAGAATCATAGAATCATAGAGTTGGAAGGGACCTCAGGAGGTCATCTAGTCCAACCCCCTGCTCAAAGCAGGACTAACCTCAGTTAAATAATCCCAGCGAGGGTTTTGTCACCACAGAAACAATTTACAAGGACAAAAGCTGTGGATTCAGAGTGCATGTGATCAAATGATCAAAGACCAACCGCCTTCTTAGCCACTGTGTGGCCGCCACGATAGGCCAAGCGAGAAATGTGGAAGAACTTGATGGAGGATTTGATGATATTAGACTTCTGAAAGGAGATCCTGTGAAAATCAGCTAAAGAGACCATTCAGTGTACAAACCATATGATGTACAAACACCCCTTCCAGACAGACTTTGAAAGAGATTAGCTGCAGATTTATGCAAATTCAGAGGTCGTCATTACCTGGTGGTCATGGACTATTTTTCCAGCTATATAGAAATAATGTATTTGAAAGATACAACGTCATAGTGTCGTTGAGTTTCAGTATTCCAGAACAGCTAATGACTGACAACAGACCACAGTTGACTGCAGCAGAATTTAAGTCATTCCAAATGAAATATGGTTCTAGTCTTATTACTAGCAGCCCACATTACCCACGAACAAATGGAGAGGCTGAGAGAGCTGTACAGACAGCCAAGAAAATCATCCAGCAGGAAGATCCATTTCTTGCTCTTTTGAGTTAGATCAACACCAATAGCAGCTACTGGATATAGTCCAGCACAGCTCCAGTTGGGAAGACAACAGAGATACTTTTCCAAAGTTGCAACCGTAGTTCTATCTCCGGAGCGGCCAGACATTAAGAGAATAGCCAAATTCGATACAAAGGCAAAAACACTTGTACAACAGAGGACACCCAGAGAACTGCTGGGTCTAGAACCTGGTGACCATTTTCATATCAAACTGGATAAAGGAAAAAGGGTGGACATCTGCAGCTGTCATAAAGAAAAATATTTCAGTGCCCAGATTGTATATGATGGAGACCAACAGTGGAGAGTTCAGCAGAAACCATCAACATCTACAGATTGTTCCTCAAAAAGAACAATCCACAGAGCATTAAAGGATCATACGATGAACACGTCTGGGGTGTATGAGTGCCCTCACCCCACAACTAAGATCAAGGCCACTTTATGCAAAGTGCTGCACATAAACATCATATGATACAGTCCCTATTTGCCCCAAAGACCTTACCCTCTAAAAGACAAGACACGAGAGTTGGAGAAAGGGTTGGCAGTACCCACAGAACACTTGCTGAGTTGCTCAAAGCTGGCTGGTCTCATGATGCTTCTCTCCTCCTCCTCCTTTCCAGCTGGTAAATTTTATTAAAAGGCAGCTGTAAATACGCTGAATACTTTCCTAATACTACGATTCCATGTTATCAGCTGCCACTGTTCCCACAAGGAAGCTGATTGAGAATGTGAGAGGAGGTGATCCGTACAACTGTGAATAAGAGGGGAGCTCTGCACTGGATTATCCCTCTATTAAGAGATCCACTCTATGAAACAGATCAAGAACCACTGTATTAGAAGACTTTGCCCTGGAAAGAATTAGATGGAGCATTTGTCTGTTGGTTGTTGCTCACTGATTACTTAAGAGCAAAAGCTTGGCTCTGGGTCTTTGCTGGGCAAATTATGTCATTCTTGTTCACAAAAAAGAAGAGTTTACAGTACAGCTTCTAAATTAAAGCTGGTGGTTCGAAATTAAAAGCAGACGGGGCAGATGTGCGTAGAAGAAATTTATATCCACATCTTTTGGGAATCAACCAATAGTTCTGCCAGAACTTTAAATCAGCTTTTCCTGTGTAGGCCTCAGTTGCACCACACCTACCTAAGCCAAATTGAATGATGTGGAATTAAAATGTTACCAGATATTTCCTTCACTTCGCCACGTGAAAAATGAAGGAAAATGTTGATGAAGCCCAGAATTGAAGGGATCCAACAACCGCTTAATATTACTCAAGATTTTACAGAGAAGGAGAAGGTTGGGAGTCCAAGTGACCATCACCAGCTTAATATGCAGACATGTAAAATACTAAAAATTTGATAAGAACCATATGAAGCTGTAACATCCATTATTACCGGCAGTTATTGAACAGATATTGCTAGAGGATAACCATATATTTCATATCCTGCCCATGTACATTACGGTGCTTCTCTATTGTTCTGTACTAAAACTTTGCTAGAGTGGGTCCAAAATAAGAAGGGAGTGAGGGAAAACAATATTTTTTGGGAAATTTTGAAATTTTAGTTCCGTTTCCTTTTTTTAGGGCTCAAAATTAAGCCACTTTCTGGTTTTCGCAAAAGTTTCAGTGATGTTTTTATCAATATTTTTATAAGTCATATTCAATAACGATTTGGAATATAATTTTGATTTTAAAATATTGACAATGTCATTGAAACTCTTGCAAAAATTGTAACAATTTTATGAGGTCAACAGTTTTTGCAAAAAGTTCTATTTTCCATAAAGCTTTTTTTTGGTCAAGGTATTTTGGGTTTTTTTGACTTGGCTCTGAACTTTCCTGGGAACCATGTGGGTGGGGTGGAGGGTACAATGTGAAATAAACTTTTATCGTATGACTTGGCAATTTTACTCAGGATTGGTGAAGCCATGAATGGGATATTCAAAATGAGTGCAAATAAGAATTGTATACCATCCTCCAGGTGAACATATTTCGTGTAGCTATCCCCTACTACATAAAAACTGCCTTGCATCTGGTTTTAGAGATTTTTTTTTTAATGACTTTTTGTTTTAAATGTCCCTCCTGTAAAACCAGGTACCTTAGTCACTTCACAAGTCAAGGCTCAGAAGTGGAAGAAAATAATAAATTTAAAGCACATCTGAAAAATAGCATGAAATAGCTTCTTCATATAATAAAAATATCACACCTTTAAAGCTAGTTAGCTTGGAACCTACCTGGCGTTCTCCCTTCTCCAATAATATAAAACTTGATAAAGTTTCTAGACCTGCAGTTTCTCAAGAATGTGAATAAAAAATCTGTTAATGGTTCAGGAGTGAAACTAAATCATTCAATTTTGTGCCTCAAACCAGTGTAATTTGGGGGGAAACGGGTTTCTGAGGATGGGGGGAAAAATGAAATATATGTCTTCTTTTTTTTTAATTATTTTTATTTTTTAAATGGCAGCTGTTTGAATCAGCTGATGGGTTGGTGATGTTAGAAGTGGCCCTGGGAGAGTGGGATTTGTGGGCAGGATACGGATGGAGTGGGCAGAGGTGCATGTTAAATACAATTCTATCACAGAATGTTACGGTTTCTCATGTGGCTGTCACCGTCACAGTTGTCTCTCTTCTCTATAACACCTTTCTCTTTCGCTAGACTTTTGGCTTCTCCAACCCCCGTTACTCCCAGAGAGGAGGCAGTCGTGATATAGCTGCCTCTGTTCTGTTAGAGTTTCTAGCAGTGTTCAGAACGCCAAATGGGGCTATTCTTGGCAGGGTGGGCCTGGCGTCTGTCCTACCTTCTCTGCTCAATGGCTTGCTGCCACTGTCTTTGAAGGCATTATGTCTTCTCCTGGTCTCTGCAGGTACAAAGCCTCTAACCAGCAGTGCTCAGACGGAGCACCACCTCCCCCTATCCAGCTCAGCTTTGGTTCTAATAGCCAAAAAGGAGCCCAGAGTACCAGGTAGATTCTAGCTAATCTAGTAATAGGGCTATAAGGAATAGTCATCGTGCATTTGTCCAAAAGAAAACAGGCCAAACCAACCTAATTTTTCCTTCTTTTGACAGGGTTACTGGCATATTGGAAAGGGAGGAATCAGTAGACATAATATATCTTGATTTTAGTAAGGGTTTTGACACAGTCCCACATGACATTCTCATAAGCAAACTAGGGAAATGTGATCTAGATGAAATTACCATAAAGTGGTTGCTCAGCTTGTTGAAAGATTGCATTCAACGAATAATTATCAATGGTTTGCTGTCAAACTGGGAGAGTGTATCGAGGGGGGTTCCTCAGGGGCCTGTCCTGGGTCTGGTATGAGTCAATACTTTCATTAATGACTTGGATAATGGAGTGGAGAGTGTGCATATAAAATATGTGGGTGATATCAAGCTGGGAGGGCTTGCAAGTACTTTAGAGAACAGGATTAGAATTCAAAATGACCTTGACAAATTGGAGCATTGGTCTGAAATCAACAACATGAAACTCAACGAAGACAAGTGCAAAGTACTTCACTTAGGAGGGAAAAGTCAAATGCCCAGCTACAAGATGAGGAATAACTGGGTAGGTGGTAGGTAGTGGTGCTGTAAAGGATCTGGGGGTTATAATGGATGACAAATTGAATGTGCATCAACAAGGTGATGCAGTTGCAAAAATGGCTAATATCACTGTGGGATATTAATGGGAGTGTTGTATGTAAGACAAGGGAGGTAACTGTCTACTCAGCATTGGTGAGGCCTCATCTGGAGTGTTGTGTCCAATTCTGAGTGCCACATGCTAGGAAAGATGTGGACAAACTGGAGAAAGTCCAGAGAAGAGCAACAAAAATGATAAAAGATTTAGAAAATCTGACTGATAAGGAAAGGTTAAAAAAAGTTGGGCATGTTGTCTTGAGAAAAGAAGACTGAGCGGAGACCTGATAACAGTCTTCCAATATGTTAAGGGCTGTTACAAAGAGAATGGTTATCAGTTATTCTCCACCTCCACCAAAGGGAGGACGAGAAGTAATGGGCTCAACCTGCAGCCATTTCGGTTAAATATTAGGAAAAGCTTTCCTAAATTAAGTTCTAAGTTAAGAAGTTAAGCTCTGCATTAGGCTGCCTGGGGAGGCTGTGGAATTCCCAGCACTGGAGGTTTTTAAGAACAGATTGGACAAACACCTGTCAGGGATGGTCTAGTTTAACTTGGTGCTGCCTCAGACCAGAGGGCTGGACCTAATGACTTCTCAAGCTCCATTTCAGCCCCACATTTCTGTGGGTCTAGGAATAGAGACCCTCCCGAGGGACAGAATGCTGACATTTCCTCCCTGCATCAGCAGGGACACAGCTAGGGGGGTAGGTGAGGTGTTGTTTGTTTGTTTTTTTCAGGGCTTTTTGCCACCATTAGAAATGTCCTGGTGGCTTCTGAAAATGTAGATCGTTCTAATCAGGTGCCACAGAATGAGCAGTGAGTCCCTGCCCGGGCAGGAGAGCAGCCTGTATAAGCCACAGGGTGCAAGCCTTAGGGTACTCTACCTCCTGTTCCTTAATTTAGCTGTGTCTGGAACACACGAATCTGGAACCGTTAGTCCAAATTTAAAGGGAAATTTACATGTCGGTGAGCTTGACATTTTGGCTGGCACAAAGGCCTTGCTTTGGGATTTTACCCTCTGAGTATTTTCCCTCTAAACTATTATAAATCAGCAGGAAAATACTAAAGTGCACCTTGAAAAGACCTATTAACACCTCTGACAGCTCCCTGCTCTTCTCAGTTGCACAATGCAGGGAGGCTGCAAAAGAAATGGCTTAAAAAGTCTCTTGGGGGGCTCCTTCCACTGCTTTCCAGAACCTGCACTGAGGTGAAATGCAAAGACTCGCTTGGTCCAACTGTCAGTTACACTACTGCCTCTTTGTGCTACCCTGGCAGCATAAATTGGGGAAAATCAGCCTCCTAAGAATATCCCCAGTGCCGTGGGCCTCCCCAGCCGATGTGAAACTTGCATAAAGACCTTACACAGGCCCTGCTCCCAGCCCCCAATATGTGGGGAAATCAGGAGCAAGCTCTGGGCTGGGTCAGGGTCATGGCCAGAATTCACTACAGCAGTTGTCTGTTTCCTAGGAGCCATGGGAAGCAGAGTATAAATCAGAGCAGCCCCGAGGCTGCTCTAACTGATTCCAAGAGCAGAGCTGTCTCTTGCGAGGCCCCAGGATTTATGGAGTGCAAAGATGGCTTAAAACCACTTTAACCCTCCCCTCCACATCCCTGCCTGAAGCACAGTACTGGGGTGTTTGAGAGTCGAATGTGGTATTTTCAGGAGTCAGGTGGAGCCGATCGGTGGGAAGGTGAACTTACCAGGGAAAGGTTCCTCTGAAAACACCCCCTATCCCTCCCAGCAGATTTGGCTGTTTTCTGATAATATTATTCTCTTTGGTCTTCTGGGAGTGCCGCCACCATCATTAATCAAAGCCTCACGTTGCTTACTAGTACTGAAGTATCCTTGCTGTATCATCGATCATAAAAGCAGCAAAGGGTGTGCTTTGGGTATCTAAATAGAGTGAGAGACAGCACACGCGCACACACACACACACAAAGAAAGGGAGAAAAGGGGCTTAATTATCCAGGGGTCTTTGGTCTATCACTCACACTGGAAACATCTCTACAGCTTTATTTTGGCTGCATCTCCTTTTAAATCCTGGTAAACAGCAGTTAAGCTAGCAGCCTTCATTCTGCTCTCAGGGTACCCCACTGCTTTTTAAGCTGTTATTTTAATAAGGCTTATTTTACAATTAAGGCACCATGGGCTTTAAATTACATATAAAATAAAATGTGGAAATTGAAGCATTAAGTGCGTGGCTGCCTTCGGAGACTCAGCAGCTTTGTATTAAGCTGCCGCCTGCTCTGAAAGGGGTAGCCACAGAAGGCTAAGGTTTTGGGCCGCTGTGTAATATAACAACCCCCGTTCCCCTTTTCCCCTCTGGGAAAGCCCCGCACTGTGTTTCTCTGTGGAATCGCAATAGATGCTTCTCACTTGCTCTAGGTTCCCGTCTGGTCGTTGCAACCTGCAGGCACTGTGATGGACCCTGGAATGCCACAAAGTCCTCTGGCCTCGGCCGGGGACCCAAGCACCTATTAGCCCTTTTAATAGCTCCCAGGTTGTGGCAGTGGGCTGGCTGTCTTGGCACCAACTCCCGCTCAGCCTCGTAAAGCGCCGTGGTTCAGGTGAAGCTCGTTGCAGCTGATGTGGTCTGCTGTGATATGGGGAATGACTCTCCCTCCAGATGGTTGTAAAGGTTAATGAGGAATTTATGCAGAGCTATATACAAATCAGACTGTATCTTCTGGGTGGAAACAACAAACCACCGGCATAAATTCAGCTTCCTGAACATATGTAGCTTGGTTACTATGGGAAAACATCACCTCTGCCTCTTGCTGGGGGGAGTGGGCAGCCCCGAACACGTTGGGGAGGGTAGCTGGGCTCTGCTGCAATACAAATAAATAGCACTAATCCACTAACCTCAACACATGGCTCTCAATCCCCAGGAGTGCCAGGGTCCCCTTCAGTGTACTGGGGGTCGGAGGGGAGGGGACAAATGTAGCATTATACCGCCTCTCAGCCCCTCCGATCCAGGAGACAGCGAGTGGGAGTTCTCTCACGCACACACACTGCACGAGCTTTAGCAGACGCAAGACTGTTCCAACTTGCATTGCCTTGTAACAGTCTCCACGGCTCACAAGTCCCTCTAGGACGGCTTTAAGTCCCTTTACCACGACCAAAGCAGCCCAAAAGCGACTTTTAGCTGGGACAGGCTGTGGCCCATTGCAAGTAGCCACCTACTATCCCAGAGGCACATTAGTGGGAAGGGAATTGGTATGTCTGTAAGGATGCAGCCAGAAAAAAAGAAGCAGGTCTTTCCTTTTGAGCCTCAACCCCTCCTTTCCGACAGGTTATCCAGTGCACTGATCTCCTGGGAAAAGGAAGCAGCCACCTTTGCTTTCCAAAAGAAACCCTGGGTATAAACAGATCCACTACAAAATTACAGCTGGCGGGGGGAAAAAATCCCTACCCCATCGAAGAGTCGGCACCCCACAAATGCCGTCCTAGTGTTCAAGCCTGTGACAAGCAGGTAGGACCCCTCCTGGCAATACGTCACTGATGGCCCAGGACCCTATCTCCCTCTTTTTTATATACAGTGCCCCGATCCCTCCCCTGAACTGGAGCATATGGGACCCTCACTCAGCCTCCTCCATCCAACTTTCCAGAGGCCAAGAATCTGTTTTCATTATTCTTTATATTCCCTTGACTAATGTGTCAGCTCCAGGCATTCATCGACTTCCCCACTGAGTCGAAAGCTTGCCAATTCCTCCTCGGAACAGTGGTCACGAAGGCAGGGGGACCCTTCTTCCTTTTAGTTCTAAACAAATCAACGTGAGATGCAGTGCAGCGGTCAGAACTTCCTGTGACTGTTCTGCATGTGGCACTGACTAGCTGCAAGGGTACAGGGAAGCCTTTCAGTGTTCCCCCATTGGAGGTGGACTCGTGGCATGTTTCACTGTGATTCTCTCTGGGGTATTATACCAAGAGGGCACGGCCACCCCCGGAATTTAATCTCAGCCAAGGAGATTGCTTTCTCTGTAATGATGGAGGAAGGAGCAGGATGGCTGTTGTTTTACTACTTTAATCCTCACACAGGTAGTGAACCTGGTGGGAAACAGTCATCCCACTGAAATACAAATGTATCTGTTGATGCACATGATGCTATGCAGTCGGAGATGAACAATGCTACAGAGCATTATCTGCCAGGCTGCCTCTGTCTTTGTGGCTGTGTCTCGATGTTTGTGCAGTGTTTGTTCTTAATTCTCCTGGATGCTTCAGCTCCTTATCTCAAGTGGTTTATTGAAATATCTGTCTGCTTACTCAGGCTTAAGGATCTTTTATATACGACTCTCCCCTTTGTTTGTTCTTCATGATGCAGAATGTGGCGGCTAAGACTTCTTGATAGATTTCTGTAAGCGGGGTACAGATTATTGAACGAAGACTGTAGGATTTGTTGGCAGAAGATCATGGACTGTGAACAGGACGTGTTCGGTGCCAATGGCGACACAGAGAACCCTGCAAATCTGCAGATATCCACTTTATGTCCGCGGGCCATGTTTGCGGATCGCATGCGGGCACAAGTTTTGTATCTGTGCAGGACTCTAGCGATGTAGCTGGCAGCTCCACAAACAAATCGGGAGCAATGGAACAGTTCAATGCAAGATTTCCCCTCTCCGTGTTTCCTCATGAGAAGATGACTATAAATAGACAGGGAAAGCAACAGGCAAGCTGGAACTGGTGGACCAGCTTCTCAGTTGATGTAAATCACCATAGCTTCATTCACTTTGCTGATTTACTCCACTGAGGATCTAGTAATTGATACGACAAGTTCTATGTTGACTCCTGGGACTTTTTCAACTGTTCTCCAACTAGCATGGATGACATGCAGGAGTCTTCATAAAGCACCCCTCTTGACCCCCTCCCCAGTATTTCTCCTCACCCAATAGGAAACACAGCTCTGTACAGACAGCCATCATAGGGCGTAGACCTAGGCTTAAGTGGGACTTAAATGAGGCATAGGCTTGGTGCTGGCCCTCAGCACAGGGGGGAATTTCACCCCCAATCTCTGATCGGGTAAACCCTCTCTAGGCCCCACACAGGGCTGTCCCTAGACGGGTGCGTGGCCCAGGGCAAATCACACAGCGTGGGCCCTTAACATGGCGGGTCAGTTTTGCATGTTTTGGTCCCAGTCGCTTCCTGAATTTTCAGCTTCCAGGGCCACATAACTGGAGCCGGAAATGCAAAATCCGCCATCTTTGTTGTGGTAAAAAAAATGAGCGGGTTTGGTCATGTTTTCGGATATACTTCCGCTCTTTCTTAGGACGGAGCTTGGCAACTCTTGTGATGTCAAAGCACAGGATCCCCCAAAGTGCGAGGCCCGGGGCAGTCATCCCGATTCGCCACACCCTAGAGATGGCTCCCACCACACATGCTGTGTATAATCGTACAGTGCTCTCAGCTGCAGAGCTCAGCTCTGCTCTGTCTGGGCTCAAAACTTTGGGCAATTCCTTCCCAGTTTAGAGAGGGATTTGTCCCAGCTCAGAAGTGACTCCCTGTTCTCAGTCATGTAAAAGGAACCTCTCCATTGACACTTCTGACCTGCAGGAGGCCCGACCAGAGGCCCGTGTTCCCATGCGGAAGTTCCTCTCTTTTTCCCTCTGAGGGAAAGCCACCAGTAAAGACTCCATAAAATTACCCAACAGTTCTGGCTCTCTCCGCCGGAGCTGTAAACTGAGGCTGCTTTCCCAATGCCTACCATTTTCTCACATAATGCAGTTACCAGGCTTGGGGCCTCCTAGGCCCAAACAAGACTTTGGCTTTCCCTCTGCAACATTTAAAAAGAAAAAAATCATAAATCCCGCTGGCACCGGGAGCCTGTGCTGCAGAGCTGTTCTGTGCCAGTCCCTGTTGTTAAATCATAAGCATCAGTTTCAATACGGTAATAAAACACTGTCTATGAAATTTTACATTTCCCCATTAAACTCCTTCCCCCCCCCCCACCTATTACATCATTCCTTCTCCAGCCTGCCATTGCTCTAACAGAAAACTTGAAACTTCACCACTTCTCAGTTTCCCACTCTTTTCATCGCTTTTAGAGCTCTTAGCTGTCAATTATGTTGTACAATGCCTTGTGCCAAGATAATAAAGCACCACATGCCTTCCCCTACAGATTGAGCAATTTTTAAGCCATATATGCCAAACAACACCGCCCCCATCTCCCTGTCCCATCTCTCTCTCCCTCACACACACATGCAAGCACACAATTGCTGACTGGATTTTTCTCTGCAGCTCGGTAATTTGTACACATGCTGTGGATCTGAAAAGAATGCCACTTTTCACGTGTTTAGCCTTCTAAAGATTCCGATTTTAAGCGATCTATCTAAACCTTCTGGTTTTGCCTGACAATAGCTGGCAGAATGCTTCGTCACGGCAGGTGTTTTGCAAAAAGCCTTCCAGGCAGTGGCAAAAAGACTAACTTCATGGCAAACCTTGGTAGGCGGTAGCTGAGGCTCTCCGCAGTTGCAAAGAATGATAGGAGGGTATACGTGGCAATGTTATGAACTGATTCCCTTTCTGTGCCAACCCCACATGTTACTGCTTCTCTGCTGGTGTAACTCCTCTGAAGTCAGTGGAGTTGCACTATCAGGGAATTTGGCCCAAGACTTGATTGCTGTGAACGGCAGGGAAGGAAATGTATTCAGAAAACAATCTCGTTTCACTGAGCAAAGGTAGCACGTCATGTGAAGTTGTCCCATGCGTGCTGGGCAATGGAGGCATGGTGTGAAACTGACCAAAGAATGCACCAGTCGGACAGCACGCAGGACGGTAACACCAGGTCAGGAGACGTCTCTCCCAATCAAAGCTTAGCTTTAAACATTAAGGACCTAATCCAACACACACTGCAATCTGCATAAAGAGCCCCATTGATGTCAGTGTAAATCACCACAGCTTCAGTGACTTTGGTGAGGATCTGGTCCAGTGACCTCTAAGAGGCAGAGTTCTAATCTATAAGGTTGTACACTGACCCCAGGGGACTTTTGTAACATTTGTATAGCGTTCTCATGATATTAACTAATTAATCCTGACAACACACCTGGCAGTTAGATGGGAAACTATTATTGTCCCTGACTTACAGAAGGAAAACTGAGATAGAAAGGTGAAGTAAACTCTCCCAAAGCAGGGATTAGACCCCAGAATCCCAAACCTGTGCACATTCCACCAGACCACACTGCCTTCTATAGCAACCCTGCTTTCTTCAGCAAAAGTGCCTGTCACCACTGCTCTGCGGAGAAGCTAAAGTACACCCCAATGACCTCATTCTGTGCTCCAAAGTGAACGACAGAAAACAGGATAGGAAGGTGTCAAAGTGATTTCTCTTTCCTACTGTAGTTCTTTTCTTGTCTTCTCTTTAGGTTTTTACTTTTGCTATCAAGTACGCAGAGCTTTTTAATTGCTGCTATTTGATTTTTGTTTTCCCTGCATAAAAAAAATGTGTGTTACTGATTTTGTTTTGAACAGAGGTGCCCTGAGCTGGGAATAAGACTAGGTAGAGGTATCGTGAGCTTTGTCTCCCTGCCCCCGTTCCTCCTTTACACACACTCACACACTCTGATCTGCCAGTGATCTCAAGTCTACCTAGACCCACCACTCTCTCTAGGGATCTGTCTGCTGCCACTGCCTCAGGCCTTTCCTGAAGAGAGACTACTAATTGGGGAAAATTATGTTGCATTACGTGTGGTGATTTTGTGATGCGGACGGGTGTCTACAGGGAGCTCGGCTGAGCCCCCCCCCCTGCCGCCCAAACTCTCTGTGAGCATATGACTCACTAAGTGGTTTGCTGAACCTGTTTGCAAACTGCTAATCCTGCGGCAGATGCTTGAGCTTTGCATTTGAGATGCAGAACTTTTAAAGATTTGGGCTCATAGGTAGAATTCTGCCTGACAATCAGTTAATGAAGGAGCACCTTAAATCAGTTCACATTCGATCTGATGATGGAAATCCAGCCGTTTCAAATATTCTAATTGATGAGTTTACTTTGAAAGACTCAAGGGTCTTATTTACCCTTCAGAAATTCAGTCCAGGCACTATTGTTATTTCAAGGGGAAAAAATGCTTTGACATATAGGACTAACTTGGTTGCCTACATTTTAATCTTATATCAGATGTTTTTTCCCCTCTCTAGCAAAATTGCATAATGAGGCGCCTATTATCAGATTACCTACTAAGAATGGGTGGGCAGGAAGGGGGAAGAAAATGAATAATGTGTGACCTCATCCACTCTTTCCTTTAAATAAATATATCAATATATAAAAGCAGTTACTATCTGTTAGAGGGATGCTGAGCCAGATCATCAGCTAGTGAAAATCAGCAGTGCACCTTTCAGGTCAACAAAGTAACCCCATCTGCTGCCTGGCCCACTAGTGGGTCTTGGTCTGTAAAAGTAGTTTAAGGTAACGAGGAGAAAATGTGTCTTCCCTGCCTTTCAGGGCGGGGAGGCAGCGGGCAGAAACGGTCTTAAAAATTGACTGATCTAAAACCAACAAAATAGAGGAAATGATTCACCAATCGCTTAGCATCTCCCCCCATGCACCTACCTCTCTCCACACACTCACAGCTCACCCTTTTCTGGATGACCTATTGTGCTTAGGTGTTTGGGCAGCCATAACAATGGATTTATTTTCTTTAGCTGATTTCATCCAGACCCTTCTGGCTCTGTTTAATGTAGTGTAGCAATGTAAAGATGGGGGAGTAAGGAGAATATGCCGTCCTATTAAGAATAAATCCAGAAATAGCATCTTATACATTTGGATTTTTCTCTTATTATTTATGGGAGAATACCGTCGGGTGCATAAATACAAAATCTTTGTAAGCTGACACTGGGATTTATATCGAAGGGAGTCTAGCATATACTTCATGTACTCAGCCACAACTATTATAAGCTATTTCGTGTACAACTAGAGACAAATGATATCTCCCATGTTCGTCTTAACTTAGAATTCAGTTGGGTTGCTCTGAATTCATTTCCAAACCTCCTATGTGGGGGAGAGGCACAGGAGATTTATTCCCCTTTAATATAATCAATTCTACAGATCTCTTTAGACAAATAATTTAAAAATCCATGCATCAAGCGATGCCTCTATTAATTTCAGGACATGCAGTTTTCTGCAATTCTACATGCATTTTTAAAGAAGGGATTTAAAAAAAACAAAAACAAAAATCACACAATAAAGCCCTGACTCTGTTCAGAAACAAATTCTACCAGGACCATTTTGAAATAAAATCCCAGAAGGCAACAATCCTCAAACAATTAAACTGGGAGAAAGTCCCCTGAGGGCAGACCAACAAAATTTAGTCAAAATAATTGCTGGGCAGCGTGCTTGCCCTATTTTGGCTGAGTATAAGCAGACACACAAAAATAACCTACTGAGAGCAAGAACATTCCTGCATGAAACAGGCTAACAACAGGGCCATGGAACTACCTGGCCACACTGCTTGGCTTCTGCTGGCACGCAACACAGCTTTTTATACCTTAGCCAATATAAAATAACAATCAAACTATTTACAAGCCTCTGCCAAATATTAGCTTTATGTCTAATTCTCTTCAAACCTTTCAATCTTTCTAATGTGAACCATACAAGTTCCTCATTACTTTATATCATTCTGAAACTGCAATGTTATGGTCTGCTTATATATATATTTTTAAAAGATTGTGTGTTTATGTGAAGATAATGACACAGTGCATTTTATGCTGAAAGATCTAATAATTAATTCATTTATAATCCCCGCACACCCCAAAAAGAACCAATTAAAAGATTAATTTGCTGGAGAAAACAGGCTCATGTTTGCCCTTAAGATAGAGGGCAAAATTACTTTAGCATGTGGACCGTGGTTATAAAAAGTTAGATGCTTAAATGTTCATTGCCAGGTGACAACTATTAGTTAAGGGAATTGAGAGTGAGGAAAACAGATATTGTTAACTCATCAAAACTACTAAAAGATGCCAAAAAAAATAGCTGTTAAGCAGTCAGGGAGGCGTCAGGGTTGTTAACTGAGGTGTAACAAAGAATTATCTTTTGCAAGGGCATACCATTACAGAGAAGAGCAAATGTCCCTTTAACAAAAGGGTACATCGGAATCTTCCAATAAAGCCCTGATTTCTGTGTCAGAGATCTCCCTTTCCATTGTTTTATTTTCTTCCTCTAACATTTTGCTTCAGCCAGTTCCCAAAATTCACTTTCCTACAGGC
Organism: Emydura macquarii macquarii; assembly: GCF_026122565.2. Lineage (NCBI taxonomy): Eukaryota > Metazoa > Chordata > Testudines > Chelidae > Emydura > Emydura macquarii. The sequence continues at coordinate 542,944 of NW_027132905.1, read as the reverse complement.
CTTTGCATTCTTTAATGTTACTGCTTGCTCATTTACGGGCTGGAACAAAGCCTCTTGAGTTAATTGAAAAGCTCCTATTGACTTCAACAGGCTTTGGATCAGACCCTTGCAAACAAATAAGGACTTTAAGAAAACTCAGAGGGCTAAATTCTGCCTGTTGCAGTACACCGCTGTAAATTCAAAATAACGGCTTCATCCCCAGCAGTTAGTCGGGATTCGTGCTGGTGTTAATGAGAGCAGAATTCAACCCATTCCAAACTCTCTCAAACTGATAGTTTGCACCATCACCCATTGTCTGAAACAGAAGGAAAGCTTTTACCGACACTCTAATTAGGTGTCTTTTATTTTTAACCATCTGTGAATATAATTTTGGAAACACCTCATGCTGAAGGTTGGGTTTCTTATTTGAATGTGAGCCTCGAAGTATATTTTTTACCAACAGTGAAGTTATTTTAACAATAGGTTACCAGATCCATCACGCAGTCTGACTAAAAGCCCATATTTATTTCCCTAATTTTATAAACATTTAATAGGTCCTTATTAAACACATCAGCCAGCATGATTTAATAACACAATCAGTCTAGAAGTTTAAGAAAATTGAAAACAGGATTTGAATGTAATACAGCCACAATTACCGGAGATTATAGGCAATCATTTCCATATGTCTGCAATGGGGAGCTGCTAATCTCTGTTTGCGTGGAGGTGATTTCCTCTGGAACACTTCCCAGCCTTCAACAGCACTAGTGCTGAACAAATTAGATTTGAAAGTCCCCAATTTTATGACTAAGGTAATATACTCTGTGTATTTAGAGGGGGAAAAAAACTATGTTTCTATTTTAACTGGCTTCCAAACATTGGACAGAGACCTCAGCTTCATTTAGTTTGGCTACAGGATTGTCTTGAAAGGTTAAGTGCATGTTTTTGCGAGGTTCTTTCATAGATACCATAAGTCCTCTCCATCTGCAATGGTTAAAGAGTTAGCATCGCAGCCTGGTGACATCATGGCTTTGGAATGTACAGCAATTAACTCTGGAATACTCCATGCTGTTTGTGACCAGGGGACATGTTCCTCTCTCCTGCTAAACTTTTAGAGCCCTAACACCTACTCCCGACCCTGACCTACCACTCTGAGGCCCTGAATAGCGTCACTTGTGTTTTGTGAGAATTTGTCTGGTAAACTAGACATTTTGGGCAGTCTTGGCTCGGCTTTGGCAGTCACGGTCGAGAATGGTCGGCTGCTGGGGGAAGGTTTCCTAGTCTAACCAGCCGGAAACGTGGCTGCTCTCACTGATTAGCCACTGATTAGCAGGGGTGGGTGAAACCACGTGGGACATAATGACTGCAAACCCGTCAACTTCTTTCGGGGGCTTTGAGGGCCCGCAACATGATTAAGTTCATGGTTTGTCTGAGGGAGGTTCATATTAGAGACCTTGGCCTTGGCACAATAGCAAAATGGAGAATCCTTTACTTTGGATGAAGATCCAGCCTGTAGAAAGAGTGAACGAATCGTTAGCAGCAAGGATGACCCCTTAAATCACTGATCAACAGCATTGACAAAGTGATGGAAGGGACCCAAGGAGCTAGCTACCAGTTGTGCAAATGAAGCTGTGAAAGGAAAGTGACAGGCACTGAGATATCATGATGATGGGCAGAGTTTAAACACCTACATAGAATGAGATTGACCATAACAGTTTTATCCAGACCTAGAACCAAAAGATTCAAGATAATGCCTGTTGTTCGAATTAAATGTATATGCTAGATTTGCTCTGGCTCACTTCTAGATAGCACAGCAAAGCTTTGCTGAACAAATCTCCCAAGTCATTCATTGTTAAAAATTGCCTCTCAGATCTGCGCAGGTGCCCTCTGTATATACCAAAGGGGAGAGAGAACCTCGGTTCTTGTAATAAAACAAATGTACAGCACCAGCACGTTACTGCCTTTGCAGTAGCTCTTATCCTTCGAAAAACAGCTCTAATGCACAGTATATTTTCATTCTAAACTTGCTCATGTATGGATTCCAGGTGGGACCTAGGAATTCTAGTGGCAATCACTAGTATTATGAAAATAGGGGTAGGGACCATTTTGATTGTGAATGTTGCTCTTAAAGAACTTATAACTCGAATGTCTCCAAGTTGAGACTTGGAATACCTGGGTCCAGTTATTAGCTCAGTGATTTTTTCGCCCACTCTAAACAAAATAAAATCTGCTTGGTGTTTGTGTGTGTGTGAGATGAGTGTGTATATATATATATATATATATATTTAATTGCTTGCATTGTTCAGGTGTTTCATGTCCTTCATTCTGTATAGAAAAAAATCTAATTAAAAGAAAATTGGCAAGACAAATATTCATAATAGGTTCTAATCAATTTCACATTTCAAAATAAAACATTCCCCCAAATTCCAAACACCAAAATAATTAACTTTGCCAAATGATTATGATATACCAAAATGAAACTGGTTTCCTACAAATGTTTGCTCTGACCTCTATGTTGCTTTTTTGTTTTCAAAAAGTTCTGTTCAGAAATATTTCCATAATTCACAGTAAAACACAAAAGTATAGCATTTAAAAGCGGCAGCTGTGGTCTATTAAATCCAACTCTTCTGAGGAATTTTTCTTTTTGGTTTTAAATTTCTCCCAACAATCTATACGAGCTCAGCAAAAATATCCAGAATTATAGAGATCAGCAATAATTACAGCAGCATCAGTAATAAGTTTACTAGGCAACTTAGTTCTTGTTGTTGGTTAAATAAATAACTTAATCTTAAAGTTGGCCTCTGTCATAACCAGTCTACCTGCCTCTCTGAGCATCCAGGAAGATTTGTGATACAATTCTTCCCTGGGTCAGACTAGCCCAATACTCTCCCCAGTGCTGGGCTGTGGCTTAAAGTCACAATACAAATGTAGCAACAGGATGAGCTAAAGATCGTGCACTAGCTTTTACGCTGAATTTCCTGGCTTGTGCTGTTTTTCTGCTCTATGAACTCTACAAGCTGTTACTTACCATTTATTTAACATCCGTTGACAATAAACATGATGTCCATGAAGGAACTAGTTACTGATAAGCTATCCAATTAGGTCAAGCCATCCAACAAACGACAATGACAATAATATAGATGTTATGTGTGCATTGTGTCCTGATGTTTTTTCTCTTGGCTTTCTGAGTTCATAGCTACTGTATACTTGGTGGAAGCATGTGGCACTATTTTTCCTACAATAATTCTCCTTCATGCACAACAAACAGAAAGGATTTCAGGCATTTTATCTCCTTGTCAGCTTCAATAAATGAAAATAATTTACCTAAAAGAGCAAAATATCAATTTTCGAAAGCTTTTTGTTTTGTTTTTTGCTTATCCGGAAAGCAAACTATAGCTTTATAAGCAAGCAAACAAAAACGGCTTTTTCTGCATATCTTATTAGCTCATTTCCTTTGATTCCTGCCAGTGATGTCATGGAGGCCAGCTGTTGTGTTTCTGCAGATGATTTCCCTTACTCATGTTTCACCAAGTAATTTCAGGCCCTAATGGAATTACTTTGAATGAAACCCAGCTTTTTCATGGTTCACCTCTCCTATCAGCTGATACCAAGAACTCTTCAGCAGGAAACGGGGAGAGCACATAAAAGCAATTAAATATATTTTAAAACATGTTTTTGTTTTATTTCCAGTCATTCTCAGCCCTCCCAGATCACTGCAGTTCTGGATATTAGCTCTCAAATCCAATCAGAATGTATTGACTGAAAGCACTTTGCGTTAAAAGGTAATAAAAAAAACAAAGTGAAATGATTGGAATGTTCTCAGGTTTTGAATCACAGAGCATATTTTCACCCTATACTTTAAAAAACCTCTGTTTTCTGGAGGGCAGGTAGGTTACTATTTAGAAAGAATTTGCCCCAAGGTAACTGTAGAAAAAGACTGCCTTTTTATTTAATTTTGATCCATCTAAGGTACTTCTGTGGCTCCTAAAACCATACAAACTGAGGCCCAGATCCTCAAAGATATTTAGGCTCCTAACGTCCATTGAAATAAATGGAAATCAAATGGAAATCCGTTAAATCCATTGAAATAAATGGAAGTTGGAACCTTTCCCAACCGGGGCCTGAGTGCCTCTGTCATTAGCATGTTCATCCTCAATGCAGCCCTTTGAAGTAGAGAAATATTATTAGGTAGGGGCACAGAGACCAAGGCCTCGTCCTCAAAGATGCTTAGGATTCCAGTGGGAGTCAGGTGCCTAAGTACCTTTCTGCGTCTGTCGCAGTAGCCGTGTTGGTCTCAAGATATGACAGAGAAGGCAGGTGAGGTAATATCTGTTATTGGACCAACTTCTGCTAGCCCAATAAAGGGACAACTTTCCAGCTTCTCGCAGAGCTCTGCCTCTGGTCTGGAGAAGGTAACCAGAGTGCCCAAGCTAACTACAAGATGGGACAGATTATTAAGCATAAGGGGCACACTCATGTAGGAGTCCTATAACGAAAAAGATGATAATTGCCCACTTCCTTTCAAGCAGTCTCCTACAGCACATGAGACATTTCACCAGCTCTCTTCGCCAGGTCATTTGAATATCTGGAAATTATGTTGGCATGGGGCCTGGTCCACTCTCATTAAAGTCAATGAGAGTCTGTCTAGCGATTTTGATAGGACTTGGATTGGGTCCATTGCAATCTCTCCACTCTCCAGTGTGTATCCCTTTAGTTACATTCTCACATCCTTGTGTCGCCCAAAGCGGAACCACCGCGCTCTGCCTTTTAGCTGGGCTTTCTCCTCTTCTCCCTCTTTCTTTTTCATTTAATGGAAGTTGCCGTAACAGAAGAAAGGTGCCTGCCAGGAAGGCATCACAGTCAGCAACGATCACAATCAAGCGTCACTGTCAGATTGCTCTACCAACTCCTAGGAATAAATAACCATGTGTTTCAATACTTATTTCTTTTAAAAAAGGTAGAGAGACTTGGGATGGCTGCAGCCAGCATTTTGCCTTCCAAATGATGTCTTGTAGCCTGCCAGGCAGCATTGATATAGGATTTAATAATGATGGAGAATCTGGACCCTTTGTATCAGGAGCAGAATGTGCAGTAGAATCAGGTCTGGTGTGTGCCACAGTTAAAACATTTGCATTTTACCTCTGGGACCTGAATTGGATTGTAGCCTGAGGCATGTACGTAGCAGGCTTAGCCTTTCTGGCCGATCGATTTCCACCACATCCTCTCCCCAGAATACACAGAAAAGCAGGTCACAATAATTGGAAACTGTTTGGTGCACAGGAGAGGATTAGAATCCATATTCTGCCCCCATGCATATGCCCCAGCCTTCACAGGTGGCTTCTCTACAGTGTCTGCACATTGGTTTGACCATATGATGTCTTCAAATGTCTAGCCCAGGCCATAGAGAACTTGGGTGCCTGGATACAAAGGCAAAATTCATTTGTTCCCTCAGGTAGGTGATGGATCATCTGTCAGTGTTTATACAGTTGACACAAACCTAATTTTCAGGTATTAGTTGATTAACACTTGAGTCCTAGTGTGTGTCCTATGACCAGTAACGTGGAACATCAACTGTGTGAAAGAGATTAATTGTGTGGGCAGATGTTACTCGTAGGATCAATTTGTCTGGGGGCTGAGGAGGCGGTTCCCTACAGATCAATGGGAAAGGAGGAAATCAGAGTAATGTTTTTGAAAGAAATCTGTCTGGTCTATGCATGGCCGGTTGATCTGCTGCTGCTGTTCAGGTTCTTGTACACAGTGTCAGTGACAGCAACAAAACACCGTAAGCACATTTTCATTTTAAAATTTCATCTCTGATCGACAGGCAGCTTCCCCAAATAGTGAGCAAAAGACGCCCCTTTTAAAAAGGGGGGCAAGGAATGTTCCTTGTGCGCCTTGACCGTTTGTGCAACCGGTGAGAACGTTTCTTCGAGAGTGTTTGCAGTGTTATTGTAGCCGTGTTGGTCCCAGAATATGAGTGACACAAGGTAGGTGAGGTAATATCTTCTATTGGACCAACCAGACCTGAAGAAGAGCTCTGTGTAGCTCAAAAGCTTGTACCTTCCACTAACAGAAGTTGGTCCAATAAAAGATATTGCCTCCCACCCCTTGTCTCTCTCCTGTATATATTTTATAAACAGTGACTGGCGTACAACAAATGTTGCAATAAGAAAGTCAAAGTTAAACCTTAGAAGCAGCCCTGTCTTGGTATACACTTAGGTAGTAAAGAAGAAACAATATGATACATTCTCCACAGATATCTTTATCCGGATATATAGGGTTAAATCAGAATAGTGTGACAAGGGTATCTGAAGGAGGGAGGCAAAGCCATGTTATCTAACACAGCCAGAGCCCTCATGCAGTAGCACCTGCCCCATCTACAGCTGGCAACCAAGCACCACCCACAAGAAGAACCCTTGGTTTCAATCTCCAGTCCCCTGAGCGCTCTCTCAAGCCACATCCACCTGCAACCCAGCCACGGGGCATGGGGAAACCCATCGCAATATCTTTATAATGACCCCGGATTCTTCTTGCACAATAATGTTCCTTTTAAGGTTAAAGTTTGCAAGACAGTCAGGATGAAAGGCGAGAGTTCTCGGAAGCGGAGTTTGTTTGCAGTTTGTCACCCATTCAAAACGGTTGTCCATTTTTCAAGAGTTACTGTGTTTTCCAAATTTTTCACTTGAAAACTGGACCCCTTTTTAAAAACATCGGGCAGCTGCTTGCACACTGCAACAACTGCAATAGGACCACACAAATCACACACTGGGATTTCATTTACACTGGAGTAAATCCAGAGCAGCTAAACTGATGTCAAAGTTACTCTGAATTTACCATGGGAGTAACTGAGAGTAGAATGTGTCCTATCGGGTTCGTCTGAGACTAACCAATAGTGTAGAAAACTCTTTTTTGGCCAATGAGAGAGAGGAACAGTGTCTCTTAAGAACATAAGAATGGCCAGACTGGGTTAGACCTATGGTCCATCTAACCCACTATTCTGTCTTCTGAAGTGGTCAATGCCAGGTGCTTCAGAGGGAAGGAACAGAACAGGTAATCATCAAGTGATCCATCCCCAGTTGCACATTCCCAGCTTCTTAGAGTTCTTTACTTGCATCAAATTTATTCTTTTGTTATTTTAAGCCCACCCTCAATCCATCCCCAAAAGCAGCCCTTTCTCCATTACACAACAGCTGGCTACACAACCTTCAAAGTGGCTCACACAACTGTTATTCATCGGGGGGGGAGGGGGGTTACATAACTCTCCAGAGAAGTGCACAGTAAGGTCTATTAGTCTGTGGAATAGTACCCCAAGAGAAGTGGCAGAAGCCCCATTAACCCCGTCGTCTAAAACTGGGCTGGACAAAGCACTGTATTGAACAATCCTGCATTTGCAGAAGGATGGGCATGTGACCCTACTCGGTTTTTTTTATTTCAAGTCTCTCTGATCTCAGGTACACATAGGGTTGTAATTTAAATGGAGGGAGAGATGGATTAAATTCATGAACTCTTTGTTAACCAATATTACTTCTCTTGCCATCAAGGCAAGGGACTTATGTTGCACCCTACATCTGTGAAACAATAACTTTGGCAAAAGGGCAGCTGTTTAATTCACATCAACCTTCCTGGGGCTGACTTATTCACATCGTCAAATACCAGGAGAAAGATTTGGCATACCTGTTTACTTCTGTTGTTCGACAATGCTTCCTTGCCACTGAGATGGGAAGCATCTTTGTACAGCAATCTGAGCATTATCATCCTCCTAGCAAATCCCAAAGGGACATGGCCTCTTCGGAGATTGAGCGCCATCTGGCTTGTAGCTAGCCTGGTCCTTAAGGTGGTCTGGCTGGATATTCAGTTTATGTCCATTGATGGCGATCTTATCAATTTTACATGCCTTTATTTTTTCTAACAGCCTGGCTTCCTGCTAACTGGCCTACCTACATGCTCGTTTTAAAACATTATCTGTGTCGAACACATTTAAATTCAAATGTGGCTATACCTGTATAAGGAATGTGATAGGAAATTTCACTGACGGGAGAGCTGGGAAGCGTGTATTTTTTATGTTTGTGGTTCCAACATTTTATCTCCAATGCAACCAAAGAGCAGGTGTCGTCGATAAGTGGCTGATCCTTCAAAACATCGGTGTGTGGTGCTTACGCTGTTAGCCACCTCACTGAAATTAATGGGGCCACCCACAGTCGAAAGCACTACAGCTGCTAGTTCACAGGCTACGAACCGACAGGTATGCCTACACGGCAGTCAGAGGTGTAACTTCAGAGTATGTCAGCATGCCCACGTTAGTGGGAATACCAATGGCAGTGACGCTACAGCAGCACAGACTTCAGCACGGGATGTCCATGCTCAGTAAGGATCCTGGGGACTTATTTGGGCAGCTAGCACACATTGAAGTCTGTGCTTTCCTGGCATCTCTGCTAATGGTACTTTCACTAGCCTGATCGAAGCTAGCTCAGGTCCGCCTACACATGCTGTAATCACACCTCAGATTTCAGGTTCCCTAAGGGGAGACACACCCTAAGGCAGTAACGTCCCAGACCCGTCCCCTGCTTAGCAAAATGATTGTTTCTTCCTTAAGAAGGGCTGAGCAAACCAACCAGAACCAGCGTGAGAACAGCACTGTCTTATTTTCTCAGCAGAACTAGATGTGGTAGGTCTTGGATGGCCCTGATCTGAACCTGGAGGCCAAACTTAGGGGATGCCTTTCCTACACAAAAAACTCCATAAACAGCTGCCCCAGATCTAGTCTGCAGGCAACATTCCCCCCTAAACTAGTACTCCAGGCTACAACACATCTAGGCCCTCTTAATTCTGTCTGCTGCTTCCTTCCCTCCATAGAGGCTCTGAGTTCAGAGCGAAAGACTCAATTGCTGGCCAGTTCAAAAGTTTTCAAATATGAACTATTTAAAAACAAAACAAAACAAGAAACCCTTCAATATCAGTGTGGTCTTCATAGATATATATATATAGATATATGTAAGAGAGAGCACGCACGCAATAGAAATCTAAAACTATGGAGCCAAAAAGACGTTTTTCCTGAATAAAGACCACAAGCTGATTTTAAAAGGTCTCTTGGTTTTTTATAGATAAAATATGGCTGAAATCCCCTTCACATGAATGATATTACAGAAGTTCATGCTTGCAATATACAGAGAAACACACTATATCATATGAAATTCTTAATCATCAATATATACATGAATTATTTATAATATCATTAATGTGAACTGGACTCCAGCAAACAATTTGTTGCTGCCTACAAGATTCAAAATAGCACTAAATATCTACAGGAGAGAGATATACTAGAAAGAAATGGGCCTAAAGCAACCTACCCTCAAACCAGAGCACCTGGACACTTTTGAGATGGCTGTAATGTGGCTCTAAGTCTGGCTTTTGAAGGTTAAATAGTCAAAGAGTTCTGATTCTGGACTCAAAATTAAAACTCAAAAGGATTAAGAGGAGTTGGGTCAGATGTTTTTCCATCTCTTGGGTGCTAAAGGAGAAACGGTATGATACATTCTCCACCGATATCTATATCTGGATGTATCAGATATAGTGTAACATGATGCAGGATCTTTTTAGATCTAATTGAAGTCAGATCCTTGTGCCATGTTTGCACTTTCTTTTGGCAGAGCTGGTCATGGCATTGTTTTCCTTACTATTTTTTTCATCATTGTCAGTACTGATAACCATTGCAGCAAGGGACAGAGGAGAAAGCAATCTGAAGTGAAATAGCCTGAAATAATTCAAAGGTTTTCAACGCTCAGATGCAACAGAACCTTCAGAATCAAAATGCAGTGGGTGGGTTAGTGATATTAAGCTGCTAAAGCAATCAGGCTGATTTGTAAATTGCACAACTGGTCAGGTTCCACGGATAATGCACCTTATGTAGTCACTAGACATGAACAGATGTCTATGCAGTGGCTCTTATTCTTTTTGAATGCCTGATCTGTACCACTCTGAGCCCTTTGTTGTAAGTGGAATCATTAGGTTTTTTAAAACCTTTTTTACTTTTTCCTCCAAGGATGGGAGATTTAAAAAATAAAAATGAATTACATAAAAATAGGTTTGGGTATTTTACCAAACAAGAACCCTTCCACGCTTGCTCACTTCAATACCAAATGTTAATGGCATCCATAAATCCATCAATCAATATTTTCCAATAACTTATTTTGTCATTCATCTGCAGTAGTCATTGCATCTAAATCCATTCAAGACTAGTATCTGTAGAACTAAAATATGCTATAAATTATAATGCGGAAATTCCAAACTGCAATCTAATTTTTAAAAGACAAAGCCATCATTTCCAAACCTGGTTGCTTAAAGTTAGTCTCCCAAATTCATATTTAGGCACCTATATGTGAGTGATTTGATTTAGAGACGTGCTTGAGCAGTAATAAAAAAAAAATTATGTCAAATCTGGTTTTTGAGAGAAAATTGGGTATTGAGCTAAAATAAATTTTTCATTAAAAGTTTATGCTTCCTGGGGAAAAATTAAACATTTTGTCAAAGAAAAGAAAAGATGAAAAGTTTTTGGCCAAACATTTTGGCGTCTCATGTTTTTTTTTAATGAAAAGTTGAAATTTTCTGTGGAAAATTATTACAAAAATTATTATTTTCATTTTTCTGGCAATCTTCAGTGGGAATTTTTTTCTCCCACAGCTCTCCTGAACACCCACAAATCTCAGAGGAGTTTGTGGGAGATGCTGACACACAGCGCCTTGGAAAACCAGGCCATTTTCAATCAAGCACCTAACTTTAGGCACCCAGGTTTCAAAATGTTGGCTTAAGGCTTTGTTCTATACAATGCTGACCACCCACCACACCTATAGACTTCAGTGGGAGTTCAGGTGCTTAGCAGCTGACAGAAACCATTCAGTATCCCCCCCACCCCCTCTAGTCCCCATCTCTGAAATCATATGCTGAAGGCAAACTTTAGCCTAGTCTTTTTCCTCCCTCTACATCACTTTCTAATCTTTTGCATGAAATAATTCACAGCTATTCACAATGAGCCCCCCCCCCCCCCCTTCAGCCCACAATTATCTTTGTCAATTTCACATGACGATTATTCACATTTCTGCTATATCAGAGACACTAGATTTCAGGTATTCATGAAAATTGAGAAGAATTTTGATGGAACCAAAATGTTTTTAAATGAATCTATATGGTATTTTTAACAGACATGTCACGAAAGCGCATTATCCTCTCTCTCTTTTTTTTTTTTTTAACATTAATAAACCACAAGAAAAGGCAGAAAGAATCGGAGGGGGAAGCTATTTTCCTATAATTTTAGTTTGGTGACTGGATGTCCTTTGTGCATCTGCTCCAAATATTTTGTGGTCTCTATTTACGTCTACATTTACCCAATTTATAGCTTTAAAAATTTGATAGTAATATAACATTGTCATGGAACCAGCAATTCCTGTAAAGATTCCATGAGAATATTAATTTCATCCCACTTGGGTAACACCCTTTGGCCTCACACACTTTTGCACAACACTGGAATCCATGCACGGGGCCGGCACTTCGGAAAGCTGGATTCAATTTCTCGCTCTGCTGTGGGTTCCCTGGGTGACCTTCAGCAAGTTAGTTAATTACTCTGAGCCTCGGTTTCCCCCTCTGTAGAAAATGGGGATAACACTATTGACTTCCCTCTGGGGGTGACGTGATGATAAACCCGTTAACATTTCTGAGATGCTCATCTATTATGGCGATTAGTACCACAGAAAAGCACAAAGTATACCAGACAAATATTTAATCTACATCTTATAAACCAATGTTTGGCAGCTGTGCTAGTCATGGACTTCAGCGAAATCGCAAAGCTGATGAGGCCCTATGGAGATTTCCTGTAACTCTCCCTTGCTTTTTCTGCTGCTGTTTGGTATCTGCTTCTGGCACAGAGTAAATATGAGCCCATGGAAGCTCTTTCTTGTACCGTGTTTGTACAGTGCCTAGCACAGTGGGGCCCTGATCCCTGACTGGAACTTCTGGGAGGGCTATCATAACATAAATACATAATAATGACAGTAATAAATTCCACCAAAGGGCAGCAGAGAAGCAAACGTGTCACAGACAGAACAAGGTCACGAATTCTATTGCTCAGTGTACAGAGCAGAAGCGCCTGTGTGTGCGGGAGAAGATCTGGGCAGCTGTCAGTCCGTTGGGCTACCACTAGGGAATTAAAACAGATTCTTAGAGATCTTGTAGGAGAGGACTGCAGAATGATAGGAATGGGAAGACGGCTACCCACAGGTGTCCTTGCAAGCAGGGTGAAAAGTGGGCTACCAAGCTGACCTAAAACAGGAGGCAACGTTAGGTTCAACTTCTGAAAACTGGCAACAGCATTTTTATTATTAATCATGTTTATTATAGTAGCTCATAAGGACCAGTCAAAAACCGTGCCCCATTGTGCTGGGTGCTGTACAAACAGAGTACGAGCCAGTCTCTGCCCTGAAGAGCTTACAATCTGATCAACAAGACAGATACTGGGGACAGGAACAAGCAGCTTTTCACTCTTCCCAGTTATGAAAACCTAGGTTAAATATGTGCTGAGCAGTCTGAGTTTCTAGGTTACCCTTGACTGCCCCATGAGGTTAGCCCGTTTCACACAGATTCAAGTGTAGAGCGTTATCACATGGGTTGTGGTATCCTGCCAGGAGCTGAACGTTCCCGATTCCCACTTAAAGCAACGGCAGTTTAAGTTCGTAGGATCAAGCCTGAGTTTGGAGGGTGAATATGATTAAATAATATGCAAAATAATAGGCAATGAAGACAAAGAGGAAAGCCTCCCTATTTCTTAAAAATAGCTTGTGGCATTGTTATGAGAAACCACGATATGGACTAAAATATCATGAGATATACTGCATATGGCACTGATGAAATATAGGTATACTTTCCCTACTATAATACAGGACCACCATAGTGCCTGTTCTTTATATAAAACATCGTGCATCAGGAAGATCTATTTATATTGATTAGGTTTCTCTTCTTCATCACAGAGAATCTCAGCTATGGCAAAAGGCATAACCCCCATTCAGTCCGTTTATGCGCGTCATCTCCTCAAGAGTATACTGGCTATTCTATGGCGTGTAAGCGAATTGATAAAAAAAAAAAAAAGCATCCGATAGGATGTTAGAGTGGTTGTGGCTAAAAAGATCCATCGTGATTTATGCAGTGCACATTGGTAGACAGCTGATGTGAAGTCAACAGCTGAAGGGCAATGAATAATTCAGCACTTGGGTTCCTCGCATCACTCTCTCTTGCCGTGTTATTGCTATTTTTACGTAATTGCAAAGTGAAAAATAAATTGATGTCATAAATAAACCTGTGTCATTTGTCTTGAAATGCATTTAAGACTTATAGGTCCATTTCTCCTATTTTGTGAGCCCAGTGCAACCTTACTGTATGCAGAATTAAAAATGTGTCCTTATTAATATCTTACCTAGGGACGGATCTATGCAATCAATGCTGCATGACATCTTTTACGTCCATGTTAGTAACCTGCATTGATGGAGGATGATGTCTCTGAATTGCTTCTTTAGAGCATTTGAATTGCCCTTGCCCCTGCGTTTCACTATCAAATCCTTAATGCAGGGCTAGATCAGAGGTGTCAGACTGCATCAGAGAGGAGGATATTTTTATTACCATGAACGGACATGGATAAAATAATGTCCGGGGGGGAAGGTTTAAATCCCTTTCAGTTGCCAGGTGGTAAGGAGCAGTTTGTTTTTGGATACATAATGTGAATCATGTGGTAGATTGAGCAGATAGCACTTCATTGCTTAGTCCTTTGCTAGGAAAGATGGGCCCAACTTACGAAGTTTAAGCAGAATACATTTCACTGCTATGCAGTGGACCAGGATAAAGAATACAGACCATTAAAGCCCATCAGGAGTGACTTGAGCTTTAAGCTGTACAAAGTGTGTTGTCTTTTGCGCTTTACCCAGCAAACATAATGCCCCATGGGCATGGTAGGGTTCAAATAACAACGTTCGCTGAATATACACCATGTGCAAAGTCTAACTACAAGCACCCACTGTTGCTTTTGGTTGGGTGATGGCAGCAACATGGTGAGTGCCAGCAGAGGGTTCACAAACTAATTAAAGGGATTCTACCCTATTCCTACGCACGTCACGTTAGTGTTGTACTGGCTCCTGGCAGAGAGGTGAAATTCACCCCTAGTGAATTGGATCTGAATCTGAATTTCTCTAGGGATCTTGGAAGCCTGGTTATGAGGTGCTAGTTCAGGCCTACACCGCATGCTGGAGCTGTAACTTCCACCTCCCAGCAGCTAGCCCCTCCTGTTTGTGCGGTGACACTTCTATTTTTAGCATGCTAGCTGGATCAGGTACGTCTCCCCACGCTGGACTTTATCCCTGCAGTTCAAAATATAGATGTAGCCTTAGAGATAGGGCTGGAAGTTTGGATCCAGCTCCCCAGTGTTCTGGAGGAAGATGGGGGAAGAAGATTCAGCTCCAATCATCTCATTCAATCCCATCTCCGATTTCTTCTCCGTCCTCTCCCCGCTCATTTTGGATCATCCCCTTGTCTTTGCCTGGAACTTGTGTGCATATCAAAATGCCCTGCACAGTGAGGAGGATGGAATACCAGACTCGTGCCACTCCAATGGGGTCTGTGCTTTGTGTTTTTCTTACTTATGTTATTCTGCGACTGCAGAAAAAGAACATAGCTTTTCTGTGTGTTTCAACCTGAAATATCCCGAGAGATGGAGTACTTGGGTTAGGCCTCTGATTGTCTTGTTGGCGTACCAGGCCACAGTTGCTCCTCTGCTCTTGACTTTGTCCTTCAGCCTCGCTGAACATCATGCCAATGTGAGCAAATGCTATTTCTTAGCGAAACTCCGACTCACCAGTGTAAGCTGCTCAAAGAAGAATGAATGCAGTCGGTGAGCTGAACTGGCAATGCAGACAGATTAGCAGAAATGCTATGCAATGCCTGGTCTGGGCCATTTTAATATCCAAAGATGATTGCTTTTAGAAAGGAGACAATAGGTTTAGCGCAGAAGTGACAAAACATATTCCTTCCCCCTTTCCTCTTGGTAAACAAACTTCTTTCAGAAATGAAATAAAGCCTTATCATGCAACAGGGATCGTAAGGGGAAGACACAGTGCTGGTGCTGTGATCCAGCTAATAGGATAATAGGCATTCACCACCAGGAATGAGCGGGATGCCAGGACCTACTACTCCACTTTGTATTGGCAGGCCTCGCATTTTCATCGCCGTGCCACTTGTTTCTCTCTTCAGGCCAGGCCAGGTGGAGGATCTTCAGATTTGGTCAGTGCCCCCAGGGGCACAGAAGTCCTTGGAAGATGGGATGAGAGGAAGTGTGGGATCCGGGAGAGACACAGACAGATGTTGAAATCAGAGAGGGGGAGAGGAGAGAACCTGGAATAAAGGGCTGAGGGACTCTAAAGGGCAAAGAGGATTTGAAAGGGAGAGACAAGGAGAGAAGGGATCCTGGAAAGAAGGAGGTGCACATGGAGCAGGAACAGAGGAGAGGAGGAACTGGAGCTGCCGAAGTCAGTGGGGGGCAGTGGGGAAGGAATGGAGCACCAGGTAGGATGTGTTGTTGGGGCTTCCTTGTTGACTGAATCCTGATGCTGCTCACACTGGCCTGCCACATCCATCCAGCCCAAGCGTTCAACAGGCACAAGCCAGGCCTCAAAAAACTGGAAGATTGACTTAAAACTCCTGAGATGTTTTGTAAAAAATAACAGATGTCTTTGTGCTTTCTGGGATTTGAAGCTGGGGGAGTCACCGTTTCCAGCTTTTCTCCACAATCCTGAGGAATAGAAACGTACTCTTATTTTTCCCAGATACAAGTTTTTTCCGGATTGCCCCCAGAATCACCTGACTCCAGGAGCTCACGCTTTACTGAAAACACTAGCTTTCACAAGACTGGTGATTAAAATCTCAAGAGTTGGAAACACTGTATACATTTTGACCGCCCTGATTTAAAACAGAGTTAAAACAGCTGGGGGTGCGTGAGAGGATTTTGGGACCCCAAGAGCCCTTGCTCTGTTGCAAACTCTTTTGCTTTCTTTATTATCACTCCTGAGTGGGCTTTTCCCTCTCCTGCTTCTGTGTCTTTAAGGCAGTTTGTTTTGCTCTCCCTACTCCTGTGACGATGCCCCCTTCTCTCTACGTCCCTCCTTGCGGCAGCTGCTCTGCTTCTGCCCCTGCCCTGTAGCCACGTTTCACCACAAGAGCTCCTCATCCTTCTCCAAACCGGGGCCTTTTCTGCCCTCTCCTTCTGTCAGTCCTTTCTGTGCAACCCTGGCACTTGAGCTTCTTCTGGGGCCTGCCCCAGTGCCAGGGGGTAAAGAAATCAACCCCTGACTCTCACCACCCAGAAGTCTCGACCTCCTCTTTTTCTAGCTTTCTCCTCGCTCCTGGGGTAGGAGCCAGTCACGTCGAGTTGTGGGGCGCGTGGGAGCCAGGAGGCCTGGACTGTTATTGGGGCTGGTCAGCTCCAAGCTCAGCCAATCCACAGACCAAGAACCAGTAGCCACCTTTACTTTTACTTGCCTGACCCACCCCCACGACAGCATGGGCCACTGTTTTCTTCAATCCACCTAAGGGGATAAGGACCTCTGCCAGCTGGTGGAGTTACTCCTTTACCGCAGGCAGAAGAGGCGTATGCTTTGTCCCTAATGGTCTTGGACTCTAACTCCACCGGGGGGAGAGGAGGTCGTTGCTTCACGCATCTGGTGTTACATGTGTGGCATTGCCTGTCATGGCTCCCTCCCTGCCAGTCCCCATCAAACCTCACTGATCTGGGGACTTCAACCCCCAAACAGATAGATGCACTAGTCAGCTCCAGCCTTTCAGATCCATGTGGCTTTCAGTTTACTGTGTGAGGCTTTGCAGTTTGGAGCAGTGAGCTTCTCCTGTGCTTATTTGCAAAAGGCAATTCCATTCTTTGTCAAATAAATGCTTCAATATTTATTTTTCTAGAGAATAAAATTTTAAAACGATACCAGCTGGCAGGCGTGAATAACTCTGCAATAACAAGCCAGCATGCATGCAAATAGAACAGGGGGGAAATCTGTAAGGAAATAAAGTTTTGTACCTGGCTTCCAAGGAGAATTTTTTAAAAATTAGATATGAAAAATACCTCAGTGGTGTCCTCCTAAAATATTTCTTTTTAAAAAAAGCAAAAAAATAGAGCCTCAGGCAGATAACTCCTTCTGCTCACCCCCCAGACATCCAGCCCAGGTTCTATACTGTTTAGATGAAGATAAATGTAAGGATTCAGTAATTTTCATGCAGTTCAGTGTTGCTAATCTTAAAAGCACTTAATTATGGTCTTGGGTTTAAGGAGAAAATTTCCACAGTCCATTATTGCTGTGTTTTTTAAGTGCCAAGTTTCCAAGTATTTGCACAAGTATTTCCAAGTATATACATTGCATTAAAACCTGAGCACAGTTCATCCATTAATAGAGAGAAATTAGAAAAACCACTTTAATGTAAAGGCAGGGGGAGGCTGGGGGGGAGGGAAGGGAGAAAACACACAGATAATTTCTTTAGTTTATATGCAAAGCTTCCCTGAAATCCACTGCATTCACTTTCTTTTGGCTGGTCATACGAAAAGTAAATCAGAGCCATCACCTGAACCTTATTTCAGCCCATGTAACTTTAACACTAAGGAACTGTATAATCCAAAATAGGGCCTAGGTGAGAAGAAACTAATCCAAACCAGTAGCTGATCCTTGTTTTTTTTCCCCCTGATGCTTAATTTCATACAGTTCCATGGAGAGCTCCATAGACACTTTCCCGATGTGTTAAATAAGGTCATTTCAAGTGCACGTCCACTGGACTCTGCTCCCTCTCTTTCTCTCTCTCTCGAGGTCCCGTCCAGTCATATGACTCTATGATCTCTTCAAAAGTCAGCCCTATTTGATACGAAAGTCTTTTTGCTCAAATACTACAAGCAAAATCCAACCCAGTATTTGTGCTCTTATTAGCATAGTGGTGTGTGTTAATGTAGAGAACAAACATGTGTTTCCCATAAGAAAGTTGTTTTAGGTTTTTTCTAAAGTCGCTGTCAAACACTTTCTTTTAGCAGGACTGTATCGCTGAAACCAAAACATCAGTGAAATTGCCTGTCCTAATGTTTCCAATCTGGTGCGAGTCCCCTCGGTGAACGAGAAACGTTTAAGTTGGCGATGCCAAGAAAACCACATCAGGTCTGCCCATCATTGGACCAGGGCCCACATGAACATAACCATTGTGGCTTGGTGCAGATCAGAATGAATCAGGAACAATGGGTTATTTTACTTAACAGAGATTCAGCTTTTGTTGCTATTAACATGCAGTATCTGCACAAATTGTACAGTCCCGGTTCCTAGCTCTCAGGACCCAGTCTTAGCCCCTATGTACAACATTTTCATTGATCCTTATCTTGAAAAGCAGCTTGTTTTGCTGCTAGGATTATAATCTCCTTTAAGAGAGTGATCAGTGTAACCCTTGTTCTTTCCTCAAGCGCAAAGGATACACTAATTAAAAATGTTCTGAAGCTGCTAGTGCTCTTTCCTCATGTTATAAGACCAAAAGATGTTCACCACATCTGTGGAGAGGAAAGGGAATCCCAATAACACACGAGTTCATAGTCAATAACTGAAGGTCAGTAGGAAGATTGCTAGCTGGTTTTCTTTTTGTTCTTATTGCTAACAAGCACAAAGGAAGAGATGCTAAAAATATGACTCTTTCAAGCAAGTTCCATTCCCAGGATAAAAAATGGAGCATGTAGTTCAAATCTGGAATGCGTCACACAAACTAGGATGCAAAAATTAATTGGTTCATTGCAGAGTACAATTCTTTAGTCACTTCAATAGGAGTAGTACTGATATACTTAAAGGTAGTATTTATTTAGCCCTTTGATCTTAACTTATGGAACAATAGCCTCAAACTTTATAAAACATTAATTTCTAGAGCTTTTTTTTAAATAGCTAGCCATCTTTTCTGCTTATAAGAACTTAAAATGATGCCTTTCCCAAGATCTAGGCATCTTGACAAAGGGTCAAAAGCATCAACAAACTCCACTGTACACTGTCAACACTCAGCTAACATGTCACAGCACAAAAAGATAGACTACCCCACTGCACACAGATCTCTTAGGCTACCGCCGCCTCCCCAAAACCCTCAATTAAAAGATTAGTTTTGCTGGGTATACTGAGGGATAATAAAAGATCTGGGCTATCGATATACTTATATGGCCATATCACCATAGCACCTGAGTGCCTAACACCCACATAAGGTAAGAAAGTTTTGCTTTCCCCGTTTTACAGATAAGGAACAGGGAGTCTAAATGATTTGACCAAGGACACACAGTAAGTCTGTGGCAGAGCACCGCAGAGAATTGAACCTAGTCCTGCATTGTCCTAAGCCTGTGCTCTAACCACTGGATAATCCTTTCTCTGCTCTTGCTACTTGAGGTGGGGCATAAGTTCCCAAAGCTGAGGGGCTGTCATAGCGAGTGCCCTGGTGACTGCTCCCTCTCTTTTAAATAAAGGGAGCTCTGTCTCAAGCACCTCTGCTGATCTCAACTATATGTGTATGGCATAAGTAAGTCTATCGTAGTTGTAAGTCCTACACTAGATAGATAAAACTCATCCCTGTCACTCTGTGTGCCTAGATATATATGGAGCATCAGTGTATGAGGCCTATGAATAAAATGCATGTATCTTTTAAAGCAAAATTAGGATTCCCAAGTATTACTATTGACTTGCTAATGACTTTTATTAGAGTTCTATTTTCGCTAAGGAATTTTCTTTCAGCTTTACTACCGTTCTGGAGGATCCCTTTTTATAACTAGACCTTTATTTGCCCATTTTTGCTACGGTATAATTACAGCCTAGGACGCTTCACTTTCCCAACTGCAGTGTCAGAGTAGCACGGCTCAGGATGTCTGATCTGAACGGCTGTGCTGTGTTTTTGGATTCCTAGCAGGAACTCAGTTCTGTAGTTCAAGGGCTTCCCCCTTCAGTTTGGAAAATAGAATATTAGACCTTCATCCACGCCCTTTGGTGAAGGAGGATATCTCCTGAGCTCTTCTGCAGTGGAGGGTCTGGAAGAATTAAATTACACTGCTTTTGCCGCCATTAAAAAAAGTAGAGAGAAACTGTTACATCTGGCTCCCTTTCTTTGCCAGATTCTTCATTTAATTGTTTTCTAATTTGAAGAAAACCACAAATGACAAGACGAAATTGCTAGAAATATAAATACAAGCGTTAAATTGCTCTTGTCAGATTTCTAGTTCACAAACCACGGTAATGTGATTCTGCATATCTGACCAATAAACAAGGAAAAATCGAATGGATGTTAATGATCTCTATTTCCCACCACATCCACAGTCCCAGTTGCACACATTCATGAAACTTCCTTTGTTTAAAAAAACCCAGAAACCTTGAAATATTCTGCCTTTGTGGACTAGGGTCCGACAGCTGCAGCTATCTCAAGTACGTTCCAAGACAGTGTTCCTCAAGATAAACAGTCACAGCAGGCAGAGAATTGAATGCTGAACTAGTTGAAGAGTTTAAACAAAAACCCTGCTAGCTAAATATAGCGTAGATTATTAAATCCATTAAGCTCATTTCACTACTATTGTAAGGTGATATTTTTTTGTCATTCACCAGTAGTCAGGTGATGGTCAAATGTCTGTGAATCCTGAAAGTGTCACAAGTTTTAGCACGAATGGTTCAATTAATCATCTGACAATGCATTATACACGTTAATCACTTCTCATTAATTATCCCCCCTGGGGGTTTTTTAGAAAATTTTCATCCAATCAGTTAGCAAAAATAATACCATGTGACTTGGACAACCAGCCCCACAACTCAAAGACTACCCAGTTGTGAAACCTTCATTAACAGTTGGAGAGACGCTTGCCCATGTGCATACTCCCTTTATGCGCTGCAGCAGGCCAAGTGAGGATACCCTTTTTCAGTTACTCAGGTGAGGAACGGCTTGCTGTTGTGAGCACGGTTTGCACATTTGGATCCGATGATGCATAATAAATATTCAAAGCAAATAGTTAATGGAAAACAAATGGCTTTGATGAATAAATTGTAGCCATTGGTCAATATTTATGAATAATGAAACAGGGGTTAGTTTACAGATTATTTCCTAGCCATTCAGAACAAATATTATTTCTAACCGGCTCTACTCATGAATGAAACAACTTCTCCAAACTAATTTCTCCTCTTAAATTGAGGAAATTATGGACACTGTCCCGAGCCTCACTAGGCCCTTTTGCAGTGTCCTAGCTCAATCAGCCAGACGGGCAGTCCCTTGATGGAGGGGAAAGGCCCCGATAATGTAATGCTGGTGTAGCCAACAGTACAACACCCTGCTCCCAGCCCCTACTCTAGGTAATGTGTCGGAGCGTGGCCACAGCACGCTGCACTATGTCAGCGCTTGCCTGGCTGATGGCCCAAGGGGCCCTACACTTCTGGGGATGTAATTTAGAGCAGTCCCAAGGCTGTTCTAAACAATTCTGAAGGCCTCCCCCACCCCTAGCTGCCCCAGGATTGTAGAACTGCAGCTCCCCCACCAGCAGAGCTTAGGAACAGCAGTGGATTAATCCCAGGCTTCCTTACTGTCAATTACCAGGTCATTTTTAAGGATGCTTCAGTGGGATACGTGACGGGAGGGCTACAATATCTTGAGTGGAGTGTTGTCCAAATGCTGATTGTTTCGCTTTTGGTTGCATTGCCATGGAATTTTTTCAGCCAGCTAAACATTGCACATGAAGTGACTTAGACACAGAACTACAAGAAAGGACCAGAGCTGTACCAGCGCAAGGAGGAGACCAGCCAACGAGCATGGACAGAAACTGCAGCTGTCACAGAGGAGATAGAAATGAAAACACAAAAAGCCTGGCTCACCCTCAGGGGCGAGGGCTGCTGTTGCTCCAAATGCCGACAGCTTTTCAGACCTAAACCAAAGCTATAAAGTATGAAATATAACGCACGAATGTTGGCATCCGCCCATGGGTAGCTGTCAGCCCAATAAAAATGAAACTAACTGGCAGCTGGCACTTAGGTGCAAGGAGATGCTAGCATGAGACTCTCCCAGAACAAACTGCCCTTTGCCTTCCACTCATTGGGAATTGGCGTTTCCTCGGTAACTGCAGTGGACCTATCCCGATTCACACCAGCTCTGAATCTGGCCACCGACTTCAAATGGCAGCACTTCGACTGTAAGATTTTCGGATTAGGACCTTGTTATCTTGTGCTGCACTCGCCAGGCCTGCAGAAATAATTCAGCATGGACATCATACTATCAGCACTTCTGCTTGCAGGCTGCTTTTCAGAAGGCTAACAGAAAGAGAGCTTGTGTCAGGGAGGGGTGTGAGGAGAAGTTCGCCTGACATTCTAGGGGTTTTCAAGGAGGCCACACAAGTGGTGAATAGCAACAACACAGGTCTGAAAAGAAAACACCTTTTCACACTTACCGGAGAAGGGCTGTGAATCTGCTCTTGGCTTCCTATTTATGAAAGCTTCATTTAGGAGGCCAGCGAGTTGAAATGTGGTCTGTTTTGTATTTGCAGGCATCACAAGAATAGAGAGTGCGTGCTATGGCCCAGATAGTCCTTCATTCCTGGGTTTGCTTGTGAAATTGCAAAATCTAAAGGCATCTGCAAACTGTGTCATGGGAACATACACCCCATCCTAGCCAGCACATTTTCACCCTTATCAAAAGTACCAATGGCATGATAGAGACAGAGGTTAACCACACTTGTACAGCTTCTACAACACCTAGGGGCCAATCCTGCACTGAACATCTCCTATAAGAGGCTGAGCATCTATAAACCCCATTAGAGCTGGGAGTGCTCGGTGCCTGTTGGAATTAGGCCCATACATTTCAGGTAGGTAACTTTTTAAATCTGTGTCCAGCATGTGGTGAGTCACTTACCAATGGACGTTAGTGAGTAGACAGGGAATCTGCTTCTTGTTTAAGAGCACATAAAATAACATTCAGTGAGTGACGAAGTAGAATCAGTTCTCTCCCCACTGATATATATGTCCGTGGTCAGATGTATATTTTTCATCGTACTCTAGAATTTCACAACAAATTTTGCCTGACCCCGGAGCCCTATTGAGGGAAAGGAACGTTTCACTCTGTGTGGGCAGAATCGGTTCTTCCCCAACCCTTTTAACGTATTCATTGTGCTATTCAGAGTAGGTGTGTTTTATCCTGTCCCTGTAGAAGTTGAATAGAAGTAAGATTGCAAAGGGAAGATTTGCCTCCATTTCACTGTGTTTTATTGCCTGTAGGCCCACTCAGTACCTCCTTTGTTCCCTGTTTTGTGTCACTCATTGCTATGGGCTGCCTACCCTTTGCTCTTGTGTTTCCATGTGCTCTGGTGTCAAGACAATACAGGAGTCTGTGGTAAGTGAAGGAATGTGTGTGTGTGTGTTGTTGATATGCAAGGCCAGGGAGGGTAGGATCAGATCCTGGGCTTTTTTCTTATTGAAGTTTAAAATGCAGAGGTGTGAATCCTTTCCTGTGATGCCGGGGGGATCTTTAATCTTGCTGACAAAGGTTTTGCAAGATCCAGGGGCTGGAAGTTGAACCTGGAAGTCAGAGGTGAATTTTAATAGTGAGGATAATCAACCATTCGAACCAATTACTAAAGAATACAGTAAACTCTTCTTCACTTGGAGTCTTTCAATCAAGATCGGAGGTCTTTAAGATAGTTCAGCCATCCGTTGTTGGGTTTGATACAAGAATCCTGAGTAAAGCCTGTGACTGTGTCATGCGGGAACTCAAACTAGATGATCATAATAGTTCCTTCTGGCCTTACATCTATGATATCATGAAACTCTATAGCATAAGTATCTTATTCAGCTTGCACAAGGCATTGAAATCGCCTGCCTACAATAATCCCCATTGTGTACTATGAGAGACGGAGCAGCTTCCAGGGAGATTCTTTGGCCATGTGTGCACCAGCAGAAATTTTTCAGATAGGAAATCTACATTAAAAACTGATCGTTCAGGAGGGTCTCTCTGGGATGGCCTAAGGAACGACGTGGCATCAGAAGAATCTCATTTAGAGAAGAGATTCCTTCCCTGTTCATTAGGGTAGTAGACAAGGCGATGCCACTAGAACAATATAGCAGAAAGACATTCTAGGGAAGTTTCATTTATTTGAAATGCTGGAAGCCCAGCTCTGGTTTTTTAAATCACTGATACATTCTTACAGGGGTCTATTCTCTCCTCAGTGGGTGAATGAATAATGACAATAATGGGGGGTTCCACCCATGGATCAAGAAGAGAAAAGTTCCCCCATGCACACATCAGTGTCCCAACTCAAAGTTGTGCCGTGCCAAAGGTTGCTCAGCATAGAAATTGATGTGAGCAGAAAACAAAATTGTCATCTAGGAACAATTCAGAATACAGCACATGGTAGCATTTGTATGCACCCAAATTGGTACCAGGTGTCCCACTCTATTGTCTATTTTTTGTGGTGGAATAGAAGCAGTGCCAGTTCAATGATAAAAGGATTCAGTGTCCCATTCCATCCTTCCCCCCTCCCATCACTGCAGGCTCATGATCCACATCGGACTTTAGCTAGGCTGTTTCTGAGACCTCCTTGTCATCAACACCATTAACAATGATTTCCTCACTTGGGGTGTGGGTAGGATTGTGCATAGGGCGAGAACCCTCTGGAAGGAAATCGCTCTGCAACAGTCTAATGCCATAACAAGATCCGTAACAGCTGCAGCAGAGATACGTTGGCAGTCCGTGCTGAGGTTTGAAAACGAATAAAGAATTACTCCTTGTAGCGTACGGACAACTTGTACCCCAACCCAACGCCTATATCATTAGACCACCTATCCCTGCTTCTAAAGGAACAACATAACCATTTGCACTTTTGCTAGGAAGTTTCATCGAAGCCCATTAATTAGTTAAGCCTCTAGATAAGTATTAGTAGCCCTATTTTACTGGGAGGGGGTAAACTGAGGCACAGAGAAGTTAAGTAATGTGCTAAAGGTCTCACAGCGTGTTAGTAGAATAGATGGGAACAGAACCCAGATGCCTAGTCCTCTGGTTCACCATGCTTCCTCCCGTGTAAACATAACTTACAGCAGGTTTGTATCTATATGCCAGCTACACACCCCTTATGACAGCACTATACTATACTTCGATCCATTGCACTGCACTACACAGCACTGAATTGCTCTGTACCATGCACACTTTGTTTTATTGCACACCTAAATATGATGTGCAAAGGGGTTTGCTCGTTAAGGAAAGGGTAGAGGAAGGGAGAAATCCCAACCTGCATAAATCACTCTTCATTGGGAATGGTAGGAAACAGAATGGCTACTCGGGAGTCTGATGAGCCCAGCCTGTATGAACATGCAGGCTGAATCACCCGCTAGACATGCTCTTCTCGCTCTGGTATGAGGTATGCTGGAGAGACAGTGCCTGCAAGTGGGCAAGGATGTTATGCCCATTGAAGGGTTGTAGCAACTTGTGTATGGCCCCTGTGCCTGGGGGAGCTCCTGGTGGGATCACACCTTTCCGACGCACGGCATCCATCGGTGCTCCCTTGGGGCACAATGGATCCTCCTTGCCCCTTACTCACGGTACTCCTGGGTACAGTTGAACTCATGGAGATCTGCCCTCCACAGGTGCCAATCTGATGATGCAGTGGTTATAGTTCGCGCTGGTCAGAAAAATTTTTGATAAAAAAATTCAGCTAAATCAAAACGGTTTTCAGAAAGTGTTCAATATCACCCAGGTTACAGTGGAAGCTAGCCTGCCTCTTTGCTACCAGCTCACCCACCCCTCTCCTCAGTAGCCTGCCTGGGGGACAGCTGTGGAACTGGGCATCCAGGGTTCACGGTTCCAAAGAAGCTTGCTTAGCAGACTGCCTCAGAGTAGCTTCCAGAGTCGGCAGCTCCAGGGCAGCCTGCCAGGTGGCCTTCCTGGAGTCAGGGCTCCATTCTCTTTCACAGAGCATTTCAAAATGTTGAGGTTTCACTCTGAATCAGAACAAAACCACATTTTGAAATAGCAAAATCCTCTGTGAAATGGAATTATCTTTCTCTACCCAGCTCTAGTTATAGTGCTAGTCTGGGAGTTGGGAGCCCCAGTTTCATTCCCTGCTCTTTGCCTCAGTTTCCCATCTGTAACATGGGAATGACAGCCCTGCCCCACCTCACAGGGATGTTGTGAGGATTAATACACTAAAGACTGTGAGGTCCTTAGATCTGGTACTCGGATGGGGGAGCATATAGCTATCATATATATCATCATATATCATCATATATGTATATTAGGTGCCTGCAGTTGTGTAGTAGGATGCAACCATCTGTTGACCCAGTATAGGAAATGAAACATATCAGTCAAGAAAAGCAAATTCACTAGCATTGGTTGGAATTTTTTTGACAAAACATTTTTTGTCAGAAAACGACAAGTCGGTGAAACCAAAACTTTTCACAGGAAAGAAAGCTTTGAAATCGTCGAGAAAATATTATGGTTTTTCTCATTCAACACGACTTTTTGTTTGGAAATTTAAGCTTAATATAGTTAAAAAGAAATAAAAAATGGTCAAAATCGGAAGGACGAGTTTTGCTCTGGTTGAAATGCAGCATTTCGATTGACCCAAACTGAGATTTGTCTGGGATTTTTGGTTTGCAAAATTTTCGAGATTTTGACTTTTTGCCCTTATTTGGGATGGGAAACTTTTTCAAAATCTCACAGATTTTCACAGGACAAGAAAACCAATTCCCTCCGAGCTCGAATGTCCACCCAAGACCAACGGGCCTAATCTCTCCAAGGCCAACCCTAGTGTCAATGAAAAATGGTTTAGATAATACTTAGTCCTGCCTTGAGTGCAGGGAACTGGACTCGAAGACCTCTCGAGGTCCCTTCCAGTCCTATGCTGCTATGAGAACGTGACTGCCTACTAAAATCACCAGAGCTCTCCAGGAAAACTCTTATTTGCTACCTCACTTGGTACAAACAAACAACGCACTCTGGAGACATTCTGCTTCATGTAGAATGGAATGTTGAACCTCAGCCAGATGTTTGTAAACCTTAACTTTGAAATGTGGCACAATACCACAAGCTGTCAAGTTGTGTAAAAACTTAAGCAAAGACAAAAACAGAATGTAATCTCTACCAGATGAGATTTCTGTGTAATCTTGTTGGAATTTTGGGAGTATCCAACTCCCATGGATTTTGAAATGAGCTCTGTATCTTTTTTTTCCCTCCCACCTCTTCTTTTTCTCTCATAAAGAGGGAAAGGGGAGAAAATACATTAATGAAAGTGAAACATTTTGCATGCACAAACAATGGACACGGGATAGCCCTGGGCAATTTCAGCTTTGTATGCATTTCTTCACAGACTGGCTCCCATAAAAGATACACACGCTTGGCATCACGTTTAAAATATTGTCATGAAAATTCTATTTCTGCAACAATTCACCAAATTAGTGCTAAGAAGGACAATATCGCTATATTGGCAGCATTTTTCATAATATCTGAGTACTTCCAGTGACACATGTTAAAGTACAGTCTACCCAAAATATTTTACAACTAAAATGAAGCCAAGATTTAGGGTTTTTTTTTTAAATTCATCCATATAACAATATGGATAAAATATTTAACTAATTGAATTAAAGACATACTTAGGACTAACTAATCTGTAAAACAAAAGAACAAAACTGAGGAGTTTAAGATGATCTCTTTGATCTCAACTAAACATGTTCTTCTCTTATCCTTATCTACTCGTGGGATTTCTAAGATATTGATCTCCATGGCACTTGACTGGGATCCCAGTCAACCTCATTAAGGGACCATCTCTGTGCCTGTGTGTGAAAGTATAAGGCTAGTTTATTTCTCCTGCACTGCTCAGCTGGCAGAAAGGAGTTGGAACCCGACCATAGCTAGTCAGGTGAGATTTCATGTAGCGGGGGGAGTCCTCAACTGACACGAAGACTACAGAGCAGGCTCCAGCACCACTGTTCCCACATGGCATAGAGGAGGTTCCAGAGTGGGAGAAGGGTGAAGCAGAGAGCAGCCGTGATGTTCCACTTCTCAGCTGGTATATGGTTCCTTAGAGACCATACCCAACTGGCATAATTTATAGCAGTTCCTAGGCTGCCCCAATTCATGCGGGGATGGGACTGTCATAGATTGTTCCATCGAATCAGGGAAGTGTAACTGCTCCCTGACGCATCCCCGGCACACACACACAATGGGTGCAGCAGAAAATCTGGCTCATATGCTTTAAAGTGATGGAGAAGCTGCTCGTTAACAGGCATTGAGTGAGCACCAGCAGTTTGCAGAATATCTTCATGGCATCAAGATGCAGCTAAAACATAAATCTGAAGAGGGCCATGAAATATTTGGAGGTTAGTATTTGAATTATGTCACATCAGCAGCAAACAAACCTGGCACATTCTTGTGAGTCACTACTGATGCCACTAACTGGAAACATGCTTTACCATCACTTTAGATCCACTGGAATGGCAGGAAGCACTAGGGATTTTTTACATTTCTTTTTGTTCGTATGATTGACAGTTGAGATTCAGAGCCATATTCTCAAAGAGGCCTCAATCCAGCCCCTGAATCCGTGCGCTTAGTCATTTGCATGCACAAACAATAGAATGTGCGTGTGCAAAGAGCATTTGTGCACAGGTCATATAGTTAAACCTCTAGGTATGTTGCATTGCAAATTGAGAGCCAACCTTCAACAATTTGGCTCTCATATGTCTAGGCAGTTCCATGCATGGGAAGAGGGGAGAGAAATCTAGAAACCTTTGAGGCTTTTCTAGGCATAATAAACATAGGATATAACTGGCTACCTATATGCATATTTACATGCTTAGAAAATATACTCATGCTGAACCCTTCTCAGAATAAATAGTTAGCCACAATAACCCTTGCTAACTTGTCCACTTTTTAACTGAGCTACTGTTTATTGAACTATAATGCTAATAAATGAAAGAGAGATGGTTCTGAGCCAAATCTCTGTTTCCAAGCACCCCTGAACTATGGAGATCAGCTCACCACTAATAGATCAAGCCAGAATAAATAAATAAATAAATAACAGAAGCCCCAGTATGTTCTAAAGGTTTTGAAGTAGAAGACCATGGAAAGGTGTAAAGATCTCCCTTGTACAGGATACAAGGAAGCTTGCTGCTTTCACTGGTAGCTGACGGAGAGTCAGTTTGAGATTGTAATGAAAGTTTCCATACTGGGTTCCCAAGGTTTCCGCTGGGCTAGGTGCTTCCTAACTGAACTTCTCTATTGGAATGTTCCTTGATTCCCTTCCTATAGACCTGATCATGAAAGCTCTCCCCGGGGGCTTTCCACACATAGAAGGCTTGCAGGATTGGCCTTATGTTGTTCCTGGAAAAATATGTATTTTCTTAATGACTGGGAAGTCATATTTCCTCCTGAGATGTTATCATGATCACTAGTTCTCCATCACTATCATCACTAAAAAAATTCTTGGAGCACTTTCCAGAAAAGGACCCCGGTCATCATTTCTGTTTCTGTGAGCAGAGGCGATACTTCTTGGCCAGACAGCAGTTCCCAGACTGAAGTAGTCCCAAGGTCCATCTAGTCTAGTATCCTGACTCCGATAGGGGTCAGCACCAGATATTTCAGAGGTATGTACAAGAAACACTTCACTAGGCAGATATGGGATAGTCTCCTCCTCCACACACACCCTATGAAGGTCTCATCCTGCCCCCTCAAAGTTACAGTGGACTTGAACCCCTGAAGCATGCAGTTTAATATCCCTTCCAAAAATTTTTTGAAGTATTAACTATTAAGATTTCTTGTTCAGGTGAGTAGATATGGATGCATCTTCCCACTATGGTGCCAGAGGTGAAGATCAAAGCTGGAGCCGGACTTGCCCAGTGTTTGAGGGAATTCTGATGGGATGTGCTGGTTTGGCTCTATTTCATATGAGTTGTGAAGGCTCGATGCTGATGAAGATTTGGGTGTGAATTCCCCCTAAATGATGCATTTCCCATCTAGGGGCTCAGGGGTGAACTCGCATAGCCTGTGTTGCAAGACGAATGTGTTGTGGAAGCTGCAGATGGAGCGTGAGGGGTAAGGATTGCTGCCATTACATTTTTTTTAATCACTTGATATTGCAAAGCTTATTAATTTAGATTGTCTGTGCTGTTTTTTAATAAGACTGAGACGGAAAATGCATGAGATGTAACAATTACCAACCAAACCTCAGTTCAAAGAAAAGAAAAACAACCACCAAAAACAGAAACAGAAGTTGCACGGAAAGGAGAGAGAAAAAGAAACAGAAATGAAATTCATTTAATCAGGCATGGTAGGAAGGGAAAACCAAGGTTAAAAAGAAGAAAAAATAGGCGCTTTTGCACAGCTCTAAATTATATGCCAGATCTTCTCTCTTGCGTTCAGCAACTGTGGTGCATATTGTTGGCAATAGTTCAAAGAAACGAAGTGTTCTTTCCTTGAGAATTGTCTTTCACAAAAAGAAAGTAATTAGGGGAATAAAAGAATATGATGTATTAGAAAATGGAGCCATAACAAACTACCAAGTAAGCTGCCATAGCTAATGCTTCTTAACACCCTTTCTAACCACTTTCAAAACTTGTAACCACTTTCCAAACATTTCACAGTTTCCATCTATTTGAAAAATTCTGTCTGGTCCATATGATCTGGGCAGGCATATCAAACATCGAAGTGCATATTGTGTGTCCTATTGACAAATATGTTACCCTAGCATAGGCAAGGGGTCCAGACGTTACAAAGGGTGAGAGAGTTATCTCTTTATAAATTTTACAATGCCCTGTAAGAGGAGATCTTGGGAACTCTTTTCATGGGATGGCCGAGTGTACTGTCGCTGATGTGGACTCTAAGTATGGGTAGGACTCCTATTACAGACCACTACAAAGAACTGTGGAGGTTAGTTAAGAATCCAGAATTCATGTTATGAATGCTGTGTGGAAAAAAAATATTAGCCCACTGAAGAAGAGGCGACTGTGTCATGAATAATGGAACTGTAGCCCTCTGTGAGATGCACAAATGGATTGGATTTAAGTTTGTTTTCCTCAATTATAAGGTTGTCCGTCGTCAGACTTTGAACTCCTACAGCACCTACGATGCAAGGATCTCAAAGCACAATGCAGGAGGAGCCTTGCAGAACCGCTGTGCTCTAGGTGAGTGTTAGTATCCCCTTTATAAGATGGGGGGAAAGGAAAGAAGAGAGAACGGGACTTCCTGAGATCATACAAAGCCAGACTACAACCCAGAGCCTCTGACTCCGGGTCTTGTGCTCACCCTTAGTCGAAGCACTCTCCTGTGCTCCATTAATGGCCTCCTCCCTAGCTCTGAGCTTCTATATGCCCGTTGTGCTCTGCTTCTGAGGATTTCCCTGTAGGCACCTTCTAGTACATAGACTGCTTTCTACCACCTGTTAAAATGCCCCTGTTTTTCACCGCAGGTACTGAGGCAGGTAAATCTCCAGAGGTGCTTTTAATCTACATCAATGGCCTCCTTGGTTAGCTTGGCCAGCCTTGCTGCTCTCTGGAGCACACTGGGGAATTTGTGGAAATGTCACTATCCCAACGGGATTCTCAAAGGAGTCTTGGGGAGTCAGGAGTCCAAACCCCAGCCCTGGGGCCTAATTCTGCTTCAGTTGTCATGTCATCATGCATCCGTGTCACTATCACACACTGTGCATGAGTGAGGTCTAATATTTCAAATGCCGTCAGCGATCCTTATTGTGGTACTTCACTTCCCAGGTGTCTTCAGCATTAGCGTGGCGGTCCGCATGATGCTTCCTACAGCCCGTGCAATCAGGTTAACTTCAGGAGGTGCTGACCTCAGTGACGCTGCTAGAGTTTGCTCAGCTTGGCCCGTGGCTTCAGCAGAGGGAGATGTCAGTCAGCAAAGCGGGAATAATTCCTGTTCCTGAAGGGCCATGTTACCTCAGGGAAGGCTCTCTGCTGACCCTCAAGTTAACAGTGAATGCAGCTGGTGATGATAATCTTATATCAATCAGATACTGATAATAACATCACATGCCAGCTTACATGCTGTTTCTTTGATATGCCAATGTTATTGTAACATAGGGTGACCAGATTTCCCAATTTTATAGGGACACTCCCGATGTTTGGAGCTTTTTCTTATATAGGTGCCTATCACCCCCCACACCCTATCCCGATTTTTCACGCTTGCTCCTCGTCACCCTGTTGTAACAACCATCATCTTTGCCAGAACATAGAGAGCCAAGACTACAAACTACTACGTCTTGAGCTAATAAACCAAGTCCCTCAGGTAAAAGACCCTGTGGGCCAGGTGCAGAGAGGGGGATGTATAACACACCCTGAACATTCTGGGTTACTTCCTGATACAATTTTTCAGTGTTTTTTACTCTGTTTTCCTGTGCTCGCCATGTTGTGACTCAGCTGAAAAACAATTTCTTGCTGATTTTGAAGTGTTCCAAACCATCCTTTTCTTTAAAATCATATGAATAGTTCCAGTAATAAAACACCAATACATCTTGAGGTTAAAAACCAGTGTTTGTTGGGTGGGAACTTCCATCTGTGGTCATTCATAACTTTATGTGAACAAATAAAAGGATATTATCCTCAGAGAAGGTTTAGTAAACACAAGATACTACTGACAACTTGCTTTCTCTTATGGAACTGAGTATATAGGAAACAAGACCATTTCACTAAGGATCAGCATTCCAGCCAAGAGAGAATTGTAAGTAAACAGTGGTAATGCAGTGTGTTTTAGAAAAAGCAGTATTTTTCTGCCCCTTGATCTCTGATAGTCTTAAGCCAATTTTGGCAGGTACGGCTGTATTAAGTGGTCAGTCTCCCATAGTGGTCACACACTGTTTTATTGGAGGTCTGACAGCAGCCATAAACGAGACAAAATTAACCCTTTGATACCAAGGGCTGTGATGGATCCTTTTGCCAGCAATGGGGAGTGCATAGAGAATTTCCAGCTCTCAGCCTCCAGGGGTTAATGGCAATCTGTTGCTGATTTCCCTGGACAATCAGAGTAGCAAACACTGGGCTTTTTAATGAGCCCCTGAGGACAATGCTGGCATACAAGCCTGTGAAGATCTGGACAAACCAAGGAAACGTAAAATGAAAACAAACATGGACGTTTATTTTCCTAACTCACCAGTTGCAAACAAAATTTCATTTAATAAACCATGAAATGATTCACAGAGTTTGTGTATATTATTTTAAGTGCAGCTGGGCAATGTAAAAGTTACTTTCCTTTTCTTTGTTATTCAGCGCCCCTATCCAATTCTCATCCAAACAGAACTGTATTTATTTATGTTGGGATGTATTTAACATTTTACTCCTTTGCATGCTTTCCTGCAGTCAGTCTGGTGGCGATTCAACACGCAATAGTGCTGAGTGGATCAAAATAGGGCTTAATAGGAAATGCGTTTTGTTGACCATGTGAAGGGCCAGATTTTGTAACCAAGCTGGGTGAATCACTCATAGTGATCAGTTACATAAACTTCGCCATTTTCTCTTTGGGCAAATTACCTGGAACAAACTATGAGATTTATGAACATATTCGTTCAAACTCTCAATGTGAGGCTATTTCAGCACAGAAGCCCCATTTCAGGAAATCATCACTATATAGGAAAACTCCTAAAGTCAAAGAATCATTTAATATCAGGGTTGGAAGGGACCTCAGGAGGTATCTAGTCCAACCCCCTGCTCAAAGACAGAACAACCCCAACTAAATCATCCCAGCCAGGGCTTTGTCAAGCCACACCTTAAAAACCTCTAAAGATGGAGATTCCACCACCTCCCTAGGTAACCCATTCCAGTGCTTCACCACCCTCCTAGGGAAAAAGTTTTTCCTAATATCCAACCTAGACCTCCCCCACTGCAACTTGAGACCGTTGTTCCTAGTTCTGTCACCTGCCACCACTGAGAACAGCCTAGCTCCATCCTCCCTGGAACCCCCTTTCAGGTAGTTGAAGGCTGCTATCAAATCCCCCCTCATTCTTCTCTTCTGCAGACTAAACAAGCCTAGTTCCTCAGCCTCTCCTCATAAGTCTTGTGCTCCAGCCCCCTCATCATTTTCGTTGCTCTCCATTGGACTCTCTCAAACTTGTCCACATCTTTTCTGTAGTGGGGGGCCCAAAACTGGACACAATCCTCCAAATGAGGCCTCACCAATGCCAAATAGAGGGGAATAATCACTTCCCTTGATCCGCTGGCAATGCCCCTCCTAATACAGCCCAATATGCCGTTAGCCTTCTTGGCAGCCAGGGCACACTGCTGACTCATATCCAGCTTCTTGTCCACTGTAACCCCCAGGTCCTTTTCTGCAGAACTGCTGCCTAGCCAGTCAGTCCCCAGTCTGTAGCTGTGCATGGGATTCTTCTGTCCTAAGTGCAGGACTCTGAACTTGTCCTTGTTGAGCTTCATTAGATTTCTTTTGGCCCAATCCTCTAATTTGTCTCACCTTTAAGTGATTGTTCACCTTTAAGCATGTGCTTAAGTTGTACTGAAGTCAAAGGGACATAAGCGTATTTTTGGTGTTAATCACGTGTGTAAGTGCTTTCCTGTATTGCGATCAAATACTGTTTGTGAATAAATACAGCTTTGCCTAGATCTGTGGCTGTTTATTATTTGTGGTGCAGGATTGCTCACCTGAAGCACCTGGTATTGCTTCTGCTTCCTGGATGAATGATTCTTTTATAAACAGGAGTAGGAAATTTCAAAAGAAAATTCAAGTCTATTTCTATATTCTTTAAACCAGTGTCTCCAGCACTCTCATTTAAGAATAGATAAATGTGTAAATATTGAACAGTTTTACATGCCTGTCAAGGTGAGGATACTGATCTAACTGTGTGATGTTACTAAATCACATTACAATTCACAACCAAGGCATATGAGATAAGACTATGGAACCATATGCTTCCCTCTAAACACGTACTAATCGTAAAATGAAGCTGGGAAACGCAAATGGAAGGGAAAGGCAGCTAGACGACATGTTCAGCTAAGTACCAGCTGGTTCCCCTTCTGTGGCAATAGCATGTATGCATTCGTGGGTGTGGCCACGGGAAACTGCAATTAGCAATAGAGGCAGCTCTCCATGGTAGGCTGACCAGGTTTGCTAATGCAGGTTTGCTAATGCAGGTTTGCTAATGCATGTTGTTGCTAATGCATCTAGTCTTACAGTTCCTATGTCTCTGTGTTAGAGAAACACAAAGACCCCAATTCCAAACTCCTAACTGCATGAGCATTCCCACTGAAGTCAGTGGGACACTCTTGGGGACTGGTGCTATTCAACATCAATATGGGTTCAAGATTTGGCCCATAGATTGCGATCCATTGATATAGTGGCAACTTTGGAGAATTTCAAACTTTATTAAAGAGCATCAATCACCTCCATGGTTCTTGGCCTGCCCGAATAACAGCTGGAAAACTTTTCAGGCTCTTTATATTCATCTTTAATTTAATTTTTAAATATGTAGCAAACACAGTTGTAGTGCTTCTCATTAACTGTGGAATCTTATAGTCATAATTTTTGATACACAACATTACTTACCAATTAGCTTGTCTTGTTCATTTAAATGTCTTCTCTCATATTTTAATGGGAGCTAATGATGCCTTTGTTGACTTATTTAATGTTATGTAAATGTGGCTACAAACTGTGAAGGGTTTAAACAACAGCACTATTTTTGCTTACTTGTCAGTTTTTGAAGTGTGTGTGGCGTTTCCCCCCAAACGAACACATTGTACTGATGAATATAAGTGACTATGCAGAGAAATAATAATAATTCTGTAAGATAAGCAGTGAAAAATATTCAGAGTGTGAAATTTGATTTTTCCTCTTTACCAACGGTTACTTCTGAAATTTTACTTTACTACAGCCTAAGGGGACTTTATGGCAGTTTGTCTAGTTAATCATGTAATTTAGGAACTGTTAAATATAGTTAGATGTCCTTAATGCAACCACACTTAAGGCTCAATCTCACAAACATTAGGCACTTGCTTAATTTTGCAACACGTGAATAGTCCCTTTAAAGACAACAGGGCTATTGACGTATAAAGTTAAGCATATCATAAGTGTACCTGTGATTAAATATATAATTCATGTTAAACTGGGACATATACAATCCATGTATTAAATGAACTCTATAGAAAATACATTCATATGAGACGCAGTCTTTATCCTTAAATGTTCCTGCTATATGCCTGGTCCTCTGGATATAGAAGTGCTGTTTGTTCAATTTCCTGGTCCTATTTCCCCCTCTAAAACACAATACTGGTTCCCTTTGTCTTCTTTTCACCATGTGTTACTGGTTGCCCCAGGACAGCTGAAGGGGATTGTTGGAAACATTCTGAGGGTGCGAACAAGAGTAATTTCTGTGTGGTATGGTCACAATCACACCATTGCACTCAAAACCTGCACTTATTGCTAGTGAGTTGAAATGGGGAGAAAGGAGGCTTGCAAAAATCTCCAGGAAGGAATCTATAACCGGTTGGGCGCTGGTTTCTCACATATGAAGCTTTGAAAATGCATGTCAAATACATCATAGTCCATTTAAATATTTCAATATTCATTTATTCTAATTTTCCTTTTGCTAGGTACCCAGCACTATGCATACATTTCAGCAGCTACCAAGATCTACAGCTCTCTGTCTATCAATGTAGGTTTTAGCACAATTCACTGTGAATTAAAGAGCAGTTTTCAGCTACTTATCTATGTTTCGGGCACTCCTTTGAGAAGTTGGATATTCAACAATCAGAACCTAAGTACAACTCCTCCTACAATAAATGTGCAAGTTAGAATTTCAAGGCACAGTACGGGTCCCATTTGAAAGATGTGTGGGTGCATGGTTGTCTGTCTATAGAATACATCACTTTTTTCAGAGTAAGTTTATATAGAGTAGGGTGGCTCGGGTGTAAATGTACAGGTATAAAGTCTTAGAAATATTCTGTGGCTATAATGGGTATTCATTCTATGCCAACTACTTCAAAAAAATCACGTGGACCTGAAATTAGTAAATTAGGAATGCATATCATTCACTGTCTATGCATATTATATGTCAATGACATGTACAATATTAAACTATCGCACTTGTTTTTAGACAATGCCCTGTAATATTTTGTGCCAATAGCTTCATAAATCTCTTCATAAATAATTCTGGGAGTTACATCATGCTGAATATAATGTATTAGTATGATGCATGTATAATAAGACATTATATAAGTATAACACTTTCTCTGGTATTAGTCCAATTGTTCCTTGGATTCGCCAATCCTTATGATAGTCAGTTATGCTGTTTCCTGCATTTTGAAATTCTCAGTTGCTTTTCTTCCAAAGATGTCATTATGAGGAGCATCGGCAATGCACTTAAATTTTGATCTAGTACAGAAAACAACAGATATATATGTATCTATTATAAAGAGAAACGTGAATATATGTATATATTCTGCCTTTCCCCAGTTGTGTGTAAGCTCAACAAGGTTAAAAAGCCCTGTCAAAGGCAAA
The DNA here is from genome assembly GCF_026122565.2 of Emydura macquarii macquarii. Lineage (NCBI taxonomy): Eukaryota > Metazoa > Chordata > Testudines > Chelidae > Emydura > Emydura macquarii. The sequence goes on along the minus strand of NW_027132905.1, from coordinate 505,432 downwards.
ATTGTATCATTCCCTTACTTATGGAGCTGCTATATATATATATATATATATATATGGACAGGAATACATGATTTTAGGTCTTATCAGTATTAGTTTACAATGAACACATTATTCCTGGGTGGTGAGTTTTGCAGGTCATCCCAAACGAGTGCTAATAAAACCTTTACACCACACCACTGCTTTATATATATTGTATATGTCACATTTTCCTCATTTCATTTTTGCATCACAAATGAGGCATCTGCAGAATGCTTGACACTGGTGTGCTTCGCTAAGAAGGTTCATCAGAACTACTTTGGGATGATTTTAAGTCACTCGTGGCTTCACAATTAATCATTACTGCATGCTGTTTGTCTCTGTAATTGCCAGGCATGACTACCTTGTAACCTTACTCTGTCTTTGTTTGTATGATATAGCTACAGGGCAAATTGTTATATTTCTATCTTTTGCATAATTCTACTTTTGCACCCCTACACACCCATTGAGGTCACTGCTATTTCACAGCTGTGAAGGTGGGGTTTGGTCTCTTGTGTTTAGATTGACAGTGTAAAATGCTTTGATGCATGTGAATAGAATTACACTTACTAATAACTGACTGCAAAACATGAATGCGTCTTAAAAAGGAACGTTATTACAGTAGACCATCTGTAACTGATTTTGAAAATGTATTTCTTTTCCCTTTTTTTATGAACCAGAAGTCGTAGAGTGTGCGGGAAAGCTTTTTCCACAATACACCTTTCTCTCGTAATAAGGAGATATTACATTCTATGTAGATCTCTATTAATATTTCTTGGTTCTTGATGCTATTGATGGAGGTGAAACATCGAGGCTTAGATATTAGATCTTGAGGGCTTATTATTAATCTTTGTGTTGACTGGAGGCAGAATTGGTGTTTCTCATTCTCAGTTTAAAGTCATTCTGCCAATTTCAGTCGCTCCTGAATCACTGGCAAAACATTACCTAGTCTGGCAGAAAATGGAGTGGCAGTGCAGGGCAAAGGGGAAGTGCAGGTTATTTAGCCCACAGCTAAAAGAGAAATTAGTAGCGGTGTGTTTGACTGTAATGTGCAAACCTCATGAGGTCCCAGAAGTTCAGATAAATTCAAATAAGCCTCTAGGCTTTTGGTTGCTTCTCTGAGCTTGATCAAAACTATCTGAACCTCTCAGGAGAGGAAATTCCATGGAAAACTGGTTTTCTTAGAAGAACATCCATAGTTCTTGCAGCTCCTGCTCAGGCTGTAAATTAGGGAAAGACAAACTCATTTGAAACCCATTCAGGAGTCCGGAAGCTCAGCTGGCACTTTATCATTACTGGCTCTGTGTTCCGTTTGAGAGACAGAGTGATAAAAGAAACAGAAGAAAAGAGAGGGAAGAAATCTAATGGCAAAACAGATACAGTATAAATGATATTAGGAAAAACATTCTAACCATAGGAATAGTTCAGCTCCGAAATAGGCTTCCGATGGAGGTTGTGGAATCCCCATCGTTGGAGGTTATTAAGAACATGTTAGACACTCACCTGTCAGGGATGGTCTGGATTTACTTGGTCCTGACTCAGTGCAGGGAGCTGGGCTTCATGACCTCTTGAAGTCCCTTCTAGCCCCACATTTCTATGATTCTGTAATAGAGACAGGGTGTATATCACCTTAGGGTGCTCTCTTGTTCCAGCCATGCTTTTGGTACTCAAATACTCCATTGATGAGTGCCCTGCAAGTTTTTAAGTGAGTGGATGGATGGATGGATGGATGGATAGGAAGCTAAGTGATTCTGTCCCTAGCAGGTGGAAATGAGTCTAAGTTGTTGTAAGTGACACATTGAATGGTGGGAGGGTGGTGATTTACATAACAAAAAGTAAGATAAGGTGTCTGAGCAGTGCCAAGCAAGTTCATCTCACTGTTCCTACTTCCTTTACTATTTTCTTTGTATTTGTTCCTTAGTGTTTCTTTTCTGTTTATCTGCCTTTTGTCATAGAGTTCATGTGTGTAATGGTGGCTATTGATCTCATAAGGGAGGGTTTATGCTAATCAAGTTGTGGAAGGATTACACCCTGTGTTTTACACAAGCTAAAAAAACTGTGCTTCTGAAAAATACCATGTTCAGAATATGCAAAAAAGCCACGATTTGATCCTGCTTCTAATTCAGCTGAGATATGCAACAGGCCAATGTGTTTCAAACCCTGAGCTTAGTCCACTCCATCTGCAGTTGCTGGCAGACAAAACCAGAGGCAATTAAGAAAGCTAATGCTTAGCCATTTTTGTTGATGGATTTAGCACTAAAACAATATTTTACAGGGAAGCTGAACAAAAATGCTGTCAGTTCTCATTAGAGATGGAAGAACTTTGTGAAGCTAGAGGTTTTGCAAATCAATCAAACTGCTTTTTAGATTCACAAACCTAGTCTGACTTCATAAACTATTTTTTTCTGTCATTTAAATCCCAGAAGGTGCCCCCCCCCAACACACACACCCCAAGGATGATTAATTTAAAAAAAAAAACCATGTGTTTCAAGCTAAATGGAAGCTTATGCCTTGTATTAGCAATAGTAGATCTTCTCCCCACCCAGATGACAGGTGCCAATAAACAGTAAAGACTACTTCACTGGCTTTTCTCACCTCGTCCTGGTTTTTGTTTGTTTGTTTTTCATTCTCTCTGTATTTATTTCTTCGTCTGACCACTGTCAGTTCCATTTTTCACTTTTCCCCTCTGCTCCTTCCCCTTTCCACCCCACACGAGTATCTCTTTAAGGTTTGCATTTGAAACAAGCTTCCAAACCCCTTGTTTGGATGCAAAATGAGTTTGGTCCCTTCCTAAATCTTGTGGTGGTTTAAAGCCCCAGGGAAATGAGGCCCTATATGGTAAAGTACATATTCTGTAGGAGTCCATGATGCCGTCATTAAAGTCAACTGCAAAACCTCCAGTGGGAGGGTTATCAGGCCTTAGCAGAGGTCACTGCTAAATTTCACATAAATCCTTTTATTCACTTTGAAATCCACTTCCGTACTAGCCAGTCAGATGAGATCCTGACATCAGTGCAGTTCACATTATGTTCTATGATAGCACCAGGCGCAAATTGTTGAATGTCAGGTTGGAACATGCTTCAGCTTTGCAAAACATGTTGTTAAATATTTATTCTAAGTGTATCTGTGCCATTGTGTGATTAAACTCTCTCCATTATTCACAGCAATAGATCTGCTTATCATAGCAACGTGTTTGAGTATTAAATATCATCTTCAAGTTGTTGTTTGGGTTTTTTCTTTTTTTAAAGATACCAAGATGTAACAATCTAGTCCTTCTTGAATGAATTGCAGCTCGTACGTGAGCAATCAGCATTATCTAAATAAATGAAATATTCTTTTGGGCTCAACAAAACGCTTGTTAGGCTGAGACTAATCAGTAGGAAATGAATGGTGCGTTAGTGTTTGAGAGCACAGAAGAGATTCAATTTGCAGTAGTGTTTCTAATAGTGCCAACAGAAATGTATGGGGCTGTAAGCTACACTGTTCGTTATTGTCACCAGAGGAGAGGTGGAAGGAATGCAGCATTATGCAATTGACACTTCTTATTTTTCAGGTGTAATGAGCACCCAAACTTTTACATGGAAGTCAATGGGGGCTGCCAGAGCTCTGTTAGATGGTGGTTCTGCTTTGCATTGTGTGTCTCTTGTTATTATATTTGGGAGTGTAGAGTTGGTGGGAGATGCCCACCTGACAGTCGTGGAAAGAGAAGTTCTTGGGTAGCAAAACAGCTACCGCATGGGCAGTGAGAGTGCTGGATTTCCTCTCCTGCTTCCACTCCCCGTTGTGGCCTAGTTCTATTCCAGAAGGAACACAATTAGGAATGATAGGATAGCCCTGTATTTATGGCTGTAGGAAGCCGCTGTGGCCTCCCACGGAGCCAGAGCCTGAGGAAGGACACGAGCGCTCTGATTGGTCCAACTCACGCCCTGCCCCGGAGTCTGCCCAGCAACAAGGGACTCGGGCCGTGATAGGACCACCCAGCCAGCCCAATTGGCAGCCGCGGGGCGGAGCCTCAACAGGAAGGGGAAGTACAAAAGCCTGGCCCCTGAGCTCAGTAGGGCCTAGACTGCTGCCAGAAGCAGACGTGCTGCCCCGCCAGCAGAGGCCTAGGCCAGAGCCTAGCCGCCGACCCCTGGCCCCACCTGGGCCCGGGGATTGGATAGGGCCCTCGAGAAGCTGGACTAGGCAACCCGGCCAGGATGACTGGGCCGAGTTACCCCAAGCCCGGGGCCGTGCTCTGGAACCGCCAGACTGGGCCGAGACCCCAGAGCAGCCCGAGTGGCGGGCACCCCCGGAGGCCGGGCCGGATTTGGAAGAACTGCCGGCCGCTAAGCCCCTCCCTGCAGCGGGGCAGGACTTGGAGGAACTGCCCGAGGCCGAGCCGCTCCCAACATACAACGACCTTGAGGAGCTGCCCCCTGAAGAGGAGCTTCCCGCCTTACCCCCGGTCGATGAGGAAGGACTGACGGCGCTACCCCAGGTGGACTATCATCGTGGCACGGAGGAGGCAGGTACTAGGGTCAGTGGGGAGGAAGTAGCCCAGGGACAGCCATGGCCTGTGGCTGAAGCCACATTATAGTCGGTGTGTCGCAGCGGGGGCCCCGCCGACACAGTGGCAGCCGCTTCTGCCACTGCTAGGGCCCTGGGCTGGGATGCAGTGGAGACGGGTGGGCCTGCGTCCCCCTCCCCTTCCCCTTTTCCCTAGCCACCCCAGGAGAATTGCTCTCCTGACCCCGCCTGAAGCCGTTGCCACCTCTGCTCACCCTGCCTAAGGGTTGGAGCATTTGACTCCTTGCTCGCTCGCCCAGACTGAGGGCCTGAGCGGTCCGCCTCTGCTCACCCTGCCTAGGGGTGGGAACCACCGACTCTTTGTTCGCTCACCCCGACTGGGGGCCTGAGCGGTAGACTGAGTGCTCACCCTGCATACGGGTGAATTGCTAAGACTGCTCACTCGCCAAACGCGAGCTATTCCCCTGTCCGTAGGAAGCCGCTGTGGCCTCCCACGGAGCCAGAACGCCTACAATGGCCTTTCGGCGATTGGCTTATCTACTAGAACTGCCAAGGAAAGATGGTCCAGTGGTTAGGTGCTTGCCTATGACTCCGCAGACCAGGATTCAATTCCTTGCTCTGACACAGCTTTCCTCTGCCACCTTGGGCAAGTCATTTAAAGGGCTAGTCTACACTTAAAACTTACAGTGGCACAGCTGTATCGGTCCAGCTGTGCCTCTGTAAAAGCGCTTGTGTAGCTGCATTATGTCGGCGGGAGAGAGCTCTGGCAAAATGTATATCACTCAGGGGGGTGTTTTTTTCACATCCCTGAGCAACAAAAGTTTTGCCAGCATAAATGCTAGTGTAGACAAGGCTCTCTGTGCCTCAGTTTCCCATCTGTGAAATGGTGATTGTATTGCTTCCCTACCTCACAGGAGTGTTGTGAGTATAAATACATTAAGGACTGTGAGGTACGTTGATGGGGACCATACAAATACTTTAGAACAAGGGTAACAAAGTCAGTGTCAATTGGGATGGTAAATGAGGAACTGGGCATTTCTACACATCTCTAAATGACCATCTAATGACAGTGAATTTGAGTCACTAGTGGCTTAGGCTGAATTCATACCAGACAGCAGAGGTGAAAAGCTCCATAGCCCATCGCCATCTTCTCTGCAGCTCTGAATCTCAAAAATCCAGTCTGTTTCCCATGCCGAATCTTTAAAGTGAAAGCAATTGTAACTGAGGGAAAAACCCTGACATTTTAAAGGCAAACTATCCACTAAAATACACGGAAAGGATTACGATGTGCGTCTGAACTGCGAAGGATAACTGGACTATTAGTAAGTGACACATATGGGGAAATGATTTCTGTGAGTAATAAGAAAATTAAAGCTGCACAGTAGGTCACAATGCAATGTTTTTACATCTGTCTGGGTTGTTATATCATGACCATCATGGTGGGATGTGAGGACTGTGTCTGACTCTTTGCTTGACTCTCTAGGCCTTCATTGAGCCAGTGAGGTCACTATTTTATGCTGGCTGACTGATTTCTAGCTGCAATAATCACTGAGTTGACATTTGCTCATGAGGCTGGAAAAGCCCCACGATTTCTATGATTTCAAAATCTCCACAATCAGTTGAGATCATGGCTGACAGCAATGGGCACCATAAGAATGCACAGCTTATCAGTTTTGCACACTCCAGCCCAGATCCTGCAAAGCATCAAAGCCCATGCTGAAGTCCATTTCTATTCAGCAAAGCATGTAAGCACACACTTAAATTCCACCAAGGCCAAAGTTAAGCATATGGTTAAGTACTTTGTTGCACAGAGGTGGAATGCTGAATCGGGGCCTCTAGAAGATTTCATTGGAGTTCAAAATTGTTATCTGCATGTTTCCCAGATTGTGTTGTTCTCCAGGCTCACAACCATCCTGAATGCTGGAGCATGTTGGAAACCTTAAGGCGGGGATGCATGAAAGAGTAAAGTCAATTGGAGTCTGAAATAAGAGAAAATATAGCCTCATAGTTTCCAAGCAGCATATTTGCACTGAGAACTTCCAGCACCGCTTAGTCTTGTTTTGCCACATGCCATTGACTGTCACATTTCACAAGTTAAGAAACATGTTATTTCTTTGTTTATTTTGTCAGTCTTCGATATTCTCTGGAGGGAAATTATATCAGTGTTTCAGTGGAATACGTTTAATTTGTTTGTGTCTTGTTGTCTATAGAATCCATTTAACTACTTATCTCTTAAGTTACCTCTCAGTCAAAGGTTTTCCGTTTTGTTAACAGTTTGACAGGGGAAATTCACACTTGATTGCTTTGAACTCTTGATAAGTTTGTCCAGCCATCTATGGCGGGTTTGTTGTTTTTTTTTAATCTGTGCTAGTGAGAGAAAAGAGGGATTTAAAATTTACAGAAATAGCAAAGGTTTAGCTGTGATTTGTTTCTAATGTAGGGGAGTAAATTTATCCTTTTCTCACAACTAATAGGGATACGAGACACTGCAGCATTGCACAGCAACATCACGAAACATGCCTTCAAGAACTGTAGCTTAAACATTTCTTATTTTCCATCACGAAGTCCTAGCATTTTCTGAACAAAGAGCAGAGTCATGTTGAACCCCACAGGAATCCAGTGAGAGAAGGGGAAATCCCTAAAAGATCATAAAGGTATAGATGATTATTATTATTATTATTGTTATAATAGACTATATAGCTAGATGGTACCATTAGGAACCTAGATGCGGGGATGATTTCTGAAAGTAGAAGGTTCTTTAACCTAGCATATAAAGGCATAATGTGATCCAATAGCTGGAGGATGAAGCTAGACAAATTCATACTGGGAATAAAGCTCAAATTTTTAACAGTGAGGGCAACTAATCATTGGAGCAACTTGCCAAGGAATGTGGTAGATTCTCCATCATTTGAAGTCTTTAAATCAAGATTTAAATGGATTTCTAAACAAGATAGGGTAGATGAACTGGTAGTTATGGGCTTGCTGCAGGAATCACTGGCTGAAATGCTATGGCCTGTGTAATGCATGGGGCTCAGACTAGATGCTCCTAAGGATCCCTCCTGGTCTTAATTTCCATGGGTCATCTCATCCATATCCCTGCCCCTAGCAAGGTCTTTGTGCAAAGATAGATTAAGACAAACCGGGGCCCAGGTTCACCAGCATTTTTCCCCCCTTAACTCTCTGGTGTATTTTTATAAGACACATGCATATAACAAAAAATCCAACCCCTAGGATTCAGAATGCAAAAATATACTTGGACACATGGAACAAGCTCGCATCAACTGTGCAGTGATACATACACCAGTATTTTCATTCCAAAGCAAAAAATGCCCCACTTCCATTATTAATGCAATTTTTCTTCTGCTTCATGCTTAAGTATACTAGCCTTCCATTTAGTTCTTTAATCTAAAACAACGGGAGTTGCTGCTTCTGCTGCTGCTGCTGCTTTTGCTTGGCTTGGACGGGGCTCTTTGGGAAAAAAGGATGAGTTAAGAGAGCATTGCTAAAATGATGCAAACCTCCTTCCTGGCACTTGGCTGTAAGTATAGTTCAGCTTACTCCAAGCACATTGCAAAATGCTAGCGTAACTGTTTCTCTTGTAAGTGTTTCCATGATTTAGGCCTATTACGATGGCATTTCTCTTTTTGCAATGGCATTACAGCATGAAGTCATGCTAAGGTTGTCAGTTGTGGTCTCCCAGGTTTCATTTCAGATATCACCCCCTCAATTATATTTATACTGTGTTATTCATCCCTAGTTGTACATAATATTCACTCTCATTTCCTGCTGGTCTGGCAAAACCCCTAATTAACCAATTTTAACTCCATTTTTGATAGGTAATATTCTCTCTTTGCCATCTCTTCCCCCTTCCTTTGCATCTTCCACAGAGCTGATGATCACTGAATCTACATTCTCCTTTAGGCTGCTAATGAGTCTATTGATTAATACCTACTCCAGTATCAGTTCCTGTGGGAGACCAATTGACATCTCCTTCTCTTCTGAGATAAACTCACTGATGATCACTCAGTGGTTCCTATCCAGTCAATAGATATTTTATCTACCTTATTGTGTCTCCCTTATCCAGGCAATAGAACTCAAGTTTGTCTATTGAACTTCCTGTGCAACACTGAACTTACTTAACACACAGATATGTGGTGTCTGCCTTAATGGAGTTAAATTCTCATTATAATTGGGCCTGTTTCATAAATCCATGCCGGCTACCACGCTGTACCACATAATCTTAACGGTTTGTCTTAATTTACCTTTTTCCTTTGGAAACTAGCGAGCAAATTTACCTCTCATGGAAGTGAGGACAAAAGGCGTGAGCTAAGCACAATGGGAGGAAATCCTGCCTGGCTGAGATTGGGGTATGAATGAGAACTCAGATCAAGTCAAATTCAAGATCTCTGTTCTTATCTGCAAGGTGCATAGCGATCCAGACCCAGGATACCTATAAGAAAGGCCTGCTGCTCAGGGATGAAGCCTGTGGCCGACAACTCTGCTCCTCAAGCACAGTGGAGCTGTCCACAACAGGGGGAGAGCTCATCTGTGCAGGAGATGGGCCACGCCTGTCGGACGAATTCCTATGGGATCTAAGAACCTCCTCAGACAGCCCCTCCCTCCATTCCAAGTGCAAGTCGTGCTTCTTTGACCTGCCTTCAGCAACCCGCACACACTGCGCGGCAGACGTCAAATCAGTGAAATACATATATTAAAGGCTCACCCCACATTGGGAAGCTGCAGGTTTATTTTTTATCTGACTGTCTTTCTATTTTGTGTCAAAGGCTCCTAGGAACTGGCACTGATGGTTGGGTTCCACTTATTTATCACAACAAATATCTACATCTAACCACTATGGCCCTGATTCAGTAAGCATCCCTATTCAGAAAGGGCACATGAGCATGTCCTTAATTGAAGCAGGTGCTTAAATCCCAGTCAAGTCAATGGGACTTTAGCATGTGCTTAACATTGAGCATGTGCTCAAGTGCTTTCCTGAATCAGGCTCTCAATGAGCAACTGTCCTGCCCAGCTCCTCACTTCTCTCCTGTTTAATTACAGATAAGGGGCCAGATCCTCTGCAGCGGTAATTCAGCACAGCTTCCCTGAAGTCAGTGGAGGTTTGCCGATTTGCTCCAGATGAGAATCTGGATCCAAAGTCTCCTCTTAATTGCACAGTATCCAAGCCCTATTTTACTTTCAAATACTTCTCCTGTTTTTATATCACGTATCCTAAGTGACAAACTATTCAAGGGGGAGTTGCTGTCAGAAATGGCCCAGAGGTAGACGGGTCTGGTTAGCTCTAAATGAACTTCTGAGCTGCTGGTAAATGAAATGAAGCTTTTGTTATTAGTATTATTATTATTTGAACCTGAGCTGATGTAACCAGCTCCGTTTCTCTTTACACAGGCAAAGGATTTCTTTGGAAGTTTAATGCTTCCACTCCAGATAAAAGCAAGTCATTTGCTTCTTTCATGGTGTCGCTACTAATTTCCAAACAGTCAAAGCTGCTGCTAATTTATTTGCTGAACACTGAAGCCCTGTTAGCAGGGGCTGCTACTGAAACTGATTTCTGGCCTTCGGCTTTTGTTTGTTGACAGCCTGATTTCCCAGTAGGCCATTTCCACCTGTGTTTCTGTTGTTTTTAGTGCATGTCTTTCTTTCTTCTTCCCAGTGACTGTCTCCCAAATGGGCTTTTCTCATCTTCACACTCTCTTTCTCTCATCCCTTTCCTCCCTCCCAGCTGCAAGGACTCTTGGCTCTGCTTTCAGTCATTCTGCAGTTACTGGTTGTCTGCACTGCCGAGTTCCCAGGGGGCACTAATTTTTGTTTCAAGGACAAGATTCAAAAGAGTTTGCTACACATAGGTTGCAGGGTGCGCCTTCAGATGTGCCTTCAAATAGGCTTTGGAGATTTGAATATATGAGCTCCTGGAAAACCAGTTTTAAATTGCAAGGAAGCTCTTATTAAGTGCTGTCCAAAATTTGCTTTTCTCTTTTTTTTTAAAAAAAAGAAGGCATTAACAAAGTTATAATTTTTTTTTTTTTTTGCCTACCCCCCTCCCTTGACATTGGATGGAAATAGAAATTAGGAAGACAGGCATTTCTGTTTAATTTCATGCGTATCAAAGGAAGAGAACTGACAGGATAAAATGATTCAGTAAGTGGTCAGAATGGTCTGTATCTGGAGTAGCAAGAGAGGAAATACAATGAGAGCAGCTTCTTCGCAGAGACTCGCTGTACCGGGATCTTTAAATCTACAGCAAAGGTTCTAAGCCGGTATCCATGAGTTGCAGTGTGTGGCGACAACACTGCTTCAAGTATAGATTGTATTAAGGTGGTGTTTTAAATAATCTAATCTTCTCTCTCACTAGATGAACAACTAGATTTGGATTCACTGAACTTCATAAAATCCTCTTTGTTGTTTTTTTTCAAGTGGGTTTCTACCCCTTCTCTACGAGTTTCTCTGTGAGCAAACAAACCCAGCAAAACTCAGTGAAATCACCCAGTTTTAGTTGGTCTCTACTAGCAACCTCACCACGTGCTTTCTTCTGATTTCCACTAGGGATGGTCCCCGAAACAAATGTTACATCTAAATATTTCCCCTCATCCCAAATTTCAGTGCAGTTCAGGTTTGAAACCATGGATATGAACAAGCCTCTACAGTGTCGGATCCAAATTGTGGGGCGGGCGGTGTTGTTCCTGGAATTCATTATGATGTGACCCAGGATGGTGGAAATCTCATGGGATCTGCTGATCCCATGAGATTTCTACCAATTTGGGACAAAATACCAGCAAAACAGCCCACAGGAGTTGTGCACCATTGAATATGAATCCAACCCTTAGCCTTGGTTTGGCCATAGATTAGATAAGGTTGTGGGGTTTAGTTTTAAGTCCAAACGTCACCTTCTCTGTCCATTTTTCATTTCCACATAAAATCAGAATGAGATATAAATTTGCCTGAAACTTGTCCCAAGTTCCCCAAAAGCTTTACAATCATCAGTCAACCTGATTCAAACTTTAACTTTGTAAACAAAGCCTGAAGCCAGAGAAGTTACCGCAGAACTCACGATGAAAGAATTTGACAGCTCTAATTTTAGTGAATGTGCTGGAACTTACAGTATAAAATCCTCATTAAAACTACATTAGAACAAAAAGAGGTCTGAATAAAACCCACAAAAGCCAGGAAATTTGGAGCGAAGGTTGAAACACTCCTTGATGTGTTTAAATATTGCCAACATAGTATGCCATATTAAATTCTGCTAACAGACTTTGGCCGCTTTTTTAGGTCTGGGAAAGGTGAAGACGAGACGTTTAGCGCTTTCCATTTAAATCAAGCCAGTTATTTTAAGGCAGTGTTTACATTTTTTTCCTTCTGATTACAGTAGGTTATAAGCAGGCCAGACACAACTCATTATTCCACTTTGCTTACTCGCAGTTGGGCCAGAACCCTGGAGCGAAGAAATAGAGAGCGAAAAGTAGTAAACGACACCTATTAAGCCATCACTAAGTTTCAGTTTGAATTTGTGCTAAAGATTCAGTTTATCTGCATTATATTTTATCCGAATTGATTCAGGTGTCTCTAGTGATGACCAAGGAAACAATCCATCTGGCCAGAAACTCCTTGCTAGTCATACTGGCATTGGTTAAGATTTTTAGTTCTGGTGTAAAACGTGTTTTATTAACGTGTGTTAACTAACACAATTGTAATTGTCTGTCATACCCAATGATGATCTCACGGTGTCACATGTTCTCATGTGGCTGTATAGTCTCACCAGTAAGGAGACACTCGCGACCAGGGATGTGCGGGATCTCACCAAAGCCACCATGGCCGTTTTTTCAATCAGTTTTTTGTGTCTGTCTTCCTCAAAGTGTTTACAACTTTTATTGATAGTTGCTCTCCATTCAGATCTGGCTGTGGCTGTCTTCGAAGTTATCAATATTTATGCTGTATGAGGTGAGCGTCTGCTTAAGGGTGTCTTTGAAGCATTTTCGTTGACACTTATCCTGTGCTTTCCGAGTTCCAGCTCACTCTGGAAAAAATTTTTCGGGAGTCTATCATTGCCCATTCTGATAACATAACCTGTCCATCTAAGCTGAGCGCCACTAATCATTGCCTCAATACTGGTTGTGTTTGCTCTTTCAAGGATGTTAAAGTTGGAGACTTTGTGTCAGCAGCGGACCTTGAGAATAGAGCTGAGACAGTGCACATGAAATTTTTCAGGTTCCTTCAAGCATCCGCAGTCAGCTGTCCGCATTTCACAACCATATAAAGGGGATGCTGTCACCGCTGCAGTGTACAGCATCAGTTTTGTGGCCTCTTTGCAGGTGTGTGTGTGTGTGTGTGTGTGTGTGTGTGTGTGTGTGTGTGTGTTCACTAATGCTGAGTGAAAAGCTTTTTGATCAAAACAATGGCCTTTTTTTCTAAAATGAGTTTTGGTTTTTTTTTTTTTTGCAAAACTTTGTTGCCATTACCAAAAATATTTCACCTTTCATGATTTTTTTGAGATTTTTTTCCTAAGTCAATTTTAGTTGAATTCCTCACATAAATGGTTCATGTCCCAAAAACAAGAAAACATCGATTAAAATGTATTGCTAAAAATATGTCACAAATGGAGGGAAAGGGGCCCATTTAGAACCCAGTGGGGGAAAAAAGAACTTTGAAGTTTTTCTTTTTTGTTTCATTTTTCAGCCAGTGCTAGTAACACGTCACAAACATTTGTTTCTGGTCCTGGTTCAGCTTACAAATGTCTGCAAATGACTTAACACAACTGATGTTAATTAGCAGTTGGTTAATACAGGCTATAAACAATCCAAAATTCCTGTCTGGGCAAGGCTGGGCCATCTAGGAAGCATGGCCTCTTGGACCTGGACCCAGCACCAGGACTGACTTTGAGGGCTGCGGGGTTGTAAAATTACGGTGCAGACATCCAGCCGTGGGCTGGAGCCCTGGTTCTAGCCCGAGCTCAGACATCTACACTGAAATTGTATAGCCTCCTCCCCAGGAGCCAGAGTCAGTTGCAGCTGTTTTATTGTGGTGTAGACGTACTCTCATTGGCCTGATCCAATGCCCAAGGGAGCCAGTCATTCAGGCCTTGAAAAAGGAAGAAGGAAGCCAGAACTCATCTGACCACAAGGAGAAAGAGAAGGAAAGTGGCCATTTTAATTTGTGGCATTAAAGTGTTTCTGGGCTGCTTAGATATTGTGAAAATATTGGGGGTAAGGAGAGTGAGAAGAACCCCTGAAATTCTCTTCCCGCAAGATTTGGGATTAAAAACTTCCAGCAAAATCACCTTTTTATCTTGAAATCTCTAATCTGTCATTCTCCTCCCCTAAACCTTCCCAAATTCATGCTGAACCCCAGTAGTAGAAACGGGCTATATATATCCATCTGGTCTGATCTCCTGTATAATACAGGGCGGAGAACCACCCCAAAGGAATTCCAAGAGCACAGCTTTCAGCAAAATATTAAATCTTGGTTTTAAAATAGTCAGGGTGGAGAATCCACCATGACCCTTGGTAAGTTGTTCTACTGGTTAATTACTCTCACAATTAAAAATGTACACCTTTCAGTCACTTCTCGTATGCCCAGCTATAGAAGACTACCTTTATTTTTATTGTGTTGCGTCCTTCTCCCCACAGAGGTAATTTTCATCCTGTGTATGTCTTTGGACCAAATTCTCCTTCAGTGACACTGTTGTCAACGTAGAGAAAATTTGGTCAAGGCTGCCCTGAAGACCTGGATTCTGCTCCTGCCTCTGCCAGCATTCCTGGATGATGTTCAGCAAGTCACTTAAACTAAGTTTTGCACAGGTGTCACAAATGGTGCGTTCTGCATTTTCTACTTGAGACATGGTGGGGCCGGGGGTGGGGGGAGCTAATTTTCAGAAGTGCTGAGTACACAGTTCAACTGAATTCAAGGGGAGCAGTGCTTTGAAGGTACAAATCACTATATGATGCTAAGGACTCTGAAAGGTCGGGTCCTGGGGTTTTCAGATTGGGCACCCAGAATTAATAGATACTATTGACCTTAATCTACGTCTCAGTTCCCTGCCTGAAAAATGAGGCTAATACCCTCATAGGGATGTAGTGAAAAATAAATCAAGTAATGTTTGGGAAGCCCTCAGAGCCTGTAGCGTTGGGCTCCTCAGAATTATGAATTTTCTCATGGGCCTTTCTGTCTTCAGAGCAAGGTTCAACTAGTGCAGTAAATGACGAAGCCCCTGGGCCACGCACTGAACAAGGAGGAGAAAACAAACCACTGAAGCACTGCTAACTAGCTGAGTACCATCCTCCAGTGCACTGAATGGGGCAGGGGTCCTATGTTAAAAATAGCATATGATCATGAAATTACACTGTGTCCTAATGCATACGCTCTAAGACGCCGAATTAAGGGTGCACAGGCAACCTTCACTCTACCATTTTCTAACTTCTGGGCACTTGATTTTGGAACTTGGGACGCTGAACTAAGCCTCTAGGGTCCCGCCCTCTGGACTACAACAACAATGGCTCCAGAGCCTCAGGACACCATTTCCCAGCCCGCTTCGAGTCTGGGAGAACAGAATAAACTGGAAACTTTGGAAACAGTCCAAACCTTTAGATCCACCCCACAGTCCTCTCCCGCTTGAGCTAACACAATAACTATTAGTAGCAGTAGGTTGTCGTCCTCTCCACTAGATGGGGAGGAGCCGCTTTGCCAGTAGGTTTCACAAATATTCGCTGACTGCAAAGGAAAGGTGAGACTCGGGAATCTTGGGTTCTATTCCAGGCTCCAGTGGGGAGTGTGCAGTAATGGGCACGAGGCTTTTCTCCTAGGCCCCCCAACTTTCAGATCCCAACCTGTCTCCATGCCCAGCCAATCCCAGTTACCCCCCTGCTCCTTGCCGCCAGTCTCTTTGCCCAGCCAGTCCCAGTTCCTCCCCTCCCGGCTTCTCAGTCAATCTGTCTCTTTTCCTGCCCCCATCCCCTGACTTGCAGTATCCCTCCCTGGGCTCCTGGGTCAATCTCCTCCCCCCGCCTGCAAACACACACCTCGGCTTTGTCCAGCCAGTCCCAATTCTCCCCTCACGCTAGAGATGTCCGGAGAAGGATGATTCCATTTCATTGCAACTTGTTTTCTCTCCACAGTAGAACACAAATTAAACATTTTGAATGTTTTATTGCTAAGAGAATTGTGGCAAAGATGTCCTTTTTTTGGATTGAAACCTGAACGCTCAGCAATTGAAAGCAGGGTCTTACAAGCGCCAGGCCACCTGAGTAATAAGCAGTGCTACCAGGTTTCCCCCCATAATAACCCAGCAATCTCTCCCTACGTGATAAAAGCTAAAAACACCCTATCACTGGGGCTGAACACTTTTCACAGAGTGCTCACACTGTAGCTGGCTGCTCCGTTTTCAGCCTCAAAGGACACCTGCCCAGCCACTTCCAAAGAGGAGCCTGGGAATTCGAATTCATCCCTCTGCTGGGCACAAAAACCATGGACTGAGTAGCGAGAGAGAGAGAGAGAGAGACTGGTTTCATGGCCCATTACACCGATCTGTAACACACCCTGCTGCCTACTAACCCTCCATTGTCCTACGTCTGCAGAGATGATAATTGCCAACTTCATGTCAATTTCCCACTTCTTTTTAAGTGGTCTCCTACAACGTGTGTGAACTTCTTCCGCTTAACAATCTGTCCCACCTTAGGTTTAATGTGGACACGCTGGTTACCTTCAGTAATGAGAATGAACATAGTCCATTGGTTAGCCCATAGGACTAAGAGCCAGCCATTCTGCCACCAGCTCATCATGTAACCTTGGCTATGTCTTTTAACTGCGCTGTGTCTGTTTCCCAGTCACATTGACATAGGGATAATATTTACCTACAGCACAGGCATGTTCTTAGGTCTCATAGAAAAGTCAATGACAGTATTTATTACTCTTTAGTTGTGAACCCATATCATTCTCACGTATGTATCAATTTAGTCATATCATGCAGTTTTGCATCACAGTGTATGGGAATTTGCACATGCTGTAAGAACAAACCCAAGAGTCCTTTACAAATCTTGTCATTTTTGCTTTTACAATTAGTATATTCACTCTGAGAACAGGGCTTATCAAGTAGTCTGCAACTAAAGTTGATGTTCTGCCTTTTTACAGCTGCCATGATGCAAATGTCATTTGTTCCCTCTCTCTCTCTTTTATTAAAGTTAACTGTTATTTAAGAGATCAAAGTTAATTATCACTAAGGAGATCATTTTACCTATCTACCCACTTCAGTAACCCCACTATTACAAGTAGAAGCTTTATGCTAATCAGTTTTCTAATTTGCATAAATTACTGATTTTTTTTTTTCAGCATGAAAGTAGATCTTTTGGTGACAGCTCTTGAGAGTTAAAGGGAGAGAGACAGAGAGCGATAAGGTGAATTTCAAGGGTTCGCCAACAGAACACAGTATCTATGATCTTCTATGAGTCTAGGAACAGTACCCAAGAAAAATAAAATTCCAAACCTTTAAGTTCATCACACCGTGACGCTTATAGATAATGCAACTCGGCTACGCTGCAGAAAGCTGACATGTGCTGCACCTTGTTTCAGTTTAAGATGGTGATAGAAACGGGAGGGCACGTGAGGCTCACCGTATGACCCGTGTGAAGTGTACCTAACTAGACGTGCAGAGACAACATGCTGGAGGAGCCAAAATGTGATGGTGAAAACAAACAGAGCTCCTTTTTTTTTTCAAAGCAGCTGTCAGCCCCTCTGCGCTGCCCAGCCAAGCGTGTGCTGATGTAGTGGGCAAGATAGTCTATCACAGGGGAAGGTGATATTAGCGAGAGAAAATCCCTCCTGCTCTGTCACGCTGCTTATATATATAGTGAGCGTGCCAAGTGGGAGCCGCGGCTAAGGAGGCTGCTACTGTTACGATTGACATCTTCTGTCAATTAACCCCAGTAATATGGAGGCAGGCCAATAAAGAATCTGAATTAAATAGCTACCCAGCAATCATTCTATGGAACTTCTTGAGCACCAGGGTATCTAGCAGCCCAGTTGCTATGCTGTTCAAGTGCTGATGAGCTCCAGCATAACGCTCTCCCTCCCCAAGGGCGGAGATGACGTTATAGCCAGTGTGCGCCTCGAATTAGGCTGTCTGTAACTTTAGTTGGTCATCAATACCAGCTGGCCAAGGCCCTTCCCACTGAACAGCAATATGTATTTATCTTTACACTCCTTCGGGGACCTAGGTTTCATATCTGGCTCCACCAAAATCGGGGGGGGGGGAGTTTTGCCATTGGTTTGAATAGAGCCAAGAAGATTTCACCCCCTAGCGTTTGGTTGGGATTTTTCCAAAGCGCCTAAGGGAATTAGGCACCTAAATCCCATTCCCCCATTGTGAGAGGTGGGCCTGGAGAATCTCTGAGCCCAGGCTCCAGCCCAAGCCGTGCTGTGTTTCGCCCTGTAGCCCCAGGCTGAATCAGTAGACGCAGTTCTGCGACTCACTGCCCATGTGGTGGTTGTAGATACACCCTTAGCCTAGGGCTGCGCTGGGCTCTGACTCACGTCTGAGCCCACGTCCCACTTCTGTTCACGTACAGATCAGCCTGCCTTGTGTCAGCAAGCACTCAGGACCCCGTCCCTAGGACCCTGCTGGGGGTAACAACGGAGCCTAAGTCCTGCTGAGACTCGGGTCCAAACCTTTGCAGTACGGCCACAGGGCAAGCCACAGCCCGCAGGAGAAGCGCTGCGTAGCGCAGGATGGATGTGTGAGCACAGCTAGGAGACCCAGGGCCAGAAATTGCAAACCCAGGGTTACGGTGCAGCGTGGATGCTCAAGTACAGACTTGGACACACCACATCCACAAGGCCGGGTCCCACTGACCGGGGCTTACGGGGCCGTGTAGACATATCCATGGAGACGGTGCCAAATTTTACCCTCCCCAGATTTTTTAGTGGTCTTGGGCTTCAGCCCATTGGCCTCCAAACACATCTGCACAGGCTTCACTTCAAGCATGTGAGCCTGCCCACTGAAGGCAATGGGACTTTCTCCCATGGCTGAAGTCAAGCGTATGCGTGTTTGCAGGCTTAGGGCTTAACTGGTAGCCGTAGAAGCCGCCTTTTGACTTGGCTTTTGCTAGCGCACCAACATCGAACGGTGGCTTCTGCGTGTGTTGGTGGCAGGGAGAGCCAATGTGACTTGTTTCCAAGTGGAAAGGCAAATCCTGAAGTGCAATGCTGACCTTTTATAGTCTGTTTCTTTTGGGACAACCTTGTTCCTGTTTCAAATCCTGGCTCATACAGGGATTCACTGTACAGAGCCATCTAGTCGTATTTGAAAGGAAACATAAAATATGATAAAACATTTAGAAATTTGTGCGTCTTTGCTTGTGTTTTATTACCGCAGTTATTCATTCTTCTGGCTATCTGTAGCATAATATGATCCCTGATTTGGAATCCTCCCCTGTTCCCACTGACAACAAATCAAACCATTAACAGGCCAATAAAATCATGGGATTTGGGGAGGGAAAAGCTCCAATGCTAATGAGCCACATGTATCTGAAACAACTGATTAAAGATTAGGTCGGAAGAAGATCTTAGTAAAACATGGCACGTTGCTAATTTACACAGGTGTACGGTATGCTGGATAATAGCCTCTCACGCATCAGTCCACATGGCTCTAGACTCACTGTACACGATGTAGGCGGAATGTGGGAATCTGCTCTCGCTGCTATAATTTTATTCTACTTAACCCCTTCCATCCACCTATCAAGTCGCACTGACAGCCGAGCAGGTCAAGCACAGTTAGGAGTTCATGGGGCATGTTGTGGAGATGATAAATAGTTTCCAAAGCTGTGTGATTACATAATGATAGCCACGTTCCCTCACTTGTCTATCAAAAGCGCAGCATTAAAGTATGAGCTCTCTTCCCTTGGGTCCATGTAGTGAAGATGGAGTGTTAGCTTATAATCTTTAACATTCCTCCCAACCGTAGGCTAAGTGCACTGGGGTTAAACCGAGTCCCTTTTGCTTAGTAATCCATTAGCTAATGGGTGTCTAAGCCCATCAATTTTCTGTTTATTCCTTAACAGCATTAGGGTACACCTGCTGTGCATAAAAATACACCTGACAAATCAGAGTGATAGCTGAAATAAAATAAATATTGTTATAGCTGATCTGTAGTGTCTAAAACATAGTGGGCATAACAGTGATTGTAACCAGGAACAAAGCGCTACACGTTGACACCCATGCGCCTGAGCATTTTGATACAAATATCACTGCAGTCTTGTCAAATCACCTGTAGCCAGGTAGGGCTGTGATTAGAGACGCACTACACTCCCCAACCTGATGGCCCCTTCAAGCAAGCTTCTTGCAAGTGGGGGCTCAAGGCAGCTGCCTGAAACTCACAGCATTTATGAGTGATTAATTAATTATTCCGATGTCTTTGAGATCAGGAGATGCAATTGTGGGAGCTCAGCGGCGTCTCTGCAGTGGGAGCAGGCAGAAACTTTGCCTGGTAGTTCTCAAATGCCTTGCCTAGCATTCTGTTTGTTTTGGTTGTTTCATGTGTCGTTGTTTGTTTTTTACAGCTATGATTTGCATTCAAATTGTCAAAACAGCCCTTTGCACGTCAATAATGTTATTGCGCTGCTCTTTCCTTGCATTAAGTAATTATAAAGTTAATCAGGCAAACAAACAGCATCGTGTAAAGATTTTCATGGTGATGAGTTTTTCCAAAGGGTCTTTTAAATCAGAATATTGCAAGAAGCATCAGCTGCATTTCTTCTTTTCATACAGAACTACCAAATGCTTTTGTAGAGGGCAATGCTATCCCCTTTTTAATCTACACCCCCCCCCCAGGGCCCTCCAAATCTCCCCAAATTAGGGAACAGCTGTCTGAATGCCTTACCCTAAACCATAATACTTTATGGATAACAAATAAAGCCAATTAGCTTGTGGAACTCATTGCCACAAGATGCCCTTGAAGCCAGGACTTTAGCTGGATCGAAAACAGGAGTGGACATTTATATGGAAACCAACAATACTCAGAGTTACAAGAGAAAGAGGGAAGAACTAAGGAGACCTCTGCAGAGCAGAGAACCTCTAACTAATAGGGGTTCGGAAGAAACACCCTCCGCCCCAGAGGGCAGGTTATCACCTAATTACTGGGTTTCTTGCACTTCCTCTGAATCAGCTGATCCTGGTCACTGTTGGCCATAGGATACTGGAGTAGCTGGCTCCCTGATCCGGGCCAATCACGCAATTGCTGTGTAACAGGGAGGAGCAAATACACTGATTCTGATACCAAGAGCATCAGCCAGGGCTGAGCATACGCTGGTACTGGGGCCCTGTAGGTGCGGTGTGGGTTTGGCTGGTCTCTGAGACCAGACATACTTGGATTCAGAAAGCTTATAGCAGAAATAATAGGAGCACGCTCGGCGTCAATGTTGGCCGGGCAGAGCCGCCTGAGCAGCCGTTGGTCTCACAACCGGAGGAGGCGAAAAGCTACTTTTTTTAAACCTTTTTCTTTTCTTCAAATGATAAATGTGCTCACTCTTAATGAGGTGGTCGTGGCATACGCAGGAAGCCCTGTGTGTGACGCTACAGCCTGAGCCAGGCTCTGGAGCTGTGAACAGTGCCAGAGGGGGTGGTCCGTAACACACAGGGACTGACGCGTGGGTTACATATGACAGCAGCAGCAACAACAAATGGGAAGCGCTGACTGGTGGCTGGGTTAGCCATGGTGGGCCACCGAGTCCCGCACGCATGGCTTGAGTCAAGTCTGCAGCCCTGCTGCTCCCAGCCGCTCACAAAGGGTGAGTCCACGCTCTCAGTTCCCATTTGCCTCCCCCCATAAAGTAAAGAAATGAGATTAAAAAAGAAGGATAAATTGCATTTGCCAGGGAGGCTTTTGGGGGAAGCCGCCCACAATTTCTCTGTGATCAGTTCAGGCTCCAAATTCAACCCTGGGCTTTAGGAGCCTGTAAGGGGGTAGAAACTCAGATCTCAGGCTGCAGCCGGAGCCCACATGTCTACAGCACAATTAAACAGCACCTCAGCCGGAGCCCCACAAGCCAGAGTCAGCTGGCCCAGGCCAGCTGCCTGCATCTAATTGCAGTGTCGACAGACCCAATGTGGCCAGCTCCTCCCCTGACCACAACGGGCACTGCTGGGTGCTGAGTTCTCAAAACCCTAGCCCAGCTTGCCCGGGGGGGGGGGGGCACCAAGCGCCTGGAAATGCATGTGCTGTGTCATCGTACAGTGCCGATGCTGAGGATCATGCCCAGCAATAAAATAAACCTGAAGACAAGCGCTGTGTCAGTGGGAGAGAGAGCTGGTCTCTTTCACCAGCAGATGTTGGTCCAGCAAGCAGTATTACCTCCCGCCCCTTGTCACTCTAGTGATGAACTAACACACGGCCCAACCCTTACCCGGGCCTTTTCCTTATGGCAGCTCCGTCGCAACTGTCGGCATTTTCCTGGGGAGGAATGCCACAGCTTTCAGGCCTGCCCCTTGCTGCTCTTCTTGCTAAATCCTGGTGGTTGAACAGCGTCTCATTCAGAGCATACCTAGCAAAGACGCCTCGTTTTAAATGCTTGGGGAGATTGAGGACTACAAACCTTGGGAAATCAGCTCTGCCTAATATATTATGTAGAAGTTCTGTAATCATTATTGAACTAAAGTGCATTGAGTAAGTGGATAAAATCAGTCCCACTGTAGCACAAGTCTCCAGAGAGCAAAGATAAAAATGCCTTGTACTTAAGTTAAAAAAAGGTAACAAAATATTTCCAATCCTGGCAACTGCATTTTCCCCCTAATATAAATATGGAACCCTCTGGAGAAGCTGACGATGCAGCAGAGGTTGAAGGGAAAGCAAAGGAAATGGTGGCAGCGCAGAATGAAAGGAGGGGCGGGGGGAGTGACACATCAGCCTGGCTGACACAAGGAACAAGTTGCTTCAGAAACTGGCAGGGTGTCGTGTGCAGAATTGCGTCTCTTCCCAGCTCAGGGCCGCACACCAAGCCAGCCTGCTCCGGCAGTAGCAGAAGGGAAGGCTGCCTTCAACCAAAGCGGCACGTTTGGGGCTGTGGGTTTCTGCAGGTTGAGCGCCTCGCTCCCTTACTGATGTCCCGAAACCTCCCTATGGCCCGTTTGTGCAACTCAGCTCCTGGGCTGTGGCTTCCCTTCATCAGCATAGCCAATGCAAACATGTCTCCCCGAAGGCCATCGTCCAGGTGACCAGCAAAGCGGCCACAGAGTTAGCATTAAGAAGCTCATTTGAAAGCAGTAGGAGACAAGCGGAGGGATGCTCTTGTTCAGACACTGGACTGGCACTCCAGATATGTGGGTTTAATTCCCCCTTCGTCTGCCATGAGCCCCTGCATGATGTTGGGCAATGGCCCTTTTTTTGTGCCTGTCTTCTCCGTCTCTCAGACAGAGCGAACAACACCGCTCTGCCTTCTCTCGTTAGACTGCAGGCTCCTAGGGGCAGGGAATGTCCCTCACTACATGTTTTTCCAGCACCTAGGCCAGAACTGACCCTGCTTCTCACCGTCCTGACCCCTCCCGGCTGCCGCCTCATGTTGCACGAAGCAGGGAAGCCCCCCAGCCAGGAGAGGAAGACGAGCGGCAGATTCTGGCTACGTGACCAGTTGCGAGCGGCCAGAAAGGGACAATGACAGGAGACAATGTCTTTTGCTCCCCTCCTGGTCCAGGGCAGCTTGTGGGGAAGCCCAGAAGTGGCTCATGTATCCTACTCCCACCCCCGCCCTCCCCCCCCAAAAAAAACCCAACCCGACACACTGGGCAGGCCAACATCATCTGGTTTTAATTCCCCCACACTCCGGTTCGCTCCTAGGTAGGGAATGGCAAGGAACGCCTTCAGCTGGCCCAGCAAGGGAAAGGAGGGCACCACAGCCGGCTCTGTCTTACAGCCGGCTCGCCTTTCCCAGTACCTAGCACTGCCTCCCACGGAGACACAGAGTAGCTGGGAAAAAGTAAGCAACGGTGACACATCCATGCCCATCGTTAGCCTTCAGTGTCAACAGACCAGTCAGCTGAACGCAGCCGTTCATGCCAACTGGCATAGATTTGTAAGGCCAGAAGCGACTGCTATGATCACCTGCTCTGCCATCCTGCACGAACTAGGTCACAGACGTTCATGCGGTGTTCCCGGCAGTGGCGGGCACAATGCGACCCAATTGAGAAAGGTGGCAGAATCAGGCTGTTGGATAAGGCCAGCTTCTACCGGGCCCTGCTGCAGGTATGTGGTGTGTCTGTGGCAGGAGAGGGTGCTAGGCATCCCCCTGTATCTTGCATACCCCATCCGGGGTTGGTCTCAACTATGACAAGTGGTTAAGGTTAGTTAACATAGCCCCATGTCGCACCATGACCAGCTAAATCAAAGTAAAAAGGGATTAACCTGTGTCTATACTAGTGGCAAGGCTGACGTTAGGGTAGCTAACCCCGACAATCTTTGCTAGGCTAGGCAAACCCAGAAATGCTAGGTTGAAGTGCAGGCCCTGCTCTCGGGCTAGAGGTCTCGGGTAACCCATAAGCATTTGTGTCCTGGAACCAACCGCTGGGGAGTGGCTAGATTAGTACTGACACGGGGGGCGGGGGGGGGGGGGGGGGGAGCTAAGGCAGGTTCATTGCCAAGCAAGTTACCCCAGGGCACTCTCAAGGGAAGCTTTTTAGGAAAGGCGGCGAGGTTACTCCTAGGATTGGAACAATAACCTAGCGAGGTAAGGTGCTTATATGGCCTCCATAACTGACCTATCTGAGCACCTTACAATCGTGTAAAATACTGCTCTGCACACCATGTCTGTGAGGAAAAAGTCATTCTCTGCATCTTCCAGCTAGAGCGCATGAGTGTCTTGCCCAAGATGCACAGGGTCTGTGGTCGAGCAGGTACTTGAAGCCAGGTCTGCCGAGAGCCAGAGTAGCTCCCTAACCCATGACTAGCCCATCCTTTCTTCTTCGTCTCTCTGTAGCAAACCCACCCCAACCCCACTGCCTAGCTCAGTGGGGCCAGGGAATCCTGCTCGCCAGCCTGCTTCCTCAGGCCAATGGCCGATGCTGGCTGTCCTTGCTGTTTGCCCTCTCCCAGCCCCTAAATCCCCTACCCCATTGCACATGACATTTAGCAACACTTACAAGTGGAATAGAGGACAAGGGCCACGGCGTGGCAAGGGGCACTGCTGCAGTGGTCAAGAGAATGGCATGCAAGGAGTTTGGGTGACTTGAAGGACACCGCTGAGGTGCAAGGAGATGTCATGGTGTGGGGTGTTAAGCAGAGTTAGGCGAAGGGGGCGTAGGTGTGAGGATGTCGCAGGGATCAAGGAATGGAGAAACAGGCTACAGGAGATGAGCAGACGCACAAAAATTGGGCAGGGGGTCAGCAGACTATGTGGGAGCACCTCGTGTGGGGTAGCGACGCCTCATTCCACTGCGCTTTCAACAAGCCAGGGAAACTCCCACACAAAAAACTTTGTTAAATTAGAGTTGCTCCATGCAACCACTAAAAATCAAGGCCACAACCAGTTTACACATTAACAACCCCACCGACTGTCCGAGGCACCTGAGCCATCCTGCATCCTGTAGCCGTCAGTGAGAGCAGGCAGGGCTCAGCGCCTTTAAAAAGCAGCCAAGCTCCCGCACCTTGGGCAGCACAAGAGCGCCTGGGGTGTGGGCTCACGGTAAACCTCTAGCAGCTAGCCTAGGCAGAGCTGGTGACGACAGTGAGAGTTGCCGAACACCTTCTGCTACTCCAGCAGTGCACCAGGTCTGCCATGGTTCAAATTAAGCCCGCCTGGCTCTTTAACGGGCCACGCTTCTCTTTTCAGCTGTTCATGACTTTGCCAACCTTCCACTGCTTGGCCTGGAGCCCAGGGATTCTGTCTCAGGCTCTGCCACAGACGTCCTAGGTGATGGTGGGCAAGAAGCTGTCATCTCAGCCACATGCAAGACGACAAATTAAGGTTGCACGGGATCTTGTCATTCCAGCCTCTCCTCACTACAGCGCTTGGCTTTGCAAGGGTAATACTCTTTTAAGGGGGCGGATGGGTCTTTTAGTATCCAGTGATACAGTGCCACCTTTAGCCTTTTTTGCACTGCAGCCACTGGAGGGCAATACAGTACTAGGTGTTAGGGAAGGCTGGATTCCATCCCATGGAGCGGGTGGTGCACGTCTCTGGTGGAGCTAGCTAGGGGAAACGACAGGCTCCCCCACGTGCACAACCTAGATGTATCAAAGCCACACACACACACACACACACACACACCAGGGAACTCGCCTCGAAGTGTTTTTATTTGTTTTCTGCACAAAAATAAAACTAGAGGCGACCTCCCCAGGGAGACGTCCCCTTCCCACCGTCACGCCAAGGGCGGTGTCAGGGTGGGCGTCAGCAGCTTTGTGTCTGTTAAGAGATCCCTCAAACGGCTGTAACTCTTCACTCCCATTTGAATCATAGACCCAGAGAGCTAGCAGGGTTAGTCTGACCCCTGCCAAGGTGCAGGATGTCTGGTGTCTAAAACAACAGCCTTGGGTGCAGTTGCGACGACATCTTCAGCCCACGGGGCACGAATCACTTCGCTCTTTCCTCTGCGTTAGTAGCGCAGAGGAGGGAGGGGATGTGATAACCCTTTGGAATGAAGGACATCATACCTGTCTCGTAGGTGACGGCTGACTACTATGAAAACAGGGAAAATGGGAACTCCTTATAGGAACCCATGCCGTCACTATGGACAGGAAAGAACGTCTTGTGGTTAAGATAGTGGGCTGCAACTTGAGGCACTTGAGCTGAGTTTTCGGCTGTCCCACAGACTTCCAGTGGGATGTTGGGCAAGTCCCCCGTGGTCTGATCCCACACCACTGAAGTCGATGGGCGTCATGCCACTGACTTCAATGAACACAGGAGCATGCCTTTAATCTCGCCGAGCCTCAGCTGCAAAATGGGGACACTTTCTTTCACCCGCCCTTCGTCAGCCTGCTGTATTGAGGCAGCAAGCTCTTCAGAGCAAGGGCTGATTCTAGCTATGCTATTGTACGAGTGTACTTAGTCATTGCACAACCACATAGCCACACAACCACACAACCAGAATCAGTCCTGGAGGCTTTACTGTGCTGTAAATAAGAACAATGGTAAGTGGGGGTGAAGCTTCATTATACGATAAGCAAAAGTTAACTGAAATCAGCATGTTTCAATGCAGCATGAGAGGAGGGCATCTAGTCCAACCCCCTGCTCAAAGCAGGACCAACCCCAACTAAACCATCCCAGCCAGGGCTTTGTCAAGCTGCACCTTAAAAACCTCTAAGGATGGAGATTCCACCTCCTCCCTAGGTAACCCATTCCAGCGCTTCACCACCCGCCTAGGGAAAAACTTTTTCCTAGTATCCAACCTAGGACCCCCCCAATGCAACTTGAGACCATTGCTCCTAGTTCTGTCGTCTACTACCACTGAAACCTAGTTCCATCCTCCCTGAAACCCCTTTCAGGTAGTCTTCATGAGAAGAGTTCACGATAAGAAGATTTCCAGGATAAGTAGATATTCTGTCACTTTCTGCAATTCTGTATTTTGAGGGCAGTTCAAGAGCTCCTCACTTCCACCTTGTAGTTATCCTAGTCTGTCGAGCAGCAGAAGCAGATAAATAAAGACACAACCAGGGGCTCTAGTCACAGACAGGAAGTAACTTTAATTAAATATTGTGAAAGTTGAAAAGTTTTTACAGCTTGAATTTCTGCAAAAAAATTATAACAATCTCTACAGTAGTTAGTTTCTCTAACAATAGAACTGTACAGTGTGTGTGTCTATTCAAAAAGATTTAGATAAGAAGGTGAAAGGTTAGTAGTTTCAGAGATGACTTCATTTTAGCTGCATTCTAGTACAATTGTGAGGCAATCGGCATACTTTATGCAATCCAGTCGTTGTGTAGCTTCACCTTTTGAAACTGAAATCTGAACGTTTCCACTTAAAGCCATATTCTGAAAAGAGTGGCATCTTTTATTTTGTAAGAGACAGGGGGGTCTTTTGCAGGGAGATTTTGATCAATTTCCTTTCATCCGTTCACTATAAATAGCTGCAACAAAACACATTGTTCCAGGCTCTTTGGACGCTGAAGTAAAGGTTTACGAATATACATGGCAAAACACGGATGTCTAAAAAGCTACAACTTAGAATGGAGTTCTATAGGAGCAGCTGAGGGCATCACTGGACAAAATATGGCTTTAAATTTGATTACCTTGCCGTGCTGTTGCTTACTATGTGAATTAGAATAATTGTCTGGTGTACAGAGAAGCAATGCATTGATGTCTCTCATATCTTCCAGTTTTGTTTTTTTTAATTTTACTTGCTCAGCAGGAAAAAAAATCCTGTTTACTTCCCTTCTTCCCCCCCCCCCACCCCCCCCAAAAGATCACACTGTGACTTTTTAGTGAAAACCATTGCAAAATTCATACAGGAAGCATGCACAGTTGCAGCATCGTTGTAAATGATTTCTTGCTCTACTAGAAAAAAGTTACATTGTCTTAAGGTAACAAAAACAGTTCTTTTGTGCTTTTCAATTCTTTTTTTTTTTCTTAGAATGTTAGTGACGATTGACAGTTCTGGTGCACAGTACAATGTACAAGTGAAATGAATATGATTTGCATTGTTAAGGCATCCAATCTGCTGGTTTATATTTATGTGAAAGACAGAGAAATATACAAGCAGACTTAAGAAAGAAAGTATTTTCATTGAGTTCTATGAAGTTTCTCCCCATATTTAATGCACAAAAATGCGTCACTCCAAAGAGGAGAGATCCCATGCATATTAATAGAGTAAAACAGCATTATTTTTTTTGTTATGCCTCAAAAGCAAAGGATACTTTTTTAAAATCTACATAACTAAATGCTACAAGAATAATATGCTACTTTTTGCCATATATTGGAAAAAACTTCTTAACTTACAAATAATACAAAAATAGACAATGGCTTTTAGGTGGAAATTAAAAAAAATGGAAGCATGGTTTAAAACGATCTTAAAAAAAAAAACCCTATAAATGAAATGTTTTAAAATCACATTTAAACAGCTAATACAACGGTGAGTGACCAAACAAATCAGCACTTTTCACATAGCAAACATACACAATAAAATAAACTGGGGATGGGGGAAAAAAGCAATGTACAAATTCCAAAGATAAATACATTATTTATATGCATATTTTACAAAATCCCCTTTAAAACAAACAAACAAAAAACCCAAAACAAAACAGCTTTTTTTTCCTTTAATTAATTTTGCAAGTATGTGCAAGCTAAAGGTAGTGAGCTCTTTTTGCAAAATATGCAGTAATTTTTTTTGTGACATTGAAAAACTGTCTTAAGACATTAAAATGTATAAATAGAACAACAACTTTGGCAAAAAATCACAAAAAATCTACAGTATTTATAACTACATACAAAACACAACAGCAAAGAAAAAATATCAGGTAATGCATCTTCAGAGCTTTGCTGCCTCTTTGACTAATAGTTTTAAGAACACTTCCCAGATAATGATAGCAAAATTCCTGTGAAACAGAACCTCTGGTTTTGATTTGAAACCTTCCTCACGACTCCTCCCCCTCCCACCCACCTGCAAATTCAAATTCATGTTTCCATTTACTATTCAAAAGCAGTTATCTGTTGCTTGATATATTATGCTACAAACTGAGAGGGTCGGCTGATCCAGCAACAATCCTAGCGGGAGGCTGACAAAAAACATGTGTGCTTCTAGATCCTTTATGAGACTGCAGAACTGCAGATGAGTCAATTCTGGTTCTGCCCCATAGAAACAAATAGATTGAAGTGAGAAGGAAAATGTAGGAAAACACCCAACATGTAATAATGGCTTGAGTCTGTGTCTTTAGACTGCGACACAAAATCCAAAAGAGTTTTGTATGCACAGCTCAGGGTATGCTAAACTCAAGGGAGGCCACGCATTTGGAAAGAGTCTGATATAAGCTAAATAGAGAGCCATGCTAGTCTAATTATGCAGTTTCAGCATTATATCCAGAGGCACTGGGTTTCCAAGTTAAAGACATCAGCTTACGTTATTCATGTCCTTAGCTACACTTTCACCAACTTTTCTCATCGCATTATTTACACAATTATTTAGTCTGATATTAAAAACAAAGCTTACAAATTCTCTCCCTGTTTTAAAAGAACAGATTCTTAGTCAGTGGTATCTATTTAATTAGAGAATGAAAAATGTATCGGATTAGCAAACCATCCCTGGATAAGCAACACATATGAGCTGACTCTTAATTAAATGGCCATTATTCTTCTAAGAAAAACTAACTGGCACTTCTATTCTGTCCCTTACTGACTTGTTTGTAAATGTTACCACTTCATTTCCCGTTACACTGCTTTAAAAAAGGGTCATAAATTAAAAACATGAAATTTCATCTCTAGTGTCCCTTGCAGAACTGTATGATTTATAAAAGACAAATGGCTGTTGAGTTAAATCAAGCTTTAAAAAAATTAAAAACAAACAAAAAACAAAAACCAAGAAAAAAGTGGATTTTCTTTATCAACACAGAATAAATATATCTCCCATGTACTTGGGATGGACAACTTGAATCAACACCTTGCAATCGCAGATTCTTTGTTAATTTCAGTATTTGCAAGGATGGTGATTTTTGTTTTGTTTAAAAATCTGCAGTTATTGTAAGATCCCTCTTTATTTTATTGTATTTTATTTTTCTAAAAAGGCCTGAGTAAAAAGTTCCACTCTGGGACTTGTATCAGATTTCTCTCTGAAGCAGAATTCAACCTCTTCAATAAAATTCTTCAAGGCAATCCTTTCACATGGGAGGAACAATCATGCCAGATATAGCTGTTAACAGGAGGAGAGAGGGAGAAAAAAGAAGAAAAAGTGACTTCTTTGCATCTCAACTTCAGTTCCAAAACCCCACTTCATTTACCAGCCATATACGATAGAAGTCACAGCGTATGCATTACATACAAGAGGTCTGATTCTGATCTCACTGACACGAGCGTAAATCAGGACTAACAGCTGACAGCCATGACATTTTTCTAGTGCACATTTAGCGCAGTATCTGAGCTCAGACCCCCCCTATTTTCGGCTCTTAGCGGCAGACTTTGGTTGCTGCTGGTTGAGGAAGCCTAAGCATTTTTGTAAATTCTGTTAGTTTCTTAGGAAGAACAGCAACATTTGTTCCATGTGTGGGCATACCGCTAGCATCCCGTTCGCCAGCAGTGTGTACCAAAGCCATGGTGTGTTGCCTAATGTACCCTAACACTGGAGCCTTTACTTAGCCATCTTTCCCAGACGAGGTCAGTTCAGTATTCAAACCGCTGACGCGTGGATGGCCAAGCCTGTCACGCAGTGTTCCTGGGCTGGGTGGATGATAGAGATTAGGCGTAGGCCAGCATGCACCCGATACAGACATAGGTAATGCTGAGAATGATGATCCGGGATTGACATATCTGACCCAAAGGCTGACTGGGAGTCTTGCAAATCAAAGCTTTATACCCTATCACTTAACTAAGAGGGGCCAGCTGAGAAGATGGATTTCCTCCAATAGGATATGCTATTTGGTTGCCCCAGCTCCGCAGAACTGATGGGTAGGCAACGACTGGCCATCCCAGGGCTGACACAATGCCAAGCTACACGCCCCTTCCCCTGATTCTCACAGCCTGCGGCACACACTGATTCATTTATTTAAAAACTTGTTGGAAATTGACACTACCGGGAGTGGTGCCTGTGTGGTCCTGAGAGTGATTTAAACCCCCATATACAAGAAAGTTCCAAGTTAAAGTTGCAATAAATCCTTAACCCAGGGGGTTTTTTTTGTGTCTGGGGGGGCAGGAGGGGAGTCAGCATGATGGCATATTGTGGTCTCACCAAACCTTTAGGGGCCGCTTGACTAGTGGACTGAACCAAGAGTTAGGCTGTAGTCTTAATTTCGAATGTAGTCTCTTTTGTTTGTTTAAGGTGGATTGCTAATTTTACTGTACTGTTCTGCCCAATATAATTTCCTCTCTTTTCTTCTATCAGGGCTCCCACTGCAGATTCCCTCCAACTGGAATGGTGCGTCATGATATATAGAATCACAGGCTCTTTTAAACAGAAGGCATTCATTCAAGAAAAGAGCTACAGAAAAACAATAGACTTCCTCACAGTTTCACTTCCAGCTTTGTCTCGCTTTGTTTACCAGGGACTTGTACAAAACAATGGCACATCTAGTGGCTGAATGAAATACTGTAGATATGCAGGGTTGTTGTAGCCATGCTGGTCCCAGGATATTAGAGAGACAAGGTGGGTGAGGTGATATCTTTTTTTGGACCCACCTCAGTTAATGAGACAAACTTTCCAACTTACTGCAAATAACCATCATTACAGGGAGCAGTCACATGGGTTCTTGGTGAATGTTATAACAGGATTGCATCTTTAAAATGCTAGTTGCATGGTATTTGCAAGAGGATATAAAATGCATACTAGACTTCAGGTTGGCTGCCACTTCATGGGTGCATGATTTAAAACACCACAGCTGCCATCTCAGCCATCTGGGCGAGTGATTTCTTAGGGAAGAACTCGGCCCTGTGACTGGTTCTAATTCATTGTGCTTTAATTACAGCTGCAATCATTTGATAAGAACCAAGCCAAAGTGAAAGACTTGCAGATTTGGGGATGAGGGGGAGGGAAATGTTTTCTTCGCAAACACAACCATATGTGCAAGAGTTACAAGTCTAATCAGTGCAGGGAAAACAGCTCCAGTAAACTGCACAGATTAAATGAAATCAAATGAGAGGCGGCGGTGAGAACACAAAACACATCCACATGTTTGCTCTATGACGTCCTAAGAGGTGACATGTTCCAATTGTCTAGCTGCATTTCGAATCTTGGAGCGCATCAGCCAGCAATGGTTTCACAAAGGCTGATTGCACTGGGCGTTTTGGCAAGGGGCTGGGGTATATTCGGGGCTGCTTTGAAGTACTTCATGTTTTAGGGTTGCCCAATCAAGCTGCTATAGTTTCACCCGAAGTTCGTAAAACCGGGGCTGAGGCTAAAGAAATACCAGCAAGGTCGCGCTGCAGGGTGATCGCCAAGCGAGGGCAAAGACGGGGCCCAGAGTCAAACACTAAGGCTGAGATGGTTCCCGATTAGGGTCGTCTCTCCAAATACCCACTGAGGAGGAAGGGCCCCTCTCTATTCTGTGCAGGGAAGTTGAGAGGAAGAGGAGGGAATGGGTGGTGTCTTGACTCTGTCCCTTCCATACTCTGGCCAGCACAGCTGAGCTGCTGCAGAAGCGTAAGTCATTTGGGCCAGGGGAAGGTCTAGTGCAGGTCATTGCTTCCTCTGGAGCAAGGGGGGAAACTAGAGAAAAAGTACAACTCTGGACAGCCTCCTCCCGGGGACCTGTGGGAACGCCCCCACTGAGCAATTCCTCACTCTATGACTGGTCCATTGGCACCAGGCGCATCTCCTGCATTTAGCTATAGGGGAATGTAAGTGAAATGATCCAAAAATACATCATGTAAGTCGCTTTTTAAGGCATTATTATTATTGAGGAACTCTGATATCCTGAATTAAATTACAAGCCAAATGGAAAAAAAACCCCATCTTTTCTGCCTAAAAGCCTTGGCATTTCCATTCTGTCAGGTCCTTAAGTGCTACGTCGACAGGGCCATGTAAATGGTCTCAGCGGCAGCGTGCCACTGATTCTGAAAAAGACGAGAGCGGAGGGAAATGTTGTAGGTCTGAGAGCACACTTCCTCTAAAAGGAGCCAAAGGAACAACGCCCAGCAATGGGCATTATTTCTGACCATCCCATGCTACTTTGCATCTGCTGTTAGCCAATTACAAACAGAATGGATTTGGGGTTTTCTAAAATGGCATGGCAAAGAGAACAACAAATGAGTCTGGCTACTGTTCTAGTGAGTGCTGCTGATGTCTACGGCACGTAAGCACAGCTTGATTGCTTTCTGGTGTAACCAGAAGCCCAAGAGAGATAAGACAGCCTCCTTATACACAGTTGTTTATTTAAGCAATAAGGCACAACAGGCAGCGCATTTCTGAGTGATTATTGCCTGCCTCGGGTGGTGTCATAAGGCACGGGGCTAAAGGCCATGTGTCTTTAACTCGCCAAGAAGTTCAGTGGTGCCCTAGAAATGAACTGTTTTTCTTGGTGTCTTATTCCTATTTTGAAACTGAATTGCTAAATAAAAATGAGGGGAACCGCTCAGATTGGTGTGTTTACAACGAGGAGGCGATCAGCAATCTCCATTTGCAACCAGTGCTCTAGACTCAGTCCATAACTGGTTTTCATAATACGATATGTGAAATCTGGAATTCCATGTGTGATTAAATGAAAAACACTGATTTAAAACACCTTCTCCCGCTGCTCTTGCTCTTTCTCCACTCCAAAGCCAGAGGAGGGAGGGACGGAAGAAACACAAACACTCTCGAAAGCCCACGGTAGCCAACGATCGGTTTCCAATTTTTACGCACAAGGGCTAACTCGTTTGAGCTGGTGCTGCTGCAAATAAATGCTGTTCAAATCTGCAGCGTGCTGGCAGTGTCGGATTTTTTAAAACAAGCACGTTGTCTGTGAGCCAAGGTTTAGCTGTCGATTAAAAACCTGGTTGTGTTTTATTTCTAATGTGTTAAATGAGGGTTTTGACTGACACCTCAAAAAATAAAATAAAATAAAATAAAATAAAATAAAAAAGCTTCTGATTCATATGTTCTAGCCTTATTATAACTTATTTCAGCATAAGGGATTTATACCCCCCTCCCAGTTTACTAGTCTAAAGTACACTGAATGCAATGCTTATCTTTAGTCATGATAGATGCCAGTTTTTATGAATGAATTCTTTTTAATCTCCATTCATCTAGATTTTATTTTCTGAATGATGCTATCTCAGCTCTGATTGTGAGGCAGACTCCTCTCTCCTTTGGAATTACGGAGCTGTGGCATGGCACGCACATTCCTTAGAACATTACACACACTTTCAACAGCTCATGTTGAAACAAGCCCTACGTGAAATGGGTTTCACAATTAAAGGGTTTAGTTTCTGCTCAGTGCTTTTTACAGGGGTTGCACAAGCACATGGAAAGGAAAACAGACCTCAGGTTTGGATGAAGTACAGCATGCATCATAGAACATCCCCACCTCTGGCACAGTCTAAGACAGTTGGCTGCATCTGCTTATGAAAACCCCTCGGTCTAAGTGAGCATGAAAATGCACACGTCTCAGCATGCTAAAGTGGCGTACAGTAATTATAAGGGAAGGTTAGGCACCACATTGTACAGTAGACTGAACCAGACAATGAAATGGGCAGTTTTGTTCCTTGCAGCATCCTGTCTTGACTGTACTTTAATCTCCCATTCCCTCGGCGTGCATGAACACTTGAAGATGTACTTATGTAACCATATCAGTATATTTCTGAATTAGAGGGGAAGGGGACACAGAAAATAAGACGCTCCCGTATTACTAACGGCCGAAGAGGCTTTCGAGAGTCACTGCATCATTTAGGAGATTAATTGGCTTACATGCAGTACATTAACCACTAGAAGCCATTTGTCCTGTTCTGCAATAAGTTGGGAAACGCTGCTTTTGGTTAGGAATGTGCCTTGTGTTTATTAAAGGCCAACGTATGCACCACGCTTTGCAGCTGTCTCTTTGCTGTGATGCCCGACAGCGCGCACGGAGTCGGTGGGATTTCTGCATCAGAGTACTATGACAAAGGCAACAAAAATAAAAGGCAGGGAAAATTGAGTGACGTACTTCAGGAGAAGGCCAGCCCCTGGAGAGACCCTGCAGTGGAGTACTTGCTAGAGTCCACAAAAGACTGGTCTGATAATGGACGACAACAGGGAATAAGAGAGGAAAGAAAGAAAAAGGACGGTATTAGTAAGCTGAAATATTTTGCATTTTTTATCAAAACACTAGATCTGTGCTTTTAAAGCCACAGCAACTAAATGCAGCAGTATTAGTAGAGTTAGCCAAACGGTGTGTTGCCAGGCACCTGCTAGGCACAGTGGGATGAGGGTAGATTCCAGTTACTCTTTACAGGAGTAAACTGTAGGACAGAGACCATGCCAGCTCCATCACGTTCTATCCCTTCTGACAACATCTACTCCAATGCCCCGCTGTGCGCAATGAAGCGCCGCCAGCTCGCACTTTCAAGAGCGCCTATCTCCTCCCCAGTTCTGATCTCACCTACCTTGCAGGCTGTTGCCATTGGTGCTGGTGCAGGTGGGCGGTGGGGAAGTTTGCGGTCTCACGACAGGGGCAAAAGCGCTCTTCTGTTTCACCGCTGAGACCATGTTGGCTGGTGAGAAGGAGAAAATCCCAGAGGAACTGCTACAGTTTGAGGGCAGGCTAGTGGAGGAGGCCATTGTTGGACTCGATGGCACGACTAGAGGAAAAACAAAAACAAAACCAAGCGTTTCTTGCTATGAATTCACAAGCAGGCACTGGAAACAAAAGATTCCTGATTCCAGGATGCGCAGGCCCTGGTTTCAAAAGGCCCTGCCCATCCACATCTCCCTTTGACTTCACTGGGAGCCCTGCGTACTCAGTACTTCTGAAAATCTGACCATTGTATGTGGCCATCACCACTGAAAATCTCACAGGCCCCACGGCAGACTGCTCGATCACAAATCACCATTCCTGTCAGTGTGAGAGACTCCCCTTTTCCCTCAGCACGTTACCTTAGTATTATTATTAAGCTACTTTGGGACAATCCTGAGGACTACTTCATCACTGCTAACGGGGCAGATCGTGCCAGTCCCATTGCCGAAGGGAGAGTACAGCATGTTAAATGCAACCTTAGAGCTGGAGTCTTAATTGAAAAGTCCAAGCCTTTCAACTAGCCTGGGATACCAGCTTTTCAGGCAGCACCTCTCTGCAGCTAAAAGGGTCTGGAAAGAGCTGCAGTGTTTCATGCAATCCTGCAGAAGGTCTGAGCCCTGCACCCAGCCAACCCACCTGACACGATTCAGCTGCACAGCACAAGTGGCTGTTTGTTTGTTTTTTATTTTATTCCCATTGGAGTGGTTGGGGCTGGGAAAGCGCTAGCAAGAGAGGGGAGAGTTAAATGAGTCTCTTGACTTTTGATTTGTTCTCTGGCCCAGAAGGGGAATGGCAGAAGTGACTTTCAGAAGAGGCTAAAAGTGAATCGAGCTAGATGCAGCCTGGAGGCTGCTGAAACAGCAAGATGGCTGCTAGAGTAGCTTTCTCTATTTATGTTCACTCTTTTTGATTCTTGGCACTATACATAAAATATCTGAGCTTCCATATTGGGTCAGACCCATGGTCCATCTTACCTAGTATCCTGTCTCTGACCGCGGCCTCTACCAGGTCTTCAGGGGAGTGTACAGAACAGGGAAATTATGGAACGATCCACCCTTGTCTTCCACTCCTGGCTTCTGATAGTTGGAGGTTTAGGGTTGCCTCGAGCACAGGGTTGTGTACCTGACCATCTTGGCTAACAGCCATTGATGGACCTATTCTCCATGAGCTTATCCAGTTTTATTTTTAATCCATTTATACTTTTGGCCATCACAACCACCCAAGGCAATGACTGCCACAGATTAGTTGTGTGCTGTGTGAAAAAGAACTTCCTCTTGTTTGTATTAAACCTACTGCCTATTAATTTCATCAGGTAACCCCCTGGTTTTTTATTGTGTGAAAGGGTAAATAACGCTTCTCTATTCACTTTTTCCACACCATTTATGATTTTATGAATCTCTACTGTATCCCTTCTGAGGTGTCTCTTTTCTAAGATGATCAGCCCTAATCTTTTTAGTCTCTCCTCATATGGAAGCTATTCCATACCCTTGATCATCTTTGTTGCCTTCTCTGAACCTCTTCCAGTTCCACTGTATCCTATCTGAGATGTGGTAGTAATTGCAGCATGCAATTTTCTCATTGTGTGCCTCATGCCTGGAAATCCAGCTTCCCAAGTATACCTCCTTTGCCCTCCTAATATGTGAATTCCACCCAGCCTATCTGAAGATGACCCGTGGATGCAGTGATTATGCTTTCTCATTTATAAAGACCGAAATCAGGTTGTTCTCTAGCTCCAAAGTGTCAATCAGTTTTGGGAAGCCTTCTTCTGTAAGGACCTAACTGGACTCCTCTGAGGGCCATCAGTAGAATACACATCATCACAAACATTATTTATATTTCTCATCTGGCCAATGCGGGTGAGTCGCTAAATACACGTCTTCGGGTTTTATAAACCGGTTTAGATTTTTTTTTTTTAAATGAAGGCAACATTTTCATGTGTCTCTGATTTTTTTAACCGCCCCCCTGTTTAAACTGCAAAGTTGACACAAAGGAGAGTCGATTTTTAAATGGCCGTGTACTTGAAATCCTGCTGTTTTAATGTATAATGCAGTTAATGTCTTTGGGCCGTCTATTTATCATGTAGGTTTTGAGGGAGTTTGTTTTCATAAAAACACATCCAAACAATTCTAGTTACTACAGCATTATTGAACACCAGCCTTGAACAAAAACCACCAGTTGGCTCCCTTATTCTTACTGTTCGTCTGGTTTAGAAACTATTTATGTACATGAATGGTTTATGAATAATTAAATATTACAGGAAGAAAATTCAAATCAGCTGGGCTTTGGATTATTATTTTATTTGCATTTATGCAGATAAAAATCATCTCATCTGAGTCCCTATTTGAGAATTGGAGAGCATATTTGTGAAACACTGAGGAAATCAATTAATGGAAATTAAATGTTCAAAGTTTTACAGTCTGACAGATACAATCTTTGTCTGAAGTCGCTTGGTGTCTACAAGCACTTGTTAAGGAAGAACAATCAAAGCACCTAAATTGAATTGGTACTATACAGCAATTAGTTTATTGATTTAATTAAGAATGCTACCTTTTAATTTTCAGGTCATGATTGAAACGCTTTCTGATTGAATGGATTAGGTATTAATAGAATGACAGATCTACCACAAAAAACGCTCAAAATAAAAAACAGACTAAAGCAAACACTCAGGACTGAGAAGGGAAGTGTTACTCCAAAGATGGCTTCATTCATAAATATGAAATAATAGATAGCGTAAGTAATTTTAATGGGTTACAGACATCTGCTTCCAAAAAGAGATGCCTTTTTAATCATATTAGACTATGAATTCACAGCGTATAGATTCTATTATAGGAAATGCAGGTTAACTAGTACAATAATTTATCACATTAAAGATTGCATTGTTATCAGAGTACAGAAGTAATACTGACTGGGGATTCCCGGGTTACAAAGTGTTAGGTTTGTGGGGGCACATTTTTTCTAAATATTGGGGAGCTAAGAAGCCAAGGTCATTATTTTTCAAATTGAATTGTTACTAGTTTCCTTTCAAATCTAGACTTGCTGCATGCAGTTCAATATAATTAACTGTCATTTTGAATGTCCGGTAACTTCAGAATTGTACATGTTGCTATATTTAGCATCCCACACGTACAGAACATGTTAGGGTCTGATCCTACAAAATCTCACTCACACGACTATTCCCTACAGGCCTGCTCTTCCAGTGAGTTTGCACTGATGACAGTAGAACTACTCATGGAGTAAGCTACTGCACAACGTGGGTGAACTGGGCAGCTCCCATTAGTTTCTACTACTCACGTACGTAAGGTTTTGCAGGATCAGGCTTATTGACTCTGACCCTGCAAACTCTTACGTACGCGTGGTTACACTTACAAAATTGCTTATACTTGCCAACATGCTTAACCTTACCCACTTGAGTAGCTCTGTGAAACTGAATGGGCACCAAGTTAATCCTGTGTGTAAGTGTTTGCAGGATTGGGACCTCAGATTGTAAGCGCTTTAGAGCAGGGAACATTTGCTTTTCCATGTTCTGTATATTTGTGGCACTCTATAAAGGCTTAATAAAAATAAGCTGAATTCTAAGACTCTTGCTCAAGTTTTATTCAGACCGGAGTAAAAACAAACTCCAAGTGAAATCAACTGAGCAACAACAAAACCAGTGAATTACGGCCTCCAGATATGATTGAATGACAATTAAAAACAACGAGAGTCCTGTAGTACCTTAAAGACTAACAAATTTCTGCAGGCATAAGCTTTCGTGGGCTGCAACCCACTTCGTCAGATGCATTGTCTGCCAATGACAATTAATAATCACTAAGAGAGTTGTTAATATATTATTTGCACAGATGCCTTGAAAACATCGTAACGACATGTTCACGATAAATACCAACCCTTGCTAAAGTTACAGTACCTTCCTTTTCTGACTTTGATAACTTACTGCTGGAACAATGTAGGTTTCATTTTGCAAATAACCTCCAACGTCTCCACACCCCCCAACCAACCAGCTCAGTACTGATGCTACAAGTTTTGACTAAATCCAACAGACATGAAGTCATTAATGTGAGCTCTGTTTTCTAGAATTAGCAGAGATTCAGGTGGTGTGTCTTAGTTTGAAAACTTCCTTTGCATCCTGTAAATAATATTATTCTTTTTCAACCCTGCACGTTTTCCCATATACTACTAATAAAGTAGAGCCGTGCATTGCTGGAAACACTATTGTCTTCAAAGCGCTTCAGAAGGTCAGTGACTTAGGGGGGACAGAAGCATTTCACAGTCATATTCAGGTGCTTAAATAGAAACTAAATATTGCATGGCACAGGGGAATCACCATTTCATTCTAATGGAAAAGTACCAAATGCAGAATTGTCGTATAATACTCACTGGCATAGGGAGAATTGGCAGCAGAGCCATTCAGGAAGGTTGGAGAACCACCTAGATTCGACATTCCGGCATTCCCATAGCCGTTCATGCTTGTTGTGACGGAGTTATAGTTTGTCTGCTGAGGGGTGGTGCTTGGCACATACCCATGAGGTGACACACTGCTTGAGTTGCGAGTAAAACCTTTTTGTGGAGAAGGGAAAAGGTTAAAAATTGGTAGTTGCATGAGAAGTATTTCTAAACGTCACCGCCCCCCACCCCATCCTTCCCAAAACCTGTTAAGATAAGACAACTGGTGGTAACTACAGTCAAATATATCAGGCTTATTCTTGAGCGTTTGTTGGTAGGAGATTAGAGATGGACTTGGTGTATACATTTGGCCATAATTTTCAAGAGTGAGCAGCGATTTTGGGTGCCCAATTTGGCACATTAAAAGGACCTCATTTTCTGAAAGTTCTGGGTGCTGGCCTCTGAAAATCAAACCCCTTTGAAGTGCCTCAAGTTGGGAATTAGAAATTAAGGCACCCAAAATCACCAGCCACTTCTGAAAATGTAGGCCTTAAGATCTAGATAAATGAATTCTCCGAAGTTCTAAGGTATCTGAATTCAGTCATCACAGAGGGGGAAACTAGCGGCAAAGTTTAAATCCAGATGCAACTCTGAATTTCCACAGAATTCTGCGCAATATAGGGTTGGGGAAATCAATGTCTGGATGTTGGACTTGGTTTCAAACCCATCTGTACCAGAAATAGGAAGATACAAAATAGATTTTCACTTCTGAGAGATAAAACTCAAATGTTGCTGCCTGTCTCATGGTACCTTGGTAAAACGTATGTTGCGTTCTAAAGTGATATGTATATATTAATGCAATGTTAACTGGTCTTTCAGCCTTCCAGGAAAACACACCTTTTTACTGGGTTTACCACTAAAATATATTCCAATCTTCATATTGGGAGAACTGGTCAAAAAGGGGAAGAGGGAAATGTGAAAATATTTACACAACAAATTTTCCCCATTTTTGAATTGACAAAATGTGAGAACATTTTTAAATTTAAAAAATATTATCCTCACTCTATAGCTGATTGAAAGATGGGGGAAGGAGGAGAGGAAATGTCCAGAAAATGTCTTTGAAAATCTTCCCTGATTTTTAAATTAACTTTCAAAATTTGATTACAAATTTTACAAATTTCAACTCATTCCAAAACCAGATTATTTACATATTGCAAATACTGAAAGGATTACTCTTTCATTATACGGAAACACTTTTTAAGGCCCCAAGTCCGGAAATCATCCCTTGTCAGGAAAGCATGTAAGCATGTGCTTAAGTGCTTTCCTGAATTGGGGGCAAAGTCATTAAGCTATTATCCCTGGACAAAAATCATGCATGATTCAAGGATCATGAATGGAATATGCAAGAGTATCATTAACTAGGCATGCTCCTTGCATGTTATTAAAATCTGATTGACCTACATCCTTAGTGCCTGATACTCTGACATTTGTCAGCATACGGTGCATAAAAAGAAGAAGCCGTTTCTTTTTCTGACCCTGATTGGTGGCCTGTGAGGCTTCTGAGACGTTGACTGCTAGCTGACCACTAAAGGAATTCACTCCCATCATTCCTGCATGGACTGACGTGTTAGCAAGCGCTGGGAGCTGGTTGTGATTGCGGGGAACACTGTAGAGTGCTTCTGCAATGTCTGCTGCTCTTTTCAGGATTATTTCCTGGAGAGGAGAAAGGAACAAATAAAAAGGATTGTCAGATCATCTTTCAACAAATGCAAGATGGGTTATGTTAAATATATTAGATACTGGATGGCTCAAAGGCTCAGACTGGGTGGTTTGTTTCTAAATCAATGGATTCAATCCACCCAGATAGTTAATGACAGTAAATTGTTAACATCTGATGATTGTTAACATACTGACTGCTCTGGGAAAGGAGTTGGAATTCTCAGTCCAGTCCAATTCCCAGTGGATAAAAGCCTAACCTACCCACTCATCTCTCAGGGGTAAGGCACCTTCAGATGAAGGTTGAAATATATTGGTGGCAAGGCAAGAAGCTTATAATGTTGCTGCTCAAATTATACATTTTCTGGCAACACGGGACGAAAGACTTCATGTCTGAGAAGCCAGCTGCTTCCATAAGCATTAAATTCACACATTTAACTCCCCCGCCCCAAACACCCAACCACCCAAAATGTTATGTTCTCTCAAACCTTTTTCCTCCTTTCACTCTGTAATAACATGCTTACACCCTTACCCATATCTCTCAGACAAAATCTTATTCAGGTTTTAGAGTTGCTCTCATAGAATACATTTACCTGGTTATTATGTGGCATACCATAGAGCGCTTCCACCAAATCAGCAGCCCTCTTAAGTATCACTTCCTGTCAATATAAAAACAGATGTGCTCCTTTGAGTTCAGTAAACAGGACGTAGGAAAAGCAGCTAGTTAGAATCTTTTTATAAGGTTGTATCGGTTGTGTTGTTTTTTCCAACCAAATAGTCTTTAAAAGCAACAACTCTCTGCAAACGTTGAATAGTGTTAAATCACTAGTTCATCCTATTCACACACATGCTTCATCAGGTCAAAAGGGTGAGAGTCATTGATGCTGCAAAATAAAATACATCACTCAATTGTCTCTGCCAACTGCCCTATAAACCACTCATAGGTTTGTTGCAGAATACAATCCTGAAGTCATTTACTAGATTACTGCAATCAATGTCATTCAGAGTATGTTATGCATCCCTTAGATGTGTTTATTTCATTCTTAATTGCATATCACAAGAATTGTGACCTTATCAGACAGGCCACATTCAAGGGATATCCAATCAGTCCTGTGCTGCATTCAACTTCTGCGGTGTGTATCCTTGTGTTATGGGCCAGGGTTGTGATCGTGTGTGTGCAAGGGATGCACAGCGATATTATGGAGAGACAAAGCAGGATTGAGAAGGGACTCCTGGAAGAATTCCCTGTGCGGAAGCATAATTTAAAACAATCCGGGAGCTGGTTCGGAATGTTGGGTATAACTCTACCTTTAATTTCCTTGTTTGTCACTCTCCATCTGCTCATTTGTTTATCCCTGTTGTGGTTCTTTATGTTAATTTGTATGAGGAAGAACTCTTTTTTCCTCCTCTCTCAAGTTCTGTTGCTTCCTCTAGTATTTTACAAAGACATCTGGGTAATATCATGTCTCCTTTGTTTATATTTTGAAGCATGCAAGAAGTCAGGCTAACAATCCCAAAAGAAATTTTTTAACTGCATCTGCAAAATTTAGACCAAAGAAAATCTTCCTCTATGTCAAAATATCCAGCAGCTATCCATTGGTCTGATTAAAAACCAACCCAAACTCTTTCTTTTAAATAAAAATTATGCTCCCTCTTTTTCCCATAGCTGAGAGTTTATCTAACATAGAAACACCAAGCTGCATCCAAATATATATTTCTGCAGGTGGTTTGCAAAAATAGATGCAGCACCATTTCTTAGGATTTTTTATACTTTTCTGTAAAGTTAAAAAAGTTTAACTTCAAATATTTTACACAATAGCTATATTTTATACCAAAAAGGAGCAGTAATGTAGCATATACTGTAGACTCTGATCAGAAAATAGAGATATAATTGCATTCATTTTGCTGTCACCATAACCTCTTCAAAAATCCTCGAACAACTCTTCAAATGACAAGCTTTTAGATGCATATTAGCATTTTTTTCAATTTTAAATTCTCTATAATATAAGATAAAACAGTTGTCATACTGCAGTAACTACTTATGACATATATAATGTCCTAAATTCAAAAATGAGATGGAGGTTTTTTGAACTCCCAGTAAACATTTAGGTTTGCCTTAAGTTGCTATACATCCCCTTTCCAGAGCACACGTTTCAATTATTTTTCACACATGAAACGAGGTGCATTATATAATTGATGAATTTTGAAAGAGTTTTCGAACACAGGCAGCTACAGCCTTTGCCCTGTTTGTGTTATTTGATCATGGGACTTCATAAT
The DNA here is from genome assembly GCF_026122565.2 of Emydura macquarii macquarii. Classification (NCBI taxonomy): domain Eukaryota; kingdom Metazoa; phylum Chordata; order Testudines; family Chelidae; genus Emydura; species Emydura macquarii. The sequence continues at coordinate 461,229 of NW_027132905.1, read as the reverse complement.
TTAATTGTGTACAGACAGAGTGCATGCTCTACCATGCAGAATCGATCCATATCGTTTTATTAGAGCCACTAAAATATTGCCCACCCTTATCTACCTCATATTAAAGATTCAAATTAAAGATCTTCTTGTCAAATTTTGTCTTTTTCAGCCCTGACTGAATTTATTTTTATTCTGAAGAATATCGTCAAAGAATATCTTTGACTTTGTAAAGATGGATTTATTTCCTTTAAGAAAAGTTATTTGTTCCATATTGACTAATTCAAAATCAGGAAGCAATACAGAGCCTACAAACTGTTTGGGTTATGTTGTTAACCTAAGATGTCACTCTGACAAAATATTAAAATTTAGCCCATCTCCCCCCAGCCAATCTCGATCATCTATGTAATGCAGAGCTAAAGATCCTTTGTACCAAGTCTGAGCAGAGATTGAAAAAAAGGCCAGCGCAAGGCTCAAACATGAGATCTTATTGCTGTGGCACATTATCAAATGTGTTCCCACTATTAAGGAATTGGAAGTTAGTTGATGCCATATCACATTGCATGTAAATAAAATTAATTTTCATCATGACTTATTGAAGTACGTTTGACAAGTGGCATTGAACATTTCCAGCTCGTCCCAGGTTATTTTTATAATGTTTCCAGAGTCAGTAAATTTGCACTTCATGCTTTCTTAAACAACATTGTCACACAATAAAAGCCTTTCCGTGTATATGACATTTTCAGATTACATGAGGCGGATGTTACACAAAAGCTCCTCTGTCAGGTAGTGGTATCTTCTACTCCGGAGCTGACCATAGTTCCTACAGAGCCAAACCAGCCTTAAAAAAACACGCACAGTAAAACACTACTATATATATTTCAAAGATATTACCTTGTCTTTGTTTTATGCCATTTAAAACTTTTTCAGATCTCCTTAAATTACCGTAGGTGCTGCAGTTATTACTTCAAATACAAAGGCGCCCCAAAAATCCTCTATACATTAGAGGAACAGACCTTGCAATCCAAGGTGCTTGGATTGTGGTGGCCAGAAAATTGTTCTCACCTCTGTGTCATTACGCTCACAATGAAACAGCCCCCGAGCATGTTTGTGTTCGGGATCTAATATATTGCCTTTCAATCAGAGCTGAGAGCCACCGAACACATAGACAGAACATGAGGAGCAGGTCAGGAAAGCAATAAAGATTTTACAGAGCTGTCCAAGGTGCTAAATTTACTCAATAATGGGTTTGGCACCATAGTGTTAACCTCTCATTTACTACCAGTTTGAGGGACTAAATTGAAGTAGCTGACTTCATTTACTTTGAAATGTATATTTTATGACATTATGTAAGTAGATTGAAAGGGCATTGCAGTTTTAACAATTTAAAGGCTAAAGCATGTTTAAGATGAAGCTTCAATATTTATTGTATGTTGCACTTAAAGTATATAGAATATTAAAATATATTGATTAAATTTCTAAAAGGTATTATAAAAAGGACAGCTAATATAAAAGATCTATGTCTTTAAAAACCAACTTGATACTGTGTGTTACCACTGCCGTGGTGATAGGAGACAGACAGACTTTTTTTTATTGAACAATGAGTGAGGTTGGCACGCTACAAAACAAAATCTCCTGATAAGATCAAGATTTGGTGGCCTGTATACTATTTTGTTCGCTGAAATTCTTCTTTGCTCTCATGTTGGGAGCCTAGATTTCCATGCTGTAAATGGACATCATATAAAGGTCCTTCTATTTGAATATGCAAGTGAAAATATTTCTGGAGCGACAGAGTATGACTAAATCTAATATCTAATTTATGGAGGCATTTGTAAGGAAAGATTCACTCTTCTCATTATTCTAAAAGTCTCCCGGCTTTTGGTTTATGGTAAATGAGTACACAGAAATGAGCCTGTGCCAGGATAAGGATTTTCTTGCCTTGCTTCTTCTTTAAAATAAGCATAATTTTGTTGTTAGAAAAATAATAACTGAACAAATTGAAAAACAAACAAATTACATTGGGTTCCAGCAGTGCATGTGGCTATGCAATCTAAACTAGAGCCAACTTCCCCTTTTGCCCCCCAAAATGCAATCTGGTTTTTATTTTAGGGAAGAGGTGAACACAGATTAGTTATCTTTTAATTTGTGAAACAAAACTGCAATTAAGGGCTGGAGGGGAAGGGGGGGGGGGGAGGTTGTTGTTTTTGTTTTTAACAGAACCAAAGGCATTTCCAGCTCTCTTTCTTCTTCAAAATATTGATGGATGTTTACATATGTGAAAAGCAGCAGAGTCGGGCCTGGAAGACCTGTAACTCCATGGCCCAACATTACCGCAGGAAGGATTTTATTATCACAGAAGGACTGTGCTTTTGGAGCATGGAGAGTTAAATTCTGGCTGAACTTATCTAAAGTGAATACTACAGCAGTTGTCCAACTTTGTTTAGCTTGCGATGGGGAGTAACTCTCCAACAGGAATTCATCAAGACCATGACACTTACTTTAAACTGAATTATAATCTCATATTAAAAAGTCCAGTGCTTTGTCTGCGATGCCACTTGTCCCCAGAATGAATAATATTTTCCATATATGGTTCACTGAAGTCAAATTTCATCATAATGACCATTAGGTGCCATTTTAAGGAAGATGTGTTAACATTCTTGATGACCTCTGCTTGCAATGTTGCAATTAGGAAAAAGAATCATGTATGTATTCCACTGTGGATTGTGGGTTTAACTGATGTCAGGGCACTCTGATAAATATTAAATATATTAAAAATATTAAATCTAAATAACTGAACTGCAGAATGTTTGAGGGATTTGTTAAAGCCACACGAATTTTGCCAGGCAGGAGCTGTCCACTGTACATGATGCTCATCAGCCACATATCGTATTATTTAGTCTACCAAAGGATTTATGTACTTGCAAAAAAAGGCTGTTCTAGCAAATCATGAGGCATTTATCTTATGTGTTGTCTAGATACCATATCGCCTTCTAATGCTCTATTAGCATTGTAATACCAGAGAGAGCTCATTCATCTTCTGAGAGGTTACTCATGGATAATGATGTCATTCATACTTCCTCGACTCATCTCTGACCTATTGCTCTGTCTCCTAACTTCCTGATTTCATGGGTACTGACAGCACAGACTCACATGCAGAACTCAAATGCTGACTATAAGTCACCAACTAGTTTCTTCCCTTGGAAAAGTCACATTCTGAAATTTCAAATTAAAACGATACATTTTAAATACTTAATGGTTTGTTACTATTTTGCAATGGATGATGTTGTGGATGCCACTTACTAAGGATGCTCTTACAATGGGCTAGAGCTGAGACCAATTGGAGATAGATATATTATTTCCTCACGACTTGCCAATGCATTCTGAGTCATAGGTGTGTGTGAGAGAGAGAGAGTGTGATGTAGCTATAAAGCATGAGAACGCCTTTCTGTTTAAGGAGCACCAAAGAAAAACGATGTTTCAGTAGACAGTCAATGGGACTGCCAATTAGGACATCACAAAGCTAAACTGCTAGTCATCAAGCTAAACATACAGGAGACTCAAAGCCACACTACAGCTGCCATCCTGGCGGATGTCCACAAACTCAGTGCATGTCTCCAAATCTATACAATCTTTATCTTATTGTTTTCAACATTTTCATGTAAAAAGAAAAATAATTTGTACAAGCGATTCAACATGCAAAGATATTTAATTCACATAAAATGGTGGGAATACAACGATTTAATGAGACTATAACTATAAAAAACACAAGAGTGTAAAACGGCAGGACACATTCTCACACAGATATCACAAACTAAAAATTTACTGAAGAACAAACAAAATCGGGGAAAATACTTCCATGTTCCATAACTGAGTCATCCTGCCGAAGAGGTGAAGACACCATAGCTGCTATAAGGACCAGAGGGCAAATGAGGAAGAAAGCCAATGGGCAGAAAAAGGCGCAGCTTAATATCAACTAGAGGATGGAATTTTACCATGCTCTTGCCTCTAAATTCCAATGGCATGTTCCAGCATACAAGGCCCACCCTGGGGGCTAGAATTCTGTCTTTTCCAAGCTGTAACAGTCTCAATGGCTTCCACACTAACTCTAGAGCACTAAAACACTCATGCATGACCTTACACCTACTCCGCAATGAATCAAGCCTATATATAAACTATAGAAAGCCTATATGAGGCACCAAAAAGAATAAACACTGAAGTCCAAATGCATGCATGAATCTAGCCATAAAAGATGAGAATCAATGATAAAGACACCTCTTAACCACAAGGGTGATAAATCCCTAGCAAGCGAGAAACAAAACTCCACTCAAACAGTTCTCAGCTGCAACTACTACAGTCAAGGAAAGGAAACAAAATAATGATGACAGTCCTTGAGTCCATCCTTGTGAGGCTACCTTCTTATCTAGATCTCTTGATAATTCAGCACTCTTAGACACCAGAAGAGCATTGGCCTTCCTTGTTAATCTAAAACACGTGTTTACTCTACATTCCAGGTGTGTCTGGTTGGGCATATAACGATGGCTGACAAACCCAGCTGCTAGCAAAGATGTTGAAGTTGAGGGGTACATAGTCTGGGTAGACAGTTATGTGGGACCCTTGGAAGATACGGACATTTGAGAGCATGGCTGTTCTGAGTATATTATCATCAACTGAAGTATCTGGCAAGTCATTAGGATAGCTCTGACACTAAGATTAGAGGAAGGTCTTCACAGATGGCAGGTCTCTCAGTCAAAAAGAGGATAGAGAGGAAACTTAGTACTAAATATCACTCTGCTAGTACAAATTCCTCTCTCTTGGAGATCTTTGCCAAGAATAAATTTGGAACTCTCATCTTTCTCCACAAGATATTCTCCTTCTGCAGAGCTTTGCCTCTCCTGCTCAGACACATGAAGATTACATCTCACCCCCAAGTCTTAGTTTCAGTTTATGGTTTTACCCCTGCTCCTATTAAAATCAGTGGCAAGATTCCCACTGCAGCAGGTTCAACCCTCTCTCTTCCATCTCCTTCTACCTTAGTCTCTGTTGCAGACAAAGATTCCTGGGCAGCATGAGCGACATCCAGCTCTGTGGGCTAAAGCCATGGCTCTTTAGTGATGTCAAATGTTAATCCATTAGGCCAGCCTCTCATCCTTCTAGATCCTCTAGGTGGTAGCTGCTATCCGTTATAGTTCCATCCATCCAGATCTTATATTACTCGAGCTAGTAGATGTGCATCTTATTTGGAACTCGTCAACTGTTGTTTGAAGAAACTGTCTTCATCGGAAGTTGGGTGATTCTCTGGCGTCTTCCAGAGTCTCCCTCTCTCCCGATTATCAGCAAAGGAACATACTGTGAGGAACTAAAGAAGGATACCCTCCACCGAATGTCAGTCTGAAACACTGGTAAAATTAGGAAACAGAACAAGTTTTCATATTATAGAGAAAGCTCGAGCACTGATCTCCAGAAGGTAGGGACTGTATGAACAACGCCCTCTCCTTAATTATGCAATCCAATCTTCCATACCATGATTGATTTGCCAAGAGGGCAACCTCAGGCGCCCTAGTGGGCCACTGGAACACATGACCAAATCAAAAATGGGTAAGCCCATGCATGTTCAATTCAGTGGCTCACAGAACACAGCCATCTTCCTTCAAGGGAACGTCCTGCTCCCATCTGAATACAGTGGGCCTAATTCTATTTTCACTTATATTGCCTACAACGGGGTTCTTCCTCATTCACACACGTGTAGCTGAGAGCATAAATGGACCCAATATTTCTATATAAAGTTTAGAATCTTTTTTCTATCCGAAATGCAAAGGATTTGAATAGCTACATTGTACATTCATTTCCCACAGTGTATTGCACTTGCATTCACTGGGTGATGCATGCAGATGTACATTTGCAAAACAATGCAAAAATCAGGTCTGAACCTCATGGACTTAGTTTTGAAAATTTACCCTCAACTATTTGTATTGGCATCTAGTATATTTTCAAGCACATGTTGGTCACTGAGTTTACTGAGGCTTTAAGGCTTGCTTTTCCTTTTTGCATCTGTAAGATATCCTGTTAGCTCTTACTCAGCTACTCTCAATGGTAATAACTTTCCTATTCCTTGAAAACAGCTGCAGATGAGAGTTGCAAAAAAAGGAGATGTGTTGTTGCGCTTGCTATTATCTTGATCATTCTACACCTGTGTATTTCTGGAAAGTTATCAAAGTTCCTCTGTGGAAGAATAAAAATGTTCTGAATTATTTGAGGGCCTGGACTTACATAATCATAAAAAATATTGGATAGAAACAGCATTGTTGGTGCCTAAGCATTGTATTGTGAGACATATGATTAAAGATACAGGGCTAGCTCTTTCCGAATGCTTGGAAGCAATTTTTGTATCCCATTAGAAAGAATTAGATAAAATATTTGGGCCAAAGTTTAAAAAAAGGCTTGTAATTTTGCAGGTGTACGTGGTAGAATATACTAACATGACTAACTTCTTCGTGTGTGTGAAGCAAATCAAGTAGGCTGAAATCTATATTCTTGCATACACAACTGTTTGCGCCAAGAGGCCAGGTTCAAATCCCATTTAAAATGTTGGCCCTTTAGGTCAAAGCAGAAGTGTAATGGGTGACGTGGTCCACTTCACTGGATTTAAGTCTGTAAAAGAATCTAATTATAATTAGCATTACACGACCAGATTCTCAGCTGATGTCAATCATCCTAACTACCTGGCACTCAAAATGTTAATTATATATTAATTGGTTTATATTTAGTTATTTCATCTTCTGAATTTTAGTTTTATTGGTGTATTTATCTTTATATATATATTTGCTATAGATTTTTAAAAAACCTGTATGACTGATTAGATATTTTCCAGAAACAAGATATAAACTCATACATATGCAATTCATTTAATATCCCCATAAAACAGTTTTAATGAAAAAACTTAATATGAGCACAAAGTTAAGAGCAGAGGAATTGTCACTTTTTTTGTCCAATGTTGAAGCGTTTTGGGGTTGTAAATCTCACCTAAGAAGAGTTTCTAGTTAGCCGCTGGAGTACAGGTTAGCTTTTAATGGTGGAATGAAAACTGAAAAATAAGCAGCACTGAGATTTTGACCTACAATGAATGATATTCCGCTATGTTCTGCCCAGAGCGAGTGCATAAAAATGTTGAAACAGAGACTGGTATAATGTTGATAGGTTTTAGTATTACAGTTAAAACACTGCTCAGTCATAACCCCTACAAATGAGTACATTCACTTACATTTTATCATCAGTATAATTAAAAAAAAAAGTCTCTTGAAAGGGGCAGTCTCATTACAATGAAGGACTACTTCAGATCCAATTGAAATGAAAAGAAAGAGCACAGATTAGGTGTAGATACCAAGTGGTAATTTCTAGGGAAGCATAAAATGCCAAATGTGTAACAATTATATTTTATAACTATGTGTTCAAAGGACTTAATAGCATTTTATGGCATAAAGAGGTTTTAGCACAAGCAGATCTACTTCAGTGAAGTGCCTCCTAACTTATGTTGTTAAAAGACTTTTTCAACTTCCTTGCTTACTGGAAACAAAAGACTTTTCCCCCCGCCAATATATGTCCTTAAAAATGCTGTGCGGTACCAAGTCAAATGCTTTACAGGAATCTAATTCTATTACATCGATGCTATTACCTTTACCAACCAAATCTCATAAAAAAATGATATCAGGTGAGTTTGACAGGATCCATTTTCCATAAACCCTTGTTGATTTGTATTAATTACATCACCTTCCTTTAATTCTTTATCAGTCAAGTTCCTTATCAGCTGCTCCATTATCTTGCCCAGGATTGATGTCAGCCTGACAGTCCTATAATTACTCAGGGCATACCATTTACATATTGGCACAACAGTAGCTTTCTTCCAGTCTTCTGCAACTTCCCCAGTGCTTCAAGACTTATTGAATTAAAGTAACAGTCCAGTGAGGTCCTCAGACAGTTGTTTTAAACTTTTTGGATTAAAGTTATCTGGATCTGCTACTTTAAAAATGTCCAACTTTAGTAGCTTCTATTTAATATCCTGCAGATACTAGTACAATGGAATGAGCGTTATGATCACCATTCAATGAGACTGAATAGAATATTTAGTGAAGATTTCTGCCTTTCCTGCATTATTGATAATTCTACTGTTTCCATCTAGTAATGAACCAATCCCATTGTCCTTATTATTTCTGTTCCTAATATATTTTAAAAACACCTTTTTATTGTCCTTAATATTGCTGGCCATAGATTTATCATTGTGTCCCTTGGCTTCCCTTATTTTTATTTTTATTTTTTTTAACAGTTCCTAGCTTCTGATTTATATTCATTACTATCAACTTCCTCTTTCTTCCATTTGTTACATTACATACACACACTTTTTTATGGCAGCCTTCACTTCCTCTCTAAACCAGGTTGGTTTTTTAACCAGCATGGCCTTCTTCCTCAATTATGAGATTGTGGCTTTTGGGGCATCTAGTAAGGTGTTCTTAAATGATTCCCAATGACTATTCACATTTTTCCGATTAAATTCTTCCTGCCAGCTGATTTCAGTTGAATAAAGTATTGTTCCCTTGATGGCTCTATGATATGAAAATAGATTTAACATTTCATACCAGACGGGCTCCATTTCCAGGGCTGAATGAAACTATCACTGTTTTTTAGTCTTTCTTAAAATTTGATTGGGAAAAAATACAGCAATTAATTTCATGGGAATGTTTCAAAATTTTTACTGGTTTTTCAAAATATATCAACATTTCAATAATTTTTTTTCAAATGTCAAAATATTTCAGACAGCTACCAAGCAAGATGAAAGCCCCCAAAATGTAATGAAAATGGCCAAATATTGTTAAGATTTTTTTCCAGTTGTAATGTCAAAAACTTGAAATTTAGAAATGTTTGACCAGCTCCAGGCGGCAATGTAGTTGGATTTCCTTTGGGCCGCAAAATACTGTATCAAGATAAAATCATGAGGATATCATCATTAATGAGCAGACCTATAGCTTGTTATATAGTGGAGATTAAAATAAAGACAACTTCTGAAATTCCTGTCTCTTCAATACAGTGTATATGAAACAAAATTACGTTACATAGGGTGGCATAGCTTTATATAACATTCCTGTGTTCAGTCTACATTTTCCGCTGTCCAATATGTTAATGTGAACACAGATCTACCATGAAAACAAAGCCAACATGTGTACCCTTGTTTACAGAGATAGCATGCTACTGTACTTAGAAGATGTTTCAGTCCAGAGGAGTTATATCACCATAAGTTACATGACTGACATTTACAACAAAAAGAAAAGGCTGTACTCCAACAACTGTTATTGCCTCTATGGGGAAAAAAAATCAATGAAAGTAAAATGAACAAGAGATTTTTGTGAATTGCAGTTAATACCGCAGAAGAGCTATGGATATTAAAAGGTCAACACATAAATTAGTCCAAGTGTTATGAAATGAATGATTTGGCTTATAATTGTATTGAGAGCAAATTGTTCCCTGCCTATTAAGCCAGGTAATTTTTATCCATGGTGCCTCAATTACTGTTCCATAAGCAATAATATCGTTGTAAGAGCTGTTGGTTCGATCGCGTGACCTCTGAGAAGCTGGCTGGGACAGCTGACTTAACTATGATGGATCACTAAGCTTGATCTCCAAATGGTGCCAAACTTCCTTCCTATGAGAAGAGATCTCATAAAAGAAACATTAAGGCCTGATTCATTTTACCAAAATGTTTGAGTTTTCACGTGTCAGCAGTTAAGTACAGATTGCGAAGCCCTGTATTTCTTGGAAGAATTACGACAATGGCATCTTACTGCTTCTAGCACACACGGCTAAATAGCATCATGATGGCTGCTTTCTCCGCTGCTCAGCTGGAGTGTGGTGAGAAATATGCAGTGATCATATTTTATATCAGAGAGCGAACCACTGTATATCACCTGGAGCCAAGTTTAAAAATGGTAACGGGAGGCTAGCTCGTTGATAAAGCTTCACACTTCTAGAGTGCCTTCCATCTGAGGATCTCCAAGCACCTTATTACCAGAAAGAATTACATTTTACAACACCCCCACAAGGTAGGTATTATTTCCCCCATAACCTTCATCGGAGAGAGCCTTGATCTTAGCCTAGGAAAACAGACAGGCCATGCTGAGGGCAGTTTCTGACAGGACAGGTTGACTGAGTAAGTGGAGAGATAAAGACCTTATTTGTGGAGGATGGGGAAACTTTTGTGACTTATGAGGAAAGATGCTTTTATAAAATATGTGTAGGGTCAAGAGCCTGTGTAGGAGCTCAAGTAACTGAAACAAATATTATATAAAATTTAGCTCCATTTTGCAGATGGGGAAACTAAGGCAAGGCTTGTCAAAGGTCAAACAAGAAGTGTGTGGAATAGTGAGGTATAGAACTAAATTATTACTCTCCCAAACCATCCTGCTTCTTATTCAAAAGTAACATCTGATGCCTCTTTTGTCTAGGGTTATAACGTGGTCCCTACCAGTACAGCTAACATGAAAAGACAATTTTTTAGTGCATGAGTTGCATAGACAGTGCCTGCAAATCTGCACACTTATTTTGAGCCTCAGATGAATGAGCGCTGGCTGAGTATGTTCCATTACCCATCTCATTCTGTCAACTTAGTTTTGGACTGATGTCTCTGCAGAAGTGGTTGGAAACAACACAACTGGGAACAAATCCTGCTGTTTTACGCAAATAAGTAGAGATTCTTTGTGGGAGTAAGGATCTGACCCCGCAAAAGCCAGCTGCAAGCTTACTACTACGTTCCCTGCATTCAGGGTGCAGAGGACCTAAACCCGTCTAGCGGTGCTGACGTGGAGCGGGACAAAGTCTACCCTGCATCCAGCGCTCCTCATGGGCCTCGGGCTTGTCTATGACACAGTGGCTCCTGGGGCTTTCACCAGAGCAGTACAAAGCGATGCTGCCCCTAGTAGTGGGCTGTGACTTAAAGGCACGCTTGGTCCCCACACCGTGCTGTTATGTTATTGTTCCTCGTCCATGTGTGTATTGAGTTGAAGATGTGATGGCGAGCTCTGAATTGCTGAATAGCCCGTGCATAAGAAACAAAACCAATACAAGCATAATTAGAATACACTGCACCATCTACAACCAATTCCTGCTTCTATTGCTGTGCTACTATATTTATGATAAATCACTAACCACAATTACTCTACTGGGAGGGTGATTTTCCGTTTCATCTCTCCATTGAGCAAAACACGGCTGTGTGACTCGGGTCTGCATTTCAATTTTACCAGCGCGCAGTTGAAGTGAATATTATTTGGCACAATGCAGTGTACGACTGAGCCACTAAATGGCTGATTTACTAAATTATTATTAGATGAGCCCTTGCTGTTCCCAGGGAAAGTGCAGTCGCTGTCTCCCTTCATGGTGCGTTCAAATTGTTCTGTGTTTAAATATTCAGCATGAGGCTAATGTGAACTGATGAACGGAGACAGCAAACATTCACTTCCAATACAGGCAGCGAGACAGCGATGCAACAGATCATGTGGCCTGCAGAGGTGAAAATGATTTATATTTAAGGATGTTGCTGCCTACTTCCATTACTTTAAGGTACTTTTAATTAGCATGGTGTTTGAATGAGTAATTCAGGAGTGTATCAAAAAACAGCTTCCTGGTTACGGAGCCTTCAGAATTCCAATGAAGTGGTGTTTCCGTTTAATTCTCTCGCGGGCTCTCTTAGCAAAACCTTGGGAGCCCATTTGCTGCCGCCATCATTTCACAGCTCAGGATGTGATTTGCAGTATGGCAGGAGCATTCGCAGCGAGTCTAACCTTATGCTGAAATGTGGAGGATCAGCCCACAAATACGTCTGTGATATACGGGTTTGTAGTTCTATGACTTTTCCAGAAAAAAAAAAGAAAGAAAGAAACAATTTCTTTACTGCCACCTGCTGGAGCTGCCAATAACCCTTTGTCATAGTAAAAGAACAAGCACCCTCACTTAGAGGACAGTTACGGCAAGCACTTAAAATACTGTGATCCAAGACACTTACAGTAGATTAGAATTTTTTATTGGTACTGTGTTGCCATAACAACATAAAGACAGCAGATGACTTAAGCTAAGCTTGCAAAGCAAAAGGCTGCTCATCTGGCAGTTAAAATGAATACAGTTCACTTCACAAGTTCTCCATATGGACCCTTAGTGTATGGTAATGAGGATACCATATGGTGGGAGAAAATGCACAGAGAACAATTGTGCTCCACTGGATGAGTGAACTGAGTAGGAAGTTATGAGGAAACACAGGAGAGAGATTTGTGTGCATGCTCTCTAGCTTAAGGGCTCTTTCAGAAGGGGTTCTCTCTCCTTTCTTAATCCACTCCCTAAAATTACACACACACAGAAATGACAAAGAAACATACTGCACATTTTGCAACATCATTCATCATAAACTGTCAGCAGTGTTTGTAAATCAGCTTGGTACGATCTTATAAATTTGTAATTCTTAAAATGTAACAGTGTTAAGTTTTTAGACAAAGTGCAGGAAAATTTAAGCACTTCTGACAAGCAGAAACATTAGTGGTAATCATTTTAAAAACACTTGCATCTTTTTGCCTGCATGTTTAGCTGTAAATAATGCTGGAATATATAAAAGCATTAAAGGGGAGACAAGGGAAAATGGAATAAATACTTTTTATTATATTTCCAAAAGGATAAAAAATAATTAATCGGAAGCACATGTACTGCAAAATTTACACACACACACACACACCCACAGTACTAACCAGATCCTAAACCTAGTAAGACAGCTTGCTACAGGCAGCAAAGTCAATTTTGTACTACACATGCTTCATAAAAGATGAATATAAATGCATTAGTTAGACACGGTGAGCTAAATTAGAAGGTCAGGCAGGGCTGGAAGGGCTGAAAAAATCACACAACCAATGACTGTAATTACTCTTTTTTTAAGTCTATTAAGTGGTGTTGTTCTATCACGGCTCAGGGGTATAGGACATGAAGTACAAGATAAAGTAATGTGTATTTATTACTCCCACAGGATCAATTTACAAGATATTTTCAGCTCCATGGAGCAAAATACACAAATGCCGCCTTTGTTACTTTCCTCAAACTGAGGTTTATTTTCTTTAAAAGCGCTACTGCTTGAAGGAAACATATTTACCTGGTTAGTGTCCTCCTGCCTCCATCAATTCATTGTTGTATTTAAAAAAAAAAGAAAAAAAATGAGGGAATCTAAGATCACAGGGATCATCCTTAGTGGTTGTTCAAACAAGTGGTTCAAGTCACTCATGTGAGATGGGCTGATTTAATAGAGAGAGAATCCAGACTCAATCTAGAAATCTGCCCCCAGGCAGGCAGAGTGAAGAAATGATGCATAGATCCTTGTCATTCTGCAAGCCCTCCTGTATTAAAGTTGTGTCACAGATTCTAAATTACACCATCTGCTCTAATCATTTGCTGAGTAAATGCTGACCCAATTATCAAGAAAACTCACTGAAATGTGTACATACGCTGCTGACCTTCTGATAAGAAAGGGCTCCTTGCCAGAAATTTGTATGTGACTCTGCCCTTCAGCTACAAGCATGTCACTTTTTCTGAGCTCTCCCATGTTTCAGACCCTACACATATTCCCAGACCAAGGAAAAGAAAGACACATACCCCACCACAACACTTTGATAAAGATATTGCCCTTTAAGGGTGAAGTTTTCAAAGCTGCAGCCTAAGGCATTCGACTACTCGCATCTTAGTGGTTTTGAACATCTCACCCTAAGGGAACCTCTACACTGCACACTCCTTACAGCAGTATGTAGAGTACATACACTGCACACAGCCCCTTGCATGGGTAGCAATAGCAGTGTAGATGGTGGGGCACCGCTTCCCCATACGTCACTGCCAGGGCAGTGTAGACTTACTTTATAACTTCACAGCGTTTTCTCTTAAATAAAGAAGCCTCTAAAAGCCCTGATGGCTAGGAACTCCAGAAAATCACTGCAAAGGTTCCAGTACCACCAGCCTTCATTCTGCTCCCACGTCCCTCCCCAATGACAGGCTAGAGACCGTCACCGCGTCTCACCCCTTCACTGTCAGCGTATGACTGTCTGACGGTAGGTTATGGTCACATGAGCCACATCCTCCAGTTCACCCTCTATTAGGTTCGAAGGTTCCTCTGACCTGTACCTACGTCAGGACAGATTAAGGGTAAATGATTGTACTGTGGAGTCCTCTGCTGGAACGGGCTCCCAGTAGGCCGTGCCCCACTGATTGCTAATGCTGCCCTGTGCAGGACACAGACTGAATTGGCAGAGGAAGAAGAGATGCCCCTGAGGTTGTGTTTTATGGCTTGGGGACTGGCGTGGGAGAGTCCCAGGGGGAAGGTGGATCCTGGCAGCGGTGTGCTGCCTGAGTGGCAAAGAGGCTGCTGTGAGATCCACTCACAGATTGTCTCAGCAGGGTAGGGTCTCTGACCCCTGTTGGGAGGGTGAGCAAGGCAGATACAGTGAGTTGCTTCTCACACACCTAGTGAGCAATCTCAATCTCAAGTACAGTGGTAGCCAGCAGTTGCCCACAATGGCCAAGAAACATATCTGGCATTAGTTTGCACAGGGGAGTGATGTACAAAATAAGCAGCAAGTTTTTACAGCTGCTCATTTTTTCATGCAGATTCATAAGATTCCTAGGCCAGAAGGGAGCATTGTCGTCAGCCAATTTTACCTCCTGTGTAGCACAGGCCGCAGAACTTCCGCCAAAATAATCCCTAGAGCAGATCTTTTAGAAAAACATCTGATCTTGATTTCAAAGTTGTCAGTGATGGAGAATCCACCACAAACCTTGGTAAACTGTTCCCATGGTTAACTACTCTGTTAAAAATGTACGCCTTATTTCCAGTCTGAATTTGTCTAGCTTCAACTTGCAGCCGTTGTTATACCTTTCTCTGATAGGCTGAAGAGCCCATTATTAGATATTGGTTCCCCATGTAGGTACTGTAATCACGTCACCCCTGAAATCTCTCCTTGTTAAGCTTAATAGACTGAGCTCTTTGAGTCTACCACTCCACAGCAAGTTTTCTAACCTTTTAATCGATTCCCCTCTGAACCCTCTCCAATTTATCAACATCCTTCTTGATCTGGGGGCACCAGAACTGGGCACTGTATTCCAGTAATGGTCACATCAGAGCCCAATACAGAGGTGAAATAACTTCTCTACTCCTACTCGAGAGTCCCTTGTGTATGCATTCCAGGATCACATGAGCTTTTTCGATCACAGCATCACGTTGGGAGCTCCTGTTCAGCTGATTATCTATAACAATTTCCAAATCTTTTTCAGAGTCACCGCTTCCCAGAATAGTGTCCCCCATCTTTTAAGTATGGCCTCCATTCTTTGGTCCTAGAGTCTCGTAAGTCAAAAGTAACTGGGGCCAATTCTACTGAATCCTATTACCTCCAGCTCCAGGAACTGTGTATGAAAAGGAACTTTCTTTGTAAGAACTGGCACGGAAGGGGATGTTCCTCCTACTGGAACCTGCTTCACAACTATCTGTGGAGTTGCTAACATATCTCCAGAATCTCCCAATGCCAGCCATAGATTTATCTTA
This sequence comes from Emydura macquarii macquarii, assembly GCF_026122565.2. Classification (NCBI taxonomy): domain Eukaryota; kingdom Metazoa; phylum Chordata; order Testudines; family Chelidae; genus Emydura; species Emydura macquarii. The sequence continues at coordinate 445,658 of NW_027132905.1, read as the reverse complement.
AAAGATTCATGGTACAAAGCATGAATGAGCCTTAATAAGCAAATGTTCATGTCATGTAAACCTCTTTACAGACTTTCCCCGCACATGTGTGTGTGTGTGAGAGAGAGAGAGAGAGAGAGAAAGAGAGAGAGACTGATCACATGCACATGTACTTATTTCCCAGCCCCATGGAGCAGGCCTTCTCCAGTCTCCACCTTAGGGACTATGATACAATCCCTTATCTCTAGCATCACAGTATTTTCTCTCTACTTCTCTCTGGAGAGCTATTGTTCCCCGTAATCTGCCTCCCCTGTGAGATGGGCAGGAAAGATTATTACCCAACTCATTCCAGGTACCTGAGCTCACTCCAGGTATAAAGGGTTTCTCCCACCACCCCGTACTGGCTTTGCTCTTGGAATGTGGGTCTGGGCACGTCCGTTAGTGACCCCTCTGTCAGCTGGCTTCTTTCACCTGATCTGCCCCTGTGCACGAGGGGAAAAGACCCCTTCTCACAGTGCCTGCATCACCTCTCCATCTACCCACACCAGCTTCCATTCCTGCTTCTTCGGAAACTGTACTCTTTTTTTTTTTTTTTTTTAATTCAGACCAAATTTTCCACAGCTCTCAGCACCCAGCAGCTCCTACTGTAATCCACGGTGGGGAGGGGGAGGCAGAATTCCCCATTGTTCTCAACAGGAGTTGCTGGGTGTGTGCTGAGTACTTTCGAAAATCTGGCCCGGCAGTTTTAAAGCAAGAGGAGACCGAAGTTCCCTTCTGACAGCACTGTAGGGTATCATAATCCCTGGTGCCACAGATGTTGCTGCTACATTCCTCCTCTGGAGCCCTGCGGAGCAGAGAACATGCACTAAGAGTCAGCATCACGATCTCACCAGGACTACAGCTGCTTTCATTTCTCAAAAGATGTCTATTTCATCAATAATGCTTTAATGGGACAATGGTTTTAAATCCCCAGTGGCCGTTATGGAAATGTGTGTTTTTAAAATGCATCAGCACAGAATACAAGGCTCTTAACATCCAGGAAGTGGTGATACGTTGGGGTGGCAATGGTAAAAAATGAGAAACGGAAGATTGACAGCTCTGAGCACTATTCTCCGTTCCCTTGTCTCTCTCTCCCCTATTTTCCTTCTTCACCCTTGGTGCATCTGTCCACCTTACAATCCAAAGCCAGATGGCCCACAACTCTCACTGAAGTAGTCATTGACAATTGCCTGCAGTGGAATCCTGCCAAATCCCTGCCTGGTTTTAATGACTATGGAAGAGCATTGCGCAGCATTCAGCCTGCACACAAACTCACTGCGGCCTTGATTATGATTCTGGAGCCAGCAAACGGTGTTGGGAATGAACCATCGGTGCCTCAAATGCAGAAGCCGCCGCGTGCCAGCCCCTGCTGCATTCAGTGTCTGTGCACAGCATATTAATGAGCCTTGAACTTGAGGCCCAACCTTCAAGCTCTCTCTAACATAACTGCCAAAAAAGTGCACCCTCTCTCTGACTCCCTTTAGGGTCGTACAGGAACATTGGTTCCATCCGTGGTTTCATTTATTCCTTCAAATAGTAACTTGGTAACTCTTCACTGTCTGATTTACACAAGCAGAGATCACACCCGAAATGTAGAAAAGATTATTTCCCTTGATTTAAAGGCTTCATGAAAGACCAGTCAGTAGGAGGAAACAGATGTAGGACAGTGGAAAAATGCTGGGTTACCTGGACCATATTCTGCTAATCCCTGGCACCTTTCACTCCAGGATCTAAAAGCATCCTGCGAGCTTTAGTTATTAAAACTTCAAGGCACCCTTTGTGAAATATGAACATCCTTATTCTACAGACAGGGAACAGCAGTGCAGTGCAGTGCAATGTCTTGCCCAGAGTAACAAAGCAGAGCTGGGAAAAGAACTCAAGAATCCTGATTCTCAGCACTATGCACTAACCACAAAACAACATGCTCCCATTACCCAGAGGAGGAAATGCAAACTATCACATCTTAGAAGACGAAGGATGGAAGTGCGTGTTAAAAAAATGAAGCCGTGGCACAGCCAATGAATTTGCACTTGGGCTACGTTAAAACCTAACCCACTTGAAGAGTTAGCAGCTCACGTGAAGTGGGACAAACCTGATGAGTCCAGATTTAGCTGAGGTCAGTCCTGCTTTGAGCAGGGGGTTGGACTAGATGACCTCCTGAGGTCCCTTCCAACTCTAATATTCTATGGTTCATTCTGAACCTCTGCAAAAACACCACCATTACGACTGCATGGCTAAAAGCTGTCGTGAGGGCCTCACCTGTGGGTTGAGAAGGAAAAGCTCACCCCGGTCAAACAGCCCTCTTGCCTTCTGGGCTGCATCTGGTGGAAAAACCCTAATTCAGGCAATCTGTGGTTAATGGATTCTGCTCCTATGCACTGGCTGCTTTCAGCGAGGTAGAAATTCAGACATTCTCTGTAGTATTTCGCACACCTGAGCCCCAAGACACTTCTGCTGCAGGTTACTCCAGTGTGACTCCTTGATGTCACATAGAAAAAGGCCATAATGTAACGGAGATGAGTGTCGGAAGAGGTGGATGAACAAGCAAAAGTAGACTTTGACAATCAAAGAGCTCTCCCTTCTCCCAGCAGAAGCCATTGTTTTATATTAGGAGAGTGCAAACCATGAGGGCTCAGATTTTGATATGGTCAAAGCTGCAGTGTTTGGTGAACCCAGACGTGACCCAAAGTCAAATTGTACAGCCACATCACACCACAAGCCCAGAAGGGCACGTCCTGTGACAGCCCATCCATAGGCATGAATGGCAGGAGAGGAGACGGCTAGCCATGGCAACATCAACTCTGCTAACCCAAGCTGAAAACGTTCGGCCCCATTTTACATCCAATCGCTTGTTTAAAAGCGGAAAACAAGGCTGTGCTATTTAGTCGGAAAGTTGAGTCCTGAGCAATCTCATTACTTCTGACTCCTTTAGGCTCAGGAATCCTGAGTGCATCATAGATGTGTTATTATTCTCTGGCAAACAGCTTCTCTCGGCGGGCATCTTTAGCTGCAGAGGTATGCTGCAGACACAAGAGCCTCATGCAGAAGAAGGATGCTGTTTATCTCTGGGAGGACTGCACCTCCGAGCAAGCAGTCCTAGGTACAAAAGCATGCTGCAAACCTGTCTGAAAAACATGCGGGGAGAGGCGGGGAGGGAGGGGATTTTTAGAGGGCAAATTAAACCAACAAAGAACAATGCTCCAGGACAGCATGTTTTCTTCTAATTTCTCTGGCGGCAGGAAGGAAGGGCAAAAAAACAAAACAAAAATGCTTGAAGCCTTCCCAGAGAGAGCTAACAAGAGCTAACAAGACATTTAAAATAACTCATCTCATTTCGGTGTCAATATATATAGGACATCAGAAAGCGATGATGCTTCTTAACTCTTTTCCGTTTCAAAGCACTTCACAAGCACTATCAACGCTCACAACAGAACTACGAGGTATCCCAGTGTCACAGCACAGGAGACTAATGTAGAAAAGTCAAGGGATTTTACCAGTGGCACAGAGGGAGCCAGTGTCAGGAGAAAGGCTGGACCTTCCCAATTCCCACCCCTGTGCCCAATCACTGTTGCAGGACTGAAGTCAATGGCAGTTTTGTTGGTTGGTTTTTTTTTGTTTTTTTTTGATGGGAGCAGAATTGAGCACTAAACCAGCTGACCATCTCTCTCCTCAGGCATCGCAAAAACAGCCCAAAACAGCCTGCATTGGATGGTGGCGAGTTGCACAGCAGGATACCTAATCACACTGCACTGCACTCTGCATCGATACAAGCTCTGCTCCTGGGGACACACACCCTCGACATAAAGAGCCAAGGGAGAACGCACAAGCGATGTAATAACTGCGGCAGTTGTGTGCCGATGTAATTTAGGTTGACGTAATTTTGTAGCGTAGACCTGGCCTAGTTATTTTGGGGTTACCGAAACAATGGAGTGTCCTGTTTGTATTATTGCATGGAATGAAGACATGTGGCTGAACAGAAAATGGCACACACTCACAATGGCTTGTGGATTTATACAACGGTAGAGTTCTCAGTATAATTTTGCCAGATCTGACTCTGATGCCAGACACTGCCAAGACACATACCATCTAGCTACTTATGTACAGAAGGCTTGCGTTGTCAAACACCCACCGTACAGCCTGCTGGGGCAGAGCGTTTCTGCACCTTACTACCTGCAGTGGACTGACTGTGCCTGTAAGAGCTGCAGACACGGAAGGCCCCGTGCAGTGGATGGGCTAGCGCTTGTTGTGGTGCAGGCCATGTGCAATCTCCCGAAAGGCTGCAGTGAGTGTTTGTTAGTTGAGCCATCTGGGCTGAGTGTCTGTGAACCGCCTTTGATGCCAAACCAGGACGTGACATTAACAGACAGCCTGGGTTCCTGCGGTAAATATTCATGTGCTTATTTTCCAACACAAACCAGGCAGTTACACCTTTGCCATATTTTTAAAAAACAAACAAACTTGTTGCTGACCTTTGGCAAGCGTTCAGGGTCACCAGGGTGCCGTGGGATAACCTTCTGTAACCTTTGGAAACCGTAGTCAATGGTGGGTTCGTTCAGGGCTGAAACAACAACAGACAACATCATGAGATGACAAACGTCAAGCAAGGCGGCTCCGCTGTGCGGGGTAACAATCGGCACGGCATCGCAGGCCCAGCAAACCATCAGGACAAAATCTCTCATTGCTCTTTTCCCTTAAATCAGCAACGACTGTGAAGTCTCACTTCAAACACTGTTTGAGGTTAGTTTTGAGGCTTAGGTTTAAAAAAGAAACAAAAACCTTCCAGCTCAAGTATCTGTGACAAGGCTGCTGCGAAGTTTCCGGGCTTTGTAAACAGCTCCTGTGTAAGGCGCAATTACTATCTCTGAAAGCCTTGCTAAATTCATTTGATAAACGCTTTGCACCCCCCGTTTCATTTGTTTCTCTTTTCAAGTTAGAAGGAAAGTCCCTTTTGATTGGAAGACAAAAGGACAAAGCACAAGAGACTCTTGCATTCCCACATTCGATTATGTATTCAGTATCACCGGCATGTAGAGATGACATATATTTTCATTGTAAATTTCTGTGCACTTTTGTCATGGCAAGGGCTCAATTCTGTACCCACTGAAATTAATGGCAAAATTCCCAGTGACTTCAGTGATCCATATCAGCCCCTAATTATCAGGACCTGAACTGAGACCTAGAGAGTTTATTTAATGTAACATTGCCATTTGCATTTTTAGGGTTTTATCCACAGTCATCAAGGCAAAGGAAAAGGGGGTGGTGAAGGGGAGGAAGAGGAAGATTTAAATTCTCATGAGAATGTGGCTTTACTAGCGCTGATAGAGGCCCCGATTCAGCACAGCAGCTAAGCACATGCTTAACCGTAGGCACGTCCTTCAGCCCATCCCTATTCAGCAAAACATTCAAGCACGTGCTTAATGTGGTGTTAGTTGTGAGTGTTTAGAGCCACTCTTTAGTGTGGCCACTAGGGGGGCATATACTAGGGAGATAAGAGTCTGTGAATACAAGAAATAAAGAGCCTTGCATTCCCTTGACCATGGAGTGCTGGGTCTCTATCATCTCTACACTTAAGTTCCAGTGACTTCAATGCTTTAAATTAAGTGCATGCTTAAAGTTGAGTACATGTTCAAGTGCTTTGCTGGGCTGTAGCCAGAGTCAAGCACCCTCCAGCAGCCTTACACAGTTGTGTCAGCCTATCTTTGCCTGTCCTGGCCAAGACCTCCTGCCATTTCAGTCCCTGACCTCTCCTGAGCTGTGAATGCACCTTGCATTGACTGCTAGGATTATGAGGACTATTGGCTTCTTCTGATTAGGCTCACACCAGCTAATTCACTTCCACAGATTTAAGGTCAGATTCCACACCCCTTACTCACACTGACGAGCACCTTACTCCACGAGTAGCTCAATGGGGCTGTCGCCAAGGCAGGGCACACAACTACTCAAGCTTAGGGAGAGTGGAGGTTTTTGTTTTTAATAACAGACAATCATTGCAATCGTTGTTTATTTTACATCATCGGTGGGTTATGGTTTCAGTCAGCACACATATAGTTACCAAAGTAAAATCACTGATTTGATGTGCACCAATCCCTCCATCCCTTCGGCCAATCTTTCCCAGAATAGTCCAGCTGTCAGTCGCATCTAGGCAGCTAGGAGTTCAAGTTCTTATTTTTTTTATTTTTGGCAACCACATTTCCACAGTGGGTGTTTGTTTTTGCAAACAAAGGGTCAGATTCTCATACCCTTCCTCACCTTGAATAGGACCTGGCGTCAGAAGTAAGTCTGCTGAAGTTGATGAAACAACAGGTGTAGGAAGGTACTACTCAGTGTGAGGAAGGGGATCAAAATCTGGCCAACAATACATTTATTGGCTGCAGCTGCACACACTCTAAACGGAATCTGGATGTTTCTCTACCATCATAAGAGGAATCCTTTTGGGTGTATCCCTGAAATAGCCCGTGAATCAATGTGGTAACATCAGACCAGATGTCTTTCAATAGGAGATGTTCCCCAAGTATCATGGCTTCCCTCCTCCACTGCAAAATGGTGGGTAACGGGCTAGGTGGTAGTCCTGCTGAAAAGGATCTGAGGGTTATAGTGGATCACAAACTGAATGAGAGTCAACAATGAGATGCAGGAGTTACACGGGCTAACATCATTCTGGAGTCCGCTTGTCACCATTGAGGCCTCAGCTGGAGTACTGTGTCCACTACACTAGATGTGCAGAGAGAAACCAGAGGAACACAACAAAACTGACCAAAGATCTAGAAAACCTGACCTATGAGGAAAGGTTAAAAAAAAATGGATGTTTTAGTCTTGAGAAAAGAAGACCAAGGGGGGACCTGGTAACAATCTTCAAATATGTTAAGGGCGGTTATAAAGAGAACTGTGAGCAATTGTTCTCCATGTAGGACATGGAGGTAAGACAAGAAGTAAAGGGCTTAGTAGGAAGGGAGATTTAGTTAGATATTAGGAAAAATGTTCTAACTATAAGGGTAGTTAAGCTCTGGATTAGGCTTCCAAGGGAGGCTGTGGAATCTTCATCATTCGAGGTTTTTAAGAACGGGGTACACAAACACCCACCAGGGATGGTCTAATTTTACTTGGTCCTGCTTCAGAACGGGGCTGGCCCTGATGACTTCTCAAGGTCCCTTCCACCCTGCATTTCTATGATTCAATATTCTGTTGTAAACTTGCATCTATTTTATTTTGTTAGACTGACATGCAGAAACATCTTAGCATAGTATTTCACTCCATGATAGAGAACAGATAATATTATAGCTTTCCAGTCCTCTGTTTGTTTCCATTTCCAAGTCTAGCCTCACATTGTCAACACTGCCATGTAGTTTTGTAGAAAAATCTAGACATGATGTACTTATTTTTCAAACCACTGATCTCATTATCTAGCAATTTCCTTTTACCACCCTTTCTTGAGGATACATCTAGCTTAAACTGTATCTAATTCTTATGATAAATGATTATTTATTATAAATGTCTGAACTGTGAGACATTCAACAACACCCCTACAGTTCTAATCAAGATTTCTCTTGCACTTGTGGTAAAAATTTTTAGCAAAGTTCTGTCAAGTACCTTTCTTCTGAATTTCAATGTAGTTTGTTCCCACTTTCCCTGTTTACATCTTTTGTGAAAGCAGTTACTAAGTTCTTGGATATTATAAATGGAGGCCAGTTTTGAAATTCCCTTCTGAGGTACCAGTCATTTTCTCATATCTTCCCACACTTTCAGCACATTAGAAATCCACAGAGTATTTCCTGTGACTATTTTCTAAACTGGATAACCGAAAAAACCCAGTAACTCTATGGCCCAATCCCACAAGGTGCTAAGTGCTTCCTGGGAGGCGCTGAACACCCTTCATTTCAACTGATTTGAGTTTTTCCTTTAGTGGTGATGGAGAGTGCTCTCAGCCATTTGCAGAATCAGGTCCTTAGCAGGATTCGTTGTCCGTTATCTTTTTCAGTCTATAACAATTGGAATTTTATTATCTTTCACCCAATGCAAAAATAAAATTGAGTTGCTCGTCTAACCATAGATTTGGCCATGGCCCTCCTCTGTTTTTCTTCAAATGTACACCATTTTAGGTCAACTTTACACTTTTGCCTCCAAAACCAAAAGGCCTCTTTAAATATTTAGCCCCAAACCTGCTCCTATTACATCAAAATGGCAAAGACATGGATCAGATTCTGATCTCATTTACACTAGCGAATAATCTGGAGTAACTCCATCATTTACCCCAGTGAACATCTGAGATCTGACTTGTGGCCTAGTGGAAGGTGTTTGGCGTTGTGTTTAATGAGAGCTGGACTGGCCTCTACGTCTGAACTCTGCCATACATCTACTCCATTTCCCAATGACCTAATACAAAGTGGGGCAGAGCAGAGGACCAAGTTTTTTTTCATACTTTCAGACTGAGCAATAAAGTCACTATTTGTATTCTTGATATCCACCTGTACATTAAACACAAGTTACCATGTATGGTACTTAAAATGCATTCCTATTACCCTAATTTTTAAAAGTACTATTGAAAGTACTAATAACTTTAAAACCTGTATTAAATTCAAATAGGTCCCAAGGCTAATGGAAGTAATTTGTATACCAACCCAAACTGACTGGCCCACTTTTCAAAATACAGGTATGATAATCTCGTGGTTTTAAAAGGACATTTAAATTGAAAGACTGTGAATTTAGTACATAATTATACCAATAGAACCCTTTAACTTGTCAACTTGTAAATCTAAAAGGCTATCAATCATTTCTGAAGAGGAAATAAACCTTAAAATTCTTTGATTGACAGTGCTTACTTTTTATGTTTAAAAAAAAAGTGGAGTAAAGTGGCCAGAAATCCATTTACAAAAGTATACTGTTTTACATAGGTGAGTAAAAAGCCAATAATTACACCTCCAAAAGACGTATAAATCAAAGTAAGTACTTTCCCCTCACTTATGTATCTTAAGTTGTAGCGAACTTCAGGTAACTTTTTATTAAAATACTTTTCCAAATGTAATGCTTATTGAAATTGTTAACAGAATAGCATTTTCATTTAAGCTAATATAATCATTTTTGCAAATATGAGATTTAAGCCATTTTTCTCCCTTCCAAACAATAAACTTTCAACCAGTCTCTTGTGTGAATTAACTAAAATTACACCCAAGTGTACAAAATCTGTCTGTCTATGAGTTAAGGCACAATATTTATTATTCTTACCATTTTATGAATTACTTCTTAAACCCTTGAGGAAGAAGTTTCTTTCAAATTAAACTCTAACAGAATAAGCTGCGAAGCACTTTATGCCGAAAATTGGAAGCCATAACTCATAAAATCTAAGGGTTTTAATAAAAAAACCCACACAATGTCTGTGGAAATACGGACATGAGGGTGCATTATTTTCATGTTTCCATCTGCAACTTAGTTTTCAACAAAAATGCTGCTTAAACATTTGAGAAAAATGTTTCCACCATCACTACAGTTTCAATCATTGAATTGATCATTTTAATCAGGATGCACAGACAATCCACTGTTTTAAAAAGTCCCCCCATCTCCCCTCGCTCTCTTCTTTTTTTTTTTTTTTTAAACCAGACAGTGGAAGGTTTTGGGGTTTTTTTTGTTTTTTTTTTAATATTTCACATAATGAATTCCTACTGTGTCAATAAAGCTTTGGTCGTTAATTGAATGACTGTCTAATGTATCTGAGAGAGGTATTTGTTTCTCCGGCCATGCCGCCAATTTATGGCAGAATGATCGACACTTAATATCAGCAATTAAAAGAACCTGTTCAAATATCATATGGAACTCATAGCTTGGGGTAGTCTAGGAGAACTCTTCACCGAGGAAAACTCATTCAGCTGATGCAGAGAGTAATTGAATTAGACACATTTTAACATTATTATTTGAAGAAAAATAAACACACTACAGAGAAGCATTATGGAAACAGTTCAGCGCGTAAAGCAAAACCAGTTAATTTATTTCCCATGCATTCATGGCTTCATTTATTCCTTTATTTTTCAGCCATAATTTTTCTTTTATTCTGTTTGATGCAAAACCAATAAGGAACCAGCACCCAGCTATATAAACTGGGAGCATTTTCAGCTTCAGAGGACGTAGCCAGCAGCAAGGCTGCCTGAAAGGGCAAGGAACACAGGACGCTCAAACAACAAAAGCAAAGAATATCCATAACAATCTGTAGGTTACAAGCGATGGGAAAAAAGCTGCCTCTGCTCCACAGGTGCAGAGGGTCCTAATCCCAGCAGAATGGCCTTGGTTCTTCGCGGAGAGGGCAAGAGAGGGTGTAGATAAAGCATAGGTTAGTGTTCTATATTGCTTCTTTCTGTAGTAGCCTGGAGGGCTTTTGTGGGAAGGGAGTGGAATCAGGGCATTCCGCGTAAGTGGTGAGAGTATGGCTAGCGGGTCCATCCAAGGTCAACTGCACCCCCTCACACATATTCTGGGGCCATCCAGAGGGAAAGGGGGCCACTGCAGCATGAAGGTGCAACCGTAGCTTCAGAGTGGGACCACTGGAGTTAACCTCAACCCCTGTGTCCTATGCAAAGCCCATTTCCTTCGGCTTTGCCCCTGCAAGGGAGACAGAGGGATGGTAGAGTTTCAGGCCCTGACCCTGCATTGTCAAGAGGCTGCTGGGCAGGGGTGCGCACCCGCATGCTTCTCAATGCAGTAGCAGGACTTCAGCTGACGACAGAATTTGCCAAAGGCGTGTACAGAATCTGACAATATGTGAGACAAGACGGATTAGATCCCCATACACACAGTTATGCACTGATTCACACTGCAGTCTTCTGAAACAATTAAAAAGTATATATAAAAATATGCAGGACAGTCAGGGCAAAGACTGACAAATTTCATTTGGCTGAAGAACCATTTCACTTGGGCATTTGACCATGTGGCTAAAACGTCCAGGCATTTGCTAAAATGTCTGGAGATAAAGAGCATAACTGAGTACAGGGTGAAAGGAAATCTCTGAGATAGCTGGGCCCACACTGTTGAATGTCTTCAGAAGAAATTCATAGAGCATGGTGGACTTTTTCTCCTGTACATTTTTTCTCTCTTCTTGCAACTCAGTTAGCTGCCTCCCTACACGGCTCCGTTTCTACTTGATTGGTTCTTATGCATGAATCCCAACAGCTCTTCTCTATTTTTGATTTTTTTTTTCTCCAACCCTCCGTCTAGGACCTCACCGATTCCTCACAGTCCACAAAGAGAGCAATACTAACCCCGATGACGTTATACCCTAACCAAACCACCTCTGTGCGCTGTAGGCTTTTTGTGCTTGTTCCACATGGAAAACCAGACCAATCCCCTTCGCAAACACATCATCAGATGAAAAAGTGAATAGATTTCACTGCAAAGAGTTCTCTTTGCTAATTAACGATCATTCAATGAAAACACACAAGCTTTCGGGGTATTTATTCCCATAGGCAATGGAAAATGGGAATGAGACGGGCAGCCACCGCCAGGACAGAAAGATTGGTGTTACAAGGGCTGTTCCAGGGTTAACTCAGAATTTCCCTGCTTTTACGGCTTCATGGCTCTCTTGCTTTAATACATTCTTGTGTGTTTAATTTCCTTTTCTTAATGGTACTGTGACATGATGTCATTGTTTTTTACTGGAAATAAAAAGAGATGGAGATATTAAGAAATGAAATATTTATATTTTATTGCAATTTAATGTCCAAACAAATATCCAATATGTTTGCCAAGCAATAAATAATATTCTGGAGCCAAGTCCGATGATCAGACTAGCACCTGGGTCTCTGGGTTTCCTTAGAGACTGCTCTTTAGTTGAACTAAAGGCGAAATGGGGCAGCTTGAGAGGCATGTTACACAATGTGTTATTTTCTTCATAGTGGCAATTTTTCTGCAGTATCTAAAGGCTAGTCTGGCATTCCTTTCACAACTAGACTTCAGAAGGTGTTCTATGGTGATTTTGAGTGTGCAAAGAATGTAAGACTTGGCCCCAAATTAACACTGGAAGTTAAACACTAAAATTGCAGGATCTCTCTGATCAGGTTCATATATTTCAGTGGTGTCCAAACTGCAGCTTGTGAATGGCATGCCCAGCTCTTTTACAGTCAAAGTGCAGCTCGCAGAGCCCCCCGACACTCCTCCATTGTCCACCCACCAGACTGGGGTGGGGAGCTCAGAGCTTCTGCCCTACGGCAGGATGGTGGGGCTAGAGGATTCTGCTCAGCAGGGAGGGGGGAATCTCCGAGGGTCAGTAAGTTTGGCCACCCCCAATATATTGGTTCCCATTACTGCAGTACTTGAGTGCCAGTGATGTTATCATCACTTGCTCCTCAAAATACGTTAACTCTGAATGCTAACCTACGACCAGGCTGCAATCTGGGTAAGCAGAAAGACTGAATGATTTGCCATTTGCCAAGCTACTTCCTTTGCCTGTCACTGTTCTAATTCTCTCCTTGCTGCAACGGGTGAGAGCTGGCCCTAAAACAACTTGATAAATAAATCATGTGCTTTCCTGCATCAAACAAGTTTCTGGATCCTTTAACAACATTTTTAAGAAGCCTGGTAATATTGGCTCGGGCGTCGGTGAGGAGACCATAAAGGCCCAGAGGAGTTGCGCACATTGGTTACTGACTCCAATCAGGAGGCTACTGGGTTAATTGATACTTATTCTGCAATCTCTACTAACAAGGCAGAAACAACATTTTTAGATATATATTTTCCATTTGTCTGGAATATATTCTGGAAACTCAAGTAAGAATGCAATACAATTTTACTGTAAATGGTCAGATCTCAAGGGATTACATCTTTGCTTAAGTGAATATATAGTTAGACAAAGAGGCCAACATTTTTTTAAATGGGTGCCAAAGGTTAGCCTCTGAAGTCCATATTTAGACTCGTTTCCAAAAGCGCTGAGAGTCCAGCACCCTTTTTTTTTTTTTTTTTTTTTTTTTTTTTTGAAGTCTTGAGAGAAAGAGAGGAAGCAACCAGTCAATCTGTAAGAAACGCTCCATTTTCACTTCATCAATACACTTTTTCAATTTTCTAATGAGTTGCTTTGAGGAAATGTTTGATTGTTAAGTTTTCCTTCTTCGCAAATCCTACCATCTCTTGTCTACTGTCTTTGCAAATTATAAAGGGCCTGATTCTGCTCTTGTTACAGAACTGTATAACAGAAGTCATTCCATTGAAGCCCGTGGAGTGACTCCTGATTTACCCTGGTGTAACGGAGAATTTGTCTGTTTGAGTACAACGCGCTGCACGTACACTGTACATGCACACTGCACTTAAGATGTGAAAGCTTAGCCTGAAGTTGATTCTAATATCCTCACCTGCCATTTGGTAAAAGAAATATTCATAAGTAAAACAATGTCCTTCCTGAAAGTTAACGATCATTGCTACAATACAGTATCTTAGACCAAATTCTGCCTTCCTTCCCACCTGTGCAGCCCCAGGGATGTCAGTCCAATGACAAGTCTGTACTTGAGGAGGAAAAGGGAAATACACCAGCAACCCCTTCCACAATCCCTGCATCTGAAATGGGAAGCGGGGAATGGTTGGACACACCCTATGAAAAAGTGCATCACCCCTAACTGTATTGAGCCCTCTGTGAATCATGTGTGATTTTCCTGGAAGAAACTGACCTTCCAGGAGGCTTAGTTATAAAGTTGGATTAAAGCTCTAAATTAAGATTAAATCCCTTGAGAAAACTAAAGCTTCCAGGCTTCCATACATCTTTATTTTTTAACATCATCTTTGATTTGGGCATGCGAAAAAATTAAAAGGTTACTTGCTCTGAAGAAAGCAGAAGGATCATTTTGACTGTATAATGGATGATACAGTAGTAAAGTGATTATAACTAAAGCAGTTCTGTCCTCAGTTTCTAACATTTAGGGGGAAATCTATAAGTCCTGACTCTTCAGTTGCCTCAGATTTTAACAGCAATGATATTACTTACTTCTATAATTGTTCCGATTTCTTCCCGAAGAGTTTTGACAATAACTGTTATCCAGGGGAAAAAAACATCATACCAGCCTGTCTGATAAACACGTTTCCCTGCCCTCACACCCCAGTGAGCACTGTGACACCATACTTTTATCATCTAGTGTGTGCTCAGAATGAGTTTAGAACAGCAATTGCCAGGAATAGGCAGGCGATAAACTGCATTGATTTAACACATCTTGTTTTCAATCATGCTCGGATTTTCTGAGCACGCATTTTTCCTGTACTCCAGCTTGTAGCTTTTATCTGACGAGCTGATCCCTTTTCACTGGAAAATGAAAAGGTCGCACAATAAGACACGGTTTACTGGAACTTGAACACGCACCAGGAAAGTATTTTAGATAAATACTGTAAGACACAGTGGAGCTGAATTTCAACAACACAATTGCTAAACAACAAAACTTATTACTCTCCTAGAACAAGCCTACAAGCAACTTATAGCTCACAGCAGGGGAGATCACAGAGTTAGGCGCAATAGAAAAGGAAGCCTCACCAAAGCCTGTTTTAAGATGGAGTGCTCCTTTTAACTTAAATACAAACTAGTCCTAGCTCAGGACAAAACTAAAGACCGCTTTCGCTATTCTAGACTTTGTGAAATTGACAATAAACCCGACCCATGGCTACTACAGTAATTTTCACTAAAAAGGTGGATGTCTGTGTGGCTGATTTAATTTATTCAAATGAAGTAGTGGAGAGTGAGAAAAAATAAATAACTAGGTAAAGAAAACAATTTAACTTCAATTAATTAATTAACCAATGCAGGCAACTGAGGGTGGGCAAACATATATGTGTAGGGACATGACTGGACCCTTTTCCCCCCAGAGTGAAAGCAACGATGCTAAAAGATCAACACCGTCTCTGAGTGCTCACAATCTTTAATGTATTTATCTTCCTTCCCTGCACCCACTGGAGGTAGCGCAGTGCAGGGAATTACCCCCATTTTCATGTGGGGAACGGAGGCAGAGAGAGCCCAAGGCCCAGATTTCTAAGGCTCAGCATTGCAAGGCCTCAGCGATACGGACGGCTGAATGCGATTTTCAAAACCCGCTGAGGCACTTTTGAAAACCCACAATTAGGAGCCTAAGTCCCACTGGCCTGAAGCAGAGCTCTGTGTAGCCCGAAAGCTTGTCTCGCTCACCAACAGAAGCTGGTCCAATAATAGATATTACCTCACCCGCCTCGTCTCTCTGATATTCTGGGGCCTACATGGCTGCACCACCACTGCAAACAACAACTGACTTTCAATTATATTTAGGTTCCTATGTCACTTTTGGAAATGGGAGTTAGCTGTCTAAGTCACTGAGGCTGTGCACCACTGAATGCAGCAATCCCGGAATACCTTTGAAAGTATGAGTCCAAGTGACTTGCCCAACATCAAAGAGGAAAGTCTGAGGCACGGCAGGGAATTAAACCAGGTCCCCACTAACGTCTTCCAAGTCCTCACTAAACACACCAGCCACTGGCCCATCCTTCCTCTCTCTGCCAACTCTACCCATAGCATTTCTGCTGAGATAAGGCTGCCAGTAATGATTTTTTTTTTTTTTTATGTAGATACCTGTCTACTAAGAACTGATCCAAAGCCAAGAGTTCATGCTGCATATGCCACTGAACAGCTGTCAGATAAAAATGACTTTCTGCCATTACCACCCAGGCCTATTTACAACATAGCGACATAGTTCAAAGTCTCCAGATTCTAGTGTCAGGCCCCCATTTAATTAACGCTCTGAACATCAGTGGGCCACATACCATATTCAGTGCTAATGTCTCCCAATCAGCAAGTGCCGTGTTAATGTAGCTCTGTGCTCCATTCACAGCAGACAGACAGCATTTGTGGGGGGCAGAGAGCATGTGAACATTCACCCTTATTTTGAAAGAGAGCTTTCTTCTGTTGAATTGGAGCCAGGTTTGCTTCCGGATGGTTTTTGTGGACTGGTGCCCCTTTTAAAGCTGTTTATTTTTAATTGTTTACTCTGGCATAGCTCTCAACCTGCCGAGACCCCAAAGTGGGACAGAGAACCAAACTGAGGGATCCAAAACAAAGATTCATGCAGGAACCTTAAACCACTGGGAGGTTCTCTCCTGTGTTGAAAATCACCGTCATCTCCAGTTCACAATTCTTTATCTGTGCGGTAAATCATTTTCACTAATAGAAGTGAGGGGACTCCAAATATCTGTGGAAGGAAGGTAATTTTGGGAGTAAAATGAGTCCCTGTCTGGAAATGAGAGGCAAAGGAGATGTATGTATTTGTGTGGGAAGGAGGGTGGAAAGGGTTCACCAATATTTAGAGGTTCCAATTTTGAGAGTAATTTATATGCACGAAAGTGAGATTTATTAGCAGACAGTTCATTCTGCCCACACAAGTTTCTTATTTCCTGGACTTTTCCAGGCTCCATATTCCCCGTGCTCCATTACCTGGTGGCACAAGGAGAACCAGAGGCTTAGTAATAACTTTTCAGACAGGAACATTGTGATTTAAATGCCTTTTTTGATTCAATTATGAGAAAATAATATGAGATAAGTGCCATATATATGAAAACAGAGAATGGCCCTGAGTGTACATACCATACTACGTGTTATATACTCATACGCTGAGTGAGGGAACAAATAGTTGAGATGGATAAAGGAAATAAATGCAAAATCATGTTAGACAGTGGTTAATGGGAGGGGTAGTCATTGCGCTAAACTGAAACAGAAGCTTAGAAGAGTCCTAATACACTTCTGTTGGTTGGACTCCATTGTTAGGGACCATCCCTTTAATATGCTTTTGTTGCTGCTGTCAAATTATAGTTTTCTTCTGCAAGACCCTGGAGAATTTCGCAACACAAAGTGCAATTTTTAGCAGCAGCAACCACTGCCGCCATCACCTGCCATTGTCCATTAGCAGAATCCATACACAACATAGTGGCAGGGTGAAGCAAGTTCAACTTTTAAAAGGAAAATCCATTTTATAGTATTGGCTGTTAACTATACAAGAACTGCAGAACGAATACAAAAACCTTTTTGCGTACCAAGTGCTTTGGGGGTAAGGTCTACAAGAATGGAGTCATGTTTTTCAAGTCTAAATTGAGCAAGCTGTCATATATCTCTGTATAACTGTGGTCTGACACTTTGGCTTGGATTAAATTGAGTCCCCATTCAGCAAGGATTTACACATCTGCATAATTTAGTAATCCCTTTGAAGTCAACCTCACGTAAGGAATTTGATCAGCCGAAATGTCTAGAACAGTGTGCCCAGTTTTGGTGACCTCACCAAAAGAAGGGTGCAAAGTGCAGAAGTTCACAGAAAGAAAAGGGTGGGAGTACGGTGGAAATCACAGTCTGATGAAAGATTGCAAAAAACAATCATTTATTGTGGCAAAGAGAGGAATAAGAGAAAATGTACATGAGAAATCTAAAATTAAGGAGGATATGGTGAAAACTAACCACTGTCTCATTAAGATAATGAAAAGACTCTGAATTAAATGAATGGCCGGAGACTGTAGAATAAACAAACATTTGTTCACATAGGTATATATTCAGCCTATGTAATCCACGGTAATCAAATCAAATACTGTCACTGGATCTGAGAAGGACCTGGATAATTTTGTGATCATCAATATTTGTAGTAATGCAAATTAAGGTTGCCAATGTGTTCTCAAATCTCCTGTATCAGTGCATGATGGATTTCTGTAGGGGTCAGGAAGAAATTCCCTTTCAGGAACAGCGCTGCAAAATTGGCACGAAACATTTACGTAATCAGTTACAGGCTACTTGCCAAAGCGAGGAACCTGGATTTGCTAGACCAGTGGTCTGATCTGGTATGGTAAATCAATGAGAGCAGTTTTCCTTTAAGTGGTTTGAAAATATATGGGAGATGGATTATACCTGTTAAAAGCTGCCAAAATACTTTTTTTTAGAGAACCAAAATTCTCTGGGGATTGTTTCAAATTCACATACTCTTCCTGAGTGCTAAAGTTTGCAATGCTATCTTTACGTTGTCAGGGGTGTGTGCAAAAACACACATTGCTAGCTAGCTCTCTATCAGTCACACATCTGTGGATGCTATGGAGAGTGAATTATTCAATCTAAAAAAAAAAAAACACGAATAACTTATGCTCCTGGGCCTTAGGTAAGTAGATTTTCAGATGATACAATATGAAGAAAAGATGCGTTTGTGCTACAAAAAATGCCCCGTTCAGGACACATCTCTTGGATGAACTTCAACAATGGAGATCGAAACACAAAGAACTGATATGAAGCACATTCTGCATTTCAGGAGAATCCACTGGTTCATTAACTAGGAATTTCAGTCCAATACAGACAAAACTTAAATCACTGTCCAGATCTTTAGATGGTGTCAATCAGCACCAGATGGTGTCAACTTTGCTTGAGCTATGTCAGTTTATACCAGCTGAGGATATGATCCATTTTTTGGATATGTCTATCTGATGGTACAAATCTGGCACTGCATTTTAACCAGGTGCACCTAGCTTACTACTGATATCCTCTGTTTACAAAAGACAATCCCAAGAGCAAAACCATGACAATATTTTTTTAACCAAAGGAAATGTTATTTGAAATATTATTTTAAAATAGGCAAATAGAAGCAGAGGGAGGGCTAGACATGGTGGGCTGAGAAAAATAACAAGTGGTCTTCACCTTTGCTTGTGCAATTTTAATTTATGGCCCATGGCCCAGTTCTCCATTTCTCATCACCCGCAGGGGAATTCACAAAAGCATTGCTTTCTCCTTCTCACCTGGCAAGTTTCTACTTAGCCAAACAAGTTAAAAAAGAAAAACTATGCTGCATTTTGGAGTTATCTTGTGCAGCAAGGGAAGAATTCTGATATGTTTTCTTCATTAAGTGCTCATAATCCCAGAAACGAAAGCAACTCATTTCTTCCCAGGGTGCCTGTTAACTGAAAAACTAACCTTAATTGACTGTACAGAGGAGTTAGCCATCTTCAGATTCACAAGCCATTAATGCCACCATTTGCACAGAAGCTCCATTGGCAAGTCTCGTCTCCCATTACAAGGAATGGGAGATTCAGCAATGGGAAGGTGGGGGAGTAATAGGGGTAAGGCAGCTCTATTAAGGGTTCTTGTTCATAACAAAACGAGCATTCTGGGGCTGAATATGGAACACAACAAATAATGCTGCACTTGCTAAATTGTCAACACCAGATCACCTTGCCAAGTCAATTGCAGAGGAATCAACAAATAATGCAATTCTGCCCCTGAATACTAGTTAAATAGCCTCAAAATGTGCCTACAGAGAGGACACTAAGCTGGAAACTGGAGCCTCTCTGACATAAGATAAAAGGAATAACAATAAGCGAGGCAGTAAAAATAATTGGACATTTCACTCTCTTCGCATTTGTCTTATTCCACTCCCGCCATCATGGTTTATCATCTAGAAAATGCATGGCAGAATCAGAGGAGATAAGAGGGGAAGCTATAGTACCTCAAATCTACAAGTTTTCTTATGCATCTCCTAAAATGATCAGAGTACTCTGGTGCCACTGATGAACGTAAAGAGATGTCGGCTACATGTGAAATGAAAGCAGTTGATTCTCCAGTTTGCATTGCTGTTTATTTGATACACAGTACAACATTCTTGGCTAACGAGTGGGAGTCAGCAATGTTACCTACATATGTTCATCCACCTACAGGCATCCTCTTGATAGACTAACAGTCTAGAGATGTTGAAGATTTTTGCATTAAAAAGGGAGAATTTTTGGTTAAAAAAAATAGCCTCTTTTCAAAGTAATTTTTTTACAATAAATATTTTATCTACATTTTCCATTGTATATGACATTTCCAATACATTTTAATAAAAATGTATAAACAATTTATTGAATTTTTAATTGAAATTGTTTAGAAAATCATTATTGAAATTCTGCTTACTGAAAACCCAGTTTTGGTAAGAAAATTTGTTTTCAGTTAAACAAAAAATGTCTATAATAAAATGTGATCAAATTTTGGTTAAAAAATGTCATGAAAAACAGACAAATCATGAACTTGAAAAAATGGGCACAACTTCAAATTGGCTCATGAAGTCTTTTTCCTGCATCTCAACCAGTTAGTGTCATCACACTACTGTATATCAACAAAATACTGTCCAAATCTGTGAATACTGCACATCAACAACAACAACAACAACAAACCCAAAACTGATTAGTACTCCAGGCTCAAATTATGAGTTTGCAAAAATTATTTTAATCTGCACAATTGGATCATTCCTAAATTTAGACTAATAGGAGTGACTGGTTAAATAAAGATGTAAAAACCTGTCCTGTGATTCACTGGATAGCGCTAGCCTAAAAATTGCTTGATGATCTTCATTTCTCAGAATAGCAAAACAGAACTCTATCTTTGCGTACAACAATTATAAAGATAACAGACTTGCAAAAGATCATACACAGCAATCATAGTACATTAAAAATCTATGTATATATCTCCAGTAGGCCACATTTTTAGAACAGGACATGACAATTGCTCATTACATACAGAATTTCTTGCATAAACATGAGGAAGGAGCAGGGTGGTTCAGTGGTTAGGATGCCAACCTGGGACTTGGGAGAGCCAGGTTTAACTCCCTGCTCTGCTGCAGACTTCCAGTTTGACCTTGGGCAAGCCCAAATCCTCAAAGATATTTAGTTGCCTAACTACCACTGAAATCAATGGGAGTCAGATGCCTTTGAGGATCTGGGCCTGTGTTACCTATCTGTAAAATGGGAACAATGGCACGTTCCTACCTCAGAGGGAGGGATTAGAATAAATGCATTAACCACTGTCACATGCTCAGATAATGCTGCAGTTCACAGACAGCTGAGTTTCCAACAATACACTGATTTAAGACCCTGCTCCTGATGGATCATGCTGATTAGATCAGATGCATGAGTTTCGTTACTGGACTTCAGAGGCCAGAAGGTGAAATCAGTATTGCATATAAAAAGGGGGCTAAACCATGGCACTTAAGACACTGCCCTGCATTTCTGCCATGGCGATCTCTGAATTTTTAACCCATGCCTATCTTCTGAGTGTCTGAGCACCTGCCATGAGGACAGTGCACGAAGAAGGTTCAATGTCTGTGTCACTGCATGGTTGACTGTGAGGGAGGGATACACTCTTATCTCTTCCCCACCCCCTTTGCACAGGACAGCTCTGACAGCAAGGCTAGATCGGTGGAGTCCATCCATTTGCTGGGCCTCTACTGAAGCTACTGGAATTACACGACATACATGAGAGAAGAGTCGGCCCTCACCGGGCTCAAGGACTCCAGCTGTGCTTAGAGGCCCCAATGGGTCAGGGGGAAGGAGAAGAGGCTCTTTGTACCATCTCCTTGCATTGCACACTTGAGCAGCGGCAACCTACCATTTGGCTCTAAGTATTTCAACCCATTGGGCAAATCAAGCACAAAGAAACCGAAGCCATGGTGGGAAGAAGAGCTTTGGAGAACTTCTTTGATTTTAAAACATCTACTGTTTTGCTATGCCTTCAAAGATCATTCCAGGACAGCAGGGCCCTGCTTATTTTGGAGCTGCTGGTGCAATTCCAGCATCACAGCCATGGAGCACCTGGCCATGGAAAGGTGGGGACAGGTCACTTTGAGTAGATTCCACTGTCAGTGTTTACTCGCCTTATTACTATTGATTTCCACATTTCCCTGCAATCTCTTTCCTAACTGAGTAGGTGATGTACATTTAGTGGCAAAGGTAATTAGGCAAAATGAATCCAAGTTGTAGTTAGGTGATAAAAAAAATAATAGACACTGAAAATGATCTGTGACAGATTAAACACTAAAGCGTTAGCAAAACTGATTGTATTAAATGTGTGAGAAAGTTTCATCCTTTCTTAATAATGGGCTGTAATGATCCTGTCTTAACTGAAGCCACACACGAAAGCATGCTTGCTAATCAACTGAAAAAACCTGGGTGATAATTCCTATAGGATTTCCCTGCTTTAACCAGCCCAGAGGGGCAAAGACCCATCCTTCCCCTTAGTTCTCCTTTGAGACAGCTTTTATGATCCAGGGAGAGCAGCCATGCGACAGGCAGAACCTGTTAACCCTTTACAGACTGTAGCACCCTTACTTTGTCATAACACTACATTGTATATACATTACGCATATGAAAATGCAAAGATACTTATCATCTCCTGGGGCACTAGAACAAACACACGCCTTTGTGAAACTGCATTCAAACTATTCCAAAACTGATTTCTTTTTGGATGCAGATGGGGCATTAATCTTAATCGCTTGCAATGCTTGTTACATTGTAAGTCACTCTCTGTCTTCTAAGAGCAATACTCTCCCCTCAGCTACTCATATATAGCACCCACTGCCACAGAAGCTGTATATCAGGTGGCAGAATTGGATCTCAAGTAAATAAATCCCTTCATAAATAACTACCCGAAGCTGACTTTTATTACGGAATGGTCTATGTAATTACTAGACTTGCAGGACATTATTCATTGTCCGGAAGGGTTTTGAACCCCCAATGGATTATCAGTCACATTACGTGATAGGGTCTGAATTCATCTTAAACAACACAATCTACGCAGCTCAAACCAGAATTTACTACTGCTGGGCCTCTCCGGCTATGTCTACACGGCAAGAAAACGATCACAGCATGGCTGCAGCTGGTCTGGGTCCGCTGACTCAGGCTGCGGCCTATCAAACTGCAGCGTAGATGTCTACCCTGAAGTTTTAGAGCGGGAGCCTGGGCTCTGAGACTCAGTGCGGCGAGTTTTGAATCGCAGTGCGGACGTTCCCTGAGTGCTTATGACTCCCCCCAGGTATGGGGTTGTGGCAGCTATTTCTAGCAGCAAGAGTGAAGTAACGCCTATCTCTCGATTTCAGGTATGTCCCTGGCCACCATCACTTTACTATCCGAGCGCCTCACAGCCTACCTCACATCACAATCTTCCTGTGAGACAGGGCCGTTCCACATTAAAGTATCGCCCTTTTACACATGGGGAACAAACAACCAGACTAAGGGCCAGACTTTTAAAAATGTCCCGGTGGAGCTAGGCACCCGGGTGGCTTTTGAAACTTCCACCATGTGTCCACCTGCATCTTTAGGCACCTAAAGACTTTGAAAAGGTCCAGCCCTAGGTCACACACGAAATCTGGGGCAGAGCAGGGATGTGAACCCATCTCTCCTGCATACCAAGCAAGCACCTTAGCAACCAGGCCACCCATCAGAGTAGAGAGCACCCCTTTCCCGAAGTTTTCAAGTCTGTCAAGTTTATGGCCTATGACCAGTGGCCACAAACCATCAGGAGATGCACTGAGCTTGATGCATCCTATCATAATGTGAGGGGTCTGTTAGCCCCTTACTGAAACGGAGCGGGTCTTTTTGGCTGGCATCTCTTGAGCAAGCGGGACCCTGAAGCAGACACAGCCCCCAGGGCCAGTGGGGACAGGCCAACTCGGGACAGCCCTGCCCTCCTGTGAGCTGGAGCTGCCTGCCTGGGCAGAGCACGGCCCAGCTAAGGACAAAGCAGCCAGCAGCTGGGAAGCCAGAAGAGGAGCACAGAAAGCTGAGCTGAGCTGAGCTGAGCTGACCCACAGCAGCAGAACCAAAGGGACATCCCAGAGAGCTGAGCCGAGCAGAGCACAGCTGCACTGAAGCAGAGCGAAGCAGGAGCTGGAGCCGTCTGGGGCTGGATGCGGAGGCTAAAGAAGGAGCCCAGGGAACTGAGCTGAACTGACCCACAGCAGCAGAACCAGAGGGACGTCCCAGAGCTGAGCAGAGCAGGAGCTGGGACTGGAGCATCTGGAGCCGGGTGTGGTGAGCAGCTGGGGAGAGCGAGGGGGACCCTAGGAGTCTGTGGCTACCGCCAAAGCAAGCGTCCGACTCTCTGCATCCCTGCAGCGCAGCCAGGCCTGGGCAGGGGCTGTGACACAGACCGTGAACCTCCCTCGCACCCCAGTACAATGTGTGTGGTGCCCCCGTGCCAGGGGGCAGCGCTGGGTGTTTTCTTTAACCTTTCTCCTGTGTTCGTATTTTTGTATTTGATTTGATGGCTGTTTGTTTAATACACTGGGTTGCTTTGCACTGTGTGCAGTGATCAGTGGGTCAGGGACGCGCCCAGGGCAGAGTTAGTACCCGGAGTGGGGACACCCTAGCCCCTGCCCTAAGGGACCACGGCAAGATTGGGCATTGAGCCCCAGGAATCCTGGGCCCAGCCTTGTTGGGGTTACAGGGACCCCACCACACAGGAGAGTGGGAAGGGAGCCCTCGAGGTCAGGCCGGCCTCTGGGTAAAGGGAGTGGGAGCAGGGACTCAGATCCTTTTGCTAACCAACTCTACCGGGGCAGTGTATAAGCCAGGAAAGTTCCCCACAACAGCAGGCCCATTCCCCCGCTTACAATAACACAGGGTAAGTTCTTCCCTGCCTGAAAAAAGTCCACACAGCTGTGGAGGGAAAATTAAAGGGCTGCAACGTTATGCCACGGGATCATTTTGAATGACTCTGAGATAAGCCATAGAGGAACAGAGACAGGCCATGTTGCCCAAAGATTACCAATTCTCAAAAGAAAAAGGGAAGACAGAGGCAAGTCTGCCACCAGAGCTGTGCAGCAGCTTCGGACCTGTATTAAAAGATTGTGAGGTGCTCAGATACTAGGGTAACTGAGGCCATGTGAGACAGCTAGTTTGCTGGAACAAGCTCTCCTCTCTCTGGCAGCGTTGCAACACACACCATGGCCCCAACCTGAAAGGCTGTGGATATCTTGTACTGAACTGGGCCGTGGAGAGAAAATATCTGATTGACAGCAAAGTTCTCATTTGCCCCAGCCGATTAAGTGCAAATGAAAGCAACAATGGTTTTTGGTGGCTTGTCTGAAACAGTTGATTGGAAGGGGCATCCATCATTTGGCTTGATTTTAATTTAGAGACAAAAAAGGCAAGTTGCAAAACTACAGCAAGCTCCTGCAAAATTCTAGAGCAGGGGAAAGTGGAGGCCAAGATTACCGGCAATGGACTGACATTTCTTCTTCTTGGCCGACAGCTGGTAATGCAACATTAAGAGAAAAAGAATAATATGGAACATGTGATTAGAAAGAGACCTTGTGGAAAAGTAAGCCTCTTAACTCTGAATTCAGTTAATTCAATTTAAAGAGTGCAGTTTGTTACAATAAATTTAACATCGCTGAAATTCTAAAATTAGTGCATAAGGAAGATAAATATTATTTTGTCACAGTTAGAAGAAAAGGTGTGTTTCTAGAGAGGCCCAATTCCTTTTTCATTAAGATAATTTCCAAATACATAATGCTAGTTTCAGCAGTGTTCATCGTCTGAAATAATAAAAGAGAAGTGAAATTTCTGAGGGTGACAAAAACTTGATAAACTTTTGGTGTCACTTTCTTTAAATGTGGAACTACTCCAACCACAGAGATAATTATAGATGACCAGATTGTAACTGCTTTATTGCTTCTTTTTCCTCATAAGTTTTTATTTTGGAAAGTTAAGTGAAATATGTGGTTTCTATTTCCTACATATTGCACACAATTTGGTTTGAACAAGAAAATTAAAAAATGCTATGCTTTTTAGAGTGAATTAAAGAGTGGAGTTTGTTTGGTGTTGGTTTTTTTTTTTTTTTTTTTTGCCTTTCACTACCGTAGGAATAACAAAGTACAAAATGAAGAAAAGATGCCTTTGGGGGGAGAAACAGGAATGGTTCAAGGTACTAAGAAAAGCATCAAGTAATGCTTATCTAAACATGCTTTAAGCAATTTAACAAGGTAATACAATTGCTCTAGTCTTTCTGCCGCCATTTTACCATGCTACAGTTTAAAAGGAACCAAGCTGAATATATGTGTTACAGGAAATCTTTTAATAAGAAAATGCTGTGTACATAACCATCTTGTTCTCTCAGAAAGCACCAGTGCTATGAAAATCTGCTCCACTCAAGCCATTTAAAAGGCTCCTATAAATATTTTACAGTAAGCTAACAAATAAAAAAAGCTATGAACTGCAGGAGAAAGGAACAGTATCTGTTTTGCCCAGGAGCTGTGATGGTCTCAGGTCAGTATATGATGTTACCTGCTGTACCAGTATGTACTGCAACAACTTGCCAAGATAAGTGCTAAAGGATAGAACTGTTTTAAGTCAGACTTTGAGGTCACATGACAGGCATTCCAGCCTGCATGCACTGGAGCCTGGAAGATCATATGAATTACCACACTACGTCAGATCAATGGGCCAGCCAGTCCAGTATCTTCTCTCCGACAGTGGCCCATGCTAGATGTTGCAGAGAACAGTATAAGAAACCCTGAAATGGGAGTATATGGAATAAACCAGTGGTTCTCAACCAGGAATGCAGATACCCCTGGGGTATGCAGGGATCTGCCAGGGGGTACATTAACTCATCTAGATATTTGCCTAGTTTTACAACAGGCTACATAAAAAGCACTAGCGGAAGTTAGTACAGTCTAAAATTTCAGACAATGACTTGTTTATATGCTGAAATCTAAGTGCAATATTTATATTCCAATTGATTTATTTCATAATTATATGGTAAAAATGAGAAAGTCAGCAATTTTTCAGTAATAGTGTGCTGCAACAGTTTTGTATTTTTAGGTCTGATTTTGTAGCTAGTAGTTTTTAAGTGAGGTGAAACTTGGGGTGCACCTGACAAATCACACTCCTGAAAGGGGTACAGTAGACTGGAAAGGTTGAAAGCCACTGCAATGAACGACCCAGAGGGGCACTGAGCCTCATTAGAGGCACTATTATGTCCCTTGTTTTATGCAGGGTTTTTAAAATTTCTTTTATTTTTAACAACAGCATGAAAGCTGATGCTATCTCCTTCCTTGCATTGGATCTATTTATCTTCTGTACCCATTGTAAAGAAAGCAGGTATGTTTGTTATATTGAAACAACTACACTGTCAGCCCTTTTTTTTGGTCAGAAGTGTATGCATGATAGCATTCTAACTACACACATTATCCTCTTTGCTGAGGTTTGCTGCAGTAAAAAAAAAAAAAAAAAATCCTGGCAAACGAGAGCACTGTTCCAGATGGACTGATTTGCAGAGTTGGGAAACTAGGCCCTGATCCAGCAAAACAAGGCACACACAAAGTCTCCTGGACTGCAATAGGATTACTTGTGTGTTTAAAGTTAAGCAGGTGCTTAAATACTTTGCCTGGGTGGGGGGCATTAATTATTGCCCAACATTACCGTTAATCAACATACCGTCAAGTTGTATCATAACGTGTGTCAGAATAAGGTATTTACCAGATTTGGATCAAATTTGCCTGTTTTGAACTTTGCAAAACTTCTGCAAACCATAAATAAACAAAAAATATAAATTTGTCAATAAACGGCAGCACAAAAAAAATTTCAGAATTTTTTTGGTGAAAAATCAAAAGCCAGCTTTTTCCCCTGAAAAAAATATCATCAGTGATATTTTGAAGAAAGCTTCAAGAAGACAAAGCAGGGTTTTTGAGGCTTCACAAATAATTTTTCAATGCCTTCCCTGAATTTTGTGGAAAGAGACAATTTGGGAGTTGTGAAATTTGAGGACTAAATGAATTGTTGGAAAATTTTGCACAAATCTTTGAAAAAAAAATTGTCATCAATTTCAAGCAGCTCTAGACAAAACATCCCAGAAAAATGTTGTCATAAAACACGTATCTTTGGAACAATTACAGTGCAAGTCTTACAGCTTTATATTGGGGTTTTGAAGTCATATACTCCCAACACCGAAGAATCTATAATGATGTGGGCTGCTGCACTATTTGCACGGTACTGTACTACTTCCTAAATGTATTATTATCATCACTTATTTTAATGCCCTGAGGTCCCAGTTATGATCAGGGCTTCATTGTGCCAGGTGCTGTACAAACCCAGAGGAAGACACCGCTCCTCCCCTGAAGAGTTTACGGTCGAAAGCCCTAATCTTGCAAGATGTTCCAGGTGGGTGGACAGCCTGCAGAACTGGGAACTAATTAGACAAGAGGCAAAGAGTAGCATGAAGGAAGTATCATCACCATTTTACTCATGGGAACTGAGGCCCAGAGAGATTAAGGCCCTGATCTTGCACCACTAAAGTCAAAGAGAGTTTTGCTATTGACTTCAATGAGCATATGATCAAGCCCTTAGTGACTTTCCCAAGGTCACACATGAAGTCTGTGGCAAACCCATGACATTCAGATACTAAGGACAGACCTCTACCACTTTGGGCACCAGGAATAGACTGTTACCCATACTGTTACCCATAGTGACTGATCCACTAGAGGGTACGTCTACACTCTGGAACCCTGCTGGAGGGATGGGTAAGAGCCAAAGTCCTGCCGAGATTCGGATCCAAGCACTGTCATTTTGCAGGGTGGATGCAGATCAAGCCACAGACCCGAATCAGAAGGTCTGTGTAGTGCAGTATGGACGCATCTGAGACACCCAGGCCTAACAATTGTAAACCCAAGTTTACAATTCAGTGTGGACACCCAAGCATGGGCTTAGACACGAGTCCATGAGCCAGGGTCAGACATATCCTACATGCAGATGCAACACACTGTCTGCCAGCTGTTTCTTGATAAGGATTTGTCTCCAGGACTTATAAACTGCTAAATTTCTTTCCGTTACTAAAACAAATTCATTTTATCTATTTCTATCTAACCCACAGCAGACGTCAGAGAGGATCAAAGGAGTGCCATGTCTCACATCACTGTGCTGCAGTTATGACCTAATCTTGACCTCCTTCTAACCTGCGTAAAACTTCCACTCAGGACAACTGGAGTTTTGCTCAAGCACATAGTGCGGGAACGGACTCTAGAGACATTATAAATTGTACCATTTCAGTATTGACAGTTCAAGATTCTGCAGTGACGTTCAGGATTACAGAGTTTACTGAAAGTAATTTTCTTCAGCAACTCAATTATCTGAGGATTATTTCCTCCCCCCCCCCAAAAAAAGTGTTAGTTTCACCATCTTTTTTTCAGCCAGGTTTAAAAAAGAAAAGACAAATATTGCAGGCACAACAATGTAAAGGATCCGGTGCAATCACACCGATCAATGTTTACTGAAATTTTTAGGAGACTTGATCTGTTGAGAACTCATTCAGCTGATTGGGCTCATTTTTCTAGATTAATAACCACGATGAGATGGACCAAGTCTGCAGGAAACTAGAAAGCAGACCCCCTTATAGAAATATATGCATGTGTATCTCTAGAAACTCTAAAATATTACTGTTACAGGAGTTACTACGTTCGGGTCTGATGCAATTTCTTAAATTTTTCTTTTACAGTTAAATCATGACTTTGCTTATTATAAAATTCTTGCTGCTAAATTATTTATTGCAAACTCTTAAGCATGATACCTTTGCAGACATCAACAGATAAACAGAAAAGCTATGTTGCATGGTGGAGTTTCATGCTCTGTAAATGTTGGAGTGGTTATTTTAAACATCTCTCTGACCCTGGTTCTTTTTCAAGACACGCTCATTGCAATGTGAAGTAAGCACTGGGATACTATTGGCATCTTTTCAATGTATATCATGAAAGTCAATATTTAGGGAACGTGCATTTCTTAAATGATATTGTTTCGGATTATAGGCCATAAGAAAGACATCACAGAAGTACCCTTTTTATCTCTACCATACAGAATACATGTGATTTAATCAACAACAACAAAAAAGACCTAAACAAAGCCAAATTTGTACACGGTTGTTGTAAGATACAGTAAAGGATCGTGGAAACTTGGGAGCTCAAAACGTGTGCATTGTGATAGCTGGGAACTGTGACTTTAAGACAATACACATTTGTGAGTATTTTGGGTGCTCTAACAATCCATGCAGTGCCCACGTAACGAGGCAATAGTGTCTATGAAATAATGAGCAGAGGAATGCAGCGCTGTTCTTCCATTCCAATCTCAGGTGCGATCTCACACACTAAAGCACTGGATCAATACTCCCAGCAGCAAGCCGTTCAATACCCCCTGAATTATTGCTTCATTTTTCTTCTTATTATAGATGAGTTGTGTTATTATTTTCCCCCAATCAATAGTTTACAACCTTTTTTATCCATTTCTCCATAAATTTTGTGATTACTTTAAACTGGGAATTCCGGTACACTAAATAAGATGCAGTATCTGAAAGGTTGTGAATGTACCAACATGATTTTTTAGTCAAGACACTATGCCATGGTTAAAGGCAGAGCCTAATCAATAGCTAAGGAGGGGAAAGGGGGAGTTTATGCAGAAAAGTTAAAAATGGCACTGTTCTTGCAACAGAAAAATGCAAATTCCTAAAAAATATTAGCAGCTAAAAACACAATTTTCAAAGCACAGGGAAGGAGAATGCTGATGGGCACTTTGCATCTGCAATTGAATTCCCAACAAATATGCTTTTCCCTCCTTACAGTTAAAGGGCCAGCATAATTCAGTGAAATTGTTTCTTACAAAGCGGATAATTCTGTGCAACTTAGAGTGATTTAATTAGCTTCCATCGCTGTTTCCTGCTAAGTGTTTAAAGCATCCTCAAATCAAATCATGCTAACTCATCTGCTATACTACTTTCTGTGTTCTATGCAAAGGGTCTTCTTTACAGCATTAATGGGAGCTACAAGTTTCCCTGGAGAGGTGAACAGCGAAGTGAGTTAATTACATTGTTATTGTGAAACTGTGCGCATCGTTCTGCAGAAAAAATAGTGTAACTAAACAACCATCACAATGGAAACGATAGTGACTGGGGGCAACCCACGCTGGCCCCAATTCCACAATGCAACCGCTGGCACAGAATCCTACTGATGTCCATGGGCCCCCACAAAGGGGCAGGGATCCAAACCAGCAGCCTGCAGTGCAGGGTCATGGCCACTAACGATGTAATTAACTGTGTCTTAGCTACCACATTTATCACCATGCTTCAATGGAATTACAGCATTTAAGGTAAAAAGGGAGGATAATGCTCTTTCATTTTTGGATAACACTTCAGCAAATTATAAAGGAGAACAAAAAACGATCCTGGAAATGTATGCTACAACGCCCATTAGATTCCTGCTTATATCCACTCGGACTAATTAGGCATGGCATCTTAGACCTGTCAAAGAAACAGTCCAGTAGCCTATTTGGAAGTAAGCATCTGTGGGGCAAATACATCATAACAAATCATTCGTGCTCACTAATTGTCCAGAGAGCGTGATTTTCTTCAATGTCTTTGTTATCTGAAGTTACTTGTCAAATAGTTTCTGTGACTAACCCTAACCTTATAGAGCGTTCACAAGCAAACTGTTATGAATATTCAATATATATTCTGCACATGTATAGTCTCTCTATGTATAATATTTATATATGGCCCCAGTCCTGTAAACACACCCATGCTTTTAACTTTATTACTGGTCCCACATGCATATGCGTTCATAGATTCAAAGACCAGAAAGGGCCACTGTGATCATTGAGTCTGCCCTGCTAGGTAGCTCAGGACCAAGAACGTCTCCAAACTAATTCTGAGAGCGGATCGTTCTGAAGAACAGCCAGTCTTGATTTAAAAATGGTCAGTGATGGAGAATCTGCCATAACCCTTGGTAAACTGTTCCAATGGTTAATTGCCCTCCCTGTTAAAAATGTATGCCTTATTTCCAGTCCTGTTTGCAGAATTGGGGTCACATATAATTTTTGTTCCCTGCTAGAAAACTAACTCTTATTCTCTAGTTTCTGTGCAAAGACTCATGATTCTGAATATAAAATTCACTATTCTCCAAGTACTGGATAAAACAGCCAACTAGTGTGCTAAAACGTTCACACTAAAACCTATCCCCACCCTCACCCCCAGACAACACTAAATAGCAGTCAGATTTTGAACCACAAAAATGGTGAAGAAAGAATCAAACTTAAGGTCATCAGGAGAGGCGTGTTGTATTCTCTCCTTCTGTCTAAATAAAAGGCATGAACATCTCAATGGAAGGCATAAGGGAACTAAAACTACACCAAAATCACGTCACTGCAGATGGAACATGATTGCTATCCCATGACTAAGTCTATTTGAAAACTGATTTTTAGGAACCGTTCTGTAGGAATACTCCTAACTGTTGATGCATGACATGCTGCTGCTGAAATTTCGGGAGAAACTTACAATTTTTTAGCGTGTTGGCACGAGCCAGAAATCCTCTTTTCTCCAAGTTCATGAAAACAACAATAATAGAAATTACGGCTTCATTACAAAGTTGTGCTTTCTGCAAGAATTAAATGGCAATTTTTTTTTTTTTTTTAGCAAAATCTGCTTTTGATCTCTGAAATGCAAGTTTTCGGTTTCCTTTTGCCAACGCAAAAGAATTATTATATATTTTTTTTCAATGAAAGTAGCTCTGACAACACCAGGTGTGAGATGAAATTTGGGACAAAAAGAAAACAACCTACACATAAAAGTAAATGGTAATAGTTACATGAATTGCAAGAAAATCCTGGGAACTGCCAAGAAATTAAGATCTTTGGGGTATGTAGGGTGGCCACCGACGCAGCCCCGGTATGCATTCTGGTACTTCCAGGAACAGAATGGGCTCGACCCCACTGGTGTGACCATACTCTTGCTGGCGTGACCATGCATGTACAGCACATGCAAGACTTAAAACCTGACGAAAGGCTTAAATGGCCTGCCGACAGCCAAGGACCATCTCTTTGTTCTAGATCTGTACTGCAGCTAGCACAGTGGGATCCTAGGGGGTGCTGAGTTTCACACTGCTGCAAATAGTCATAATTATTCAGAGACACTCAGGGCCACTGGAGCCATTTTTATAGTGGGGGTGCTGAAAGCCACTGAACAAAACTATAAATCCTGTATATGATGGAAGCCAGGCGTTCGGTTCCTATTATTACTTCAAGCCAGGAGGTGCTGCTGCATTCCCAGAAACCCTAGACTCAGCAGCCCAGCACGCGCTACAGGCTTGGCTTTGCAAATTTCCCAAACAGCTCAAATAGAGAGCTTTGTAACCGCCTACAGCTTTAACAAACATATAGTTGACAGGCGCCTGTTACAACATTTTAATTTCCATATGCATTTTCTGTTCCAGAGGGACCTAAAATAAATAAAAAGTGTGTGTGTGTGTTGGGGGGGGGGGGTGTTTTAAATTAACCCCCTGTCTGCTGGGAACTGAGGTTTCTTGATGCTAACCACCAATGCTGACACCAGGTGCAAATGCACTAGCAGTTCAAGTCAGCAACTCCTAATGCAAAGAGGTTAACCACAATTTATGCTAACAGGAAAAAGGTGAAAGATGACGTTTGGGAGGGAAGGGAAAGGAGGGAGTGCGAAGCAGAAAGGCATGTATTGTCATGGTGCTTTTCTAGGCTGCTCTGTGCATAACGGTGCTGAAATATCCTGCCAGGCAAAGTAACGCCATTGCTGTTGCCCGACCCTGTTGAAAAAAGGATCCTCCTACATTTCAAGACATAGTTAAGTGATGATGGCCTCATATCACTGTATTTTACTGCAGAACGTCTGACGGAACTGTGACCACACATGTACATGCTACTGAATGCTGCTACGCAAGTGGCATGTTTCAGTCGACGGTGAAGTGACTTCTTTGTACAGTTCGTATTTCATTTGGTTACAAGGTGACCTGCCAGGGATTTTAAAAAATTGGTCTTGGGCTTTCTTTTTTATTTATGGTGGAAAAAGAAGGCTGGAGATGGACTGTATTTTTCAGCTTGTGTGTGGAATAACAGGTTTTGCTGGAGAACCGCTGGGAGTTCTCAGGGATGTTTACTCAGAGCTCTAACATTGGAGGTATTAAATCTTTAACAAAAGCTTCCTTTCTCCCAAATGTTAGCTAAGCATTAAAGTTAAATACAAGTAAAGAATAACAAACAAAACCCAGTGCGTTTGGCTAAAATTCCCTTCCCCTCTCAGTTGTTCAAGATTCACTTTCTTGGCTCATGTGGTGTCATGAACATAGCAGCCCTCCAAGCCATCACAACATCTTCCAGCCTAGACAGGATGTGAGAACTTCTAATAGAAAACAAATGCAAAAAAAAAAAAAGTTATTTTTGTGGAAAACAAAACAACGTTTCAGTCCTTTATGTTGAAAGATGCTATATATATAGTATGTACAGTATATGGCAGGCTAGATAAACGTAAGTTATTTTGCTCTCAGGGCGCATATATTATCACTAACATAAATGGGTTATGCATATCAAGCATATCAAGGAGAGAGTAGTCCCACTGTACTGAGATCGGCAGGTTCTCCATGTGCCCTGGGAATTCCCAGGACCGGAGGTGCCTTCAGATGCACTGCATGCCTCTCTCTACAGGGATTCTTAAGAGATTGGAGCAGGGGCAACAAAGGCAGGAGTGGTACAGAAAATAGGCCAGGGAAGGGAAACGTGAGAATGGGAGTCACTGGAACCGGGCTGGTGAAGAACCAGAGTAAGCACTGAGATGAAACACAGTGCAGCCAAAAACAGTGTAGACATGGGCTAAACCAGTGGTTCCCAAACCATGGCCCGGAGGCCAAATGCGGTCTGCGGGGGCTTTCAAAGTGTCCCGCCGCTCCCTCCCACTGGCTGCAGAAGGGAGCCACTGCCTAGGGACCCAGGTGGAGCACATGGGGCTATAGGACGTGGGCAGTTTCCCTGCTGGAGCCAGGGGGATGGTAGGGGGCTGCTAGCAGAGCAGCCAGGACCCACCACGCCCGAGGAGGGGCAGGACTCTAAAATCGAGTGCCTTCCGGTTTGGCCTGCACTTAGCAGGTGACCCACCGTGCCTTAGCTGCCAGGCCATGTGCGTCAGTGTGCAGTGACAGTCACTGATCTACACCAGTGCTTCGTCTGTGAGTGCGTGACACCCTGCGAGTCGTTTGCAGGTGTAAAATAGGGAATGTAAAAATGAGCACAGTAGCATCAAGACGTTTCCTTTAAACACGGAGTGATTTGCAGTCCTCAACGGTGTAGACGTCAATACACTGTTGACAAGGCGACAGCCTGGCGGCCCTTCAGGGATGTAAAAACGACATTTGTGGTCCTCGAGCCAAAAAGGTTGGGAACCGGTGGGCTAAACTGTCCCTCCTACAAGGCAGTGCCACGCAGAGGGAGGCGGCAGAGTGGACTCTGTCAGGCATGATGTCTTCTGGGGTGGAGCAGAAGTGTGGTGAGCAGCAGACCGGGCGGCCAATTTAGGCCCCTGTTCCACAAAGCACTTAAGCTTTGCATGTGCTTAAATCCCATAGACTCGCCGGGATAAAGAGGAGACGGGGGGCCCTTGCTCACTTCTCCCATCCCCTGCCTGCCCCAGGATACAGGTGCGGCAGCTTTCTCAAGCCGGCAGTGTCCTGGCACCCCTATTGTTTGTAGCCAAATCCTGCCTGCCTGCTGTGTCAGTGTGCAGGGGGAGAAAGCAGCTCCCTAGCTCCTCGCCCCTTCCTGCCAAGGCAGGGTTAGGCATAACTTGGCCTTTAGGATTTAACTGACATTACCAGAGGAAATGCTCAACAAAATCAAAGTGGATTCTACACACACACACAAAACAAACCTAGCCGAAGGGCTCTGGTAACGTTCCAACGGAAGAGGTAAATATAATTGCAACTTACAACCCTACCTCAGGTAGGCATAACACCTGGAAACCCGGGATTCAGCCCTGGGGGATAGCTTTGCACCCTCCAACCGCCCCTCTGTTTGAGAATCAGCAGCCATGTCAGGTGAAACCGGCCCAGCTTCCCCGATTGGTTGAACATTTAAATGAGCTCACTCTGGGATCCCTTCCCACGGGCACTTTTCTTCCAGGGCTCTCACTTGATCAGATTGCAAGGCTCTTTTATTGTGTCTCCAGCTTAAGGAGGCTGTGCCCTGCTTCACTGGTCTATTATAGACACGGGCCAGAAATAATAAAAGACTCAGCTCACGCTTCGTTTAAAGAGGGCCCAGCTCTTGGCTCCACCAGCCGCTCTTAGAAACAAAGCCGAAACACCTTTCTTCACAGAGCAGGGGAGTCTGTCACAAGCCCTAGCTACGGTGTCTGGCTCTTTGGTTCAAGCTCTTGCGCCGTCTGCTTTTAATTTTGCGGGTCCCCGGGTCAATCCCAGTTGTGGGCCCAGAGGGCAGCCATCACATATACAGATGCACACCCAGTAGATGATAGAATATATCACACAGGCAAGAGATAAACCACTCGTCTGTCATCACATGGACTGCAAACACTTATGGCACCGAGTATCAATGTTCTGTTCCCCCTGCTGGAAGCCAGGCAAACTCCTCAGTATACACACAGCCTGGATATCTATGAATCCTGGGCAGCAAAACAGCCTTTGCGCGCGCACACGCACTCTCTCTCTCTCTCTCTCAATATCAATCTCAACAGTCTGGCCCAGAGTTTGCAGGATTCACTTCGTCCACATACAAAGCTGGGTGAAACAGAGCAACTCGTTCACAGCACGGAGACTACGCCGAGTCCAACTGAAATTGCAGGGGATTAGATAGGCAGGATCTATGCACCACATCTCTACTTTTCTGAAGAGGGCTATGAAATATTTAATTACCACAAGTTGTCGGGGTCTTGGTGTTTTGCCTCATCAGAACGATAGCAGCTTCTTTATACAATGTACACCTGCCACTTGGAGATCCAAACGTTAAGAAACTGATCAGTGAAGTCCTGTAGAAATCCAGAAACACCTTAAAAATGATGCAGGCTTTTTATTGTGCACCTCAGGTCCTTGTTTTATTGACCACATTTGTAGAAGGGGGAATAAGCAGTAACCAAATCATAACAGAATAGAAAAGATTAATAATTTCAATCTGATATAAAAGAGTTTTGAAGCAAGGGATGAAAATGAAAGGCTTTGTTTTGGAATAAAGGAAGGAATTTACAATACATATTGTTGTGAACCCAGTGGCTTAACTTGTCATGGAGTAACTCTAGAACTGGAAAAGCACAACATGTTTTATTGGTTTGAAGGTCAGATAACTAACTACCCTGTATCACATTAAACAGGGCAGGGTTCCACCAGCGTGTAGGGTTGCATGACAATTGCAGACATACTTATAAAGTCTAGTTTATACCTTTATTGTTAATAGCTTTCTAATCCTTTACACAAATTTATAGTTTAGAAATGGCAACACATCTTAAAGATTAAAGGCATGTGACAAATCGTTCATGTCCTTTAATCATCAAATCACACAGCTTAGATTGGAGCTTATCAGCCTTTTTCCCACTCCATGGTTTCATAGGTAGAAAATACTTTATATCCCTATTACATGAATGATGAATGGGACCATTGGCTATGGGTTGTTATTTGCTGGCTGTAGTCAATATGTTTTCTTTGGACATGGATTTCAGTGATTTATTTCTCGTCTTGCCTTATCACTTATTAACTCAGGGCAGGCAGAAAAAAGCCACAGTTGTGAATAAGTCCTAGTGCCTATTTAGACTTGTAATATCAGAGAACATATTCTGTTTAATGACCGGACTCCCCTTTGCTGCACAGACACTGACTGTACTCCCTTTTAACTAGCAAATAAAAGTCGTATTTCTTGGAAAGTGTGTACATACTAATATGTTTCCTTCACAGCCAGCTTTATTCTGACCATAGCTGTAATTGCTTTCACTCTGCAGATGTCTTACAGGTACCCTGCATACTTCCAATGATTGTATTTTTTGTAGTGCATTGTAGCGCTGACAGGCTTTAACAAAGCCAGGGGTACTCGGTGTCAGTGATCATATTAGCATACCACAGGGATTTTCCAGGTTACCTCCTCTCTGTCTAACTACCCCCTTCCCTGTCATCCATCCCTGCGACCTGTTCTGAATTTCTGCAGTCCACACTCCTTCCCATAACCCTATCAAGCACCACTGCCGAAGTCCTAAGAAACATAAAATAACAAAACAAGTAATAAATGCTGGAGTTACTTTGTTGGGCAGATTGTTCAGCCATCATTTTACTGGGAGGAGGATGTTCACTGATCATTTCAAAAGGTTGGGTTATCCAGTAGGTTTGGTATAGCACGCAGATGTGACATCTACACTGACAAGGGCAGGAAAGGTGGCCCGGACGATAGGACGCTGACCTAGCAATTCAAGCAAACAGGGTTCCTAGTTCAGCCACAGACTTCCCATGTGACCTTGGGCAAGTCACTTACTCCACCCTGTACCTCAGTTCCCACTGGGGAAAACAGTTGGCTACCAGGCAAAGCTGTTGTGGGGATAACATTCATTAAGGATTGCGAGATGCTCTTTTACTAGGGCAAGGATGGCCCACGTACGTAGATAGGCCTTATTTACTCCACACACAGGTTTATATTGGATATGGGAAAAGAAATCAGTTGTGATAGACCCAATCACTGCCTGGGACACTCTAGCAGCACTTGACACAGCAGACAGTAGCCACTGAATTAGTTCTATCTATTCATAATTCAATGTTCTCTGAATAAGTAATGGCATCAGAGACCCAGATCCCCAAATAAACTTTGCCTACCCAGAGCTTACTGCAGACTCAGGGTCTTCCTACACTCTCCTGGCAAGGTATTCTTATTATGTAAATTAACAATTTGCATAATGAGTGGATGGCGTAAATCGGTTGAATATATAATTCGGCAATATTTAAAACGTGTTCATAAGGGTTTTCAATTTCTTTTTATAAACATTAAAAGCAAATTTCAAAGCAATTTTAAAAGCAAAATTCACCAACGCAGAGCTACGTTTGCATGGATTTAGTGCTCCATTCCTGATACCACTACAGTTGAGGGAGATGGTCCACCCTGGCCCTCAGCAGAACCCCTGTGAGATCAACAGCGTCTTATGTATGGAAATCAGCACACGATGGTTTAACCTACACGGCAGTGCTTACTTGTCTTCACTTTCCACATCAGCTCTGGTTTTTACCCGCAGCTCTGCATTCCTTTGCATTTGTGGGTTTAGTTTAGTTCCTCCATGGTAGTTAGCACCTGAATGTTTAACACAGGCCCGGTCGCTCCTCTTTTATTCTGTCATCCCATCGATATTTGTCAAATGCAGATACAGTTTGGGGTTAAAAACAAATGGTATTCATGTGTTAGCTACAAGATCTCCCATCCAGTCACTTCTCAGGGAAGGAGAGGCATTTTATAGGCAAGGCATTTCAGAGCAAGGGACATCCTATCGCTGGGGGGGGAAAGGGGGAAGAATTTAACAAGCACATCAGAGTGAAACCCGGGACTGCAGTGACAATGCCAGCCTTCCTATTATTTTTCTTGTTCTGTTGGTGATGGCCTTCTCTCCTCATTTATACTAATCAGCTAGGTACCTGCTCATGATTGAATAATAAACAGCCATGGTGAGGCAAACAAATAAGGCTGCGCGTTACTGACGATGAGAACAACGGCTGCTTGGCCTTACCGAGTTTCAGTAACTAGCAGACAAACAGTATGGCCAAGGATAGCCGGTATAAAGTCACGCTCCCTTCCCAAGGAATCAAAGCAAAGGCGCCAGGGGGCTACAAGAGGATCCTGGCAGCCAGTCTGTCTCTTAGTACCGTCTTCTTCTTTTTTTAAAGTCAACAAACTCCAGAACCCTTTTTTTCTGAAAGCCGATGGCTTCCTTGATTATGTATCTTTTGAGCATGACACAGTCGCTGGCACCTCCTCGAGAGCAGCAAAGTTTTCTTGCAAAGGTCTCCACCAAGTCTACCAGGCTTGAAAGTTAAGAAGCTTTGGAGAAGTTGTTGTGTATGGTCCCTCCCTTCCCCCGGCAAATCTTCACGTATCCGTGAAACATCTGAAATCTGTGGTTCTAAAGCCATGGGCCAAGTTTTTTAAAAACTAACAGTGATTTTAGGGGGGTCTCAATTTTAGGGGTGCCTGATATGAGAACCGTACAGGGGCCTGATTTACAAAGGGAGGTTGGCCCCACATTTTCAGATAATCAAACCTTGCAAAGTGTTTGGAGCTAGACACCCTAGAACGGAGGCACCCAAAATCAGGCCACTTCTGAAAATTCTGGCCCTGGCTCACAGATCGTCAGTGGTCTGTGATGCTATGTCTGGTAGCCCACAGTGTTAAGTGGCTTCAGAACCAAGCAACCAGCAAAGGTGAGAGTGCGGGAGGGATAACTGCACAAGGATCTTTCTCCTCCAGAGGAATCGGTTGAATGGAAAGCCACCTCTACAGAAGTGTAACCTCACAATGACACAGGCAGCTCGCCAGCTCATCTGTGAGCACACCTTGACCTTTGTGATGTCATCCCTTATGTAGCACGGCTCATCCAAAGGCCTCAAAGAGCTTTATGAGTCAAGACTCGGCCCTTCGCTAATGTTTTCCTATACCCATTTTACAGAGCGGGGAGAGGAAGCAAGGGGAGGTTACGTGACTTAACCAAAAGCACATAGCCAGCCAGGATATGTCATTACCGCAAAGTGAACACAGCCGATTGATACTTGGTGTGGAGCATCTAGATTAGCCTAGCCGGGGCGTGAGGGACCACACTGCAAAGTCATACCCACATTATCGTATCCTTGCTGGTGCTGGACTCGCCCGGGTGTCTCGTCAGGACTTCTCGAGGCATAGCCTATGATTCCCTGCGCTACACTAAGCTGAGCTATTCTAGGATTCTTTCCCAGGGAGAGTCCTTGTGGGTGCACAGGGAGAACTGTGGAAAGACACTGGAGGACTACCAGAACCGGGGTGGGTTAGCCTGCAGCTTTACTGCAGAGTGGGCTGGTTTTAAAGCACCGCCAGCGGGCTTGGTCGCCTGGCAGCCCAATGAACTCGGCTGGGCCCAAAAACTCCTCGGTCCCTGGCTGTGCTCCCTGACTGGACAGAAGAGCCAGCAGATCACCACATAAGCCTTGTAGCAACATCAGCCCAGTGGCTGCTCAATGAGTTCCATGCCCACAGCTGCTCCAGCCCTGCTTCCTGCACCAGCCCATGCTCCAATCCATGCCTGGTGGTCCCTGCCTGCCTCTGAACTCCTGGCTCCAACCATTGGCTTGTCCCCTGAGCACACCTCTGGCTCCACCCACTGATTCTGCTCTGACTAGTAGGCCACACTCCTGTTCTGACCACTAGGTTACTCAGCCTCCCTCGTGTGTGTCACCACCAAACTCAGGCGGGAGAGTTTGTGTTTGGATGGGAAGGAAGTTAAGGACAACAGATGAGTGAGAACCCAAGTTAAGTCTGCAGTCAAGACAGACGCTCCATAACAAAGCCACAAACAGAACTCACGGCTCCGGACTCACAGTCCTTTGCTCTAGGAGACAGTTTGGAAACAAAAGCTGCAAAAGTGAAACAAACTGAGCAGTCGGTAGGAGACAAAGAGTAATTCACATTCATGGGCCTTCCATACGCCCTTTACAGTATACAGTGAGTGAATCTCTGCTTTCATGTACACCCATGGAGTCCCAGTAAAGTCTCAGTATGTATAAATCACAAGGATTAATAGCACCATTCATTGAGCAATCCATCTGTGAAAAGCACACTGCCTGTGATGCATTCATTTTTAAAGCAAGAAAAAAGAAAAATCACAGGCCCATCTCTATATTACCAGTTAGTATAAATTTTCATCCTCAACCATATACTTCCTGAGTCACCTTGATACATTATGGAGGGCTTTGGGCCCTTATTTGATTTCTGCCTGAACCCCAGTTTCCCACTTGTGAAATGAGGATAATGATTTCCACCTACCTCATTAAGTCTCATGTCGCACTTTATTAATTAATGTTTGCAAAGTGCATTGAAAGATCTATAGAGAGAAGGTGCTGACCAGAAACTCTGAGTCATAGGATGGTTCTCTCAGTTTCTTAATTGGTCTGGATTGTCCTCTGCGTAGAGTGGATATAAAATCATCATTTAGAACCTGATGGTTTACTTGTAAGATGGGTGAGCTTTTGTATTTTCTACAAATCAATTCCTAATAAACAATATCTTTTTGGGAACGTCAAACCCTGAAATCTGAGCAGTAATTGCTCTTTTAAGTGTTTGCTTCTGACACAGATAGAACAGAAAGAAGTGCATTTCCCTGTAAGCACAGTCAACATGGGTTTATTTCTTTCTAAATGACTTTTACAAGCTAGGATTTCTCCATATGGATGTATGTCCATGTATCCCAGATGGCACATGGACTCAGAGATCATGTTACTAAGTTGTTTGTAGTTAAAGAGGGTGAGAAGGCTAAAATTAATAGGTCACTTGGTATTTTCTTCTGAAAACTTAAGTACTTAACAGTAAGAAAAAAAAAAGCAGTTTATAACCAGGTGGCTTGAGGGGATATTTTCTTGAACACTGATTAAAAATAATTTCTTCTAAATGAGAGCTGACCACAAAATAGGGTCATTAACGTGCCGGGACATTCTCACTAGAAAGGAAGCCACGCCTGATTGATTCCCATAACGTGCACGAGCCCCAATTTCTTTCCTTTCCTTTCTTCCTGCCCCCCTACTTTCCTTCTCTCCCCTTTTTCTGTTCTCAGGAGTGGAGTAAGTAAGCAGAAAGTGATGCCGAAATGTTTCTGGCCAAAAACAGAGGCCATACTCCTCCGAGAAAACATTTGGCCTCCGTGGTTTTGTAATATGTACTAGAACACTGAGTTCACTGAAGAACATTGTGGAAAACTCCCATCTATTGGAATGATGCTGTGGAATGTTACAGAACTTCCAATTGGTCCATTTCCTGTAGGCCCATAATGAGTCTTGTAAAAAAAATAAAATAAAAAAAATAGTGCTATGTAGGAGTTACAAGTAGTTCTCATGGGAAAAATGAATGGCAAGAAAGTCTAGCTTTAAAAGAAACAGCTAATCTGCTAGTTTGATTGTTCTTCAAAATGTACAATGAACCAATAATCCTAATTAAAAACACTTGGCCTAGTTTTAGAAAGCATCATTGCTTTTTCTATGCTTCGTTTGTACATACCATAGACTTTTTCCCCCCCCGACTGCTCACTAACAAAGTGCTGACTTTCTTGGGATGGCTGAGCTAATTTCGTGAACTCAGTGTGAAACCTTAGCTAAACAAAATTGTGGTAATTTTCCTTAATTTGTAAAAGTGATTGGAGTGCAAACAAAATTTTCCTCTTGGGTCAATCCTATAATTTTCAATTAACTAAAACTAATTGGCAGGTATGCACTGAACCTGCATTTTGTTTAAAGGCCTGGAAGGCATTTCGGAAGGTCAGAATGCATTAATTATTTTTATTTTAGTTTAGGGTTTTTCTTTTTTTGGGGGGGCGGGAGGGGGTTTCCTTTTGAAAAAAGGACGCCAGTTTTCAGTTCAAGCAGTCAATAAAAGGGCACAGAAGCAAAGACTATGTGAGGTAAAATGTCAGTCAGAATAGAATTTATCATATTTTTATTATATCTGTATAATAAATTAACAGAATTAACAGAATCTTCCACTCCATGCCTTTGAATTACTTAGTAATTTTTACTTAGTTTTCCATCTCTTTCATTTACTGAACGAAAAATAAAACATTTTAAATGTTAACCCGAACACAGCACAAAGGGAAAGGTAATCAGAGTGTCACAACCTTGTATTTAGTATTTATTTACGACGCGGTGAGTACCTTTCCCAGACCTGAAGAAGAGATCTGTGCAGCTCGAAAGCTTGTCTCTTTCACCAGCAGAAATTCGTCCAATAAAAGATAGTACCTCACCCACCTTTATCTCTGCCTCTAATAATATCATTCCAATAGGAAAGAGTCATAGGTTGGCCTTTCTGTCCAAAAGTAGGTAACTGCCTGATATGACATTAAATTGTTCCATTTTTTAAGAATGTTTCCTTATATTTTATTGTTTTATTTGTGCTGTGTTCAGGTTAACATTTAGAATATTTTATTTTTCAAAACCAGCTTAGCCAGTCTTCCACACAGAGTCCCGGAGTCAGGAGTATCCCGGAATGCACTAAAATTCAGCACGAGCGCATTTCCATTCTCTAACCCTGGCAACAGCAGCCGAGGTAGCGTGGGGTGGCTGCCCAGATCTCCTAGAATGCAGAGACAAACACAGTGGTGCAGCATGGTAGGTGTGGGCAGGCCAACATGCTTCTGCTGGGAAAATTGCTGAGGTGTGGACACCATGGGCTGTGCTGCAGTCTCTGCATCAGATGAGGATATCAGATTCGGCTTGCGTTTAACAGAGTTCTCTCTGTAGTGTAGGCAGACTCCTGGGTGGGATGCGCTACCTGCCTTCTGATGTTTTTGCCCTCGCACTCTCCCTGTTTGTCTGTCTAGGCACGGATACAGCGCTCATCACCATGATATGTGAGTACCTGCTACTCTCCTTAGTCTCCTTCTACTTTCATTCCCTCTTCCGGGAGGAGACAGAAGCAAATATACTCAGCCAGAACGGTAAAACACAGTGCAGCTTTTAATGACTGACAACAGCATCCTATCGAGTGGCGGAGACCCGCCTGCGCTATTTGTAACTCATACGAACGCACGCTTACCTGTGTAAATGAATCTTCCAGGGGTTCCCTTACAGAACTGCTTAGACTTGTAAGACAATGTGACTTCTACCACGCCAGGGATGTGTCGGGGAGGCGTCTGAACTCGGATTGCATGAGGGGTAATCAGCTAGAAGAAACCATTGGGAGGGGGAGGAAAAAAGCACAGTTAGATGCAGAATTCTTCTCCAACAACACTTTCTTCTTAGCTCTCAGTAAACAAAGCTTTGAAACATGTAATTAACCTGTCAGTGTTTGAATACAGTCTTGATGTAACCCACATAAAAGCCAGTGACACCAATATTTACAAGTGTTCTCCTTCTCAGCCAAAACAACATCATCTCTGTTTTCACACACGGCAGGCACATGTTTCCTAGCCTGGCTGAATGCAGTGAGCGTACCTAGCATGTAAGGGATGCCGGTTTTATACGCAGGGGTCATGGCATGGCCCAGGTCAAGCCCTAGCATCAACAAGCAGCCTTTACAATAGGACGATTGGTTAAATAGAGTCACAAAGCCACAGAGTTTAAAGTCAAAAGGAACCACCAGATCATCCATTCTGACCTCCTGCACG
Organism: Emydura macquarii macquarii; assembly: GCF_026122565.2. Lineage (NCBI taxonomy): Eukaryota > Metazoa > Chordata > Testudines > Chelidae > Emydura > Emydura macquarii. Next base: position 400,759 of record NW_027132905.1, on the reverse strand, counting down.
TCCCAGGCTACTAAACTCCACCCTCTTACCCCGGCATTGAGCCCCATCACCTGGATTAGACTCAAGGATCACAGCCTTCAGAGAGGTAAATTATTGTGTGCCACTGGCAGAGAAGCACCCACGCTGCACTAATACCCAGGCCCCTGCTATGGCAGAGAATTGGTTTAGTGAGAAATATCCAGACTATCCTAGCAAGCAATCCATGCCCCAGGCTGCAGAGAATGGCAGGGACTTGGGGGTGGCGGGGGGCGGGGGTGGGGGGGGGGCGTTTTTTGCCTGGGGGAAAATTCCTTCCCAACCCCATAAATGGCTGTCAGCGTGAGTTTTAAGTGTCTGAACAAAGACCACTGCAATACAGAAGGTAAAGATTAAACGTGACGTATACTAGGACTTTAGATTCAGTGCAAAACACGAGCCACTCCAAACATTTAAAGGTGTTGGCTCTGAGTCTCCCGTCACTAACAGCTGTACCAAGTGAGTGCACAGCGAGCTACTAGTTTGTTTGAGGAGCCTCTTACCCACATTTTGTAGAGATGTAACTGTTCACTGGCGTGGCAGTACCAAATCAGGGTCATTAACTATTACAGCTTGCCCTACACTGGTCGTGCCACGTCTAAGAAATATACCAGATCCAAACCATTCATCCATCAAGCCCAGCATGCTACCTCCGGCCATGGCTAGTACCTGACACTTCCAAGGAAAGCAAATCTCCTCCCACCTGAAACTCCCCAGGCTAGTGATGCAATGCTTAAGCAGGGAAATTCCTTCCTGACCCCCGCAGGTGATCAGAGGTACATTCTCAGACATCATCTGATGATACTTAAATAAGGGCAAATGCATTATAGGTCATGAAATCTTACAGCCCTATAAAATGACAGCTGTAGGACTGACTAAGCGACCTACTGCATCAGGAGCTGTTTCAAAGCAGAGTCGTCCAAGCACACCAGGGAACGGTTAGTGTGTGATTGCATGGTCCACATGGACAGTTAGTTTGCAGCACTCTAGTGCACTGGAGATTTACACCCCCGCTTGCCATGTATTAACTGTTTATCTAGATAAACCCCAAGTGCTGCAAGACTCAAGATAAAAGCAGGAGAGTTGGCAACACTTGAAAAATTACATGACATTTTCGGGGGAAAAAATCTTTTAGAAAAATAGCCTTTAGCCTAAAGGACTTTAAAGATAAAGACTGATGTGCTAACCCCATCACACCATTCTGTGCCTTTTCCCCTCCAGGATGGCTTGATCTGATGAGACAAAAGCTAGCTATATTTCTCAGTGTTTACTTGTGTGTCTCACTTTAGTGTTCTTTAAACATAGCTTGTGGCTTTTCCAAGATGCATCTTCTCTGGTTCCCAAGAAGTGCCTGACCTATTTATGGTATGTTGTTACATCATGAGAGATGGGAAGAGTTCAGCAAGTTTGCTGGTTGGTTCTTTACAAACAAACAAACAAACAAAAGTTTGGTTTTCCTTTGTCCTCTGAAGTACATATGTTGAATTGTTTTTAAAGCCACAAATGTCACCGCACATTCTCAAAGGGTGAACCTTACGTCTAAAGTCCTATGTTCCAGGACGCTCGGGTTATGTTTTGTTCTTGTCTAATCTAGACCTTCCTGGGTAGGAAAAGGGATCAACTAATTCAGTTTTATAAACCCATGTCCTCGACAGCGGCCTGCAACATGTCACAACCCTGAAGAGTGGTTAATGCTGTGTGATGTGCCAGGAATTGTCTTTAGTGTCTCCAGCAAGGTTCAGTAAACTGCCTTATTAGAATTATTATTGATTGTTACTTGTAAAACAACAGTACCTATGAAGAGGCCCACTGTGCTAGGTGCTGTACAGACAGGTAACAAAGGAGAGAGTCCCTGCCTCAGAGAGTTTCCATTCAAGGATCAGAAATGGAAACGAGCCAGTCAAAATACGCCTTTCTCTGCCCTGATGGATACCAAACACCTTACAAGCACTGAAGGGAGAACTGAATTCCATGGCACTTAAAAATTTGCCGCCTAGCTCTATGAATCCAACTTGCAGTCTAAGGGTCTGATCCGGCGAATGCTAGCAGGAACTGTATTACTACCATGAATGGTTCCATTGACTTCAGTGGGACAAATGCCTGGTGAGAGCCCGTGTGATGACAGACATTGTTATCCAATGGATAAGGCCCTGGACTAGGACACCAGAGACCTAGCATGAAATCCCGGGTCCAGTCAAATCAATAGCAAAACTGCCATTGACTTCAATGGGGCCAGGATTTCACCCCTGGGTCCTATTCCTAGCTATGTCAATGACCTACTGGGTGACCATGGGCAAATCACTTCCCCTCTCTACCCCTGCTTCCATTCCCCTCACACTCCTCTGTCTTGTCTCTCTACCTTGTATGATCTACAGGACTGGGACTATCTATGTATATTTAAAATGTCTAGCACAATGAGGGCCTGATCTCAGCCAGGCACTCTAAGTGCAATGGTAGGACAAATCATTAATATTAGTCATAATAATGGGGATATTCCAGGAAGCAAGTCTGTGCAGGATTCAACCCCTAAACGTCAGCCACATTGACACTTATTTCTTTTCAAACTAGATCTTGAGCAAAGTATTAAAACCTGTGATTCAAAGAGGAACCCAACCCAAAACCCCACATTAACTTCCACCTCCCCCAAACTTTGGGGGAAGTCTGAACTGGATCTGGACATCAACCTAGCAGTGGACTCCTCTCCCTTGGGATATTTAAGTAAACTGGGCTAATTTTTTTGCATCTCCATCAGCTGTTTTATATCATCTCTTAGTCAGCTGGGACCCAGAATGGATAGGACTAGAACCTGAGATACAGAGGTCTTCAGAAGAAGGGCGGTATGTGTGCTTTAAAATGCAAAGCACAGGAGGATTTGTATTTGTACAACAAGCCCCCTTTTTTTTGGTTTGCTAATATATGCTAGACATTCTTGTGTGATGCAGCATCATGTCACACTATGGAGAGTGCCAGGTGATTTTCTTAAAAGAAAAAAGTGGCATCATATAAAGTTAAGGAGATGTTATTATGTTTAGTCACTAGTTTATTTTTGCCTCTGAGAGCACTGGTTTGTGGTTACAGAAGTGAAGACAATTGGTAGAAATGTAATTTGGATTCGGTATAAAGAGGACCATTAAAACAGAAGTGAGGACAAAAAACACAGTCTTGGGCCCATTTAAGTGAGTAGGAAGTTTGCGGTTGATTTCAATAGGAGCAGCATCAAGCCCTACAGAGTCTGCACACAGGTACTGGCCTAATTTTAATAAGCGATTAGTGATTTTCGGTGCTCAACCTGAGATGCTTTAAAGAGCCCTGATGTTTAGAGGGCGAAAATGCCTGGCACTTTTTGAAAACCAGGCACCATTAAAGGGTCTCAAACTGGGCTCTCCAAAATTAAGGCACCCAAAATTAATAGTTAGTTTCGGAAACCTTGGCCACAGAATCTGATTCAGCAACATAAAAATCAGTCCTAGCTTCTGTGCTCTGCAAGGGTAGGGGAGCTGGTGTTTCAGGGCTTCTCCATCTTTTCTCAGCGTCAAAGTAAAAAAGCAAGTTTCCAGCTGACCCTGTGGGGATGCAGGAATGTTCCTGGGCAGGAGATTTTTCAACAAAAAAGTCAATTTTAAGCAAATATTGCACAATACTTATAAAAAACTAATTCTGAATTCATAGTCATGAGTATTTGCCCTGAAACCCGATTCCAAAAGTTACACTCCTCCAAATAGGGGCCAGAAAAACCCATGTGTCTAATCAGCAGCTCAGATGTTGAATACTCACAACAATCCAGAAACTAAGAACATTCACTGAATAATTATGAGTAACAAATCAGTCTATTCAGGAATATTCTCAAACAGAAAGAGATTAAATTTGTTGAACAGATTATTTGTTGTGAGTCATTTGCCCAGTTCCAATGTGTGCACACTATACCAAAATATTTTGTGTCAATTACCTAAATCACATGGAGAAAAGTATTAGATAGCTCATTTCACTATTCTCTAAAAAGATCATGGCATTTTAAAATAATTTTCATAAAGTACTATGAGAGTTAAAGATTAATTGAACTCACTGGATTAAGGTAGCTGCATTTCTGCACAAAATTAATGTGACAAATTATGTTTTTATTTAGTTCTCCACCAACTGGGAAAGGTTGTAATTATGTTAGAGTGTTTACAACTAAAATATATGTTTAAATAATAAATATGTATTTCAGGAAACCATTTTAAATCTGCTCCTTTAACATAATCAACTCCATTTCAACCCTATGAATATTTCAAATACTAAGCTTGAATAAATTAAAACTATATTATTTACATTTCAAATTATTTATAACATACAGCTTGACAGCAACAAAAACATTTAAATTAACTGTTTTTTTCTTTTTACCTTGCTTCTGACATGTGGTGGGAATTGTATTGTAAACATCTATCTATCTTAGGTATGTATGTGGCCCTCATGACAATACTATCTGAGCACCTTACAATCCTTAATGTTTATTTATCCTCATAGCACCCCTGTGAAGTAAAGCAGTGTTGCTATCCCATTTCACAGATGAGGAACTGGAGCCCCGAGAGACTAAGAGACAGATTTTCAAATGTATCTAAGCACGTGACTGAAATCAGTAGGAGTTAGGGCCAGATTTTTGAAGGTATTGAAGCACCTAAGTGATTTGCCCAAGGTCACACAGGAAGTCTGTGGCAGAGCATGAAATTGGACTCAGGTGTCCTGAGTCCCAAGCTGGAGTCCTACCCACTTTTTCTATGCCAGTATAATACATGTCAAAACCGTCGCATGTGTATCCCATATCAAACCTGAGAAGAGCTTACTGGTGTAACAAGTATTACAGCGCTCAGCAGAATTGTGTTTCGTCCCAGCATTAGCCCTGATCCCTTACGCCCACTGCAATCAGAACTCTTAGTGACACTAAGGAGAGCACAGCGAGTGGACTGTTTGCAGGATTGGGTACAGTTTCTTGGGTTTCCATCTGCCTGGGTTTGCTTTCCCCCCCTCAAAACTCAAGTTTTGCTTTGGGTTTCCTGCAGCTCGATCGAAACTACCAAGCGTCACCTGGTTCTGGGGCAAAATCACGTGAAATGAAACATGTCATACAGCGTTGAAAATAAAATCGTAACTCCAACCAGCTTGGCTCAAACCTAGCCCCACATCTGCAAAACTTCTGCCGAACCTGCTCTGAGCTTTGAACTTGCAATGATTTTGCAATCCAAAATCCGAAGAGCTTCGTTCCCACCTCTAGTAACGGGCAGCTAGCACATTCCTACTGGATAACTACCTTCACTTTGGGTACTGAAAATCCAATGGACATTTTTAGACAGGAGAAGATATAATGGCTGGCTTATCCTGCTTTGCGTATGTGGATACTGTATGTAGTCTGAATTATTTAGAGATCATTCAGCTACCTTCACGCATTTCCAGGTTTGCTTTTAATGGACTCCTGGTTCTTTCAGCAGTCATATCTTTTCCCTTTGGGATTTCATATTCCATTTCTAGGCTACAGAACTGCAGTAACCATTTTATAGTGAAGGCTGTAAGACAATTTCCATTCTAAGCCCAATTACAACCCACTCTCTAAGATTCACAAAGAAACAAAACTAACTCCTTTCAGTGTGAATTTTCCCATAGTCGGAGTTTATGACAAGGCCTTTCCACCATCAACAATAACAATTGATTCACCAGCTTTCAACCCGCTGAGCTTTGAAGCTGCCAACCAATTGCCTTTGTTCATCACTAGAACTGGGGTTTAAAATGGAAGAGACACGCCTAGGTACCGTTCCTGCTGCAGCCTCTCTACACCATCCTCCCCTTCCGAACCTCTTCACCTTTCCCATTAAAAGTCTTTAACTGTAATGGCTCCAATCCTGCAGACCCTAATACAAGCAAAGTTCCCACTGAAGTCAGTGGGAGTGCGGTCTACATAAGGGCTTCAGGATGGACCCCATTTATTATAAAAAAAACAAGCAAACAAGAGTTCTGTGGCACCTTAAAGACTAACAAATTTATTCGGGCATAAGCTTTATTGGGCAGAAACCCACTTCGTTAGATGCACGAAACCCACTTCGTCAGATGCACGTCATGCATCTGACGAAGTGGGTTTCTGCCCACGAAAGCTCATGCCCAAATAAATGTGTTAATCTTTAAGGTGCCACAGAACTCTCACTGTGTTGCTGAAAACCGACTAACACGGCTACCCCTCTAGAACCTATTTATTATGTCTTGCTTTGCTGTAATATCCTTTCCTCTGCACCGGTCTTCCATGGGGTGGGGGTGGGGGTGGGGGATGAAAGTGAGCGAGAGAGAAGTGAAGTCCACCACAAATATGAGAGGGCTCCCTGCCTATGGAGAGGGCTGCCAAATACGTAAGAGACAACTCACCCGGGGCGAAAGGTACGATCTGAAGCAAATTATAAGATTGATTTAATATTTAAAATGTACAGTCCCAATACAGTGATCAGATGTCCTGATTTTATAGGGACAGTCCTGATATTCGGGGGGTTTTCTTATATAGGCGCCTATGACCCGCCCCACATCACGTCCTGATTTTTCACACTTGCTATCAGCCTGCACTGACGCCCTAAATCCTAAGGATTGAAAAGAAAGGGGGAAGGCAAGCCTCTCTTCCAAGCTTTTCTATCTTAATCCAGTTTCATTGAGGAATCCCAAAATGCAGCTCTGCACCTGATTACCCAGGAACCTTGACGATCATACCATGATCTAAATGGGTGCATATTTATGTAACTAATGCAGTGAGGCTGGTTTGTGACGAACATCAGTATGTTTACTGCCGTACTAACGTCACGTAAATATCGACTACGAGGTTCAACTTCCAATGCTGCCTTTAAAGCCTCATGAATACAACAGCTCAAACCACTCTGGGAGAACTATCCTGGCACCAGTGAATCAGTGGGAGGTTTTCATGGATTTCTACGGGCCTGTATGTTCCAGGACTGGTTTGTTCATATCTCTTGTGATTTTACATTCCACTGGTGTTTGGAAAACAAAAGAATTAAAATCCCATAAAGTGAGAGAAGAAGAGAAGGAGAAGGAAATTAAGACAAATGAGCAAAGGAATAGAGTAAAAGAAAACACAGAAATGAGACAGAAAGGCTTCTCTTGGAAGTATAAAGGACTTGGTTTGGTGGGATACTTTCCACACTGGGTACAGTACAGCATATCAAATGAAAATTCTCCCGTTGATGTTTAGGACCTGCTATTCAAAGGTTTTGGGCTTCAGTATCTTCCCACTGAAGTAAATGGGAGCTGCCGGCACGCAGCACCTCTGAAAATCAGGTGCTCTCACATTTGTATTTCACTGGACCATGAGACACAGTAATGGTAAATGCAGAACCCTTCACAGAGAAGAGTGTGTGTCCTTTACTCTTCCTTGAAATAAAAGTCATTGGGCTAAAATTCAGCTCTGATGTAAGAAGGTGCAACTCCACTGACTATACTAGATTTGTACCACTCACAAATGTGATCCTGTCTGCACAGACGTGGAGGAGCAAAAGAAGGAATTCACATCTAAACCTTTGTAACCGATTTAGCATTGGGCCCAGAAGAAAGACAGGCCTGTTAGAAACGAGACAAAGCTATTAGACATTAACGTTCAGACAACACCTACCTCACTCCAGACCAGCATGGTGCCGAATATGACCTGTAACCCATCAAAGAAATTGTCTCCTATGATGATGACAGTGGCACCTCCTGTAGTCCATCCTTCACTCGGACTGATGGCTTTGATACATGGTGTAGCTGCTTTTCAACACACATGAAAAAGAGAAGTATTCGGCTGTTAGAACTGGGTTTTAATGACACAAGATTTGAGGGGGGAGAAAAAAAGGTTTCATTCTTTTCCCCCTGCTAACATGGAGATTCCAGAAAGCTCGTTCTTTCCAGCCTTTGCGTGCAACCCCAAATTAGATCTTTGGAGAGGATTTTTTTTTTTTTTTTTGCCCATTAATTTTTGTCTTTGTGTTTCTATCAAGATGATAAACATTTTTTCAGCCTAAGCGAAGAAAGTTGCAGCATGAAGGACATAGACAGACTGGAAAACAAAATATATTCCTATCTTTATTATATATTTCAATGCTGAGTGCTTGAGTCAACAAAAAAGATAATCCAGCTTCCTTTATTGTCCATCGTAATATAAACTAACCATAAACACCATGGAAAATGTTAAATAAAAAAGGGTGAAAAGCTCCATGTTACTTTAATTCCACTTCAACTAGATCCAGGTTGCTCCACTGTTAGATTGCCCTGCCATGCCACAACACCATGGCAATGGTCAAAATAAATATCTGCAACCAGGTCAAAAATTGTGTAATCAAGAAATGTGCGCAATGCACTTGTAGATGGCAAAAGTGCCCTGCCACATCTGCACTGCAAACCTCCATTCTCACATCCCGGTTTCCCTGCACGATGTATGCTAAGTACCTCTTGTGAGGATGCTGAGAGTGCAATGACAGTTAAAGCGGTCAGCACTCAGGGCGAGCGAGGCCTCTACTTCGCAGGGCCCTCCGTCTCAGGACTTTATAAGTGAGCTGAGCACTACATGCAGGCAGAAAGGGGCAGCAATGTATTTATAGACGGATTCTCCTCACGTACACTGCAGTAAATCAGGAGTTAACTGGACTGAATCCAAATGGAGTTATGCTGCTGTAAAAACAATGTAAACTAGAGGAGAAGCAGGCCCTCCCTGTTAGAGCGTCAATGCAGGCTGATAGGGGTTGCCAATTTGCCTGGGGTAGCTGACTCTCAAGAGCCAGAGTTGGACAGAGATACGGGCTCAGATGAATAGCAGCGTAGGACTTGATCCTGCAGAGCTCTCAGTTCTCCAATCTAAGGCCCGGTGTGGACAAAAAACGTTATATCTCTACGTAATATTTCCTTTGTGCCGATACTCCTTGAACAGCTATACTGGAGGGATTATTTTAAAAAACTATCCGCCAATAAATATACGTTTTACAAAAGAAGCCTACATCAGAAATAAACCATGGGCCAGATCCTCAATGGGGGGGGGGGGAGGGGGGAGCCAGAATTCTGGCCCCACTGAAGTCAAATGGGAGTTTTGCTCACTGAGGCCAGGATTTCACCCGTCTCAACTGGCATAGCTTCATTGAGATTGGGGTCCTTTATCTGCACGTATAGATCTACTTATGGGGGCATTAGCAGTTGATCATCATGAATTGCATGTTAGGAGAAAGGCTGGGCAGACTGAACTGCCTATTTGGTTGAATAATTTGAAATAATTGCCATAGCGCTCAGAACTTGCGTGCGGGTATTTTTTTGTTCTAAACTTAAAGGAAATAAATAAAACAGATAAATAAAACACAGTGGCAGGCAGAGTGCTTTAAACCACTTTTAACACAGAGTGCTAAAGAAACACTAGGTATTAATGTTATTTATGCACTAAGTGCGGCTGGTAGGAGTTGAACTGATGCTCTCAGCAAGACCACTCTTTTGAGCCAACTCGAAGGGTGGGTGGGCAAGGGGTGGAAATAAGGAAAGCACTCGAACCTGCTGAATTGCCACTAGCAGTACATGCTTCTGAGGAGATTGGTACAGAAAAGCTCCAGAGTGTCAGATGATGTACATGGGATGCAAACAGACCCTATCCCCTACTTACAAAAGTAAGTGTCAGGCACAAACATTTCCATTACTTAAGATGATGGGCGTGCCAGCTAAAATGAAAAAACCATAGCCAAAAATCATTACATTGCTCCAAACTTGGCAGTGGGCAGCACTTTAATTTTTATATGAACTAACAAAAGAAACATCCTAAAATTACAGTCAGGAAAATGCAGCGTACACACAGAAGTAACTTCAGTATGTTTAATTTGGATTCAAGTTACTCGCATAAAACTGCATGAAAGCTTTGGAGAGCCCAAACCAAACGCTTGCCTTGTGACTGAGCTCACAGCAATGGATTTACCATCAAACCTGCCTTCCTAAATGTCATCTAAACCTTTCAAAAAAATCCAATCATTTCACCAAGAAAAATCAAAATCAATTCCAAATGACACAGTTCCTAATATTTAAAGTTGATGGTGGATATGCACACCACAATAAAACCTAAACATAATCTTCTCCATGTGTCAACAAGAGAAGCTACTCTTCTTAAAGGCTAGAAGACACACCAAAAACTCAATGTATTAAAAACTATTTGAGACCCTAAATCATGAACCAAAACAGTATGGGGCCTTCTCAGTTACAGATTCAATTCATCTTTAAAATGAATGCAAAGTATTTTTTGTAGTTGTGAGACCCAGCTACAGGTCCTTAGGGTCATGTTCATCTTACAACTATTTTTTTTTTTTGGGTATCCTCAACATGTAAAGCAGTGAAGGGCGCTGAATTCCTTGCACTGCTTTACATGTTTGGCTCTGATCCTGCAAACATTTAAGTATGTGCTTAACTTCAAGCACAAGTCGATGCCCTATCAAAGACAATGGAACTTTACAGAGGTGCTCAAATGCTTTCCTAAATTGTTGCGATGAGCCCTGATTAATCAAAGCACTTCTACATATGTGTAACTTTAAGTAAGTGACTGGGACTTCTCACATATTTAACATGAAAGCTCAAAAATGTGCCTCTCTCATCAACAAAAGTTGATAAATAAATCATCAATAAAAGATATTACCTCCCCCACTTTGCCTCTCTAACATTTAACATGACACACATATTTAACTACCTTAGTGAAGTTGTCAACAATACCATTGGAAATACAGTCCCCTGAGGACCTGAACTCAGGCTGGGGCAACTTAGTGAAAAAGGGACACGTTTTAGAAATACTGCACGTGTCACCTGACGTGGTCAGTTTACAGCAGGGTGGCATTTCTGATAGTTCATGGAGCCATGGGATCTAGTTCCCTTGGGGCACTACACTTCCAGGTGACACCTCTGACCTGCCCCATACGCCCACAGTGTTTGTTTTGCTCCCACTGTATCCAGCATCACCACAGCACAAGCGACAAGGGGGGAGAAGCTCATTGGAACTTCAACACCTGCTCTCTATTTATGCCCTCAGCAGAGGGACCCCCCAGTCCAGCTCTGAGCTTCGCATATACCTGTTAATTATTTGGCATCTTTAACAGTGTTTAGCTTCCTGGGAGGTATTTACTTATGAGCAGCCCTACAAAAATACACAGAGCTGACTAGAAAACAGACTAATGTCCTGTGGGAAATTCAGATATTTCTACATTTGTTTTAGTCCCAAAACAGGACAAAACATTGAAATAGCAAATAAAAAAATGTGCATAATGCAAAAGGTCCAAAAATTTCTATTAAAAATATCCAAATTAAAAATTTTTACCGTTTTCAATCAAAACAAAATGGCTCATTTCAAAATGTCGACAGTTCGAAATGTCCAAATGATGATTTGAAATTAAAAGTTTTGCTTTGAATTTTCCTATCAAAAACTCAAAAAAGTTCATTGGCAATGACATTTTCCTGAGAATAATTTTGTTTTCAATGTTCGCAGTTCATCAGGAAAACCTGTCAGTCACAAAATTCTGACCAGCTCTAATGGTAAAATAGTGACGCATACCCAGTTGATAAAACAGGGCAGAATTCAATTCCAAGTTTCCATAAGAGAGCTATTCTAATAAATGATAGTGAATACATACACACGCAAAATAATGAAAGGCAGACAACCCAACAGTATCCTGAAACAAAGGAGCTTCACTGCCAAATACCATTTTAAAAAAAAGTCACTCAGGTATTCAGTATGAGTGTGTTTCGTTCACAGTACCTTCTCAAAACAGAGACTCTGGATTGAATAAACACGGGAGATCACATTAACTGCAACCTCTCAAACTGCACATGGGAACCTTGCCACTCCTGATTGAAGGTGATATGGCCATATCCTACACCTGTAAAATTTTGCTTGTGGTTATGAGTATTAACGAGATCCTCTCATTCCTTGCAAGACATTTAGAAAAATAAATGTTGACATGCATTTTGCTGTGCAGCTCCTGCTATCTGTATTAACAGAGAGAGATGTTAAGCATCTAGGGGGAAGTCCAGGAAGATTTGCCACTATCTTCAATGGAAGAAGGATTTCACCCTCAGGGAGAGATTTTTCAAAAATGCTTAAGGGATTTAGGAGCACAAACCCCACTGACTTCCAAGGGAACTCATGTTACGTAGCTGCTTTAAAAAAATCTGCCCCCTCTTACCTGGAGCGTGGTTGCATTTCAGCAACTTTACATACCCTGGATGTTATGCACCAATTTCAGCACATAAGAATCAAAAGAGAAAAGGTTTTCTTCATTGGGGAGTTGTACGTGTATGTATGTGTGTGTCTGCTTTTTCCCCCCAGCCACCAAAGTAGAGGAGATTTTCCTTCCTTCAAACTGTGACAATAAAATGATTACCCCGCCAGAGTTTAGCATAATGGTTCAGAAATGCTTGTGGCATATTGCAGAGTTAAAGTGGAAATTATTAGGTAGCTCTTCTTTGTTATAATAATGATCACTCCACAAATAAAAGCTCTTCTCCCAAAGGTACTGCAAGGCACAAAATGCTAATTCTGAGATTATGTGTGCGCTTTTATTAAATATTACTACGCCCTGTCTGTTTGAGGACTTCACTGCTCTGATTGTTTTATGAGTGCCATGTTAATGTCAGTCCCATCTCGCTAGCAGCAGGCATACATTTTACCTTTTGTATGAGAGTTGATCAAAGGCCACGTGCTGGGGGAATTGCTGAGAAAACACGGACAAGCGATAAAAATCTAACAAATTAATTGGTTTAAATTTCATCTCAGGGTGTTGAACTTTGAGTTGGGCTGCTAATACTACACTACCAGCCAGGGCCTAATTACCAGATTTCCAATTTGCCTCTGAACAATGGTTGGGAGGGAGGGAGAACAGCAATAATAATAATAATAAAACCCCCTTACAGGCTCTCGTACGTATTTAACAACTAACGTTCTGTGTGCAGACAATTGCACTGGGGACTTCCCCACCCTTACCCCCACGCCCATCATCTGCTGACCTCTTCTATCTGCCTCCAACAGCAATGGAAGACAAGTCAAAACAGCAGATGCCTGCAGGACCATCAAACATCCTGATTTACAGAATCAATGGGCTAGTGATTCAAGTGCCCACAAAGATGCGCCAGACCCATCAGACTCTTCATTAGGGACCTGAATTTATAAGTGGGAACTGCATTTTACCTTCCCATAGAAATGATCTATTTCATTGATAGGAGAGAGGGGCCGGAGGGAAAACAGTGTTTACTTCGGAGTTTATGGGTGGCTTCAGGACTAAGGGTTAATTGAGCTCAGAGATCCATGCTCACCGAGGTGAATTAGTGCTATGCACAGCTATCAGCAGGGGTCTGAGGCCGCTCTTATTTTGCTTGTGGAATCTATTTGCACTATGATTAATATCCAGTTTGTGCCAGTGACTATAAGAATGACCTGGAGTGCAGTTTGTACCACACAATGTTGTTTCGCTCTTCATTATCCATAGATGAGGTTCTCACAACAGTTGCCGCAACACAAGAAGAGTTTAAATTGTGGGATATGTGCCTATATTTTTCTTATTTTTAATAGGATGAGCACTCTGATGGGAATTCAGATTCAGCTACCATATGTCTTCTCGTAAAAGAAATTTCAGAAGTCAGGTAAGATTAAAACGTCTGTCTGACATTACATTTAATTACTTTTCTTTTACATTTTCCAAGACAGAACCTCTGGCTGAAACTCTTCATGGAAATCTGCCACTGACGAAACTAGAGCTGATAGGCTTGATCCAGCAAAGTGCTGAGAATCCTTGCCTCCCACTCGATTTGGGCCCTGATTCAGCAAAGCATTTAAGTAAATGCTTAAATCCCACTGAACGTCACAGATGCCAGGCCTAGGTTCCTCCACTGACACCCATGCTCATGATTTCTGGGAACGGAAGGTGCTGAGAATCCTGCCGGCTGGCCATTTTCAGAAGTGGAAATTTTCATGAAAATTTGTTTCCCCTCCCTCAAATTTTACTTTTCTTTTAATTTCCTACGCTTTTTCCCCCCTAGTAATTACTTATTGTGGGTCGTTTGCATTCCCCGTTCTGATCGGGGAGCTTGGTCACACAGTGGGATTTCTGTTTCTAGAGCTGAAAATTGTCATTTTTACACACACACACACACACACACACACACACACACACACACCCCAGTTTTGAAAAGATTAAAAATGATTATTATCGCAAAAAATACAAAATGGGAACCTTAATATTTTTTAAATTCATGTTCCGCGCCCCAAAAACTTCTTGTGTTTCAACCAGCAGCACTTGGTGCCTTGGAGGACTGAGCCCTGGATGTCTGCCTACCCATACCATCCCCCCTATTTCAAATCAAAATTTGATTTTGCACCTCTGGAGCCGAATGCCACTTGCTTTTCACCAAGGAGACTTAAAAACAGTTGAATTTGATTCACGGATTTTATTGAGCCTAGACACATGCAGAAGGGCTGTAGGATCACCCCCTAAGTAAGTGTCTGAAGTGTTAGTCATAGACACTTGAAGGAAAGAGAATGTGACAGTGTGTTTCATATATTGCACCCACAGCATTAAATCTTCCCTCCTAAGCTAAACAACGCATTTGCTGTTTATCTTAGTAAAATGATGATTTTCCTGCTTTTCTTTGTGGCAGTATGGTCTTCTCCTCTTCCTATTCAGCTCTGACAATAAGCAGCTGCTACGCAGGAAACAGGGTAACAGAGTTTTCCCTCTTGAAGAGATTATTCATGTAGTTTTACACAACACATGCAGGAGGCTGCAATATTCCCCATCTCCTGATTTAGGCATATCTGTATTTGAGAATTACAATACAAGGGCTTTAGTAATCACCCCACATGGAAAATGGCAGCTCCTGCCAGATCCGCATGATATGAACGCTGGGCATAATCATCATCAAACCATTCAGAAATCATGCCGGGCTGGTGGGTTGGGTTTGGGTTTTGTTTAAGAGGGGAAATAAAGATTTTAGCTGAGAGTTGCAAAGCCGCCTAAAATTTTGGATGACCAGTTCCCATTAATTTTAATGGAAACTGGGACTGCAAATCCCGTGGTGTAATATTCCAGCTACAATCAATACTTAAAACCAGTGTTTCCTTTTCTTATGCTTCCTGAACCTTCAGCTAATGAAATGACACTTTTCTGACTCCTCTGTGTTTCTCTTTCCTTGATGATTCCTTTAACCTAAACCCTATTTCTAGAGCTTTCTGGTTTTGGCCAGCCGTTGAGCCGTATAATAGCACTGAATGAAAAAGGCAGCATTCAATAATGCAAGATAGAATACACCTTCCCCTTCACCAGGGTTCCATAGCCAGACTACAACAGCACACTTCAAATACTAAAATGAGAGAACTGAAAATGGCACTGTGCATTTCACTCGACCCCTTCCTTGCCCGTTCTCAATGTTGGCTGCCTCAGCGTAAGTGCATTGGGGAGGAAAGAAGCCAGACGGGTGCCCAGCTGTCTTTTTTGTGGGTGCTCTGCTGCCCTTCCATCTGTTGGTGGCTGATGGGGAGTGAGGGGGACTGGCGGGTGATAGGTTTTATGCCTTCAGGATTAGACCAGGCTGGCAAGGGAGACATTCCCCTGCATCCTTTGAGAGGCCCATTTTGGAGCTTCCAGGGCATTGACTTGAGTCAGGGCTCAGCAGCTCAGCAACTGTGGGATGGCATCCACACACTTAGGTGCTTTTCAAAGTTTGCTGACAGAAACGTAGGTGCTAGGGGCCTCAGGCCCCTCTAGGGTTATTGGGGCAGCTGTGCACTGGCTTTGAAAATGTCAGTGGTGCCCGAGGTGGAAACAGGCACCTAAAGGGCTAGATGGATGCCTAAGTGTTTTTAAGAAGCTGGGCTCTGGGTACTTTTGAAAATCCCACTCAGTGCCCATCTCTGCATCTTTTAGGGCTTAAATACTTTTGAAAATTGGGCTCAGAGGAGCCAAAGTTCCATTGACTTTCACATTTGAAAATGGGGCTTCAGTGTTTCCCCCAGGCAGAATGCTGACACTAGCACTCCCAGGCATCTTTAGAGGACAGGGGAGACTTGTGCACCCAGAAGTTTTCACCAGTGCCAACGCTGCATGGTCTACCAGGCTGTTGGCACCGCCCCCCACTCCATGATTGGCTCCAAGCTCTCTAGCGTTCGCCAGCGGGCGTAATGAACACCCAACAGCCTGCTCCCCCAGCATTCCCGGAGGCAATTTGTTTGCACTGCCTAGGGTGACCAGATGTCCCAATTTTACAAGGGACAGTCCCAATATTTGGGGCTTTGTCTTAGATAGGCGCCTATTACCCATCACCCCCGTCCCGATTTTTCACACTTGCTATCTAGTCACCCTGGCACTGCCCCTGGGCAGGATAAATGCCTTGCAGCTCCTCCACTCTGTTGTATGGCACTGCATTCTCCTCCCCCACCCCCACCGTGAAGTTCCCAAAATAAGCAAGGACACAGTTTGTCCCTTAAGAACAGGAACATGCAAGTACTATCGACTTGGCTAAGGCTCCATGTATGCACAGAGATGTATTGGTGTGGTTTTTAAACCAATTTCATTCAACCAGTGCAAACCCTGTGTAGACTCTCATATCGGTTTAAACTGGCTTATATGTCTTTAGCTCCACTGGTAAAGTTGCAGGCACATGCTACATCAATACAACCGGTTTTAAACCAGTAAGTGTGTCCACATAAGGGCTTGCATTAATATAACAAGATGGATTTTTTAAATTAGTGAAATTCTCAGGCAAAGAGAAGGCCTACACTGAAAATGAAGGTTCGAAAAGTAAGATCTAATTTAAGCCTAGAAGAATTGGGTCAGTATCTATCTAGCTGCACACCTTGCTCACCCTAAACCCCGACTGAATTTAAATGAGTTGCCCTTGAATGATGCTAATTAAGGCCCTGATTCAGCAAAGCCCTGATTCATAAAATAACCCTTGGGCTTAAGTGATTTGCTGAATCAGGACCTCAAAGCAAGGGATCAAACACGAAATCAATCATTTGCTAATATAATTGCACAAGAAAATCACATTTTGTCTCATCCCCATTTTCTGGGGAGTGAGGTTCTTAGTGTAATTCTTCCAGTTCAGAAGAGAATACAAACTCGTGTTTCAGCAGCTCTTTAGAGAAAGTATAAATCTGGCTCTAGGAAAGCAAATGCTTCCTGGGTTCTGAAAGAGTGAGAAAGTTCAGTGGTACAAGATCTACTTTAACTGTTCGACAGTGCAAAGTCCTGATATTCTGATGTACACAATGTACACAATATTCTGATGTAGTTTTACGGCCACACAGGAAAGAATTGCTCAATAATATATAACATTACTTTGCAATATCTAAAAGCTGTTCCACATGCAAATGCAGTCTTAACTCTTCAAATTTAGGGAGCATAGTTGTTAAGGCAAATTTTCCAGTAATGTCCTCACAGTCAATCAAAAATATAGAATTATATGCAATTCTAATTCTAACCCACCTAAATCAAACATTAACTTCAGATTAGGTTTTCTGCAAGTGTCTGCCATTTACACTATTGCAAAAAAAACAACAAAGCTATTTAAAAAGATCTGAAATGAATTATTCATACCGCTGATTGTGATATTTATTGTAACAATAAGATGTTTATTTGCCTTTGATTCTACAATAAATGAATAATTCCTTTCTTCCTGGCAAAAATAGGTTTCCTGACCAAAATTAACTTTTAGCCAAATTCTGGTTAAGGTCAGTCCACAAATGAGGCTGAGGAAATCATCTTTCAAAAATTGAATAATCCATGTAGAAATAGGATGCAATTGTGGGAGAGAGATAGGGGAGGAACTGAAATCCAGTTACGTCCAGGAAAATTCAAGTGCCCGAAGAGTTCTTCTCCCTATTCCAATTACTCTTACAAATCAGAGGATGTACTCTGATACAATTTTCTGGAGAATCATAAAGTCAAATATGAACAAGTCTAGTGGAAAATCTGTGATGTTAATCTTGGCCTAAGTCGTATTTTTAACAGGCGCTGAATTTGTGCGCCAGCTTATCCAGATGGCCGTACAGGAATCATCCTGATAGGATTAAACCTTTGTGCTGAACTCTGCTCCATCTGTTCTCAGAGGTTTGCCTGTTCCAATCAGAATACGAATTTTTAGCCTATGTCTAGTAGCATGACTAAAAGCGGCAGTTTAAAAACACACCCACAATTAATTAGTAATGTAGGATATTCAAGTTATCTTGAGGATTTAACACTAAAGAAACATATTGGTTTTATTCTTCTTCTGAAGAACAAAGTATGCAGTATCAAAATTCAAACAAAAAAGGATTTTTGTTGTTGTTCTGGGACTTGTTCAATTCATTAAACCATAATACTGCCATAAATTTATAAATGAAGGCATGGCTAAACATAAAGCAGCCCAGCTCTTCATCTACTACAGTACTGGAATGTATGATAGATTTTTATTTTGAAGGTATCATGGTTAAATATTCAAGATTTTAAAAAAAAATTTGTAGATACCTGTTATCACTGTCTCAGTCTAGTCACAGGGCCAAGGGGGAAAAAAAGCCTGTAAAAGAAAATACCTTTATTCCCATTAAAGTTGCCTTCTGCTTTTATCAGCTATCTATTAATGGCACGGTCTTTTGCATTCATCGTTGCAGCCTGCCAGATGCGGCAAGGATGCATGTTCTACATGTGCAAAAATTCAGCTCAGGCAGGCTCAGTGACAGATTACACTGAGTTGCCAACTGGGAGATCTGGGTCCCACGGATGGGCTCAGATTTCCAGGCTCTGGGCCAAGGGAGTAGGTAGAGAAACTGGCTGTTCTGTAAGAAAAGCAGCCCAAATAGTCAGCAGGTTTCGCTCAACTGTTTTCCTAGCCAGAAAACCACTACGGACTAATGAATAACTGGGGTGGGGCGGTGTGGGGAAAAAAATAAACAAAATGATTCAATTGATATTATTATTATTATTTGGGTTTGGTGCAGGAAAGCATATAATGCTCAGCCCATGTTTGTTATGGCAGGCAGCATAACCTGAACTGCATTTCAAGCGGAATCCCTCGTTACGTCCCAAAGACTGAGAGACCCTTGTCTTTCGGAACGGTGCCACCTCTGTTCTTTGTACTGGAGTGAATGGAAGGGTCAAGTTCTCCCTTCCCATAATTCAGGTTTTACTTGCAAAAACACAAGCATAAACCCACATTGATAGTTGATAGTACCTGTCCACCACTGACACCACAGAAAACCAGCCTGCTGAAAATCTGAAGAGTGAATGCTTCGGACCCTGGCCTAGGAAGGCTTCAAAAAGTCTCTCTTTCAATGCAACTGATATAATAAAATAATATACCTTTATTTATCTATTTAAATGGTGGTAGCACCCAGGGGCACCAGTCGAGGACCAGGCCCACGCTGTGCTGGTTGCTTTCCCAGACGTGCTGGAAAAGAACAGAGCTCACAATCTCGGTTGTTTTACCTTTTAATAGAAGGAAATTCTACGGAGGGCCAAATTTGTTCAGAATTTCTTCCCCCTCCGCTTCTCGTCAAAGAGCCTGAAAATCGTTGGCAACACTTTCTAACCGGGACGTACTGTTTCATGGCCCTGTGACTTCCAATCCCCATCTGCCCAAGAAGAACCTCAGTACTGAAATCTGAATAGCTTCGTGGTTGTGCCTGAAATTTACCTCTGAGTTCTGACCTTCCCTTCCAGCAAGGAGCAGAGAACCCCAAACCCATAATTCTGTAGGCAAGTTTGGATTTTCAGGGACCAGCTCAGTGAAGTGTATGCCCAGCCCTCGACATCAGGGGAATTCCACGCCGTCTGCTTGCCATTCTACTACTCAGACAGTGACCCCTAACGGAAATGTGCTTCGATCTCATGCTGAGTATGTACAGAGCCTCTTAAACAGCTACCAAAATACCATAATCAAGGTTATTTATCAAAATACCAGTTAAACCATTGCATGTAGTGTCTGAATTCCTTTTCATATGCATTGCTGATTAACAGGGAAATGGAAATGGAGCTAACAGGAATTAGGCTCCCAATCCGTTAGGCACTTCTGAAAATCCCCATAGGTGCCTATCTGCATCTTTAGCTGCCTAAATACCTTTAAAAATCTGGCCCAAAGACTAGAAATTAGGGGTGCCTCAATTTTTGGAGTGCCCCAACTTGACATGCCTCATGGGGGCCTGGTTTTCAGAAAATGTTGAGCACCCCCTCTCCGAAAGTCAGCCCCTTTTAGGTGTCTCAAACCTTCAGGCACCCAAGATCACTAGACACCTTTGAAAATAAGAATAAAATAGTGCCACCATCTAGCTCTTATCTAGCGCTTTACATCAGCAGATCTCAAAACACTTTCCAAAGGAGGTCAGTATCATCAACCCCACTTTACAGCTGGGGAAACTGAGGCACAGGCAGGCAAAGTGACCTGTCCAAAGTCACCCAGCAGGCAGCCAGGCAGCAGAACCTTGCCCACCTGTGTCCCAGTCCAGTACTCTATCTGCTAAGTGAAACTGCCTCCCTATACTCAGTGCTGGCCTAACTCTACTCCCTCAATTGGAGTTTTTTCCTTGATTTCAGTGGGACCCAGGTAGGCTAGTACTGAGTGTTTTTGGAAATCCAAACCTAAATTAATGGGATCAGTTACTGGTGGCAAACTATTTGTTGTGCCTTAATGATAAACTATATCAATACAGCCCCACCATCTAGAAGTCAACGAAGACACAAACCTGACAACTGTCTGAATGGGCCAAAAGCTGCCCAAACAATTAGTCCCATGGAAATACAGGTGACAGGAATCAGCTGAAAGTGGCTACTACCTGTTGGAGTCTCCCGCACAGCATCCTAGGAAAAACTGGTTCTGTGGAAGATTTTCAAAGGGAAGCTAGGTGCCTGATACAATTCCCATTGAAAGTCAACGAGGCACCTTCCTACCATTGGTGCCTTCGAAAAGCCTGGCTTGAAAAATTGAAAAGGAAAATGTTTTAAATTATCAAGTGAAACAGCCACATGGGACCCTTATTCAGCAAAGCATTTACACACATTCTTAACCATAGGAAAAGCTACTGGAAACGATCGTGACTATAGGAAATGCTAGAAACCAACTGTGTCACAAAACAAACAAACCAGGTGTGAGCTCCGAATCATGCCCTCCTCCTCTCATCGTCTCTCCTTGCTTACAATGTCTGAAAGGAATACCTCAAAGATTGCGGCTCTCCCACGTCTACTTCTCCTCATGCAACATTTCAAGGAAAAGTTATTATTTTATTACTGCTGCTGCTGCTACTACTACATGTTCTTATGTTTATAACTGTGGATGGGGACTCTAACCTGAACTTTCCTGGAGAATCACCATTTCAGAGGCATGAAGTCATCCGATCAACATTCCTGAGCAAAACACCACAACGTATTTCTCTACCACTTTTGCACATTTTGAAATGTTAAGTATGATATTACAGTGTACAACTATGCAAATGTTTACGCATAGTAATGAGACACGGTGAGTGAGGTACAAGAATAGCTTTGTGTGGCCCGAAAGCTTGTCCCTCTCACAGGGATGCTGGAACAGACGGGACCGGGGGCCATGGCCCCCGTGATTTTTTACCTGCCTTAAGGCAAGCAAAGAGGGCAGGGGTCAAAGAGGAGAGGAGCACACTGGGGGCGGGGCCTTGAGGGAAGAGGTGGAGCAAGAGGTGGCGCCTTGGAGGAGAGAAGGAGCAGGGATGGGGTGGAGGGCAGCACCATGGTCCCCCCACTTCTAGGGAGCATCTGGCACTCCTGCTCTCTCACCAACAGAAGCTGGTCCAATCAAAGATATTACTTCCCCCACCTGGTCTCTCTAATATCCTGGAATCAACATGGCTACTAGTACATTGCATAAGCATTGGAGTATAAATGTTATTGTAGAGCCCATGCATTTCGTTACATGGAACACTACATAAATAAATGTCACACACACAGGCCCAATCCATAGCCAATTGAAATCAACTGGAGTCCTTCCATTGACTTCAATGCGCTCCAGATTAGGCCCATAGGTGAAATGTGCCCTCATTTATGGTATTAATAATGTGACTCCTAAGCATTCAGAGTGTAACTTGGATCGGAGTGGCTCATACCAGCCCAATGGATGCCATTTTCTGCACCCGTTTCCTGACTCAAGCTGTTGACTTTCTTCATCATTTTTGGAGACGCTCTGTCAAATATCCATTTGACAGTGGAAACATTCTGCAGTTCCCAACAACAGATATGAAGGGAGAAATACTGACGTTGATCTACATTGTTCACATAGCTCCAGGCAACCATTTCAGTTGAAATCACCTTGCAGCTTTGTGTGGAAAAAGTAGGATTCCTTTATTAGTGGAGTTTAAAAATAATAAACAGTTTTAAAAAAAAAAAACAATTGGAAATAAAATTTAATCAAAACTGAACTTTTAAGCCTAATTTTGCAGAAATCAATGAGAGTTTTGCCATTGATTTCAACGGGAACAGAATGGGACCCTTTGGGCTAAGATTTTCAAAAGTAACTAATGATTTGAGGTGCATCAGTTTTGGGGTGCCAAGCCTAAGATACCTTAAAATGCCAGATGTTCTCAAAGTGCTGACCACCCATCCTTTGATAATCAGGCTTCTTTAAGTTGCCTCCATATGGGCATCCAAAATCTGCAGTCACTTTAAAAGTTCTTGGCCTTTATTTCCAATCACAGTACACGTAGCCGAATCTCACTTCTGTTATTTAACCCAGGTAGCCAGGTGACTGAGGGAAGAATCCTCTTTCTACCAGAGAAACAGCAGCTGGGATGTGTTTCTAATTGAGAGATATCAAATGGAGGCATTTGTCTGCTTGGTAAATCTTTGGAAATAAATATTAATCATGTTATAATAATTTGTTGCTTTGCAATTTACTGGTGTGCACATTTTGGGTCATGTTAGAAAAGGAATGTTTTGCAAACTTCACTACCATTCGGGAAAACATTCCTCCAACATTTCTCTAATCCTAGTGTCATTCTTATCCCCTATGATGCCATTGTGCTGGTGACATGGCAGCCAGCAAAGCAAATTGAAATGTAATGAATGCTCATTACCTATGAATATTCATTGCCTGCTTGAATGCTACTGAATGTAGTAGTAATGTACTGGTAGCTCTGCGAGGTGCAGCCAAACACAGCAGCTAAGGTTTCTCTGTGTGTGTGATCGTGCTCTGATTCCATAAAGGTCTTGGAGAATTCCCAAAACCTTCATAAAGTGGAAGATACAGCTCCTAAATTGCCAGCTTCTCTAGGACTGGCCTGATGACTCAGTACCATTTATGCAGTGTCACAACAGATATCGTTATAACATCCTAGGTACATGAAGAGTTTTATGAATTCCTGTTTGAGACGCCAGCTCTCTGGCTCTCTCCCTTAGTTCCTGTGGAGTTCTTAAAGCCCAAAGAAGCAGAGCTCCAATCCTGAAGAGACCTCCTTTGCTCTTGTGGAGGTTAGCGGCTTTACATTACCAGAAATTCATCAGCGCAACTCAATGGGACATAATTTGGTTAACTGAATTTAGCTATCCAGAAACCAGAGCTGCATAAATCAGGATTCCAATGCTACTTTTACTTTGATGGATCATAGATTTTATGGCCAGAAGGGTCCATTATGATAATCTAGTCAGACATCCTGCATAACACTGGCCAAAGAACCTCACCCAACCATTTCTGCATCAAGCCCATAGGATACAGCTCAAACAGAGGTTATTTTTAAGAAAGACATCCAGTCTTGAGTTACAGAGTGCAAGTGAAAAATAGTCTATCACATCCCTTGGTAAGTTGTTCCAATGGTTAATTGCCCTTAATTAACCTTAATGGTTAATTGTAGAAATCTTACTGGATTTGCATAGGGATCTTTTTTGGAATGGGTGGTTCTAGGGGGAGAACTACATGTATTCCAAAATTAAAAACCTGAATTTTCAAGACCTACTTTGTACACCGAAATAGAGGGTTGCAACTGCACCTGGCTGTATAATGGATTAAATCCAGCCGCGGTGTGCTCCCTTACATAGGAGCTATAACGTCTTTGATATGCCCATAAGGCAGGGAAGAGGTTAATATTATACACTCAGTTATGCCAAGCTCCAAACATACATAACAAGCCATTATGTAAAAATCTGCCTGAATTTATGAGTCACCACATTTATGAGGGAACCGATACGAGAAAGAGGACTTGGCAAAAGTCAAACACCAGAAAGCAAATTATTTCCAGCTTAAAGTTTTGCAACCCTTCAGTATATTAAGGTTCACTTATTATTATTAATATCCATGTTGTGCAATGTTGTTATAGTGAAGTTTTTCTCCCTTGTGTAAACTTGGAGATGTCCAACAATCCTAGGTATTCTTTCCTAATAGGAAATAAATTAAAAAGTTGAAGTAACACAGAATCGCATGCCAATTGTACTCTATTAAAGAGGTATACTCTTAATATTTTTAAAATTTCAACTTTGCCCTTCTACATAATAAACTAAGTCCAATGTATTCCTGGGCATATGTATGGGGCCAAAAAAGATACGTCTGTTTCAATACCACATAGCGGTAAGGTCCTTCTTCAAAGCCCCGTTAAGCTGCCTTTAAATGTTGGCACCTCTGTGATAATTTAATGTCATTCAGCTCTTGACATGCTTTACAAAATGTCTGTACATGGTGCTTCTATTTTTCACTTCAAGGCAAAATATAATAAAATAATAATAATAATAATAATAAATCACTAAGATGTAACAAGTGTTGTCCCTCCCCCAGAGGAATACTAATGTTTGCCTAATTAACATGGGACACTTCACAAATTGCATTAGTCCCCATATTTGACAAGCAATTTTTAGACTAAGACCAGTTGAGTGGAAGGACAAGTTGTGGACAAGTTGGAGAGAGTCCAGCGGAGGGCAACAAAAATGATTAGGGGGCTGGAGCACAGGACTTATGAGGAGAGGCTGAGGGAACTGGGCTTGTTTAGTCTGCAAAAGAGAAGAGTGAGGGGGGATTTGATAGCGGCCTTTAACTACCTGAAAGGGGGTTCTAGGGAGGATGGGGCTAGGCTGTTCTCGGTGGTGGCAGATGACCGAACAAGGAGCAACGGTCTCAAGTTGCAGGGAGGGAGGTCTAGGTTGGACATTAGGAAAAAGTTTTTTACTAGGAGGGTGGTGAAGCACTGGAATGGGTTACCTAGGGAGGTGGTGGAATCTCCATCCTTAGAGGTTTTTAAGCTGCGGCTTGACAAAGCCCTGGTTGGGATGATATAGCAGAGGTTAGTCCTGCTTTGAGCAGGGGGTTGGACTAGATGACCTCCTGAGGTCCCTTCCAACTCTAATATTCTATGATTCTATGATTCTATGATAAGGGTCATTTTTTTAAAAGTAGGACCCCATTGCTCCGCTGATGAATGTTTTCCTTATGACAATTATTCTATTGTGTATTCCTACTTTATATTGACAGCCTATCCACCACCACCACACACATGCAGTGTGTTTTGCGTGGGGCATTAAAGAATGCAGGGCTGAAGGGGTTAAAATGGAGTTGATACAGTCAGTTCCTTCATGTCATTCAAGTTCACGCCAGCTAAAATGGAGCTCTAAGTGCTGTGGCCAAGTCGTCTATAGCACAGGAATGCGGTCAGTAAGTCAGATTTCTGAATATCTTTTAGGAGGAATGAACTGACGTGACAACGACATCTAGCAACGCGCTAGATCTGAAATGACCCATCTGTATCTCTGTAGTTTTGTTACAATCTGGGCAGTTATAAGAAGGTTTAAGGGCAATCAGAACCAGGCCTTCATCTTACAGATTGTCCTATCAGAATGATTTATAAAGCAGGGTAGATGGCACCATATTGTGAACGTAAAACACAAAACAAGACACCAATTAAAAACCTCCAGCAAACCTTTCACACGCAGGTCTCCTACAGCCTTCAGTGGGAGAAACACGTGTATAAAGTCCCCAGAAATAACGTCACTAGGTATGTAATGCTAGACAGCTGATGGATTTTAACTGGAAATTCAGCTTTGTAAGAAGAAGGCACTTATGAATGTTATTACAGGGACCCTTGCCTTAAGTGGCCAACAAAACATGGTTGCTTAACAGAGGTGGTATAGCAAGAAAGGCAGAGCAGAATCTGACTCAGTCGCTTCAGAGAGGAGATTACATACTGAGGATCCTATCCTGCAACTCACAGCACCAACACAAGGTCCCACTAAAGTTACTAGGACTTTGCATAGGTGCAGCACCCAACCATTCGCTATATTTTGCAGGATAGGGTGGTCTCTGGCTTCATTGTATAACAGTCTATAAAAAGAATCATATGATCCATTACAACAGTGGCAGGGCATTGCATTAGAAATCACAGCTGTCTTTGCTTATAGCTGCAGTTCCGAAATCAAGTCCTGTAGCTTGTCTTAAGCACATATACAGGAGATTTCTTCTTTTGCTGTTGCTGCTGTTGAGACTGACACAGAATGAAGTTAGTCACCAGTGAGCCCAATTCCTCAGTGATCTCGCGCAGAAGAAGACGAGGAGGTAAGGGTGGGGAGGGAGAAGAAATAAAATTGGCCCTTTAAAAAATAAAGCATTTAAACTGCTTGTCAGTCGTCTGCCTGACAAGGCCACTTGAATGTATTCAGGAGTATTTGCATAAACGCTCACAGTGAGTTCACCGTAGCTACTAGCGCTAATGGTACATAAAGTAATTTAGTCACTTCTCTTAGGCATCCTGTCAGAATGATGAGCACCCCCTCTTTGCCTTGTTGCATATTAGATCATTAGATAATAAAGTGTTAGAGCATGCAAACTGACAGGGTCTCCGGCACTATCATTTTTCGAGGGCACTGTATTCTGCAAGAGAGGAAAAATAATAGAGAAACTGATGCTGCAATTGGCTTTAAATTCAAGTAAATACACCCAGCCATATGAAAAATTAGCAACGTAAAAGAGTTTGTGCGAGAAACTCTGCAGAGATCTAGAGTGGGGGCTTCCAACTAAGAAACCAGAAAGAGTCCCTTCAGGCCTGCTTGAAAGCTGCATCTTGCATGCGCTCTGTCTTCCCCACCTGTCTGGGCTTAGTCCTTTAAATTGTTTTGGAAAGGTTTTCCTTTTAAAATGACACTGTAAGGGGAAGTATAAACTGAAATATATAGTACTCATTTTGATCTGTGTTGGCTCTTCTCTATACGTCCTGCTGTATTTGTATAATTTAGAAAGGTCAACCATGGTTTACCATAAATATCAAACAAGTGAGGATCCAACTCTTTGTGAATGAAAATGTGATAATTATTGCAAACCACAGATCATTGTGGCTTACCCTATTTATACCGCACAGAGCGGTATGAAATAATTAGCCTCTGCCAGCTACTACTTTTGAAAAATAGATATATTTATTTGAAGGATGAGCTTATTAACCCTCCGATATCAAGGAGTGTAGCATGTGGCTGTGAAACCATGACCTTGGTTTCTACTTATGTACAGAGAGATGAGCCACTAAAAAGGAACTTTCCTTTTACTCTCTGACCAGCATGGTATAAATAGAAATGTGTGTTGGAGATCCCAAAAATAACCTAGGCTACCTGCAAATGAGATGGCAAAAAACCACATGCAGAGACACAAGGCTACTGAGTGGCTCAGGAGATGAAATTTTCTGTCCAACTTTGCTTTTCGGCATCCAAAGTCTTTTTTAGGTGTGTCACACACTGCAACTCAATGTTTAAAAGCAGCATATGCCAGCATAGGCTTGTAAAGAAAATCGTAAGGTTAATAATGTTGAACCAAACCAGCCAACAAGCAGCCCACACTACTATCTTCTCCCCTTGCTTCCCCACAAACAACATCAGGTACTCATCACTTTCTGACCAGGTATTTGTGTTTGGGCTCGAAATCTCTAAGTGCCTGGGAGCATTTGGTCAGAGGGGTATTGTACCACAGTACTTGTGATCCAAACCCCATGATCAGACAAAGCAGTGAGCCAGATCCAGAATAGCCAGGGGCAGCATAGCTAGCTACTGGCAGCCTGATATGGCTTGGATCATCCTCTCCCCATCTCCCCCACCACCACCACAGAAGATGGGAGAGCCAAGGGTATTCTGCATGGACAAATCTGGGGAAGACAGTCCAGGCCTTAAGACGAAGGATCCAGAGTAGGAGGAAGAGAGAGGCACATTTAGGGGAGGGGACTATGAGGGAAGCCTATTCCTGTGGAGAGAGCTATAGACCGTTGCAGGAAGGAGGGTTAAGTTTTTGGTGGCTGCTCAAAACTTTGGTGGGTATCTGCCTCCTCTAATGGTTATCCACCTCTGCACTCAGTCAGATGTTTTGGACAAAAAACAACAAAAGTATTTGCTAGTTTTGTTGCCACCACATGCACAATAAACATGCATCAAGTTCAGTGATCCTGGGAGACACAGGTTTAGGTGAAAAAAGGTGAAATGTCTGGGATGTCTTAAGGAAGGAAGGATGGAATCTTTTAGTGCAGTGGTCACCATTAACGAGAATTTGCCAATGGTGGCCAAATAACGTTATCTGAGAGGTTCCTGAGAAGTAGATTGGATTAGATAATCACTTTTTCCCCCAGGAGCTGGAAGTGGAGATAACTGTGGTGGTTTTGTGGAGCCTATTGGCAAATGTTGACATTTAATGGCAACCACTGGACTTGAGGTTTATCTGGAAATACAGGTATAATTTTATCATATTCTTCTTTTTGCTCACAGAGTACCTTACCCAGGAGGAGCGTGAAGTGGTAGGTACATGAAAAGGAGTTAGCATTACAGTATGTGTGAAGACAAAAATAATTGTAAGTATAAGAAAAGAAGTATAGATTTAATCACAGGTGGGTATTCAAAGGTCCTCATTGGAAAAAAGTGTATCCAGCTTAGTTCTAACTAAGCCAAAAATAAGCAAGTTTTGAAAGACAAGCGTTGATGTTAAAAAGATTGCAAGGTTGAATAGAGTGAAGTATCTAAGGCTCTGCCTCTTGCTAATTAATAAAAGCACAGTTCGCACATTCCATACAAAAATCGAGCAAACATTATGACAGTGGCTTGTTTATTAGATTAGGCTGTTGGCAGGGATGAAAAAAAAATTCTGTAGAAGGAAGTATAGCTGAAAATGGCTCATGACCTACATAAAAAGTTAGAGCTAAATAAATACAGATGTAAGTTATGTTGATATAATGAGAACCGCTGCGGAGCTAAGAATTTTAGGTTAGGAAGTGTGAACTACAACCTCAGTCCTGCAAACACTTATCCATTCCTTCAACTTCACTCACGCAATGTCGTCCCATTGACTTCAACGGGATTACGCGTGTGAATGAAGTTAAGCGGTTGAGTAAGTGTTTGCAGGGTTGGAGCCAAAAAGAATGAGTAGAAAAGAACTCTTTTTCATGAGGAATTCATGAAGTGGTGGAAAATGGTACAGTCACCCATTATTATTAATTCTTTGTATTACCATAGGTCGTTTACATTTTTCCAAGTGGCATTCGCTTTCTTTGAGACAAATTTTATCTGGTTTCTTTTAACTCTGTGGAAGAATATAACCAATTGCCCATGAGATCCCTGGCAAACATTTATGGCACAAACCAGGGTAAGGGGCTGGGTGCATTCCACACCCATTACCGTCAATGGTAGTTGAGGGTACGAAGCACCTAGCAGGCGCAAGTGCCTTATGTCTTCAGAATTGTAACCCACTTCAAAGTCAAGTGACAAGTCTCCCTAGGGGCTAGGGGAAATGCCCCTGTGATTTTTTGTTTTCTTTAGAAGCAGTCACCAATTTAGAGGACAAAGCAAAACAAAACATTAAGTAGGTCCACATTTTCAAAGCAGCTCAGCTCTCATTTAGCAACCTCAATGCAGTAGTCAGATTTTCTAAAGAGCTCAGCGCGCAGCAGCTACCAGAAAATCTGGTCCCAATTGTGTGTGCCCAGCGCTTTTGAAAATCTACCCACATCTTTTACATGCCGGGGGGGAAGCGGCACCATTCTGAAAACCTGGCCCCAATTTTGGATGCTGAGTGGAGGTGATCAAAAAAATATAGACGTCCTTCAGTAAAACAAGGGACACATTTTTCATGAGAATTTTCTCAGATTCTTTCCCCCCCTCCCACTACCCCCACAGTGCTCAGCCGCTTTGAAAATCCAAACCCAGTTTTGGAAGCTGATGTCTTAAAAATTTGGCCTGGAAGTTTGTTCCGACGACTGCAGGACAATTTGAAAATGAAAAGTGAGAGAGAAACCAAATAACTGCACATTTAAAGTAGCAATGCCAACCAACAAAAATGATATGCCTACCATGTTCCAGATAAGAAGGCGTACCTTCCGAGGGGTCGAGTCTTCGAGCCCGCCGCCCATGCTTGGAGTTGTTATGTACAAACATATTGTCCGACACCGCCAACACATGTCCGTCAACGTTGACTGTTGTCGACACCACGACCTGTGAGCGCAAGAGCAAAACGGATCAAGAGTTCGGTCTGTTTTTTAAAAAAGAGCACAGATTGTAATAAACTCAGTTAAATAAATAACAGCTGGGAGCTGCAGAAAATTGCATCGCCATTTCGCATAATAACCGGTGCTTATGCTGTACAAATCTAACAAGAGACGCTATTGATGAGCGGGTCTTTGGCATAGAAACCTTCTGATGAAGCTTTAAGTCAGATTGCACAGTGTGTAGCAGTAAGGCAGAAGGTACGCCGTTAACCAACATTTTAACAAGAAGATCTTTATTAAGGGTTTCTCCCCCACCAAATACAAGGGTGGCTGTGTTTCACCCTAAATTATCCTTCAGTTTCTGTGCTGCAGCAGATAGCGCTGTTGACATTGCAAATGAGAATCGATTCAAAATAAAAGAAAACGAAAACACTGTTTATGAAGTTGAGACGAGAACAGTTCTGTTTCTCTCCCCCACCCCAACCTCCTCTTTTTAGCTACAGTCACCCAAAACTCTCCTGCTCCGAGCTGCATTTCAGTGTGTGTCGGGGGACAGTCTCCACGTCAGAGAAAAACAGACCTAGTCGTCTTTATTACTCTCTTCATTATGATGGTGTCTAGAGGCCCCAACCAAGACCATCATCGTAGGCACTGTACAGACACAATCAGAGAGACAGGTCCTGCACGAAAGAGTTTCCAATCTGGGTAGATAAGTCACGGTGTGGGGAAGGGAAACTGAGGCACAGAGAGGGGAAAGTAACTTGCCCATGGTCACACAACTGGTCAGCGGCAGTGCTGGTCACTCAGGTCCCCACCCTAACCACCAGCCCCCACACTGCTTCTTTTACCCCGTTTCCCCCTCTGGCCCCCATGTCCTGTACTAACAAAGTACAGCATTCCAGGGTTTGATTCCAGTTGAAGACCAGGCCCTGGGTAGACCGCCTGTCTTCCAAGAGCATGCATTGCCGTAGAGAACTTTGACTAAAACAATAAGAAGAAATGACCTACACTTCTCCTTATATTAAACAGGGAAAGGGATTAAATACTGAAACCCACAGAGATATGTTTATTCATGCGACCTCTTACAACCAAATATAATAATTGTCTGTTAATTGCAGTTTCAGCTCCCACCTCATACTTCGACATGTGAAACAGCAATCAGCCGCTCCTGTTTAATCCACCTATTATGTTGACTAATTAACTTTGCTCGACAGTTTATTTCTTCCTCCATTATCAGCCCCTGTCAGCCGCAAGCACATTGCTGCGAAGGGGGACCTCAGCCCTCTTGATTGATCACCGATAGATTGACATGCAGATTAATTTAATTAGAATCACCTCACTTGAGAAATGAAAGACAATGGCAAGGGGGCTAATAGATCTGCTCTTATAATGAGGCGAGCCTCCAGAGCCTGGGCAGAGGATTTCTGATTTATTTTCCTGAATTCCCCAGGCGCTCTGAAAGACTCTTGCTTTAATTGTTCTTGGTTTTGAGAGGCTTTAGCCTCTGAAGAGGTGAAATGCTTTACAAGGATTGGCAAACATTGCTTCAACTCTCCCAGGAAGCTGCTACCTCTCAGAGTTGGTCGAATGGGGACACTTAAAAAAATCCCTTACAACAATTCAATTTCATCACTTTGAATTGAATAAAAAATTTTAAAAACCCTAAAAACTTTGCAGTTCCACCTATTTCTCACCACCCAGTAAACACTTAAAAATGTTAAAAAAAGTGAGCCAGGTGGCTAAAGCATCCTTAACCAAGCAAGGAAAAGGAGGAATACAAAAGAACAGTTTGCATTTCAGGATTTCTGAGATAGTCCGTCAGAACACCATTCTGCCACGGATTTTTTTTAAAAAGCATTATTAAAATACTGAATAAAGGATTCAAGAGCTCTTACAACAGCAATCTGGAAAAAAAAAAAAAAAACCCCAGCGCCAATACTGTAGCTAAATCCTTCTGAATTCAAATTAGTGGAGAAAAAGAAGGCTAAAATCTAAAATTCCACAAGGATTTCAAAAATAATTCATCCTTTTTGCTCCTAAGGGGCAGAATCAAGTTTTTGCTATTTTCACTAACATGTGATCCGACAGTAAGTGGCACATAGTTTGTGAATGCACAAATAGGATTGTCAATTCTTTGGGATAAGGGTTTTTGGGCAAATCCTCAGCTGGTGTCACTTGTCATAGCACCATTGACTTCTGCACCAGCTCAGGATCTCGCGCCTTTGCTTTTTGTGCTAGTTGATAAAGTGCCAGGCACATTTAGGCTGATGTAGAAAAATACAATAAAGAATTATAACAACAATAGCAGCAGCAGAATGTGAGTTTCCTAGAACATCAAAGCTTGAAATATTTTCCCCACAAGTTGGCCCCAATCCTGCAAACATTTATGTACGTGCTTAACCGTAAACAGGCGTGTAGGCCCATTGAAGTCAATTAATTTAAGCATGTGCTTAAAGTTAAGCATGTGAGCATTTCCAGGTTTCAGAGCTAAAAGTCTTCTTAAATTAAAAATAATACTTATTAGGGCCCAACCTCCAAAGACTTGCACATGTAAGTAATGTCTCTCACATAAGTACTCCTCACATGGGAGTAACTCTACTCATGGGAGTAGATCCAGCAAAGTCTGTTACTCATGTGACCAAGTCTTCACAGGATCAGGCCTTCATAATATTTTTCCCGCAGGTTTCGGAACTTGTTGATGTGACATGTTTTGATTTACTGAACAGTATCTTCCTACCTACCACTTGAACAGGGAGTTTGATTTACTGCACAGAGACCACATCGGAGTGGTTCTTTGGAGTCGTTAGCAGAAGAAACTATAAAAGGAATCACCATGAGAATCTGTTTCCAGTGTCAGGAAATGCAGAAAAAAAGTGGTTACTCTGTGTGTCTGTCTGAAAAAAATGATTATTCATACTGCACCTGTAAAAAGCTGCACACACGCTCTGCTTAATTCTTAAAATATACAATTTTATTAAAGTAAGCTCTCTGTTTTGGTAGGAGTAAAAAATGTACTTAGCATACAACGCATTAGCTAAATGTTAATGCCTTGACTATGTAGAGAGAAAAAATAGACAGCATATTTGTTATGCAGCGCAGTGATACACTTGGACTTTTTCAGAGCGCTTATAAGGTATACTTAGATTTTTAATCTAAAAATACAACACTTGTCTCATTTTGATTTTGAAATTGTTGGGATGTGTTTAAGTTAAAGCAGATGCTAAATCTAATTTGTGGAGAAATCGTAAAATTGGAGGGGGGGGGGGAGGAATCAAACTAGATGTGGAGTGAGCAATGAGACATCCTTAGAACACAGGCTATATAGCATGAGGGGAAAGGCACACTACAGTTTATTAAATGATTAATGAGGTGCTGACATATTAATGTAAACATGGGGACAACTAGGCCTGCCAAATCTCAAACCTTTCCAAACTTTGTCAACAAAACACGTTTTTAATTTGGGTCAGGGAAACATGGAAAATGATTTTGAGCTTTAGCTTCAATCCTTCGTAGATTTTAATCTAAATCCTGTATCAACACTAGGGGACGACCAGGGTAACAGCCACCCCGCTCCATCATTTTACAACTTTATTCAGCCAGCCAGTTCCATCATTTGCACCACATATTATAATGACTCTGCAAATTATTCTGCCTGCCGTTAAATAGTTCAATTGTGAATGTTTGGGAGGTTAGTTTAAAAAAAAGCCTTCTGAAACCAGAATGTTGGAAATCAAACTATTTATCCAGGTTTAGGTCGGGCCTGTTTATTTGTTGTGGTGCATCACCTAATATATCAAAATTAAGCATCACGGGACTCATTTTTAACTACAGCCCATTAAGCTTTGCTAACTGATTAATACATAACATGTTCCTTGTGTTTCCAATTTTCTCCATTTTCCTGGGAGTGCCCTGATATTCTGGTTTGTACCCCAGACACCAAGTGGCAAAGGCTCTGAAAATGCTACGACGATAATTTCCAGGCTTGAGATGTGTCATGCTGCCATTTGCTTTAGGCCTATGGCTTTGGGATTCACTAATCTGATTTTATACCTCACTGTCCCCGCTTCCTAATGGATGGCGTGACAAAAAAGGGATGGGAAACATCCTTATTTTCATCACCAGTTGGAGACTGCTTCGTGCAATCTGTTTCCATCATTCTGGTAACTCAAACAGATCCTGCTTCAGAAAGATACTTAAGACTGAGCCTAACTTTACGCACGTACATGCAATGCATGAAATACCTTGCTGAATTGGGGTCATAGCTCACATTGCTATTTTCCAACTCCCCCCACCCATTTTCCCTCTCTCGGGAGAGAACCTTGCATGCCCTAGCTCCATTATCTGAGATTTGTGAAGCATCATTTCGGTCTCTTATGCAGATTTGCAGTAGGACACAAGTGGCTACAATTCAAACAAGAGTGGCTGCATCCCAGGAAGACAGGTTAGCGGCTGAGGCAGAGGTTGTGGTAACCACATCATGTGTTAGTGACTTTCAGGGTTTCCATAACAAATGCATGTTTGGAGGTTTACACTGTGACCCGGCCACAGAAGTTCCCTCCATACTGAAACCTGACAGGTGTCAGCTTAGATGTAGTTTTATTACAACAGCAGCAACAAAATGCTCAGGTCGCCTGGATTTTGTTAATTACACAAGTATATGCAAAAAGGTTTTGGTTCTTGTGGCTTTGGGATTCATTAATTTGAATTTTAGTGCAGAAGAAGAAAATCTGTCTAGAGATCAACCAAGGGCAGCAGGACCAAGGGAGATAGTGCCCCCACAATGGGAAAATTGAGGAGGGCTGGTGCCCTTGTAGAGGCAAGAATCAGAGAAGATGAGGGTTGGAAGGGATCTCAAGAGGTCATTTAGTCCAACCCCCTGCTCAAAGCAGGACTAACCCCAACTGACTCATCCCAGCCAGGGCTTTGTCAAGCCGCACCTTAAAGACCTCTAAGGATGGAGATTCCACCACCTCCCTAGGTAACCCATTCCACTGCTTCACCACCCTCCTAGTGAAAAAGTTTTCCCTAATATCCAACCTAGACCTCCCCAACTGCAACTTGAGACCATTGCTCCTTGTTCTGTCATCTGCCACCACTGAGAACAGCCTAGCTCCATCCTCCCTGGAACCCCCCTTCAGGTAGCTGAAGGCCGCTATCAAATCCCCCCTCACTCTTCTCTTGGGCAGAGGGGGACCCCGCTATAGTCCCATCCCCATGCACACATGCAGGGGGACAGGTGAGAGCAGAACCCAGAGGCATGGATGGGAAAGGAACGGCAGCACATGGGATCTGGCCATGCCAAGGAGCAGGTGGGATTAGCTCTCCTCTTCGGCAGCCA
The DNA here is from genome assembly GCF_026122565.2 of Emydura macquarii macquarii. Classification (NCBI taxonomy): domain Eukaryota; kingdom Metazoa; phylum Chordata; order Testudines; family Chelidae; genus Emydura; species Emydura macquarii. The sequence continues at coordinate 365,003 of NW_027132905.1, read as the reverse complement.
CGCCGGCCGGGGCTAGCGTGCAGGGACCACACTGGGTCACAAAGCCGATGCCTTCGGCCCGCCAGGAGCAGTGGCCACTCATGTGACTCCTCCACCCAGCCCAACCCACCTTCCAGCCACTGCGGGTCCCTGCGGAGACAGTTGGCCCTGGGGAGGGGCAGGAGATAGGCGCCAGTTGGCAGGCGGGGGTGGGGGGAATAGAGCCCCGGCACCTGGGTGGGGAACATGGGGTGTCTGCGCACAGGCGCCAGCCACGGAGGGAGTATGGGGGAAGAGAACAGGGCACCAGCCACCCAGGGTGGAGGGAGCGCATGGCATCAGTCGCCAGCCGCCAGAGATGCGGGGAGAGCATCAGGCACCGGCTACCAAGGAAATGCTGTGAGAACAGCAATGGGAAGAGCTGGGCTGACCCTTGCCACCCTGGAAATGGCTGCCCCTCCCCTCACTGTGTCTCAGGAGCTCCCCTCACTCCCCATCCTATCCCTCTGCCCCCCCAGTAATGCCATCTAATTATTATTTGTACTAGAGCAGCCCTTTGAGTACGTCTACACTGGAACGAAAGACATGAGGCACTCGGGCTCCAGGACTCCAAAATTGCCGTGGAGACATGCGGGCTCCGGCTGGAGCCCAAGCTCTGGGACCCTCCCCCCTCGTGGGGTCCCACAACGCCTACGCAGCAGTTTTACAGCCCCACGGCCCGAGTCAGCTGACCCGGGCCAGCCATGGGGTGTTTCATTGCTGTGTAGACGTGCCCTGGGGTGCTGAGCCCCGCAGATACACAGAAACAAGTCCCGGCCCCTGAGCACGTCCAGACTCAAAAGACAAGACAGATGAAGGTGGACAAGAAGCATGATCATCCCCATTTCACAGATCAAGGCCATACAGAGAGTCTGTGGCTGAGCTGTGTATTGGACCCGGATCCCCTGAGTCCCGCTGCGCTTCCTGTCTGCTTACCTTGCCCTGCTCACCGGCCTCGGGCACAGCTCTGGAAACACGTCTCTGCCCTGAGCCAGCGAGGGCCCACATGAACGTGCAAACGTTTCAGGACAAACCCTCCAAAGTCCTGTCCGCACGTGGGCCCAAGTCAGGATTCAAGCACGGCTCTCCAAAAGTGGCATGTCCTCCGCTCCCAGCCCTTGGCTTTTGTAGCCATTTTATGACAGAAGGAGCGAGATGGCTCCAATCGAGTCTGCCACAGTAAAAACCCACCAGGGGAGGGTGGGAAAGAGGAAGGAAACTATGCAAAGTTCATCCTCAGGTGGCATGAACCTGGTGTCCTTGGCCCTGTATCTTTACCACCAACAACAGACCCCAGGCAGGCCCAGCGCATGGCCCCCGCCCAGCCATCCCCAGCGTCTCCTTGGGGCCTTTTCCAGGCAGACAACGAAGATCAGCCCCAAAGAGGAGCAAGTCCCCAGTGGAAAAAAAGTGGCATAAGTCAGGGAGGAGGGATTATGTTGTGAAAACAACCCCCCCCCCACTTGTGTGTGGAAAGGGGGAGAGCCACACAGACAGAGTCCACAGGGGACAAGCCGACTCCTACCGCCTAGAAACCGCAGCTACCCAGCTACGAACCGGACTTGGACTTTCCGTGATCTCATCACCCCCGCCCAAGCCCTTGGCATTATTTTAACCCGGTCCTTTCAAGTCAGGGGGTGAAATCCTAGCCCCACGGAAGTCAGTGGTAAAACGCCCACTGATTTCAAAGGGATGTCTACACGGCAGCAGGGGGTGAGTTGCCTAGTGCGGACAGACAGACTCCTGCTAGCAGGGCTCAAGCCAACGTGGTACGAATAGCTGTGTGGACATTACAGCCCAGGCCCACCCAATCCCTGGTCTGAGCTCAGAGCCACACTGCTATTTTTTATGTGCTAGTCCATCTACCAAGCTGGATGCTCATGCCCAGCTGCAGGTAGATAGACCCAGTCGGGCCAGCAGTTCACCCAGCACGTGTACACCCATGAACCAAAGATGGGGCTCTATAAGACCACACTGTGTGTTTGCTTGACACATTTCTCCCCGACATGTGATAAATGAAGCCTGTGTCCTCTACCCTCTACAATGACGAGCCGCTTTATTTTAAGAAGGGTGTTGCTCTAACGTGAGAGCAACAAGTTCAAGAAGAAAACCCAGCGACTGCAGAAGGGAAAAAAGCCCTGGCATTTAATGGATTTTTACAAGCTTTAATAGCACACTGTATTAAAGTATGAGCAGCGCTTTGCTCTGCTGAAAGTGATTAATTTCTTGAAAATGCTAAGGTCACGCTAATTGACATGACCTGTGTAATTAAGCAGTCTCTGTTTACACACTGAAAGCTCAACTGCTGTGAAGCTGGGTTTGCATGACAGAATGTCTTTACAAGTGAAGAGATCAACCACCTTTCTTATGCCCTACCTGCTCACCTACACAGGCTCCTGATTGCTGTTCTGAGGGAACATGCAAAGACATTACCATATGAAAATCAGCCCATAGCTTGGGGGAGTATGAAACTGGCAGCGCGTACATATCACGAACCGTGTGCTTTGACAGGCCCCAGACCTGGCTTCTTCATGCTAGATTGCTCTATTGGCGAGAACACCCTTGGAGAATACTTTTCCTCTTACAGGAAACTATATTGTTAATAAGCGGGAATAGCTCCCAGTGGCAGCATGGTATAGAAGAAGGGGCATGCAGCGAGACATCAGGGACTCCTGGAATTCTAATCCCAGTTCTGACACTGACCAGGTGACGACCTTGGCCAAGTCACTCCCCTTCCTGTATCTCAGTTGCACAGGAATAAAGAATACTCTCCTACCTTGCGGAGGAACTACAGGGTTTAACCTATTAGCGTTTGTAAGTAAAAGAAAGAGGCATTGAATATTATCATGATCATTCATGCAACGTGTAGCACTTACAAATAAATGCTGCGGTGGGTGGGAAGGGAGCCAGAGGGCCCTGACCTGCCTCACAGATGCAGGGCTCCTGCACAGAAGGTCCTTGGTCCCCTTCCAGCCTCGTCTGTCCTTCTGTGACCCAAGGAGATTGTGGGACAAACCCCTCGCTTCTTCTGTGCGAAGGTAAATCCCAACCCGAGAACAGCCCTGAGTAAGAAACCGCACGGAATGGAGTGTGCCTGCCCTAAACCCCTGCGTGGCCCCCAAGAGAGGAGAGTAATTTCTCTGCCCTACCCCTTTTAGGCAAAACCTCCTCTGAACAATCACATGGCTGTGGCTTTGGGCATACATTTCCCACCATTTCCAACACCTGGTTGGCTCCAGCATTGGAAGGTCTAGAGTAGACAATGCTCCCACGGCCAGTGCTTTATCTATTCCTTATTCTTTAGACTGGTACTGAGCACAGTTAGACGACACAGTGTTAAAAATCCAGGTGGTCAGCGGCAGCTCTGTTCACTCCACACCGCCACGCCTATGCTTCCCTGGAGGGGAGCTTACTATGACAGGGAAGTATTTGTCCCCAAAAAACCCAACAGAAAACTAGAAAAGAACAGCCACTGGGAGTTTTGCCTGAATAAGGATTGGGCCAGTATGAAATTACTGCAACCTTTCAAAAACAAAAAACAATCCTTCATACTGCAGCAAATGACTCCCCAGGAGAGCTTGTTTAGATTTTAAGCATAACCATAGATCTGTTTTTGTGACAAGATTCCCCCCTAATAAATATTGCTTGCTCACTTAGTTGAGTAAGAGCTTTGCATGAAGGCACAGTAAAGTCGTAGGGCAGAACAGAATATCGTAGAGAAGAGCAGCCGTGTGATTCAACACAGCAACAGTAAAAGGTCACTTCTGTTTCTTCCCTTCACGTTTTTACTTCCAATGGGGACGGCATCATCTTCAACTCCTCTCCTGCCCAGAGCATGAAAATCCAAGAACTTCCTGCTAATTTTTGCTGTCATTGGGAATGCCCAAAACTGAGATCAATACTGTAAATTTCAGCATATTCCAGTTAATTACCAGGTTAGTTTGGGTCAAATTATTTCTACCCCCATCCATTGATTATTTTTAAAGAAGGAAGCATGACATACTGACCTGGAATCTCCGCATGTCCCGGGGGTTTCCTGCATTTTTTAAGCAATTTTGGTTACATTTGAGAAAAAATTTCAAGAAGAACCTGTGAAGAAAAGAGATACCGTCATTAGCCTCTCGGATGCACACAGCGTGCAGCACATGACCCATTCCTGAGTTTGAGCCAACAAATCCTCACCCCCATTAGCAATCCTTACGCACACAAGTTGTCCCTTTGACTGGCCACACGGCTGAGGACCGCTCACATGGACCCTCAACCAACAAAGCACACTTCAGCACATGCTAAAAGTGACATGTGCTTCAGCGCTTTGCTCGTCACAGCCACAGAAGTCTGTGGAATTGGTCCCCATGTCACTTTAAATGGTTAGCATCATGAAATCAGGCTGTGTTCCACAGCTGCCCAGCAGTTAAAGACACACATTTTCAGTGCTGCAAACAGAAAGCAGAAAAACGCTGGCCAAGAAAGTGCCCTTGTGTATAAGAGGTTTCATCTCACAAGTTTGCTTGTGTGCAGTGTGTAACCCTCAATTTGAGGCAAAAATATTAAAATGTTCCGCACAGTCTGAAGCGTGAGCCAACAACTAAACCAAGTTTGTCAATGAAATGAAAGGTGGCTAGTGACAATTTACATAAATAAATGAACAAAACACTGGGGGGAAGGTCTTGATTAAAAAGCTGATCTCATGGAAGAAATGAAATGGCTGCCCGTAGCTATATGTAGCTATATGACCCTGACATATATCTTTAAGAAGAGACACTGCATTTTACAAGCCAAAAAAAAAGCAAACATTTTACTGAAAATATTTCCTTCACTGTTATGCATCAATGGACCGTAAACCCATAAAGACAAGTCGATGAATAATAGTGGGTCTCATATTCCAGGCTTCGTCTTCAAGAGCCAAGGTTTATCAGCCTTTTGTCCAAAATAAACTGCAGCCAGAGTTCTACTAAAGCTAACCGTGTAAAATTAAATACTGCATCAAGCTTTAAAACCAGGCACAACCAGACAGAGCATCATTATATCTGCAATAGCTGTTGATTAACCAGGCAGAGGCTAATTTACCCTGTCTCCACTTATAACGAGGCATCAGGGGGTGATTGTTTGTTATTGTTTTGCTTAAAATCAGAAAGTTAATTTTTGCAAGCGTCCATCCTTATCCCTGGTTAGAATCCGAGGTGGCCACTAAGTGGCATAATTTGCATATGCTGAAATCAAGGAGGGCAAAATGGGGATGGAAAAACAGAAACATTTAATAACCCCGTTTTCTTGGTTGGCATCAATGCTGCTCCTCTGTTCTGTTGTGGAACTGCACCCTAAAGAGGCCTGTTTGGCTGTTGTGGGAGCTCCTTCATGCTATAAAAATCATATTAGGCAACGGCCACGGTGACAGATTTAAACTACAAGGGGCTACTTTCGTTAAAGGAAATAGAAGAGACCAACCCACATAAAATAACAAGCAGCCACAAGACACTTGAACAGCGGATGGCAAGGGCTCTGTTTGTTTACACTAAATTAAAGAGGGGTATAAGACCATTGCATCTTCTCACCAAGTCGGTCTTGATATTCAGTAACTGAAAGTTCGTGCTATTTGTTGTGTGTGTGTGTGTCTTTTTAAGCCTCTAATGGCCAGCTGTGACAGCCTGACTCAGATTGTGTAGAAAAAGCTGTCAGCACAAATCCTGGCATCTTGAATCCAGACAACTGCTTGCCACCAGTCGAAGGTTTGTACTCGTGCCAGAATGGATTTTGAGAGACAAGCAAAGAGGGCATTAATTCCGCCAAAGAAAAACGAAAGGCAGGGAGAGTTCAGGATCTTACACTTCAGTTGATGGCTTTCCTGTCAACAGCCCATCATTTAGTTTGCGAGCTATGAAGGGCATGGACATTAGATCCTCTTGCCCTACGCTGGCCCTGTCATGCGGAATGCTGGCAGAATAGCGAGACCACCCCTCTGCGATAGATTGCTTGCTGAAATAAAAAGCCTGGCCATCTGTTGGGAGGCAAAGATGTCCCTGTCAACTGGTGCCTGGAGCCTCAAACAGGCCCTTATGTGGCAAAGTCTCTCAGAACTGCTTATTCTTTAGGGAAAAGTCTGCTCTGCCCCAGGGGTTTACTAGAGAATTCTTCAGAGTTTTCCAGAATGTAGGAGCCAAGCAGATGACCACCTTGGCTTGAACTTTCCTAAAGGAATATATTACAGAGAAGGGAGGGTGGGAGATGTAACAGTTAAAAATATCTGCACGGAAAGACAGAGTCAAACGTGCCATGGAAATGTAGAAAACATTTATCATGCTAACTTTGCAAGGCGCGTGTAAACACCACGGCGTGTGTGTGTGTGAGTGTCTGTGCGCTGATCAACTCAAAAGCCTCCCCAAAATAGGGAAAGCTCTTAATGAAGCCCTCTTTATCAAGCTTGTCCTCTGCTTAACAAGCTGCACTGTTCTCTTGTTTTATAAGATGGTACGACATCAAAAGCACTGAACACCTCCATGAAATACAATAGCTGGTCTCTGGGGTCTGCAAAGTCTAATTCAAAAGCTCCACAATTTTACCACAGTTATCTGGGTGCCTCTCTCTTGACGTGAATGGGAGTTTCATCCACATACCCTGAAGGAGAATTGAGGCCCATCTATTTAGTTCTACTGGTGAAATCTGTCAACTCCAGGAAAGCAAATTTTTTTTTTTTTAAGCCACAGCATTTTGGGGAGGAATTTTCAAGACACAGAGCTTGCAGCTTATCATTCCTCTTACTTTGTTTTAAAAATAAGTCAGTTTACAAAATACTCTATCCAATCCTGTATTCTTATTCTATTGAGAGACAAACCAAACTATGGGATGAATATGGTCTCAGAAAGCACCAACTACAAGCAGGCTCTGTGGCCGTGTGAATCATATTTTGCACTAGCCCGGTGAGACCCTGGGTTTGATTCCTGGCAAACGGAGTCCCTAGCATCCTGTTCTGCACAGATCTCCGTGGACTGCTTCAGTTGGGTCACACAGGTGAAGCTGAGGGCGGAATCTGACCCACTGTTAGTTGGCTCTGAGGGGAGAACCACTTTGGCTGGAAACCAGGTGGCTAGAATACCATTGCCTGTCATACTGACAAACCCTCTCTCACTGTTTCCTCATACTCCCCAATGTGTCCGCATCCATATCTTGTCCCTTGTCCCGTACTTAGATTTTAAGCTCTTTGGGGCAGAGACTGGTTTTGTTCTGTGGCTGTACAGCACCTAGCACAATGGGATCCCACTGTGACTTCTAGGCACTGCAATAATACAAATAAATAATAATACAGAGACGGGGGACTGGAGGAAAATCATAGGATCGAGGGGATGGGGTAACTCAGAGGTCACCTGAGCGTGCAGGATGGCTTCACTCGACGGTGTTCAAGTTTGTACTTACAATCCCAGAATCGTGAGCTCCGCCGCAGTCGGCACTTCGAGCCCAATTCTGCCGCCTTACTCGTCCCGGAGTAATGCAGATCGGACCCATCCAGGAGCAAGGCCAGCCACATTGGGCTCATTATAGGCATAACTTACATGTGTATATGTTCACAGCTGACTTCTTAATGCCAGGTTCTTTTTTCAGAGCTAACTTTATCCCTCCACGACGGGCAAAAATGGCAGTCGTGCTAACCGGTGAGGGCTGAAATTGGTTCACTAGGTGAAATACACGTGCACCTCACAGCAGGGCCGATAAAAGCCTGAACTTTTATTTCTGACACGGGTCAGGTTTGCCGAAGCCTAGTATCCCTGCCACGTGACAGAAGTCAGCACCCCATGATTCCTGTGCCCTAGTGAGACCTCTGCCTGGGGTTTTACAATCAAACAAAAGGTGCTTGCTAACCCGTCTCCCCCCCACCTCACACACACAAACAGATTAACACAGCCAATGAATCCAACACACTGTGATTAACCGCTCTGTAGAGTGCGGCTGTGGTACCAGCCCCCTCTCGGTGTCCAGCACTGCTCTGTGTGTACCGCCAGCACAGACATACTGCATGCGTCCCATCAATATCTGCACCCTTCGGGTAACATAGAACTGCTGTACCAGGCCTGCCAGAAACGAAGTGGTGGTGCACGTGCTCTAGACACGATTCCTTGAATGGCTCCAACAGCGGTTAACACAACAACTCCCAGCCAGGCACTTACGAGCCGGGTTGCCCACTAGGGCTCGGAGCCCATGGCCCGGCCGGAGAAGAGTTTGAATTAGGGCCCTGACTGTAATGCCCTCTGGTTGGGCTGCAGTGAGCACGACACCCCGTCGCTCCCTGTTTGGAGGAGCAGCGCACGATGGAGACATATCAGCCAAGCTCCTGTTCCCCTCCCCCCAAACATTGCCGCTCACCCCTTTGAACGTTCACCCCGCTTTCTTTGGCAAAATTGGGCATTTGTTTGCTTGAGTCTGTCAAATGCCCAGTTTTGCCAAAGAAAGTCGGGACGTCAGAGACAGGGCTTGAAAAGGGTACTGTCCTTGCAAACCGGGACGTATGGTCCCCCTAGGTACGTGGTGCATGCATTGCTGGCAGCACCCTGGGATCTCTACGAGTGCAATGTACTAGATCTTTAATGCACCCCAGTCCCTTAAATACTTTGGTGTCTTTCAGAGAACATTGTGCCTCTTGCTCAGCAGATGCAAAACCTGCTCTTCAACCAAGCACACACGGGACATCCCTTTCTGCCATTCCAAGCTCTGCTGAATGACGTCTGTCCCTGAACAGACATGCCAAGGTGGTTTTGCCACGTTGGCTTCTTTTTTTGTTGCCCACTATAGGAAACAATATTCTTTATTTTATCACTGTGCAGTCATCAATCCATCTCGAACTGATCAGCTTCTCTGAATCTAGAGATCAGTCATGCCATAGAGAATTAGGTCTCCAATTAGTTTAGATTTAGCTTTTTCACATGGGTCTATAACATTATGGTCAATGGCCTCACCTGACTGCTGGGTTTTCTGTGTATGCCTTTCCCAGTTTTGCAGGCATCAAATTATTCCTGACATTTTTCAGTGACTTTGTCTAGCTATCTGCAGACCCCCTCCATGCTCCCACTAGAATCTAATGCAGCTTCCCAATGCCTCTGGGCCTGCACACCGCAACAATGTGAGGGGTTTTACCCTCTCAGGTTTCTTTGCAATACCATTTACCTTCCAGAAAATGTGGAATGGTTGCAATCATCTCTTCCAGCCATAAGCTACGTTTCCTCCCAGTCTGAGAGATAAGGGGTGGATTAATTTGCTCCAATTTTGCCAGTGATTTAGTTTACTTCTGACACCATGTATTACAGGTGGGACACACAGGTTGCTGGAAAGAAAGGGTTGCTTATTTTCTGCTCCGAGTGCACGGACATGGGTCAGGGTTCTGAAAGGTTAACACCACCGCTGCATGAGAAGGGTCTCTATTCGATGACTGTAATGGCTACTACTATCACACTCTGGTTCAGCATAACAAGGCCAAATTCCACCCTCAGGAACACATGAGGAACTCCTACAGGGCCGGACTCTAGGGGAGTTCTCAGTTCTAAGGGAGCTGCATGCAAGATGCAGGTTTAGTGCTTGTCCCACCGACAACTTCATGCATCCATGGTAAGAATTTGGCTCTAGATTAAGAAAAACCCACTCTGAAGAAGTTCTACAAAGGCCTTAAGCAGGGAATAAAGCACCCTAAACCCGTATTTACATTGCAGAAAACAGAACTGAAGGGCAAATGCAATAAAACCATTCATTAGGGTAAGAGTTTGTACCACATTAATTATTATGCAAACCATTGTTACAGAGCCAGGCAGTGCCGCTGACTTTCCCCACCCCTGAAAAATCACGTTTGGATGTTTCTATCAGTCCTCTCAGTGCCCACAGCCACAGAACAACAACAAGAACAAACATAATGTAAGGCATCCCCCCCAAAAAAACCCTGTTTACACCCTTACTGTGTGTTGAAGCTATTTTGAGAGCACATGCAAGGATGAAGGCTCTCGCCCTGGACTCTGGATGCAGATTGCATTTGCAGCCAGCACAGAATCCTTGTCCTTTGAAAGGGGCAGCCCGGGTGTTTCAGAGAAAGGTGCACTTTGCATAGTATCTTGCGCCCGAGTGGAACACTCCACTGAAACCTACGGGTCAGATTTACATCAAGCAGGGATCGCTTGAGAAGTGAAGTCCATCATGATGACTCACAGGTAGAGCTGGTCAGATAATAATTTTTATTCCCCCGTGTTAAAAACAAAACGTTTCAATTTTCAGCAAAAAATCAAACAAACAAACAAAAACAAAATTCAGCCAAAACCGGAGCAGTTCGGTTCAGAAATGCTGCTCAGTGCCTCATGCTCCCACGGTCCTCTACAGGTTGACCTCCTTCATCAGACTACACCTCCCATAATGCACTTTTTCCAGGCCTTGTCCCCCATTCCTCTCCTTTCCTTTGTCCATCCATCCATTTGATTCCCTTCTAACTAACCCCCTACCTTCAGCCATTTGCTGATCATCCCGTCGAGCACTCTGCTTGTCTGTTATATCCCTTTATCTGTCTTTTCTATTTAGACTGTAAGGTCTTTGGGGCAGGGACTGTCTATTACCCAATTTTTGTACAGCCATGCTAAGCCTAGTAGGGTCCCATTCTTGGTTGGCTTATGATACAAACAAACAAACAATAATATACAAAGGAGCTGACCACGGGCTTCTGCAGGCCACAATGAGGAGAGTGATACATTAAAACTGAACTTTCTTAAACAAATAAAATAAGATCTGAGTGGGAAGCAAGACCCACTTCTCCATCACCGCCCTGAGGGAGCTTTAAGGGAATTCAAACACGGAAGGTTAGCAGTAGGATTTTCTTTGCCATTGCCACCATAAATATGTCTGTTGAAGGGGAAAAAAGAGTTGGAAAGGGAAGACCTGCATTCCTGATGCGGAAGAAAAGCTTGTTTGTTCCCAGCACATTGGGGAAATTGTTTGAGAACAGTTCATCCATGTGAAAATCTGACAGCTGTACGGCTGCCAAGCTCAGCGAGACCTGTGGCCATCCAGCGAGCAAGTGCTGCTTGCAGACTTAAGCCTGTCAGAGGGCAAACAAAATCAGCCTAACCCACCTTTCCCAAGGTTTAAACACAGGGTGATACTGGACTCTGGGATTAGGGGCTGTGAAACTGGGGTTTCTATGGGCCCATCTCTCTGTAAAATTAGTGCAACCTCCAAAATACAAATCCTCATGTAAAATCTTAAAACGGGCCACCGGATGAAAGCATTTCAGGGCCATGTTGCATGGAAACTCCAATGCAGCACGGTACGTAAGCGTGTATATTACCTTGAGCATATGAGCAGCCCCACTGAAGCCAATAGGAGTACTGGTGCATAAATACCCTGCAGAACCAGGGCTATTGTGAGCTGAACTGCCTCCTCCTCTTGTGCTAAAACCACGGGGAGGGACGCAGGGAAGGAGCTGCAGTACCAAGGCGGTAGGAGCTGAAAGTATCAGGCAGACAAGGGCAAGTTACTTCATTTCTTGGGAAAGCCAGCCACTGCCTTCCGATCTGACTTTAGGCACCAGGTTCCTTGCATACACCACAAAGCAACACCAGAACGCAGACACCTGGGCCATTTGATCCACTTATTCAAGTTTCTCTATCTGCTTTTCAATACACCACCTCCCCTCCTCCATCAGTCACCTCCGCCACGTCTTGCTGTCAATCACAGTCCTTACCAGCACCCTGATGTCATCAGACAAAGGATACCTACAGTGAATTATTCAAATGAAAGCCAACCAGTGTGACAACTGCCATTTAATATTAACTACTGCCATTTGTCCACCAATCTAACATACATGGGGCATACGTGAGGGTAACAGAGAAACTCTAGTATAAAAAAAAAAAAAAAAACCCAAGTGCTGCTGATAAATTCAGGAGAAAGAAAAAAACCCACTATTTATTTAAAGAGCAATAATTTCCATTTAAATCCAAATCCAGCACTGCGGTTTTCCCATGGACCTTTCTGTGTACAAGTAAGGGGCCATGTCAGGTACCCTGATCACAAAAGAAAAATTGAAGGCTTACACTGATATTTAGCAGCATGAGACTGTGCATGGAAATCAAATATAGGCATGGGGGAAACCTCCTATTACCCACATGTTCACAGCTGGATTTTTCATCAATAAACAGCAGTAGACACCTTTTGTGGCATTTTTACAACTGGAAATTTATTCTACAGAAGAGAAATTAAACACTACAGACAGCCTAGCTACCTCTCTCCCAAACGCAACCATTCTTCATGTGTCAAACGTTGTTAATTAAAAAAAACAAAAATCCAGCCTTCCTTCCACTGATGTCGACATTCCCAGTGGTTCTAAGGGGCTTGGGATCAGATCCATAGTTTGTATTTATGGAATGCAAAACAATGTATTAAGAAAGAGTAACCCAGCAACAAAATTATGGGAACAACTTTTCTTTTACTGAAAAATACACATCTTCCAGTTGAAGTCCAGAAAAGATAAACGAGATGGGATACGACATGCCGTATGAGCATCTCACAATAGGGCCCTGATTACGGACAGATTCTGTAGGTGCTGCCATAATAATACACATCGAATAGACTGTTATTTTTGTGAACCTGTTCTGAATTCCCAGAGCTGGCGCAGGCAGCATTTTGCGGCTGTGGGTATAATAAATACTTACTTCAGCACTGCAAATAGTTGGAGAAGAACCCACATAATCACCAAATCACAAGTTAGGATTGCCCAAAGGCAACCTTAAATTACTCACTGCTTGCTTCACCAAATGTTTCAAGTCGGTTTTCCGTAGGTCTGTGTGCTCTGTGCAGCACAGTACAGTATAGCAATTTTTCATCTCACAGCCTCTCCTAAATTCTTCCACTCTCCAACACTGAGTGTTCTAATGCATCACAGAAATTTAGACTTCTTTGGAAAAGCATGTTTGGAATTTTCCCTCCCAAGTGAGTTAAAATCCCAGAGTGTTTTTCAACCTTTCATTATGAATAGAACGAGGCCACAGAATATTCACCCGGCTCCAAAAGACAACATTGCAAAATAGGACAAAATATAAAAATAAAAACACTTCAAAATAGTTCAGAGATGGGTCTGAATTCTCTCTCTTCCCTGTTTTAATTTTCTCCCTGGAGACTGACTTTTCAATAATTCTTCTCAAAGGAGTGGAAAAGTTATTCAGTGATTGATGGGTACCGAATATTTCTATATGCTCCCATTTGCACAGCATTCCATTTATCTGCAATGTTTACTGAAATCCAACTGGAACTAAACACCTACAATAAACAAAAGTTTGCAGGGTTTTACGCCATCTGTGCACTGAGCATCCAAAACACAGAGGTTCACTTAGAATACCTAAGTATAAGATAATGTATGGTGGATACACACACACACACACAAAAGCTAGGCATACAGGGGGGTGTATTCATCTACAGATACACAACGGCAGTTGTTACCTTACTCTGCGCAGATAAGGAAGCCTTAAGTTCTGTTTTTCTTTAAGACGCTTCCCGTCACTGTCTGTTCTTTATGAACTATGGGGGTCAGTGCTTTAGCTGAGACTGTGACAGGCCTCTCCAGAATTAGAGCACTTTATTATCACATTAGTACAGGGAAAAGTCACATAACTAACAGAATTTATCCTCATTTATTCAGTAAAAGCACTAATATTCAATCAGTCTGCCGCTGTTTAATTACTTTTCCTCACACTACTTCTTTTCTTACTTGACCCTTCAAGTACCAGGGTATGAAAATGTGTTAAGACTATTTTTTAATTCCACTTAAAATGCTAGACTTTCTTCACTGGAACAGGTATAGAACCAGCACTGGGGTCTGTCAAGTTCACACAATGCCGGTGCATTAGCAGCCATCGTGATGTCATACTTTTGCCGGAAGAACCTCTGTTCAGTGTAAGTGATGACAGATAACAGAATTACTGTTAATTGTAATACGATCCTGGTATTCGACTGCCTGTTATCTCAGGGTAAACTAGTGTAACAGTTCTTAGGTAGCGGTAGCATCCAAGATATAGTCAGTTAAAGAAAACAAAGAGTCATCTTAATCTCTACTTCTGCCTTAAACTAGGGAAAATAAGGGTGTCTTAAAGATATCACCCACAGCTGCATGTTGTGGTGGTACTAATTCTTTCACTGGGGTATTAATGAAATCAAGCTTCAGACTGAAAATATTTTTCTTCCTTTTGTCTGACTGTAGGTAGTTCAATTAGACAGCTACAGAGACCAGCTTTTCACCCCTTCGCCTGTGTATAAAACTACACGTACACCAACTTGTGCTTGCACATGCACTAATGAGTCTTTAAATAGCCCGACACCTGCGCACATACAAGTGTTAGCATATGAACCTGCAAAACCCAAGGGTGTCAGACTATTTAAAGGACACGCGCCAATCGTAAACTTTTCAGCTGGTGTCTGAACCTGCAAAGAGCAGATGCAAGTTTGTGCACTTCTGTGTTGGAGCCCACCTGAAAACGTATCCCTAATTAGATGGAGGCATTGCTTCATCTCAACGATATTTTCTTCGCCGTGCAAAGTCCAAAGCCTGCTCTCATTGTTTTTCCCTTGACCTTCTTAAACGGAAGGTCTGGGAATTATTTAGTATTAACAAAAACCATGTTTGCGCAAACTGACACGGAAATTTCCAATTGCCACTTCGGACAGGGTTCAGAGAGAGAAAGAGGAGGAGAAATGCTGTTTGTGTATGCATGTTACTATTTACAAACTACGTATATCCATACTGTGCCATAAGTGGCATCACATGAGACACGGAGATGTCTGTGCACTACTAACATGCATCATGTTTGGAGAGCATTCTGATCCCAGAGCTTCCAACCACCTGAGAAGTGTAGATATCTGGTACACTACAAATGCATGCCCTGAAACATGCGACTGAAATGCTTTTGGTTACATCTGAGCAAAAAACTGGAAAATGAGTGCATTTTTTAAAATTCTATTGGATGCCTGCATAGTTGGAGACATGATCAGTCAATCAGACTTCCTCAATCTTCGTGTGTGTGCGTGTGTGTGTCTGTGTGTGTGTGCACATGCGGGAGGTGAAAGATTTTACAGAAATGTTCATTATTGGTCTAACTTTGCTCTCCTAGAAGTCAGATGGGAGTTTTACCACTGACTTCAGCTGAAGCAGAGCTGGGGCAACAGAGAGTGCTTTTAAAAACCCAGCCTGCATTCAGGGGCTACACTTCAGACCATAGCAACGTGTGACCTTCCTAGGGATAAAAATGTTTATCTTTTTGATAAATAAGAAGGCTGAGGGCAATGATTTTGCTGTCTGACAGGCTATTCACAACACTATCATTTAAAAGAAACCCACACAACATGAACATGAATTCAGTCTGGAGTTGGTATTTTCTTTTTAAAATGGTGGTTCTAACGACTTTCAAATTACACAAATATCTCAGGGTTCTAATTGCCCTTAATAGTAGACTTCTACTTCTTCAGTTCAATCACTGCACGGGATCAACTATCTTGCCCGCTAATGTCCTGTGTCTCCCAGTCACATGCACTCGTCTATAAGCAGAAGCCTTTTGACTCATAACATTGACATCACTGTCACTAGGTTTGCCCGCAACATCCTGCACATATGCAAGCTAAAGGGCCCTCGGCTTCAGCTGTTCCACCGTGTCACTATCACAGTAAGTGTGAGATGCATTCCAGAGCCTCTGGATTAACCTCTGGGATGACACCCAGTTTTGTCTTTAGCCACACTAAATCCTCAGCAAAACTGTAACAGCCATGGCTGATTTAGAACCTAAACTGTAAATCTCCTCTTCACACAGTCCTACTAAGGAGATGAGTGGGAATTATTTCACCCAACCTCTCTGGGTATTTATAGAGCAACTCCTGTAGGTGATGTGGCTAAGCAAAGGTTGCCTCCCCCCCCCCCCCTTTGCATGCAAATACCACCTCAAAAAGTACAGGAGGAGTGACTGTGTGAGGTGCAGTTCCAGAAGCAAAGTGCCCCATCTGCAACGTGCAGGAGTGTTCAGATGAGCACATTTGTCGACACGGAAAAATCAGGTTCACAGATCATACCACGTGTGAAATCCTCACATCATCTCAATCAATGGGAGTTCTGCCACTTTAGCAATGGCGTCAGGATTTCACCCCGTATCTTTCCTCCCTGGGTCAGAAGCAGGGCTGTGTAGACTAAGTGAGGGGGTATCATCTGATGGATGCTCTGCTGGGAGGCGTACATTTTTATCAGACCTTTACTATTACGTGTGATACAGGAAGACCCTAAATAAGGAGTATACAGGATATTCTTAAAGAGTCCGGCGAGTGTGCCCACAGCATGGAATGGATGCTACAGAATAAATACAGAAATACCAGTTTTAAAAAAAAAAAAGTTAAAGAACCAAACCGAACACTGCACTGAGCTCCTGAAGCCAAGCTGGACATTTCATTTCGCAGTCCCATTGTTTCACGGTAGTTAAGAGAATAAAGCTCTCTCACTTCCTTTGCAGCAAGGCGCTCTGGCAATGGAGATGGGTTCCGGAGCATTGTTGCTATTTTAAGTGCTGGAAGGAAGCAGGGAATTGTTCTGTGGAAAGGCGGGGCACTCCGGGTGTGTGGCCACGCAGCAAGGGAAGGTGTTCCAGTGGTGTCTGAAGAGGATGCTGACCAGCCACAAATTATACGCCTTTTTCCTCAGTGGATTTTTTTCCCCCACTCATGCATTTGCAGGAGAAACCCTGGCATTGGACATGATTCCTGCAAGCTATGCCGAGACAGACAGAAAGAGTTTTTGCCTCTTCGGTAAAGATGACGACACCATGCGAGGGGGCTGGAGGTGCCATCCAGAAATACTGCATATGCGGCAGGATTACATCAACCTCGCTGTAGCGAGACGCTGGGAAAGTTTAATTTATCTTCTTAGAAGCAACAACCCCCAAGGGAGTCTCACCTAGATTTTGTTGCAATCTTTAAAACAAACAAAACCTGCCCACTACTCCACTTGTAATTTAGGTGCAACATCACGAGAACTCTGGACAAAGCAGTGGGACTTGGACCTGCAGGCCAAAGAACTTTGTAAACCAGCTGCTGAAGTTCTGATCTCAACTATGGGGATGGGGAAGAGGGCATTGCAGCTATGCTGTTACCTTTCACACCCATTTAGCCAGGTCGTTCAGCCAGTAGGAACAGGGCAGTCAGGGAATAGCAGTGAAAAACTTTTCTATCCGTCTGCACATTTTCTGCTAAGGATACCGCCCACCCCCCAGGACAAGAGGGAAAGAGACCCAACCAAAAGCTCAAAATAACAAGAGACAAGCTCATGATGGTGGGGTCAGTGCACAGATGGATTTGGGCACAAATATATTTTGGCTGTAATAAGACCTATCACACATGTGCCACTATGTAGTTTATGTGTTGGAATTATGGGAAGCTGTGTATTTAGCATAGGTGCATGCAGACCTGCCAATGGATCAGACCGGTGAGATATTCCACACCTCCGCTACACCTAGTCACAGTGACAGGGGCCAGTGTGTGATGGTGTCTTCTGGGAAGGAGGGTGATCTCTGGCAAGGAATGCCAGAGACGCCTGGGTTGGAACCAGAACTATTAAAATTACAGACGGGAAATCGGGTTAGTTCCACCCTACTGGATCGCTGGGAGTGTACTGAGGTGCTGTTCAGGATGAAAACAGATACGAGATCTGGGATCCCATCTTCATTATTCCTTTGGTAAATTTTAGAACAGAGGCTTCGCAAGGTACTATATGAATCACAAAGTACTGCTGTGCTATTTGTATTTATTATGAATGAATTATTATTATTATTATTATAGTGGGCCAGGAGTAGCAGTGGCTGGGTTGTCAACAAGCAGAGCTAAAATGACCAGTGAGTTACCAAGTTGCAAGGACAGAAAGGTAGGGAGCTCTGGCTAATGCTCTTCATAACAATAAAAGTTACAAGTCCTCCCATTGACTAGAAAGTGCTTACAACCCAACAGGTCCAACATTTCCATCACTGAAGAGTTCCAGAGGGGGAGCCGTGTTAGTCTGTATACAGCAAAAACAGCGAGAGTTCTGTAGCACTTTAAAGACTAACACATTTAATTTCAGCAGGCGTAAGCTTTCGTGGGTTGCACCCCACTTCCTCAGATGCAGTTGGTAGAAATAATATAGCAAATACAGGCAACACATATATATATAGTAGGCAACATCTACATATCCAAAGGCATAGACAACAATGGGGTAGGTGGATGAAAACCGGGTACTTGAGGCCTAATGACAACCATTGAGTAGGAGGTGAGAATGGGTGATCAGAGCAAATTACTTCTTGTAATGAGATAATTGCTCTATTATTTCTACCAACTGCATCTGAGGAAGTGGGGTGCAACCCACGAAAGCTGACGCCTGCTGAAATTATATTTGTTAGTCTTTAAAGGGCCACAGAACTCTCCTGGTTTCCATCACTGTTTCTTTAAGAATGACTATGCTGGCAACTGCCAGAGAGCAAGGAAAATCAGCAAAAATGTACAGCTGAGCCTCTTTAGAATATCCAAAGATTAACTCCCTGTTAATGTAAACTTAAGCAACCAGTTTTACCCGAAACCTTTCAACTGGAGAGTAACTTAAAACCAGCCAGTATCACATACGAATATTGAATGTCAAGAGTGATTTTTGTTGAATTTTGCAGCCTCCTCAAAATCCCTGAAAAGGCTTATTTATGAGGACCCAAACTGCACAATAATTCAATTAGACTTGAAAAACTATTAGCCTATCTATAAATACATAAATATAGCTAATAGTAAGTTAAAACTGTTCAACATGATAACAGTCAAAAACACTGTAAACTCAGAAGTCACAGGCCTGATTCTGATCTCAGATATATAAATGTAAATCCAGATGAACTCCACGGATTTACACGGGTGCAGCTGATATTAAAATCTATGCCTCCATGGTTTGCTACATCACAAAAAACACAAATGAAAAATAAAAACATATCCATATGTCCAAAAGGCCACAGAAATGCTGATTTGTTGCATGTTCAACACACGATTTTAATCATTGTTATAGCATCTCAGAACACACTCTTCGGTTCTTAATATCTTTTTACTGTCTACACATAAATTAAGAGAGAGTTTAAAGAAATACGGTCCACTGCCATTGGCCAACCTGTCAGAAACCACACTCGGCTGCAATGCTAGACAACATGCAAAAATCCTTTCAAAACACATTTCCAACTCCGACTGCATTTCCCAACTCACATGCAACACTGACAGGTTAGTGCTTAGACCCTGACTCAACAGAAGGAAAAAATAACATTAAACAGATGGTAGAACAAACTGCATCTAATACATGAAATAACGTTACTCCTGCCAAAACAATGGGAATCATGAAAAGACAATCAGTGAAATGACAAAGGTTCTAACTTTGTGGTGTAGTGCACACAATTTATTAACACAAATACACAACGACTGAAATGTCCCCATCTACACAACTAGAGGGTAAATTCTACCTTCAGTTATAACAAGGCACTTCCACTGAATATTTCTGTAGTGGGGGTTAATGGATATAATGATTAAGGGCAGGATTTGGTTTATTCTTCTTCGGGAGAAGTGAAGACCCTCTCACCCACTGAAAAGAAACAGAGGATCTCAGCCACTCAGAACAAAGTAAACAGCTGAGCTGGATTTTGGCAAGGATTCTGAGGATAAAACTCCTGTTCTTGCAACAACTGCTGTGGGATTTGTAATGAGTATGGATGGTCAAAGCCTTGATTTTATGTCTCTCCTGAAAGATAGCACCTCCTGCTGCACAACAGTCCCTGGCCAGAGATTGATTCAGTCATGACTAAAAGGGAAGAGTATCTCCTCATGAGTCACTAAACCCCCCCTCCTACAGCACCTGGGTGTTTCCTTAGGGGTCTAACTTTCTAAATAAAAATCCACAGTCTATTAATACACTGCAGATAACTCCATGCAGCTTTACCGCCACTTTTTTTGCTTTTGTATATTCTGGAGGTTACTTTTTTTTTTTTTTTTGGAAAAAAGAAAATCAGTTATTTTCAGCACAAAAATCAGGTGCAGCCAAGTGACACATGGCAAGCGTTCACACCAACATCGGCTTCTTTCAATAAACACGTTACACTGTTTTAAATTTTCATCAACATTCCTTTAGAAGGCAGATTCTACCATTTATCTTTACAACATAGAACACCCGTCTCTCACAAAGCTGGAGTAGAATGCGACCTGACTTCCTTTGTGATAGGAATGTTGGCTGTGGGTTTTTTGGGGGGACTGGAGGAGTATTAATTCTGCTTTTGAAGACCACATAGTAATAGAAATAAAAGCTATTGCTTTTTTAACCAGAGGAAGCCTTGTACGGAACTGTAGGCAATAACGCACAGGAGAAGAAAACCCAAAAGAATGGTGGAGGCTGACAGAATAACACCTGCTGCAAATGACTCGTCTTCTGCATAGGTAGGATCAAGCAGACCTTGCCAATGATTTTAGGATGCTCGTGCAGAAAACTTGTCTGGAATTGCTTCTATGTTAATAGCACAGAGTACAGAGCACAAGCCAGATCCTAACTTTAAGGCTGGACCCTTTCTTTATAAGAGGCTGAATCAAAAATCCAGACTGGAACACACGCAAACTTTTGTGAAGTCCAAACTTCAGTCTAGAAGCTCATCCAAAATTTCCACCTCAGGCCCCTTTTCGGAGACCAGGCTGGACGATCAGAATGTCTCTGGAGTGACACTGCCCTTGGACATCTATTTATCATGTCTTTGAAGTGTGAACGAGATGCTCAGTTCCCTCATTGCTGCGTTTCCTATTTTCCCCCAAACCATCTCTACCCATCACTTCTTAAAAGACACTGGCAAAAGGAGCACCCCTTAGGCTGTATAAATCCCTTCCCAAGGAATGCCGGCATTTATCTCACACCACAAACCTTCCAGGCCAACACTTGACAGCCTCGATCAGGTGCTGTCCAAACATTTATTAAAACATTTTAAATGATGAATATATCCAATTATTACTATTAATGCAGCTAATACTGACTAATGAGGGGGAAACATACTAGCTTGTGTCCCGCAATTCATTACCCCTGCCTTGTCAACAATTCAAAGCCCAAAACCTAATCATCCATACCGGGCCCTGTTATATTTCACACATCACATTTAATAAGTCACTCCGTGCCTATAAATTAATGTAACATGTCGGCGTTTATGAGTGCGCCTTTGTCGCTGTTAACAAATGATGTGCTGGCCCCAGTCTACTGCAGCTAGGCAATGACGAATGATGGAGGATGATTTTTCTCCAAACTGCAAACTACACACTGGGGACCACAGTAGTTGTAGTTGCCTGCACATGCACACACAGACACACGCACAATTCGTATGTATGAATGGTACATAACATAGAAGGGTATTTGTGCATATATGGATGTATTTTATCTATTGCTTAAATAGACCTACCCCCAAAAAAGGTATGATGTATGCATGTAACACATGTAACATTCCGCTTTAAATGGTTTCTATTAAAGCCAATTCAGTTTAGTAGGAACAATGCTCCCAGGGGTGTGGGTCAATGCAGATTTACTATTGGTTCCAGCTCCTGTGATATTTCCGTTTTCAGCACTTTCAAAAAATACAGCCCAGGGACTGAAACTGCGATGAAATATTTAAACGCAGCTGTTTTGCAAAAGGCGATGTTAGACCGTATAGGACTGGCAGGGCACCAATAGTTGAGTTAGGTTGCTGATTTTAGGAGGTGTGTGTGTGTGAAGTGGGGGGTTAAAGGGAGAACAAAATTGATATTTTTTATGGGAATGAATAAGTCACTAGATTAGCTCTTAAAGGCACAACCATGTATGAAAAAACCAGGATATGTGATTTTAGTATATTTTTGTAATATTAGTTGTTTTGTTTCTTTAAAGGTATGTGTTCCCTGCAAAGTAACAGGGGAAAAATGAATGCCTTTCTGGTTACTTTGGTTACAGCTGTGGCAGCTTCAGTTTTGATGAAAAACCCTTGGATCTACATAGGGTTGCATTAAGTGCTACATGCAGTAATAACAGTGCATGTTGCAAATGTCCACTCTGGACAGGAGGGCAGGTTTCCTCTGAAATCAGCATTAACAGGACTCAACCCACCTGTCCGCAGCGGAAGCAGCAGATAAAGCTGTCACCTTTGCAAACTGAGTTCTTAACTCCTGCAAAAGCTTAGCCTAGTGGCTAGGATCACACTGTAGGTCTTCTCCCAGACTTCTCCAGATGGCAACATTCGCTCCACGCTCTATCCTAGCGGTGTAACCTGCATCCCAGCAACGGACTGCCTTTGAAACCAATCACTGCATGCACCATTTGGAAAAGTTGTTTTTAACATTACTGCTAGACAATTTGTTTATGGTTTTTTTCCTCCGGTATATTTTTTGTACACTTACACGTATGCATAAAGCTTCCAGAAAGTTTGCAGAGCTGACTGCTCCACAGTTACTCTGCCCCAGTGGGTTGGTACTACAGGTGGTCAGGAATTTTCTCACTACACTTTTTTTTTTTTTTTTGGTTAGAAAATGCCAATTTATACAAACCCAAACAGTTCAGGAAGAAATGCTGATGTTGATGAAATCTCCTGATTTCAATGAGAGTTGGGTGCCTGGGTGCTTTTAACAATCCCACTTGGTGCCGATCGGCATCTTTAGCACCTTGTAGTGTGGGGGAGTGGCCTCCCACTGACCGAGAGGGGGGAGAGACCACAGCTAACCCACTACAAGGCTAAAAACCTGGCCCTTTGGTTTTTTTGTGCCTCAGTTTCCCATGTGTAAAATAAGGATCAATGCACTTCCCTATCTCACAAGTGTTGAGAGTATAAAAATATGAACGACAGAGAGGGTGCTCAGTTGCTATGGAAAATGGAACCGTTATAAGTAGATAGTCTCATATTCCGCTGACATTAAAAAGCTCACATGTTCTGCAACACTTTTCAAGGGAAAATAAAAAGTATCTAGAATTACAAACAGCTTTTCTTTCCATTTATATTAGAAAATTATCCAGTTTTCACAGTAGCTATGAAGCAGGCACATTCCTCAATTTGTTTTGCTGGGGTCATGTAGGTTTTTTTGGTTCCAGTATGTACTAACCCACTTGATACATCCAGACTAATAGGTATGGTAAAATTGTGTTGAAAAGCAAGGGCATTGCAGTTCCTACACTCTACATAATTGGGAAATGTCTAGTGCTGAAGGAAACACTTTCAGAATACAGTCTGAGGTCAGGCAGCGTGCAGCAGCGTGCAATGCATAACAGCAAAGGCTAGTTGACCAATTAAAGTTAAGTGATGCCTTAGTGTCCTAGCAGCCTGCCATTTGCACAACTTTAAAAGCAATGAAGACCCTGAAAATCCAGGACCACATACCAGTCAAGCCTCCTAGCGGCGAAGATAAGGGAAAACATAGCCAAAAAGAGCGCCCGAAGTAGCAAATATTTTCTAACAATTTCAGTATAGAAAATATCATCTGCAACTGGCTCTCAAACTATGTCACATAAAAAGCAGCGGTCACTGAGGAGGATTTCTCAATCCAGGCATATTACTCGGCAAAAGTCTGGTATCAAAACTTTTCTTCTCCAAAAATTGTAACTCCACTTGATAGGCAAGCGACAGGTTGTGATGACCGCTACGGACTGGCAATATATTGTGCGCACAGCTAGTCTCTGCTAATACGGCCTTTTTTTTTTTTTTTTTTGGTAGCTAACCTGTCTTCCCCTTCAACCACTTGTTTGTTTCGTCCACCAGGCCCATCCCACCCTTTGCACTGTGGGCTCCCTGGGCCAGGCGCAGTCATTCAAAGTGTTTGCAGAGAGCCAGGCGCAATGGGGCTTTGGCCCAGCTGAGGCCACTCGCCACTGCTGCGATAAACAACAACTTGAGGGAAACACTCAGCTTTCTTTTCCCTGCAGGCATGTGGCACTAGGAAAGGGGCCTGGTGAAAAACAAAGACAGGGTGAGGCAGGTAACGAAGGGTGTGTCTACACTGCAGTTGGAGGTGTGATTGCTGTTTGGGTAGATGTACCCGTGCTAGCTTAAATCTAGCTGGCATAGCTAAAAATAGCAGCAAAGCTCCCACGGCGCAAGTTTCAGCATAGCCTAGGAACACTGGTACATGCCCAGAGCCCCAGCGGAAGTAGTAGCCCTCACCGCTGTGGCTTCGTTGCTATTTTTAGCCATGCTAGGTAGATTAAAAGGAGTGTGGGCCTGCTATCATGAGCTGCAGTGTAGACAAACCCTAACAGGATTTGCTAATGCATAACCCCCTCTCCTCCCAGATTTTTCATACTCATCACTGAAAACTTTGGATGCGCCATAAAATCGATGGGAGCTGCTGCTGCCTCTGCTCTGAAAACCCTTTTATACAGATACACTAGCAGCCTTCCTGAAGCCAGCTGCCAAAAGAAAAAAAAAAAAAAAGAATTCCCCTGTAGGGAGGCATTCACAGGATCCGGGACGTTTTGCAGGGAAGTAAAGAAATCTGCATGACAATCCCATTGTTTCCTCCTCCGAGGGCCCACAAAGCTAGCAGAATCATAGAGAAAAACACAGCACTTTTCCATTCCGCCCATTGTATAGAACGTGCCTGTTGCAAGGTTTATTTTATAATAAATTATTATCTGGAAAAATAAGGGTTCAGGCAGAGACATCGTCTCAAGAATGTATTGTTCACCAAAGTGGTTTGTTTTGCAGAAACATTTCTTTTTCCTCTTGTTTTTTTCTGGCAGTTCCCTGTGGCTTCATCCCGGGGTCTCTTTCATCCACACTTTTCCTTTGCTTTTTAGAGACGTAATTTTTAAACTCGCCCTTCTCTGTGCTACCTCCTCCTCTTCGGCTTCTGCTGCACTGGAATGACACGTCTCATGGTCATTCCTGAACCGCAGCCTCATCGTCCCAACATCATGCTGAGCCGGCTCCTTTCCTTTATAACACTGCCAGTCAGCTGTGGCCCTGGAGATCCATGTTTCGAAGATTCCCTTACAGGTGAGAATGTGACTCAGCTGACATCATCCCCTCCACCCCAATGAAGAGGCAGGGGCTGGCACAAAGGGGTTGGGATGGCAGTCAACAACCACGCACCAACCTCACGGACCTCAGGACAGAGATGTAATGCAATCATGATACGCTAAATATTTCCACACATTCCAGCTACGAGCCATGTACGTGCCCTGTGAAAGGTGCATTCAGGTTTGGCATTCAGCTAGCTCCCTGGGGCCAAAGTCAAGGGGACTCCTGCTGCGAGGACGTGTGCGGAGAGGTGGGCAGCGCTGGCGACCGTCAGGACCTGCCGGCATTGTTCACCTCTGGGACGCAGCCTGGGAAACCACCCTGACTCCGGCCTTCCAGCAGGGGAAGGGATCCTAGAGGCAGCTCCTTCGGTGGGGTTCCCAGGCAGCACGGCTCCATTGCAAGCATGCTGCCCAGTAGTCACACAGGGAAGATAGCTCTGGAACTGGTACGGAGGCATAAACCAGCACGGCTTGGATCAACAGCAGGGTTTTAACACAGGCTCTTCGCCGCTGAATGCATGACTCTCCTGATTAAACTAAAGGACTAGCTCCATTATACTGGCAGCTCTAGTAGACTCTTATCCGTACACGTGGATCAGCCGCTAGAGTGAGACAAACACCTACATCCTAGACGCACAGAGGATCCAGGGAGTTTGAAGGCCAAACCCCCCCGCTTCTTCCATAGGGTGGGGGGCAAAACTGGTCTTCCCTGGCACCAGAAGAGCGAACGTACAGAAATTCTCTCCGTCAGGCTCTTCCAGTGAGTATTTCTTGTGGGTGGAGCAAATCGCTAATCCTGAACCTACAAAGTCATTAGCAGCTTCTACTGCAGAATCCAATCTGATGTCACTTCTTTCTGTGATTACAGACTGTAGGAGCACCTAATCAAAGACCCATAATGGCAGGTGCTGCACACAGATAGTAAAGAGAAGATCCTCACCCTAAGAAACCTGGAACCGCTACTGAAGACAAAGACAAACAGTTGGATGACACAAATGAAGGACACTATAATCCAAGCACCTTTTCTCATAGGCTAGGTGTGTGCACAACACAGCTCACCACTAGAACTGGGGAGAAAACAAAGCAGTGTAATGTCCATCAAAGAGTCCAACCTGCCTTGTTAACACACAAAATTTGATGAAACGTCTCACTGAGACTGCAAATTTTGAAAATTTCAGACCATTTCTATCACACACTGAGAAAGGGAACACAATGTTCAGCCAAAATTTTGAACAATTATTTTAAATTAAAATTCACAATCTTTATGTAGCGTGTTTATCCTCACAAACCCCCTATGAAGCCGGGAAATACTATTATCCCCTTTCATACCTGGGGAACTAAATGAATTACTCAAAGTTACACAAAGTCTGTAGCAAAGCAGGGAACTAGACCCAGATATTCCAAGTCACAGGCAGTGCTCTAACCACCACGCCATCCTACCTCACCCTACAACAAATTTTATACTCCACTGATTAGTTTTTAGATACAAAAGGAAGATGAATTTAAAAAAAAATGTAAATTCCACCTCTGTGACCTTTCCACTCTAAAACTAAATTTTTATTTTGGAAATAAATAGTTTTCAAATCAGACTAAACATTTTCAGGCTAAAGTAAAAAAAAAAATAATAATATGAAGTGGATAAGAAAGAATGACAGAAAAAATCATAGCGGAGGGTGGCAGGTATCATAGAATCATAGAAGATTAGGGTTGGGAGGGACCTCAGGAGGTCATCTAGTCTAAACCCCTGCTCAAATCGGGACCAACCCCCAACTAAGTCATCCCAGCCAGGGCTTTGTCAAGCTGGGCCTTATAAACCTCTTAAGGATAGAAATTCCACCACCTCCCTAGGTAACCCATTGCAGTGCTTCCTCCAGGAAAGATTATGAATGAGAGAAAAGGTGTCCCCTTTCATGGAGGAATTCAGACTTAGTGTTTAATTGAATACAATGAACATGAAAATACACTTGGTAAATATGGACTGTTGCATGTTTGCTAGCACTTAGATACACAAGCTGATCAATAGCGCAAAACAAGGGAGCTCAGCTATGCATGTGCACTCATACGTCATTTCAATAAATTAGTCTGGGTTTGACGGAAGGTTTGGTGGTGTTGTTTTAAGAACAATCATTTTAGGATCAAGAGATAAACCATTTCAGCCACATCTTGATTTCTGCAAAACTCGGCAGGAATTATGGGGCTTAACAGCATCCCGACAATTAGCATATTATAAATACAAAAATGATATATTAAAGCAAGAGGAGAAAAAGGGCAGCATTTTACACCTACAGTAATATAATTCCACTGCTTAATGCAAAGTAACAGGCATTAGAGTGTTGAAGATCCTCTTGTATGGTGTTATCTGCTCTATCAGTAAATGAGACTATGTGAACAGTACAACCTATAAATAATTCAAGGCCTGAGATGGCAATTATAGAACCATGCACAACCAGCATGAATATTTTATGAAGGCTAAAACAGCCCTCAGAATGAATCATGGATAGATGAACAGGCACACCCGCAAAGACTCAGCTGTTGGCCAAGTATTGGTTCCAGACGTGGCTTCTATGGGATCCCTCATACGCCTAAAAAAATCCTTGAACACAGAAGTTACGTCTGTATTTTCATACTTTAAAAGATATTAAAAAGTAAATAAAGTGGCTGCACAGAAAATCATTGTATTAAGGGTACGACTGTTTGTTTCTGTTCAAGGGTTCTAGCAGAGATTCCAAAAGACTTTTTCCTGTACACAAAATGTGGTTGGCAAAAATAAACTACCCGTTCCAAAGTCTGCTGCTACAGAACCACCGCTGGGAAAGCCTGTAATTCAGACCTTCAACACCCTCAGCAGGTAAGACAGTAGCCCAGTAATACCCATTCTTAGAGTCAAATTCAGATGTGCACATGTAACCTCATTGATTTCAGTGAGTTCTGCACGTGCATATCTGCCTACAGAATCTGGCCATAACTAAGAGCTTGTCCACCTGGGGAAATTTACCGCCATAATTGCACTGCTATAGTTATAGTGGTGTAATTCCCCATGTGGACACTCTTATTCTAGAATAAGACTTTAGGTCGTGCATAGGACCTTATCTGTGAGTAAACTAGCAAAGCAACCTCCCCAAAATATCTCTATCCCTCTCCTTCTATATATATTTATATGTAGGGGTGAGGGTGTACGTGGATGTGGATGTATGTTGGGCCCTTCCCTTTTTCAAGGCCTTTTACAAAGTATAATTAATCGTCAGAACGCCCCTGTGAAGTCAACAGATACAATTATCCCCATTGCATGGACAGCAACATTGAACCCCACTCTGCTAGCCAGTGGAAGAACTAGAATTTGAGCTCAAGTGGCTGTCTTCCAATGCTATGCCTAGATCCTGCTGCTCCCTTGGATTTCAGATATCTACAGCAGGTTTGACCCCAGTGGTTTCAGGCTCGTGGCAGATCACAGCGATACTTGGTAAGTAATGTTCAATTATTAATGAAAGCAGAAAGGAAACCTATTTGGGTGAAGTACGTAGGATGGGATGCCTGACTCTCGTTGGCGTTTCACTTGCATCTAAAGACCAACCTTTTAAAGCTACAGTTTAAAAGATGCACTGCAGACAAACTGCCCCGTTTTCCTGGAAGACTGAGTCCACGAACGCCTGACAGTGTCAAAGGCGGCACAAAGAACATGAACACCCATCCTGCTGCCTTTTTCTCTCTGACCCCTGTAATTCTGTGGGTTTGGCAAACATAAGGGACCGTTACATCGAGGCAGGGGGGAGGGGGTAGCTTGCCATTGTGCAGGTTTTGTAGGTAGTTCTAACACCTGAGATAATGGGATTGTATCATCCAGGGATGAGATGGCACAGCTGGGGATGCCGGTTGGACAGCGAGATGGTGGGTTGTAGGCACTTTCCAGGGGGGGTCATGGGAAGCTTTGGAAGCTACAATATGAACTGAGGCAGAAGGTTGTGGACAGGGTTTGGCAACAGGGAGAACTGAGGGAAATGTATTCAAGGAAGTGGAGGGGAGAATGCAAAAGGGTACGGTATCTGGGAGGGAACAGGGTACTTGTTCAGACGGATGCAGGCAGATCTGGCAAATATTCTGATCCCCCACTCAGCAAGTCGCTCTTCCCCCCCCCCCCAACGGGACTCCTCTTTGTGAGCAATGGCATGAGAAATCAGCCCTTCTGGACATGGGGTTCCCAGGCAGATTTTATAGTCTAGTTCTATAAGTCACAACGACCTCCCCACCGCTTGGCCTTTTTACTTTGACCAGTCCATGAATTCTGAACTGTTGAGCTGTGATTCAAACAGAGCCTTGCACATGATTAAGGTGCCTAGATGTATGGCCTGTAGCAAACCAGGATCATCAAGTTTGCTTTCTACATTTAAGGGCTGTGGGGGGAAAAAAATCACAACCAGAAATGCATACCTTGAGACCACAAGTCAAAAGGAAATACCCTGCTAATTGCAAGGGTTTATTAAAGTCATGAACTAAATAAACTAATTTGCTGTTGGCATATTTTCTATACCTCCCAGGTTTCTGTTTAGAAACTGTGTTTAGACATTTCACAACGTAGGACTGAAAAGTCCCCTAGGAAAAAATGACTGACTTTCTATTCATTTGCAATATAGGCTTGATTTCTTACTCAAAAAATCTGAATAGGTTAACCTTTTATTTTCATTTTTTTGACATTTCTATTTACCGTCTCAAAATGCTATCAGAAGCACAATGTGGCATTGGAAAACTAAATGCTAACACATGGAGCACTCTGAGACTCTGCAGAAATTTCTCTCATACTTTTGCAAGTGCCACAGCCAAAATCAACAGTGCGAGTTTGATTTTCTTCATCAGGAATTGACAGCTTATTTATCTCCATGGAAGAACTTTCTAAACCCTTTATACCTTCCACACAATTTAGGAGGGATTCTGCTGACCATTCAAAAATATTAGTGCTTCGTAAAACCATAGGCTGTCATTTAATTCATGTTGCGTCCTCCCTTTGGAAAGAAAAGTTTGTGCACTATGAATTATAACAGACTTTAACAAAACAAAAAATTAAAAAGAACACTGAAGTCATTTGCAAATTAATCTTTGCAGTTCCATTCAGGAAAGCATCTCTGCTCAGGAATAAAGCATGTATTTATTGTATTATGCAAAAGGTCAGAATAAATCATCATAATGGTGTCTTCTGGCCTTAAAAACCTATAAAACCTTAAACATGTGGTTAAGTTTAGCTGAAGTCAATACACAGATGCTTAGGCCCTATCCCAAACCAGCATGGATTTATGCATGTGCTTAACTGCTTTCTTTAATCGGCCCTTGGACATTTCTTAGTCCAATGGAGGTAACAAGAGATAAACATGATCCTCTTCATTATTGCAGGATAATGCCTATACTTTATTACAGTAATGAAGGGAAAGTCATTTCCGCCTGCCATCACTCGCAATGAAAATGATGGCTTCCGGTGATTGTAAGCCACCTTGAGATGGCATGAAAATGCTGGCACAGAGTTGAACTGGAAAGAAACATAACCCCGTGTCACTGCTGTATATGACTAAAACAAAGTCTGATTCTGTCAGTCACTAGCAATGCATCAATGTTTCATACAAATGCTGCCTTCCAATGAGCAAACAGCTCTTTGCTGTTGAGGCTTAAATCAATACACAGGGAAGAAAGTATTCAAATGGGGAATCCAAGCAAGGTTTTAGGTCGCCAATAAAATGCCTGATATTCTGTAACTCACCCATGAAAAGAGCCGTGTGTGAAGGCATTTTTATTTATAAAGTGTTTGCGTTGCTTGTTTGGGAGGAGAAATTGGATTGGGGGCATCTGTTCCTTGCCTCTTCTTTACTCTCACTGACCTCAACAAAGGTGTGAGTCATGCAATGCAGTACCATCTGCAGTAACAACCAACTTTGAAAGTGGGGATTGAAGGCTCCTACCCTTGGCATGGAACTTGTGCAAGAAACACACAACACGTACTCTGCAAGTGCGGTTTCTCATTCAATGCAGAGGACCGGGAATCCCACCTCCTGAGTTATAGTCTTGGCACTACCTCTGAGCCAACATTCTGGGTAAGGGGTCCTGGGTCTAATTCTGATCTCTCTGACCCTGATGTAAATCAGGAGTTTCTCCACTTGAGTCAACAGAGTTAACATGTGTAAAACTGATGTGAGATAGCAATCGGGTTACTAATCTCTCCTCCTCAATTTTCTCATCTACAAAATGGGTATAATAGTTACCAATTCCCAGGGATGTATCAAGTCTTGTCTATAAAGGGCTCTGAGATCACTAAAAGTAGAGATGATCAAAACTCGGGATTTCTGTTCCACAGGAAATTCTGACATATTGAAAATTGCCGTTTGTCCCCAACTGGAACAAAAAGTCAAAATTGTGAATTTTCCCACTCAGTGAAAATTCCAAAAGTCTCCACTTTGGAAATATTGAAATGATCTTGCCCACACATTTCCTGTCAAAGGAAAGGATGGAAGGTCGAAGGATTTCATTTCAATAAGGTCATTTTGACTTCATCCTTTTGAACACAATATAAGTCAAAATGAAGAATTTGTGAAAGTGGATAATCAGATGTACATTATAAAAAGACAGATTAAGTTAAAGCTTCATAGAGTTGGAAGCAGAATCCATCACATGAAAGCTTTAGAAGAGACAGAACAAGAGGGGGCTATGTTCTGTATTGTAAAGCAGATTCCTACAATAGATTTCCCTGTTCTTAGCGGTTCCAAAAACTATGGTGTCCCAATACACGCGCCTATTCTTGAATCATTCTGAAAACACCATCCATTGAGAGCATGCAGCTTTGCGCAGTGCTAACATCCATCATTTTTATTAATCAAAGCAACTATTTTTTAAAGAGGGAGCATGGTTTAAAAGCAATGCAACACATATCTCTAAGCATTCATTATCATCCAGAATGCAGAAAGTTTTGGTTTTAAAAATGTATATAAATACACAGTTATTTTACATACTCACACAACTAGCCTAAATTCCCATGGTAAAAGTCATTGTGTAACATCCCAAATATTTATTTAATTTCCATCTTACTGAAATACATGAAATCAGGTAACTACTATAAACGGCAGAATTATAATAAGGAACTGGCCAACAGATGGCAGCTAAGCCAAATTGCCTGATTTAAATGAGATCTGTATTCAATGCAGTAAGGCAAATTTTCCAAAGAGAATTTAAGTTGACTGCTAGATAAAATTCACGCGATTCCAGAGCCAGGTTTGTTTGTAACGGATAATAAAATTATTACGAAGTAAAAGAGAGTGAGAGAGAGTCTGTCCGTGGAATAGAACTTGAGATACGATATCTGAAAAGTTTTCTAATTTTTTAACCACTCAGTTTAATGACCCTTGCCCACAATATTACTAATGCAACGAAAATATGTGTTTTTGCAGGACGCCTGCTTCCGAGGGCAGCATTTCAGTGAGAGACTGAAAGAAAACACAAATCAGAGAGGGAGTCCTGAGGCAGTCCGAGAAGAGGAATAAGAAAAAGCACAAAAGAGCTTTCTGGCCTGAGGTTAGAGGCAGAGGTTGGCATTATTTTACATTAGAAACGATTCATATTCAAAACTGTAATTGATAGCAGTGAAGTGTTGGGGGAAAGAGACGGCAGTGTTCAGGCAGGCTGACCTGCCAATCAAACTCAACCTTTCTTTGAATGAATAAAAGCTGCATTGCCGATTATGTGGCTATGGGCAGGCAGCACGGAAGTACTCTGTTTGTCAAGTTTATGCATGCTGCCTTGAGCTACTTAGACACCTCCGCTCAAATAATAACTTGAAATCAGTGATTTTTTGACAGGGCTTCTTTTAAAACATTTTGTGTTAATTTTACTAACGTCCCCGGGACTTAAAGACGCAGTAGGGCAATATTTCCAATCCCCTTTCTGTGAGGCTGACATACAACTGTGTTTCGGCTACCGTTAGTTGGAAGGGCCGTTGGTGGTTGTTTTTTTTTTTAAAAACATCTGTGAAACCATGTAGTCTGAACGCTGCAGGCAACAACAGCTCCTTATCATTACAGGGAGGAAATGCTTGTCCTGATACCTTTTTTTTTTTGCCTCTGCTCCAGGCAGGTAACTCTTGTAAATAGAACAATTGTCTCTGCTAACCACTTGATGAGAGATTGTGTTTGGTTTTTCATGATCCTGTCTCCTTTCTTCCCATTGCCACGGCTGCACTTTGCACCTCGCAGCAAGGAGGCGGTGTGTCAGGACGGGGCCGGCAGCTCACGCGCCCTGGAGACGGCTGAATCATTCGTTGTCGGCAAGCTCAGGCCCTCCTGTCTGCATTCCGTTGTCTGCTATGCTGCACCAGCCTGACCAGCACACTGGGCTTTCGTAAACTCCTTGGTGAGAACGATCTCTCGGCCATTTAACGGCCTGTGATTGGCCACCTAGGTCACATGTTCCTTCATCAGCGGTGCCCATGTTTAGTCAGTAGAGCACTTGATCTCTCAGGGGTGGGTAAGGAGCGCTTTAAGGTCAGACACGTAAGAGGAGGTAACCAGGCCTAGGAAATTTTAAAAGAGGGCCTTGCCGTGGCCTCCCCTGATTGGTCTGCCACGTTTCTCTCTGATGGCCCCCTTCTCTAGCAGGCCACCCATCTGGCCACCATATAAGAGAGATCTCTGTTGCTGTGCAGGGAACAGCGGTGGGTCCACATGGGGATTGTCTTTGGGGACCTATCCCCACCACTCAGTACCCGGCCCAGGCACAGATCCCTCGCGCCTCGTTCTGAGCATGGAATGTTTGCAAAGGTTCTCTCCTGCTGGCTGAGCACCCCAGGACCATCTTCCTGATTCTCATGCTGAGGGGATCGTTCGGTTGTTTGAGAATCACCAGCTCCCGCATTCTCCATCTCCTTCTGCTCCCTAACACCCTCGCTCACAAGCACACAAAGCCAATCGAGCATGGACACGTATGTATT
The DNA here is from genome assembly GCF_026122565.2 of Emydura macquarii macquarii. Lineage (NCBI taxonomy): Eukaryota > Metazoa > Chordata > Testudines > Chelidae > Emydura > Emydura macquarii. The sequence continues at coordinate 331,002 of NW_027132905.1, read as the reverse complement.
TGTACAAGTATATTTATTGCACATTCAAGCACTCCTGGTAAGGAATAAGGTCACTGGTGTCCAGATACCGTCACCGACATGCACAAAATAAGGTAATCCATGCCCATATCCGTATGAATTGAAGCTCCTCCCAAGATCTTCTTTGGGAACAAAAATGGATACATCCATGGAAAAGCAATGAAAAGAAAGGTTTGAGATGTGGCTGGCTCGAATTCCAAGTCAGATGTAGGGAGCATGTTAGTGAATACAGCTTTCCACTATTTCTGTAGCTCTCCTCACAAGTGATGAAGGGGAAATGGTGCTTCTGCAAGTAATGAGTCAGTATCACACAAAGAGAGCAGCAGGCTTGACTGTAAAAGGTAGCAAGAAGGCCTTTCTTAAAATCCTCACAAAGCTACTAAGAGAGACAGAGCGAAGGGAAGGTGATGCAGAGGATGGGGTGTTAATCTGCCTTCTGTCCTATAAATCTCTGTGCCTCTTCTCCTGGCCCCACTTACCGCCTTGTGGCTTAAAAATTCTTGACAACAAACTCCTTTGTGTTTACAGAGGAGGAGCTCCTGATAACAATGAACAGCCAAGTTGGTTACAAATAGATTTATCAGGCTTCAAGGATTATTGTTTGCAAAGAGATAGTACACACATTATTATTTCACAGTTCAGCTATGACATTATTAACCTACTGTGCTAGGATTTTATTGCCAGATTGGTTCATTTATCAAAAATAAGAGAAATTCAAAACCCCATAAGGAAGCTAACATTTCAGCAAGCCTGGGCTTTCACTTAATGTCATTAATCTATCTATTTACACAGGAGGCAGAAATGTTCATTTAGTAATGTCTTGCAGTTCTGTGTAAGAGCCTTCAATCAGTCAGCAAGCAGGAGCAACATGAGTGTTTTCCTTATTGGCAGAAGAAATTTCGTACTTTTGCTATGAAATTAATTTTAATTTGCAAAATCACTTACAGTCCACTCCTCTGCGAAAGGCTGTGGCTGATCTGACGTTTTGCTATATGTGAAAAACAGCATATGTGGGCCAATGTTGGAAGAGAAGAAAATATTAAAAGATTTTAACATACGCACGTTACGAAAAATTAAAATCTTTCATGCATAAATATTCACATCTTTATGTCATGACATCATGAGGTAAATGCAAAGAGTACACTCTGGGGGGAAAATATCTAACAATGACTCCTTTTTTGTAAAGGAACTGATGGCAAACATCTCAATAATTCATGAAGAAGCAATTGATTTTTTTGGCTGGAAGGACTGGCTCCTTTCGACTTGTCCTCTCCAGAGGGAAAACTCATTAACACAGAGGAGGTGTGTGTCCTCAAAAGCGCACATGCGTACAGTTTTCTCTAATCTTATTTTTATACGCACAAACACAGAGATGTACATATTACACACACACATACACACGGCGCACCCTTTCCTTATATGGCTCTTCATTACTGTACTCAGACTTTTATATCCACTGAAGACCCCCCAAGTAAATCCTTTGAAATGTGCACCTCTCCAAAGCGTGCAAAAATTGCTGAGATCCCAAAAACCACGTGAATGGGACTGTATAAACCAATATTAGTTTATTGGTATGTTCTCAATCTGTTTCTTAAATTTAAATGACCAAGTAATTTAAATTAGAAAGGCAAACCCGGGGTTTACATCCCACCACCTACTTTACATAATGTTTCCAGTTGTTTCACTTCCCTCTCCCGGACTGCATACTATGGAATGATTACAATAACAACAAGCGAAGTGCCACTGATTTCAAATGAACTTTATGATGATGATAGCATTTCTGCAATAAGCAATATATTGTAGACCAAATTCATCCTGCGTGGTGCGAGGTGGAGTGAGCAGAGTTACACAAGGTAAGCTAAGCCCCAAATTTTTACTGTGCATTGACAGCAATCACCATAATTGCTCTGCAGGAACCATTGCAATGCATCTAGAGAACATGATGCAAACACAGAAAAAGCTTGATAGAGTAATGGCGCCGCTGGAATTATTATAATGGGAAATTATAATGGGTCCAATTCAACATATTGGGTTTCAGCCCTGACAAGAACAATGGAAGAAGAAATGTTTGTTTAGTCTTTGCTCTTTTTTTTTTTTAAGCACCCTTTCAGCTCTTTTAAAATGTAACACACAACGCCCAGTACCTCATGACTGGCTTTACTTAACCCCACACAACCAAGGCAAATAAATACTGAGCTCACGCTGAAACTTCACCCTTGTGCCGAGATATTGCAAGTTCCTGGCCTCACATCCCACGTGTGGCACATGCTGCAAGAGCTTGGCACAGAAGAAGGAAGACACAGGAAGATCGTTAGCCTTAAACATGAGGGGTTTACGTGCAGCATGAGGTGCCGGGATTTAGCTGGGTATCGTCTAGAAAAGACAGGCCACCAACCCCCCACACTGCAGCTTCCAAAGCAGTGCACGGACTGCAGCTGTGGCTGAATCTTGCTACCATCCGCTCCAGCATCCCATGAACCACTGGATCTGTGCAACTGATAAACTTGTTAGTCACATGCCCACCACTCTCCAGCACCCTCTTCCTTACTCCCACGTGGTCTACCGATCCTGGCTCCGCAGGCGCCTGGGCAACGTGGACACCGGCATTCGATGAAACCACCCAGCTGCTGAATTCCACTTCTCTGCAGACGGAACTCGACTTTATTTGCCCACCCCGGGGGCTCCATGCCAACTGGTGGACTGTGCAATAGGCTTCTCCGCTCTGGCTAGTGAGAAAGATACCGAGCAGCTGCTACTGTAACCTCCGAGCGAACATACCCCACATCCCAATGCGCTCTCCACCCAAGGGCTGCTAGACCCACAAAGCTGCATCCCCATGTTATAAGGCTGCAATTTCGGGGCACAAGGAGCCCAGGAGGCACAGAACACCCCACTATACCGCAAGGGCATAGCACAGAAAGGGCTGGGGGTCTGCTGCAGCCCTCTGCATTCCACTGGATTGAATACATTCTTTTTTTTGGCAGGTGTTACAGTGCAGAACCGTCTACTCTAAACCAGTATTTCCACAGTAGAGTGGTGTTATCATATCGGAGGTCCAAACAACCGGATTTTCATTGAAAACGCTGAAGTTTCGTAGCACGTCTTCGATTCATAAACCGAGGAATTATTTTGGCTCCCCTGGCTACGAATCGCAAACCCAAATGATTAACCTCCCCACTGGACTCTCTGTTTCCAGGGGAAACGGCAGAAAGGAAGATTTCCATGCTGAAATGTCGAAATCAGATTGCACAGAGCAGTGCTGGCAGGTGATAGCTGAGCCGAGGGTACGTCCTTGTGTCATCAAAACCTTACAAATTATTTATTTGACCAGGAAAGCGAGCCGCAAAAGGCAAAATATATTGACAGTTAGTACTTAGGGTTTCTTGGCCACCTTTTCCAGTCAGGAAAGGAATAAAGAAAAAGGCTCTTAAATTCACTCTGCTCTGCCTACGTTATATTTTTGGTATCAATGAACATCAGACTTACAGCTTAAAGCACCAGGCTGCTCCATGGCGTGTTTGCCCGTGCGCATGGTCCATGGAACACTGAGTTCTCTTCCTGGCTCTGCTGCTGGGTGACGCTGGACAAAAGACTTCGCCTCTCCGTGCCCGTGCTTCCACCGGCTACCCTCTGCTTATCTTGTCTGTTTACACTGTGAGCTGTTTGGGGCAAGGACTGTATCTTACTGTGCGTTTGTACGACCCATAGCATGATGGGGCCCTGATCAATTTGGGATCCTCTGAGATCTACCATAATTCAAATAAATAATAATAATAGATTGGTTTATACACTGCTATAGGGATGCCTGTGTATACCATACCCATCCAGTCCACGCTGGATTACTGCAATGCACAAGATTTGGGGTTTAGCTACTTGAGAACAAAGCTTCCTCCGCAGTGTTTCATAACCGGCTCTTTGGAACCTGCCCTGGTTGTTCCAGTTTGGTCCCAGTAATATCCAAGGTGCTGCTTTTGACTTACACAGTCCTCGGAGCTTTGGATTCTGGCTATCTTAGAAACTAACGCTGTGAAACCAGCACGTTCTTGAACCAGCAGCACAGATCAGAAAGACTCGTCCAGTGTCGCCAACTCTCACCTTTTGCTTGTGAGCATCAGAAGATTTGGTGCTTTTTTTTTTTTTTTTTAAATCTCCATGATATTTCACGAGAATCTCAGCTTTCATTTAAAAAAAAAAAAAAGATGTTTCTGGCTCTCACATTTGTGGAGAAAAGCTTGAAGATGTGAATCCTAAAGGCTCAAATACCAGAAGGCAAAGAAAACGAGCCCCCAAGTTTACTCTTTTTAAGATTTCATGATTTTTAAGCCAGTCTCAAGATTTTCAGTCCGGGAGCCTCCTGTAACATTGAGCCATACCTTCTCATCTTCTATCTCCCGGTCATAATAAGGAATAGATTTGCTCTCCAGATTCCAAACATGACGCTTCTCCTCTTTTACGCAGCGGTAAAAGAATTCTCCAACTTTATTTAGACGCAACATTTTGTTTGCCTTTGGTTTTTACCGTTGTTTAAGTCCATGCCCCAAAGGCTTCAGGGTTCGATGCACCACAGCTTCCAGATTCTCTCTCTTTTCGCCTCTCAGCTTTGTAGCATTTGACGAGAAGGCTCCACACAATGGTACCCAACCTGTTGTCTTGGGCCACCAGTGCCATGCTAAGTGCTTGTTGCTGGTGCAGGGGGAGCTCACGTATAGCAAGGGGCCAGATACTCAAAACAGCTCAGCATCTAGCAACCGCGCTGTAACCCTTACGGCTTGATTTTCAAAAGAACTCAGCAGCCAGGCTTTGATGCGGGAAAGCATTTAAGCAGATACTTAACTTCAGACGTGTGCTTAAGTGTCATTGACTTTAACAGGATTTAAGCATACGCCTTAAGTAAATCATGCACTGAAGTGCTTTCCTGAAGAGGAATACCTGCACGAATCAGAGTCATAATGTGCAGAGCTCTGAAAAATCTGGCCCCTGTTGCTTTCCCTCCGTGTTTCCAGCTGTTAGATCACATGAAAAGAAGCTACAAAAAAATCTTTTCCCAATGTTACTTTTTCAGGTCAGCTGTCATTGCTGCAGGGATGTTAGGCGTCTGCCAGTGGGAAGAGAGATGGCCGGCATGATCCTGAATGAGAAGGCAGGTGACCACGAGGCATGTTCTCTGTAAGATGTGGTCCATGCGATGGGAAGGTTTGAGAAGCCCTGCTATATACAGCTTTTAGTGGGGATGGAATTTCTCTAGCCTGGTCCATGCTTTTCGTTTACCCATGTCATTTGATATGATTGCCCTCTTCTCAGTGTGTAGACTGCCTCCCACTGTATCGCGTTTTGTAGCATCAACAAACTGAATCAGCTCCCCGGCACGTTTGTAGCATGCACAATTAGTCACTTCCCTCCATTTTGAACAGCTATCGCTCATAAAGTGGTGTCTTCATTCCTAAAGCCGTGTCTATACCCATGCAGGTAGCCGGTCCATGGACTGACCTTTTAGGTTACTCTCTTGTGCATGAAGACGAGCAAAGCTTCACTCCCATCAGGGTATCTTAACGCCCTGGCTAACTTGCCACAACTGTATTATCGTACAATATTTTGGATTTGTTTTGCTCTTCTCAGAGGTTCATGTCTGACGATAACCTTCTAGCTGCGACTTCAGGGCACAGCTGAGACCCTCATTACACAGGCAGGAGGGGCGTCGGGGGGCACACAGCACCCTCCCAAGCAGTCTGTTCACATCACATGCGGTCTGCAGAGGAGACCAGCATCCACGGGGCTGTTACCCCGCCCCCCCTCCTGCAGGTGGGTGGGGACCGGGCAGTGCTTTGATCCCCATCAGTTCTTTCAATGCCCCAGTCAGGGCAGCTGAGCCGGCGTGGAAGGGAAACTACCCCACTCCACATACATATTTGGCATGGATTATGTCTCATCTGGAGCAAAGGGGAAGCAGCGATTCCTTGGTCTGTTCCTGGGGCCGGATGACCCCTTGCACCCCAGCTGCTTGTGCAATGAGGGTCACAACCGTGCTGTAACGATGTGCTGCCCCTGTAGGCCAGGCTGCACTGTACCTCTTGTTTTGCCTACCAGTAGTGCTGTTGGTACTTTCCCTGCTGCGTTAGCAGCGCTTCGAGGCCACAGCCCATTCCAAAATGGGACCAAGCAGCGTCTCTGCAGCCCACTGGTGCTTCTCAAACAACTATTTCAAAGGTGCTTCTTCACAGTTGCATGCCATTCCCTTCAGAATACATGGATACATCCCAGCTGGTCCCCTGGTTCGGTCACCCTTCGGATGTCTTAAGTAAATCCCTCACTATTTCTTCCTCCGATGCGGACGGTAAAATTACATCAGTTCATGGCATTTCTCTAGATTTTCCTTTCTGAACAGCGAGGCAAAGGATTCTCTCAATATTTTATAGCAATGTCTTGGCATCTGTCAAAAAATTATCCTTGTCATCTCCTGACAGGCCCTGCTTTCTCCTTAAATGGCATCTTATTATTGTTGCTTTTGGACTTCACTTCCTTTCTTTCCGTGCACTGTTAATTTCAATCTGCAGTCTTACCCGCCTATGTGTAGCCCATGTTTAGCTAGCATTACTTTTGGGATTCTCTTGTTTATTCATGTTACGCTTTTTTACGCTTTGTATGTTGATTCCTGGATGGCATGTGTAACCAACTCCTCTTGGGCTGACAGCAGGATTTGTGGAGTTCTTCAGAACTAAGAGCATGAACCCCCCACTGCAGTGGTTCTCAGGGCCCCCCTGGTGGGGCGCGAGATGGATCACGGGGGGGCACGGAGCAGGGGACAGATCCGGAGACGGAAGCAGCCACCACCGCCCACCTCCCTGCAGCAGCAGCAGCCGCCCCCTGCCGCTGCCGGGCACGCTCCCCGTGCTGCCGCTGCTCCCCGTGTTGCTGCTGCCGCGCTCCCTGCTTCCCGCACTGCAGGCCCTGTTTTTTTCCTGAAAGGGGGGTGTTTGGGGGAAGGGGATCATGATTGTTAGGGCCTACAGCGCAGGAAATGCCCCCCTAACAATTGTGCCCCCCCATTCCCGCAAAGCCCCCCATTTCAGGAAAAAAACAGGGCCTACAGCGCAGGAAGCGCCCCCCTGTTTTTTTCTGAAAGGGCCCCCCCATTTCAGAAGGGGGAAAGCGAGGCGCAATTCAGGGGAAGGGAGGGTGCAATTGTTAGAGAAAAGTCCAACGGGGGGGGGGAGGGGGGGCTCCATTTAAAAAGTTTGAGAACCACGGCTCTACTGCATCAAAGACTCAGAAGCCTCTTGTATGGATCTGCCACTAGAGGGAGACAAAACCGACCCTACACTTCCCGTGTGCGTAACGAACTCATACCCCATTTGTAAATACTAAAATATTTGTTAGCTATTTCTAGTTCCTCTATGTGCTGGAAGAAAAGTCCTTTTTAAAAATTCCCGACTCTTCCGACTTGCTTCCAAAATACACTCATTTGAAATATAGCTAATTTCCCCCTCTTTTTGGTGTGCAAATTAATCACCTAATTAAGTTATCGAAATATCCTTTCTTTCATGATATACTCTGTACTCTGCCAAATTCAATGGCTGATCTCCTTCTGAGTTCCTCTTACGTGCTGCCCCATATGATCTCCTTCACACACAAAAAAAGGGGGAAAAAATCTACATGCCGACAAAAAATGAATAAAGATAATACGCAATTGGCACAGAAGTCCCCGTACCTCTGATTTTGACATCGAATTCAAATGTATGTTATAGTGTACCCACATTTTCCGGTTTTGATGTGCCACAGATTTTTGTCTGGATAGTAACTACATTGTCTACAAGTCATCAGGCAGGAAGCCGGAGCATTTCACAGCTGGGTGGTCGGGCACCTGGGAATACATGGGAGGCTGTCTGGAAGCGTGAAACAGTTAACACCACTGACATTTATGCTGTTCTCTTTACATTCAAGAGTCAACAATCCATTAAGATGGTATACACTTCCTAGAGTTATTGTTTCAGGCTCTCTGCATGCTCAGGAAGGGAACACAGCATCAATTTCAACTCAGTTTATGTTGTCAAGGTTATCTTCACCAACATGAGGACTGGAAACTACTTTATTTTAATGAAAGCTTGAAGCAAAATTTTGGATCAGTGGGTGAGCAAATACATGCTGACTGAGAGAAGACGAAAAGGGCTAGAAAAGTAAAGGCACAGAGATAATACCTGGAACCATGGGAGCAGATAAAGTCACCCAGGCATAGGGGTAGGGGGGAGAGAGATCATCTGTCTGTTTAAAAACAGAGCTCCCTGGATTTTCAAGTGACTAGAGATGGGGGGGAAGAGATTCTACCAAATGAGGTGCTGTAGGAGTGGCCAGAGAGCTTTAAGAAGAACCAAAAACTGATGGTAGAAAGTGAGTTAAGCAGAAAGAAGTGTCTCTGATTAATTTGATCGTGGCAAACATGGAGGAGAAGAAGCCCTTGGACTTGTCTGGGAGGAGGTTGCCATCTGTGACTCTAATAATACTGAGTGATAGCTGGTGTTCTCCCTGAAGTTTCCCCTTCCGATGGCCTACAGAAAATTCCTGTTTCCACCATCTTCTCTTTGGTGACTTTTAACTGCAAGCCAAAATTATTCTTCTCTTTTCTCAGCTGTTTCCGGACCCTGCTTTACATACAAGGTTATTCCTCTGACCACCTCCCTTCTCCCCCACCCCCCAACTATTTCCTTTCCTTTCTAAGCTCTTCCAAACAGCTTATGCCACACAATATCCAGCCCCGATTCTTTGTCTCTCCCCCTTGGTTACAGCTACCATCTCAGAAATATAAAATACCCGTGCCTCCCAGGCAAGCTAAACACAAAAACGTAATAAAAATACCGTAGTTGCTAAATTCTTTTAAAGGGAAAGGAAAGGCTGGCTTAGCCCTCCCTACCTGATTTTCCATCTCCACCATATTTATTATTAACCTCCTTTTTTATTTTTCCAGTTATGAAAGAATACACGGTCGATGCGATCTTGTCTCACCGGGATTAGGAGTTAAGACATTCCCTATAAATCAGTGTAATCTTTGTAACAGGGCATTGCTGCACCAAACACTCCTGTCTGGATGGTGCATTTTCAATTACGCGACATGTTTTCTACTTAGTAAGCCAGCTTAATTCTTAGCTATGTCACAATATTAGAACATGTCCCAGGTTGGAAAAAGGAGCAATCTTAGGGCCCTTGTAAGTTGTTTAGCCTCTGGCACTTATAAATCCAAAAACACTAGGGAAATCCCTTTTCCTTGCATGTAATATGCCTTTAGATTTATTACTTAAAGAATCTTTTCATTTAATCCTTTGCTGCGGTCAGAGTTCATCTGCATTCTAATAACGGTTTTACTAAAAGGGAAAATAAAAATCAAGGAGCTGCATATGCAAGTAATGCTGCAGATAAAATAGATTCCTGAATAAATTCTCCAGCAGGAGAGCACAGAAAGGCAGGATGCTTTAAATTACTCGACACAAATCCAGACCATCTATCTTGAGCTGCTCTCTTCGACAGCTTGGCCGAGGTGGGCAGGCAAGGCAGAGGCTAAAGAACTCTTTAGGGACCAAATTACTGTTTCAAAATGGGCCTCCTGCTCCAAGTATATGACAATATTATCTGAGAAATGTTACAGACACTGTGTGTCCTTCAGAGCACTGCCGAAGTGTCCCCCATGATTGGAGGCATGTGTCATTAAAAAAATAATAGTAAAAGAGGATCATTAAACATCATCTTTAAGGGTATCTGGCCACAGAATTAGGAAAATGACCAAACCTGGAGAAAAGACATAGTAGCGTTTTCTCTACATGATCACATTTGGGTTTCTGGAAAACGAGTGCAGGGGGGTTTAATGTTGTCTGTGCATTTAGGGAGGGCTGGGTTTGTGTGTAACCAGAACGGAGCTACAAATTTCCTAAGCAATGCTGATGAAAACAGACAAGGCGAAACTACAGGGGAAAGTCGTCTTCACCCGGCTTACTATGATCTCAGTTACATTCAATTTCTTTTTTGGGGGTGTGATAAAATAATTATTTTCTTCATACCTGCAAATTCAGAAGCTACCTCTTTCCACCATCTGTCCAGCAGTGACATACTCCCATACAAGGCTTCTACATTATTATTATTATTATTCTGTTTCGAAGGACTGTGGGTCAAGATGGTGCATAACTGGGAAACAAAAAACCTCATCGCCTTATTTTATGCAAACTTCTCTCCCTTTTGCCTGTCATCTCTCCCTATATTACGACAGGTCAAACTCGGCTGTAACAGCCAGGTTCTGACCCCAGATGCAACTGTTTCGCTGACAAAAAATGATTGTGTACCTGGCAGACTTGGCGGCCTAAGAACGTCCCTAGCATAGCAGATCCTATGTCGCCCTCCTTCCTGTCACCCCTTACTCCAGTCTAAGTGGTAAGGGGCACAGCTGGCTGATATCTGCTGCAGTAGGAACGGCCCCTGGGAACCACTGGCAATTGGCGTAAGATAAAGTGCTAGATGAGGAAAGGAAGCGTGAAGCGTGTTGGAGGGAAAAAAAAGAGGTACAAGGGGGAGCGGGATGGAGGTTGTTGGGGGAACAGTAAAACTCAACTCGTGGATAAAACACTCTGGGTCTGAATCATGCCGCCCACATTCAGGCAAATCTCCCCCTGACATCAATGGGAATCGTGCCAGCATGGAGACAGCACGGGTACCTCAGCAGCCACGCTCCAGCACGGACGTGCCCCGGCAGTGACCCTGAACCGCGGCTCTGCCTCCACGCCCCACGCTGCTGAGATTGCCAGGGAGTCCCCACTGTGGCGGTAGGGATAAACCCTCTCTCCAAACCGGCAGAGCCGCACGGGGCTCTTTTATAGTTAAAGTGCAGCTCGCGGAGTCCCCTGGGACCTCCCCCCTATTCTCCACCTACCAGACGGGGTGGGGAGCTCGGGGCTTCTGCCCAGCAGGGAGGGGAAGGTCTAGGGGGGTCAGTAAGTTTGGCCACTAGATGGAGACTAACTCCCTTCACGAAATCCCCCAAAGAGCCATCAACAGATATCAACTTTCGACAGTCACCTCCGGTATGTCTTCCCTGTCAGACTGATCTCTCCGGATCGACTGAGCGGCAGTGAAGACCCGTTCAATCGATCCGGAAGTCGATTCAATTAAACCACCTCCTCAGAAGGCGTACTGCTGCGTCGATGGGTATGCCGACGGCACGCAGAAGAGGATTTAGGAAGTCGACGGAAGTTACGCAAGCTACTCCGCGGAGCATGCGTAACTCCCGTCGACTGGCGCCGAATTTTCCCATGAGTATAGACCAGGCCCTCATGCTGCTGAGGTGCGCTTGGACCGAACCACTGACAACGCCTCCATATCTCATTGCAAAGCCTGAGCCGTCAGACACCTGCAGAATGCACTAACTAGAGTTTCTGCCTCCCACATTCCAGGCAGATGCGCTGCACTGACAAATATATACTGGCCACTTCTAAAATATGCAAACGTGCGTTATCTCCTCTTTCTGAATGACTATATCATACCAGGCCATAAGTAACACCCTAGAGACGTACATCTGCAAACTACGCTGCCATTTGCAGCTCTGCTCCCTCATATTCAACAAACCGACACCAGAATAAAACCTAGCACTCGGCAGCCAGGCACAGATACACACAGGTATTTTATGAACACCGAGGAAAGCCCGATTGTCATCAGAAACTGCAGTTCAAACAGGGGGATTCCATGGAATGGTGCAGACCCTAATAAAAATATCTATTTCTTATATCGTGCTTTTCATCAACGGATCTCAGAGTGCTTCACAATATTTAGCCTCACAACAGCCCTGTGAAGCACGGCCAGACTATTATCCACATTCTACTGATGGGGGACTGAACCACCGAGATGCTAAGTGACTTGCTCAAGGACTTGCAAAGGTAGTCACTGGTTCAGACGGTTAGGAGAATTGCTAAGCTGACAGAGGGCTATAGCACCTACTGAAAAGTGTACGCACAGCATCCTCTTCAACCCCGTTTACAAAGAGAAACAATCAAGGATTCAGGGGGAAATTTCCACATCACAGGGTTCTACTGGGACTGTCTTGATTTGCCATGATACTTTAATTTAATTTAATTGTTCCCCTCCCAGTCCCAGTCGCCATTTCTCTTCTTCCGATGGCAGCCAGAGGGATGGGCTGTCAAGCTGGGGAAGCATTTCTCCCAGCAGAGGCATCTGGGCTCTTGGCAGATTCCTCTGGATGGTTTGGTTCAAGATTTGGCATTCCCTCTGGATGCGACACATGCTAACCACATGAATGGGCTGCCCTTCTTCTCCAAGGGACAAGCCCACAGAAGTCAATGGAAACCCTCGACAAAATCTTCCCTGGGCAATTTTGGACATTGAAGCATTTATAGGTTCTCAAAAGCAATCATGGAAGTCACTGAGCCCGGTTCTGTCCTCACCTCCAGTTTTACACGTGGAAGTCTGTTCATTCATACCGGTGAGAGCTTAGAATCAAGCCTCTCTTTCATGCCCACGTTTGTGACGTGTACAAAGCTACACACTAATGGAGAGCCATTTCTATTATAAATGCATCACACCTTCGGAATCAGGTACTCTCTGTCAGCCAACCACAGGGGCTCCCTGCTATTGTGTGGGTGGAAACAATTATGAAACGTTTCCATTTCACTGAGAACAAGAGTGATTGGTGATAAGTATAGATTATATTTATATTTCATTATGACTAGGGTGTGCAACTCTTTGATCAGTTACCGTATTTACATATAAGAATTTCACTCACTGAAGACATACAAGCAGAAATAATTTTCAACAGCTTGCTTGATTTTTTTTTTTTTCTAAGCACATGATGCTTTTTCGGTCAGAGTTCGTCTTCTGGGGCTGTGAGTTATTTATTTGCATTAAGGACCCAGTCCTACAAAACCTCCTCTAGGGTCTTAAGTGCCCCCAACTGCCACTCAAATCACAACAGCTGAAGTCAATAGAAGCTGAGGGTAATCAGCCCTCAGGACTGGATCTCAAGTGGTCCACTGAAACCTCTTCTCATGGAGCTTTCCAATGACCGTACGATGCTACTTTGCAAGCATAACATGGTGGGATTTCCCGAAAGCCCATGTCTCATTGTTACAAGTCTGACTGTCCGGGACTAAAATTCTCACACACGCTGAGTATAATTGTTTCCACCCACACAATACTTATTACTTACTGTCATTCGTAATTACTGACCCGCCTAGACCCCCCCTCCCTGCTGTGCAGAATCCTCTAGCCCCACCACCCTGCCACAGGGCAGAAGCTCCGAGCTCCCCACCCCAGTCTGGCAGGCAGAGAAGGCAGGGGACCTAGGGGGCTCCAGTAGCCACACTTTAACTATAAACGAGCTGCACCCGGCTCACGAGCCATAGGTTGGCCACCCCGGTCTACACTATGGTGACTCACTATGGTGACTACACTATGGTGACACTACCCGCATTCACACACTGCAAAGGAAAGCAGTGCCTCCCCCAGCGCCCAAGGTCACTGCCAATGTGAGCTGGGGAGGAATTCCTTCCTCTCCCCACACACGGCAATCAGTTAGACCCTGAGCATGCGGGCAAGAACCAGCCAGCCAAGCCCCTGAAGGAGAGAACGCACACAGCCCTTCCCCACTTCATGCAATGTCCCATCTCCAGTTGTGGCCACCCCTGACACTTCAGAGGAAAAAAATGATTTAAAAAAACCAACCCAGAATATACTGGGTGGGAGGAATTCCTTCCTGTCCCCTGCCCATGGCCAGCTGAAACTCTGAAGCATGAACTTTGCTAAATAGCTTCATGGTGACCCCTGGGATAATTCACTGTGTGTTCACTAGTCCCCAACGTTTCTTTGCTGGGTTAGGCTCCAATTCTGCAAAGCCTGCTGAAGCCAGCCGGAGTTGAGAGCACTCCATGCCTTGAAGATCAGGCCCTTAGGCAGCTGCCTATTGAGCTGTGGCGTGGTACATCTCTCCTCCCAACCCATCCAGATCCATTAGCATGGGAGACGGGCTGCAGTTATTCGGGTTAGTCCACAGACTGAACTCCCTGGTTGTGGCTGAGCAGACTTGGAGGCCCCCGGATTCAAAAAGGGACTGGAAACTTACATGGGTGACCAGACCATCCACAGCAATGACAATGAACGGTGGTGTTTTCAACGGGGCATGAAATCTCGTGTTTCAGGGTTTAAGGACATAAGTACCAGCACAGTGATCCACCTAACCCAGTATCCTGTCTCTGACAGGGGCCAGAAGCAGAGGGTGTGTGTACAGAACAGGGCAGTTGCAGTGATCCATCTCTGTCTTGCACCCCTGGCTTCTGGCAGTCAGAGGTCTAGGGACACCCAGAGCATGGGGTTGCCTCCTGGACCATCTTGGATGACAGCCATTGAGGGACCTACTCCACAAATATAGCTAGTTCTTTTTTGAATCCAGTTATACCTCCGGCCAGCACAACATCGCATGGCAATCTCTAGCAGCTGAGATCAAGATAAAAAATAAAGCGAGCGGAAGCGTATCCCACATCTACTGCAGGGAACTCACACCTTCCTCTGAAGCAGCTGGCACTGGCCACGGCCAGGGACAGATACTGGCCCAGCTGGACCTGGACAGGTTCGATGACAGAGGAGTGCAAGGGGGGCAATTGCCCAGGGGCCCGGCGATTGAAAAGGGCCCGAGCGGATGGGAGGATAGATACATATCCTCCTCTCCTCCCCTTCACCTGAGACCCCCGCTGCTCGCGCTCTCTGCCCTTCTCAGGAGCTGAGCTTATTTATTATGCACCACGCTGGGTCTCGGGCAGCTGAGGAGGTGGTTTATCAGCATTCTCCCTGGGGAATCCAAGGGACCCGGGAAGCTAAGTAGCAGATACCCCCTCCTCAGCCGCCCAGGAACCTGCATCATAAATAAGTAAAAACATCCAGCGGAAGCCCACTTGGACCTCAGCCTCCCTTTGTAGGGGGGCCAGTGACTGTTCTGTCCTGGGGCCCGGAATCGTTGTCAGTGGGCCTGGACCTGGGGCTGATCTCATCTCCAAATGCCTATGTCCTAGGGAAATTGGCCAACGTCTGCAGCAAAGCAGAAATGAACATAAAAGCAGAGAACTCTCCCGAAAGACAAACTTCTCTGACGGAATATTTAAACAAAAGAGTAAATGAATTCATTTGTAAAACAAATGCGAAATGCAGCCAGTCAGAAAACATATGCGAATAAGCCAGCACTCTACTAGTATAAAACATTCTGGTGGACATGCATTATGTTCCAAGACAAATGCTGAACAATTAAACCAAGGAATACCGACTATCCCTGGAAATGAAGTGAACCTGTGCTGTGATATTAAGGAGAGCTGATTAAATGGGCAGTTTGTTATACAATTCGGTCAGTGGCGTTTTGGCATTGCAGTATAAATGGGTGAGGATTAAGTCATTTTTCAGCTTTCCCTGGCAGAGTCTTTTATTATTTACAATATTTACTTCAGGGAAGTCTTGGCGTGTGTCATATTTATCTTGCTGAAAAATGGGCCCGTAAATGCATATCACCTTTCGAACAAAGCAAAGCGTTGTGGCACTAATTTGGTTCATGAAGTGTGTAATTCAGTCCCTTTGCACATTTGTCTCCTGCTTTATTAAACTCCCATAAAACAATTTTTCTTTCTCATTACAGAAATATGCAAGGCCACTGCCGCATGTGGGCTGGCGTTCTGGAGGTGCTGCTAGCAGGTCTGGATTGCCACTTTTGTCTGTCCTGCCCTCTTTCCCCCCACTTCTCTAAACAGAGGAAGAAGCTGAAGATGAAAAGAGATTTAAGCTCCTGTCGCTTTTAGCACTTAGGGGGGAAACGGGGCAATAATTCTCTGAGGTGCTTCTGAGAAGCAGATAGCAACACTCAAAGATAAGCACTCTGATCATTTCCCAAAGTAGCAGCGTTGCCACTGAGTTGCCACTGAGTTTTGCCAGCCAAAATTCTCAGAGTCGCACAGCAATTCTTGCTACCGCCCACAGCCGAAAAGGGCTCAACCAGCCAGCACATGTGACGCAGTTCCATCACAAGGGGAGAGCAGGAAGCCAGGATCCTGCCTGGGGTGATGGTGGTGGGGTTGTGGGGATGTAGCACAAAGCCCTGCCCTTTCGATGCAGACACAGAGAGAGGGCTGGGGGTGAGTGTGAGCAGATCCACTAGACCTGCCGTTCCATTTGCACCCCCACATACACACCTGGCAGGGGCATGACCAAGGCAAAAGACCTGAGCCTGCACTGGAAAATCAGAGCAGCCATAGTCTTTGGGGGAAGATTCCTCCCCCAATCCAGTGAAGATGGCCTGTACTAAAAGCTCCACGTACCCAGGATTTGCCCCTAGAAGCAGCAGGTTCTGGTATTTATTTTTCAGTAGCTGCATCTTTAAAGAACATCCCCTTATTCTCCAGCGGAGAGTGTTTCAAGTTTCATTTCATACCATAACATCCTAAGTGACAGATTAGCCTCCCAGGGAATCCTGCCCATCAGTTCCCTGAGGGAATCACTATCCCATCTGCAATAGATCACTTAGGAAGGCTCGCTCCACCTGCCATTCATGCACCACCTGCAACTGCAGTTATGTTAAGTAAAAGTATTTTAAATGAGCAAGGAAGAGGGGGAGGAAGGGGGACAAGCTCCAGTCAAATGCATCCTTTTTTTAAGGCAGACATCTTACACAAAAACAGTTTAAGAATAATTTGATATCATCGTGCAAATAAGTATGGGAGTGAAATTATATGTGAAGCTTGCAAATACAAGGAATAAATACACACTTTGAAGTGAATTGGGAGTGTTTAAAATAATTTCACAGAGCAGATTCACTTATCACCACAGGTGGCCTACGAAATAGACGTTTTAGTTTAAGATGCAAAAAAAAAAAAAAAAAGAGTAGCAGCAATTGTTGATTGCAAGCAAAGGTTTTTGCATTTAAAATTCTATCAAACCTGATCTTTGTGAGTATGCAACGTTCGGCTAATCTATTTTCCTTGGGTTATTAGGTGTGTACTCAGCGTAATGTATTTTCTAATGTTAATTAATGGGAACAGGAAAACTAGTTTTGTAACAACAGTTCCACACAACCATAACTAGTGGCTTCAGAAAGAGCAACATGTTAGACCAGCAATCAGTGAATAATAATTAATACCTAGCTCGTACATAGCATTTTTCATCAGTCGTAATGTGGAAATATGTATTTTATACAGAGATGTAACTACGTAATTCATATTAAAGGTGTGAAATCAACCAGCAAGCACCGGGGGACCCTGAGTTAAGGCTAACACCGTGTCCTGTACTTATCCCTGTTGTGCTCAGGCTCTGCACAGCCCCATACATTACACAACAGCATGTACTGAGCTGAGATCTCTGCTGTCCTTCCAGGTTCCAAGCTCCCGCTGCAGCCGGTGGGGGTTCCGGGTCTGCAGGATCGGACCCCAAATTGTCAGCAGTACAGCAAGGGGCTGGTTCCCTGAGCTACTTACTGATCATGTAAAAGGAGGGACGGGAGACACCAAAATAAAGCTGAGTGTGCCTGGGGAGTCTAGCTCTCAGATGCTTTCTGCTTGGACCTCTCTCTGTCCATCGTTCTGCACAGCTGCTTGAGTGATATTTCTCCAGATCACAAGCAAGTGAAGCAAGAGACGCTGCGGGGCACGTCCCACCCTCCCCGCTCATGGGGTTTTAGCCCCACGCCTTTCCTACACTGCCGGACACGGCTCGGAGAGGGGGCACTACCCCCCCCACCTGCATCTGAGTAGGGTGGAATATTATCACCCCAAGTTAGACAATCTAAACATGGTCTCTCCTTAGCTGCCACTTCCTGGTCTTCTCTTCTCTCCAGTCTCCTTCCGCTTCCCCTTGGCCTGACTCACAAACTGCAAAGATACTGTCTCTCAATGACTGTGTTGCCCTGTAAGCATCCTGTCTAGATTTCTGGTCAGCAGATTCCCAAGAGCTCCTCTTCCAGGTGCTGCCCAATGAGGATCAGATCCACCTACTGTAACTAGGTCCCAGCTAGAAACCAATCCAGCAGACCTCCAAGAAGTTATACCAAAAGACATTGACTGATTCTGCAATGCCGATTCCTCCGGGCACCACCAGGGAAGGGTGTGGCAGTTCAATTCCACATACCATGTCACTTGCAGAAAAAGAAGAGAGATAAGTAAGTGGCATCAAAATGTGATGATGTGTGAGTGAGTGTGTTAGAGAGAGACAGAGAGAGAGAGAGAGAGAGAGAGAGAGAGATCCTAGGAAGTTTTCACTTCCATTTGTCTCTATAACTCAGTCATCACTTGTGAGTCCTGTGGTTATCCCAAACACATGATGATAAAAGCGTTATAGCCCTCCATACCACTATATAGAGTGTCCTGTATTACTATGCTCTTTATAATTGTGGTCTTTATAAATGTGGTAGGACATCCAGAGGACTTTGACCATTGGTGCCAAGAAATTCTGATTATTCCTATCATTATTAAAACTATAAGAGGAAAAGCCCATTTCCACGTAACGAGAAAAAGCTGTATTAATAAAGCTACTGTTTATTTTTTAATCTGTTGTTTTGTGCCTTGCTAAGCCCCATGGCTTTGTGCAAACCCCATAAAACAACCTCTCTGTATTGTGCAGCCAGAAATTGCTATGTACTGCTCAGATGGTGTTATGGGCAGGTCGGAATTATTTCCATCCTGCCGGGACAAAAAGTGGTATAAATACAAATCATGCAAGGTAGGGCCAAACAATGGGTGCAGTGCTAAAAATGCTGCACAAACAGAATATCAAATTGGTGGGAGTTCTGCGTGCACAGAGGTGACAGGATTAGTCTCAGTATGATTTCTTTCATACTCCAGATCCTTCCTCTGTACATGAAAGCTGTCCTCAGTCTAAAGAGTACCTGTCCAGCACAGACCAAATCCAGGCTCTTTCTTGTGCCATGCATCAATGCCACGTCATTCAGTCTGGCTGCCTTTTCCTGCAGTGACCCTTTCCAGCCTTCTGTATTATTTAAGGAGATTTATGGTGGGGCGTCTCATGGGGTGAAACATGAGCTCTGACCCCCAGGCTTGGAAGCCAGCAGAGAGAAACATTAATATTTTGCTACACCAGGGGGAAAAAAAATCAGTAGCAGCAAACCAAGTGATAAAGTGAAATGTGATGCATCTCGTCACACATGGCACTGAGTGGTTAAAAGTGCTCGCGAGTTCTGCCCGCCAGATTTTCACCTGCATTTTTTGTACCCACAAAAATGTATCACAGGCGCAAATCACAGTGCTTGAGCCTGCTAGGATTGTTACTATTCTGTGTAGTACGGTAACACCCAGCACTCTTCACTCTAGGCCTCACTGTGCTAGATGAGAACACATACGCATAGATACAGGCTCTGCCCTGAAGAGCCTGCAATCTTAGAAGCTAAGGCATATAAAGGGATACAACATGCAAGCAACACAGATTGGGAACTCAGCTCAGAGAAGTTATGTGGTTTGTCCCACATCCCACTAGAAGTCTGTAGCAGAGCCAGAAAATAAAATCCATGTCGTCTGAGACCCAGTCCAGTAACTTAACCACAAGGCCATCCTACCAACTAGATTCTTTAACTCTTGGATTTGCACCTGCAATCAAGCAGTTTCAAGTGCTCACGCTGGTGCCTGTAGAAGAAGATTAAGAAGTTGTAACTGGATCTTAGAAAGGTCTGGATAATTTAACAATTGTTAAATCAGTTGTCGATCTTCATGCTAAAAATAGGAGTAAGCAAACCCAAAGCTTCAGGCCAGACGCAGATTGCCACATGCACAAGGAAGAATCCTCCATGCCAAATCTCATGGGCCATACGTCAGTCACTCTGGCAGAAGACTCCAGGTAAGTACGTAGATGAATACAAGCTTTTTTCCTTTGAAGCACCAGATATTGACCACTGCTGCAAGAAAGGCACTAACGTACACAGACTCCCAGTCTGCATTATGGTATGATAAATTCTATGGTCCCGAGGGTGTTAAATTAAGATTTAACTGTATTATCCATATAAACATCTTGCCCTGATGTATATTTTGCACATGAACGTATTTTAAAAAACACGGTAGTATCACTTACCATTAACGGGTTTATGGAACTAAACCAGAGAATAAAAAAATAAATAAATAACCAAATCCCACGAAATCTTCTACAGCTCTACTGCTTAGGAAAGGTCTCAAAGAGACTTTTGAGCTTCAGCTACCTTGATGAAATTAGATGCCAGAGTAAAGAAATAGCATGTTTAATCTCTGAAGCAGAGATGATTTTTTAAAACCATATGTTTTATTTAGATACGATTTCCTTTTCTCAATAAAAAATGTATTAATGTGTGCTCTCTGCCTAATCTCAGCAATACCTGGTAATTTTCTCTCATCTTTAAATATTTCTTAGAACAAATGTACTTGGCTTCTTAGCATATGCACTGTGAGCCTGAGTTCCTGTTCCTCATTTATGGCTCTCAATTTGCTTTCTTGAGGCCTGTTCATTTTGTGCCATCTACCTACAATGCTCAGAAAAACAAGACAAAAGCCAAAACGGACACGAGTGTGCTGCGGCGCTTAATCAGAGAGTTTCAGTAGCTGAAATTCAGAAAGGTGGTGGTGATACTGATATTGTTTTTGTATTTTGGACAGTACACAAAAAGTACACACACATGACACATATACAGTCTGGTATTTCGGGTTCATAATTAAAATTCTTGCCTGTAAAGTGACTAACAATAGGATACAATGCAATAAACACCATTACTGCACTGTAGCTCATCTGAAGTCACTTTTTAAACAAAAGGGGCCATACATTAAGAACTCCAGTCTCTGTATATTTTATTACATCCTGGAAGAAATGGAGAAGAGGGATCCTTTTCTTTGTGTTTTCTTTATTTCTCCTAAGCCTCCACAACCTCCTTCTCTTTTTGTATCTTCTTGATCTCGTCTAAATTCGTGGCATGCCAGAGGTAGCTGGCATCTCAGCTTCATTTGTATCTGCCCCCGACCGACCCATCGCTAATATGTTATCCTATTTGCACCACGATCCATGGATAATGTCCTGTTTTTCTCAATATATTGCTCAACAGATGCATGCATAGACATATATCATACTGAACTTTGCTGCATCCAAACTGCTATATTAAGGGCTATTCCAAGTTCTGTCCTGTACAGCGTGTACAGTAGAAAATAGCATCTCATTTGCAAATTTAGATCACACAGCATGACTGTTATAAAAAATATACAGCAACAATGACCTACTATTTGTTTCAAGAAACATCTGCTCTTACTATTAAAAGCCTAGACCAACCTGTGGCTGAGCATCCAGCCACTGCAATATATGGGGTCTAATATTTGAAGATTCATTAGCCTTCCCATTACAACACCAATTTTCACACACTTGAAGTTTCAAATGCTGCACTCTTATACCAAGGTAGAATTTCTGTCGAACGTCTGGGACAAATTACACACAGAATGTCAGAGATATGGAGCTCAAAATGTGAATGGCTCTTCACTTTTCACCATAACGCTAATATTTACCCAACAAACTTCAAAACTGATTTATCCTATTTGACCTTGTACGAAAAATTTGCTTTTTGCTACTTTTGTGGCGTTTCACATAGATTCCATGTTAACGAACGGGTATGGATGTCACATATGCATTTCTCTCCCCCACCCTCCATATAATTAACACAAGAGTAATACCGTTATACCACAGTATCCCCATATTGCCTTGGGACGACTGCAGATGTCAGCTGTGCATTTCCTAACATTTTGTACTCAATACAGAAATCCCACTCTGAGCTGGACAGCATAAAGACCAAAACAATATACACATGCCTCCGAGGTGTATAGAGATTTCTGCAGCCAAGGGGCAAAAGCTTCTGAGCTTCCTAAGACCTCAGGCTTTCCATTAAATTAAGAGGAAATAACCATGAATAAATTTGCAAATATCAAATCCATTTGAGAACAATCCACGAACAGAGGAGAGGGGGATATTTGCAACATGGGTTATTCACAATGAATAATACCACAGACAAAGCCAAGACTAGTCAGCTGAAGTTTCACAACTCTGGGGCTGACCATGGGTAAAGCTTGTCTAAGAACTTGGGGGTAAATTAAAGGTTTGGGAGAAAACAACAACATTCCCTTAAGGGTTTTTGGCTGAAGTGAGGATACGAATCTTTGGCTCTTCACCCTGGGCTAATGAAGGGTGTTTGCCTAGGAATTTCTCCCAACCAGTACAGATATGGGACCAGATTTACTCCTAGAGCATGGGCCTTGAGGTTGAAATGCTACCAAGACAGAGAATGCCCAGGTACGAAGTGGTTATAACCTTCATTTCGCTTTGATGGAGGGAGGCTAGGGGGCTTCACAGCCCTGGCCAGGAAGGGGGAATAACTTAGGGCACCGAGGGAAGCATTGATTCAGAGCATTGTCTCATCGCCCTCTGACAGCAGGGCTCATCCATAAAATAACTGCTTCCCCACCTAGCTAGAAACCCCAAGGGGACAGTAACAATGATAACACCACGTGGCCTCCTTCAGGGGAATTCCTCGTGCGCCACAGGGCAATTCACTGGCTCTGAACTGGGAGGAGTAATTTTCAGGATGATAGCCCTGATTCAGCAAAGAACTGAGGCAGGACCTAAAAGTGTAACTTCCCAGAGTTTAAAGGCTTTCCCAGTCCCTCGGATGATTTGGAGTATTTTTTTTCCACGTCAGTATCTGGGGTGCAAACCTCTGGATTTATTCCTTGTGCTGTAAGACACATGACTCTGTGAGACAACTCTGTAAGATACCGTCCCGATAATACAGTACATCACACCACTGTCATTACGGGGACAGAGGGCCCCTTTGTGCGTTCAGCCGCAGCTTCACGGAGCTCACGTAGAAAGTCAAAGTTAGTTTCCCAGGACTATCTTTCAGCTACTGCCTGCGGCCCCACTTCAGCAAAGCACTTTAACTTAAGCATGTGTGGAAAGATAAGCACAAGTCATCAGTATTTACAAACATACTTAAGCATGCGCTTACATCACGCTGACATCAAGTGCTATGCAGGACCAGAGCCTACTAACATAAGAGACCAATCGGGTATCATTAGCATTTGCAATATATTTTCTGTTCACCTGCACGTCCCTTTGCGTCTGCTGCAAAACACACTTATTTTCACACTGGCATTCAGAATTAATTTTCAATCAATAACACAGTTTAAAAAATAAATAATTGAATGTGATATACATAAATAGCCTGAACGAAACATTCCCAACAAAAATAAAATATCTGCTAAACGAAACACCAAAGATCTTTGTTTCACTCCAGAAAATGAAAGAAACCTGCTTAAGAACAAGTTAAATGAGCAACGGACTCATCGAAGAAAAGGAATTTTTTTTTTTTTTTTTAAAGATGAATGAGTTGACAGATGGTTTACTAAAACAATTAAGACAAGATACCAGTAATTTCTGGGTATGTTAGTTAAATTACTTATTAGATGGGTCACATGATTCATGACAACATAATTTTCACCATAGTGATGAAACAGTTTAACTGTTTAAAAGTCAAGTCAATAACCGCGAAGAATAAGGCTACAACTCATCAGGATTTCATGTTCCTGATCTAGAGAAATATTGATATAAATATACCTGTATGTGTCTTTAGATCTGGGTTTAGGTAGTTGCTTATTATTGTCATGAAGATATGATTCTTAATGATCTGAGAGCACAGCCCTATACAGGTTTGAATAATGACACTGTCTCATTGCATGCATAGTTGTGCTTTTGTCTCAGACAGGTTCATTTTTCACTGGAGGGGAAAGGTTCATATCGCACGAGGGGGGTAACCAGTTGATGTTACAAGGATGACGATTAGCCCCCTTGCTGTTCCACATGACACTGGGAAGGACTCCAGCAGGCAACCTTAATGCCTGCTTCAGCATCTTGAAGAAATTAATGAACACAGCTTCGATGGCAAAACATTTCAATCAACCCCTACCAGCTGTGCCTCCAATTTTTTTAAAAACAGGTTTATCAAAAGTTTCTTCGAAGGATAACAGTCATTTTGGGGCTGAGAGTGGAAGGCATCAAAAGGAAGAAGGACAACCGCGGTTAGTGCCAAAAGATGCGTTATGGCCCCTGTGTTTGTTGAACAAATTAAGCACGTTCTGGTTTTTCACCTGCTCAAGTAGCAGCAGTGCATATGGCCCAGAAGTTAAAAATAAGGAAATATGCATACATTACCATACTTAATGGACGACCCTCTCCATTTAATATGCAAATTTCCTGAAATATTACTGAATGCCGTCTGTTCTAAATGAATAAATTTGAATTGCAATTAGAATAATCCTTTATAATTAATGAAAACTGTCAATTTTGGTTCATAAGTAATTTGATTAACAGGATGATGGGACACTTATCAAGTTCACTGGACTGCTAGGGTATGAGAAATCTGACAGGGAAAATAAGGTGGTCCAAGCACTCAGGCACCACTGGAATATTATCCTAAATTATTGATAATACAAGCTAATGAACTTCACAAAGTGAACTGTGCATGCCTTCTTTAAAGGGACAGTACAGCAGGGTGAGCTGCACCCAATTGGTCAGAATGGCCTTCTCCAAAAGAGAGTCACACCATTACCTACCCCCAGAAAAAAAAAATCCACAGATAACAGCAAACACCTAGTTAAACTGGAAATTTATGCTCTCCAGCTGTTTCCAAAGGGGGGAAAATGTTCACACAATAAATGTAAGTAGGAACAACGCAAACCATGTGGAACAAACGTTATTATAATGTAACACAGATATTATTTTACACTGTATTTCCACTGGTTAAAAAGTGCATTCCCTGCATCCGTTTCTCCATCTCTTTTCCTCCTAGGGTTTATGTTGGGATTGGGCAAGAGAATTTCAATGCACTTGTTTCTGTTGAATCTAAGAGGCAATTCAAGACAACAACCGCCGCATTTCCCTCCCTGATTCCACATGCTCACTGACATTGGTGGGATTCTATCACAGATGAGAGATGAGTTTGGGAGGCCAAACTCTACGCTGATTTACCCACTTCTGTGTAATCCCATTAACGTCAGTGGGGTCACACGGGTGTAATCCTATGCGGAATTTGCTCCTAATTCTACTTAAAAGAAGAAGCCTGCACTTCTGGCCATCTACATCATGCCATCATATGTCAGGTACCTAGGAGAGCTTTAGTGAGAATGTCAAATCCTCACAAACGAGCCACAACATTCAGTTTCCCAGTTGGGCTCAATTTGCTGAATTTGGTGTTCAGCCAGATACGCCATCCTACTCAGGTGGCGTGTGTGTGGAAACTGAGGCACATCGTCTTCCTTTTCTCCCAACCTTGCAGATCCAGCGCAAAATCTTGGTATATAAGCCATACAATGGGGTTGCAGCTGCTGTTCCATCCCACAACCTGAAATCCACTGAACACATTCATAGATGATGAACAGGGGTTGTCAACCTTTTTTCATTTGCAGACCCCTAAAAAATTTCAAATGGAGGCGCAGACCCCTTTGGAAATCTTAGACAGTCTACAGACTCTCAGCAGTCCATGGACCACAGGGTGAAAACCATTGATGAAGAATGAGGAACAGGCTCCTCTCAGGACCAGCGGCTCCTTTGGAAACCTGCCTGTCTTACAGAATAGTTTCATAAGAAACTTCGTCTATACTCCATCACATGGAATTATTCCACACCACCTTTACATACCCAACAGAACAATTCCATATACCACTTCAGAGCCCTGTTTCATTCCAAGCACATCCTGATAGATCATATTCTGAACACACACACACAGTAGAAAGTTGTGAGATCACATACTAAAGAAGAATCTCCACTCAGTTTATACATGGATGTAGGCCCAGTGCCAGCGAAACTCTAGAAGATCATTTGTAAAAAACCTGATGCTGTATAACTGAATCCTGCATGCACGAGCAAGGTATGGTTTTTAAACCACTGTAAATCTGTCAGCTCAAGATAGATTTTCAACAGATCACCAGGAGATCCTTCTGCAACTATACTCTGGCTAAATTTCTGGTACACCCAAACCATTGATGCACCAGAGCGGCTTATATCAAGGTCTCAGCATTTATTTTGGCCCAAGTGTGTACCTCTCCATATTTAAAAACAGCAAAACCAATTTTGCTCAAATTTTCTGATAACATTCACACCTTGGCTGAAAATAAACACGGAAAATTTCAACCTAAAAAGCAAAAAAAATAGCCAAAATTATAAGTACCTGGAAAAGGCCTTTTGGAACAGAAATGTTTAGGCAGCCATAACCACAGCTGTTGTTACAAGTAAGCGTTACTGGAATTTGCAACGCCGGCTGCAGGTTCATTTTGCTGGCCCATAGTTATATTGTCACCATTTTTTCCTTGGAAGAATCTTCAGCTAGTTCACCAAGTAAGAAATGGTTTCTGCACTGCCACTCTGTAGAGTGGAATCAGATTCACCCAGCTATCTACGTGCCTAGATTATTATACAGAACTTATTACCATGGTTAGCCAAAGACTTTACAGAGAAAACCAGGCCATAAATGGCCAAGGGACCAACTTCTTCCCTGCTTCCCCTGACTCAATCAGGACAGTTTTGATTCAATAGAATGACAGGGGGCTTTTTTCTCCTCTCTTCTTCTCCCTTCACATTCCTTCTTTTCGCTCAGCTATCTTGCTGGTTCCATTGTGGTAGTGGTCAAGCCAAGTCAAAGTAGTATGTTTTGCAGGGAGTGAGATCCAAGTTTACTAGTGCATGGAAATGACCGATAAACAGAAGGGCACACAGGTACGGGAAAAGTCAACATCACTCCCTTAACCTAGCTCTTCCGAAGCACACAGAAACAGTTTGCAATTTGGTAATTTTGCTTTCCCATTACTTTTCTTTTCCAATTTTTACAAAAATTCCACTCTGATTGTGTTGGCGGGAGAGACATTATCTGACAACCTGGGGACCAGTGTTTTTGTCATTTGTCTGCCAGACCTCATGTGCCACTTCCACTTTTCACTGTCCATCCCCTGAATTTTAAAGCACTTACCCCTTTTGAACTATTATCACCAGCATTTCAAAGCGCTATTATTCCAATCTGAGGAATAAACGGAGACACCCAAACTCACCATATGTCTGTGGCAGAGACAGCAATACAACGCAGATCACATAGGTCCAAATCCTGTGACTAAACCACAAGACTAATCTGCCCGTTCCCCTGTATGTCCACCATCCTAACAGCAACAGAGCCACAATGCTGAGCTATTTGGGTCTGAGAAGATCTTGGCAGGCTAATTTAGATCAAATAGGCACTAACCAAAGTAAAAGCAATAAGTTGATTTGGAAAAGAAGCCTTTATTTTATACATTACGTTGAGAGTTCATTACATCACATAACTCCAGGAACAAAATGAAGACCCATAGCCATGACAACGCAATACTTTAGCAAAAGCATAACCCAAATTCCCCAGCATCATATCACTCCCAAGGTGTACGCAATATGGATGAATTGGTTCAATCGAGCACTTGTTTCAAGTGGGGAAGGAAGAGGTAGGGTCAGATGGTGACCCTGCGATGGAAATCTCATGGGATAATTAACAACCAGAGGTCATTGAAAGAGCTGTGATAAGCAGAAGATGCCTGTATGCAATGCCTCATATACCATACCGACATGATAAATAAAATACAACATGCCCCGATAGAGATTTAGAGCCATGTTGGACATGAACAATCCTTAGCAGGTGAGAAAAAAATCTCTTTGAGGAAAT
This sequence comes from Emydura macquarii macquarii, assembly GCF_026122565.2. Lineage (NCBI taxonomy): Eukaryota > Metazoa > Chordata > Testudines > Chelidae > Emydura > Emydura macquarii. Next base: position 303,236 of record NW_027132905.1, on the reverse strand, counting down.
AACTGAAGTTTGGAAGTCTTTCCCTTGGAGGGTAGCAGAAGCCATTTTATCAAACCCAATCTATCTATTTTTATTCCATGCTTATTACTGTGGTATCCGAGGACCCCTGTCATTTGCCCTGCTTTGTGACTGGAAAAAAGGAGATCAGGTAGGAAGGGGAAAATAAAGAATAGACTCCAGCACAGATTTTAGGCACATACACCCCTCTAGATTAGACCTGAATATGACACTTCTCATTCGTACTGCTTGAATAATCTTTCACATGTCTTTTGCTCATCTCCTCTGAGAAAATGTGTGATTTTAAAACCATTGTGGTTGGGGGGGAGGGGAAGGGAGAAATAGGGTGAGCATTACACAAGATGTTGCCTCAATCAAAGGAAAGTCTTTGAGTGAATTACGGTCTGACTAGTTTCTTTTTTAAGACACATCAAGGCATTTCGGTATGTGTCAATAAAAGCCCACCTGGAGGAAGAAATTACAGAGCAGTGGAAAGAATGGAAAGTCTTTGTGTTTTCATTTGTTTTAAATCTGTGTGTTGTTAAAACAAATGTAGAAATTAGCCATATGGGAACTTAGTTTTGGTACAATATCTTCATCTGTCACCACATTTGGAAATAAAAAGAAAAAGCACATGCACAACAAGCTCTCTGGCACTCAGTCATGGGGGGAGGACAGAAACAGCACACAGGGAAACAATGCTGAACATATGCATGGGATTCTGACCTCGCAGCAGGGCGACAATTGATTATTTCAGAAATACAGCCGCTGCGATGGATTATTGTTATTGAGGGGATACGTTGTAAAGATCTTCTTACAGTAGCTATCTAAAAAGGTAGCTCGTGTCTCTCGCGAGGACAACCAGCACTTACGCTCGGCGTAGCCTACCCAAATGAAATGAAACCATAAACCTCATTCTGAATTCAAACCTTAGACCCAATGCATGTAAGACAGGGGCTTAATAGCTTTCCAAACTCTCATTTGGCCTCCGTTATACAACCAGCTGACACTGAAAATAATTAATGCCCTTTAGGACTCACATCTGCTCCTATAGTTCCATGTCAAGGTTTTTAATTGGGCTATTTTGGCATTTGGAGACAATGGCAAGGTGAAATAACCTTTCTTTAATATTTCTGAGGTCAGAAGTTAGTCCTGCCAAAGGTCACCCTTCAGGTTCACAAATGAGTCATTTGTATCACCTAATGCAATCTGTGACTTGCAAATTGCAATGGGATATGTTCTAGTGCATTAATTAGTCCATGGGATGAATACTGAATTCATCATTACTGCCTGGCGCTTGTGCAGGCATGCCAATACTTGCTTTGGTGGGTGGCAGTAACTGATTATATTACATAGTCGACTTCTAAGGGTAGCCTTTAATATCAAGAATTGTTTGCTGCTCAGAAAACTGGCCAGGACGAGCCAAGCCTCTCTCATGGGAATATAGTGACCCTTACACTCTATATTGCACGAGTTCCATGCAGAACAATGCAGAGGAGGTTCCCAAACCCATTCAGTTTTGATTTCCCATTCACAGACACTAGCGGGCAATATACCCAGCAGAAAGAGGGTTACAATATTGCTAACTCGGAGGGTTCAAAAACCAAAAGTCCGGCCCCCTGAATTATGAGATTGGCTTAAAAATCATACATCTGGGGTTCTTTTTATTTGCCATGTTGTTTGTGAGCCCTTAGCTCAGGCTCTGGGGAACACTCCAAATATCTCCAGACTCATGATAAAATGGCGAGAATTGTCACCAACGCCTTCCGGTAGCTATTTCCTTATTCTTTTGGACAACGGCCCAAGGACTCGCTACCTCGTCCCCAAGAGCTGCACGCTGCCACAATCCAAGAGGACTCAAGGAGAATAAATTCTCTAAGCTGGTCAGTGCAGAGCAGCTACACAGCCACTCCACGGCTGATGGACCGTAGTAGCCACTCAGTCACTATTGCATCCCCTATGCAATGGCAGCTCTATGGCCACTCCACAGGCCTCCATGCTTCAAGGGTCCCGCTCCACTGCCACACAGAGGCACCATGGAACAGGGCTCTCTGGATTGACGCGTCCACTTACATTCCTATCAGTGGCCGCTCCCCTTCCAATATAATAGGCCCTCAGCTTTTCCACTATAGTTAGGGCCTTCCGTTCCCATAGAAGATGGGAATAAATTCTGGGCTAAGCCCTTTTTAAAATGACGATCAAGCTTGTTTCAAATATCTTGGGGAGAATTCCACCCTAAGTCACAGTCAGATCTTTCAGCGGGTTGGCAGCCATGGCCTATGATGAAGGGATTATTAATTTCTCTTTCAGGGGATCGGAGACCAGGATACGGACACTGGATGACTGTACCATCCGTGTGTTTGACATATATTGATTCATACCATCTTCCCATCTGCCCTTGACACTACAGAGCATCAGAGGTCACGATCACACTTTGTTGTAATTCCCCCCAAAAAGCAAGTTTCCATCCAGTTTCTTGTAAATTTTTTAAATCCACTTTTACAGAAAACTGATAATCTTTTCTGTGTGCTGTGGAAACTGACACATAGTCTGGTTTGATATTTTAAATCCACACCCAGGAAAGTGGGTTCGTAATGACCAATGTTATCAAACAATGAAAAACAGTAGCTTCCAAGTCCTTTAATGAAACAGTCAAAGATAAAAACAGATCTCAAAATACTGAAGAAACTCAAACTACCATGAGAATTACTAAAGGTCTCAAGAGCTTAATACACACATCACACTATGTACAGTAACCAATTACAATAGAAGACCGAGAAACACAAGGTAAAAGTAGGATGTGTTTATAGAATGTGATGGAAAAAACACAGCTGAGTAAATCACAGACTGTTTCAAGATATTCAAGGGATGATCTACTTCCAATGAGGGTCCATTACTTAGCTCTGAATATCCTGAGGCGTCATTTTTTCCTGTCATTCTGTGCAAATTGCGAATAGCCAAAGAATGAAAAGCTATGACTAGTTATCGTATTGTGTTCTCTAGGCCTACACAGTGCTCATTCTTAACCCCTATTTGCAGTGAGTTATGCTTTTCCCAGAAATGCCTTTTGAGCTAACCCTTTGCATGCTTCTGCCCACTCTGGAGAACACTTTCATAGATAGTTTGAAGACAGCCCAGCTGGACAATTTATCAACCCTCTCGGAATGATAAAATTGGGTGTTTTAAGCAGTTAAAAATATTTCACTTTTTTTGTTTTCTTTTGGCATGCTGATAACACAAATGCTGTGCATCTTAAAACGTCAAACTTTGCATTTAGTAATAAAATGTGACCCTCCTGCACCATTTTTCATCTTCAAGGCACTTTACAAACATTTAGTAACCTTCACAACCCCCCTTTAGATTCGGTATTCTCACCCCCATTTTACAAATGAAAACATTGAAGCAAAGAAGTCATGTGATTTGTTTGGGCCACCGAGGGGTCAAACTTGGGATTATGACACAGGAGTTTTTGGCCTGCATTGCTGTGCTGGCAATGCTAAATCCAACTGGTATGTCCTTCCACACTCAAAGGGCAGAGAGATACTTTCACAATCTGAACAACCTCTACTTTGCAGTAAGAAAACAAAAGAATGAATAAAAATCACCATGAAATAGCTCACACGGTGGGTCACTTCTCCATTCCCATATGGCCTCTTTGTGATACACTACCAATGCAATGGGGCCAGAAAGCCAGTGGATCTAGCCAATTGGGAATTCCCAGCTGGCATTAGAGGCATGGCTAGAAGGTATCGACACTCTGGCTATTCTCAGCTTCTGGAAAGGCCCCTTAGAGCCAGCATCGGCCGAATATAGTTTCGAGCAGCTCTGTAACCGCTCTAATTTAGATCAGAAACCAAGCCAGCCTCCGAATCTCTACAACAACGATGAATCAATGTAGCTGTGTGCATTGAATACCGTCATCCTTTTTGGTTGTATTCATCTTGCCATGGTCTATCTCAATGAGTTTTGTGAATTAATATTTGAACAGGTCTGTACAAATCACGTACCTTCACTTTAGGAGCCTAGGCCATCTTTGATGAGCTTAGGCCATCTAACCTTCTTCGTTTTTGGTTAGTCATCTTCCTTTGTCCCGGCCTTACCAATGAGCAAGGAACATGCACATCATTTAAGTTCACTTCCTTTCCTTTCTGCCATTACAGGCAAGGGAGTGGCACACAGTCCATCTATCCACAAGCTTTACCACAGAGTGCAAGCCTACCAAGCAATGCAATGGTCTGCGGCTCAAATATTCTGGTATCTGAACGCATGTGGCAGCGTAACATTGAAAATGGATGGGATTCCATGAAAGCAGCTGGACAAATTCTTTCTGTTACGCTGGAGTAAATCGGTGAAGTCCATGAAATTATTCGGGATTGACACGGATGTGACAGAGAAGGAATTATCCTAATAATGAGAAAGGGGCAAGAAATATGTCTGCATATAGATTTTCCTAGCAAATGGTTTTGATCTGGTGCCACAAATCTGGAGTGGATTACACAAGAGATAGCATATCTAAAAGGATGGTGTCTTACCTAGCACCCCAACAGGAAGTTCCTGTCCCGTCGCTCACCGATTACATCATCCACAAACCTCAACACCACATAACGCTGCCATCTAGTGGCTACACGTACTCATTGCAGGAAGTATTTATTTAACCTACAGCATTTTGTATCTTTATTATTTAGGATTTTTTTCCTATCCTAAACTAGTCAGTCATTTATATGTCAGGGGTCATGTTTGTAACAAATAAATTCATTTACAAAAGAGCTCTATCATAAAACAATGAAAACCAAGATTTCAACATTTGTCAACATTTCAGTAGCAACCTCAGTGACCAAGATTACTACTTTTTATATAATGGGGCAGTAATTATAGACAAAAAGTAAGACTCTTACAAACCCAAACCCCAAATCTGGCATCAGGAGCCACATCCACAGACCCGTGGGCCCATATTGAGTCCATTTGGCCTCAGTAAGAATCTGTGTTGGTCCACCCGAAAAGCTCATGCTGAAATGTAATGTTTTTAAAATTGATTTAAAGTTAGTGTTAACGTTTAATAAATGTACTGGCTGGTGGGCACCACCACATGCTAAATGTCTTGGGTTTGGGGTATTAGTAGATATTATTTATCTAAATTAATGTACTATGTATTATTTAGGCAGTGAAAGGACATAGTCAACTTGCAATTTAGTCAATTTCAAATATATATATATATTAAATGAGGTTACAGGATTTACAATTACACAACTCCCCTCTCCTGCAATTTTTGAAGTTTTATAGTCACATCTTGGAGTTTTTTAAATGATTCCCCCCACATTTTGCTGTGTGAAAGATACACATAATACAACAGGGGAAACTCTCTAAGGCACCTGATCCCCCTCCCGCTGATATTAATAGTAAAAACTCAGATTGACACAGGCCCATTCCTGATACACACTGAAACTAACTAAATTCAAGGTGCCTGTGAAAATCCCACGAGGTGCCTATCTCCATCTCTAGGTGACTAAAGACCTTTAAAAATCTGGCCTCAAGTAACTATTTTAGGGTTTTGCTGCTTCTGCTGAAGGGAGCAAGAAACTAATGCCAATGGCACATTTCCAACAGACAATAGCCTGAAAATTCCAAGTACCAGAGCCAATAGGAGTAGAGGCATTAGAGGAGCCAATAAGAGTAAAGAGATTTGCATAATCACAAAACCAGTTATTGGGAAATAACTGCACAGGTATTATGCAAATCGCCACACTCTGATTTGCAATCAACAGCTGTCAGCCAATCAGAGTACTGAGATTCACACACACTGCAGTGATAAAGAAACAAGATTTTTGTGATTATGCAAATTAGACACGCATAACTAATCAGAGTGCAGAGAAACAGGGAAAGGGGAAAACTGTATGGTTTGGCCTCTGTTGTTGTTCATCATGCAGCTGGGCTAATGCCAGTTCAGTGTATTGTTTAATGAATTCAATATGGAGACATGAGTGTTATCTGTCTCTTCACACAATACAAGAACCGGGGGTCACCCATGAAATTCGTCAGCAACAGGTTTAAAACCTAAGGAAGTTCTTCTCCACACAATGCCCGGTCAACCTGTGGAACTCATTGCTAGGGGATGTTGTGAAGGCCAAAAGTACAACTGGGTTAAAAAAAGAATTAGATAAATTCATGGAGAATAGGTCCATCAATGGCTATTAGCCAAGATAATCAAGGACACAACACCATGCTCCGGGTGTCCCTAAACCTCTGACTGCCAGAAGCTGGGAATGGATAACAGGGGATGGATGACTGGATATCTGACCCGTTCTTTTGATTCCCTCTGAAGCATCTGGCACCAGTCATGGTTGGAAAACAGCATACTGGGCTAGCTGGACCCTTGGTCTGATCCAATGTGGCCATTCTGAAGTTCTTATCGTTGGAATCAGACAGGACACTAGCAAGAGTCTTTGTAATCAAACAGCAGGAGCATTAACAGTGAACTTTACTGATCAACTCTGAGGTCACCTAGAGATGCTGGATAAGAGAGATGACCCATACTGAAGTCTGAATTATATATGATTCCTTTTGGTAACCTGTTACACTCTTTACTATGTTTATTGTGCTCGTTCTGGATAGGTCATTTATTTATTTATCTCCGAATGGCTATTATGTACGTGCATATGTGTTAATTTAAAAAAAATTATATATATATATATATATCTCAATCAAACACACATTTCACCTTATTTCTGGAGCCCAGACAAACGAGGTATCCCGGAACCAACCTTCCTTCGCGCTTACTGTAATCGTCCTCTGAGTCCGGGGGGGAGAGGGGGTCCCACACACCCACCATTCTGGGATTATTAGTGGTAAACAGAGCTATTGTGGTAACGCCCAAAGAGGCGACACCGTGCTGGGTGCTGTATGGACATAGAAGGGATAACCATCACCACGGGAAGTCTTACAATCTAACATGCTTTTTTCCCATGTAATCTGCTGCAAGAAACCATTCTGCATCTTCCTTTTCCATCTCTTTGCTGTGCATGCTTTAAAATAATGAGACTCTAATTCCGCCCCATTAGGGCTCGAAGGGAAGTAAAGCTTTTTCACAGCCAGCAGCTAGTGAATGCATTAGACAGAGCTAGCGCCTACCCCTAGAACTCAAGGGCGGCACCTTCACAATCTTCCTGCTCCCACCAAGTTCAAGAGGGCAATTCCCCACACTCTCTCCTGAATCCTGTCCCATGAGACAGAGATTAGTCATCACATGAGCCATAAGCAGGCTGGGCGACCATTATAAACACAGTTGTGCGTCTCTTGCAGACCTTTGAGCCCTTGCAGCTGGCAACCAATACAAATAAGGTATCGGAAAATAAAAACAGATAGACGCCCCTTACTTCGCATATTCACCCCCGCCGCTGGACGATAAAATGCAATTCTTATGGAAAAATGTAATTTTTCGGCACTATGTTTCTGATCTGCAATTACATCAAAACCTCATTAATTGAGCAATAAGAGTGTCAGGCCCAGCAGCTGGGAGGCATATCCAGAGATTCTAAAGAGATGGCCATTAATTCAGAGCTCCGCAGCGTGGCAATGAAACCAGGATGTCCGTTCCCCAACGTGATTTACTGTCTTTCAAGCTGTTTAAGTGGGAACCTCTACAAAAAGATTTAAGTTAAGTGACTCTTCTGCTGAGCTGGGGCTCATTTATTATTGAATTCCGTTTTCATTTCTTTTCAAAAGGGAAAAGAGAAATATAGTTTTATTTGAAACAAGGTAAAACAGTTAAAAGAAATCAACTATTATGATCCAGAAAGCCAGTTTGTGTGTCTGCAGATGGTAGCAGCATTTTACTTTTGCAAGGGCGAAAAGCTAAGTTTAAACGATATGTGCACAAAGGCACACGTATTTATAATTACACATGCATTATATATATGGGCCTTGATCCTGAAAATTCTTAAGCTTGTGCTTAATTTTAAGTATATGTGTAGCCCCACTGAAATCAATCGATCTACTCAGCACATACTTAAACTTCAAGCATCTAGATCTTTTTAGAATTATGTCCATATGTATTTTGCCTGTTACTTCATTCACATTTTTCTATTTCTTCTTCTTAATTTTTATAAACAAAATAGATCAATCTTAGTCAAGTTTTCTTCCTGCAAATAAATTAAATGCATGTCCCTTTAAAAAAAAAAAAAGAAGAAGAAGAAGAAGAAGAGGTATGCCTGACATCCATACATGGTTAAGTGAGACAGAGAGATGTGTGTTATAGGTGTTATCTATGGCTGCATGGTAGAGAAATCAAAGGGTTGTGGTCATGGAACAGGAGCAGATTTAGAGTCCTGTACTGAAGATGAACTGCATCTGACAGACAAATCAAGATTAAGTCCATATGAGGACCATGTAAACAATTTCCGTGCCAAAATTATAAACTCAGAACACAGAAATCAAAATCATCTTTAGACCCTGTCCTCTGCCTAGCACAAAGCCCACATAAAGGGATAAATTAGGCCAAAATCCCTGCCGGCCTATCCCCATTGAAATCAAGAGAGTTTAACAAGCAAACTATCTGACCACATGGTATTTATTCATTGCAGGTAAACACAAAAACATCAGGCAAGAGTGAGCCAGGTGAAAAAAAGAAGCCATTACTCCACACAATTAAATTGGCTAAATGTTTCTGAATAAAACATACTTAAAAATAAATAATTAAAGCCTGCCAGAGCCCCCCAGTGGTATCATTTACACCCCAGTCACATGAGTCTACAGCGCCAGACCCTTTCATAATTAGGTACATACATTATATAAGATCCCGGCCTAATTAGCAAATTATGTTGAAAATAGCATCCTGCTAATTAACGGTTATTATGGCATTTCTGAAGCTGAAGCTTTAATTATCACCAACCTAATGCTTGTGTACAGGAAAAGAAAACTTTTTTTAAAATGATCAATAAGGGCAGGAGATTATTATCAGGCAAATTGGCTGACGGCTGATTAATCTGTTTGATGCAAAGTTGCTGTGCGCTTCATATTATTTCATAGGAGTTGCAGGAAAACGGGACGTAATTTGGTTTCATTAGCAACTACTGCTATTTATCACGAGGAGATGCCCCCTCCCTTTTTAGCTGTTTGTTCAATTCCCTCTGTGTTTTTGCCTGCACCAGCATCAAAGTCAAGAGCAGGAAGTTTTAATTAAGTGACACTAATGAGGTCGTTGAAAATGATACTTCAGCAATTCAGCATGCTGTTAAATGTGTTTATTCTATAATGTCATCAAAGGTGATTGTTTTCCCTTGTAATAGATAAAATTCATTACCATAAGCATTGTACTTTTGAGTGTTAGAAATACAAAATGCAAGTGAGTCAGGTGAGTCTGTTGCACATTTCTTTTAGTCTGTCTCCACAAAAGAATGGGCATCTAAAACCATACCTTAAAAACAAAAAGCAACTTTACCTTTATTTTTAAGTTTTCTTTTTTTTAGGATTTACTAGCACTGGCCGGTCTATTTATTCTTTATGACTGTCACCCTTATTTTCTGGTTAGCAAATCATTTGAAAACAGATCCTGATTTCCTTTGAGTGCATCCATCATCGTAAGTATTGACCAAACAGATTGGACAAAGAATTTTCAGCCTCTATGATATTTGCAAACTGTTTGTACTAGTGTCATGCGATCGGTCACCTAAGCCCTGTGGTACTGTTTCTGTTCCTTGATTGGATAGTAAATGTTTTAAAAAACAAAATAATGCACAATGAATAGTGCATTAATTCACACTAAAATTAGTGCAGTTTTCAGGATCTGGGAACATTTGCACAAGTGCCTAAGTGAAGACTCACGAACAATTAATACTACAACTCCACAAATCACAGCTATGGCTGCCTACGCATGCCCTTCCACGTCGGGTTCACGTCTGCAGTGGCACCAGCTTTTGTTTACTGGATAAAGGGCCCAGTCCTGCAAACACTAGAGCAGATGAGTAACTTTACACATGTGATCATGTCCCACTGAAAGGATCTACTCTCATACATTAGTGTTTCCAAGAGTTTGGTTCTAAAAACGCACAAGGTGTATCAGCCCAGATTCACAGCCACTATTGATGGGCTAAGTTCAACAGACTCCCGTGCAACCATACGTGTACACAGACTGAGGGTCTGTCCCATTCAATGTAAGATTTTTAAGTTTCATTTCTTGACTATCACATCCCAAAATGCCAAAAATCAAAACTTTCATTTTATGTTTATTTCAAATAAGGGAACTCACCTTAAAGATCAGGCTACTTATATGTCAGATGAACATGGGAAGGGGTCATGAGAAGGATTTACATTAACTTCATTTTTAAGCTTTGCAACAGGAAGAATATATTGATATTCAGCCTCATTCAAAATAGAATGCAGAACACTTGGAAAAAAGTCAAAATGTCAACTTCTGCTCTTATATGCCGGAAAATAAAGAACAAGGGCAAAAATGGCCAGGGTCTTCCAATTTTTTTTTTTTTTTTTTTTTTTAATTTTCATGGAAAATTTTGGATTCTTCATCAAAACAAAAGGTAAAATTTCATTTTGTTTAGATCTCAACTGCAATGAAACAAAAAATGTAGAGGGCTTGTGAGGGGGGAGGGGCTGTTTTAAGTGGTTCCCGCCTCTCCTCCATTGGGAAGAAGGAGGGGTGAATTTTTTTCCACTGTCAGTCACATCCAGTCAATTTTTTTCATTTCCATGGGGAAAAAAATTAAAATGCGTCAAGCAAGGCAATGTCAAATCATTCCAAAAGCCGTTTCTTCTCCAAAAAGCCTTGACAAAGAAAAATGGACCATCTGGTAACTAGCACTTGGTCACTTTTCTATGGTTTATTGGTAACTGAGTGAGATGCACTAGGCCATGCATAAGCCTAATCCTGGAAACACCGAGTCCAGACTGCACTGCTTTCCTACATAACCGCTGTGCGACTAGAGGGGGAACAATATGAATGCTCCAGCCCTGCCCAGTACAAAACCATCCACTCTTTGCCTCCAGCCTGCCCAGTCCTTGCCCCATCCCCAGCAGCAACTGGGGAAAGGAGAAGGCAACGTGGCAGCTCCCTGGGAACGGGGAGAGTCAAGCGCAGAGTGTCCTCTGCATTCTGGTATTGTGGGGACGCGTTCTGTCCCAAGATTACGATTTGTGGCTCAGAGTGAAAGGCCTTTGCATTTCCTTCAATTATTGCATTTTCATAACTCCTATTCATTTCAATCACCATCACTGGTCACAGGCTATTTGTAAGGCATGGAAAGATTTTTGTGCTAGTATCGGAACCAGGGAATTAGAAATCCCCAGCAAACATGCACACACAAGCACTGAGTGACCCATAAATCATTGCTTTCTCCAGATAGACCTAAAGGAGGTGCAAGATGCTGGATGGGTCCACCCTTCAGCTGGATGGCTGGGGATAGGTCTGAGTCACATGACCCCTCACCTTATCTTTATCTTTCCATCAGGCTCTGTGACATTTGTCCTTTTTCATTCAATAAGATTGGGGACTATTTGCTATTTTAAAGTAAGCCAATTATACTGTACTTCCCATTGACCTGCATGTACTTTCAGCGCATGACACTTGAACTCTTTCTTCCTAGCTTCTGGTTTCCAAATGGGATATTAGGTTTTGGTTGCTTTGACAAAAAGAAGAAGAAAAAACAAAGAAATAACAGATACATTCCCCTTCGGAAAGTTAGCCTCAAAACATGGTTTATTCTGCTATAGAAATGTCATAATCATCACTGCAGAGGACAACATAATTGCAGACAAAAACCACTGTACAGAACAAGCAATCTTTTCAGTTTAAAGTTGGAAGGTCAAAAGTTTGATTTGCCTAAATTGGTTTTTTTTTTTTTGTTTGTTTTTTGTTTTTGAAGCAGGCACTGGCTTCTTTCTGAAGACAGTCCAGTTGAGGCATCTAAATTCTACCTGAAATCACATGCATCTTTCCCTGCCAGAATACAGAGCTTAAATTTGGGTTTTGAAATTTAAAAGACCAAAAGACTAAAACTGATTTCTGGTTCCTAAGGAAAGCACCCAAAACAAACAAAGAGCACCGGGAGACAGACATCTTCAGCGCTAAGCATTTAGATTTTGCAGAAGTTTATCTCCAGCCTCTCAAAATAGTGATTTTACTTTTGTGACCACAATGGTCTATTCCCCATTCCTATTTTGGGGCCATATTATCTGAAAAGACAAAGTAATGATGAGCTATGGTCTCCAGATCGCTAAGATTCTCCACTGACCTCCCATTACTGTAGCATCTGAGCACCTCACCATTTCTCAGAGGTGCCTGTGAGGTGAGAAGTACTATTATTTCCCAGAAGAGGAACTGAGACCCAGAGATTACGGGATCTGCCCAAGGTCAGACAAGCAGTCTGCGGCAGATCAGCAAACCGAACCTGGCCTCCCACGTCACAGGCTTAGCCACCTGATGATCATCTTATCCGCTCTTCACTCTATCACAGCTGGTGTCAGTGCATGTGCCTGTCGCACACAGACGGAGAGTTAAGAGACGCAGTGGCAGTCCCAGCTGAGAAGTGCAATAACACATTTGGTCATGGGATTCAAATGGGACACACACGTAAGATATGTAGAGTCACCTCCCCCCCAGGATTGTTCATTACTCATGTCATTTAGTGCACGTACCGTCCTACCTGAGACATGTTCTCATTCACCTTAATGGACTCTCTACTGCCCCTTTCCATACAACTGCCGGTAAGATCCATGAGTATCTAGCACAGAGACTTGAGGGGCAATGCTAGGCCACTAGAGCATTTTTAACCTCCATGTAGTAAACCCTGCTGTTGTCTTAGAGGTGTGTTCTAGATTCCCGCACAGAAACTGAGTAGGGAATCTCTGCAAGGGGATCTCTCCCACACAGGGCATGGAGTCCCATGGAATAAAGTCATGGCTGCTTTGTACACCCTCACACCCCACACCCGTCCACCCACACACACACGGCCGGTGACTTTGTATAGCTGAGGACCCATCGGACATACCCCACTCTTCGCTAAATCCTCCCTCCACACTGCCATGAAGAGTGGCAGTGCAGAGCCGTGCATTGCAGCACGCCTAGGAGGCAGGTTCCCGATGGCTTGCTCTCCAGCTACACGCCGTGCCCCCCTGGGTCCTGGCGGTGGCAGGATCTCAGCCTGAGTGCAGAACACGAGAGGTCAATCACAGAAAATCCCCGTTCATTTTTGTTTCTTAGATGAATACAGGGACATTCAGATTCTACGAGAAAAATGACACACTGGTTATCCACTCCAATGAGGAAAGCACCATCAGGACAGCGTCACAAGGGTGTCCAAACTGCATGCTTGAGAAGGCAGAAGTTCAGTTATTCGTGGCTGATTTCAGGCACTAATGTGCTCATGGTGCTGGATCCAGCCCCACAGGGTCAAACAGATTCAATCAGCACTTGATCCTATTCTCCCTTCAGTGTATAAGTGTCTCTCTCTCCACCCCGCACCACCCACCCCCACTGGCTTCAGATGCAAGCCACACGCATGCACAGAAGGGAGAATAGATGCCATTCACTGGGAAAGGCTCACCATGAATCCCCAATGCTAATCACTCGCCCTAAGCTGAACATGAAAGTGGAAATACCATGAGAAGCACTGCTCCAGAAGTAGCTGGCACTGTAATATTGGACAAGAAGTCCCTGAATACATCCTGCACGCGAGGGATCACGGCATCATCGGAATAAAGATTTCACATGTGGGGCCAACGTTTCCATCTAGTCACAGTGGCCAGTATGATGACTACCATGGGGATGTCTAGAAAAATCACACACCGTCATACTGCTAGTGTACAGTAAATTAGATATGTGACATGGTGCAGAGAAGACCAGTGTCATTTGGGGCTTGATACACAAAGGTGGCATGTCATGAAGCAAGGAGGTTATAGCCCTTCTTTATGCTCTATCAATGGGCCAGCACCTTCTATTCTGTGCATCACGGTACAAAGAGATTTTGGCAAACAAAGACGACGAGTAACATCTGAAGGAAAATAAAGTACCAGATGAGATCTGGGGGTTTTTTTTGTGATACTAATTGTGTTTGCAAGCTTCCCTCTCCACTTTAAAAGTAACAGAATAAGAGCTACGTCATGAGTCACACCCCCCTAAATTATGAGACTGGTTTAAAAATCATGACATTCTAAAAATAACTTTTGGGCTCTATTTAGACACTTGATGCTTTCCAAGCCTTTAGGAGAAGTCACATTTTCAAGCTTTTCTTTGAAATCATGGGGGTGACAAACTTATTTTTCTCAAAAATGGAAGTTGACTCATCTCACGCAATCACCTGACTCCAGGAGCTGGGGACTTAAGAAATGCACCAAATACCGTGAGATTCTCAATAAAAGTAGAAGACTTGGGAACTCTGCGAGAAAACTGCTCCTTTGTCATTTAGCAGGAAATATGTATATTCTGTAAAGGAAAATCTGACTATACAGAGGGGATAGAGAGGACTGTAAATAACAAAAGCAGAAAGTTATCGTTTAAAACGACTTAAAAATCTGGGTCCTGCTGTGATGGCTTAGAATGCCTTATTTGTATAACTTCTCCCCACTGGGGAATATAACTTTAAAAGAAATGAGGCACTATAACTCTTAATTCTCACCACCTACATACTGTATGCCTGAATGTGGGCGTTATTAATACTACACCAACAAAAAAACAGCCAGTGCTTTAACAAAGCCAGGCAGACGTTACTTTCTTTCATTCATTCTTTAGCCATTGTTGGCAACTCTCCCTTTGATTGACATGTGACATTCTTATCTTCATGGACGGAGAAGCAGAGCTCTTGATGGCTATCGACATAAGGAAATGTCATGTCTGAATATGTTTCACCAGGACCTTTTTCCCCTCAGTTTCTGCCCCTTGCTCCTATATAGTTTATTATATTTAATGCCATGAAGACTCTCAAATATGAATACATAATCTAATCTATTAATTACAGGCAGGAGTTTAAGCCTGGCATTTAATTGCCCTACAATGTTAAAAGTCACATTTGCAACAGAAGTGTCCTTACGGTCTAAGGCAAACCAAATTCTGCTCGCCTGTATGCTGGTATAATTGCCCTACAATTTGTCCCCTTACCTTAGGAATGACACTGGAAACATGCCACCAAGCAAGCCATGCTGTAAGTTACACATCAGGTGCAGTGAATCCAGCCACGGGAGCAAGCGGGTCGAAGTGGCAAAGCAAATAAGTTTGCATGAGTCTGGCACTCTCTGGGAGTGCAAAGCAAGGGCAGTCTGACATGGTATTCAGCCCTTGCATAAATGAGTCCAGCCTGAAGCTGACTCCATTTCCACCAAAAGTAACTCCCTTGGCACTCTGTCATTGTAACAGCAGACAGAGAAGATGTTCTCACTTACACCAGGGCTGGATTTGGCCCTGAGCGCCCCGGGGACGGTGCAGGCATGAGTTAATGTGCATGTGTTTGGATCTGTTTTATCTTCACCCTCCGGTCACTTGCGCCTTATGCTACTATCCCTTGCACTCTGTCACCTGCATTGGTTTTGCACATCCACTGAATGCCTGGCCTGTGCAAGCTCAACTGTGACCTGGTTTTTGAGCATTTTACTCTAACAAGTAAGTTACACCACTGTCAGTGTCGAAATAAACCTAGCTCAGGAGATTCATGGAAGATGTCGCTTCTGCACCCCTCTTCTGCCCACGATGCTAACCTGCAGAACCCATTTGTCCACTTCCCCCACGACTGCCTTTGCACTTCCTTCCACACCATCCCATACACAGGGAATACACTTCCTCAGGTCGCCCACAAGGTCATTACCCTCTCCTCCTTAATAGCCCACCTGGAGACTCACTTCTACTGTGAAGCCTACAAGAAATGAACCAACAAAGACATTTATTCATTTAAACACACTCCATCATGCTATTCACAGGCCCCGCTGAATAACCACACCATCTTATTGACATTATCCCCCATCCTTCAGCACTCTTCCTTTTGCCTTGATACCTCTCCGGGTTTTGTCATGTCTGAAATTAGTTGGTAAATTCCTAAGGGCAGAGATCCTATAATTTTACCTTTATTGCCAGAAGCCTACCTAGCATCAACAAATACTATTTTAGACGCCATCTACAGTAAATAATAATAATGGGACAGGCTAGGAAAACTTTGTCTGAGATAATGCATCTTTGGTTTATCTACTGTGACCCTAAATTACCTATATACACTTGTATGTACTTCATACGCATTGTTGGCCTACTATCTTGGCCGTCAATTACAGGTAAGTTAGTCTTTCCTAGATTATTCTGATTTCTTCTTCTCATTTTATCCTGGAATTATCTAACCAAGATACAAAATTCATCAAGAGCTTGAAGTAGAGTATATGCTAATTCCATACGCCCCTGACAATGCTCAGATTCACTGGGATCTGTTTTCCACTGATGCACATTTGTAAGTGCTATTAACGTTAATGGGAGTTACCAGCTATTTAAGCAAGAGAATACAACCTGGCCTATAGAATCTATCACAGCCAGAGAGGCAAACAGAAGAGTGTCCATGCAACTCATCTTACTGTTGTTGAAATCATGCACTAGACCAAAATCAATGGCAGTGGCTCGAAAGGCTGGTGCTTTTGACCCTGTTTTTTGCAACTATAGAATAAAACAAATCAAATGAAAAATATTTTTAAAGGAATGACTAACAAGTTTTTTGTAGTCTCTCTCTCTCTCTCTCTCTCTCACACACACACACACACACACAAATCAGAAAGATATGGTCATCAGGTATGTAATAACAATTAACATCTGTAACGAGATCGCCAAAATGCTCTTCTACTTCAGACACAGATTATTAAAGGGACATTGTTAGCCTCCTGCTTGGCTTTTACTAGCTGAAAATAACCAAATCAGCTATGGTGCATGGAGAGGTTTGAAAGGGCGCTTCCCCCTTCCCCCACTCAGAGTCCAGAATGGCTTTGTCATAATAAAGGTTATATCTCCTAATCACGGTAATATGAGCTAACTGCAGAGGGCTCCGGCACTGAGAAATCCCCCAGTTGGAAGGTGTCGCCGATTAAACTATCGCATTTCAAAGGGTTCCATACAGTAAATAGGAAAGAAAGGAAGAAAAGGAACCATGGCCTTTTGTTAGTCAAAAAGCTCTGGAAAGCGATAATTAACCCATTTTTGTTGAGAAATCATTTGGACAAAAGTCAAGGGATTGCCACCCTGTCAATTGTTAAGTCTAGATAAGGACATTATATTCCACTGTACAAAGAGTGACTGAAGATAGTGAAAGGAAACTAGGCCACTACTACGACTCTTTCCATCCCGTCTGAAAAAAGATCTATTTTTTTCCCCTCAAAAGAGGCGGCTCGGTAAAGAATCCTTTCCTTACATTAAAAACTTAACTACCAGGCCTGTTTTTGCATTTTGTTAAATATTCAAAGGTACCATGCAATTAGCATGTCATTAATGAATAATTAATTACAGCTAAAGCAGCCTTCAGATTTTTTTGCAACTAAATTATTTAAACAGCAAATATAACAATAGAATGCATAGCCCCATACTCTGCATTTCATCAATGCACTATTTGAAATGAACAGAGATATTACATTTTATTAACTGAAATAATTATAAGACACATGGACTGGTTCCCATTTACTGGCTAAAACTTGCTTCATTTCCCTCCCCCCTCAAAAATTATTTATTCTAAATTAGTTTTTTTCCTAAGAACTAATTAGCTTAACGCAAAATGAAAAATACAGTTTGGAATACCAGGTTTGGACCTCGTGCTTTAAACTACAAATCAAATATTTCTAATAATGTTTTAAAGCAACACATCCTAACAAGGAAGGAACAATATTTTTTCTGATCAGTAGTTATCAACTTATACTTAAGTAATGAGGGGTTAAATATTCACCAGTTGGTTTCTATACGCAACTATTGTGTTATTACAAATCTACCCCAGCATTCAGCCAAGAGTTAAATAGAAAGTAATTTGTTGCCACTTGCAGATATACATCACTAGCAAGACGTTAGTTTATATTTATAAGCCACACATCTGTGGATCAGTTGGCCTATCCATCTGTTGACTGCACCAGTAAACAGTGAGTCTGTGAGCAGTGTATTCCTGCATCCATCACAAATTCTTTCTTTCATTGGATGTTTATGTAACAAACCTCAATGTAAGTGTATTTTGAGAATGTTTTGAACAGTGATAATTGCTTTTTATGACTCAATATTGGTCTCCCCATTGTCAATTCTGTTATGTTAAATAGAGATGATACTTACTCCTCACTGATAGAACCAATGGGTGTACAGTGGCCGAATATCAGATTCTGGTCCAGAGTATGTGATACTGAAAAAAACAATGCTCTACAGTGAAAGACGGTGATGGTCCAACACCCCTTGGGTCAACTCATGTGCTACCTCAGAGTTTTATACAGAATTGGGGCCTAAAGACTGTAATTTAGGGGTCAAATCCTGCAGGTTAAGCGCACGCTTAATTTAAGATGTGAGTCAATGAGACTACTCATGTGTTTGAAGTTAAGCATATGCTTGAGAACATTGCTGATTCAGGGCCTAGATATCTTATTTCAAAGCAGATTTATGCTTGGCTACTGCACCTGATTCCTGTAAACAAGAAGCTAATGGAGAGAAAATGAGCCATAAAGTTACACCTCTTACTGTATCTCATTTTGCTCAGGAACTACTGCGTGTACCTTTTTGCATAATAGGGGATTTTTCATTGTATTTTTTCTTATGCCTTTACAGTGGAATTGTGTACAATATGATGTTCAACTTCACAGAGCATTTAGTTACACCATTTATTTTGTTTGAGGAACTGAAAGTACGCTTATCTATGTATTATTGTGCTGATGCAAATGGTAAAGTTTTCCACATGATTACACTTCAATTTTCTCAGGGCATTCTGCGTCCAACTGCCTGGTGCTCAGTAAACGTTTACATCAATGCACGGCTGATCCTGGGGCGTGCATGTCCACATCTAAACAAACACTTCAGCATATTTTAGTCAAAAAGGACTCTGCAGGACAACTGCACTTTGGTCAGTCTGGAAAGACTGAGTTGGTTAAAACACACTAATTAAAAAAAAATGTGCATCTGCCTTGCAATGATATTCAGAACAATCAGAAAGTTACGTTAATGCATCGCTCCAGATTTACAGTTCACCAAGAAAAAGTGTTTCATTTAGGAACTCTTGGAGACAGAGCAAAAAGCAGCTACTAATGAATCACGTCCAGTACACAATACTTTCCAGAAACTGCCATTGACTGGCTGTAGTGACACCTACTGGCACAGGCTACCCGGGTAGCTACCAGGCGTGCCCCTGCAGTTGATCTTCAGCCACCAAACTGGTGCTGAGCCCAGCATCTGCTCTTTTCTTAACGTTATTAGAAGCCTTCTGGTTGTTCCTCCCCTCTCATTCCTAGGGGCAAATGCCAGCATGGCCTTGTGTCATTTCCAAGAAAAAAGACTCTGACCTACGCAATGGCCATTGGATGAACTGGGGTCTTCAGGTGTGGCAGGTAGAACAGACTAACGTCATAGGTTCTTGAGCCCGTGGTCGCCCGGCTAGATGCTTTCCGCAGGATACGATGAAGATGATTTACTGTGGTTATTACGCGCTTTGAGAAAACTCAGATTGAAATTAAGCAATCACAGGGATTTGCAAATTCGACTTGCCCGCTAGAGCTGTTTTGCCTGCTACTGCTGCCCTCCTTCACCCTCTTTTTTTAACCCGAGCATCGTGCTAGTGAAAATTGCCGGCCTCATATCTCTAGAAGCCTGAGCGCCTCCATTTATCCACTGTGCACCATGAACAGCGGTGGTCCACGCCATCTCACACCAAAGAACCTGAGCTAAACCAGACAAGGTGACTTCTAGCAGCTCAGCCTGAAGACACCCGGTATCCTGGCATCTAGCAGCTCAACCCTAAGACTCATGCAACCCTTCGGTTATATGCTGAAACCACTGACGCGGGTATCAAATTGGGGGGCTGTGATGAAACAGGGCTGAATAGACATCCGGTGAGGATGGCATTCAATGGCTATCAGACTTCAACCAAAAAGATCAGACGGCAACCCAGAGGCGAAAGAGGCTTGGTGAAAGGGGGAGAGCCCAATGTACAGTCAAAATGTTTCAAAGCCACTTCACCAGAGGAGGTTCTTCTTAGCAAGCGACACTTCTACTGAAAGAAAAAAACAACCCTCACATCCATAAAAAAAAATCCTCCACAGATAACCAAAAACTTTAGATTTTGTAAACAATATTCCTGTATTCTCCTGTCTCGCCATGACAGAATTGACAATGGCACTTTACTACATGGCTTCAAAAACCACTGCTTTACAGATGAAAAACAAAATCTAACCCTAAGAAGTACATTCAGGGCCCCTTCCCCCCTGCCCTTTATACCACGACTTTGTGTTATGGAGAAAGGAAGGTAGAAATCTGTTGAAAAACATTTCCCCGCTGTATTGTGATTGACATCTGACAGCGCTCAGTGGTGTCCTAACTTAGATGAATTTAAATGACAAGTCTCCCTTTATAAGTAATGGAGCTCCTTTTACAATAGAACAGCATGATTACTTCATGGAAAGGAGTGGGGGGGGAAAGGAAGAAGAATCAAAGTTTTTCTTCAAATCCCTGGTGGTATCACTGACCTGTCTCCAGGCAATGACCTCCCCTTGTTAATCCATGCAAATCAGACAGTTCTAATTTGTGGTGCTGATTGGGATGCCACCCCCTTTAAATTCAGAGCTCAGCTCCAGAATGACATGCACATCACACACAGTTCAAAGCACACTGACACATTGCAATAATTTTTAATACGAGGACAGCTGACTTCCCCTCAGTCCTGTTACAGGTTGGTCCATATAATCCATCTGACTACTTTCTGATTAAC
Organism: Emydura macquarii macquarii; assembly: GCF_026122565.2. NCBI lineage: Eukaryota > Metazoa > Chordata > Testudines > Chelidae > Emydura > Emydura macquarii. The sequence continues at coordinate 282,342 of NW_027132905.1, read as the reverse complement.
ATCCAGGCAAAGCAAGCATGTGTGGCCTATAGGCTTGTGATTAACTAAATTATTGCTAAATTATCCCACTGCTCCGAGAGATATTCTCAGATCCTAGGTCAACACACAGACCACTAGCATCTCGGATTCACTAACAGTCACCCAATCACTTTTATGGACATAAAAAAAACCCGTTATTCACTGTAACAAGCGCTGATTCCAGCTGAGAGATATTATGTCAAACTCTAAAACCTGTTTCAAAACTTTCCCCATTCACGTAACTTAACACACTTTGTAAACCAAAGGGGAGCGATTTCACAGGAAACACTCTATGCTCAGCGCCCACGTCACACAAAGCGCCAAAGAAGCTATTTTGTCTCGCCTTAGCTGAACATTTTGCTTTAAATTGGATCCTGATCAAGGACTCGCTATTTCTTTTTTAACCTTAACACACTTAACTTGGGTAAAATTGATTCTCCATTGTGCCACTTTTTCCCTGTGAGATTCTTAAGCTCCCGGCATTAAAAAATACAGGAAATTATCATTTATGACAGGAGAAATGCCATTTATTTCTTGTATAGATGTGCCATCTCTTCTCACTCTTTAAAAAAAAAAAAATTATTAAGAAAGAAAAAAATTCATCAGAGATGAGTCTTGAAAACAAAAGTTGTGCAAAAACTAAAAAAACCACAATGGAGTGTCATTACTAATAGAATATTCTAAGAGTTTAAGAAGTAGCCTTTGTATCTCAGATGATACAGCCATTTAACACATTTAACAGCATATACTCTGTGCAATCATCTCATTTGCCTATGCCCTGCAACTCTGCTGATGCTCAGCTCAGTTAACCATCTTTTCAAACAAATGCTGGAGGTTGCCCGTTGTGACAGATTTGGACGACTGTTGATGGCAGCATGGGAGTTAGTTGAAGTGATTTGATAATCTTGCAGCAGCTTGAGGGGTGGTGCCATTGCAAATATGTAAACAACACTGTCAACAACACAGGCCATCAATAAATGCAGCCTCTTTCTCACACATTCGTTATTAAAAAAATCTTTGTCTGTAGCCACAAATCAACAGCACCCAGCATCAGGGCGCAGGGAAACACAGACAAATGTGTCAGAAGAACACTTACTTTTAACATTGCTATGGTATATTCCGGCCCCAGAGCAGCAGTTATTGTATGCAATAGAGGCTAAATATTCAGGCACAGTCTTCGTTAGCTCAATCAAGCGTTGTATTTTCATTTTCACCTACTGTAAAAGTGGCTCATTCAGTTTTCCCAAGCAAGCGCAAGTGATCTCATTACTTGCAGAAAAATACTGGCTTACGAGGACTGTTTTGTCAGCAGACAATTACAATATCCCACCAGACTATTGTTAAAGAACATCTCTTGTACTCTTTTTTTAAACGACTCTCCTATGTTGTTTTAAAAAATTAAAAAACAGCCTCCAAGGGGAGCCTGAACTCTGCTGCTGGGGATGCTAAATGCAATTATGAAGCCAATATTTGGAGCAGCTCCCACCTTGGAGGCCAGTAAGAAGCTCTACGTCTTCCACCATCACCCTCAAGGCAAACTGCTATATATAACAACTGGCTGCCAGCCAATAACTTTTGAGGTGCTACACCACTGAGCATGCTCGGTGAATCCTGTCCATCTGGCTGGCTGGATCACTAGCTCTCTAGCTACTCCAGATATTTATACAGCCCTAATCACCAGAGTACTTGGGCACCAATGAGTCCCTCTTATGGAGACAGGTTCTCCTCTGGCTGATTTGATATTAGGAACATAGCACAAGTAATCATCAAGAGCCTTTTATCATGGAAATGACCCCAAACTTCTTGTAAACTATGAGAGATAGATGCCCATTTCCATACAGGACTTTCAATGGCAGAACGAACCTATAAGTGAGTCAGGAGAAGAGGTTAAAAATGAACATCAGACCTCAAAACAATTCCTGAAAGCATCAAGGCCCAACCCAATAAAGCACTCAACCACGGGCACAACTTTAAGAACACGCATCCTTCCTCTGAAGTCAATAGGAGTATGCACATACTTAAGTGCTTTGTTGGACTGGGATGCTTCAGGCCAAGAGAGGAAGGATGGACTTGTAGTTGAGGTTCTGGATGAGGACTTGGGAGAGCTAAGTTCACCTCATGGTTCTGCAACAGATTCCCTGTGTAACCTTGCACAAGTCACTTAATCTGTCTGTGCCTCCGTTCCCCCATCCGCAAAACTGGGATAATAATGCTGACCCATCTCGTAGAGGTGTAAAAATAAACCCATTAGGGCGACCGGATAACAGAGACATGAACAACATAGAAAAGCTTGAGAGAGACAAGGGGGGGTGAGGTCAGATCTTTTATTGGAACAACTTCTGTTGGTGAAAGAGAGAAGCTTGGTCTCTGAAGAAGAGCTCTGCGGAGCTCCTTCACCAACAGACACTGGCCCAATAAAAGAACTGACCTCACCCACCTTGCATCGCCCATATCCTCGGACCAGCACGGCTACCGCAACTCTGCAAACAGAACTGCTTATATGTTGAATTAAATTAAGATCCTTACTCACATGAAAAGTACTTGTTCATATGAGTAATCCCACTGGGATTTTGTGTGAGTAAGGGTTTACTGGAGCTGACCTTTAATTATTAATGAAAATATCTCAATTGTGCTACAGAATTTAACAGCAAATGCTAAGATTTCCATATTGCTTTTCCTTGCTGAACTCTGGAAAAGAACTCTGGAACTCTGGAAAAGTTAGCCTTTTAAATTAAAGTCTATGGGGCTTTTCTGTAAGGAATATGACCCAGATACATTCAACACCTTTTCCAGCCACGTTAAAGGATCTCTACCTACCTGTTCATATGTCCACACTGATGATCCTTCTGTGAGGTTTGGCAAATAAAGGACTTGAGACAACTGCATTTTTTCTTTTCCATGAGTGGCCACAACTTTCATTACAATATAACTTTACTTTCACCAGGAAGGAAGATCGAATGGACAGGGGACCAGACTGGAACTCAGGAGCCAGGGTTCAATTCCCAGCTCAGCCAGATTTCCTTCCTGTCTTTGGTCAAGTCACCTACATACCCTGTGCCTCCGCACCCCGTCTATAAACAGAGGAGAAGTTCTCCCCTAGTTTCATCAATGACTCGGAGGCACTCAGACTGTTTGGTGGTAAAAGCTATGGTTATCTTAGGTACTTATGTAAGTATCTAGATCAGTGGTTTTCAACCTTTTTTCATTTGCAGACCACTAAAACATTTTAAATGGAGGTGCGGACCCCTTTGGAAATCTTAGACATCGTTTGCGGATCCCCAGGGATCCACAGACCACAGGTTGAGAAAACCACTGACCTACCTACATAGACTGGAGCAGTGGTTCCCAACCTGTGTCCCGGGAGCCAAAAGTGGCCCATGGGGTCTTTCAAAGTGGTCTGCCACTCCCCTCCCGCTGGCTGCAGAAGGGAGCCACTGCCTAGGGACCCAGGTGGAGCGCATGGGGCTATAGGACGCGGGCAGTTTCCCTGCTGCAGCCAGGGGGATGGTAGGGGGCTGCTGGCAGAGCAGCCAGGACCCACCATGCCTGGGGAGGGGCAGGACTCTAAAATCGAGTGCCTTCCGGTTTGGCCTGCACTTAGCAGGTGACCCACCGTGCCTTAGCTGCCAGGCCATGTGCTTCAGTGTGCAGTGACAGTCACTGATCTACACCAGTGCTTCGTCTGTGAGTGCGTGACACCCTGCGAGTCGTTTGCAGGTGTAAAATAGGGAATGTAAAAATGAGCACAGTAGCATCAAGACGTTTCCTTTAAACACGGAGTGATTTGCAGTCCTCAACGGTGTAGACGTCAATACACTGTTGACGAGGCGACAGCCTGGCGGCCCTTCAGGGATGTAAAAACGACATTTGTGGCCCTCAAGCCCACAAATGAATGGAGGAGGATTTCACCCAGGCCAAAAGCCCACCCATACCTGAGCTAACAATGTAGCTCAATGCATATTTACTCTATTGCATATAATCAACAGCGCTTTCCTAGTGGTTTTTATTTATAACGCAATGGCACCTATGGACTCCATCACAGTGCTAAGCACTGGGCAAACAGATACTGAGGAGATTAGATGTGGGCTCGGATACGAGGTGGATCAGTCTGTGTGTGACGCTATAGCACTTTCCCTCTCCCATCCCAGCACCTACTACACAACCACATCTCACGCTTTCCCAAGTCTGCTCTCCAGCCTGGGACATACGATGGCCCTGATAACGCAGCTGTGTGGCAAAGACTCCTGCTAGTTTACAGATGCATGAACAGTCACTCGTGACCCCAAACAGGAGCACCTTGGCCACCCATCCCAGGCTTACTGGTTGCCAAGAGGAAGGCCAAACCCCAGCTACACTTGCCAATCCACAGCCAAATGAAAATTTCCTTCTTGGCCTCAATGTAGCAGCCAAGAGGAGCCCAAAGCACCCACCAGCTGAATAACTCATGAGCACAACATGGGTGGCTGTTGATCATGTGAATAAAACCCATCTGAGGGAAGGGAGCGCACCCTCCATCATTGCTAGAAGCAACAATCCATTCCTTCCCACAGTGGAATACTTTATCCCACTGCCCTAAAGACAGCTAATGGACTTCCAACCTGCCATTCAGGCAGCTGTCTGAAGGGAGATCATCAGGGAAGGAACTATCAAAGAAAAGGGCAGGTATACTTGGTTTAGTTTTCCTTACCTTGTCCACCTGCCCTAGCACACTCCACCAATGAGCACCCCCATCAAGCTGCGTCGGAGGGGTGCTTTTTGCACGTCTTCCCTACTAGACGTGTTTTTTAAAAGGAAGTACTGTTCCTACTGTCTCACGGCCGGGACTGAAGATACTGCTGCAATTTGCACTTTGATAATCATCCCAGTTTAAACAGTAGCGATTAATAGATACAAAACTGTTTTACTGCCCTTACTAGGGCATCTGAGTATACATCTGGCTTTTAAATAACGCTGGGTTAAGATTCATGCCTTTCCCTAGGAACGTATCGCTTACATCTGTAGGGTTATAAAAATGAGATGCTACACTTTTGCTAACCCCTTGCCAATGACCAGACCCATATGTAAATTTCACACAGTAGTATTTAGTAGCATAATTAATCCCTACTTTATGTTATGAGTAATATTTCCTATTCCCGACCCTGCAACGTCCTTTAAGAAGATCCATGTTCCAATTAGACTAGCCCGTCGGCACTCTTTTAATGAGCAGATTAATCATTCAGATGGGTACAATGGTGTCATCACAGGTTTTAAATATGATAATCTACATCCTAATGGTGCTGCAAAAACCTTGGCTCAGAGGGAAAAAGGTAGGCAAAATTGGCGAGACTTTCTTTTTTGTTCTCTCCCTTTCTTACACGACATGAGCCGCGTGACTATTTGGGCAACAAGGCAAATGCAGTGAGGAGGTAGCTCCTAGAACAGAAGATGTCGCAGAGCATCATAATTCAGGTGCAATAATTGTTTTGTAGGGACAGGCAAATCCGCCAGTCCCTGAAGAACATTCTGCCATGATGAGAAAAAAATTCACGTCTTTCTTGTCAGTCTAACAGATCGGCTCTGCACTTAAAGCGTTTTTCCCCAAGAAACACATTTAAAACACATCATAAAAGTGGGAAATGTCACAGCAATTTATTTAATTTTAATAAAAGGAAAAGTTCTTTCAGGCTGTTTGGCTTATCTGTTTCCAAATGGAACTCCTTTTTAAAAAAAAAAAAAAAGCCAAACGGGATTCCTATGTTCAAAAGCAGACACCCAATTCCAGACTCCGAAGGTAAGAAAAGCTAATGCTAGTAAAGGGGAGATCTTCTTCCAACAGAGGCGTAAGGCCAGATTCTCAGCTGGTGTAAATTAGCAGAGTGCCACTGAACTCAATGGAACAATGCTGATTTACATCAACTGAGGACAGGGGGTCTTATACAGAGCAAGCCATGGAAAAGTAACAGGAAGTCTGGGCTTTGTTGATACAAATTGGCTCTTGGAATAATCTGGCCCAAAAACCACTTTAAGTGGCCAAGGGGATCCTCCAGTGATGAAGAACTAACGTGGGGTCTTGAATACCACACACCCTGCTTGCTGCTCAGTGAGTAGGGAGTGTGTGGCTAGGATGTGTGTGTGGTGCTGGCCTCCTGGAGTCTTTTTAGCATCAGGGGTAAGTGAGAACTGCCTCTCAAGCTTCGCATAGGACAAGTGGCCACCAGGAGGGGGATAGACCAAAGTAAGATGAATGCCGCCTTTGCCAGCACATACTTCTGACTTGCTCCGCACACGGATTGGACGTAGCTGGATCCAGACCAGCAGCTGCAAATCCACGAGAGATTAAAATTTGAAATATGGCCCATGTTGGTGGCAATAGCCACGTATGAAGAAAACATCGCAAACCAATGACTTGGTCCTGGCAGCCCTCATTCATGAGAATAGCCCCAGGGACACCATGGCCCAAATCTAGGCAATCACTTCACTTCTGTCTGACAAAGGATTGAGTGAGAGACAGGATGGGGCCTTAACGCACTGAATAATGTACAGTCACTTGGTACAACGCCACGAGGCAACTGCAAAGTCTGCCCCAGATGGCTCAATGTCTCCTCATAAAAAAGTGTTTCTGGTAACGAGGGAGTCCCCATGTCAATTATTAAACAAAACTTCTTTTCCAATAGTCAAAATCCACTCACTAAAGTCACTTTCAACACTTTGAGTTGGCGCTTCAAACCTCTTTTTTTTTTTAAATGCTAATTTTGGTCCAAATCCTGCTCATTTTACTCACAGGTATAAATGTGGGAAAGTCAATAGCACTGCCCACATGAATAAGGAGTCCACAACTTGACCCTGGATTAGTGTCCCACTGAAGTCAGTGAAAGCTGGATTGGAACCATATCACATAATAGTGATAGAAGATCATTTATTTCATCTAGCTCTTCCTGGTGCATTGCCTTAAATCAGTTTGGAACTATTCATGTCAGATGGGCACATGCGGTAAAATCTCTGCAAAATGAAAAAGCACTGAAATAATTAGCAGCTGAGTTGTTAACACTGGATTATACAACAACTGCACACGATGGGTTAGAATATGTATTGTTTTTAATATTCCTCGCTGATCTCCCTTTTACGGGATCCCAAATTTTTTAGCATACAGGATCTAACTGTGCATTATGGCATCTGGGGTCCTAATGTCATGGAGGAGTCTCTACAATGAATAAACCAAGGTAAGGCAGCATTTGGAAAATACATTCCGCCATGGATTCAGGATGTACTTCTGCAGCAAATCTTCTACTATTTGAAATGTTTGCTGTACTTTCTTCTTTTCCAATTTGGCACATTTGGCAAATAATCCAAGACAAACCAATTTCCACAATCATTGTCTATCCAGTTTGGTTGCCAGCATTGCAGGGGTAAGCATTTGATTGCTATTTACCAAAGTATTTCCTTGGGTGTATGCACGTTGATCTTTCCAGAAGTCCCGGTTTGGTATTAAGCAATGTACTTTTCTACACACACCAGAAAAGTGCATAAAGCCTGATTTTAGCAGTAGCATGCCTGAAACTTGACTCCTCCTCTAGCACCACAAGTACAAAATTCAATTTGTCCAAAAAGAGAAAATCCAACTGCAGTATTTCCTGGTTTTACAATAATTCGCACTTCAAACACACCACAGACAACACAGGGATTTTACACTGGAGGAGGAGCTGCCTAGTCTAGACAATTCCCAATACTCTCCTAAATATGGTTCAAGATATCCCCTGTATCTTTGATTTGATCAGCTCAGCACCATATAATGGAACGACACATGTAAACAACTACAAATAATTGCAAAAAATAATTATAAAATTAGTTCTAGCTGTATAACCCAGTGAGATTCATTTCGTGTTTCTACCGTAATCCCAGTTCCAGAAGAGTTAATCAACCATAACAACCTCCTAATCAGAGCAGTGAACTAATGATCCTAGTTCTGAGTAATACCAGTCAGATAAGGCTCTCAAAAGGTAGTTAACATCACTTTGGTGGAAAGGCATGACAAGTGCAAGTTCTAGCAGTGGGTAATGCATCATTCATGCCCCCTCTCGTTCTGACATTTTAACGTTATCTTGTTTTACTGTGTCGGCCTAACACTGCCACTGCTGGCAAATTAAACTGTGAACTTACAAAGTGGGTGGCAATAAATACAAATTATGAGAGTTCAAAAGATGTCCCTGGAGGTGTACTGCGAGACATGGCATGTCTCTGGCTTTTCTGTCACAGCAATAGACAAGACAAAGTGAAGCATGAGCCGAAAAAAAGAATTAACTACATGATGATGAAAAATGAGATGAAAATAAAAAGGAAAAAAGGAAAAACCAAATAAAAGGAAGATTTAAGGAATGAATGGGGATGAACAAAAGAGATATACCCTTGAAAATATAACCATCATTTTCTTTCACCTTGCAAAACGAAAGCTATGTAAATTAGGGATCAACAAACGCCTTCTAGAAATGTAGACCATCTACAAAAAATGCTGTCAGTGTTATTGGAAAAGCAAAGACTCCTTTATAAAGAAACTGCAGTACAGAAAGGGTAATTGGATAATGTTACAGTCTTCATGTTTCTAGCAGAAATTCAACATGCCCCACTCCACTAAAGACAGGCTCTTCAAAGATAGATAAAGACTCATGTGTTGCATTGATTTAGACATTGGAGAGTCATAATTCTGCTGTTAGGGCCAGACTGCATCTTCCACAGGGGGAAAAACCCACACAAGATGATGAAAACAGAGGTCCAAAATCCCAAATTTCCTTTCACGGTTCTCTCCCCCTCCCCCTGGTGAAAATGCATCTATTTTCAAGAGGATGCAGTGGAGAGAACAGTGAGGAACTCCCTCCAAAATTCCACCCCTGCACTCTGAAACCTGCGTCTGAGGGCCACCACGAAACAAAGACCCAAGACTCTCTCTTCATGATGTTATGGTTGTGCTGCGGCTTTGACACATGCAGAAAAAGGCAAAACTGAATTATTTCTTCCTTTTCTCAGCTGGATAAAACTTGAGAGTGCTATTAACGAGTTCGGAGAAATCTGATTTTTAATACATCCAAACCATGATATTTACTCAAGATGGTCTAGCTCCACTAAACCAACTTATAAAATATTTTATCTCCCCCTCCCATGCTCACAAACCACTCACATGAGGCTTGAAAACCGTCATAATATCTTCCCAAAGTGCAGATATCACACTAGCCATATGCAGCACAACTGTTTATTTTTCCCTATCAACCACTGTTTTCACTGAAACTCATTAGCATCACCTGTGTTAATTACACTAGCAAGCCAATCAACAGTTCCTTCTTAATTAGGTTTTCTTTATTAAAGCCAGAAATTGCCAAGGAAACAAAAGTCAACTGGGGAAATTATGTGAAAAGGAGTGTTTATGCCAAATTACCATAAAAAAAATAGTAATAATAAGGAAACTCAGTTTGTTTACAGGAATAGGAAACAATATTAATTTTCAAGGTCACTGGCACAATTATTAATTATCCTCGTTATGTTTTATTGTGATAGTTTGTGCTGAAAGGGGTTTGGTTTATAGAAATTCCTTGTAAATTTGCTTGTATTGGATTTCAGCCCCATTGGTCACTGACTGACACACTCATGCCACGTACACAGGCGTTTAGCGTTTAAGGGAGTTAACAACAGTTTCACGAGCTCTTCCTATATGGATGTGTCTGATGGTAACGCTGACAGACATAAAAAGTTACAGGAGCCAACCATTCCCTCCCACGGAAAATCCCACAGGAAGAGAAAATTTAGTAGAGCAAGTCCATGTCATACAACCTGGGTGGAAGACACTTTTTGGGCCAACAGATGTACAGAGCATAGAGGTATAACACGAATCCCAAGAATTCCCAGGGAATCTTGTCCCTCACCCTCTAGGCATGGAGGCAAAGGGATATACTGCCAAGCTACCCGGGTCCCCCTATCCACAGCAGTGCTTTGTTCTCTGCCCAAACCTTCATCCTCCCAGCCTCAGAAGGCAGAGTAGCAAGGAACAGACGTTAATCTCACTGGATTATTTGCTGGGAATCTCTGATGTGGAAAGTCGGTGACCCCAGGCTGTTCCTTCCGCAGTAGGCTGCCTGGCAGCTGAGGTGTTTCCGCCTGCATTTGCTGATCTTGGTGTTTCTCCGTGCACAGTGACCAGGTGGGTGGGAGTTACGCCTGCCACACGGGAGCCCTGGCAGTAGCATTCTGGGTGTCCTCAAGAGACAGCCAGCCAGCAGCATCCCCTTGTTTTTCCTTAGGTGTCTTCGGTTGCTCCGGTGGTGCTCAAACTACAGCCATTAACTTTGGCAAGTTGCCAGCCATTGTCTCTTTGGATCGAACGTTCTCTCCCACCTGCAGCGAGAGTAACTGCGGAGCATTCGTTGCCCTCGTATTTCTTCTCTTAGTTGTGTGGTATATTCCTCCTTCCGAACCGTTTCAGGGCCCAGGATCTTGGCCTCTAAGAAGGCTATTAAATGGTGGCACTGCAGTGTTTGTCTTTCAGTTCAGGAGTCTCTGAACGGGTAACCATAACGCAGACTGGAGAGGCATGCTGGAATCTTCTGACAGTGCCACGTTCTGCTCCTTTGCATCCTACCAGGCTATTTTCTTTTCCCAAAATTAAATGCTTTGCCGTGACTTTTTTGCTATTCCATGTGAGTGTGTACATGCAGGGGGTGAGCGGGGTGTGCTTGAACTGAGATATCAAAGGGAATGGCCAAACAGAGCCAGGCCTGGATTGCAAGCCATTATCTGTTATTGAACTCACTTGCATCCCAGGCCGAGCAAATGGATTTAGCATGAATTGTTTTATCGTTACTCGATGTATTGTGCAACAACTTGGTTTTGGTTTAAAAAAATCGGAGGTAATCTTTCCCACTTAAACCAAATACACTTGCACCAGTTCGCAGAGAAAATGTTTATAGCAGTGGGCTCATTTTGTGCCTGATATGTGAAACAAGTTTCATCCTCAGACTGCCACTACATGGTTTGTATACACTTCCTGTGATTACGTCATGTGCAGCTCCAGCTTCTATTGTGCAATTCACTTTTTGCTCATTCATTCCTAGTGTCATCAACCAATCTGTAGAACCGTGCTTTGTAAACTTCTTAAGAGAGCCAACAAGAAGCTCTAATTCTACATCATCATCATTTTGTCCACCAGTCAAGCACTCATAGAATGACCCTTACTTTGTATTTCTTTATAATTTGTGCAGCGCGACACACGTGTTTTTTGGAAAATGGCTGCTTTTATTTCATGTATGCTAGCTCAAACCTTGTGCCATATGACTTTCTGTTGTGTCATGACTGCCTCCACGTTTACTGTAAACAAATATTGTGTCCACCTTCTATCACCCTTGTATGCTATCCTTACACTTTGATAAATACATCTTTAATTAGGTGCACTTCAGTGCTTTTCATGCTTGTTAAACACTTTTATTTGGGAAGCACAGTTTTCATTAGGCCTTCGAACACCCATTGTTCTTTGCAAAATCTAGTCTATTTCTCACAATAACTTTGCTTTCTGTTATAGCACAAACAAATATAATAACCCATTTGGTAACTGCTCTAATGCATATGTATTAACTGTATTGCATAGTTCTGTGACATAATGGCCAAGAGACATTCTTACATGGATCATCGCATTCTTGCATTTTTTGGATGACCTGGCCTAGCTGTTAGCAGTCCCCTTCATGTTATCGCCAGACAGTGTAGTAATCTCCAGTGCCAATGGACCTGCCACAGCTGTTGTGTGTTTGTACTGTGTCTAACACAATGGGGCCCTGATCCACAATGCAGCACAATCCCCCAGTGCTCCCACAATGCACCCTGTCTAGCTTCTTTGCAATGCCATTTGCTTCCAGGATAAAAACGTAATATAAGAACGGCCATATTGGGTCAGACCAGTGATCCATCTAGCCCCCAGTCTCCTGTCTTCCAACAGTGGCCAATGCCAGGTGCTTCAGAGAGAATGAACAGAACAGGTAATCGTCAAGTGATCTGTCCTGCAGGTCATTCCAAACCTCTGGCAAATAGCAATCCCTGCCTAGAGCATTTGATGGACCTATCCCTCCATGAACTTATCTAGTTTTATTGTCTTGGCCTTCACAACATCCTCTGGCAAGGAGTTCCACAGGTTGACTGTGTGTTGTGTGAAGAAATACTTCCTTTTGTTTATTTAAAACTTGTTGCCTATTAATTTCATTTGGTGACCCCTAGCTTTTTCGTTATGAGAAGGAGTAAATAACACTTCCTTATTTACTTTCTCCACACCAGTCATGATTTTATAGACCTCTATCACATCCCCCCTTAGTCGTCTCTTTTCCCAGATAAAAAGTCTCAGTCTTATTAATCTCTCCTCATATGGAAGCTTTTCCATACTCCTAATCATTTAGTTGTCCTTTTCTGTACCTTTTCTAATTCCAATACATCTTTTTTTTTAGATGGGGTGACCAGATCTGCACACAGTATTCAAGATGTGGGCCACCATGGATTTATAAAGAGGCAATACAATATTTTCTGTCTTATTATCTATCCCTTTCCTAATGATAATTTGGAAGTGCTTCACCTACCCTCCAGTTCTCTGCTGGGTTCCCTTTCATTCTAAAAATTCAACTGGCTTCCTTTGCTCATTTTTGTCCAGTATTTAGTTCGTTTTCTTCTGACACCAGGTAATAATGGTATGACACACATACAGGATCTCTGATAAGAGACGGAATTTATTTCCTGGCCCCAGTCACCTGACACAGGACTGGGGAAGTTTATACCAGGCCTCACATCAGGGGTCGGTATCCATGGAAACCAGTCCCATGGTGTTCACATATGGTGATGTGGGCCAGGTTTCAAAACCTCTGAGGAAAGAAAGTGCCCTGAAGGCAGCTGTGTCATGTGGGGACTTTTCTCCTCTCCTCGTTGTACAGTCTTTGGAGCTCTCTCCTCTCCTAATCATTGCGGGGTCATTCCCAGGAGGTTCTTCTTTTAGAGGATAAGCCCCTTTCCTTCCCCTATTGCTGGCTGACCTGAATGGAAACATCATCTAGGATATATCCTCTATATTCAGGGCACACACCCAGGTTGACTGATGTTCAGCCAGACAGTAAAGAGCCCATCTCTGCCTTAGGAGAAGAGCCCTCCATTTCCCACAAACTGTACCACTTTCCGATTGGAAAAGGGGCCCTTCCCCTCACATTTAAGCACCTCTTCCTTAGCTCCGGAGAGCAGGGATCTCAGCACTTGTCTACATGGGGACACTGACCAGCATGGCTCTCTGGGTGGACACAGATTCTGCAATCAGAGTGCCTTTTTCTGATTTAGTTTAATCCACACTGGAAGCGTATTAAACTCAACCAGAAAAAGGCACTCTTATTCCAGAGAGTCCACATGGGGAGTTATGCCAGAAGAGCGACAGTCCTCTCCGTTCACATCCTCCCTTACTCCAGAATAACTTCCCCATATAAACAACCCTTTACCATGGCGCTGCTATGGGCCAGCCGCCACAGAGGCCAATTGTGGCTGGATCTGACACAAAGGATAATATTCATCCTTGGTGCAATCTACTGAAGTCACGGAGTCTGCCCTAAACTGACAAAAGCCAAAAATAAACCGCAAGCCAGGCCGCAGTGCTGTCTGATACATTCCCAGCTGTACATGGATATTGCTTCTGTCGCTTATATGGTATGTAATGTCACCCCCAGTTCTGAAGCGGCCTCAACATGGTATCACATCAGCTGCACCATGCACTGAGCTAATTAAAAGAGGACATTTCAGCCTAAATTTGGAGCTTCCTAGTTTGCATCCATTAAAACAGCCCATCAGCATTCAGTTATACAGTAGGCACATGCGTGTGGGAACGTTCATTTATTTTATGTTAGTCGGAGAGAAGAAGTAGGAGAAAAAACCTCTTTCCTTGAAATTCATCGCAGCTCTGACAGTCCTAAAGTGTGTATTTAAAACACAATTTTTAAAATGTGTGTTATTTTCTTACTAAGCCCTGATGTCTCTTTAGAGCCCAAATATATATTTGAAACATTTAAACCTGTGTATTATAAAGACATTTTAAAAAATGATTATTAGTTACCCAAAAGACCGTAATGGTTCTGAAGCATATTGGGTAGATCTGTATTCAGGGACTTCTTTTGTTGAAATGGATTTCTGGCCCAAGAGATCTGAAACAACTTCTTTGGCACCACTGGGATTTATTGTTTTAATAGGGCTGAAATACTTTCTGAAATGCTGTTTGGAGCAATGTTACTCTTGGGTGCCACAGAAGACGTTCCCCCCCCCCCCCCTCAAATAAAAGAGAATTTTGTGGTTTCTACTCCTGAATCCTGAGAAGGCCTAAGCAGAACTGGCCCATATGGCCAAAGCTTCAGATGCTACGTTTTGGGGATCCCCTTCTGGAGAGGCCAGGGGGCAGGAAGGAGAGAAGGTGCAGTGAGGGGACGCTAACAGTCACAGACCCCTTGAGTTGTGGCTGGGCTCCCAGCAAGTATTTAACACTTGCGGTCAGCTTAGGGGAAAGGATATGCTGGCTGCCACGGGAAAGTAGATTGGATGGGAAAGAGCCGTAGAGCTGGCTGAGGAGTGTTGGAGGCCCAGTACAATTTGAGTTGCTTGACCACTGTCCTACAGACCTATCTTAGCTTCAGTTGCTCGCTTGGCTATTCTGACCCTTGTAGCAAGACATCTTCCAGTTGGCAGAGACTGAATAACCTTATAGCTGTCTCAGTTTCTGCACACCACGGCGCATAACAAGACAAAACACAGATACTGTATGCTTGCAGCTGCACATAGATAACGGTGATGGGAACAACAAGCTTTCCTTGAAGGTCTGGAGGTACACTGTTTTATTGCCAAGGGGCATACTTTTACTCCGCCCCTCCTATCACCAGATGGTGTTTTGACGACCCCAGTTATGGTGAGAATGGAATGTAGTTAAGGGTGGAAACCCAATGTAGGTAATTAGCATATATGATAATGAGAGAGAGATAATTAGGTGAAGGTTTTTATGGAAGGGTATAAGTCGTCACCACTTAGACAAAGGGGGGCGCTCCATCAACACCTGACTCCGCGGGAGGTGCTGCCGGTTGGACTAGGGGATTAGAGGAAAGATGGATGAGATGCGATCCGTCAAAGACCATTCAACAAACTTTGACCCTGCAGTCCCTGGACCCACAAAACTACCACTGGGGCCTGAAGTGAGCAAGTGGGAAATCTGTTGTATTCTGGCCCAGGTGGACTGTGAGCTCTCTGGGACAGGAACTGTCTTCTTTGTCTCATGTCTGTACTATGCCTAAGGCAAACCTGATTGTCCATTGCTGCCGTAACAACAACGAGTCTCTGTCCTTTTCACATTGTCACTATTTTAACCTTCTTTCATTTTGGGGAAGAAAATTTCATTTCTGGATTGAAACTTTTGGGACTGGGGAAAAAATTTGCAGCCAACTATTTATGTACCCATGAATTAGATTCTAGTTAAAATGCAGAGAAAGCCATTGACAGCTTCCATGCTCTAAGCCTACCACCTCTGCTATATTTAACATAATTTTCAACCAGAGCATTGTGAAATATGCTCTATACTTCCCAATAAGCTCTACCTATTATAAAAAGGTTACATCTGGCTAATTCATGCTTTGTGGATGACTAGCAGGATTTGATTATAACAGCAACATAAGCACACAGTGCACAAAAAGGACAATGTGATTAGAAAAAGCCCCCCACCAAATCTGTTTTAATTCTAAAATATTCAGTGCAATGTTTACATTTCATTTAATCAACAGAATTAACTGTTCCATGTCTGTCAACCAAAAGCTAGGCCAGCTCCATGACACAGTATACCATAGGTACGTTCCAAAAGTAAATCTGACTTTAGGTCTTGTCTGTACTAGAGAAGTGTACTAGTTTAAATAAATGGCTCTGACGGAACTGGTGCAAACTCCTAACGTGGACACATTTAAGCCAGTTCAACCCTTGCGTAGATTGATTTAGATAAGGCCTTGTTGTTGAGACCCAATCATTCTTGCCCTTTTTACGCAACATATAATCTCTTCTGATCTGGACATTCATAATTCAACATAGTAACAATTGTTGGGTCTCCTCTCTCAACATTACTAACTCCGCTGACTACTCTGGAGCCACTCCTGGTTTGCACTACTGTAAGTGAGACTCACCCCACTTTGATCCCTTTCTTCTGTCAATGTCACAAATAAAGGGCCCAACCCCGCAAATACGGGACTAACTTGACTCACGTGCTGAGTCCGGCAGAACTACTCACAGGAGTCTCTGTGTGGCTTTCTCAAAACGGGGTTCAGTTCTGTCACAAGTTCTGGCTTGATGCAGACATTATGGAGAGAAATTCTACAGTCTGTGTTATGCAGGAGGTCAAACTACACGACCACAACTGGCCTTAAAAATCAAGGAATCCAGGAGTAAAGTTACTCAGGTATGTCTACGCTGCAATAAAACATCCGTGGCTGGCCTGGGTCAACTGCCGAAGCTTTGCAGTGCAGGGCAGACATCCAGGCTTGGGCTGGAGCCCAGAATCTGTGACCCTCGGGTGTCGAGCCCAGACATCTACCCTGCAGTTTTACAGCTCTGCAGCCCAAATCCCATGAGCCTGAGACAGCTGACCTGGGCCAGCTGTAGGTGTTTTGTTGCAGTGTAGCCCTATCTTCAGTGTATAAGAATGGCCATACTAGGTCAGACCAATGGTCCATCTACCTAGCATCCTGTCTTCCGACAGTGGCCAATGGCAGGGGCATCAGAGGGAATGAACAAAACAGGGCCATTATTGCGTGGTCCACCCCCTGTCGTCCTGTCCCAGCATCTGGCAGTCAGAGGTTTAGGGACTCCAGAGCAGGGGATTGCATCCCTGACCATATTGGCTAAGAGCCATTGATGTTTGCAGGAGGAGAACAAATACTTGGATGCTTCAGAATCTACTGAATGTCCCATTAAAGTTCTGAACTCTCAGCTCTGTTATGGGGAATAACATTTGCATATCTAGGTGAGAGAGATTTCCCTCTGAGTTGAATTCAGACAAGTTATGTTCTCTAACTGCTCTTTTCCCATAATGCATCACCAAAAGCATTAAATACACTTTAGGAAAGGTTTCAAAAACAATTTTTGCCCCAATCAACCAAATTCACTCATCATGGATTTCAGAAGGATGGACTAGACTCCCCGACAGGGGCTCGTCATTATAGGAACCAGAAAGCATCAATCACAATTAGGTCACACCTAGCAGCCCCAAAAGCTCTCAAATGCAGATTTTTCCACCCCATATAACTCTCCCCACTGTTAAAACTGTGGACAGTGAGATCTTCTGTGTTAGAATAACTAGTATAAACCCACATAATATAACCTAAAAATGTAATTATAACTGCAACGCCAAAAGCAAACCAGTCAATATCTTTGAGGTTCTAATAGTTTCAAGCACTATTACCTTAACGGTCTCACATCACAGTACTGATTAAAGAAACATTTTGTCTTTTTATCTGTATGGAATGGAGAGTGTAATCACTGAAGCACTGAGAGTTAAAACATTTATTAGTAAGTATACATCTTGGTTCAGGCAGTGAATGTCATTTTAGAAGTGGAAAGTTAAAGCACAGCTTAGTTCAGTCATTTACTTCATTCCCTCACTGTTTTTCGTGTGTCCACTCCATGTGGGGTGATCTCTCAAGCAAACCATCCTGCCAACTTCAATCCTAGATCAAATTCTCACAGGAAGAACTCCTCTCATGAGATTTCAGAACCAGAGTTTCAATAGGCGGCATCAATCATGGAAGAGCTACTCCCACTCAGAAAAGACAAGATCACCCCGGGAAGTAAGATAAGGGACCGTTATAAAATATGAAAGTAACATACAAAACACAAACAACCTATCTTTCTGACAACTAGAGTTTTTGTTACTACACAAGTTTAAAACATTTGGGCTAGTCTCCCATTTTTATATTGATTAATTTGTTTTTCTTTTAGTCTAACTGGTTAACAATAAATCTACACCCAGTTGGTTATCCATGGCCTATAGCAACATTCCTGGGGGTGCATGATCTGCTGTCAAAAACCTGGAAAGATTGCCATCATAATCTTTAACTATCCCATTGTATTACCAAATCAGTATTTCAAATTTAGTGGACATATACAAATATGGTTTCCTCTCTGCAAGAGGTATCATACAAACAGCAAACAAGACACAGATCGATTATTTAGCATAATTGCACAATCTAATTGTATGGATTTTAAATGGAACAAGGCGGGGAAAGATTAAAATCAGATAGCACAGCAGTATACTTTCACAAAGTGCATGAAATATATTTCTCTCCAATTAGTGGAACAATGAAAATATTTACTGTCAATTCAGTGAAGAAATTCTGGAACAAGAGTCAAGTAACATTCATAGTAATATGTGAAACGGGCAATTAATTTTATCACGAAAACTTTCATGTGCAGACAGCTGCTCAAAAAAGCTGAGCTTCAGACAATCCTTCATTTAGGATATACATTTTGGGGACTTTATAAATATACTACATCGCCGATCTCCCAGTGGATCGTGAAGGAAAAACCATCTTTATATATATATATTATATAAAATACTAGTTCTTGTCGGCTTTATAATCAGTTGCCAAAAATCGACCCAGTACACTATACTCTGTAGATTAACTGGAAGGGGGCGGGGGACAGAGAATGCTACCTTGTCTCAAAAATTAAGTGAAAATGCTAACCTTGTCATATTCAACTGGCAAACAAAGGGAATGAAAGCACTGTTCCACTCAGCCTTACCATGGGTTAACTGGCATTTCTAATACTTTTCACCTAGCCTGACTTGACAGATGCCTAACCTTAGCTACTGAGTGGAGACAGCCTGATGGGCTTTGGCCATACAGGGGGAAAATTTTTGATGCTTCCCACTTATGACATGATTGATTTTCTTTCAGCGGCCCTTCACTTTTGGATGTGGCGAAGGCTGCCTGCCTGAGCCCCCGCGCGCCCTGACCTCGACATATGGCCGCTGTGAGGCTGAAAACTGATGACGGCAGAAACCTAAAAAATCAATAGGCCCTGTCAGTCAGTAGGGAGGCGAACGTCTTTTAAAAACCCAATCACGACATCTACTTGCAGCATGGTGTGGATCCACTGCACACTTGAGAACACACTGAATTTCCAATTCCTTTCTTTATTTGCTTCTCTGTTTACCTATTTATTCTTTAACGTTTGATGCAGCAAGGAAGACGACAAAACATGTTGTTAGGATGGTATCTTCATGATATTAACAAGAAGAAGGCGGAGGGGGAAAAAAGATTCCCTGGAAACTCTGTGAATAGTATGAAATAAATAAAGAGCACCTTTCTGTTGCCAACATAAACACTGACATCATTATTTTTGACATTATCTGGAAAGAATTTAGATAGAAGGAGTTTTGGAGTCTAAAAACATATGAGCATGTAACTGTTTTAATTCCCTTTGCAGGGGGCAACTTTTTGTTAGGGGGGGGGTCTTAGTTTCTAAAAATATAAGAAACATGCAATGCATTTTTGGTTTTACATTTCTCAGTTCCTGTCGTGTTCTCTTCTGTGCACCGGAGAGAGCAAAACATTAGGCCCAAATGTGTAAGGTGCTGAGCGTCTCTTGCCCCACTGAAGTCGACTGCTCTGCACATGGCAGAAGGTCACCAGTGGGCCACAGAATTAGGCCAGTAACAGCCAACTCTGATCCCTTTTCTCTTGCCAATTCAGAAAAGAAAAGCAATTTTTTAAAGAGACGAGCAATACAATGTATCTTGTTTTGGTTTTCATATGTTTTCCTCCAAAATACCTTTCTAGTGCTCCTGAAACAAACAAACAACAAAAGCAAAATCCCAACTACGACTGGAAAAAGAGGAAAAAATATTGTTGCTGAACATGATTTGTTCCTCTTTGTCACTGCAGCAAAAGAAATGCAAAGAAACAAACAAAAGCACTGAGTGATTGACTAAGTTGATATTCATTTTATGAAAGCAATGTCTTTTAGCATCAGTATTTAACAAGTCAGAAAGAAGCTGTATGGGCTAAGAAATGGAAATGTGTGTTACCGTGATACATTTTAAAAACCACCACAAGTAAACATTTTTTTAAAATCATATAAGTAAACAAAATCTGAGGCTAATTCCCAAACTAAGACCAATTAAAGCTTTCTTTATGACTGCAAACCTGACAAGCTTACAATTTCACCCTGTTGCAGTGGGGGGTGTGTGTGTGTGTTTTAATGTAATATTAATGAGCCAGGATAGAGGGTCATAAAAAGTGATAGGTTTTTGCGATGGTAAATTATAAATCGGTATTGATTTTTCCCGGCACTAATGCAGCCAGCTTATTGTAAGACACCACAGGCAAAGTGCACTTT
Source organism: Emydura macquarii macquarii (assembly GCF_026122565.2). NCBI lineage: Eukaryota > Metazoa > Chordata > Testudines > Chelidae > Emydura > Emydura macquarii. The sequence goes on along the minus strand of NW_027132905.1, from coordinate 261,939 downwards.
ATCAGATTAGACTGGAGCCTGGTATCAAATATACATGAGAAAAAGGATGCAGTTGTGACTTAGACTAGACTTTAAACAAAAAAAAAAAAAAAAAAACCAAACAGATACATGAAATTTTTAAAGAAAAAAGTAGAAAAATACTAAGAAATTCAATATCAATTTTAAAATTGGTGTCAGTCACATTTGGATAATCTGTTTTTGAATTAGTAGGTTATAGGATTTATGATCTACACACACATATAGATGTGTAGGGGGCCCATGCATATTTAAGTACATGATTAACTATCTACACTTTTATAATTAAATCAGTTGATTACTAACAAGGACAGAGTACCTCATGTGCTTAAGTGTTTACAGAATTAGGCCTGATATGTACATATATGTATGTATAATACACGCACTCACCGTATGTGCTGATGCAGCATGTATTACTTCTGACATCATATTGCTTTTTTTTTTTAAAGTTGTTCCATTTTTTCAGTATACGTGTGACCACTTCATGCCAACAAAAGAATATTAGAGAGCTTTTTCTTGCAGCACTTTTATTGCTCAAATGTGTTGAAGATTTTCTTTTCCTTTCACCTAAAAAGCATTGGGAGTTGACTGCATAGTAAAACCGGGCATTATTTTTTAAATCAACTCTGCTTTTCATTTGCTGACCTTTTTTTTTTTTTAAAGACACAATTTCCTCATTCAAACGCATCAATGATGTAGATAATTTACAGCAAAGAGAGAGAGAGAACAACAAAAAGCCGAGTTGCTTTGACTAAGAGCGAACATCGGTCGTCCCACTTTCACTTCCGAGACAATAAGGGAAAAGTTTGCACAAAAACGGGCATTTGTCTCTATGTGCTTTTGTGTGACTCCAGCTCGTGTTTTGTTGAGAATGCTAACAGCCATGTTTTAAAACACTTCACAGCTCCTTCTTAATGACTATTGGCACTTCTTCTGTAAACAATCTGCCATTTCCCCTATTGCTTATAGGCCAGGTCCCAACATCTAACCTGACGGTGCTGCTCTGAGACTAAGAGAACAACCAACTTCATCCAAAGCTGCTTTTCTCTGTCTTAATGGCAAAAACAGTTGGTTTGGTTTTGTTTTTTTTTAAACTGGCACATCTTTTTTTTTAATTCATGTGTATATTGGCAGGTCATTAACAAACAGCAACCCCCCATAAGCTGTTTACTGAAGAATGTAGGGAAGTGAAGAAGTGTGAATGTAAGTAAGTAACAAAGGGAGAATGGGGAGGGGGGGGGTGGATGGATCTCAGGGAATGTCTTCTTATGTATTTCAGTTCACTGAAACTAACAACAGAGCATTCCTTTTCAGCCAATGCACGATTCACCTTCTCATATCTTAATTTTACAAATTGTACAAGCAGATTAAGAAATAAAGTAACTTGGGTTTTTGCTTCCTGATTTCTCTCCCTTGCTTGCAGCCTGTTGGCTACATATAATCCTACACAAACAAACAAACCCACCCTTTAAGACTAAGATCCTGCAATTAGCTGTGTTCATACAGAGCCCTATTGGTTTTAATAGAGCTGCATACACAGGGGGTCGATCCAAAATTGCTGAACATACAGCAAAGCACTTGAGTACCTGTTTAACTTTAAGCACGGGCACAGACCCATTGGCTTCAGTGGGACAACCCAGGTGCTTAAGTGCTTTATTGGATCAAGGCCAAGGAGTACAGATCTTTGCAGGATCGACCCCACAATAAATTGCAGAAGCTGGGCCTCAGGCTGTACATACACACACACACACACACACGATTCAACAAAAAAGGACCTCAAATAAAAATAGTCTAATTAGCAGGTTGCTAACACCCTTTTTTCTCTTGTGGTGATGTATTATAATCACAAGGCAAACATTTGAGCCCCAATTTTAACAATCCCTACTCAGGCAGAATTCCCGTAAATGTCAATGAGAAGTTTTTCAGTATCGAGATGGGGCTTTTCCATTGCAACTACTCAGACATTTAAAGTAATAAGAGGAAACATATTTTCAGACAAGAGCAATCAGGTAAAACCTAATAAAGCCAAAAAGGAAATTAGGAAAATAAAAGGTTATTCCCACAGCACTCTCATCTTGACCCTATTGAAGCCAACTTGTAAAAACTCCCTTAAACATCAATGAACCAAAGGCACTTACTCACAGGAGGCTAGCGAGTGTTGTTCCATGGAAGGCAATGGAGCTCTGGTCATCTACACCAGACCAGAATCTGCCACATTCAGCAGTCCCTTTACATGGAGTCCTATTGCACTGAGTGACATTATGAGGCAAGGTATCAAAATTGGGCCGGATGGGAGTAGGACTGGCTTCTTCACCTTCTTAACGGAAGCTGGGCACGCTTCAGATCCAATCATTATTTTCAAGTTGTTTTGATAACATTACTCAAGTGAAAGAGCAAATTTTTATCTCATGCTAATTTCACTTTACTAGTGATGCCAAAGTCCTCATTTACATTTTTTCATAAAAATCACGCCGGGTTTTTTTGCTGCTTTAGGGATAAAACTAATAAACAAATACATAAATTAGTGTGTTTTAATTAAATGTTATCCCATGAAGTAATATTGTATACCATGGTCTAATATAAGCACCTCTTACTCAAAATCTCATGTAAGATTAAAATTTTAGAACTCATTAAAAACTAATTGGAAAACTACTTTAACGAACAAACAAAAACTCCTAGTTTGGTGTCCTAATATGTGCTATTTGTTATGGTACAACCAATGTCATTGTAACACTTTGAATTGTTGCAACATACATGAGGTACAGGTATTGCAACGCCCCAAGACTTTTCTCAATAACACAGTGATACAGTGGTACCAGAAAAGTTATCACTATGTCTGTTTTAAACACCTTCTTTTTAAACACACTCCTGCTGCAGTTTTGCAGGACCAAAAAGATTCCTTTTTAAGCACACACACAGACACACAATCTAGTTCTGACATAGTGCTTTGCATCAGTAGATCTCAAGGTGGTATTTTTATATACACACGTACAAACATGTATATGAATTAATATTTTGTAGGTCTGAATGATGATTTTATATCACTCTTGAATGCATAAAAGACTATTTATATATATCCAGAATATATATATTCAGGAGGAATGTACATCCTATTATTGGTTTAAAACTCTGCTGACATTAGAATAAATGAGAGAGTTTAAGCAGCAAGGTGTGGCTTAAGAAGAAAGAGGGAGTCCAAAAACCAAAAAACAGTCACATTTTAATCTTTTATTGGACCAACTTCTGTTGGTGAAAGAGATAAAAAAAGACAACAGAAGTTGGTCCAATAAAAGATATTACCTCACCCACTTTCTCTCTCTCGAATATCCTGGGACCAACATAGCTACAACACTGCATACACATTTTAATTTAGCATTTTTAAAGCAGTCAGCAGCAATAGCTAGAGGATTAAAAATTCTAATGTGCATTAAAACATATTCACTGCATTATAAAGTTTTCTATAACACCGTCTCTCCTCTTCATTACACTTCTAGTCCCCATTGTAATTTTTTTAAATGTGAGATTATTGCTTTCCAAAGACGATACTGAAATAAAACAAATGCTCTATTTGGCAGCTGCACTGAAAAGCTTTGTCTCTTGCTTGGTTACATTTCTTGGAAATCCAAAGATTTAAAAAAAAAAAAAAAAAAAAAAAAAAAAAAAAAAGGAACCAGAGGAAATACGAGGAGTCATTTTTGTGTATATAAATGAGCTTTTTGAAAAGGTACATTCATACATCAGCCTTCCTGAAAGTGTAACTGACTCTATGCTCTTACTAAAACTATTTTACAATATAACCTAAATGGCTGTGAGGCCATACCTTAAGGCGGGAGGTATCTGTTTCCAATATTGGCGGAATGTTCTCTAGAGTGATATTGATTACACAGTGATGGGAAGCTACAAGACAAAGCTAAACTAATTAACCAATAAGCTCAAAGACTACCTGCCTTCAATACTGTTTGAAGGCACATTTAATTATTGTGTGGCTGCAACAACATGGAGAGGCACATGCCATTTAGGTAAATGTAGCAGGGTGTATTGACTGGTGGGCTGAGATTCCCAAGCAGGGACGATATCTTTCAAGAGATGGTAGGCAGAGAAGTTTCTAACCCATTTGGAGAAATCCTGGTGCCTTTGAATGGGGGTTTATCCACCAAACATGGGTGGAGTAATTTCCTATCTACATATCCTGAAAGAGGAATTTCCGTAGCTTAAGACAAATTATGTTCTTTCCCACCAAAAAATTCACTCCGATTCTATTGCACTTCTATGTCCATTGGGGATTTTATATTTCTGGTGGTGGAACTGGCAAGTCAGATGGTTCTGGTGTATCGGATCAAAACTGAGCATGAATTAAAATAAAAAAGACCCTGCAACTTGCTCAGATCTCTGCATAGGGCCTTAAAATATTTTCAATGTGTTCTTTTTAATGTTAAAGGATTTGCAGCAGCTGTTGAGTTTGGCTTTACATGAGGAGGAGGAGAATCCTATACTGCGGCATCAGAAAGAGTGCAAAGTCCTAATCTCCTTACCCTAGGCCAAATCAGCCCCAGGACTAACCCCTAACCTTTCCTCTTAAATATCAAGCAAGAGACAAACTAATACACAATGGACAAAATATTCAGAAGCTCCTAAATGACTTGAAATGAGGATTTAGGCTCCACAGGACCTTTTGAATATCTCACCCAGTAGCTGCAGCTTTGAAACTACTGAAAACCAGAGGGGTCATCCCTGTAAAAGAAGGGGTTAGTGACTGCACAGAAGGGGCAAAGGACATAGCTTCTTAACCAAGCAGAACCTGAAGATCTCCAGGGCACACGGCCCCAGAACCCTGGATCCTGGGGCATCCACACACACCCTCTCTGCAAGGCCCCCTGGATTTCCTGTCCCCAAGGTAGCACTGCTGGATCAGGTCGGAAGTCATACATCAATCGCTCACCAATGAAAGTCTGAACCGCTTTCCATTCTGAGGAGCGCCCAAAGGGCCATCAAGCCATGGGGAGCAGCAGTTCTTTGAGTCTGCTACTCACACCCCCTCTCAATCCAGAAAAGCCCCAAACGCAGAAGGAGCAGGGCAAGGACTGCCAGATTCTCAGAGATCATGATGTGGGTATTCCTCCCCTTCTTATGCCAGCGTCCAGCGCGATTTGCTAGCATTCCCAGCCACCTGTCCCCACTCTGGGACATCTCCGTTGAGCTATTATCCCAAGGTAACCAGACCAAGGGGGAAAGGAACACACTGCTGCTGTGGCTGCCAATATAGTCTACCATGTGCAAGCACGATGGACAACACAGAACAAGAGCTGAAGTTAAGCACCAAACGACTGGCCTGATTTTCATAAGTGCTGAGTTCCCCACAGCTCTGGTTAGTTTCAGGCAGTCGTATTTGAGCACCATCACAGCACGAATGAGTTTATCCTCTTGATTACACAGACACCCCAATTAGGCAGTGAGGCATTACCATCCTCCTTATACAGAGGGAGAGCTGAGGCATGGAGATATTACACAGTCTAACCTGCCAGGTGCTAAGCACTCCTGCTCCGGCAAAAGACACATGCTCAAGGTTCGGTATGTGTCAGCAGTCCCAGTGACTTCAACGCCCCGTCAGTAGTATGATGGGTAGAACTGGCGAAAGGGTTTGAATGCAGGAGTGACCTCCTTTGGTGTGACACCAGGGGGTTAGGCAAACTAGCTGGGCCAGGCTGATATCTGGCAAACACAGGCCTCCATTCATGCTCAGTGAAGATCCTTTTCCTATTCCTGTCTGTGCCATCACTTATTACTAATGAAATACCATTGATGTCAAAGGGCCTATTCACAGGCTTAGGAATTTTCATGGCTCAGAACCCGAATGCTCAGCTCCTTATGTGATCACGCCCTAAAGTGAATTACACTCATCACACTCCCTATGGCACAGGTGCAGATTGAGCCCAGATCTCCTGAGTCCTAGTCTAGTGCCTTAGCCTATGAAGAAGTTCTGTTTGAAAAGGATGGTCTTGCGGCCACCTGCTTGCCCAGGAAGATTTTGGTGTCTTCCATGGGAACCACAGCAAAGTCAGATATTTCACCAGTTCTCTAGCTCTGGAAACCAATGCAACCAGACACGCAAATGCTCAGGCAGAAATACTTCTTTTTCAGAGGTTTAGATTTTTCTTTCACAATCTGCATGCAGTTGACCCTATGACCAGTCTGGGGTTTTCTATTTTTAGCTGATGTACCGAGGCTTTAAACAGACAATTGTTCTTCTGCGATCTCAGGAGCAGGACATATCAATAATCATATAAATTCTACTGTCCAGAGCAGAAAAGCACAGTTTAATGGAAGTCTACTATAAAAAATTGCAGGCAAAAATATGATTTCTATGAAAAGCATTTTTAATAAAACATGCATCGACTCCTGAAGCTGCTGATCATTTTTAAGACTAAGAGATTGATCCAGCAATTACTGGGCAATCCAAACTCTCACTCTCTGCTTCAGGCCCTTACAATATTATTATTATTCATGTATGAAAAGGCCAATCTGACAAGAAAGTGAGGACTGAGATTCCACAGCAGCTTCCATGCTGCTGTTCAGTAATCTGCACGGATTGTCTGCATTTGCAAACTCATTCCTAGGGCCAGATTTTCAAACATGGCCCATAAAAATGAGCACACATCCACTGCAAATTGGCATTGGCACACGCAAACCATGGGAGTGCTCGTTCACCACTGCAGTTACCAATATGGCACACAACTGCAGGTTTTTGCACATCTGACAGGACACAGATTCTCAAGCTGTGCACCCACATTTCAAAACTTGGCTGGTACATTAAAGAAGCATCCCAGGCACTTTCTCTCTTAGGGCTCTATTGATTACCTGCTGCCATCTCAAACTACGTTTTTTAAACCCATTTTTATGTGTGATAAGTCTTGAAAGTCAAACTGTCGGGACAGAATTCAGTCCGGTGTCTAATCTGACACCACAGACTGGGTAATTCAAAGGTGGCAAAGAAGCTCAATTGCCTGAGTCATGGGCATTTTGGAGTGACAGCTGCAAATGACTGAAGACACATTTCCGAGGATGCTCTAGCAAGCAAACAATAAGCGAAGCGATCCCAAACACACAATGCTCGGCGTGCAAAGCAGTTTGCTTGTGGTACAGTTCTCTTGTGCCCAATGAAAATCGGAAATGGACGATCTGATGTTTTCCTTTGAGTCAATTTGCTCCACATAAAGGTCCTGCTTTCTGATCGTTTAAACCTTCAGAAGCATTTTAGAAATGTGTGTGACTCAACTCCGATTCACACTATATTTTAATCAAGAATGGTCTGTGACGCCCACGTAACATTTCTTTGAAGTTTGGGACAAGGCACCTATTTTGGAACATCCAGCTCTGGGGAGTGCTTCATTTTAGACACAGAGCTTGTAAAAGCCTTGTAATAGGGACTGTATAATTATCATCCTTTACATCTGTCTATCTCAGTATTTATATAGCCCTCATCATGATCATATGTGAGCACTGCATGAAGATTCATGGATTTTATCCTCACAACATCTGTATGAAGTAGTGTCGTATTATCTCCGAATGAGTATGGTAATTGAGGCACAAGGTAGATTAAGTGACTTGCCCATGTTCACACCAGAAGTCTGTGGCAGAGCCAGGAATAAAATGCTGGTCTCCTGGATTCTCAGCCTGATGACAACCAGTGGTAGTTCCTGGACCCCTGGGGGTCCGCAGACTACGTCTAAGATTTCCAAAAGGGTCCACACATTTTTACAGGTCTGCAAATGAAAAAAGGTTAATAACCACTGCATCAGACCATCCTTTCTCCCTATAAGGAAGACTCAAATATTCAAATATCTATTAATTGATACAGATAATACTGCAAAAAATCAACTTCCAAGAAAAGAAATCTTATTGTTCAGCACATTTGTAGAAAGCACAATTCGTGACCTCTTAATATTTTTTTAAATAGACAATTTATATATATATATATATATATAAAATGTATATATATATATAGATATAACAAAATAAAAGAAGCTATCACAGAGATTATCCATTTACAACAATCAGTACGTATTTTGCCACTGCTTTTGACAAAAAACAGTATTTCGGAGGGAGGGGGAGAGGGAAGAATTGTTTTGTTGTCAAGAAAACACATCTAGCATAAAATGACAGGTTGCCAAAAAATGACAGTATTTGGCAGTCTCCTAAAATGTTTGTTATTTAAAAATATTTATGCTAAGACAGAAAATAAACTATCAAACATTTTAGTCACTTTTGGTGATAAAGGCAAGTCATTAGATTTTTAGTTTAAAATTTCTACCTTTCCTAAACCAGCTAGTTTTTCTTCCACATAGAAAAATATGTGCAGTTTTCTGCTCTCAAAACTTCTAAATGTATTAACTTTGTTTTATTATTCTTGTATGATGCAAGCCAAACAAAATATGTTAAGACTTTGAACATATTTTTCATTTTAATTGAAAACATTTACAAACATAATGTTGCTGAAAAGAAACAACTGAAAAAATGGTTTGGAACAGAAGATTTTTTTTTTTTTTTAATGCCCATCAGAAAATGCAAGAACTTGTTTCTTCTCCTTGCAGAAATGCAAGTGGTTGCATTTAGTCCATCGAAAATTATATACAAATATCAGCTTGGCATGCTTTCTTGGTAGTGACCTGCCCCACTTATTCCATTTATCATACTGGTTTAAAACTATTTACAAATGCACAGTTCTCACGAAGTTAGAAGTAAATTTGGATCTATTTTTTTCTTTTTATAAAGACATTGATGTGTTTTTTCTGACATGCCTCATGAACTCAGTCAATCACAAGTCTTTCTTAATGGAAACCACATGTCTGCTCAGAACTGTGTAATTACAATGCTAGGATTCTTGGCATTGCCAGGAAAAGGGGCATTGTCAAACCAATTAGAGTTTATTTATTTACATACCATTTCTGGAGGAGAATGTTCTCTCTCTTATTCTGAGAAAATATATATTTCATCGAGTAGCTGTAATTTTCTCTAGATAGTTTTAAGTTTCATAGCAATTACATTTCTAGTTTTCAGTTAGTTTGCACGTAAGGAAATTTTCCTTTAAACAAAACATCTGGGAATAGCATCATGAAATTTATCGGTCCGGTTTTCATTTGTTTTAAATGATGGAGGAGATGCAAGGGTGGCCGTTTCCCTGAGCTCAATATAGTCAATGATTCCACCCCACTAGGTGCTTCCCATGTACAGCATGCCTTATTCTTGCCATTATACAGCAATTCAGCATCTCTCTCCTTATATTTCCTTATACCAACCTCATCCAGCTCAGTAACTGCAGCTACCACTATGAAGCACAGCTATGTTTCAGAAGAAAGACCAACGATCCAGAAGGTGATCTGAAATATTATTCCAAGACAGGTTGCCCTGGACAACTTGTATCAAAGAAGTCACATGTCTGGGGAAAACCAAATACCATGTAACTTGTGTGCTGGGTCCTTCATCAAATCATGCATACTGTCAGCACAAGGTTACTTTTGACAAGTAAGCAGTAGGGTGGCAGCATCCTGTGATATGTCGAATGCATTTCAGTGAAGCGAAAGGCATGCCACAGACAAAAACCCCGTGTGGACGTGTGTGATGTTTTCCACTCCATTGAGAGGCATCCAACTCGCCACAAAATGCTGCAAGCCACTCTTTCTCTCACAAACAACACCCACTGGGTTGTGTCTTTTCACATGCACTGTTCTGAGCCCGATAAATAAAGCAGAGAGCATTCCTAACTTGCACTGATATCTTGGTTTGATTATACTCAGATCACTCCACATGTGCAGAATATTAGCCATAGCCTAACTCTGCATAAATGGAGGAGTTTTACCGGGGAGTTTGTTGGATCCCGGATTCCTCCAGGAGCGTTACGAGATGGCCCCAAGAACTGGATTTTATACGTAGCTCTCCATGTTTGCATGTGGAGGCTCTCATACATTATTTATTCCTACCTATCAAAGGTACTTCAAGACCTCCGTTAACACAGTACCTGAGCACCTGACAATCTTTTTAATGTATTTACCTTCACAACATCCCCGGGAGGTGAGGAAGTGCTGGGAACTGAGACATAGGGAGATTAAGCAACTTGCCCGGACAGGAAGTCTATGGCAGAGCAGGGGATTGAGCAGCGAGGCTGCATCTTCCGCATCCTGACACAACGAGGAATGTGATTTTTTAAAAACTCTTACTTACCTGTTTTTGAAAAGCTGCCGGAGTGTTTGTGACAGCCCTAGAGAGCAAGAGCTGATCTACAGCCCCAGCACAGAGAGAGCAGGACTAGAGGAAGCTTCTCACAGAACACCCACGGGAGGGGGCAACTGCCGTGCCAGGCCCCTACATAAAACTCTCTACGCTTCCAAAGCACTGTCGCTCAGTGCTTGCACAGAAGTTGGACAGAAACCCTGGCCCCAATTTTTTGTTTGAAGCTTCTTTCTCCCCCCAAAAGTTGCCTTTTATTTTTTTTAAGCCAAAAACTTTTATTAAAAGTTTTCAGAGAATTTTCCATGTTTTTTATTGAGGGAAAAAACCCAAAAAAACCTCACCATCTTTTCATCACCAAATGCATCAGAATGAATGTCATCTAGGATGGGGAAAAGTTCCAGAACGGTAGCTGTGTTAGTCTGTGTACAGCAAAAACAACGAGTCCTGTAGCACTTGAAAGACTAACAAATTTAATTTCTGCAGGCGTAAGCTTTCGTGGGCTGCAACCAACTTCCTCAGATACATCTTGGATCTTGCATCTGACGAATTGGGTTGCAGCCCACGAAACCTTATGCCTGCAGAAATTAAATGTGTTAGTCTTTCAAGTGCTATAGGATTCTCGGTTTTTTTTAGGGTGGGGAAGGGATTTCTCCATTTTTCCTTTTGCCAGCCTAATTTTTTTTCAAAACCGCCTCACCTTCGGCAAAGTTAAAGAGCGGCGAAAGGAAACATGAAACTCAGCCACTCAAACAACAAAAAAAATGAATGTTCGTCTTCCTTCCCTCCTCCTCCTCCCACTTTCTCTGTGGCAAAATGGAAAAAGGGGGAGAGGAAACAATGGTAGAAAAAGGGAGGGGGAACCCACACATTTTTTTAAAAAATGAAAAATGTCAATAAATATATTCACAAAAATATTTGAAGCAGGAAATTGTTATCCTGCAAAATTGGAACAATTTTACCAAGGCTTGTGGTGGATTCTCCATCGCTGGCCATTTTTTAAAATCAGGACTGGATGTTTTTCTGAAAGGTCTGCTCTAGGAACTGTTCTGGGGGAAATTCTCTGGCCTGCGTTATTCTGCAGCTCAGAGCAGGTGATCACAGTGATCCCTTCCGGCCTTGGAATCAATGAAAATTAAAATAAATGACATTTTCCATGATTTTCCCTCCTATATTTTGAGCCTCGCCATTGTGCTGGGTGCTGAAAGACACAGTCCCTGCCCTGAAGTGTTTACAATCTACACAGACAAGAGAGATTCAAGGTGGGTGCTAAAAGAGGCGTGGAGGGGGGGAAGCGGCTTGCTCAAGGTCCCATGGTAGGCCAATAAGCTAAACTGTTTCTAAAAATACTGTTCTTTCCTAAAAAAGGCTGAAAAGCAATTGTACGCGACGCATGATGTTGCTCCAGTTTTATGATGCTGATGAAAACAATGGAGTCACAACAGCTTGATTTGGAGGCCAGTACAGTGGTGTGACAGGCCGGGCATTTAAGATGAAGTTGGCCTCGGTTCCTTCTCTTTTTCTGTTGTTGTTTTGTTTTGCTGGATGCGTGTATTTTAAAATACAACTCCTGGGCAGAAGGAAATGTCTCCCGGTTTAGGCATTTAAGCTGCTATTTTAAGAGCTGGCTGGCCTAACCCGCATTTCCCAGACCCAGCAGATGAGGAGAATGAAGATGACCTCCTAGTAACATGATCAGGCCTGTCTCTAAATGTTCCCCTTCTAGGCTAGGTCAGAGCCTTTGTGGTCTCAGCTTGGGTCGCTGTGGAGACATCTCGTCCTCAACAACTGGAGTATTACAATTCTTCTGTGTCCTCCTCACCGTGGGCCAGACTGTCACAAAGACTGGCTCCACCGTCCAGCCCCAAACGCCGCTGAGGGGCCCTGCTCAGACTGACTGTGGCAGGGACAGCACAGGCAACTCACCATTACCAGCCACCGGGCAAGGAGGGTGCAGAAAAAAGCGGGGGGCAGTTCTAGCTCCACGCTCCAGCTAGAGCAGCTGATTAGAGACACACAGGGCAGAGTAAATTGCTCCATTAAATGGGGTGAAGCCGCTTATTGCCTCCCCAGACTGAGAGGAGCTGGAGAGGGATGTTGGCTCTTAGTTACAACTTTGTGCTACCCCTTAACTCAGATCAGGTTTTAAGGCGGGCAATCTAGCCTTTTCTCGGTGACTGGATCCGTTTTCTACACGGTCTCAATACGAGACAGGAAAAGGGCATCATCTCGCAAAGTAAATTGTGAAAATTATGCCATGGCTCCCGTGCGTTCACGGATTATTTCAGGTTACACGGCGCAAAAGCGGCTTTCCACCCAATTTCTGGCTCTTCTTTCTATTCCTGTCCCAGTGCTGCAAGAGCTGTGCCAGTGAAAAGTGTTATAAACAGCCAGACCCTAGCTGAAAAAAGCAATATGCCGTCAGTCTGACATCTACCTCGCTTTTCCGCTCATTGTCAGCACAGTGATTGATGGTGTTGTTCATTAAATGTGGGACGATTGTCAACTTTTCCTGAATAAATATAAAAAGAAACAAAGAAATCCCCACCCTTTTCGAGCCACAGTGAATTATTTCCTATTTTCCTTTGGTGAATTCAAGTGCGTACGGTGCACTGCTCTGGAAATACACTATATAGTTTTCATTGCAAAGTAGGACATTAGACTTTGAATACAGAATCAAACCACGACTTTTTATTTTTAGAACAGGAAGAGATAGCAAAGAAATTTTACTATTATTTATTTTCCAAAGGGACAAACCAGTGATGTGTGTCCAGGTTTTTGCTTTAGTGCAGTACTTCAAATTTGTGCAAAAGGTAAGAAACTCTCTTCAGTGAAGGCTATAAGGCATATGGAATGATATGCATAAAGCAGAGGTTACCGTTAGCACCAGAACTGATAGGGAGCGATTCAGTTCAGAACTCTTGTATTTTATTTCAAAGCTGGATGAGAAAAAAATATTTAAGAAATCAGATACTCTGAAAGAAATTTTAACATGGATGCATTTTTTCCAAATATAGCCATGGTTAAATTCTGTCCTATATATGTCCATAGAGGGACATGCTGGTAGTCCTCTACAGATTTCCACAAGGGAACAATTAGCTACAGTAAAGAGATGCACTACAAAAACAAACTGTTTTTGAACATTTGCCATTTTCACTATGCATTTTATCTCCATGACTTCCCCTTACACTGGTCCCCTTACCTTTCTGCTTCATGGAATCTTTATAATCAGGTCATTGCTTATACTGTTAGTAATAGGGTCATTGCGCAACATCTTTCAAGTTTTACACGGCATCAGTGTATACGAAAACAACAGTAATTATGAAATACCAGTCAGGTATGGGGATTGATTAACAATGTTTAATTCTACAAATCACACCGAAGCCCGGCTTTTCTTCGGAGGTAACGTGCTAACGGACAATGCTATTCTCCTCAAACGCTACATTTGTTGAGTTGAATGGCGAATTATTTTGAATACCTCTGTAAAGAACAGGAAACTGGGAACTGTGGAAAAACTGGCACTCTGCCACTGATTGAAGATTCTATCTGACTGTAATAGAAGGTGATTATTGAGGACTAGCAGGCAGATGATGGATGGTTTCCTCTTAAAATGACAGCTCTGCTGTGTATCAGCAATCCTCATACAACACAAATGTACAGGTCGGCTTTTGTGGTTTTTTAATTCTTAACGTTGTGGGAAATGGATTTCAAAGCTGTGGCGAGCTATTGCAGGATGGCAGGGCACAGTGGGACTGCTCAGGGGAGGTTTTTAGTCACAGCAAATCTAGTGCAAGACGCACTGACTACGTTTTATAGCCACTTCTCTAAAGCAGCAATAAAACAAAGTGTGGTCCTGCAGTCTTTACTCCGGCAAAACCCACATGAAGCCCTGCTAAGGTCCAGTGGGAGTTTTCCTTGTGTAAGGTCTGCAGGAGTTGCCCCAAAAGTCTGCAGAAAATAGAGAGACAAGGTGGGTGAGGCAACATCTTTTATTCCGGACAAATGCACCACAAAACCAACCATCTACTTGAGATACAGGGATGATATTTTCATCCTCTGGACAAAGGACTTAAACTCCCTCATAGATTTCCAGCACAACTTCGACAACCACCCCTCATCCATTAAACTCTCTGGAACACAGCCACACTGGCATCAACTTCCTGGACGTTACAATCAGCTTCAACAATGGAAACCCTACTATATACCAGAAACCCACAGACCACCACGCCTACCTTCACCGACCCTGTAACCACCCCAAACACACCAAGAAATCTGTTCTCTACAGCCGGGCACTCAGATACCACAGAATATCCTCTGAGGAGAAAGTCCAGGATATACACCTTAACACACTCAGAACCACCTTCACCGAACAAGGACACTTCTCCAGAGAATGGACCACCCAAATACCCCAAGGGAACCTGCTTCAACACAGACATAAAACCCGCTCTGACTACACATCCCTCGTTGTCACCTACCGCCCCACACTGGAACCCCTAAGAGACCTCATCAAACAACTATAACCCATACTTGATGGGGACCCCATCCTGAACCCCCTCTTGTGGCCTTCAAACAACCCTCTGTGACGGGATGCAGAACCGCCGGAGTACCGCCTAGGAGCTGACACACCACTCAGCCCTCTGTCTGACCCAGCTTGGGCTCCCTCTCACATTGTGATTCTTTGACAAGCCACACTGCACTTACACCAGCCCTCCACAGGCAGGGACCACCCCCCGCTTAGTTCAGTGAATACTTTCCAGCCACTCACGAACCAACAACAGAGACACTCCAGCTAGTTCCTCAACCCATGACCACAGGACAATACTGACTACCCTAGTCAAAAAACCTGGCCAGTGAAGATTATTATCCAGTCCTCCCTTCTCTCACAGTGGAAGGAACGTGCACCAGCTTTTGTTACAGAGAAGTTTGTCCAAACACTTCACTCAAAAACACACTGGGTAAGATAAAACATTAAACAAGTTTATTAACTGCAGGAAAATAGATTGTAAGTGATTATAAGGGGCAAGTGTAAAGAGATTAAAAGTAGTTACCCAATGAGATAAACGTAAGACCACAGTCTTAGTTCTACACGCTAGAAAGATTTGAATGAGCAACGTCTCACCCCTGTTAGCTGGTACAAGCAGTTTCTTAAATGCAGGCTGGGCATCCTTCCCTGCCTGGGGCTCCCCTCTCCCCTTTCAAAGTGCTTTTGTCTTCCCGAGGACCTTTCAGGTGTTCTGTTAAATGGGAGTGGAGCCAAGTGATGAGGTCACGCTCCTGCTTTTATAGTCTGTTTCAGCTCGCTAGAACAATCAGGATCGGGACCTGCGGAGTTGTCCTCACTGGTCAGTCCAGCCCCACTGCAAATGTGCTTCCTAAAGCGAAGCCTTCACTGTAAACAATCCCTGATAGTGAAATATATTCTTGAACGGGTGAGAGAGAGCCATTAACGCGGTCTGCCCACTCCCTGGTCGTACCTTGTGGGAGTTGCAACGTGTTCTGATAGCATGTTCGACAATGTTTCATACCTTCACATACACTGATAGCACATATAATCGACAAGACATCAATGTTTAGCAGATCAAGACTTTTAAAATAACGCTAAACAAGGCATACCTTGTACAGAATATGTCCTAAGTATGAGATGCTGGCGAATATGGAGTTTCTGGGGAGTTGTTTTCAGACAGTGGGTGTCACACCCTCTTCAAGCTCACCATCAGAAGAAAGCTCCCTACAGACCAGGACACACCAACTCAAAGTAGCACCAGCCCCTGCCATAACAACAGATGCAAAACCTGCAAACATATCTCCACTACTACAATGACCAACATCCCCCGGCATCCCTCCCCACGCACACACCTTTCAAGATCTATGGATCCTACACATGCCTATCACAATATGTGGTGTACCTCCACCAGTGCATCAAATGTCCCAACAACTATGGAGGTGAACCCAGACCATCACTACATTCTCAAATGGACTCACACAGGAAAATAATAAAAGACAAAAACACAACATCCCCCATGGGTGAACACTTGTCACAAAGTGATCACTCTTTATCTGACCTATTCGTCCTCTTCCTCGAAGGAAACCTGCACAACGCTTCCAAATGCAATCTTACATTCATAACTTTGGTAGGCACTAAAAATCCTAGTCTTAATAAAGACACTGGATTTATGGTTTATTACAACCATCCGTAACCCACTATCCCCTCTTTTTGATCTTAACGGGCCACTTCACCTTGAATGGTCCTTTAGAATATGTGCTAACTACTTATGCAAAACTGTCTGTTCGATCTTGTATTTCGCTGTGACACTCTGAGTACCTTTCCCAGACCTGAGTAAGAGCTCGGTGTAGTTTGAAAGCGTGTCTCTCTCACCAAAAAAGAAGTTATCTTTTACTGGACTATTAGCTCGCTTGCCTTGTCTCGCTAAAGTCCTGGGACCGACACGGCTACAACAACACCACTGCATGCAAAAATACAGAAATTTACTATTTCCAAAGTTTTAGTTGGCCTTAATTCCTTTGTGTTTTGAGAATTAAAAAGCTGTCCATCTGCTCAATGCCTCACTTGTCATTCAGAAAGGACTGTTCTGATTTAAAACAATCTCTATAGCTGACAGGCCGGATTCCAAGCACCCGGGCAGCACCTTACTTCAAAAATAGCCACTGGGACTTCTTGAGCGACTACTCAACCACAGGAAGAGTGTCCCAATGTTGCCCAATGTGACTACAAGTCCTTTTCCTGCTTGACTGTGAAGATGACAGCACAAGGAGTTAGACAGGGCTTTAGAACAAAGCTCTTTGAAATGCATGGCATAAAAGCTGTGCTGTGTACAACTATATTTGTTTTTAAAAAGAAATCAGTAACAGGCTTTTATTACAACACATCTCCATATGTTCCCTACACAGTCACAACACCACTTTTAGAATGTCATGAAATAACAAGAATCAGTTGTAAGAAAGACTGTGCTTCAAAAAGGAAAAAGTGCCACCCAACAAAATCCAGGCCCTGTACTCTATGTCACAGTGGCCTGTCTAACAATACTCTGGCTCCCCAGTACTTCACAGTAAATTAGTCTAGACATATGTTCTGGATTCTGTCAGGACCCAGCCCTGACATACAGCCAGAGTCCCGCAGAAAAGGGAGAGGTAATCCACAGGAGTAGTAAATTTATCAATCAAATCCTGTAAGTGTCCCTAGCTGATAACGCCAGCCCT
This sequence comes from Emydura macquarii macquarii, assembly GCF_026122565.2. NCBI lineage: Eukaryota > Metazoa > Chordata > Testudines > Chelidae > Emydura > Emydura macquarii. Next base: position 244,485 of record NW_027132905.1, on the reverse strand, counting down.
CTTTTGAATTTAACAATGAAGCTTGCTCTAACTCCAGAGGCTGTCACATACATGTTTCAGCTGGAAGAAAGCTGCTGCCAATATTTCACTGTGTGTTTGCCATTCTCTGGTCTATAATCAATAGGATGGCAGAGTGCTCTCACGCTCCTCTTTAAAGAGCTGAAGGACTGTAAGCCAAAGAAAATAAGAATAAAACCTGATCTATACAGTAGGTTTATACGGGGTTTTTTTCTCCAAGTAGGCTGGAGTGGAAGATAACATTTAGACCTTTATTGAGGCCTCTTCCATGTATAATTCAACGAATTACAAACTTAGTATTCATCTGCAGTTTGCATGCATTTTTTCGGTCTACAAATGTGTATATTTAGGGATGATGGAACAAAAAAATTAAGCCAAAGTCACTGCATTACAGCCGGGAACAAAATAAATGTATTTTTGTCTCTACTGTATTTAGGTTGCAAGAACTAGAATTTGCTACAAAGCAAAGAATATTATGTGCCTCAGCTTGGAATATCCGTGTTATTGTGCAAAATGCCAATAGAGTACTAGCTAGTGTTTATAGGAAAGTGGAGTCTACCATTATCAGTATGTGATGTCAATTTAAATTTTACTAGAACAGAAACCTTTTGACCCCTTCCAAACTTGATCCATTACTAGGTTTATACATGAAAGCTTAGGAGAGAATTAAATTAGAAGCAACACTACAAGAGAACTGTATTTGCATCTATTGCACTTAAGACTGAAGATTAGTTGACCTTTGGAAAAGGGGATTAAAGCAGTTTCACCATCAAGAGAAGACAATCTGTGTTCTTAAAGCAATCAGTTGGGGAGCATAACAGCCTCTGAAAGATGAATTGAATTGAGAAAGAATCCACGCTAATTTGCATGGTTTACATGTCACTTACAAATGAATTTTGCTGTGATTTCAGCACAAGGAATCGTATAGGACCTGAATTACTTCATAAGTCCTTTGGTGCTGGCATGTAAATGTGATAACTGTGTAAAACCATTTTTACAATCTAATTTTACAATAGATTAAACCCAGAAAGGGTATCAGTAGATAGTAAAGATGCCATACATTGCACATGACTGGAACTGCAAAATGTACTCACAAGGAAGTTTCCGCTTTTTCCACGTAGAAAAATGTCAAGAACAATAATCACCAAATCAGAGTGCAACAAAAGTGGCTACTCTGAGATAATCCAGATCAAGAGAACAAATAAAATCCAAAGCGGAAGAGCTTTTAATGCTGTGCATATATGAGTCTTGTAATAGGGACACCATATCTTTAAATATACATAAAGTTCTACATATTCCTGCAAGCAAAATCATAGTATGGGGTCCTTAGTGGGTTATGTAGATGGAATTAAAAAAAAATGAACCGATGTTCAGTATTAAGTGTCATTAGTGCAATAGTTACATTCAGCGAACTTCACATCCAACACAGCTCAAGAAAGTACCTGTTAGCCCTATTATCTGCACCATGTGCTATCACAGGACAGCTCAGCAATTAAGGTGTGATCCTGCTCCCATTTAACAGGAATGGCAAAAATGCCACCACCATCAATACCACAGAACTGAACCCTGAAGTGCTTTCACAGAACCAAGACAGAAGACTATTTCTTGCAGATTTTTTAAAAATCTTTTTATATACATACATTTTTATTTTTCACACCACCACCACCATATAAAACTAACATCCAAAGAGTGCTATTGCACAGATTGAGTTTCTTATTTGCTATGGTTTAATTGTTGAACAGTGTAATAGACTCGGAAATGATCATTGTCAATACAGTTCACTGGTAATTACAAGAACCCAGGCAATAAGGCGAGTGAATAAGATACTGTCAACAAAATAAAGGGATGTTGCACATAGTACCATACAAATGGAAGAAACAGTTGGAAGGAGAATGGAGGCATAGAGAAAGTCATGTCCATCTTTCAGGAATCTTTGCTAAATAAAAAGTTCCCATATTCATACACGTGCGCACATACTGTTTAAGCAGATTTCAGTCACACAATAGACGTTATACCTCTTTGAAATAATATTTTAGTTTTAAAACAGCGTTTCAGATTGTCTCACACAACAGATTGGCTATGCGTCATATAAGCAGATAAAAGACCTTGATGATAAAACCATTTTGAGCCTGATTCATGGAAAAAACATACTCCTGTTCTAGGAAAATGTTGTTCTTTGTGCATGAGGAAGAGTATGGAATGTAGTAAGACCAACCCTCCCACCCACACCTAAAAGCAAGATATGGGTCAGGAAAGCATTTGTTAAATGTATTTTTCTTAATGAATGACCAAATAGCCATTGGTTTGGCACCTGAGGGATTACATAAGCCAAGAAGCAGACGGAGCCTAAAGGGAAGCATTCATACCTTAAACAGGGAAATCATACTTCAACAAAGAAAAAATATATATTTTTCAACAATAAAAGGTTAGTGTGTACATTAAGGACATTTGGGGAAGCATTTAACTTTTATTGTATCTTTCTCCATGCAGATGTAACACAGATGGGAGGTGGGCTATCCGGTTTTTTAAAAACCTGAAAATAGTGTTTGCGTTTTTAACCCCAGCAGTACTGCTTCATATGGAGAACGTTAGCGAGGTGAGGAGAATCACTTGCTGGCTAGATACTCACATGATCCAAATGGAGATCTCAGGCAAAGATGTGAGGCTGGGAGTGAAATCCTGACCCCACTGAAGTCAACTGGAGTTTTGCCACTCCAAGTTTTCACCCTCAGTTCCAAGAACTCGGGGCCAGATTTTCAAGAGATCAGCATCTCACAGCTGCAGCCCGATTTTCAGTATCTTTGCAACTTCCATCATGACACTTATGGTCAGGTACCCACCATGCTGAGCTCTTCTGAAAATCTCACCCTAGGTACATTCCCCAGGGTCATGTAGAAAAGCTCTACTCAGGAACTGAACTTACATTGCCTGACCCCACTCTAGTATCTTATCCACAAGACCATACTTTCATCCTTTCCAACAAAACCTCACTCCCTAATACCATATGCAATGAGAACACTGCTGTTTTTCATAAGCTTTAAGGGAAAATGAAGTCTTAAAATACATAGAAACAGTCCCCAACTGCATGTCCATTCATCAGTTAAAAAACTGGTACTTGTCCTCTTCAAAGAAAATCGCTCACCATTCCAAGCTTTACTCTTTTTCTTTTTAAAATGAAAATGGTTAAAAAAGAACAATAATACCAAAAAAGGTGTTATTTTAGGAACACGGGAAGTGAAGGCTTTTACACTCTATCTATTAAATCATTCTGTTGACGCCCTGAGACTGCACAGAAAGGCACTTGATGGTACTTTGCAATACTGGGATTTAAGTAAGTTTCACAGCAGCTGTGATCATCAGATCAGATAAAGATGCACCTCGAGGCTGTATATGATTTTAACAAATCACCAGGATGCCGTCTGTAGAGGACCTCACTGATTCTTTCATATTTCACCCGCACAATACACAACCTCTCTCTGGCATAAAAGATCCAACATGTCCAGGAAGGTGCACTAGAGATCACAGGCACAGCTCTGTGTCTCGACAACTCTCTTGTGCCATGGTAGCACAATGGTTAAGGCTGAGATTTTCAAAGGAGTTGGGAATTAACTGTCTTAGGCTCCTCTGAAAATTGCAGCCAATAATATTCCTCACCTACCTTAAAAATACCACCAGCAGAAACCTCCTCATGACCCTGAAAGGACTCCTACATAGGGAGAGCAAGGTCTCACAACCAATTAAAATCCTAGCCCCGTCTTTGAGGAACCCTCCGTCAGCCAATCGAGGGCTTGGAGGTAGGTTTGCACATTGCGTTCTTCCAGGGGGAAAATGCTGAAATTCTTGTCTGTTGTAGGCATTTACAACCCTCCCCTCCCCCTGGATTTGTGGCTGACAGGTCGCACAGCTGATGAGCTGGGAGTTAATTTGACAGTGATTGGCGTTCTTTGTTCGGCGACACCCAGCAATGGAATTGCATGGGCTGCTACAGGCCTGGATGGAAGGGCGCTGGCGAGGTGTGTGGGTGAGAGGCTTACACGATGCTTTATCACCAAGATGCCTGGTTCAAGGCCATCCTAATTCCACATCAGTGTCCTGAGCACCAGACACGCAAAAGCGAAGTATAATGGATACTGCTCCACACGGAACGCACCGTAAATACACACTATCAAGGTAGACCCACATAGGTTGTGTAACATGAAAGCTTTTGCGATCCATTCCCACATCCAGAGGAAGGGGGGTGAGGAGTTAGGCAGCAATGAGAGACAATGGGACAATAACCCAATTTGTATTGCAGAAAAGCCAGGGCAATTTCCAACTCAGTTTTTCCTTTCTAGCAACTTATTAAATGACCTAAATACCAACAAAATCCCCCTCTCCAGTATTAACCTGAGACCCACTGGAAGATACAGCGAGTGCAGTGCGAATGCTCTCGTCTTACAAAGCTCACTGCACCTCTTCCTCAGCAGACTGCACTGACTTCCTGTTCACATCGGGGTGCGATTCACGATGTGGTGATAGGGGGAGAATTGCCAAAATGACTTACGTGATCATCTGTCAAGGGCACTTGGGCTCCTAACTCATTTTGGAAATCTCACCCATGGTTTCAGACTAAGAGTTCATTTTTTCCCCTACGGTGCCGGCCCATCATTTGGGATCAGCCATGGCCCGTCTGTCGATTGTTCTCACATATGAACATCTGGGGATTGGAAGCAGGGCATTCTAGGCACCGGGCTCTCAGTTCTGTGATGCATTTCATCCCCTGGTCCGTCAGAAACGTCGTTTGTTGAGTTTCAGGGCATGTTGCAAAGCCTGTTTGGCCTGAATGAGGTTGGCCAGGGACGGGAGCCCTTTGGGTTGACATTTGTCACTAAGTTACGTATATTGTTTTACATGCTGGCGTATACAACTGACGATTGTACAATGGGCACATTCTGACTGACCAAACCACCACCAAGATTTATCATTTCTCTAAACCTAACAATTCTGGATCTACACACAAGGTAAACGTCCCATGCCAGAAATGTTCAGGGGGCACTGAACTAAAACCTTAGCATGTTATTTCACTCAACATCTGCTGACAATCAAGATTAACATATAAAAAATGGTTAGTTGAAAAAAAATAGATTGTGCACACTGAATTCAGTAAAGATCTTAAATAAAGGGGTTTTTTTCTGCTTCCCTTTTTATCTTACCAACATTGAAAAAGAGAGAGAAAAACTTTCATAACAGAAAAACGTTTTGTAATGCCTGAAAAATGAGACCTCTGGATTTGAACTGGAATCCCACACTGCATTCAAGATTGTGTTATCAGTTGTGTGGCACCCTATTAATCTGTTACAATAAAATATGGGACTTTTTTTTTTAAAAGGGGGAAATATCTTTAAAAGAAAAGGAAAAGCAAGAGGTCCAACCTTGACAGAAAAGCTTGTGCTCACAGTAATGAAAGTAACATGATGATCTGTGTCATCTGGCCATCTAATTGAAGAAAGATGCTAAAAACAATACAGAGTAGAGCATAATAAACATGATTTCATTTCTCCTTAATAAGGAAATATTTTATAGATTTTTCCCCTGCTTTCTCTAGATATTTTTTTAATATTAAGATTCAGTACATATATAAAGCTGTCAAACAACAATAACAAACCAGCAGGATTCAATTAGCTTGCTTTTTTAAAAATAGTTAGAAATAACTGAAAAGCTTTTGCTACATCCAAGTGAATTTTCCCAGTGCATAACTTTAACTTGTGTCTAAGACAGAACATGGCTTTATAAAAGTGAAGCTTAAATATTAATGTGTGTTTTGTTAAGGAAGTGGAAGTCGAATCAACTTCCTGGTACCCAGAGTATCTGATTTCTAAAATGGTCTGACACTGATTGTCACAACTTCACCAGATGTGGGGGTGAAGCTCTGTAACGGAAGCCCAGGTTTGCGGCCTACTGCTGTGACGGACGCAGAACTCACTGGACTGCATCCTCTGATAGTATATTTTTGTTAGCTAGCTGCCCGGAAGCCCTCAACTGCTCGATTTGTTTTGTGATCTCGCAAGAACCTTCCTGGGTCTGATGACAGCATAGAATTCAAGAGTTTGTTTGCTTTGGTGGGTTCAGGGCTGGTAAATTTCTTGTTATTTAATTTATTGCTGGGCAAAAGGGGCATGAGGGTCTGGCTCTGAAGTATCAAGTCTATTCTGAGAAACTTGGTCCAGCCAGTTGTTCATCACATACCAAGAAACAATGTCTTTTGTTACTAATCCCCACTCCCCACCCCCACCCCTTCTTTTTTTATTGCTCTGTTTACTGACATTTTCAATATAGGCCTATATAGGGGCATTTCCTCATGTTAAGAGCCAATGTCACAAAAACATTTTTTTTTACTTCATTAAGACAGACCAACTTGGTTACTACAGCTGGGTGAAAAATGACGAGCACATTTAGTGAAAAATGAAAAATGCTCCTTGCCTCAAAATTGCACAGTATTTTCAATTTTTCAGCCAAAAAAGAATATTGAAAAAGAAAGTTTGGGGTTTTGAGATTTTAGGTTTTTTCCCTCCCCTTTTTCTATTTTGCCACTTAAAAATGGGAGGCAGAAAGAGAGAGAAATTGAAAAACTAAAAACCAGAAAGATTTGCATGTTTCATTTCAAAAACCAAAATGTTTTCCTGGTATTTTTTCAGGGTTTTTTGTGTATGAATCAGGGGGGGGGAAAAAGAGAATTGCCCATTTGCAACTCACCCCAATTTGATCCCAAGATAAACTGCATCAGAGCACGCTACTTTTCACACTTGTATTGTGTGTCAACACTAGTGGTTATCACTGGTGCAGCTACATTGCTGTAAAACAACCAGTGCAGTCAGAGCTAAGGCTGGTGCAACGATATACCCTGAATTCCTACAAAGCTGTACCGTAAATCCTATTAACTTTATTGTTATATTCCAGATTGTTTGGTTTTGCCTCTAGTCTTAACTAAACAGTTGGCTAAATGACCTGTGTTGGGAAAGGGCTTACTTCTTATTTATATGAAGTTCACCTTGCATATTAGTTAGCATCAATGAGGCTTAAAACGGAGATTTCATTCCACAGCACGGTCCACCTGAGGCTTTGTTTTGCCAGTATCTTCTCACCATTGCTACAGTGGGGAAAGCCTAACCACTGCGAACACTCGCATAGTCAAGGCACCAGACAGCCCCTGGCATTTTACAAACCACGGCATGCGCTCTACGCAGTTAAGCCCCACCTATACCAGCACTCAAGAAGCATTCAGCTATTTACACAGACACAGTGTGACAGGCCCAGAAGTGATTCAGAGATAAGTATGGCCCCAATCTTGGAAAGACTTACGCACATGCTTAATTTTATGCATGTGGGCAGGCGCCTTGAAAGCCACAGGATTACTCATGTGTATCAAGTTAAACATGTGCACACGACCGTACAGCACTGGGGCATAGAACTGCAAATATTTTTGTCATTCCCAAATTCCATAATGGCAAAAAGTTACCGGACTTTAATCAAACAGCTTAGTTTTTTTCCCTCCGAGTGACAGTGTGTCATTTTGTCTCAAGGTTTCTAATACACCCATCATTGTAGCATCTCTGTGCCCCACATTTAAATGCAGAAATTAAAAGGGATCAAATTCTCCTCCCCATTTTAGTCAGAATCTCAAGTAGGACAAAGCACAGTTGTCTGACTAAAGAAATGCTGCCGGGCTGCTGTTCTATCTATATTTCTGGTGCACCAATCATCAAGGCATTAACAAACCAAATGTATGTGGAACATAGGTGCCTATGAATTTGCTAGTTATGTGCCTCACTCACGCTGCATGTAAGCTGGCCCCATGAAAAGCTGCTGCAGGAAGGGGCACTGTTAAAGGTTTGAACTTTCTTTTAGCTCCCCTATATCTTGTCGGGTCCACAAAACACAATCGCGCCACGGTCAGCACTGCAGACGGGCATCCACACATATTAGGCCCTAGTCCTGCAAGAATGTACGTATGTATTTAACTTAATTAAGAAGATTAACTGTTGAACTTTGCAAGATCTTTTCAGGGCCTTTTCTTATACAACCACTGCCCTGGTTACCCCAGACTCCCATATGATGATATTCCTATCACTAGCAGGAAAGACAGTAACCAATCTAATAATGTTGCTGACATTAATACAACTCAGTCCATAAATGGCCAGGTCCTAGCTTGTCCCCTATCTATGGTATCCCAACACATAATACTGACATTTGTTTCAATAATGCATGCTGGGTTTGGTCATGTTGCAATCTCTAAAGATGTCACAGGCCCAGCCTGTTAAAAGTCAATATATGAAATGACATAATAGTACAGAGCATGACAATAGAATCCAATTTAACACAATGAAACATATCAGAAATGTAATTGGCTTTTTTTCCTTTCAGATTGGCTGTCTGCTGGCATTTCGGGTCTCAAATAGCCAAGAGAAATTTTCTGAAACTAGGTATCGTTCCATTAGCTTTGTTTGCAGTACTTAAGATCCCTAGGGAGGGGCTTTTTTTTTTTTTTTTTTTATTACTGACCTTAAAAAAAAAAAAGTGACTGTGCTGTTGTTTAATTGGTCAGTTTCATTTTCAAGCCAGGAAAGACACACACACACACACAAAACTAAAACCTGAAATGAACTTCTGCAAACTTATGTTAACATACAAAGTAAATATATTCATTGTGCTGTCTATGCTATTGGGTTTTATTCTGTATGATTCTAATGGCCAGTTCCTAATTGCAGTTAATATCATTTGAACCATACATTCTGCAAGCCAAAATACAGTCATCCAAGAAAGTCACTGGTTAGCATGGTAAAATTTGAACAAACTGAATTTTTAAAGACATTTATTTAACTGTCTTCTTAAAAATATTTACCATTCATCACATCTAAAAACCTGGATTTATATGGCACTATAAGCTCAGGAAAGAGGGAGAGTCTTGTTTATTAGTAAAGTTGAACAGAAAATCCACCGGACCACAGTGGCAATAAGGTTTTTATTTGTTTGGATAAACACACAGACTAAATAAGACGGAAAAGAACCAGATTTTCAATGACTCTTCAGAACGTACCCACGGTTTCTGGATAAATCTGTATACACATACAAAAACGTGGATGTGATCCTTGCAGCCTTTGTCTAAGCATGCTCATCATAGTCTTGAACGGGATTTTTGCTTGAGGAAGAACTGCAGCATCTAGGCTCTTGTGTATTTTTAGAAGTCTTTGGAATTTTTGCCTAATTGCCTAAGACTATTGTAAATGGATAGAAGCAATCAAAACCGGAGAGGTGAGACTGTAATACCTATACACAAGATTTCTGAAAAGAAAATTAAATCTCACATCCATCTAATTAAAGAGATGGGGTAAGGGAGAAAAGAATCAAGCCCTGTTTTACACTGGTGTCATGTCTTACAATTTCAGTGGAGTTACACCTAATTTACAGCAGTGTAAATGAGAGGGGACAAAACCAACCTACATTCTTAAAATCTGCATAACCAGTTCGGAGGGGACTGCAGTTCCTTGGGTTAGACAGTCAAATTTCCCCAATTCCTCTTTAAAAAAAAGGGAGGGGGCATTTTATGGAAAACTTCATTCATTTATATTTACTCGTTTTCTTCTCTAACAATTATGAATCTTTGTATAATTCCTCAAAACATTTAGTACGAATATTTAAACTAAGAGATGTCTTGTGACCATAAAAGCCAGGCTTATTTGTGTTATATAACTAATTAATATCTCAGACATCTTGAGTGTATCTGAAAAACAATACTGTAAATATAAATGAAAAATAAGTAATAATTTATTAAATCTGATTTGCATTTCCAAATACAAAATGTGCAAAATCCAACTAATTAGCAAGAGTGAAGGCCAAGATGTTTCTATAGCAACTATAAAAATGCTTTAAAAATGTTTTATGCCAGGCTCATTAATGTTTGTATTCCTCACTTGTTCTGTGGCTATTCCCAAAATCAGAGATACAAAGATTGCAAAAGATTTCTGCTTTGCTGTTAAGTTCTGGAATAGGTTTATCACTGAATATCATTTAATATGTCTGGCATAACCATAGTGCTACTTATTTATGTTGACATTTCTGTCACATCCCTTAAAAAGGTATCTGGCATGCAGTGCAAAAATTACAATAACTAAAACAGAACGGAGTCCAACGGCCCCGAGAAAATAAACCAGCCAATCTGCCAAACAAAAGAAAAGGAGAAAAGGAAAACTTGGCATCTTTCTTCCTTTCCTGAATTCTTCCCCAATCTGTATTGGCTCCTTTTAATTCTGACCTGCTACATCAACTGGGGGATAAATGGCTGGACATCAGGCTCTTTTGAATATTTGCCAGTGCCGTTCCTTGTTCAATATAAAGCATTACAACCCGGTAGCAATGCTACTGCACTCTGATTTTCCCTTCCAAATTCCCCTTTGCAACTTTCTTGCTTAGTAAATTGAAACCTAGAGCTTAATTTTCCATTTGCAGTGTATATAACTCTTCAGCAGATTGATTTTTGCAAGCAAGTAAACTGAAATACTTACAAAGTAGCACACTCTACAGTACAAACTACAGCCTTACTCAGCTGATACCTGCAGGCTGAGTAAGCTTGCAAAAGGTAGAGAGGAGACAAACGTCCGCACAAAGCCAGTAAAGTGTGAACAGAAGCAAGTCAGTCCTTTTCAGTTTAATTACTGAAAATCATTTCAAACCTACCAGAAAGCCCAGCACTTCCAGGCAGTTTATTTGAATGCAAAATAAACTTACGCTGGTCTAAACAAAGACCACCTGATGTCACTTATTGCCAAACTGAGTTTACTCAAAAGCTAATTCACAGCCCTTCTGCTGTGTATTAGTTATATCTCATGAAAAAGTACATAACATTAGGCCTACATTATCACAAACAATGGCACTATTGTTAAAGTACTGCAGTGCTGACAAAAACCACACACAGTCACCTCTTACTGTTGTGGGCATTAACTTATAATGTCTCATTTGCATTCGCTATAATAATTTAATACCATTAGTCTCCATCTCAATTTCAAATGGCCTTAATGGACCCAATAGTATTTTTTCGATTGTGGAGGTCTCATCGGCTCACGTGACTGCTGCTAATTGTGAAAGACTTGCACTGTGTACCCTAAGAAAATAAGGGTGTTAAAAAAAACCAACAAAAACCTTGCCTTTTGTACAAAAATATTTCATCTGATACAAAACAAGGCAGGGATTTCTGATGTCGGAAAAAAAAAACCATCTGATCTGTGTACTGCTTTTGCAATAAAGCGCTGTTTCTTACAAACTTGTTAACAGCACAGCTCCTCAAAGGATGTATTTTGATAGTTCATGAATGGTGTCGTCATATAGCGCAATTAAAGCTTACAGAACGATTATCAAAACACCAGTAAAATGCGTCCTGGCATTCTGATGGCTCTGCCACGGCTCTGCTCCGCCTGCTTCCCACAGGATGCACTGTGACTGACCAGCTGGCTTCCAAACTTTGACACCAGGCATATGGAGTAAAGTCAGGCCTGGGGGTAAAGTGCTAGGGCAAGCTCCAGTGAGCAATCAATTACGGGTAACTGCTATCCCCTCTCATGGAGGCCGCACATATTCCCACCATAACATGCTGCCACTTTAAGTATTCTGAATGCAATAAAACTTGTAGGGAGCCAACTCAAATGAAACTCTTAAAGATATATGATGAAGATTAACCATAAAAACACTAATTAAGGATGGGCTGAGGAATTAATGGACATGCACAAGGCTTTGCATTTTTTCCCCCTCATCTTAAAGCCTCACTGTTTTACATACGGTATAATGAAAAGTGAAGTTGACCAAATGGGCTCTCTTCTCCTTAGCCATTTTTTTGCATGGGCATGTCATTAGAAAAGGAACGCGGCCAGAAAAGTCTCTTAGTGAAGGCTCATTACATTTTTCAAGCACAAATAAAGTGCCGCTTAAAAAGGAAATCCAGTTACTCTGTAACATTTGTCGTGTTACTTCAATGCGTGTGAAACGAACGCAGCGCACACAACTGCCTTTGGCTTGTGTAATTTTCTAGCGGTTAAATGCTAGGGCTATGTAAAAATATGTACATTGTTTAATTTATTGCAGCGCATTGTTTGTTTTCATGAGAAAAATGGCAAATAGAAAATTCTAGCAGCTGGTTCCAATACCGCCCACTTAGCTTAAATTTATAGCGAAAACGAGCAGCATCATAAAAGAACAGTCATAAACATATTGCTCTCCTCCAAGCAGCCAATACCATATCCAGTAGAGATAGTCACACGTATTTTAACACCACGCAGAAGCAGGAGAAACGGGCTGGATTGGAGCACAAATCTGAAATTTAAGGTAGGTTCCCCAGAAATAGAGCTGGATGAAATATTTTTGTAAAAATATTTTTTCCACAAAAAATAGCTTTTCAACAGAAATGAACATTTTCATAGGAACATTTTTCATGGAAAATGTTCCTTTGCTGAAATTTTCCAGGTTTCAATTTAAAAAAAAAACCAACACAAACACAAAAAATAGAAATTGGGTTTTGGAAATCAAAAAAAAAATTCTATTTGGGTTTTGAGGTTTTTTTTTGGAGAGATGGGGAGGGGATAAATGAAAACTGAAACATTTTTCATTTTACACTTAGCCAAAAAACATGAAAATTTCTGCCAAAAGTTTCAAACAAAATTTCATTTTCCACTTTTTCTCAGAAAATTCATCACATTTTTCAACCAACTCTATCCACAAGGTCTGCAAACCTGAACATTCAAGCTGGCTCATGAGTGAAAACAGAGTGATCCCAAACCAGAAGTAACTGTTGTTTCCCACTGAACTTTCCATTCACTTTTGGGATTTGTTTGAATCTGAAACCTCAGGGGTTATGAGCCCAGGGGAAAGGTCTGCACGAACACCTGTCAGCTGAGAACACAGAGATTCACACAAGTCTCAATAATCCCAGCTTCACTTGGCACAACATAAAGACAGCTGAAACCAGAGCGAGCCATCCTTGCTGCTGATAATGGGAATAACCCATAGCGCAATATCTCTACCCACCAAAAGCCCAAAGGAATGAAGCACCCCTTAGTCCACGGTGAAAACGCCAGCTTTAAAGGTTATTATGGGACTACGGAGACAGACTCCCTTCCCCACAAGCTGGCAGAATGCAGCATTGGGTCCTCAGAGTATATGGTGTATGGGGCAGGGAGGTTTTCTTCTTATGGCTGTAAAGTACCATGCACTTCAATGATGCTCCTAGTCCATACAGAGGGGATTGATGAAGCAGACAGGACTATATGGCCCACAGTAGAATGGTGCAGATGGTATGTGAAGTGTGGGTGACGGATATTTGTGATCCAATGCCCAGAACGGAAAGGAGGTGAGATATGAAGGTCTCCAGCCTACAGATGGAGAGCGGGCGAACACAGGAGGACAAGCTTAAAGCTGGCAATGGATTCTGAGCTGCAGATTTCCTCACTTTCTCGATCTATGGTGTTTCTGAAGGCACACTTCAATTCTGAGCTATGTCGCCCTATTCAAGCTCTAAAATCACCACAACAATCCCACAAGAGCAACTTTCTAAGGACGAACGAGACACAGGTTTTCACTCTAATAGCTAACATCTTTTCAACTCCAAGATCCCGATCCTGCGAATACTTAGATTTATGCCTGTGAGTAGTGATCTCAGAGGAACTGTTGATCTCACAGCAACTATCATAGCCAGCAAGTTAAGCATATGTGCAAGAGCAAAATTGCAAAACTGAAGCCATAATTCATCAAACAAATCTGAAACAAGAAAAAGAGCACTAAAGCAATTTTCAAAGAGTCTGAATCTACTAATATTTCAGCATTTCAGAACTCAACTTGCCTTGCTGAATGGGTTGCACAAATAATTAAATTCTCATTTAAATAGACATTGCATGGGGAAATACTAGGCAAAAAGTTATATTCTTCCTCTCCACCCCAGAAAGTTATAGGTCAAAGTTGCATTGAAAATGGAAATGTTTAGAAACCTAGATTTGCAGCCACCACTGTAACTAGATAATAATATGCCGTGTGAGAACCCAGAACTCATTCAAAATCACAAGTCTGAATTCACTTCCGAATTCAGACACAAGAAAATGCTGAAACTCGAATTGTCTTTCAGGACAATGTCAAAACGTTGTTCGTATCTAACTCCAGGTGCTTTGCTACTGTTGTTGGGGTTCTTTTATTTAATTAATGAGTTAATTTATGCATTTATGCATTAATCTGCACCTCTCGAATGTATATTTAGACTATTCTGGGCATTCGGTTCCACAGCCTTATTTTTATTCTTCCCAAATTAATGCTGGGGAAAGAAGGACTTTAGACGTGCTAAAAAAGCCAGCATCACACACTGCATAGAACGAGTCAGTGTGAAAGAAATAATATGATGATATCCTGTTAAGAATTTCTGCAGTTGTTATGCTCCTGAGTTATGATTTTAGTTTTCCCACCACAAGCTGTGACATCCTTTATTTATTACATTGTATTTATCCATGGTTCTTTATTGTTGGCCTGCTTTTACTTCTCCCTTAACCTTATTAACCCTTGCTAGTATTTGACAGCTTAACACCCTCCATTACTCTGCAACATTCACTATAAGAACTGACATGGAACTAATAGCAGCCTTTTTATATCCAATCTATGAGGTCACATGAAACTGCCCTTGTCTGAACCCTGGAAGATTTCCTATTGGTGGCTCTCCTTTTCTGTGGGTTTTGTACTTAATATGTCTCTACAGGTCTGTCTGGATGTTAAAAATGGCTTCAGATTCCTGCTAACTTTAGTTACTGATATGTACACCTTAGAATATGAGGAGTAAGTTTTCTCTTTAGTGACAGCTCCAGTTGAAACGTGATGGGAAACAATTTTTTTGTGATAGTCTTTTCAAGCATGATATCACTTTTTAAGGGCATACTCACAGATCTTCCATTTGAAGGTATCTTTGATTTTCTCATTTAAGTGCCAGAATGGTCACATCCATTCCCTGGAATCTCAATAAACAGGGCCCTAAGTTATAGTTGTAACACGATAGGCCGATATGCCTAGCTCAGCTCTTCAGCATGGGTTGATTAAATGTAATGAATTCAGGTCAGTAATTTCAGATGATACCCATCGTACAGTATTGCACAACACAAAGCAGTTGTTTATTCCACATGACCGGTTATGGTTGGGCCCCTTCCCAAACTGGGCATTTAAATCTGCACAAAAATGCACACAGAGTTTCTTAAAATTTTCAAATATCCAGATATTTCAGTGCAAAATGACCAGAATTCTTCGGTTCAAATTGTGACTAAGTGTATGAAAAGTAATTTGTTAATGGAGAGTTGCTCAGAATGGCTGTGATTTGTTACTGCAGGATTTTCCTTATGGAGGAGGAGCTACTGTAGGAAATAGGGTTTTTTCATCCATTTATACTTGAGAAGAATGAGAACAGAGGGTGGGGGGAACATAGTAAGAATTATGTAGGTTGCACAAAGAAAGAAGGACATGTTGGAATTTAGGCTGATCAGTCTTAACAGTCTTCCGTTCTGATGTATTAAGTTCTTAGTTTCTATTTCAAAATTATCTGTATTAAAAACCTAAAGAATTTCTTTTTCTCTGTGCAAATTCTTCATCATTATGAGTGTAGCAAAAACCCTATAAACTAAATTCTCCACCTGAAACTTCTTTGGGACGCCCTTCTGAGGTCAGAATTTGGCCCTCTCATGTCAATTTAATAGCAATCCAGAGTGATAAAGTTGGGAGAGGCACTGACATCTGTTAGAGAGCACGAGTAATTTGCTAGTTCTGCGAAAGTTTGTTCTTCCAAGTCAGTGTCACATATGAGAAATGCAGATGGTCCCAAGTTAGAAAAAAGAAGTGTTGAAACATATACAAACGTTATGAGGACTTCAAGTGTAAAATGTTAACCAGCTGTGAATGTGACATCCCCAGTTCTCCTAAATCTACTGTAATACATCATTGTTGCATGTGAAATCTATACATTTTCTGTGCTGATGGTAATTTCCCCACCCCTCCATTTGCAGTTCCTTCTGTGCCAAAACAGTTCAGATGACAAAATGAAGATAACATTCCAGCAAAAATAAATAAATGTGGACACCATTTTTAAGGTTTGTTTGTAGCCGTCCCAACCATTTCCTGTGCTGTAATCTGACCGTAGCCTTCTTTTATTGGGGAGTTGATCCTGACCAAACAGTCATAAACATCTAGAGTTAAAAATAATATATAAACTTTGAATCAGAATCAAAAGGTTGCTAATTCACACAAAGTACTAGAGATTTGGAGTCAGCCATTCTATATACAGTTCAGCAATTCATGGAATGTAAGAAGACATGTAAACCACAACACAGCAGTCTTCTTGCCCTGTTGCTGGCAGTATCAGTGGTTTCCCACACAAGGCCTAAAGCTGACCTTTTATGAAACTTGTACATTTGCAAAAATAGAACAGTTGGGAAATCTTGGGCACTTTTACTTAAATCACAAACAAGATAACCATCCCTTCTGTGCAGCTTAAGAACTGGATAATCACCACGTCAAGACAATTACTTCCCCCCTCCCCTTTACGAGTTGTTTTGACAGCGCTTTTCAAATGCTATGTACGATGCAACCTAAAAGGAAAAGAAAATGCAAGTTTCAGGATGCATTAAGAGGGGGAGAGTAAGAGAAAGAAGCTAGTTTTCCACACCCGTTCCCTCACACCGAGTATCTGAGGTGCAGCACACATCCTTGGCACCATGATTTATACAGGCACAAGAATCTCCGGCCAAAAAACAGTAGGGATGGATTGTGGCTGGCATTGAGTGCATGCGGGAGCCTTTCCATACACACTCTACATGCATGGGCCATCCATCCTCCCACACCATTATGGGTCTAGTTTGATGGTTGAATGGTAACGACCGAGTCCCTGAAAGCTGTGGTGGACTGACAGTGCTTGGGGAGAGGAGGGAATGCTTGATTCTGTCCTTTTCCCTTCCATGGCCCTGGTCCTAGTCCACCCTGACCTAGATTTGAGGGGGACGTGCTCACTTTGGCAGCTGGGCTGCTTTCCTCCTTCTGCTGGCACCAGGGAGCGGGAGTTCTCCATCAGATGTTACAGCAAGACAGGGAACAGGGCTTATTTCTGTCCGGGGGGGAGGGAACAGCCTCTGAGGAGCCTAAGACACCCTCCCTCCCCATTCGATTTTTTTAAAAATATCCTTACTGGGTTCTGTTTAACCCTGGCCTGATCTTGTTTTTGCAGAGACGGCCAGGGACACAGGAAGGCATTAAGCAAACGCAGTAATTCAAATGCACACAGAGGACAGACAATTATGAAGGAACGCAAATTCAACTGATTTCTGCCCACCCTGGTACAACATCACCATTCTCATGTCATAGTGTTTTCGCACCCTATAAATGCCTACACATAGTGCAAGACAAGTGCGGACCAAACCCCTGGAGATCAAAGCCAGAGAAGGAAGAGTAGGAGAAAAGAACCATCACTGAGGTAGGAAATTTCCCAGAAAATAAACAAACTTGGGGGCCTGGGTAGATCTTCAAGCCCTCTTTATTCTCCGCCTGGTAGTTGCTGTTTTAGGACTTTCACACTAATAGCTTGTTTGCTTGTTATTATGGACTTTATTATGAGATTAGCTTATTTTAAAATGTTATTTGTATAATTACCTTTCCAAATGAGACCATTCAGATAACATATTTCTTTCACTACGTGCAGCAGAATTATCCTGAGATGCCATCATAAACTCGTTACAGTCATTTTGTTAACTGTGCTTCCCAACGAAGAAACCCCTGCGCCGGCAAAGGGATGCTAAAGGGAAAGAATTGGCTTTTTCTTTCTTTATCGGTGGGGGTGAAATGTAGATGTACTTTCTACTCCCTCCTGTGTCAAAAAAAGAAAGGGGGAGGGAAAGCCAAGTGCCACTAATAAGGACAAAAAGATAACTATCTGGCTCACAGGTTCTGATCCTGCAAAGATTTGCACACGAGTAGCCCCAGTGAAGTTAAGCTATCTAGGGGAGGGCTCAGAATGCGTAAAGTTAAGCTTCTGCTTAAATCTTTGCGGAACTGACTCCCTAGCCGTTTAAAGCACCCAGAGGGATAAATTGCGTTTCAGGCCGTTTGCAGTATGCAGGCACTTTAGGTGACGCTTTATAAATCAAGGCTCTGTCTGGTCTGTATGGACATGAAGTTTCCTCTCCACCCACTGTTGTGCAATGCATTGGCTACTGCATGCGCATGCACGCACACCCCTCACCCACACTTGGCTGCATTTCACTGGGACAGTCTGCAACACACGTTGACTCATTTGGGATGAAGAGTCCTACGTAGTCTCAGATATTATTCTATGCTCACAGCACAGGAAGTTGGCCACCTGAAACATTTGGGAGAGTTTTGTGCATGTTAGGGCACATTATTTTCTGACAGACTTTTCCTTCCATTATGCGATACAGGAAAAGAGGTTTTGGATTATACCACCAAGAGCACAGGTCTCTAACTCCTGCTAACTATAAGCCCAGATCCTGGATACAGACATACACAACTATCAACAAATACGATGTAGCATTGAGGTCCCATTAGGTTTTTCCTTTACATTTAATGAAAAGGGAAAAAAAAGGCTTCACATAGTTTCCTCCTCTTGACCTAACACAAATTCCATCAAACTTCAAAAACAATACTTTGAGATGCTGGAGGATGCAGGCCGGAAATTGAGGAAAGACTTTACACAAAGTTAGGAAATCTTTTTTGGAGAGAATCCTTTAAGCTACTGCACAGTTGTATCCAGATGATGAGCTATTATGGTAACTGAGTCAATAATTGGATTTAGAGAGAGCACGAAGTTGAGAGAAAGGTGTATCATCAACAACAACAATAAAACGGGGGTGGGGAATGACTTCAGATACATAAAATGTTTAAGGCAATAATCAAATTTGTATCAGTGGATATTATTTAATGTTTAACAAAGACATAAAATGCCCTACAGATTACATCCCAAACATTGCAAAGGCGATGTGAAATTATTTTTGTTGTAATGACAGTGAGCTGTCCATGGTTGACTGGTTTAAATTTTATCTTTTCATGTTAGGAAAGGTTTCTGTTTTCTTTGGAAATTTAATTAGCAGAGGGTGTTTAATATGAAGGGAAGATTTATGTCCTTCAGGAGCGATCCAAAAAAATAGTGTCATAAAAATGGACTTGGATCCAATTCCAAGCGATAAGTCTGTCATTACGAGACTCCATGTTTGCAATGAAAACTTTGTTTATTAATATATTTCACCATCATGCATAAAAGTTCAGTATGGGCCATTCTGACCCCCACAATCTGACCCAAAACATAGGGTGAAAAAAATAATAGCTTCAAAAAGAAAGCCAAGCAATGATATCATTGTGAATGTAACAGTATTTATTTTGGAAAGTGCTCCCAGCTATCAGTAAATATTCCTTTTAATTCGCTGCCATTAAAATGCAGCAGGGATTAAGCTTTTCAGGAGAGAAAGAGAACAACAAAGATATACTCTGATGGTGTAATAATCAGTCCACAGTTCTATGAATAAGTAATATTTTCACAAGCCAAACTTAGATCGTGGATTTATTTAACCTCTGAGGGTCAGGTAATAAATACTAAGTGAATTATTCAGCCCAATGGCTAATCAATACAATTCAGTGATATATTTTTTGTGTTTCATAAAAGGTTGTACACTAAAGGCAGTGGGCAATTATGGAAATTGGGCCCGAGCAGAACTCAATTCTTCTCTGACTTGAAACCCCGGCACCACTACCTTGACAGCAAATCGATTAGTGCGCTGGCAGAGCAGCTCCGTGACCTGTGACCCCTTCCAGCTCTGTCCGACAGCCCAGAGAGTATTTTATATTTATTTTATTGAATTAACCCCCTCTTCCCGGGTAAGGTTTTACACATATAGAACTGCTGTAAGAGAGACGTGACGGTCTCTCTTTCATCTCAAGGCTGCTCTGTGGCTCTGGCGACAAAAACAGATGCCTTTGTTCTTGCTTCAGAATACAGATTTTTGCCACAGCCCAGGTTTCCAAGCCTATCCCAAGACTAACCTAATTAATAGGATGCAGAGAATGTCCTAAGTGTGCCGCAGACACTGAATCACTCCCATTCATGCTGACCTCCCCCACCCCTACCCAACTTGGTACAATGTTTGAGTCACTGTGTAGCCCCACAAATAAAGGCTACTCCATCAAAGGGCGTTAAGATCATTATAGACATCACATCCTGGCTTGCACGTGTAAAGGAGAGCATTGGTGATGAACAGCATTTTCCACCAGCAAACTAAAACCAGCGTCAGGCCATGTACCGTGCCTTTGGGGCTGGTTAATGACGTAGGGCCTGCTCCTGTATTCTTGGCGCACCCAGGACTCCCACTGACTCCAATGGGAGGTTCTGCATGCAAGGGGAGTGCAGGATGAAGCAATGTAGATAAGCTATTTTAGGGCTTTAATCTGCGAGCCGCTTTGCTCCATTGGAGTTTCTTTGGGGTCCATCCTACTGGGGTTGCGTGGAGCTGCAGGGACCCACTCGCGTGGGATCCAACTGCAGGATTCCTCACCTACCCCGAGTCGCTCAGCCCTCAGCTCTATTATTTGCTGCCCAGGTTTCCATGGATAAATCTAGGCACAGAGGCCAGTGCCACAGAGAGAAACACCTTCCTTGCCCTGCCAGTGCCAGTCTAGCACCTAATAATCCTGAGGCCCCCTTCTACACAGAACACCCCAATGCCATGTAAATCTTGCATGATCTCTTTCTAAAAACCTAGGAAAACTGCAGTTTCAACCACACGCTGCTCTGCCATCTGCCACTGTGGCCAACCCCAAGCATTGAACTGGGGGCTTCCAGAGCTAACTGCATGGCTCATTATGGCTTGAACTAACGAGTCAAACTCTGCTGCTGGAGCTGTGACAGGCTCATGTTATCTGTGGAGGGACACATGTACCACGCTGAGCAGTGAATTACGCTGCACGTTTAGAGTACTCTTTAAAAACGTCCACAAGAATAAGCAAAACGTGTGA
Organism: Emydura macquarii macquarii; assembly: GCF_026122565.2. Lineage (NCBI taxonomy): Eukaryota > Metazoa > Chordata > Testudines > Chelidae > Emydura > Emydura macquarii. Next base: position 223,419 of record NW_027132905.1, on the reverse strand, counting down.
CTATTCTGATATTCTACTACAGTAGGACCGAGAGCATTCTTCTTCCACACCAGTTGAATTCCACTGACTCCAGTGGAGTTATTCCCAGTTTACACTAGTGTTCTCCAGAGGAGAACCTGGCCCAATAATTTATCAATCAAGATCAATAATTCCTAAAATGCAAATTTAAACAATACTGAAAATACAGGCAAATACTCCAAGACTTGCTGATAGTTCATTGGACTTGAATTTCTGATCTGTGAGATGAAAAACACATTGGCAAGGTATAGGCAAATGGCAAAAAAAGAAAGTTCCCAGGGAGACCACAGTGAACAAAAAAGACAGTGAAGATACGATTCTGTTCCCATTGGGTATATCTACACTGCAATTAAACAGCCCCGCAGCCCAAATGCGAGTCAGCTGACAATGGTCCAGCTGCATAGGTACTGGAACTAGGGGTGCAGGGATGCTGTCGCACTCCCTGGCTTGAAGTGGTTTCCATCATATGCAGAGTTTACAGTTTGGTTTAATGACTCTCAGCACCCCCACTATAAAAATTGTTCCAGCACCACTGGCTAGCTGCAGGTGTTTAATTGCAGTGTAGACAGAACCAGGCCAGCAGGAACCAGATTAGACCCAAATATGCCCAGTTAACTCTTTTCTTTTTACTTTCCAAACAAATGTATCCAGTGAAAGTCAAAACTGAACTAGGAAGTCTCACAGACTCAGGTATTTTCCTTGGGCCACATTCAGTTATCTTTATTCATGTTGAAAAGTATCTTACAGTGCAATCTAATTGATTTCAGTGGGACTATTTGCAAAATAAGGTGCTACTCAACATATAGTTCACAAAATCAGACCCCAAGTAACATTACAACATGGTCTTAAGCCTTGTATTTTTATAAAGCCCTTTACATTTTCATGTATTCTCCATGCGTTAAAGCCCTGAATTATTCTGTGTGTCTCTTTCACTCTTGGAATCCATACAAAAGTGATTACTTCAGTCATTTTTCAATATTACTTTCATTCCTGGAAAATGCATTTTCAAACGTTATTTATTTTTCACAGCATGTCATGTTGTTATATTGTACGAGTTCAAATAAAACCACGGCTGGCATCTGCGTGCACTGACGTTCCCCAGCCAATGCTGCCAGGCAGGATTTTCAGTGTTTCTGTGTATTTATTTTACATATTACATTAGCCTTTATTTTAGGGCCAGTGTAGATTTTAAAAACAAAACGGTAAACCTAGTGACTCAAGTAATTTGGCTATAAAACTGCCGTCATCTTTAAAATCTGATTTTCAGGAGGAAAATAGTGTTTAAATATTAACAGCGGGGGCATATTTTTGTTAATAAACTTTTAAACTAGTTCATCCCACTGACTCCACTTAAAATCCTGTGTAGATAATAATGGGTGAAATATCCCTTCGCTACAAAAAGCCAGCCACTTGGGCTTAGCACAGAGAAGTCAGGGGGGCTGGGTCCAGGGAAATTGTTCACGCATCCAGCAAGCCACTTGATTCCAGACTACAACCTCCTACACTTCTGTGCATGAGTTAGGTCACTAGATACATACAGTCCAGGATCCAATGAGCTCTCTAAAACACATCGCTGCCTTCCACACCAAACTACGTAGAGCTAACCTGGAATACACCTTGCTGGCACACACTCCGTCTCCTACTCACCCGCTTACCTCCCACCTGAGTTGAAATGTTGCACTGGGCTTTATTCCAGCTATCCACACCCTGGGGTGAATTTTACCTTACATGTACTACACTTTTATCCATCAAAGATCTTCAGCAATAATTGGGGGGGATGCAAGATAGTGTCAAGAGTTTAATTTGGGCTCTATCGCATTACAGTAACAGGCATACACAAATAAATCCACAGCAAAGAATTTGCTCAAAGGATTTAGTATCTTTTTCTTCAAGCCGATTAAGACTCCCTCAATCGTATCTGTGATTCAAATTTATCTAACAAATGTTTTTGCAAGATTTGCTATATATGTAATCCTAAAAAATCCTGGCACTTGGTAGAGACCCAAAAAAAGGATGATATTTCTAAATGGAAAAAATGTTTTAAATAGAACATACGATTTTAAGATCAATGACTTTGTTTGCTTTAGCTCACATATAATAGTCACCATTCCACGAGCCCTAAACTGTGATTCCTTTCGGGCTAACTCAGTAAAAGACCATAAAAAGGACTGCCTACCCAGGTGGTTGGGAGGAAAAATTAAAATCCTTAGACTCAGCATGGAGGCTGCTTAAGCACAGAATAACAGAGTTACAGAAAGCATGCATACCCCTGACGTGAAAAGGAAGCAAGGGTGAAATCCTGGCCTCCTTGAAGTCAATGGGGCCAAGATTTCACCCCAGGAAGGCAAGAGGGAAAAAAAAAACAGCATGCTTAAATGGCAGAATCCAAGAGGTTATTTGAGCAAAATAAGTAGCCTTCAGAAAATGGAAATCTGGCCCAAGTATAGCCAACAGAAAGGAGACAAGGGCCGAAGCTAGAGAAAAGGGTGGTTTGATCGGCTATGGCAATTCCTGTGTTATTTCTAACCAACAGGAGACAATAAATATTAGACAGCCTGCCCTGAAAACCTCTATAAAAGAGGACTATGCAATAAAGGCCAATTTCCATCCTCCCAAATTGGGTGCTATAAGGCACTGCGCTGGATTAACGCAAGCAACAATTTTACACTGTGCTTAGAAAATACTGTTCTCGTTCACATGGTTGAATTAGAGGCAGAAAAAAGGAAACGCTTAAATATTTAATAACAGTTCCGCAAAAGCTCTGAGCCCAGACTTTGAAAGCACTATCTCCTCTATATCCACGGAGGCGGCCATGAAAATGGCTGCAGTCCAGATTGCAGGGGACTTTTTTTCTGAAGTAGCGCTGGCAGGGGCCTATCAGGAAATCTTTCAGAATTGCTTTAATCTTTCATTTTAGTTTGGTCTCTGGCCACACAAGTGTGTCCAGCCCTCAGAGCCCCTGGAGGTCACTATCTGTGAGTTTTTAAAAACAGGAAAGCCATTACAGAGAAATTAGAAGAGTGAGAAAAAAGTTACTATGCTATATGTGCATTTTGAGTTCAAGAGAAACCGACTTACATTTTGCTCTCTGCTATTGCTTTTTAGTTAAAAGGAGGGAGCCCGGAAAGTTTTAAACACCTTAGAGTTTTTAGCTTTGTGCCAAAGAATTTCTCCATTCAATACAACGTGAACTATAAATGTGAATTTCAGATCCACTCACAGCATATGAACCTATTCTGCCCTTTGATATGCATGTGAAGTTCTCATTGACACTAATGGGAGCTACACGTGCTTAATAAGCGACAACCAGACCTCTTTCTGTGAATTTACACTTCGACAGACCGCTCTCCCCGAAAGGGGAGCGGGAGAGCAAGAGAAAAAAAATATCCAGTGGTGTTCTGAAAACAAAGATTCTGCTCCGTACATTGTGGCTGGGCAAGCCACTTTGAAAAATGAAACACGTACAGAAATACAAACACGCGTGCACGCACACACAGGCACACACTCCTGCCAGTGCGCACATGAACGCCAACGAACACAAATGCACCTGAAGATGTTCACAACCCACTGTCGTGTATGCGGGGGCCCAATCCTGCATTGACAGAGCCCCTTCCCTCCCCCAAGAGTCCCACTCATTTCAGAGGCCAGATCCTCTGCTGATGTAAATCAGCCCAGCACTGATCTCAGCTGTTAGGCCAATTTACACCATCTGTGTGGAAGTTCTGGGTCTTCAAAGAATGCAGAACTGGACCCACAGGATGTATACAAAGTATCGTATCTTAATATGTATGCGTGAGCTGGGCATTAGTATTGGGTGTTTGTTTCTTTTATGGGAAAACATCCTTAGATACGTCGTTTTCTTCGCTTACTTGCTGAGGTAATCACAGAGACGGGGGTATGGGCGATGGGGGGGGAGGGGGAGAGAGAGAGAGAGAGTAATGTTAAATTCATAAAACATACACTGTATAAAGGCCGGGAGCATGAAAAAGGATAAGGTGTGAATGCACACATCCCATCCCTTTTTCATGGCATTTTTATGGCACCTATGGATACACACATATAGATATCTCTGTGTGAAATGCAAATACAGTAACCTTCACCCAGGAGAAAACATATTGTATTTACGCTAAAATTAGTAAATTGAGCCACGTAGCCATTCTCACCCAGCGATTTCTCCAGTGTTTTGGTTTGGTTTGTTTTTTTACTGGCAGATATTAGCGAAGGGTCAATTCCCATCTACAACCTGAATGACACTTGCGAATAACTGTGTTATGCACAATGCCTTAAGATGACTTATAGGACTGTCATAATAGTTAACTATTCATTTTTGCTTGCATGATTGTGGTTGATATGGCCACAGAATACTGATCTATCCAAAAGAGAAAAATTATAGAGTGGAACAGTGGGATTTATGAATGAGATATCTTTGGCTGCAAAGCGTTCCCATTATAGCACTCAGCCACCACAAAACTGCTGTGTAATTGGAAGAGAATTTTTTCCCATGTACTGAAGCTCTAGTCTATCTGCCAAACAAGAAGAGACAGGCTTGTCTGAATTAGAGGATTCTCATACCTGATTTTAATCCCGCTCATTTAGAAGCAGGCCCCAATCCCAACTCTTCTCCTCACTGCCAAGGCTGGGTGCTGGAGTGCCAGAGCAGAAAGCTAATCTTCCTCAAGCGTCGTATCAGAATGAATTTGTGGCCATATCAGTGGAACAGTCAAAGCTACCAATTTTTGCTGGTTATTTCCCCCATTAGGCCCATGGGGTTTGATTACTGTTATTATTTATTTGTGTTACAATCGTGTCTAGAGACCCCAAGAAGGGCCCCATGGTGCTAGGTGCTGTACAAACGTGGAGCGAAGTGACAGTCTCTGTCCCAGACAGCGTACGGCATGGAGCCCCTGCAACGTGATGCGCTCAGATGGACCCATGCACCCACGCCAAACCCTATTGAAGTCAATGGGGCTTCATGCAGGCATATCACACTGTGGGACTGGGGCCTAGGTCTCTGAAAAGACAACAGACGGACGCCAAGGATGAGGTAATAGTAAAATTAGCATGTTTTGGCACTAATAAGCAGACATCTCAGCTTATCACCTGTCCAGCCTTTGCTACACGTCAGATTTTGATCCACAGCCAAACGCCAGCGGATTGTGCTATATACATCAAACGCCTGCCTATATGCACATACACATTGCATACATCATTCCTCCTGAAACTGTCTCATGCACGTAAGGGGAGCACAACCACTGCATCAGCCCCTCAGGAGTGAGCAGCGGGAGTTCCTTTTCCCCCATTTTACGACTTCTCTTCCTCCCTCTCCTCTTTTTTCTGAGTGGCCTTTCCCGGGAAGGCTGCCAGTGGGGAATCAGCAATCGTTAGGGTGACCTTGCGCCCCGTTCTGGCTGGGGCCGTCCCTTTTTTAAGCCCGTCCCGACTATTTTGGCAAAAGGGGGCATCTGTTCCGTTCACTCTCGCCGACCCCAGTAGGGAAGAGCAAATGGGACAAAAACGGGCGGGTGGGGCTGAGGCAAGGAGCGACGCCAGCCCCATTGGGAGGGGGGGAGGAGAGGATGTGAACAGGCAGGGCTCGGGTGAGCGGTTCAGGCCACCCGGCACAGAGGGGTGGGTGGGACGACTCAGGCTAGACCCATGCAATGTCCCATTTTCCTTTTCGGAACGGGAAATAGAGTCACCCTAGACACTGTGACCAGCCAGTCTTCTCCCTGCTTGACCTCTCTCCCCGGGGTCCAGCCACCATTGCTAGTTCCCTGCCAAAAGCCACAACATACCACAGGGCATTTTTCCCCCCAGCAAAATGACAGTTTTCAGTCTACTATTTTCATGAAACATCCAGGGTGGAAAACAGCACACAGCGAAATCTCTCACGACCTCATCCAGGGGACTGTGTGGAAAGCGATGCAATGTGGCTGCACTGTGTTATACCCACATCGGACAGAAAAAAAATAAAATCAGGAAACAGATTTATTTGCATTACCGCAACATGATTGCTGCTGGTAAGGCCATGCTGTCAATGTCCCTCCTACTGCATTCCCAGTCGCACGCATCGCACAGGATATTCTGCACTAAAGTAAGATCACAGAACATAGGGGAAAGGGAAATTCCAGCAACGTCCTATCCGCGAGTGGCCATGTAGCCAGAGGGGATATAAATAAACAAGCAATACCTCTATTAATTGAATGCAGGGATGGTTGGGAGCAAATATCACCCAGAACTATACCACTGATGACTATAAGCCAAGAGCAGTATATGAAGGTTTGATTGTGTGTTTCTTGTTTCATGCTCCAGAAAAAATTCCCCTAAATTCTTTGACAAAGCTCCCAAAAAATCACAGACTGTCTTCTCATAAGGGACTATAGCTGAAGTTAGTCCTGCTGTGAGCAGGGGTTGGACTAGATACCTCCTGAGGTCCCTTCCAACTCTAATAATCTATGGTTCTATGACTAGTGACTTTGGAGTGCCCCTCTTGAGAGACTTTAAATGGCCCTTGGCACTGACGTCTTCTCTCAGAAAAATCAAGCTTCCTTCAGGTAACTCAAGCTGGGTCCGCAAAAATCTAAGCACCCAAATCACTAGTTACTTTCAGAATTTAAGCCATCATCATTTATTTCTATTTTTTAGGCCAGCGGTGAAAGCGTTTTGCACAGCTCTACACAACAATTTACCTGACCTGCCAAGAAAATCAGGATACTGAAGGACTGATCTCTAAAACTTTTACTCTCCACGGTTGCATAGTTTATCAAAGCCTTTTCTAATCCATTTCAACTGCCTTTTCATAATGGCATCTCTCCCCTTTTGCATTTTGACTATGGCTGAAAAAAAGCAAAAGATTAATATGATGAGTTCAAAATTGCAAAAACAGGATAATCTTATTCTCACATGAGGATCCCAGGAATCTGAGTTTCTAGGAACAAAAGCTACAGCTCACCCAGATTTATGTCTTAGCAGAACTAAAAGTACTTAACAGTAATGGCCGATTGTTTTTCCCTAGCCGACACAACAGAACTTGATTAATAATAAAATAATAAAACTTGTATTTACATTCAAGAAAAACGTAGTGTGAAAATTAACACCTAAAGGAGAGGTCAGTGTTACAGATTCAGAACCATATTTAAAAACTTTCTTTAGAATCCCCCCAGATATATCATAAGACACGTTTTGCAGATTCCCTCCAACCAACCAACCTGGACATGCGCACATACAAATGCCAGTGAAGACTTCTCTTTTTCTGCTTTACTACTTTTGTTTTATTACCTCATCTTCCTACCCATCCCCGTCCTGCTGGTCTGTTTAGCCCATCTGTCATGTCCAGTAGACACGCAGACTGTGAGCTCTCTGGGACAGGAACGGTCGTCTTTGGTAGTTGTACAGAACCTGGACGAGGGGGCCCTGAACCTTGACTGCGGATCTGAGATGCTGCCGTATTGCTACGAACAAACAGTTTTCTCCCACTTCGAGTTGGTCTTCAACATTGGTAACACTGCAGAGGTCTAAGGACCCGACCCAGCTCCTGTTATGTCAATGAAAGGCTTCATCCTACTGGTGAAAATATATGGGCTGGGCAATGTGAATAGAGATTGTCCCAAATAGCTCGGTGCCAAATGATCCCAAATATTAATCAGAAGACACACTCGTCACTCTGGTTTTCCCCCTGCATCCTAGGGCAGGTCCTGGGCAATTTCCCTGACCACAGGACCTAGGAACTACTAATGAATTAGTCTTATAAGGGGCTGCTGCCTGGCAACTTGCCTTTTGCCAGTCTCCACCCTCTCCCTCCCGCCAGGGATACTCCTCCTATCAGCCACCTCGAAGGGAGCCCCTAGAGGGATCACTACGCCCTACGGACCCTGGAGGCCCCCAATCCTCCTTCACGCTACAGTGGGAGTAGGAAACTCTTCTGCCTGCTGGCTGGCTAAAGTGAGCTGGAGACAGAAACGCCCTGCAGTTCAAACCCCAGCAAATAGCCGAGGCCCCGCCGAGCTGTAGCGTGGTACACCGAGGCATTACTGGCACAGCCACTGGAGCAGCGGCATTCCCAGCCCCCAGAGACGACCTTTCTTGGATTCAGGGCTGAGAGCAAGAACCACCCCAGTCTACTCCGGAAAAGGGCTGTCAAGTAGGAACAACTGCCAGCCCCACATGGAAATCTGTGGAGAAGCGAGAGCCACCATCCAGTGCCGGTGCAGAGAGCAGGACTGCGGGCGTCTGGCCATTCCTCCAAAACACATCAAAGGGAAGGAAGGGGAGTCCTGGATCCAGGGGAGGGATGATTGCAAAGAACCCAGGAGTCCTACTTGGAAATGGGGATAGTAATAAAAATATTTGGATTCAGGGCTAGGGCCATTTCCCAAATATATAGCCAAGCAAACTGAACAGCGTGCAAGGGTAAATGCCTCCCAAGCACTACAGAATGAACATATTGCTCCATCACCCCCTCCTTTCCCCCACCTCCACCCAGAAAGCCCCATCCTGCAGCCCCTCTAGGAGGAGAGCTTCCAGCGAAACAGACACAGCATGGGCTTACACCTCTATCTGCACTCTGACGCCTGCCAATTCCCGACCAAAAAGGGCTCAATTAAATACTGCAAATTAATTAAAGGAAAAGCTAAATTTCTTCTACATCCCCTGGCTAAAAATAAATAAAAACCTCAGACAGGGAGACATGAAGTAACAAAGTAAAGGCAGAATGAAACATTTTGATCTGCTGAACGCCTTTATAAATATTTGAGTATCATTTATTTATGTTTTCCTTCTTTTCATTGTAAAGCAAGGGTTTCTTACAAAAGCACTCGTTTGGGGAACACTGTGGTTTATTATTTAACTTCCTAAAAGCAACATCAAAGGTTTGAGTTTCAAGCTCTTCAAAAATGAACAGATCTGCAATATTTTAAAGATTTTCTGATGAGAAGAGATGGAGGTCTCTAGAATTCAGATCTGAAGGTTCTGCGGTCTGCCCTAGACAAGGAACAGATGGTGGTTCTGCCAAACACTCCAGCCGCGTCTACACTAGAGAACTGAACCAATTTGATGCATCAAGAGCATAGCATACCCATGGTGGCCATGATGTTTCAAGGTCATTTATGCCCCTTCTCCATTCTCGTGCACCACTACATCACTGCAATCACACTGCTCTACGGGTGTCTCTCTCAAAGTTCCCAGCACGGTTCCCGGAAGCAGTGGAGTTTGGTAGACTTTGAAAAGTCACCAATTCATGTGGGACACGAATGCCACCCACATGGTGCTTTTCAGCCACTGCCACACCAGCACTACCAAAGTGCAGACTGATCCGATCGGTAGCCATGCCAGGATTAAGTGTAACCCACACAGCATTTGGCATGAGTATACGCCATTCGGAGCACACCGGGGACCACACAATGGATAGCTTGGTAAATTTCTCCAGCGTAGGCAAGGTTTACCCTCTTCTGACTAAGCTTATAGGGCCAGAACCTCATATGGTGTAAAACAGCCTTGCTCCTTTTCAATGGAGAGAGGCCGGTTTACCCCTGTTGAGAATCCAGCCCTTGGTGTTCAATCAAGAGAGACGGGACGTCTCGCACGTCCTTTTCTTAGCGCAAGAAAATATTTTGGGCTCTGATCCCACGAAGGTATCTGCAAACGCAAATTCCTTCCTCTCCTGCGCGATCCTGTTGGCTTCACTGGGGTTCTGCATGAGAGAAGGGGCCATGCTCGGGGATCAGAGGGGCTCCTTCCTCACCACTGTTCCACCTGGATCTAATTGTAGACTTTCCTCAGATAAACAGGATTAATATCGCAATTCAGTCTGCTGCACACAGGAAACTGTTGAAAGCTTCCCAATGAAGACCGAGGTGATCCGGAGTAACCTCAACTTCCACTGAAAGCAGAAGCTGCGGGACCAGCATCTGGTCTTTACTTTATAAAACAAATCCTACTGGCTTTATTCAGGTGAGTAACTCCACTGAAGACAAGAGACAGCTTGTACGTTACACTCATTCCCCTCCCTTTGTCCGCCTTGCCTATTTAGATTGTAAATTCTTCCTGACAGGGACTGTTGATTACTCTATGGATGTATACACACTCCGGCTCTAGAGCAGAATTTCCAGGGCCAGGAGACATAACTCTACCAGCTACAACCGAGTTAGCGTGCTAACAGCAGAAACACAGTCGCAGTGGTCAAACAGCAGGAGCGGCTAGCCAGCCTCAGTATGATCCCGAGGCAGCTAGCCCCTCCCACCATTCACACTGCCATGACTGCGCGTCTATCGTTAGTACACTAGACCAATCAGACCTGGTGTGGGTATGTCTCCAGGAGCTAGAAATTACCCCTGCCGGCTCCACTGTACACACACTCTGTACCGTGCTTAGCTCAGGGGGCCCGTCCTCAGCTAGTGCCTACACACTACCATCATAGAAATAAATGAGTAACAGAAAATAACAGTGAGCAGAATTCGACTCAATATTTTTTGGTAATGCTTAAGGCCAGGTCCTCAGCACAGCTCCACCGACTTTCCTGGAATTATGGTTGCCTGAAACCAGCTGAGACTCTAGCCCTAAATGTAATGTTAGCGAATCTGTGCAATAATTCAAAATCCAGCTTGCACTCTGATATTTGGGTTCACACTTCTAAGGTAGGTCCTCTGAAAATGAGCTGGCGTGCTGCATTTCTTAAAAAGTTACCAAAAATAATCTGTTCCAAGAAAAATCCGTCCCAGTGTTTATTTTGAAAATTTGACAATGCCAATCCCTTACAGTTTTGCTGTCAAAGGTTTTTAGACCTCAGCTCCCGGGAATACACTTATAAAAATATTAAATTCCACCTAAGGCAGTTGAAATTATGCAGGCACCTTTAAAAAAAGCAGTTTGTGTTTTAAAGCTGAATGTACTCAACCATCCATTAAATATGACAAGGTCTGCATTTTATTTAGACATCGCCATTAATAATGAAATCATGTATGATTTCCATTCCTGCATTTCCTCCTTGCCTACACAAATCAATTATACATTTAAGAAAATATTTAGTTGCTATAAAACTACTCCAATTAAGCATTACTGATACACCGGCACGAGTTTAAACAAAATCAAGGAATGATCTCTCAGATGTGTTGAATCTGAAGAAGATAATTCACCTTGGAAGAGTTTATTCTTGTCTGGAAAAAAATTCTCTGTAAAAGTTAAAGCCGCACAGGGTTCAGCTGGAATAACGAAGGTACAACGACCTTGATGATGTGAAGGGGTCCCGCTCCCCTCACTCGGGGTTGGTCCTTGGGGCTACTCGTGTGAGTAAAGGCAAACAGAATTTGACCCAAGGAAAATCAAACCCGACTCTCCTTGGGTATGCATGTTGACACGTAAAAAAAGGAAAGATTGTTCCACAGACTCAGTCATTTCCAGGTTTCTGTTGGATGAAGACTGGAATCATGAGAGGGAATTTCAGAGTGGGGGCGGTGACTCAGAGCTCTTGAGACCAGAGTAACGTGGTCTCATTGAAAACAGGATCTTGCCCACTGCCAGGCGCTGTTACACCCAGCAGGGAAAAAGCTGATGCAGGGGAAGCTCCTGATCCCACACTCCTTCAAATCAGTGGCCCTGATCCCTTCACAGCACTCTGGGCAGCAGACAGGTATCTTACACGTGGCAGAAACCCCCCCCCTGAAAATACCCCATCTGCAGCAGAGCTCCTGGGCCAGGGTAGCACTTGGTAAAGGCTCTTCACCCCCGGCCCCAAGCCCCCTACGCAGGGGGCCACACCAAGGCTGCGGCCAGAGCGCTCTGCACGACAACCATTCTCTGCTTCCCCGGGCGCATCGGAGCCCGCAGGGCGCAGAGTGGAAAGAAGAGCAAGCCTGAGGAGGTTACATTCCCTGCGTGGCCCAGGAACACAGGGGGTTAAATCCTGCCCCACGGACGGAGAACGCAAAGAGGGGCTGGGGTGGAAAGGGGAGCAGAGAGAAAGAGGCTGGCTCCCGAAAGCAGCAGCCGAAGAGGGAGAGACAGCAATTAGGATGCAGAAGCAGCCAGAGAGATGGCATCGCTTGAGATTTACTGTATGTACACACCTCCCTCTCTGCTCCCAATGTACTCGCTCTTTCTTCCTGTCTATATACACACAGTAAATCTTCAGTGACTCCTTATCTCCCAGTCTGCTTCTAGATCCTAATTGCTATCTATCTCTGTCTGCCTGCCTGCCATTGCCAGGGCTCCCTGCTCTCTCTTGCTTTCAGTTTCCAAGCCCTCCTGTTCACAGTGCATCCTCCGTCCCCCTCCCATTTCTCTGTTTAAAGGCGCCAGGCCCCACGGCCCTTCTCTGTGACCTTTCCCGCCGCTCCCATGACTTCTGCTCCCCCTCCCCCCTCAGCCCTCCTGCCTCACACACTCTTCCAGGTGCTCCACACGGACCTTGGCACCTCTACACACCACCTGGGTGTGCTATAGTCATTATCGGGGGACCCAGCAATAGCGCTGTTGGTAAATATCTCTAGTGTAGACACGGCGGTTGGACCGGATCCTCGGTTGAAGTCAATGGAGAGATGCTGATTTACACCAGTTGAGGATCTGGCCTTTTCAGTTGAATGGGAAAAACCAATGCACGCTGTTGCCTGCCTTTTTCATAGTGCAGGAAAATACGTAGCACTCCAAGCCCCCGAAGGCATCTGCAGTGTGCAATCCTTACTCTCTGGCTCAGCCTCAGTGGTGTCAGGAGGGCACAGGGCAAGAGGAAGAGTCCCCACTTGAAGATCTAACACCGCAACCCCCTTCTGCCAGTCTCCACCTCTTCCCTTTTCTTCCCAGTTCCTCAAACTGATCCTTGCTCAGACCATGTTCCCAGCCGGACCATGCGTCTCCAGGTGGAGGGTGCCCTCTGCCATGCTCAGCATGCTACCCTCCTCTCGTGCGGTTTTTATTTACTACTACTCTTTACTCCTATTTATTTATTCATTCCTATTTTTATTTCGCTTTGAACGTGCCCAGCTGTGTCATCTTGGTTTTGCTGAAAATGTAAACAAAAAAAAGCTGCATTCAAATACAGCCTTTCATTGCATGAATACACTTCTCATCCTCAGTTCTCCAGTGCTCCTTCTCTGAAATTTAAACTAAATAAAAAACAAACAAACCAACAACATCACTGTGTCTTGCATCTAATGCCCCCAAAAATGCTTTGTTCATTCACACTGTTTATTCTTTTAAACAAACGTATCCAAACACTTCATTTGGGAACACAGTCTCAATGAATGGGGAAGAAAGAGACAGATTTAAATTCAACTAAAGGAATCTCTTCCATATGGTATCCAATGTGAATGCCTCTGCTGACTCGCTTGTGCTAGCAAAAAACCTCGTCTGGTTTTACAGCATACGACATATAGTTGGTAGCCGATTCTTCCAAGTGCAGAGTTCAGTTTTCTGCTTGTGAAATGTAACTTTAGCCCAGTGACCACCAAGCCCCGGGCTTTTCAGCGTGGCTTAATAGTAATTATAGAGATGTTGAGACGGGGAAGAAGCGTTAAAAGTCCCTTACGCTTAACACAGCCACATGCTTTTTTTGCCTCTTAAAGGGGAAAGAGTATTTACCTTTCACAAACCTGAGGATCCAAAAGGAAAACACTGAGCAGAAACAAAACCTCCAAACAGAGCCGTAAAGCACAACGCAGAAGTGATATTTTTAACTGCCTTTGACTTTTTAGTAAAGGAACAATTAAACGTGACAGAGGAAACGTCACGAGACGGCAGCATTTCTCTAGCTCCCCTGCCGCTATTTTCTTTGACACCCCCCAACCCCCTCTTCACCACCCCCAACACACACACACACACACACACACACACACACACACACACGCACACACACACACACACAGAGTGCCCCAAGTCACACTGCGTCCACTGAGTGAATCCCCCCTAGCCGAGGCAACGCTGGCTCTCTCTCTCGTCACATGTGCGACTTATGTTTCTGCTTTCACTGGCGACAATCTGGAGCCAGAGCTTTTCCGTTCAGGAGGAACTCTGCTACGTGTCGCTAACAACAACACAAACAGTGCCTGCCCCGTTCTCTGTGCTTCACTGCCTGCGGTAAGCACAGCACTTTGGGCAGGATTTATAGCAAGGAGACACCAATCTAAGAACTAATTCATGGCTACCTACAATGCCACTACTGAGGGGGGGAGGAGTAAAAATAAAACACAGCTTTTTCCCCAATACTGCAGCCCTTCTGCCTAAAATACTGACTCTGATCCAGTGCTTTGCACAAGGATGACTTTTGCACACAACATGAATCGAGAACACCGACCATTTTCCTTGATTTTATCATAAATCTCTTTTTCCTCCCTTTAAACAAACAAATAAATATGTTATTTCCTTTGTCTTTTTCTCTTTTTTTTTTTTTTTTTAAACTTTCAACTTTTGATCAGCTTCAAACTGCTGGGTTTTTCCTGAGACAGTAGTAACAAGAGAGTCATTGATTTTTTTTTTCCCCGGCAGCAACATGCTACATTTAAACACTGCTGGAGCTTTTCTGTTGTTGTTGTTGTTGTTCTTGTATATATGTTTGTTTCTGAAAGACAGTAAGAGTTTAATCAAACCTGGCCTGCTTTGTGGAAGACCCTGTTCAGAATGGGGACTGGAAAGGCAAGCTGTAAAATCGATTGCTTGGATGGTTCAAATCAATTCAGAAGAAGAAGGTTTTCTAGACATAGACCTCATGGAGGGAGAACAGCAAATATGATGGGTGAAATCTTGGCCTTCATTGAAATCAATGGCAAAACACAATGGGGCCAGTATTTCACCCCCTAAAGCCACACACACATCATTTCATCTCAGCAGTCACAAAAATAATTGCAATGAAAAAAGATTTGGGATGATATGGCTCAGAATCAGAATATTTTTTTGAAGAACCAGAGCTCTCCTACATTCAGGCGTGGCCTATCTAGATATGGGGGATATAGATTACAGAAAGTGTTGTAAGCAAGCATATACAAAACTTTGTAGAAGGTCCTTTGTAAAAGCAGTGGCACTGTCACGTAGAACTTCCACGTTTCCATCAGTCACCTCTGCGAGCCTACCCTTTAGTTCCAAATACTCAGCATTCCTCCAATTGATTTGGGGAGTTTCTAAAAATCAGAGTCCCAGCTTGTCAAGACAGTTGTGGGAAACGTTGCACCCCTGAACATTCAAACACCTCGTGCAGGTGGAGAACCTGATGGGTGAGCTGAAACCACAAACGTTTAGAACCCCTCACTCTTGACTTTTCAGTTCTAAGCCCGGGGACAAAAAGCTGGAAAACATGACAGCCAGGGGGAGCGCTGCATGAAAAAAGACAGCAGGACTGGGCTAATTGAGAAAAAGAAAAACAAGAAAACAGTCTAATTGCATTTGAGAGTTATACAGGTGAGGGCTTCTCTGACCATATCCTTACATCACTTAATGCCAGCCTACCACAGTCTGTAGCTGTAATTTAAATGAGAGAGCCAAATGCACAGCTGTCTGGAATGTGTATTCTTCCATCACTAAAAAAAAAGAAAAGAAAAGAAAAGTCCCCTGCAATCCTGGCCTTGTTCAAATTAACCACAGAGGATCCAAGAAAGGAATGGGGCATGCCATAAAGAAGTATTTGCTTAAATGAGCAAGTTAATAATACGGTCCTCTCTGGAAAAACAAATTAAAAAGAGTGTATAAATTACAGCGGCCTTAATGCCTGGACTGCTTCTGGCCCCCTTTTATTCTCCACTGCAGCTAATGAATGAAAGCCACATCACCAATGCTAACATTGCCACTCCAATGCAGGGCCACACGGTGAACCCCTAAGCCAGCTGTCCCCATGGCACTCACAGGGCCACGCGCACAAGTAACTGCTCACCAGGGGCTCACAATCCGGTCCCCCAGCAGAGATCATCCCAAACATACATTCGGGGGACGGGACAAGGCTAAGCAAGGCCCAGATTCCCCAAAAGTTCAGGCACCCCTCCTTCAGGCTACTGTGAGGTAGGGTGAGGGGAAGTAACCTTCCTTCCCTGCTCCTGTGAGGGGCCGTTAGCCATTCCTCTTCCTCTCCGGGCTGGAGGCTGCCTTCCCTCTCCATCCACCCACAGAGAGATGCTCCTTCTCCTCACGCTTATTTGTGGGAAGGCGGCTCTGGGCAGCCCGTTCTCGCTCCCTCCCTCCCACATGAACAGAGAAGGATTCCACTGCTTCAAACGCCGTTGTGTCTTTAGTACTGAGTTCACTAATCGGCCTGCTTCCCTCAGTCCCTGTGTCTGCCCTCAAAGACGGAGCGAGCTGGGCCCTGAGCAATTCATGCAGCCGTCAGGCACATACATCCATGGTGCGAGCCGGAGCTGCTGCTCCCATGCTGCTGACAACAGATGCCTGCAAGACCGCTGCTCCACAAATCCAGATCCAGACCCTGAGTGCACCAGGCATCTTGCATTAATCCACCGCTGCCTGCTGACTGGCCATAGCCAACACACACCCAGCACACCTTTGTCCCTTCCATGGCACAAGCATGGATGCACCAGATAAATCAAAGGGAAAACTATAATCAATAATAATCAAGATCCTCAGCAGTTTTAACGATAAGCTGTTTAATGAATTGTAAAACATACAGCTCATAACACGAGACTGTGGAGTGTCAAAACTAACATAAAAATGTATGGCGCTAATTATGCAATAATGACCTCTGCGTAGGGCATTTCCTAGGAATTAATGACCAGCCAGGAGGAGTTGATGGCCCGAGGTACAACCAAGAGCCATTAACCCCAGCAGGTCATTAATACTCAGGAAATACCCTGCACTAAGGTCATGATTGTGACTATATGATAAAAAGGGTGCGGGGGGAATAAGAAGCTTAGAGATGTTTGTGTTGTCATTTATAGTGATGCCATTTCAGTCGTTATGTACTTGGCATATTCAGGCCCTATACATTAGCCACCCATGCTGCTTGGGTCACCTCTCAACATTGAATTCACCTGATAACGCCTCCTCAGACACAGACCCTGCTTCTGCCCCCATTGGAATCAATGGGGATTTTTGCCAGTGGCTGTAATGGGCACAGAATCAGGTCCAAATGCCATATTCCCTGAACGATACATTTAGGATTAAAGGCAGGTAAAATCAACATCCCTACGGAATTTGTGTTTTAATCCATGTTTTGAAGGTGAAATTGTCATAACAGCAGCAAGTTTCAGGTTAATGACTCTAAATGGGGCGTCGTATAAATTAATTCATGCTGTCGGGAGGACCGCTCCCGGTTCAATAAGTAAATTCTGGCCCCAGGATGCATACCCAGGGCTCCCGCTAACGACAGTGGGAGTTGCACTGGCTGAATGCTAAAGCAGAATAGGATCTTAACAGCCTGAACCTGAAACATTCCATCTCTGCATCGCCCAGTGCCTCCAATGGGAGTATCAGGAACAGGAGTGTCATCTCTTGGCTGGCTTAGGTGACAAGCTAATAATGCAGAGATGTGCATGCACTGGAATTGATTCCTTTCCCCCGCCCCCAAAAGCCCCCCATTCCTGTATAGAAATGTACCAGCAGGGGCAAAAAGCACTTTCTGACGCAACGTAAGAATGGTTCAGAGCATCAGGAAAACCTGGGGACTGACTGACCAGCGAGAATGCTGCCAAGATTTAAATGCAATACCCAGAGTCAGGTTTCCTAGTCCCCTTTGGCTTGTAATGTATATTCTAAACATGCTGGGTAAAACACAAACACAAAAGCTGGGGCACAAATTCCCCCATGGACGCAGGGCACAGGGTTCCCGTTTTCGCTCTTAGAAGTTGTTCTGTGATCACAGACGGTGAGAAAGCCCTAATCCTCCAACCCTCATTGATGCACGGAGCTTTCCTCAAGTGAGCAGTCCTACTGAAATCAATCGGAGGTCGGCACTTTTGAAAAACCCCACTGGGTGACTACCACTATCTTTAGGCACCTGAATACTTTAAAATTCTGGCCCCTGGTACCTATAATCTTCACAGCTTTAAAGGACATGCAACAAGATTTTATCTGAGGTGCTGGTAGCTGAAGGGGTGACCTCCTGCCTCCAGGGCTAGTTCTGGAATTTTGCAACAGGCCGGCCAGTCAGGCTTTTGGTCACACACCTCCTAGGAGTCACATACGCCTGCCCACCGTTATGCCGCTAACATACACGGGACCAAGCTAAGGATCTGGAGGAGGGTTAGAGTGAGGATTCTTTGGGGCTACGCCCCAAACTTAGTTGACTCATTATAAATGAAAATAATGTATATGGGAATGGGTGGGGGAGTGGAGGGGAGGTTATTTGTTTTTGTTTTAAACACACACGCGCACGCGCAAACACACACACACACACCCCCCCTTAGCTGCAGCAGCAAACCCCAGCTGCTTCTTCCTTTCAACCACAGGAATCCATTTACACCGATTTATGTTTTTCTGGTCTAATTTTGCAAGGAAGAGAGCTAGCGACTCAGTGTTTTCTGTATATGAAAACAGAGATTCTCCTTTACATTTTTTTTGCTTAATGCATGGGGACCGGGGGGGTTGAGGGGGACAGTCTAAATACTTTCCACCATGGAGATATGAGCACAATATTCATTCCACAGAAACAATCATACAATGTTGTTTTAAATAAGCCCACATGAGGGCAAAATTACTTGACTTTTCCATCTCAGATCCTCTGGTCATTTATTTTACCTTGTGCAATATCTTTCTTGGAACAAACTTTCTTGGAAGTGAAAACCACATAATTTTTTGCCCCACAGTAGCGTCCTCTATTAAAAATCTCACCTCTAAAAACAAACACAATGGCCGTATACAGAAATATTTCCCAAGTATGCCACTTTCAGCTATCACAGCTAATCACACTGGTTGGGAGAGCACAACAATTCTATTTTCAATCTCCTTTTCTGGAGAAATAAACTGTATTGATATTTTAAGTTGTTACAGTTTTGACAGAAGCCGAGAGTAGATTTTCCACTCCAGCATTTCTTGTTAACCATTTATAATCTATCTGAAGAAAAACTGAGCATGACATCAGCAATGTTAAGATTCTGGCCATTATATTTTTTAAAATAGCTGTTAGTCAACAAAATAAAAATCATCAAGTTAGGAAAATTAGTGCTTGTTAGCACATGTAATTTCCAGAATCATAAGCAGAATACAGGCAGCAATGCAGAAAATGTTATCTGCAGAGAAAATTATTCAAGTATGCATTTGAGTAACTCTGCATTTCAATTTAACCCTTTGAAACATTAATCAAACCATGGCTAATTATAGGAATTAAGGAATTAAATGATGGAATCTTCTAAAAGATATTATTTAAAAGGCAGTTTATACAATTACTTGTATAGATGTTTGCTTTAAAGAGGGAAACATTTCTACTGTAATGAAAAGGGTCTTAGAAAATTAAATTAACAAGGGGGGACCAGGCTGATATGAAACTAAATTAGCATCAAATGCAAATTACAGGGTACTTAATGGTAGAAACAGGTGCAGAGAAGGACCCTAAATGAGATAAATGAATAAAACATCCCTCTGCACAAATGTGGAAGCTGACACAAAGTCAATGATATGAATAATTCAGCAGCCTCAACACTGCTGTTGAGGTCAGCTTTCCTTGACCTTTGAAACAGGAAGTAAAATTCTGTCCAAATTTGAGTGACTGGAAATGTAACAGTTATTTGTTTAAAAAAAAGCCTAGCTTTAAAAAACAAAAAAACAAACAGAATATATTATATATATTTCATAACAAATTGAAGCATTGAATAAGTGTACTCCAGAAAAAAAAATGAAGAATTAAAAGCCTAATAAATGTGAGATTAGCAGTGGTTATAATATATTTGTTTCAAGAGGAAATCCTAATAAAAGGTTTATATGTGAGAATATTCAGGTCAAATAATGATCTGAATACAGGCAGCATTAAATGATTTCATCTTTGTTTAAAAATACTTCAGCTGTTCATCAGAGGTTATTAACAGAATCAAACAAATGTTTATATTTCAGGCATCTGTTTTTTGTTTTGTTTTGTTTTTTAAATACAGCATTAAGGCATTTAAAATTAGTTATGCAAAGCTAAGTAATCAATCATTTTTGTGCGATAAGCTTTTTTTTTTAAAAAAAAAAGCTTGTAGAATGTATTTCTGGAATGTCTTTTTTTCTATAAATCCTGATTTAATAAATAATGAGTTTTAGAAATTAATTTATCTTAAAAAAAATTCATTTTCAAGATTATACCACCCTGATAATTGCAAACTTAAGCACATCACACAATTAAGACTGTATATGTAGCTATATATAGGTATAGTCGCACAGAGATTCTCATATTCCAGAGAGCACATTCTTCTCACATTTACAAATCTGGAGCATCTCCATTAAATTCAGTGGCATTCCTTCATATTTATATTCATATAACTAAGAGCAGAATAAGACCCTGCATTTTTCACTTTGACAAAATGCTCAGGAAGAATTCTGGTTCACATAATTTCTGACTAAAAGGTGTGATCCTAATTTCAAATTGAGTTTGGCACTAATATAGATTAATAAGGTATGACAAACAACTAATTTATCCAAGTTGGAAAGACAGGCAGAATATATGCAGTATATCACCCCTGCTGCTTGTTTTACAAGCTAACAAAAGATGTTAGATAATAGAAGTTCTCTCTCCTTTCCCTTCGCTTCTATTAATCTGTTCAGCAGTTTACCTGCTTACCTTTCATCTGTATAACGCATGTCAGATACAAGATGATCATTACTGTCGGCGTAATTTTATTTTCTACTTTTAGAACATAAAAATGCCATGCTGAGGACTGAGTCTCAAGAAGCCTGTGCTATGAAATTTGCTGTAGCAAAAAAGTTTGATTGGTAGTCGATCCTAATGGAAGGTCTGCATTTAAAGGAAAGTAGCAGCAATGAAGAAGCACATTAATGAGACAATCAAAATCATTCCTCACATTGCATAATCAAGTGTGGTCAACCAAATGCTGCTTATTTAGGGTTTTAGTTAATGACTAACCTGGGCTATGGCTTTGTGTGCCAAGTGGCTTCCCCTAAATGATAGCTATGAGAACCCAGCTGGTTCTAATTTTGAAACAACCAGTTTCTCTATTCCCCAAGTGCTAAAGAAAATAATCCCAGCAATCCATGACTACACGCTTTCACAGAGACAGCAGTGAGAATCTGAATGTAGAGATAATTAAAGTCATTCCCGAAACTTCCAACGAAGCAGGGGGGGGGAATAGGGAAACCAATGACCTTGTTTAAATTACACTAACCACCAGTTCGATTTGGAGAAGGGGGGGAAAAGTTCTGGTTTTCGATTTTTTTTTTTAAACTCTCCTCTACTCTAATGGTTACAACATTTGCAAAGAAAATGTAATAGATTGTGGCTAGTAGGAAGATTAGAATGAGGTTTGGAGCCTGGATGTTCCTAATTTGGCAAGAGCAGAGGGAAATGCTTTAGTATTTTGGGAAACTCGAATAAAATCATGTCCAACCACTCCAAGGGAAATGATCCTGTAACAGCAATAAAAACAACTGGTACCTGCTTCAAACACTGACAACATCTTTTTAAGATTAATGTTTCCTGCAGACCTGCCATGAGTTAGGGCTAAAATAATTTTAATATTAACAAAAAAACTCAAGAACATGTCAAACTCAAGCCAATCCTCTGAAATACTAGTCTTTCAGAAAACAATGGGTCAGATCCTCAGCTGGTGTAAACTGGCATAGTTTCATTGCCTTTGATGGCGCTACACTGATCTGGCCCCATTTGTGTAATATAAATAATGCCTTCTTCACACCAAAAATAAATGGTAGGTTCCTGTCTTTAATGACATTCACCACTCTGGATTCTGCACAGAATTCAGAAATGGCAAGGAAGAGTTTAAAACGTGTGTAATCTCTGTCTGCACTATCTGCCTTTAACAGGAAGAAGAGATCAGCTCAATGAGTGCTATTCAGAGCCTCTCAATTAACCTGATTAGTTCAGCACACTGCTCTCATGAATGACACCTTATCTGGAAAATGAAGGAAAAACTTCCTTCCTTATGGAGAGATAGGAGTCCCCGACAGCTAGAAAGATGCAGCCTATCAATGATGAGCTCCCCAGTTCCTTTTCCCTTTTCTAGCATACAGGTCACTGAGACCAGAAGAGGCAATGCCTGATTGGATTTTGTGTCCTAGGGATAGGCCGTGCATGATCTCATCTGTCCAGGTGGCCTACTAGAAAGCTGGAAAAGGATGGCCCCTAGGCAACTGCAAGCCCCTTCTTTCAGAGTCAACCAGGCACATGATGGGATTCCTGGGAACTGGCTGCATTCATTAACCCTTCAATAACTAAAGCAGCCCCTGAATAGAATACCTGCATGTGACAGGTAGAAGGGTAAGACTCTCCAAGCTTCCGCAGGGCTGTGCAAAACAACAGCTTGTTTAAATGTGTTGTAGTTGGGAACTTGTTTTACATTTGACAGACTAATGGGACAGAACCGTGTTACCATGGCAAAAGAGTAGTCACAAAATTCTCCTTTACTTCCCCCAGAACAATCTCAGGTATTTTTTTTTTTTAAATCATGCCACTTAGAATAACACAAATATTAACTAACAGCATTATCCCTGTTCGAGCATAGATGGCTGAGAACGTGAACAGGGATGGCTCTGTTATGAATCCATTCCAAGAGTTAATAATAACCGGGGAAAATAGCTAAGTAAGTTAGTTACAATATTTGAAACGTCCATTTACAAAGCCCAAATGCCTTTCAGGGTATTGATACTCCAGCATCCTAAAACCACGATGACTGAAGGGTCTTAATATTCCAGTATCAGAAATCCCAGGTGGTTTTTATGCTCTATTGTATTACCACTCTGGTAGTTTCTCATAAATTAAGCCAGCAGTGTCACAGTGAGCAACTCTTTTGAAAGAGGGACTTTTCTCGCGTGGTACAGTGTACAGCATACGACAGTGCCTGTACGCAGAATGGACTTTATCCGGGATCAGGGCTTCCTTTCTAACGAAAGAGGTGCTGCAGCTCACGCCATTGAGTGCCGGGGCTCAAGCAATTGTTTTACTTTCATAATTTCCGGGGCAAGCCCAGAGGTGCCGGAGCTATGAACTGCCAAGCCTAGAGGTGCCAGGGCTCAGCCCTGGCAGAAATCAAGCACTGTTCTAGGAGTTTTCCTCTTGCCCAATGCCCGGTTTATTCAGTCTTCCAAAGTGCCAGATCTGTTACTAAAGCTGGACTAAACAGGCTTTAAAACAAAATAGCTCGACGTAGGCAAGAGGCTGTCTTGTCTATTTAGATGGCAAGCGCGCTGGGGCAGAGACTGTCTCTACTATGTGACTGTACAGTGCCTAGCACAACGAGACCTGGGACAAGGGCCACCTAACGGTGCAGGGGAATGGCTCTCTCAAGAAACATGCTGCTATTTGCTCTCTCCCCCACACAGCTGTCCACTGCTCCACTCCTTATCAAGCCGCAGGGACAAGTTCCTGTCCTGACATGGAGCGAAAGGGAGCCTAAGATTGATCGTTAATAAGAAAGCAAATTCCAGGAAGAGGCTTTTAAAATTTAAGGCGCTTCAGACCATGAAGTTTCTCCGCCGGGAGTTCGTGAACCCCAAGGGAGATCACAAACAGGTGTCCTGGATTCAGGAGCCCCCTGACATCTTCATGTTGCTAAACAGCAGAGGTCCCTGTTAGGTGGAAAGAGGGTTCCAGTGGGATGTCAACATCTCTGCTCTAGACCAAGAAGAATCTAGGGCTAGATTAAGAAGTGGGCTCATTAGTAGGAATTAGTGGGAACCTACAGGGTATAATATTTTTTTAAAATGCACAGCCAGACATGCAATCTTAGAGGAGTGGCATCAAACAGAACACATCTCAGGGTCGGCTCCCGCTCATACCTGCACACATAGAGCCAGGGATTTTTCCAGCATACACAGAAACGCGTGCCAGGCGCCTGGGATCAGAACCTGGCCATTACAAGGCTGAAGTCACGCAGAGAAACCTGGGAAGAATCCTTACATCAGCGCTTAATAGCTCCAAGCATGGCTAATTTTCTTGTTCTTTTAAAGTGAAGAACTTTATAATGACAATGGAATACATTTCTCCCTGTCTTGTGACAACCTTCTACAAAATCTAAACTAGGTAATATGTTTTTTAACATCCACTTATCAAAGTGACTTAACATCTGGGATGTCAGCCAATGGTTATGTAGAGATATAGATGCCAAGAAGACTAACTGAAAGATTATATTCATAAAGATTACAATGAAGACAAGAATCCAACTGAATAGAAGTGGATAGTTATCCCAGGCAAAAAAAACCTGGAAGGCAGCCTACACAATGATGGAGAAAATTACTGAAAAAGGTATTTTGAATACCATCTGATGTTACAAGAATTGATCTAACTATGGTTTTACAGTCCTTGAGATTTTTTTTTACCCAGTACAGCCAATGATTATCCCCTGTATTAATAACTCTTCCAAAAAATGTTTTTGATATTCAGTTCATGAACGGTTTTGGAAGCATCCAAAAGGACACTGAAGTGAAGCACAGAAGAAGTTCCTGACTCAAGCAGCCAGCCTGGCAACGCTCTGACATGAAAAGGGAATTTATTAACACATTGCCAGACATCTAGGAATGTTATTTTCATTTTTTTTTAATTTGTTGCAGATGAAAGCCCCCTCTGAAGGAGGTATGATGGACTTGCTCTCGTTCAAGAAAAGATCACTTTTTTCAAACAACATCTGAGCCTATAGCTGGACTGAACAATCCCTATTGGCTGAAATTGACATTTTATAACAATATTAAGAATGTCTCGGGGGGGAAAAATCTGAATACACAGAAAGATTTTAGGATCTTGCCAACAATATCAAAACAAAATTCCATCTCTCTCTCTCCAGCACTGAAAGTGTTAAAGAAAACAAAAAAAGAACAAGTGTACAGGGTCGGATTTACTGGCATTTACTTTTAATCTATGGTCCTTCGCTCTATGGCTTATAAGCTCTATGTCCATCCTTTTTCCTCCTTTATATTTCATGAGGAGACCCACATGCTGCTACTGAGAGACAGAGCCCAAATATCTGGAGGCTTTTTGTCAGGTAAAAAGAGAAGAGAAAGGAAAGGAACAAGAGGAAAAGAAAAGCTAAGAGGCATCTATTAGATGTCACTAGGCTTTTGTATTCATGTCAATGATTCAGGATTAGAGTATTTGAAATAATCTTATTGAGAGGAATCAAAAGCCCCACAGAGTGAGCGCCTGTTCTGTAGCATATGGCAGAGCAGTGGACAATATCTTATTAAAGATGTGTTAGCTAACACTATTACTTTTTATATTCTATTACAAAACTATTTTGTCTCAAACAGTTAGCTAGATGGTATAGTTGCAGTATGCCTTTTCGGGGGTTATTGAGTTGTTATAAAGCTATATAGATTTGCCAGCTTGTCTGCTTAAGACATGACATAGCATTTCATTTCATTTCATTTTATTTTATTTAGTTCCCTCCCCTGCCCTGTATTGCTGGCAAGAGAACCCTGCACTTCACCTTCAAAAGAAAAAAAGTCCAAAAGTATATTCAGGACCACTCCGTTCCCACTACAAATATGGTGTATGTTACACTGATCAACCACTATGATTTCCACCCCATTCCCCAATTAGTTTCATTGCATTTCAAATCTGTGTCCTTAACAAGAGGACGTTGGATATGCAGAATTCACAGACTGCCTCTGCTCTATCTTTAAAAAAAATTCAGACTCAGTTTTGCCAGGTTAAAGAAATTAAAAATCTGTTATAATGAATGGTCTAAACCTTTGTTTTCTCTAGGACAAAGGCTTGTAATTGGAGAAATAGCCCTTGTTAGATTTATCTTCATCTGCTTTTAGTTGCTAGCTGCCTCTAAGGTAAAGACAAAACCGTACTGTTTGTAGCATTTCAGCGACTGCAGTGAAAGTCTGTATATCTGGGTCACTTTAGTACTGTCCAGGATATAATTTCAGGGTAATGAAATAAAATATTTTAATATTTTCTTCATATAAAGCACAAATGAAAACCACAGCAATATTGCTTTCATATTTCATAATTCCAAATTCTATTTTAAAGTAGTGAAGCAAACTATTCATGCCACTTTTTAAAAATCTAAAATACTGTCCTTAGCAAAAAAGCAAACACTCATTTGATACAGTAATATATTCTGATCACAAACTGCCTCTGCAAAGTTGCTAATGTGACACACTGGGAACTTTGTATGGCTTTTCTGTACTTTTCCAGAACTGTTACAGAAGAAAAACTGATACTACAGGAAAAGAGAAAACTCATACCAGAATTTATCATTACTACCACGTATAAGTGCGGCTGTTTCAGACACTAGGTTAAATACATTTCTAGGATGTCACCCCAGCTACCACTACTTCTCTTTTTTACTGTACTTTATCTTTATTAGCAGTATGTTGTGTTGTGTTAAAGTGATATACCTCCAGTGTAGTGAAGTGTATTTGAATATATCATGGTGGTCCTTGCAGGCGTGGCCACAGATTGCAATTCACTTATTGGATATGGGGCCAAGCCTGCAAACCTTTATGCATGTGATGGTCAGCGGGACAGCTCACACAACAAAAGTTACTCACTTGCATAAGCACTTGCACGATTGTGCTCTTGGTTCGATTCTTCTGCACAAAAAGCTGCCACCAATGTAGGCTACACATTTCGTATTCAAAACAATTTTAGCCAATCTACAGGAAAATTTAGTATGATCTCTACAAACACATTTTCACATCCCTCTCATTCCTAGCAATCATGTGTGTATTCCCACTGAGACAGCAAATGTTGAAATAAATCAGGGGGTGAAGGAAGGACGGTAAATTTATCCTCAGCAGCAGCAGTCTAGATAATGCAACATTTCTGAACTTTTTTTCCCAAAAATACTCTTCTTCTTCATCTTTTTTTTTTTTTTTTTTTTTTAAGCGTTCTGATAAGTTGTACAGATCCATGCAACTCCCTGGGCAAAGTATATCCTCTCTGCTCCACAGCACACTTTGAGGTAGCAGCTCGCATTAAGATATTGATAGGTTTGAAGAGCACATATGAAGTTTTGGGAATAGAAACACAGGGAAGGCCCCAGTCGAGCCAGGTTCTGAACTCATTTCAGTGGGAGCTGAGCACACTCTGCCCTTTGTAGAGGACACGTAGCCCAGGCACCATCATCCAAAATTTTTGCAGATGCCCTCTAATTTTGAGTGTTCAGCTTTCTGATTTTCTGAAGTGCTTGGCAGCTCCCAGTGACATAACTGGAGTCTGGGGTGTACCTCTGAAAAATTAGGCCAAAGATCTCCTAGGGTGCACTCCTAAAAACTGAGACACCCAAAATTAGCGCCCAATGCTGAAAACATTTGCCCCAAATGACCAAGAATGGGATTTTCAAGATAGCCTAAGAAAATTAGGCACCTAAATCCCAGTGAAATTAAATGGAAGTTGGATACTTAACAACTTTGGGTTCCTTTGAAAATCCAACCCTTAATTCTTAAACCATATAAAGGCAAAAAATCTCTTCAGGACAGAGACCATCTATCTGCCTGACACTGGACAGCACCTAGCACCATGAGGCTCTGATCTTGACTGGAGTCACGTAACTATTAACGGCGAGTGAAATGTTTTCAGGGAAACCCAAAACAACATAAAACTCACCTAGTTTGGGGTTTTATAACCACCTGGAAACTCAGAACTGGGTTTCTGAGGGGTTCACAAACCTCTTGAGTGAAGCTGAGACCATGTCAGGGTTTTGCGGCCCATAGTTCTGAAATCGTACGAAATTTGTGGATTTGACGGAAAAAAGCAACCAACAAGTGGAAGTCATTTGGTTTAGGCCAATTTCGGCTTTGAGATTTTGGCTTCATTCAAAGTTGAAACACAAAGTGGAACTCAGGGTTGAGGGTAAGGAAAGACTGGGAGGAGAGACACACATACACATGGACTGAAACCAAAGAAATTTTTTGAACAAATCCCTATGAAGCTATCCCCTAGGATGACCAGACGTCCTGATGTTATCAGGACTCTCCCAATACTAGGGGCTTTGTCTTGTATGTGCAACCCCTCCCTCCCCCCAAAAAAAGTGTCCCAGTTTTTCATACTTACCATCTGGCCACCCTATTATCCCCCCAGTTCTATGTTATTTGAAGCAGGACTGAAACCACGTGAGTGTTCATTCCTATACCACTTAAGAGTACTGCTAGAGCTTATCTGGGAGGGATTCAGACATTTATATGGGACTCTTCTAAGTGAAAAGTTTGTACTGACTGCAGCCTCCATTTCTGTTAGGAAGGTTACGACTCTTTGGGTCACCTAATTTACATGGAAAAACGTTTTAGATAATATTTTGCAGCTGTGCCAATCCCAACCGAATCCTGACGAGCAGTGTTTGGTCCCTACCCTCTCAAAATGTTCAGTAACAGGCTTAAAGTAGCTCACATTCACTGTCCCTTTTGAGAACTTGTGTGGAGCATTAATGTATTTTGTCTGCGTGACACAAGAGTAGCATAACTTTCCTGGGGGCAGGGGCGATACTGCTCAGTCTGCTGGTTCAGACAAGACAGTCTACGCAGAATCTGCACACTTCACGTACGTGCATGTAGGTAACATACTTTATATTCCCCTTCTGGTGAGCCGCCTTTTGCCAACATATGCTCATTAACATCCACTTTTCTGCTCCTGCAATGTACCTCGTTCCGGATTAGTGAAACCAAAATGGCTTCTCGGTGTATTCTATACTTACATTAACCCTGACTCCCTTGCCAGCATCAGCCCCTGAACAAGCTGCGTTTCCTTGAAAGCCAGAGTCCCCTCTGATGCACAGCAAGATGGAGATGCAGCACATGGTAGACTAACCTCCTTTCCCCCAAAATACACCTACAAGAGATTGCCATCAAGCTCCCATTGACCACTGGGGCTTGGTCTCTCCCTGACATGTGCCTGATGGTGAGACAAAGTGGAGGTCTGGCCCAGAGTAACAGGGCTATGCTCTGTGTCCTCTCCTGTCCAGATGTAAAAACAGCCCATAGGGAGCGGAAATGAAGGCAGGTCAAGAGGGCTTTAAAATGCGGTCGTGTAAACAGCTCTGGTGGGTACTGGGTGTGATGCCCTGAAGTTCAGGTACATGCTAAAGTAGCTGCCCATTGGAGACAGCGTGCATTGCCAGAGGGACAGACTTCCCTTCGCTAGGCGTTACCAGCGCCCATCGCCTACGGTTCCCACGGTCACTGGCATTTGCTGAAACCTGGTCATATTTCCTATGCCATCTTGTGTCCAAATCAATGTTCTGCGGGCACTGAGCTAGTCACCTGCATCCAGACGCCTACTGGTGGCTTCCTCACTCAGGGGATTGGACTAGATGACCTCCTGAGGTCCCTTCCAACTCTACTATTCTATGATTCTAAAACCCACATCCTGACATCACTTCTCCTCCTCAATGACGAAGAGCTTTTACCTGGCCTTACGGCACTTCACAGACCTTCCTTATTCTTACTTGGGCACGTAAAGCTACTGCTAAATACACTCACTGCCACATCTGCACTAGGACTGAACAGCATGTTTTCGGGAGGCAGTAGGGTAGAACTGGCTGCTATGTCCTGCAAAACATGTCTGTATTTCCCCTGGAAGGTACTTTGGCATGAAAGAGGAAGATGAGGCCCATTAAATCCAATCCACTACGCGAGAACAGCGTAAAACGGAGACGGGGAAAGTCGTTCATGCCTCTTTTCACGCCACTGCACTATGAAATCCTTATCTGCAAATATACAAGTTTTCAGGCTAGAGACTGAATGATTTCAAAACCACCTGTAAGCAAGTCAGCTCCCTCGGTACTCTGGTGATTGGGTGCATCCCAGATAGATTAGAGAGAGACATTGATTGATCTGATAACTCCTACTGAGAACAGCTCTGACTGGGCCAAAATATGTAAGCAAATGTCAGATGGAATTTATTCCTCAGAAGCTGGGTCCATTTCAATGTGAGGAAAGATGGCAGGATGTGAAGGACTTCAAAGTTTTCACATACTAAGGCCATTATGATCACCAGCCTGACCTCCTGCATAGCCCAGGGTATAAAATTTCACCTAGCGTGGTTTCCATCATCAAGCCCAACAATTTACAGCTGAACTAGAGTGCATCTTCTAGAAAGACATCAGTCTTGAAATTCACCTAAACAGGTCCTCTTTTAATTGGCAAATTGCAGCACGGCCCATTTTCAGGTCACCATTATCACACAGACTAATCAGGCAATCTGGAAAATGGCAGAATTCAGGCTGACCAGAGATTACCAAGCAGGCTGTTGTCAGACCCTCTCTCACTTAAGTAACATCCCACACTAGAGGTGTATAGTATAGATCTGGAGACAGAACATGACCTTTTATGCTGAAGTTATTCTGCCACATGTTCGAGATTGAAATAACTATATGTATCTCAACCAGGAGAACTACTGTTTAGTGTTTACCAGATCCATCCATAAAAGGTAAAGAAAAACACAGCAAGCATTGATATCTCACTTGATTACCTATATCTACAACGGTCAGCTGGGTTAAAAAAAAGTTTGCAAGGGTGCCAAGATAAAGAAACAATTTTCCCGCATCAAGAAATAATATAAAGCTCCACTTTCCACCCTATGTGACTTTCGTCATTATCATCTTTTCTGATTCTTACAAAGCAAACCTAATTAGGAAGCTCTCTCATTAGTCTTCCAGAAAAATTAGCACAGCTTATGCTAATTACTCCTGTAAAATTTAATAAACTCGTTGAAATGGGAATAGTCTAATGAGGTTTTATTTATTGAACTAAGATAACTGTAAGGAAAAAGGTTAGGACACAGGGATATCTAGATTGGTAATAAAACTACAATTTATTCAATTTCTGCACAGAAATTTTATTGCAAACCTTTTAAATTCAAATATGAGTTACAATGTGAATGTTAAATCAATCTAGAATTTAATGTAATAACAGGAAGTGCTCCATTTTTACTTTATCTCTGATTACTATACAGCCCATTGCTTCACTTGTAACAGGAATTGTGCTTCCCTTTTACAATTAGTTCTTGGTGATCAGAGCTTCATTTGGACACATGTAAAACTGGGTTAGACATCAAGTACACAGGCAACTCTAAAAAGACAATTCCACACACACTGTGTTTTTTCCATGAGCTTCCTTGGGAGGACTGGTCTATGAGAATATTAGATTTATACCCCTCTTCAGAGAACAGACCGATCATTATAGGACGCTAAATTTCTTTAGGTCACTTTTATAGCTCTACAGTAGGTTATTATAATAGACGGAAGTATAAAGTAATTTTCTAGACGGCTCTCACATGCACCTATTGATTTTTTTTAAATCCCATTTTGAAGTAAATAAAAAGGTCCTGTCCATATTTCCTACATATCTAGCCACAAAAAGTTCTAACTTTTAAATTGAGAAACAGCCTTTTGTACAAATTAACTCAGCAGCCATAACAACTTTTCTATCTGTACCCCACTAACAGTTTTCTTGAATAACCAATCGAAAAAGACTGTCAGGGGAAGAACAGCGCAACGTTTTCCATACAACTAGAGTTGTCTAAAAAGCTGTAAGAGTTTAGCTGGTGATTCTGTGCTAAAGTTACGTTAAATTCAAAGAAAAGGCTTTATTAGACTGCAAGGCACATGGGAGTGCTTTAGCCCAAACGCCAAATGAATTCTGCAAGCTCACATGCAAATCAAAAGAGCTAAATATGGTTTTGCCTATCAATTGACACAATACCATAAGACTTTATGCCTGCAGAAGTGACAATAAGCACAACTAAACAAATGTTCTGACTTGTGCAGACATTTTAATGTTGCAACCATTTTTAAAGTACTCTTCTTAAGATATAGAGACTCCATATAGTTGGCTTTATATTTTTCAAACTAAAAATGAATAGGATAAATGTCACGAGAAACATCACTAAAGCCACTAACTGTATAAAGCACGTACTTATTTGGCCTAAATTGTCTGAACTAACCCTAGCCAAGAAAAGGTTTTAAGTACCCTACTGGGACAGATGCAAAGCGGCAACAATAGAAGCCACACTAATGCGATCCAGGTAACACAATCCTGTTTCAAAAACAGAGGCAAGGCTAATTACAGCACTGCTGAGTCAAATTTCTTATCCCATTGCAACCCACAGGAACAGGTCAAAATCAAATGTTATTCAAACCACAGTCATATCGACCTTCTGTATCAAAGTCACAATTTAAAACCAAGTGAAGAACTTAAAAGCTTAACCCATTCACAAGCAAAAGGGGGTTCATTGCGGGTGGCGAGGTAAGATTTATATTATAAACTAAACCGTATTCAACTTGTTTTTTAAACCCGGAGTTCAAAATTGCAAGCCTTGTCTCAATTTCAGTAAATACTGCTAATTGGACCACAACTAGGAAGTTATATCCATTTTTTCATATAATTGGTTTGCTGGTTTTTTCCTTCAAGCTGGTGAAAATCTGGAGGGTTCACAGTTTAAACGAGTTGCAACTCACAGCTTTGCATGTTGGATTGTTAAGCAAACTAGTTCTGTAAGCCAGCTATTCGCATCTTAATATTTCATTTTTCAGTACAATGAAAAACGCATGTGAAATTTGTAGCTTTCATGTTGTTCAAAATGCCCACTTTAACACCCTATTATAGTGTTCAACTGCACAGCATATTTAAAGAAATCTCTACAGAGATGTGTTTTTATGTGTCTTCTTTTATTTCCCTTGGTGTTACCTAATTCTAGTATCATGTGAAAAGATGCATGATTAATATATATATATTCTGAGATTCAAGCCATCTCAGGATTAGATATTGTAATTAATCAAAACATCTTCTATAAGCTCCAAAAACATTCACTTTCTTAAACTTAAACAAGAGATCAACCTGAAAGACTACCTAAGCACAGTGGTTCCTCTCTGATATGTTCTCTTTTATATAATTCTGTTTTGATGTGGCGCTGAACAAATCTGACTCTTTACCTTTTTTCATAAAAACGGACACTCCGGCACAGAAGGTACTTTGAACTTAATATAGTGATCATTAACTCAGACAATAAGACAAAGAAGAACTCTACTCTATACTCTGGCTTTCCTGTGTATAGTTTCCCTTCAGGGTCCCTGTATTCATGGATTAGTGCATAGTATTACTTTCCCTGTTTGATGATAGACAGTTTCAGTCCTTCCTGGCCATTTAACTCTGGTAGAGTAATGCCACATAATAAACTGTTTATCATATATGTTTCTGTTCAATGAATTTCAATAATTAAAATGTAAAAATGACTATTTGGCTACAACTTTGCATAATTTGCGAACAGACTGCAAATTGCTCAGACCAGCTAAAACAGATTTATTGTTCTACAGTGATTTACTTGGTCACGTCAGATTAGTAATATGGATCTGTTTTAAAACACAATAATTAAGACAGGCAAAATGAATTAATCAACTGACAATACAGTCAAAATAGCACTCCAACCAAAGAAAATAACTGGAGAAAATCTTAGTTTGCAGATTTTTTAAAAAAAATGTTCTTATGCATAAATAAAAACCTTAAAATGTAGATGGATTGCATCCAACAGAACTACTGTAGCTAAAAGTGACAATGATTCAAACATTTTTCAAATAAAAGTTAAATATTTATAAGCATCCGACCACATTCCATAAATCACAAACTATTATTTTATTCCTGAAGCTTCCCTGGCACAGCATGTGAATTGAGCCACAGCAAGAAAAATATCCCTTTCTGAACATGAATCAGATACAAAAACTAGAGCATTCCAAAGAGCAGGTCTCACAGCTACATGTCAGATGACCCTTCCATGGGAATCACAATTGCACAGCGCAACTAATTCGGTATCAACAACAAAATTTCATCCACATACACACACAACCCCTTTCCCATTAGCAACACACAGCAGGTGTTTTATTATAATGAGGAATAATATAAAATTGAAGGAAACAATAGCGGTCCTTACCTGTCAATTATCACTGGATCTGATGGAGTCTCATTTCTGTTGCCACAGCTTTTCTTGTCACAGCAACGGCTACAGAGCAAAAGTGAGAGGATTTAGTGCAACCATTACACTGTAAAATCATCATTACGAACACAGGAGGTTCAAATTGCAAGCTAGAGTTACCATTCTGTCCCCGTCTGGAAATCAGTCGAATTTAGTGGGTCACATGTGGGTTAATTACTACGTTTAACTTCTTGCACAGCTGGTTAGTAACGGCAAACAAAGAGAAAGGGGTTTTGCCCGCTTTCAGGAACGATAGTTCAAGGATCACTTCAAATAGGGATTGTGGTCTGTCTACCCCTTTTTCATAGGGCCAATACACACACATCAAGACCGTTAACAAGAGCGGGCTCTTTTTCCAGGGAGCACAATTTTACCATCTGGATTAGTGCTTACCCTCTGTGCACAGATTATGCTATTGGTTTCCATGCGAAGTAGAATTCCCAGCACAACATTCTCCCCCTTTTAAAATATTGTTGTGAGCAGAGAAGCTAAAAACAGAAACGCCATTGGCTTAAGTTTTCTGAGAATTTTAATGATTGCTAATAGGACTATGGAAAGCGCGGCACTGCCGGCTGGTGCCCTGTATTAGGTCAGATCTAAAGCAGGCGTTTGAAATGTAAACTCCCTTTACCGAAGCACTGGTCCACTGCTGAGCTGGAGGCTTGGATTCTTTTGAACTAAGATGGCTCGTTATTTCCAAAGAGAGTTAAATTGTTGTTTGTGATGATTTCTTGTCGGGGGTGCGCGTCTATTAAGAGCCTGACTCATTAAAATATTACACAACATCTCTCACACAATATACATATTTCCGCTTCGGGCAGGGACATAACTGGTTAGAGACGGACCATGACTTTCCTGGGACCCCAGCCTCAAAGCCCTTCCTTTCCTAAGGAGTCCCGTCTAACCAATCCGGTTCTTATCCACTTCCTTAGTGGTAGAACATAAATAATCAACAAGGATCCCCCCTGCCAACCCACCCCTGTGCCTACCCTTAATAAGGGATCCCCCACTGGAGGAAAAAAACAGCCCCAGGCCAGAAGGGCACATTGTCTCTGTGCAACCAGAGTCCCCATGCAATCCCACCCCTTGTTCCTTAGCCCCCACACGGGTCCCCAGAGCGACCTCAGCAGCGCCTCGAGGCTCCTGTCTGGGTGTGGATCCAGGGGTGGGATCACCTATATTACCCCTAGCTTCCACATTCACCAGGGATGATGGGCCCTCTGGATTCGGCAGATTTACTGACAGTGACCGAGACGCCTCGCCCTATACAAGGAACCTTTCTGCAAGTGCCAGCTTTGCTCTGAGTGGAACTGAAGAAAACTAAATTGTACGTAACGTCTACTTTCTATTCCGACATTCAGGGTGAGGGTCCTGGCAGGAATTACTGCTACTCTTACTTCATCTAAGAGGGA
This sequence comes from Emydura macquarii macquarii, assembly GCF_026122565.2. Lineage (NCBI taxonomy): Eukaryota > Metazoa > Chordata > Testudines > Chelidae > Emydura > Emydura macquarii. The sequence goes on along the minus strand of NW_027132905.1, from coordinate 187,995 downwards.
CTATTTTTTTCCTACAGAAAGTGGAAGCACACCAGCACAGGAAGCGGTCATTAGAAATGCGTATTACATAAATAGCTCTGCTGGGTGTATGACAAAGGTTCTCTTATGCTGTGAACAATAGAGAGAATAATGTACAGTAACCCACCAAGGCGAGCAATACAGCCACTAGCCACACGAAAAATAACAAACAAACAAAAAATATGGCTTTATAAAACCAGCCTGTTGAAATGTGGTTTCCAAAAGGAAAAAAAAAGTTACCCAGAGGGGGTGGGGGGAATACATAATGTTTTAATACATAATGTTTTTCACTGTAAAAGCTTCAAGGCAACTCTTCAGGATTGAAACTTTTCACAGGTAATGCATGGGGAGGATCTTCAATTCTGTGCAAGATGCATCGTTTAGGACAGCCAAAAAAGCTGCTTACAACACCGCCCCACAACTGATTCACCAACAAAATGAAAAACCTCGGCACACAAAATATATCCAAATATAGGAAGGAATAAAATAAGCTCATCTATCATGGAGTCTTTTTTGATTACACAAGGGAATTTAGCTTGAATGTGTGGCATTGCGAAATTCACCCAAAACCGAAGTAACGAAAACCACTAATATTTTTTAAATGATTAAATTTTAATTAGAAACATAGTTGGCTCAAGTTAAGACACCCTAGTTCCTGTGACTAACGTGAAGCACGGCCAGATTCTAGCATTCTCATTGCGGTTTTGAAGAGCCTTATCCCATGAGGAGCCCCACCAACTCCAAAACGATTACATCTCGCGCAAATGTCACTGGATGGAAGAGGATCGAAACCTGGCCCCGGAGGCCAAAATCTGCCACTCTTATTTATGCTGTTTAAGGCCCCAACCTAGAAGCCGACCCACACGGGCAGATGCCAATGCCCACACATTACCCAATAAGGTCTGTCCTTGTGAAACAAGTTCCTGGAGCAGGACCAAATACCTCACTCTAGTGCTGGGACATGCCCCATGGAGGGGCCCCCTAGGAAAAGAACTAACCAAGGTGGAATGGGGTGAAGATGCATCAGTTAAGATGGAGAGGATTACCACACACTAAGGCTAAGGGGGAATTGATTGGTTTCGTTTCCCTGCAGGGGAGCTCACCTTCAAAAGTTTGGGAAACACTGATTTACTTATTGAGTAGGACTTTCTGAGCAGTGAGGTACCAATAAACAGCAGTACGGGTGGAAGAATGCAACCCTTGTGTATTATGTGAAGGTGAAAAGGAATGGGTCCGTGCCCTTTTCCTTGCAGCTTTGTGAAATATAAGGAAGGGCCAAAATGTTGGTTTTTAAGGGGGAGGAGGGTTCAATGATTGGTTTTTACATTAGACATTCAAGCATTTTCTATCCTGCTTTTTCTATGGACAACTGGAGAAGTAAGACAGTACAGAAACCCTCCATTTGAAACCTGGTAAATTGACATGGGAAATCATTTTTTATTCAGTCTGATTCAGACACTTTGGGTTTTGTTAATACCTCGTTAACACTCGGGACAACAGCTGGCTGTGCTAAATATCCACCTCCCTTATCCCTTCAGCTGAGAACTGAGAAAGCTCCTGATACACTTCTCTGAGTCCTCCAATAAATCCTCTGGCTAAAAACAGGGAAGGTGAGAACTGACATTCTGGATACTTCTAAATTAAAAAGTACAAAAGAAAAAGGGTTTTTTTAAGAAACACTTTTCTTTATACACCCCAACGAAGGCGGGGGACGGGCACAATCCCAATTTTTTCCTCCCTTGCGGCTCACTGTTAAAACAACCTTTTCTTATGAAGAACCAAGAAGAAACACACTGTGCAGATGGGCTCAGTTCCCCCAGTGTTGACCTCACCGGGAGGTCCATATGGAATAGTGGCCGGGCAGTTTCCTTGATGCATTTCAGCAGTGCCGCCATACTTGGGCATGTGTAAGCTCAAGCGTCGCGCAACGACGCCAACATCCCTTCTGAAGTCTGATGATCTCAACAGGGTGACCAGATGGCAAGTATGAAAATCAGGACAGGAGCTGGAGGGGTACTAGGCACCTATATAATAAAAAGCCCCAAACATCAGGGCTGTCCCTATACATCTGGTCATCCTAGGTTTCATAGACTTTAAGGTTAGAAGAGACCATCTAGTCTGACCTCCTGCACCTTGCAGGCCACAGAATCTCACCCACCAACTCCTGTAATAGACCCTTAACCTCTGGTTGAGTTACTGGAATCCTTTAATGATTAAAAGACATGAAGTTACAGAAAACCCACCATTTTCACTAGTTTAAATGTGCAAGTGACCCGTGCCCCATGCTGCAGAGGAAGGCGAAAACCCCCCAGGATCTCTGCCGATCTGACCGGGGAGAGCGGAGGGGAGGAAATTCCTTCCCGACCCCAAATATGACAATGAGTTAGACCCTGAGCACATGGGCAAGACCCACCAGCCAGACACCCGGAAAGAATCTCTCTCTGATTTAACACACATTAAAAAGAACCCACCAAGAGGCTCCCCAACCAAACCTGACCTGAATATATGAAAAAGAGAGTGTGCTAATGGACCCTTCTCATCTAGCTCTCCCTGCTCCCTTTGCTTTCTTCTCCTTCTCTATCTCAGACCTAAATATCAGTGCTGTCCCTATACATCTGGTCAGCCCTGATATTTGGGTCTGCAAGGTACAGGAGGTCAGACCTTGCAGTCTGAGATAGAGAAGGACTGGTCCCTTTATGGTCCCTAGGGGCCGCCCATCTCCCTAAAGGGGATGGGGAGAAGGCAGGATTTGGACCTCATTCCCCATGCTGCAGTAGCCTATGGAAAGGGCCGGGGGGGGGAAGGGGCCAGCAGGCTAAGTTGTTAGGATGGGTGCTTCCTGCATGGCCCTTGCACGCAGAATTGCTCCCAAAGCACAATCCCGCTCGCTGGCTTTTCTGGAGCTGGCTGGGTGTCTCCACATCATCCCACCTAGCCCTTGGACTAACTGCGTGGGGGCCCTGAACACGCTTGCCCTATGCGCACAAGTCACTGTGTAAATGCACTGCGCTATCCCAATGGGTTTTTATTCATAATAGTAACTCATAACAACAAGGCAGACAGATGTTCTCTAATTAGCCCAGTACAGCCAAATTACAACCACCCCATTGGCCAGAGTGAACGGCTTCATCCAGGATGGATTTCCTAATTAATAAAAAACAAAAACAAAAAGCAAAAGTTTAAAAAGTTTCAAACAAAAATGCCATCGGGGTCATCAGCAGGATGGGGATCCTTCCAGCCACACCACAGTCCGCCGCCCCTGGAGCAAAACGAAAAACTGGCGGCAGTAGAAGGCTGTTATCTTCAGTGTGGACCTGCCTCTAGGGGAAGATGGAGACACACACTTTGACAGTGGGTCTCACAGCAACGCGCTGTTGAGAGTCGGGAATAATGGGGGTTTCCACTCAGAGCACCGGGCAGACAGTCCACCTTCTCTCAGTCCTGTAACCCAGCACCGCAGCAGCAGCGGGGAGGAGTAATTGCAGGCAAAGTCCTGCTCAGCCTACGCGTTCTCAGGCAGGAGCACGGCTGGTTGCTCTGGTGGCTAACGTGCATGCGATCTGCTCACGCCCAGAAGCTTTGAGAGGCTGGAGAATGCTCAGCATAGATGAAATCATCTGGGATTTAGGTGCCAAACTTCAACAAGTCTCTACTGAGCACGTACAAACTGAGTTTGTTCAAGAGGCTGACCACTTTGGGAAGCACAAAGCAGCTGTCAAACATCAAGGCAACCTTGCTGCCTAATTCCAGTCCCTGCTCCAAAGCACGGAGGTGGTCGAGTTTCTCAGCGTAACAAGTTATATTTTTTTTGAGCCTGGACAAAACAATATTTTGTCCCTAACCTCACTCTTGGAAATGGCAGAGCCATACGAGCTCGCACTTTCCCAAAAAATACAGCCTTAACCATTCACCACGCATGGGCCATTTCAACCTGAACGGTTTAACTTTGGCAAAGTTATAAGCAACTGAAAAGTAGGATTTACAAAGGAAAGTGTCAGGTAATTATAACTATAGGATCCCTACACGCGCTGCCTATAATAAGAATGAATTCCATTGGGATAATGAATTCTTCCCGACCATTATCATGTCAGCCAAAAGAACAACCTTATTTAATAATCTGCAAAGAACAACGAAATCCGTACAAATAAACAAACATCTGAAATGTAACTCACTCACTTTTTTCCTGCAACAATCAAGGGTCTCTCCTGTACATTTGAATTCTTTGTCTTATCTACCCCATAGTTTTAGTACGCTATAAATACCCAGCTTTTGTCACATAAATGCAAAGTTTTATTGTGCAGTGAGTCTTGATAGAAAGCATTGCAGAAAGTTGTTTAGAAATTAAATATCTAAACCAGGCTATTTTAAAATACAGAGCCCTCACTATTTCATGTCTGAAATGAAGAAATTTCATCTCAGGGAGAGCAGGCTGTCTTTCACACCATATGGCTAATGGTAGTGCATAGCAATTAGCTGGGCTGATTAATGGGGAACAGACTCTAATTTTATGCTTATAATTGAGGCTGCATTTGCACCCCTGGTGCAAATTCAGCACATCCCAACTTCCACTTACAACAGGCAAGAAATCAAGAGAAACAGAATGGTGTGGAGAAAGATTTTTTTTCCTTGAGTCCCCTAAAGAGCATCCGATTTGCAATTTAAAAGAGTGTTAGCAACACAATAGATGACAGATTTGTGTAAGAGGGTCAAGCAGCCTGGTAAACAAACAGCACTCCTTACAAATCTACAGCCAGCCAAGAAAACTGTAATCTCTAACATTTGCCATATGAAATCTGAATTTAGTTTTTTCCCATCAGGCATGCAGCATTTGCCTGCAATGGTCTGAGATTTTTTTCCCACCTTGCCTTATGTTTTTGAAAAAGACAGAAAGAAACTAGCAGTAAAGAAAGACAAACATAATAAAAAGCCTGATCCAAAGAATTTTAAGAACAAGCATACACTGCTTTAATAGAGGGAAAGGCTGCATCTGAACGTCATATTGTTCATCGTTCCAGTAATGGAATAAATTTTATCTAGGTCAAAGTATATTGACATGAGTGTAAATCTTAGATGTTGATATTTGTTGGTCTGTTGGCTGAAATCTAGCCGTGTGTCTATTCTGTGATTTAAAAAAAAAATAGAAAAAGTGTGTCTAGGAAAATGAATGCATCAAAGTCTGTATAATTCCTGCTCTTTCAAGAGAGATAAGGTGGGCACAGGAGGGTGAGAGACAAGCTGTCGGGGTACAGAGAGCGCTTCAGGTCTTTTGAAAAGCACTGAGCAAGATTGCGGCTGCCAGTGGCTCTGCAGAAAATGAGGCTGCACTCTCTTGGGGTTAGAATGGGGATTTGCTTCTGCTCCAGTGGAAGTTAAGGGGAGTTGTACCTATTGTCTTCAACAGCAGCGTGCTCAGGTTCTTATTTGTATTGTGGTACCACCCCGAGGCGGGATCACTGTACTAGGGGCCCATATAGACAGACAGGCCCTGCTCAAAAAGCCTGGAATTTAAGAACGGATTGGCCCATTAGCCGGTAACAGCAGCCGATATGGACACTGACACTCCAAACACTTCAGCAGGTGTTTAATTTCAGTCACGTGAGCAGTGCCTTTGCTGTTCCAGGATTATTTACATGGGAAAAGTTAAGCATATGCAGCGCAGGGGCCTCTTTCTGTGTGTGTAGCTCATTGCTGGGGTCTCTAGAGAGCACGCAGTACAAACAGAGCCAATGTATTTTAGGGTGACCCTGCTTCCATTTGTTAACAAATAACAGGCTGGGCGTCCTTAGCAAAGCAAAGTCCCCACTGCAGGCAGGAACTGCAGCACCAAGCGCCTCTCGCAGACCTTGGTTTGCAGCCATCGATCCACACTGTAACGGACTATCGCAAATGGATTAGAAAAGTGTGTCTTTTAACAAAAATGAGTTGCAAGGGAAGGGCCAAATGCTATAAAAGGGCTGCAGACTACCTCACAGGCGGCTGAATCGATGCTGAACTGTCCCAGCAACATGCAAGGGGACCAATCCGCTTGCCCACACATGCCATGTGCTACTGCCAGGGGCAGGACGCTGCGTCTCCAGAGAGCTCTGCTTGGACGATGACGCCAGCGGCCCAGCAGCAGTGCAGATCAACAGGCCAGGCCCACCCACGAGGGAGGCTCTGGTGGTGCAGCATCTGCCTCTAGACTTTCCCCGTGCACCCTCACAGCCACCAGAAAAGCCTGTGCAAAGCTCTCTCACTCAGAAGCAGGTATCAAGAATTAGGCCCAAACTGACACTTTTTAGTAAATATATTTCAAAGGCCACAATGCAGCCAAGTACTAACCATGCCTTTTCACACATTTCCTGTGCCCCCCTGGAGAAGTCATGCTTTTCTGCATTGCAACTGTATACTGTGTAACTTCTGCACTCTTCCAGCAAGCAAAACACTCGTTAATTTCACTGGGATTGCAAGGCTCAGGGTTATTAGCATGGTCTAAGGACTCTGGGAAGAGAAGCACTCTCTCTTCAGCAATAAAAAAAAGAGAAATCAGGAGCTGAGCTTTCTTACCAGCTAGAAAAGAGAAAAAGGCAGGCACCAGTTGCAAAATGGCTACATTAGGAAGAATCACTGCCTGGCTGGGTCAAATTTAAAGGACCCACCTCAGAAAGGCATGCTGGGGGTGGAGGGAATTTCCTATTTAAAAAAAAAACAAAAAAAACCCCAGACCTGCACCAGGGAAAGTTAGGAAATCACCAAGAAAAGCATTTTCTTCTGTGTTTTGCTATCACCAGTTGAACACAGAACTAACCAACTCTGTAACCGATACTGACAAGAGCAGCCCCAGTAAAGACAAACTGCAAGGAAGGTTTGCCTTAAGTGGAAGAAGAGAGAGCTATAAATTTCAAGTCTGAACCCAGCTGAATTAAAGCCAGCTGGTCCATCAACAGAACGCTTTGTCACTTTATTAGGGCAGTTATGGTTGTGAGGGTAGCTAATTACAGCTAGCAAGATTTTAGTTTATTTTATTATTTTTGGTGAGGAAACGTATTCTGGGCCCATTAATGGTAAAGTGTCTAAATGCAAACCAGTAGCAGATTGCTAAGGACAAACCTTTATACATAATTGAAAACTGGTATGATGACTGAAACTGTGCTGCTAATTACACACCCAGAACTCTGTTATTTTGGGATTGTTTAATGCAAGAAAGAGACATTTAAGTCCTAAAATAGCTCCAGAACCAACCTAGATTTTGAAAAACAAATTCATCTTCTCTTTGCTAATTAACTGGAAACAGGGCATTTCTTACCTGCACATTATTTCATGTGTGAGAAGGACTCTGCACATTTCTGGGTTCTTGTCTTGGCCTTCGTACACTATCGCCTAGAAACAAAAGACACGTTTAGCTACACGCCAAAGTGAGTTTGGAGAAAATAAAAGGCATCACAATAACTGAATGCTTAACTATAGTCGCAGGTTGGATGGCTTGCTTAAACAGACTGCGTCACCATAAAGACTGCTTCAAGATTTGTAGTTGGAGAACACGGGCTGACTAGAGTTAGATTCCCTCCTCTCCCATTTCAACCAATACATTATGCACATCTTCAGAGCCGTGTGTAGGACGGGCTTTTTTAGTAGTCAAGACAACCACAATTTTCCTTTCAATTCAAAATAAAATATATACCTAATAGCATGAAACCCCAGAAGGGCTCAGCATAACTTCAGGGCCTAGTCTTCCTTTTTTTAAAAAAGCAAGATAAACAGCTCATGTATTTTTAATTCCAAAAGCAAGAATGTTGTACAGCCTGTGACTTTACTACTAGCTACCAGGAAAAGTTAGAGTCTGATGGATTCTCCACTCCTGTCCACTGTGCTCGCCTGATTTGCGGGGGTATAAGTGAGATGAGAATCAGCCCACTGAACGCGCAGACACTGGGAAGTGAGTAAGGATAAAAGAAACCGGCATGGATATGTGAATCTGTGATCAGCTAGGAGGAAAATCCTTATTATTTGCCAAAACGCGGGGACTACTGTGCGTTCATGTCTAAAATAGGGTCTATGTCTGCAATAATCATACAAAGGGCATCCTGTTAGAAGGTGCATTGCAAATGGACTGACATTACCTACCAGGCTGAGTAAATAAAACTGCTCACCGCTGATTTAGAAAGCGTTCCTACCTGCTTAGCAATGATCGGTATGCATGCAGCCGCAGCATAGCCGCATTTGCTGATGGTAGCAAAGAAAGAATGATCTATTGCTATTGTTTTGCCCTAGAAAACATGGAAACTAGGTCAGTGCCATATCACAATGTCACCCTAATACGGTATACAGCCCCACACATTGCTAACCAGGCCCCACGTACCAGTCCCCTGGGAGGGGCGCCGCCGAGAGTGCACAGAGGTGAAGGCTAACATTTTCAAAAGCACCTATGTAACTTCCAATAGGATTCAGGCGCCTAAATTTCACCCCAAGTCCCAACGACCCACACCCCGCACGGACTTCCCTTCCCAGGAGCCCAGAGAAGGTGGGCCACGGCAGCCGTGTGGGGCTGAAGCTCTATGATCGGAGCAGGTGAGAAGCGGCATTGACTGCCAGTCTGCACCGTCCTCTCCCCAGTGAGAGGCAAAAAGGAGCAGCAGGGATGGGCAGTGGCAGCACAAATCCCGCCAAAGCCACCTTGCCAGAGGGGAGTCGGAGAATACAGTGGAGGGCCCAGCCCGCCTTATTTTTGATCCCGTAAAACTATATTGAAAGAAAATATAACTCAGCTACTTATGGTGAAGTCCCTAAAGCCAGCACTAAAATAGTTCTTGTAAATAAAAAAAAAAGTCTCTGATGATGCAAGATAAAATTAAAATAGAAATACGGAAAACAATAATAAGTAACAAATCAAGGCATCTTACTATATGATAAAAAGAGATGATATCAGACTGGTTTGCATTCAAAATTAACTCCACTTGAAATCAATAAGTGGTTTTTTTCTACATAGACTCATGAATCTTGGGTAGCATGAGCTGATTTTTTAAACACAGTGTTACAGCAATAATATGTATTATCAACAATATGCATTATAATATGCAAGAGTAACACAACAAATAATAGCGAGGATGGGTCTGTGTTATCACTGCACAGATCCATGCTCATTTTCCTGGTATCACTCCAATTTTAGTGTAGGTGGTCCCCAAAGCAAGCGCTGGTACGTTTTGGCTGTAAGGCTAAAACAAACGCCATAAGGCACTAAATTTCCCAGCGCTCCGCTGTAAGTCAGTCTAAGGGGCGCGGCATTTCATCACTGGTCTCCGATCCCATCTCACTCTGGTCAATAAAAAAGCTAGACCTGTTGAAACCAGCCCCTAAATAGGAATTGCGCCAAGTCGCCCCTGAAGCATCAACACCCTCTGGATTAAATGCGAGCTGGATGTACAAGAGCCGCACGTCACCGGCTACTGAGTGACAGAAAATGACACAGACGTCAATGGACCAAGGCCCAGATCCTCAAAGATATTTAGGCACCTGCCCCCCATCGGAAGCCAGGCTAAATACTTTTGAGCATCTGGGCCAAGACCCATCCACGCTTGCCTGCTCACTTCCACGCACCTGACCGGCTTGCGGCTAACATTCGACACCGAGCACCCTAGTCTGACCCTCCTGTGAGGTGCTGAGAGAGTTCAACTCCCACCGACATCCAGGCGCCCCACAGGAGTCACTCGGCACCTGGCAGGTTTGGGCCCTTAGTTTCACATCAGCCTGCGGCACAACAGGAGCCGGCTTGAAAGACGCGCTGGGAGAGCTTGATTTGTCGAGATTTTACGTTGTCACGTGGAACGGAGCAAACCCAGAGACTCAGACCAGTCAACTGGGAGGGTGGATTAAACGCCCAGTCAAACCAGTAGGGCTTTTCACAAAAGTAATTCCCATGAGCCACTTATAATGAAAAGTCACGGGGAGAGCCTGCACCCCCTGGGCAACAGAAGACCCTTATTTTTATTGCATACATTAAATGGGAATCTGCGGGAGATTCTTCCTTTGGAGAGCAAAAGGGAAACAAACAAGTAAGCAGCCGATCGATCGAGGGGCTCAGCCCGGAATTTGATGGCTCACGTGGGATAAAGCAAGAGTTACCCCCAAATCAAATTATTGACGGGAGAAACACCAGACCCGCTCCTGGCACCCCCAGCTGGGCAAAACGCCATCTGAAATCAGTGGTCATGCCCTTTGTTATCATGCAGAGTCCCCCGCTACGTTCTGCACAACAATCCTTGGCACAAGCCAGTGTGAATTTTGCCTGAATAAGGACTGCAGGATTTGGCCCATTATATTTAAACCCTGCTATTTTAAAATATGCTTCTTCTAAGATGGCTGGAATTTGTGCCCACTGAAGCCAATGGGAGCAGGATTAGGTCTACCAGAAACTACAAAGAAGAACAAGTCAATTTAATTTCCTCTTGTCCTTTTCTTCCTCTCCCTTCTTTCTTCCTGCCGCTATGCTTACTTAACCTCCAGGTACCCACTTAACTAACCCAACTAAATAGCAATAATGAACACGCAGAGTCAATAGTGTGGTACATAATCATCTTGTCTGTTGTGTTTATTGTCAGTGATCCTCTGCTTGGTGCATGACGTTCTTTAGCCCTCTGGTATGTTAAAGGTTAGTTTTTTGCTTTGTTTGCACTTGACTATTGTTACTGCATTGATACATACTGTAACTTCCCAAAATAACACATGCACCTATCTAGAGCTCAGTCTTCTCCAGGCTTGCAAGTATATGGGATTGATCAGAAAGTTATTTTCCCAGCAGGCTGCCCCACACTCACGCTCCCATAGTATAGTTCCCAATGTCTTTGGTGTGTGAACACAAGCGTTCATTTCCACAAAGGCCACATTCAGCAGCCCGACAAGACACAATGATCGTCTGATATGTCTATGGCTTTATCATTATTCTACTCATTCTCAAACTGTGCTCTTACAAAACATTATTTCTACAATTTGTTTTGGAAAGGAAACAGGAACTGCTAAAGTTTCAGATCTTTACAGCTGCCACAAGCACAGATTACTTTACAGGAAGAGGCTAAAATGTTACTGCAGTGAAAAAGTTCAGTTTTAAGTTAAATAAAGGCTTTTTTTTTTTTTTTTTTTTAATAAAAACTAACTTCATTTTCCAACATTTTTTAATATTAATTTGTGAAGTTTGAGTTTTGGATCAGGTCATCGTCCCAGGATTCTGCAGAGCTCTGGGCACAGTTGTAATCATGATAAATAACCATCCCATTAGACAAAGAGTTAAAGTGAAAGTTACCATGTACAAAGTTAGATCACAGGGACGGGGTGGGGTAGGGCAAGTGTGGGGCTAAAAATAAGTTTGCAAATACACACCAGAATCACATGACAAAAGAACACCAAAGGAAATACACGATTATATATTTTGATTTTCCTTTTACATGTACTTCTATTGTAGTTTTAACTCCATGTATTTCATACAGTGGGAAGACACTTTAGAAGTGGTTCGTCTTCCTTCTACATGACAAAATTCACCTTCCCTTTTTTAAAACCTTACTCATACAAGTAACCCTTTTGAAAGAAGTCCACTGAGTAAAAACTAGCCATGCAAAAGGGTTTGCAAGATTGGCCCCTAACAAAATAGTGCCAGGTACTGATTTCCAGTTAAATGAAACTGGGTAAGAAGTAATATCAGCTGTAAGACAATTGTTTCCAGAATATGAAAATTACTAAACTGCACACACTACAGTCATTCTTAGATTTCACTTTTTCCGTGACATTAAGTACATGAAAAAAAAGAAATATCAAATCAAGGGTCTAATCTTCGGTTAAGTCAATAGGAATTTTGTCTGAGTAAGACTGTAGGATCAAGCCACGAAACAAATGGTGAATAAACTGGAAAGATACAGAGTCAGATTCCACCCTCTGCTACTCCAGGATAATCCAGATTTACACCCATTATAACTGAGGGCAGAATATGGCTCCTAGTGTCAATTTACCAGTCAAGCAGTCCTGTTTTCAGAACTGGATTCGAAACTATCCTGAAGAAACGAGATCATGTAGAGTATATTATTGGGTTATGTCATAGCCTCGATTTACAAAGAGAGGATGCAACAAAAGCCATGCACCCTTAAATGCTTCATTTATGTTTCACAAAACAAAATGTCTCATGAATTGAAATAAAGGAGAAAGAAAAACAATCAGAGCAGAAAAGGGGGTCTTCTGAAAGATTAGACTAAAAGGATCTTTACTGATAATATATATATAAAAAATCCTGCGTCTCTGCATATATGTATACACATGCATGTACCTATAGAGAGAGGGTAAAAGCCTGACCCCACTGAAGTCAAAGGCAGTTTTGCAATTGACTTCAATGGGGCCAGGATTTCACCCAGAGAGAGTTATGGCTATATCATTTCTATATAAAATGCTGTCAGCTAGAACAGTGCGATAAATTCTTGTGACTTGGAATGATGGATTAACCATTCATGACCTAATCCTGCACTCCTTACCCAGGCAAAATTCCCAATGATCCCAACAGGGATTTAGCCTGCATCAGTAATGCCGCATTGGATCCCAAAGAGAGTGGATTTAATTCTTTCCATAAAGCTCTAAATAGAATTCACTAATATCTAATTATTTTATCCTCTCTCTACGTCTCTGATATGCCAGCCAGCTTAGTAACTTATTCAAACGAATTAAATAAATTTCTCTCTCCTAATATGTTCATTTTTAATGCTTTTCAAACATTCGCATGGAAACAGCTCTAGCGTAAATATCCCAGACCAAATGGCTGTATATTACACAGGAGGCAGCAGTTGGGCTGCCAGACTGGGAATGCACTAGGCCATCTGGCTTCAGCAGTCTCTCCAAAATCCTCAGCTTTGTTTTCACCCCCAGACTCCAAACAACACATTTTCCACTGTGATGAGTTTACATTTTCCCAAACACAGGTCCTGATCATGCATGCAAATTCCAAACTTCTTCATTCCTCTCTGTACAAGAAAATTAAAATCACCTGCGCTTTTGACATGCTACCAAAGAAACAAGAAAGCTGCTAAAAGCTGGCACAACGTAAACTTTCCCTGTCATTGGGTTCTATTGTGTTTCATGTTTCTGCTGAAAATCTGACATTCTACTGAGTCTTTTCTGAACTTACTGATAACATTTTCTTTACACACATAGGTGGCTGCCTATGAAGAACCGGGCTAGGCAAAGAATGGAGAACGGATCAAATCTCTGCATGCACGGCAGGATGTGAGAGAGAGCAATCAACAGAAAAATGCACTTGCCACTAGAGTTTAAAGTACTGAAAAAATCAAAACATAAACAAAGAGGCTGAATGAAGGATTTTGACTCAGTAGGACTCTGGGTAGTGGACTATAGGTATCATACATGACCTGCAATATCTAGGACTCCTTAGCCTTATTTCTATTCACCATATCTCTATGTACATTAATGCATGGGGGGAATAGGGAAAATATTTACGATTTATTTCCTCCCTGTTTCTTAATAGTGAAATATTCAAACGGTGAAAACTCAATTGAAGGACGGGGGGCATTTATATATATAGAATGTGATACTGATGTAAAATGAGGTGCTAAGGTAACGTAAGCGAAAATGCAATTAAGACAATATTAACATTTAATGCTTTAACCGTTAGAAAAATACATTCCCCTTATAATTAATGATTTGTACCTAGTATTTACAATGTAGATATATTTTATAAATGTAGCAAGACACCTCAAAGAGGTGAAATTAGCATGTCATGCCACCACTTCTTTGGTGAAAGCACCGAAGGCTAAGCATTAGCATGGGGGATATAACATGATACTGCACAGTTTCAGCCCAATTCTGCATTCCTTGCCCACATAAAACTTCCACTGAAGTCACTCCAGTTTGAGACGTGCAAGACAGCAGATTCAGATTTTGGTGTGTGTTCATATACTATAGCGCCTCATGTTGAAGTCAACGTCAAAATTCTCAATGACATCAGTGCTAGCTGGGTCCAGTCCTATCTCCCATACAATATCACAGATGACAGAGATTACATACACACTCCACTGGATGTGAATTACCATGCCATATCCATGATAGAGCTGTTGTCCGTTTGTGTGTTAGGTGAACATTCAGACACCCAAGAAACACTAACGTGGCCTGATCTGTTTAGACCATGGACTGTAAGGGTCCGTCTGCACTGCAGCTGGGAGTAAACCCCCCCTGCCCAGGTAGGCAGACTCATTCTAGAGGGGCATGCACTAGCACACTAAAAACAGCAGTGGAGGTTGCATCTGCATCAGAGAGTTGGGCTAGTCACCCAAGGTTTAGACCCAGGGGATTGGGTGGGCTTGAGAAACCAAGCTGCTGCCTGAGCTGCAGAGTTCACAGTGTGCTGCAGTGTGCTGGCTAAAGCCCCGCTAGCGTGAGTCTGTCTACCCTTAAGGGAACAGGACAATCTTTTATTCTGTGTGTGTCCAGCACCTAGCATAATGGGCCCTGATTTCACTAGGTGGTCTCTAAATGCTGTTATAATTCAAAATAATCATGCAGGTAAAGCTTTTGCTAAAATTATGAGAAACACGTTTATATAGAAAGAGATCATGGTTTTCATTTACTGAACATAAAAATCCTTCGCAATTCACAGTGATATAAAATTTGCAAATCACGGCTGTGACATCAGGAACGTACATTCATCAGATCTGTCCATTATATAAAATTTTACAAAAATCTGAGATATTTTACTGTATTCTGGGGACCTAAGCCACCCAACGCTTGCTTTTGTGGGATTTTTAAATTGTCACCAGAAACCTCAGAGTAGCTGTAATTTCAGTCTGGGCATTCACAATTACTGAATGACTGTCTATGTGTGAGTGCATCTAGGAGCATCAAGAAGGCTCTTGCCAGTTAAAACATGTATGCTCCTGCAACAATTTAATTTTAAAGTAATCATTTTATTATCCAATTTGTTCTGAGCCTCCTGTATTAGAATATTATACCTCTGAGTAGGCTGACAATATATATTTAACTTTCATTACAAAATGAAGAAATTTCAGACTTTGCAATATTTAATTACAGTTTGATGGTTTGAAAGTTACTTGAGAATCCCCTCTATAATTCACCATAGATAAAATATAAATGATATATTCACATTTAGGTAAATTGGTGTCATATGCTGTACTTTGCTTTCTAATGAGTAGTTTAGTTTATTGACTGTAATAAAAACTACCAAATCTCTGAACAACTGCACTCAAAATAAAGAATAAACAAGCAGATTTACTGTTCAGAAATAAATATTAGGACATGCCATAATTATGACATAATAATTCACAACTTTTGATAAAATAATGATAAATTTGTCTACATAAAGGATATTCATGCAACTAATAGGAAAGCAAATGAGTTTTCCCCTACAAATATTATTTATTTCACTGTTTTCTTAGTTGGAATTCAGACAGATATTTTAAACAGTTTTCATCAACTCTACTGTGCTTTCCCAAATAAAATAAAATAAAATAAAATAAAATAGATATTTTGCACTAGTTTTATATAGGAAGACTAATTAAAAGCAGACAGAGAATTTCCCTCAATTGTAAATGTGTTTTATATCTGCATTATATGTTTTACAAATAAACTGTCTCTCTTTTCTCTCTCTCTCTCCAAAGACCCTCTGATGACTTGATAATAATGAGAGAGCAAGGGGTCAAACAGTGCCTTAGGACGGACTCTTCATATGCAAGATGCCTTTGTTAAGAAAATTATTTTGAATCCATTGCTCTACATAAATTAAAAGATCTGTTTTCAGCGGAGTTGCATACGAAGGGAAAAAATAGCTGTGCATTTCTGTAATGATATGACAGCTGCTTAAAGATAATATTTATCGATAATGCTTCTTGTATGCTCTACAATGCAATATATGGGCTTCAAAAAAAAACTTTTAAAAAATAGCTAATGTATCAGAAGGGATTTTGTTACTTTAAACATGAACTAACAAATCTGTGCCTGAAAAATATGAGTGACACAATAAATACTTTCCAAGATGTGTTGTTAAAGGGTATGTTGTTGCTGTTTAAATTCATAGTCTCTGGTCTATGTTTTAGAAGTGGATATTTAACAAAGTCAGATGCATGGTTGAATTGTGTATTATAATTACTCCAAGTTTCCTTTTTTTTTTTTTTTTTTTTTTTTTTTTTTTTTTTTTTTTTTTTAAAGACAGTCTTTAATGGCAGGAAAAGGTGTTTTGAGAGCATCAAAAACAGTTTTCTAAAACAAACTCAGCACATGGAGCGTTACACGTTGGTGTAAAAAAAAAAGAACCAAAATACAAGCCACACAAAGGGTGTCTCAGGAGATGACAGGATTTTGAACATACGGGAACTGAAACGTTTTCTTCTGTGTAAGATGTTTGATATTTTTCTTTGCTTTTGTAAATAATATACAAAAATAATTTTTTCCTACAGAAGAAGTAGAATGAGAAAAAGTCCACCAACTTATTAAAAAGATGCAAACTCCAGGGAGCAGGGGGGTGTTTAAATGTATTAAAATGGAAATTTATTATAACATGTAAATACTCTTTAATATTAACATGGCCGAATACCAGAATCTTCACAATGCTAATTATTTTTGGAAAAATAATATCAGATTTTTTCAGAAAATTATTACACCAAAATACTGGTTTTAGATCTATACACACACAAATACAATTGTGTGTTTTTGTATGTATATACACACTTTATTCCTGTTTTGGAAACTAAATGCCATGTTTAAAATTAGTTTCAATAATTGTATAAAGCTGCCTGTACTGCAACTAAAAATGACAGTTATCTGTGACAGTAAAATGTATTCAATAATTACTGGTCCTACGTGCATATTTTCAGTGGCTGTTTATACAATGAAAATCGCTGATGGTTTAATCCCCGTTCCTTTAAAACCACTAACCAAGTAGCTGCAAATAAACAAAGGATAAATATTTGCTGACTGGTGTCTTGCGCTTATATGTTTGTTTGCTTATTTCTTTCCATTCTCATAATTAAAGCAAAAATCCTGTGATCTAAAAGCCTTTAGGGAATGTGGAGCCGCTACGTCTTTATGTTTAAAGCTACTGTACTTCATTAAAACGGCCGGGTTTTTTCGTTTTGTTTTTTAAAATCCTGGCGCTGGCCATAAACGTATCTTTCGAGCCATCATTCAGGGCTGCTGCTGCACCTTTAAAACCGCAGCTTGGGCCCGCCGCCTGGATCCCAGCCAACCGAAAAGCGAGGGTGGCCTCGGAGGCGCTTTTTGCCATGCGGATTCCCCATCCCAGCCACCCCGCAACCCGGAGGCGAGGCTGTTTGCCTGCCCGGGCTGGGGGCTGGGTTTTTAGTGCATGCCGCTGGGGTGGCACCGCTTGTTCCTGTCCATCCCCCCTGGTCCCGTGCTGCAGACGGACCCTGGCTCGGGGCCCCTGGCCGGGTGGAGGAGGCGGAGGGAAGCGCTGAGCACACAGCAGCCTGCCCGGCCCGAGAGGAGGGCGGCCGGAGCTCGCTGGCTCCCGGGCTCGCTGCAAAAGCGTGACAAACAACAGGGGCACCGGACCGGCGCTGGGTTTGCGGGCTTAGCCCATCGGTGCGGAAAGGCTGGGCACAGACAGAAGCGAAAGGCGAGCGGCAGACACACACACACACACCCACACACACACACACACACCCCGCCAGCCGGAACCGGGCCGAACCTGTCCCGAAGGAGCAATTCCTCGCTCCCACCCGGCCGGGGGGGGGCATGCACCGATCCAGCAGCACGAGCCCCCCTCCCCCGCCCCCCCCCCCCGCGCTACTCCAGGCTCCTATCCAGCGCCGCACACCCGGCACGGGCCGGGCCGAATGCATTCCTGCGGGACTTACTTGTTTGGTCATGGAGTCGATTAAGCGCACGTAGAAATCCTGCTCGGTGCGGATCCCTTTGGGAAACAGAACGAGAACGGGAGAAGGGGGCGGGGGGGGGGGGATGAAGATGAACGAGCTGCTGAAGTGAATTGAATTTCCCCGATCTCCCCCCCCCCCCGACCCCCTCGCGCTGAGCATCATTTGCCCCCAGCCCAGCCCGGTGCAACGGGGAAGGAGTCGGGGGCACGAGCCGACCCGCAACCCCAGACCGAGCGGGACGGACAGATCCACCCCCGTCCCCCCAGCCAGGGACCCGGGCTTTGCTTCCCCGCTGGCGGGCGGAATATCCGTGGGAAAGGGAGACGGCGCTAAAATCCCCCCCCCCTTCCCCGACAGCTTCAGTCGCGCCTTGTTTCGCTTTGGGGTGCGGGGGGGGGGGGGAACCACGTCAATGCGCCCTGCTTTTGTTGCGGGGGGGGGGAGGCAGGGCAGGGGGCAGGAAACCCTTCTCGGGCAGCCGGCGGGGCTGAAACTTTTGACACCCAACAGCCCCGCCCCGCCGCGTGGAAAAAAACCCAAAAAAAATCCCAGGCGCAAATGCTGCGGGCAGGGGCCGGGGTCCTTCGCTTCGTGCGTCGGGGGCGGCTGTCCTGCCCTGCCCCGAACCCAACGGCAGACTCCCGGGGGGTGGGGGGGGGGCTCCCAGCTGGGCCAAGCCTCTGGGGTGGAAGGAAGGCGGCGGGGGGGGGGGAGGACTTGCAATTTGGGGGCGTCGGTCCCCGGCGCGGCTGGGCGTGGGAGCTGGCCGCCGGCCGGCCGGGGCAGGGGGGGGGGGGGGGGGGGGGGGG
This sequence comes from Emydura macquarii macquarii, assembly GCF_026122565.2. Taxonomy (NCBI): domain Eukaryota; kingdom Metazoa; phylum Chordata; order Testudines; family Chelidae; genus Emydura; species Emydura macquarii. The sequence goes on along the minus strand of NW_027132905.1, from coordinate 169,295 downwards.
GGGGGGGTCGCAGCTCGCCCCCCCGGAGCTCACCGTTGCTGTAGAGAAGCTGCAGCCGGTAGTGGATCCCGTTATTGGTCTTCTCGCTGTTCGCCTCCTGAGCCGGGGCAAGAGAAACGCGGAGGCCGGGTTAAAACTCTCCCCGCGGCTTGCAGAACCGCAGCGCACCCCCTCTGTGCTCCCCCTGCCCCCCCCCGCCCATGCAAACGGGGAGCGCGCCCTGGGGGGGGGACCCCGACTTGGCACCGTGGTGACGGGCCCAGGGGAGCCGCTCCGGGTTTTTAGGCGAGTTGCGGGCTCCGAGTTGTCCAAAGTCCCCCAAGTGGGGAAACGGGTTAAATGCGGGGCGGGGGGGGCCATTCTGCCAATAGCTGAGAGCAGGGCGGGCGGGAGAGGGTTAAAGCCGGTTGGGGGGGGGGGGGCTAGCGCGCCCCAAAGCCGCGGCTGGCCGGGGACAGGACCGTCCCCCCGGGGTGGAATATGGGGGGATAGAAACACGGCCCCGGGGCGCCGGGGGAGGGGAGTGACGGGCCGGGCAGGGCTCGCCCATCACCGCAGAGGCCAGCCCCGGGCCGGAGCCGGAGGACGCAGACAAGCCCCGTGGGCCACTTACTTTCTCCTTCTCGACGAAGCCCACGAAGGCGGTGCGCTCGATCTCCACCGGCTGGCCCTGCCGGTCGTACAGCGCCAGCACGAAGTGGAAGAAGTTGGATTTCCTCAGGTTGGAGGGGGGCTGCTTCTCGAAGTGAGCCCGGGCCAGCCCCACTCCGCTGCGGCCAGAAAAGACCGGGTTAGAGAGACCCAGGACAAAGCCAGAGGCGGGCCCCCCTCCCCTCCCCGCCCCGCACCAGCCGGGGGGTCCCCACGCCCTCTGCGCCCTTTCCCCAGGGCTGGCCTGGGGAGCTGCTGGGGGGCCCGTGCAAACTCAGGGGGTGACAGCGGGTCTCTCAGCCCGAGCGTGCCGTGCAGATGGAGCCCTCCCGGCCCGGCTGGTGATGTGCGAGCCCAAAGTGCGGACAAGAAGCCGGCCGGCAAAGTAGCCAAGGGGAGCAAAACTTCAGGGCTGCTCGATTTCGAGATAGGGGTGTGATTCCCTCCTCCCCCCAAAAAAAACCAACCACCACCACCACCACCCAGACATGCAAGGGGAGGAATGATCCATCCCAATGACTACGTCTCTTCTCGCCTTCCTCCAGCACCCAGCCCCCGGGATGGATCACAACTCCCCCCCCCCCCGCCAGATGCGGGGTGCAGAGCGCCCCAGAAATCTGCCCGCCGGATTGCAGGGGGCAGCTTCGCCGTTCCCCAAACTCCAGGCAGAGCTGTCAGTAAATCGGCCATGCGCCGCATCAGCCAGCTGGAGTCGGACGAGCTCCCCCCCGGCTGTTTTGATTCATGGGCAACATCCCGAAGCCGGCTGAGCAGAAAACTTGAAATATTTCAGCGGTCGGGATGTCCCCGCAGAACCTTCCCTTCCTCTGCGGGCTCCAGAGGGGGGCGTGGGGGGCTGCTGTGAAATACCCCAGAAGATGTCAACATTAAACTTGTTAGGTGAGGCTGTCTCGGGCTACGTACGTACTCCGCATCCCTCTGTGCGGCGGGGACGGGACAGCGAGTGATCAGAATGAAAGAGATGGTGGGTGCAGCTTTGCACACACACAAAAACAAAACAAAAAAACACAACCCCACTGCTTTTTGCAACAACAACAACAACAACAACAAAAAACAGGAGGGGAGGGGAGGAAATTCTGGAGGGATTCTTAGAATTAAACGGATCCTGGGCAAAGCTCTGCTAAGCTCAGCGCGTTAAAAACAAAAAGTGATAGGCGCGGGGCTCAGCCGGAGACGCGTTTCGAACTGATCTTTGCACAGCTCACGGCTCCAGGGGCAGAAAGTGTCACTGAAAGCAAGGCAGGCAGCGGGGCGAGCCCCGCTGCCTTTTTGGAAATAAGGGAGCCCGGCTGGAGAAGACGAGCGACAGACGGACTGTGCGTGTTTTGCACGCCCGTCGCTGTACGCGGGCTCAGCGCGAGCCATGAACACGCAGAATATTTTGCATCCATCTATGCAAAACTCGCCGCTTCTTGCAAAAAAAAAAAAAAGTGTTTCGAGGGCAGTGGGAATAAAAACCTACTGGAGAGAGCGGCGCCGAACCCCGCAGTGCCCCTTCCTGCTGCCTCCCCGCGCGGGGAGCCGAGCCGGGGGCTCTCCGGACTCGCCCCTCCGCCGGCCGAGCAGCCGGAGGGGGGGGAAGTGAAAGCCACTGATGCCGCGGGCTGCGCCTACCTCTGCGCGGCTGTGTTCGCATCCAGGACGCCGGCTCCTTGCATCCAGGTCCGGACGGCGTTCATCCCCGCGCCCAGGGGCTCTTCCTTCATGCTGCTGCCAGTCCGCTGGATGCTCTCCTGGATCCCAAACATGGAGCAGAAAAATCGCCCTCCCTCTTTATGTCAAAAAACAAACACGAACCAACCAGCCCGCGGCGGCGGCGGGCAGAGGGTCGGCGGTCCGCAGGTTTCTTGGGGGGCTCTCGGGGAGTCACAGCCGAGCGGGGCGGGCGACGGCGGAGCCCCGCGTGCAGCGGCGCATGGACAAATCACCACGGAACAAGCACAATCCCGAGCAGGTCGCCGCCCGGGGCGCGGCGGGCTGGGGGGGCTCTGGGTGGGTCGCGAACACGCGCGGCGCTGGGCTGGGACGCCGGGCTGGCCGTTCAGCAGACAATGGGACCGGCTGCACCGAGTGTCATTTTCCAGGGACGAGGGAGGCGAGTCCTCCCCCCCCCCCCCCCCGCCTTCTGCTCCGCGCCGCGTCTGCCCCGGCCCCGGCTCGCGGGCTCCCTCCTCGCGCAGCGCAGCGCGGGCGGCTGGCGGCAGAGACGCGCAGGGACAGAGAGAGCGAGAGAGCGGGTAGCACCGGGGCGGATGGAGAGATTCCCTCGCCTCTCTCTCTCTCTCTCTCTCTCTCCCCCCCCCCGCCCCTCCCCGCCCCGCCCCGCCCGCCCGGCCCTGCTCCGCTCCCGCTCCGCTCCGCTCCCGCGCCGCTCCGACGGGATGATTTGCGGTCGCTCCCTGTGGAATCCACTTTGACTATCCGCGCAGCGAACCAGCGGCGCACCACCAGCCCCAGCGGGCAGGGGAGGGCGGGGCCTCGCCGCCCGGCCACGCCCCTCATTTGCATCTCGTCACCGCTTCCCTCCTCCCCCGGCCCCCGCCGCCGCCGCCCCTCCCTCCCTCCTCAGCCCGCGCCTGCCAATGGCCAGCGGCGCCGGGAGACGCCCCTCCCCGCCCCCCGCTTCATTAGCATCTCCCCGCCCCCCTCCCCCGGGCGCAGCGCACGGGCGGGGCGGCGGGGACCGAGGAAAGTTGCGAGGCGCGAGCCGGCGCTCGGCATCTGGATTGTGCGGCGGGCGGGAGCCTGGTGTGAACGCGAACCCGCCCGGGCCGTGTGCGTCCCTCAGCCGGGGCACGGCGCTGCACACTCACTCACACACACATTCACACTCACACTGGGGACACAGCTCTGCACACTCACACACACACTCACACTGGGGCACAGCGCTGCACACACACACACACACTGGGACACAGCTCTGCACACACACACACACACACTCACACTGGGGACACAGCTCTGCACACTCACACACACACTGGGGGCACGGGTTTGCGCGCGCACACTCACACACACACTGGGGGCACAGCTGTACACACACACACACACACACTGTGGCACTGAGCACGGCCCCGGTCTTGCCCCAAGTCATCCTTGCTGCTTAACTGCCGCAGCCACCAGCCCAGGGTCATTAACTACCCGGAGCTAATGAACAACCCCCCCCAACATACCGTCCGGTGTGAGGGCCGGGCCCGGCCCCGCTGGCGCTCCCCCTGCCATGCAGCAGCGGCGGGGCGGGCTGGCACCGTTCGGGGGGGGGCCGGGAAATGCCCCTCGCTCAGGCTGTGTCTGAGGCGCCCAACGGACCCCCCCCCCCAGCACCACAGCCCCTGCCACGGTTCGGTTCGGTTCGTGAACTGCCGCTCACTAGCGGGACGTGCCCAGCCTCACTTGGGTGTGCAGCGAGCCTGAGGCCGTTGTGACCTAGCACGGGCACACTCAGCCCCCCCACACACACACACGCGCGCGCGCGCGCTGCACACCGGCCGGCGGACGCCTCCCCCGCTCCACGCCACTTTTCACGCTCATCGACGGCAAGCTCTGAGTTCTGGATTCTCCACCCGCCGCGGAGCCGCGGCTCCAGCCCAGGGGCCGGACGCTCCGCACGCGCACGGCGGGGGGGGGGTGTGGGGGTCGCAGCCCTGAGTTTGTACCCACAGCCCCGAGCGGCCCGGTCTGAGCGCGCGGAGCAGGCTCCGCTTCTCCTGCCGCCCCCCGCCCCGAGCCGCGCGTGGAAAGTCACCGCGCGACGGGAGGCTCCGTGGCAGCTGCCCGGCCCGGGGCCGAGTGGTGCTTTCTTCGCTCCCCCGCCCGTAACCCAGGCCGCCAGCAGCGCGCGGGCATTGGGGGGCAGCGCGGGGCCCTGCCTGCCCGCGGGTGCCAGAGGGCGAGAAATGGTGCCACTGCCCCGCGTGGACCCGTCCTCACCCGGCAGCACCGGCAGCAGGGCATCTGCCTGGACCACGGTGCCGGCCGTTCAGAAAGGGGCCGGATGCAAGTGGGTTATTTTACACCCCCCCCCCACACACACACACACACGTGGCAGGGAGCAGCTTTTCCAGCCCATTTCGGGGCGCTGGGGGGGGGGTTGATTTTTCTCCTCGCCCGACTTGCTGCAAAGTCACAACTAGCCCTCGCTCCTCTCCTCCCCGCGTGTGTTGTGTTGTGTGTGTGTGTGTGTGTGTGTATTGGTTGGGAGCCGCTCCCGCGTCCGCCAGCCGGGCTGCAAAGAAGGGGAGCGGGTCGCCCCTCCTGACCGAGCCGGCCCTTCGCTGGGGGGTCCCCCAAAAGAAGCGGAGAGACAGGAACGAGCCGGGCTCTTTGATTCCCCGCAGACGTCCCACAGCCTCAGCCCCGGCCGGAACCGCCCCGCCATCGCTCCAGCTGCCGCCCCCAGGCATTGCTTTCCCACCCCACGGCTCGCGGGCTGTAAGACCGACGCTGCAATTCCCCCCCGGCGCCCCCGGGCCTGGGCAAGACGCTGCCGGAGGAGGAAAGAGACCTGGCTGCAGGCTTCCCTCCGTTTCTGTTAGTCCAGAACTTACTTGCGCGGGGCAAGGTGTCGGAGCGGAGCCCCTGCTAGACAGCGGCGCTAGATTGACGCTGCCTGGGTCTGTCTCTAGCTCCCAGGCAGCTCAATACATACAGTCATTCAAAGCCTGCCCCACTCACACTGGACTCCAAGTGAAAGCCTGGCCTTGGCTTACATGGGAGCGGGATCAGGTCCACACGGAGCACACAGTCACATAGAGACCAGCCCTACACCATGGATAGCACGCAGGTGTAATGTGTGTGCACATCTTCGCACACGGGTATGCACGTGGCAGTGTGTGTGTGTAACAGGCTCTTAGGTATAGTTCCAGAGGGGTAGCCGGGTTAGTCTGTATACAGCCAGAACAACCAGAGTGCTGGGCACTTTAACACATTTAACATTTGAAAATACATGAAAGCGGATGCCTGCAACTATTAAATGGGTTAGTCTTTGAAGGGCCCCACAACACTCCTTGGTTTTGCTCTTATACATGTGACCATGTGGTGCATGCGGGTGGACACTGTAGCCACGGCTCCAAGAGTCCAACAAAGCTCCCCAAATAGTTACTGCCACTGGGAGTTTTGCCTGACCCTTGGGCTTAGATGTGTGTAAGCACTTACCGATCCATATTTAATACAGGTGCCCTACCTACTCGCAGGTGAACATAGATGGCTTCACAGACCCTGGGGTGAGATTTGAATCTGCACAGCAGGACGTCATGTGTGAGGCATCCCCGACGGCTGTCTGCCAAAAAGGGTATCTGCCCAGTCACAGGGGCGTACAGACGGCAAGGTTATTGTGTACGAGTCTTGCATGACTTGTATCATATCCAGACTAAATGTCTCCATGGTGAGAGAGACGCTTTGCAATTAAAAGCAATTTGCACCTGCAGCAGTTGTTCCTTTCCCAGGGCAGGGACCTGCCAGAAAGAGGAATAATGAGATCAGTGCTTTTGAATCAAGGCACTGAGCTTGTTGGCTGATTTTGCCATTCACATCTGTCCCAGGAACCAAGGGGCTGTTTCCTTTCCTATCGTGGATGGTGTGACTGGGGGCAGAACACACCAGCACTGCCTGAGCATCTGGACACTTCACTGGGCAGCAGTGGCCATTCACTACTGCAATGAAACCCCCAGTTCTCTGCTGAACTCACTCACTCACTCACGCGCGCGCACACACACACACACACTCTCTCTCTCTCTCTCTCTCTATCTGCTAACCTACTGCAATTCCCTGGCCCCATCTATGCTTAACCAACAGATGTCATTCTAGGGGCCCCGGCTGAATAACATTTGGGGGAGGCCACGCTTCAAGATCTGTACATTCTCAAAGGTTGCAAGCCAATAACAACTAATTGTGGCAAGGACGAAGGAGTTAAAGGCTTGCTCGACCCCCACAGAGGGAGTGTGAAAGGAAACGTAGAGCTGAAACACTCAGGGGGTGAGAAAGTCAGGACTTTACAGAAAGGGGCAGGCAGCAGGGAATCTGACTTCTGCACTCTCTGAAGCCTGCTGTTGCCTCACACAACTTCTTATGATTTTAATTTTTAAAAGTTCACAGTTGCCTTTAGCACTCCCTTTCCCCACATCAGCCTGGGCTGCTCGCTTTTAAACCTGTCTCACTTCACTGACTGCAGTGCAATTACTCCTGATTGCGCACCAGTGAGAGAGCAGGAGCACGCCTGTTGTCAGACCAGCGTGCATTTGTGTCCTTTTCTTAGCACGGCAAATTAGCTGGGGCTATGCGCAAACTATCTCAGGGGTGTTTACACGGGTCAGGCTGAGAAGGTGCATTGAATTGTTCTCTTGCGGCGGAGAGAAACTCTAGCACGCTTAGACGGCACTCACCTGTAATTTGAAGTTATATGCTCTCAGCGTACACTGCAGCAGAAAATACACAGAGACCTGCAGCCTTACACTCCTCTCCCACGTGTGAGTAAACCCTTCATTGCTAAAGCTCGTGTGAACTGCACGTTTGGGCTGTGGATTTTACCCAAGCAACGTGAACTAATAACTGCAACGTCGTGATAGCAAGGAAGAGCGGACGACAAACTGGGCTGCAGGGTACGGTGTTTGGGCTCAGATCCAGTGGTGTGGAAAGCAGTATCTTTGGAGAAAGGAGGCCTGAGCTTGCGTAGGCAGCATGTCTTGCTCCATGCTGGAATCGTGATCTCAGGGGAAGGGAATTAAAAAGCCGTGGCTGGCCATGGCTGCTGACTCAGGCTCGCAGGGCAGGGGCTAAGGGGCCGTTTAATCGCAGTGTAGACATTTGGGCTGTGGCTGGAGCCGGGACTCTAGGCCCCTGAGAGGCGGGAGGTTCCCAGATCTGGGGCTGCAGCCCTCGCTCCTATGTCTACACTGCAATTAAACAGCGCCTTAGCCCGAGCCCCTGGCACGGACCAGCCACGGGTGTCTAATTGCATTGTAAACATACCCCCCCCCCCCCGAGGCCTGGCGTGGCTGGCTGGAGTTCTGTATGGACAGAAGGCAGGGCCCCCAGGGAGTGGCTGGGAACTGCAGCTTTAGACCATGGAGGCCCTGGCCCAGGCCGAAAGCTGAAGCTTCTGGAGCAGCAGGGTGGTCTAGTCCCGTAAGACTGGAAACAGAGACCCATACAGAGGGAGGCCCTAGCAGGATTCCAAGCGTGCCGGACCAGGCCTCTCTTTCTCTGTTGACCTGGTTTCTAGTTGGGACCACGGCCTCTCTTGCACCGGGGCTTGGGCGTCCAGAGAGGCTAAGTCTGTCTCCTCACCTTGCAGGCCTCTCTTCCCTGGGGACCCCAGCTTTCAGCCATCCACAGGGACCATCAGGCCACTGTTTCCTTCTGCCTCCCCCCGAGGGGTGAAGGCATGGCTGGAAATTGGGATTTCAGGGGGAGAGGAAGTGTGTCGTTGGCTAGCGAGGAGCTGGGGCCCAGCCTAGGACAGGTCCTGCTCTGACCCAGCCGTGGTGGGGGGAGGAAGGTGATAACTGCACGTCTCAGACATGTGGGATTCAAGAAGGCAAAGCTGGTGCCTTATGTCAAGGTGGAGTTTGAGGCACAGGGCTGCTGTGAGCTGAGTGTTAACCTGGTGCTTCCCCGGGATGAAAGAGGGGATGGGACCGGATGCTTTGGGGCACATCTCCTTTGCATCCCCATAGAGAATATTTGTGTTTATTACAGAAAAGAAAGCCACCTGGCTCCTGCTTAGATCCAAGGAGCTTCCACCTGGGAAGTAAACCAGCTGTCAAACCACACCATCCTGGCGGGGACAATGCTGCTGAGCTGCTCCCGTTCCCATGGGACCCAGGAGAGCCGCACTGGTAAAAGTCATGCACTTCCCATTCATTTACCTGAGGGTTTATCGACCTGCCTTTTGGTTCTCTTGAAAGAGAAACTCAAGGGCTTTTCACTACTGGCGACTGCCAAGATTCAGGAGGGGGGTTATCTGCCCCTCCCGGGTTTAGAAAACAGGTGTTGAGGGGCAGGGGGTTTTTAGGGTCTGTCTGCCTGGCAGGGGCAGTTAGGCTGAGACCAAGCCCAGTGATCTTCTTTGTACACTGGGCTGCGTGCCGACCCACCCCTTCCCCCCAGAACCGCCCTCCCAGAACCACCTGCCTGGGGGCCACCATGGGATCCGGCATGACAGAACTTACTGCGAAGGCTTAAAACTGCCCCTTGTCCTCACGTGGGACGGGACACTCCTGCATGTAACTGGAATGAACATAACATACGAACATAAGAACAGCCAGACTGGGTCAGAACAATGGTCCACCAAGCCCAGTCTCCTGTCTTCCAACAGTGGCCAATGCCAGGTGCATGAACGGAACAGGCAACCATCAAGTGATCCATCCTGTCTCCCACCCCCAGCCTCTGGCAAACAGCTATCCCTGCCTATTCCGGCTAATAGCCATTGATGGACCTATCCTGCATGAATGTATCTAGTTCCTTTTTGAACCCCGTTATAGTCTTGGCCTTCACAACATCCTCTGGCAAGGAGTTCCACAGGTTGCCTGTACATTGTGTGAAGAAATACTGCCTTTTGTTTTGAACCTGCTGCCTATTAATTTCATTAGGTGACCCCTGGTTTTTGTGTTAAGAGAAGGGGTAAACACCACTTTCTTATTCACTTTCTCCACACCAGTCCTGATTTTCTAGACCTCTATCATATCCACACACACACACACACACACACACACACACACACACCCTCCACCCCCGTCATCTCTTTTCCATGCTGAAAAGTCCCAGACCCAGATCTCTCCTCATAATTAATAAGTGCCTCCCCGCTGCAAATTCTGCACAGTGAAAGAGACAGACCCAGTGGCCACTGCCCGGGCCCAGTGCTGTATCCCAGAGCGGAGGTCGGAGGCCACTGGAAGCACTCTGCCCTGGAGGGAGAAAGGGGGACACAACCCCCAAACAAAGGGGCCCGTGCAGCAGAGACTCTGTTCACACCAGGGTAACACCTGGTTAAGTGAGAGCAGCATCACACTGGAGCCTCAGCCTTCCCCAAATAAACCCGTTCTCTGGGTGACTGACTATTATTACTCGCCTCCTCCAGAGACCCTTTCAGCTCCTTGCGGAGACGGGGAGCAGCTCCCGGTGCCCCTGCCAGAGGGCGACCCGGCTGTCTTACTCCGAATGACACACTCCCCGCAGCCGCTGAACTCCTGGCAACTTTCCCCGCGGGCTGCGCTGCGCTGGCTCGGTATTTGCTGCCGCTGCGGCGAAGGGTCGGGGCCAGGCCGCCTCTGGCCAACCCCCCCGCGGGGCGGCCCGCATCTCCCGGCTGTTGCAGGAAAAACCGAACCCAAGCCAGGCCCGGCGGGCTGGGGCGAGGAGCGCGGCCGGGATCCGCGCAGCAGCGATTTACAGACAGCGGCGCGGGACGATGGAGCGCAGCAAAGGCCGGGGGGGGGGGGGGGGGTCGGGGGGGCCGGTTCCTCTGGGATTCCCACAGGGACCCTCCCTGCGGATCTTCCCCTTTCCATTCCAGGCTGCCACAATGACCCCCCCCCCCCCCCCGCGGCTGATGAGATGGGGTGCGCCTGTACCTGGGACACGGGCTGAGAACCGGGGGGGGCACCGCGTGGTGCTGGGCACGGGTTAGACCCGGGGCACGGGTGCTCGCCTGGCTCCTTGCTCCGGTGCAGCAGGAACCAGGTGCCCGGCCCCAGTCCCCGGCCCCCCCCGGGCAGTTCTCATCCCAAGCGCTCCGCCTCCGGCTTTCAGCCTCCCCCACGGCCCGGCCCGGGGGGAAGGGGGGGCGGTTCCCAGCTTGACCCGTCAGCCCCCCCCCCGGTGCGCACACACCCGGACCCCCGCCCGGGGCTGCCCGGTCCCCTCCCCCCCCCGGGTTTTGCAGGGGGGCTGGGACAGGGAGCAGCCAGAGCTGGGGGGGCTGGGCCTGGTGCGTGGCGGGGGGGGACCCCCAGCTCGCCCGGCACAGGACGGGGGGGGGGGACTCGGACGCTTCCCCCCTCCCCAGGGGCTGGTTCTTTAGCGAGACTCAGGCTCACCCCAGCGCCCCCCCCCCGACAGCCGCGGCGGGGTATCGAACCCGTGTCTTCCCGGGGAGGCTGGGGCTAGCCGCCGGGCCCCGCCTGCCCTGCCCGCGGCTGTGTGGAACAAGGGGGCCCCCTAAGGGGCGGTGGGAGGCAGGACACTTCATCGGGGCCGGCTACCAGCGCTGGGGCCCGGGGCGTTCGCTGCGGCCTGACATCATGGCCCGGCAGGTTTCCCACGACTTCAGCGGGTATCCGCTGCCCAGCCAGGGGCCGCCGGCTCAGCTGAGCGCCTGGCCTGACTCAGGAGGGAGGTGAGCGAGTCACTGACTCACACCCGCACCCGGCCGTGGATCAGCTTTGTGCTGCCCCTTCTCCTGACAGAGCCTCTGCTCCCAGACCGGGCCCCAACAGCTCCTGCCCATCCAGCCTGGCTTCACCCCCTGTTCTTAGGTCAGGCTTGCTGCTAATGCAGAGAGAAGTCAAGGTCCAGCCCTCTGCCCAGGACCGGTTGAATGTTAAGTCACAGGAGTAGAAAACAAAAAACTCTGGGCTCCATAGGACACCCAGGGCCTGAACTGTTCACCCGCACATCAGTGGCCGGCGTCCCACGCCCCAGATCCTCTTAGGTACATCTAGCTCTCTGGTGTAAGTCAGGCTGGACTGATGAATGCTTAGAAAGAAACACACTTGCAAGGGGTGGTTTCACTTAATCCACCTCCCTGGAAGTCACCACCAGAAAGAAAAAAAAAAAAAAAAAAAGTCCTCTCGCTTTTAGGGGCTCTGTCTTGCAAGGGATGTAAATTCAACATTCCCCGTTGGGTCCTTAGGGCCCTAGACCTGCTTCGGCTGCAGCCAGTGGCAACAGAATCAGAGCCCTTAGCTTTTCACCCTATAATTAAAGCTATTTAGAGCAGAATCCCCTGTCTGTGTTGTATGGGGATATGTACAGATACGTACACAGTGAATGTGTGAGTTGAAAACACAAAGTAGCATGCAATATTCAGCTATGGCGTTATCCTAGTCTAGCAGGGAACTTGCCACGCTGTCCTGAGTGAGGATTAGACAGGTTTCTGGGGTGGTATTGTTATACACGGGTGTAGCTTTGTAGATGTGTTACAGCACAGTTTGGACTGTAACAGGCACTATCTTTGTGTGTTGTACAATGCCAACTTCATTGTTGCTAATAAAACAACAATGGACTTAACTAAAGATCACTGTTTATATTCGTTTCTTGCATGTCACAATAGCATTTCTTGTTCCAAAGAGTCAAGAGCAGTGTCCATTAGTTTTTGTAACAGACTACGACCAAGACCCGGCTGACAAATGACCAAGACCACAACAATCTGTGAACCCCTTTCACTGGAAAAAAAATGAAGAGAACTAGATGAAATAGGCTTCCCTCATCCATTCCTGGAAATGACGCCCAAGGTAGGGGTGAGTAGTACCATTCCTATTCCATCATGCACTCTGACATGAGCATGAATCACGCACTTAAGATTAGCTTACATTTATTCTAGTGGTAACTAGCATTAGCATCGTCAGACCTGTGTTAGGATCTTTACAGACATATAGGCCCTGATACACCAAAGCATGTAGCACATACTTAACTCCCAGGACTTCAATGAGGCTTAAAACACATGCGCAAGTGCTTCGCTGAACAGGGATAGATCTAAGCACGTTACTAAAATTAAGCAAGTGATTTGCTGAATCAAATCAGGGATATAAAGACGAAAATTTTCAAAAGCGATTGAGGCCGTTAGAGGCCTGCATCTCATTGAATGTCAATGCGATTTAGGTTCCTAAATCACTTAGGTGCTTTACAAAATTTCCCCCCCCAACCACAGGTCCACACCTCAAAGAGTTTACAATCTAAATGGACAATGGTCCCTAAAAAAGGTGAAGGGACATGATACAACATGCATAGAGAGCGACTGACCATTTCAAGTAGGCATCAGGAACCATATAAAAGCCCTTATGCTCATTTTGGAGCACCCCAAAGTGCTTTAAACATTATATATAGATATTACTTCCTCTACCACTGAAATTCAGCCACTGCTGGGGTGAAACGAAGCAACTGTTTAACCACACACAGCAACAATACAGAAGAATTGAGCCAAGCTGAATTTTTGTCCAGGAAGTTAGAATTAACACAAGTAGGCTTATAAAAGTTCCTGGAGTCTTTAATGACATCACAGTTATAAACAGGACCTCAGCCTCCTCCAAAAGATAGGTTGCAAGAGACATGACTGAGAATATATGAAACCAAATGGCTCTGCCATCATTTTGGGTCCAGAAAAGCTGTTGATCCGATGCAGTGTTAATGGGAACATTTGTTTGTTATCACTACAAAGATGTTTCATTTACTCACATTGCTGTTGCCGCCATTCCCAAAGGGCTGTTAGTCGTCAGTACCACAATTAATTATTTCTTCTGTTTAAAAAAAAAAAAAAAAAAAAAAGGAAATTAAATACAAAAATCTGTTAAAATAACAGCGCAGTTGACAAAAATCAAGGCAGCTTTGAAGACTACCTTTCATTCTGCCCCCTCCTCACCAATGTATATAGCAACACAGGCAGTGGAGCAGGGACTGTCTTTTCGGTCTGTGTTTGTACAGCACCTGACACAATGGGGTTCAAAGCCATAAATTGGGCTCATAGGTGCTACTGTATTAGTAGTGATTAATAGTAATCTTGCTGTTAGCTCACCCAGCACTGTTGGGATGGATGGGATGGTGCTCAGTGCTTGCCTGGTTCAGAGGGCAGGATTGGAGCCGTTGGTGTAAACCCAGCTATAAGAACCGCAGTCAAAGCCTCAGTGATATCAATGGGCTCCTGCATGGCACAGGGTTCTGTCCATGCAGATCTAATTAAAAGATCAGGACTAAGTTTTTCAATCTCTGTCTCTGCATTCATGTTGTGTAACGCAGCAGGCACAAAGTAAGATGGTTCAGAGACTACCTGTATTCCGGTAAACAGAGCCCAGGTCCCAAATAACCACTAACAAGACAGTCAGTCAGTTGTTCCCTGGCAAATGAAAATCAAATATGCCCATCCTCAGAATTAATTGTTTTCACAATATACTGGGATGATTCCCCCCCTCCGCCACACACACGCACATCTTAGATTTGGTTTAGACGTTGACGACAAGTTTAAAAAAGGAGGTTACGCACCTGCACAGTAACTTGAGTTCTTTGAGATGTCTGGGCCCTCTGGTGCTGCACTGCAGGATGCATGCACGCCTGTGCGCTCTCAGTGTCCGCTGGTCCATGCGGTGAGGGGCCGGGGTGTAGGTGGGCTGGCCTAGCAGTCACAGCTGGGCTGAGGTCTGGCCACGGGAATTGCTGGGCAGGAGCTGGAGAAATTCCAAGAGTCAGGCTCAGAGTCGAAGAGCAGAGGACAAGGCGAAGTCTTGCATTGCAGCAAACCAAGGCCTGTGTGGTTGCCCAGACAACTTCCTGGGGCTAAGTAGGGGCACTTGGCCAATCAGAGGACCATAGGATACTGTCACTTGGTCTCTCTTGAAACCAGAGATCCACTTGATAGTCTTGACTTGGAAAAGGGCTGTCCCTTCATCCCCTCAGCAAAGGGCGTTAAGAGTATGGGGGAAGCCCTACTAGTTCTGCCTAAGCAGAAGGCTCTAAGAACCCTTGTAACATCTAGCACGAGTTGGCTACAGTCATCGGATAGGACACAGGTAGGTGGATTTGTGAGTGATGCTGAACTGATGGGTGTTGGGGTTTCCTTCTAGCTGGCACTGCGTAAAACTGTTCATCATACTGTCCCCAGGAGTTTCAATAACTCAGTAAATGAGCTCAGAGGCGGTGTGATGGTACATTACTGAGGTCGAGTTCTGTACTGAGACCTCTGAATCAGAAATCTCAGCCCCTGGGCTAAGCAGGGGGCCGCGGGCCTTGGTGATGGCACTGAGAATTGGAAGTCCAACCAAGATTCAGTTGGCAGCCATCAGAGCAGCACTGGGGAAAGCCCCTGGTTGAGTTTCTCAGTAGGGGAGGTTCCGATATGGCCACAGCGAGAAAGTCCTTTGGGGAAAAGAATCTGGGTGTGGCGGAGGACTAGGATAGCCTCTGGCCATAGCTAGACCTGGTGCCGGAGCTGGGAATGTGGATTGGGGCCAAGGAGAAGGAGTGGGTGTGGTCCCAGTGAGTCTGACAGAGCAGCTTCTCAGGCCTCGGCGCAGCAAGATGATAGTACCGGACCGTGGGGAGAAGCTCTGTGCTCGTCATGGTGCCAAGAGGCATCAGACAGAGCTGAGGCAGGAGATGCCTTGTGCATGGAAAACTTCTCCACATCCAACTTCTTATGCAATAGCAACACCTTGGTCCCAGTTTCAGTCAGAGCCTCATCAGTGTCACTTAAGGACTGCTAGGTCTTTCCAGGAGTGAGATTGATGGGGTGACCTACCTACCCCACCCCTCTTCTTTGTCTCCCTGGTAGGGCAAAGAGGGTCCTTTTCCTTAGACATCTTAGTCTTTGGGGCTGCTCCCCAGGTTCCTGCATTGCCGAAGTGGCTGAGATGTTGAACCCAACGTACAAGGAGGGGAAGTGGATCCCTTGGGAGCTAGGGGACATAGCTCCTGACCAAAAAAGTGCCACCGTGGCTAAACAAAGTAACAGAAGCAGTTAGGGGCAAAAAGTCATCCTTTAAAAAGTGGAAGCTAAATTCTATTGAGGAAAATAGAAAGGAGCATCAGCTCTGGCAAATGAAGTGTAAAAATATAATTACAAAGGCCAAAAAAGAATTTGAAGAAGAGCTAGCCAAGGACTCAGAAAGTAACAGCAAAAAAAACGTGTAAGTACATCAGAAGCAGGAAGCTGCTAAACAAACAGTGGAGCCACTGGACAATCAGGATGCTAAAGGAGCACTCAGGGAAGACAAGGCCATTACAGAGAAACTAAATTATTTTTTTGCATTGGTCTTCACAGCTGAGGATGTGAGGGAGATTCCCAGACCTGAGCCATTCTTTTTAGGTGACAAATCTGAGGAACTGTCCCAGATTGAGGTGTCATTGGAGGTGGTTTTGGAACAAATTAATAAATTAAACAGCAATAAGTCACCAGGACCAGATGGTATTCACCCAAGAGTTATGAAGGAATTCAAATGTGAAATTGCAGAACTACTAACTGTGGTATGTAACCTATCATTTAAATCAGCTTCTGTCCCAGATGACTGGAGGATAGCTAATGTGACACCAATTTTTTAAAAAGGCTCCAGAGGCAATCCTGGCAATTACAGGCCGATAAACCTAACTTCAGTACCAGGCAAATTGGTTGAAAGTAGAGTAAGGAACAGAATTATCACACACATAGATGAACACGATTTGTTGGGGGAAGAGTCAACATGGTTTTTGTAAAGGGAAATCAGACCTCACCAATCTACTAGAGTTCTTTGTTGGGGGTCAACAAGCATATGGACAAGGGCGATCCAGTGGATATAGTGTACTTAGATTTTCAGAAACCCTTTGACAAGGTCCTTCACCAAAGGCTCTTAAGCAAAGTAAGCTGTCGTGGGATAAGAGGGAAAGTCCTCTCCTGGTTACTGGTAACTGGTTAAAAGACAGGAAACAAAGGGTAGGAATAAAAGGTCAGTTTTCAGAACAGAGAGAGGTAAGTAGTGGTGTCCCCCAGGGGTCTATACTGGGACCAGTTCTGTTCAACATATCCATAAATGATCTGGAAAAAGGGGTAAACAGTGAGGTGGCAAAATTTGCAGACGATACAAAAATATTCAAGGTTTGTTAAGTCCAAAGCAGACTGTGAAGAGTTACAAAGGGATCTCACAAAAGTAGGTGACTGGGAAACAAAATGGCAGATGAAATTCAATGTTGATAAATGCAAAGTAGTGCACATTGGAAAACAGAATCCAAACTATACATCTAAAATGATGCGGTCTAAATTAGCTGTTACCACTCAAGAAAGATCTTGGAGTCATTGTGGATAGTTCTCTGAAACGTCCACTCAGTGTGCAGTGGCAATCAAAAAAGCTAACTGTGTTGGGAATCATTAGGAAAGGGATAGATAAGACAGAAAATATCGAATTACCTCTTTATAAATCCATGATATGCCCACATCAGGAATACTGTGGGCAGATCTGGTCACCCCATCTCAAAAAAGACATATTGTGGAATTGGAAAAGGTACAGAAAAGGGCAACTAAAATGATTAAGGGTATGGAACAGCTTCCATATGAGGAGAGATTAATAAGGCTGGAAATTTCAGATTGGAAAAGAGATGATTTAGGGAGGATGTGGTAGGGGGCTATAAAATCATGACTGGTGTGGAGAAAATGAATAAGGAAGTGTTATTTACTCTCATGACAAGAACTAGGATCACCACATGAAATAAATAGGCAGCAGGTTTAAAACGAACAAAAGGAAGTATTTCTTCAAACGACGCACAGTCAACCTGTGGAACTCCTTGCCAGAGGATGTTGTGAAGGCCAAGACTCTAACATGGTTCAAAAAAGAACTAGATAAATTCCTGGAGGATAGGTCCATCAATGGCTATTAGTCAGAATGGGCAGGGATACAAAACCATGCTCTGAAGTGTTTCTAGCCTTTGTTTGTCAGAAGCTGGGAATGGGTGAGGGGATGGATCACTTGATGATTACACCTGTTCTGTTCATTCCCTCTGATGCACCTGGCATTGGCCACTGTCAGAAGACAGGATGCTGGACTGGATGGAGTATTGGTCTGACCTAGTATGGCCGTTCTTACACAGGGAGAGTTCCAGTCAGAGGAGCTTCAGCTAGCCTCTTTGCCTTTTCTCGACCTGCCTTTAAAACCCAAGCAGACCTTGCACTTTGAAGGGATGTGGGTGGCTCAGGAGACAACTCGAATTTCCATTGGTACAGGGAAAAGACCCTGCGGCGGGTCTGCCAGGCTCAGATCCTGGGTCTGCGCATAAGCCAGCATGCCGAAGCAACGTCCTGAATGGGGCAGGGTCCCTTTGGAAAGCACAGCTGTGCTGCCGTTAAATCAAAGCCACCAAAGTAGTACATAGCACAAGTGAGAAAAGGCAGGAAGCAGCACAGCGGACGCCAACTATTGCTCTTGAGCCTCGGGTGGCTGAGAAGGAACCGAGTGATGGCGGGTCCGCGCGGCCCACGAGGAGCGGCTCTGCGCAGGCCTGCGGATGCTGCTTTACACCCATCAGTGAGATGGCAAAGGCGTGTGCCCGGCCCTGAAGAACGTCTTCGTTTTCAGTGTGAAGCAGCACTTCGGGAAAACGGTCCTGAATCGACTAGGGCAGCGGTTCTCAACCAGTGGTTCGCGTACCACCAGTGGTACTTACGAGAAGGCTGGGTGGTACGCGAGCCGTACCGCGCCGCCGAATCCGCCGCCGGAAGTGCCCTCCCGCCCGCCCTTGCGAAACTTTGCTGCTGAAAATGGGCAAACGGCGGAAGGGTTTCGGCGGCGGGTATTGTTTCCCCCATGTAAGCTGCTGCAAGTCTCTCCCCGCCGCTGTGAAACCCCGCCGCAAATCCCTCCCGCCGCCGCCTCGAAACCCCGCCGCAGGTCCCCTCCCTTTTTTTCCCCGAGTGGTACTCGGGTCAGGTACAGACAGGTCAAGTGGTACTTGACCTGACTGTACCTGGCCCGAGTGGTACTCAGGAAAAAAAAGGTTGAGAACCGCTGGACTAGGGAATGCAAGCACGCGGACTTGATGGCCAGAAGGGTAAAGAACATCCTCCCGTTCCTGCTACGGAAGGTGAATAAAGCCACAGATGGGCCACTTGGGCTCTAACGTAGTTTGCCCCTACACAGCCCTGATCCTGCAAATTCTTATGCACATGCTTAATGTTAGGGGCTGTAACCGGCCCCTTTGCTGACTCACCCTGTGTAAAGCTAAGCAAGTCGATGCAGAGTTGGGGACTTAGAGACTAAGATGCGAGTCGGCCCCTTTTTTGAACCAGGACTCTGATAAAAGCTGCCCCGTGTTTTATTAATTTTTCAAGGGCTTTGTGTTTTGCAGCTGGTTTAGGAACATGTCTCAGAATACCTTCCATTATGTACTACGGATAATTAGCCTCACATGGAAAACATGTCGTATTCGGCAACAGATTTCTAATATTTGGGTCAAATTATTTTATATTTTATTTATATAAAAAAAGAATCTGTCCCCTGTACTTATTTTCCAGTTGGTTCGAGCGGACTGTAAAACATGGTAATCATCTTGGTGAATTTTTCAGATGTCTTTTAGAATTTTGGCCTTGGTTGAAAATAACTTCCCAGAATTGAACAACAAATGTCCTTCCTTTTAAATTATTAATTAGAATATGTAGCCAAGAAGATTTTCTATTTCCATGAGTTCAAAATGACTGTAAAACCCCCAAACCTGTCCTAATTGTGACTAGCAAATTATCACTTAAAAGAATTTATATAATAAAGAAAATATTGTATCTAATGCTTGATGATCAGGCTACAATTGGACCTTGTTTCGGTGGCAGGTTTTCGCTGAGCTTTAAAACCCTGTGCATTGGCACAGAGGAAAAAGAATCGGAGCCCATAATTGAAGCTGGGCAATTTGCTGATTAGTGCCCAGTAGGATTTGAATAGAACTCGAGCAATTCGAAGAAGCCCCTCAGGTTATACTGCACAGAAATCCTGACCTCCATCATATTCTTTCTATCATATAAATCTTTATCTGTAGGAAATTCCTAAGTAAGAAATTGCTTTGTGGCATGTAACTGCTTTGTCATTGAGAACAGAATAATGCACCTCATTTGACTTCCAAGAGGGGGAAAAAAAATCTTTGAAACAAAGAAAAATCCTGGGCTAAAGCAGATCTCTATCCAGTGAAAAGTTAGCTCCCGTTATACATACTGACTATCTGTGGTCCACACATCACACGGTGCCGCACAATCAGATAGGACACTTTGGAACCAGGACTAACTTGGTATTTCCTTAGTAGAATCGTAAAGAGATATTTTGCACAGGAATTGTCCCAGTAATTCCAACTGACATTTCAAACTGAGCAACAAAAATGGGAAAACAAAAGAGGGACTCTGCGTCTTGGAACCCTGCGCATTTTCTTTGCTGTCACAGGTGTTTGCAAGAGAGCAATGGAAGACTGGATTGGGTTTGCTGCCTTGAGATTTGCAAAACCATGGCGCCATCCAGTGGTCACTGGTAATAACACATTTCCTCCCCTTGATTCTCTTTTTGTATATACAGGCTTTCTGCTGTCCTTACCAGAATATGTTGATACAGAATCCAAGACAAGCTTCTTTAAGATCATCTTTGTGAAAGAAATGAAGGAAGGAAATTCCCTCTAAATAGTTCTTCAGACAGACAGACTACCTTCTATTCTGGTTCTTGAATTGTGATATCATCATGGTGGCTGTGGTGTGACTAGGAACCTAAGTGGAGCATGTGTCTTGCACTGGGTCTCTGCTCCGGGGATAGTTTCACCCTAGGTGCAGGTATGTTCCCACTGTGGAAAACCCTGGTGTTGGTACAGCAGTGTCAGTGCTGTGGTTGGTGGATTAGGGCCAGAGGGTCTCTGCAAGTGCCTGAATCCATGCAAAGATGCTAACATGCCTGAGGACACAGCTCTACACAAATGGCTAACTCAAGAGGTCTGAGAGCACCAGGGAAGAAGAACTCAAGTAGGGACAAAGCTTGCTTGAAATTGAACGCCCAGGGAATGTAGGGCTGGCAACAAGTTTGGATGGAGAGATGCACCCAGCAAAATCCATTAGTTCTAGGACCACTTTACTGCTTTGACAAAAAGACTAGTTGGTAACAGGATCCCACCTGCAGGTGCATTTGCCTCCCAGCAGCATGGCTGGAAGCCTTGGCAGCACAAGGAGACGTGTGTACGCCCGTAGAGATGGCTACGTTACAGTACAGGTCAGACATCCTCAACGTTGTGCAACCAACCGCTAGCTAACCACCGCAGGGCCAGTCCCTACCTCCCCTACATCAGCTCACGGATAGAACTCTAGGTATGAACCTGGCCTTCGCTCAACGCCCAGCGTTTCCATGTCCATGGAGAGCACGGCCAAGTCCTGGGGATTGTCCCCATCCCACTCTGCCCCAGCTCGGTGCGGAGATCCCCGGAGGCTGAGGAGAGTTGTCTAGGGCAGGCCTGCATAGCCTGTCCGCAGGAGAGGAATCCACAACGAAGCTCCTGACCCTTTGTTTTTCCACCATGTAGCACCCGCCATCACAGAGGATGTGCCAGCAGCCTGGGTTCAATGGAGCTGCCCTGGACAAGCAGGATCAGCTTCAGAACAGAAAGTGTGTCCTCCCTGGTATTCCAAGAAACTGGCTTCCATGCCACACTCCTTTGGGCAAGGATTGTCTCTCTGCCAAGTGTTACAGCAACTTTCAGTGCAAGGGAGCCCCTATTTAAGGCAACTCGGTGCTACTGTAATAGATCTATTAGAAGAAATAGACCTTTTAGAGAAGCAGCCAGTTGGAGGTTACTAACCCTCGAAGTATCTGATCACTGCCGGTTACGGTTCTCCGGAATACCGTGCTGAAGCAAACACCTGTGTGCTCTTTGGAAATCTGGTTGTAAAGCAATAACACAGAAAATAAAATACTTAATACGTGAGAACTTTAAGTCTGACTATAAAATAAAATCTGTTGCTGAAACAGTGAAATAACTTTCCCTAATGTGCCTCACCTGTACATGCAGCTGTTTTTCTAGATAATAAAACTGTTTTCTTTAGCAAGTCCAGGCTCAAAGCTGCACTGCTTACTAACCGGAGTCATTTTTACTCAGACAAGTAGACCCACCCACGGATTTCACCGAGACTAACCTTTGCGACTACGGCCGCTGTGGGAGGGAATTTGCTCAGCTAAATAGTGATTGCAGGGCTGGGCCCAGAGTTTGCAAACTGCTTTAAGCGATTATCAATAGAAGCCCTAGTCCATTGCACCGCACGCTGTACCAACATAGAACAAAAAGACGGCTCCTGCCCCAATCCAAGTACAATCTACACTCTCAGTAATATCTTTAGCAATACTATGAACTTTGAGCACATTAAGTTATAACTCAGATGTTGGCTACTACCTGACTTTTTCTGGCCTGCTTTCCATCTCTGTAACTCAGCATCATTGTGAGCCTCCCATATTTCAGCAAGATGATTAGGCAGACAGATAAAGAACAGAATCTTAAACACATGTATGGCCTTAAAAGTTTTATCTTGAAAACAGACGGTATCTCAGTCTAGCAGGCTGTAATTTCTCATTTTCCCTTACTTATCTACACAAATTTCCCAACATTCAGGGCCTTTGAGAAATTAATTTCCATCTAAAAACAAACAAAGCTGAAATAGTTTATGAAGAAACCCATCTTTCAAGGACATTTCCTTTTAAATTGCATAATACAGCTCTTAGCAGGGAAAATAAATAATTCTTAATCCCTCTGCATTCCAGCTGGGATGTTTTCCCGCCCGAAGCTTGCAAGGAATAGACTAATTTTAAAGAAAATTATGCTATAGTCAATTAAAAATATAGAATTTAATTTACAAATAAAAGATGATATACATAGGACATATTTCCACTCTTAAGAGGAGTTGTTTTTGTATATTACACACCTGTACATCAACTATTTTAGCAACTCTCTCTTCTCAAACACTATCTTTTCTTGCAAATTCTAAGGATCTTCTGGTCTTTGGCTGTCTGTAGCTAAAGACCTTTGAAGCTGAAACAGATAACAGTAAGGATGTGAAACATCAGCATCTTGGAAATAACATCTTGGCAAAAACTGCATTTCTAACTACTCGTAACTTTTAGAGGTTGCTTCTTTTTCTCTCTGTTAGCTGCTCATTCATTTCTTTTGCAATGTGCCTGTTTAACCAGAATGGCTCTTCTGGCTTTATATTCCTGCAGGTTGATTTGTTTATTTGCCAGCTTGGCTGCTGAGAACTCCACTGAATTTAAAGCAAATGCTCCCAAAGAAAAACTTGCTCGGTCACACCGTCTTTTTTTTCCCTCTAAAATGGCTATTGTTCATTTTCATAAGATGAATCAGAACAGTGAGTTTCCTGAATGGCGTGTAATCACATCACTGCTCCGTTTCTTTATAGCGACCATCCAGTCTTTGCTAGGCTGGGGCTGTCTGAGTGTCTGCTCTCCACTGGACATTTGCATCCAGGCCACACCAAGTGACCACAAACAGGAACAAAGGCCAAGTCCTTAGCACAAGCATCTCAGGTCAAGCGGGACCATAACAAACAAACAATTATGGCCACAAACAAGCCAGCCACAGGCCTTGTTGTGGCTAGGGTGAGCGCCTGGCTGTTCCCCAGCCAAGGTTAATACGAGCTTAATCACGTTTGTGCATATGGGAGGGTCTGGAGCCCAAGACCAGCCAATTACGTTAAAACGTGTTAACGCATCTCTCCAGCCGGCGCAAAGTTGCGTTTAAAGAAATATTTTCAGTGACTACGCTTTCAAACACACCCCGTTTCCTTAGTCTAGGCAAGACCAGAGGGGGGCGGTGAGTTGGTTATAATTGAACATCTTCCCTTGGGATCCTCACGTGGGTGGCATATGGGGATGTGTCATCTCTCGTGTTCCACAGGCAGTGAGGCCACTAGGCCAGACCACGCCATTCTGGGCTGGGTTACGGTCACGCTCTGCTTGGCGTTTCTGTTTGATCAGGCAGGCACAGTGGAGTGCCCTCAATTGTTGGGTGAGCAATTTACAGGGGCCTGCTGGTGCTCAGCCCTGTCTGCAATTTAGGCCTCTTTAAGGGTGGACCAGGTTTTAACAGATGGCCCATAAAACAATTTTCCCCTCCTTAATTGCAGTTGCATAGAACTAGCCCTTCCATTTATGATGGGAAAACATCCCTGAGATAACTACTGCCAGCGCTTACACAGAACAGGGATATGAGGGAAATATTTAAAAGATATTTTTACGGCCTTTTAATGCAATTTAACAGCTGGAAAAAGAGCCAACCCCGTGTGAGAGAAATCAGGGACCAGACACCCCAAAGGGAGATCAGGTTTAAACCCCCAAAATAAGCAGGAATCCCTAGCAAGTGCTTGTAGGGTACCAGCAGTCCCTGAGCCGCAGCAGTCTGAGAACTCCCAATATACAGTATTCCAGTCATTGTACCGGTGTTCCGCTACACTAGGGTAGCAAAATTGGGATTCAATTTTAAAATCAAATCTACTTTTCACTATTGACACGGCTGATTTTTACAGCGTTTCTCCCAGACAGAGCAAAAAAGCCCAAAGACCAACAGCAGTGATGCCAGTTCCATTCTGAGCTCGTTTCTCTGGGTGCAGTACACATCTGGGTTGCAAACACTGCAGGGGAAGTGTTGAAAACAGCTGATTCCAAGGAATTTTTACAGCAAGCTGTTGATGGACAGTGCTTCGGTTTCTGTCTCGCTCCTGGTTTTCATGTAAGAATTTGTTTGGACAAAATGCAAATCTTGGGCCAAATTTAAGCAGAGTTCGTTCACCTGAGTCTGTTCAGCTAACCTGGTAAAAAGTTCTTTTTTTAAGGGTTATTCACGTGGTTTATGCTCATATTTTGATCTATTTTTGAGTTATAATCAGATAGGGAACATTCTTCAGATTCTAAATATTAATAAAACAAATACCACCCCTCTAGGCAGCATAGTCTAGTGGATGGGGCACTGGCCTCAGAATCTCATGTAGGTTTTATTCCCAGTTCTGCCACTGAATTGCTGAATGACCTTGGCAACGTCACTTGACTCCTCTGTGCCAACGTTTTCCCTTTTATCCTTTGTCTTGTTCAACTCTTCTGGTCACAATTGTCTGTAGCACAAAGGCCCCTTGATTTCAGACCAAGCCTCCAGGTGCTACTGGAATACAAATAATCAGCTAAGAAACCACAGTGTAAACAGACACGTTTGTGTACTGCTGCTAAGTGGCAGAGCTAATAAGCCAAGAGAGCTGATGTTACGAGAAGTTTCAAATCTCCTTATGTAGATTTCACTCACCCACCTTGCTACTTGCATTTGTTACTGTCCTGTATTTACCACACACAGCTGTGGGGAGGGGAGACAAAAACAGACAATAGAAGCAAGCAATCTGCCCCCCAAGGTGTAGTTTTTGGGGATTTTTTTTTTTGGATGCTGCTTCTTCAACACATGGGCCAGGAATATTTCCTCCAAGTACAAAAACGTGACACTGTGATGTTTTTGATGACCTCATAGATGCCCCAAGAGGGTGTGTCTGTGCTTTGATCTTCGCTTTTCTCCAGCCATCTTGTTTCCTCCTCAGCCATTCTCTCTCACTGCCTTCCTAGACAACTGGGGCTCTGCCTGTTCTCCTGCCCTCCTACAACTTTGCTCTCTGTGCATTAGTGGTACGGAGAGATCTCACATGGAGCAGTCGTTCCTCATGTCAGACCTGAGCGCTTCGCATGGCACCTTCTGGCACACGAGTGAACCTGGATCTTGGAGGACATGGTTCTGTCCTGGCTAAAAGCAAGTTGTATAAAACAAGGGGAAGTCTGTGTTTTATAGTACTGATCAGTTCCCTGTTATGACCCTTTGCGGGGCCCATCCACAATCTCCTATGCCTCCAATAACTTAAAAGTGGTTGCAGGGAAGCATTTGTCTAAATATGTGCATCAAAAGTGAAACACCTGGAACCGTACAATGGTGGACTTTGTTTTGGGAGTGATCAGGCTACCAGGGACAACAAGGATGGAGGAGAGTTTGACCCGTCTGCCACTGATACCCTAACTGATTAGTTAGAAACATGTTTTTTAAAGTGACCAAAAAAATCAGTGTTTCCCCTTAGTTTTCACTGAATTGAACTTATTAATACGCCAATGAGAGTCACGATGATCAAAGCAGCATCTGATAAATGTTACTGTCGCACACTAAGGAGGCATGGCAGTACCGTAAAAATGGCAGACACGGCAGCAGGCCCCCGCAGTTGATTTGTTTCAACTCTCAGGTGAGAGTCCGAGGATTTTGCTTTGGGGGCCAGTCGTCTGGCAGCACCACGGAAGTAGCATGCTTAGTTTGGAGGCTTGGGGAAGGGAGAACCCCATATACCGGTTTGTGATCGCTCCTCTCAGTGGGGGCATTGGTGGCAGTGACAGGTTTTAGGAAGTAGAATTGTCTTTGGCCAGAACGGCAATGTAACACATGTACAGGATGGGAGTGAATAGCAGCTCCACTGAGCTCCGTGGGGAATGCCAGCTCATCTGGACAGCAGCCAGCCTACAGGCACATCTAATTCAGGTACATCTTTCCTGCTTAAGAATCACAAAACCAAATGTAAAAATCTTCAAATGTAATTTATTAAGACATTCAGCTATGTCCGGTCAGTCTACATCCAAATGTACTACTAAAAATAAAATCCTATCACGTCTCACATTAAGAATACCAAGTTTGAAAAAAAACACTTCAGAGCCAAGCCTATCGTATAAATAAGTGACTAGTTTCTTTTCATATCAAAATTCACATAAAAAATTTTCCTTCCCGCGCTCCCTAGTTCTATTTGAAGCCATGATGAATGTAAAAATTTAAGTAGGGACACGTCGGTGTCAAAGAATAAAGGTGCAAATTCTATTAACAGCTTTAAAAGTGGCATTTGCAGCATTTGATCGTACACATTTATGTACTCATTCCCAAAGATGCAAATATTGCCAGAGTTTAATACTGGTTTAATTCAGCTGCAAGAATTAAACATTACACAGGATCAAACAGTATTGCAAGGCCTCTATCTGTGCCCTAAAACTCATCCCACTCTCCCCTGCACATTGCAGTGGAAGGCAAAGTGTTCATCAGAGCTTTAGTTTACTTCACATGGCCCATACTGTGCATAATATATTAACAAAAGTTTCATATACATCAAAATATTGAAGACTCCATCATAAAAGTTAAGAGTCACTATCGATTACATGAATGCAAACGTAATTGCCCCACCAAAAATGCCCAAAGCATACACGCAATGTATTAGAGTACTTCCATCTCCCAATGCAATCAATGCTGTTACATCTTGGATTTTGGCTTCAGTGCTGTACAGAATTTTGTCAGTAATCATGGCTGCGCTCCAGTCAATGCAGACAAGCAGGCCAAAGCATTCTAACATCTCTCACTGCTAACTTGAGTTTGGTTCTTTTTCCCCACCCCGAACAAAAGCTAACGGTTCTGTCTCTCTTTTGCACCTCACACCCCCTACCTGTCGTCCTTCCCCTTCACCCACCCCTGAAAATACTTTAAGTCTATTTCATGGGCTCCCAGTTTCTCCCTCCCTCACAATTCAGAGGCGGTTTCTGAAGTTATTGAATCTCCTTGGCATTGCCTCTCCCAAGCAGCCCACACAAATCAGCATGGGATATTATAAATACATTGTGACCAGCATTAATTGCTAAACTTCTTCACAATTGTGGAAGGGTAAGTCCTCTCTGCTGAGTCAGGCGTGGGTCTCTGACATGGGTCTGGTTCCTACGTCATCTTCTGCCACTTCAAAACTGGATACAAAGCCTCAGGTCCTGAGTGAGAACCTCCTCCCGGCCTCCAATCGCTTCCTCCGCAAGAGTCTCCCCCTGGCTGGCCTCAAAAGGGCAAGTGTCACAATCCAGACTCTGAGAATCATTCTTGGTGTCACGGGAATGCTCCTGGTTATCTGGCCCTTCAACAACTTGTCCATTACTGTCACTAGGGCTAGGGCTCTCTTTTACATTTATCTCCTCCTGCTGTTCAACACCAGGAGGTTCAGTTGCTTCTTGATGAACAGTATTTTGCTCTGCTCCAGGGTTTGGCTGTTGAGCCGGCTCTGGTCCCAGTGCTGGTGGCTGTGTGGGGGTTTTCAGTTGGCAGTGGCACAAAGGACAGGTCTCTTGCACATAGAGCCATTTCTTAAGACAACCTGAATGAAAGAAATGGCTGCACGGTGTGATAACAGCTGATTTCATGTCCTGAAAAAAACCCAAAAGTCAAGATATCACACAGCAGCCAAATACCTTGCCCCCCAGGACTACCTTCTATACTCCGCCTGGTGCCAGATTTACCCTCTGAGAAGGAAAATTTTAAGGCAAGTGGTGTAATGAGTTTTCTACATACACACAAGCCTCCACAGTAACTTTGAACAGGCACACACGACCAGTACATTTCCAGAGGAAAGAGTGATAGAACTCAGGTACTCAGCCTCACAAAGCTTAATGTTTAAACAAGTGTAACCCCATGGAAGTTAGCACTACACAGATTAAAAGCTAGCACAAAAGAATTTTTATTTACAAGTATTTGTGGAAGTGGCTGTAGGATCTGGGTTACAAGGTACTAGGTGGAAAGAAACCCAATGGTGTAAGTCACCAATAGTCCACTCATTACCACCATGGCGTGAGAGCAGCGGAGTAGAAATGAAGTGCCTAGATCTAAGGTCCACAGAAGTCAGACCAGGGATTTTTACTTAAATGCCAAGTAAGCTTTTGTTTTAAACAAACATTTCAGATCACTGAAACCATGTGTGTGTTAGTTTTGTAGAACAAGATGCAATGGGTTCAAGCTACAGCATAGCAAATTTAGACTCAATCTCAGGAAAAACTTCCTAACTGTGAGAACAGCAGGGCAATGGAACAGACTGCCTCGAGAAGCTGTGGAAACTCCTTCAGTGGAGGCTTTCAAAAGGAGGCTGGATAGCAATCTGTCTTGGATGGTTTAGATATAACAAATCCTGCATCTTGGCAGGGAGTCAGACCAGATAACCCTTGCGGTCCCTTCTAACCCTAGGATTCTATGATGCATTCATCCTAGGGTTTACTCTGTCACGTCCATTCATAACCAACATGATTTTCCACGGAGAAAAAAAAGCACACCTGTATTTTTTCAAAGCATGAGGTGTGGTAAAGATATTACTTCCAGTGTTAACTTCTAATTTCCTTATTTCTGTTGGCTTAAGCTAAACCCTTAGCCTTATGGTAATTAGGTTTCTTTTTCTTTTATAACCAGTTAGTGTTTTAAATTAAGCAAGAGTGGGAATTAACAGTCCATGGCAATTGAATGGTCTCTATGAAACAGTACGAAATGTTAGCTAGCGGAGTACATACAATTTCACAGGAAGTGTAAGAGAAATCTCTGCTGATGAAAAAAATGTCAGTGTCTGGTTCTACTATTGAGACTAGCTTCGCCCAAACTCACTGGAAATTTTTAAGAATCTCAGATACTTTCAAGAGCAGGACACCTGCTTTAGTCAAAACAGATTTTTTTTTTTAAAGGAATAAAAAAGGCTATTCTGGTATTTAAATTCCTTAATTTCCATTTTAGTTTGTTCTAGGTCTCCAGTGCAAGGACTGCCTCAAATTCTGAACTAAGGCAAATTGCACCTAGCAGAACTCTGTGGGGACTGCAACTCAGACAACCAAAGTCACTGCGCTCATGGGGGGCATGAATCAGTTCCCGTCACACTCCCTGTCAGCGCCCAGCCCAAGCCGGGGAAGCTAAGGATATAGCCAGCGGACCACATTCAGTAATGAATCCTGGTCACTTGCCACTGAGGCACGTTGCACATACGTTAAAAAAATGGCACTTGTTATACCACCCGAGACTTGAACTCCAGACCATCCAAAGGATGTTAGTAAGATTCACTCCCTCAACAGCTCTCTGCGTTGAACTGCATACCTGGTAGCAGATGGCACAGATATCATTGTGTTGCTCCAGCTGCTCTTCTGTGGCAGTGGGCAGCGATTTGATCTTATTCACAGCATCCCTGCGGAGAAGAAAACTTTTCCACCCGAGCTGGGCACGGAGCCACACATTGTAATAGGAGTGGATGAAGATTATCATTGAGCCCATCACAGTCCACTCTCCAAAGATAGTCTCTGAGACACCATATGCCACGACACAGAGAGCCACGAGGAATTCCAGCAGCCGGTATGTGCCGTTTACGTAGTAAATTACATCATCCATATTTTCTACTGGCTCTTTTCTGAACTCCTCAACCATAAACAAAACATAAATGAAAAGCGTCCCAAGCACCTGAAAACAGACAGAATTACAGAGTTTTAGTATTCAGGTCCTGAGGTTAAAGATACACAAGGAGCCTCCGTCACCTGGAAGCATATAAACCCCAAATCAGCAAAGTACTTGCTTAACCTTAAGCAGAAACTAAATCCATTCCTACTCAGCAAAGCACTGAGCTTGTGCTTAAGTGTCAGGGAAACCCATGCTTAAGTGCTTTGCTGAATCAAGGATATAGTTAGGGCTTGTCTACACAGCATGCAAATGTGCACGGGAGGGAAGGGCAGGGGGGTGCAATTTCTAAAGCGCGCAGGCGTATTGGTGTGAACGCTCTTTGAAACAGCCCTACATTCATGAGCACTAGGGAACCTTTAGTTCGTGTCAGAAGGGAATACATGGGCCAGTTAGCACAGAACATGTTGGTGCACTTTAGAAATCACCCCCATCTAGTGCACATTGCCACACCATGTAGACAAGTCCTTCCAAGAGAGTAATATATACATATACATGGATGAGTGACTAGCTGCAAAAAAAAAAAAAAAAAAAAGCCATTAAATGACAAGCTTCCAAGAGTTATTTTGTAAACAGTGAATTAAAACAATGAAAATTATGATCTACACTTTCCTGTGCAGAGAGGCGAGTGTGTATGTACGCATGTTTTGGCCACCAGCTTATTTTCGGATCACCTCTGTCATAGAAGTCTCCTAAAATGATGCAATATATGTGCTGTTTGGAAGCTTATTATTGTAACCAACATGTGCTTGCGATCCTACAGCATTATTTAAAATAAATATTTTAGTTACCCACGTTCTCAGCCTAGCACTAGAGCACTCTAGCCGCAGGTAGGGATAAATAAAAGATTTTACATCCCAGCTTCTGCACTCTAATACTCCCCCCAGCCCTGTTCTGGTCATAATCCGTTACCTTAGGGAGGAAAAAAAAATGACTACCATGAGGCTAGTATGCCTTACCTGGAGGGAGGTTAGAATACTGCTAGAGATAATGATCAGCAGCCAGAAATCCATGTGGAAAAACTGACAAATCATGTAGGCCATATATGCCGGGAACACTAGCAAGAACAAGCACAGGCTGACTGCACGGAAATGCTTCCACAGGCTCCTGCAGAAACAATGCAGTGAATTTTTGTAAAGCAAGCTTCGATTATCAGAACGAAATACGGTTGCGATTCAGACAGTTGGCATCCTCTCTCTGGGATAATAGTGGCTTATGTATCTGCTGAAGGCGCTTACTTTAAGGAAAGGAATTCTTAATTTCCTCAAGTGCAGTAATTTGCAGCACAAACACATGCATTCATTCTGACGGAGGCTCAGTTCTTTCTGCCCTATGCCATTCTCAGCACAAAGTGAAAAGGCTACAGCCACAGTGAGACAAAGGGGAAAATTAAAAACTAGAAGTTTATATTGCTACAGTGGAACAGGTCAGTGGTTAAATTAATTCTCTCCTATCCCTGACAGTGACCTATACCAGATGCTTCAGATGAAAATCCAGGCAATCCTGTTAGAACAATTATGGAATAACCTGCTCCAGGCAATCATACCCTGAAGTGTGAGGGTTTGTAAGGTTATGTTAAATGCTGTCTGGTATACCTGCAGAAATTCCCCCATACCAACAAACATCTAATACTTTTGAGTCTTGCTAACTTCTCTAATAACCTGTGGAACTCCCTGCCACATGAAGACTGTACATGGTGTAAAAGTATTTCCTTTCATCAGTTTTAAATATGTTGCCTTTCAATTTCAATGGATGTCACCTTACTCTCACGAAAAGGGATCCACTTTATTTATTTAGATTTTAAAAACAATGGCATCTACTCCAAGGCTCTAGTCATCTGAACATAACTTAATTGTGCTTCCTTCATGATAAATTAAACCTCAGCAGCACTGAACTTGGTTCCACAGAAACTCAGCCAAACAGCCCCGCCACCTACACTCTCCCTGATCAAGGAAGCATACCCCTCGCCTTCTCCAAAAGCTCTTTCAAACTGCTTGGTGTCTCTTGCAGCATGCCCCAAACGTCACTGAATTCAGGCCATTTCAGACCACAGGGGAGCAAGGTCCAGAATCTCACAGCAAAAGCCCTGCCAGCTGCCCCCTCTCTTTTATAACACTGAGATCTTCTCTGTACTGTTCATTATTTTGTAGGCCCCTACTAGGTCCCCTCTTGCTAATCTCTCCCCTAAACAGTCCTAGCCTTTTCATTCGCACGCCATTTGGAAATCTTTTCAATGCCTGTAATCATGACTTGCTATACTACCCAGCATCTCTTTCTGATGTATTTTTACACACATTTAGTTCCAGAAATAAGATGAAACTAATAGATGGTAGCAGAAGGGAAGAAAGGAGAGAGGGGAAAATGCCTTAGTTCGACTGCAATTAAGGGTTAGAAGAAAAAAAACCCTCTAAATCCACTGAATTTTGTTAATACCTGTTTGTTATTTCTGGGTTGGGGTGAGGGAGAAATCTCTCCCCACCCCATTTGTTCAGAACTCCCTACAAATTTGGCTTTGGTCCTGGCAAACACAGTTACAATTTGCTGCTACTAGGGACTATCTGCTTGAGATAACCAGATGCTCATCTGGCTCTACTCCCTTTCCTTTAGTTAGCATATTTAGAGTTAACATGCTGCACAGACGGTGCTGGCCACAAGTAACCTCTAAGCTGAACAGACTCACTGGATATAAATAAACCTCCTCTTTTATTTATAAACACTTACAGGTTACATAAGGGGAAGAGAGACATGCAATTAACATAGGAAACAGTTTCAGGCCAACACACCAAAGACAAATAAAACTCCTTAGAACACAAAGAAATCAAAGATAACAGGAAAAAACCAGCAGATCAAAACATCCATTAGAGAGCCACGAGATTCTGTTCTTCCACTCTTCAGGATCAGTCCATAGACACCTTCCCTTATTCCAGGACTGCAAATTCTGCCCCCACACCCAGCCTGTGGCTCCTGAAGTTAATTTATTGACTATTACTACTAAGAACAATTTTTTTTTTGCTTGATTCTATTAAACGACAGGCTGTTTCTGTGACATCCTGAACTATGGATTTGTTTGGCCAAGAGCAGGGCAGACTCTCTCAGTGGGGTGGGATGACTTTTCTTGTCTCACGTAATACCACCAGAACCCCCAGTGCCAGTGGTTGCAGAGCAAGATGATCCTGGATGATCCAAGTCCTTCCCTTCAGCAGAAGGAAACATGTTGCAAAGCATCTCTGTGCTGGTAGGCATCACTGTGTGTGTGAGAAAAGCGAGTGGGAAGGAGATGAAAAGAAGGAGCAAAGAAATGAGAAAGGTTAGCACACAGACCATTTTCTTCTTTAGTCTTCAAGAATGTGGACCACCACAACTTACCTTTTGGTAGCCCACAAGGCTATTAGGCCATAAATTTGCATGCTCACCTCTACAAAAGCGTTTTAAATAGCTTTCAGAAAGTGCATCTCTTACTTGTCCCTTGAAGCTCCCAGTGCCAAAACAATGGGATCAGCAATCTCCAACATGGACTGAAGGATGGATGCTACCACAATGAAGAGAATAATACTGAGCAGGAATGCCCGATGGACAACTTGAAGCTCGATTAAACCAGTCTGTACTGCCAAGATCAGGAGAGTGACTCCTTCTGTCATCCCTCTGGGGGTTTGGGTTTTGAAGAGAAAGTGAAAATAAAATTCAGAGCATTAATTATTTTGCTTCACCTTAAAAAAGGTCTGGCATGTATGAAATCAGCAGTTTCTATCATAGCCCTTTGTTTCTGATTCAATCTTAAGATTTCTTTTTGCCTTCTATGACCTCAGGAAATTAACATGGATACGTTTCTTTAAAAACACTGCTTGCGTGTCTCTGTAGCGAGCAGAGGCTTCACTGACCTATTCCTTTAACGTACGCAGTGTGGTAGCCATGTTGGTCCCAGGATATTAGACAAACAAGGCAGGTGAGGTAATTTCTTTTATTGGACCAACTTCTGTCCAGACCTGAAGAGAAGCTCTGTGTAAACTCGAAAGTTTGTCTCTCTCACCAACTGAAGCTGGTCCAATAACAGATATTGCTGAACTCTCCTTGTCTCTTTCTCTTTAATGGCATCCCTGTCTGGAGTCCTACCACGTGGGTACACTCTGAAAGCAATGAATTCGGAGTTAGAGCTATACCACAACTTCCAATGCTGCTAACAGAAACACTTGAATATAAAGAGCCCCCTGAATGTTCTACCTTCATTCTGTGGTTTTGAAGCTAAAAGGGAATTTAATATTTCTGACGAGGAGATACTAGTAGCACAGCCTTGAAGCAGTTACAGCACAGTGTGGGCTATGCATGACAGCTTTTCCCCCCTCAACACACAATGCTCCTGTGCCATTCCTGAGCAGTCTCACTTTATACTCACTCCAATTCCCACTTACTCACCTCATAACCCAAAGTACAAACAAGTCCTTCACTTGTGTCTTGAACCAGCATTTGAACTCCAGGTAAAAACTAACATGCTAATCCACTGTGCCAAAACTAAACTCTCAATTTAACGTCAGACAGTTGTGACAAGCACAAGAGAAACAAGTTGCCTTTATCCTTTGGTGGTTTCCCACAGTAACGTTAGCTGATCAATGTAAATGCTGCGCGGTTTTTACATTCTACAATAGATTACTTTGGTTTCACATGTAGTAACATGGGGGAAATGAGCCAGGAAGTTAAAATGTAACAACATAAGCATTTAGTTTTTCTAAACACGTGAAGATTCCGTCAGTTATTCGTCTTAATGAAGATACTGCAAAGATCATCTAAAATCCCAAAGAGCAGCATTGTATGTGTTATAGAGCTGAATGACTGCCATTCTAGGATTCCTGGCAGACAACATTTCCGTTTCCAGTCCTTTAAAATAGTGTATTTGGACTAATAAATAAGAAGCCCACCTGAATTCCTATGCATTTTAAGGAGTTTATAGTGGGTTAAAAATAACTTTCAGTTTAACAAATGCCAATCTCAGTTCTATGCAATTCTGAATACACTGTCAGGCCCTTACCTGTTCATCGCAGGGTCGTTCATGAACGCTCGGTAACCCTGCAAGTAAAACTTGCAGAGAGTCAAAACTCCCAACGCAACAAAGGAGACGGTGAACACCAAGCCCAGGAGTGAATATGGAGTGCTGCAACATTCTGCAATGCTGGGGGGGAAATACAGTTACATGAATGAAAAGATCTCTTAAATTAAGAGTCTGAGCTGGTTTGAAATCACACCTGGATTAGCTTAAACATAAGACAAGAAGCCCCACAAGTGCATGGATGTTTTTCTACCGAGTCATAATTACATGAAAACACAATCCACTATTTTCTCTTCAGACATCAGGGGTCAAAGATTCATTTTTATTCAGTCACAAACACAGAGTTATGTCTATCAGCGGATAAGTAAGTTTGTGTGGGTCTCCATTCAGTTTGTGCTTCAAGACAACGCCACACGGTGGTGCTATCTTGCTTTTACTTTAATAAAGAAGAGCACTCATTCTGGCATGGAAATGTGAATGTCATTAAGTGAATTGAATTCAAGCCAGTTACCACAAGGAAAGGCAAAGTTACAGTAGATGAGTTTGATGGGTCAGTTCCCACGCCCAGCAATACTGCTGGAATACTAGGCAACATCTGATAATTGGGGATGAAAGGCCCTATATAACGCTCTCTTAAATGGTTACTAAAATGGCAGTAAATTGCAAACGTTTTTCATGATTATGGTCTGAAGGTAATCTGAGATCTTGAAGTTCAACACTACTGCTGACCCCCAAAAGAAGTCTAGTGCAGACTTCAAATGAACGATACAAAGAAGATATGCTGTCTTCAAACAATTATCGGAGCTAGAGCACGGGATGCTCCCTCTCAGGCCTGCTTCTCCTTGAACTTGTTGCACAGTGACATCACAAGGTGAATCCTCAGCTGCCCTCCCCCAGACCTGGGTGCAGCCAAGTTTGAGGAAGCATAAAAGAGCCGTTTCCAACTCACTCATCCTGGGGCCAGTTTTCTGTGATCCTGACCCAGTGCAGTCTAGAAGAGTCTCAGTGTGTCTCCAGAGTACACCAGCCTGTCATGGGCAACAGATCAGCAGAATGCAGTGTGCTGTGGCTATACATCCTCCACCTCCAATGTCAGCAGAGCTGGAATGCAGTGCCATACAGCTGCTACGTGCTTGCCAAAGATTCTCCAATGCCAGGGAATCCTCAGCCACTCAACCCAGGGCCACTTTCTGGCACCTTTGGCTAAACTACAAGCAATCCTGGTCCCTTCAGGATATCAGTCTGTTACCAGAGAAAGTATCAGGATGCTACACTGCAGCATTCTGATTAATTCACTGCTGGATCAATTAGAAGCAAAGAAGAGCTCCAAGAAAGAGCACACATCAGAAACACAGAATGAAACAAAGGAAATGATAAACAGATGCACTGGTAAACTTAGTGCCTTTTTAATGTTTTGTACTGCACCAGAGGGGCATCACCAACAAACACTTACAAACAAACAACACTTTTTCAAGTGTCTGTGTAATATAATGTCAAGTTTTATGACAGATCATTCTACTTATTCTTCAGCAATCCAGCGTTTTAAGTTAAACTATTCCCCCTCCCCTACTCTGTATTTGATAGGGTATGAAAGCCTTTTGTAGCTGACCAGGCGGTTCACTAGAAGCTTCTTAACTCCCTGGCTATGCCTCTGCCCAGGAATGGTAGTTATCTGCGAAAGAAACCCAAAGCAGAGAATTTGGAAGTGTCTCACTCATCATACAATCAGTGGGTACTCCTGATAACTCATCAAACCCTCCCTATTCTCCAGTGTCAGTGAAGCCCTTTCAGAAGTTGGCATAGATATGTATGAGATCGAGAGAGAGAGAGAGAGTCTGTGATGAACACTGGCTTCTAAGAACACTCATAACTCTCAGCAAAGAAGGGCAGATCTACAGTAACAAAGCAATAAGCATAAACCTCAATGTGCACAAGAGACAGATTTGTCTAACTGGTTGGAAAAGAAGAGTTATCCCAGATGATAGTGGCACAAGGGTTCTCCAGTAATTCCCAGTATGTTGCTCTTGGTGAGAGTATGAATGGGAAAGTGCTGGTCAAAAAGGTGTAAGTCTCGTAAGGGATGACTAGGCTCCTGGCACTATGTCTGGGATAGTACTGGTCATGTGCTGTGCCAGGTTTAATATTAAGGGCCCCTGCCATGCAAGGTATTTCTGAATAACTCCAAGGTTTTGTTCCAAAGCTGTCAGGTGTGAAGGAACTATAGTTAAGGAGAAGTCTGATTCAGCATAGCTGAGCCTCCAGGTAGACTCCATAAGAAAAAACTTTTAACCCTCTAACCAAGATGCTACTACCCTTCCTAATGAAATTTAAAGTGGAGATAATTTTCCATGTAAGGGACTCAGAAGAGCTTAAAAACAAACAAGTGATTGACTGGAGAGCTTTCAGAATTATCCTTACATGCCTCCAGGAGTGAGCTTGTAACTGTCCTTGAGGTTTGAATTCTTGCCATCTTCAAAAAAAATACGATGAAGGCTGCGTATTGTTACTGTTTGCTGTGTGTTTGTGGAAGCTTGACATTGCTATTAAATGCACTGCTCTAGGAAATAGTTCATTATACCTAATAAAGGGCACATGTGCACAGATTGCTCTTTTCCAGCAGAGAAACATTTTTTCCATTTTACAACATAGACTGCATTACAGTGAAGTCTTCTGGCTGACTGGGGAATCTTTATGAGCTTGTCTAACAAATGATCCTTTAAATGTCCTCTCCTAAACAGTTCGGCTGTCAAAATAAAAACTGCCATTGAAACTTACTTTCTTTAGAAGAAACACGAGTCCTACTGTTGCATTTTCTTATCATGGCAAAGCAATGCATCTTTGGCCCACAAAATACTGGTATAACAGTCTCCTGGTTGGGTGGTGTTGCTCCTGGGCAGATAAAAGACGACAGCAATTGCCAAAAACCCACCAGGAAGGATGCCTTGAGGAGTATCACCCCACAGGGTGATGAAAGGGAGTTTATGGGGAAAAAAGGCTAGTGCTTTCATGTTTTGGACTGCACAGAGGAAGCCTAACAAATAGTATTTTTGAGATGGCATCTTGTTTAACTCTTGCATATTATGAAGATACATGGCAAGTATCATAATAGATCTGTAAGTTCTACCTGATGTACATGGACTGATACATGATCATTCAAACTCTTGCCCCTCAATTCTATGGCACAATTCCAGAATCTATCCCTAGAACTGGACTGATTTAAGACTGCACCACGTAAACGTGTTTCAACTTTAAATAATTTTCAGTAACTGGAATACTGATGGTTCATGCCTGCAAAGATCAACACTGATTAAGACTGATATTTGCACTGAGACAGTCAGTCAATCTGGCATTACAGATCTTTGCTTTTGGAGATCTTGTGCACAGAGCAACAGCCACAATAGATGCCAAAGGCACGAGGCATCACAGAAAATAAAACGTTCCCCTGCTCTGCCATCTGGTGCAAGCTGTGGCCAGAGACAGTGCACACATTACTAGAGTACAGCCTTCTGTATTAGACACAGTGGAGAGCTCGGAGCCTAAGTGACTCCGTGTTGTGGGAGCTACTCTGTGAGGAAGAGTCATTTCATCATCCCCAGGTTCCTTACCTTCCTGCTGTCAAGAGACTCTCCGATCTCTGCCCCTAGTAAAAAGAATCTCATTTTCCAGTTCTTCACAAACAGCAAAAAATCTGAGTCTTCTATCCTACAAATTCTTCAACTCCATCATGGAAATTAGAGATGGAAGAGACCTATTAGGTCATGCAGTCCATATCCCTGGCAACTGCTACAGTAGTTAGGTATAGTAAATATTCCTCTTTGTGCAAAATTAAAACTTCAGGGAGGGTGTAAAATGAAGTTAGGGGGGTTAACTGAAAACTAAACTAATCACCTCTGTTAATGCTGTAATCAACACAGTACTGATGGCATTATTCATTTTAACATTTAATGCAATCAAACCTCAGGCGTTTCTCCGCTTATCTTAGGTTGACGCTGAAATCAGAGGGCTTGAATGCTGTGATGTACACAGGGCCATATGTGAAAGGTAAGTGACAGGAATGTTCTAGAACCTTGATCCTGAGCCTGTGGTGTCAAACCGGTTATTCTAAAAACAAAACCTTTAGAGAGAGTTAGGAGATGCTGGTGCTCTATCAACTTCTTTGAGTGGTTTAGTAGAAAGACAAGGTAGTCCCAAATGCAATAAGAGGGTGAAGGGAAAAAGACTGGTGAGTCAATCTAATAACGAAATAATGAGAGAGAGTGTGTGTGTGAAATAGGTTTCATGTTTTTTCTAGATTTTGTAGAAAGACGAATGCCAAACACACAAGACAGGGAAGAGGTATGAACAGTACCAAGCACCACGGGCACTGAGAATGTCTCTCTGCCGATGAAATGGTCAATAAAAGTGGGGGTTCCTAGATAAAGAACTCTTCAGAACAAACCAAACATCAGAAATAGTTTGTTAGAGAATCCAGTCCAATATCCTGAAAGTTGGTTTCAAGAGGAATCCAACTGGGGAACAGGAGTAACATACTGGGGTTTTTAAGATCACCATCAGAAAGATAACCCAAGTCTCTCCTTCCTGAGGACCTTCCTAAAGAAAATAGGATTCTTTTAGTTTTATTTCTGATTCTGGTGATATAAGCATGGATGGAATTCCCCATAGTTGTTGTTCACTGCTCAACTTTCAATAATAGCATGGGTTTGATACACTCCAGAATGCGTTGCATACCACAGCTGAATATAAAGCATCCAGGACCCAACGGAGAGACTGGCTCCAAAACACAATCTTACAAACAAATATTAGAGATGGAAAGAAAGAGTCAGCAGTCTCAGCTGGTGATTGCTGATTCAAACCTTTTAAAGCCCTACCGAATTTCTGAACTGAAGTTCTGGGTCTATAGTGGTTTGCCCATCACTAAGTTACATTTTGTATTCACTGGGAGCTTTTCCACAGTTCTGTTAATAGTCCTCTGTCCTGAGCTGCTGTGAAGCAAAGGGCTTATCTGGACTAATATGCATGATAGCT
This sequence comes from Emydura macquarii macquarii, assembly GCF_026122565.2. Lineage (NCBI taxonomy): Eukaryota > Metazoa > Chordata > Testudines > Chelidae > Emydura > Emydura macquarii. The sequence goes on along the minus strand of NW_027132905.1, from coordinate 129,598 downwards.
TCTCGGTATGGACAAATATTTACTAGGGACTAGAATAAGACAGCTGATTTAAACCATTCCATTTGCAGAAGACAGTAGATTGGTTCAGGAAAGCAAACAATGCATATACAGAAAACAACTGATTATGGATACGAGTTAATTACCTTGTCAGAAAGAGGAAGAGCAGCCTCTCTCTTGAGGCAGGCTGATCCCGTGTGCTGAAATAAGTGTAGATCTGAAGAGCAAATAAGACAAGCCAGAACACCATAAATAGAACGGGGACCACCAGCTGGTTCCACAGAGACATCCCCAGTGCCAGGAGACCATACACCTCCACTACCTGGGCAAGGCAAAGACAAGACCAGTTTGTTGTATTTGTTCATATCCTGTATGTTTACAGAGATAACAGAATAGAAAAAACAAACAAGCATTCAATTCATTTGCAATTCAAACCACGAGTCTGATTCATGTGGCGTAAACTGGTCTCTCATAAGTATTTTATGACTTCATACTTTTTTGACCTTTTGTTAAAGGCAGATGCGAAGTGTCTCAGATACTCGTCATAGCAGAAGCTAAATATCTAAAAATTAGCACATTTGCAACATATGACTGTTGCAGCTTGGACAGCAATTCTTTTGACATTTATGCTATTGCTTGTACAATATTAATACTAGGTGACTATGGAGCAATTTTCAGGAAACTGTAACTTCAGGTTGGAAGGCTAATACCACCAAGATGACAGGGAAATTATTCATCCCTAGCACTTCCACAGATGCCTTTATTTTAAACCAAGTGTCAGTTTCTCACAAGACAATCGCATAATGGCTACAGAAATGGCTATTAGAAAGTATGTATTTTAAGAGAATTAGAGAAACAAACTTGTATTCTACAAGTATTTAACTACTAGAATTTTATTGTGAAAGATTGAGTAGGCAAAACAGATTATTTGAAGATCCCTGTCAGCTGTGGCAAACATTACAAAATATTACCTTTACAGGACCTCATTGTTATTTCTATCATAGCTGATTAACAAACACATACTAATCAGGTGGCCAGGAATAGCCCCTGCTCTGGAACTGTGTAGGGAATACAAAGGAGCTGCAATGCCCCTCTGGAAGATTCCTGTGGCATAGGAGCAGAATAGGACCAGCATAAGCAACCCTACACAGAGAGGGTGTGCACCTGTTGTATTGGGCAATATGGGAGATTCTGGGAAGCTCTGCAGCCTATAGGCAGCCCCTGAAGCTGCTCTAAACTTATACCAGACCCCAAAGTCCAGAACCCAGAACTCATAAGGTGACAAAGAGCTGCTTTTCCCATCCTCCTCCCTGGGCTCTGTCTCCAGAGCTGTTGAGTTAAGGAGATTAAGCTAAAAATTGGGTCTGGGTGTTTAATATCCCCCATCTCCCAAGTTTTCCCACTGGTATTGCAAGCTACTGTTTGCAATACTACAATTCCAAAGCCTCAGGAACAGCTGTGAGGTCACAACTATTGGATCAAGGTATCGCTGAATAATTCATGCTGAAGCCAGCAACTACACAAGTGATTGGCAAAGGATGAGGCGTATGTCATGTTAAAATCAAGTTAGGGCAAAACTCCAGTCTGGCATAAGCAGATTCATCATCTTCCTTGACCTTCAATGGAGTTGCATCAACTTACATCAGGTCTGAATTTGGGCCAATATTTTTTTTTCTGATTTTTGCTTCTAGAATAGGGAATAGCCTCTAGATTTCCACAGGAGTGAACTCTTTAGAAATACAATTAAAAAGGCGTTTCTCTTATTTTTCCAGCTTTCACTTAAACTAGATTACAATCATAATATGCAGCCCAACAAGGTTACAATTGTCCCCATTTGCTGAGATTGGCACAGGCAATGCGCCTCAGAGGCACTTTCCAAGAAAAGATTACATTAACATTTCTCTTAATTCCAGCCATTGCTCTTTAGCAGACATTGCACACTACTATTCTCAGCCACAGCTTATTACTATTCTAGCAGCACGTTGTTAATACCTTTGAAATTGTTCCATAGCCACACATGAAGAGCTATGCCCTTGATTTGCATAGGGAATTGGCAGAAACATGGTATGAGCAATGCTCCTTGAAAAGTTTGTGCAAAAACATTTTTTCTCAAGGCCAAAACAGTACTGCATTGACGAATAAACACTGATTTGAAAGACAAAGGGAATCAGTGAGGCAGCCCAAAAAATCACTTAAATTCAAATCTTTACAGTGATTATAGAAACAGTCTAATTAGTACACTTACGATAGCCGATAAAGACATAAGGAGAGTAGACAAAAACAAACACTTGAGGAGCTTTTCCTTCAAGCATGCATATGGAATTAAAACAACCTCAAGATATTGAAGTGTTCTTAATATAAGTGCCGAAGAAGAAAGAAGTGTTGACGATACATTTATGATGTCACTGCACCTCAAGTGTTAGTGATTGATCTAGTGTTTAAACTTCAAACTGTTTTTAACATGGGTTTATTGGTAACCTACATAAAAAAATGTTGGATTTCAGGCTTTTTTTTGCACTTCTTTATGATGTGCAGAAATTACCTGAAAGATCTCCCACCATCTTCCCAAAAAGCCTGCAGGCTTATGCTGTTGATTTTGCATTATTACCATAGAGATGTGAAGAGCACCAAGTCTGGTCTTCCCTGGTCTTTGGGGAAGATCTCTCAGATTTGCCTTGTGAGCTTTCACACTTAAAGGGGTGAGGACACTGAATCTTTGACAAAGATATCTTTTCAACCAAATGTATGTTAGGCAAGGAGGTTAAAGAGGTGTTAAAAAATAAAACTGCCAAGTTTCAGACAGGTCTTGTCTGCAGCAGGGAATTTTACCAAAAAAATTTCCACCAGGGCTACTGCATCAGGGTACAGTGCCGGTGGGAGTCCTAGAGCAAATGCCAGAATTTGTACCACTGTGCCAATTTACGCTGCCCTAAGCAGGGTTAGACAACCTGGCAATGAGAACAGCAGTGGCTTGCAGGATGTTCATCCACAGTAGTTGTTCCACCATTTCTACCACATTTGGGGTTCAGCTAGTGATAGCAACAATGGGAAATTTGTAGGATAAATGATGAGCCCAGACAAAGTTATAGAGATTTCCAGGATCAGATCAGATCAGAATGCTAAAGGTAAAAAAGAAAATTCCTTTTTGCAGAAACACTTTAAGCCTTCTTTACACACAACAAAGCAGTAAACTCAGGGTGCAAGCCCACTTATCCCCCCCACCCCATCCAAGTCACTTTTAAAAAACCCTTTGCCTGCTCAGCAAAGGACCAAGCAAAAGTTTCTGGAACATGTTTAGAACCAGACACCAAATTCTGAAGAGTTTCCAAAGCAAGACCATGTAGGTCAGAGTGCCTTACACCCATGTGGAGCAAAACCTATTTTTAAAAACAGTGAGACGACATGGATTGTTTCCATTGGAGAGACAGCCTCTCTCCACATTCTGCATAGAAACTGCAGTCTTAGTCAATTCTCCTTTCCCGCTGGATACATGAAACTTCATTATTCCCAGCCACCTTGCATTTTGCTGGACCAACATACGCAACTTGGGACTTATGTCTGGCAGAACTGGAGCTCTCCATAGGAACTGGTGTTCATTCCTGTCTCTCTCTGCAGCCAAAGAATATATAATAACCCATGTTATCAAGCTACAAATGGGGGTTGTAGCACAGCTGGGGTTTGTACAGTGGTGCGGGTTGAAAAATTTGACAAGAATGACTCTGCCTGACAAAAGCCAGGAAATTCCTTGTTAAAACCGTCTGAAAGCTTCCCCGTTTCAGTCTGTTCTGATTTGTAGTAAGCCAATTTTGAAGTCTCTCTTTCAACCAACTTGCATAACTGACATTAATGAAAGTTTACACACATCAATGGGAGAATGGACACCTTTGCTAGAAGCGAATTTCCAAATTGATGCTTAAGTACACACAAAGTTGCTAATGCCTTTTATATTCCAAAAGTGTAAGTTATTCATAGCTTATTCTTGGTTTCATGTTTTTTCTTGGCTCTCTCATTTCCAGCTTAAGGTAAGGTATACTTACAACCAATCAATCACTTTTCTACACAGGGCATTACCACATACACCAGAATTACTGCAACTGTTTGTGGGTGCAATTTGCTTTCCAAGAGAAGCTTATTTAAGATTTAGCAACTGTAACGTCCATCCTACTGAGGCTCTTCTTTTTATCCAATATTCAGATAGGCTACGGCAAACTGGAGGTCAAGCAAGTCGCACAAGTTTAGTGATCATCCAGGATTAGAATCCAGGCCATTGCTCTAATTGCTAGTCCATGCTGTCTTACAATGTAGCTTTAAATAAATGCTAAAACAAACATACACTCAATATGGACATAAATTTGGCATAAGAAAACACAATTAACACCCAAAATTGAGCCATTTTGCAATGACTGCTTTTTCAGACCACAAACTATAACATAAATACCACAGTCAAAGCCAATGAACTTATTATGATCTCTGTGTACATCCTACCTGGACAAGCTCTCTGTATGCAGATTTCGCAAGATTATACGGTACTAGAAGATTCGATGCCAGAAAATAGAGCACTTCCAAGCCAGTGAAAATCATGGCAAATTTGTTGATGATGACAATGGTTTCCAGAGGGACGAGGCAGAGCCGTGCCAGCAGAGGGAGCATGTGAGCAGAAAAGAGCCAGATCTGCTTGGTTTTCATGACACAGGAGCAGAGTGTGCACACCACCAGCTGACCTGAAAACACGATAAAGTATTTTATAGCAAGCTGTTCACTCCTTCCAGGAAAAACGTATCTTAATTTAGCTTACAAATGAAGCATCTAACATTATCCAGTACCACTGACAGCTCTGCTAACTACAGCACACCTGTTATGAAACTGGATTCCCCTGTATCTTTGGAGGTTCACACAAGACATCACCCTCAGAGTGCATACTGGATACTATCTCACTTTGCATAGCAATAAGAAGTTATCCTAGAGAAAAGGCTGACACACTGAGCATGGCTTCTATCTGCTAGATGAAAGGAAGGACCTTGGAATAAGCCCTACCACCCACTGATTAAGTCATCCTTGCATCCTTCTGTTGGCCTCACCCACATATGTACATGCAGTAGTGAGTTTCTGAAGCACAACTGTGCTGTCATTTCTTCCTGATAGGAGGAAGTGTAATTTAATGGTCCCCAGTGGCCTTAAGAGCAACTATATTTGCAGTCAGGAGGAGTTTATTGGGAGCAAAGGCAATAATAGGGGCACACCTAAGTCAGCAGCTGTGATTTCAATAACTTCATAATGTCCTAGGGCAGCTACTCAAAATGAAAACACTGAAGGTTGCAAATGACAGATAGTTAAGCTACTTTAAACAATTATACTCTCTCTGTTACTGGTATGTATATGGGTACATCTGTATATATCAAATCAATCAATATCTTCCCCCTTCCCCTCCCCACACAAACCCAGTCATAGGGTCATGCAGTTTTGACAAGTTGTAAAATTGTCTAATTGCGTCATTCTGTTGGAGATCCCATGACGCATGCTGTATTTGGAAACATATGAAAGCTGTAAGTCATTTACCCTTTTTGTATTTTTCATGGTCTTTTTCTTTATGAGAATCAATTAAAAAAACTCAGTTGTAGAGTGGCAGTTTCAAAAAGTGCTCAGGCATACCCTAACTGTTTCCGTTGAAGTCAGAGGGAGTTTCACCTTTGACTTCAATGGAAGCAGAGCTAGGCTAACACAAAATGCCTTTGAAAAGTCTTGCCCATAATTTTATAGCAAATGAACAAAAACTTATCAAGTAACAGTGAAATTTTACCAGCCTACAAGATATTTACTGAAATGTTTTTGCCTTAAAAAGGTGATACAAGTAAGTGAAATTCTCATGACCAGGACACAGTTAAATAGAAATGGAAAAGGAACACTCTTATTTCATGTTGAAAGATCTACCATCTAATAGGTTGTGGAACAGTCTCTCAAGGGAAGTGATAAAACCTGATTGCTCATGAAATTTAAATCAAAGCTAGACAAAGCACTTGAAAAATAAGCTATGGGAAATGATCTTACACTGCTGGACAAACCAGGGAACAGGAAATGGCCCTGAGTGCAGGGGCCCTTTTACAACTCAAAATATCATGCCAAATCCCACGAGACCTCCAGCACATTCCAGCAGTTCCATGGGGGCTGGAAATCTCACTGGATCCAGTCCACCCTGTTCTTTAAGTCCCCTCTCCCTTTGCAGGAACCACCAAATTTACCCCTCGCTAGGCTTGGTTGGGGCCTTCTAAGAAGGTGTGTGCTGTTCTGAAAAGAAATAATCCGGTTCCAGTGGATAAAAGTGAGAGAGAAGGCAGTGTAGTGTGGTAGTTTCTCTTAGCCAAATGTTAATGAACCCAGCACAACCCACCCCTTTCTGCTAGGATATCTATATACAGGTAAACGTCAACTTTGAACTTCGCACCACTGGTATTAAACTTAGGGAGGAGACTAGTTTTTTTATATTCAGATACTGGACTGGAACTCAGGAGATCTAGGCTCAATTTAATTTTCTGTCTGACCTTGGGCAAGTCACTCTCTGTGCTTCAGTCTCCATCTGTAAAATGGAGATATTACTTGCTTCCCTTTTTCACAGGGTGATGAGAAGACATACTTGTTAATACATATAATGTGCTCCAAGATGCTATATACAAGAACCTAGATATATAGTATAAGATTTAGGTCAGTGGTCTCTGAACTACTCAGTGGATTTAGACAGTAGATCTCAATGCAGAAGCTGTGTTGTTAGTAACAGAGTCTGCAATTAGGAGTTAGTTTGGTTGATGGTTCTTAGGAGAGGAAAGAATCCAGCTTACACACACTGAGCTGCAACAGTTATTATTGCTAACCAAAATAACTAACTATTTTCGTTACTGAAGCAAGCAGATACACTGAATAATCAAAGACGACAGATCTACTGAATATGAACATGTCATGCAATGTTACTTTCTGGACCATAACCTAACTGAGCCTGAATTCCAGCTTCCATTATAAACCTGCCTTTTTCAGTTGCTCAAACTTTCTCAAAAGTCCCTTTACATAGAACTTTTCCATTTTTAGACTCTGCACAAGAATCTGAAATAAATTGGCTGAGCTGAGAGAGTTTTGGGGAAAACCCACACATGCCCCCCTCCTCCGATGTTCATATATGAAATTTTATAAAGAAATCTTTGACTCCAAATATCACACTTTGCTAGTATTGCAGGTCCTGAGAAGATGTTAAAATCAAGCCGAGTTTGAAGAAAATGAACTCAGTATTTTCTTCAAACTTGGTTTGACTTCCATATCTTCCCAGGACCTACAATACTAGCAAAGTGTGATATTTAGAGTCAAAGATTTCTTTATAAAAGCACTACACTTAGGAAAGAATAATCAATTGCATAAATACAAAATGGGAAATGACTGCCTAGGATGTAGTACTGCACAAAAGGTGTTGGGAGTTACAGTGGATCAAACTAAATATGAATCAACAATACTGTTGCCAAAAAAGCAAACATCATTCTGCAATGCATTAGCAGGCTTGTTGTAAGCAAGACAAGACATGAGATGTAACTCTTCCATTCTACTCAGCACTAATAAGGCCTTAAAACTGGAGTCTTGTGTCTAGCTCTGGGCTCCCACACTTCAGGAAAGAGATGGACAAATTGGAGAAAGTCGGATCTGAAAAGATCCGACAGGACTTTTAATGAAAAGGTACTCCCTATTCTATGCTAGCAACAGCATATTTGTTAAAGACAGACAGAAAACAAGAACTTGTGAAGACAAAGTCAGATTATCTTGGGGGAGGTGGCATGTGATAAAAAACAGACAACATATGGTAATGATGTAATCAGTCAAAAGAAAGGAACTTGTTCTTAATGTCAAAACACAGAAAACTAGAGTGTGCTAACAAACTTAACAAATCCACTCCTCTACTGGCATTCTGAAAGTAGGAAACCATCGGCTGAGTGATGTGCTAGAGTGGTGCTTATGTACCCTGCAGGAGACATTCTCGTGCAGAATTTAAGAGCTCTTCTTCAGAAGGAGAAGGTAGGGAGGAAGGGTGGTTGTCTCCTATGCAGCTATGAGAGCAGAAAACTATTTTTCCCCTCCCAAGACTTCTGCACACTTTGAGCAGCCTGAATTGTCTAGCTTGTGACCTACCAAAAGACTTGTTGCAAGCAGGCTGACATGGTAAAGCTTTCCTCTAAATCATTTCTAATATGGGACTGTTTTATTTCCTCCCCTACCCACCCTCCCGCAAAAATGCTGATGCTAACAAATTCTCCCTTTCTTTCCACATTAAGCCATTAAAGTTTTTTTTAACAGTGGTTAAAATAAATACTATTGGGATTACATCTTAAGAAGAATAATGTTGTGGGCAGCAGTTTCCAAAGCCACTTAGCTTTGGAATTTTCCCAGCTAACATGCTCACAGGAGATCATGGTTATACACGAGGCTACCCTTGAATGATACCATTCGCAGCACTAAGACATATATTAGCAAACTCAGTCAGCAATGGTCAGACTGAGCCACAGACCTGAAGGAAGAAATGGGTGTTGAAGGCCCATTTACAAACACTGCAGACATAAGGGCTACAGAAATGTCAATAAATAAATAAATACGTAATTGTAGATCAGATTAGATCATAAATTACTTTGGGGCAGGTATCATGTGTACATACAGCACCTAGCACAATAAGATGCCAATCATGACTGAGGCCTGTGGGGACTACAGCAACATGTAGAAAACAGTAATAGGGTATACTTTAACGTTTCCCCATTGAAAAAAATTCCATTTCAAGTGTTGATTAAACATATACCAGCCCCCATGGATTAAGCATGCTTGTTGATTTTACTGTTGACACTATTTCATTTTGACACAATGGAAATGCAAGGGGACAGAGATGGAGCAATGTACCTGCATTTTCTTTTTGCTGAGGGAGTGATTGAATGTAGTGCAGAAGAATGTAGTACACTCTTCAGTCAGGGAATATGACATTTGTATACATATTTTAGCACATGACAAAGTTATAAAATTATTCGACAGACACACTTAAGACACACTTAATTTAAAGTTAATTCATTTTCACAGTTTCCCCCAGACAAGAGGATTACCATCAAGACTCCAGGCAGTAGGTTTTTTGTTTGTTTTGTTTTTTTAAACTAAGGTGAAGGGGGGGAAAGCAACAGACTAAAAGAGTAAGGACATTAGTGCATATGAGTGATCTGGCACTGATTTGTTAATATTAAAAGCAAGAGTTAGGAAGCATTGGCTTTTTAACATTTCATTAATTTTTCCATTGATAATCTGCCTTCCTGAATGTAGACTAAGACAAGACTTAAAGATTGGCTGCCCTGGAAGCCAGGAAAAACATGGGACTGGATAAGTGAATCATAATTATTTATTGTTGCCTGATATGCACTTAAAAACAGACTTGCATGTTGGACAATGAAAACTGGTTTGACTCCTGCTTCGATTTCCTTGTAAATGCCACTTACATGGCAGAAGAAAAAAATGTATTTGCTCACCTGGCCTGCTTGCTTCTTTGCTATTTTTTCTACTGGCTCTGCTTACTTAGCCAGTTGTGCCTTTTACTGCACTTCAGAAAGTGTTCAACGGCTCATAACATATGCATTTACATGAAGTGAAGTATGAGATTCAACTGCACTTTGGAAGCACTTACCACAAAATGGAAGAGAGAGGCTTATTTTTGTACAAAAATAAAAAATTGAGGCAGGTTATCTTTGGACAAATCCCTTTAGGCTAGATAATATCTTTTAAAAGGAAAAAACGTTACATGTTGGTCAGTTATTCGGCCCAGCAATCCTCACATTATCCCCTTTTTGTTTGGAGGGGGATAAGTGGGAATGTAATTTAGATCTCCGTAAACTCAAGTTGGATCGGAAAAGAAAATTAAGAGTCCCACAGCAAAAAAGATGCATCTCTAAACAAAGTTTCTTAAGAGTTTCAACATTATTTCTATAAGAAACCATTACACCAAAAAAAGAATCCAATGTAGAGGTTATAACCTAAGCACAAATTAAATGTTTGCATCATGGTAGCCTTATCATTCTGTATAAAGCCAGCCTCAGTTCCCATTACACATCTCATAGCTGGTTTCCCTTTTACAGCAGCTGCAAGTAGACAAGAAGCAGTTGAGTCAATCCACATAGCCAATCACGTACTGTTCAAAGCTGCAAATCAGTGGTTCTGAACCTGCGGCCCAATCAGCACACAGCTGCGGCCCATGTGACATCCTCATGACCATGCAGTTAGTATTGGCTGCAGCCGTCAGAGGAAAATAGGTTGAGAACAACTGTTGTAAATTGATTAAATCTTTAGATCTTAGCATGAGGAACTGAAGAGGGTCGGTCTTAAAAGATTTTTGACTTTCTATCATTCTATGAACACGCACTGTAAACATTCCTAAATTCTCCCACTGGAATGTGGTAGCCCTCAGTGACCTTAATACTTAAAGGTGTTCTGGTCAAAGCTCATCATGAGAAAAATAAAGTCAGTTCCGGAAAAAAGGATCTTCATATATGCAAATCACCTCTGCTATTATAAGTAACACTTTTGAGAAAGAATAGCTCAAAAGCCATCAAGTCAAGCTCAGTTAACCTCTGCATTTCAGTCACAAGTAGGTTTTAATCACAGGGAAATAATATTACTGGCACTCAGATTTAAAATAGTTATTTGCAGCCTTGTTAGTCCACATACACAAACTTCTGCATGATAAAAGACATCTCAACCTCTAGGCTTCCCTGGCTTCATATATTGGGAATAATGCGTACCTAACTCACAGGGCTGTCGAGAATGAATGTTTTTGTACTGCACTTTTAAAGACAGGAATATCGTGCACATATGCTTGTTAATACTCAGAATTTCTACAGTGCCTTCCATATGAGGAATTCAAACTGATTAGAATTACATTGTTGACATAGCCCAGTAACTCTAAGTCAGACCCAGGGAGACTGAAAGAGCTGGTCTATCAGTGAGACAGGAAAGGACGTGAATTAATTTTAGGAAGTAGAACTGTAGGGGTGGCAACTACAGACATGTTGGGTTTTATGAACTTAGTCTTGAAGGCAACATTCTGCACTGTGCTAGCCCTGTCCTTGGGAATTGAACCAAGGGACCCATTGCTCCTGCATAAGACTCTCAGATCTTCCCCTCCTTCTCAGTACTCCAACATATTCCAGGAGTTCCAGAGACAAAAGTAAAAAAAAAACCACAATACAACATGTACTGTATCAGCATTATCAGTAAATCAACTGTTTTAAATGCTAGGCAAATATTTGGCCACACTAATTTCCTGTATGCAAAGATTTAAAATCCTTCTGTAGGTATACATAAAAAAAACACTCTGCTTTTAAGAAAAGCCTCCGGTGATTGACAGCAAGTTTTTGTTGCTTCAAGAGTCAGAAGGCCACAACGCAGGCTAGCATGCCAAAATTCGTCTTAACAACAACTTAGGTTAATTTTGTAACACAAAAAAGCAATCGAAACTAAAAAACTAACAATCTAATATGAAGGAAATCAGGCACAATCAATGTTTTAATTTATAAGCAAAGTTCCAACTCAAAGGAATGTGTTTATTAGTAAAGTCGTAGTAAATGAACCCCCCAAAGATGGAATTACACTATAAGACAGCACAGATCCAATTGTCTATATGGAAAGGTACATATCATTATTACTATTTAAAAAACTATATGGTAAAAGACACTCAGACCCAAGAAATTAAAAAAGGTGTGTGCAGAAGAAATTAGGAAGAGAATTAAGGAACAGGTTGTTATTCCTGCCACCCTTTAGAAGATGTTTAAATTGCACCTACCTATTAAAGCAGTCATGAAACGATTCATGGAGAGAGGTTCTAAATACATTGGCCCTTCATATCCCGACTCCAGCTCGCTCTTAACATAATCCCTAAAGAACAAAAACAAAATATTAAGACATCCCTAAACCAGCTTGAAAGGAATATACTTGTTCATAAAATATACACCTTTACTGCACACTGTATTTAACAGACAAATTACAAGGAGGAGTTTTGGAAAGAAACCATTTATTGACTTAAGGACTATTTCACTTTTCAGTGATGCCTGTTTAAATATTTCTTTTCTAATCTTGTGTAGTTCATCAGTTTTTCTCCTCCCAGCCCCATGTCAAGCAGTTTTGTAACTGGAGGGGTGACCAAAACCTCCTTCTGATTCATTTGCTGATGAAACTGCAGTCAGCAATTTTACTGAACGCTCATTTGTACGACTTTAAAAACCAATGCTTTAAATGGAAAAATGTCAAATCATATTTGACTTTAAAAGGACTGCTCATGTTTAAAGTTAGGAATCTGCTTAAGTGTCTTGCTGAATTACAGCCTAAATTAACAAATTACACAGACAGCTCAGATTTTACATTTTAATGAGTAGTGTTCGTGTCAAATGAGTGACTGAGCAGTTTTAACTTGGACATGTAGTCCCGCTATGACATGTAGTCCAAAGTGCCCAGTAAATTGGAAAAGATGAATTTCTCTACTTTAATGTATTATGCATAATGCAACAGTTCTTTTTGTTTCAGTTGCCATAGGACCCTCCCTTCCCCCTCCGCCTCCTATGGTATTCCAGCATTGCTGGTTTGGAATGAAATATTCCACTACATGTCACATATGGCTGTTGTCAAGAACTCCAGCGTAAGAAAGTAACTTGTTTTCATCATCTGCATGAGTAACCCACTTCCTTTTTGTGTGGTGAAATTTAATTTCCTCAGTTTAGTATATGAAAATCCAAACACTCCCCTCCTTGAACAGCAAGAATGCACTGCTGAAGTTTGCAATGGAAAGAGAGAGAAGCTTAAGACATCAGAAGTACACACTTCAAGAACAGACCATTTAAGAAAAGCAGAGGTCAAAGTTCTATGAAACCAGCCATTTTTTGTTCTTTGTATAATACCCAGAAGGCACTCCTCTTTCTCCACCCTACCTCCCCATTCCTCCCCATCTCACCCAGTTTCTATCTTTTTTTTTAAAAAAAACCTAAGTATCAGGTGAACTTCATAATTAACATTAATATATGAATGTCTATCATAATGCTTAATAAAAGCAAGTCATGGACTGCTGAACTAACCTGACATGCATAGCTTATGTATCTGCGTCACTATTTTTGTTTGCATCGCTCTCTCGGTAGACTGAGTGCAGTTAAAGGGAAAGGAGACAGATTTACACACCCATACATGTATACTCCCCCTCCCCCAAACCTGACCCTATTGTCACTGGTATAGATGATCATTTTGGATTCCTTATGAACAGGAGAGTGTGCACAAACCCAATGTAAGTATTCTTTCACTAAAGATGGGGACAGAGAACATGGCAGTGCAAAAAGAAGAGAAGACATATTGAAGCCCTGCCTGTTTTACTTTAGAGATGGACAGTCTCCCAAGGCTGGATACAATGTAAGGAAGTCTGTGTGTTCGCTGGGCAGGTTAAGCCCCCTTCAAAAGAGAACTAGATAAATTCATGGAGGATAGGTCCATCAATGGCTATTAGTCAGAATAGGCAGGGATGCAAAATCATGGTCTGAAGTGTCCCTAGCCTCTGTTTGCCAGAAGCTGGGAATGGGTGAGAGGGGATGAATCACTTGACGATTACCTGTTCTGTTCCTTCCCTCTGAAGCACCTGGCATTGGCCACTGTCAGAAGACAGGATGCTGGGCTAGATGCATCATTGTTCTGACCCAGTATGGCTGTTCTTATGTTCAGCCTACTCGCAGCTTGGGGACTGAACCAGACCGATCCGTCACTGGCAATAGGGGAATGCCCCACCACCTTGAAGTTCCCTCCAAATGAAGTAACTGCAGCAGCCAGCTAATTCAATCTATTTTCTTAAATTAGAAATAAATTTAATATACTTCAAAGAAAAACAATTTCCCCTGCTGCAGAGCATGGTAAATTCTATCTAATGAATAATCTTTGGATGCCAATTTCCATCTCTTTTCTGGATAATTCATTTGTCTGCACAGTGGGCAGGATCTGTGGATCTTATTACTCAAAGAAAGTAGCTTTTCAGGTAAGGACGGAAAAATTTTCTATTCTTCGTGCAAAAGCCCACAGATCTGTTACAGTGGGATTTTCATAGTAGTGTACTTCCACAGTGGGCAGTAGGACCATCCTTTAAATACAGACCTCCAAAGTAAGGTAGCTTTCATCAAAATAGGTCCATCTTCCCCTGGGCACTAAGGCATGGAGGAGACTTCTGCCACAGAAGAGAATGCTTAACTGAAAGAGCAATATGGGTGAGACTGGGTGACCAATATGTGAGGACTACTCTCTGTGGCCCAACTAATGGTTGCCTAGCAGATCTTAATACAAGAGCTGTGACTATTCTACCCTGAGACTGTCAGTGTCCCTAAGGACTGGACTCTGATGCTTAACTGAACTAGAGGATTGATTCTAGAAAGAACATCTGTCATTTTCTTCCCAACACCAGTTATACACAATTCTTCTCTTCTCTCACCATCTCGTGCCCTGTAAATCTGGCAGATATTAAAATTTTGTTGAACATGAACCTTCAAAAAGCACTCTTTAGTTGGAAAGTTTATAGCACTTCCTACTGAGATCAACCGGACGGAGTTCCAAAAAAACCTAACCCAATGGATTTGAATTTTTTGAACTTCTGTGTCACTCTAAAGTTGAAAGTTTTTTTATATTAAAATATTAGGCTTTGATTCCAATCAGCTAATGAAAACATTAGGAATTTATAAAAAGAGTTAAAAGAGAAGCAATGAGCACATCAAGGTTCCTGTTACATCTGTTAGGAAACAAGAAAACTAGAGAGGACTGGGCATAGTAAGAAGTTAAGATGCACTAGCAAAGTTGTATGTTTGGGGAGCTTGCATGCCTTCTACCAGGTTATCTTCAGTCTTAGCTACTTATGCTTTACAGACCCTGACATTCACGATCAAGAATGGTTACTTACCCTCCAGTAACTGTAGTTCTTCATGATGTCAGTGTGGATCTCAGTGCAGGCACACATACATTCGAGATTGGAATCTTTTGAATGGCAGCGCACGTGCTCCCATGTGAGGACATGAAGGGCAGAGAAGCCACAACACTCCCTCGGTTCCTTCACAATTCGAAGCCCGTGTTACAGGGCAAATCATGAGATCCACATTAATGTCAGCTCAAAGAGCCACAGGTTCTATAGAATATGTAACTGTTCTCTCTTCAAGTATATATTAGTGTGGATCCTGTAGATGACAGACAACCAGTATCCACTTAAAATGGTGGTGGTGAAAGAGTTTCAGCTACATCAATTGAACAGTAAAAGTAGATTCCTCCAGGGTGTATCTTGGGCCTGTGCCTGGCTCTATCACGGATATCAGTGCTGAGGGCAGTGACAAGTCTCTTGTTCCCTAAGCCACTCCAGTTCTGAGTGAGGACTTAGGAGTTCTATCCTTGAAGGAGTGATGTTTTCCACCCAGCATTTCCCTTCAGTTTTGGAGCCATGTTTGAGCTCCTTCTAGCTGCATGAGTCAATGTCCCCTTTACCTGTGGGAACAGGTGCTGGCTTTGTCGTCTGGTGGGTTGGGGCTGACAGCACTGAACTCTTCATCAATATAGAGGTGGTCAGTGTCAAAGATGTTAGCACCAGCTCTACCGGAGTCCTCTTTGCCTTTTTTCTGCTGCCTGATCCTGAAGTATGATGTGTCCTCAAAGAAGTGTTGTCCGATGCTGGCTTATCTGGCTTTGTTCTGGTAATGACCATCACCTCTGGGTTTGAAATGACCCACATGGACTGTCCTCGTGATGTAGTTTGAGCTGAGCATCCTTGAATTTGCAGGCCCTGGAAGAAGAGGACTTGCGCACAGAGCACATGTAGCTCTCCTCTAGGCAGTATAGGAATTAGCAATTATCCTCTAGGAGGACCAGTTCATGGGCAGGATGGGCAGGGCTTGGAATCCACCATGAGGCATGGTGGTTGGTGCAAAGCACCTCGCACTTATGTTCAACAAAGTCACTGATTGGGAGTGGGGGTTTTGGGAACATCCTTTGATGGGAAGCGTGAAGATAAGAAATCTCAACAAAAGTTGGTTGAAAAAACCAACAATAACGTAAAGGCCTCTGAGGAGAGTAGCTGGTTGGACACTCGCTGGGTTCATTCTCACTGCTGTGGGGGGTAAGAGGGAACTGAGGAAGGGTTGCAACTCCTACACCCTTTATGTACTCACATGGAAGAACAAAGAGGCATAGGGCACATGCACGGCCATGATAGACACTGCTATTCAAGAGACTCTGAGCTCAGGTGCACATGTACCTACAGTGGATCTACATTGACACATACTCTAAAGAGAACAGATGTATTTGTTTTTCTACAGGCTCAATTGCAGTGACATTTGAAGGAAAATCAGTTCTATCATGAGAGTGTAACAGATCTGTAAAGTACTAAATTGTAGCACAATTTTTTAAAATTTGTAGATGAGTAGAAGCCTTATTTCCTATTCAAAATTAGTGAAATATCAAAGCAGTGATTTTCTTATTATATTAGCAGTGCAAGTACAACGATCTTCTGGCACAGATATTCAGAAGAGGCCAGGAACAGCTGCCATGCTATACAAAGATGCTGACAGGGCTGACTGTGTACACTAAATTTTGATCAATTAAAGCTTTATTAAGCTGCAGCTTTTACTTCTCAGAATTGTTCATTCTACTGGAATAGTGTAAAACAACAAAAAAGAGCAAAACCATTATTTTCTTATTAAATGAAACGTCTCAAATGATTTCTGTTAGAAAATTAGGACATAAATATAAAGCTAAAATCAGATTTCCAGATGGGAATGCGGCTCTTAAGCCGATCAGATTGGAAAGTTAAAGAAAGCCACTCAAAATCAACCAGGAATAACCTATATTTCTGAACAAAGGGACAATTCAGAGAGTGCTTATATCTGACTAATACTTTTACATTCTCACACATGCAAGAAAGGGTCTTCCATTTTTAACAAAGGTGCTTTGTAGTTAACTGTCATAACACACAATGGTTATCTGGCCTAATTGTGTCATGCCACTGTTTACTTTGGCTAATCAGTCTCATGGGCGCGGGTATAAGAGGCTTCTGGAGGCTAAGTCTTCCCAAATAGCTGCCGCGCCGGAAGCTCTCACCCGGCCTCTGCCCCCAAGCTCTCACCCTTGCTCCGCCTCTTCCTGCTCCCCACAGGAGAAAGCAGAAGGTGTGGAAGAGACTCAGGGGAGGAGGCGGAGTGGGGGGAGGGCCAAGAGGAGGGAGCAACGTGGATGGGGGGCCTCGTGGGAGGAGGCCGAGAAGGGGCAGGGCCTGGAGTGAAGCATGGGCGGGACCTGGGCCTCGGGGGAGGCCGAGCAGGGGCGGGGACTCAAGGGGAGCCAGCCTCTCCAAATTCAAGAGGCACGTGCCACCTATGATCAGGCTCCTCAATTAATGTCAAACAGGCTCCCCGAGAAGGTTTCACGTGTCTAGTATCATATTAAAAACACATTAAGTTAAATATAACAAATAGTTTCTGCTCGTTATTTATTCCCTCCTCATTGGAATCCCAAAACAGTGCTGTCAATTATGGGATGTAACCACAGCACAACTGGAAGCTTGAAATTATGCAGGGTTCCCTTCTTTAACATAAGCATACATCCCCTACTTCCAGCATTACTCATTACAATTTCCAGTAAAAGTCTGTATAATAGTAGCATGGTTTGTGCGAGAGGCTGATATAACTGTGTATAAAATAAAGGAGCATTTATTTTCTAGAAGGGAACGTGTGAATCTGCCTTTTAGGCTAACTTGCATTAGAACAGCCATACTAGGTCAGACCAATGGTCCATCTAGCCCAGTATCCTGTCTTCCAACAATTGCCAATGCCAGGTGCTTCAGAGGGAATAAACGGAACAGGCAATCAATGAGTGATCCATCCCCCGGTCATCCACTGCCTGCTTCTGGCAATCAGAGGCCAGGGACACAGAGCATGGGGTTACATCCCTGACTATCCTGGCTAACAGCCACAGATTGGACCTATCCTCCATGAACTTACCTAGCTTTTTTTTTTTTTTTTAAACCTTGTTATAGTTTTGGCCTTCACAATATCCCCTGGCAACGAGTTCCACAGGTTGATTGTGCACTGTGTGAAGAAATACTTCCTTTTGTTTTGAACCTGCTGCCAATTAATTTCATTGGGTAACCCCTGGTTCTTGTGTTATGGGAAGGGTGAATAACATTTTCTTATTAATTTTCTCCACACAAGTCATGGCTTTATAGACCACTATTATATCCACTCTTAGTCATCTCTTTTGCAAGCTAAAAAGTCCCAGTCTTTTTAATCTTTGCTTATATGGAAGCTGTTCCATATCCTTGATAGTTTGTTGCCCTTCTGTGTGCCATTTCCAATTCTAATATATCTTTTTTGAGATGGGGTGACGAAACATGCACGCAGTATTCAAGGTATACGCATACGATGCATTTATATAGGGGCATTATGGTATTTTCTGTCTTATCTATCCATCCTTTATTTCACAGACACCCAGAAGATACGATGGTGAATGTTCTCACTAACTACATTACTATATTTCACACCTTGAGTTCTGACAGTGGATCTCCAAATGCTTTACAAACAGTACTGAATCAACCCTCAGCACCCCTCTTAACATCACTCCACTTTACAGATGGGGAAGCTGAGACATTGAGAAGTTACATGACTTGCTTAAAGTCAGACAAAAATGTGGAAATCTGAAACCAGAGCGAGGAATAAAATCCAGATGTCATGACTCTTAGTCCTGTGCCTTAACCACAAGTTATTCCTGGAGTGGAATAGCAGCACTGGAAACTGAAGTTCTCCAGTGATTCAAAACTTCCAATAGGCTGCACAGTCAAGAGAGCCAGCTGATGTTAAGTAAATCCTGCTGTTTCACATTTTAAGTTGTCTGTCAACCATGCTGTGTTTGTAGTTCCCCAGTGTTGCTTCCTCAACCATCTTAAATAGCATGCCAGCTAATAAACTCCAGTAGATGCAATAGAATTATTAAAACAATTTTAAACTAAACAACACCATGTTAGAATAGTTGAAAGACTAGCCCAAATACTTGCTTCTTGCAATTTTAGTACATTAAGTCTACTAAACAATATAAAAAGCAAACTGGAGGCTCAACAGAGCGACAATATGTACAGTACAGAGCATATTTGCATATTAGTCACACTTCAACTTTGTACTTTTAATGTGAAAGATCCTGATTGAATTTGAAAACTTTTTGGGGGTGTAAGAGTGGTGGTCCTTCCATAATTACTGTCTTAGGCTGCTGTGGGGAGTCTGCAACCAGTCAAGGAGGACTGGACCAAACTCCCTCCAAAACCGTACTGAGTCAGGGGAATGCGTAAATTCACTTCAGAATGTCAGTAAGCCACACTTTAGCTCTGCCAACAAGCTCAGGACCCAAACTCTGATGTGTCAAGACTTTGCACTACTGCTAGATTATTGATTTGATCCAATTTTATTTTTAAAACTGTGCTTGTTTTCTGTGCAATGCTAGTGAAAGTGAAATACCATAGTTAGGGATGCAGGTTTACCATAGTGGTGAAAACAAAGCCCCAGATAGCATGATTTTTCCTATTTGTCCAAGGGTTTTTTGTGTGCATGTGAATGCATGTGATTTGCCTGCAGTGACTGCTCCTGCCCCATGTAGCTGGGCCTGCCTCCCTGCTTGGCTGTTGCGACCTGGTGCACAGAGTTGCAGCACTATTCAAGTCTGGCTTAGCCTGGCTGCCCCTCCATCATGAAAGGGGAACAGCCAGGCCAATCTGAGCGAGTGGCATTGCGACCTGGTGAGCAGGGTCACAGTGCTGCTCAAATTTGGCCCACCGGCCCTAATGGGTGGGCAGGCCAAACCTGAGTAGCACAGCATCCGTGCACTAGGTATCAATGCCCAGAACGGGAAGCCAGACCCAGCCCTGTAGGACAGGGTTGCTCCACGATTTTTTATGAAAACGCCATGGCAAATCTGCAACCCTAAATACATTGAAGTGAAAATCTTGCTTATTAACTTATTAGGAAGTGTCTAATGCATTTGTGGAGCTGAGTACCAGTACACTGATGGTTCAAACAATACAGCAATACATTTTCATAAATCCTATTTGTCACAACATTCATCAGGAGATATAGTTAAAATTATATAGTGAAAATATAATCAGAATTAAAAACCAATGCCAGAGACTATATATAAATTGAAGTTTATGCACTCTTTCACCTTTTTTTTTTTAGTTTAAAAGACCAAAACTCAGGGCTGCAGAAGTGGAGACACTAGCTCTGAATTTTCTATCTCCGCCCACCTGCATCTGAGGAATACCCGAAGGAGCATGCACATTTAGGATGTTATATTAGTGTCGTTATTCTGATTTAAACCCAAGATCTTAAAACAAAATTAGGCATCTTTCTCTAGGAAATAAATACCATCTTTAAAATACTAGGACAAACATCTGCAAACTACAGTTAGAAAAGCTCAGTATTCCCAGGGGAAGGATCAGGAAGCCTCCCTCCTTCCTAACCAGGAAATAAGAGGCCACAACCCTCCTGCCACATTCAGAACACCATTAAAAGGAAAGCCTGACAGCCATAGCATTAACACATCACAACTGTCCCCAAACCACTCTTTAAACTTTCCTTGATAGTGAACAGATTTGAACAAAAGGGCAGTTTCAAAGAATTTGCTGGAATAACAATTTTACCATGTAAGTAACAAACGTACCATTTTGTGCAAATCAGTTTAATATGATGTTTTAAAATATTTTCCACCACTGGGCTCCAAAAGAATCAGATTCAATTCCACACTTCAGATATTTCCTATGCAGGCCCCTTAATAAGAGGATAGTTTCTCAGGCTCCAATCCAAGCCTTCAGTTAAAATGAGTTTATTTTCATTGTGGGTTAAATATATTCAGCAACACCAAAAGCATAAATGAGAGATTTACTTTGATTTTATTGTCTCAGACCTCTTATCTGCCTCTCGCTCTACATTTTAGACCCAGACATATTTGGCATACTTACTTATTACTGTAAGGTTTCTAATTGGAACTTGATTTAGGAAAGTAAAATAATGGACAATAGAATTTATGATAAAGAAATTTAATAGTCCAGTAGTAAAAGCTTCCAACCACTATTCTACACTTATCCTTCTCTATGGCTCTTTATTCCACATTTTCTCCCTTGTCTAGTTACCAGCAAGTTGAAAGGTACAATATGTCTTTTCCTCCTAGTAAAACATTTGTGAAACTCAAAGATGCCGGCACTCTCTTCTTGGTCCAACAGAAATTATGTCCATCACAAAAGCAATTTATTTTCATATTGGAAGGGAGAGAAAACCCCTGTGACAGCTAGGAAAGACTGATGTGGGATTTTAAAATACAGGCTGTATGGGCCTGATCCATCTCCCACGGAAGTTAATGGAAAAGATCAGGCCCTACATGTCTTTCAACAGAGATGGAGCACAATCCAGTGTTAATCCTGTAACTTCTTTTCAACATACGGAAAGATAAGATACATTCCAGACAATTAAATGAAAACACAGACCTTCCGTTTGTGTGGGTCTTACTGGCAAAATACTAATTAAATTATTTTTCAGATTTGAAAACCAAGTCATCTGAAAAATTTCACATTCTTACCTGGAGATCTGGTGCCCAGCATATAACAGCAATGCAGTCAAAAAGTACAGGTAGAGCTGAACGAGATGTTGTCTAGGTAAGGTTAGGAGCACGACACTTAAAATGTAACCTGAAGCAGAAATCAGACAGAAGTTGAAATTAAACCTCTGATGTCTTTTTAAAACTATTACCTAAACCCCACTTATTAAAAATCAACACAACTGACATCACTCTCTCTCACTTACTTCAGGATTTTAAAACAAAAAACAAAACAAAACATGCACCTGGATAAAAGAGAGGCAACAATGGATATTCCATTCACTTCAGTCAAGTTGCATTTACTTCTGTCGGTGGTGAAACTGACTCATGATATTTTGGAAAAAGTCAAAGTGATGTAACCAGACAAGAGAAAGACATGTATGTCCAGGCTTCCCTCTTTCCTTAGGCACATGTTAAAGTGGAGATACATTTCAGCACTGGCATAAGCAAAAAACCTTCATTGTAAGGAATAATGAATATATCCAACAAGCTCACAAAATCAAGTTACAATATAAATACCCTTAAGCATCACACAGGATACACTTAAAACCTTCATTTGTATGTTAAACAAAATTAAACTTGTAAATTATTTCAGTTATTTCACAATCGATTTTCAAATTTGAAATGCCTGCTTAATACCACAGTCTGAGTCTGAAATATAGGGCCCTTCTCTACATTTCTGGAATTGAGGCAATTCCCAATCAACTCAGTTTCAAGCAAGGGCAAGCTCCAAGGGAGCAAATTACATGTTTCCTTGCCTCCACTTGGGGTTTGCACTGCAGTTACTTCAATGGCTGTTTAGCATTTGTGGGAATTGAGGAAAATTCCCAATGCAGATATACTTTACTGTTCAAGAACACAGCCTGGTTTAGTAAATAGCTCACAGCAAGAAACAATATGTTGGTCCTTCCTTTCACACCTCTTGCCACCAGGATACCTAAATAAAGCAGATATTGCAAAGCCTGCTTATTCAGGGATTCAGTGATAAGTACCTAATGTTTGGCCTTCCCTAATATTTCCCCAAAGACTGACTGTAGGGACAGACAGCAATCTTACACACACGGTGTCCTGTTTGTCCTTTGTTTTGAGCTCTACACCATAGAATGCATCACCAGTGATCCTAATTTCAGAGGTTAATAACTTAAGTGCCTGACACTAAAATCCATTCAGCAAATCTGTCAAGAGCAAAGGATTTCCCCACAACTAAGAACAAAACATCTATAGAAGGGCTCATCACACAGATCATAGATATACAGTAAATGTCACTTGCTTTAAAATATCATCCATCTACTTGACAATTTGTCTAATTGGTCACAACCTTTTTAACTAGAGTTGATTATGCCGTTTTGAGTGTGTCGTAAAATAGTTATGAGCATGAAACAGCACTGAGATTCTTGAATGAATATTCTTATATATATAAAAACATAAGTAGCTCAACAACAATCAGTTACTATAGACAACCTACAAATGTAGTATTGTCCCACTATTTAATAGGGTGCGATCCGAAATGAAGGCAAATGTTTATTTAGTAACATTCCAATCCTCCTCAAGTGCCAGCTATTTAATATTTCCCACCCCCAACGGTGTCTCTCTCTAAAGCTCTAGCTAGTAACAGTACACTCTCTGAAAAGAGAGCTGGCAATGAACCCACAGAAAAATCTTCAGACCCACAAAATACCGCAGCAATCAACAGTCCATTCAGGCATGTAAAAATCTCTCTTATCCCAACTAAGGACAGGGAGATAAAACAGCAGAGCTGTTTATTATAATTTTCCAAAATTTCCTGAATCTTGCATTAAAAACCCAAAGCTGTGATAAATTTGATATTCATCTGAGGATTAATATTTTGTCAAAGTCTGAGGCACAGTTTACCCTCCACCACAAAAAGGAACATGACTATAGAACCACTGAATTTCCACAAAGCCTTTTGATTTTTTTTTTCTTTTGAGCTTTAAAGTTCAATTAAATACAACTATTAATTGGAGCCTGAGGCCTAGCACTGTAATAGTTTGCTTACAGCAATTAGGATGCTTTATACGAGCCACATCTAATTAATAAAGCAAACAAATGTTCACTTCTACTGTTTATTTCTTGGCTAAATAGAAAACAGTCCCATTTTATTAGGTTTATCTTCTTCTCTATTCTCTGCCCCCTCCTCTCTCACCAAACACATGGACAGTAACCACAAGGACTGCTGGGCAGCATAATTTCTTAAAGTAGAACAGACATTCAACTGTCTTATGTCACCCCAAGAAGAACTAACTGGAAGAAGGGTCTTAATATTGGCATGCCTGGCTTACATCCTACAGACCAAGCAACAAGTTTTGGCTCTTTTTGGGATACAAAAGCTAAGCAAATGTGCGCTTCTGTAGCCAATGCTAAGGTCAAAGAGAGGCACACCAGCTTACCAAAATTCAATTACCAGCTTCCAAAGACAGGTGTGTAGGAGAATTCAGCAGGACATTTGTTTACATTGTTTCAGAAGTTGTTTACCTCTGCCACATTAGCAGGTGCCTGCTAAAACTGCCACTTGGTACATGTTTTCATTATTTATTCAGTATAAACAATAAAGTTTAACATTATTGTAGCAAACCGGAAACCTACAACAAGCCTTCCTGGTTCTCAAAACGCTCTGCGGACTTGAGGTGGCAAAGAGGTGGCAAACCTCTAGTGTCATTCACTTAATCCTTGCAATTAGGGTTTAGCGTTTTCAGTGGTGCTGCACAGTTATGTTCCTACTATACCACTCCAAGATCAGTATCTCCTTCAAGTCTCATTTGAAATACTCCCTTTTCACTTTAGCCCATAATTCACCCTAAACCCCACAAGCTTTTCCCTTCACCTTGGTGTGCAGTCTTCCGGTCTCTTTGCTGTAGCTACTTCAAAAATACCTGCTTTGTCCTTTGCTCCTAAGAGCTGAAATGTGAAAGCAGTAAAGAGATAGAAACAGATGACAGAGTATGAAAGTCACCATACCCAGCTCTAATACACTGTGATGCTACAGTTGAACAATGCTATAAGCTACATTTTGTAAAAGGCAAGGAAGTTCTGTGCTAAGGCGGTCACTGCATCCATAATACATCCCTGTTATGCTGGAATATTGTAGAACATACTATGCTCATTCTTCCCTTTGGGATCACAACTCTGAATAAATAATGGAAGAAGAGACCCATGGACACCTCAAGGAGGAGAAAAATTCAAGTGCAAATCAAAGAGACTAGAACATGACAGAACTTGGAGACCCTTGGTTTAAAAACCATAAATAGTGCTAGTCTTTAATACACTACAATTGGTAAGCAAAATAGCAGAGTCAAGGTTGCTCAGCAGCTTTAGTGATGAATGTTGCAGCTCCTGGATTCAGGCCAGAATTTCATTGTTAATTTCTATTTAGTTTTTGCATTTGCTATAGTTATTTTTTAAAGAGGAAAAAAAATATCAAGTAGCTTCTTTTCATTTCAGTATTTACAATTCCCTCTTGAAACTTGAAAAACAGACATTTTAAACACTTCACACAATATTCACATTTCTGCAGAAGCCTCATTCCCAGAACCATACCAACATCATTACCCTTTGTGATGCCACTGACAAACAAATGTAAAGAATTCATTACCTTTGTCTTGTTACAAGGAAGAGGCGGGTGACAGCAAATGTAAACATAGCAGAAGGGCTACATTTCATTCCCTTTTTTCTGAATACGGGTGATTAATTTATGAGACAGAGGACATTCTACTTCAAACAACAGATTTAAAGGAGGATTAAAGCACTGAGGTTTCCTTCTGAGAGTCATTGTCCCACAGATACATCTGCTCTGTTTATAGTCCTCAGCTCCTCTGAAGGGCCAGGCGTCAAAGTCTTTGATGCACTGCATATTACTTCAGAACACATATCAACACAATTCAGATTATATCTTCAAGTTACAACACATTATGTTTATGAACCTTTTTAATTTCCTCGTTTGCATACATTTCAAATATATTTTGCTCATTTCCAATAATTATTTGAAACTGTGTAAATGTTTAGGTTGTGTGTAAATACGTTGCACACAAAAGTCAGTTAAGGAGTTCATAGTATTCCTCTCTTAAAAAAACCAACAATATCTTTTTGTGGCTGCTTTTGCAGAACCATGTCAAAGAAACATTGCCACCATAAAAACCCAGCAAGTGTTAGTACTGGTTGGTAACATGAGAGGAATCCATCCTTTAGAGGACCAGGAGTTAACTGCACAGCAACTTGGATTTCTTCCAGGAAATGAATTTCTCAGGCCTAGACTATCTTTGCCCCAACCCCCAGGGGAACTGACAAGTTGTCCCACAACATCCTGTGAAAGTGACCAGTGAGTTGTGGCACTATGAACTACATGATATGCATCAGATATCTTTGTGTCTCAAGACTGAATCAAGAGCCAGTGCAGACATGGAGTGAGAGCAGGCATGGAAAACTCAACGGCTGTTCTGTATTAAGGCCACATTCTGCTGAATTATGCTAAAATGAGATGACTAACTCATGACTGCCCAACAAGAGTAGATTGCAGAGAAGACAATCTTACACAGCGAGAGATTTAAAAAGCTCAGTCTAATCAGTTTATTCAAAAGAAGGTTGAGAGGTGACTTTATCAGTCTACAAGTACCTTCTTGAGGAAGAGGATTCTGATAAATTCATTAATCTAGCAGAAAATAATATTAAAATGGTTAGAAGCTGAAACTAGACACATTCAGTTTAAAAATATGGCACAAATGTTTAACAGTGAGGGCAATTAACTACTGGAACCATTTACTCAGAGATGTAGTAAATTCTCCATCACTTGAAGTCTTTAAATCAAGACAGGACAGGGGGTTGGACTAGATGACCTCCTGAGGTCCCTTCCAACTCTAATATTCTATGATTCTATGTGCTATAGCTCAACCAGAAGTTATGGTCCTGATGCAGAATTTACTGGGGGAGAGTCTACGACCTGCGTTATGGAGGAAAGTCAAACTAAAGGATCATAATTGTCCCTTCTAGCCTTAACATCTATGAATTTATTCCACTGATTGAACTCATGTAAAAACAGAAACAGAGAAGCTGAAAGAACTTTAAGTGCAATGTCAATATAACATCTCCACAAGCATGCAAGACAATCTCCTGCATTAGATATGGCCCATAGGCACAATTCATAAAAAATTCTCAAAGCTGAAATTAACCCACAGGTCTAGCCACTAAGACTAGACATAATGCCAAAATCCCTATCGGCATTCCCTACTAGCCAGCCAGTAACAGTAGCAACAGGGGTAGCTTCTTCTATATTCTCCTATCAGTGTTAACTAAATAATTCTTCAATGCAGCGTTACCGAGCTGGTTTTTGAAAGGTCATACACTTACTGGGAGCCAAGAACTTTGTAAATAATATCAAAGAATGTCTTCAAGAGAGAGTTTGCGAAAAAGTTCAATAGATTAGGGAACTACAAACCAGATCATTTATGATCAAAGTAACCTTTTGACAGACAGTCTCATAAATCTAGAATCAACATACCTTATCTTTAAAAATATCAGGCAAGGCTGCCCAATCAAATATGATTATCCTGCAAAGTTTGTGTAGCTCAAGCTAATAAGCATACATTTTGCTCTCTTGGTACTCAGTTATTTTGCACAATGCAGAAAATATGTTGACAAATACATACACATGGACACGCTCAGGTGCAAAAAGCTATCAGTTTTATAAACATATAAACACTTAAGTACACACAGTGGTTATCTAAACTATCATACTGCCAATATGTTTTCCTGTTCTAATTATCCAAACACATTTAGTGTCATCATTTCAAATATTTGTTCACACAATAAAAAGCCCAACTATTTGCACTGTACTCTCAAATTTCCTTTATCCGGACGATCAGCAAGGAAGGGAAACGGCTATCAATTGCAGGATTCTTTCAGATACCTCACAGTCCACTGTTTGTAACTTAATTCACTATCATGGAAGAGGCTCTTATCGTAACTGAGCTTTTGCCTCATGATAGTTGTGACTTCCATGAGGATAAATTGGGCCTTTATTGAAAGAATCAGGTAGTAGTAGCCTGGTTATGCAAGGGGATGATTATTTCAACAAAACGCACTGCACGTTACTAGGATATTGCAGAAAGCTTAACAATAAAACGTGATTAGGATAATCAAAAATAATAGAAAATAGAGGTTTGTTTGGTTTTTAAAGCTGTAACAGAATGGACACACTGAACAGAAGTAGGAAGTGAGAACTAAATTTTGTACAGAAGTTTTAAGTAGCAATTTGGACAACCAAATGGATTGCTGATTCTGACCTTGGTGGACAATTTAAGAAATATATTTGTATACAAATTATAA
This sequence comes from Emydura macquarii macquarii, assembly GCF_026122565.2. Classification (NCBI taxonomy): domain Eukaryota; kingdom Metazoa; phylum Chordata; order Testudines; family Chelidae; genus Emydura; species Emydura macquarii. The sequence continues at coordinate 101,596 of NW_027132905.1, read as the reverse complement.
TATTAAAAAAAGTCTGCTCATTAGAGAATTACAACCAAAGAGAACCTTAAAATATGTGCATTTGAAAACAATATAGTTTGATATGAAGCCGCAATAGGGATCTCAAAAGGTGTGATGGTTCCATTGATTGGGTACCTAAATTAATATGGGCTGCTGTATTCAAGATCAGCACTCAAAGAGTTGTAGTAGCCAAAGGAAAACTTAAAAGTCTTATATAAATGATTCCAAGTCTCTTTTTAAGAAGAGCGTCTTTGTTAAAAAGATGTAAAAAAACGTATGGACAGGTGTTAGCAATATAAATGCCTAAATGTTATACTAGAAATGGAGTTAAGGAAAAATTATCTAAAGGAATCACCATGCAGTGAAACCTGCTTAGCAAGAGCTTGGAACACCTAATGGAATAGCAATAACACAGTTTGGCAATCCACAATACTGAGAAAGGAAAGAGAAGAAAAAAAGATTGCTAAAATCTGAGCATGGCAGGAGTTCTTTAGCCCTTCTGTTGTGCCCATTAATTGCAACACACATGACCCCTTTATTCAAGGAACTCAAAGCAGCAAGTGATCCGATAACATTACAGGGTATTTTGGGGAAGAAAAAAAATACGAAACACACAGTTATGACGTTAGTCTTCACTTAAAAATAGCTATATTTTAAAATAGAACATTTGAAAATTAGTTCTGTCACTCACTTATCTAAATCCTGCTTGAGCATAAAAAAAGTGAGGATGCCTTTATAAATATGCATTTGATCAAGACTTCATCCTTCTGTTTACTGAGGCGATCTGAATACTTTAGAAAGAAGCAGGGATATGAAATATGCTTCCCCCATCCCGCACCCTTTATTTGTTGGGATGAAATAAATCTTGGAGTAAATTGACTCTGCTTCCCCTCTCAGCCTGGGGCGGTAGATGAGAGGGGGTTTTTGGGGGTGGAAAGATGGAGGTGAGGATATGCTTGCATTCCAAATATTTGTACCCTTACCTTGCAAGAGCATTAGACACTGTTAAGAAGAGGCAGATAAATCTGGTCAGTAATGAAATTAACATTAGCCTGGACATAAGGAAAAGATGCAAATGTTACAGCATTATCTTATGACAGCAAATTCAGATGGATTCTCCTCCTTCCAGCCCCCTACACAAATGTAGCATCTGCAATGTGTGTTCTTCACCCACCTAATATTACTAGCTGAGTGATTAAAGTTACCATTACATAATGCCACTTTACATCACAAAACTTAAAAACTCTTATCAACATCTTTCCCAGGACTTAACATTTGGATGGCAAAGAATTCACCTTGGTTAGGACACTGCCCTTAATCACTCCCTGATTTCCTACTATAAGCATGTTCACTCTGAAGCAAGTAACATGAGCTATTTTGTGATATTTGGGAGTGAATTATATTAGTGCAATAGCGACCATAATTCAGAATCAGATCATAACTACAGATTAAGGTTCTAGACAGTACCTATTCTCTTATTGTCAACTCACTATTTGCACGCCCGCATGCTACAGGTCTCCCATCACATCTCAGTCCTTTCAGGGGCAAAGGAAGGAAAGAAGAGCAAATAGAAGCAGCTGACTGCTCAACTAAAGGAGGATAAACGTGGAGATTTTGACAGTAGCAAGTAGCACTGTCTGCAACAGCAGGTCAATGTGACATTGGAAAGAAATTTATTGATAATAATTAAGCACTTTGCAAACAGGTTCACCCCCATTCTGCCTCTCCAGCAACTACTGTTACAGTCTCTCACAGCAGGTACAGCAATGTTCTTTTATAGGACAGGATGAAGAGGAGGATAAAGATGGCCAGGCCTGACCCTGAGTACTGATAAGCCACTGACACAGGCTCTATTGAGAGTTTCAGGGGCCTAATACTCCCATATGGGTCATGTCCCCAAGTGATGTTCATAATTAATAGAATTTTTCAACCTTAGAAAAAAAATTTTTAGATGAGCTAAAATAGAAAATGAGATTAGCAATCTGAATCTTTTGTACAATGGAAAGAACTGAACAAGACTGAATTATTTGCACCATTTTTCATACCTCAAATGGCTGATGGATCCTAACTAATATCATATTCCTTTCAAAGTTGGGTTAGTCTTACTACATTTAATTTTCATCCTGCATTTTTAGACTGGTTCAGTATGCACATCAAGATTACAAAATAGCAGAAGTATGTGCCCCCATCCTTTCATTTCAGTCGGGCCAACAGACAATTTGATGGGTGCACTAAAAACTTTAAACAGATAATATTAAAGTATGATTAAGTAGGTTTTAAGGGCAGAAGGGACCCATTCTGATTAACTAGTCTGACCTTCTGCATAGCCCAGACAATCAATTTAACCCAAAAAGATTCCTGTACCTAGCCCAACAACTTGTGATTGAACCAGATCACATCTTTCAGAAAGATACTCGGTTTTGATTTAAAGACTTCAAGTTACGGAGAATTTCCCATATACCTAAGTAATCTGTTCCAATGATTGTTACTATAATACCAATGAAGGAACTCAAAGACCAACATGGAAATAAATGTACCATATGCTTGTATTAGAGAGCATTACTTCAGAGTTCCTTAAATGTACATGCAGTACATGTTGTTAAACATTTATCAAGTTATTTTACTTTTTCTGGTGTTTTAGGCATAGGAATGACAATGGCTTGGCAAGCTTAGTAAGTTTGCCAGAAAGGAAAACAAGTTTTAGTAGAGAGATCAATACGTTTCTTTCTAGAGAATAATTCACATGCAGAAAGGCATAAACATTAAAACAGTGTAATACGGTGTATATGTGAGTGTACAGACCTATCTAATATATATACACAAACGCACACGGGCATGTTACAGTATGATGCCATGGAGGACAGATATACATACAAGAGATTATAAAACCTGAAAATGCTCAGCCATAGACTGGTCATCTTTTACCATGGCAGTTTGGCTGGAATCTCTGGCGGATCTTCACAAACAGGAACTGGACACTTCAGTGAGAAGCATACTTGTTTTTTTTAAAGTTACAACAGATTAACAATAAAATGTGTCTGCTTAAGCTTAATGTTTCTATCTGGAAATGTTTGTCTGACAGTTCTCCTCATCTATACTTACAGCTCAACTGGTGTTAAAACTGTTGTCAAGAGCATGTACTTTTCTTGTAAAGACCTGGCTTGTTTTAAGAAAGAATGCAATGGGGGAAGGGCCAGCCTGCAGCACTAGCTATATCCCAGAGGCTTTGGTTCAGTTCCCAGTACTGATAGCTGGGGGGGATGAATCACAACTGCAGTGCAGACCACCATCTCAGAATCTCAAAACTGGTCTGTTTCTCTGATTTTGGGAGCTTGTATTGCATTTCAGTCTGTTTTGAATTAGATATGGGGCGCACAGTTAACAGCCAAGACGCTTCTATTAACAATCCCTACATCTGAACTCTGCAGACAATATTCCCTGTGTCAGATCCTCAACTCTGGAAGTTGCTCCCATTGCCAAGTCTGCCAAAGTTTACAGACCTTCAAGGCACTCTAAATCTCATCTTTTTATGCAAGCCTTTGCCTGAGGTGGACCGGCATATGAGGGTTGCCTTGTACAGGTCAAGAAATTGGGTAAAGCAGTTTGAGTTTTTGCCCTATTGTGTCAGAAAGAAATTAATTCTGTGATGGCCTGATATTAATAAGTGGCAGCAGTATTTTTTCATATTCTGCTTTTACTGCTCTAAACATGACCAGAGGCTTATCCAACGGACACATTTTAAAACACAAATTTTAAAAGTCGATTTTTTAAAATCTGCTTACAGCAAGTTGCTATGCTAATCAAGACCTCACTGAGAGTGCTCTCCCCAAAACAGTGAGACCTGTGACACCTTAAAGACTAACAAATGTATCTGGACATAAGCTTTCGTGGGCAGAGCTGTGTCCAGATAAATGTGTTAGTCTTAAAGGTGCCACAGGACTCTCGCTGTTTTGCTAAGAACAGACTAACACGGCGACCCCTCTGGAACTTCTCTCTCCAAAATAGACTTGAAATCCCCTTCCAATAGGGGGAAGGGCTGGCGGGGGGTGGTAAGGATTTAGTTTACCTTACCCTCCCTTATAGGCCTGGTTTACAGAAACTGACATTGGCTTATGTAAAGGTGTGTTTTTAACTGATTTAACTAAATCATAAGAACATAAGAGCGGCCATACTGGGTCAGACCAATACTCCATCCAGTCCAGCATCCTGTATTCTGACAGTGGTCAATGCTTCAGAGGGAATGAACAGAATAGGTAATCATCAAGTGATCCATCCCCTCACCCATTCCCAGCTTCTGACAAACAAAGGCTAGAAACACTTCAAAGCATGGTTTTGCATCCCTGCCCATTCTGACTAATAGCCATTGATGGACCTATCCTCCAGGAATTTATCTAGTTCTTTTTTGAACCATGTTAGAGTCTTGGCCTTCACAACATCCTCTGGCAAAGAGTTCCACAGGTTGACTGTGCATTGTGTGAAGAAATACTTGGTGTTTTTTTTTGTTTTGTTTGCCTATTACTTTCATTTGGTGACCCCTAGTTTTTGTGTTATGAGGAGTAAATAAAACGTCCTTATTTACTTTCTCCACACCAGGCATGACTTTCTAGACATCTATTATAGCCCCCTTTAGTCGTCTCTTTTCCAAGCTGAAAAGTCTCAGTCTTATTAATCTCTTCTCATATGGAAGTTGTTCCATTTCCCTAATCATTTTAGTTGCCCTTTTCTCTACCCTTTCTAATACCAAAATATATCTTTTTTGAAATGGGGTGACCAGATCTGCATGCAGTATTCAAGATGCGGGCATATCATGGATTTATGAAGAGGTAATACGATATTTTCTGTCTTATTATCTATCCCTTTCCTAATGATTTCCAATATTCCGTTAGCTTTTTTGACTGCATGTTTTCAGAGAACTGTCCACACTGACTCCAAGATCTCGTTCTTGCGTGGTAACAGCTAATTTAGACCCCATCATTTTATATGTATAGTTGAGATTATGTTTTGCAAAGTGAATCACTTTGCATTTATCGACACTGAATTTCATCTGCCATTGTGTTGCACAGTCACCCAGGTTTGTGAGATCCCTTTAACTCTTCACAGTCTGCTTTGGACTCTTGAGTAGTTTTGTATCATCTGCAAATTTTGCCACCTCACTGTTTACCCCTTTTTCCAGATCATTTCTGAATATGTTGAACAGAACTGGTCCCATTACAGACCCCTGGGGAAACCACTATTTACCTCTCTCCATTCTGAAAACTGACCTTTTATTCCTCCGCTTTGTTTCCTATCTTTTAACCAGTTACTGATCCAGGAGAGGACTTTCCCTCTTATCCCACGACAGCTTACTTTGCTTAAGAGCCTTTGGTGAAGGACCTTGTCAAAGGCTTTCTGAAAATACAAGTACACTATATCCACTGGATCGCCCTTGGCCACATGCTTGTTGACCCCTCAAAGAACTCTAGTACATTGGTGAGGTCTGATTTCTCTTTACAAAACCATATTGACTCTTCCCCAACAAATCGTGTTCATCTGTGTGTGTGATAATGCTGTTCTTTATTATAGTTTCAACCAATTTCCTGGTACTGAAATTAGGCTTACCGGCTAATCGCCGGGATCACTTCTGAGGCCTTTTTAAAAAATTGCCGTCACATTAGCTATCCTCTAGACATCTGGTACAGAAGCTGATTTAAATGACAGGTTACATACCACAGTTAGTAGTTCTACAATTTCACATATGAGTTCCTTCAAAACTTTTGGGCGAATTCCAACTGGTCCTGGTGATTATTACCGTTTAACTTATCAATTTGTTCCAAAACCTTCACTATTGACACCTCAATCAGGGACAGTTCCTCAGATTTGTCATCTAAAAAGAATGGCTCAGGTTTGGGAATCTCCCTCACATCCTCAGCTGTGAAGAGCAACGATTACAAACTGGAGAAGTAACAACACAAAAACTCAATATTTTAAAAGAAAGAAGTGAAAGTACTGCTTTACTATTACTGCAATAAGAAGCCAGGAGGATGAAGGGAAGGCAAAAAGAAAAAGAAGTGAGATGGCATCATTCCAGTATTTAAATAGGCACCCAGCTGATACTGTAACAAATAACCATAAAGAAAAGCTGTTTCAGAGATATCATTAAGTATATTTCTCTAAAAATTTACTTATTCTGCAACTGTTTTTATATTACAAACTGATTTTGTGAACTAAAATTCCTGAAAACATTCATTGCAAGTGAGCCTTCATTTGCACTACCACCACCATATACATCTAGTATCCTGTAGTTATTTTAGGCATCAAACAGGCTCTACCCCATTGTTCTCACCCACCCACCTCTTCCACCAAAAAGTAACCACTACTACTGGTCTTTTTACATTAAAAGAGCAGCAAGTATATTCCTTCAATTCTCCACAAGCCTCACATTAAGTCAGCAAAAAAAGGGCCATAGAACAGGTTTTCATTGGTAATCAGAATAAATGTGCTGCAGGCAAGAATTCAACAGATAAAAATCACTTTCCTACACCTCCACAGCCAGGATTAAAAATCTAGTTATACTGCTCCAAAACCACAGGCCTCTAAGGACCTGAGCTAAAGGGTATTTCCCACAGCTGGCTGTAGCTGTGGGTTCTTTATCTCTTTAGAACACTGCCTATGAAGCAGCATTGCAAACATAGCAAGTAAGTTACATACTAACCTTCCCCCCCCAAAGTTATTATCTGAGGTTCACAGGACTTCAAACCCAACAACGGGGGACCAAGCTGTAATTAATCCTCTCACTCATTCACTCACTCACTCGAGATGGTCCCAGAACTAGGGTCCTTTCATCTCCCAAAAACAGGCCTCTGGCATTTGTGCTAGATCTTTGACCAGGCGCATAGTTCCTGTTCCCTGAGCTGTCTGTATGTAATTTATGTAGAAATTCCGTCTGCGGCACATAGATTTGTTACACATTCCAACCCACTGTCAGTGCATGTACTATTTTGAAGGCTTAAGACTTTAACCCAAAGTGCCATATCTGTACTGTAGTTCAAGTAATAGAGTTTGAAAGCTGGCTTTTATCAAGCTGCAGGCCATAGTTCAGAGGCAGCAACCTATTTACTTCTTTCTAGTCTTTTATTTAGCTTCAAGAAACTATGTTAATTATAATAATTTTTATATCACAGTTAACCATCCTGTCTCTCCTGCTCATCTATCAGATGCATAGCAGTACCTGATAAAACCAGCACCATTCTGGTACTTGGTTCTTTCAGTGCATTAGCAACATTTCACCCAACTTACAAGTGATAACTATCATAAATCCTTTTAAAGCTACACAATAAACCTCATTCTGATAATTCACCAGGAGATTCTAGAAAGGGATCTCTGGACTGCTAGGATAAACTGCCCCATTTTATTAGTTACACCAAAAGAGGTGTTATAGCCAAAATATATTACAGTCATTTTATTGCATACTTGAAATACTTGCAGTAAGAAAAAAAGATTAATTTGAAACTATATTATCTCTGATGTGTACATACTTACCCACATAATGCATGTTGAGGGCCAAGTACTTGTACTGGAAAAGAGGGTTGTTGTTGAGGCTACTTCTTTGGATCTGCTGAAAGAAGGAGCTGACATCCCATCGGTACAAGACATCCAAGAGCATGATGCTGGGGACCCTCAGGGCCACATGTAACACTGCCTCCAACTTCTCCTTCGCAGCCATTCTGTTCCTTTTCAATGAACTCGAAGCAGCCTGTGAACAGCACAAGACAGACAAAATTAATTACATCAATCTCAATGTACAGCCAGCCATTAGGCATCAGGTTAAGATTTTGTCACAGTTATTGTTAGTAAAAGTCAGGAAGAGGTCATGGACAATAAACAAAAATTCATAAAAGCCATGACTTCTCCCTGACTTTCACTCAAAATTACGACTTATGACAAAATGGGACTGAATAGGGGTTGGAGTGGGTGGGATGAGAGCAGTGGGGTAGGGTCCCCCTCCTGCCTGCAGATGCTGGGAGCTGGGGCCCAGGGTGGGAGTTCTGGGTCTGCTGCAGACCCCCTCCTCCCTATCACATGTGGCAACTTGAAACTGCAGGCCCCCCCTGCCACAGCTCCGGGCTGAAAGGGCTGCCCACAGCGGCTGGGAGCTGCAGGGGGAGCCTCGGCTTCCTGCAGCAACTGGAAGCTCCGGGGACCCACCCTGTCTTTCCCCATGGCAGGGAGCTCCGGGGGCCTCCCAGGGGCTCCCCACTGCTGGCTGCAGTGCACAGCTCCAGGTCTCCCCTTGCCCCCATCCACAGAGGTAGGGAGCCGTCAGCTGACAGCTCTTGCCCCACCTCCTCAGCTGAAGCAGAAAATGTCATGGTCTGCACAGGAAGTTATAGATTCCGTGACTTAATTTTACCGCTAGGCATCATAAATGTATGAATGGAGAACATTTTGGGGGCATATATCAGTAAATGAATCAGCTGAGCTAAACGCAAAAATCCTAACAGCATAGCTTTTGCTTTTTGCTATACTGAGTTTTACTAGCTATTTACCATAATGACTTATGATGCTCTTTTTTCGGTTTTTTTGACAATGCTCTTCCACTTTGAAAATGTGTTGTGAAAACTCTCATTAGTAAACATGCTGGCTCTAAAAGCCAAGTAAATAACAAGAGAGACCACTTGATAATGCCCAGTTCAACTTGAAATCTCTCTCTATGGCCTTCTCAGAAGAAGCAGCTTTTGAAATACATGCCAAGTAAAAACAGTTCTTTAAAGTGTTAAGCATTAACAAATTAAGCTGTTTTTGAAACAGCTTTTACAATAACATTGTTTTCAGTAGTTCTGTAGCCATATTGGTCCCAGGATAGTAGAGACAAAGTGAATGAGATAGTATCTTTTATTGGACCAACTTCTGGTTGGTGAAAGAGACAAATGTTCAAGCTACAAAGCTCTTCTTCAGGTCTGAAAGAAAATCAGGGTAGGTCTACCCTTAAAATGCTTCAGTGGCCCGACTGTAGCACTTCAGCGAAGACACTACTGTGTCGACAAGAGAGCTTCTCCTCTTGGTGTAGTTAACTGACATCAGTGAGAGGCGGTAGCTATGTCGACAGGAAAAGCCCTCTTGTCAACAAAGCACTGTCTACACTCGGGGTTAGGTCAGTATAACTGCTTAGCTCCAGGGCATGGATCTTCTATACTTCAGAGCAACATAGTTATACCAACGTAAGTCAGCAGTGTAGACCTGGCCTCAGGCTATGTCTACACTACAGCTTATGTTACCATAATTTGTGTCATACAGGACTGAGAATAAACTACCCCCGAGCAACATAAGTTACACTGATGGACGCAGTGCCAAGATAGTGCCAATCTATAAAAATGGAAATAAGGACAACCCAGGGAACTACAGAGCCAGTCAGCTTAATTTTGGTACATGGGAAGATAATGCAGCAAATAACTAAGCCATCAACTTGCAAACTCCTAGAAGATAATGAGGTGATCAGTAACAGTCAGCATGAATTTGTCAAGAACAAATTGTGTCAAACCAACCTAATAACTTTTTTCAACAGGGTAACAAGCCTTGTGGATAGGGGGGAAACAGTAGATGTGGTATATCTCGACTTTAGTAAGATACTATCTTGCATGAGCTTCTCACAAACAAACCAGGGAAATACAACCTAAATGGAGCTATTACAAGGTGGGTGCATAACTGTTTGGAAAACCATTCCCACAGAGTAATTATCAGTAGTTCACAGGGCAATATCAAGTGGGTTCCCACAGGGATCAGTTCAGGGTCCGGTTCTGCTCAATATATTCATCACTGATTTAAATAATGGCATAGAGAGTACACTTATAAGGTTTGCAGATACCAAGCTGGAAGGGGTTGCAAGCGCTTTGCAGGATAGGATTAAAATTCAAATGATCTGAACAAACTGGAGAAATGGTCTGAAGTAAACAGGCTGAAATTCAATAAGGACAAATGTAAAGTACTCCACTTAGGAAGGAACAATCACACATATACAGAAAGGGATCATAGTCGATCACAAGTTAAATGTGTCACCAGATATTTTAAGTTTGTTTTCTCCCTGTGACTTGAAATAAATAACTTGAAAAATCTAATCTTATTTTTGTTATTTGTGGCATTTTGCTGACCTCCGTTTGTATATATTTATGCAAACATTATTTCTTTTAGATTAAATCAGTAATGCAGCTCCATACTTATTATACGAATGTAATTCACTACAGTGGCCCATTACAGTAGTACTCTGGAATTAGGGTTTGGTTTGTTAGTAAAGTGAATAATTTAGTGCTCATGAACTCGGCTACACTGATAGCAGTGGAGATTGGAGGGTTTTGTTTAACTACAGAAAACACACAGAATAAGTTTCCCAACAGCAACTTGTTAATATACCTCGGCCATAAACTGGTAGGATGACATTAAGGAGTGAATGGGTTCAGTCTGCACACACATTCAGCTCATGGCCTTCAGCTGAGACTGCCAGCTGCTGCCAACTGTAATGATTTTCATGAGGAAGACACCTGTTCACTGCAGGAATGGCAGTACGGCAATGCATTTCACACAGATCACCAGCAAGTCAGTAACCATTTTCAGTGCACTCCCAACCTGGACCTATTTTCAGCTGAGTGGATTTCAGAAGGTGCTGGGAGAAGCAGACTAAAAGGGGAGGCTAGAAAAACATCAAACATTTTCAGGCATCTGTGTGTTGAACATGTTCCATTTTTGTTGGGTTTTTTTTTTTCCAGACTCAACTGCTACTTGACTGGATGAATCTTTATCTCCAAATCGTTGTTTATTAAGTACAGTGGTTAACAACATCAATAATTTTTTTTAAAAATTATCACGGTCAGTGGAGAGATGATGCAAAGTGAGCATCTGTGATTTCAAACACAGCAGTGGGAAACTGTTTAAGTATGTGGAAACTATCACTGTGAGAGTCCTATATCCCAAACCAGACTCAAAGGGCTGAATGTCCTAAATATCTGAGGGACATTTCAGAACTGTACTCTGCCCAACAGTCTGAAAAATTTGCAAAGGCAAAAGATGCCGCCTTTCACTTTGAAAAAGCTGTGAAATACATTTCAAAACTAAGCACAATTACTAGTGGTATTTTTGAGACTACCGTGAGTCATCATCTGGCTATACAGAGTAAAAGAAAAAGAATCAAATCAGCTGTACCAAAGGCAATATGGAAGCCCAGTGCAAAACTAAACCAGACTCTATTCTGCTGACATAATAATGTTATCTTTCTAATACTGTTAAACTGTAATTACAGCAAGGTGGAAAACAGTTTACAGTACCTTACTTTGGGATGCTGTTCATTGAAAAATTAGGGTTTGGGGTTTTTTTTTTTTTTTTTACTCACAATGCCCATGACTACTGGTAGGCTATGGAAATGCAAAATTCTAAATAAAAAATGTTTTAAAATACTGGAATTACATTTCAGTGCTGTCATACTGGGCGACATTACTCTTTGTGCAGAGGACCAGCACAAGGGATATGCACAACACTAAGTCTCATATAAGCCTTCAAGGATAAGATACTGTAAAAAAAAAAAAAATCAAATTTTGCAGGTCGGAGGGAAGGATGTATTAAGACTTGCACAAAGCATAGGTACACAAAGTATTTTCAGTTCTAGAAGAGTTAAAGCAATTCAAGGCCAATACTACCCACCAGTAATAGTAGCCCATCTTACATAGCTATCAGGAAAATAGCTTTCCAGGAAGAAGTGTAATTTACCAATTATTTCAATTAGCACTTAAGACTATTTGTTTTTGGCTTTTTTTGATTAACAAATTTACAAAGTGGCCCCATCGATCTGATCTCAATAAATCATGTGTTGTAGGACTATCCCAAATCCTGAAGTCTGAATTGATTTGTGTATAATTCTCACCTTTCTCACTACTTTAACAGAACTGTAAACTCCCAACACAGCACATCTTTCCGTCTCATACAAATTATGAACCATACACTACACTTCCCACACAATTTTCTAAGAAGTATTACACAATAGCATGCAAGAAGAATTAAGAATCCAGTCAAAACAATATCACAAGCATCCTAGAACATGAATAAGCAAAATCTCTGCCAAGCCACTGTTCTGATTGCACAAAACATCCCTGCAAATGATTTACTTTTATTTTTGCTGTGTTATAAATTTAGAAGGGTTTTATATATTAAGATCGTATTTTAAAGACTATTTTGGATGCACGCTAATTACAGAAAAAGAAAACTTTAGTCAGATTGAGTTGAAACTGTGAGCCTACACTCAGAAGGACAATCAAGATACATATATATAATTTAAGAGTTTATGTGAAAAAAAAGTCACAGTAGCTTTTACTTTAAGTACCTATTTTTCAAATCTCTTGTTTTTTCCAAATACATAAATTCACCAATCCTTAGAGACCAAACTGTCTACAAATTTTCATTAAAAAAAAAAAAAAAAAAAAAAAAAAGCATTTAACGTACCGCTTGACAACAACATTGATCTACAAGTTTACACTATTTGTTGTAAAAAAATATATGTACTAGGCGGACAAGGATTTGATTAAAAAGCTCTTACATATCCAAGAGTCATATCTGAACAGTCAGCTGTATGGCACAACACCTACATATGCAGAACAAGAAAAGTTAAGTTTCTATTTAAGGGCCCTATTCAGTACTTCTTACACACCACAAACTCAAGCAGAACTTGTCTGCTTTCCCAAACAGAGTGCTAAATGGGGCCAAAAATAATCAAGTTAATTTGGACAAGCTTGCTTTTCCTTTCCAAATTCACAAATCTATACTTGGGAGCTTAAGAAAAAGTTAATTGTATTTGTATATCGTTTAACCGTACAGTTTAAATTTCTAAAGCTAGTTTTAAAAAACAACTTTGACAACTATAACATTTTATGGAAAGTGGCTACTCTGGAAAATCTAGCAAATCCTGTCACTTCATAACAAGTGAGACACGGTGGATAAGGTAATATTTATTAGACCAACTTCTGTTGGTGAAAGAGACAAAACAATATTAATGAGACATCCTTTTAAATTACATCCACTAGAAATCTGCAAGTGTGAAGGCCTAAAATGCAGTTCCTGCCAACTTTCAATAGAACGTGCTACATGTGAGCAATGAAGTCCACTATTCCAAGCTTTTGATGTATGCTAAAAAGCTCTTAAAATACATTGTTTTAATTGGGCAAAACACTTAAGCCTTTATACGCTTAGGGAAAAAAAAACAGTCAATATGAGCAGCTGGAGGCTCACCTCTTCTGAAAAATCAGGCCACTCGTTTAACGGTATGTCTACACTGCAGTTAGGAGTGAGCCTCCCAGCACTAGCATGCTAAAAATAGCTGTGTGCTGTGGCACTGGTAGAGGTCATGCTAGCTCAAACCCACCCTACACACTAGGTTCAAGCCTGGCTCTTTAGCGGGAACGTCCAGCTGTTTTTAGCATGAGTCTCTCCCAGCTGCAGTGCAGACATACCCTAAGTAGCCAAAAGCTGATTTAAGAGCCTAACTTAAGGCACTCCGTTTTGAAAAACCATGGCCAATACATTTATTACAAGTGCAGGTCATGCCACTTTCAGAAGATAATAGATAAAAAGCTGCTGAAAAGAGTTCCAGCAAACTATTGGTTAAACACTGACAAAAAGCTCACATACTTTCCCTTGAACAGGAGGTTTTTTCTAAGGCTTGCTCTAGACACAAAGTTGTACCATTTTCACTAACATTTATACCTATTTAGTTAAGTTGGTGCGATCTATGTGCATGTACTCATAAGTTTAAGTATGGCTTACGTCAATAAATGTACAGGCACAACCTAAGCCAATATAACCAGTTTTAAACCAATGTAAAAGTCCACACACCCAAAATTTACACTGGTTTAATTAAGCACATTTAAGCTAAACTGCTACAAATTCTTCATGTAGACAAGCCCTAAATACAATGGTGAATAGTTACAGAAACACACCAAAGGTGGAATATTTTCAAAAACACACAGATCTGGCTTAACTGCTCCCATTGAAGACAATGATAAAAAAAATACCACTGACTTCAGTGAGAGCAGTTAGACCAGCTCCTAGCATTTTTGCAAATTCTGCTCTAAGGGCCCCATCCTGCAACACACTCTGTGTTCCAGTATCCCACTGGCTTCTATGGGCAGAAAAGGCACTCAGCACCTCACAAGCTCATGTCCTGAGAAGCTGGAGAAATTTGAAAGAAACTGAAGAGGGATGTAGGTCCAAATTCTGCTCTTACACCTGAAAAACCCTACTGATTCTGGGTGCATGGGTGTAAGAGCAGAATTTGGTCCATAGACTCTGCTCACATTGGGAAAAAATTAAACAAATCATTCATACTTTACAAGAATATTGCTATGCAAAGCTTTGATTTTTTTTTAATCAACTGAACTTGGTTACACTTTTTTTTTTTTTTTTTTTTAAACAGAACATCTAGCTGCATCAGAGACTATTTTGACTGAGAACTATTAACAGATTCAATATCAAGGCTGGTAAGCCTAAAATTAGACCCACCAGCTGTGCTCTGAGTGCATGCACATCTCAATGTCCCTCTGTTCTGCATGTCTGCTCTGTTCTTCGGAGTAATAGGAAATTTGAAATATAAAACAATTCTGAACTCTTGAGAGGGTTGGATTCTTGTAAACTGGCCTCATGTTGAAATATACAAGACAGAATGGAGGGACAATGTTATGTGCCAGATACACAGAAAAATCCAATGATATGTACAAGTCCACAGAGAAGTCCAATATTTTGAGTGGAGGACTGATGTTTGATCCAGCAGAACGGTATTGTTTCCAGAACTTTGATGAAGCTCTTCTCTTCCCACCCCAGGGCAGCAAGAGAAGTAAAAGATGTATGGATTACATGTAATTTTTAAGTGATGGTATGTTCTTGGCTTGCTAACAATGATAGCACAGTAATCATTTTGCACAGAAAGGCTGGATATGGGGCAGCCTTGCAAATAACCGTACCACTTAAGCAGCAAATGTAAAATTAGTATGCGTTGTAACACTATAGTTAGGGATTTGTCAGCACTTCCCCTAAAACCTATAGTTTTCATGATTTATTATAGCAGCTCAGCGATTTCAAATCACATCAATATAGAATTTAGTGCTCAAATTCAAAGAGTTTTACAAGGGGTCAGTACTGTAAGCAGACATAGCATTTTTGCTATTTGAACAAGTTACTGAGCATACACAGTATTTTTTCTATCGGGTGCAATACTATGAATTGTTATAGCACTTACAAGATCAAATGAACAGAGGAGTGCTATTTTCACTTAAAAAGCAAGTGAATTCTTAAATTAAAGCAAAACATTCAGGGTCCAACAACCCACCCAAAATTAAAGACATGTGAATTGAGGCCATTGTGGTTAATTATTTAATTCAAGCTACATACAGGCACTACAGCATACATGCTTTTCTGCAAAAGGGTCTCAGAAGAGTGGATCATCCCTACACATTATGGGATGAGCTACTGGGAAGGGTGTGAATAAATGTGAGTTTACCTTACTAACATAATCAGAAGAGTGGTTGGACAAGCGCCTAGAGAGATATGTATGCTATAATCTTGAAATGTTGAAGTTTTACATTCCTAACTTCCATTAACTCTCAAAGGCATTATATGGGAAAATTCCACATGCAAGGAGATTAGAATTTACCATCTATAACTCTAAAATTTTAAAGTTTTTTAGTTAATTTCTTCCACAAATCCTATCATTAACCCACCATGTACTGTTATGCATGTATACATACATATACACCGAAAGACAGAGAGAGTGCATGAGTGCACCCTATGTCTGATACCTCCAATCTACTTAGACACCAATCCTGCCAAAACTCATACGTGTGCCTATCTTTAAGCACCATACTTAGTCCCAGTGAAGTAAACAGCACTACTCATGGTGCCTCAGATGTGTGTGTAACGGTTTGCAGGGTCCAGTTTGGGCTGTAATGCTTTGTCTATATTTGATTTAGGTTATAAAATAATAAGGGACAAAGAACGTCATCCTCTATATTCCTACAGTGCCAACCAAAGCACTCAATGGTTTCATGGCAGCTGTATTTTTTAAAAGCAAACTGTAAAATTCAGGGTGGAAGAAAAAAAAAATTTAAAAAAAATCGATTTTTATTTTAAAAATGCAGTAAAGGGGGCTGTGTATATTTTTCTTGGGCTTCTTGATAACTGGTGTGGGGAATCAGAAGTACTGTTTGTGGCTGGTTGGGAAGTCTGACTGCAGTGTCACCCACCAGTGCTGGGAGAAACTGCTCTCCTTTTGCAGCCTGCCCTGACCTTGGCATTTTCAGGTGGCTAGCCTAGGCACGGAGGGGTCACAGGTATTATTCACTCAAAGCTAAGAAATCCACTGGGAGCTGAAAAAGCAGGAAAACTCGTATTTCTGTTTCAGTCTGTGAATAAAAATGACAGTGGGAGAGAGGAAGATGAGAGCTAATTGTAGAAGTTTTAAGGACAGCACACATTTAAGTGTTATGACTTGTCTGTTAGAGTTAATAAAATTTGGGGGGAGGGAGGGGAGAAAAAGTTTAAGGACAGGCATGAGCTGGCAACTCAGGAGACTGCTGCAATTGCAAATGTGAAACATTTACGTAACATTTAAGATTTAGTTTAATAAAATATAAGTGCGATTGTGTTTGCGTGTGTGATTTAGTTCTTACCATTTCTAATGTACTGCTGCTGCATCTGCAGCTTGACACAGGTAATGCATATTATGTACTATTTCCTAAATTAATAAAAATCAAGTTATCTAAAAAATTACACAAATTATACCCTCCTAGATGTTGTAAAATACTGTATTGAGTTGTAAATTAACATGTTTTAGTCATCAGGTTTGCACCATTGTTTAAAAAATATGTGAAGTAGTATCAATGGGAAACTTGATTTAAATCAGTGATTTTCTCTTGATGATTTAAATCAGTGATTTAAACTGACTTGATTTAAATCAATCCACCCTGCTAAAGAATGCACTTGTCTATTCTTCACACTCAAATAGGCAAAGCCTGTTTTCCTGGAATTCTGAACTCTGGCTAAAATTTGTTGAAAAATGGGGAAAAAAACCTCAACATAGAACCTGATCAGTTGGGAATGAAAGAAATACAGAACCTTTCATGTATACATCACCAGATCAAATCCAGATAAGGTAGAGTGGCTGCCTGTTTTGTGAACTATGTGAAATTAGTTGGTGGTTTCAGTCTAGTTTGAGGAGTGCACATCTTCAAAGAAAACCAGAACAAATTGCATGTTTATGTGAACATTTCAGCAGAAATGCCAGAGTGAACTGACATGGAGACAAACACTCCTAGATCCTGTCCACCCCTACATCTTCTAACCAGTCAGAGGCTTGGTCACCTTAGCCAATCAGTTTGTGCTTACACAGATTTTTGAAATCACAATGGTATTTGTGAGCCCACCTACCTATGTTCGTATCAGTGTATTCAAGGAAAATCTGGGCAGCTATCCTATAATGCTTCTGCCGAGGATTGAGTGCCCAGAGAGCATGCATGCAGAGCAAAGCCAGCAGCACATGGGACAATGCACTATAGGATGTCTTGTCTCCAAAAGCTAGGAGGAAGGAGAACCAGTCAAATTGGGTAAGTGGGCATAGTGAGGGTATCCTGTATACCAGAGTTTCTCAACCTGTGGTACGCATACCCCGGGGCTACACGAGACACAGGCAGAGGGTACCTGGGGAAAAACAGAGTGAAGGGGAGGCAGGTGACAGCTGCCGGCTTCTGAGGAAGCCGGGTGACAGTAGCCCACTTCCCACCTGGTCCCAGCTCCCAGATGGGAGGCATGTGTCAGCCCCCGGCTTCTGGGGAAGGCGGGCGGCAGCTCCCCACTCCCAGCCAGTCACAGCTCCCAGCTGGGAGGGGGGCAGCAGCCACTAGCTTCTGGGGGAAATGGGTAGCTGAGCAGTGAAACTGACAACTATGACAGCCCCAAATTTCACCAGTTACCCTCCTTCCCTCTCTCTCTCTCACCCCTTCCTCCTCTCAAATCTATGGCATAAAATTTGGCATGGTGCTTTATATTCCCCAGCATTGGCATGTTGCTCAAAGCCTCCTAGCTTTGGCCAACATCACCTCCAGCCCAGGTACATACTTGAGTTGCGCACCCCTGGTGTAAAGGTGGTAACCCTACCCACACTGGATCTGACATCTGTCATATCACGGCCTTATATTCTCAGCCCTTCTTCCAACATATGGCTTACATTAGTCTATAAATATAAAATCCTGTGGAAAATTGAGTGTTGGGGTACTTATTAAAATTTTCAGAAGTTAGGGGGTACTTGCTACTTAAAAGATTGAGAAACACTGCTGTATACCTTACAATGAAACAGTGTGCTGAACTTGTTATAGGAACCACAACCATGTGAGAGGGTGATACTGATCATTACTAACCTACTTTTAACCACTTTGTATGCAGACACAAGCAACATTTAGAACCAGCCATGACAATAGCTGGTTACAAAATCAGTTAGAAGTTGAAGTGTGGACGGGGCTTTCTCTGGGTCAACATTGAAGCACACTGGCATTTAGGAAGCTTTCACTGCTTCTATCTATGAAATTCTTTATTCTGTGAATCAAGAGCTTCAAACTCCAGGACTGTCAAATCGACTCATTTTTTACATGATTGCAAAGAAGAATAAAGCCATTAGAAAAATATGTATTTAAAAGATATGGAAACCCAAGATGTGAACACATCAAAACTTTCACAACATCATACTGGGATGATGTATTGTATGAAGTTTCAGAGTGCTGCTTTGTTTCTGAAGGTGAAAACCATCCAGAGTTCACTTATGTTATAATCTAAGAACCCTATATCCTGCAAAAACTTATATGCATGCTTAACATTACAAAATGCAAGCAGCTGTTTACTTCAGGAGGACATATGTAAAGTTAAGCAGGCAGAATCCGGGACTAAGACAAAAGTTTTAAAAATAATATTTTCATAAGGGAGTGGCTTAGGCAGATCATTTACCCAAAAGCAAAGGGAATCTTACAAAAATAAATGAAAGGGATTACTGACATGTCATAGGGTTTAAAGACTGCAGCTGTGGCATGTGTAGAGTATTTACAGTGCATCTAGAACATATAAATTCCCCATTAAGTTAATTTTTATAACCACATCAAATCTATACGTTAAAAAAGGTATATGCACTTATGGTTAAAATGACATTCTATTTAGTACTTGGTAGCTGAACTTTGTGATTTTGTCAGCCTGACCCACAACTACTTCAGACTTGGAGGCAATCTATACCTTCAAGTCAGTGGCACAGCTATGGGCACCCACATGGCCCCACAGTATGCCGACATTTTTATGGCTGATCTAGAACATCGCTTCCTCAAAACTCATCCCCAAGCACCTCTCCTTTACCTACGCTACATTGATGACATTTTCATCATCTGGACCCACAGGAAAGAGTCCCTTGAAGAATTCCACCGGGATTTCAATAATTTCCACCCCACCTTCAACCTCAGTCTGGAACAGTCCACACAAGAAATCCACTTCTTGGACATTATAATACAAATAAAGGATGGTCACATTAATAACACTCTATACTGAAAACCAGCAGACCGCAATACATATCTTCATGCCTCCAGCTTCCACCCTGGACACATTACACGATCCATTGTCTACAACCAAGCCTTAAGATACAACCGGATTTGCTCTGATCCCTCAGACAGAGACAAACACCTACAGGATCTCCATAAAACATTCTTAAAACTATAATACCCACCTGGAGAGGTAAAGAAACAAATTGACAGAGCCAGATGGGTACCCAGAAGTCACCTACTACAGGACAGACCCAACAAAGAAAACAACAAAACACCACTGGCCATCACCTACAGCCCCCAGCTAAAAACTCTCCAACACATCATTAAGGATCTACAACCTATCCTACCAGATGATCCCTCACTTGCTCAAGCCGTGGGAAGCAGACCTATCCTTGCTTACAGACAGCCCCCCAACCTGAACCAAATACTCACCTGCAATCGTACACCATACAACAAGAACACTAACCCAGGAACCTATCCCTGCAACAAACCCCGTTGTCATTAGAGTCGATGTGCGGGCAGAGCTGGCACCATCACACATCCTAACCACATCAGCCACACCATCAGGAGCTCGTTCACCTGCACATCTACTAATGTAATATATGCCATGATGTACTCCTCTGCCATGTACATTGGCCAAACCGGACTGTCACTACGCAAAAGAATAAATGGACACAAATCAGACATAAAAAATGGTAACATCCATAAACCAGTTGGAAAGCACTTCAGTCTCCCAGGACACTCTGTAGCTGACTTGAAAGATGCCATACTTCTACAAAAAAACTTCAAAAACAGACTTCAGCGAGAAACTGCAGAGCTGGAACTTGTATGCAAACTTGACACAATCAAACTGGGTCTGAATAGGGACTTGGAATGGTTATCTCATTACAAGAAGTAATTGTCACTGTTCACACATTCTCACCTTCTAATCAATGGTTGTGAATAGGCCTCATCTACTCAAACTGAATGGACTTTATAGAATCATAGAATCATAGAATATTAGAGTTGGAAGGGACCTCAGGAGGTCATCTAGTCCAACCCCCTGCTCAAAGCAGGACTAACCTCTGCTATATCATCCCAACCAGGGCTTTGTCAAGCCGCAGCTTAAAAACCTCTAAGGATGGAGATTCCACCACCTCCCTAGGTAACCCATTCCAGTGCTTCACCACCCTCCTTTGCTAACACCTACCCTCCCATTGATGTTCCTTACCCTTGGATGTATATATACACCCCCTATCTGATTTCTGTTTCTTGCATCTGACAAAGTGGGTTGCAGCCCAGAAAAGCTGATGCCTGCAGAAATTAAATGTGTTAGTCTTTAAAGTGCTACAGGACTCTCGTTAATTTTGCTGTATACAGATTAACACGGCTACCCCTCTGGAACATTTAGTACTTGGATCCAAAAAAGCATAATGTACAGGAAGTACATTATTAAACTTAAAATTAATATAAAACTGTTATAGTGGATTGAAACAGAAACTAACTACAGTCTCCATAAAAGGGAACCAATAGCAAGGAGTCTTCAGTCTCCAGTTTAAGTTTAGTAAATAACATGGATATTTCTTTTAAGAAGCCAATACGAAGCATAAGGCCAACCACACAATTTTCAAGACACATACCAATCCATTTACTGTTCTATTGGCTTTGTAGGCATTTTTTCTTAAAATCTGTCCCACAGACTTAAGCTGCTAAACAACTACGATTGTAATCTATTTCCATTAGCTTCAACAAAGAGGAGTCCCTGGTGTCTGCTCAAACACATAGAGAATTAATAGTAACTTCAACAGATTTACAACAGCATGAAATGGTGTAAGCAAGATAAATATTGGCCCACTACAATAACCAAGTACTTTGGACCAGGAAGAACATGTACTGAAAAATGGTTACAACCCTGCTACATAAAATTTCCCTAAAAGACCACCATTTCCTCATTACATCATGCAACAATATTAATGAATTTAAGGATTAATAAACAAAAAGCTTCCTGCATGTCTTTGGTACAGGAAAATGGTAATCCTGGCATGTTACAATGCATAGTAGTAGATTACCCTAGTTATTAAGATGACTAGAACCAAGGCATAGCTGCAGTTTCTCTCCTTCATAGCCAGTTGATTACTTAAGATAGTTGGCATGGACCACCACAATTGTGTGTTGTGGTAATTTAACATCTGCAATGTCTTGCAGAAGAAAAAAAATGAATTTCTAATGAAAGCTTTGTTTTTGCTAAACTACACATCAAAGTGATCAAACAAATATCAGAATAATTTCTTATTTTTTCAGTTTGACATCTAGGGGATACATTACATTAAAAAAATGTACTGCAGTCTAACAGACAGTTTAAAAAATCTAAGCATAGCAGTCCAGAAGATAAATTGGTAGAGAAGATTTTTGTATAAAAACTACAGAAGAGAGTCCACACACACAGTGAGGGGACCACAGTAGCACCTAATTTTTTTTTTTAAAGTGTAACTAAAAAAGTAAAAATAATTATTTTGAATGAAAACATCACATGCAAACAAACCACTTACAGTTATGGGTCAAAAGTCTTCCAGAAGTCTTTTATTTAACTGACAATCAACTGCACATATTACTGTAATCAAAGCATAGTTTCTTCTTATAGGTAAAACCAATTTTGCTATGTGCGCCTTTTTTTTTTTTTTTTTTAATTTAAAACACCTTCCTCCCACCCCCATCAACATCTTATTCACACATACTCTTCTTTCCCCTTCCAAAAGGCTGCTGCAGTGTTATATCTGAAAGGGAGGCATCATTCTGATAATCATCCATATGTCAAAAGCACACACAATACATGGCACCATGCACCATCATACACTAAAATAGGAGATACAAAACCAAATCAGGAGCCTTATTTTAAAGAGAGAAGGAAGATCTTAAAGGAATTAGCTCAAGTGACATTAGCGATGAAAGAAGAAAAAGTTCACTAGACTGAGAAAGAGAATGTCTCTTACATAAGCATTATCACATGCTTTAAAAGTACCTGGGCCTCTCCATTTCCCACTTTAATATCTGAATTTCACGCAGTCTGCTGTAGGGTTTTTTTCCCCCTCACACTTGAAAACTTACAGTGTCTGCCCTCAAGAAAGCGGTTCGAGGTACCGGTATTTACAGTCCTGTCTCCTTCTCTGAGAGCTGCAAGAGCGGAATGTAGATACAGATACAGGGAACCAGAGCACCGCAGCCTCCGCCACTGAGCCATAAAACTTGGTCACGACTGCAGCACCAGCTCATCCTCTGGGTTTGAGTCAAGCTCGGTAACAAGGGTCCAACTCTCTCTTTGGAAACCAGATCTCCCCACCCCCTCCCCGTGCTTTTCTAACCAGGGACTGATTTCCTGCCCGCCGCTGACTGTCTGCAATGCAAGATGTCCCATTAATCTTTGATGCTGCTACAAAGCCCCTCGCTCGCATCCTTTCCCCGGGCCCCGCTGAGCTCAGCCGCGTTTGAACTCCAGTAACCCCCTGCACGGCTCGCTGGGGCTGCAGACCAGGCGCCGCCGGCAGGGAGCAGAGGCCGGGAAATCCCCCCCCCGCCGCCTGCTCATCCCTGCATACAGAGGGGTGCAACCGGGCGGGGGGGGGGGGACACGGGGCGGGCCCACGTGCACCCGGGGCAGGGGGGCGGGCAGGAGTCAGAGGCTCCGCGGAGGCGGGCAATTGGGGGGAAGGGGGCCCAATGGAAGGGGGTATTTGCGGAGGCGTCGGGGGTGGGCAAGGGAAGCCCTCGGAAGGGTATTTGTGGAGGGAGCGGCTGGTTCAGGGGGCGGACTGGGGGGGCGGAGAGGGGGAATCAGAGGCTCCCTGGGAGCATTTGGGGGTTCAGGGGCTCCCTGGGAGCATTTGGGGGGTCATGGAGGGGTCAGGGGCCCGTGGGAGGATTGGGGGAGGGTTGAGGGGGTTCGGGGGGGCGGGGAGGGCCTCGGGATCCTGAGGGGGATTTGGGTGGGCCGAGGGAGGGGGCGGGTCGGGGGTAGGAGGAGGATCGGGGGGGGCCCTCGGAGGGGATTTAGGAGGGGAGGGGGCTCCTCGGGGGGGGGGGGTGTTGGGGAGCGGGCGGCGGTTTCAGGGGGCCGCGGGCCGGCCGGCCGGCCAGTCAGTCAGTCCGTCCGTCCGTCCGTCAGTCACCTGGGCCGGCGAGGTCTCCTCCTCCCCGGGCGGGCTGCGGGTCTCAGAGCCGCGGCTCCGTGCCCGGCCTGCGCTGGCGGAGCGGGATCGGGGGCGGCGGCAGAGGCAGAGCGGCTCCCGCCGGCACCATCCTCCGGGCGCCGCCGAGGCAGAGGCTGAGGCTGAGGCTGAGGCAGAGCCAGCAGCGACGCGCGCGAGCCTCCCGTCGCGAGCTCCCCCCGCCCTCCAGGCCCCGCCGCTGCGCCCGGCTCCTCCAGGCCCCGCCCCCCGCGAGCAGGCGGCGCATGCGCCCCGGCCTCGCCCGCAGGCGAGTCAGCAGCAGCAGGGGACGCCGCCGCTCCAGCCAGTCGCGGGGAGGGGGAGTGGGCGGGGTCAAGATGAGGCGGGGCGGGGGGGCCCGACTTGGTGTCTGCAGCGGCCCCCAGCTCTGCCTGGAGCAAGCCCCGGGAGGGGGAGGGTTTTTTTTTAACCCCTCACACTGCCGTGGCGCCCGCGGATCACCCAGCCCTTGCCGCCTCTAACGGACGTGACAAGCGCTGCAGGCAGCAGCTCCCTGGCTAGGTGGTACGTTCCGGGCCGGGGATAGCCGTCACGTTACCCAACACTGATGGGCAGCCCCCTCTGGGCTGGCGCGCAGCTGCTGTTTCGCAGCACAGCGCTACGCTGGAGGGGAGGAAGTGAAGAGTATTGCAGCTGAGTGGAAATTAACAGGGGGAATTAGGGAGACGGGATGATTGGGATTTTTTTTGGTTTTTAATTCCAGCTCCCCACGCAGGAAAATCTAACCTCTGAAAAGAATTCAGGTACCCAAGGGGGAATTTGGTCCAGCCACAGGAGGAGTGCACACCACCTCTCTTTCAAAAGTGCCACAGGCTCTTCGGCAACCATAAGAGAACACACAACATCTGTTTCAGGTCTCGTCCAGAAGACAATGCAAGAAGGAAAGACCGAAAAATGGTTTGTGACCAATTCCAATTGAGGGTGTCTTGCTCTAACTACAGTAAGAGACTTGATAGATCTGTCTAGCATATGTTTAAAATGTTGGCATGGCTGTTAAAAACCAAAGCCCTAAAACAAGTTTACCACCATCCCTCCTTTCCAAAAAAGTCATTCAAATCAGAGGCTTGGTTTAAATCATGATGAAAAAAACAATTTTTTTTTCCAAATGCAAGTGGCTCCTGGCCAACTCTCAGTTCTGCCTGTTTAGAATTTGAAAGATTTAACAGGCTGTGCTGTAAATCAGAAAAGTGACTTTCAACATCTGGTAAGATTCAAGGGTATATTATCTGGATGGATTTTTCTATGGACATTTCTACACTTCTATTAAGTTTAAAAATGAAATTCAGTGGAACCTTGTTGTAAAGCACACAATGATTTAGCAATTAAAAACATTAAAACTTACTAAGAGACAAGGTAGGTAAGGCAATGCCTTTTATTGAACAAACTTCTGTTGATGGAAGGGACAAGCTTTTGAGTTTACCTCACCTACCCCTGTCTCTCTCATATCCTGGGACCAACATAGCTACAGCACTGCATAAACTTACTCCATCTTTTTCAGTAGCGTACTTTAATTTCAATAGCCTCCTTTGTTGCAGGACCTGCTAAGGGATAATTGACCTTTTGTTGTTATACTTTGTCATCTTTTTCAGCTGGAGAGAATATTTTGTCACAGTCAGTTCTCTCATAACACATCCCACAGGAACTGTTGCTTAAAGACCCACTCCCATAGCCCTACCCATCTAAGTAGTCCCATAGGAATATTCATAAGTAAGGGCTGCCGAATTGGGGCCTAAATGTGTGCTGTGTGTGGTAAAGCAAGAGTTACAGCCAGTCTGAGTAATGAATTTGCCCTTATGGTTTATTTAATTGTAAAACTCCATAGTTTGAGGCATTTCAAATTAAGCTGCACCGAAGCAGTAAAAATATTCAGAAGGTGAAAACTCTGTTGTGTCCAGGGGATGGGCTAGCCAACGTAATAGTTTTTTCCTCTCATGTCTAACTAACATGAGGATTGGAGGATTTCCCACAGAGGGGCAGATTCTACAGAGGTGTAGGGTTAGCCCTGAAGCCATCCACAACTGAGAGCAGATACTCAAAGAACAAGCTTTGTCCACATTCTTTGTGCCCAAAACCTTCTTCAAACACTCAAGGGAGACTATTTGAAAATGCCCTTGTTTTCATCTTTCTCTGCATACAAGTAGCTCCTGCTTCTGTGGGAGTCATGCTACACCCATTGAAGTCAATGGCAAAGCTCCCATTGGCTTTAATGGTGCAGTATCAGTGCCTGAGAGTCCTACTCCATATAATCAGTGGTACTCCTGCTGGAAAGCATGAAAATGGCATCTTACCGCTCACAGTTTGAGATAAGGAACAGTGAGTTATTTCTAGGAAATGTTTTGAAAATTCCTTTTTTGATATGTTTCTATTCTGATGTTGTATTTATGTAATTAGGGTATTGTAACAATCTATGGAGTTTGCCTTTCAGCGTGCAAACCAAATGATAGGAACCCAACCTCAGTTTTTGTTTCAGTCATCATCTCTCATGTGTATTATTCTGAAAAATGTTTTAGTTTAGAAAGGCACAAACTTCTAATGGGTAGACCAAGTACATGGCTTTACAATTGCTCCACTGTCATTTTAAAAATCCTTCTGCTTCACTTGTCAGTGATTTCAAAGGCCACATTATTGTAGCTACCAATTGTGAATTCAATCATCATCATTTACCTCTCATTAGTAACACAGGCAAACAATATTTTAGATTCCAAACTTTTAGCAATCAGCAGAAAAAGAGTTGCTGCATCTCAGAAACAAAAGCTCTGTTGTGGTCTGAAGAAAAGCTTGCATGGAGGCATCTCATTAAAACTTTCAAAAGACCTTCTCATAGCTCAGAGATAATATGGAAGCTGTTGACAGTAGCTGGACAAGTGGCAACACCTCAAATCAGATGCAACAGAAACACTGGCATGGAAGAAAATGCAATGTATGTTCAAGATGGAAAATAATGGGATGGTTTGTATTTTAGTGGTGTTCATGCAATTACTGCAAGAAACATTTATATATAAATGTATTTATACACACACACATATATATATAAATAAAGTTCATCTTAGTATGTATTAGGTACAGTGACAAAATGGCAAATGTTCAAAAGAACATTATTAAGGTTGCAAAGTCAAGCACTGAGAAGTTAGGAAATGTCAGAATTAAGCTTGTCCATGCAACCTTACTCTAACTCCCTTGTGCATATGCATTGTGAGAGTCTTTAATTACATGATCACGTACTATTCTTTCCACAGGACCCCTGCCTCATTCAGAGCACAGGATCCACAGGGCTCAATTAATGAGCAGCTATTCAACATTTTGTTTTATCCTCATTGTGTGTGTGGCACCAGGACTTATTTACTGTACACTATTCAAATTTGGCTTTGTATATAGAATTATGGATTTCCTCATGGGGTTTTCTATGGCACTCATCACTATGGTATCAGTGTGCTTCAAACTAATTATCTTCACAACTCTCCTGTAAGGTGAGGGGGGTATTTTGTACAGTTGAGGCACAGAGAGATTAAGGTAAAAAACATCCACTAAATCTGAGTCACCTAGATCCAGATCCTCAAAGGCATTCAGGTGTTTAACTCCCACTGGGAGTTCAGCATCTCACTACTTAGCATTATATAGCATCTTGTATATTCAAAGCGCAGCTTCCATTGACTTCAGCTGTAGCTGTGAGTACTCAGCCCTTCTGCAAGTCTGACTTCATGCGAGACAGGTCTAACATCTGGCACTCAAATGAGGAACACACAGTTAGTGATCACCTATGAAAAATTTGGTTTAAGCACATCACACAGGAACTCTATCAGAGGAAAGTATAGAATCCAATTTTCCAGAGCAGCATTCAGTAGCCTTAACCATGAGACCATCTTTTCTCCCTGTAATCCCCTGCATCGTGCACTACACACCTTCCGACTTCTGCAACAAATAAAGCAGCAGTCCCATGGAGATCTTCCTTTACTACACAATGCACAGCAGGTTCTTCCTGTGGATGAGGCAAGGGCCCTGTGGAAAAATAATATGCGATCTGTGTTTCATTTTTTGAAACAGTTTTTAGTGTGCAATTTCCAAGGTTTTTTTTAAAGGCGAATACTGTAAAAACAAATTCCATCATGTGGAATCATACTGAGTCCACATGGGCCATCAGCAGGGTGTTCTTCAGATCCACAGCACAGACTTCTGCCAGCTGTTCTAACACAGTAACTCATAGCAGTAGTAGGTTGTCATCTTCAGTGTGGACCAGCCATTAGAAGGGGATAAGAAACATACTTTGCCAATGGGTTTCACAGATATTTGCTGACAGCAGGCTCAGGAATCTTGGGTTCCATTCCAGGCTCTGGAGGGGGGTGGTTTCTGATGGGCACAGATACTTCTGACTGTTGCCCCGAAGTTTGACCCCTTCTGCCTCATACCCTTCAACCAATCCTATCTTCCCTACCCCTGCCTTGCCTCCTCATCCCATTCTCCTTACCTACCCAGTCCTAGTCTCATTGCCCTGCCAGTCCTAATTTCCCCCTTACGTGTCAGGCTCCCCATCTGAACTCAATCATTTCCCCCACAAACTCCCAGTCTCCTTGCCCAGCTGTCCCAATATTCCCCCCCCCCCCCCCCAAATGAGGCTCCTCATTTGATCTGTCTTCCCCCAGTTCCCAGTGTCCTTGTCTAGCCAGTCCCAGTTTCTCCCCCCACCACCACATACCCCCAGTTCCCAGAACCCTCTTCTCCCCACTGACTCCCAGTCTCCCCACAATCCTGGGCTCCTCATCTGTCTTCCCCCTCGTCCCACAGGCTCTCAATGCTTCCCCTCCCATTTCCCTGTTCCCAGTCTCCTGTCCCAGTCAATCCATCTCTCCCACATCTCTACTCCTGAACTCTCCAAGATATTGTTTCACAAAACGTCCCTGAGAATCATACAGGAAAGATCAAAGACCAGCAAGAAAGAAATCAAGATTTTTATCATTATTATAATAATGAAGGGCCCAGGCTCAAGAAAAATATAGAGGGCTCACAATTTACAGAGCTTACTACTGCCTAAGGATGGGGGGAGGGAAATGTACTAGTCTCTGTATTGAGAAGCTCTAAAACATCAGGTACAAGAGAGAGCTGGAAATGTGAGGAAAATGATGAATGAATTTTTGTTCAGCAAGCAAAAGTACCATAGTTATCTTTCTTCCTAAGACTCCCAACATCCTTCTCCAACTCCAGGTAACCTAGAACACAATAACAACAGAAGTAAATAAATAAAATAATTGGGCCAGGAGTGGAAGAAAGCCAACAATCAGATTCAGGAAATGAAGAATCAGATCACATACAATACCATCCTCCAGTAATTACAGCACATAGTAACACTGACAAACAATCCTCACAACTCTCCTATAAAGTAGTTATATTAGTATTGTAAACTTGATTATATAGATGGGGAAGCTGAGACGCAGACTAGGTAAGGTTTACATTTTCAAGTATCCACTAATACTGTTGTCTCATTTAAACTTGAGACACCTCTCTCTCTCTTCAGCTAGTCCCCTTGCAATCGAGACACCCCAAATTAGTGAACACTTGAAAATTTAACCCTAAGTGACTCGCCCAAAGCTACACAGTGACTCAGATCAGAGCCAGGATTCAAATTCAGGAGTTCTTATGTCATGACTGGGGACAAAGTCCACTAAATCATGCTGCCTGTTACATTACACTGACAATCACTGATCATAACCAGCAGTGCAGGCCTGAATAAAATCTGCACTTGGCATGAACAAACTCATTTTGTCCAACTTTGAACCTACTTGGATATTATAAGTTTTAATGTTTAACTCATATTCAAATGCTATTGGATTCACATACCTCTTCTGAGAGATAATGAAAAAGGGAGCATGGCAAAAGGAAAAACAAACATGATACCGCAAAAAAGGCTGAAATGGGAGACTGAGATTAATAAAACTTGATTAACATACACAAAACACCCGTTGGTACAACCCCCTTGTAGAGGTTTTTCTGTCCCTAAGAGAGAACACAGACACCCGTTTACAATTTTTTTCTCGCGCATGTTTAATTTAGAGGGAGGATGGGGGAATGTCAAATTCAGATTTTTCTGAACAAACACCAGCGTGAGGGGCTGGCAAAGCCTTGAATTCCATCCATAATCTGCACCACATTAAGGCCCTGCTCCAGCACCCACTGAAGTCAATGACAGTGGCAGATACTCAGAATCTCTCAGGCTTGGTTTATTGTTACATTTGCTTTTTAACTCATTCACCCTACATAATCTACAAGTTTTTCTTACGGAGTATTCCTTAAGGCAGCATTGTGTTTGAGATTTCCATACTGTTTTCTATTTTTCACGGCCTTTTAAAGGGATCCTTTTGTCCCATTTGATCCTTTTGTCTGTTTGTCCCAAACAGAGCTACATACTGGGGCTGCTTTAAGGGTTTGATTCTTCTCTCTAATATGCAATGTGCACCACACTTTAGGAACTCAGCCACTGGACTTCAGCACATATGTACAGGAACACATTTTGGAAGATGCTCAGTAATGCGTACCATGAACATGAGCTGCTGGAATGGGGCCAGCGTGCATCGGTTTGATGTTCCAGTATCTCTTTTATTTCACTCTGGACGCATACCAAGACAGAGAGGATATCAAGAGAGGCAGGGGTGAAGACTTGCTTTAAAAATTTCCATATATTTCCTGCTGTTACCTCATTCTGTACCCATTGAGCATTGTCCATGAGACTTACCCTTTCACTACATAGAAGAAATTGTGCTGTCTAGTTGATTGAACATGAAACTAGGGAACACCAGCTCCTAGACTAGTTCTAGTTGTCTTAGACAAGTCACATAACCCACTCTGGGCCAAATTCAGAGTTGCATCCACTTATGCCAAGGCTGAATTTGGTTTTATGTGCCTCAGTTTCCTCAGCTAAGAAACAATCTACATCACAGGGTGCTGTAAGTACTAGTTAAAGGCTTGTACAGTGCCTAGCACAATAGGGTTCTTGTCCCTAGCTGAGGATTTTAGTCCCTGGCTGGGGAATCTAGTCATTATCACAATACCAATACAAATAATTTGTGCATCATATTCCAGGAACAAAGTACGTTGTATAAACATTGGGGCCTAAAAAGACCTCTTCAGCTTCGTTTTCCATCAAGAAAGAGGCAGACTTCAGAAAACCAGATTCCTGTGCAGGTTTTATTTTGTTTTAGTATTTTTTCTAAACACTAGGATTTAACATGCTAGGGATGCATTTTAAAGGCATAGCTGACATTTTGAGGAAAAGGAAGCTCATACTTGCTGCATCTCAGGGCTGGTGTACACTGAAGAGTTTTGTTGACAAAAGTCAGCTTTTGTTGACAAAACAGTGGAGGTGTACAGACTAAAATGCTCCCCCACCTATGTAACTCCCCTGTTATGCCAGCATAATAAAACCACCTCAACAAGACAGGTAGGGCTTATGTTGTCTTAGTGTCTACATTCACACTGTGTTACCCTGTGTCCCTTGTATGGGCTGTTGGGCTGTCATTCTTGTCAATTTCACTGGTGAAATAGACAAGAAAGCTCCCCCCACCACCTTTCAAGAGTTGAGCAGCTGGTTGGGCAGTTGGTCTCCCTCCCTGCAGGGAACCAGGGCAGCTTTGTCAATTTCATGGCTGAGTGGTGTAATTGACATGGCTGCTTGGTTCCCAGGGGAGAAGGAGAAGCCCCTGGGTGGCTTTCCTGGGCTCCAGGTGGGGAACAGAGAGGGAAGAAGTCCAGGGCTAGCTCCCAGTGGGAAATGGTGAGTGGGCAGCCCACCAGGAAAGGGACTGGGCTCTCAGCTCCCCACACTGCCCCTCTTAGGTCGGTGAAAGTGCTCCTGGTGAGGACACACTCCACCAACCCCAGGAGGGTAGTGTGGACAAGGCCTTAGTATCTCTTAAAACTATATATTTTTGTAAACTCCCCCCTCTTATATAGTTTCTTAAATGAGGCCCAGAAATATCAAATTAAGACTTTGTACAACTTCTACTTGAGCTTTTGTATGTAAGAAATCAGGCTGTTGACTGCAGAACCATTATTTTCCTAACTTTCATAAAACAGAAAACCCTGCTACAGGACATCATCTCTGTGCAGAGGATATTTTTCTTTCTCTGCAATATTCTCTATCAGCAAAACAACAAACAAATAAATAAAATCCATTCAAATGAAGTCCATCCACACGGATTATCCAGGAAATCGTTGAGGGGGAGGTAGCCTCTGCAGAATTGGTGCAGTGAGACACCAAACATGGTGGGAATCAGCTGAGAAGTTATAATAATCTTGGGTGGTATTAAGTTCATGTCAGGGTCCCTAAGCACTGAGGAATCTCCTTGTAAAGGGTCTCTTGGGGATATGATGAGAAGGGTCGGCACAGGAGAACAGGATTTAGAAGCTATGTAAAGGCACAGACCCTCCAAATGCATGACTCTCTGCCTCCAGCGGATCCCCTGGAATCCACATGAATTTCAGAGGATTCATTGGGCTTGGGGCCAAACCCACTGCCTGTTCCGCAAGTGCAATGATGATCTAGGGAAAACATAAATGAGAGGAACCCGGCAGTTTTCCTTCTTTCTGCTTTTTCACTGAAGAGGACTGATCCACTGTTTAGGTGTGAAAATAAGTGTCAACAGAGAGAAAGCTACCCTTTCCTCTTAAATCAGTCATATTAAGCAAGCTATTTAAGTGATTCTATTTTAAAAAAAGTTGTTTTCCCCTCTTTGTATACCAGAATATATTTGGTTTTGGTTTGATGTATTCTGCAAAAAGATGAAAGTTTCCAGGCTATAAACAGATCCTCATGATCACACTTAGAAATTACTTCCGGTATTGTCACAAATAAAAGTGCAGTGCGACAAGCATGTGAATTTGTCATTCGTCTCCCGGAACACTGAATGGTGCCTTCCATTGGTGGGTCCTGCTGTATTTTTATAAACCACATTATGGATTATTTCCTTTCAGGAGGCTACCACAACCCGAGAGATATTGACAGAGTAGCAAACAAACACTCATCTAACAAAGGATTTGTATACACTATTCCTGCTCCAGTGGCAGGCTCACAGCGCTGCTTCTATGCCACTGTAGCATAGACACTTGCTGCAGCTACAGAAGTTTTTTCTGTTGTTGTATTAAATTCAACCCCTTGAGAGGGGGTATCTAGGTTGATGGAAGCAGTGTCTACAATACATGAGGGCTTAGCTTAACTAATGTCTCTCAGGGGTGTGAATTTCTTATACTCAGAAGTGACATAGCTAGGTTGACTAACTTCTAGGTGTAGACCAGGCCAGATCTACACTACAAACTTACATTGGTATAACTACATCGCTTAGGGGTCTGAAAAATCCACACCTCTGAGCAATGCAGTTATGCTGACCTAATCCCCAGTGCAGACAGCGCTATGTCGATCGATCTTCTGTTGACAAAGCTACAGCTTTTCACAGAGGAGGATTAACTATAGCGACGGGAGCTCTCCTGTTCACGTAGCAGGGTCCTCGATAACACGCTACAGCTGCGCTGCTGCAGCTTTTTAAGTGTAGACCTACCCTCAGACTTATATGCTAGTGTGGTTGAAGAACTTCTGTAGCCAGTAACAAAGCCTCACACTGTGGAATTCTACTCCTCTAGGGTTGATGCAATGATGTGTTAAATGGCTCTCATGCAGTGAGCTCAGGCAAGAGCCATTGTAGGCAAGTGGCTTAACTGGGGCCCAATCAGATGAACTAGTGCTATCACTGCTGGGAGCCCTAGTGTAGACTGGGTTTCATTTGTCAGTGCAGAATTCAGCCTCTTGTCAATTCAGCCTTGAAAACACACAGCAAGTGCACCAATTTAATTCAATCAGTTTCTAAATCTATTTAGTTCACTTGGTACAACCCTCTCCTGTCGACACTATTTAAAATGTATCTTAATCTGATAACACGGAATTAAATTAAATTTATATTAGCCACGCTTAAAACTGATTTACAAAAGAATGTCTACACTGCAGCAGTGTAGACCAGGCCTGAGTGTCCATACAATAGCGCTATACTGATTTAGACAACAGTTTAGTTAAATCAGTGCACTGTGAGTCAAGGCTTTAGACTTGATCCCAACAGGGTGAGAGGACATGCTGGAAACTCTAGTGGAATCCAAAAAAGCGGTCTATAAAAAATTAGCAATGCTGGGACATTTTTCAAACATTCCCTTGTGCAAAGATGATTCTGGAAAAAGGTGAGTGGAAGGACAGCACAGAGGATGTGAAACTGAAGAGAACGGTGAGAAAAAAGGAGGGAATTAATGTGGGAAATCATAGGGAGAAGGCAGAATCTGTAAATCTAATAAATGAACAATTTAACTATGTGTTTGAGCATATTGGTTTAGACAAGTTCAGGTATTTGTCCTGGGATTCCTTTAGGAGGACTAGGTGTTTTTGCTCTCCAAATAGCTCCTCTATCTTTCTCAGAACTAGCCCCCTATGAAACCAGAATCTCTGAAGGCAGGTGGGGTTTTTGTCTCCCTAAGGAAGCTGGAAAGTGTTTGTCACTCCTGTTTTCCAACTGTCCAGACGCTGATGTCTCACCAAACCTTTGGCTGCCCCAGTCATAGGAACACAGGAATGATTACACTGGATCAGACCAGCAGTTGATGATCTAATCCAGTATGTGGTCTGATACTGGCCAACACCAGTTGACTCAAAGGAAGGTAAAGAACTGTACAACAGATAAATATGGAACAACCTTCTTACATGGAAAGTTTCTTCCTCTAAACTGCCAACTAGAGACTGAGTTATACCCTGCAGGAAGAGGATTTATATCTCTTCTGCTCCTCTGATGTAACTCAGGATGTTCTTGCTACCATATACATGCCTGATCTGCTTGTCTCGCAGACCCTGCCCTGTACTATGTCTAGTGAACGTGGCTAACTACAGATAAGGATCTTCTAGAAATACCCATGGTAAGCTAGTTAGGTCACATCATTTAATTCCAGGCCATGTTTACTGCCTGCAGCTGACACCATTATCTTTCAAGTTCTATTAAAACTGCAAGCTGAAACACACTGAACCAGGGTACGATATCTGGCAAACCGACCTGCAAATCCTGAATGCTGCTCGCCAAGAACTTGGAGTGACTTTATTGAGGATTGTGGGGTTTTCCCACATACTTCATATAACTCTACAAACGAACACCTGCTGCCGCCATCCGGACAGGCTCAGTTAGCAACTAGCCCATTGCCGAGCTACCCGCCGCCCTTCTGGTCGCCACAACAGTCACGGCTACCCCTCCCCCCCAACACATACACCACACCCCTTCGGCCCAGCCACCCGCTGCCCCCCACTTCACAGCCACAGCCCCCCAGGCCTGGACACAGGCATCAGCCGCAGCCAGCGGGCACGTAGCCTCCTCCCGCCCCTCAGCCCAGGTCCAGGGCCCCCCACAAACACACACACAACGTCTGGTTTACGAACCCCCTTTCTGAGACCCAGCCCCCCCCCCCCCCACCGCCCTCCTGAGCGCTCCAGGCCCCTTCAGAGTCAACACACGAGCGGCCTGAGCTTCCCTTCCAGCCCGAGCTAGCAGCCCATCCCCCCCACCCCGGCGCCTCGGCCCCCCCAGAGCCTCGGCCCCCCCTCAGTCCGCACTAACGCGTGCGCAGCACCCCCGCTTCCGGGCCGGCCAAACGGCTTCCCCAGGGCTTAGCCACCCCGGTCGGTCGGTCGCTCCCTGC
Source organism: Emydura macquarii macquarii (assembly GCF_026122565.2). Taxonomy (NCBI): domain Eukaryota; kingdom Metazoa; phylum Chordata; order Testudines; family Chelidae; genus Emydura; species Emydura macquarii. The sequence goes on along the minus strand of NW_027132905.1, from coordinate 66,120 downwards.
CTGCCGCCCCCACCCCCAAGTCCGTCCGTCCGTCCGTCCGGGTCTAGTCCGTCCCGGGCAGCGGCCGGCTCCCGCCCGAGTCCCGCCGCCGCGCCCATCGGGGCTCTCATTGGCTGGCGAGCTGCGCGCGCCCGGCGGCGGGAAGCGGCAGAGCTCCCCGCTCCCGTCTCTCTGAGACTCTCCCGCCAATCTACATCCGGGTCCCTGACTCCGCCTCCTCCCTTCTACTTCCGGGTGGCGAGGAGGCGGTAACAAGTTCCGCTTCCGGTGCGCCTAGTCCCGGGAAAGTGCCGGTTCCGTTCCGTTGCCCAGGGTGAGCGAGGGCGGTGGCCGGGATTCCCCCCCCCCTCCACCGCTCCGTGGGGGGGGGGGTGACGCGGCGGGGGCGGGGGCGCTCCTTCCTCAGGCGCGGCGCTAGGCGGGGGGAGGGGCAGCGCCGTGGCTAGGCTGGGCTGAGTGGGTCGGGGTCGGCCCAGCCGAGCTGGCGGGGGGGGGGGGTGCAGCAGGTCCCCCCCTCTCCCCCCGTGTATGCCGTTGGTTGCCGGGCACCAGCCATCGCCCGGGCCGGCACGGCAGCGAGCAGCCCCAGAGCCACGAGGTGTCTGTCCGCGGCTGCGGGGTGCCCAGGAGGTGGGGGTGACGCGATCCGTGGCGGGGGCGGGGAGGCGGGGGCGAGGCCCCTGTGGCGCGTGGGCTGTTGTGCGGACGTGAAGTTGGCGGTTCGAGATGCGCGCCCGCGCCTCAGAGGCACCTCAGTTCCCGGGGGGGACACGGGCGGGGGCGAGGCACGCTGGGCGGTGGGATGGTCTCTCCGCGTGCGGGGGGAGGGGGGGGACACAGAGTGGCTGACCCGTGTTTTTAGGCCGTGGGATGGGATGGACCTGCTCATGCACGTGTCTGTTGCGTTAACAAAAAATGAGAGCAGGCACCAGCCTGGGTTGTAGAAGCCGAGTTACAAGCAGCCCCCTGGCCCCTATGAGGACCTCATTTCTTGTCCTCCCTATCTGAGATAGGGGTCTGAGACGGGACTCCTCCTTAGAGCCCTGGGATACAGAAGACCCATGATAGATGACATGAAAGGGAGATTATGGAGACCTAGTGATGGGGGTCCCGGTGGCAGTTTGACCAACACAACTTTTGCAGCTGTGCAAGAAGCAAAGCACTTTACCTCCACCCTGACATCTGAACTTCAAACTGGCATCACTTTTGATGGTGAACCCGCTGGTTAATCTGTTTGCATCCACTAGCAGAGCTGAGTGTTCGTGAAAGGGAGGTGCTCACTCTCTTAACTTTCTAGCTCAGAGCCTTTGAATTTGGACAGAGCTGTCTGCCTCAGTGGAGAGAAAAGCAAGTCTTCTGAGTTCAAGTTCCCACCAATGTTGCTCACTGAAGTTATGGGGGTGCTGGGTGACATGCAGACAGCAATCTCTGAATTAGAGCCTTGTGCCTCTCAGCTGGTGTAGACTAATGGGAAAGTGTTGAGGCCACTTCTGGAGAGCATGATGTTAGCTTTTTCTCCTAAATAAATGACTACTAGACCTTTGCCCAATAAAATTTCTTGCTGCTACAATTTTATCATTTTAATTTTTTTAATTAAAAATTATTGAGGAAGTTGTGATGCAGCTTAAGCGGTGCATGAAGTCCTTTGCTGTGTTTGATCCAAGTCAGTTTCCTTTTAGGCCCGTCCTGGGCATGTTAGAGAGAGCCGGTTGAGTCTGATGATTGATGATCTCTTGGCAGTGAATGAAGTTAATTCTGATCTGTTACCTGCTTTTGATACTAGTCTCCTGAAGGTGGTGTACAGCCACTCAGACAACCATCTTTTCTTGCTGGAATACAAGAGAGGAAGGATGATCTTTTATTTTAGGCACAGGGCTGGGATGTGAGAGATCTCTAAGTTCTACTCCAATACAAATAATAATAATCCTTTTTGAGTGACCATACAGGATATTATTGAAGGAATTTTTAAAAAACAATATGGGTTTCTGCAGGGTTTTATTCTATCACCTCTCCTGTTTAATGTGTATGTGGGGCAGTTAGGAGTGCACATGAAGAGGTATAGACTGTGGTGTCCTCAGCAAGCAGGCTCTACCTAGCCTTCCGTCTTCCTCATCTATTTTGACTGCTGTCATTGAACAGATACTTCTCTGTGCCAAATATAGTCTAGAGGGTGGTGAGTACTACTATGGCTGAGACCCAGGTAATTCTGAGGTAAAAAAAACTGGAGAGAGCATCAAGTGGGGAAAAAATCAGATTCAAAGCATCTGACAATTTCTTTTGTCTGTAATTCCAACTTTCCTTACTAATTATTTTTAAACATTTCCATGCACTTGCTGTAGATATGCTCAGCTCTTTCCACTTCCTAATGCCAGCCTTCTGTTTGTCCCTTTGGACAATCTCACCACTGGTCCTCTGCCCCTTCTGCTAATCTGGAACAACCTTCTTTTGTCCTTGTACCTCACTGATTCTCCACTCATTTGCAAATCTCAATAGAAAACATGTTTTCCTCCCTTCTCTATACTACTAAACATCTCTCTCCCTCTGCTATTTGTGTCTGTGACTGTATGTGACTTAACTGTAAACTGTTTTGGATATAGTTTGGATGAATGATGCTATGTAAATTAAGATAGGGTTGTTCTGAGTGAGCTATAAGGTAAAGTATACTTGTTATAGTTTAATTGCATTGTGTGGGCATGTGTTTTGGCTTTTTTTCACACACCTACTTTGATACTGACACAATAAAATATGCCCTGGAGTGTGTTGTATTGCATGTATTACACATCTGTAATGGCGTAAATGAGTAGGGAAGGCTAATGCTTAAATTTAACTGTCAAGATTAGAAGTATTTGTCTATGGAGTCGTTGTTTCCTAATTACATGCGTAGAGCTCACACTCTGACAGTCTCATTGCTTAATAGTTCCATAGTGCAGTTGCGATTTGCAGTCAATTATCATTATGATGCTGCTTTACTATTGTGTGGTGCTACTAGCACTGGATGTGCATTGGATGAGCATATGGTAGAAGCACAATAATGAATGCAGCACTGCTAAATGCAATACAAATGTAACCACAAGCTTCAGTTTTAGCTCTGCACTTTCTCCCTCAATTTTAAAATTACTTGTCATAAATGCTGCAGTTCATATAAAATGAACAATTTTAAACAAACTGCCTAAATACTGCATTCTTAAAAATACTGTAAGCGTAATCTACTTGCCTTCCAATTAACTGCCCTTCTCAGTTCTGTATTTTTATTAATATGACCATCTCTTTCTCCCTTCCCTCCATGCAGGTATAGCTGGCAGTAATACTGAACATATGCTTCAAGGATGTCTCTGTCTCTTATAATAAAATGGGGTGGACAGGAATATTCTATAACTTCATTATCAGAAGATGATACAGTGTTAGATCTCAAACAATCTCTCAAAGGCCTTACAGGAGTACTACCAGAGCGCCAAAAGCTGCTTGGACTTAAAATGAAAGGTAATTCTTCACATTAGTTATTTGTGGAGATGCCTAGTTCATCAGAGGAAGAACCTGCTTTTATGTGTCCAAGGTGTATACATCAGTGGAGTTCTCTCCTCCCAACACTGATGGCTATGAATTTTGGATGGGTGTGTTCGCAGGGATGTCACACATCATTGGATGTTGCTTAGCATTGGTACATCATGCCTGTTTTTAAAGACTGATGTGAAACTTCTGCAAATTAAAGTTTAAAAAAAAGTAAACTAAGTGCGACAGGGACTTTATATATAGTACCTGGGATAATGAAGCCCCTGTCTTGATTGGAGATTCTAAGTGGTATTGTAATACAAGTCATTTTTTATTTTAGCTTGTCATTTAATACAGGTTTACAATAGTCTATCCTTGAACATGTTAGTGACATAGGGTCACTGAGGCTCCAGTGGCATGGTATTTAGTATGGCTCTGTCATCTTAGACCAAATGAATCCCTCAACTTCAGTGAGAAAACAATGATCTGCTTGTATTGTAGGCAAACCTGCAGACAATGATGTTAAGCTCGGAGCTCTCAAACTGAAACCAAATACTAAAATCATGATGATGGGAACTCGTGAAGAGAGTTTGGTAAACATTTTCTTTTTGCCCATTTGTTTCTGTAAAATTATGAACTGCACTTTGGCATATGTTTCCTAATTCTGACTGAGATTCTAGTATTCCAGAGACAAGTTAGTGTAAGAATAGTAGCACCATACCATCTTTGCTGCTGCTGCCTTGTACATAAAGTGAGCTTGCCTGTATAACTGTAATAGATTTGCACGTTATAATTGCTGTAGTGATCAGTCTTAAATATAAGTTCTTTGAGAGATGATAAAAGCATATCAAATGTTTCACTAATTGTGCCATTTTTAAAGTGAAAAGCATATAGATTACAAGAAAAAGATAAAACCAATTAATGTGTTGTAACAAAATCCTGAGATCCAGTGTTTTTTTTTAATGCTGTTGTATTTTTTTTCATTCCTGTAGGAGGATGTCCTCGGACCACCCCCTGACAATGATGATGTGGTCAATGATTTTGATATTGAAGAGGAAGTTGTTGAAGTAGAAAATAGGTGTGTTGTAGCCATTTTAAGAAAAGATTGTAGTGTTGCTGACTGTTCAACCCGCACATGTTAACTATAATTGTTTGTACTGTTGTATTAGGGAAGAAAACCTACTAAAAATTTCCCGCAGAGTTAAAGAGTACAAAGTGGAAATTCTGAATCCTCCTAGGGAAGGGAAAAAGCTATTGGTATTAGATGTTGATTACACACTGTTTGGTAAGTTATAAAACTTAATTTTTTTAAGAAGTTATTCTGTTCACTAATTACTATGGGCAGGTCTACACTACTGTTTAAGTCAATCTAATTTATGTCACTCAGGGGTGTGAAAAAGACGCAAGTTACAGTGACCTTATACGCTGTCCACACTGGAGCTATGTTGGCAGGAGACACTCTCCCGCCAACATAGCTTCTGCCTTTCACAGGGTGATTATGCTGACAGGAGAGTGCTGTCCTGTTGGCATAGAGTGTCTTTACTAGATGCGCTTGCTGCACCGATGTAGCGCTTCTAGTGTGTACACTTGCCCTAAGTCAGCCTTTGATAGGTTTTTTCCCCCCCTTATAAGTCACACTTAACTTCTGCTTGTATCATTATATTGCTGTCTTGTACTTTTTGGTTTGCACTGCTACTATTTTTAAAATAGCTTTGTGCTTTAGCATAATTGAATACTGTTGATTTAAAGCAGCAGGACATAGATTTGCTACACAGGAATGCAAAGAAAAGTTTTTAAAAAGAGTTTAAACTTGTATCCTAATCACTTTCCTTATGTATTCTATCCCAGGCATTGATGTGGCAGGAAAGGAGAAAAAAACTTATAGAATGATTAAGTCAACCTGTAGATAAGGTTTCTCTTTTTGGGGGGAGGAGATTAGTTCAACATTGATTCTCAGGGAGCTATGAAATACCCATCCATAATACATTGCATATAAAAACTACCAAAATGGTTTCTTTGAACGAGCAGAATTTTCTTATGGCTTCACAGACTGTACTGGGATATGGGGGCATTTAGAGTCAAACTTAATAACCTTAACCAACTCTTTCCCCCCTCCCCCCCCGCCCAAAAAAAAAAAAGTGTGCGTGCGGGTGTGATATCTTGGGCTCTGGGATCAGAATTCAAGTCATTAGTAAGAGCATGAGTTGAAGGTGATATTACTAAGGAGAGTTTCACAGGAAGCCATTTTCTAATGAAGACAAACTATTATGTTTGTGTTTGACAGTAAGAATAAATAAGGCATAAACATAGTCACTAATATAGCCTTTTGAAATAAGGTAGGAAAAATGGTTTTATAGTTAACTGGACTTTGGTCTGGAGGAACCTAGGATAAATATTTGACTCTACCACAGACTTCCTAAGAGGCTTGGGCAAGCTAGTGTTTCTCTGCTTTAATTCCCTGTCTGGGGATACTACTACCTTGTATGATAGGGCTTACAAGAATATATTCATTGTTTTTTGGAGTGTTAAGATGTTTCATAGATGGAGCCCATACAGGAGTTAGGCTTAACAAACAATATGCTGAAGTAATAAGGAATTGCTTGTATTCTTCTCAGACCATAGGTCATGTGCAGAAACTGGGGTAGAGTTAATGAGGCCATACCTTCATGAATTCCTGACATCTGCGTATGAAGATTATGATATTGTAATCTGGTGTAAGTTATTTTCTTTACCAAATGAAGATCTTCTTGTAAATTGTTTGGCATGTAGGATGCTGCAATAGAGATGTTAAATGTAATTGCAGTTTTAGCTGTTTATCATAAAACCCAATGCAACACCTTAACATTGGCTGTATGTATTTATTCCCGGAGTGAGTAGTTGGTTCATGCTCAGTAGTGAATAGATCTATCTTTAGAAAGATGATAGATCTCATGTGGCTAAACACAGTATACTGCCTATGCAAATAAGTGAATATAGTGTAGAAATGAACATAGTATAAAATTACATTGAATATTAATTTATACAGATGAACAAGTAATTGAAAGGATTAAGCTGTATGAAGAACATACATGCACTTGTTGATGATGTGCAAATATCCCAAACCAGACAGCAGATAAAGAGTACCTGTCAGCAGAGTGGAGCAGGAAACAAGCAAAACTCACCATTTTTATGGGGAGGTCACTAATCTGCCCCAACAGACTAGTTTGATTCCTGTCTTCTAGCAGGCTGAGGTTTGTCTCTAGCTGAACTAGAGTCTAATTTTTTTTATCTAGCTATTTTGCAGTAACATGATTAGGGTTAATTTATCTTGACTAGTCTGTCTTTTAAAGTGCATGCAGCATTTGATCTATTGTTACATTTTTCAAAATCAAAGGACTTAATTTGTTTTCTGTGTAAAATATTTAGTTGAAACTAACTTGAGGGCAATGATGGAGGGGTGATGTAATGAAAAAAGTTCAGTTTATACCAAGCAGGCAAGTCTGATAGTTCAAGAGAATGGAAACTTTACCTCTTCATCTTGATAAAGTATTCTTTTCCTTCCTCTCCTTGTTTTAGCTGCTACTAATATGAAGTGGATTGAAGCTAAAATGAAAGTAAGTTATGTTTAGAAATATCATTTGTTTCTTTGTCAGTATATGGTAGATATATGCTTTTGTAACCTTTAATCAGACTGTTCAGCAGTATATATAGCAATACTAGCAATTGGAGTTTGTGAAGAGAGATCAAAAGTTGTTTGGGTTTTCTAGAAATTCAAAGTTTTGAAAACTGTCTCCTTCACGAAACTGAGAATAATCCTAAACTTAGAATTCCACACAGTTTCACTGCAGCAAGTGTTAAATTTGCACTGCTAAACAATTTAAGCCAGAAGATGCTCGGGTTTAGATTGGTCATGCAGTTTTTGCTCTGTCACTTGTATATAGAATCTAATTATAATATCACATACTATTCCATAAATGTAATGCAGTTTTTAAAAAATGACCATAGATATGCAGGTAGCATCCTAGAGGTCCAGCAGGAGGGAGCCCCTCTGATGCTTTCCTTGCACCTTCCCCAACTGTGGAGCTCTGCTCCCTGCTGTGCCTCTTACAAAGTCTATAAGAGTCCTTCTTTCAGATCCACTTCTTTACTGATTTAAGCAAACCAGGCGATTAGCTGCTGACTGAGCTGTGAACATATTTGCAGCTAGCCTTAGCTGTCCACCTAGTGAGCGTAGTAAAAATTGCTGCATGCTTGGGATGTAATTTTCAAATTCTCAAAACTCATTCAAATTAAAACCAATTTCAGTTCCAAATTTATACCGTTTGTACTTCTGCCATTTTCGCTATGGGGCTTCCATTTTTTCAATGTTTTTAATGAGGGAAAGTATATTTTCCACTTTGTTTATGCTCTGAATAGTGATGATCTTTTAAAAAAATCACCTTTTGGGTAGAGATCAATGATAGAGAACTTCAGTCCAAAATATGAAAACGTTGAGTTATGAATGAGTGAAATTAGGGAGAGAATGGTAAACATTACACATCCTTAACTCTAAAGATGAACCCCACTATAATAAATTGGTCTGTCAGACTTTCCTGCTCTTTATTTTTTTACTGGCTAGCATTGATTCTGAAGGAAATTTCAGAGAGCTTCAACTTCAGTTTACTGTGGTACTAAAACATGGTTTCAACCCAATGTGGGTATGTGATTAAATATCCTTATGAAAGGGTTGCTTACCACTCACATGAAGTGTGGCTGCTGCCTCAGTTTCCCCTCTTTGGCTGGTTAGCACTCTGGATAAAACCAACAAAAATCCTGTCATAGGTAAAGAGAAGTCCAATGAAATAAGAAATCCAGAAAACCAACAATTTACCTTCCTTTGACCATAGCCCACTCTCTAGGATACATGCAACAATCTTTCCTTTGATTGCAATGATATAACCAGACTACCTCTTGGTGCCACCTCAGCGCTTCAGAGAAGCCTGGGTGACCTCCTCCTAACCAAGAGCTCCAGGTAGTCCTGTACAGTGAAGCAGCCATTTGCTCCAAACTCAGCTGTAGCTGCTTCACACTCAGGCCTTCTTCTCAGCCCTTCCTGGCTTCTTCCTCTGCTGGTAGCTCCACAGTGGTCCAGGCCTCAATCTTGGTCACTTGAGAGTCCCACCAGTAGCAGTTTGCTGCTTCTCTCTCTAAACTGAGCAAAAGACAACTCTTGTATTGTTGTCCCGTTCCATAGCTTATGTTGCTTCTAGCCTACAGTTTGCATCCTCCATTTGGGAACAACAACCCCCAAAGTACCTGGTCTTAAAGGGCTGAAACAGAAAAATGTGCTGGAACTGTCTCTAAGGGGCCACCACCCCCTGTTACTTTCCTCAGAGGTAAAGACAGCCGCAACAAAAGTGAGGCAGAGTAACTCTGCTTAGTTTTATTCTTACCATGCACATATAAAATGGAATTCAGATGCTGTTTAGCATTTCACTTTGGTATCGCAACAACACAGATCCATGTAGAGTGCTCTTCATTTGTAAGAAGATTCACTTTGTACATAACAGCAAGTCGTTCAGATGTAGGCTGGATATCTGTAGGAAAGCTGGTGCAGTGGATGGTTTCTGATTACTTGGTGCATGGCTCTGAATTTTAATTTTGGTATGTGCAACAGAGTAATAGTCAGCAATATAAAACTTACATTATAGCACTTCTGCAAAGTTTAGTGGTACCATGATAGTTTTAGAAAGAATTTTAAATGGAAATGATGCAGTCTCATTTACGCAGATTATTTTCCATAAATTATCTACGTTGTTTGTGCACCCCTTATTTCAAGGAGTGGCCAGGCCTATAAATGGTGAGCCACATCTGTCACAAAGCTGATTCTTCCATTAGGCACTAACCCTTCTGTTATCCCATAATTTGACTGACTACTATCATTTTTCTTTGGGCCTAGCTATAACTTGTAACAGGAGCAAATAGAAGAAAGGAAAACATGCACTATTTGTTACACCCTTAGATCTAGACACTGAACAGGGATCTAAAATATCTAGAAATTTTGAAGGAGATTGCCCCTTCTCTGCTCATTGTTGATACTTTGTTATTAAGTTTGACTCTAGGAACTGCAAAAAATACACTTGGGTCAGCTTTTTCTGTTAGAATTCTGTATTTTATTCTCCTTGGATAGAAGAGCAGACACCTCGCTTTAGCATGTCTCAGTAATACATCCTATTTGTGAAGGGGTGAGCTGCTGAGGATGAACAATCAAAGTTTCTAACCTATGGCAGTAAAACTCTCAATCTGAAATGTCAATTATTAATCTCTTTGTTATCCAGGAGCTGGGAGTGAGTACAAATGCAAACTACAAGATCACCTTCATGTTGGACAGTGCTGCCATGATAACGGTGCACACTCCAAGAAGAGGACTAATAGATGTAGGAATCATTTGCATTTCCTAGATTGATGGTTTGCCTCCTTTTAAACAGTAACATTTTCTTTTAAAATAGCTTCTGATTGGAACCCCCTTGTTTGTTTGTGTTGGGGCTTTCACATAAGAAAACCCTAAAAACCAACTGACATACAGGTAGGGCTTCACTGGGAAGTACAATCTCGCTGGAGCATTTTGAATTTACAGTGGTTCTTTGGTTTTAATGGATAATGTGACTAACAAAATAATAAATAGGGCTATTGGGAGAACATTCATTTGTGTCATAAGTCGTGTCATGGTGGTGGCTATATTGAATCTGCTGAAATTACTGATACTCATTTAATGAGTAATTTTGAAGCACTATATTGAAGACAGACTGCAGACCTGCTAATTCTTCAGCAGAAGGATACAAGTGAAAAGTGCAGTAAAGTTGCAGTGCTGATCATAATTTCCACATTGCTTGCAATCTTTACATCACGTGTTTTACTTTAGGTAACTCTTACACACTTATATTTGCAGGTGAAGCCTCTTGGTGTTATATGGGGCAAATTTTCAGAGTTTTACAGCAAGAAAAATACTATCATGTTTGATGATATTGGGCGAAACTTTCTAATGAACCCACAAAATGGACTAAAGGTACCTTTAAATGAAATTATTAGAAAAGCAGCAACAAATGAAAGTAAATAATTGACTTCTTATAGCTGCTTTCTATATTTCTTTGCTGTGTTTTTAAACTCCTGAGTTGTTGATCAACAAAAAACAGTGTATGTTTGATTGTTTAATACAAAGAACGACTATTTGGACTAGTTAGTCCCTTTTCAGTAGTAATGAAGATGTAACTCAGTATTGTGTTTGATTCACTGTCAAAGTAAAAAATTGAAGAAGGAAGACTAAAATTATTATATAATTTGTGCATATATATAGTACACTTAAATTGTAGTAGTGCCTAAAGCCACAGCCATAGGATAAATGACAATCTCAGAAGTGTTCTTAATGGTCAGAAAATAACCTTATAAAACACCTTGTTACTGTACTTTATCAGTAGTATGGCAACATAGAAAAAGGTCCTGCTCCTATGAAGTCAGTGATACTGCAGAAATGCAAGTTACCATATATAACAAAATTACCAACTAACTTCTGTTTCTAGACTCCTCATTATTGGTGTTGATTTACTGAATAGAAAGAACACAGCTTGAATCTCTGATAATGGGTTAAACTGCAGTGTTGTCTGTGAGGAAAAAAAAATCTTGTCAGTCTAAAGAATAGGACTCTGAGATGTTGTTTGCATACAAACAACTAAGATGGAATGCAGCAATTGGTGAAATTGCATGAAATCTTCAATAAGAAATGTGCACTGTTTTGGGAAGCAGAAGATTATCAGCGCTCTTTCTGTGAGGGGATTGCCAAATGATATTACTGCAGGGCAGAATCCAAAGAGAAGTGTATGGCAAGATGCTATTAAGTAAAGCAGCATGGGAGAATGGTGAGTGGCTAAAATGAGGCACAGGTATAATGTATACCAAGACTAAAGCAATTGTCAGCAAAACTATATTAAAAGCCTTTTTTTCCAGTGAAGATGTCACCTTAGTAAATTGTTCATGTTGGAAGAGACATCTTGTTGAGATAATGCCACAAAGTTCAAGGAGCTGAAAACTGCTCTTGCATCTAATACATGTATTAGAAATTGTGACAGACCAGTGCAAATCACTTGAATGTTCAGTCTGACAAGAGGGAGACTTGATGAAGTGCAAGACTGACAGAACAGTATCATTACTTATTAATGGGGGTACAGCACAAATGTGTTACAGCTCGGATTATATTGACAGCAAGACAAATTGGAGGTGGCTGTTGAGGAAGGATGTTGGAGGAGTGGGACTCAAGATCAGATTTTCAACCTGAGGCAAAAGAATTTCATCAGCCACTCCACTTGGGTTTCACTGATTGTCCAAAAGCTTATGATATAAGTAGATAGTGAGATATGGGTTGAGTTTCACAGCTCCTTTAAAGGGCCACAGTCAACACAAAATCATTTAATTTTTTTTAAACCTTCTCTTGTTACAAGTAACACTAGTGATTACTGTGCTAAGGGTCACACACAAACTTACTTTTCAGTTTTATTTTATGCATTTAATGATACTTTGTGTGTAATCATTTTTTACTTTGTTTTCCCTCCCTTTGGCAGGGAGAGGAGGCTGATGGGGAAATGTGATTGTAATGCCACAAAATGGCAGGGGAATTTGGGAAAGATGCAATACCTGGAGCTTCATTAATTTGTGTGTGTTAGTTGATTGACTGTGTCCCTTTAACTCAGAAGTCAAATAACCCAAGTCAGGGAACCCTTAATTGGCATCTTCAAGCTAGAACAGCAGCAGATTGACCTGGGACTGGAAAATACCTGAACAAGTCCTCATGTTCTTGCTATAATTTTGTAACTTCTGTTGAGATGGCAGTAGGGACAGACTGAGAACAGAACAGTAATAGTAGTATTCTGTTATGGGTAGATAAGGGGCTTCCTATCTCTGAGGTAGAAAGCTTTCTACAGAAACTTGTCTCCGTTCTGGCCATCCAGGCTTCCAGATTCTAAGTACAGTATGCATTCCACATAATGTAAGAGTTTAGTGAACTGAGCTTCAGATTGCTGGTATGTATGAACTAACTAGCAGGAAAGTAATTATGAAGAGTATCCTTCTCAGCTCCTGGCTGCAGAATGAGAGAGCAAGAAATTTCTTTTCTAGTTGGATGAAACAGTGGGGCATTTTCATGAAGGATGAGATCTGGCCTAGCTCTGAAGAGCTAAAAGCCTATGAAGTGCCCTGTTCTGTATAATGCTGGAAAAGAGTTGGTTGGTATAATTCATATACAGATTATTTTTGCATAGACTTTTCTGGGATTTCTCTTAAGTAAATGAGTGGCCAGAATACCTAACTTACTCTGCACAGTATACCTACCTCACAAATAATAAAAATGCACCTGCTTCACAAATAACCAAATGTTAGAGAATTAGAAATGTTGTGTTTATTTTAGGCAAATGTTTATATTTCATTCTCTGTCTCTCAATAGATAAGGCCCTTTATGAAAGCACATTTAAATCGGGATAAAGACAAGGAGCTTTTAAAGCTTACTCAGTACCTCAAAGAAATAGCAAAATTAGATGATTTTTTGGAACTGAATCACAAACACTGGGAAAGGTAAGGACTATAACAAGTTTTCCCCTCCCCCATTTCCCCCCATTCTCCCCAATACTATATCATGCTTTAAAATGACCTGGAAGGAAAGACTGTACTACTACACACACTTCAACTTGAGATGGGATGGGTTTCTAGATTTTGGTTGGCACTTAAGGCTTTGATTTATGACTTAACATCCTAAATGTTTTAGGACCCGACGGTTTGGGTGAGCACCTCTCGCCCTGTGTGATACAACAGCACTTGTAGTCAGTGGAAGTGTATAACCTAACTGTTCTACAGTGTGGAATGAAGGGCTGCGGTTAGGGTGTTCTCCAGGAGAGGTCCTGGACACTGGAAGTCCTTCTCTTCCCATCCCCAGTCTGACAGAGCCTAACTTTGTTGAGCTTCAGGGCATATTACAAGGCTTTTTTCAGAAGGTCTGATTGAAGGGTTTGAGGTGGTTGAATGTGGAGTGCTGTGTATAATGAGGTTCATAATTGTTAACCAGGATCTATGCTATACTGAGGGGTTATGCTCTGCAGCAGGTTTAGGCAGTAAAGTGTTTTATTAAGGCTATATCCTTTATATTTTGCGGGGAGATTTTAAAAGGAAGGTAAGCACCTAACTCCCATTGAAAGTCAGTGGGAAGTTGGGCATCTCACTCCCATTTGTGCTTTTGAAAGTCTTCCTCATAATGTTTATACAAGTGCCCTGAGCTTTGAGAGGAGCTTGCAACACCATGGAATAAATAAATGTAGGCAACATGTTATTGTGGAAGTGTTTGCTTGTCGCAGTAAGAAGAGCTCTGGAAGTTTGTTGTAAATCTTAATTTACTAGTGCTTTATACTGCTTAGAATAGAGGGCCAAATGCCAAGCTTATTTTAAATTAGCTCTTTGGAATTCTCTGCTGTGAAAGCCAGTGAGAAGGTGTTTTTAATAGAGATTGTAGAAATTTTGGTGTTCCCACAGTGCTTGACCTCTCCCAACTGTAGTAAGAAGAGAACCAGAAAAGTGGAAAAAATGAATGGCCTTATTTTCTAATGAATAGTCATCAAAACCTTAATCTTTAAAAGCATCTTTCTTCAGAATTTGTCGGACTACTAACAGATTTTTTTAGACCAAAAGAATTTAAAGATTAATTTAAATTAGAGTTAAACATGTTTGTATATTTAGTGATGTTACTTTCAAAAATAATAACCATGTCTGTGTTGGATTGTAGGAAATCTACTTTTCACAGAGGGAAAGGATGGTGAAACCTTGAAAGCTGCCTCTATAATTACCACCTTTCTGTCACCCAGCATATAAATGGTCATATGTCTTGAATCATTTCATTTGTAATAAGTCTTTCTAAAGCATATTGGTTCTTAAGCAGAGTCATACAGTCTGTTATAAAAGAGCTCAAGTGTACTAACATTATTCTCCGTCCTTCCTATTTTGTTTTAATTAATTATTTGTTTTGTTTGTTTCAGGTACCTTTCAAAGAAGCAAGGACAATAGCTTTAATAAATTCTTGTGGCACTGAACTGAAGGAAACATGATCTTTGGACCTTGCCTTGCTTTTCTGCTAGAGTACAATAGTGCTGGACACTGAATCAAACACCAGAATGACTGCTTATACCTGGTCTTCCAGTTGGTTTGTTCTAATTTTTTTCTTTTTAAGATCACAGCAATAAGCTCAAAGGGAGAAAAATAAGCCAGCTGCTTTTTCTTGCATTCATTTCTGGTGTTATTATTTAAAATACTTTCTCCTTCATTGCTGCCATAATACACCATAACAATTAAAGAGCAACATCATTCTGAAACCGGAAAAAATATTTTGTTTTAGACCAAAAAGGTTGAGTAAGGAGCCAGTCTTGGCGTTCTATGAAATATATCAGTCCTCTTTCTCCTCTGTCTTAGAAACAGTCTCCCTCTCCCATTCTACTATTTAAGACTATAAAATACAAGCTGTCTAAGTTTGGTGTATATTAGTATGTCAGTGTTTCTTTGTGCAAGACAGATTAAGATTGGAAAGTACCACTTCTAAGGCCTAGTGTGCAGATTTGTACTATAAAGCAGTGAATTACTGGAATATAAAAGACAGAAAATTACAGAGGGAGAGAAATCCAACCTTGTTTAAGTGAAAAGCAGTCTGCCCTGAAGAAAAATATTCTCCTAACCAGATAAAAGGTTTAAACCTCAAATGAGAGCGCCACATTCCTACTAAAGCATGAACAAAAACCCTTGTTCTGTTCTAGTTAATCTTGTCAAAGTGCAAACACTGTGTTTCAATTACAATATTCAGCCATACTGTTTTTAAAATATCATTTACTTGCGCTGCTTGAGCCTACACTATAGAAGTGTGATGTGACTGCTGTTTTGCATTACTGACAGTCCTGCATTATGCAGTTCTTGTATTTGAAAGAAGACCGACCCCTTCAAATAAAGATGGTATATATTGTTCTTAAGGAACTATAGCAGTTGTGTAAATAATAAATACCTTTTTCTTAACATATTGGTTACATGTGTCCTATGTTGTCATACATTTTTCTTAACAAGGATCTCTCTTCTCCTTCCCCATAGTGATCTTAAACAATTTTTAAGGGCCCTCTTTAAGGTAACCCTACCATTGCATCACACGAAGACCCTTTGCATCTATTTACCCTGATTTTGGCAGGAAAGGGTTTGGGATTTTATTGTCAAAGAAAACAGGTTCAGAAAAATATGTACATGGCTAACGGACATTACTGGTTAATGAACTTTGACACTGCATTTCAGGACTAATCAAACTCGCACATGGATCTTAATGGGAACTGGATCAGGCCCATATCTCCCTGCGCACATATGCCCAGTACATGTACTTTTAAGGCCACAGTCCTGCCCTCAGATCCACGAGGGCACATCTTTGTATTCACATGGAGTCCCACTGAAATGAACGGGTCTGCCTGCATGAATCAGTTTGCAGAATAAGGTTCTAAGCATACAGTTTAGATTATTGCTTGTGTTTTGCACTGAAGTGTCTATAAACTTATTTTAAAACTAGGTTTCCAAACTTAGAAAAATGTACCACTAACTTGAGTATTTACATACCAAGTCTCAATGTAAAAAACAAACATGGCTCTCTAAGCCAGGAAAGTATTATTCTGCATACTCCCTTACAATTAAAAAAAAGCTGAAAAACAGTTCAGCAAAATTATTAACAAAAATAATCAGTGGGGCATGAATAAAAGAAAATATCAGCACAAAAGGTGAATTCAGGAAGATGAACATGGGATTAAAATTGCAACCTTAATTATAATAGGGGCAGCTAGTAATACATACCTTGGGTTTAAAAAATGGATGCTCTACATATTTTTGATTTAGCAAAACCAAAAGCTGTGAACTTTCAATAAATTAAATTGTGGGTATTAGTTAACACTGACACAGTCAAGAGTTTTTTTGGAATTTGAAGCTATAAACTCCATATACATTGCCTCCCACTGTTTTTGTAAGAATGTGGTATGGATTCAAGAACAGTAAAGCAAAAATGTAATGTCAGGCTGTAACCATATATAGGTAAATCTAATATTTGTATCTTTACCAAGAGTCCTTTTTAAGGTCCAAGAAAGCAATTTTGTTTCATTAGCATTACACTCTGCATCACAAAAATGGAAGGGACCTCAAGAGGACATCTAACCCACCCCCCCAATGCTGAGGCAAGACCAAGTTTATCTATTCTAGACCATATCTGACACGTATTTGTCTAACCTCCTCTTAAAAACCTCCAGCCTCTCTTGGTAACCCTATTCCAGTACTTAACTGTTGTTGTAGTTAGAAAGTTTTTCCTATGCCGCAGATTAAGACCATTGCTGCTTGTCCTACGTTCAGCGGAGATGGCAAGCAACCACCCTCCCTTTAACCTATTTGAAAACTTATCAGCTCCGCCCCTCAGTCTTCTTTTCTCAAGACTAAATATGCCCAGTTATTTAACCTTTTTTCATAGGTCAAGTTTTCTGAACCTTTGATCATTTTTTTTGATGTCCTCTAGACTCTCTGCAATTTGTCCACATCTTTCGTAAAGAGGGGTGCCCAAAACTGAATGCAATACTCCACCTGAGGCCTCAGCAGTGCTGAGTAAAGTGGGACAATTACCTCCCGTATCTTAGATACCATGCTCCTGTTACTACTCCTCAGAATTTTATTAGCTTTTTTTGCAACTGCATCACATTGTTCAGAGTCAATTTGTGATCCACTGTGACTCCCAGATCCTTTTTTGCAGTACTACTGCCTAGCCAATTATCCTCCATTTTGTAATTGAGCATTTGATTTTTTTCTTTTCTAAGTGAAGTACTTTGATAAATTGGAGACTTGGTCTGAAATCAAAAGAAATTCAATGTCATTTTGAATTCTAGTCCTGTCCTCCAAAGTGCTTGAAATCCCCCACAGCTTGGAGTCATCTGCAAATTTTTAAGTGTACTCTAAACCCCTTATCCAAGTCATTAATGAAAATGCTGAATAGTACAGGATCCGTCGGGATTTTTGAAGGTAAGATAGTATTAACCAAATAGATAATCATATTGTGACTTATGCACTGTTTTACACTTACTTTTACTTCTTGCAGCTGATTTAGAAATATTCCCTTTTTTATTAATAGCCATTAACAATTTTCATTCCTCCATTCTGCTAAAGCAGAAATGAATTAGCCACATTCTCGTAATGTTGATGCTGTAACAACTGTTGTGGTGAAATGTGCATGTGTGAAATAGGAGACGGGTACGTGCTGGGGCAGATGAGATCGATGATGGTGAACGGAATATTGAAGAGCTTGGCTGCTTTGCCAGAGAACCATGGCAGCGAGTGTCAAGGCAGCAGTCACAAATGAGCCGTTAAGATGAATACACTATAGCATAGCTCACTGACTTGTCAGAAAATAAAGTTTCCTGTCAACTGCTCCTTGTGGCTTTGTGCTAACCCTAAATGAATTGTAGGAAAGTAGACCAGAAAGCTGTTAAATGCAGATATTTGTTTCAAGTTAATAAAAGGGTGTTTGGGGTTTTTTAAATTCAAAGTGTCCCAGAATTTTCCATCAAACAAATACCTAATGACAAACCTTGAAGTTATGGGAAGCTTTGAAATAGTGATCCTTTAATTGGCTATGGTGCAGTCACTATAATAATAGACTACACATCTAATTATTTTATATGAATCTATTTAAAAACTCCTTAATAGAGGCTCAAACTAAAGGTATACCTCCCAAATAATAATAAAACAGTAAGAGGACCAAAAATATGCCACTGTGGCTAAACAGCAGAGCAAAAAAAAAAAGACAAACTTTAAACAGTGGAAGTCTCATTCTACTGAGGAAAATAGAAAGTTGCCATAAACACTGACAAGTTTACTGTAAATGTATAATTAGGCAAGCCAAAAAAGAATTAAGAGCAACTAGCAAAAGACAAAAACCTAACAGCAACACCCCATTTTAAGTACATCAGAAGCAGGCAGCCTCTCAAACAGTCAGTGGAACCACTGGACAATCACGGTGCTAAAGGAGCACTCAGGGAAGACAAGGCTATTGCAAAGAAACAAAATGAATTCTTTGCATCGGTCTTCATGGCTAAGGATGTGAGGGAGATTCCCAGCCCTGAGCCATTCTTTTTAGGTGACAAATCTGATGAACTGTCCCAGATTGAGGTGCCGTTAGAGGAGGTTTTGGAACAAATCGATAAACAGTAATAAGGCATCAGGACCACATGGTATTCACCCAAGTGTTCTGAAGAAACTCAAATATGAAATTGCAGAACTACTGACTGTGGTGTATAGCCTACTGCTTAAATCAGCCTCTGTCCCAGATGTCTGGAGGAAGTTCATGTGACACCAATTTTTTAAAAAGGCTCCAGAGGTGATCCTGGCAATTACAGGCTGGTAAACCTAACTTCAGTACCAGGCAAATTGGTTTTAAGTATAGTAAAGAACAGAATGATCAGATACATAGAGGAACACGATATATTGGGGAAGTGTCGACATGGCTTTTGTAAAGGGAAATCATGCCTCACCCACCTATTTGTATTCTTTGAGGGTACCAACAGACATGTGATCAGTGGATATAGTGTACTTATATTTTCAGAAAGCCTTTGACAAGGTCCTTCACCAATGGCTCTGAAGCAAAGTAAGCTGTCATGGGATAAGAGGGAAAGTCCACTCCTGGATCAGTAATTGGTTAAAAGAAAGGAATTAAAGGGTAGGAATAAATGGTCAGTTTTCACAATGGAGAGGGGTAAATAGCGGGGTCCCCAAGGATGTGTTCTGGGACCTGTGCTGTTCAACATATTCATAAATGATTTGGAAAAGGAGGTAAATGCGGCAAAGTTTGTAAATGATGCTAAAATATTCAAGATAGTTAAGTCCAAAGCTGCCTATGAAGAATTAAAGGGATCTCACTAAATTGGGTGACTGGGCAACAAAATGGCAGCTGAACGTCAATGTTGATGAGTGCAAAGTAATGCACACTGGAAAAAATAATACCAATTATATGTACAAAATGATGGGTTCTAAATTAGCTGAGAAAAACCTTCGAGTCATCACGTATAGCTCTCAGAAAACACCTGCTCAATCTGCAGGGGCAGTCAAAAAAGCTAACAAGTTAGGATCCATTAAGACAGAAAACATCATAATGCCGCAATATAAA
Organism: Emydura macquarii macquarii; assembly: GCF_026122565.2. NCBI lineage: Eukaryota > Metazoa > Chordata > Testudines > Chelidae > Emydura > Emydura macquarii. The sequence continues at coordinate 46,433 of NW_027132905.1, read as the reverse complement.
GCCCTGGTGTGCCCACACGTTGAATACTGTGTGCAGTTCTGATCGCCCTATCTCAAAGAATATATATCAGAATTGGAAAAATCACAGAGAAGGGTAACACAAATGATTAGGGGTATGTTCAACTTTCATACATGGTCTGTGTAGGTCAGATTAGATGAACAGAGATTTTAAGGCTAGAAGAAATCAATGAATCTTGTAAATTTTAACTTAAAATCTTAGTTTGTGGGCGGTAAGGGTTACATACACTTACTTTAAAAATATATAATCTACAACATTCTTTTAAGGATTTTTTACCAGTAAATTATTGATGTTCTCAGTCTTAATTCACCTTATTTTTAAAATATCTTTCTATTTTATGTGCCCTTTCAATAGCATGCAAGACACTGCAGTGACTCAGAACCTCAAGTCTTGATGACTACAGCCTCACTCGACCAATGGGTTAAAAAAAACTGTGTGTTTCCATGTCATTTATTAGCAGGGACGTTTGCGATCTTAAGAATATAACTAGGTCTAACAACAAGGAAAACAGGTTATGTTACACTACAGAGTAAAATGACCACAAGGGGGTGCGATTACAATTAAAAAAAAAAAATCATTGACTTCTATAATAAAGAGCTGGTGAGTTTATTACCTATTTCCCTCTTCTGAAGAGGAAGCAAGAGATTTTTCAGACGTGTTGTACTTTATAACAAAGCATTTTCAAGTTGAGCACAAGAATCTAAATCCATGTATACAGTACACTAGATTTTAAACTCCTTGATTGCTTCTAAAGTGCGGTTTCCCGATAGAAATCAAAGCACAAAGTGGAACTACACAGAGAAAAGCAATCGTGTCTTGTTTCCACGGAGGCCTTGACTACGTAAGTTGCCCTCTGAAAAGCGTTAGAGCCAGTGGGCTCAGTTCTGCCCCAGGACACAGGTTCAATTCTAATGGAAGTCATGGTAGTCAAAGAGGGTGGCACAGCGATGGAGAAACATTTGTGGCCATTTGAAGGAAACTCAGAGGAGGGCAACAAAAATAATGAAGGAGCTGGAGGGACTGATTTAAACACAGCATTGGGGGGAGACTTTGAAAGGCACAACTCTAAGGACAGCTGAAGGAGCTGACTGCCTCGCTCCCCTTCGCGCCTCTGAAAAATCTCTCCCCAAAAATGGGCCAGACGCAGCACGGACGTAAATCCACTGCAGCTGATAGTTACACCAGTGGAAACTGGCCTATGATGATTACCTTGGCTAAGTGCCAGCCAGGGTTATATCTACACCGCAGCTGGGCAAAGCAATGCCCAGCGTTGGCAGAGGTACACAGGCTAGCTCTGAGTGAGTGAGCATGCTAAGTACCAACAGAGAGACGCTGTCCGAATACAGTCCTGTCCGAGATCCTAGGTACACACTCAGACTGTTAGCCCAAGCCGCTGCCCCTCCCTCCATGGTCACGCTGCTATTCTCATTGCACTAGTACAGATGGTGCCTTTCCGTCTATGCCAGCTGGCGATTGCTCCTCCCCGCAGCTTTGTAGATCTACCCCAAGGGGAGGAAAGTTAGCAGCCCACCAATATTTAAATGTTGCAAAGACCAAAATGGGAGAAAAATTATTTAGCATGATACAGATGGCTGGAGTCCTGTGCTGGAAATATGAGGCGAATTGCTCACTATTGCTAGTGTATTATACTAGTTCCTAAAAGGCCAAATGAGGGATCAGAGCCCTGTTATGTTAGGTGCTGTACAAAGAAGTGAAGCAACCAACATCATATAGTAAGCCAGTGGTTGAATCTGGGATTAACGCTAGAGTCACTTTCCTCCCGGCCTCCTGCCTTAGCTACTGGACCAGCCCTGCTTTCTCAGGTCTTTCGCCTAGCTACATAATGATGTGGTGTCTCTAGTTAGCCTTCTTCTTGCTGAAAATCACTACAGGTCTCGGCCATCCATCAAACGCACTGTCAGAAAAAGGCAGACTAACAGATTGTCTGAAAGTGAGCAATATAAATACAGGCAATCTTCCTTTTGCAGCCCTGAGCTTCATTCTTTAACGCATATTTATGCCTTTTGTTCTGCTCTAAAAGCACACAGATCTTGCTTGGATTCACTGCAAGCACTGAGAGATGCATTTAATTCCTGGGAGCCTTTGCAGGCTTTGGCATGTTTCCTCCCTCTGTCTCCTCCACCCCCGCCATGTCATTATTTACTGGTTTCTGGTCGCTCTCTAACACACAGCTCCAGCACCAATTCATTTTCTTTTGGACAATGATCAGGAACAAGTCAAAGAATGCTTGTTCTTGGCTTGTATAATGTTCCTACTAATATGTGCAGTGTAATGGGTGTAGGGAAAGAAGCGGATCATTAACATTTAATGGAATGGTGGGTTTTTTTTTTTTCTGAGAGTTCATTTGACATCCTAAGTGCACCTGTCATGCCAATACAACACTACAAGTTTTTGTGGTGCATATATATATTAGAAAGTAACTTAGTCTGTAATTCCCACTATGGTAGGGGACCCTCTTGAAGCATTGCAGCTTCCCGCAGCACTGTTAAAACACGAGCGTGTCTAGAGTCAAGCCACTTTTCCAGCAATATTCCAAGGCCACACTAAAGCCCCCAACCAAGATTTGCAAAATGGCTAGTGGTTTTCCATTGCCCAAACTGAGGCCTCTTGAAGGGTGTTCAGAAAGCAAAGTGGACCAGCCCAGAATTCAGGCACCTTCAAGTTATCTCAGATTAAGCTCTTAAAAATCACTAGTAACTTCTGAAAATCTTGGCCCAAGCCTGTAGCATGACTTGGGAACACAGTTAAAACACGGTGCCATCCCAGCTGCACTGCATGTGTGAGCTATGCTCTACTCACAGCAAGGGACTGCAGTTTTGCACGTTATTCCTGAACACAGAAGACATTACAGTGTAGCTGGGGCTTTATTAAGAGGAAGCCCATGATGAAGAGCTAACTGTTTCAGAAATGGACTGCAGAAAAGAACTGCCGAGGTCTTCAGCATAAGTTGTACATGGGGCTTCCTTTGGGCACTGGGTACTGTTATATTTAAATCCACACGCAACAGGTACCTCGCAGATTGCAGTGAGATGTTCTTACGTTCAGGCAGCATGATGTTCTGACCCCCCCCCACTCACACTGGGGTATTTAGACCACTTCTCCGTGGCTATAAGATGTGAACTGACAAAGGCAGGGAAAATCAGACAAACACAAAAACTGCTCATAGACAGCTGCGCAGTCCATGGACACCGGGCAGGGCATGTCCCAAGAGTGGGACTATGCACAGTCCATCTCAAAGAACCTCAGTTATAAGTAAGTAACCTTCATGTCCGTGAATTGCGGCCAAAACGAGCAAGTTTTCAAAGTATTACAGGCACCAAACGTCTCATTGAAACCGTGCAAAAGCCTCCGTCTCTAGAAAGGTGAGAGATTTTTAAAAACTGCATTTAAATGATTCCTTAAACTTGGTTGGTCTCCCTGCCGTCTTAGCAGCTGCGTGATGGAATATTTTTACATATCAAACGCTTCAAAAATGAATATGATTTAAAATTAAAAAAAAAAAAAAGTCATTCCCTGCCTTACATTTTAAAAGAATGGAGTTTTAAACCCCGGACCTAAATGTGCTGGGAACCAGCAAAACATGTGGCAGTGATGCAAATGACAAGCCTGTAAATGCAGAGGTTATTTTTATGCTTGTTACAGCAACTTCTAACAAGGCTAAGTTGCCAGCCCATCTATTTATAGCCTTAGCATGCTATAAAATACCTTCCCAGCTAAACCTGTGCCATTAGTTCTGAACCATTTCTCTGAGAAACACTGAAAGATGTGCCTAGCTGCATATGCTGAGAATCTCACAGTGTAACTCCAATCAGGAATGCTTCTGTAGAGCTGAGATTCTGAATTGCATGGCTTGTGTCCAGAGATAATAGAAGAGCCAGAGATTTATGGAGGAAAGGTCACAACCAGCAACTTTCAGATCTCATCTGTGCTCAGACTTAACAGTTAACACATCATGTTATGTATAGAGAATGCAAGCCGCGGGCAAGGTGCATTTGCTTGGAAACATCAGTGTTGGGTGAATTAGATTTTGAGAGATGATAGAAATCCAAGTCCTCTTAATTGATAATAAAGGACAACTCTAGTAATAAAACAGTAACTGATCATGACATCTCAGAAGTCAGTTCTGAGGCTTGCTGCTACTCAGTGGGTAGGGAAAATATGGAGGGAGGAAACCAGCAGTATCAAGGTTAAACCATGAGATGCTGAGTTCATGAGGCATTTAGGGATGCATATGTCAAAATCATTTTGGCTCTGAAGGCCAAATTCTGCCCCTGATGATATGCTTGCAGTCCCCATTGATGTTCCTGGGGGTTGCACTCTCACAACACACAGCAAAATTTTGGCCCTTGGTGAACACTACTTGGCAGTCAAGTTGTAAGCAGCCAGGGCCATGAGCTGTAGGATTTTGGTGGCTCTGCCAAATCTAGTTGTGTTATGGCATCATTAAGTGTTTGGGCCTGTGGTGCTGTAATCCTTTTGCCAGGCATTAACAGCTGTGAACAGGGTGGTGTTCAATATGCTGTCTAAGGTCAGAGCCAGGGCTTCATTTCAGAATAAATACAACACTGAGCTCAGGGCTCCCATTAACACCTTATTCACTCCCCAGTTCTAGGAATGCAAGAGTAAAACCCTGACCACCTTTAACAGTGTCCCCCGCCCTCAGCCAACGTGCACCAGAGTCTCTGGAATCTCTGGGATCATGAAATGCAGCTACTTAAAATACAGAGTTACCACAATATCTAAATAAGCTTTTTTTTAAAAATAGGGAAAGCCGCCCAATTCCCTATGTGCCATCTGGTGCAGTCCTCAGGACCTTTTATTCATGCACTGGTTTGCTGGGACCCTTAAACTCTTACTCAAAGTACAATCCCCACCCACTTCAGGCATACTCACAACTCCAACTCAGCAGTTGTCAGGCAGATGCAAAGTGGGGAGATAGCCCCTTCCACTAGATTGCTGTGTACAAAACAAGGGTGCTTCTCCCAGCTTCTCTGGTGCATTGCTGTCCATTGAAGATTGCTCAAGCCATGATGTTGACTCAATCCACCTGAATAAGTCAGTCCCAGCCTATCACTGCTAGCTTAAATCTAGTCTGTATCATTACTCAACAAATCCTACTCTACAGTCATTGCTACTACTCTATTACATCAGCAACCATCTGCTACATAGCATTCAACTAACACATGAAGCACTACCACTTACTAAAACATCACCTTCCCTAAAAACCCTTTTCTCACTTTCCTACACCCTGCACTCAGCTACCCTTATCCAAGCCCACTGTCTACCAGATTAGGGCGTCCAGCTTTTCCCATGCAATAATCAACATAAATTCATCTGCTCACATACCCTCCCATATCTATGCAGTTACATAGTGCATTTAACATAATTCCTGAGAACAGAAGACACGAAAAGACCATATAAGGCCGCTTCAAGCATTCTATGAAACCACTCTGAAGCATATGCAAATAAACCTGGCAGCGGGCAAGGAACCCCCTCAACTTTCCCTGTTTACCTATAGTGGGAGCCAGAGAGCTTCCAGTCCCAGTAACTCCAGTCCCAGGGATTAATGGCACAAAGAATTTTGAGGTGTTGACTGTACTGCACAAGCAGAGTCAAAGGGGGAAGCTCTTGTGGTCCCCATGGCATTTAGGATGCACAGAAAATGGGTCCCTGTGCAGGGATCTGCTCACGGAACCTAAAACAAACGCAGAGCTGGGGAGCAGCAGGACTATGAGTGTGTTAATGCTGAAGCTGCATCAACAGAAAATTTGATGGGGGCTGGGGGGAAAAGGCCCCTCTCATCTTCCCTGCAATCTTGGCCTTGGGCTAAAGGAGATTCAGTTCTCAGTGTCACTGCACCGATGTGGTCCGTAGTACCTGATGCAAAATGTTCCATGACCTCCCCTAGAAGGAGTAATCCAGAGAAATCAACCAAACTGCCACTGCCGTGGGACTAAATAGCACCTTCCCACGGTTAAAGTCATGGATGGGAGGCAGGCAGAGGCACTCTTTCCATGGAGGGGGAGTGGCAGCTGTACACTGCAGAATGGGGCATAGCTGAAGATCCTAACCCCAGAGAATCTCCTAGCGTATGTATGGAGATAAAGAGATTCACAGGCCAGGGCCAGCTCCAGGGTCCCATTTGCTCAGTGCTTTCCCTTCATAAACCTCATAGACATAGTTTCTCAGAGCACCCACCTTTATTTATAAACCCATCCTGTAGGGACGCTGATAGCGCCGGAGAGCAGAAGGCATTTATTTGTATGTGACACGCCCTGCTGTTCTACCGGAGTCTTGGAAAGGTCAAGAGAAAGAGGCAGTAGCACCCTGTATCTTACCGGTACAAGAAAGGTAATGTACAAATCCCGCATGTTACGTTAGAAGCAGTGACACTTGGTACATTTACAGGATTGCCGCCCGGGCTGCGTGTTGAGCTTGTCTAGCTGGGGATATACGGTGTGAGGTGGGCATGTTGCACTGGTAACTAACCCATTTTAAAAGTCTAGTCTAGACTTTAACACACACTAAACTGGCTGAGTTAAATCGTGGTATGGACAAGGCCATCTGGCTTGATTTGTGCAATTAAAGAAATGCAGCAGAATTCTTGGTCCTCTTTTTTTTTTTTTCCCCCCCTGGGAGGAAAAATAGGTCTCATCTGAGGTCTTTCCCATTTATTGTAAAAAACAAAACAAAACATAGAATAACAATGCTGGGAAACAGAGGTTATAATACCAGTAACATTCACCAGATGGCGACACTGACTGCAGGGTGTTGCGTTCTGAACTGAAACATTGGTGATGAATGTCTTGGTTCTAGGATATCTTTGCTCAGTTACGTGGTGCGAAGGGCACAGTGGGAATCCTGTTAGCTGCCCAGTTTCGATGTCTGAACAGGGGGTTGTGTAGTTGCAGACTAGATGCCTGCTGAAACCGGAGTCACCTCCTGGAATGATTCCAACTGAGGACGGATGTTGACTCAAAGAGCCCAATGTGTATTTCCTGGGGAACCCAAGGAGTCTAGCCCCTTTATTATTGAATACATCTTTTATTTGTTTTACAGAGAGCGAGGGGCCAATGGCAGTTGTGGACTCAACGATTCCATCAAGGCTTTGGGCTGATAGAAGAACCAGGACCAGCAGCTGTGTTGAATTCGTGGTGCTTTATTCAACTAGCAAATGGAGAGAGCGTGATAGCACTGGGTACCCGGGGAGGCAGGACGCACGCGCCCATTGCTGGAGGTGGAGATTCCAGCGTACAGCCTAGGTGAAGGTTAAGAAATACCCCTGGGGCTTTACACCAGTTCTCCCATCATTTCTCCGAGGGAGAGACATCAGAGGTGCCAGGGTAGCAGGCCTGGTACAAACCCCTGAGTACAGTAAAGAGGATCGATATTGGAGCGCCATAGGCCCGGGAAGGGAACCGCTCCAGAGGTGCCTGCTCAGTCAGGCACGAGCTGGTGGGTTAAGCCTCCTGCCAGAGCCGAGTAGCATTCAAAGGTTGGCGCGCCACTGCCCTGTGTGTGTCTGTGTGGGGAGGGGGAGGGATAGCGCAGAGCAATCTGTCCTCACCCCGCCAGAAGGCAGCCAGAAAGTCAGAGCGTAACTCATCTCGCACCTGGGAAAGAGGTGGGTGGCGCTAGCATGGGGGGAGGCTTTCCGGCCTGTCTAGCCAAGGTACTTCCCTGAACCCCATCACCGCAGGAGCTGAGCACGTCACAATGGTTAGTGTCTTTATCCGCCCAGGAGGCAGGGCCGTGCTGGGATCCCCACAGTACAAAACTCCCAGTCAGCTGCTGCCTGACTCTGCAAGTGCCTGAACTCCCTGGGCACCTCTGGCCATCTGCTCTGCAGCCTCCCGCCAGGCCCTCGGTCGCCTATCTCCTACCGACGCCCTAGCGTGGTTCGCAGGCTGGGGAAGATCGCCGCTCAGCTGCCTAGCTCGGTGCCAGGGCCCAGCCTGGCAGGCAGCCCCTGAACACTGCTACCGGGGCTCACACACAAGAAGAACTCTCTCCCTCATCACCGTTAGCCCAGAGGTGCTCACCCCGGATGTGGGAGACGCTCGGTCCAAGACGCCTCTCTGCGTCAGGGGGAGCAGGGCCTTGGCCAGGGACCTGCCACCTCTCAGGAGAGGGCCTTGACCACCAGGCTCAGAGTCAGGCCTGAGATGCTCAGCATTGCAACGTGTAGGTCCCTTCATGGATCGCACCTCGCGTGACGTGCCCCAGGTCCCACAGGAAGTCTAACCACTAGCCCATCCTTCCTCCTTCACCCCCTTGGCTCACTCACTAGTGGCCGGTGCTGAGGGGGCGCGTGCTACGTCCTTCTAAAGGGGTGCAGTAGGAGCGGCTTCTGAGCGCTTTCCTACGGGGGCGTCCTGCCTGCCTCCATCTTCAGCAAGTAGAAAGTCCCTGGCAGCTGCCTCTGGGCACTGGCAGTCCCGCACCCTGGAAGCTGGGCTCCAGCTCTGGTAGCGCTCCGCGTCTCTGAAACACTCGCCTGTTACCAGAGACTGGCCTGAAGCGACGCTTTGGATCCAGACTCATTCCGAGTCAGAATTTTGTGGCTTACACCCGTCTCGGCCTCTTGCATGAATTCCAGAAAAGCCAAAGAAAACTCTGAAGGGTTTGCCCCTGGTCTCAGGATCCTTCCTGCCCTGAGCTGCTGCCACGAGGCCTACAAGAACTGGCTTCAGTTTTGTCTCTGAACCATAAACCAAAAGAGGGTTTTGGCCATCAAGACTCTCCGGAGTGCAGCCTATTGTGCCATAACAGCCTGCCTGGAAGGCTGCTGGGTATTATTGCTCGGATGGGGAAATAGCTGTCAGTTGATAGTGGCTTTTTTCAGCTGAAATCGTGCTATCGACATCAGGGGACCAGAAGACACAATTTCTGTTTAAACTACTCTCATTAACAAGAGCGTTTATGGAGGATCCCAGCTGGATCATCCAATTATACACAGACCAATTATCAACATTTTACAGCTCTGCTTATGGGGTTTCCCGGTGTTCCTCCTTTTCTCGGCTCTTTGAACACAAAGGTGTTCGAGCATGATTTGCTTGTCAGCGGAGGGGTTGGCTGAGGCTACGTGTACACCGCAATAAAAGCCCCGCAGCACGGCTACAGCTGGCCCGAGTCAGCTGATGTGGGCTCACCAGGCTAAAAACAGCAGTGTATATGTTTGGATCCGGGCTCTGAGACCCACCCTCCTCATGGAGTTTCAGAGCCCAGGCTTCTGCACCAGCTGCAATTTTTAGCCCTGCAGCCTGAGCCCTGAGTCAATTGCCCCAGGCTCTGAGACTCGGTGCCGTGGGTTTTTATTGCCGTGTAGACGTACGCGGAGTGGCCCAAACCTAGGGTTTGAAATACCTGAACTGCCTGGACACCAGGCTCAAATCCAGGAAGAGTCAATCCAGTCCTGTCATTCTTCCGAAGCGGACACAAATAAATCCCCTGTCATTTCCTGTGTGTGGCCAGACCCTGTTGAGATCAGACCTTAAAACCAGACCTTAAAACCACAACTTTAAAACCTTAAAACTCTCTCTGCCTCCTCTGTGACCATTAAGTACCCCCAGGCCAGGTCTCCAAGAACAGGCCTTGGGCAGGTGTGCTCGGTCAAAATCCCCCAGCCCCGACTGGAAAGTCTTTTCTCATCAGCCTTGCCTCAGCACTGGCCTGCCCCAGCTCATTGCTGCAGGACACAGAGGCTGCACCATACAAAGGTAAAATATTATTTCACCAGTCTCGGGTAAAAGCAATTACAGTCAAGAAATGTGCCCCTGGTTCTACCTGTGGTTTGCATCCTCCTGCATTCTCCATGCTGAACTGGGCACCACGTCCCCTGCACTAGTGGCAGAGAGAAGGACTCCAAGGCCGGCTATAGAGATCCCCGCTCGCACTGTTTCACACAAGATCACTGTTAAACCAAGATCACAGAACGAGCCGTTTGGCAGGGACCAGGCAGGTTCATATTTACCACCCCTACTGCCGACTCTTTCCGTCTGAGCCAGGCCCTTCCGCCCGTCGCTGCCCTGAAGACGGCACTTCCTCAGGCATTCTGGCATTTTTGGTTTGACCTCCTAGCTCTCGCCTGGCTCCCCAGCAAGACGCATCATCCCTGTGGTGCAGACTCGTGATTCTGGCATCGTGGCTGTCGGACGCCGGCCGTGGCTAGGTGATGCACGGCTACGAATGGCGACCTGGGAGCAGGAGACGCTGCAGAAACTGGAACAAACCGGAGCTGAAAGGCTGCCGGCGGACCAGCCCACCAGGCAGCGCAGCAGAGAAACCGTTCACGATGCCAGGAGCCCAGGCCCCAGGGCCTCAAAGGTATTCCGGCTCTGAACTTCACAGAGATCAATGGGGCTCAGTCCCTCTTCCTCAGGGTGGCATTTTATTTCTCCAAAATAAGCCAGTTCGACGTAAGTTCTACACATCAGCCGGTCCCTTTTCCGCTGACCCCGGACAGAGCCAGGCTACCGTCTGCGGCTCTCACTCCCCGGCCGCCTGCCTGGACGCTAAGAGTCACTCTGCTCCCTTCGGCTGAGACGTTTCCCCAGCTTCCAGCCTTCCTAGCCTGCTCCCTCCAGGTCTCTCTCCCCACGCCTCCTGCCTGGGAGCTGAGGAGAACCTCTCCTGCTCTTTAGCTGGCCTGGTTCTGAGTCGCCAAGCTTCTCCCGTGTGAGCCCGGGATCCTTCCCTTCACCTGGGCAGGTGGGGTGAGCCTGCGCAGCTGCAATCCGCGTAAAGGGCCCGCTCGCCCCGTGACGCTGCCCGGCTGGAGGAGATCGCGGTGTCCAGGGCGGGTACAAGTGCTCTCAGGAGAACCCCTTCTTAGGTTGCAGTTGTACTCCCTGCGCTGACGAACACCGGAGACAGCTGTTGCCATATGTCACACCATCCATGCCCCAGACGGGATCGTATCCCTTTGGGCAGGAAAAGGGGCCTTGCTTCTTTGCTAGTGGATACCTGCTGCAGTCGACCTGGAAAAGCAATGGCACACCGCTCCAAGCTCACTCAGCGGCTATTGCTATTGCAGTTCTGTTTTCCGGTCTCTCAGTCCTGTTCCTTCTCCACAGAACCATCCTTCCCCCTGGTTTTAACCTCCATCTACCCATCCTTCTGTTCACCCATGCAAATAAAATGGGCCCATCACCATGGTTTCAAGGCATCACTGTGATGTGGATGCCCTGTGCATTCTGCCTCTGTGTAAACAGCTGTGGTCAGTCTACACACAGTGTATCGTCTTTCCGAGCTGTAACGAGCCATGGAAGTACCGAGAAGCTCAACTGCTGTGAAACAGAACAACACCAAGGATCATTTGATTGTGAATAACGAAGGGTTTAAAGCTCCTTTCTGTTGTATCTCGGCGTTCTTCTGAATGTGGTGCCAGGACAATGATTTTGAGCAGTTTGCTTTCAAGTGGCAGAGAGGGCTTAGTGCGCAAAGCTGAATGTTTGAAACTCTTACAATCACAGGACAAATACTATTAGAGTCCACTCAGCCCTCCCCTGGGCAATCGACTCAGTTCCTTATTGGGTATAGGTTTTTGACCAGAAAAACCAAGCTCCTGACTCCTCTGAGTGAGCGTTAAAGATCCCCTCACACTTGTGTAAGCGTAGGACTTTTCCCTGTGTCTTTCCTTCATTGCCGCATCATCTGCCCCTGCAGATCCGACCGTTGCATCTGGCATCTGCAATGAATGCCCTCACCGTACCGCTGCACACAAGAGGCACCTGTTGTCGTACAGCAAACCATTACTGCCGCAGACCGGGCTGGACTCGGGTGCAGATAAAGGGTTTGTTACAGGTGCTCACTGCGGAAGTGATTACAGGACATGTTCATGAACGAGTTTTTATCAGTTACTATTTGTTGCGTCTCCTGGAGCCTGATTCACCACTACCCTTGTTCCCATTTTACACCAGTGGAGCAATGAGAGAGGGGAATCAGGCCACAGGCTGCTATTGATACTAGCGATGCGGATCGACAGGGAGCTAGCTGGAAGAGTCCCCTTATTGTCTACAGGACAGAGTCACAGAGTGCTTTCAGTCGCCTGTAGCTTTTGGCTTTTCTGAGCAGCCCAGGGCATTTTCCCTAACTTCTCAATGCAAACTGGGTTGGGAAAAGCAGACGGTCTAGTTTGCTGGACTTCTAATTTGCTCCAGGAGAAAGGTGAGCTCAGACACTGACTGAAGGGAGGCTCCTCTGGAGCTTGTTCTGGTTTGCCAGTACCATGAGGACGCTACTGTGAGCTTCTGGCAGAAACTAGGTAGCAGAGGAGATGACTAAGGGCTGGATTTCTTGACTGGCTGAGCTGTGCTTGGCACAGGAGCAGGGCTACCAGGTCGCAGTTAAAGCAGTCTGAGGAATGCTTTAACTTACACCAAGCTGCTTCCCGGGCCCATTCTGGTAGCCCCGACTCAGCTAGTTGCAATGAGTGTCCAGACCTTGGTCTTCAGAGGTTTGTTCAGTGCCCAGAACAACGGGTCCCAATCCCAGACGAGACCTTTGGGTACCACAATACAGCTGGCAGCATAGCATCGTCACTGCCATTGGGGTTCTCTTGGCGGGTGGACTCCCTCTCCCCCATGGATTTTAGAGCATGTGGCCATGCTGTGGTTCCAAATTCAGAAGTGGAGGTGGGCGTGTACAGTGAGAATTCATAAAGAGGAAGAGATGGATCAACCTGTTTCTCACCTTGACGGGCAACACCTGGAACACAAAATGCAGACACACAAGCTAGGACGAGACAAAAACCATCTGTGAGGGAGATCAGGTTTATACACGTTAACCCTGCTAGTGGGAAAACTGCCACTGGAATTGTGGTTTCCAGCACTGAATTGCACCATGCTGCGAAATCAAAGGGGCTTTTCAACAGCTTGTTGCAAAATGGTTTTCAGACTTACTGCTCCACAGAATAATGCAACATAACGACACGGAGTTTGCAAACCTGTCCCAGGACTGTTGGCTTCCATGAAGTCTGACCATTTAGTCCCTGGCATTGTTTGTGAGGTCACAGAAGATCGGGAGGAGTCCCAGATAATGTCCCTTTCAGAGGAATGGGATCCACACAGGAAAAGTTAACAAACCAGGTCAGCCCCTTTTATGCTTAGGGCCCAATCTTACTCCCATGTAAGTCAGTGGGATAAGGATCAGGCCCATAATGGTAAGTTTCCGTAGTGACATCCTTCACACAGATCTCTTTGGGGAGTCAGTCATTTCTCCAAGTTCATGGCACAATAACAAATAGCGTTTTATGTTGCCACAAGAAGGTGGAAAGGCAGCCACTTCTGGGGTGCAACCAGCTGTCACAGTACATTGCAGAGCAGTGTGGCGAAGAAGGAAAACATTGTCAAAGGACCCTGGTGCTAATCGTTTTGTTTCTGAAAAGGGCCCATGCAGAACAAGCAGCACCTCAGCTCTCTCCAGTGAGGTGTGCATGAGGCTGACCCTTACGAGTCCAGGCTGCACAAGGCGGAGATGAGAGGTGGAAAGCAAAGGGCTCTGTGCAGGTTACAGCCAAGGTCACTCACCTGGGAAGCAGCCACAAAGAAGTGCTGACGCCCGGAGCACAGAGATTCCCTTTGACTTCCCGGTGAAGGCAGCTGTGCAACCCATGTGGAGTCCATTAGCATTCTGCTCAGTAGCTGCTCCCTTAATAAGCCTCGCAGGCAGAACCCATAGACGCTCACGGGCAGACTCTCCACCCCAACTGCGAAATCACCTTCCAGAGCCACCCCTGACACAGGACAGCCAGGCCCAGTTTCCTCTGGGAGGAATGCTAAATTACCACGCCACGTGCACTTTGCCCTCCTTACCTTTTGCCTTGCCAGCTGTTTTTGCACTGAGATGATTCTCTGTCTCTGCAAGGCCGGTAGGTCAGTGCCGAAGCTGAGGTGTGTGTGTCTGGGTGGGGAACTGGGGGGAGGGGGTGGGGTGGGGTGGGGTGGGGTGGTTGCATCCAGTATAAAGCGACTGAGCCCAGAGCCTTTTGCTGATGAACTGGCCCAGATTGGGGGAATTTTCACCCTGGGCTCCATGCAGCACGCGGCAAGGTTTCTGTTTGTTGTCGTTGAAATTCAGCACAATCCCCGGGACGAGTCCAGCCATATTGGCCAACAGCCTTGCTTCTCCCAACCAGCTCCCAATCACTTAGAACCCATCGTTCATTTCCAGCTGCCAAAGCCTCCCAGGTGCGAGAACAATGGGGAATTCTTAACCAATCCAAAGGTGGATACGCTCTGGTGACCTCTCCAAGGTCCTCCATGGGTGGGTAGTGCCCTATTGCACTCTGGGGCAAACACAACTCAATACCGCTTTCCCAAGGGACATGATTTGTTGGTTAATCCCTAGTATGTAATAATTCAAATAACTCACAGAATAAGAATCTCCATGTCGCCACTCTCTCACTCTTGAATCTGCCCCCTCAGGGGGGACATGAAGCTGTGGGTCAGCCCTGCCTTGATTTCCCCTGACCCTGGGTATAAACATGTCCAACGAGGAGTAAGCAGCTCCCTTCTTGGAGGGTCTCCTTTATTCAACAGAAAAGAACAACCCAAAACATAAGTGGAGCCTTCAGCCGGCTGCTCCACTGGAAAACACGCGCCTCCCTCCAGGTGAACCCGTCTGATGTGTCGGCCCCACAGCCATGCAGCTCTCTCAAGCCGCATTCCCTGTCTGGAGCTTAGGCTTCTGTGGCGTGTTCTGCCCAGTTTGTTCCCCAGAGCTGCTCCTCTCCCTGCCCTGGGAGCACTTTCTCTCTGCAGCTGCTCGTCTTTCTGAGTCCCTTCTCTGCAGAAGCCCCTTCTCCCTGGCACACTAGGCTTCCTGCCATGGTCTGGGAGATCCCTTTGCTGGGACCCAGGCCTTTCTGGATGTCTGCTTTCTGCAGCTCTTCCTTCTGGGAGTCTTCAACCTTTAGGAGCAGCTCCTAGGCTCCCTGCTCTGGTGGTTCTCCAGAGAGTTCCTGTTTCCACAGAGCTCTGGTGATCCGGGAGCTCTCCTGGGATTTCCTCCCCTCTGGATCGCCCTGTCTCTGAGGGAGTGCACTCCTGAACTAAGCTCAGGTAACCTTTTTATTAGGTCCAGGTGTTCATTTACCAGCCAACCATTAAGTGGCCACCTGGGCAATCAGTTACTCCCAGGTCAGCCTTCAGCAGGTGGACTGGACCCTGATTCCCCTTAAAGGGCCAGTCGCCCCATGGGTCCCTGACTTAACCCAACATTCTACCGATTATCACGTTCCAATCAAAGGAGCTAACGTCAGCGTGGGAGGCTGGGCTCCTGTTTTGCAGCTACAAGGCCTCAAATGGAAGTGCATTATCAATGCTGGCTGGATTTAAATTCGTGGTTCTCGCTGAGTGGTTTAGCACAAAAAGGGACAAACCCTAAACATTGACTTGGTGAAGACGGCCAAATATTACAGTCAGTGGCAATGACAAGCCAGTGTGACCCAGACCGTTCTGAATGTGTTCCATCTTGATAACACCAGCGCAGACCAAGAACTGAATTTCTTTCTCAATGGGCATTTCTTGAAACACAAATCCCACCCAGTCCACGTTGGGTAACCCTGGCTAGAGCATTCACATATCTGAGCCGCCTGAGAAAAATGCGTAACAACCTTCTCAGCACATTGGCTGGCACCGCAGGAGGAGCAAACGCACAAACTCTCCAGTCATGCGGTTTAACCCTCTGTTACTCTACAGCAGAGTTCTGTGCTCTAGTCTGGCTCCAGTCATCTCACCTCAAGTTGGTTGACACAACTAGACTCAACCACGTGCATTGTAACCGGGACAATTTGACCCACACCAGGACCATGTCTCCCCGTGTTAAGCAGCATCCCTCCTCCACACGTCCGTCATGAGGTTGCTACAGCCAGAATGGTTGAGAAGATCAGAGCACACCCAAGCCCACCATGATACACCATCCTCTTGGACCCCCCACGAGCGCGCTTGTCGTTGAGGCCGGTGTTGTCGGCCCACATGCCCTGCCTAGATTTCTCTGTGTCACCAACGGGTCA
This sequence comes from Emydura macquarii macquarii, assembly GCF_026122565.2. Classification (NCBI taxonomy): domain Eukaryota; kingdom Metazoa; phylum Chordata; order Testudines; family Chelidae; genus Emydura; species Emydura macquarii. The sequence goes on along the minus strand of NW_027132905.1, from coordinate 30,379 downwards.
TGAAGAACGGTCTGCAGCTAACACCAGAAACCAGTCTTTTACAGCTGACCCAACCACGCGTGTACTTGGCTTTGAGTTGCCACGCCACTCATGGGTCCTTCTGAACTGATTTCAAAGGAGCCCGGGTCAATGTGCAGCCAGCCTTCGCACCGGGGGCCCCACGAGAGGACCCCAGACATGGAGGTGGCTGAAGCCAGACGATGTCACACCTCACTGACGACTGCCCTCTGACCTGCCTGGATGTGCAGCGGACACAGCTGTCCAGCACATCACTTTCTTCTCCTTCTCACCCAAAGGCCCCAGCAGAGGTCCCATGGTACTGGGGGGGCTGAACAGACATAGAAAAGAGTCAAGCCCCGCCCTGGAAGGTTTGCAGCCTAAAGAAACGAACAGCTGAAGGGAAGGACATGGGGCTACGAGCCTGAAGCCTCTTGAAGAATTGGTCCAACTTTGTTAGTTAAATGGATTGTGCCCCCTCCCCCCACCTCCAAATGTTTCAAACATTAAAAATATGAATGAACTGAGCTTCCCAGCCAGAGCTGGCCAAACGAGCAGCTGCGAAACAAAACGATCTGAGGAATGTGTCAGCATTTTCATTCTGGGCAGGCAAGGGCCGGGAACAAACCTGGATGTTTTCAGCGCCTGTGTGACACCACCCAGAAACAAGCTTTGTAAATCGCCTCGCACCATTGCAGAGGAGGAGAGAGGATTTAGATTTGGTCAGACGGGTCAAGGGCTTCCCCAGAACAGCCACTGGGACTCCCCGCCACATTCAGCGTCGCTGTCGGACCCAGTCACCCAGCCAGTTCTGGGCCCCAGGGGCCCAGTCCCTAAAGCTGGACCAGCTGCTTTCAAGTTCGGGCACCAGCCAGTTTGTTTGTAACTCACGTTTGGACAGTCGGTCTCGGCCTGGGGTGCGGGGAAATGGCGACGTGGCCTCAAAGAACAGCCAGGGGCGAGGCAGGGGGAGAGCTTCCCCAGGGTAGCCCCAAGCTGAGGCAGCTTATCCTTGGCAAGTGGTTGGTCTGCTGCACAGGGAGATGAGGGCTGCACAGCCCCCAGTCAGAGGGTCCCTGCGGTCTCCTGTGTGCCATGGAGGAGACGGCTGGCCTCTGCAGCTGCTGGGCCTGGCGGGGACTGGGTGGCACGCGGGGAGGTGGTTGGGTGGGAGGGAAGGGTTAAAAATCACAGAAGTACAGAATTCGTCTGCACTGATTTTATTGAGCAGGCAGATGGAGAGACAAAGATGCTGGCAGGGGCCCGCAAAATGGAGGATGAGCCGAGACTCTGCCTCCATGCGGGGCTCCGCTGGTGGAAACTAAAAGCACAAAGGGTTCGGCTCCATCTCAGCCCTCGGCACCATCAGGGCTTCAGCATTCTCCCTCTTGCTTAAAGCAAAGACTTCCAAGGTTTTCCCTAGAAGGAAAGACAGAGACACAGAGCTCAGGGCCATGGCCCTTCTGGGCAGTGAGGGCAAAGCTTCTGTCAAGGCCCCCGTAGGCCAAAATAACCAGAGCTGGACAGGAAACATTAGACGGAGGAAGGTGACCCAGCCTCTAGGAGGTGAAGGCGGGTGGCACAGGCAGGGGCTTCAGTTACCTGACAACTGTGTTTTGATTTTTGCTGCTGTACTCACCAGACCGCTTTGCAAAAGAAGCATTTGTTGGTGTACGTTTTGCCATCGCTGCCACAGATCGGATGGAGGTCCTTGGTGCAGACAGACGGTGGCTTCTTGTACTCACTGCAGAAAGCCTGCAGCTGCTGTCGTTGTGATTATTGTTAATGTCCTTCTCTGCATTACATGAGTGCCCTGCTGGGCTCTATGAACACCGCCCAGCCCCTGCCGCCCAGAGCTCACACTGTCTAGCCTGCCCCTCCTCTCTTTCTACGGAGGTTCTGATTAACTGATTTCCCAATTACCCTCTAAATGCTGAGCAAGAGAAATGACAGAGCCCTTCTGCCTGGTCTAACAGACTCTCCTGAGCCCGCATCACAAGGTGCGTGAGCAAAGGGGCATCTCTGCAGGCAGCGGGTGCTCAAAACCACATGTTCTGTGATCCCCTCCGCTGTTCTGTCTCTGCGTTTCTCCCAGTTCCTCCCACTGTCCCATCACAGAGGGTATCCGGCCCAACAGAGGCTGGGATCCATCGCTCTGACCACATGCAGTCTCAGCCCCAGAGATTCACTCTCTCCTCGCTAAGATCTGGGGTCAAGACTGCTCCCAATTGACTCCTGCGTCCTAGTGTGTTTCTAGCCCAGATCCTGGGCTCCTTGACATTACAAAGCAGGGATCAGGGGATGGTTACAATTAATGAACAGCGAGAGTTGGTCTCACCTCACCATCCTGAGCAGCGGCATCTGGACAGAAACACAGACACACACAACACAATGAAGGGAAATGCTGGCATGAAAGTCACGTAAAAACATTCATCTCTGTAGGACAATGGGTGCTGCTTTCTAACCGGTAGCTGTGACCCCGGAAAGGTTTCCGACACGAACCCCAGCTTTATTGTAACATAACCCATGACCCTCACGGGCATGTCCATAGCAGTGCGGGTGAGATGAGAATCTTCCCCGGTGTGGGCATGGAGATTTACGTAAGGTTAGACAAACACAAAGGAATGTCTAACAGACGCTTGTAGACAAATGCACCCTCAGTCAGACCTGCAAATACTATCACAGTCGCTCATAAATAACTGCGGGTGCGATTGTTTGCAGCTCCCAGGTTGGCATTTGGGTGAAGACCCATCAGGGCTCCTCGGCAACATCTTTCCGAAGGAAGTTGCTGCTTCTGCAACGCGCCACTTCCCCTGCCTTCATCTTGACACCCAAATGTACGTAGTGACATAGCTGGGGCAGAGCAGGTTTTTAACAGTCGCACCTGTTCTGAAGGTGAGAGGGGTCGGCCGCTGAGCTCTGCACAGGCTACAGCCAAAGTTACTCACCCTGAAAGCAGGAGAAGAGCCCCAGAGCGAGGAACACTATGATAGCTGCTGTCTTCATGGTGGAAGTGGTTTGTGGGTCTGCGTTGAGTCTGTTCGTGCTGAGTTTCGAAGGTGATTTCTCGACGCAGCGCAAGGGTGGAGATCTTATATATAGAGAGAAGGGGTTGGGCTCTCCCCTTGGATTGTGACATCCCTTTTTAATTTGTCAGTGTCGCTGCAAACCAGTCCAGCGAACGGTCATTCCCTACTCATAATTCATGGTGTCTCATTGATCATCTAAGTCAGATGTACATGTGTTGCTCCCTGATTAGTTGGTTGAAACTTTTCCTGCAGGAGGATAAGGTGTGCCGAGCAACAAATAACAAATACTCTTGTTCGTGCATGACAATCCTTCTTCTCAGATGATCCCAGGTATTTGCATGTAGAACAGTTCCCAACCCTAATACAAATAAACTGCACGTTCCAGGATGCTCGTAAGTGGCGGCTTCGAAAACACTTTGGGGGTTGCAATCAGTATTAGTGAGGAAAGTTAAATTGTTCTCACATGCATGGGTAATTCTACCGAAATCATAAATCTCAGTACACTATTGTAGAGAGGAGAGATCGTTTACATTTCAGCCTATGCAGAACAGCTGCCTTCCATCACTCACGCTGGGCTTTGCTATCATGCTCCAGTAACCCAGGACATTCTAGGTCTGCGTGCCCTGTTCCTAACGCACCGTCAGCTGTTTTAGTATTCAGGCACCTGCCTGCCTGTTTGTAAGAGGTCTTTGGCTGCTCTGTCTCAGCCAGGGGAGAGCAGATGTTCGGCTGATAAAGGTGTCTGCGTAGATGTCGTAGATTTAGACTTTCGACTTAGTACCCCACAACATCCTGATTAAAAAATCAGCATTATACAATATCAACAGAGCACATGTCAAATGGATTATGGGCTGCCTAATGAATGGTCTTAACAAGTAGTTGTTAAGGGGAAATAATCAGTGAAGGAGGGTGTTTCTAGTGGGGATTTGCATGGATCAGTGCGAGGCATGGCAGTTTTCAACATTTTTCATCCCGACTCTGGAAGTGAATATAAAATAACTGCTGATAAATTGTGTGAATGACACAAAGATTGGTGGAGTGGCAGCTAATGATGAGGGTAGAGTTGTCAAACAAAACAATCTGGATTGCTCTGTAGGATAAACCATATGAGTGGGCCTAATACAGCCACATGAAAAGTCATCCATTAAGGTCTGAAGACTGCAGGCGGTCCTATAGAATAGGGGACAGTCTCCTGGAAAGCAGAGACGGTGAAAAGGAGCTAGAGTTCATAGTGGGCAAGAAACGGAACATGAATTCCCAATGCCATGGGGTAGGACAAATGGTGAATGCGATCCTTGGTTGGCTGTATAAACAGGCGTGACGTGTAGGAGTAGGGAGGTGACTTTACATCTGTCCGTGGCATTGCTGGGACCGATACTGTATTCCTGAATCCAGTTCTGGTGCCCACATTTTAAAAAGGATGTTGAAAAATTGGAAGGGGTGCAGAAAAAGGCCATAAAAATGATTTGAGCACTGGAGAAAATGCCTGACCATGAGAGACATAAAGAGCTCATTCTGCTTAGCTTATGACAAGGAAGGTGGAGAGGTGATGTATTACAGTATATAAGTGCCCTGAGGAGAAGAAAATACTGGGTACCAAAGGGCTCTTTGTTCCATCCGAGGAAGGCATAACAGGAACCAGTGGCTGACCAGAGCCAGACAAATTCCAATTAGAAATTAGGCAAACATTTTTAATGGTGAGCATGATAAACCATTGGAACAAACTCTGAGGGAAGAGGTGGATTCTCCATCGCTTGATGTCTTGAGATCCAGTCTGGATGACTTTCTGGAAGATGCTTTAGCTAAAGAGAAGTTATTGGGCCTGGTACTGGGGTAACTGGTGAAATGTAACATCCTACATTATACAGCAAGTCAGACTAGACCATCTAATAGTCCCTTCTGGCTTTACGCTCCCTGAATCTATGGATCTGTGACGTGGGCCTGTCACATTTCTGGGGTTAACTGCATCCCTGTATCTCTGCTTTCTCTGTGGTTTGCTCAAGGTCCCCCTTTTAGCTCTCAGATCCCCCAGCCATCACCCTTTTATGGGTGGGAACCCATGTCCTTCTCTCCCCAGATCACAGATTTAAGCTTGCAATCTCCTTGCAATTCACCATACGTAAGGTCTGACCTTAGTCAGCACCTACCCTCCTGTCCCCTCTCCCATAGCTTATGACAGGGCTCCCTGGACCAGCTGTATCTCACTTTTATTTAGGAAAAAAGCATTAGAGAGAAAACACATGCCAAACCAATACACCGTCTCCAGCTTGCTAGCTCACTGGGTGTCCCTATCTTCCCAACGGAGACCCTGGCCGAGTCTGGCCCGTCAGGCTTTTGCCCTCTTTGTAACAGTCTCAGGTCAGTTCAAGGATCCAGTGAAGGGACCCTTGGTTGCTTCGGGCTGCCCCTTTATACCAAATCCACTGTTCTTTGTCTGCGGGACTCTGGAAATTGAGCCAGTCTGAACCAGCCTATGCAGGTCTCCCACGGAGTGGGACTTCTCCGGAGTTCATTACCTGTCCAGGGATTTCCAGTAACTACCCCCAATGCGTTTAGTTCCGGGAGGTAGCTCTGTAACCCTTCCTCATAGGGCCAGAGCCCAACCCCTCGCCCACAGAGATACCTGCCACGTTTAGAGACAATTGTCCGACTACCCCATGCACTCAAGGTGTCTGGCACATCTCCACGCACTCTCACGTGTCACTGGGACGTGGCACCAGTTTATAGCAAGTATCACCATGGTCAGATATGTGTCAGGTGCCCCCCAGTGCAGCCCAGAAGAGAGGCAGCTCCCAGCCAACTGCAGATGGCAGGTTGTTGGTCTGCTGCAGGTGGCATCAGCGCAGCTCAAACCCCCGTCAGAGGGGCTCCGGAGCGGATGGAGGAGATGGACGGACTGTGCGGCTCGTGGGTCTCTGGAGGGGGTGTCGGAAGGAACGAGGGGTGGGTGGTGAGCAAGGGGTCGTGCATAGCCTGGATCCACATGGCCACTTGTGCCCACCCTAATAAGTAGGCCTGGGTCCTATGTCTGGGCTGGGGATCCCATCCGCCCCCAATCCCTGCCTGTTCTGTCAAACAAAGGCCTTTTACTGGGGCTTTGCTCATGCTCTCATGACGTGGTCCATTGATAACAGTCCGAGCTGGAAGGCAGTCAGACACAGGGATCGTATCTGGGGTTTGCGGATTGATTTCTCTGGTAGGCAAGGGCATGGCAGGAGGTGATATAATAACTTCCCACGGTGGAGGCATTTAGTGCATGTGACTGGTTATCGCACTTTATGTTCTCATCAACTCCTGCCTGTAAGCTGGGCAGAGCCTGGGTGAGACACTGGAGAACAGAGGCCCTCCTAGGCAAAGGGAAAAAACCCCACAGAGAGAAAGAATTCTGCTGAATTTACTTTATTGCAGAGTCAGGTGGATAGTCAGCGATGCTGTACGGAGCCCTGGAAATGGAGGATGAGAGGAGAACGTGGCTCCATGCAGGGATCTGCTAGTGGAAACTACAAGCAAATTGGGTTCAGCTCCGTGTCAGCGCTCGGACCACTGATGATTCAGCATTCTCCATATCGCCTAAAGCAGAGACTTCCAAGGTTTTCACTAGAAAGAAAGAGAGACACACAAAACTCAGCGCTGCAGCTTTTATGGGCAATGAGGGCAATCTTCTGTCCAGGTCCCAATATGTCAAATAACAAGAGCTTATTTGCTGACAGAAAAAATGAGACTGAGCGAGTGCACCCGGCCTTCAGGAGGTCAAGACAGACGGAAGCAGGCGGTGGCGTGAATTACACCACCGTCGTCTAGTTTTTATTAATGGGCTGTTTGTTGCTGAACTTACAAGACTGCTGCACAAAAGGCACATTTGTTGCCGTATGACCTGCCATCACTGCCACAGACTGGGTTGTACTCCAAGGTGCAGGAAGTTGGAGGTCTCTGGTACTCAATGCAGAAACCCTACAAGTGAAAGTAATACTGCTATTAGCGTTATTCTCTGTATTTTAAGGGTGCCCCAGCACCGCCATCATTCCCGTGGTGCTGGGCATGCTTTGAACACAGAGGAAGGGACAGTCCCGGCCCCCAGAGCTCACACTAGCTAATCCTCTCCCTCGTCTCTTTCAGCTGTGCTTCTGATGAACTGACCTCCCAATTCCCCTCTTGCTGCCAGGAGGAGCTGAGCCCGTATCCCTGATCTACGAGACTCTTCTGAGCCCTCATCACAAGGTGTCTGAGCGAAGGGGCATCTGTGCAGGCAGGTGATGCTCAAATATAACCCCCCACTCCTCTCGTGATGCTGTTCCCTCTCCTGTTTCCTCATTAAATAGCTCCCGGTGCATCCCATTCCCCCATCACACCGGATGTCCTGTCCAATACAGGCTGGAATCCATCGCTCTGACCACATGGAGTCCCAGAACCAGGAAATTACTCTTCCCTCGCTATGGCCTGGGGTCCAGTCTGCTCCATGTTGTCTCAGGAATTCTAGCATGTTTCTAACCCAGAGATCCTGGCCTCCATGATGCTACAAACCAGGGATCAGGGGAAAGTGACAATTAATTCACAGTGTGAGTTAGACTCACCGGACGATCTTGGCCAAAATTATCTGGAAGAAAACACAGATACAAATGACACAATGAAAATAAATATGGGAGGGAAATCAGTTAAAAACTTAATCGCTGTGTAGGACAATGGATGCAGCTTCCTAATCAGCAAACGTCACCCTGGGAAGGTTTCTTGCACCCTCATCCAATTGCTGTAACAAAGAGAAACACTGAGAGCCATACACGCCCGTCAGACCTGAAATACCATCATCGGGGCCACCAGGAATTGGCCTCAACAACATTTTCCGAAGGAAATTGCTGCTTCTACAGCACGTCACTTCCCCTGCTTAGTGCTGAGACCCGGATGTCTGTGACGATACAGCTGGGTCTGCGCAGGTTTTGACCCATCGAGCCTGTCCTGATGGTGAGAGGGGTCAGACGCTGAGCTCTGCACAGGCTACAGCCAAAGTTACTCACCCTGAAAGCTGGGGAAGACCCCCAGAGCGAGGAACAAAATGACAGTTGCTGTCCTCATGGTGGAAGTGGTTTGTGGATCTGCTGAGTGTGTTTGTGCTGAGCTCCACGGACGCTCTGTTGTGCGGCCCAAGGGTGGAGATCTCATATATAGAGAGAAGAGGTTCCCAGCCCTGCAGCAAACAAACCCACGTACGTCGGGATGCTCGTACGTCGGGTAAGAATGTGATGGCCTCAAACACGCTTAGGGGCCAGCAGTAAATATTGGTGGGGAAAGGTTAACTCGCCCTGCCATACCTGGCTGCACTCGACGTCAGCCTCTGTCACTCCTGTCGCACTAGTGCGGGGGAAGGTACGTTATGGACGTTCGCTCATGTGCGTCCAGGGCTCTGTGGGTTGCTGAGAACCGCCTCCTTGCATCCAGTCACAGGCATCTCTGCTGCCAGGCACCAGAAGCCAGATATTGCGGGTCCGTGTGTCCGTCCCTCCCGCACTGCCAGCCACTTTGGAATCCAGGCACCTGCAGCCCTTTGGAGCAGCAGCTTGGAGATTCGACTGGGCCAGGAGGGAGGGGAAGTGGCCACGGGACACAGCCAGTAGCACCGTGTCCATGTGAGAACGGGGAGAGGAGAGGCAGAGCTGGCTGGGGCAGCCCCAAAGGAAGGCAGCGGCTACGTCTGCTGCGATCCAAAGGGGCTGTACCAGGCGTGCTGTGCTGAACAGGGCAGGAAGGCAGCACAGACCCCGTGTACAGGGACCCCTGCCCCCCTCTGCCCCACGGAGCTCATGGCTGGGCTCAGCGCGCAGGGCTCTGCGGCGGGGAGTGGGGGGGATGCGGGGTGGTTGTGGGCTACAGCAGAGTGTGGCTGCACAGCACAGCACAGGGGCGGCGGATGGTCCCTTCTCTGCTCCCAAACACAGGAGCAGCTGGACAGCAGCTAAGTGTCTGGGTGTCCTGGGCCCGACTTCTGAGGATTCCCTCCTCCAGGTTCTCAAGGAATCCTTTTTGAGGCACTTGGAAGGGAGGAAGCTGGTCAGGAACAGCCAACCGGGTTTTCACCAAGGGCTAGTCATGCCTGACCAGCCTGGTTGCCTGATGAGGTGACTGGCTGTGTGGATGTGGGGAAAGCGGTGGATGTGATATACCCGGACCTTAGGAAAGCTTTTGATACGGTCTGCCACAGTATTCTTGCCAGAAAGTTGAAGTATGGGTTGGATGTGTGGACTATAAGATGGATAGAAAGCTGGGCTCAACGGGTAGTGATCAATGGCTTTATGTCTAGTTGGCAGCCAGTAACGAGCGGAGTGCCCCAGGGGTCAGCGCTGGGGCCGGGTTACTTCAACATCTACATTAATGATCTGAAGGATGGGGTGGATTGCACCCTCAGCAAGTTTGCAGATGACACTAGGCTAGGGGAGTGGTAGATATGGTAGAGAGCAGGGATAGGATACAGAGTGACCGAGACAAGCTAGAGGATTAGGCCAAAAGAAATCTAATGAGGTTTAACAAGGACAAGTGCAGAGTCCTGCACTTAGGATGGAAGAATCCCATGCACAGCTATAGACGGGGACCGACGAGCTAGTCAGCAGTTCTGCAGAAAAGGGTTAGTCTGCAAAAGAGAAGAGTGAGGGGGGATTTGATAGCGGCCTTTAACTACCTGAAAGGGGGTTCCAGGGAGGATGGAGCTAGGCTGTTCTCGGTGGTGGCAGATGACAGAACAAGGAGCAACGGTCTCAAGTTGCAGGGCGGGAGGTCTAGGTTGGACATTAGGAAAAAGTTTTTCACTAGGAGGGTGGTGAAGCACTGGAATGGGTTACCTAGGGAGGTGGTGGAATCTCCATCCTCAGAGGTTTTTAAGCTGAGGCTTGACAAAGCCCTGGCTGGGATGATATAGCTGAGGTTAGTCCTGCTTTGAGCAGGGGGTTGGACTAGATGACCTCCTGAGGTCCCTTCCAACTCTAATATTCTATGATTCTATGATTCTATGAAAGGACCTGGGGGTTACAGTGGATAAGAAGCTGGATATGAGTCAGCAGTGTGCTCTGTTTGCCAAGAAGGCTAACGGCATATTGGGCTGCATTAGGAGGGGCATTGCCAGCAGAAGGAGGGAAGTGATTATTCCCCTCTATTTGGCACTGGTGAGGCCACATTTGGAGTATTGTGTAGTGTTTTGGGCCCCCCACTACAGGAAGGATGTGGACAAGTTGGAGAGAGTCCAGCGAAGGGCAACAGAAATGATGAGGGGGCTGGAGCACAAGACTTATGAGGCGAGGCTGAGAGAACTAGGCTTGTTTAGTCTACAGAAGAGAAGAATGAGGGGGGATTTGATAGCAGCCTTCAACTACCTGAAAGGGGGTTCCAGGGAGGATGGAGCTAGGCTGTTCTCAGCGGTGGCAGGTGACAGAACTAGGAGCAACGGTCTCAAGTTGCAGTGGGGTAGGTCTAGGTTGGACATGAGGAAAAAGGTTTTCACTAGGAGGGTGGTGAAGCAGTGGAATGGGTTACCTAGGCAGGTGGTGGAATCTCCATCCTTAGAGGTTTTTAAGGCCTGGCTTGACAAAGCCCTGGCTGGGACGGTTTAGTTGGGGTTGGTCCTGCTCTGAGCAGAGGGTGGGACTAGATACCTCCTGAGATCCCTTCCAACCCTCATCTTCCAACCCTCACTCCACCCCAGGCAAACCCTTGAACTCAGTCTTTACTCTTGGCTTCAGGGTTTGCCCCACTGAGAATAGAGCTGTGAACCTGTTGACTCGTCACTGGGCCCCGTGACAGGCCAGTTCAGTGTCTGGCCAATGCAGAGCTCCGTGACCCCTGTGCACAGGACCGGCGGTCAGAGGGGGCAGGCGCTGTGGGGCGCTGGAGGCCAGGCCAGAGCCGGAGCACAGAGTAACCAGCCCCTGGCTTCAAAATCCGTGAGTCCGTCCCCACCAGATCACAGGATGGGGAGAAGGTTAATAAACATTGGGTATTTGTGATTCGCCATCTGGTGTTTGAGCCCTGGGGGTCACGTTTCCCAGCTAGTCTCTGAATTCACGAGGGCTAGAAACTCCCTTTTGGAAAGGGAAGCCAAGATTCCCCCGTAATCCCCTGTGTCCAGGAGCTGGGGCGTTCAGAGCAGCAAACGCCGAGACTGACGATAAAAATCATCAGGGGAAACATGGGGCAGGTCAGCAGGCTGGGAGCGGCCGCTAGAGGGAGGCCTAATAGCAGCCAGACCCGGCCTTGTGGGCCTGAGAGCCAGGCTGGGAGTTGCCTGCGGCTGGAAAAGCAGCTGGTGGTAGCAGCCTGCAAAGAAGAGAGTCCTGGGGAAGGGACAAATTGTCTGGACCCTGGATGGGGACCTGCAGCCAGTGTGTGACGGTCTCTGGGAGGGAGAATTCGTCACAAAAGGCCTGAGGAGCCCCCCTCCATCCTACTGGGCTGGACTGCCCCAAGGTGAAATCCAGCCCAGGTCCATAGTGACCCAAAGGCCTTTGAACACCAGACGGCTGCTCGGTGACAGGTCGGAAAGTGGAGGTTTGCAGTCCCGGTCCAGGGGGACAGTTTGCAAAAACGCACCCCCACGACTCATGCCACTGGTCACCTTCCCTGGCAATCTCGACAGAGAGAAGAAGGCCTGAGTGGGCGCAGAATGTCACTGACCCCTTTGCCCTCCAGATCCCAGCTATGGGACACAGAGCCTTGTGTGGGCTGGGAAAAAAGGTGCCTAATTTCAACCCAGTCACTCAGGTTAACAGTTAACACCTTCCACTTACGAACCGCGCGCTGCAGGAGTTGTGTCTGCATGGGAGTTAAATGGGGGTTTAGTCAAGCTAAGGGCTTGATTCCACTAAAAAAAAGCTGAAATCGACACCGAGTCTCCGAGTGTAGAGCCGGACGGCGGCGTAGGGAAGCGGAGCTCCTAGTGTAGACAGGGACAGTGATGGCAGTGGGGGAAGCGGAGCAGGCAGCAGCCATGCTGTGTTTAGCTGGGCTGTGGATATCTAAAGGACCTCAGTTTTCAGGGCTATGAGTCCCAAGAGCTACAGATCGCTCTCCTGCAGGCACTGGCGCAGACGGCCCTCCGTCAGTGCAGGAGGGAAGGCTGGACCGTGGGGTGGGGCTATCTGTGAGCGTAGCGCCTTTTTCTGTCCTTTCATCCTTGCATGCAGCTGGGCAGAGTTCCTCTGGGTGGCATCCTGGCCTCTTTGGAGCTGTGCAGTTCTCAGCTCAGTGTTCCCCTCTGGGTCCCCTGTTCTGGCCCCATGACCTGCACCCCTGTCCCTTTCTTTTCATTCTTTGTCCCCCATGGCCACTGCAATCCTGGGCTCTGTGCCCCACACATCTCATGTGAGTGGGAGGGACCTTTTGCTGGTGTGCTGGGCCCTGCACCCCAGCCCAGGATTCACCTTTCCGAAGCTGTGAGAACTACATCGAATCCAAGCAGTCAGCGCAGCTCAGACCCCAGTCCCTGCAGTCCCAGTGCCCCACGGAGGAGACGGGCGGAGTGAGCAGCTCCCGGGAGTCTGGGGGGCATTGGGTGGAGTGAGGGTTTGTTGGTGTTGCACAGCATGGATCAGTCGTGCGCCAAGGGGGAAGGAGAAGGACAAACCCTTTACAACTCCCCCCCGCAGACAAGTGGGGCTGTGACTGTGACTGTTGGGGATCTGTAATGGGGTCCTCGGTGGGCTGAGGAGCCCAGCAGGTAGCGTCCACTCGGTCGTGGGGCGGTGGGAGGGGATCCTGGGCCTGCCCACTTCTCTGGGCTCTGATCCAGCACTCTAGGAACCTTGGCAGCATTTGGCATCTGGGAAGAGCCACCCTGAGGTCCTTCCCCGGGTCCCTTCCCGCCACCCCTGCTGTCCCTCGCCTTCGGTCCCAGAGAAAGTGCAAAGAAAAAGGAAGCAAAACTGCCAGCCCACCGCACTGCGCATCCAGCCCTGTTCCTGCCCCTTTTTGCAGGAGCCTGCAGGGTAGGTCTGCACTCCTCCCCAGCCTCCCGCTTCTCAGCTGGGCGGGCTCCCTTTTCGGCCCAGTCTACGAGCATGTCTTCACCCCAGACTTGGAGCAGGCTCTGCTGGGTCAGAGGGGTGGGGCTCACTGGCCCAGTATTGTCCTTCAACCCCTTCCCCACCGGTGCGGGGTTTGTACACCTTATCACAGGATCCCAGCCCTCTAATCCCTGCCTGTTGTCCCAGGCAAAGACCTTTTACTGGGGCTTTGCTCATGGTCTGAGGATTTGGTCCATTGAGAACCCTCCGAGCTGGAAGGAGCCAGACACAGGGAACATATCTGGGGTTTGTAGATTGATTTCTCTAGTCGGCAAGGACATGGCTGGAGGTGATATAATAACTTCCCGAGGTGGAGCCATTTAGTGCATGTGACCGGTTATCGCACTTTGTGTTCTCATCAGCGCCTGTCTCTGAGCTGGGCAGAGCCTGGGTGAGACACTGGAGAGCAGGACAGGGAAAGAAAGAGGGAAAAATCCCACAGAGGTAAAGAATTCTGCTGAGTTTCCTTTATTGCAGAGTCAGGTGGACAGTCAGCGATGCTGTCAGGAGCCCTGGAAATGGAGGATGAGAGGAGAACGTGGCTCCATGCAGGGATCTGCTAGTGGAAACTACAAGCAAATGGGGTTCATCTCCATGTCAGCGCTCGGCACCACTGGTGATTCAGCATTCTCCATATCGATCAAAGCAGAGACTGCCAAGGTTTTCACTAGAGGGGAAAGAGAGACACACAAAAGTCAGCGATGGACCTTTATGGGCAATGAGGGCAATCTTCTGTCATGGCCCCATTATGTCAAATAACCACAGGCCTTTTGCTGACATGACAAATTGGACTATGGTTGTTAACCCAGTCGTCAGGAGGTAAAGACAGACGGGCGCAGGCCGGGGTGTGAATTACACCAGAATTCTGTGTTCGTTTTTATTAATAGGCTGTATGGTCTGTTACTTACTAGACCGCTCTGCAAAAGATGCATTTGTTGCTGTATGTTCTGCAATCACTGCCACAAACGGGTTTGTATTCCCTAGTGCAGATTACTGGAGGCTCCTTGTACTCACTGCAGAAACCCTACAAATAGTATTATTATTGCTGTCAGAGTTACTGTCTGTGTTTCAGCGGTGCCTAATCATGTCCATGGTGCTGGGCATGCTTTGAACACAGAGGAAGGGACAGTCCCGGCCCCCAGAGCTCACACTAGCTAATCCTCTCCCTCGTCTCTTTCAGCTGTGCTTCTGATGAACTGACTCCCAATTCCCCTCTGCTGCCAGGAGGAGCTGAGCCCGTCTCTCTGATCTACGAGACTCTTCTGAGCCCTCATCACAAGGTTTCCGAGCAAAGGGGCATCTGTGCAGGCAGCTGAGGCTCAAATATAAACCCCCCTCCTCCTCCTGCTCTCGTGATGCTGTTCCCTCTCCTGTTTCCTCGCTAAGTTGTTCCCAGTGTCTCCCATTCCCCCATCACACCGGATGTCCTGTCCAATACAGGCTGGAATCCATTGGTTTGACCACATGGACTCGCGGACCCAGTAATTCACTCTCCCCTCGCTTTAGCCTGGGGTCCAGTCTGCCCCATGTTGTCTCAGGAATTTTAGCATGTTTCTAACCCAGAGATCCTGGCCTCCATGATGCTACAAACCAAGGACCAGGGGAAAGTGACAATTAATTCACAGTGTGAGTTAGACTCACCCGACACACCTGGCTGACAGAATCTGGAACAAAACACAGATACAAATGACATAATGAAGATGCATATAAGACGGAAAACAGTTAAAGACATTCATCTCTGGATAGGACAATGGATGCTGCTTCCTAACCAGCAAACCGGACCCCGGGAAGTTTTCTTCAACCTCATCCAATTGCTGTACTAAATAGAAACACTGAGAGTCGTACACGCCCAGTCAGAACTGAAATACCATCATCGGGGCCCACAGAGCTGCAGGTGCGATTGTTTGCAGCTCCCAGGTTGGTGGTTGGGGAAAGGCCCATCCGGGCTCCTCGGCAACATCTTTCCAAAGGAAATTGCTGCTTCTACAACGCGCCACTTCCCCTGCTTAGTGCTGACACCTGGATGTCTGTGACGATACAGCTGGGGCTGAGCAGGTTTTGACCCGTCGAGCCTGTCCTGATGGTGAGAGGGGACAGATGCTGAGCTCTGCACAGGCTACAGCCAAAGTTACTCACCCTGAAAGCTGGAGAACAGCCCCAGAGTGAGGAACAAAATGGCAGTTGCTGTCCTCATGGGGGAAGTGGTTTGTGGGTTTGCTGAGTGTGTTTGTGCTGAGCTCCACGGACGCTCTGTTGTGCAGACCAAGGGTGGAGATCTCATATATAGAGAGAAGAGGTTCCCAGCCCTGCAGCAAACAAACCCACGTTACTGGATGCTCGTACGTCGGGTAAGAATGTGGTAGCCTCAAACACGCTTAGGGGCCGGCAGTAAATATTGGTGGGGAAAGGTTAACTCGCCCTGCCATACCTGGCTGCACTCGACGTCAGCCTCTGTCACACGTGTCGCACTAGTGCGGGGGAAGGTACGTTATGGACGTTCGCTCATGTGCGTCCAGGGCTCTGTGGGTTGCTGAGAACCGCCTCCTTGCATCCAGTCACAGGCATCTCTGCTGCCAGGCACCAGAAGCCAGATATTGCGGGTCCGTGTGTCCGTCCCTCCCGCACTGCCAGCCACTTTGGAATCCAGGCACCTGCAGCCCTTTGGAGCAGCAGCTTGGAGATTCGACTGGGCCAGGAGGGAGGGGACGTGGCCACGTGCACAGCCAGTAGCACCGTGTCCATGTGAGAACGGGGAGAGGAGAACGGGCAGCCCCGAAGGAAGGCAGCGGCTACGTCTGCTGCGATCCAGGGGCTGTACCAGGGGTGTCTGTGCTGCACAGGGCAGGAAGGCAGCACAGACCCCGTGTACAGGGACCCCTGCCCCCCTCTGCCCCACGGAGCTCATGGCTGGGCTCAGCGCGCAGGGCTCTCCGGCGGGGGGTGGGAGGGGTGCGGGGTGGTTGTGGGCTACAGCAGAGTGTGGCTGCACAGCACAGCACAGGGGTGGCGGATGGTCCCTTCTCTGCTCTCACACACCGGAGCAGCTGGACAGCAGCTAAGTGTCTGGGTGCCCTGGGCCCGACTTCTGGGCTGGGGATTCCCTCCTACCCAGGCATACGTCCCCAAAAAATTTTCCCTAATAACCAGGCTAGACCTCCACTGCAACTTGAGACCATTGCTCCTTGTTCTGTCATCTGCTACCACTGAGAACAGCCTAGCCCCATCCTCCCTGGAACCCCCTTTCAGGTAGTTAAAGGTTGCATTTTTCTCTTCTGCAGACTAAACAATCCTAGTTCCCTCAGCCTCTCCTCATAAGCTGGATGGACTGTGCGGCTCGTGGGTCTCTGGAGGGGGTGTTGGAAGGAACGAGGGGTGGGTGGTGAGCAAGGGGTCGTGCATAGCCTGGATCCACATGGCCACTTGTGCCCACCCTAATAAGTAGGCCTGCGTCCTATGTCTGGGCTGGGGATCCCATCTCCCCCAAATACTGCCTGTTCTGCCAGACAAAGGCCTTTTACTGGGGCTTTGCTCATGCTCTCATGCCATGGTCAATTGATAACACTCCGAGCTGGAAGGCAGACAGACACAGGGAACGTATCTGGGGTGTGTGGATTGATTTCTCTGGTAGGCAAGGGCATGGCAGGAGGTGATATAATAATAGACAAGCTGTGGCTCCCTTAATGCACGTGACTGGTTATTGCCCTTTGTGGTCTCATCAACGCCTTTCTGTTCGCTGGGCAGAGCTTGCATGATACGCTGGGGAGCAGAGCCCCTTCCTTGGTGAGGAGGAAAAACCAGAGAGGCAAAGAATTCTGCTGAGTTGACTTTATTGCACAGGATGGTGGGAGTCAGCGATGCTGTACGGAGCCCTGGAAATGGGGATGAGAGGAGAACGTGGCTCCATGCAGGGATCTGCTAGTGGAAGCCAATAGCTAAAGGTCTTCTCTTTTCTTGTCCCCATCATGTTTCTCGCATTCTTCATAATGTTTGAAGCAAAGACTTCCAAGGTTTTCACTAGGGGGGAAGAGAGAAACACAAAACTCAGCGCTGTGACCCTTATGGACAATGAGAGCAAAGCTTCTGTCAGGGCCCCATTACGTCACGTTAACCAGAGCTTATTTGCTGACAGGAAGAATTGGACTGAGAAAGCTGACCTGGGAGGTCAGGACAGGTGGGCTCAGGATGGAGCTTGATTTACATCACCATCGTCTTTTAGTGTTTAGTGATGGGAAATTTATTCCATTACTTACTAGACTGCTCCACAAAAGACGCATTTGTTGCTGTATGTGTTGCCATCAGTGCCACAAATTGGGAAGTACTCCCTGGTGCATGCGTCTGGACGCTCCGTGTACTCACTGCAGAAACCCTATAAAGAACATGAATGTGGCTATTAGTGTTATTGTCTGTATGTCAGTGGTGCCCCCATCGTCCATGGGGCTGGGTGTTCTATGAGCTCGGGGAAGGGACTGTCCCTGCCCCTGGGAGCTCGTAGTATCTAATCCTGTCCTTTGTCTCTACTGAGGTTCTGATGAACTGACTTCCCAGTGCCCCTCTGGCTGTCCTCCCTGGTCTCAGAGATGCTTCTGAACCGCATCACATGGTGAGTGAGCAAAGGGGCATCTCTGCAGGCAGTATATGCTCATGTGACATTACCCGGGTACAATCTGCACTGATGGGGCAGGAACCTCCAGCTGTTCCTTTGCCAAGATGTAAACTTCTCACTCATACCCTTTTTCCTGCCAAAGAATGGCCGCTTAACCAGGTGATGGTCCATTTCACTTTGTTGACACCTGACTGAGTTTCATTTTTTGTCGCTGAAGAACTGGTTTATGGCTGGTTCCCCAGACTTGAGAAATGTCTTATCCAGTAGAATCGTAGAACTTTAGAAACAATGCTGGCATATATCTTTTAACAGAACAATAATGTTCAGCAGATTATGAGTTTTCAAATGATACCTGACAAGGCACACTCTCTACAAAATGTATCATAGTCTTGTAAAAGGGGAGAACATAGGGGTATAGGTTGTCACTCCCTAGTCTAAGAGACGCTTCTGAACCCACATCACATGGAGTGTGAGTGAAGGAGCAGCCCCGCAGGCAGCAGATGCTCAGATATAAAAATCCTCATGCTCTTGTGACACTGTCACCTCCTCTGTTCCATGTATGATTGCCTACCTGTGCCTCCTACGGACCCATCACAGACTGCCCTGTACAACAGAGCATGGAATCCAGCATTCTGGCCACATGGCATACGTCTAGTCACCATTTACATGCACATGGCTAGTTCAGGTCAACTGATTTGGGTTGGGACTGTACAATTGCTGTGTAAACATGTGGCCTTGGACTGGATCCCGAGCTCTGTTACCCCACGAGGGTGCAGGGTCCCAGAGCCCAAACATCTACACAGCAATATTTAGCCCTGCAGTCCAAGACCCGTGAGCCTACGTCCAGCCATGGCCATGCCATGGGTCTTTTATCCCAGTGTAGACGGACCCATGGATTCTGAACCCCAGAGATTTGCTCTCCCATCACGTGGGCACAGGGTAGGGCGTGCTTCCACTTTGACTCATGAGTTCTAGCATGTTTCCGACCCAGAGAGCATGGTCTCTGTGATGCTACAAATCACAGATCAGGGAAAGTGACTATTAACGAATGGGCAGAGTTTGACTTACCCGACCAGCCTGGCCAGCAGCATCTGGAACAAAACACAGACAGAAACGACACAATGAAGGGAAATGTCGGAGGAAAAGTCAGCTAGAAACAGTCATCCCTGTGTAGGGCAATGCATGCAGCTTCCTACCCAGCACCACACAGCACAGCACCACACAGCACATGTGCCGACTGCTACTTGCTGTGACAAACAGGAGCATTAAGAAAAACGCACTTTCCAAATTCTATCAGCAGAGCCACAATTAGTAGCAGCTGCGGCTGTTTGCAGATGCCAGCCGGGAGGTTCGGTTCAAGCCATGACGGCTCCTCAGTAACATCTTTCCAATGGAAATTGCTCCTTCTGGAACAAGTCACTTCCCCAGTTCCAAAGGAGCGGTACAAGCAGTGGTTCTGCTGCACAGGGGTATGGAACAGCACAGACCCCATCCCGGGGACCCCCCGACCGTAGTGCACCAGGGAGATCATGGCTGGGCTTGGCATCTCACTGGTCTCTGCAGTGGGGAGTGGGAGGGATGCTGGGGAAATGATCAGAGGGGGAAATACAGGGCGTGGCAGGTCAGAGAGAGGCAGCAGGTGGGAGCTGGCTGCATGGCGGATGGTTAGCAGGCGCCCCAAGGGCTGGGACTGGCGGGCCTGAGAGCCAGGCTGGGAGCTGCCTGCGGCTGGCAAAGGCGCCAGCGGTAGCAGCCTGCAAAGAGGAGAGTGCTGGGGAAGGGAGAAAACCTCTGGACCCTGGATGGGGACCTGCAGCCAGTGTGTGACAGTCTGTGGGAGGGAGAATCCCTGGCACCAGGCCTGAGGTGCTGGGCTAGACTGCCCGAAAGTGAAATCCAGCCCAGGTCCATAGTGACCCAAAGGCCTTTGAACACCAGGCGGCTGCTCGTGACCGGTCGGAAAGTGGAGCTTTGCAGTCCCGGTCCGAGGGACCAGGGCTTCAGGTTGCAAAAACGAACCCCCACGACTCATGCCACTGGGCACCTTCCCTGGCAATCTCGACAGAGAGAAGAAGGCCTGAGTGGGCGCAGAATGTCACTGACCTCTTTGCCCTCCGGATCACAGCTATGGGGCACAGAGGCCTTGTGTGGGCTGGGAAAAAAGGTGCCTAATTTCAACCCAGTCACTCAGGTTAACAGTTAACACCTTCCACTTACGAACCGCGCGCTGCAGGAGTTGTGTCCGCATGGGAGTTAAATGGGTTTTTCAATCAAGCTATAGAGGCTTAAGTGTGCTAAAAATCCTGAAATAAACAGCATGTCTCCTAGTGTAGACGGGGCCAGTGAGGCAGTGTGGGGAAGCGGAGCAGGCAGCAGCCATGCAGTGTATAGCTGGGCTGTGGATATCTAAAGGACCTGAATTTTCTGGACTGTGAATCCCAAGAGTTCCTCGTTATCCTCCTGCAGGCACTGGCGCAGACGGCCCTCCATCAGTTCAGGAGGAGGAGGCTGGACAGTGCAGTGGGGGTATCTGTGAGTGTAGCACCTTTTTCAGTTCTTTCATCCTTGTACGCATCTGGGCAGAGTTCCTCCAAGTTCATCTGAGTTCATCCTGGCCTCTTTGGAGCTGTGCAGTTCTCAGCTCAGTGTTCTCCTAAGGATCCCCTGTTCTGGCCCCGTCACCTGCACCCCCGTCCCTTTCCTTTCATTCTTTGTCCCCCATGTCCTCTGAAACCCTTGGCTCTGTGCCCCACACATCTTATCTGAATAGGAGGGACCTTTTGCTGGGTTGGTGGCCCTGCTTGCCATCCTGTCTTCCATGGCATTGGAACACACACACAAATGTCGGCCTATACATCACCAGGGGATTGTTTGAGATTCTCACTCCCATCCTGGTGCTGGGGTTATTGATGTCCCTGGTTCTGACCAAGTTTCTCTCTTTATGTTTATAAAGGGTCTTTTCCAATGCTCTGGTAAGGGTTTGTGCCATTAGGGACGTTGCCTCTTGCATCAAGTGTATGAACTGAATTAAGATAGCCAAGGATGAAGAGGCAAATGTTCTTGGGCCTCTCCATGGTGATCCTACGCTAGGCAGATATCTCATCTACAAGCTATGACTCTCACCTCTGGGGGAGGCTGGGGAGTTTCCTCATTTTCTGGGAACCTCACAGATGATCTCAGCACTATGTGTTTTAACCCTCCTCTTTCTGGATGAAGGTTAAAATCATATCTACTCACTCAAATCAGTGAGAATGTTCTGAAAAACTTCATCTTATCAGCAAGACTTAACCATAAAAATCCAAATAAGTGCCTTTCTTTCTTTCTTCGGTGTTACATGGAGGATCAGTTCAATCTTCCTGTGGGATTGTGGTTGTCTTAAACCACGCATAATAAAGCAACACACACACGCTGGTCTCATCTTCTAGCTTCTGAAACACGGGCCTCTGCCCCTGGAGCTGAAGGATTATCCCTGTTAGCTGCCTGCTCTTGTAACACCTGTAGTAAGAAGTTAAAGCCTGCCACCCAGGCTAAGGCATAAGGCCTACGTGGAGAAAGCCAAGGTAACAGAAATCAGGCTGTGAACTTCCGACCTGACTGAAACTGGCACGGAAAAATGCTAACACTGCAAAGACAGCGATTTTCAAAATACTGCCCATGTCAAAATAGTGTTATAAATGATCTAGTGAGTGGCGAAGGCACTAGGACATCCGAACACCAAAGAGATAACAAGGACAACCTGACTCCCTGAAATGACACCGTGATGGATAGAAATGTCTAACGGGGTGGCAACTATCTACCTCAAAGGGGGAGAACAAAATTGTCTGAAACAATGTATAACAGAGGGTACCAGGGGGAATGACTTTGTCTGGCCTAGGGGATAATGGAAAGTCCCACCGTTGGGCTGAGTCCATTGTAACGCCGCACTCGTATGTGAAGTAGACCCATGGTTACTCTGTAGGTCGCTTCTCATTGTGCAATAAAACCTGGCCCAGGCGTCTTCGTTGCTGAGCTAATGCGTGGTCGTGTCGATTCATTCGATCGTGAGTGCTGTCTCGGTTACCTGCGCAGAGCTGGGACAGCACCTACACGTTGACACACGCACGCAGCCTACACTGACAAACAAGTAACAATACCCTTTTGTTCCTTCAACCTACGTCCAGCCAACAGAGGCTAAAATATGTCCATTGGCGTCAGTGGAAGCAGGATTACACCCAAAACCCTCCACAACAAAAATGGTTAATGTCTTTGCTTCAAGACACCTGTCATGGAGCAGTGAATGGAAGAGGCATTTCATGCCACAGCCGCTTTTCTGCCATTCGGTTGGCCTGTGCTGCTCTGCTGCTTCCAGAAAGAGAGTTTTACATTTTTAATCTAACATCTGTTTGGCTGCTCTGCACATAACACTGCACACTCCGCCATGTGCCCCACAACAGGCTGTCTGATCCATTCCTTGACACTATCTGAAAAATACCAGAACACTAAAGGTTGTGTCGCAGCAGCTGTTTTGTAGGATCCACGACCTCACTGAGAGTCATAAAAACATAGGCAGCTTTTGACTACACCTCTCCATTATTTGAGCGTCTCTTCAAAATTAATTCTTCACAGCGAAGAATTACATCATCAGTTACTCAATTTTAATGAGATGTTTCATTCTGAACATGTCTGACTCTGTTAACCAGATAGATCCAGTTCACTAAGATACCAAACCCTCAAGTGCAGATGTTCTGTATTAAGGAGATACAGATACCAAGATCATCCAGCATTACAAAGTAGGGATTTAAAAAACCATGTGTTTGAAAAGGATCTAAATCCTCCTGCTTTCTACTTTGGCAACTCCATAGATCTTGTTATGCTAAGAAAATACCATTGAATTGAATTAATTCAGGGCATAAAGCAACCCCTAAGTATGAGAAGCTAAGAAGAAAGTTCCCAGTAGGCAGGTTCTCTCACAACGGCCTCTGGCCTCGTTCATTGCTCTAAACATGCTGGCATAGGCTGGTGTTGGAAACAGGGGATTGGGTAGATGGGTGCCTCCTCTGATCAAGGGTGGGAATTCTTGACTCCGGATGGGCTCTTTGTGGAGTTTTTTAATGGACCACGACCGGATTTAACATTATTTAAGGCACTAGATATTCCAGGAGTTTTACTGCTAACCTCCTCGTCCCCAACAAAATACTCAAAAAAGAGCCAGAACTATGGATCAGAAGAAATTCAGAACAAATGGGGATTACATGGATGTGTGATGTCTAGGGGCTCTTAATCCTCAGCGCTGCTTCAGTCACTGGCAGAGTCAGCGATGTGCCAGCCCGGGGAGATCCCCGTAACAGCCCTTTCGAGTGACGGGGTCTGTGCAGGGAAGTGATAGCTCCTGGAACCAGCCTGACGCTCAATGTCAAGTTTGTGCGAGGGCATCTCAGAAATAAACCAGGGCACCTCTGAATAGGGCAGTGCGAGGCTGGCCCCGTCATTTCAGGGGGGCAGGGGGATCAGAGCAGGGCTCAGCAAAGGCTACGGCAAAAGTGACTCACCCGAGTAGAAGCAGAAAATTGCCAGACCAAAGAGCAGAACGGCCCCTGTTATCTTCATGTTGGAGGCGGCTATCTCGTCTGCACTGCGGTTCTTGGTGCTCTGCTCCCTCAGTAAACCAGACAGTCAGAGCCCCACTATATATAGGGTGTCGGAGAACCCAGCTTCATTACGACATCAACCTAAATTGTTGCTCACAGCTCTGGGAGCAGGAAGCAATGTTCTCAAGGGGAATGCCACGCTGTAAACAAGGTTTCCTCCTCAACTAGTCAGCAGTATAAGTCACACCCTAGGTTTGGTTAGTAATGGAGCAGTTGTGTGGGCTGCGTGCTCACCGCTGGGAGTGTGGCCGCCCACACCTGGGCATTCCTGTTTGTCATGACGGCGAGTGTGGAACACGTGGGTCACGCTGCACGTCACAGACACTGACATGGACAGTGTCACCAGCCTCTTTCGGCCAGAGTTTACAGTAGGGCCCAGCAATGGGGGGCAAAGCTGACCGTCAGCGACTCTCCTGCTGTTCTGACCTTGCAGGTATTTGGCACGGTGCCGCTGGCTGGCTTAGTTGAGAGGAGCTTGAGGGCAGGTCTCACTCATCCAATGGCTGGTGACCCCAAGAAGCTGTTTCCAGTGTCTTGAGAGTCCAGAATCTTGGTTTGGGCCCTTTCCCCAGCTACGCGCTCTGTGGCAGCTGCACTAGCGATGGTGGGCACCCAGGAGTTGCTAGGGCACCTGGAGATTGCCCTGCACAGAGCAGATACAGCTGTGCCCAGCTGAACCCTCCCTCCGGCAGCTCTGCGAAGATGCCGTGCCGTTAAACTGCCAAAACTCAGGTGAGGATCTGACTCTTCAGCTCCTTGTGGAGCCTGGCAGCTGGGCCCAGTTCTCAGCTGGGCCAGACGTGGGAAAAGTCAATCAGCATCTTCTCTCGAGCCAGCCTGCTTCAGGGAGATGCCCTCGCCTGTGGGTCTGCACCTCCCGACCACCCCAGCTACTCAGCCCTGTGCTCTGGTCTGCTGGGCCACTGGGGGGATCGAGTGGTCCCAGTTCTGACTGAAGGCCCAGCCCTGCGTCATGCTGGGCAGCTTGGAGAAGCTGTGAGAATTATTTAGGATCCAAGCGATCAGGGCGGCTCAGAGCCCAGGGGCAGTCCCTGAGCCCCATGGAGGAGATGGGTGGTGTGTGCAGCTCGTGGGTGTCTGGGGGGTATTGGGCGGAGTGCGGGTTTGCTGGCGGCGAGAGGGAGTTGTGCAGAATGGATCCACATGGTCACACATGCTCCAACGGGGAAGGAGAAGGACACGCCCTTTATACCCCTCACCCCGAAAAGTGGGCCTGGGCCTCATGTCTGTGACTGTTGGGGATCTGTAATGGGGTCCTCGGTGGGTTGAGGAGCCTAGCATGTAGCGTCCACTGGGTCGTGGGAGGGGAGCCCGGGCCCGCCCGCTCCACCGGGCTCCGACCAGGGCCCTAGGAACGTCATTGTTTGGCGTCTGGGAGGAGCCGCCCTGAGGTCCTTCCCTGGGATGTTTCCTAGCACCCCTGCTCTCCCTCAGCTTCGGTCCCAGCAAAGGGCAAAGCAAAAGAAAAAAGGAACCAAAACTGCCAGACCCGCTGGACTGGGCGTCTCTAGCCCCTTTTGCAGGAGCCTTCAGGGCAGGTCTGCACTCCTCCCCCGCCTCCCGCTTCTCAGCTGGGGGCTCCCATTTCACCCGTCTCCCTGAAATCCTCTGCTGGGTCAGAGGGGTGGGGCTCGCTGGCCCAGTATTGTCCTTCAACCCCTTCCCCCCAGTGCAGGGTTTGTACACCTTATCACAGGATCCCAGCCCTCTAATCCCTGCCTGTTGTCCCAGGCAAAGACCTTTTACTGGGGCTTTGCTCATGGTCTCACGATTTGGTCCATTGAGAACCCTCCGAGCTGGAAGGAGCCAGAGCCAGAGAAGGTGTCTGGGATTTTGTGTATTGATTTCTCTAGTTGGCAAGGGCATGTCTAGAGGTGATATAATAACTTCCTAAGGTGGAGCCATTTAGTGCATGTGACCAGTTATCGCACTTTGTGTTCTCATCAACGCCTGTCTCTGAGCTGGGCAGAGCCTGGGTGAGACACTGGAGAGCAGAAAAGGGGTAAAAACCCCACAGAGGTAAAGAATTCTGCTGAGTTTCCTTTATTGCAGAGTCAGGAGCCCTGGAAATGGAGGATGAGATGAGAATGTGGCTCCATGCAGGGATCTGCTAGTGGAAGCTACAAGCAAATGGGGTTCAACTGCAAGTCAGCGCTCGACACCACTGGTGATTCAGCATTCTCCATTTCGCTCAAAGCAGAGACTGCCAAGCCTTTCACTAGAAGGGAAGAGAGACACACAAAACTCAGTGCTGCGACCCTTATGGGCAATGAGGACAAACCTTCTGTCAAAGCCGCATTACATCAAATAACCAGAGCCCTTTTGCTGACATGACAAATTAGACTAAGATAATTTTCCCAGCTTCCAGCAGGTAAAGACCGATGGGCAAAGGCTGGGGCGTGAAGTACACTACAATTCCATTTTAGTTTTTATTAATGGTCTCTTTATTCTGTTACTTACTAGACCGCTCTGCAAAAGAGGCATTTGTTGCTGTATGTCCTGCCATCACTGCCACAAACGGGGTTGTAATCGTCAGTGCAGATTACCGGAGGCTCCTTGTACTCACTGCAGAAACCCTACAAATAGTATTATTATTGCTGTCAGAGTTACTGTCTGTGTTTCAGCGGTGCCTGATCATGTCCATGGTGCTGGGCATGCTTTGAACACAGAGGAAGGGACAGGCACTGTCTCCCGAGCTCACACTAGCTAATCCTCTCCCTCTTCTCTTTCAGCTGTGCTTCTGATGAACTGACCTCCCAATTCCCCTCTTGCTGCCAGGAGGAGCTGAGCCCGTCTCCCTGATCTACGAGACTCTTCTGAGCCCTCATCACAAGGTGTGTGAGTGAAGGGGCATCTGTGCAGGCAGCTGATGCTCATACATGAAAAACCCTCTCTCCCCTCACTATGGCCTGGGGTCCAGTCTGCTCCCATGTTGTCTCATGAGTTCTAGCATGTTTCTAACCCAGCAATCCTGGCCTCCATGATGCTAGAAACCCAGGATCAGGGGAAAGTGACAATTAATTCACAGTGAGAGGTAGACTCACCTGACACACCTGGCTGACAGAATCTGGAACAAAACAGATACAAATTGCACAATGAAAGAATATCTCGGAGGGAAATCAGTTAAAGACATTCAGGGGTAGGTCCTGGGGCAGTTTTGTTCAACATCTTAATTAATGATCTGGAGGATGGGGTAGATTGCACCCTCAGCACGTTTGCAGATGACACTAAGCTAGGGGGAGTGGTAGATGAGCTGGAGGGCAAGGATAGGATACAGAGTGACCTAGACAAATTAGAGGATTGGGCCAAAAGAAATCTGATGAGGTTCAACAAGGACAAGTGCAGAGTCCTCTGTTTAGGATGGAAGAATCCCATGCACAGCTACAGACTGGGGACCGACAAGCTAGGCAACAGTTGTGCAGAAAAGGGCCTGGGAGTTACAGTGGATAAGAGGCTGGATATGAGCCAGCAGTGTGCCCTGGTTGCCAAGAAGGCTAATAGCATATTGGGCTGCATTAGTAGGAGCATTGCCAGCAGATCGAGGGAAGTGATTATTCCCCTCTATTTGGCATTGGTGAGGCCGCATTTGGAGTATTGTGTCCAGTTTTGGGCCCCCCACTACAAAAAGGATGTGGACAAGTTAGAGAGAGTCCAGCGGAGGGCAACAAAAATGATTAGGGGGCTGGAGCACAAAACTTATGAGGAGACGCTGAAGGAAACTAGGCTTGTTTAGTCTGCAAAAGAGAAGAATGAGGGGGGATTTGATAGCAGCCTTTAACTACCTGAAAGGGGGTTCCAGGGAGGATGGAGCTGGGCTCTTCTCAGTGGTGGCCGATGACAGAACAAGGAGCAACGGTGTCAGTTTGCAGTGGGGGAGGTCTCGGTTGGATATTAGGAAAACATTTTTCACCATGAGGGCGGTGAAGCACTGGAATGGGTTACCTAGGGAGGTGGTGGAATCTCCATCTTTAGCGGTTTTTAAGCTGTGGCTTGACAAAGCCCTGGCTGGGATGATTTAGCTGAGGTTAGTCCTGCTATGAGCTGTGGGTTGGATTAGATACCTCCTGAGGTCCCTTCCAACTCTATGATTCTATGATCTCTGTATAGGACAATGAATGCAGTGTCCTAACTAGCAAAGCGGATTCTGGGAAGGTTTCTTGCACCCTCATCCAATTGCTGTACTAATTAGAAACACTGAGTAGTACACGCCCAGTCAGACCTGAAATACCATCATCGGGGCCCACAGAACTGCAGGTGCGATTGTTTGCAGCTCCCAGGTTGGTGTTTGGGTAAAGGCCCACCCGGGCTCCTTGGCAACATCTTTCCAAAGGAAATTGCTGCTTCTTCAATGAGCCACTTCCTCTGCTTAGTGCTGACACCCGGATGTCTGTGACGATACAGCTGGGTCTGAGCAGGGTTTGACCCATTGAGCCTGTCCTGATGGTGAGAGGGGTCAGACGCTGAGCTCTGCACAGGCTACAGCCAAAGTTATTCACCCTGAAAGCTGGAGAAGAGCCCCAGAGCGAGGAACAAAATGACAGTTGCTGTCCTCAGGGGGGAAGTGGTTTGTGGGTCTGCTGAGTGTGTTTGTGCTGAGCTCCACAGACGCTCTGTTGTGCAGACCAAGGGTGGAGATCTCATATATAGAGAAAAGGGGCTGGCCTCTCCACTTGATTGTGAAATCCCTGTTGAAATTGTCACTGATGCAACAAAGCATTACAGCAAATGGTCATTCCCTGTTCCTAATTCATGACACCTGGATGATCATCTAAGTCAGATGTACGTTTCGTGCTCCCTCATTGGTTGGTTGAACCTTTTCCAAAAGGAGGAGCAGGTGCACCAATGAACAAATAACAAATACTTGTCACACACGACCCTCGTCATTCTCGCATGATCACAGCGTCCGCATGAAGAACAGCAGTTCCCAGCCCTGCAGCAAACAAACCCACGTTACTGGATGCTCGTACGTCGGGTAAGAATGTGATGGCCTCAAACACGCTTAGGGGCCGGCAGTAAATATTGGTGGGGAAAGGTTAACTCGCCCTGCCATACCTGGCTGCACTCGACGTCAGCCTCTGTCACGCGTGTCGCACTAGTGCGGGGGAAGGTACGTTATGGACGTTCGCTCATGTGTGTCCAGGGCTCTGTGGGTTGCTGAGAATCGCCTCCTTGCATCCAGTCACAGGCATCTCTGCTGCCAGGCACCAGAAGCCAGATATTGCGGGTCCGTGTGTCCGTCCCTCCCGCACTGCCAGCCACTTTGGAATCCAGGCACCTGCAGCCCTTTGGAGCAGCAGCTTGGAGATTCGACTGTGCCAGGAGGGAAGGGAAGCGGCCACATGCACAGCCAGTAGCACCGTGTCCATGTGAGAACGGGGAGAGGAGAGGCAGAGCTGGCTGGGGCAGCCCCGAAGGAAGGCAGCGGCTACATCTGCTGCAATCCAAAGGGGCTGTACCAGGGGTGCTGTGCTGAACAGGGCAGGAAGGCAGCACAGACCCCGTGTACAGGGACCCCTGCCCCCCTCTGCCCCACGGAGCTCATGGCTGGGCTCAGCGCGCAGGGCTCTGCGGTGGGGAGTGGGAGGGATGCGGGGTGGTTGTGGGCTACAGCAGAGTGTGGCTGCACAGCACAGCACAGGGGCGGCGGATGGTCCCTTCTCTGCTCCCAAACACAGGAGCAGCTGGACAGCAGCTAAGTGTCTGGGTGCCCTGGGCCCGACTTCTGGGCTGGGGATTCCCTCCTACCCAGGCAAAGCTTTGAACTGGGGCTTTACTCTTGGCTTCAAGGTTTCCCCCATTGAGAAGAGAGCTGTGAACCCGCCGACTCATCCCTGGGCCCGTGACAGGCCAGTTCAGTGTCTGGCCAATACAGAGCTTTTTTGTCTTCCTTTTCAAAATTATAGAAAAAACCAAATTGTCGTATACGTCCCAAAATAATATATTTTCAATGTTTTTTTTTGTGAAAAATATTGAAAGGTTGGATTTTTGTCCAGCTACAGGATGAAAAACAATGTCAAAGTCTCTAGATTTTTCACATTACAGAATTTTTTCCCACCTGCTCGGTCTGAATACGGCTGAGAATGGCTGTGATCGTGAATTACTCCAAAACCTTCTATTTCCTTTTGTGTTTATTAATGTGCTATTTATTCCTGTACTTACACGACTACTTTACAAACGACACATTTGTTGCTGTATGTTTTGTGATCATACCACAGCCAGCCTCACACTCGCAGGTGCAGGCAGGGGGCAGGTTTTGGAAGACACTGCAGATACCCTGCACCAGTTGTTACTAGCAGTAACGTGTGTGTTGTGGTAACTTCTTGTTAGCCCAGCAATGCCCAAGACTCACTTGTGCTGGTACAAACACGTGGGGAGAAATCGTCCCTGCCCGGAGGAGCTCGCTAGAGCAATTCTTTCCAGGGCTGTGTTTTCAGTGTTGTCTGGATTAGCTGAATTGCCAACTCCCCTCTCTCTGCCGGGGGGAATGAAGCAAGATCAGTAACTGACCCTCTCTGCCTTGTCTCAGAACGCACGTCACAAGGTGGGTGAGCGAAGGGGCCTCTGCGCAGGCAGCGTGTGCCCAAATTTAAACTGCCCTCTGCATTGCTTGCTGTCTGCCCCCTTCTCCTCCCTCTCCCAGTAGCTCCCTGTGGTTCCCTGTCCCGTCACAGGCTGCGCTGGGTGTGTAACAGTGCATGGAATCCGTCACTGAGCACGTGGAGTGTCTGGCCATGTCTACACTGCAATTGGAGCTGTTACTGCAGCGCGGCTTGGCACAGCCATTCTAGTCTCAGCACAGCTGGCGTGCTAACCACGACGGTGAGACACGGCAGCACAGCCCTCAGCAACAGCTAGTGAGATGAGGACACCTTTATGGGCCGGGGCCCACGTCCCTCCCCCTCCGACTGTGAAATGAAGCTCACAGTGTCTGTGCAATGCACGTGTCAGGTCTGACTTTAGTCCAGCAAATGCCGTTCTGCTCTCATCGATAGACCACTATAACACGCCTACCTTGACCGACCGGCTTTCCCAGAGCCCAGGACACAGTGCTGACCGGGTGTTCAC